>NC_056550.1:22746250-25222500 GCF_910596095.1 Thunnus maccoyii
ATACGACTGATAAACCCCGAAGACCCGGAAAGCTCTGTGAAGCTTCTTTGATTGTCATTGATGTTTTTCTGCCCACTCAATCTGTGCCTTTAATAGTATCTCTCTTCTCCTTATAGGTTTGGTCCACGTAGGAGATGAGCTCAGGGAAGTCAATGGCATCTCTGTGATCCACAAGAGGCCTGATGAGATCAGTCAGCTGCTGGTAAGACAGACTTTAGCTGCTGCTACACATCTAAAGGCATGTAGATACAAGAATATAGAGGTTCTCCATCACAAATCATTTCATCTGTAGTAATAGTTTTTGGAAATTCTATTTTCCAATTAATCGTGATTTTCAGTTGAATGAATTCTAACATAGATCTTTATTTCTGCGTCTTTTCTCAGAGAATATGTGCACATTTGTGCTAGATTTTATACGTTGATATTGTTGTTACTTGTTATAAACAATATGGTAGAATTTTATTTTCCCCTTTTGCCTGTTTTGTAAACTGGGAAATTAACTATACTCTGCATGTTTTGCAATTTTATATTCACAAGAAAACTCATGCTTAGACATGACTACAAAAAAAAAGTGTCTTCCCGGAATAAATTCTGAGAAGCACTTTCATATTTATGCAATACTGGTATTTATATTTATCTGATGTAACTGAATCTTCAAGAACTGAAGCTAACTGAACGAAATCAAATTAAACAGAATCTGGACTTTGTGAATCTAATTTAACTGAATCAGCGGTGCCAATGTCCTCTCTAGTTTTTAATTATAAAGTCTAAACCCAGTGATATTTTGCCCCGGACAAAAACACTGATGTGAAAAAATGTGAGCCGTAAGACAACCAACCACTATTTTTCCCCCCAATATAAACCATAATATCTTGCATCAGTTCCACACAATGTGTTATGATTACTCTTCTAAATAAATGTCAGTAGTAAAGACAGGTGCAGTAAACTCATGTGCATTATACTCTACTACATCTCTGTATTCAGTTGCATGGACTAGAACTACACAAAAAATACAATAAGAAAATATATTTTTTCTAGGATTATGACAAAAGTGAATCTTCACCTAAAATGTTCTGTATTCCCCACCACTTCACCCCAACCCCCTCTGTCTATCTGTGATCTAGTCCCAGTCCCAGGGCTCCATCACTCTGAAGATAATCCCTGCCATTAAAGAAGAGGATCGGCTAAAGGAGAGCAAGGTAAGATGAAACGAGAGTGAGTGAGCATGCTCAGTGAAACTGCAGAGGAAGCACAAAATATGCTAAACATTGCCTTAATGTACTGTGAGATTTAAAGTAGAGTAGTGGTCTTTTAGTGTACACTGCTGTGATCCAAGATGAATGGTTTCCTTAAAGATGCAAAACACTGAATAAAAATAGTAGTTTCTTATCAATTCCAGAGGGTTAATTTGATCCTTTGACAAACTAGTCAGAGACAGCTTATTTACAATAATAAATATCAAAATAGGGGGCCTTTTGCTCTCCGTAATTCTCACAAAGACTTTCCTATCACTCCAAGATATTCATTACCCGGATCTGGTAGTAAAGCAGCCTGTATGTTTCATTCCAGGTGTACGTGAGAGCCCTGTTCGACTACATCCCCTTGGAAGACAAGGCCACACCCTGCCAAGAAGCAGGACTCCCCTTCAAGCGGGGAGACATCCTGCAAGTCGTGACCCAGGATGACCACACATGGTGGCAAGCGAAGCGCGTGGGAGACAGCAACCTACGGGCCGGGCTCATCCCCTCCAAACAGTTCCAGGAGAGGTGAGAGTACCGTGCATCATGTATTGGTAGACTTACATTAAAGGAACAGAATTAAAATGAACTTGTGGTGTAAACTAATCAGTGCAAGGACTGAACGGTTCACCCACACAGTGTGGATATTTCTTTTATCCAGCCATTTGTAATCTGTTAAATCCACATTCATGTGTTCCATTTTGAGGGGTCAACTATGATTAGATGGCGCATCAGAGCAGCGTGGAAAAAAATAAATTGAAACACAGCCTTGAATAGGCGCACGCTGATACTGTGCTGTAAGTGTCATAATCCGTCAGTAAGATGATCTCAGCAGGCTGTAAGATTCGTACCAAACACTGCAGCATCTGTTGGATTAATAAACAAAGCTCAAACACAGAGAAAGACACAGGTCAGACTGAGAAAACCTACATGGGGTCTTTTGCAGGTTAAATCAATGTTAAGGATGAACACACTTCTGTTGATACTGTGGATTCCTGCTGCACTCTGAACTCTGGGTAACGATAGAAGAAGTCTTGCCTTCTCTGAATGTTTTTTAATGCATCAGTATGACATACAAAAGTAGCATAAGCTCAGTTCTGCTTGTTGACAGGCATCACACACGGTTGCATGATCCCCCTGGCTTTTCATGTTTTGAATCTTTTACTCTGCCTCACTGACATTCCCTCCTCACCTTTCGCTCCTTGTGTATTTCGGACTTGATAATTCTTTTTCCTGCCTTCATCTTCTATGGTTCTTTTGTTCTGCTGCACATTCCTCCAGGCGACTGGCCTACAGGATCAAAATGGGCACGCTACCGAATCCAAAATCCCCTAAAAAGCCTATCTGTAAGTTTCTGCCTCCCAGGATTCCACTACATTTTCAGCATTATTTCACAATTACAGTTTACAAACTGCAGCTCTCCGCTCCCTACTAATGTACTCCATCACTGTCATTAGAGGACAATAATTTCTCTGCCAGATAAATGCAGCAATGTTTTCATTGACATTTATTGACCTTTTTTTTGCTGGTAATTGGCATTCTCAGAGGCATTAGTAATCATTGTCTGTTCTTTCCGTGCTGCTATGTAGACATGTTTTTAAAAGGGATGAGAGAGAGATGGAGGGGCACAGAGACGGAGGGGAGGGATCACAGATATGAATTAATCTCTTTCATGTTTGGTCCATCTGGCCAGCGAGCAAGGCTGTAAGTTCAGCTTAAGTAGATCCACACGGCGTTACGACAGGCGCCCATTGAGATACAATGCCTCAACAATATATTACACTTCTCACTTTCTCACTTGATACTATAGAGGTGGCGTGTAAACAGCCAGGTGAGAGGGTAATATGAGTGGTGGCTCTTCATGGCGCATAAGCTGCAGGCGATCCGATTAGGCCTGAGCCACGGGGAGACAACAAGGGCTTAGCAATATGGCAGCTAGCCCCGCTACGCCACACAGCAGCAAGCCTGTGGGGACTCTTCTGTCTCAGCCTCTCTCCACGCTCCTCCAGCTCTCTGATTAATTCCCCTAAATCCCAGCTGGGGCCCTTTAAATGCAGTCCCCCCCCCCCTTCTTTTCCCGTTAGTGACGTCATTTTGACAAAAGTACTTATATTTAGAATGCTTTGCTTTCATAAATATACAAATCTCATCCTCTTATCTGCCATCTACACAAAAATAACCTGTCCTCTACCTACACTAATAATGTTTTACGCTATCTTCTTCCTTGTTGCACACTATATCAGATGACCAAGGATGTGATAAAGGTGGGTACATGTGCGGCCACAAACGCGATTCATCCAGAATACGCAGACACATTCACACACACAAAATACACAATAAGAAAATGTTCATAGAGGACTCAAAGCCTGTGTGTGTGTGTGTTTGTGTGTGCGTGCGTGTGTGTGTGTAGCTTGCATGTGTGCTAGTGGGGTGTGCATTTGGGATTTCTACTGCTTCTAGCTTAATTCCCCCCCCCCCCCCTCCTGCTGTTAGTGTACCAGACCAGAATAGAGATCCTTTGCCTGGCTTGTTTGTGTGCGTGTACTGTACCAGGTGATGTGCAGGCAGAACAGCATCTCTGGAGACTTGAGTCCAACCAAGCAGAGGTTGTTAAAGATAACAATAGCTCCTCTTTTCTTTTGCGTCATCCTCAGTCCCCCTATTATCTTTTGTTCTGATTTTCTCTCCTCATCTTCCACTCTGCTGCAGTTTCAGCTGCTGTTCTGTTTCTGTGCTGTAAAAGAATATTTTCCACCCATCCTTTTGTCTATTTTCTAAAAAATCAGTGCAGATTGTCACTTGTTATGTTTGATGAAAGGACAGAATATAGATGTAGATGAGGAAGAACACATATTTTCTTTTGTTTTGGGAATTGTGGATTTGTAGGTTTCTGTATGTGAGCACGTTGTACCTCAGCTGTGCATCTTTGGAAAGGCCAGACTTGTTTACATGAGTGTGTGAGTCACAGAGACTCAGTTCACAGCTGGCTCCCCTCCAGATGAAGGGTAGCCTCCTCTTTCCTCTCCTCTCCTCTCTTCTCCTCTCCTCTCCTCTCCTCTCCTCTTTTGTCCTCTCCTCTCCTCTCCTCTCTCATCAAGGCTTTGTCAGTTGCTGTTCCTCCAACAGCGTTCCTTCATTATCTCTTGGCTGCCCCTCCACTCTCGCCTCCTGCTGTCTGCCTGCCTGCCTGCTGCCTGCCGGCCCCGCCTGCCCTCTCCAGTGCCCACGGCCCGCCCCCCCCTCTTTAACTCTTCCAACCCCTTCAATTCCTTTAATTAATTCCTCTTCCAGGTCTCTTACCCTGTGCTTACCCCTCTTTTCCCTGCTTGCCTCCCTACAGAGGACTGTGACTGTGAGGGCTATTTCAATGGACAGTACATAGGTGAGACCGTGCACATCTTTCTCCACCTCCTTCTCCCTTTCTGCTCTTTGCCTGTTGCAGCCTGGCTGTGCGCTGGTTCCCTGGTTGCTTTGGGCTTGGGGATCACAATGAATGCTTGCAGGGTTGACCTGTCTGGGCCCAGGGTTGAAGGATAAGAGGAGGGGTGAAGGTTTCAAAGGATCAAGAGATGGGGTCAATGCCAGGGGTTTGGGATCTGAAAGGATGAATGAGGATCTATATTATATATTTTTTAACATACTTGACAAGAGAATAAACATACAGATGTAGAAAAACATTTAACTACCACAATGTTTGTCCAAAACATGAAAGGAAAGCGATGCAGAAAAAATATGTAGGAAGTATCGTCTCACACATCTACAGGTGCCAATAACAGATCTGTCTCTTCAGCGACTCCAATACATAATTAGAGGTAACAGATAGTTCAGTGATGTGTCAAAGGTCGGATATCACAGTACAGACGTAGACTGTATTACACCAGCACAAATTACTAGCTCTAATCAAATCATTACAGAAGAATATGAGGTAACACTTTTTCTGAGTCTCTAATTTGTATCTAATTTAAGTGTAATTTGTTACGAGGAGAAAAAGAGATAGTATTAACTTAAGTATTACACCTGGTACAGTTAATTCAAAATAATTGTTAGCATAACTTTTCAGTTTTTTTAAAGAGTGCACAGCAGGTCAGCTGGATGTGCAAGAATGTTAAATTTGTTTGCTAAAAGCAAGGTAAAATTTCAATAACAGATTAATGATGAATGAATATTTATGTGGATTGATTTTCCAGAAAATTCTCTGAAATGTTCCCTATAATTAGTATTAACTTACATACAGACGGCTGACAAATTAAAGGAAAAACCGGTACAGGTCTGAATGCTTGATCCCCACAGTGAGGGGATCCGGTGGCTCTGTTATGCTGTGGGGGGCATTTTACTGATATCGTTTGGTCCAAACATCCCTTAGAGGGAAGGGTTGCTTCAAATCAATACAAAGTTATTCTGGGTGATCATCTTTATTCTATGATGAAACATTTCTATCCTGATGGGAGTGATCTCTTCCAGAATGACACGAGGGTTTGATAAGTATAAAAATCATATGAGTCATATGCTATGGCCTCTGCAGTCACCAGATCTCAACCCATTTGAACACATATGGGAGATTTTGGACCAATGTGTTTGACAGCGCTTTCCACCACCATCATCAAAACACCAAATAGGGAATATCTTTTGGAAGAATGGTGTTCATCCCTCCAGTAGAGTTCAGGGACTTGTAGAATCAATGAATCAACACCTTACTAAGACACTTTATGTTGGTTTTTCCTTTAATTTGTCACCTGTCTATAGCTCTATACAGGAAACCTAGGAATATATTAGGAAATTATGGACCTGGAGAGAGAAAATAGCAAATATTACTGCAGAAACTGTAAAATATTGTTATTTATTGCAAAGTAGGTAGCCAGGCATGTTATGTTTCCAACAGACTTTACTGAATTCAAATTGGGATGGAGGGAATGCATTAGTCCCCTTTATCCTCAACCCGTGTCTAGCCTTCCACTGACCTCCCCTCCCTCACCCTTCTACAGCCCAACATGACCCCTCCCCCCCTCCCCCCTTGTTTGCTCCCTCACATCCTGTGAGCTGCTGGAATGACGATGTGCACACAAGGAGCGATCGAAACACAGCTGACAGCTTAACAGCGCCTTCTCACTGTAACATAAGATAACTTAAAAACATATTTGTGCTTCCTATGAACCTGTACATTCAGCAGTCTGCTTGGAGCTGTAAACCCGCCCCTTCCCCTCCCTCCGCCCAACCCTGCTTCCTAGCAGTGTTTGGATCCTCCTAACCTCCTGCCCTCCCGCCCTGCATCTAACTGACTACCATTGCTGCTGTGGCCAGTGCACTGCTTCCCCTTTTCCCCAAAACACCCCTCCCTTCCCCCTCATGAGGGCCTGCTGCGTTGGACGCATTGCACACTCAACCAGGCACGTTTGCTGCTCGTTCACCCTGTGTGGAGGTGTGAGGCTGGGTTGTGTGATGCTCTAACGCCAGTTATAGTCTCTCCTAAGTGTAAAGCAGTGGCGCCCTCCTGTGGCCAGGTGTTTTCCTGGGAATTTTATTCAGGTACAGTGCCCGGCTTATTCCCTCAGGTACACACCACTGACAGGGGGATACAGACAGTCCTGGCAATGGGAGACCATCATTTGCCGTCACTGACGTGGTGTTTCCCAGGGCCAGGCTGTCCTGTCTGTCCTGCCTCAGCACTGTAGCCTTGTTCAAAGCAGCATGCCTTGTTTGGACCATAATGATAGAAAATGATGTCTATCTTGGGTAAATGGAATTTGATTTCAACTGCTGAAAAACTTGTTATCATTTAACAAATGCATCAAATATGCCTAACAATGTTTTTGCTTAAAATGGAGCAGAGTCTGCTTCCTTCTCAGGCCATGTTTACAGCTGCATGTGATTCAAGTTTTGAAGTCTAATTGGCTCTAAGTTCCACTAATATCTCACACTATCAAGTAGTCCATTTATACTACAGATAAGAGTGAGCTATTCTAATCCATGTGCACTGTTGACAAATGTTTTTAATGCATGATTATCAGTGGGTTGGTCTTGGATTTATTCAAAACATGTTCACTGCACTTAATCTAATAACTATATTAAGAGATTATGTTTGCATCATGGAAGTTGTGCACTTATGTGATATGTAATGTTGTGAAAGCATGTTTTAAGGCTCATGACACCTAACCCGAAACCTTTTATATTTTCTGCACCTTTGTCCCTTCTCTCTGGCCTCGCTGTAGCTGGTCTGCGGAGGAGTTTCCGGCTGAGTCGTAAAGACAGGCAAGGATCTTCCGGTGAGGGCTCAGATCCCGGAGATCCCGACTTCTTGACCTATGAGGAGGTGACTCGCTACCAACAACGGTCCAATGAGAGGCCCCGTCTGGTGGTTCTGATTGGTACGAATGAGCCACTGGATGATTCAAATGCTCTTATATGATGATAGTGACATCAAGTGGATCAAAGCCTGTGGTGCAACATACTGGTGATCTAGTGCTGACATTATTTATCTATCTTTTCTTTCATTTTTTCTTTCACACACAACCGACTTCAAAAGGTTCTCTTGGAGCACGAATCAATGAACTCAAACAGCGGGTGATTGCTGAAAACCCACATCGTTACGCAGTGGCTGTACCACGTGAGTCACCCATGACATCAATGGACCAACATTATTGTACACCATGTAGTCACATTCACTTAACTTACTCTTTTGTCTTCCCACAGATACCACCAGGCCTAAGAAACCTCATGAGAAGGAGGGTGTAGAGTACCACTTTGTAACCAAACAGCAATTTGATGCAGATGCCCTGAACAATAAGTAGGTTTCTAATGATACAATGTCTCTTTTGTGTAAACATTTATGATTTATTTCTTGCTGAAGTTAACGTTTTGTTGTTTCTCCTCAGGTTCATAGAGCATGGGGAATACAAGGAGAACCAGTATGGCACCAGTATAGAGGCTATTCGCTCTGTGCAGGCCAAGAATAAGATGTGTATAGTTGATGTGCAGCCTGAGGTAGGGGTCATGTTGCAGCCACTTGAACCCATCTTGTGTAATGTACATCCAAAAGTATCACAGTCCACTATCATAACGTGTCAGATCCTGCAGGCAGCAGCAGTTTGCTGAGTGGATGAGGGTAGGCAGTCATACTGTATCTGCTCACTGTGTGGAGAGTGATGCATCATTGTTGACTTTGTCCTACCATGTCTGATTTCTGACCTCTGCTTTTGCTCTTTGTTCTGTTATATACTATAATATATATACTCCAGGCCCTGAAGAGGCTGCGAACAGCAGAGTTCAAACCCTATGTGATATTTGTCAAACCCCGCGTTCCTGAGAGCAGACGTCGGCGCAGTGCCGCCACCTCACCAGGAGGGGGAGACCATGGCCGTATAACAGTGAGTGTTAATTTTTCTCTTTGCAATAAAGCTATGCCGGTTCAGAAACTGGATCCTCTGGAGTCCCATTTCAAAGGCTTTGCCAAATGTGGCTTTGAAGTATTCCTTTGGCTGAATCTGAGAGTACACACATCTTTTGCAGTCCTAAATATTCCATAATCCACTGTGCACCTTTAATGGAGGCTACTCTTGCCAATTTATTAAGCTGGAGAACATAATGTGACCCCCTCATATCGACTTGGTATTTGTGTTCAGGAGTCACTAGTAAATATTAATACATAAACTGGGAACACTTGAAGGTAGTTGAAAGGTACTGCAGGGTGTAAATATTGGATGCCAAACTTTACTGTTTGTTATTGTTGCCATGCATGGTTAATCTCAAGGCATTATATTAAACTAAATGTTATGTTATAGGGATGTATTTACCAAAAGAGACAATTATAGTTTTGCTCTCTGTGAGGAGGAGCATGTTCAGCCTTTAAATCCTTTGAAGGTGAGTCAGATAGAGCACCTGAGGGCTGAACCTGCAGGTCCTACATGTGGACATCTTTATGTGGACCATGAAGGTACATCCTACAAAGGACCTGAAAGCAAACTTTGATTTCTGGTACCCACCTTCATGGTCCACATTCTTCAGAGGCTACATCCTTTAAAGAGAAAGAATCATGCACATTTTCAGGTCTATATTTTTATTCTGGGGCACTACTGGAATATTTTTGCATGATTTTAAATAACTGTCTTTACCTGATACTGGCTCTTTATGCAGCCCCTCAGTTCAGCCTGTCTGAAACATGCTGTTTTAGCTCTACGTCCCGATGAGTCAATTCTATTCTATTCTGTAAACTTCTCAAATACATCTGTACATGTTTAAGCCTGATTCTGATATGAAATATGCTAGTGGACAACATAAACAACCCATTAAACAACCATAGCAACAAACGTGGGCAACAATCTGACGTCATTTCGATGGGGATGTAGAGGTATCTTTGCAAACAGAGTATTCAGAGCAGGCTGAAGCCCTGGCTTTTGACTTGAAGGCAGCATTTTTACATACGTTCACTTCAAATTTTGGAACTTTACACCATATGTAAAAGATTGAAAGTCACACAAGACATTTTATGTCTCCTTTTAAAGGATGTGGGCCATGGAGGACCAGCAGGTGACTGCAGATGACTCGCTCAGAGGATCCAGCCTCTGTACCAGGGCACAGCTAGTTTAAACCTGTATTTCTTTCTCTAACAGGATGAGGACCTCCAGGAGATGCGTCAGTCTGCCATTCAGATTGATCAACAGTATGGACACCTGGTGGACCGGGTCCTGATCAAGGAGGACTCAGCCAGTGCCTGTGCAGAGCTGAGAGGTATTTTGGAAAGGCTGGAGCGAGAGTCCTTCTGGGTGCCTCTCAGCTGGGTGCGGACCTAAACCTATCCTCCTGCATCTTCCAGAAGAGCTTCACAGCCAACCCACCAAATTGCACTGGTCTTCTCCTCATGAGCCGATTCCCTTTCCCTCCCAAAGGCCTTCTGGCCAGCCTGGGAGTCCATTGAACTCCCTCTACCTGACTGACACAAGGCTCGTCCGGCAGCCATAAACTGAGGCACCAAAGGGAGAGGATGATGTCAGAGGAATACCTCATTGTCTGGGGTGTTACAGCAGATCTACAGCTCTATTGGCTCAAGGCCAGTTAATTGCCCAAAACTCAGTTTTACTGTCACTCAAATGTTCGCTACATTCTCATGTCATATTTATTCAGGTTTGGTTTGTATTTAATTTATTAACTTTAAAGATGAGGGAAGGATGAAGGATGTTTGTAGTTTAAGTGTTTTATTCCTCACACTGTCACTCTTTCTAGCTGCATCGTTCACTAGAGCGTGTCAGGTTTGGGATCCTACTCAGAGGATTGCTCTGTCAGTCAGCTTTAATGTGACTCCTGTTGGAGTAGTTTTAGTAGCATGTTTTTTTTTTAGTTCCAAATTTTTATTTAATTCAATGCTAATCGCTGAATGCTTCCTGTTAAGTCCTACTCCTTATACATCCTGGACAGCATAAGAACCAACCCATACATTCAGCAGAAATAGAGTAATTAAGATTTAAGTGAATGCAATTTGAAATTTCTCTTTTTGCTAAACCATAAATAGAGTTTCCACAAATGGACAGAAACAAAAATATTAAACTGGAATGTGAGAATCTTATTTTCTACAAAACATTGTTTTTAGGGAAACGCATGACAACTGATTATTTAATCTCAGATGTAAATATTGTAAATGTTACTCCTTGTGTGCCAACGAAAGATCTCGTAGCACTTCAATGCAACCTGTTTACCTGTTGATCCCTGGAAACCCACATCTGTTTGTGTGTAAAAATAACGCCATCCACACAAAGTGTGTGTGTGTGTGGATGGATGTCACAGTGTATGTTCATACACCAACATGTGATGCTCCAGGAATGGATTTTGTACAGTTTCCTTGCACATATCTGTATTTTTGACTCCAGAAGAAGAGATGATGTCTGTTTCCTTAATAATCAGGGTTTTGCTTTATTGTCGTACTGTCAGACTGGAGACACAGTGTGGGCACGGGAGGCAAAATATCCACAGATTTCAAATTAGAGCAAAAATTATTAATAGAATATTAACTATTTGATAAAAAAAACTATTTTGATGATCATTTAAGGCATTTATCAAATATACCAAACATTCCTTAGTTCCAGTTTCTCAAGTGTTAGGATCTGCTGCATTTCTTTGTCGTTTGTGATAGCAAACTGAAAGTCTCAGGGTTTTGGACTGTCTGGAAAAAAAACACAAGCAATTTTAAAGACATCACCTCTGGCTTTAGGGAATTTTAATTGGCATTTTTCACTACTTTCTGACATTTTATGGACAAGATTAGTCAATTAAACATTCGAATTGGCAGATTAATGATAATGAAAAGAGTTAGCGGAAGCACTACTTAAAATTAAAAAGGTTTAACAATATCCTACATAGCTTTAAAAAAAATTTGGATTAACTATCACTCCTACACTGACAAGTGTGTGATGAAAAACAAAGCAGCTTCCAGATGCCCTTTTGTTTTTTATATGCAATGTTCTCAATCTTTTCATGTGCTGTATGAAACAAGAAACCTAGAATGTTCAATTTGTAATGTGACATGTAAAAAGTGCCATAATAAAGCTAGCTGAATCTAACTTTTGGTATTTCATTTGAATAATTCTTTTTTAAAAACGCCTCTAGGTTTGTAACCTCTTAAAGGGATTGCAGTGAACATTTCAATGTCAACGTGTTAAATGTGTGTGTTTACCTCAAAGCTGTTGTTGACTCTACTGCAGTTCATTTCAGTGTAGCTAAAACACCGCTAGGAGTCCTCAGCTTTGGTCCACAAGAGTAACCACACATCTATCAGCCTTGTTTTCCAGGTGGACTGCACTGGGAAGAGATTATTGTCAAAGTGATGGATTAGTTGGGTACAAACTGAGGTTCTGGAAAGGGATTTCAATGCACTTTAGAGGAACCTGAGTGCCATAAGTTAAAACAATTTCATTCTGTGGCTGTTGTAATGTAAGGAGCAAGAGATTTAAGAGGATGACAATAGTCAGCAGTACCCCCCAAAATGGACCACCCTGCCTGGTAAACACCCACAATGCTCCACTTGTGCAGATTGGTTATAAATGAGTAGTTTCTAAGGCCAAGCTGACATCATCAGGAGGCAGATTTTGGAGCCACAAAAGACATTATACAACTGTTTTCACAGGCTGAGTTGTATTCTACATGACTAGTAAACTGATCTTGATGTGACAAAAAACTCCCTTTAGTACAAGGAAAGCACAAGTTGAAAAGTTCAATGTTCAAACAAGCCTTTCTGTGTTTGTCAGGTGATCATGATTAATGAAATGCATACAGTAGAGCTATTTTACTGCTGCATTTACAAATATTACTGGTACAACATTAACACAAAATCTGTTAATTTCAGCCATTGTTTAGTGTTAATGTAATAAATTAAAAGACATTAAGAAATCTGAGCTGATTCCAATCCTGTATTATTAAAAAGGCACTTTCGGATCACAGATTGTCCCACCCACCTAGTATATCAATAGACCTCTGTATCACCATATTCGAGGGTAAAAGGAAAAAAAACATATCCCAGTATTTTTATCTAAACTCAAAATTGGATTCTATAAAAAAAATCAGACACATCAGATTAATGATTTATAAACACAAAATTAAAGAAACCCCCTCACCAAAACAACAACAACCCTGAAACAACCAATGTAAGCACCTATTTCCACATTCCTGTAAACACCATTGTGAACTTTGCACTTACTTTTCATCACTGTTCCTATTCAGTTTCTGTAATTGTAAAAGAGATAGGACCATTATTCTGCCTGCATAGTGCAGGTTTTTGGTAAATTTTGTGAGGGTTGATCATCAGTTTTTTTTCCCTCGCTCTCTCTCTTTTATGCAATTAACTCTCCGAACATCCTGCAGCTCCTGAGACTGCTGCTGGCAGAGCCAATTAAAGTGTGTAACAATCATTCTAATTAGTGGAGCTGCTCCGCAGAGAAAACAGAAATATGTTAGTGTGAAGGTGTGCTGAGGCTGCACTCAGATCCACTAACAGTCATTACAGACACACAGAATATGCTGTGATTCACGGCTCAGTGGTTAATACAAAGGCCACACATCTCCTATACCTGCACTATCTGTTTTGAAGTAAAGCATATGTAAAAAGATTTAAGTCGCTGCCCCAAACCTTTCTTTGCTTCAGCACTGAGTTTACTACTAAAAAAAAATACCCATTGCTGAATATAAGTGATTACTCTCAAAATTTACATGATAACTTGTCAATTCCTGGAAACTTTGCACACTTTGTGGTTTACTTTTGTGTGCTTTCTTTCCAAAAATTACATGAGAGGATTGATAATCAGTATTGATATGATATCATATTTAACAGTACTGCTGGTTCCAGTTTTTTGAGTTGTCTCAGTTTACTCGAGTCCATACTTCGAAATGTATTTTTAAATGTGTGTATTTTGAGTTTTCCAGTACTGGGTGTTGCGCACCTCTCAACAAGTGATTGTAAATCCATTTATGCTTCATTATCCTAAAAAAATATCAGGCTTTAACATAAAGCTGATAAGTTGTGAAACCATTTTTTATTGTGATTATGCTACATGTGTAGGCCTATATGTTTTAGTAAATTTTAGTAAATTAGTAAATAATAAAAAATCTACCAACTTGTATGTATGTTGTACCATGACAAAATGAGAAATGATCTGGAGAAAATAAATACATCTCAATCAAAATGAAAAACAGTTTTGATTATTATTAATATCATTAATAGGCACTAAAGCAGTCTAACAATCATATCAACCAAACTACAGCAGCGAGTACCTCCAAAGTCCACAAGTAACAAAGTATCCACAGGCTAACAAGTACTGAGTCTCCAGGCTAACAAGCTAACAGGCTAACAATCACTGTCTGACTCTGGTACATGAACGAATCTGGCTAACCTTTTGCACATTGCTAAGCAGCACTTTACAAACTGATCATGAATCCCAAACTGTAATTTTTACATTAATGTTCATCCACCTCTTAAGAAAACAAGGTACATTGTGTAGAGATTTAGGTTTTGTAGTTTGTAGTTTAAAAAAAAATACATATTATTTTAGACAGAGGAAAGCTAGCTATTTTGCCTCAGTCTTTATGTTAAGCTAGGCTACACATGTCCTGACTCTATGAAGTTATATTTGTGCCTTATTCCTCGGCAGGTGTTGGAACATTTTGAGCACAAAAAAATATTTTTTGCAAGGAAATAAAATCTTTTTTGTACAGAAATAATCATCACGCAAAGAATGATTTAATTTGAGCAAACAAAAATCTATTTTGCCCTCAATAAATTTAGTTGTGTGTTGGCTAATATCCATGCAGGTCAAACACTTTACAAGCACACAGAGCAAAGAAACTGAGAGGGGAGGTGAATAAAACTGTATGTGGATAACAGCAAACACAAAAATGTATTGAACACAGAATAGGTTTGCTCAAATTCAATTCTTTACATGATTATTTTTATACAAAATATATTTTATTTTTTCAATGTTCGATTGCACGCTCAGGAATTAGGGACAAATATAACTCTATACGACTCCAGCTCTGTCCTCATCTCGCAGACGACATTGGCATCAATCTTCTCATCTCAATGACAGAACGAAAGCAAATATGGAGTTATCTTGAACAATTCCTTAGATAACTCTAGGTAACCCTAGGTTGCTTTAAGTTTCTGTGTGATTGACTGTTTAATTACCTTGCAGTCTTTTTGTTCAGTGTATCTTTTAAATGTAAAGAATTATATTCCTATTAAAGCTTTAGGTTAATTAAAGAGTTTGGGCAACTGCAGGACTATTGAGTGTTAACTCAAAAGGATTCTTATGTTTTATGATATATAGAAATAAGTGCCTGCCGTCCTTGCCTGCCACACATCAAGGCCTATGAAGTTACATTACCTAGTTTGTTCAAATGGACCGGGGATTTCCTCAAGGACAAGACAAAATGAAACAAGATAGGAGAGGACAAACACACAGAAATTGGAAAAGCAGAGTGGAATCATGCAGGGAATTCAAATTAGCCTTATGTTGTTTAACTTAATGATTAATGATATTTTCTAGTAGTTTCAGTTTGAGTTTGAATTGTCTTTTTTTGCTCATAATGACACTTTTTAAATGTTTTTTTTTTTAATCATTGTAAACCTAATTAACTGAGGGCAGAATGTGGAAATGAAATGGAGGTTTCTGACATCAATAAATTGATAAACAATAGAGTGAATGAAGTACTGATATAGTGTGTTTTGAGTTATGGCTAGTAGAAGAATAAGAAAAAAACCTTGTACAAGGCGAGCGTTTGGGCTTGTGGGCCTTGGAGGAGGCTATAATGATGATGATATATTGAGCTATAATTGAATCTGAATTCAATTACAGCTATATGGTGTTTGGCACAGAAGCACTTCTGTATTAGCCAGACTGGATGTAATTCAGCTTTAGAGCCCTAGCTCATGAGTAGAAGTAAAAGAACAGCTCTCATCCAAAGGCTTTTTGCCTGAGAGGAATGAGATGACCTTCAGATTGAAGAAGAGGGTGAACTTCATGCTCTTTCTGCTGTATGAATCATGGGGTCAAGATGCAAATCCAAAAAAGTTGTTTACTGAAGCATGAGAGAATTTCTTAAAGGGGTGAATGAGGGAAAATTGACATCTATAAATAATCTGAGGAAGATTTGAGGGGTAGTTTTGTGACAAACAGTGTCATGTATTGCCAGTTATGGAAGAAGAATTCATATCCTTTACTTAAGTAAAAGTACCACAGTGTAAATATACTCATTACAAGTAAAAGTACTTCCAGTAAATGTAGCTAATAATACTTCTTTTACTCAAGTACAATTTTAAATTAAGTATTACAAATAAAAGTACTTGTTTTGCAGAAAATTGTCTCATGACTGATGTTTTATAGCCAACTAGATATTACAATGAATTCCATAATTAATACTAATACATCATGTGTAGGCAGCATTTTGCTGCTGCAGCTGCTGGAGCTAATTTCTATACAGTTACATCATTTAGTCCAGAAGCTCCCAACCTAAGGGTCGGGTCCCTCCGAAGGGTCACAAGATAAATCTGTGTGGTCATGAGATGATAAATGGGGAAGGAAAGAAGAAAAACATAGTTCTGGTGCACAAATTTTCTCTTATCTTTTCTGTTTTGTGAAATATTGCAGAGTTTAATATCCTTGGGCCTCAAACAGTTTTTGAAATGAAAAACCATGTCAGAAGTTTAGAGGGGAAATGTCTCTTTGGTGGAACTGCTAACAACTCACAGACATCTGAGACATGAAAAAGGAGCCCAAACTAGACAAAATAGCCCAAAAGGTTGGGAACAACTGGTTTAATCTTTAACAACATGTTGTATTTAATAATCTTCTCATAAATTTCTATGTTAATATGAAAAGTAACTACTAACTAAAGCTGGCAAATAAATGTAGTGCAGTAAAAAGTGTAATATTTCCCTCTGAAATCTAGTAGGGTAGAAGTAACAAGAAGCAGAAAATGGAAAGAACAAGTACAGTACTTGAGTAAATGTACTTCATTACATTCAACCACTGCGTATTGCACATCTTTAGTTTGTTATGCTGCTATGATCTCAAATAATCATTATATGAGGGTTTTGTCTGAGAATTACATGTCTTCTAAATGTATAAAGAAAGTCTTCTCTTACCTGTTATGTTGCTTCTTCTGTCTCTGTACAGAAGTTTGTGTGTAAAGAGCAATAATTTGTCATAAATCAAGCAATTACCCATCTGCTTCCTTTGTCTGCGTGTTTGTTCTTAGTGATCAGACTCTGATGATGACAGGTGTTGCCAATGAGTTGATTTGTCAGCTGCAGAGTGAGTCACATTAGTTCAGGGACTCGCTGCCTGTTTTAGGATCCACAAAAGCTGCTGCCAGATGTTGGTATTATATTAAAAAAAGTTTAGCATCAATGTGCTTTTTAAAAAATTTAATTAAGAAGCGTTAACTAGTCTGATAACTTGACAACAAATTAAATCACACATGCCTCAATGCAACTAAGTCTTTAAATGGTAAATGCATTGTACTTGTCTGCCCATCAGAGGAAGCTAACCATTCACACACTGATGGCACAGGAGCAATTTGGGGTTAAGTGTCTTGCTCAAGGACACATCAGCATGTGGACTGGAGGAGCCGGGAATCGAACCACCGATTTTCCGATTAGTGGATGACCCGCTCTACCTCCTGAGCCACAGCCACCTTTCAATATGCAAGAAAATGTTATGTTTGCCACATCTGGCATTTTCATTGGTTGAAACAGATGTGCACACAGAATATTGGAAGGGGACATAAAACACTTTTACTATATTGCCAAAAGTATGTGGACACCTTGTGTTCTTCTGGTCTGGGGGAGTTTTTCATGGTTTGGTTGAGGGAAATCCTAATGCTACAGCATACGTTGATATTTTAAACAGTGTGCTTCCTATTTTGTGTCAATAGTTTGGGGATGGCCCTTTAATATTACTGTTTTAATTACTGGTAACGAAGCTCGCCATTATACTAGCTGTCAGGCTAATGTGTTGTTAATATAAGAATCAAAGTAACTGTTCATTTACTGTACTTTTACTTTTAAGAACTTTATGTGTATTTTTACCAGATTAACTATTGTATTGAACTTTCTACGGGGGATTTATATCAATATTTCACTGGTGACACTTTGTTTCTTCCTGGCAAAAGGGACATCAAAACTAATCAGACCTCTACTGTCGTCTATACTTTTGTGAATCCAGTTTCCTCATTACTGTACTGATTGATTTTCACAATACCTAACTATAGTATATGGCATTTCATATCACTATTTTTAAATCTGTTGTCCAATACTGGTTTTCACACTGTTTTCACATAAGTCAGGCCTTATTATCCAACATCAGAAGCCGACCTGACTGATGCTCTTGTGGCAGAATGGGAGCAAAGTGGTTCCAAAATCTTGTGGAAAGCCTCCCCAAAAGAGTGGAGGTGGTTATAGCAGCAGATGATTAATGCCTGTGGTTTTGGGATGATATGTTCTGCAGTCACATATGGGTGTAATGTTCAGGTGACAAAGTGTAGAGCACTAACAACCAAACTGTGGTAAAGATCTGGTAAATTAACTTCACTGGGAGATATCAGTATATATACTTATGGCTACATAAAAAGTAAAGCTGCAATGATTAGTTGATTAATCATTAGATCAATCAAAAGCAAATGAATAGGGTGACTATTTTGATAATTGAGTAATTGTTTTTGTTATTATTTAATTGAAAATGCCAAATGAAATTTTCTGGTTTCAGCCTCTCTCAGTTTTTACTATTTTCTGACATTTTATAGACCAAATGATCAATCGGTTAATTAGGGAAATAACTGGAAGATTAATCAGAAATAAAAAACAAACATTAGTTACAGCCCTAAGAATATAACAAAAAATAAAACTGGGAAACACTTCAGCTGAGATTTTGTGAATAACCTCTCTGAAGTTGAATGTTGGATCATTTTTCCATTAGATTGCATTAGTTTTTATCACCAAACTGACCCTGTGAAGGTTTATATGACCTCTTCATGATGTCCCCAGGGGAGACATTATGACAGTCATATCAAATGTGCTGCTGTGTCACCACTAGATGGCACAAGCAGAACATGACACAGCCCGGTGTGGGACAGATATTGCTGGAAGGAAATGGTTTTAAAGATGCTTTCGGCCTAAAATTGTTTTCTGATGATGATGATGTTAACATCCTGATTCTGATTGTTTTCAGGGACTGAGAGGCTGTGTCACACTCCACTGTGCTTACTAGCTTGCACTGCAAGATATGAGATAAAATAAAAAGCCGGTAAACACATATTCCTCAGGAGTGATACTGATAAAGGCCACGTTTTATTGAATCAGAACTCAACATCTAGTCATGATAGCACACAACAGTGGTCCACTTCTCCATTCTAATCTAATCTGTGCAAACTCTTAGGTACTGTACAGCACAAAGGCCACACAGTTATCTCCCCAGATGACTTTTTTCATAATGTAACTTGTACCAAGTAGATTTCTCAGTGATGGATGAGCCGGAGAACAAATGATTGCAATTGTGGTGGCCCTTCTCTAAAGGTTTCCCTCACGTCGTCTGCTTCATTGCTTTGGCCCACATTTCCCCGCAGGTACTGTTATCTATCACTGTTTGGCACAATACATTTTACTGAGGAATGTACACACACCCAGACAAGAACGCACATAGACACACACTCCCTCCCTAATCTGTTCCACCATTATGACTGTGATTGTTTTGGGATTTGTGGTTTCTTTTATTATTCATTTGTCAATTTAAATTAAAATCACTGTTATAATTTCTTGTAGAATATTTTATTTGCACTGGCAAGTTTTAGATTGGATTCTATTTTGTGACAAAGTTTTATTTGTTCAGAATAGTTAAGCAATATTACCGTCATTGTTGGCACAACAGTGATGCGGTTAGTGGTAAGCATCACTGTGCCAACAATAAAGGTAAAGCACACCTTCTCCTGTAATATTGCGATTATACAACATTTACCAACAGAATAAAAGATATAAACAAAATGTATTCATATTGTGAGGCAGTTCGCTCTAAAAATAAAAAACTTTTTACTTGTGTTATCTCCGTTTCCATGGAAACACATGGGGTGTGACTAATACCTGGAAAACAATCACTCACGTCAGTAGAATCCTATGTAGTAAAACCTAGTTAACTACTCCAGCAAGTAGACCGAGCCTTAGTAACGACTTAAGCTAATGCTTTCTGGAGATTGTGGCATTTCCCAAACTGAATAAATACCACATTTATAAAAACAAAACTGCTTTGCTAGCTTTATCTCGTTGTAACTAAGATATCCGCTGAAAAAAAATATTTTCCGGGTACAGATTTAGCTACTATGTCCACAAACTTCACATACAGTTTTAAGCTAGTAGCGCTGTAGCACCAGCACAGCTGATGGAGGATGCCGGAGTGAGAGCAAAGATACACTCTCTCTACTCTATGGGGGTGCCAGGTAACGATTAAGAGTGAAGAAGGGTTCGGGTTTTGTGTGTGTGTGTGACTGTGTGCATGTGTAACTCGTGTTCAATCCACTCGGCAAAGGGTTTGCTTTGTTTTCCCCACAACCCCTAATCAGTTCAGTTCAGTCATGCTGATTTGAGCACGTTCTAAATGTCTAGTTGACCAATCAGATTGCTTGGTCGGAACTATGTATATGTGTATAATTTAAAATAACATGTCTGATAATGTTCAAGCCCTACAATCTGTTGCATGGTTGTCTTTGTTTTCTAAGTACGGTTGTGAAAATGGTCAATAGCTATTATTCACATCCTTACTTGTGTTATTTCAAGGAGAGGAAATAATCCCTTCAGCTCAGAGTAATTTCTTTCCCACACATAATTTTCTTCAGTTAAATCAATTCTCAGTATTTTTTTCAACAATTGCCATGTTCTTTCTCTGGTATTTTTTAGCCATGTTAGCAGCGCGGATGTAGGGATTGCAATGTTGATCTGTCAGTCAGTTGGTCCATTTTTGCCCAGATTGATGTATCTCAACAACAAAAGACCCTTTTTTATGGCAGAAAATTTTACTTGTCAGAGAAGGAAAAGCACAGCTGTAAATAATAACATTAACGGTGATCCTGTTCCAGTCCCAGTAAGTCACATCAGTAAGTGAGCATGTAACTTACTAGAGTCCTGGAGCTGGCTCACCTACATGTATTGCAGCCATCATTAAAGGTGACCATTACTCTAGAGTAGACTAGAGTAGCTTTGCATCATTCACAGTTCGAAAAACCTCCTTATTTATCCTATACTGGCCCTTTATGCAGCCCCTCAGTTCAGCCTCTGTTTCAAACAGGCAGTCTTAGCTCCTGTCTCTTTAAGGCCCCCCTCCTGATGAGCCCACTCTGTTCTGATTGGCTGGAAGCCTACCGAAGGGCAGCTGTATCAGAGTCATGTTAAGTTATTGCTGCTTTTGCCACTTCATATTAAAAGCTTTCAAATGACTAAATAACAGGAGACTTTTATTGTGAAGAATTTACAGGAAATGAAACGTGTTCCTCACTGAATTAGCAGAGCTTCGTTAGCAGCGCTGAAAACCGTGCAACACAACAACATATGGAGGTATTTGGAGCTATTTGTTCAGCGGATCAGTTAGAAATAATGCAAGGAAAAATAGTACAAGCAGAAACAGCCACAGTGATTACATTAAAGGTGCAGCGCATAGAATTTAGTGGCATTCAGCAGACACGAAAAAAATTAATTCATTATTTCATTATACTGCAATGACTCCTGACGGATGCTCTTTTTTGTGGTCTATGGTTGTGGGAAGTTGTTTCAGTATTGCCCATCTGACCCACATCAATATTTGTTTGATTGTATATCTGCATATAGTTCTGTAAATGTATTTATAGTTTTAGTTTGGGGAATTTAATGTTGGGAAGTGCTCCTGTGAGGTTTTCAGTGAGGCAGGTCTCAGGATGCCAGGTACAGATACACTCACCGCACCTGTTGATTGACACTCATTGTTGGTGCAAAATTAAAAGGACCCAACCATGAAGCTGAAGGACTATTGCACACTGAAGAAGGCATAGCTGAAATGTGAGTGCATTGAGTCAATTGTCTCAATATCTACTTGATGAACTGGCACCAAATTCAGCACACACATTCATTCACCCCTCTGGATGAATTGTAATAACTTTGGTCATTTTTTAACTTTTCATCCAAATTGTATCCCATACTTTGGTTAATGACCAAATACCTAATAAAATATTTGCCATCAGCCTCAGATGTATTTTGTGTTTGATGCTATATAGCAAATGTTAGCATGTAAGCATGCTAAACTAAGATGGTGAACATGGTATACATTATACCTGCTAAACATCAGCATGTTAGCATAATCACTGTGATATTGGCATCCTGCTGTTAACATTGAGCACCACCATACCTAAGTAGAGCCTCTCTTTTTTAGTTCCAGTTTTTATATTAGGTATTTTTCTCATCTCTTGGCTGAAGTGGCATTGCCTGGAGTTGCAACTGTAATTTGGTTGTCAGTGACAATGAAAATTAAGTAGCAGAACCTCGAAATAAAAAAACATTATGATCACCACAGATGCCAAAAGTTGTAATTCTCAATCTGACCAACCTGATTTTATCAAACACACCCATGAGCAAGTTTAAATAGAAATCTGTAGTTAGGCTTCCATTGTGCACATGAACACCGCCGAGCGCACCGTTTTATAGCTTCAGTTTCAAAGTGTACCTGTAAATGTCTTTAGGGGAATTTGTACGGGCTTTAACTCATCAGGCCATGACTATTTGCAAGACGTGGGATGTTGCAGCCTTGTTTCAGTAATTATCACAGCACACACAGATTCCCTGATACATTTGCAAAACTGTCCTGAAGGATCTCAGAAATGTTGACACACGACTTGTTAAGAGAGCTCGTCAGATGGATGCATATGTATTTTCATTAGCTGAATGGATTATTAGCCCAGTTAACTATTCCGAATGTCACTGATTTCCCCAGAGGCTCGTTAGGAGCACATGGAAAGGCGTCCCGATGAGTCTATGGCTTGTGATTAAATTGGTAATCAACTCTCTTAAGCAATAAACAGAGTCAACAGGTAATTAAATATGATTCAGCCCCAGGTAATAACCAGCAAGTGTTGTATACGTAAAATAAATGATGCAGTCATTTCCAATGTTGCGTTACACCGGCCTAGGTGAGTACATTTACGATACCTGTTTCTCTAATGTGCAGCAGAACAAACATAAATGCAACCTATTTAATTTAGTAAACAGACTTTTCCAATGCTAACACATATCCTATTCAGTAAGATTTGATCTACAGCTCTCCATCGTCTGTGTCTGTTTTGAGCAGAAAATTCAATTATGCTTTGGTGACATTATATTTGCAAGTTCATGAATTATAGATCTCAAGGTTAAATGTATCGTCCTGGATGTGGCCTGACTGAGGTTTCTAGACATCAGGTTAGGATAATTAAATGGAAAACCCTTTGTTCCCAATTGGTCAATGACTGGTACAACTGGTGAAAAAGAGAAAATGAAGCCTCTGTTTCAATCTTCCTCCCTGATATGTTTTGTTCTATCTTGATTCAGTTCTCCTGTGGCTGTCTTACTGTCAATGCATGAGTGTCTCTTTGTTCATATTCCAATTATCTCTCATTTTCTCTTTAATCTGCTCACTCTGCACAAACTGCTTTTCTCTCTCTGACATGAATGAAGAGCACAAGCGTGTGATGCCTGAATAACTGCAAAACATCAAGCTGGCACCAAATCCAGCTTGATATTCTGTTCTTTGGGGATGAAAATACTGTCAGTATTCATGGGGGGATGAAATAATTTACAGTCTAAAATGCAAGTATGCTTGCAGAATCTCATAATGTAATAAATGTGTGTGATGTAATTAACAGAATGTGATGGAAAACTCAAAGTAAATAGTAACCTAGAATGCATTCAGTCAGCAACTACTCTATAATCCAATCCCCTGCATTTATCATTTAAATAGTAAAACATGTTTATAAGTTTTCAGTATGCATCTGGGTGCATAGCTGTATTAAAATCGCCATGGTAATAAAAAATTATTATGGCTACTGTAGAAACATGGCGGTGCAACATGGCTGGCTCCGTGGAAGAGGACCCGCTCCCTGTGTAGATATAAAGAGCTCATTCTAAGGTCATGAAACGATTCTTATTTTCAGGTGATTATACACTGATTAAAACATACTGACGAATATTATATTCCATTTCTGCAAAGTCTTTTCCGCTAGATGCCACTAAATTCTACAAACTGGACCTTTGGTTGCAGCTGCACAAACTTATGTTAAATCATCAGGCCATTCGTACAAGAATTTGGCAACCAAGCATAAGCGAATGGTATGGAATATCAATGAACTGATTAATATGTTTGGTGGATGATCTAAATATGTTATGTATCAATTTTGCTGAAGATTAGATTAAATATGTAGAAAGAAAAAACTCAAACAGCTGAAAATCTGTTCAGGATGAGATGTGATGCACGTTGAACCAAGGAAGCCAGAAAAAAACCCAGACACGCTTCTACACCTCAAGGTGGTGCCCTCAGTACCAAAAACTAAAAAGGTCTTCCTTGGTCCATGGCCAAACTTTCCAGTTAATTTCAATAAAGTCTGTTAACAAACAACAAAACGTCCCTGTCTGAAAAGATAACCCCCTTAGCAGGAGTAATAATGAACCAACATAGAATAAAAATGTGGAGTGCATATTGAAGTAACTGCTTTTGTTGTAATATAATAATTTACTGCATTTTGCATTGGTTATTGGATTGAAACTGATCATGTTCATGAAAAATGTTATATCTTGAAATATGTTTTGACAAAAGCTAAAATCAAATGCACAAATGTTTCATGGTTTATGATCTCTGGGTGTCTTCTTTGCTGTCAGGTAAAAAATATGGAAATACATGCTAGTCTACATCCTTCTCAGACTGACAGTGGTTGAGAAAAGCAGGAACTATGATGCACATTATAATTAGTGATGGCAAAATTAGGAAGCAAATGGTTAAAACACAAAAACTGCCTGGTTAGCCTGCTCCAAGTGCTACCAGATATCTTTCCCTGCTTAATCAGTCAGTGTTTGGCCTCATCTCCATCTAGCAGATTTTTGACATGTCAACTCCTGAAAGGTAGCCAGAAATCCTGTTTCTGCATTCCTGCATTCTCAGAGAAACACAGTCTTTGGTCACACACTGTCTCATCCAGATCTATTCCCTGACAAGTTCCAGTGTACACAAGGACAGATTTAGGTGTTGCGGGTTTAGTAAGAGATCACAAAATAATGTTCTTTTAATACAATTTTGGTTCTATCATGCACAGGGAAGTAAAATGGACAGATACACAGACGCTTCTGCTATGCCTTCTTCAGTGTGCAATAGTACATTCAGGACTGAGTCTTTTCAGCCTGTCACATACCACCACTCTCTTCCTCTTGGACCTCAATCTAGACCTTTCTGGGCCCTGCAACATGCAACAGAGTAAGAAAGCAACTACTAAATAACTTGTGAGCAGAAACTAAAAAAAAAGAACTAAAATTAAGTGTACATGCTGGACTTTGACATTAGTTACCCACACCCCTGCTCTCCTTTTGTCTTTGGCTGAGCACAGAGTGTTTTTTCGTCTTGCTTTTCCATACAAAACTGGTTCATAAAACACTTAAATGCCCTGAAGTGTTTGATCTATTGTTTCTACAATGCTGTTTCAAATACAAATGCAACCTCCAATGTGTGTGAGTTCCTACTCTACCAAAGCAATCAGTGTGTTTACAATGAGTTGCTGATGCACTATGGCTGACCTGCAGGCAATTTCTGATGCCTAAATATCTGCTAAATGAACTGAGACTGAACTGAGGCTGAACCTCAGCCTGCAGCAGCTCCAAGACAAGAGTCTCTGGCAATAGCACAGAATATTAATATAAGTAAAGCAAAATCAGGGGTCCTTTTCTATATCCGTTTGCTCAAAAATTGTCATTGCTGCTATGCTCTGAGATTAAACTAAAACCAAAAGTCTCAATGTGAACAATCCCCTTCAGCCCCTGTGTCCATTAACTACTACAATCATTCCTGCCTCCTCTGCTTTTGAAGCAATCTTGACCTGAATGTCATCTCTTTCCTTATTTCCATTCTTTCATTCAGTAATATGATTTGTGCATGTCTGAGCTGGAGGAGAAAACATTATTACTAAATGAATGAAACAAATGTGTAGCCATGGAGAAAGGCCATGTAGGAGTCTCTGGGTTCCAGTTTTCACTGCTACCGCTGTTGGATGTTTTTAAAAGTAGCGACGCTTAATAAAACTTGACCAGCAAGCTAAATCAGGTTTCAAGTGGATTTTTCCGCCGCTATGATGCGGGTTCTGCATTGTCCAAGCCGCTGTAATCATTTGAGGTTGAACAGAGGAACACTTCAGGCAATATTAAGAGCATATAGCACATGTGTCAGAGGGAAATTGCACCTTGCCAAGATACTGTACATTTGATCAAGCATGGCATGCTATTCTCCAGTTCTTTCTGCAGGAGTTGTCAGGTGCTTTGTACTGACTCACTCTTTGTATTATTTTCACCTCCCACATATAAAAGTTGAGACTGTCCCTGAGTGACTTCATAGGTCACTGTCCAGATCTACCAAGAAATGACACATCAATTGAGGACAACTGCTAGGCAACAGTGCATCAGAGTACCTCCAAGCTAGCTGTTTTCACTCTTTAGGCTAAGCTAAGCTAACCACCTGCTGGCTGTATTATGCTTAATATTTAATGAACAAATGTAAGAGTGTTAGTGTTAGTGTGTTAGAGTGTTCCCACCGATAAATTCAATTCTCCTATTTATTTGTCTTCCTATATTGCCAGGTGTTTATTTATATCTTTTCTTAAAGGATATGGCTGCCGAATTTATGTATTTTTCTTATTGTCAAAAATCTCATGTAAGACTAATAACAGTGATCACATTTTCAGTCTCCGGAGAGTAGTTCCGTGTTGGGCAGACACCATTGCGAATGTGCAGGAACGCGGTCCTGTTCACAGTGCTCTGCTAGCTTGTTGTGCTACATATCACAAGCTCTTGACTTGCACAGCTAGTGAAGCTCTGTAAACAGAACCATGTTCCCGTGCTAAATGGTGTCTGCCTTACACAGAACTACTCTCCTGAGTCTGAAAATGTGATTGCTGTTATTAATCTTTGGAGCTGTTTCTAAACAAACTACTGTAACTGTAGTCTCTGGGTAAAGGAATATGTCACCCTGTGCGACAGAGTGGCTCGCTGATGTATTTTAATAGTTTTTGGAAGGAATAAGATATATCAGGCTTTGGATACACACATGATACTTGTAAGAAGGATAAATTCATTGTTGGTTTGGCTCTGCACATGAGATTTGTTTAACAATAAAATAAATATAGAAGATCACCAGCCTTTTTATTAGGCCTTTTTATGTCTTATGTATAGCTTTGAATTGCCTTGTTGTCGAGACAAACTCGCATCGCTCAGCCTTGCTACAACAGGACGCCACCACTGCAAAACAACTTTTTCATTTTATTGTTTCACATTAAAAACACACACTGTATGCTGCATCACAAAATGAGAAAACGCTGTCCTGCGATAGCGATTGAAGCCAAAGTAGAGAGAAGAAACAGCCAGTGTCGTTGCCACCAGGAGTCGCTAGACACGTTTTGTCTCACACCCCTGCAGGTCGACTGAGGATTGTGTTCGTCTGAAGCCACAACATGAGATAGTACACAGCGACGGCAGTTTGAAGCACAGATGGGAAATCATAATTCAAACAGTCTCACAAAGCACTTGAATTCATTCCTACCTGTAATGTACATTACCATGATGACAGAGACCATGCTAGGATGATCATGGACTAGAAATAGCAAACTCAGATACACTAAATCTTCCAAATGGTCTCAACACAACCATTTGGTGTAAAGCCAACTGTTGTTTCTGAGGACACTGTAGATTCAGATGTTTTTGAAAAAGATGCCAGGTGCTCGCTTGACATTCAAATACCCCAAAATGCTACTGCCTGTTACATGACATTCTCACCTACGGAGAGCTGCAATTTGAGTAATATTACAAAACAAATGTGACCAATATGTAGTCACTTGTGGACCAGGTGTTGATGTTTCACCAAAGTTCTTTTAAATTAGATCTGCTTCAGGCATGTCTGCATGGTACCCGTTTTTATGAGAAAAAAAAACACAGATATTTACACCATAATACAGCAGACCCTGTATCCTAAAAAAAAAAAAAAAAAAAATTCTGGCTGAACCGTCCTCATGGTACTTTTGCAATCATTTTTATAATCATGAAAATTATTTAAAATAGTCAAGCCAGGGTTATTGTTTTTGGTGAAGGACAAAATGATGACATCTTTGATAAAATGGTATAGCTGTCCAAAATGTCACCCCATTCTGTTAATGAAATATAATGGTTTGACAACACCCTGGGCATATTCTTTCACTGGAGCGTTTTGTACACGGCTTGCTGTCTGGCAGGCAAATAAATTCAGATTCCACCTCACTTAGCTGGGTGTTGTGGTGAGGTGCAGCAACTAGAAGCCAGTCATTTATTCACATAAATTAACAGTAAGAGTATGACATCCCTTTAAAGATGTCTGTCGAGAACAGCTTAGCACCCCGGGAGTCACATAGTAAACATGCCTTTTAGTAAACTGATTAAACTGAAACTGACAGGTGAAAAAAAAAAAAAAAAAAAAGCAAAATGTGGCCTACAAAATGTTTAAGATTTCACTCTGTTTTCAGTAAACAAAACAGAAAGTTCAGGTGTTTTGTTTTTTTTTCCCTCAGTAATACTCACACATCACCAGCCCCCATTTTTTGATAAATCGCTCATTAGAATAGATTTTCAAAGATGGATTAGTCACATCTGAACTATGATTTTAAACAACCATATGTTCAATCTGTACATTCGAAGTTTGATATCTCACCTGGGCCCTTGTCATGGGCCGGTCCTGCAGATAGAGAGACAAATGGCACACATGTACAGTAAAGCAACACTGCAGTCCAACGTATGCATCAGCAAAGAGAGCAAGATAGATCAACGCATGCAGTTTGGACAGTTTGAAACCAATTTTGTACAGTTCATTTTGGCAGTGAGCGACATATGAATGTGTTTGTTACATAGATATGCTGCACAGGGATGAGCCCCCCTCTGGGTAGTTGCCCCACCCAGTCTCTGAATTTCTGTGTGTGTGTGGATGTGGAGACACAGACCCCAATGCATGTCTGGCACAGCAGAGGCTGCCCTCCCACTACAGTACAGTGCAGGGTGACAGAGAGGGCTGATAAGTCCAGCCGACAGCTCCTTAATCCCCATTAGTGCCTCAGACAGGGCGGTGTGACAGAGCACAGCGCTGTCCTCAGACCAACCCTTGTATTTGTCCTTGTCTCTTCCCCTCCCCTGTAAAGGTCCTGCAGGGTGCCCAAACAGAGGACATAGCACCACCCAATGGA
The DNA here is from genome assembly GCF_910596095.1 of Thunnus maccoyii. NCBI lineage: Eukaryota > Metazoa > Chordata > Actinopteri > Scombriformes > Scombridae > Thunnus > Thunnus maccoyii. The sequence goes on from NC_056550.1 coordinate 22,775,458, forward strand.
GGCAGCCTCTTGGTGTGTGTGTGGCTCTGAGGGGAAGGAGGGAGGGCCTCAGCAGGCAATCTCCTCCAGGGTGCCCAGCGTAGTCTGCAGGGGCACTGTCACAGTGTGGCTGATGGACTCAGAGTGGTTTGCCACCGGGTCACAGGAACTCTGGGAAGCAAGATTAAGAGAGTCTCAGTTCTAGGTCAGACCAGAAAGTAGCACAGCAAAATAAGAGTAAATAAGGTGGTGTTAGCTCTCTTGGTGACTACATGTGGGGCTGGTAGACAAGCTACTGTGGTTGGCGAGCTTTAGCCACTAACATACTAACAGCTTGGTCATTATCAGGACAATAAAATAACATGGTTGATTCAAGAGACGCATTTGTACCATTGATTTCTGTCTCTAAACCAGGACTCTTAAGTAACAGTTTATACTCAGGCAGAGCAATGCTGTATAAAATTGGATGGTGTGACACAGCTAATATGATATTGTAGCTTCCTGGATTTTAGAGTCTCTGCCTCCCCTCTGCCTTACCCAAAAGGTCAGTGCTTTTGAGCTGGTTTGCATTTGTTCAACAGCGAAAATTTGTGTGTCTAAGCTCTGCGCATGCAAATCCACTGATATCTGGGATTCAAATGTAGTGATTTTATTTTGGTCCTCAGGGAGTAAAAAAAGTATGCAAGGGTTAGGGGGTGGTTAGGATTAGGCTGCATACCGGCCGACAACAGTCAAAAAATGCAAAGAGCGAAGCCTTTTTCTCACAAATTGCCGTTGTACTGTCAGTCTGAACACAGTCTTACGGTTGCTAGGGTGCTCTCTCTATGCTTGTGTGGAGGGGTAAGAATGGGGCAGGGTTTGATAAGCATGATCAGAGGGAGTGAAATTACTCTCAATCTACACGCTCCACTTACACAGAGCACTCTGTGAAGGAGATTGACAAGTGAAGGGTTAAAGGCCGCTCTTACCACATCCTCTCCATGACTCTCCTCCTCCTCCTCTCTGCTCAGTAGATCCAGTAGTCTGTCTTTGACTACCTGCGCGTCAGGAAATAAAAGTCACACAGACGTCATTCAGTCTGTAACAGACTATCTCCATGAGCTCTTCTTGTAATTACTGACTGCATTGCACAGGAACATTGGAGTTTAAGGTACAAAGTAATAAGGTGGCAAAATTATTTCAGCTTGAAGGTTGATAAAAGTTGCTTAGGAACTGCTTATGTTAGTGACATAAAGGTTTTGGATACCCATAACTCCATTATGCCCATTAAATTGAAAAAAAAAAATCAACCTTGAAAATTACTTTTCCTGTGTATTTCCAAAACCCTAGGGGATGTGGAGACTATTATGTGCTTTTCAGAACACTGTGCAACTGAGAGCAGCATGAGAAGCTCTAAGGCTCACAATGGAGCAAAGGTAATGGAAAAGTACCATCACACAGTCCTTCATCTCAGTAAGGTCCGGGGTAAATTTACTTCTTTATCTGCTTTTTGTATCAGTGATACCGTTTCTGTTGTCAGAAATCAGTCAATGCTCTAGCTCCTCACTGAAAAACAAGAGCTATCAGGGTTTATTGCACCGACAAACACTGCAAGAGCCTGTAGAGGAGTTGTGTGCATGCGTTATTAGATGTTTCAACAGGCATATGAGAAAACAAGTGTGAAAACAGCGACTTTAGACTGACCTCATAAGCATAGTCGAACAGCTCTAGGATGGTGAGGATGCTGGCTCCAATGAACAGACCCATCTGACCCCCAATGTCACCTGTAGAGGACACACAGCGAGATATGTAGAGAGAAAGACTGAAAAAAAGCTCAGTTGTAAACAGCATTACACCAAGGCCAAGAAAAATACTTGATTCCGACCGGCTGGCAGATGTTTGTTAAAGTTGTATGTGGTCAACTGTGGTCTGTGTGGTCGAGATGTGATCAACAGTCTTGGCATGAACATAGCTTCCTTAGTTTTCCTTTGGTTAGTGGCCACAGTACGAGCACAATAAAATTGCTTGAAGGTGTCCTTATATATGAAAATAGCAATAGCAGACTTGTAAAATGTCACTCAGTTTTGTGTCACGGTGTTCTCTGCCTCCAAATCATCTGCTATTTTCATTTATGTGAAACACCTCGAACCCGACAAGTACATTTATTTTTAAGACCTGACCTGTCTGGACCCAGCTGGTGCTGCCAAACCCAAGACCTGAAGCTACAGTTTTGCCCTATTTCATCCAATTACTAATCGTTGCTGGCAAGGCTAATGCAACACAGTGGCTACACTCTGTCTCTTTCCCTCTTCCCAATGGGCACTGCATATCTACTTGCGACTCAGACGACTGGCACAGTCAGAAAGAAAAAGAGACATTTCCCGATACATTTAATAGCCAACCCAAATTCTGGCTAGAGCCCAAAGCTTTACGCAGAAAATCAATCCAATCCTGACCCGAATCTCCGTACTTCGGCTATATTTGTTAGGCAATTTAAAGAGTCACATTCAAAAATGAAAACAAGCAAGTGCAATAACCTTATATTCAATTGGAGCTTATGTAAAGGCTAATATCATTTATTGATGGTGTTTGTCTTGTAAGAACTGTCAAATTTATCTTGCTGCATAGCATTTCATCAGCTTCATGTGGAGCCAAATCTGAATATTTTAAAAACTGTTTGTTTTTGGGAGGAAAAAAAACAAACCATGTCATAGCGAGGTGTCTCCATCTTTCTCCTCTGTTCCGCTGTGCTGTCTATCTCTGTGTCAAGGATGTATAAATAGCTGTAGGTCTGTAAGTCTGGTGGAGCTGAGCTATGGCTGACTGGTCGGTACAGTTGTCTGTGGTCAGGAAGTCCAGGGTTCAAGACTTGGAGTGGGAATTGTTACACCTATTTCCACTTTTATTCAAATACAAATACAAATAATTTGCTGCCTCAACAAATACAGATACAAATACTGGGCTTTCTGCACATCCCTAGAAAAAGCATAGCTGATGGAGACTAGATTCAGGCCTGTAAAATAAGAGTAAACCTACCCAGCAAGCCTGCCACCTCATAGGCTTTCTTCTGCTCGATGGTCTCATAGTTCAGAGCTTCAAAGAACACGTCCAACACCAGGATGTTGTCTCTGAAAAAGGTAAAATGAGACTTTTGGCCGAATGAATCCCACAGCATCAGGTGCTCACTTGGCAAGCAACACAATCATCAACAGTTTATCCATTTCCAACAGAGCTGTACAACCACAGAAACACCATCACTGCGTGGGAGGAGGACATGCTCATTGCAGTGGCTCGGCTTTTCACAGCCAGTCAAAGATACCCAGGCCTTTAAAACCAATATTTGCAAGGGAAAAAAAAGATAAAAATGTGGGCAGCAAAGAAGCTCGGTGGTTCGTAATGTTATCTGAAGGGAAAGCTTGATTTTACCTAGGTCATATTTGCATGGAGTTTGCTTGCTTTTTTCCCTTTTTCTCTTTTTCATATATTAGTTTCCTGTGGATGCTCAGCAGTTAAACTGGAGACTCTAAATTGTTGGTTGGTGTGAATGTAAATAATGATGTGTTTGCCTGCCTTAGTGTAAGGATGATGTCTGAATATGGTAAAAAAAAAAAAAGAGAGAGATCAATTTAACTCACTGGGTGTCATTAGTGAATGGTTTCTCATTTTCTGTAAAAACAAATTAAGAAAAAAGGAGAAAACCCTACATCTGATTTATGAAATGTGTGCAGGCCACTGATTTGTTTTTATCTCAATGATAAATTTACCATTTACTCATATGCTTGTCTTAAAATGCACATCTTTGTGAGTCAAGATTGTTCTTAACAAGCACTGTAGTGATCTGAATATTTTCTGGTATTTTCCTTCCATCAGTTGTGTTTTTTTGGTATTTCATGAACTATGACACACAACAACCATAATAAGGATTTAATGAGAACAAGATAACAGCCAATCATTTTTACCTAGGTACATTTTGGAAAAAATAAAACACTGATGAATCCCCAAAAAATAATCTATTAATGAAGATCAAATCTGTGCATTTCATTAATTGGGCCCATTGATTGTGTCAATGTATAGGTTTAAAGTACAGTAAATTCTACTGTACTAGCACTTGAGGAATTTTATGCATCATCCTAACATCATAAGCAATACCATTACATAAAAGTATCATTCACCTGTTTAAAACTTCATAACTGCAGACCCATAAATACATCAGATACATTAGTATCTCTTGCACTGCCTGCTGGTTGTCAGAACAGAGCAAACAACAAGACTTACGTAATATACTTCTCCGACTTGTTGAACTTCTTCTGCAGGTAGCGGGCTGAGGTCTTGCTGGGGATTTTGACCATGGACAGCTCTTTGTTGTAGCGCGTCATGTTGCATGGTGTCCTGCACATGCAGTTACTGCTCTCCAAAGCCGACAGTTTAGCTTCTCGTGGGGAGTGGTGGTGGGAAAATGGAACGGGGACGTGGGAGGATGAGTTGAAGATGATGAACACAGGAGAGAATGTGATAATAGCTCACATTGGTTAATGGTTCAAGATACCCACCACAGCTAATTACTTTTAATTAACCTCATCTTTGCAGTATGTGAGCGCCAATTATAACGTGAGCTCCTCTGGACACAACATACACATATTCACAGACATACTGAAACTCTAAGGTAGAAAACTACCTGCAGAGTGTAAAAAATATCCTGCTGGCATTGTGACTCGCAAGTATTATACCGCCGCTTTGGATTCCTGGTGTGGTTATGAATATTTTGCTTACAATATTCAAGTTTGACTAAAGCCTTAATCCCTGCGACAAGTCATATCCAACTGGCGAACAAAATATCTTCCCTTTTATTTGAAAAACCTTCAAATAAAAGGCTGGTGAAATAATAAAATGCAATTAAATGATCAACAGGAGAGCCTGCTGCACAAATGAAAGAATCTGTATATTAATTTAATAATAATACTTACTGGTGAGACCACAAATGACATGTTATTAAAAGCACAGGAAATGAAAAAAAGACTAAGTCTAATAAAGTCAGCAGGTAAAATGAATCTTAGATGATAGAGAAACATCATGACTTACTATAAAGATATTTTAAAATATGAGAGTGATGTCTTGAATAAGACAGGAACTGAATATATTTCAAGGTAACTGTGAAGTCAGTATAAGCTTTTGAACTTTTCAAGTCTCCATAGAAATGATTCATTAGTCAATTAGTCGACTGACAGGAAATTAGCCCACAACAATTTTGATTTACTTTCCAAAGCAAAAATGCAAAATATTTGCTGCTTCCAACTTCTCCAACATGAGGATTTGCTGCTTTTCTCTGGTTCATTGTAAACAGAATATTTTTGGGTTTCGGAAAGAAAAAAAAAAACTTCAGGATGTCACTTGGACTCTGGGAAATCGCATCAGCCATTTTTTTTTTTTTTTTGAACTTATTTTATTTCCTTTTCTCAAGTGCAGTCGTACAGTACAATCAGCTTTTCAAATATTTACATTAATACAGGTGTAAATGAAGCAATGTTAAGGGTCCGTTCGTGATTTTTGACCTTCCATCATGTGTCCATGTGTCCATGTGTCCATCATCCATACAGCCATTATCAGTGCATGGGAGCCATTATTAGTGCATAAGTAAATAAAATGAATAATAATAAGCATCAGCCATTTAAAAAAATTTTTTTTTTTTGGACTTTCTGACATTTTGTAGACTAAATGTCTATTGGAGAAATGATCAACAGGTTAATCCACAATTAAAATAATGATGAGTTGCTTAATATAAATATTCATTTCATAATTTTTTTCCTTTCTTTTTTTGTATCTCAACAAGGCCGTTGTGAACTAAAACCATACTAATCTGAAACAACAACATGTTAAGCTGTGATAACGGTTCAAGATACACCACCACAGCTAATTAGTTTTAATTAGCTCCATCTTTGTAGTATGTTAGTGTCAACTGTATGTGTCACTTACTTTCACTGGTGATAAACAATAAAGCTTATTGCTCTCAAGCTAGAGTGTGGGTTTTATACATCTTCTGAGAGTAAGGAAAATGCATCTGCCGTCTCTTTAGTGTGACTAAAAAGAGAAGTCGCTCACACTGTATCATACCTCTCTGCATACAAATAACACGCACGATTTCACACGTGGCCCATTCATACTGCTGCGTCTTGAGTCCTGTAAATGTGTGTACTCCATAAAAGACTGAACAACAGCATAAAACAATGTCACTGTCAATGTCAAAGGAGGAGAGAGAATGTAAAGCATTAAACACCCTCCAGCAGCGTTTGTGAAACAGCCTGACAGAGACAATGTCCTGATGCAGAAATGCCAGACTCTATTCAGGGCTCCGCCTCGTCAGTTACACTTAAATCTTGAATGCTCTGGATGATTTTGCGTTAAGCCCACAGCCTCCTACATAACACCAACTCTCTCGCGGTGATGGTAATGTTAAGCGACACAAGCTTTTCAAATATAGCTCCATCAAAAGCTACTCTGGCGCCGAGGCCGCTCACATTCCTCACAAATAACTTTCTTAAGCTGAAGTCTTAATTTTTGAAGTTCCAAAGTTTAAATGCACTGAATTTCACCAGAGATTACCGAAGTAGTTTCTCACTACCAAAAAACTTCTCGATTTTGGACTTAAAAAGCTTTTTGGGATTTTAAATCTCCCCATGCATCCCAACCCTTATTCTCTGAAAGGAGAAGTTAATGTTATCAGCCTTATTTCTCACTGAGACAACTCTGTGGCAGACCCGCAGATCACAGAGCACGAGGCAGCTATCCCCCACGGTGCACTAATAGCCGGCGGGGCCACACAGTCACGTAATTGAGAGAGGAAATTCAATATGGCCTCTCAGTGGTCTCCCATTTTTATTCAAATGAGACGTTATTGGATACACGGGAGCAAGGCCTCGTGCATTCAAATGATTGATTTCTTTCTCTAAGCCCTCGCACCTTTATCCACCGCCTGCACTTTTTCCTCTCACACACATTTAAAGCTAAAAGACCGAATTATCTCATTACATTTGGTCCTGGAAAGTTTTTATTGTATTAAATGTTAATGCAAAACTAGTTGTTAATAATAACTGTGTAAAAAAGTGTAAATAAATATCTTTTTGACAGGAAGACAACTGATATAACCACTTATTTAAGACAGTTTTGGCAGGATGGATTTCGAGTTCAGCACCTATAACAGACACTGAAAATAATTGTGTTTTCTCTCTGTCTGGATGCGTAATTATAAGCTGTCTGAGTTTCCTCAAAATCAAATGAAGAGATAAGCAAGTTGTTCACAAACAGATGCAGCTGTCTCCTATTAAAAAATATTTTTCGGTGCCGACTCCAAAACTTGAGTGACACAGTTATAGAGAGAGGAAAAAGCCAATCAAACTTTACCGTCTGAAATCTTCTCTGATGGGTATAGCAAATTGGCACTGAGTTTAAACTAGGATTCATTTGCATTCAATGATCCAGGCTGAGTGTGTGTGTGTGTGTGTGTGTGTGTGTGTGCGTGTGTAGGGATTGTGAAAGTCTCACTGTTCCAAAAATGAAGCCAATTACAGAAAAAGAGAGGAGAAGGAGCTGCCTGGAATAAGCACCAAAGCCATCTCACTCAGGTTTTAGGAGTCGACACTGAAAATATTTTTCGAAACTTGTGGTTTCGAGTGCATGTTAATGACACATTGGTGACTTACAATGAATGCTCTTATGGTGTGGGAGTTTACAGCCTTGATGCTGATTGCCTGAAAGTTTTGTTGCCCTTGGCTACATTCTTCTGGCTCTCCAGAAATAAATTTTCCTTTAGGTGGGAGAGGTAGGGGCTGAGCGAATGCTGGTGTGGGAGGAAAGAAGGTTTTACTGATGTTTCTGTGACTCCTGCTGGTCGACGGTTATTTCTGTGATAACGTGTATGTGCGTCACCGCTTACTGTAAGTGTGAATAAATTAAAGACACGGTTACAACGGAAGAGCGTTGAGCTTATGTTGTGAATATGTTGTTTATTTTAGTAGTTACCCAATAAAAAGTGAGTGAAACTCATGACACGACCACACAAGAAGCTATTTTTTTTGTCACTATTTATGAAAAACAAGGTCCGGCTGCAGTTTTGACTCCTGATTTTTATAGTCAATGATTTCTTTGTGAACTCTTATGACACCAGAGAGGATAAATAAACACTTAAGGTGTGGGTCCATGAAGTGCTAATGATGTTTTGAGATTTCTGCCTTTATACAATTCAATGTGGTAGAGGTCTTCCCTTCATGGGTTCAAAGTTTTGGAGTGAAAATAATCTTCCAAAATGTTCACACTTTCTGCCTCGCACACACACACAAAAAAATAATTTCCCCGGCAATTGTTATGGTGCAATACTGGATCAGAGCTGATAGAATGTTTGCTCAGATCTGCTCGGGTTACAAGACCTATTGACATACAGACTAGAGAACCATAATACAACAGGACCTTGCTTGACCTGTATTGTCTGACTGAGGTCCCGGGTCTTGTTTACTGAGTGGGCGCTTGAAGACCTTTGATCTATGTGGTGCTCACAGAATTTAAAAATCAACAGCAATGCATCTTTCCAGTAAAAATGTCCTTTTTGCTCTTGATAATCCACAGGAAATGTTGTCAATAGTTTTTATACGGACTGTTCCTTTAAAACTCTTTACAGCCAAGTCTGTGGACTATCCAGACTAATAGGGAGGAAACGCAGTGCTCCCTTTAGGAGTAAATGTAAGTGTGTATGTGTATGTAAGCCCTAATACAGTAGACCAGCGACCTGCCCAAGGGTGGATCATACCTTTCACCCAATGCATTCTGGGATAGGCTCCGGCTGTCCTCGTGATCCTTAATAGGATGGAAACGAATGAGAAAACACCTCTTTATGATCCCGCTGCTTTGTAAGGCTAAAACCTAGACTTTTAAACACTTTCCAAGGAATTTAATTTAGATAAAATCAGAGAGAAACCGTCTCATCTGACTTTCATGAGCCTCTCTCAAGTGCACGGCCATGGCAAAAGTAAAATATTACACTTATGTATCAGGGCAAATTCATAAAAAGTCAAAACCACGAAAATCAGATCAATATCTTAAAACAGCTAGATGAGGAACATTTAATAAAACTGACAAAGTTAATATAAAATTTTGAATTTGAAGGAATGAGCCAAGGCTGCCAGAAACCTTTTACATGGTTGTATAATTTACATCAACGCAGGAAATATGACACATTATCAATCTGACTATCCATCCATTAAATTGAACTGTAATACTGCAGCCTCGATCCGCTCTGACGTTGGTTATTTACTTGATGAGGCCTTCACACAAGGGGGAATATTAAGATGACTCCTGTTCTCTTGATTAACCAGAAAGTAGTGACACACACACTTTCCACCATAAAAAGAGCACTCCTGTAGCCTTATTAGTAGAACAGTGCCGTGCCTACGTGCCGAGTTATTCCTTGACTGTACAATTCCCTTTCTAAATGAGGTCCAATTACAGACAGAGAGGACGTACAGTATGGCGGAGGCTGTCACTCATTTCTGAGTTTTTTTCTTTTCTTTCATCAGTGTTTTGGCATTTACGATGATAAACTGTAACTGCTCTTAAGTCGAGCCGTCTCAAGGTTTAAATTCTCTCCGATGTTGCTCGTTGATCTTTAAAGCAGGTTTAGCGTTAAAGCTCTGTATCAACAGGAGGAAAAAAATTATCCTAATCCTCGCCGAGGCAAATAATGATATGTAAACCAGCGTACAGTATGTGAGTTTCGTCTTTGTGAGGTTGTGTGTATATGTGGACTTACCAAGGGCAGGCTCAGCGCAGTCTTTGTACTGCTCAGGCGTACAGTATGAAGCATCACCTAGGAAGAATATGAATGAAAACTTAATAAGAAGAATTCAGTCAATGTTAGAGTTTAAACATTAAGTCCTTGGAAGACTCTCCAAACAAAGTGGAATCAGTTGGATGAATCTAGAAACAAATGTGAGGCGCAGCACCTTTTTCCTGCCAGGCACATAATCCCAAGGCTTTTTTAAATGCCGACACCTAATCCAGTATTGACTTGTCATATCAATATGAGCCTTCTCAATGCCGTTTAATCTCACATAAAACACTGCAACCTTGCTGAAAACTCCTGTTGATGAATACATGCTCAATACACCACCCACAATGTCAGGATGTTCTTTTTTTTTCTGAAGTTAGTACAGCAGCGGTGGTGCTTACCTGGCATGTGCACCATCCTGCAGTTGCAGTTCTCAACGATGTAACGTGTTTCACAGTCAATCCTACAAGCGGTTACGCTGTAGACCTGGAAGAAGCCAGACTCCAGAGCCTTCGACTCGCACTCTCCCCACGGGGGAGGCAGGTAGGTCAGCTAGAAAATGAAAGAGGAGATTTCAGGTTAGCGGGGAAGCAAGATGGATAACTACAAAATATAATAAATACATAGAGAGTATATGTATTAAATCCAAAATGTGGACAGCAGCTCTCAGAAATGCGTTCCTTAGTCCTTGAAACGCAGCCAGTGTACCAGGCGGTGCAGAAAACAATTCAACAGATAGCCAGACTCTGTTGGAAAAAATCCCATAACACCCAGCTACGGGAGCACAAAAACTCCAAATGTTCTCCTAATGCTCCTGCCGCTCTGAAGACTGGGACAGCAGATGAGGAACGAGGGATGCCGGGCCGAGCAGTGTGAAGGCCCATCTGCTCTACAACATAAGCAGAGCGCACTTGCCACGCACTCAGTATCTATCACCCACTCTGTTCCCCAGTTCCCTACGTTGTCATCACAATGCATCCCGAGCGAGGCAGCTCTCTCTGCCAAAAGAGCAATTTTTTTGGATGAGGCATAACACAATATCCTGCCAGGTGAAATTTGGCAACGGTTTACTTGTTAGTACTGACAGAATTTGATACCGTACCCCTCCTATCGAGCGATGTTGTTATCTATGCTTTCGAAAGAGTTTGATGCTGTAGGTCTACGGATGCAATCACTATCACCGACACTCGGGACAATAAATTCAAACACAATCCAAACAGCAATCAAGTATGCTGAATATTTGAGAGTCCCAAAAGCCTCTGGCCATTTCTGGGCAAGGCTATAATGTCTCCTGTGATAATTAAACATGCCCTCCCTGATGCCAGCAGCAAGCGCAAGCAATAAATACCGGCATCTTGACGCTATTAATTTTATTAGGGACTTAAGAAAGGTGCTCTTCAGCAATCCTTAACCTTTAAAATCACCTTCACACCTCAGCTAATCTTCTCTTCTGGCCTAATTAGAGTCAACTGTGGCTGATTCCAGATCTGATTATTTCTCCGTAATCAGATAATCCGAGGTGCTCAATATCACTTTTCACTGTGTTGGGACCTGCTGACCTGATTATGGTCTATCTAATAAGAGCTGAGGCCTGTGCCCCACTCAGTGTTTTATTAATCAATATTTCATTCCCATTATACCGCAACAATGCTTTAATTAGGCTTTATAATTTGGTCAGTAAGGGACATTGTTCAAAAAGTTGGATTTAAGAACAAGTTGGTGCTTTAATAAGGTCATTGTTTTTGCATTGGTTGGGTGAGCTGAGACTGAGACTTCTGACTGCAGGCTGGACCTCAACATGAAATCACAAATTTCAAAAAAATGCCCTCTGCTGTGGGTTTTTTTTTTTTTTTCCTGACAGCACAGAGCTATACTGAAATACAAAGACCCTGAGCTTGAATCAAGAAGCAGTAAAGGAATAATGGTATAATGGAGAGTTTTTTTTCCTTGGGAAGAATGACTTTCCAAGTAACCAAGGGAGCACCCTGTCTTTTAGCTTCAGTCAAAAAAGCCCACAGAGAGGCAATTTCTATGTCTGGAGAGCTTAAATCTAAAATTGTCTGCCTACGCTTGAGGACTCATTCAGCCTTTACCACAGGCTTTGGAGTTTTGTGCCTTACATACTTGATGAAGCATCTTTGATCTAGGCCTGATATTATTAGCCAAAATTAGTTCATTTAAACTCTTTGTCAAGGTCATTTTCACAGGCAGACTGATTGGTATCCATTATAAAGATCCGATAATCACCAGTTTTTTTTTTATCACTCTCCACAAGGCCCCATCTCGAATCTCTGCCCCAGATACTCTACCCAATCATCATTATCGTGATTGTTTTTGGACATGTTTGAAAGTGCCCTCAGGTTTTCTGCAGAAGAAGAATCTTGAAGAGACAGGTGGGAGCTTCTCACAGTAAGAGGGTTTTCTCAGACTTTACACAAAGTGCAACTCTGCATTAATTAGCTGGTGCTAAATTTACAGTCTTTCCCGCTGTGCGTGCTTGTGGAGAGGGGCAGTGTTTTCACAGCAGGCAAGCAGAGGAGGGTCTGTCTTCGCCCTGCCAGTCACAGAAGTGGGCTGACAGATGAGCAGAGACTGAAACCCTGGAGGCTCATTACCCAGGAGGCCTAACCACATCTCTAGATCTCACTCTGCTCCTCCCTGGCTGCCGCTGAGGCGACTCTCTGTATCGCAGCACCACATCAAGCTGTCGTGAGGCGAGATTTCACCTAAACTGTGTTGAATTAAAACTGAACTCCTCAATATCTGTGTTATATTATCTGCTATTTCATTCACCCTCACTGAAAGCCAGAGTTGCCAAAGGAAAGGAAATGCAATTGTTATGCCAGAGGACATCTAAAAAAAAAAAAAAAAAAATAGAGGGCAATAATTAATCTTGACAGAAATCTGTCTCCTCAGACAAGGACAAGGACTGGTGAGCCAGACAATACCTCTCCCAAAAATTAACTTGGAGGCAGAAAAACAGAAAGAGGTAGACAGAAAGAAAATAGAGACATAAGCAACCGCAGAATTAATAACCTTAGCAAAATGACACAGCTGAGAGGAGTCAAAACATAGGGACACTCAGCTCGGCAGTTTAGAAACACATTTTCCTGTAGCTTGCTCAGGATGGAAAAGAAAAAACCACCGTGTGAAGTGGAAACCTCCAGTGACAGAGAAAAAAAGGCTATTTACATCAAAAATGTTCAGCTGTGTATATTTGTGAGACCTGCAGCCTTTAATATCAGCCTTGTGTGATGGAACAAAGCTTCAGTGTGATTGAGTGGGGCTGAGTTAGAGTGAAGCACCTCTCTATCAGCAAGGTCAAAGCCACTGACAGAGAGGGAAGTTATCATTTGTCAGTCAACAATCACCAAGAGACCACAGAGGCCAATTGAGGGTCCAGAGGGTATTGAGACACGCATACATGCACACAATCCCATCATGCCTGTTATGGCAAGTTATTTATCACAGATTTTTTTTTTTTTTTTTTTATCTCTTGAGCGATAAGCCGAACGTGAGGATTAGTGGTGAAAAACAGCACAAGGAAGAGAAATGATTATAAAAAGCTATTAACCGTGTATCAGACAGGGTCACCTACCCTCTGCTCCTGTGTGGCTACAAAAGTCTGGAAGCCAGGGGCCACGCCAAAGCCCAGCTCGTGAACGAACGGGGGCTCCACCTGGCTGTGGATCTGCACCCGCACACCTGCCTCGAAGGCTGTATCCTCTGGAAAGAAGACAGATGGAAAGATCCCGTTAGCTGATTTATTCAGTCAATAAACAAGAAGAAATGTGCAAAAAAAAGAAAAGAAAAATATGTCTTTGGCTTTTTGACTGGTTCATATGAACTGCTTATGGAACAGAGGAACAAAAAAAGCTATTTACACTCAGCAGATGCTGGTACACAGAGTCAGAAACTGAAATTCATGTTTGAAACCTCTCAGCACCTGGGGCTTCTGGCTCAAGGATTGCTTTTAAGAAGTCTTTATTATAGCACACAATTTCTTAGATGTGCTATTTGATTTGTCTTGACATCAAGTACAGGTAGTGAGAAAGGCTCGTTGCTGACTCCAAGGACCTTTATCCTGCCATTCAGAGCACTCATATGCACACACACACACACACACACAGGTGCGTGGGCAAGGGCGAAGAGAGACATTACATTTATGGGAAAAGAGAGAGCAGTCTTTGTAGAAATCGATAACGTTCTCTCTCCATGTCCTCACATTCACTAGTGTGCTCTCGGACATTCAAGGCTTCCCCAGGCCACCTGATCAGCCAGACACTTCAGGGTACTTTGGAACCAAGACATCGTAACCTTTCAGCCTCACAAGATATACACACACACATACACAGCAGTATAAACCCACTAGGACACAGTCATCAATCAAACATCTACAGCAACTGATAAGGCAACAGCTTGGATGAATTCACATGAAAAAAAAAAATAGAAGAGGGATAGAAGGGTTGAAACATACTTTTTTTAGGTTGTGTGTGTAAAAAGGAGAAGATAGGGCATAAAAGAGGGGAATTAATCATGTTGTGTCCTATTCTATGCAGCGTCTGTTCTGTCCTTTACATTTTAGTAACATGTCCTGTGTATTAATGAAGGTCTTGTGCTGTTATGAGGTTGTCAAGTCTTTGGCCTATCATTTATGTCTTATTCAGCACTGTCCAGCTCAGGGACTTGTCCTTTTTAACATGTTCATTGTACCATTATGAAGCCATTATCTGCCTGTGTATTTATAACAAAAAAAGGAGCCATGGTGACTTTTGTGAGTGTTGTGTGCATCCTTGAGGTATAACAAATGTGTTATATGCTTTTCCTTCCTCATAAAACATTTGCAAAGCTGATTTTTTAAGTATTTTAAATCCTGCGTTGTTTACATCCGTGTTTACTAGCTTGCAGTCTTCCTCTTCCCTTCCTTCGTTGGCACATTGCTGCATTTCTTGGCACATTGCAGCCACCTGTACATCAGTAGAATAATGTGAAACAATTGGCAGGAACGTGTATCGCCATCACCCAGGTGCACATGCACATGTGTTTGCATCCTTGTGCAGGTGCATGAGACAAATGAAACTATTAACTAATGTTACTAGAGGTCAGAAACTCCACAGGGTGCCTTTAAGTGGACAATCAAAAATTACACCCATATGTCATGTCACTGTTGTGCCTCCACCTTCTGGGAGGGCTTTTCCACCAGATGTTGGACCCTGACTGCAGAGATTTGCTCCTATTCAGCGAGAAGGACATTAGTGAGATTGGCCACCGATGTCCCGCAGTCAGTGTTGCAGTTCATCCCGAAGGTGTTGGATGGGGGTTGAGGTCAGGGCTTTTGTGCAGGCCGGTCAAGTTCTTCCACATCAAACTTGGAAAACCAATTATTTCTATGCCTCGCATTATGCACAGGGGCATTGTCATGTCGAAAATGGAAAGCGACAAACACAAACTGTTGCTGCAAATGTTGGAAAGGCGCTATCCTTTAAATATTACTGCATGGTGAAGCTTTAACATTTCCTTTAATTGGAACTAAGGGACCCAAAGCATGAAAAACAGCCTCAGGCCACAAGTACAAACTATGTGAACAGGGTCGTCTCTTATTTATAGTTGGTTGACTTAATCCCACTGCCATTCAATGACACTTTGTCACATGATTTTGCCATAATTTATTGTTAATATAATAATATAGCATGTTATAGGAAAGCATATGATATTCAAGAATGTGCCCTTACAATGGTTTTTGGCATAATGCTCCATTAGCAGCCATAACACAGCTAATGTGGATCTCATACAATTAGCTACTGTTGTCCAAAAACTATTAAAAACACATAAAAGAGCCGTATTGTTGCACTGGGTGACATATCCCTTCATTAAAACGAACACTAGACAGTGTAAACAAAGAACCACGTCCCTGAGTCTCCATAGTGATGTCTGTAAACACAAAAATGATTCAGAATCAACTACAACAGCCCCGTTCATTGTAATAAAGGAGAATGTCGCCCAGTGCGACTGTGTGGCTCTTTTGTGTTTTTACATAGTTTTTGTTTGAGAGATCTATGGCAAAGAGGAATGAGCAAATACAATAACTTAGTAGCAGACATTCATTATTGGTTTTGGTTCTTGTCAAGGAATTTGTTGATAATTATACAAAAATAAAATAACAACAGTTTTATCCAAGTTTGTTTTTAGTCAGAAACTCAATAATATAATTGCTAAATGCAGCTTTTACTACTCTTTATGACCAATAAGCAGCACTATGGTCACTGTTTCAACTGATCCTTCCCATGTTGCACAAAAATATGCATGTATTTGTTCAGCTGTTGAATGCTGTAATGTTAATGCCAAAAAACATCAGATGTGTACATTTGTAAAACAAAGTGCTCGCTGAAAGATAAACATTCACACTCTAATTTATTGGCTGCATATGTAATGGTCTCAATCTCTGAAGTTTTGAAGGGAGTACTGGATAATATTAGAACAGTTGAGAACGGACTGATTATGACTTCATGCAGAAACTTGGCATTTTTCTCTGCTATTACTGGCTGCATTTAAAAAAGCTTTTTGCTTTTACCAATACATGAGACATTCAACATGAACAAACTGCCAAAATAATGATCTAAAATCATCCACTGTTATTTATACACCGTACTACATGACATTAAACAGAACCAAGAAGAGGCATGTAAAGACAGAGGTCTAATCAGGTGCAGGTTGGGTCTCGGGTCGGTAGGTCCAACACCTGAGTGGATCTGCTATCAGCTCTGATTACAGGGTGTATCAAAATCATCACAGGAGAAAAATATGTCTGTTGGGGTGATTTTACATTGATTTTTAAGACATGTGTCTACTCTTTCTGACTGAGGCTGCTTGTTATGTTGTTTGGCATCATGCTGCTGCCAGTGTTGGAGTTGCTCTGTTTGGGTCGAAGGCATTTTGGATCGGGTCTGATCATCTTTGGGTCTATTTTAGACATATATTGACTGTCTTCAGATCATTCATTTTTTGAAAATACTTCTATGTACGAGGAGGGACCCTATGATTCCTGGAAGCCATCGATAGCACGGGAGTAGGGTGTAGTTATTAGATTTGCCGCTAGGTAGTGTATGCCTACAGCCTGGTTACATTAAAATTGGGAGTGAAAGACGGAAGATTCACCACCGTGAAAAAAAAATCCATGAAGAGAAGCACTGGGACAAGTATATCACATCTCAAAGAGAGTACTTTGAAGGAGGTTAGAGAGGTACTACTGAAAGATTCATACCACAGTTTTCTCTAACAATTCTGGGATTTTTTGGGTCCCCTCTTTATGTCTGTAGATTTTTTTATCAGTCTGTTTTAAATGAAATCCAAAAGTTTGGACCAATGTAGACCTCTGGTCAGGACAAATGGGGCATTAGGTATTGAAAAGAAACAAAGCCATGGGTGAAATTCCCACTAGGGCTATAACTATCTATTATTGTCATTGATTAATCTGCTGATTCGTTCTTTCCTTTAATTGATTAATCTTTTGGTCATTGAAATGTCAGTCAAGTCCAAAGTGATGACCTCAAATGTTTGTCTCACAATCATATAAGAGTATCAATTGAGAAGCTGGAGGTACATAACGTTTGACATTTTGCTTTGAAAATTATGCAAATGATTAATCTATTATCACAATAATTGCCAGGTAATTTTCTATTGATTGTCTAGTTGGTTAATTGACTGATTGTTTCACCTCTAATTATCACCCAATATTCCTATAATACACTAGATTTACTACTTGTTACACTCCAGTCAGATGACCAAATTGATTATTTTTTTCAGTGTACAATCAGAGACCAATCAGTGATGATACAAACATAGAGAACACTGAATAAACTGATATCTGCAGAGTAAATAGTGATTAATTGAGACACTGGATTGGTACTGTTTTATTTCACACAACAAGACATTCATTTACCCAGAACAAAATAGCAACGACACAATGATATCTTACTTAGTGGGGGTGAAAATGAGTATCTGTATTTGTGCACTGTGTGTTTGTCTGAAGGAAACAATGAGAAAATGTGCATGTGTACGTGTTAAAGATCAGAGCCAACGGGGCCTTGTTGCGCTTGTTTTTGCTCCAGTCAGTTCAGTTCTCCTCATCAAAAGATGATCAAGAGGTTCATGGATAACAACGTTTGTTATGTCTGACCGTAGCTTCAGCAGAATCAAAGATAGTTCCATAGATTTGTTGTTTCTATGTGTTTCATCTCCGCTATCACACTCATTTGACTTAAAATCACTCAACAAAGTAAGAGGTGCGGACTACATTACGATGCTATCTGTTGCTACAATCCTAACTTAGATCTTGCTGCTTTGTATGAAAGTGAATAAATTCAAGTGGTGTTCTGGTTTCACCTCTGCTCCCCTTCAGCATTACAAGTGATTCTAAAAAACATGAAAAGGGAAAGGAGAAGATCATCTGGGGTAAATGAGAAAATATGTCTGTGCACGCATGAGTGTAGAAATGTTTGTCAGAAACAAACATTTTTCCCCAGTTTCTGTCACATTCAGGACTGGGGCATGTCAGGCTCGGTTTGTGTTGTGGATTTAATGTGTGACAGTTGAACATATGGAGATCAGAGTCAGTTGTTGGCAAGCTGAAGCAACATTTCAAGCGTATCCTCAATGGGTGTCTCTCTTTATGTAAAGCATACGTTTGGTGATATTCTCTGTTTTTCTTACTGTTAAAAAAAAACATGACCAAAAGCAACAATGAATTGATCCTAACAGGTGTTATCTCTGTGTCCAAAGTGTTCCTCTGTGCCATAGAGCTCCATTGTTATCCAAAAATTATTAAAGACATCAGTGAGTCTCACTGCTGCACTGGCATGATGTGTTCTTTCATTATAGTGAATACACACACTGTAGTTTATTTGAAGTCATACATCATCCTGCTGCCTGAAATACTCACTAAAGCACCGAACGTGTATTAATCCGCTACTGAAATTGTTCCCAACAAATACACGATTTAATCCTGTTTGAGTAACGTTTGCTGAGAACAGTGCCCACCTGTTTTTTGGAAATTTCTTAGCCTTTTTATTTTTAAAGAAGCTATAATTAAACATCTATTTACATGAGATATATGGAGGAACAGCATGTAAAGCATTTCATTAACTGATATCTAATTGGACAATAGAAACAGGAATTAAATGATTTTACAGATTAATTAATTAATCCATAAATAAATATTATATAATAATAATAATAACATATTATATATATTAATTACTCTAGATATCTGTTAATGAAATGTTTTGTAACTATTTCCCTGGCACATTTGGTCCTCCGTACAGATAGGATAGGGAAGTCTAAAAGGTCTGAGATGTTTTGACAATAACAGAAATATAAAATAATTTCCAGCCTTATACTTTAATTATTAAAAATGTTAAATACCTAAGAACTGAGAGCAAATGTGTTTGATAACTGCATTCACTCATTTCTTATTTATTTTATCTTTTTATTTTCCTATCACTATTGAGATGCTTCTTTCACTATTATATTGTCTGTTGTAGCTATTATAAAACTCAATATACTATTTTTCACAAAACAAACAACTCAACATGTCCACACTTGACCTTCAAAATTCATTCTTGACCTACTGTCAACAGCAGTTAACAAAGCAGTCTGGCTACAAGGACCATTTAGAGGCTGTTCTGGATCTTTCCATCCTATCCACCTAGTTGTCATGGAAATTTCCATTTTTTTCTGAACACTTAAAGGACTTCTCAACCATATTTTCTTAGAAGATTATGCTTAATGCTTTTGGATTTTCTTATGCTTGCTCATATTGAGGTAATTTTATATCCTAAATTGTATATTAAGCACATTTGTTTGACATAGAAAAACAAAGGGAGGCTGCTACAGAAGAAGAAGCTCCAACACCGTGGCAAGCTAAGCTGTTATATTTGCCCAGTTTGCACAAAATGTTATTATTATAATTTCGCTGTCAAGCACAAATGTACTTTGCGAAGGCACAGAACAAATCAAAATTTACAACAAGACTGAAATTGAAAGAAAAATATCGTCTAAACAGCAAGTAAATGAGCATTGCATCCACAGACGGCTTGAGTCACCCTCCTGTGTATTGCTGGTGTTCACCAACAACAGCAATAATTAAAGTTATATCCTCGCCAGTGTAAGAAAGTCTGATCCACAAAAAGAGAGAACAGCTCTCACAAGTTTTCAGGAAGCAAAAGCAATTGTTTGACACACACACACACACATAGAATATTGACGCAAACATAACACTGACCGAACGCCACAAAGGGAAATGACACAAGTTGAAAAGATAAAAGGATCAAGGACTTTCCACTTCCACTTTGCACTCGGTTTAACCTGTTGTTGAACAAACATCCCTCTGCTCCTTTCAGACGCTTCTAAGAGTGCTTTTTCTCCGTCGCTTTGATTAATAACAGCAGACATAAAGCACGCAGAGAGCATGGTGAAAGTCTAGCACTCAAATGCTTGTCTGGCTTTACTCGCCTGTTTGCCACATAAAACGGGAGCTAAGATTTAAGATGATGGATGGCACACTGATGGAAAACAGAAAAACAGAAGACAGAAAGCTCAGACTGGTGATAAGTCCCGCCAGTGTTTATCTACAGAGTGATGTAGCTGTAAATAAAATCAAGGATAGCAACTAATAAAAAGATTAAAAAAAAAAAGGGGGGTACAAAGTAAAGAAGCAATCAATAAGAGGAAGAGAATCAAATAAAACAACAGACAACAGAGCAAAGTCAGCCAAAGAGACACAAAAAAAACACGTATCACGCCTCTCTCATTTTCAGGGTAGAAGATAAAACAGAGGTCAATATCTCAAGAAGTCTTTGCATATCTCTCAAATTATGCATTACTCCATCAATGATGCTGTTAAAAATAGACATAGTGGTTGAGCACAATGTAAATGGTTGCTTGGAAACTCTGAAATGTCAGATTTACAAGTTTAGCTTCTGTACATGAGCGCTGATACGATATGAAGCAAAACTCTGTGATGTGTACGATGAAGAAGAGACGACGTCTCTGATTTAAGAAGAAACGGAACTTGAATGTTAATGCAGTCTCACAGGCGGTGATGTGCTCGAAGGGCTTTTCTCCACAATGCAAACATTTTATAGCTTCGCCGCTGAAGGAAAACATGTGGTGGGTGCCGAGTGTTTAAACAGACTACTTTGATCAAGACTGTCGGAGAGGCCTGTCCAAGGCTGAAAACCCAGACGGATTTTTTAAAAACAGGTCAGGCAGGACTTGATCTGATTATTAAACATATTAAAATTTAAAACATGAAATATTTCAATAGCTGCGCTAAGTTCATAGATGTGAAAAGGGGGGCATAACGAGAACTTTTACATTATGAAAACCGTCAGCGTTCGACGTGCTTGAAGCTATTTTAAATGAATTTTAAATAACGATTCTAAGCATTTCTGAAATGAGCAATCACAAAAACAAAAAGGAAGGTGTGGGGATGTTTTCCCTGCTACGGAGATCTGTGCAGCCGGCGTCTACGGGACCAAAGGTTACACTTTTCCCTGCTCCGGTACATCTCAACTAGCAAATCAAGGAGCAGAAACAACACTTCAAAACCATTGATGGTCTGATATAGAATCCTAATGACTCAGATTGATTTCCCTCTGTCTTCTGCGTTAATATTTAAAGTAAATTCATGAAAATATCTTCCAGACAGCCACAGTAAGGATGGAAATAAGACGGACAGACACATGCAATACATTTATTATTACCATCACTGAGTAGCTTGGACAGCAACACTGAGGAGAACGCTGGGTATCCAGGCAACAAGCCATCTGTTTTCTCCCACCACTCAAACATATATCAGTCCTGTTCATCTCTCACACCCTGAAACACGTTGTTTTTTTAATGCTTGTCCATCATGATAAAGTGAGGAGGAGTAGTATGGCTTCCCTACAGCTCCCAGGAGAGAACAGTGTGCTAATAGAACCTTGGAGACCACCTGCTGGCCTCTGGATGATGGACATTAAGAAACGCCAAAGGAGGGGAGAAAGTTTGGGGACTGGATAGAAAAAAAAGATAATTGGTGGGCAGAGATGGAGGAAGAGTCGTCGCGCTCATCATGTCTGCACAGCTCAGGGACCTGGCTCGGTTGAGGAGACACTGCGCTCCCTGCTGAGGCTGACTCAGCTCATCTGGGCTAATTAAACCACACAGGGATAAACAAGGGCACTGGAAACCGGAGCCTGCTGGGAGACGAAGCTCCGCATGCTGTCAGGATGGTGGCTGGAGAAGAGCCTGATCAAACGGATATAAAACCAGGAGGAGCTCTGGGACCTGCTGTCCATAGGAGAACATGAGGAGGATTGATAAGATGTGGACTTTTTGATGATAGATCTTCTTTAAGTTAGAGCCCAGAGTAAATAATGTCCATCTGCTGGGCAAGCTCATAGCTTGACTAGCTGCTGTGGGAACTCCCCTATCTGCTCTTCCTCTGGTTTAAGACGTGAGCCAGCCATTCAATGAGCTTCACTGTGGAACCACTCAGACAGCCAGCCTCCCTAAAATACACAATCTGAACCACTAACAAGATCTGTAGTACGCACATCAGCATGGAGGATAATGTAAAACTGCACCACTTTATAATAAAGATTATCAGAGAGGCTCCAGTACTCGAGTTGGAAAGGTTTTGAATGTGCATTATGATCACTAAGGAGGCTGTATTCACTGAGGAATAGTCAGCTGGCCTGAAACACAATGTATTAGGCAACTTGTTGAGGCACCTATTCACTGCGACTTACAGTGAATACAAAGCAGGAAAAGCTGGAAGTCCACAATTATTGCTGTAACAAGTGCTTCAAGTGGACCGAGGCCATATTCAGACCAAATCAGGCGTTGCGGCACACCACCGCAGGGTTGTGTGGAGGTGTGCGGGGGTGTGGCCGTGTTTATTTGTGCTCTAGATCGTAACCGCTGTGAAACAATCTGAAAATAACATTTTATTGATCCGATTCACTTTCTCGCGATCACTGCTCCCTCCCTTTCATTCGCTCTCTAGCTCACTCGACCATGGCTGCTCTCTCTCTCTCTCTCTCTCTCTCTCTCTCTCTCTGTCTCTTTCTCTTTTTCCTCTCTTCTTTTTTAAAATGAGTCAGGGAGCCGACAGCAAACTCTAACTTTACTTTTAACATTATCAAACAAAGAAAACTGTCCTCCCCTCTTCCCAGTCACGTCTTTGTACTCCCTCAGGTGCATCACCGCTGCAGCCAAAGTCCCCGTAGTGCTACCCCCATTCAAATGAATGGTAAAGTTTTCACTGCAATGTCTGATTTGGTCTGGATACAGCCTAAAAAAGTTGCCAGTGCTCTAAAAATCCACTTTTAGTAACTGTGTGGATAAAGCTTTGAGTATTAGGCTCAATCATAGCATGTTAATCATAGCAATAACAATAAGATTTTACCTGATGTGCATGTAATATTCAAGAAACTACAGTATCTGTAGCTGTTAAGGACAATTTAATAACAAAACAATGTGGTAACGCTTTCTAAGTGGTCAATGGGTGCTTTAAGTAGGAGGGCTCCCTCACTGGGTCTCAAACCTCAAACTTCTAGACCACAGGCAGCTACGCTAACCGGTCAACCAAAGAATTACACTGTTGGCCAGGGGCCAGCATGTCTAGTCATCCGTGGTCACTATAACCACTTCCCTACTCTCTGGAGGGCACGGGCCTCGTCACTATGCAACAACAAATTAATTTATATGTTTAACGGGTCATAACAGAAATTGAGTATTCCAATCTGATACAACTTTTTGATGATGAACAACTGAATGATGGACATTTACATTTCACTAAAAAACTCACCCTAGTCTAAACACTTAATTGACTCAAATTATAGATACAATGAAACAATTATACTTCACCTGTAGCTGTAAATTTTACTTTATGTAAACATTTGATCAACAAAAGTGACTCAGGTGCAAACCAGGCACTGGTGTTAACACTTGGTAAGTCTCAACCTTGATAAGGGCTTGTGTTCATACAGCGTTTCTCTCTGGCAGAAAAATGCTGGCAGGGCGCTGGGATGAAGCGCTTGTGTGGTGAGAGAATCAAAAAGTTGTGTCAAATTGGAGTACTCAATTTCCGTTATGACCTGTTAAACATATAAATTAATTTCACAACGTTTTGTTTGTGTGTTGTTCTTGCATAGTGTCAATGTTGCAGGTCCGTGCCATCTACAAATAACGACCACGGATGACCAAACGCCCTGGCCCTTCACCAATGGCTCAGTTCTTTGGCTGACTGGTTAGCGTAGCCATCTGTGATCTGGGAGACCAGGTTTCCAGACCTGGTGTGGGAACCCTCCCTCATTACACATAGATTTAATTATATTTTTCTCACTTTACTTAAAGCACTCAATGACCACTTAGAGTAACTTATAATAAGTAAGTAAGTGACCAGCAGTTATGAAGTATTATGATACTCGACCATATAAGTGATTATAAAATTAAGATTATTGTTATAGAGCATTATGAATATTGATGAGTGCTTATAACTATAATTATACAGTGCTGTAAGCAGATTATAACACATTATAACTTTGTTTATAATGCATTATAGACATGGGCGTCATAGAAACGTCAGCTCACACATCCTAAAACCTTGCACAGCTTTTCTCCATTTAAAATTTAATAAGAGTTTCTGGGTGTGAAAATGTCCCTTAAATGATTTCATCAGGACACTGAATCATTGCTGTGTTAATTAGGGATAAATTAAATAATGTGAATGGAGAAAAAAAAAAACCTCCCATGGCCCAAAGGCTCAGTGTGGGAGAAGATTGGGAAAATAAAGTTTTAAAGACTTTATTTGATTTGCACAGTCTGAAATTTGCTTTGTACCAGATTTTTTTTTTTCCTTCAGTAAGGATATATTCAGTTCTCATGCCAATATACTAAAAATAGGAAGAAAACAAAAAAGAAAGAGAGAAACAGAGAGAAGAGAAGAAGGCAGCAGTGTATTGGACCGCAGTAGTACACCAGGTGTTTCAGTTTGGGTAAAAGAGGCATTTTAAAAGAGAGCATTATGCTAGCGTAGAGGTAAATGGCTGTCCAAAACAGGTGCTGACTCATATGTGGAAATACTGAAGTGCCAGAAAACAGCCATGGCCCAAAGGCTCAGTGTGGGACAGATACTGTGTGTATCCACGCGACGCACCAGATGTAATCTACCAACATGAAGTGCCGGCGTAAAAGGCACTCAACATAACAATAAAGTCCTGTGATCCTGGTGGAACAAACATATAATCTTCTATAATCTTCTCTAAGTTTTCTGAAATTTTTTGACTTCATGAGTTGTGACATATGCTATGTTTGTTAAAAAAAGTTGGCACATATTGAATTAAACTTATTAAACTGTTATTAATTTGGCTCCTACATAAGTGAAAGGAGTTTGGAGGAAGGTGGTGTGATTTTCACTAATTAACTTTGATGGCGTACTCTATAAGCATGTCACGAGATGTTACAAACTCAGACTTCGCATGTGGATCTGTTCAAAGCAAAGCAAGCAGAGCAGCTGAGCATGTTGTCAGGCCTACCCGTGTCCCCCCACACCGGCAGGTACTCGTCCTGCTGGATGTCCAGCATGATCTCCAGGCCGTTACCCGTCCCTCCCTTCATGGTGGTGCGGAGCGTCTTGCCCTCCTCTGCGGCGTTGAACATGTAGCACTTGCCGTACCTGGTGAACACCTGAGAGGGAGGAGACAAAGTTAGAGGAACGATAAGCGAGGACTCTTTACCTTTGATGCTCAGACACACACGTTGCAAAGATAACCCTGCAGTAC
This sequence comes from Thunnus maccoyii, assembly GCF_910596095.1. Lineage (NCBI taxonomy): Eukaryota > Metazoa > Chordata > Actinopteri > Scombriformes > Scombridae > Thunnus > Thunnus maccoyii. The sequence continues at coordinate 22,801,054 of NC_056550.1, forward strand.
ATACACCTGCTAATTGCACGTTGATGGCGCTGCATTTTTTTAGCCAACAGCACCAATTAAGAAATCAATCTTTACTTATATGATAATGAGTTACAAGAGTTTCTCACATTAGAAGTTTTCATGAGTTAATGTTTGAAGCAAAATAGCACTCCAACAGCAAATAATTATCCATTAGAGTTTCCTTCTTTTGCATATAATTCTTTGAATCTTTAGCTGTTTCTACTTGGTTTATTACTCCCTTTATTTACAGACTTATGGCATTGTCACTACATATCTTAACTCGGCATGCCATATAAAGTATTGTTATAAGTCAGGTTACTCAGAAATGCTACATTTTGCATGTGAATGGCACTATACATGTTGTTGTTTTGTGGGATTTTTACTGGTCCACAGGTCCTCAACACATCACACATATCTGTATATAAATGAATAGAGGAGGGTGTCAGTGTTACAAACATATAAAAAACATGTTGATGCCCCATTCTGAGCCTTAGTAATGTAAACAAACAAACAATCCATTATAAAAAATCCAGTATAAAACAAGTTCATCAATCCTAATGTTTTTGTTTTTCTAATTTCTCTTTGGGATTGATCAATTATATTGAGTACCACACCTCTTGTCATGCTTTGGTTATGTACACTGAGAGTGTCATGTTGTCATGCACTGTAACCATGGATGTACAGACATTAGTCTGCTGGGTTTCCTTTGATACTGGGAGAAAATGTCTAAATTCTGCTGATTATGTGCTAAGATTTGAAGTAACACCTTTTGGTTTTTACATGATTTCAAAGCATATTTTTTATTCATCAGCAATGGACACTGAATACTGATATCATTGGAAAGTCATGATTCCAGCAGTATGAGCATGATGTCTGTGTGCTCTTGTTTGATTGACTAATGTTATAAAGAATAACTTTATTACACACACAAACACACACACACACACACAGAGTCATGATGGCTACAGGTGTTATTTTGAAGTGAGCGACAGGTCTGGCTGCCAGAGAGGCACTCTCCTTCATTCTCATATTATCAACCTCTCTCTGCAGAAGCCTTCAGCTTTTGAATTGTGAGCAGGTCTCAGTGGGTCAAGCCAAGAAACTGTAGAGCCCACAACAGCAAGCAACAAGTCAAAAAACAGAGGCAATTTCCATGTAATGATTTAGAAGCAGAGAGCACCCTACCATTACCAGCCCAGACTTCAATAGGGCCTCACCAAATATTACAAGAACTCTCCATTCCTTCCATATTGTGTGTGTTAACAACACAATGACACGCTCCTATTAGCGGTACCGTATGTGGAGAACTATTTCTTTCTCTACTACTGTCTCCTGTGTTCCACCACCACCTCACCAAGAGCCACCAAATGGCTTTGAGGCATTTTTGAATAATAGATTGAGTTAAAATTGCAGAGTGCAGCTTATTTGAAAAGTATAAGTGTGTGTATGTGTAACACAAGCAAACATGTAAATGAGACTGTAGTTTTGAGGTCCCTACTCATGAATAGTAATCATCATACCAACCATCCACTTCAGTGCTGTGGTGATTGAAAGGAAGTGAGTGATGGGAATGGTTTAATAAACCAAGAGCAGTGGTGCTGTCTGGACCCCCAGCAGTGAAATGAAAATTTAAACATCAATATGTTGTTTTTATACGAGCTACAGATCACAATCCATAACATATGTTCTTTGATCATTATCTCACAGTATTGAGGAAAAAAAACGCAATAAGGTACAGTTTTTGATGCAATGCTGTAATTTAATGTGATCCATACACACATTTACACCTGGTAGCTTTTCTGTGTAAGAAAAAATATGTTTTAATCATAGACTGTATATAAAGATGGAAGTAGCTAGGAGTTGCTGCTCATGGTCGGCGCCATCTTTTCCATTTGGAGGCAGGGCATGCCAAATAAGGAGTGCGGGGTGTTGCCAGGCCCTGCTACTGCAGACCGAAGCAAATGCTCGCTTACTGGGAACACCCAGCGCTGCACACTTGGTAGCAACTTTTGCTAATCAGGTAACATTAAACTTACTGAAATATTGCATCAATAGTCCAACTCAGTGTGAGTCGCAGAGCCGGGAGAGCAGCAGGTGAGAGAACTGTAAATCACAGCAGTCAATACGGTAGACATCAAAACTACTGTAATACTTCAAATCTTATTAATAGAGCCAAAATTTCCAAAATGATCACCAGAACCAGCCTGAATTTAGTGATTGAGACCATAATGACTTTTTTTCTTTTCTGTATTTCTAGAGAGAACTTTTTGAAAAGGAGTCAACTAGAGCCAGGAATTTTTGTCATCATCTAGTCTGGCGCGTAGCTGTGGGCCTGGGCGCACCCAATCAGAAGGCTTCCTTTTTTGCTAGATCATCCAGTGAATAGCAGTCAACGAGTACAATCCTTGTTTTTTGCTTGTTGTTTACCATATGATGATGATGACAGGTCATTTTGCAAATGCCAGTCTGCATGCAGCCCCTCCTCTTTCACTTGGTGTACAGCTGCACATTGCACAGAGGAACAGAAGCCTACTTTCTGCTAGCTAGCTGCTTTTAATGTAGGTTAAGATAAGAAACCATGGCGAAACAAAACAGTCACAAAGAGACGTCATGAGGAGCGGAAGAAAGAGAATTCAGCACAAGTTCAGCCATTATTATCAAGCCAGACACCTACTGCTGCGCCAGTTTCTCCTCAACAAGTGCCAAACAGTAACGACACGTATGTGGCTGCCAATTTAGCCCTTTCCCCATCAGTGGCAGCAACGGGCGGTACTGTTTAAAGACTCTTTTCAACTGTCAGTCGGATAAAAACTGGCATCAGGGCATCAATGATGACGTACTCTTTCTCTCTGCTCTCCTTTGAAAGAGAACTGACTGAAACGTTAGACTATTATTAAAAAAAATTCAGTGTTCAACACCAAGCCCCGCTGTCTCCTGCTATAATCATCAAAAGTAAGCTAATTTACAATTTTGGACTGCCTATTCCAATATTATTGTTTTATGGGTAGAGTTTTTGTTGGGTGTACAATTAGATTTAATGCTGATGTTGTTGCGTCTGCAATCTTTGTGTGTGTGGTTTATGTAGCCGCTGTGCCAGGCCATGTTCAGGTGTCATTTTTAACTTTACTGAGCATGGTGCTGGTGTACCTCTATCCATACACTTGATTAATGATGCTGTTGCATCTGTCAGCTGTGCGTGTGTGTAAATACGTGGCTGCCGTGCCATGATATGTACAGGTGTCATTTATAATGTTACTCAGCATGTTGGTGCTTGTGGAACTGCGCTGTTGCATATGTCAGCTGTGTGTGTGTGTGTGTGAATATGTGGTCACCATGCCAGGCTATGTTGCTGTCATTATTAACGTTACTCAACATGTTGGTGCTGGTGTACCTCTATCCATACGCTGTACTGTTGCGTCTGCCAGCTGTGCATGTGTGAATATGTAACTAGAACATAACTAGAATACCTTCTAGTTCTTATAGCCTTCTTACAGCAAGAAGTTTTAGCCTAGTTAGCAAGGCCAATCAAACATATCCCTCGCTGTCTCTGTCTGTCACAATGTGGCAGTCCTTTGAGAGTATCTAGCAGTGCTCCCATTTTTGTTAACAAGTTTGCCAGCTCTGCCTCCCTCATTTGCATACTGAGATAGGATCTCAATGCAGCAGAACTGAGATAATGAGGATGCTAATTTTTATTGCATGAAAACATTAACGCCTGTGATCAGATGTCAGTATTCAGACAAAACATCTCTCTACTAAAGGCAGGAATCTTTGTATGTATGTATAAATGAATGTATGTATGTCCTCCATTTATCTCGAGAACCATTCATCCAATCGACTCCACTCTTGATGGGTGTATGGCTGGAGACCAAAGGGAGTGCAGTGTCGAATTTGGTGCAATTTGGACATGCAATATGTTTAATATTAATAAACTTTGAATAAACCAGCGATCAGCACGTTGCTCTGCTCTGTGCAGGGGCAGGGCAGAGCTTCAGGGCTCTGCCAACTGACTCCAGCATGTCAGGGAGAGACCAAAGATGAGGTTTAACATGAGTCAGAGAAAAGGTGCTCTAAAATGAGAGAAGTAGACAGAGAAAAACAGAGCTTTTGATCGAGAATAGACACTTACTCTGTGTCTAGACAGAAAGCGTAGTGTTAGCAGCATGCTTAGCAGATCAGCAGCAGCAGCATTTGACTACACAGAGAGAATTCAGATACATCGCTGAGCGTAGGTCACCCACGTTTTGGAAGCACTCAGAGCCCAATACACAATGACTGTAGTTACACAAAGCCGAGCAAATACTTCCAGGAGCAGTTCAAAACCAGTTTGTCTCATATGTTCCAAGACCACGCCGATTGTGAAGCGCCACCACAGAGAAAGCACAAACATTTGGAGCAAACATAGCGTGAGCAGCATGTTTAGCAGATAGGCTAAACTCCACAGATCTACTGCATGTACTGTTACCAAATACCATTCACTTCAACATCTAGTCAATGAAAACCTGATTTTTCTGAAAGCTTTAATATATCCAACTTGGAGCTAAACATTTCAGCAATGCATGAAAAAGCAAGCAAATTTTGATGCCTCATGTCAGCAAAGGTCTGTTATTCAAGGTGATTAAATGGTTACGTGACCAACTCTGCAATTAGTCCTGGGTTGACCAATTATCAGAACTTCCATCACACATGATGTGAACACAGCATTAAGCTTGTTGAATCCAGATGTTTGTTTTATATGTAAATGAAGAGAGAAATGTTGGAAAAGGACATAACATGCTTTTTGTGATTTACAGTCGTTTATATACTGTTATGTCAGAGATCAAAAGTTCCAAAACTTAAGGTGAAAGTATATAAAAATGCTGCCTTCAAGTCAAAAGCTCAGGACTGCTCTGAATGCTCTGCATCGTCCACTCACATATTTGGGATCAGACTTGGGCTTTGACATGTGCAGATGTATTCGAGAAGTTAAATTTCAAGTAAAAAAAATGGGAAAAAGAAGTAACAAAAAGATCAAGAGGCTCTCCAGTCAGCAAAAAGCAGGATTAGTGTCTCTTACCCAAAAAAATCTAACAAAAAACTTTTGGCTACCAGGGGTGTGCTGGAATACAAATATGTAATTCGGCGAAGCACAAATAGTGGGTTTTTTCGGAACATTTGATTCATACAAATATTTTTAAAATGATTTGTTTTCGGGAAGAAAAAGAAACATGTCAAATACCAGCACGCAGGTCGGTTACATCGCTATCTCAGTCTCTGTCCTCTGCTCCACTGTTACGTCTATCAGTAGGTCTCAATGAAAGGAGTCACATCCACCTGCTACATGATGCACGTTTCCTAATTTGGACATCACTCCCGAAGTTGGCGTTGTTCCCCAGAGATAAAGCTGAGCTACTTACTCATGCAAAGTGCTCCCAAAGGACTCTCGACAACCTGTTGTTCCCCTTCTCCCTTCCACAAAATTAGGTTGTAAAAAATAGGCAATAAAGTATATTATTATTAAGTAAAGTATATTTATTAGTATAAATAGGTAGAGGTCTGTCTGCAATGAGTCGTCTATGATCTGGGAGACTCCAGTTCGAGACCCGGTGTGGGGACCTCCTTCGTAAGGTAGTTTATTCATGAACACTTATTGTAACACTTTAATTTTCTGAAATTAAAAGTGTAATAAAAACAAAAACAGGATTTTCAAGCTGCTTTCCACTTTTACTCAAATACAAATACAAATAATGTTGCTGCCTCAACAAATACAGATACAAATACTGGGCCCCTCTGCAGATCCCTTTTGGCTACACTGCATTGCGGTCTATCAAGGTTACTCTTGGTGAGATTCTTATTAATCTCTGACTTCTCTGAACTATTTCTTTTCCCTGTATGATTTCTCAGCATTGGTTGAAAATTCTGAGCTAAGAAAGAAACTTAATGTCCTCAACTTTGAGAACTAAAACCAAACCCGATGTTTACCGCTGATGTTTAATATTGTTGGAAAAAAGGCAACAAAATGAGAAGCAAAGTGCACTGCCAATAGCCGGCTTTTCAGTGCTGGAGTGTTTAAAAATGGTTTTCTATGAAATGAAAAATCCATCTCCATATCCAGCTCCTCCTCCTTTATTGACACTGGCTTTCTCATGGATGGTTTACTGACGTGATTGATTGACTAGCTAATACCATGCTGCCACAGAGGTGGTGCGGATCGGAAGAATATGAAGTACCATATTACAGGTTCATTCACCTCTGCAAAACAGAGGTGCTCCTGACAGATATGTATCTGCACAAAATAAATGACACACTAGGAGTTGCTGGAGCATAGTGAAGAGGACGGCGGATAAATATTCATGGCACCATCACTCCTCGTTTGCAGGTACAAGATGTGGCTGGGTTTTCTTTTTTTGTGGATTATTCTGCACTCACCAGACATCCCCGCACAGAGAGGAGAAGCACCACAGAGGGCCCATATGGTGGTGGTCCAACATCTAACGGTCATTTTTCATGTCTGCTGAGGCCTGGCAATCTCACCATAGCTTTACTGCACAGAACCCAGTTCATTAGCAGAAACAGTGTGTTGACATGCACCACATTACCTTGACTTCTCCTGAATTAAAGCATTTTCTAATGATGCCTCATATAAACTTCATTTACGCAGCTGTCCAAACCCTCTAGAGATTGAAGTGTTCCATTTAACCCTCGCCGGCTAATTGGTCGGATACTATAGCATTAAGCGTAATTACCCAGCAGTCATTTGCTATTCCATTATATATTTGTGTGTGTGTGTTTGAAGCTGCCACAGATAGCTAAATTTCTTCTTCTTTTTTTTTTTTTTGCCTTTCTGCGCAAATGGCTCTCAAGTGTCTACTGTCAACATCTTTCTCGCCCCTGGCCTCCTTAGGGAAGAATTGCTTTCAGGGGGACACTGCTAGCCCCTCTTTCACTCCTTTTGTCAAGACTGATGATGTTTGACAGACAGGTCTAGGGCTGGGTCAACATCCCATTAGACCTCAGCCAGACAGAGAGGCTCCTCTTGAGCCATTGGATGACAAAGACGCGAACAAAACCTTGACAGTAGGGTTCTGTTATTTTGCAAACCCTCGCCCCTGACCCTGTCTCTGTCTCTCTCTCTCTCTCTCACTTCCTTCCTGATTTGCCGCCTCAGGTAGGGCTGTCAGATGGGAGAAGGTAATGAGTTCTCAAAACTGTCCAGACATGTAGAATAGTGCAGGAAACACCGCTCTGCCTGGAAAATGTGCAATGGGAAAAAAAAAAGACATCAATTCTCATTTAACAAGTGAATTGCACCTGTGAAAAGGAAAATAGATAATATCGACTATAACTGTCTGTGTTATAAAGTATGTCCCAGTTGTCGTCTGTCAGTGAAAGAAAAGTTCCCTATAATAAACACCACCATGATAACGTGTGCTTGGATGTGACTTGATCAATGCCAGTGAGCCAATACAGATTTCCAGCTATTATTTGATTATTTGGTGTCCACATCACCTGCTGTGAAATGAGGTGTTATGTCCTACATTGTTAAGACTGCACTAATCAATATTTCTATATAAAACAATGGCTCAAATGACTCTGTATGAAATGAAAGATGTCACTCATCATGACAAACCCACAGGAAATTATCCCTTGATTCTGCAACATTTCCCTCATCTATACAGAGCATTTTGGAGTCTTTCAGCTATATAAAACCTGCCCAGCACCAAACAGCAGACAAACAACGCTAGAATCTAGCTGGTGAACATAGTCGAGTATTTAGCAGCTAAAGAGCTTTATTTCCCTCAGGAATTGGTGTAGACCAAAACAGAGCTAAAGGCAGAGTGAATATTGGACTTATATTAGTAAGGTGGCCAGAAACACGACTCTAAATGATTGCTAATGTTGCTCCGTCTCTGCTGGATGTGTAAATAAGCAACTACATGTCAACTTCAAAGGTGATGATATGTCAATGCTGTGTTTAAAGCTTGTTTGGCTGCCTAACAAGCGGCCAAAGGTTACCTTTTCATGACAAAAAATAACAAAAAGTTAAATTCATGGTAGGACTGTGTTTGTTGCTCCTTTCTGTTCTTGTTGTTTCTGTTAAATTTAAAACATTAAATATTTTAATTGAGTCAGAGTATGAAATGTCAGAGAAGTCAAACTCAGTTGCTGCCAATATCACATTAGTTTCCCTCATTCCAAGCCAGAGGTCTGAGAGCCGATCTGCCGCCAATTAAAATGCCTTTTGACCAACAAAACACGTCTCATTAGTATTCACAGCTGCAAGTGTGAATGTCTGGAAGCGCGAAGCTGCAAACATGGCATGACCTTGCCTGTTTGCCGTGAAGTGCCTCCCACAGAGTGGAAGTCAAAGATGACATGGCCATTAGTGTATATTCCTGTCATGATGAAAGGTCAGTTGTTTAGCCAGCCACCCACAAATAATATTCCTAAAAATGTTCCTATATAATGCAAACATTTGGAAATGGATGTGGTCATGAATGGTGAAAAATTGCAACATTTTAAATAAATGTATTCCCGATTATCTGACCTTGTTTAGAGCACTTGATGAGCTCCTAATGTAGGACTCTCACAGACCCCTACCACTCTGAATTCATCTAGCTTTCTTGCATACAATCCTATTTTCTTATCACTGCTTTGCAAATGGCTTGCTGATGTAATGCCAAAAAACTGGCAGATTATTGCTCCTGAAAGGGAGTGCTATCTTTTCTTTATTTTGTGCTCCCATTCCCATTGGCCCCTTGTTTATCTCCTTCTGTCCATATAGCATCCGAGCCATCAAAATACCCTGAAGAGCACACCATATTTAGAAAACCCACTTTCAATGTTACTGACACAGCAAAGCTTCGTCTATCACGAGAAAGAGCTTTACCATATCTGCCATGTTGGCTCCGGTTCAAACATTTTCCATCTTTTTCATTATTTGAGTTGATTCAGTGATGCAGGCAGGCCATTTCGGTTAAAAATCAATAAACAGCAACACCAGATGATGAGTACTTTGCATTTGTAATATTACGGCCTGTTTGAGATTGGACATAGCGCTGTGAAGAGTTTGTTCCTCAGGTACTGCATGCTGACTCTGCTATTACTTGTCACTTGTAGTATTCATGCACCATTATGAACTGCCAACTTTCCCTTCCACAAAAGTACAAGAAATCTGTATTAATTTTTTGCTCGGTGACATTCCACTGTCAACCCTTTTGTATCTTTCCATTACAGAATAAGCAGGTAATAAGACAATTCTCTTGTTCGTCCCATTTGCTTTGCTGGCAGGCGGGACATAAAGTGAAAAGCATTGAAGATTAAATTGAAATAAGCATAGCAGCAGAAGCATATAACAGTCAGCCAACCAGTTTTATCAGTTCTCATAAAGAGCCTCCAAGTTTCAAGGTTACACCGCGTTTGCACAAGCTGTCTATGGTGATCTGCTGTTATTGTTTGACGAATCAATATCCATTATGGGAAAATTTAGAAGGTGTTTTATGATAAAACCAAAGCAGATGGGAGCTCGGAGGTTTGAAGAGAAAGGAGAAAAGAGGCCTTTTATCCTTTAGGCTTACTAAGAGAAGAAGAGAGGAGTAAAGTTTATGAAAAAGGTCTTTGAGTTGCAAGGTGTGCACTTTCTCCATTGCCTCCTCGGCAGTGGCGGCAGCAGTTAAAGTGGTTGTACTGCTGTGGGGATAAATAATGCAGAGGGCTGCTGCGTTAGCGATAGGGTTGGCACTGAGTATGGGAAAGGAGGGGTTTAAGCACACACACATACAGCCGCCTCACTCATCATTATGGCTTTATGCACGCCACTCCACTACCTGCACGCCAAGCTAGCTTCCCATGCAACTTAAACACCCTCACATCCTAAACATACCCACATCACATTAAACAAATTCTGCCATTTATGTGACATGTTAAAGTCATGGTACTGGATAAGTGGCGGAAAATGGATGGATGGATGGATAGATGGATGTGACATGTTGGGAGTTTTATGGGACGTATTTATCATCGCACCCTAACGTAATTTTACCATGCAAGTCAATAATTTTTATTTTTACAAGACAGCACATAAGTGAGTCTGGGCTGCGATGGGACACAAAGGATTGCAGTCACTGCTGCCAGCATGATATTTATGCTGTTTGAGAGGAGGGAAAAGGGAGGGTGAAAGATGAGCATAAAAACTTCAAAGGGAGCAAGAGAGATAAAAATGAGAGGAGGGAAATAGAGGAAGTGAGAACGTAATGGGGAATCAAGAGACAAACACCTCCCTTGAGTGTAAAAGTGAATTAAATCCCCGTAGCTGAACTCTGACCAAGGTTACTGTCTTGAGTGTGGATTGTGTGTTTAAGAATTATTCTGCTTAATGGAGTTTATTCCAAGGGGGTGTTGCAGAGACACAATAGCTTTCACCTCTGCTGGAAGGACCTGATCGATTAACATGCTGCTTTTGGACAGGTCAGTTGATCTGTTCAGCAATGCCTTCCGTTCCCAGTAAATTATAGTGATTTTCACTATTCACCCACGCAGCTACATTCAGGAACATTTCTGTTCGGCGCCTTCTCGCACATGCCATGACAATGCCGGAATAGTTGGGGCAAGGGATAGTCCAGCACATGGTGGTCATGTAACACTTATGGATGCCAACCAAGCCCCCAGGAACAGCACCAGGCTTTGAAGCCAATTTGACATAGTGGCCAAACTGTGCAATTACAACTTCCGTGTCCGTCGTGTGATGCACACTGGCCCCCCAAAAAACTTTTTCCCATCGACTTACATTGAGAAAGAGACGTCTGTAAATCAGCAGATACATTTCTTCAAGCATCACACCCCAGCGAAATGACTCTTTCACTATCAGAATTTGATCTATTCAGTCCAATAACATTTGGAAAGTCTAGTCTAGTAATCATATACGGAGGCTCCTAGTTGGCCGATGTGGAAATGCCACACTGTCAGCGCCAATGGTGCTTTAAAGAAATAGCTCAGCAATTTTGTAAATTTGCTTTCTTTCAGAGAGTGAGATGAGAAGATCAATATTAATCTTATGTTTGTACATTTAATACAGAGTTGGAGTCAGGATGTGCCTTAGTATAACAAAAGGAAACGGGGAAACAGCAAGTCTGGGTCCTTCCAAAGCGAAAAAATATATCTACCAACACCTCTGAAGCAGACTTATTGTTATGGTAAGTCTTTCACTTTGGTGGATCAGGAGGAGATTGGAGGGTCAACACTGGTGTCACACAGGTGGGATGGGTCCAACTCATTTTTGACACATCACAACAGGTAGGTGCCAGAAGAGCAACCAAGCAGCAACTACCATGGCTTGAGTCTGAAGCCAATGTGGACATACCTTAAAGTGCAATGCAACCGACGGCCACTAGATGCTGGCTCCTAAAAATCCCTGCCTCCCATTGATTCACACTCATTATGGTGTCAATCACTAAATCCAGGCCCTCTAATAGGATTTGACGACTTATAGTAGCACTGATGTCTCATGCGTGGGCGTTTATTGGCAGCTGTGATTGACAGTTCGCTCACCCGCTGTTCTCCCCTGCTCTGACACTCACACTGAGTCTGACTATTGTTGCGATATTTTGGTCACTTTAATGTTATTTGATCATGATACCTGCCTTGTTAGCACAATTTAGCTGTGCGGGAAAGATGCCACCCAAACCATAAGCGCATACAAACTAATGAGTGATGAGATTTTAATTTGTACCACATCAAGACAATCCCCAAAGGGCAAATTGTTTGATTTATGTCTGTGCCATCCAACCTTTTATTAATCAATTAAAAACTGAGCTGCCAACAAAAAGAGTCAAACCTGTTAGGGACTAATGTGAACATCCTTGCATCAGTGTTGCCAAAGTAGTGTTCTGCTGATGTACACAGCACTTTGTTTGCATTATATATTTTGTTATTTTAACCCATACATGACCAGAAATGTAAAGATGATAAATTGTGATTTTTGAGGGAGTAATATACCGGAACTATTTCTTTACTTATTTCCTTACTAACAGTTCATCCACTCACCCAATACTTCTGTTTAGGGTCTTTAGCTATTGCACAGGTTGCCGGATACAGTCGGTAAGCATAGGTTAAACCGGCTAACTTTCTCAATACCAAGTTAGCCAAACCACATCCTGACTCTGGTTTAATATCTAACACACAGACATGAGATGGACATTGATCTCATCTCACTCTCAAAAAGAAAACTAATAAGTGTTATCTCCCGAATCGTTGAACTATTCTCAAAAGCCAATGTCACCTCTACCTTGAAAATATTCCCTTTTGTAAAGAAAAAAGGTGTCAGTCTTCTCCCTATTCAGTATTCTAGAGCAGATGTTAAAAGTTTCCTCAATGAACTCCACAGTCCATAACTTTCCCTGCAGTATGTCTCTGATCAAAACAGAAAAGGTTTATTAAAATGTATTTATTTTGGGACATTGTGCCCTGTGGTACTACATTTCTTGCCTTATTATAGCATGTGCTCACATTCAGACAATGCCTCAGAAAGACAATAAATAAAAGAAAAGTTTGGGTCGAACATTATGTACTCTCTGAATAATAATTGTATTGCTCCCTTTCCCCTCAGTCACCCTTTCTTCTTGCAGGTGAAGGAAAATTAAAATATTGAAATGGCATGTTCTCTTTCACTTTCCGTCTCTCCTGGCATGTCAGTCATGTCAGTGCAGAAGGTGTCCAGATATAGCTATGGACTATCAGCTGTCAGCCCAAACTCATCAATCATATCACACACACCCATTATTTTTAATAAGTCACCTCTCGCTGATGGCCAGTGGGGCTCTATCTCACCTGTCACAGTCTGGCTGACTCTGCCAGGGCTGATGCAAGGTTGAGTAATGGAACAGAGGTGGGGGACCTGTGGCAGCTCCTAATCACCGACAGGAAACCAACTCATCTGACTGGATGACATGTCTTGTCTTCCTCACAATGGTATGTGGAGGGGATGTCACCTCTGCAAGGCTAAGATGTGCTTAATGCACTGTCAAGATCATAGACATTGTTATCCATGCCCTCGTTGCCAAAAGGCCCTTTTGAAGAGGGCAGGGACCTCCAGGAATTTCAAGAAGAATCATCTGAAAAGGGTTGGTTGCACAGAGTAAAGAACTGCTCTCTTGGTCTGTGTGACTAGTGACTCTGTTCTTCACATCAGCTCTTATCTTCGACAGACACTATTGATATATAAGACTTGGTAACATGGTGGAGCTTCCTGAAACCTTGATATGATCAATACCTGCAGCAAAGCCTCATTATCCCTTAATATCCAATGAGGCTTGAAGTCCAATGGAGACAAAATGTCGATAAGAAAATACCCATTAACTTGTGTAACAGTGTGGTGACTACAGCAGAATCCAAAAAAACACCTTTTTAGTGGATGTTATATGCATTGATTACCCAGTCCAGAATTCCTAGTTACAATGTTCATATCATTCAAAACTGCAACATAATGCGAATTACATCCAACACCAACATTCAGTGCCAATGCAGGCGGTAGTTTGTCCTTCTTGTAGCGACGCAGAATGCAAGGTTGTGGAGGTCAGGCTGATGGGTGGGGATGTAGCATTTCTGACTTTCAAACAGGAAAAAGGAGTTCATATCTTATCACAGACTTGCAATTGATGCTTAATTTTGGAAAATGAAGGCATTGGAAGAATTGAAAGTAATCCAGAGTTATGCACAATTGTCTGATACCAATGTTCTTTTCTAGTGGTAAGGTTACAGTAAACATGAACTTCAACCCAACTATATGTTAAATGGCATTCTTGCTAGTCTGTCAACTCCCATGCTGCACCCAAAGACTACAACTAAAAACACATCCAATCAGCTGGTCAAACAGGCACATCACTTCTGAGTTTGATTGTGGAGGTTTGGTCCGTCAAGTGTTCCTGTTATGAATACACATCCATGTTTAGAACTAAGACCCTGCAGCTCTTCGTATGTGGAGGCGACCGTGTGTAACATGCCTCGCAGGGAGGAAGATGAACACGTTTATAAACTCAACGAGCCTTAACTTGACAAGCGGAGGGAGCCGTGTGAAAAAGCACAGCTTGAAATGTGTCCTGCGGTCTTTCTGGTAAAAGATTTCTGTTGGAGAAGAACAGCAGTCAATGTCCAGACAATTAAGGTCAGAACTGGAGATGTAGCTTCCCCGCTTGTCAGAGAAGCAAGTAAAGTAGTGTTTGATTTTACCTCTACCCATACTCCTAAAATTGTTCTTCTCCAGCAACTTGAGTTATATCTAAATACTGAAAATGTCCATATATGAGCTGTTATGACATTGAACAAAAGTGTTTTCTTCTCTGTGGCTGCACATGCGCCCTTGGTTGTTTGTAAAGGCCCCATACTGGGGTTTACTAAGGGTCTCCAAATCAAAAAGCCTGCCTTTGACAGACATAGCTCTCCCAGAATGGAGGGAGTAATGCGTGAAGTCAAACTTGAATCATTCATTGATTTATTCACTTATTGCATTTTCTGTGAAAATTCAGGTGAAAAATTATAACTCCCTCTGGAAAAAATATTTTCCTCCTATTTTATCTTACTCAAGGTGGAACAGAGACACATTGGACACACACACACACACACAATTGTACACAAGTGTGAAAAAGAGTTAAGATTTTCTATGAGAAGAAGCCCAGCCTCAAAAAAGGATCTTATCTTGACATTGTGACAAGATGGTGTTTTTTTATTGAAAAGAAAAAAAAAAAGAAAAATAAACAGTGGGCCAAACGAGGATAAAACATCTTTGGTGAGGAAGGATCCAGCATCCATTAGTTTCCTCCTTGCGTAAGTGACTTCCCCTCATGAATTAGCGATTTTGGCTTAGTCTCCCTGAGAATGAGGACGAATAACCCTGGGATAATAATCCAATATAATATACTGTCCTGACAGCAGCTTGCAGCCATGCCGGAGCAGCATTTCATATCTGCTGTGCAGCGAAGCCACTGGTCCGTGAAATAACAGACAGAAATGAAATAAGCACTAATCACAGAGATCGCTAATGATTTTGGAGCCACAATTTAGAAGATTAGGTGTGTGTATGACAGTAATCAGGACAAAGAAAGCAAGAGAAGGTGTGTGTATGGCCAAATTTGTGTTTGGCTTTTGTTTATCACCAGCAGAAAAGAAAATGCAGTGAAATAACAAATCAGACCTTTAGCTGGAAATGGGAATATGAAATTAGTTTTCAACTTTGGTGAATTTAGCTTTTTTATTTTCCGTCATTTCTGTAAATGAATGGAAAGAGAAGGGTAAAAATTATGAAGGAGTGGGCTGATCAGAGCATCAGGAGTGGGAAGATTCCCTGCTTTAGAGAAGATCATGTTTAACGCCTGCTATTGTGTGAAGCTATAATTACCACAACATTAGCAAAAATAATAATCAACCGCATGTCAACACCATCTATTTACAAGTTAACAACAGAGCAATTGGGCGTTTCCCCACAGCCACTTAATCTGCATAGAAATTAACATAAATATAAAGCTGTCAGGAGCTAAGAGGGATGCTTGTTATTATGCTTGCAAAACGAGGTGGTATTCTGTCAAATGCAACACAATAAAAAAATCACTGCACCACATGAAGGCTATGGTCTGTCTGATTTAATTAATAATGTCTAGCCTGATCTATCTTATTACTACAGTCTAGGTCTATGTTGTAAAAAGCTGTATTTTAATTAAGTTAATCTTTACATTTGTTTAAGTTTTAATGCAGAGTTAAACAAAACATGAAACCAAAATATACAGCAGCGTTTTATACAACACCATGGAAACAGTAAGCCCATTCCTGCTCCTCCGAATGCACAACACCTGACTGAAACACTGAGACATCTTGTACTGTTCTTCCTGTTCATCAGTTTGCTTCCATCCCCACAAAACAACATACTGAGGAGAAAGATGCTCCCATTGTGCTGAAACTTTAAGTGGTACTCCACCTTTTAGACTCCTTCTGTGACATTTATAAAGCAGCTCCACTGCTTATCAAGGCCGTATTCAGCTTAGATTCACGGCGGTTATAATGGATTCTAACCATGGCAGAAGAATACAAATGTTAAATGTCTATCCAAACTTCTCAAACCACTCCTGCAGCATGATTAAAACCAGTGAGTTAGCAGTTCCTTCTGACCGACAGAAGAGCAAAGAGGAGGATGTTTTAACATGTGCAGAACTAAAAAAATAATCCTGCTTCTAAGCTTTACAGGGTCATGCATGAGGACTGAGAATGGTAGTGTGTATTTTGGTGAAAATATGACTGTTGGTAACATACATATGCAGAGTGGTAAACTGGATTATGAGATCAGTTGAGGTTTGATAAGTTTCTTTGCATTTTTTTGGATACTTTTTGCACCACAAAAACCTTTTACTTGTCGGGATAACCGCCACAAGACCAAGCTGATCTGAACTGGTTCCAGACTTCTACATCGTCACACATGTCTGATTATTTCAGCAATAGTTCTGGCAGTTGTTGACGGTTGTTTCCCAGAGTGGAAAAAGAACAAAACCAATAAGAGCTTTGTAGGTAGAATAAAGAATAGAAACATTTTTCCTGTGCCAGAGCCAGAAAAATGGTGACAAGCGAGGATAAGATCGACCCTACCACAGCTTTAAAGTCAACTGAAAATTACTTTGATGGGACAGATATGTAAGTCACCACTGAGCATGAAGACAATTGGACTGAATAATGATGTAAAAACGAAATGGTGATTTAGTCCAATTCTCAGGCTAAGCTGATCACAGCCTCCGTCTTCCATGAGGATACAAACTAAAAACTGTAGGGAGTTTTGCTTCCTGCTTTACAGCGGCTGACGCAAAAGACAGACATTTTTAAGGTGAGGCTACTGTTTGCCCTGGAAAATCAAAAGTCATATCCTGCTTTCACTGTCACAGAGAACTGTTGGATAGTCATGTAGTAGATCAAAGGAGAAGGACACTCAGAAGCAATATGTCTCTTTCTGTGATGTTAATAATCCCCGCATGCACTCACAATATCTGTGTGTATGGAGAATAAACCAGCCCTAGTTGTTGAGGGCAGGCGGGCTTGTACAAAAGGAGCATATGATTTGCAAAGTAGTGAAACAAAATAACAATATGGCAATGGGTCCCCTCTGCTGTACAGATAATATTCCAGCAGCAGTGAGATGACAAGTGACACGGACAGCTAAAGTGAAACTGGGGAGCCATCTGCAGAAATGAATATAGCTGATATTGCATTTCCAATATGTCAAAACTGTGCAATGTCTCCCTCCATTACGATCCATCACGCGGGAGTTCTCACCACAGAAGCTTTGGCTTCCTGTGAATCCATGGACAGAACAGTAAAAAAAAAAAACGGATAATGTCTGCATTGTCTCATTCGGGCTGTATGAAATTGGATAAAGTGATGGGAAACAGATGAACTGTAACGCTGGGAATTGCTGGGAACAGATATGCCAAACGTATAAAAAGACATTTCCTTTAGTTTGTCACATTCATATGCGGGGACAGAGAGAGTGGGTGGAGGGACACAGTAACGCAAAATCTGATTAAATTACTGCCAGCAGTCTCAATGCGCTGTGTGTACATGTGTGTGTTTTCAGTATAGATGATCAAGCTAAGAGAGAGGTAAGAAGAGTGTATTGGCAGCAAGAGCCTCAGATTCCCTAAAAAAAAACATCTAATCAACAGATTATCAGTCATCTTGCCCAGCATTGTTAAAAGTGTGTGTGTGTGTTTCAGTGTGTGTGCACTTGTGTGTGTGCTTCTTGGCAGAGACTGGGTAAATGGTTTCAAAGGCATCTAATGGGTAGATTAAGATTGATCTTTTCTAAGTTACAACCAGAGTAAAGCGCTTCTCTTTTGTTTGTTTACACTTGCACTTTTTTTTTTTTTTTTTTTTTTACTTTTGAAAGTGCAGCAGCCTGATATTCAGACTGCACAGCCATTTCCTTTACCACTGCATTATTCAGCTTTACATTTCCATCTTGTTAACCAGTTGACAGGTTGAATCAGCCAGAACACAGCATAAAGGAATGCTGTGAGAGAAAACTGAATAATTGGTTATCATTTTATAAATATTTTATATATATGTTACAAATTCAAACTAAGGGGTCAATATTTGTTTTCAACTGAATGTGATGTAATGTCCTTGTCATTCTGGTATACATGTTGGTGAAGAAATCCTACTCCTGAGCTAGTTGAACTCTTGAACTTGTTTCTTAGCTAGAGATATCTTTGTCTTAAGCCGTCTGTTTTAGAGACTGTGCGGATCAAGAGGTACCTAGACGAGCTAGAGTCGAAGGATGTCTTTGTTTGAAGTTATTGATTGACCATGAGGTCTCTGTGGGATCATCGTATGACCGTTCTTGTTTGTAAGAAGGTGTAACAGTTTGTAGAAGTGTGTAGGGACCTGACTGAGAGGTATAAAGCTGTCTGGTTTGTGTTTGCAATCTTTAGAGAAAGGGCTGGCTGAACAACATGCTTCCTCTCCAAAAATACAAGATTGTATTTTTGTTTGGACATTTTTTATAATTGTTATTGATGGTGTGATGTATTATACAGTATCTACAACTACTTCAACAGGTAACAATGTTAAATGCTCACTTTATGTCTCTGTGTGGTTCTTGAGCAACGATGAAAAATTTCCATGACAACTGTAATGGGAAATTGCTGATCACTCAATAAACACACAAGGAGAGCATTGTTAGGTTATGAAATAATGTAATCAAATAATACAATCAGAAGTATAATGCATCATAGTTCTGGAGACAAAGATACCACCTAGCTACCTTTTCTTTGTCTGAAAGGTTGGCACTTAACCAGTCCCTTAAATACTACTTGTACAGAATTTAAGACATCTGTTTACTAACCTTACAGGTCAGCAACCAACCCTCAGATAGAAACATAAGTCAAAAGTTCAGCTAACCTAGGAACAGTCTTTCTTCACGACCTTATATGTACATAAGCATGCACCAAGTAGCATCACAAAATAACATTACTACTATATTAAATTAAGGACAAACCACACTATCCTCTAAAAGCTTATCAGTTTTACACATAAACATCTACATAACTATAGTTTATCTTATCACTGGCTCAGGTAAGGGTATAACAGAATAAACTGTTAAACACACAACTGCCTCATCTTACACAGCAAAGAACTAAGTTTAGAATAGACATAGCACAGAGGAATTTAATTCACTAAACTGAACTTAAACACTATCTGAAACATGTATGATATATTCAAGAAATACATCAAATGATAACCTATTATTCAGTTTTCTTTTACACAACGCGCATCAAAACATCTGCACTGGTTGTTTTCTTAGCAAACACATTAGCAGCATCATGCAGCATCATGCAGCACATCCCAATAATAGCTGTTCTCTTATTTCCCAGCATCAAGGTTTGTCAGTGCTCCAGAAAAGCATCACTTGTAGCACATTTGCTCCAGTCAATGTGTGTTGCACTTAAGTGAGTGTACAGAGAACAGCATTCGAGAATAGACAAATAGCTGGCTAAACAACGGCTGGTGAGTTTGCAGCCGAGGTCAGACTAATTTATTAATAAGGTTGGGCATTGAGAACCAATTCACCTCACCAACTGTTTTGAAATATAAAAATGAATTACTTTGATTCCCTTGGACCTGCTTCACTTCACTGATTACATATACTTGAACACACGTCTATACTTTTGACAATGCAGTGAAGGACAGCTATTGTAGTACTAGCAGATGTAGCTAAACCTCTCAAAATACTTACGTGATACAAAAGAAACTTTATCAATGTACATTTTTTTAATGCAGAGGGGAAGTCCACTAAAAAGCATGAAGTGCAGCATGGTATATGAATGCAGCATTTTTTGATGTCCCCAGTCATGACCCAGAACCAGCTTCTGCAACTGAAGCTAATGTAGAAACTAATATGTAAAACATTAAACTTGCACATTGTAAGATAAAACATACTAATATTTTCTTGACTTTGACCTGTTTGCCAACAATATTCACAAAATTAAACTCCAAATTTGTAGTTTATAGACGCTACTATCTATGACAAGTTGTGGTAACTACATTTCTGTCTTTAAAGAGTAACTACACCCAGGCTGAAATCCTGCTTGCACTGCCATCTAGCTGTGGCTACATATCTGTACAGAAGTGTTTTATTACAGATGGTTTGTAAGTATAATAGACCACAGTTGATCACACCCAGCTGTGATGGTGGACATGTTTAGGGATGCAAGAGACTTGAACCTTGCAGCTCACAGCACAGTCACTGCAGCAACCTTTTCCTTCATGCAGAATGAAGTGTAGAGTTGCTCTTTAAAACGTTCAGTCTGTCTGATTCTGACACAGCTCAGTAGTGTTACCGACTTTCAATCTGTTCGGTTTAGACTGGCTCTGGATGTTTGAATTACTCAACAAATTTTGAGTTGTGGGTGATGATTTGAAAGGCTGAAACAAGGCTATGAGATGAGATGGGTTTCATGTCAGGAAACAAATACAGAAGGAGATATTCAGAGAGATAATTAACCACTGCAATGAGAAGCAACTACATCTGGCACAATCTGTTCACGCCAGTATGAAGACTGTTGGCTCAGTCCACTCCACTGCAGTTTATTAGGCTGCAACAATAACAACCAAAAGACGAGCTGAAACAACAACATACAACAGATGAACTATAGATTACAGTGTTCATATGCCTGTCTGTACCTTCACAGCCTCACCCTGCAACAAGGTTTGGTGTTAAGAGGCTTTGGTAACACGGATCTGTCATGTAGTTACATCAGGGATACATCAGCCTCTCTTCTACATGGGAAAAGAAAAGGACAACCTCTCACATTCCCCGTTTCATGAAAAAATAAAAATCCTATCAGCCCTAGAAAATGTCAACAACAGGGCAAGTAGCTTCGCCTACATCTTCTACACATAGTAAACTGACAAATGTCAGGCCTTCAATCGGGAGCGGCTGGCCTTTCCAAAACAGCGGGAGCCGGAAACACACGCTTCACCTCCGAAAAGAGGATGAAGAAGGGGGGAAATGGCGAGAATCACACGGACAAGACACCAAAACAGTCTGTCACCTTCAGTACATCACCTTCACTAAATGAAGCAGTCATCACGCAACATTACCTCACACAAATCGAGGACAAACACTGAATTTGAATGAAATGGTCTGCCCTCCGCACCTCCACCCACATACACAAAGGTATCGATTCCCCTCGTTTTTCTTCCTGATGGCTGAGTCTGAGTCAATGGCTAAGTCCACGCCACAGCAGTAGAAAGTCATAAGGCTGCTCCCCGAAAGACATGTGAACGCTCAGAGGTGGAGAGTAAGTCCATCTGTTCATGTACACGTCCATCTGTTCCACAGATTCATCCTTTCCATCTACATTACCATCTACACAGGCCTGTTTCTATGTCTGGGCTGTGTATCATACACCATAACTGAACCCTTACGAATTAACCCGAAGCAGTCTGCTTACATGGAAAACTGAAAACCTGAAATTGTGGTTCCTAAATGTTTTCTAGTCGGAGAAAACATTTTTAGGTCCAAAAATCCTAACAAGCCCAACGTAGAGCATCCAAGTTTGTCATGTGAACTTGGGTATGGCTTTAACTTATTTATTCCATTTTTAAGAGAATACATTATTTATGCTCATAAGTATTTAAATTTAGTAATTATCTCTCTTATACAGTAGTAGTTCTTATTGGTAGTGGCCGAGTCCGCACAAGGGATTTACAGGAAATTATGCATTTACAACTTTAAACATCTGATCATTTATTAATATGGTTGATCACTAATTTTATATAATCTTACTAATTTATTAATCAACATACGTTTCAATAATTTGCATGAGTATAAATTGCTGATTGCAAAAGGGTTCAAAAAGAATTCATCTACAAAATTAAAACAATCGAATAACTCATATGAATAATCGAAACCGCAATGTGTCAGCAGCTTTTATGACAAAACACCAAGTAAATTCTGAATCCCATTACATTTATTGAAACTGCAGGCAGGTCATTAGTCCTCTTGCTATTTACCAGCAAAAACATTATTTAAATGTTATATCATGAGTAAATACGGAGGCCTTGGGTTTTCCGTTCCATGTAGCACAGAGATTTTTGATATGGATCGTGAATTGGCCGGTGCAGCATTTGTCATAACACTCCACATATCAGCCCTCCACTGAGCCTTTATCATCATCAGCAGGTGTGCTGGTGGGATCTCTCGCTCCAACATTCATTATGCCGCTGCAAAGCCCAAGCAAACCAAGAAAAATGGTTGCCCGTAGCAAATAATATGATCCGTTCCCATAAGGGGAATAATAACAATAAATAAATAAATAAATAACCTGACAGCTACTGGCTGATATTGACATATATATTGTTGCCTCATGCATGTGGGCAGGGCAACGCCACAGCGAGATGAACAATGATCTTTATTGTAAAAGAGAAGGATAAATGAGCTTCCTACTACTGCCACAGAAGACTGTATGCAGGTTTGGACTTGCAGCACGGCTGTGGTTGACTGCTTACATTAAGCATGAAATTTAAAGGGTACATGCAGCTGTGTGGGACGAGTGCGCTGTATGAATATTTAGTACTGTGTGTCTATGTGTGTGTAAGTCTAGTCGGTGTGCCATTTGTCTGAGATTACAAATGGAAAACGAGCGTCCAAGCCTCCTAAGTGAAAAATGAATCAGTGTAGAAAACAAGATTTTGTCTCAGACAGTGGGCTCTCATTCGTACTGTAAACACTTAAATAAGCTGATACATCACTGCACAAATTGTTTTCACAAACAGACCCACGAGAGGTTCGAGTGCTCCAACTGTTCATTTGCCACATCACACAAATGTGAGCCACGTCTACCGTAGGGTTTAGAGATGATGTCAACTCATTATTCTTTCTTTGTATTTGTATGCTATCTCTGTAATTCTCTCTTTTTTTTCCTCCAATTTATTTCTCTCTGTCTGTTTTGCAGTCTTATCATTACTCATGAAAATAGCCCTAATTTAAGGTGCAAACCTGCACCGTAAAACCACACACACACAAAATCACTGGATCTCTCAGACGCTGGCTCATAACTAACACCAATTACCTGATTGTATGAGAAAAGAAACAAGGGTGGGGGTTGTAGGAGTTTTCAAGGCTTTGACAGAGACAGAATGTACAATTAAATGACCACTAAAAACCACTGTGAATCCCTTACCCACATTCAATAGAGTTTATGGACTGCTTCGAAAGGAAAGTTTAGAGTGCATATAAATCTTAAGACTTTAAATTGGTAATTTCAACCTTAAAGAAACAGAACAGAGGAAAGTAATGAAACCAGCTTCTATGTATTGTGATCAAACAGTTCAAAGCTAAATTAATATTTTTATATCAACAATGGATCAAATTACATGTAATGTGAAAGGTGCACAGAAAAAACCCTGCAAATATTACTGTTTTGGTTCAGTCTCAGGTCTCTCTTCAACATTGTTTTCAGCAACGGGTAACTTTTTGATAAACACACTGTACACTATGTGCCAAATGCTAAACAGCAGACAGACAAAATTAACAACTAGATGTTGAACGTAGTGTAGCGTTTAGCAGCTAAAAAGCCAGACATATTTCTCAGGAGTCGGTGGAAACCAACAGAGTTACAAGGAAAGTGAATATTTTATATGTTTTATATTCCAAACACTAGACCAAATAAATGCTGATGCTGCTCCACATATCGTGGATGTGTTAATAGGAAACTGTTTGCTTGTGTTTACAGCTTGTTTCACTACACCCAAATGGACAAAAAAAAAAAAAATCAATCAATGGCGATTTCAGTTTGAATTTGTCTTTGCAGATTCATCAGCTTCATCAGCTTCATCACTTCATCAGTCACATTAACCTATAGTGTCAGCAGAGTCATCAGCCACCACCACCACCACCAGTGGCTGGACACCATGGGGTTTTTTTTTCTTGCTGCAGCTCAGGGCTGATGCCCTTCGATTACAAAATCTCCCTGTAGAGTCTGTAGCACCAAAGACTTTCTTGATTATCATTGTATCATCTGTTATAATAAACAATTATCTTTACTTCATTCACTTGTCTCTCCTGATTGAACTGCTCGCATTCTGGTCAGAAAGGCAAATCAAAACCCAAATTTGACTGCAAAAAACCTGCAGGAAGGTTTAGCAGACTCAGGAGTGGTGGTGCACCGTTCCACTGTGCAGAGACACTTGCACAAACAAGACCTTCATGGAAGAGTCAGTAGAAGTAAACCGTAAATGCATCCTTATAAAATCCAACAGCAGAAGTATGCAACGGAACATCTACAGAAGCCTGATGCATTTTGGATTCAAGTGCTGTTGACTGATGGAGTTAAAATAAACTCTTTGGCCACAATCAGCAAAGGGATGTTTAGAGGAAAAAGCAGCATTTCATGAAAAGAACACCCGGTCAGCTGTTAAGCGTGGGGGTGGATCTATCATGCTTTGGGCTTGTGTTGCAGCCAGTCGCACAGGGAACATTACACAGGTGGAGGGAAGAATGGATTCCACTACGTACAGTACCAACAAATTCTGTAGGCAAACATCACACCTGAAGCTAAAAAGAGGAAGGCTTCTACAGCAGGATAATGATCCTAAACATACCTCGAAATCCACCATGGACCACTTCAAGAGATGCAAGCTGAAGGTTGGCCCCTCACAGTCCCTTGACTTAAACATAACTGAAAATCTGTGGGTGGATCTTAAAAGAGCTGTGCATGCAAGACGGCCCAAGAGTATTGCATTACTAGAAGCCTTTTGAAAGGAAGAATGGGAGAAAATCACAAATATAAGAACTGAAAGACTTAGCTGTCGACAAAAAGCGTTTGCAAGCTGTGATGTCTGCTAGAGGGGACTAAGAACAGACTAAGCAGGGTGCCCAAACTTTTGCACGTCACAATGATGTTTTTATCTATGTATTTATTTTTGTTCAATTTATGACATAAAAAGTAACTATGCATTAATGTTTGCTGAAAATATTGTGTTTTTTTCCATATCCCAGAGATACTTCAATTAAAAAAATCACCAGTCAGGGTGTGCCCAAACTTTTGCATATAACTGCATATATTTTTTATGTTGGGGATGGTTGGATTAGTTAGGATTATATTAGTTTTGTTTGTTGATGTGTCAATATAAACTGACTGGGCACTTTATTAGGAACACCTGTTCGACTGCTCATTAACGCAAATATCTGAACAGCCAATCATGTGGCTGAAACTCAATGCATTTAGGCATGTAGACATGGTCAAGACGATCTGCTGAAGTTCAAACCAAGCATCAGAATGGGGAAGAAAGATGATTTAAGTGACTTTGAACATGACATGGTTGTTGGTGCCAGACGGGTTGGTCTGAGTATTTCAGACACTGCTGATCTACTGGGATTTTCACACACAGCCATCTCTAGGGTTTACAGAGAATGGTCTGAAAAAGAGAAAATATCCAGTGAGTGGCAGTTATCTGGGCGAAAAAGCCTTGTTGATGACAAAGGTCAGAGGAAAAATGGCTAGACTGATTCAAGCTGGTAGAAGGGAAACAGTAACTCAAATAACCACTCGTTACTACCGAAGTATGCAGAAGAGCATCTTGGAACAAACGAAATATCAAACCTTGAAGCAGATGGGCTACAGCAACTGAGTCTAATATTTGTACAGGCTCACCAAAATTGGACAATAGAAGACTGGAAAAACGTTGCCTGGTCTGATGAGTCTCAATTTCTGCTGTGACATTCAGATGGTCGGGTCAGAGTATGGCGTAAACAACATGAAAGCATGGCTCCATCCTCCTGCTTTGTATCAACGGTTCAGGCTGGTGGTGGTGTTGTAATAGTGTGGGTGATATTTTCTTGGAACACTTTGGGCCCATTAGTACCAATTGAGCATCGTTTAAACGCCACAGCCTACCAGAGCATTGTTGCTGACCATGTCCATCCCTGTATGACCACAGTGTACCCATCTTCTAATGGCTACTTCCCGCAGGATAACACGCCATATCACAAAGCTCAAATCATCTCAAAGTGGTTTCTTGAACATTTGACAATGAGCTCACTATACTCATATGGCCTCAATAGTCACCAGATCTCAATCCACTTGAGCGCCTTTGGAATGTGGTGGAATGGGAGATTAGCATCATGGATGTGCAGCCGACAAATCTGCAGCAATTGCGTGACGCTATCATGTCAGTATGGAGCAAAATCTCGGAGGAATGTTTCCAGCACCTTGTTGAATCTTTGCCATGAAGAATTAAGGTAGTTCTGAAGGCATAAAGGTGGTCCAACCTGGTACTAGCAAGGTGTACCTAATAAAGTGGCCAGTGAGTGTATATTTTACAAAACAAAAATGAAATCTAATAAAAAAAAGTACATAAAAGAGGCTACAGTACAACAGCAGTCTTACAATTTGTTAAATTTGCAATAATAATAATTGTGCAAAACAAACCTGTAGTCATTGCAGCTAAATAATTTAATGTTCAATAGTGAGCAAATAACAAGTGTTCCTGGGAACGAGAAAAATAATTAATATTACAGCGACTATTAATAATGCATAGAAAAATGTATACCTCCTTGAAAACACTTAGTACATTTCCAGCACCACATTCAGCCTCCTAGGTGGAACTTCATTAATAAAGAAAAAGGCAGGTAGCGGTATTTGCCTCCAGCTGCGTCGTCAATCTCAGCTCTCAGTCACTCTCACACTTTGCTGTAACTGTCCAAAGAGAGAGTGCTTGATGAGGCATTTCAGCTGAGCCAGGATAGGAGATACACTGAAAGCCTTTTCACAACCTTTTCAGAGACTCTCCTCTGATGGTTTTATGGATAAGGAAAGCACTCCTCACTAAATGTTCATCTTTTTCTAATGCAGACCTGCGGGAAGTCATGCCGAAGTAAAATCCTGAAGTGATAAGAACCTCCAATCCACTTCTCACTTCCTTTGCTTGTAACCAATTGAGGATTGCCCTTCAATTTGTCCAGTTATCTCCATAGGGAAGCACGCTAACAGCCTGCTTATAACCCCTGAGAGTGGTAACAGGAAACTCTTAAGCCAGCTTTGATGTTTGGCCTTATCGGAACATGTATCGCACAAACGAGTGCTAACTCTTTCTCCGGTTACCAAACCTTTATCAGCATGAGAACACAGAGCAGGGTCAGGTAGATGCAGCAACATACATTTCTTGTTATGAATCACTGATTTGTATCATATTATATTGCACATATGGAAGTGCTTCATATTTCTACCCTGCTAAATCCCATAAGACACCAGTTTTCAATACATTATTTGCATATTTCTCATTCTATCATTCATCCTTGCAAAGAAAATGGATGTCAGCATTATAGAAGGCTACCCTCCCACACATGGTGCAACACATGATGCACATTAATAACCACACAGATGTACCATCATTTAGATGATTCAATTATTGGCACAAATGGTATCAGTCATATTCGGTTTTATACCTCGTTGCTGCCTGTTCTGCAGTATTTGGTTTTTATGTGTACTAAAGCTCAAACCAGGGTGGATCAATTATTATTTTCTTTGAATTTTAATGGAAATGTAATCATTAACATGGCCTCTGCCCATATTCATTAAATAGTCTCTCGGTTTGACATTTTGTGTATATTGCTTTACATTGAATTTGCCATATAATTAGCATAATTTTCATCATCTCATCAGAGTGTGCTTATAAATGATGGCAATAAAACGGTTCAATATAGAAGTGCATATTGATATTGCTATGTAAATAAAAACTATAGCAACCATAAAATACTTTAATAGTCAGTCACAGTGATAATATGTTTGACAGGTACAGTATGTGGAAGACATGTGTCTCTCATGACAGGAGATATTGATATAATGAAACTAGCAACATGTGTTATTACTAGTGGGTGGTGTAATATGACAGCCTCATTTCAACATTGCAAGCAAATATTTTACCTAATGAAAGTGATAAAGCTGTGTGAGACAAATTTCTGTGTAAAAAAAATCATCAATCAGAGCGTGACTGCAGAGCAAGAGATCATTCCATCCCCACTAATTGAGACGCTGTAGATTCATTTCATTTCCAGAAAACGAAAATATGGTTGTCGCCTCGCTTTGGTTCACCTTTCTGCCCGCTGGACGTGACAAGTAGAAATTAAATCCTAAATATGCAGTGAGTGAGTCGTGCTTCCAGGATAATATGGTCTCACTGACATTTGATCTTTTGCTTCTCATCCTTTTTTGCTATCTTTTAATATAAAACATCACAGACCAGACAGGTTGGTAAACATCAGCGTGGCTTTGTGTAGTTACACACATTAGAGGAGTTTTGAAATTTTGAAGTTTTGAAGCATCTACTGGTGTAGTTTTGATGTGATTATAAGATCTTTCAAATAATTCTGATGGCATAAGTTTTTTGATTGTAGAGAAAATTATACAATCCTAATGAAAACTGCTTTGAGCCCTTCATTCTCTGTGTCCCCAGGTCACATTTTTTGCACCACCACTGGGGGCGCTAAACTTTAAAAATCTGAAGTTTGAAATTCTGCGCAAAGTCCCTTTAAATTTAACAATACATTTAAACTTATGTTCAACTTGGAACTAATGACAAACCTAATGCAAGGTTTACTAAAAACTAAAAACCTCATGGCTAATTGTAAAATATGAAATACACCGTAAAACACTGTGCAACAGTTTAGCAGAATCAACTAATAATTTATCATGACCTTAATGTAAATATGTTTTAACTTCAAATTATAATTTTTTTTATAAATTTTAAGTTCTGAGTTGAGTAAAATGAGTTCTTCTAACTTGAAATCTTATACAATTTAAATGAGGATTTGAATTAATATACTGCTGTGTGTCTATTAAAATCATCAAATTTACGTGTCTTAAGAAACACAATTAGCATATTAGTCACAGTTGTTTCATCTGATATTTATTAAAAAAAGATCATTTCAAGGCATCTGCGGAACTTACGTTTTAGTATTGAACCAACTCACAGTACAATGTGACAATTACGATATTTTACAGTTTAATTCAACTGTCACATTTTATCTATACAACACTATTTGTGTGAAAGTGAATCTCTTGTCATTTCATCTCAAACTGTTCTTCATGGCTGTTTCTTTACATTTGGTTCCAGACTCCAACAGTGATGTCTCAAGCTTCTGATCCTGCAGCAGGATTTAGCAACACTATCTGGACGACTTTCCCTGCAACAGCCAATTACTTACACTGGAAAATAAATTGCAGTATTAAGTAGTATTAGTGGTAGACGGTGGTGAGGGTGTTCATGGAGTGTTCTATATTTATCTTGCTATTGCAACAACATTGCAACCACTACTCCCAAGCAGGGGGCCATTCAGTCAATCAATCCAACATTGATTTCTTCCCCCAGAAGGGAAGTACACTCTGCGATTTCAAGGCTAGGAGGAAAATAGCAAGCATGAGTGTAATCACAAACTGAAGAGGGAATGAAACAAGGAATGTTACGAAAGAGTACTGAATTTGTTTTATTTTGAGGACATTAAAGTCCAGAATAACCATGTAGTGACAGTCACCAACTCCAAATTAGATTTTTTTCCTCATGTGTGTTTCAGCTCAGGATGTTTAACAAATAAAGTAATGAAGCAGACAGAGAGACAGATGCAGGCAGGTGGACAGACAGTAGGAGTTTGCGGTAAATAGAGGGAGAAGGACAGTGTCATGGTAAATAATGAGCTTAGGGAGCTTTTCACATCCCCAATCCTTCCTGTGTTTAGAGAGGTCAGTCACCCACTGGGCTGCAGGCTAATTGACTTTTAATTAGCGTCTGATCAAATACACACGCAGCAGTGCCGATGCACACACAAACACTGCTGCCTCTATGCTGGGGGGGTAATGAGAGATCACAAAATGTCCTTCACCATCAAGTATGTCTACTGCATGCCCACAGCAATCTACACTATGTGCATCTGAAGAGGCTTGTGTAAAAAATGAGACATCCACCTACACTCACAGAGTAAAATAAATCACCTTTCACAGTACAA
This sequence comes from Thunnus maccoyii, assembly GCF_910596095.1. Lineage (NCBI taxonomy): Eukaryota > Metazoa > Chordata > Actinopteri > Scombriformes > Scombridae > Thunnus > Thunnus maccoyii. The sequence continues at coordinate 22,831,061 of NC_056550.1, forward strand.
TGTTACTTTTAATGATAAAAAGACCCAAATGTATGAACTTTGCACCTTGTAACTCAATAATAGCTGTCACTTTGCCTTGGGCTGTGAATGAAATGACAAAAGCAAGGATTTTGTCAGCAGAACAAAATGAACCGTCCTTGTTCAAAGTGAATGCTTGTGTTTCTCTTTAATGTTTGACACTAACCATATTTTGAAAATCTTTAATAAAAGGAGTAGTAATAATAATACTTTAATTTGTACGGAATTTTTCAGTCATAGTGAAACTCAAAGTGCTACAGTATTAATAACATAGAACACACAGCATAATGAAAATAGTAATAAGAGTTAAGATGAAAAGGGACTAGGGTCTGTGCTGCCCTCAGATGGTTAGGAAGACTGTTCCACAAGTGTGGTGCAGCAGAGCTGAAGGCTCGATCCCCCGTGGTGCAGAGCTTAGTACTGGGGTCCCGGAGGAACAAGCTGCTGGCAGATCTGAGGGTGCAGGTGGAGGTTTGTGGTATGATCAGTTCCTGTAGGTAGGGAGGCAAATGTACGTTGATGGATTTGTATGTGAGAAGCAGGACTTTGTAGTCAATCCTGAAGGGAACAAAGAACCAGTGTAATGAAAATAGAACTGGTGTTAGGCTTATATGTTCATGTTTTCACACTCATCAGGATCCTGGCAGCGCTGTTATGAATGTACTGGAGCTTCTGGATGCTCCTGCCAGGGATCCCTGTGAAGAGTGCATTGCAGGAGTCCAGTCTTGAGGAGATAAAGGCATGGACAAGTTTTTCTGCATCTGACAGGTTTGGGAGGGGCAGAGTTTAGAGATGTTTTTGAGATGGTAGAAAGAGATTTTGCATAGATGTTTTATATGGTAATCAAAAGTCAGCTGAGGGTCAAAGCTAACACCCAGGTTAGTGACTGAGGAGGAAAAGGGGATGTCCTGGCTGTCAAAGGTGTGATGAGGTATGAAGGATGACTGAATCTGGTGTGGAGTGCCAATAAGGAGAGCTTCAGTTTTGCTGCTGTTAAACTGGAGGAAATGTGTGCTTATCCAAGCCTTTATCTCCTTAAGACAGGTGCTGAAGTGTGACATGGCTGACAAGGGCTTGGGGCAGTTTTGATGTACAGCTGGGTATCATCAGCATAGCAATGAAAAGACATCACATGTCTGCTGATGACATGTTCAAGGGGGAGCATTTAGGGCTAGGGTCACACTCAGCCTGAAGCTAAGAAGCAACCACCTTCTCTAACACCTTGGACAGGAAAGGGAGGTTGGAGCTAGCAAGAACTTCTGGGTCCAAGGTAGGCTTCTTGAGGTGGGGGCGGATGACGGCAACCTTGAGGTTAGATGAAACACTACCAGTTTGAAGGGAGAGGTTGACAGTTTTGGTGATTAGGGGGCTGAGAACGGGGATGTATTATTTGAGCAGAGCTCTGGCAATGGGGCCCAGGGCACAAGTACAGGGTTTCATCTTCCTGAGGATTTCATCAATGTGGCTCTATCCGACGCCAGTAAAATAGAGTAGAGATGGCGAGCTCCCAGACAGAGGGTCGATGACAGGAGGAGGCAGAGAGGAAGAGCTGGACATCAGAGAGCGGATGTTGTTGACCTTGGCTTTGAAAAAGTTAATGAAGCTGTTATATCTTCTTCTGTAGCCTCAATTGGGGAAGATGATTGTGGCTTCAGGAGATGATTTATGGTGGAACAAAGACGCTTAGGGTTGCCAAGGTTGTTATTAATTAGGTTGGAATAGAACTGTGACTGAGCACTTTTAAGGGACTTTGAGTGAGTCCATTGATGTTCACAGACAGCAAGCCCAGAGCGTTTGGAGCGCCGTTCCTGGACACATCCAGCTGTTTTTATTTTCTGAAGGTCATGAATGAGTGTGAAAAATTGACCTCAGTGATGACCAAGTCAAGTGTGTGCCCCATGGTGTTTTGCATCTCGCCTGGTATAGGGTAGTCTTGCAATGTTTCCAACGATGACACCCGAGTTTGTTTTGTTTCCGTATTCCATACTGAAACCATGGTGCAAGTTTTAAAAAACCATTGTCAAATGTAATTAGGAAGCTGCGTAAACTCTGTAGCTGTGTGGCAGTGTAGGACATCATAATTAAAGCAGTTGCATTGTTTAAGCAGAATGGCAGCATTGGTAACAACTGCAGTCACAGTCACACAGTGGAGATCATTACAGCAAACATCAGGGGAGCTCCAGTTGAAGAAAAACCCCAGTCACTAGAGTCTGTCAATGACAGTGCTGCTTCTGCACTGATAGAGTGTGCAGGGGAGCCAGACGGGGCTTTGTGGCACACCTGAGGCGGCAGGCTGGAGGAAGAGACAGCCGCTGTCCTCCAGAGAAAAGGGATCCCAGTAGAGCAGGTAGGAAGCACTTTAAGTTGAATAATCCACAAATCCCACTAGAGAAGGTAGGAAGCACTTCACATTGAATAGCCTAATCCAAAATCCGTAAATACCAGTAGAGAAGATAGGCAGTACTTTACTTAAGTTAATCCAAAATCCACCAGTTCGATAGAACGTATTCCAACTCGGAGTAATCAAAACACGCAGACAGAAAACAGAAAAACATTAAAAGCTCGAGCAAAATGCAGGAAGGCTATGTTAATCACACAAGCAGTGAAGTTCACCATCACTTGTCTATATAGCATATGTGAGGATAGTTGACAGTGTTTATTGAACGCCAAAGTAAAGACAGAACTGATCTCTCTTATTGTAAACCTTGTTTAGGTATTTCAAAGCCTCTGCCTGTAAAATATCAACATTTTTGAAAGTCAGATGAACACCATTTATCAACACTACACAACACTGGGAATCCTTGGAACTCATCATTGACAGGTTAGCTGTGCATATTCTCTTTTCTATTGTTTTGACTGCCTAATAACCATGTTGTGTCATTTTGTTCAGAATGCTCGATGCCAAATAGGCTGCTACAGTACAGCCTAATATCCATCTTTCAGTCCAAAGTCGTTCTCACCCATCTACAGCAGATGTTTACAAAATTACTTGACTTTAGACAAGTGTGTCTTAAGGCCAATTCACACTGTGCAATAACAGTGATATTGTCATACAAGGACTAGAGATGTCTGGCCAGGATCATCATAAAAAAGGAGAATCAGATTCAAAATGGAAATCTGTGATCTCAGTACTGATGTCGGTTTTGTGGCGTGTCAGAGTGTTGGATAAATGCCTGGTGAATATAGCACTACAATAGAAAAATGAAAGCAGAGACATGTCATCAACTTGCATCAGCCATCCGTCAGGTTTTCAAAAATGTAACTGCTGCTATTCCGACAAATTTGTACTGACATGTCTTTGTCGGTATTTAGTTGCTTCAGCAAATTCATTTATTCGTGAGAATACACGGTTTTGTTTTTATCTGTTATGATTGATGACTGTATAAAACATCTTTGTCTGCTAGGGAAAATACCACATTCATAAATAAAGAATAACTAACAATGTGCCCGATTGACATGGTAAACTTTTATGCCACATCTCCAAAATTGCATCTCCGAAATCAAAAGGCACAAAAAAACTACTGCTCTTTTAGAGAACATTACACACACACATTTGATTTCATTTGTTTTGTCAGTATTTGTATTTATTTATAAGTATTTATACTGTAGTTTTGTGATCTATATTGTCCCTGGCTTATAAATTGACTTTTGAAAGAGATGTCTGTCATTCCCCTGCTCTCATGTATAAATTAAGGGTTTTTTTTAATATAAAATGCAGCAAAATAAAAAACAATCTTGGGCCATTTGGTTGGCTTATAGTGGGTTGTAGCAGCAGTCACATTATATATACTGTCTGAATTTCTTGATTTTCTTGTGGTTCTCATCTGCAAGTGCCCAAAATCACTTCTACATCAAACATAGTTTTGTATTGTGTGTACGGTGACAAACCAAACAAAGTCATACAGTCATATAGGTTGTAGATAATGTCCAATAGGCAAAGCTGGGATAATTTTGTGGATTTCCAACTAAGTATGAGGAAAAACCGAAGAATGAACACATTGAAAACACATTCTTCTCACTTCATCTTGCTGCCTCCCTCCCCAATCTACTCCGCCTCCCTCTTCATGTCTCGTTCTCTCCTTCTTGTCACTCTGCCATCTCTTTCTTCACCCTTTCATCTCTCTCTGTCCTCCCCTCTAATATCTACCTGAGGCAGCGTGAGCAGCAGTGGATCTGTATAATGATATTTAACACATTAAGACCAGATGCGTGCACATGAATACCGTCATGGCTTTTTGATCGCAGTGAAAACCCCGCCTGTCCTATATGTACGTTCACCAACAAGATCAACAGCTCCTCCACTCTAAACTCAATGTTCTGTCAAACCCACTGAGGCCTGGGGGTGGTTTCAGTCAGACAAAGAGGGAAGAAGTGAGAGGAATTGAAAGGAGGTAACGAGAGAGTGAATTACAGGAGAGATAAACATCCTTTGAAATTAGGGGCACAATCTGCCCGGTAGAAGACCAAACGAGGTTCACACTAAAAGCAGCCATATGTAAAAACACTCCCCACACAAAAGGAGATGTTCAAGGAAATAAGCTGAGAGTTAAAGCTCTTGTCTTTGTCTCAAAACAAAACGAGGGCTCGGTAGTCTACACAGAAAGATGATATCGTCTGGTCTCTGTCACTGCCAGGTATCTGTGTGGGCGTAGATGAATCGTCTGAGTCTGATACGGTCTGATTATACTCTTATATGAGGTGAATGTCAATAGGCATCGTGGTCTCCCAGCATGAGTGGTGCACCTTGGGCAGCAGCGTCATTGACATTTAACTCTGACAGGGATAAAAACTCCTCTGCGCGACGATTGATGATACTGGCCAGTCATGATGGCTTAGCCGTGCTCGGTTTCGCCACGGCGGTAAGTAGAAAGAAATCAAGTCCGTCTCTTCCCTGATTGGGCTCATTGTGCAGCAGGCACATCCAGAGACAGGACAGTGAGGACACGCAGCAGCAGATGCGAGGCAACATGCAGCTCCAGATTAATATCTGCTGCGCCACTCAAGTCACTATGACCCTCAATGAATTAATGTGCCGTACACAGACTGCAGCTTCGGAGCAGTGTGATGTCCAAAAGTGATCCGTGCGACTATCTCTTACTGTGAAACACATCTCTCCCACTGAGACCCATTCACTCCTGCTGGATGACTCTAATGCCATGAAAGGTCAAGGTCAAACACATCACTATTCGCAGGTGAATTCTGTCATCTTGACTGTATTCAGTTGTTACGGCGTGCTAACAGCAACAAAAATTCAAAGAGGGATGAATTATTTCGGGAGTACAAGGCAGTTATAGCCCCATTCATGTTCTCCATAGACACTGATTCTTATTCCTGTGCATAAACAACAGTCCAGACAAAAGTTCGCTATGACTCCCTTCAGCATTTAGATAAGAAACGTCCAATCAGTAAACTCTAGTGCTGTGTTTTGTTACTAATTGCGATTAGAAAGTGTTTCGAATTCGCCACAGCTCAGATTTCCACCTCTGAGCTACATCTCGCATAGCAGCAGTGACCAAAGCTCATCAGTAACCGTCTCGCATACCGAGCCAACACAAAAACATAATTTCTGAAAAAATAAAGCTGAAGTAATTAAAGTTGGTGGCCAACAACATGAGGAATAGATAAATTATCCAGGAGATTACTGTTTCTTGTGTTAAGGAAAATCGAGGACATAGTTAAATAACAGATTTTGGATATTACCTCCAGAACCAAACGCTCCTCTCTCCACCTTATCTCTATCTAAAGTTTTACAATTAAGCAGGCAATAATTTGCTCTAGGTTTTGTCTCTCAAGCTACAAGCTGCTCTAACCATCTGATTGGTGGAGCAGCTGGAAGATGATCTGCAGACGCTTTAAAAAAAAACAAATTCAATCAAACCAAACCTACACCCTGCCACCTGCTTTTAGTCGATGCCAACCGCATCATGTTCTATAGATGAGATCGAGGCAGAAACATCATCTTAACTATTTAAATATATGTGATTTCTTTCAATGAATTAAACGCTGAACTATAAACACCTTTAGTATGAATAGTAGTTTCACTTATACAACTACTCTTTTCCAAATTACTTCCAAAAGTTTTACAAGACTTGAACGTTTCTCACATTTAGCAGACCCGTGCAGGTACCCTGGAGTGATTGCAGAATCAGCAGAGAAACACATGCCTTCTCTCAATCTCCACATTTATGCGCAAAAACTATTTTCTTGGTATCAAACCATCTGCTATTCCACAAGGTGAGCTTAGGATTGAGATGGAGGACAAGATGAACTCAGGAGGAGGACGTAAGACAGAACTCTAACAGCATTTTTTTTTTTTTTTTTTTTTCTTGAGGAGGAGAAGTGTCTAAGGTGTGATGTCTTTTAAGGAGAAAGTAAAAATCCTCTGGGGGGAACTGTCAAAATGTGCAACAAAGTCAGAGCAAACTCTGCTGAGCTATTCCAGTCTGGAAATGTGCAATATTCAACGTAAAACATGAAAAAGCCTTACGTGGGCAAAGGCAGGGTAAACACAGGTACAGCCCGGTGTGAGGAAAGAAGTCCCTCTGAATCCCTGCCAGCTATAAAATGGCCTCATATCTTTCAGATAGCCGCCATGGCTCCCAGTGGAATGAATCCTTTGAATGGCCCATTAAATCATTAAAACAACCTCCCATTCAGAGACCCCTGCTGCATAAGTTATTAACTACACACACTCACGCAACACAAAACCTCTCTCACAGGGACACTCAAAACCCATAACAAAAAAATATGAAAAGATAAAAGGGGAAATGCTCCAAAGTTGCCAAACACACTGAAAATTTAACATGAAATTCCAAATTCATATGGAATCATGTTGCCTCTTTCTTGCAGCATTTCTTTGAACAGCCGATAATGAAACCATCTTTTGATTTCACAGAAGTCAGACTGCAGACAGAAAAGAAATGGAGTCATGAGACATCTGCATTTCTATGCCTCCTGTGTTTTAAGTTATTGAATGCTGGTGTAAAAAGATGTGTCAACGCCTTTGACATGATGACACTGTGCTGTTTTTTTTCTTCTTCTGCCGCCTTGTCAAATAGGAACAATGCAGCGTTGACAACTACAGGTAGCAGAAACAGCAGTATTTCTGCATCTACACTGGATCAACCCAGGGCTTGTTTATGCGTCACGCATTCTTGTGTTGCACAAGCTGCAATTTCTACAAGCAGATGGATGGACAAAGCTACTGAATTTTGTGGACTTGTTTTGTCCTCTAGTCTAACATCTGTTCATTTTATCCCTCAGCTCATTGCATGTCTGTTAAGATTGAATGCTTAAGCTTTACGGTGGCAGCAAGTTGGGGGTTGTATATACTTTTTTGTTACCATTAAACCCGTCTCAATAAATGTGGTAAATCCTTAAACATAATCCCAAGAAGACTCTAAACTGTACTGTAGATTTCCAGCAGTGAAGTGCTACAACATTGCACAACTGGTTTTAGCAGAGCTTGTGGCTTATGCAGTTTGATCATTTGTGAGTCATAAGATGTAGTTTGTATATTTTTCAAACAGAATCTGGGAAAATGTAACCTAACGCCTCGATTCTTATTCTCCATATTGCTTTTCTGCGTCTGGCACACACTCTTCTTCTGCCACCATGTCCCTCCTCATGCTTCCTGTCACTAGCGCTGTGTACATCAACACAGATGTAAAATATAAATAAAATATATCCTTTCTCTCCTCAAACGTCTCTGGATGTGTGTGTGTGCCTTTTTCTTGAGTGTCTGGGTGTCTGGGCCTATTCTGTACCTACAATTCATCCTGCCTCATTGCATAGCCAGGCAATCCCAAATTGTTCTTCAAATTGTGGGTGACAGCAGACCGTTGGCTGGAGGCGACTGGCAACAGTCAGAGGCAAGCTGGAGTTTTACATCCTTCTAACAGGGCCAAAAAATGTGCTGGGCATAAACGGAGAGCTAAATCATTCAACAAATATATTTCGATGAAAAATTTAAGCTTCAGTGCTTTTTTTTCCCTCCCCAAAAAAACAAGAGACAAGACCTGAAGACAGGATGAGAAAGAAGTCATCCTCTTTGCTGGTGAACACATTGATTGAAAACAACTCAATTAAAATTATACTAACAAGACATATTTTCTTTTGCTTTTAAAAAGTATAATTTGAGAACCCAGTGTTTGGAAGGACTCAATAAGGATGGACATCTTTTTTTTTTACAGTGTTTATAGAAATATTGGAGAGAATATATCGTATTCCGCATACAGAATGTGATTAAAAAAACAAATTGCTTTTTTTAAGGTGGTCACTTAGTATGCCGAGTATTAAACCCAGAGAGGTCGACTGACAGTTTGAACCGCAGCGCTGAAGACACGGTGTCAGGCAGCTCAGGCCTGTATAATAAATCTGTTAGTTTGGTACCCCCGGCTGCTCAGGGCTACTGTCAATGCTGTCATCCACTCCTCCACTGTCCTCTCTACTACCTGCTGCTATCCTCTTCTTTTTTTTGTGTTGAAGGATTCAAAGAAGGAGATTAGTTGGAATTTGGAGTCGAGTCAGATTTGACATTTGAGGAAGCAAAACATATCAGAAACAACAGATAATGAGAAGCAATGGAAGCTGAAAGCAGCTTGAAGTTTACTCGGCAAGCATCCACGTATGCATGGATGTATGTAAATGCACGCAGGGGTTTATGTAAGAACAGGTGAGAGAGCTCAATGCATTGCAATTCAAGATTTTCTGCAAACGGACAAAAGAGCTTCACCACTTAACAAAACCTACGAGGCATTTGGAGAAAAAAAAGGGGCTGCGTAAGCATAAAACAAAAGCAAACTAAGAAGTATATCCAGCGATTTGAAACTACACACACACAGTAAGGAGATGCACATTAAAAATTCAGAGAATACAAGCAAATAGAGAAAGCTGCAACTTGTATAGAACAACAGTTACAACCAAGCAGAAGAGGAGACTAAAAGCTGGTTAACACACTAAGTAGTACAAGGCTAATGGTAGGTGTATGGTAATTAGCTGCATTGATATTAGACTCATCCAATCAGAAACTGCATTAACATTGTTAGCTTCAACTGTTTTTAGTGTCCCCTAAAATTTCCTGATGTGTTGTGTATGGCCTTCTAAATTTGCTCATGTTTTATTTATTTGCAGTGCTTTTTTGCATAAATTCCTACGTGCCTATGGGTTGTCAGAGTGTTTTGTAGACTGTAGTCGCAGTATATCGAGGTATATTCAGCCACTGTATTTTCAACTAAAGCCAGATGTCGGTTATCCACCAAGAAAAGCTTTCACAAGCAGCATAGGCAGCTACTACTCAGTCCCTCCAGGCTCTTGCAAATCCAAAGTTTTTTTTAATGTATTGCAGCCCCAAATGACTGACTTTTCAGCTACTTTTCCAAAAAATTGCACTTAATAACCGATGTCATTTTGCAACAGATTGGTGGAAGTAATATCTAAAAATTGCAAGCTAAAATTGCGGCCATTTAAAGAACCTCCTGATAAGTATAATCACAGTACATTATGTAACAAGCATGTTCTCGTAAGAAAAAGGTGACTTCAGGGATATCAGGAGTGCTTTCTGTTAGTACTCACTCAGCCTCTGATTAGCTAGCCTTGAAGCTGAATTCACCCTCCCCCCTCCCACTATTTCATCTGATTGTTTGCTCCAACAGCTGGAAAACACACTCAGTGCGAGAGATGTTGATACAAGTTTGTGTCATTTAAATTAAATGAATAATCGTGTTGACAAGCAAGTAATGATGTCTCGGACATGAGGGTGGATTGTGTATGAAAACTGAAGAAAAAGTGATGGAAAAGTCACATAAATGCATTATTTAACTCTGATTAAGACACGTTGGCAGATAAACTAAAATAGAGTTAAATATAGAGTGAGTGTATATTTAAATAGGTGACTCTTTCAGCATGAAACAGTGTTTAGGCTATACAAGTCAGTCCTCATTAAGTATGTAATTGGTTTTCTCTGAAGAACAAAGTCATGGGCTGACCTGTTCATTTACTACTTAGAACCACTTTAACCTCTGCAATCTGCATGCGGTTTAGACATTAAAGGTGATGGCAAGTCAATCATCTGTGGTCTGAATACACAGTGGGGCTATAGGTGCAGCGATTTGAAATCTGGGGGGTGATGGGTTTAACAGCTCTGTTTCTCATCTCTGTCTCTCCTCACTAATCCCTGAGCTGAGCCGTTGCCATGCTCCCACACCTCTAACCAATCCCCTCGTCTCTGAGTGACAGCTGATGAAAATAAAGAAAAAGAGATATGGACATGGAAGAAAATGGACAAAACTTTCCCTCACTGTTTTCTCCTTAAGGGAATCTCTGTGTTTCATATCATTGAGGCGAGACTTATTTAAAAAATAATGCAATGAGTTTAACAGTTGAGTTGCATGTTTATTCAATTGTGAGGCATTGAAAATGAAATGTGATATTTCTTGGCAGCAACAACATTCTCCCTGCAGCAGAGACTAATCAGTAATCAATACCTCAAACTAAAAAAAACAACAACAAAAAAAACATAACTGTTCTATTTTGGGTCTTGTGTTTCATTTGAGTTTTGAAAAAAAATATCAAAACAATACATTAAAAAAACAATACTTTACTTTTTGATATTCTGCTTTGAGAAATTGAAGAAATTGAAAATGTATTTTTTTAATTAAGACAAAAAACTAAAAGTTCTCAAATTTAAAATGTTGCCGTAACACAATCAGCCAAACAAGAACTTAAAACACAGTTGAATAGTGGCAAGATTTAGTTTTAAACCAATCATCAAGAGAAAAAGTAAACAAGACTTTGAATCTGACCAGTAACAGCAGATTTTGGTACTGTTCATCAGGCTAATAGCTAATAGCTAAGCTAATACCCTAACCCTATTAGGGAACAAGGTTTCCTCTTAACATGATGTTTAAGAAATCAGCTTACTGGACAAACCAGAGTTAAACCCAGTTACTTAAGTAGTAATAAACACATGGATTGAATGAGTGACTGAGCGCGCTAAGCTACCAGTTACAGTCCACTACACCGAAGCTATCACCCAGAGAAAAACAGCACAGGAAGCTACAGCAACATGGCAAAAGTAGCTTGCTACATAGAAACTACTTGTATAAATAAGTATAAATACTATTGCATTTTATAAGACTGGCAGTTTAAACAGTGGTATTTTTATTAGGCCCATCCAACCATCATAGACTTGCAATTCTGTTGGACCCTCTGCTGGTCAATGTTACAAACTAGAAAAGTAATATCTCAGTAATATCTAAACCTTCCCACTGTCCCCTCATTCGCCCCAAATAGTCTAAGTGGCTCCTTGTGTGACGCCTTTCCAGTTACAGCACCTGTTGAGACAGCAAGAGTGTGGAGGTTTATCAGAGCTCGCTGGGTCACTGTTGATTAATAAGGACTTCACGTCACTCATGCAAATGAAACTTAGCATAAGTTCAATCAGGAAGACCATCTTATGTCACTCATTCATTCTCATTCCTTCCTCTTCTCCTGCTCCCTCATATCAGCTGATAGGGGCATTTTTCTTTTAGTTAAACCGACCATATTTTACCACAATCTCTATCAGTCAATCATATCTTTGCTGTTAAACTTTAAATCTCTTCTCCTCCCTCTTACTGTCAGCTGTTATTTCAGTGTGAATTGTCTCGACCCTCCTCCACCCCATTCACCTCCAGTTTCATCACTTCCAGCGCCCAGGTCTGAGCTCACTATAACCCCGCTCCTCTTCTCATCCATCCAGATCTCAGCATTCTCCTCATCCATCACCACCACCAGCTGTGTCTAAACGCTTTGAGTGGTCGGAGGACTAGAAAGGCGCTATATATAAGTGCAGTCCATTTATCCATCGGGGGGTATCCTACTCTTTTCACAGCTTCACTACCCCCTTTATGTGATGACATCATGATGGGGTCTAACCACCAAAGACTTTCACATTTGTCATCCTTATTGAGCATTAAAATAATTCTTCATGCTAATGAAGTCTCTCCTGATTTAAATAGAAGATACTGTAAATGGCACAATAAGTAAGAGTTGGACCAACCAAACAGTGTTACAGCCACAGTAGGTAGGTTTAATTAAGGCTACATAAAAAAGACATAATACAATATCATTTTGAACGGTTTCTGTCTGATAACATTTTTAAGAATTCTCAAAATCTTTGATACTGGATATTTAATATTTATCTTGGCAGTGTCAGATATGCAATATTAGTCTTATCAAAAGAACAGATTAATTGTTCATATTTGGTGATAACAATCTGTGGATAATAATATTGATATTCACGCTAAATCCAACTAATAAACTTCAACTTCTTCTTGTCTGTTGATTACTGTCTGTCCTAAAACCAGCCTATGGGCACACAACCAACAACAACAACAACACAATACACCGTGGTGAATTATGTGCTACACTTGGCTCTAGATATCGCTTCAAAGCGGTATTAGGAGAAGTCTGCATCAGTTTGGGTTAAATGTAGTCGGACAGGGAGACAGAAGATGGAGGTGGATGAAAGAAGCAGCAGGAAGAAATCAGGGAAAATAAGAAAAAAGAAGAGATTTCAAGTTGCAGTGATGATAGTGAGAACAAAAAAGAAATCTATTTGGCTGGAGTAAAAATTGACTGGGAGTAAGGACAGATTTGGAGTTCTGTCTGACAAACATGACGTTGTGAGGTGGGTGAAGGACAAACTTGGCGATGTTAAAATAAGTGGATCGATTATTGTTGCCTTCTTTGAAAGCATTGGAAATATCTGAGTTAGATGGTTGTCATGTTTCCCACTTCATAGCGCTGTTGATGGAGTACCGTATGTGATTGATGCAAGTAGATTTAAAGAACGTAACAGAGTTGTTGACAGTCGTAGAATGACGGCGAAAGGTTGGCAAAAAGATCTGCTACATTGCATTTTAAAATCAGAAATACTGCCTGACAAAGTATTCTTATATCACATCAGTTATCCACTACGGCCTTTGGTTCCCAAACCCATTCAACGCAGACGTTGTTGGAAATTCAGACACAGCTCACTTGTGTGCAAACATGATTTAGGGATATGTGGTAAATGTGGAGATGAGAAGTGCAGCAGCAGAAACTGTGAAAAAGAACCCAAGTGTAATCAGTGTGGGGGAGTCATGAGGCATGGCAAGCAGACTGTCCAAAGAGAAAAGAAAGAGATGGGAGTCATAAGGATCAGGTCCAAGAGAAGGCTGAGCCATGAGGAAGCAGCTAGGAATGGAAAGATGCAAAAGAAGTAAGGGAGAACAAATCAGATAGGAAGCATGATGAATATTGTTTTTGTAAGGACAAGATTAAGTTCTTAGCATTCCTAGTCATGGTGATTAACTCCGCCGCTGAGGCAGGAAGGAAATCCGGGAGAATAGAGATAGTTGTTGATGCAGCAAGAAAGTTTTTGGTTATTGTGAAAATTACTGGAGAGAAAGTGCAGGAGCTGTTGAGAGAGGCTTTCAATCCCTCTCAGAAGATAGACTGACAAGTTATATTAGAGAATGGGATCAGGGGTGGGGAAGAACTTTATTCATTTATTCATATATATATATATATATATATACATATATATATATATACAGAAACCACGTTCTTCAGCTAAAAAGGCCTCCGACAAAGATAAAGACAAGACCAGAGTCAACAATGGTCTGGCTTTGTTGGGATGGAGAGCCCTACGAGCTTCTAAAGGTCTCCAATTTGACTCGCAGCTGGCTTTTCTTCTCCTCGATGCATAAGTAATGATGGGTAATAATGTAACATGTCTGTTTTCATTAGTGACTGGCTAGAGTCGGCATGTTAGCTAAATAACTGTTACCAGCATATTGAATTTGCTCTGCAAATGTTGCAATCACTAGTTGGCTTACTGTAGCATATCACAGCCATTCAATAGATATTACTTTTTTATTTTTATTTTACTTACCTCGTCACTTGATATTGTTCACAAAACGATGCGTCTATTTGTTTTGGTGCGAGAGGCTGGTGCTCTAGTGCGACATCTAGTGGCTGAATGTAGTATATAGCACCTTTAAACGTGTGCGATACAAAGAAAGATTTGTCAGTGCACTTATCCAAATATCTAAGTCTCTCAAGGGTCTTTTTCTTACCTTCCTCATATTTCCAATATAAAAGTGCAGCGTCATTCAAACAGTCAAACCTTTTTTAGCACTTATTCTCTCGCAGCCTTTCATCTTCCCTTTATCTGTCCAATTTAATTAGAAGTCTGTCGTCTCTCGTGCTCCTTTCTGCCTCGCCTCTTTCATCTCCTGTCCAACGCAGATCAATTCTTCATGGCGCACATCCTCGTTCCCCGTTGATACTGTCAGCCTTTCTAAGAAGCACGGAGGACCACTGAGCCACGGCAAAGTTCACACATCTAAAAACACCACAAGACCTCGTAAAAACCCGAGTGATCGATCAGTCGCCTGGCATTTTGTATTTTCTTAAACTTTCTGCCCTCTTATGTATTTTGCCTTTCGTTAAGGTGCACCTCAGGAGAGAGGATATGAAAAGAAAGACTCTGCTTAAAGTTACCATGTTGCCTATGGCATATTGTTTCACTGATGAATAATTTCTAAATCATATGGAGCAGTTCTCAGCAGAGGAAGTATAATGCTCTAATCCTCTGGCAGAGAGGTGGAGGATGACTCGGATTGTGAGGGAAGCGATCAGGGAGGCAACAGGCGAGAGCAAAGGATGCCTACAGTACGAAAGAAAAAAAAAATTAATATCAGGTTGAGACAGAATAGGAAACAGAAAAAAGAGCAAGCAGGAGATGAATGGAAGGAGGAAAAATCAAATCATTAATGCACCATGTGTATAATGTGAATACAGCTCACATAATGTTCCTCCCTTCAAGTATAATTGAATCCATTTGTTGGATTTGTATTGTAAAATGTGATTTGAATCTGTGTGATTCATGACCGCTGGAATCCCACAGGTAATTAAGTAGTATGAGCCCTTGCAGGTAAGAGTGAAAAAAGTGTCTCTTAAACCATTAGTTGGATAATTAATCAGGGCACATCCATGTTATCACAGCAGTATGCATTACAGCACAGGGTCTAACAACGCAGCCACAAGGGGAACATAGTATAATTGCAGTAATCCTCCTATCGTATCCCTGAATTGCAGTAATGTGATTTGATGCAAACCGTTCCGTTTCGTCATACAGTACTTATTTAATTTGTATTTTTTTTAAAAAAATCAACATGCAGATCGATGCTCAAACTAGTGAGCTTTGTACATGCAGTCATGCTTGTAAACTGGCTCGCAATTAAGTGCTTCCTTCCCCGGTGAGATTACATTATGAACGGCCCACTCCTTTTTTCTCCAGCACCCACAGCGAGCAAAGCAAAGCGAAGCAAAGCACGGCTATCTATCCATCGTTCTCTCTATCTGTGCTGGAGCCAGCCGCTGAACCGGAGCTCCAGCTGGAGGGGATGTTGCTAGGGCTTAACGGTGGGAGCAGAAAGCACAGGCGGCAACAGCAACAAAAGGAGTAAGTGACCCTGAGAGGCGTGTGGGGAGAGTCAGTGTGTCTCTACTGTGTGTGTGTGTTTGTGTTTGTGTGCGCGCAAGGGAGGAGAGCTGGCTGCTATTAGTCCTGCTGGATTAGCATCTGACACCCAGCACCTTCAGATCCTCTATCAAAAAAAAGGAGGCCTCCAGCTGAAGCAGAAATGGCCATGACATAAGGTCCAGCCGTCATTGACATCAACACACACACACGCATATGCAACACAGAGGAGTGAAAAGGGATGACAGGACAACCAGAGGGCCCTGACAGTCATCTACTAACCTCCACGCTGTGACAGCGCAGCGCGGTGATGTCTCAGTCAGGCTAAGCCCTAATCTCTAGTGACATTTCTGAGTGGAATTGTTTTTGTAGTCCGGCTTTAATGAAAGTGTTGAAAGGGAGGTTTTTCTTCCTGGTGAGGTGTAATTACAACCACCAGGACACAACAAACAAGACTTAAAAACAAAGGTCAGAACTCATCTGTGAGATTGTGCAGGCTGACTGTAAGTTAGGATCGAAGCAGCAGCTCTGTTTAGTGAAATCTCACAGATCCCTCTTGTATGTCAGAGAGATGATAGAGATTATTACTCGAGATTAGTGATTAAAAGCAAAAATATGGACTATCCACCATAAACTAATGTCTCATACATTACCACAGGGCTGAATGAATGCCTTTATGACACTTTCTACAAAAGTTTAACATTATAAGTGTCACGAAAGGTAGCACAGCAAGCAGTCCTCCCCAAAATATCACCATATTACGTTAATATATACTCAATGTCATGGGTATCTAAATACAAGAGGGCCACTGCATTAAAGGTCCTGTAATGGTGCATTACATGATGATATTTCTGTATAAAAACTCCAGAACTCTGTACATGAGCAGCATCTCTGTATTAATGTGAGATGTGACGCCTTTGTTATGTAACCAACTCCTCAAACTTCACTGCATTCATTCAAAATGTTGGATTTTAGTATTATTCTGTTGGAGTCTTGATATCAGCTGGTTTGGTTTTGTGGTTCTTCCCTCCATGTTTTTTGTGTCATAGCGGCGTTCTGTGTTCCTCTCTCTCTTTTCATTACAACTACTGTTTCATTGCATATCAAGCGTAGACGTCTCGTACTTCCCTCGGTTTTCACTGCGAGCCGTTTTACTTTATCAACCTTTGCGACCTTGCTAACTGTAGCGACTAGTGAGCAGCTGAATGATGACAGACAATGACAGTTGAATTGATGTGATAGTGATGTGTCACTCGAAAGCGGTCCGGGTCATGTTGCAGTGACATTTTGCTCCCGGTCCAGATTAAATTATTCAGTCCAGATTGAGTATTTATGCTCTATGTACTATACATGTATTGCTGTTAAAGTATTTGGTAAAAAACTGCATGATGGCGTTTGATTCTAACATCTTAACAATCATAATAAATGCAGATAAGAACAGCAAAACAAGAAGAATTATACATTTCTTGCCCACAGTTCATGAAACGTGGGTTTGTGCGTTGCCTGTGTTCACACTTATTCGGATTCCCACATTCACACCCTCGGCCACACATCTGTCACATACCCTGCCTAAAATGCCCCTCATCCTACACCCACAGGTGAAAATAACTCACACATAATACTTTTGTGTGACATTTTTTGGTGAAAAATTCTCTTCAGCCGTGTGGATTTCTGTGTTCCAATACTGATATGAACAAAAGCCAATCCTGAGAAATTAGATCTCAGTTGTAATAAACAGGAATCACAGCTACATCACATAAACACCGACCGACGGCGGGCCAAAAGAGACAGCATGACAATGCTTATTAGTCGCTGCGATGTAGAAATAAAAGTGCCACCAAACCAGAAATTTAATGTGAGCTAATGTTTGCTACACACAGATGATTGTAAACTATGCCAGTGGTTTCAGTCATTGTTGAATCCAGAAACAGCATTTAGTGCTCACTGCAGATTGAGCAGAAAAAGATGTGAGTAGTTGCTAGGACACTTTTCTCACTTAGACAGCTGCCTCTGTGTCTCTCTGCAGGTCTCTGTCCAGTATCATCTTGCGTTGCAGCTGACAGTGTAACATCACCTGTAGACTATAATATTCTCTCCTCCTAATATCTCTCTTGTGACTGTTACACGGCCGCCTCCCATCACGGAGCGCTTTGCTTTAGAAAGATGTTCTTTTTGCATTTAACTTCACATCAAAGCGTTCCCTCTTCATCTCCGTCACAGTACAGAGCCGCTCCGGTGACATGTTACGCGTCACATCTCGAGAACACGCGCCTCCTCACGAGCCGGTGGCGTTCGTCATTTCATCAGGCTGAAACGAGCAATTTGCAGTTTGTTGAATTCCACGTAGGATTTTTTTTTTATTTTTTTTATTTTCCTGTTTTTGCTTCCTGCAAGAACAAATATAAGAGAAAAATAAGAAAACATTCATGCATGAGGCTCACTGAGTGCAGTTCTGAATTGAGAAATAAACCAATTCAGAAATATAACGTCTATTTTGATTAAAAAAATGACTGCTGGCAGAAAAGCAAAGTACATTTTGGGCTGCTAATGAATTATAAGTCTCCTGAAGACCTCTTCATACAAAGTAGCTCTGTTTTTTGAGGACACAGCCATCTGTGTTTTTAAATATTGATTGATGAATTTCAAGAAGCCAGATTTTTTTCCTATGTGGTTATGAAGAAATTTGGAATGAAGCTTCCTCTTACATTAATCTTACGCTCCCGGCAGCTTCCAACCAACAGAATCCTCTTTGAACCTCTGAGACTGGAAATGGTGGTTTCTGGGCTATTTTTTCATCCTCATCTCCCAACTCCACTCTATAAGTGTAACTGCTGGACTCGTTGCTTTGCATTACAAATACCCGACCTTAAAATACAGAGATTTACATCACACGTTTTCAAGCAAGAGCACACCTACACACACGCACTAGGAAAAAAAAAGAGCTCTTAACGGTAACGGCGTTCATAATTTCTAACCTGTTGCTCGGCTGTGGAGACGAGATAGAAACTAATAAAATAAACCTTTGCAAACAGAAGTCAAGAAGCTAAAACCTGCTGTCGACGCCTGACATAAAAAGACATAACGTTTGTAACAATTAATTACTCAACAACAACAAAACATTACAGCCAGTGGCATCACTGAAAGAATGAGAAATGAGAAAATATTTGGCAGAGCTAATTACTCCTTTTTTTATTGTGCAGGAACCAGGGTCAGAATTGAGAGAGAGAGAAAAAAAATAATATTGAATGTTATTAAAGTGCTGTGAAAATACAAGGGCAAAGAAGCAGGCCACAAATAACATTCACACATGAATAATTTAGCTATGATGCTATGTATTCCTGCATGTTTATAACTACCGCCCTCCCTGGACCAACATAAAATATTGGTGGGACACTGACCGCTGATACTGCCAGTGGACAGAAATCAACCAAACACACAGTAGGAAATGTTATCAGCAGGAAGAGAAGAAACTCTCTGGTGTTACAGTAAATGTTGATCATTTGGACAAACTTTGCTTTTGGGAATGTTTGGATTTGTTTTGCTGCTATTACTACTGTTTCGTCATCGTAGGCCACTGTTAGAATTTTGTCAGTCGTGTATGTTTTTAACTTTCAGCTTTCAACACCAAAGTATAGTTTATAGTTTTGTTTTTTATTAGCAATGTGTATAACATCCACGGTAAGCAGGCCTCTCAATTTTAGACGGCACTGACCATTACCTTCACAATGCCAATACCATTAGTTCATTGCCAAAATGCCAAAATCGACACTCTCTGCAATCAACAGTGTCTGTTTTCAACCCATCTGTGATGTGAAAGAAGCATCACTCTGTAACTTAAGTGACAAAATTCAAAATGTAGTCACATCAGTTTCACAGCTTGGGGTGTCTGTAGCTCAGCAGGTATAGCAGGTCCTCCAATAATGACGGGGTTGGCGATTCCTGGCTTCACCTCTCCACATGTCTAAGTGTCCTTGAGCAAGAAACTGAACTACAATTGGTCCTGTTGGTTTGGCCTGTGCCTTGCATGGTAGCTTGCTGCGATGTGTGAATGGATGAACGGGTGGCAGAGACCAATTGTAAAGTTCTTTGGATAAACGTGCATTTGTATTGGGTTTTCAGTATTTGGATAAAGCAGCCTGTGAAAAATAAGGTGTGAAAAAGTATATAAGTTACACCCATTATTACAATGTGTCAGAGACATATTCAGAAATGTCATATCTCATGCTGGTCATCTTACTGTGAACAATAATTACGTCGCCACTCAAAACTATGTTGACTCCTCAGCCAACAAAAAAAGTAGAGAGCTCATCTAAGTCGTTGAGTTTAAGTCATTCTTAACTTTTGTTACAAATGCTGAGAACTGAATCCAAATGATCGATGAGGGCTTTCGAAAGATTTAGATTTGTTAAGCCGATATGATATTGGATTCAGGTTCAATAAAATGCTATTGAACCCTACACGGTTGTACTGCCAGTGAGTTTCAATTATTAAAAAACCCCTTTCACACCGAGGCTGAAACTTTCACACAAAATAATTCAAAAGAACACAAAGGACCAATATTCACATAGGTCCACGTGGGGTGTCCAAAACAAATACATCTAAACGCTGGGTTTAATTAGTTTTATGAAATTTAGGTACAGAACTTAATAAAAATGCAGAAAATTAGACAACCAGGGGAAATTTGAACAGTGGTTGTCTATTGGACATTATTGATCTCTGCTGATATTGTACATATGCTGCTATCTAGAGTTATAACTTGAGCTGTAAAGTGCTGTTCCGATCTTCTTTTTTTTTTGCAGCGGAGGAGGTTAAAAGGCTGGAAAGGCTGGAGAGAAACCTTTGCTATATACATCAGGAGAAAAAAGGGAGCTACATGACTCTAGCTGGCAGGCAGCAAGAAGGAGAAAAAAGAATGGAAATAGATGAAGGCTGAGTTCCTGCCTCTTTCAGCAAAGCACAGGAGGAGGTCTGTTCACAGGTTTCACTTCTTTTTCTGTGGTAAATCCTTTCTGAATTAATTCACACTGGACTTGCATGTGCAAGGTTTATGAGAAAATGCCTTTCTTCAATAATTCCTAAACTTATTGATATCCTTAGCAGCAGTATAATACCACCCTGATCTCTATGAACGCAACAAGCTAACCTGCAATGAGATCAATTGAATAGCAAACCTGCAAAGTAACAAGCCAGAGCAGATCTACTTCCTCTTCTCTACTTGATAAATTGAGGTCTTGAAAGAAGCAAAATCCTTCAAAACAGGAGGGAAAAGGAGAACAGCCGTGTCCTGATATGACCTGCTGGATTCTGACTGAGCTGCCTGCAGCGACTCAACAGTTACTCCTGTGTAGTTATGTACTTTCGTGGTCTAGTTCAGCCTTTTTTTTTGAAGGTGTCAATAGTTCAGCTTTTGTCCTAAAACATTCGTCAAATGCAGCTATTACTGACGTACGAGGATAAACTCAAAGATCGCTCAAACCGACGCCAAACAGACACACATCATCAGAACAACTCGATCATTACTTTTGAATCCTTTATACCTCCCTCGACCTATTTTTATTTCTGTCTTTCTCCCCGTTCTTCCCCTCCCCTCTCCTTGATTTTTATTGCATCTTACAAAAACTAACGGCCAGACAGAATGAAGGTAATAAAATAACAATTATTATGTTCCTGTGTGAGTTCCTCACAAACCAACCGACTGAGACAGACTGGTGAAAAACCTTCCTGAACCTGACATGCATACATTATTTTTTTTATAGGGCAAATATCATGCTTTTTATAATTATCTGTTATTTTTATACTGTTATAATGTCAGATGCCCGACGTGAGATGAATGTTAATGTGTCGGGTAAATGCCTTCAAGTCAAAAGCCAGGGCTTCAGCCTTCTCTGGATGCTCCATTTGCAGTGTCGACCTCAGATTGTTCATATATGCCAACAAACATTGTGTAACTTTTGTTGCTAAGGCTGTTGGCAAGGTTGTTCCAGGGGGTTGTGTACGTTATCAACCAGCATATCAATGGCCAAAGCGCAAAACCTCCTATCTGCAGAATTTTCTGATTGGCGGATTTTACTTTGGATGATGAGAACAAGGAAGGTTTTGCTGTGTTTTTGTTTTGTTGTGTGACTTTTCTGTCACGACGACGGGCGGGATTATCTCACAGACAGACTGAATATGAGCAGCCTTCTTTGGTCTCATCATCCAAAGTAAAATCCACCAATCAGAAAATTTTGCAGATAGGAGGTTTTACGCTTTGGCCATCGATATTTTGGATCTGATTCAGGCTCAGTCATGTATGGATATGAACATACGTGAAATCCTACTACTACTGTTTGTTTAGGTAAATAGGGGCATCTTCCAGGAGCTAACCAATCAGAAGAGAGTGGGCTCATCGGGATAAGATAAAGGAGTTTTTTGAACTGTAAATCATGTAGAGATGTTCCAGTACAGCCCCGGAATAAAAATATGGACCTAGAAATGTGCTTGACAAGTCCTGTTTAAAAAGAGACCTGATGTGAAAGGGACAGAACAGTCTGACCCAATCCAAACAGACCTGTGGTCCACTAAACCAAATCACAAACTGACCAAAACACAGAAAGACCACCGACCCCGGCATGAAGAAAAAGATTAGCAAAACATACTATTTTTCCTTCAGTTCACTGCTCCGTCTCTGTCTCACCTCAAAAAAAACTATTTTTCTTTGTGGTCTCCTGATGTACCATGAGGGTATTAAAAATATTGACACATAAACCCGAGACCTGAGACAATACAACAGAACCCTCCCCAACCTCATTAAACTGAGTATAATTTAGACCGAAAAGACCCATGAAGACCTCTGCTATTTGTTATAAGGGATCTTTCTGGCCCTGAGTTGAGTCTCTCAGGCAGCTCATCTTTTTCGTCTTATAAATTCCACCTCTACAACCCCAAAGTTTCTCACTTAAACATTAGCGTTTGGCTGTTGGTGCACAGCCGGAGAGTAATTGCTGCCTGAGAGGCTCAGTTCAAAGTCCCTTAACCTAAATGTAACCGGACTTTAAACCATCATCTGAAGGCTGCGTGTCAGGCAAACAGTGTTAGTGATGCATTCATCTTGTAGAAATTCATTGTTACAGCCAGGAGCGAAGCAGAGGGACCTTTCTCCTGATCTCTTAGTATTTTTCTCATATTGTCGTTGAGAAGCCGTTTGGGAAATATCCCGGTTAACTTTCATCGCTGCAGCCTTCACCTTGACCTTTCTCATGACATCATGGATAAATTCAAAAGACCCCCTACCATAGTAATGACACACAACACACTAACCTCACAGATTTCTCTATTCAACAGGACACACTGCAGCAGTTTCCTTTCTATTTCATTTCATTTCTTCGTATAAACAGAATCAATAACTTGTAATATCTTAGTTCTTCCCTGGGCAAAATCTTTGCAAGTTGAAATTCATGTCTTACCGTTTCCTGTATTGCTCTTTCGAAACCAATGAGGTCATTATAGATTTCATCTCACCGTTAAAATGGAAGGAATCAAATTTTCTACGTGCCAGTGTTGGGAACAACATCCAGAGAGATGATTGATTGTATCCTCACAACCCGGATTTAAAATTCCTGTGCTTGTAGGCAGAGAAAAAAAATCGATTTGAATATAAGTAGCAAGTAGCACGCCGTGGATTTTGGTTCTAGGGTTGTGGAAGATGTGGAAAGGAGAAGCTGAAGCAAATCTCCTGACGTGGATGATGTGAAATTTTTTAAAGGCTTCATTAGGAGGGATTGTCTCCCCCTCTAAGTTGAGAAGATTAAAAAGGAATATTTTCTAAAAAAAAAAATGATACTTAAAATATGGAAATTTGAGACAAATGGGGGGGTGTTTGATGAAAACAGAAGTAAACTTTGTTAAATCGGAGTCTTCACAGGCAGGCAGGGATGAGAGAGAACGCTGGCTCAAGGAAATAAAGTCCAGCAGCAGGGGGACAGGATCTAGCTGGAACTGGAACAGCAGGTGCACGCAGGTATAATCTCTACTTTTCCGAAAATTCAGCACTACTCCTCACCTAACCCCACCGTGTTCAGGTCCTGGAGCGCTGACACGACTTAACTCTTTCTCATATGTTAAAAAGACATGGACAGGAAATTGTGACTTCTAATTACTAATTAATAACAATCAAATCAAAAGGAAAGAACAAACAAAACATATTCCATCAATCAGAAATCACATCAAACACCTTACACTATATATATATAATATATAATAAAAAGTTCACATTCATTTCATCGCTATGTGGAGACATATGGAGGACAATAAACCTCTAAATCTACTCATGTCTCATTATTGAATGTTTCACTCTGTGCTTGTTTGGATACTCAATGTACCGTAGCACTGAGAACAGATGGTTTGACACAAAGCATTATGTTTTGTTTAAAATTATTCCAGCACTGGAGAGTCTGAAGTACAGTTTGGCGTCGTCTGACACTTCAGTATTTGTAGGACGATGACAAAAGCAGAGACGACGCCGCTGTAACGTTTTAACGAAGACTGGTGAAGACAGTGAGCTCCGAGGCCGGTTGGGTGACTCGCGGCTGATGTGAGAACCGTGTCAATCTTTAATTCAGTTATCTCATGCAGTTTTTAACATGACAGATCTTTCAGAGTGATCGTTTATTTCTGGTGCAATCTGAGGTCGGGTGAAGAGGGGGAAAAAAAAAAAAGTTTTAACAGTGACTGCATTTACACACATACTCAAAAACTGATGATAGTTAGATTTTGGCAGCTACCATTGAAGTGGCTATGTAATGATTAAAGCATAACCCAACAGCCTTTTGGATAAAGTATAAGATCTGATAAGTTTCCTTGGGTTTTAGCTTGTCTAATTGTCTTTATTTGTCTATGTATGTGCACAAATAATAAAACAAAACATAGGGAACAACTGTTTCAAGAAACCAGAAGAAGGAGAACCGTTAACAACGAGATGTGTAGCGAGAATCATCGTCAATCAAGAATCAGTATTTTTCATGATAAAATAATAAACACAAGCATCAAAATCAAGGTTGAATTTGCATTTTTATTAAATACTGAGTCAAACATTCTTCAGCAAAACTCTCCCACCCAAAGAAATGGTTGACTATTCTCTATAAAAGTATATCAAAATGTCACATTACATCTATTAATTTGAACTGTTTTGCTATATTTTCTGTAAATAATATGTCCCTATATGATGAGCTTTGTTTTTTGCATAAAACACTCACATTTAATATATAATACTGATACTCCAAAAGCTCAAAATCAGTCTTATAAACCCACAATGTTTAGTTTGTATGTAATTTTTAGAATGTAAACTCTTCTTCAGTGGTGCCCTGATTAACACACTGGTGAAAAGGTGAGAAGATGAGACGAGAAGCGTATTTTGGAATCATGGAAACTGCGGTTCACACTGCAGACATGCTAATGTTGGTTGCCCTGTCTGAAACACAGTATTCCATTAAAACTCCAGGCGTGTTTAATGCTTCACCTGAGTCTCTGATTTGCATAATCCCTGCCTGAAGTGTGAGGGTGATAAGCTTTTAAGTTGAGGTTGTGAGCCTGTGGCAGTCAGCGGTTTTGTCCCAGAGGCATGCAGGTTGTGTTCTCTGGGCAAACATAAAAGACCTGACAGGACCGATAATGGCTTAACAGTCATGCTCAGAGACAGCCTTTGCACACACTCTCATTGAAACAATAGAAGAAGAGAAACAGCTATGACAATCTGAGCCAAAGTGTATAAAAAGTCAAGATTACTCCGCCTAGTTTCAGAGTGCTGATTCAACAGTCTGGGGGTATTCGGGCTTATCGGCCCTGCCGTTCACTCAGCGTTTTGGCGACACAAACAATTCCCTTCAAAAGGAGGCGAGCTGTAAACTTTTAATGAGATGAGATTTTTAAAGCTAAAAGCCTCAAGTCTTAAAGGTGCAGTGTGTAGGATTTATAACTCCTCCCCTCAACCTCCTCTTCCAAGCGCGTAGGAGAACCTACAGTGGCCGCAAAACTCGCGAAAAACACACAAAAGGTCCTCACTAGGAACCAGTGTGTGGTTTGTCCATTCTGGGCTACTGTAGAAACATGGCGGTGCACCACGGCGGGCTCCGTAGAAGAGGCTCATTCCAAGCTAACGAAAACACAACAATCCTTATTTTCAGGTGATTATACACTAATAAAAACATACTTATGAATATTATATTTCCGTTTCCACTAAATTCTACACACTGCACCTTTAAGCAGACGGTGAAGTCAGCTACAAGCTAGATTCTTAAAGACAGTTTCAATTCTCTACCAAATATCTGTGTGTGTGTCTCTGAGTCGCTCATGCTGTTCCTTTGCCTGATAAAATGATGAGAGGCAAGGGATTGCAGTCTGTCTCCTTCTGGTCTCAGGATGGCTTCAGCCAGCTTATCCTCCTCTGGCCCATCCAGGAGCAGCAGCCCCTGACCTCTGCTGTCAACCGAGTGCTGTGCTGCCAACTGAGGAGGCGAGTAATAAAGTAAACAGAGTACAGCAGCTCACATACGTATATATAATGGAACACAGCAGGAATGTTCAATGAACACCAGACACACACACACACACACACACACACACATTCTTAAGTGAAGAAAAACACCAAACAAAACCAACAAGCAAACATTTCATTTGATAGTGTGGGTATGTATGATATGTGCAGCCAAAAGAATGTAAGGTAAGAGTATACACAGTAACACCAAAAGTTCATAATTGCATATGTAAGCATGCTGCCACATTTTGCTTATACACTATATGGTTAAAAGTATGCAGACACCCCTTCTAACCATTGCTAACATAAATACAAACATAATCTCTAATGACAAACTCATGGATGCCAATTTTTCCAGTGAGTCCATTTGTCAAATTTCTGCTAGAAAGTCTTCCCTTTTCTTCTAGATTTTGCCCTGGTCAGCTGTGAGCGGTATTATTGTGGAAGTGGAAACTCCTCGGAGCAACAGTAACTCAGCCATGAAGCTATAGTCCCTAAGCTCACCGAACAGGATTGCAGTTTTAAAGTTGGGGAGTTTTAAAGCGTGTAAAAAAAAATCATTTGTCCTCAGCTGTGACCCTCATTACTAAGTTCCAACTGCCTTAAGAAGCGACATCAGCGTGAAAACTGCTCGTCTGGAGTTTTAAAAGCCTGAGATCGCCATGTGTAATGCCTAACGTGACCACTGAACGCTTCAGTGTCTGGCGGTCTGATGGAGGAATCTGGGTTTTTTTTTTGGTTACCTGCCTGAATGCATAGTGCTGACTGTAAAGTTCAGCGGAGGGGGATTAATGGTCTGGGGCTGTTTTTCATGGTTTTTGCTAGACACTTTAATTCCAATTAAGGGAAATGCTACAGAATACCATATTTTAGACAATAATGTGCTTCCAACTTTCTTGCAGCAGTTTGGGGAAGGCCCTTTAAATTTGAAAATGTAAGTGTTAACATGTAGTGAAATGTTTTTTTCCCAGTTTGGTGTGGAAGAATCCAACAAGCTGAAATGTATTGTCCAACATCAGCAGCCGACCTCGCTAATGATCTTGTTGAAGAATGGGGAGCAAATTCCTGCAGCTAGGCTTGTGGAAAGTCTTCTCAGAGACATAAAAGCTGTTATAGCAGCACATTTAAGCCCATGGTTTTAAAATGACATGTTGCACTATCACATGTGGGGGAAAATGTTTGGGTATCCACATACTTTTGGCCACAAAGCGTACATGATTTCGGGTATTTGCCACAGTGTGATATATACGGATATCAGAAAAATATTCTTCCTCAAACTGCAAGTTTTTATTTCAATCATATTACCCAGCTCTGGTATTCATTAGGACATTTCCACATTTCCTTCTTTATTGCTTTTGTTATAGCCAGTATACAGCAGCTCTGGAGAGATTTTCCCTCAAAAACACAGCGGCGCCAGATGAGCGAGGGAAGAATGAGTTGCTTCTGACATGGGAAGAAAGAGATAAGAGGGTCCTCAGAGAAAATGGATGGTTCAAATTACACAGACAGGCAGGTCTATTAATGTGGAGACAGAGGTTGTTTTCTTTTTTTTTTTTCTTCCTCTACGCTGTATCCCCACCTAACATGCTCTATCTATCTGACGCAGCCAGTTATATTCACACACACAAACACACACGCACTCAGAACACATACACACCCTCCCTGGAGATTAGCGCTTGCCATGCTGCTACGTAGATACATGTCAGCGCTCACTGTAAACACACAGCACCACACCGTATGAAGCCAAGAAGGCCTTTGATGTTCCTGCTGCAGCGGTGCTCAATGTGACCTCAATCCACATCCTTCATTGTAACTGAGGGGAATACTGGAGCGTTCATTATCCCCCCCCCCCAACCCCCCTCGCCTCCCGCTTTCCGTCCAAAACCACTCAAACAACCCGTGTGTAAAAGTCAGAGCAATGTATGTATCATCACCTGCACACACACATGCACAGGGGGTTATAAAGAACTTGAGATGCACCCGAGAGTCTTCAAAGTAAGCCCATGGCTTAGCGTCTAGCCAAGAGTTATTTTTTTTCTACCATTCTGTTTTCTTCACACGTCAAAAGCTTTCAATCGGATGACAAGCAGTGTCAAGGCAGTTCCAACTCGGTTGCCTCTCAACTCTTTTAGTCAAAGGATCTCTTTCTCACTCATTCCGCGTTCTTCTTCTTTGCTTTGTAATATAGAATTCACTCTGAAACCATGACAGCTGCAAAAAAGGAGGAAAAAAAAATAAATCACTCCCTCTCACCAGATTGGGAGCTGCGCCACTCATGATAAGGTGAACCGGACTATGATTTATTTCATATCTACGAGCTGTCATCGCTGTCATTGACATGCACATCCTTCTCTCCCCATCACCTGTTTAAATAAGCAGAGGAGTCGCACTCAAACAGATGCACGCCGCACTCCACCCGCTGACGGACTGACTGATCATTTTTAACAAACTTCTGCTTCGATCTGCTTGAATAATAAAAAGGCTAAACAGAAAACACTGTTCTGCAGGGTATGAATAAATAAAACGTCAGGAAAACGGAGGGGGGTGGGGTGGAGGGGGGGAATAAAAAGCCTGAGTGAGTGAAGGGGGTGGTGGGAGGGGGAGACAGAAGGCGAGAGGGAAGGAAGAGAGTCAGTGAGGGAGAGATGATAATGATGAGCCCTGAGACTGGCGACTATTTTAAGACTTCCTAAAAGTGAAACGACAGCTTCAACGGACCAGAATATTATTGGTTTTCCATGAGCACATACACACTTCAATTCATTGGTCTGCTGAACACCGGGCCATGAATGCAATACCTGCGTTCACAAAATATATAGATAGTGTTAGGGCTGTGAATAACAACTATTTTTGTTATTGATTGATTATTGATTGATTCCCCAAACTGCTGCCAAAAAGCTGGAAGCAAGCAACTGCATACGAAATATGTATATATGCTGAAAAGCAGGGCTTGACCCAAAGTGTGTAGGTGTCCATATACTTTTGGCCATGTAGTGTAGACAGACAGACATCTAGATGGATCTGTCTAACACGTTTCTCTAGGGCAGTGGTTCTCAAAGTAGGCTCCGGGGACCCTCAGTGGTCCTTCTGGGGGTTCCAGAGAGTCCCCAGCGAAAAGGGGAATAATTTATTTTCACTATATTGATTGATTGATTGAATCATATGGGCTTACATATAATGTACAGTTCCACAAATTCAAAAATAAAGCATTTCGGTACATTTAGTTTACATGGAAGAAATGTCCCGTTACAATGGATACAATGTTCTCTGCCTTAGCTGCCAAGCATCTCCTATAAATCTCGCCAAAATAAAAGATTTCCATATTAAAAAGCAACACATCAGCATCGGACAACCAAAACAAATCAGGGTTTTTCAATTCTATCTTCTGAAACAGACAATTCCTCAAGTCATTGTACAAAGAGCAAATGAAATACAAAATGAAATTCATCCTCGACAACACCAAGATCACAAAAAAAACAAAAACGTTCCTCTTCGGGGATACCTTTATATCTGCCGGTGGTAAAGTACCAGTTCTTAACTGGGACCTTTGCCTTCTCTGTAAGTTTATCTTTATATATGGTTCTGTATAATAATCGTCTTTAATTTGAATGTAGTTTCTAAGCTTTGGCTTCTTCCATTGTTCCTTATAAATCTTTAGTCATTCTTGTTTAACTGTATTTATATCACACTGCAAGTTATTCCTGAAAATAAAATTCAAATCAGAAAGAGAAAATATTGCAGCCACCTCTCTCAGCCGAGGATAATTGTGTGCTCGATCCCAGTTAAAGATTTTTTTTGGTAAGTCTTTCCTCTGGCAACTGAATAAGGCAGTTCCATAACCTCACCATTTCAGCCCTCTGCTTTATAAGACATGACTCCCATCTCATGTCACCTTCAACAGCTCGCTTTAGCCGTCAATTTATGCACCCCTAAGAAAACACCTCATGGCTCGATTCTGGATCTGGCATTTACTGTCGGAGGGGCATCTTTAAAACCCCACACACCTGCAGCATAAAATGAAATTGAGCCGACCATTGAATCATAAAGTTTAGTGAAAGTTGAAAAAGTTCAGGACACAATTTCATTTTAGTCATTACAGTTATCCTAGTGCTCCTCCTGCTGATTTTGCCAGTACTTTAATTCCCTCTGTTAAACACATTTTCATTAAAAACCAAACCAAGATATCCATAAGAACTAGTGTACTTTAGAGGAATTAATCCAAATTTAAATATATGGATTCCATCCATATGTAATTTTGGTCTGTGGTCTAATTTGTGTCAGTTTAGGGGTCCTTGATGTGAAAAAGTTTGAGAACCAGTGCTCTAGTGGACGTCACACTTTAATATGTAATCCGTTCTGACAAGAGCGTCACACCCTCTGCGTTCACACACTGTACGCACCGCTGTGAGGCATACCGAGCTCCACATACACGTACAGTATATACACAGAAACAAGCCCGCGCACACACACACACACACACATCACTAACAGCGGCGGATCCGGCAATCAGATCATTGAGCCCCACCAGGGGAGTACGAGCTGACGACGACAGGCTGAGAATGACAAACAAGCTGTAAAACAGAACCATCAAAAATAAAATGAGAGAAGATCTGTTGCAGATCCTTCACCACCCGATTCAAACACAGGCTGTTTGAATTTGAAGCTGCCAATTGAGACTGAGGATTTTGCAGCATTAGAGGGGTTGTTTGGTCTGGCTGCCTAGGTCCATGTTGGTTAAATCCAGAAATAAACACAATGTGACTTTGCTGTTTGTTTACTCACATCTCTTAAAGCAGAGACGTGAGCCGACGACAAAGCTCGCAAACGACGGAGCGGAGAGCGAGCAGAAGGCTGTGATTTCAGGCTGGGGGTTGCATGCTCTTTGAACCTGTCTGGTGTCTGTTTGCTGAAAATGTTTTTTAAAAAAAAAGGATTTGGAGGAGGCAGTCTCGCTCACTTCAGCAATCAAGGTGCAGAGCGGAGCTGAGAAACAGCTTGACCTGCTTCTAAATCAGATAAAGGAATAGCACTCTTGATGTTCAGAGTAAATATTGAGCTAATATCAATAAACCTACCTGTGAGAGAGCAGGGGAAATGTTATTTTCTGCTACAAAACAGACCATCACCATGTTACTACCATGTAGTAATTTCATTTTGCACCTCGTTATTACCATAATAATGATAATATCAGTCCTACCACAATCTAAAATGTATATTTGTGCAACGATTGTGCATAGTTTTAAATTTTTCAAAAGCAAAAAAAAAATGTTTTTTTGGACATATTTGTGAAAACAGCTCAGCTTTGAGCCCCTGAGTTGGCGTTTCCAATGGAAATGGCTGACAGCTGGCATTGCTCAGAGATGCTACTGACTGGTAAATATCACACTGTAAAGTCTATGAATGTTGATATAAGGTGTTTTGTTTTCTCTTTTTCCAAGTCCACATTAGCTATCCACCATTAACTATTTAAGCTATTCAGGCTGTTAAATTTGTATTCCTAAAGTTTGCACCGATTCCTTCAACATTACCTTTTATTCACCTGCTGAGTCACTGGCAGCCCCCGCACACTCAGTGCTGTGTTCATTCTGCATTTTGAAAAGGACTTGGGGTCTATCTAGCATTAGCTGTCTCTCTTTCATGGGTTTAGTTGTGGTGATGGCAAATAACCAGACTATGAAAACTCCCAGCAAAGAGCTAATCCTGTAACCACAGGACTCCAACATTCATACATGGGAATAAGCAATCAGAGTTTGCCCCCCAGCTGGTTAACCGCCTGCGTGTCTGTTGGAATTAGGTGATGTAACAAACTATTTCTATTTCTACTGGTACCCAAAATTTGAAGCTCACTGGGAAAAAAAAAAACACTACTATAAGGGATGTTATCACTGCAAAAGGGGGAAAAAACATACATATACACACAAACATTTGAACACAGTCAAGAGAAATATCAAAGATATACTGTATATATGGATTTCTTAGCAAGAGAAATGTTTATTTCTGTTTATCTTTCAAATAAAGGTTCTCAAAGGTATTATATTATAGAGAAGAAGAGAAAATATCTCGCAGCTAAATGTCAAATAGCGACAGTGTTTGTCAAGAAAAGGTAAATATATCTGCAGGGTGCAGTGAGTGTTGGTGAATTAAACCAATGAACATAAAACTCAAATTAACACAAGCCGCCATACAGAGGAATATGCATCTGATTTTAACGTCACATAAACAAAAGCAACTCTCTCCCCACTTTCAGCCAGGTGCAGAATAAAACCAGCCTGTGCAGCTTTTCTGGGCTGTTACGTAAAACACTGATAAATCACCAATATGGCAGCATGAGTAATAAACTCATCAGCAACTGCTTCTTATTTACTTGAGGGGGGGGGTTTCTTATTTCCATCCCATAATTAAAATTTTATGCTGTATGTGTGTGTGTGTGTGTGTGTGTGTGGCTGCAGCACCGAGCTGCACCATCTCACTAAACATTTACAGCCCAGTTGAATGCAAAGGTCCTCTCATGGCAACTGACACGGTTTTATAAATCAACATTATAGCAGCTGACACGAGGTGCTGCAAGTCCACATGCATCAACACTTGCTGGAGACCAGTGGTGGGTAACATTACCTTTAAAAATAACATGTTACATTACAACATTACTGCCATTAAAAAGTAACTCATTATGTAACGACACTACCTGCTGAGAGAAGTCATGCGTTATGTTGGTTATTTACAGTGCAGAATAAAAGGCAGGAAACGACTCTCAGCAATATCAACCGTTATTGACACACAGCACAGAGGACAGGATCTAACTATTACTAACATAAACCACCATATTCTGAAGAGACACATTACAAACACTAACAAAAAGTAACATTTGCATTTTGGAACATAACAGCAAACTTAACAAACTACCCAGTCCAGCACTAGGCATGATGGGAAATGAAGGTCGTCGATACATTACAATTAACCATGCAGTAGATGCGGTAATCAGCAACAGCCTTCATTTCCCATCAGGTTTTAACCACGAGTGAGCTGGCTGTTACATTTCTTGACCACAGCTGTATTTTGCTACTGTGTCTTTGAGATCCTGTCCTCTGTGTTGTATGTCAATAAAGGTTTGACATTGCTGAGAGCTGCTTCCTGTCTCTCATTCCGTGCTGCTCGCCACTAATGTAACTGGTTACTTGAACTGCAAAACTTACGTTAGTTGTTACAACAAAAA
Source organism: Thunnus maccoyii (assembly GCF_910596095.1). Lineage (NCBI taxonomy): Eukaryota > Metazoa > Chordata > Actinopteri > Scombriformes > Scombridae > Thunnus > Thunnus maccoyii. Next base: position 22,864,313 of record NC_056550.1, read on the forward strand.
GGTAATCTGAGTACTCTAGCCCTCGCACTGTTGGAGACTGATGCGATTTTTGTCGGTGCATCGGCTGTACTCAGTTTTTCTTACTTCCATCTCAGCTGATTTTGTTGGTGCAGCGCAGGTCAGGCTGAGTCAGATCTTATCTGCCTACATGTGTGCACTAGTGCCAAAAACAACAGCAGGAGGTGGTTTAATAGTGCAGTGAACATGCTGAGCGGAGATTTCTGAGTCACATGGGTGTTGGTGAGCTCTGGCCTGTGGCCTGAGAAGCAGCCAGTCACCTCCGTCTGAAGCCCCAGGAGATGAGGACTGTCCGTCCGGCCAGGCTGCCACCGACACACACACTGCGGCCAGTTTGGCTGCCGCACTGGAGCTTGGCTCCCTCGGTGGATGTTACTGACAGCTGAGGCTGATCTCCAACTGAAAACAACTGACTAGCCTTTTTATGAGCTAATTGGGTTATGCGGTCATTGCTGATGCTCAAAATCCTGAAACATGATTGAGCATTGAGATAAATAAATATGCAAACATGCGTCCAAGGTAAGTTTTTGAAATTAATTGTTGGCATGGTTTAGTGATGGAACTCAACATAAAGCTGATTCAAGGCTCTCAGGAGGAACAGCAAAGGTATATATATATATATCCTGCCGCAGGGAAAATCACTTCTGGGAATTTTTCTGGAATGGACTTTGCTGTGGGCTATAAACTATAACACACTCAGGCAATTTTAGTTTCAGCCGAAATTCAGCAGCCGTGAGCGCCATAACCGTGCCACCATGAGCTCAGACACACAGCAACGAGAGCTGCATTCACAAGTCTCTCTCTTGCACTCCACTGATTTCCCCTGTTCTCTAGTTCACTGTGCAACTCATTTTTCAAATTTTCACACATTTTTCTTGTCTCTTCTCCCTTGTTTTCCTCTGTCTTCTGACCTCTCTTTCTTTTTTTTCTTTTTTGCACTTTCGTAACCACGGCGTTCATATCATCTATGAATTCAAGATCTGTTAATTATTAATCCATTATGACTAGAATGATAAACGTGATGCGACCAGGAGCACCGTGTTTCTTATAAATCTGTTTGATGCAAAGCACAAACTATTTTGGTTGAGTTAAAAATGCAAGCACAGAGGACAAGAGAGGGCAAATGCAACATGCCTTTTAGAGGTTTCAGAGGATTAAAAATGTAATGGCATGGCTCAATGGCTCTGTCTTCCCACTTGGCTTGAACAGAGCAATACAAGGCCAGCTGTGATGGAGACAAAGGTCTGTGCTCTGCAGGTCAGGACCGGGTGGCTGGTCAGGGCAGAAAAGGGCACAGTGGGAGAAATTATAGTTTGCTGTTGCAGCTTTATCACACACCAAACAGATTACCAATAATGAAGAAGATATTTGGTTTCAATGGGTTCATAATGCATACGATTCAAAATTTCTGCAGCATAGAGGTCTTGGGGGTTTCCCAGATAATCCGGGAAAATCCGAAAATAATAAACAAGACTGACAGCCAAAACAGAAATATCATGCCTGATTTGAAGCAGCTGAGCAAAAAAAAAAAAAACCATCAGCATAAAAGTGATAAAAAATGCTCGGAAGTTTTCAAAATGTGCTTAAGATGTACGAAGACGATGCTTCCAGCTGTTGAGATAAAATGGAAAACTTCTAAAGCCACTTAACTTCTTAGAGGTAGAGAAATATAGATAAATATATTGCACCTTGCCCCCGAGGATCTGCACAAAAAGAGGGAGTCTGTATGCCATTATTATGATCACATTAGCTGAATGTATGACAGATGGTCTGTGATTAAAACCTCAATTGTATGATGTGTGATCCAACCTCTGCACAGAATTAAAAACTGACAAATGCAGTTTTATTAAAGCTGCCGTATTTATATGTAATTTACTTTTCCTATTGTGTTTACAAGACTTTGTTCCATTTGATTTGAAAGTGATTATGAGCACGACACCATTGTAAATAAAAGGTCTCAATAGGTTTCCCAGTATAAATAAAAGTTAATGAATATTTCCTCATTCAATTAATGTAGCTTGTTTCATTTAATCAATGTAATTTATTAGGAAAGCCTCACATGCTGCAGACAGTCAGATCACCGCAGCGCATGGATGCCAGTCATGACTATCACTGGTAAACAGGGGCAGAAGTCAATCATCATGACAGTTATAGAGCTGTATGGTGAGTTTACAAGACAATATGTAAAATGGCATGCATAGCATGAAAATATGTTCTGCTCCCTTGTGGTTTGGCCTGACATTCATATTGTTGTTTATTAGCCTTCAGAGCTGGCCATGATATGAACGGCAAATTACCAAAGGACCCCTGATAAATCCTAAAGATAGGATCACATCAGGCACATCGCTGCATGCATAACAATGACCAGTGCTGTATAGATGCAGTCTATTGACTCAACCTTGAAGCTGCTCTTCTGTTTTCTGTAAATAAGGATCAGGATGTGAGTCCATGGGAGAACCAAGATGGCGCAAGTGTGTACGGTGAACTGTCTGTTATGTCTACTAAGCTTATTGTTTGCTGTTGCTTTGTTTTTTTCTGCGTATGTTGTTGAGATGTCTCCGCTTTACTAGTTTATGATCGCCAAGGATTTCTTAACATCAGAGTTTCTCAAGAGATGTTGTCAAAGCATAATTTGGGAGACCAGTTTACAAGCTATCCTTTCTTATTCTTCTTCTTATCGGATATACCTGAACGCCAACACCGCCTACCTTGCGCCATTCCCCATAAGAAATGTTTTAGAAGACGGGGAAAAGCGGGGAGGTGTACTCGTAAGATATAATGCTTACCTGACGTCCTCTTGTGTGACTGATCCTCACTTCTATTGCGATGGATGTTACTACTTCCCTGTTGTCCGGCGCTCACTGGAATTTAGAAGTCGGTAGAGCCGGCCTCTTGTTTCTAGTCCGCCTGCTGTTCCTGACCTGCCGATGGACCACGAGAACCTTTGCCCGCTGTGGTGGCTTCAACATTGGCCAGCGAGGAGCTTACTCTTCGTATGTCTCTGATTAATGCTAGATCCCTAGCAAACAAGACCTTCTTGCTTAATGACCTCTCCACCTCTGACGGAAACCTGGTTTCATGGTGGTGAGTTCACCCCTTTTTCTGAACTTCTTCCTCCTGGATGTGCATTTTTTTAGCTCCCCTCGGACCACCAGGTGGAGGGCTAGCGTCTATATTCAACACATGAAAAGGGGCACACACTGGACCTTGTGCTGTCATATGGTTTATGTGTATGTACCCTGGATGGCTGTTGTGATCTCAGTGCTGAAGAGCTTACCACACCTTTTGACTCCACTTGCCCTGAGGTCTTGGACTCTGTTGCTCCTTTTAGGACTAAACGCACTAAACCACTCTCAGAGCCATGGCTGAATGATAATACCTCCGCTCTCAGACGCACGTATAGACGAGCTGGAACAAGGATAAGCTCCAAGTCACCTTAGGACTGCTTATCAAAATACCAGAGAGCTGTTAACTGCTAAATCCGAGTTTATATCTAACCTTGTCTGCAGTAACGGTCATAGGCCTCAGGTTCTCTTCAGTGCTTTCAACTCTCTCATAAATCCTTGTGATACAGCTCATATTGTGCCAATGCCTACACTCTGTGAAAACTTTCTTAAATTTTTTATCATCAAGATTTCTTCTTTTAGGTCTTCACCCACTTCCTTTTCCCTAGACCCTTCTGTTCCTCCTATGTGCCCAGCTGTCTTTGATCAGTTTGAGCCTTATTATCAGAGGTAGTTCAGCATCTGCAGCCTACAAATTGCCCCCTAGACAGTATTCCCTCTCGTCTACTACTACTAAAAGAAGTTTTTAATACTGTTAGGTCAAGTATTCTTGTTCTGATAAACATCTCTTTTATTTCAGGGTGTGTTTCAGCTGCTTTTAAACATTCTGTAGTGCAGCCTCTTATCAAAAAGAAAAATCTGGACCCTTCTGTTCTCCCTAACTTCAGGCCAATTTCTAAGCTGCCTTTTCTGTCTAACGTTTTGGGGAGAGTATCATATCAAAGTTTCAGTCTTGTTTTAAACCACGCCATAGTACTGAAACAGCTCTTTCAAGAGTTTTTAATGATCTTCTCTTAACTGTTGATTCAGGGAACTCTGCTATTCTGGTGCTTTTAGACCTGACTGCTGCCTTTGACACTGTGGATCATAGGATCCTTTTATCACGTCTCAAACAGTGCGTAGGCATCAAAGGTACTGCCCTCAAATGGTTCCAGTCATACCTGACAAATAGGAGTTTCTCAGTTCACCTAGGCAAATATTCTTCAACTGCGGCCCGACTTACTTGTGGGCTCCATTTCGGGCCCCATCCTCCTTTGGGATCCATCTTTAAGAGACACAATATTCGCTTTCATTGTTTTGCTGATGATATACAAATCTATCTGCCTATCAAAACAAAAAGCAAAGATTCAGTGCAGCATTTGCTGGACTGCTTAAAAGATATCAAAATTTTGATGAATTTAAACTTTGTCAATCTTACTGAAAATAAGAAAATAAGACTGATACCAATGTTTCCTCTAGGTTGACTGCTTTGGTGCGGCGGGCGGGGGGGCGTGTTGTCATATGTGGGGGGCCAGACATTTCTCCGTTCTCTGTGAGAATTGCTGGTCCACCTTAAAAGTCAGTCCACCTTAAGTGAGCCTGGTCAAGTTAAGCTAACGCGGTGTAGCTAACTTCGGGGCTAACCCCCTTTGATAGGTGAGTATTTTATTTGTCTTGAGGAGCTGCTGCATTTGGTAACTGACACACAGTCTGTACTGTACATTTACTGCCAGACTGACAACTTACTGCTAAACTTTTCCTCTGCTCCGCTCGCGTTCACGTCATGTTTCTGCCACTCACCCTCTGCGCCTTTCACATAGATGTCCTTTGAAGAGGGAGGATGACTAAAGAAAATCCACAATAACGTAGGGTGTTATTGTGCTCGCACAGTGTGTGAGTGAAAATCATTAGTAGCTCATTGATATTAATGATCATCTGAAATTTTAGCAGTGGCACTCATAATTTTGCAGCGGTGGTGCACCAGGGGAAACACTGGATACTGTTTTTGTATGACCTGACCTATTGGAAGACTCTGCTGGTACTCTTGGCACTTTAGTTTCTTGCAGTAGACCTTTTGTTAAGAACAGCTCCTTCAAATTTGATAAATAGATTAGTTCAGTTTTTTTTTTTTCAATTAAGACTTTTAGTCAAGGTAAAGGCCTTTCTCCCAAAGATTTCAACAGAGTTATTCATGCTTTTATTGCCTCTCGGTTAAACTATTATGTGGGTGTGGAACAGTTACATACAAAATGAAGCCGCTCGTCTTCTAACTGGTAAAAGAAAATGTGATCATATAACACCAGTATTGACCTCTCTCCACTGACTTCCTGTCCGTTTTAGGATTTATTGCTGGCTTTTAAGGTTTTAAATGGACTGGCACCACCTTATTTAGCAGAACTCCTGCATCACCATACTCCATACATTTAGAGCACTGAGGTCGACCAACCAGATTCTCTCGGATGTTCTGAGATCCAGGTGCAAAAATGGAGGCAACCGAGCCTTTGGCTGCCCCAAATCTCTGGGACAGCTTTCCTATTCATATAAGAACTGCTCAGACCCTTGAATCTTTTAAGATGCCCCTGAAGACCCACTTCCTCTCACAGGCATTCAATTTGAGTTGAGCTGGACACCTTGACTTCATCCTCTATTGTGCCGCAATTCTTTTATTATTATTATTGTTATGTTTATTGTTTTCTTTTATTCTTATTTGTTATTTGCTTTTATATTTATTTATTTTGGTATTTTAAGCCTGGTCAGCACTTTGGTCAACTGTAGTTGTCTTAAATGTGCTATAAAAATAAATTTTGACTTGACTTTTCTGAGCATGTCTCGCTGATTGGCCAAAACAAATCTGGTCTTTGTGCAAAGACCCTCGGGAGTTCTTTATTTGTGTTCCTCAGTGAACATCCAGTTGAGACACACAGAGCATGATATTATGATGCCTTAAATAGACAAATTTAAAAGGCTGCAAGAATCGCTCGTCAACAAATGCTGTGCTGTGTGATTAAGGATGTATTTAATCTCTGGTGAGATTTATGCATTTTATTTATAAGCTTTTATACAAGATTTATGGTCCCCGCTGTGTTCAATCTGTGATCTTAACGTATGGCTAATTAGAAGTATGTTTGTGGAATGGCAGGTGGTTGAATAGGAAGTCTGCTGCTGGGATGACTCGTCACTTCTCAGGACGACACACTGGGAATAGATCATAAAAGGGAAATGGTTTGCTATTTCCCCTGCTGAATAAAATGAGTTATCTGGGCAATTCTTGTGGCTGAGAGGTAACAAAGGTGTGTTGAACGGATGAGTTAAGGCTCTGCACCTGGAACACTGGATATAAGTTACAGCAGTAATCAGCATGGAGGGGAGAAGGGGGTTGTTTACTGTGATGGACGTCTCAACACATGCCACAGAGTCGGTATGACTTCCATGTGTCTTACTAATGACGGTGGTGAGACAAGAAGGCAGGCCTTCAACAAGAGTTATGGAGATGGATTTCACAGTGTGTCTGCATTAATGGATATAAAAAAAAATAACTCTCCAAAAGTGATTACCTTCCTACATGTGTCACTACTGAGAATGAATGCTTCTTCCCCGATTTGAATTATTTTGAAATTGTTTAAAATATCTGTCATTATACATGCAAATCTGTCTTCACAAAGACTGAAATCAGTGATGCACCTTCTTATGTAACATGTCTGTTGCTTGAAGGAGTTGGTGACGACAGATTAATTGTTTAATTACTGGTATCCCGTCGAAGTGGTAGTCACACAATAACAGTACAGCAAATTGGAGCAACTCAGGATTGCGGATTATACTGACTTTACATCTAACAAGGACTACATTCCACCGGAGATCCAATGCTCTCCTGAGCTCAGAGGGATTACCATCCCCCCGGGGATACGACACAGACAAGGGAGGTACAGGAAATAAAAGAGGTGCAGGAGAGCGGGGCTAAGAGCTAAACTTTGGGTAACCCCTTCAAAGCTGCCATGCCAAGTCTCTTTCTCACCAACTCATGGCCACATATCAACAAAATGGATGCGATAAGACTACAGATCACTGTGAGATGATAATAACAGAGGCTTAGCTGGACCTGAACACTTCCAACACTGCTATCAAGCTATCATGCAGGCCACTCCATCTGCAGAATCAACCGGACCGGACTGTTTACTCCAGTAAGAGCAGAGGAGGAGTCGTCGAGGGGAGAAGGTAAAGAGGGCAGAGAATTTCAAATTCCTGGAAGTCTACATCACGGCAGACCTCACGTGGTCTGTAAACATATCTCACCAGGTGAAGAAGGCCCAGCAGAGACTATACATCCTTACGAAGTATGAAACAGTCCCACCTCCCACAGCAGCAGCTGGTAAACCTTTACCGTGCCACAGTCAAGAGCCTCCTGAGCTACTGCTGCACAGTGTGGTACGGCAGCTGTACTGTGGAAGACAGGAGTGATCTGCAACAGCTCAGCATGTCACTGGGAGGGACTACACTACCACCTCCGATGGACATTTACACTAGCTGACTACAAAAGAGAGCCGGAGGTATCATAAAACCCACCCGAACCCACCCTGGACACTGTCTGTGTCCAGGGTGGGTTCGGTCCCCCCCTACCCTCAGGAAGAAGATACAGGATAATCAAAAGCAGAACAAACAGATTTAAAAAAAAACAGCTTCTTTCCAAGAGCTGTAACCTCTGTTTACCCCCAACTGTCAAAGATTGACTGCTGTGAGCAATAACCCCCCGCACGCACATTCACTATGCACTACACACTTTACAGGCTCAGTTTTATATATTGTGTATATAATGTATACATATGAATGTATTGTGTACATAGCCTTTGTAGGTTTGTAGTGTTTTTGGGATAGTAACTTTGTGTTACGGCAGAGAGAGCCAGAGCACAAGTATTTCATTGTATTATTAATACACATGACAATAAAGTTGAACTGATCATATCGCACATATTGCAGTACTGCACATACCACCCCATATGCTGCTACTTTACCACAACTGTACTGTTCAGGTCACTTTGTCTTTGATTGTTTGCCTCTTTATATATTTTGCTTTAATTTATCTTTGCTTCTACTTGTTGAACTTTACTGTTTTTTATGCTGCACACTGCCGAAGAGCTGCTAAACAGATTTTCATTGTTCTGAGCACGATGACAATAAAGATCTAATCTAATCTGAGGGGGTTGAATGTGCACACGCCCTCACCACTGCATCAACTAGCTGGTGTGTCACTGAGTCTGACAGAACACACATCCACATGTATGTGCACACATGTGGCAGTGCACACACACACACACACATGCTGGGGCAGTATGTTAATCATATTAAAGTCATGCTCTCATTTAAATTTTAAATAACCCTGATTAACGTGCATTTGCATTTGAACCAATGAAAAATTAAATCAACCTCCCTCTTACTTGCAGTGACTTTAATAATGATAATAATGATAATTCCTTATAAATGCAAACACACAACCCACAGTACATAGGCAACAGTCGGTGTTGAAGCAAAATGGAAGCAAACATTGGCTTCATGTTATTAGATGGAAAATCAAAGTTAATGTTGGGGACGAATCAAAAGAAAACAAAGGGTCTTTTTTGAGTTTGAACATATTGCTGACAATCAAAGACACAAAGCAAACAGCATTTTGATGTGCGTCGGTGGCGGCAGCAAAAAGCAATGATACAACTTTATGTAAGAAAAAATAATCGGAAAACACAAACTAAAGACACTCTGAAGTCCAACAAAAACAAGCACATCACCACAACAAAGTATTCAATGCATACCCAGCGATGGACTGGGAATAAAAATGGTCAGAGGATTTTTTGACTCAGACCAGTCAGATGAAATATCAGAGCAACTTCTTTATATAAGTCCCCTACAACACTACTACAACAAAGTACATCCTGAAAAACTGTGTAACTGTGTAACTCAAACGCAAATGTACAACTAAAATAACAGAATTTTAGTGGCTTTTCTCCTTTCATTAAATCCCTCTGTAATTTCTGAGCTAATCAAACAGACAAAATGCTTTAAGTACTTTTGTTAATTAGCATATTATTTTTTCTGATGAATATAAAGCACCAAATATTATGCTGCTAACCAAACCCAAATTATTTTATCCCTGTTGTTTTGAGGATCACTTCAGCTGCAGAACTTTACTGGTGTTTTCACTGGACTCACTGGGCGGTGGTGCTGAATCCACTCCACTGCTGTTCTGGTGCTACTCTCTGGCTGTTGCCACCAGCAACGCTAACTGCATTAACTGGTTATTTTGAAGGTAATCAAATGTGATTGGCTGGTCATGTAAAGAAAATGAAAGAAACAATCATTTACTTATGACTTGACAAAAAAACATGATTAAAAAAGATTCTGTATCTGAATGTTTCATCATGTTTTTTATTCTGTGCTGTAGACATTGTGACAAAATACTGTATATCAGTGAAATGCTACAGTATTAGCCACACTTACTGTGGCATATTATGTTAAAGTATGTTTTAAATATAAGTGTAAAAATGTATTTGTATGTGTACATTTATACACTTCTTTTTTTTTAAATTGCTGTCTAAAGCTCCATTTGGATGGATATTTGTTGCTGAGTTCTGTATACAAGGACATTATGTGGAAAAAACCATGTGATCTTCATCACCAGTGGACTCAAATGATTTAATTTAATTATTATAAATAATATGGGGCAGCTGTGGTTCAGGAGGCAGAGCAGGTCGCCTGCTAATAGTAGGGAGGGCAGTTTATTTCCCAGCAAAACATGGACCTCCATGTTGCAAGGCCAGCACCTTGCATGGTAGCTTGCATTATGCCATCGGGAGTGTGTTGAGTGTATGTGTGTGTGTGTGTATATGTGTGTGAACGAGAGGCAAATTGTAAAGCACAAAATTCTTAACATTGCAGCCCATTTACCAATACCTGTTTAATTTAATTATGCATTTAAATTAGTTTGGCTGTACACAGGCAGATAAGCCAAGACAGAATTATCTATAACATAACTTCCAACAGCCCATTTGATGAGCTTCTGGGTTTTACTCTTGTAATTTTTTTCCCCCTCCCTCATAGGAGTTGACTTCGTGTTAATGAACTGGCATCTATCAAGTCAGAAAAATCCTTTCCTACTTCTTCAGTTTTTACATAACTGTGCAAAAATGATAAGACAGAAACCTCAGGTCCATGCATAAAACTCAGACATACACTTTTACTTCGCAAAGTGTCTTTCAAGTCTGAATTTAAGTTATGGGAGAACCAACGAGTGTGCTGAAAAACAGTAGCAACTGGGGCTGAGCTTATTAGCTGGTTAAGATGCGAAAACTCACACACTTACGTACTCAAAACAGGATTAAAATCACTGACCAGAACATATACTATTAAAATCACCCGAGCTCCTCCGGAGAAATGAATCCAAGCCTAATGGGGCTTAAGAATTATGAGTGACATTAATATACTTAATACTAAATGAAAAAATAACGAGAATTGTGCAGCACTAATTAATTGCATGACACGCAGTGTATGTGGAGGGCTTTATTCTTCCACATGTGCCAAACTTTTCCTTTTCTATTTCCCATAGAGTCTGATTCAACCCAAGGTGAATTATTTACCACAGCACTCTTCCAGCCACATCACAAAGCATACCTAATAAATGGGCTAGGTCCTGAGGCATTTATGCATTGCTCAACCAGTGTAAGTATTAAAGAGGAGAGTACATTGTCAACTACTCACATCCGCCAAATTTATTAACCATGACTAAATGAAAAAGGAAAAATGTTTAGCAATTCAGTTTATCATTCTCTTTGTCTAAGGACGTAGATTTGAATATATTAGGATACTGTGCCCTTGAGTTTGAAACAGAAAACAGAGGAGGATCATTGAATTTTGAGAATTTCTACCTACTAAAAAAAAGTTCAAGATAAGGGAAACTGATGATGAAGAATAGAGATAAAAACTAAAATTGTGCAGCCAACCACATTCACATGGAATGCAATCAAAACAAGATTGTTATGCCAGCAGCCCTATGAGACTGTAACAATCATTACACATTAGAGACCAAAATTGTTGGATGGATGAACCGTGTAGAGAAAGTCTGCTATTAGAGGGCTGTATCATGCTGTTACCTGACTCAAAAACCTACAATACTTAATCCTGTGTACAGTAGTCACTTTAGGGAGTCAGCTTGCCAGGTTCAGCTACACTAACGGACGACAAACTGGAGGATTACTCTACTATACCATTGTGAGACCGTGACATCGGTGGATGCTAACATTAACATGCCTACAGTCACCATGTTAACATGCTAACGTTTAGCATGTTCGCCAGCCTTTAGCACGTTAGCGTTCCGTCTTTTCTGAGGCTAGGCTAGGCCAAACCAAATTTTAGAGGTTTTGTCATGAAGTGTTGGACAAGTTAAACAATTTGACCTGTTAGTGGTGCTACATGAAACTTATCATCCTCATGGCATTATGAATATCTGTACAAGATATACGTACAATTTTTGTTTAGATATTCTTCTCTAATGGACCGACAATGCAACCCCTAGAACTGCACCACTGGGATGGCTAAAAAGCAATGTGTGGCACTTGGTGTGCTAAATATCACAATTTCGTACCTTTCTACTCAAGTTCTTTGAGGAAAAACCTTAACCCTAATCCTCCACACACACACTGTATATCCCTCTATATCTGCCCCCATCCTACACCCACACAAGTTGGATCTTCTCAGCCTCGATGGGAGGGAGAGAGATTTGACAGCAGAGTTTCTCTGATCGCTCTGATGTGGTCCTGAGAGGCTTGAGTGAGGACAGCAACCTAGCACACCAATACTGCCCACAATAAAGCTCCACAGGCCTGCTGCGAGGTCGAAGAGATGACCTGCCCCACAGCTCCACAGGCGCGATGGAAGGCTGGGGGGATACTGTGATGTTTGGACACGACTGACAAAATACCACCTGTCATAAATTCACAACTCAGAAACATGCTTACCATTTGTGATGCTAACTCCTGCTGACAGACAGAGGGAAAGAGACAGAGGTGGCATATGAGATAGAAAATCAGAACACAGAATAAAACAAAACAGGGCAAGGGGGTGAGAAATGAATCTTAACACAGTAGGAATAGGAACTGAAATACATATTGCCTGCATGTCTGGATAAAAGGGAGCTGTGGTATTTTACTGGAGAAAATATGGACTTTATTTTCCTGAAAATATAACAGATGACATTTCAATCATAGCGCTTCGATCATGTCAATAAGAATGGCAGGGGAAAAAACTAATAGTGGCCAGAGCTTTCTGAGACCCTCCTGTAATTGTGCGCTCATTTAAGGTATTTTTCATCCGCTTCATTATTGATTGAAGGTAAGTGCTATTTATTCTCCGCTAATTACCAGACAGAAAATAACTCTAAACACAGCCCGTGTCACCAGTGGACCAACACAACTTGTCAAATCAAAATTTAATTTGCCAGCACCTGATGAATACGTATAACAGGAATAGATCAAGGCTTTGCTGTTGCCAAATACGCAAATGGTTACCAAATTCCACCAGAACAATTATATTCATTTTTTGATTTTTAATTAAAAATTCTTCCGGGGAGAATTTCTCATCTCAAATTTTAAATGTACCTCACAATAAAAGTTTGCTTCTTAACTTGTCAATTCAACAGCTACCTCACCTCGTATGAATATGAAGTAGTAAGATTTGAGATATGGAAAAAGCCAGGCATATAATTTTTGGTGATATTAAAATTGTTTTCAATTTTAAATGGGAGAAAAAAACACAGGTTACTTACATTTTTAATCAAATATTCTGTCCTAGTACAGAAAAAAACTGTGAAATGGAAAACTTTTACTTTCCCCCTACTTCTAGGTGAGAGACAAGTGAGACAACAGACAGGGTTTTAACTCCGACACTATTATTAAAACATCATATGCGTAGTCTTTCGTTAAATTATCTTTTGTTATATAGTCAGACAGTATCAGCTCTCACTGCAAGAGTAATCAGTGTAAAATGCAATCCTGACCGAAGCAAATGATGGAAGGTCAAAGCTGCTTTGAGCTGTCGTCTGTTAAAGGAGCTGTGAAATCAAGCCAATGTGTAATCATTCTGTGTTTTATCAGCTCTGGTATAGAATTTATGCAGAAGACCCTTTTAATCCTTTGACCAGGGGTATTTATTTCAAAGATGGATGAAAAAAACAATCTGAAGGAAGGAGCTGCACCACCTTCTTTTTGCAAATATTTAAAAACATGTCTTATCGTTTAAGATCCCCTTCACCCCGACCCCCATCACTTCTTGGCAACCAGCAGAAAGGTGACGTGCAGCAGAATATTTTAAGAGAGCGAGCTGGGGAGAAAATGGCCGTTCTCAGGAGGGAGAGCGCTTATACACAAACAACCTGAACCACCATAGGCAGGTGCATTACTCACCAACAACACAGTGTTTCCACTGGTAACATCACAGAGTACAACAAAGTAAAGTGGACAAAACACGAATCGAGCGAGGTTTTCATGTTGCCTATTGGCAATGGTAACATGGCAAAGAGAGATTTTCATTTTGCATGCTTGACTTTGAAAATGTGAATCTTTCCTCCAGTCATCAGTGATTACAGAGAAACTTTTGATACGGCTGGGTTAAACCAGTGGAGGCTTCGGTCAGTCCTGCACCCTCCCTCCAGGACTCTGGTCCATCTCAGCGCAGTCGTACAGCCTGCCTGACAGCTCCGGGGTGTTCTACTCTTTCTGTCTCTTAGTGCGTTTGGTTAAAGACTTTAAAAGGCCTGCCATCATCAGGAAGGATGGCTCTGGCATGTCCTCTCACTGTCCTCTGTCCAAGTAAGCCCCTGAGGGGCCAGAAGCACCTGTCCTTCTAAAGGACAGCCAGGCCTCTGCTTAACACTACTGTCGGGACCTCGGTTCTAACTGCAAATCACAATGCCTTGAAGGATGTGAAGAGGTAAGACATGAGGACACAGGATTGAAATGCTGAGTGAAGGCAGGGGATAGTGGTGCATATATCATATTCTACAGGAACCAAAGCATGCTAGTAATGACTAATTATTCCGACAGGGCTCATGCCAGCAAGTTCTCCAAATCAAACGACATGCACTCTAGAGTGACAATTACAAGCATTTTCTGATCTGATGCTTAATTAGGTTTAGGATAACATCATTGTTTGTATGCTTACAATACTAACTGCATGGTTAAGGTTAGGAGGTTATCTCCCACGTCAAAGCTTGATGTTTTGTTGACTGATCCTTCCACCCTGACCTCTCTATGCAGGCTTTGTCGCTATATACTGGTAATATGTCATCTATTTCCTCCTTTGATTCCATCATAACTACTGTTAGAGGACCTCTGTCACGTCAACATAAATATGCCGTTTTGGGGGACTTGCATACATGACTGATCCTCTTGTTTTTCTTGTGAGGACAGTCTCTCCGTGCTGTGGTAGAACAGGCAGGCGAGCATTTTGTGCTAATCATAAACTTGAAGCATAAATCAAATACACTATTTTCTCAGAAATATTGCAATGTAATGTATATATATAACTTTAATATTGTTAGGTAGCGTTCATGAAGAGTTTCAATATATCAAATATGTGCTTCATCAGGACTGCGTGGGTGTGGTTTAATCAGATTTTATTGACAGTGCAGGCAACATAAGCAAGATTTAGATATTATTAAATTCTGAGTGGTGCACAGAAGTACCACCTTTTTCCCAGTTGAGTGCCACCAACTTCAGTAGAGTGAAATGAGCAAAGACAAAAACACAAAACTCTCTCAAATGTAAAAAATCCAATACAAAACTTTGGCACAAAATGTGTGTTCATGTAGGACCCCATTGCTCATACTGTAGTATGAGAGTAATTGAGAAAACAGTTTTTCAGGGCCTTTAACTTTGTTCAATACCGTCTGGCAAACCTCGAGTGCAACTGATGCCTGTAGTTCACAATGGATGCACCATACAGACAGAGGAAGCAGTCACAGTACACTGTGAAAGTGCTGATCCAGTGAGCGAATTTGATAAAATTGTGTTTTTCTGGAACACTGCACATCAGCCTGCAATTGGGCATGTCAAGGCACTGCCGGTGTGTGTGGCCTTACATAGAAAATAATAGGCACGGATGTTTTGATATGCCTCATACAGCACAGTGTGTTGCCCTTTTAATCTATGTTTGATTGAGTTAGCAGTGTCTTTGAAGCCTTGAATGATTCAGAGCCATAAACAAGTCAAATTGTGGTACTGCTCGTTATATTTATAACCTTGAAAGACATGATGTTGTTTGCTGATTGGTTTGTTGTCGAGTTACTGGGTTCAGTCAATTTTCAATGCATGTTTGGTCACAAAAACCTACTTCTGTGCAGCGGCCTGTTAGTGGGTAAAAGGAGGGAGAGTATATAAATTTAAAGGGTTTACAGCTAATGTGAATGGGTCCGCCACCAGCCCTGAGTTCTGTGTTAGCAGATTATTAAATTTCTACTCACAAGCTGTAATATGCTGTGGCTCTGCTGTTGATGGAGATTTAATGATTTTCAAAAACAAAACAAGACAAAAAAAAAAGGATGCCTGCATGCCATCTGTTGAGAATAGTAATGATAGGAGACTTCTACTGCTCTGGTAGTGAAGAATACATTGCTAAGGGTGCCGTTAACATGGAACCTAACCCTAACCATGCAGGAGAGAATGATTATAGTCTGACAACAGGGAGACGTTGTCATGAATGCCAACAACACTCTGCCTCTGCTTGTAAATCTGCACATTATTTGCATATGCACTACATGGGCTTCTATGTTACATTCTTCTAAGCCTGTGTGAATGTATTCATAACTAATGGTGGGCCTGAATGCATCACATGTATGCGTGTGCAAAAGCGAGACAGAGTGAGAACTACACAAACACTTTCATCTTGCCAATTCTGACACCAATCTCTGCCAGTCTAGCGAGCTTCCCCTGCCTTGTTCTGTGCATACAGTTTCTACTTTTACCTGTATTATTGTTTGTTTTTCTTGCACACTGTACCCTTCTATATTTACACCATCTGCATAACAAGCTCTGAAACGTAGGTGGATGGATGGGTGGTGTCACAAGCACAGTGCAGGTTTAATTTATTTAACCTTTGTTTCTTTTGCTACTTATAATGAGAGGAAGTGCATATTATTCTGTTCTGAGAAACTGTGAAACCTTTTTTTTCCCTTTTGAAATAGTTGAGATTTTCTCAATTTCCCTGGCTGTCTTTGTTGCAGCCTCCCACACATGTCCTGACCCATACAAATACTGCATGGCGCAGCAGGGGATGTGCTAATAGGGGTCCATATATCCCTTTAACAGTAAAAGATAGACTATAGGAGTTTGAGTAATGAGCCAGTGCCACCTGTGCCCACAATACCAGGGGAATGTGGACTATAATGCTGATGAGCTTCTCAGGGCCAATGTGCCACTGTGCTCTGCTGTTCCCTCTCTTTACATCTCCATCCATCTTGGAAAAGCTCCACGCTAGAAGTTTGCATCTCCTGCTTAACTTGTTTGAATCAAAAGCTTTGCCTGGAATCTGCAAGGAAAACAGGCATTTATGTCAAAGAGAGTCCTGGGTCTCATTTACTGAAGAGGGCAGTGTGTGAGCACGTTTACAGCGCTGCAATGCTAATTCTGGCTTTCTCAGAAAGTCTTTCAGTCTGTGGTTGGGAACACCACAGCTTTATAACTGCTGTGTTAAGGGAGCATCAATTAACTTCCAGAGACTGCTGCGACTGGCAATTTCAGCATTAAAAACATGAGCACAAAGTTCTTTTTCACGCACATATGGACATAAATGGAGGTGTTGTACATGTACAAATGAATGCACACACTCGTGCACAGACATCCGAGTGCGGTCTCAGAGGATGACTCCCGTTTTCACAATCTGTGTTTCATTTTGGTCCATAATTTCTCCCAATTATAACTGACATACAATAATGTACTGTAATACTGCAAGCACTCTGTTTTCCATCACACAAGTTGAATGGACATCTTTGATCACAGGAAGAGATAATCATCTGATGTTATTCATCTTTCAATAATATGTTCCTCAAGGATAAGACTGATGATATTCTATTTTTTTCTTAGAGCATGCACGATCATCTTGGCGTGACTGGATTCAGGAAATATGCGCTTAATAAATAGAATGAACTGCAAACAGCTCTCGAGCTAGATTCTTTCGTTCCTCTCGGAAATTGTAAAGCTCCACTAGCTGATGTTTTTTTTATACCTCTTGTAATCATTTTTAATTATTCTTTTCATGGCTTGGTTGTTGTTGGTTGTCTGACTTCACAGTAAATATGTTGTTTTTGTTTTCAGGTCTCTCTTGAAAAAGATCCTGAACTCAACATGACAATGTGATTGAAAAAAAAAGTTACCAGTAGCAACAGACAATTAACACTCCGCAGGGAGATAAAAATCCATATCACATGTTTTGGGTTCCCTTTGCTTCTGCTAAACTAGTATTTTCATTTTCACTTAGTCTGTTGAACCCCAAAGTACTGAGTTTGTGCCAGTTTATTATTATTTGTTGTCTTCTGCCACAGAAGGAGCTACAGACATGACACTTGGCCCAGTAACTGGAAATGATGTGCAAATGCTTCACAAGAGACATGACTGTAATCGGCCAGACGGTGGCGCTATAATTCACATTCCAGAAAAAAAATTGAAAGGCCGTGACACCCACACAGTGAGTCACATTGACTTGAAATTTGGCACACATATCCAGCACAATGTGCTTTACAAAAAAGCCAATTGGACCATAAAATGTCGCTATGTTGTATTTTTTGCTAATTTGCATAAACTGAAAAAGAGTAATGTGACATCTATTTTTTGGATTTTGACTTGGTTTTGGGCCATTCTTCTGTAATGCAGTTAGAATTAACAGCTGTTTCCTTAAAAACTGGTCCCACAACACATATCCCTATTTCAAAAGGCATTAAGCAGGGTTGTCTGGTATCTCCCTTGTTATTTATTTCAGTGACAGTGAGTTATTGGGTATATTGATTATCAATGCTTGGAATATTCATGACATTAATAGTCTGGCTAAAGAATTTGTTATTAGTCGTTCGCTGATGACACAGCGATTTTTCTTAAAAATGCTTCTATGGTGCCTAGTGTGATAAATCAGATAAATGTTTTGTTTTTTTCCCCCAAAGCCTCAGGCCTTCACCTGAATCTGAAGAAGTGTGAATAACTTCCAGTTCATTCATGTGAAACAGAAGGTAAAATACCATGGAATTGTATTTAATAAAAATGAAAGTATTAGAGAAGTGAATTATTTAAAAAGTTATCCTTAAACCACTGGCTTTCAACAGATGCCTCCATATTTGGTAGAATCACATTGTCCGAGTCAGAGGGAATTTCACATTTAATATAACCCCTATCATTCTTTATTTATCACCCCAAAGATAGTAAAATGTGTTAATTCTTCACTTGGTTGGCACTAGCTCATATTTTAGTCAATACCTGTGTCTATTGAAAGTGCTGCTCTGAAGATCATTCATTGAATCAGTAATCAATCAGCTATACCCAACAAATTATGAGGATAAACCACATAATCATCGTCAGCATAGCAACAAATCAAACATGCCACACAACCTGGATCACTTGTAGCTGAAACAGGGCAAAAAAAAACAGCTTAGCATCACAATAGCACCTTCCATTGCATTACCCTTTTCTCTTTTCATTAGTCTGCCATTAACTCCAGTCAAGTATTTACTTTTGCTAATTCTTTTTGGAGGAAAATACTAACAAACAGCACTTAAGTGGATTTATTTCATCACTGATCTCCCTAATGCATTTACTATACGGTCGACAAGATAAGATGTTGTTTATTATATGGACATCTTTGTTGAATTTAGAATGTTTTTTCATGCATACACTGTAATGATGAAACAAGTGTGTGATTGGTCTCGCTTCTTTAAATACAATCAAACTAGCTGAAGTGACTTTCCTCGGCTTTGTGAAGCCTGAAACCAGTTTGTTGCTGCTTGTGGCTTTAATTTTGCCCAATTGAGCTGCTTCCTTCTGTTGAGCACGACAAGGTTTGAACTTGCAAATTGCCACTCGCGGCTATATTATCTCCATGCTTTGGCTTAGTCATGTACCAACTGCAGCCTTAATATCCACAGAGTGACTAAGCCCAAATAAAGCCAACACAGTTTGCTACATTAATAATATCCTTCAGAGACAGAGAATAAACACAATAATAAAAATATATATACTGTAAACTCTCCAGTAAAGTTGGACACTGAGTACAAGGCGGTAGGCGGTTTCTTAGCAATTACCTCTGTTTGGCATTTTGGGGAAATCCACTGAATATTTAATCTGCCACCTACTGTGGATGTAAACAATTGGAATTATTCACGTTTGTATATTTATATATACAACAGTATACGGGTGAAAAGGTATGAGGGTAGAGCTGAATTAAAGTGTGCTGTCAAGTAGACAGGATGAATGGCTGCAAATTGCTCCTTGTGTTTCCATTATTCATAAAGGTATTCACGTCTGAGGGAGAGGCACAAACAACGGCGAGACATTCAGCGTGTTAAATTATTGACGGAACCTCAAGATCTCAGAGAGGATTCTCTCTTTGATATTGTTCAGGTTAAATCTGGCAAGCCGCTGTGTTCTTCGCCTCTTGATGCACACTCTTATTCCCGGTTGTTTACCTTTTTTTTTTTTCCTTTTGACTTACAAAACCACCTCTACCTCCTCCCCACTTCGCCTCCCGCGGGAACAAGACGGACTCCTCGCAGGCTTTTGCTGATATCCCAAGATGACGAAGCGGAGAGATTCATTTAAGTGACTGTAAACTAATGGTGTGTAAGATGGACATGAAATGCACACTTATGGCTAACTTCACTTCACAACACGTACTGTGTTATATTTCATTTCTCATGCTGCTGCAGATCCAAAGGATGAGGTAAGAATCCAATACTGAACTACTGACACGTGGAAAAGCTATAAAATATGGATCAAGTCGGACATCAATAGCATCCGGTTCAATACAACCGACTTACCAGCAGGTCGGGAAAGGTCACAGGGAATGCACTGAGAGTCCTTGAGTCATGCAAAAAAATCTGTCTAGATGTGCATGTATGTGTGTGTGTGCATGTGTGTGTATGCTTGTGTGAGCACGCCCCTGGGCGCTGGCTAAAGCAGTATCAGTGGAACCAGGTTTCATCAAAGATGCACAACCATAAAACAGTCTGTCAGGAGAATACGCTTGTATCCCTTTGTTGGTTCTCCTTCAAAGCACAGTCTTGTGAGACTCGAGCGAGAACAAACATCTTCTTGCCGTTTTAAGTCTGTTTACATTTGCCTCTGCTGTGGTGCTTCAACTTCACCCTGTTTTAAACGGGTTTGCTCTGAGAAGTCTGATCTACAGCAACAGTTGCAGGCTGGAGGAAGCTGCACACACACACACACACACACACACACACACAGACACACACACACACACACCTGAGAGCTGTCCAACAGCCAACAGCCTCTTACTGCTCACCACTGAGCAACTTGACTGCAGCAGCTGGGGATTAAGTGCTTGCTGAAAGGCACAAAGGCAGCAGTAATTGAAAAAGGAGAGTGAGTTAAGGCTGCAATCTTTTCTCACCTTGAGATTGCTTCCTGATTTGGAGCTGGAAAAGAAAACTAGCGGTGCGTAAAGGAACTGCTATCTGTTTTCGACAGACAGCATCAGAAAAACCATAAAAATTCTGCCAACAGGCGCATTTCCTAGGTGAAACAGTAGCGGCGTTGCATACAAGAATCTGATAAAAACAAGAAAAATGAGATGAAATGGCTGCTTGGTTTCGCTGCAGACAGCTGAGTTGGCTGACACCAGCAGCATTATGATCCATAAGCCTTTGATCAAATCAGACGCTGTCCTAACGCATGTCAGTAATGCATATTAACGAACATAGCGTGATAAGGAGGATGCAGCTAGGTGAGATTCAAACAGCATGGTTGATATCCTTACTGAAGCATGGCTGAATCTGCATTTTTCTTACCTCAGGACTGAGAACTTGTTCTTTCTGATCCCGAGCTGCAAATTTGACCTCGACATCCTCAGAGCTCGGCTGATCCCTGTAGACTTCAACCTACGCACCACCACACAGCATCATGCCTGACCCAGAGAAGGAAGCATCCCTAGAAAGGTCGAAATCATGCGGGCTAAAACGGTCATATGCCATGTGAGCTCTAATAACTGCAGGGGGCTGAGAGCTTATATTCTGAGTGTGAAAAACAGGAGTCTAGAAATCGTGTGGGATGTAATGAAATGGCTTGTTTCCAACCTGTTAGAAAATGGAATATAACTTTTGCCAATGTCAGATAAATGTCTGTATATATGTGCATCTCAGTGCTTGTCCAACTAAGCTTTCATGTAAGATCTAGTGCAATTAAGTGGAAAAAAAAAGCAAGATAAGTGTGAAGTTTAGATTGCCATAGGGGCTCATGTGAGTAACAGCTCGTGTTCTGCAGAAGTTAGCTACACCATTTTCTTCACACTCTAATTGCATCTCCTGTGTGTGTGTGAATGCGTTTATAGCTGTAGGCTGATTACTGCCCTGTCACATGATAAGGAACACCTATGAGGAGTGCCAGACAGAGCTAGTATCACATGCTGGGAAGCCCATATTAGTGTCAGCGCTGCGCCTGCTGATGATTGATCCGCCGAACAAGTCCTGTGGACACAGGCAGCTCTGTTCCCTGTCCCTCTGCTTTCCTTCAAGCACTAACAGGTTGTTTTTGTGAAGGTGCACTGCTTCTCACATACAGGCTATCAATGGCCGTCCAAGTACATTTCGACCCATTTTAACAATGGCAGAGCACCGTAAGACATTGATGTAACTGAGTTTGCTGCAAATCCCCACAGAACAGTTCAAGTACACCGCTGTCCACTCTTGTCCATTTTGAAGTGAAGAGTGGCACTGGTGTTTCTTGACAAGGCTCAAACAAACAGGGCTGAAATCACGAACGCTGTAAAAGCATTAACTCGGTTCAATATGTAAATATTGAGTGAACTTGTTGAGTTTGTTTAACTAAACTGAACAGAAATGATAATTTAATTTAATTTAAGTGAGACAAAATGAAGAAATTCACCCCACAGCTGAACAGATGAGAGGTGCTATTTAGACTTGATTTACAGTTGTTTTTCTACATTTTCTTTTTTTTTAACAAATAAAGCAGCTGTAAGTCTGATCCTGCATCCACCGAGCTGCCTAATAAAGTAAGAATGACATAGAGTTTAAATAAATACACAATATATCTTCATAGGTTCTTTTGTTTTAATTTAGATCAGAGAGAGGACAATCTAACTCATCTGAGACACATAAAAAAATGACATATGGTACAAAAAAATCTGTCAGGTAATTTTCTTCTAATTAGAAAAAAAGAAGGATTTAAGCTCACACAGTGTATGCTAGGAAGTGTGCTAATAGTCTGACAGTGTTTCTTAAATACTTCATTTCATGAGCCTTGGGAATGATCAGAAGGATATCTAATCGATTCATCATTTTAAGTGATAAGACTGAACTATTATGAGTGAATTATGAGTTCTGAAATGGTTCCGAATGTGATAATTAAACTACTTAAGTTCTGCTGTCTTGAAACTGACAAACTAATAATTACACCAAGTTAATGATAGAAGATTTTTATCAAACTGATTATGAGATTTTACAGCGTAGGGAGTCTGCAGAATCTGACGTCATCATCGAGTATATTTAGTTAACAGCAAGCAGGTCTTATATTTTACACTCAGAAGCATAATTTGAGATGAGTTTTTCCAGGTACAACTCTGCAATATAATGCAATCCAATACAACAGCCCTACAATAAATCTCGCCCTTGTAAAGTTTATAATGTTTTGCTTTCGTTGACTTTGTGTCAGCGAATTGTTGATGCGACTCGGTGGTCTTTTTTTTTTAGACTGTTTCTTTGTCGTAATGTTTGCTGTATTGTATTGTACTCAAGGTTGTTTCTTATATTGTGCCCGTTACGATTTACATACTCACTGCCTCTCCCCAACAACACACACACACACACACACACACACACACACACACACACACACACACACACACAATGCAAAGACAATACTGTGTGTGGGCGTTTGTTGCCCAAAGGTGTGACAGTAAATATAGATTTGAATCGTGGGTGTAGTAGTATGCATATCTTCGGTACAGAATGTGTTTCTGTATGTGTGTGTGTGAGGGAGATGAGCCATGAGGGAAAACAGCAAATAATGAAACTTAAGGTCAAGTAAACAGTATGTAAACACTTTTTAAATATTACAATCACTGCCTCTGTCACCTGTTATCACTTATATCTTGCATATAAACTCAAAAACAAATGATTTTTTTTTTAATTTACAATATTACATACATATAGAGCGAGTGAAGCTCATCTGCTGTAAGTCATGCATGGTCCTCAGAAGGTGCGGTGGAGATTGGATACAGCTTCAGCTAATGGTATTCATGGAAGAAAACAGCATCCATTAGCTTTCTATTTCAAACACTAACCTTTTACAAGTCCTGCGGTTTATGC
This sequence comes from Thunnus maccoyii, assembly GCF_910596095.1. Lineage (NCBI taxonomy): Eukaryota > Metazoa > Chordata > Actinopteri > Scombriformes > Scombridae > Thunnus > Thunnus maccoyii. Next base: position 22,887,950 of record NC_056550.1, read on the forward strand.
GTCGACGTGACCTTATGAATACTAACCATGTATAATCTTTTCATCTGCATTCAAGGCTTGCATTACACCGGGAGATTAAGGTGACTGTTCACTGTGGCCCACAGCTTTCTGTCAAACAGCTATTGGATGCTGGCTGCATCCAGTGGCTGTGGCATATCAATGACCAGCGCCTCGGCCATTCATATTAAAAAAAAACAGCACTGTTATGGTTTTTAATATAAGCTGGAAGTTAAAGCTCATGAAACCACTCAAGCCATTCGCTCCGAAGAAGGAAATTGGATTAGGGGGGTGTGGAGCATGGTAGGCACAGGGCCACCTGTGTTAATGAGATTGCTCTGGTTGGAGCTGTGTAGCTTCCACCTGACTCCCACTTGTGTTTATTTCAAACCAGATCAATAGCTTATGGTCTTGCTTTACAGAATCCTACTGAAAAGGTCAAAGACAAACGAGAGGAGAAGAGACCTGCATTATTACCTGGGTGTGTTTAAAACTCAATCAGTAGCCCGTCCAGGCTCAGCTGTGATTGACCAGGCTTTGTGGAGGGCTTCATGTGGGCCCTCTGCAAATAAGCATTAGGCCTTTTCCATACACATGTGCTGGCTTGGCTTGACTCAGTTTGACTCAGCGTGTCAGCCCAGCACAGCAGGGATTTGCATCTCAATTACAACGGGGCTACCCGCTTGAAGGTCTGTCTTTAGCTGTGATGTGACGTGCTCGTCTCGAGTCGAAAGCAGCGGGCTGTATACATCACGGCTGTGACTAGCGCAGCGGGTAAAAATAAAGCAGATATCTGAAGGAGCAAACAGAAACACAGGAGACAAACTAAACTTCAAACCACAGAGATTCAGTAAGAAGCTACAAAAGTACTGGGAGCCGAACACACAGAGGCTTTTAAAAAACGTCTCTCTCTCTCTGGTCTCCAGACATGAGATGAGATGAGTTGAGTTGATATAGCTGATGACATGACTGCATATTTCAGTGGCTGAACAAAGCAGGGAGAAACCTTCAATGAACAGGCACCTTCCTTTGGCAGCTCTGACACATATTCTATAAACAATGGCACGTTTAATAAATTAACCTTTGGAGAGATGAATGGCAAAGCTAAGTAGGGCTTTATGTCAGAAGATCTCCACTCTTCAGCTAATAATAACTGTGGCCGGTTGAAATATGTCAATAGAGAGCATTTAAAACCAGCATCCATGCCCATCTCTTTATAACTTACAGTATAAACAAACGAAGCAATAGGTGTGTAATTCAATGGGGAAATAAATAAGAAATTAAGATGACTTGAAACATTTACTTAAAGAATTAGTTCCTTCATCTGCATCCTTCCCTTTGAGCAACATGAGTTTAATTTGCATTCATTAAACCTTTTTAGCAATGTTGAATACCACACTATTAATAAATACTCACCTGCACTGATTACTACAGCTAAACCTGCATTAACTATTTTTTGGCAATTTTTAATATAATATGGGGAACCAAACAGTTGCCTATTTACACATTTAGCATTTCCTCTGGTGATCTCGCAATTGTTGCTCCAATATTCACTCCCCTTTTCAGCTCTGCTCCACCCACTTCTTAGGGAAATGTCTTTCTCTTTAGCTGCATGATTATTCACTGTGTTCACTAGCTGGTTGCTAACATCAGTAGTGTAAAGAGGAAGAATCAGAGCTTTGTCACTGAAAAATGAAAATGTCTGCTGCATCTGGAAATTAGGTCGACCGAAACAGTGAAGTCGCGAGCGGTAAGACAAAATTAATGAGCTGAAAGATGCTAAAATGTTCCCGTAGAGGAGAGCCGAGTGATGAATCCTTGTGGGTTTGTCACCGCACGCAACCGCTTTCACATCCATGCAGTCATTTGATCCATATTGATAATAGCATCTAATAACACTAAATCTGACACACAGCACTGTCCCCCAGATAATTCACGATTCATAAACACATATGAACAAAACCTTCTCAAAGCCAAACATTTCAACACCGTAGTGCAGTGATACTGTGGCTTTGCAGTTATGAGATCTCTCTGGAGATACAGTTGATACATACAGAGACCAGACAAAGAGGTTCACCCTTTTTTCATCCCCTGTCTGGTGTGTGATTAGGTGGTGCTCTCCAACTCCGAGCGCTGTTTAATTTGTCATTGCAGCCGCAGTTATCTAGAGCTCGGTGGAACTTGGAAAAGTAAGGTGGAGATGTGTATCTGCTCCACAGGGAGAGAGAGGCTTAGCTTAGCTGTGGTCTGATATGGTATCACTTACATTTTATTGTGGATGGTTGGATGGGTTTGTCTGACCTTTGGCATGTTTCTCCCCCCCCCCCCCCCCGCTGTTAAGTTGGAACAAGCTGCGGGTGGCTGAGAGTATATCAGTATTGGAGACGTGGGAGCAAAATAGACTACCATAAACTACAGCACGGAGCTAATAGATTTATTGATTAGCCAGGCCTTCTACTAGTTCCTATTCACTGTGATAGAGTAGACTCAGCACATGAAATCCTGCTGCTGCAAGAGCTTGGTCAGAATTATGGGACACATTCGTATTCCCAACCAGTCAGATGCTTTTTCTCTATACAATGTCTCAGTCCCAACCTTTAGCTGTACCTTTCCCTTCCTTGCCCCCCAAAACCATCCCCTGCCTGGCAATTCAAAGCATCCTCTTTACTCTTAAGCCTGTAATAAGCAACCTCTATTAAAACAAGATTTCTCCTTTATTTTCCAAGACAATCATGCTTCCAGGCATACAAATTTGCACACACACACACACACATGATACAAAGATTCTAGTGTTTATTTACTCGCAAGCTGATGTGTGCTTGTGCCCCCTATCCCTCATTTAATCTGGTTGTTGCATCCTTTTTGGTCTTAGAGTGACAGTGCTCTAAATGCAGTGATAATGAAGAGGCCTCAGGGAGTCTTTGCTGACTTGCAGCAGCAGGCTAATGAGATTAGCAAAACCACTGAGGGCCCGTTAACGGCACAAGGCCCCCTGTGAAGTAGAACAAGATGAGGAAGAAGGCAGGATTGGGGCATCAATCTGCAAACTAAGGCTGACAATATCCATGCAACAGCACCACTAAAATGCTCCCAAATCTACTACTTGGGAAATATATCCTTCATAAATATGCATAACTGGTCTTAATTAATGCAGGATCAAACTAACTGTTGGAAGACTCACTGTCTAATGCTCCCATGTGTTTGTATCAGGGCTGCTACAGAAACCTTACCGATCATGGTTTCACCCACTTCAGATTCACTGATATTTCAGTGCGATTGTATAAATTGGTTGTTAAGTTTGCACAGTAGCTGTTCTTAGAAGACCATTTTCCCTCCATCACCAAGCCTTGATCCAGTCTTACACAATGTTCAGACCTACAATGACAGAAAATAATTCATTCGGGGCAAACTGCTTTCACGTATCCCTCAAAGCAACACGTACAGCTCACTTGCTCAACTCATTTCACATGACTCGCACTTATTTTGATAGTCAATCCATCCCTGTGCAGACAGCTTTGGCATAAAAAAAAAGACCTGTGAATATTACGGCAGCAAAGGAGTCACGTCAACAAACCTACAAAAACCTTCCAATGCTGCACTGAACCTGACAACAGACATGACATTCAACAAAGAGGGAATATGTCTCTCTGTATACCAAAATGAATGTGCTTCAAAACATTGTTAATGGATACCAGCTTAAGGGCATGATTCTGACTGAGCACTTAATTTGCACAGCAGTGGGCTGATGCACCTTGTCCTGTTTCTGACAGAGGGCAACGAGACAGAGCAAAGTGGACAGAAAGAGTAGCGACGCCCACCAGAGCTGGAAAAAACTAATGAAATCCTCCAGTTTGATCACATCATGAAAGCACAACAACAACAACAATAGCTGCTGACCGTTAAGCTTGAAAGGAACTAATACAAAACGCAAATATGTGATTTTCTGCATTCCAAAGAAAGGAAGGAAATGCTTTTATGCTTGGTTGAGTGTGCTATTGTCAGCACTGTAATCATGCTGCCTTCAGATGGCAATCATGAGTTTGTGTTTTCGAACACTTAAAGGTCCACTGCATGACATGCTACACATTCAAAAAGGTTAAAATGGTCTGAAAACTGTTGCTGGACAAAAGACAACAAAAATAGAAGCAATTCTTCTCCTTCTTGGAGATGGTGAAATATTTTCTGTTCAGTTCAATTCAACCGCAACACAAGGTGAACAAGAGGCAGCCGAAAAGAGAATAGTGGATGATACAAATGGACAATGAAGAGCTGTTTTTTTTATGCCACAATCTTTGAACTTGTAGCTATAATTTCCACTTATGAAGTTGTGAATCTAACAATTGAGGGTCATTCAAACTGATGAGTGTATCGACCACTGGGGGCAGCAAACATGTCTTGAGTGGCTACTCTGTCAGAAATTCAATAAAGGAATGACTTGTCTATGTTTTTTTACAGCACAAACCTCACTGCAGAAGCACACACATAACCCAGTGATACACCAACCATCATGCACAGCTTTAGAAGAATTTATCTGTCATTTCTAATTTCTCCCGCTGTCACTTACTCTGAGGCCACAGTGGAAAGAGCAAAAAGAACACAAATGCAATGACAAAAAAAAAAAAAAAGAAAAAAAAGAAAAAAGTTTCAAAGACAGTTTTGAGCTTCTGCAGAGAAAACATCTGCCATGGTTCGGGTGTGCCATGGGAACGCACAAGGAAGAGTGGGCACACAAATCCCCAAACCCAAAACCACCCACACAGAAAAGAAGACATATGAGAGTGATCAGACACAGAAGCAGTAAACTCCTCTTGGCTGGGGGTGGGTGGTTGCACAGTACTGTGAAACAAAGTTTTTGATATGAAGAGGTTTTATCTATGCCTAGCCACAAGCCCATAAATAACCTACTTCTATACTTACCATATATTACCATATTGTTTTCCTGCTTCCTTTTACTTGTTCTTGTTTATGAAGCACGTTGTAATGGTTGTTTTGAAGTCCTATATAAATTAAGTTTATTATCATTATTATTATCATTATCATTATCATTATATCACCATGTCTGATCATGCCAATTTCCAATACAGATTTTTCTTTTGCTCTGCGAAAGCTTTGCTGTCTTTGTTGTACAAGCATTAATTTAACAAGAGCTCTGGTGGTGATTTAATGATTTCCCTGTGCAGTAGCAGATTTACTAATCTTTCAGTGTGATGACCAAGAAAGCTTTAACGGTCAGCTATAACAGCGAGTTATGACAGCTTGTATACTGTGTTTTTACAAAAGTCTTTACAGCCTCATAACTTAGCCATTAAAGCAGGTGCGGTTCAAGAGAATACCCACCTAAAACATGATAAAAACGTTTCAGCGTGATGCGATGCATTTGAAACTAACTGATGATTAGACTGATCATTGACACTAAAGACTACATGGAAGTACAAGAGCAGATTCTGTGTGAAATTAGCAGCTAAAGGAAAGCACGACAGAAGAAGCTGGACTTACAGAAGAGAAGTTGTGAGCGCCGCAGGGCTCTCCTCTGTATTTGCATGAGAGGAGCATGTCATCCAGTTGGTGGCTCAGTCTGTCCATAAACTCCAGGTTGGTTCCCTCAAAGTTTCTTGGTGGCAGAAACAGCCTGAAGTCCGACAGCTTCCTGAACCAGGCCCGACGGTCCTCCTGAAGCAAGTCCAGAACCATGGGCCTCACTGTCCGGTTAGCCAGCAGCAGGCCCAGCCAGTGGCCCGCGAAATACAGGTCGCTCTTGGTGAGTTTGTAGAGGCGGATAGGGTTGTTGTTGCAGATAGTGACTACAGGGAAAGCAAGTTCTTTGGCCCACTCAGTGTGGACACGGGTGTGTGTGGGGAAGGAAAGCCAGTGGAGAAGGCGGTTGGAGGACCAGGATAAAAGCAGCCCCAGGGAAGTGCAGAGGGCCAGCAGCCAGAAGGCCCTGCGGCCCACGGAGCCACCAGGGACGCAAACATGCCTCAGGCCGTGCAGGCGTGTCCTTGACAGCAGAGTGGAAGTGACCTGAGCCAGAGTTGGCTTTATAGGACGCCGCTGACGACCCTTTCTGATCATGACTGGGGATCCCCGCCGGAGACAGCGCCCCTCCAGGGCCATGGCTGCCCACAGCGCTCCTACAGCCACGGGAAAGGCTTCATTTCCCAGCCAGGCCTCAGGGGCTGGGGCCCACATGTAGCTCCAGGATAAATCCACTACTGTAATCCACACCTAGATATGTGTTTGGTCTCACGAATACTAATGACCCATCCAGTCCCAACTGTAAATATACCGCCTGCAAGTAATGGAAGTAATGAGAGTACACTTACAGAAAATCTGTATGTCTTTAAGTCGTCTTCTCCCGGTGGTGCAGAAGCTCTTATGAACTCAGCAGCAGCTACTTGTTGGTCATCTGTCCTGGTCTCTCAGTCTGAGAGGGCTCCAATCATCCAACTCAGCAGAGGAAAAAAAAAAAAATCAGCTAGGCAAATGTGCTCCAAGCAAGGTGGCTTCTACATGAGTGACTCCAGCATCCACCGCAGTTAGTGTGACAGTGAACAAGAGAGGATGAGACAGAGAGAGCAAAGGCAAGTGGAAGAGGGAGGGGAGGAGATAGGGAGAGAGGAGGATAGAATACAAAATACCAAAGGGTAAGCAGAGAAGAAAAAAAAATAAATGAAAGAAGGGAAGGTAATTAAAATAATGAGAGGACAGCGGAAGGAATTGGTTGGTGTGGTGCAGTCTGTCAGAGAAGAGCTTGCCTTGTTCCAGCGCTGTGGTTTCTCTTCTTCTGACTTACATGTGTGTGTTTTTTGGCATCACTGTCTTGCAGAAGCATTTGGCAGCCAGAGGCTGCAATCAGTTCCTTGTCACTATCAAGTATGAGCCTTAATTGAATTCACAAAAGTCTCCCATGCTCATTTGTTTTTTGTCCCACTTTGCAGTCTCACTTTGAATGCCTTGACTTCCACGTGATGTCACTGGTCTGCTTCTTGGCTCTCCCCCCATTTGGCTTTAACCAGTGTTATTAGGTCCTGTGGGTAACCACGGGGGAGCTTCATCTAGTAGCAGACCTGCTTCTCAGTACCACGGCCACAGTAAGAAACATGCTACACACACTTTCACATGGAGATGGAGGCACTCATGCGCATACACGGACATACACTCACAGCGGTTTCCTGCGGGAAACCAGACCAGAGATAATCTGTTCTGTCACACTCTGATCTCAACATCTCTCCCCCCTTTCTCTGTCTGCTGTTATTCTCTCTTCTTCTTCTTCTTCTTCCCCCCTAGTTTTTTCTCTTCTACTCAAAGACAGCATTTCTAATCTCAATATTCCTCTCATGTCTCCGCTCCTCCTTCTAAAAATACTCTCTCCAAATCAAATCCATCAACTTGCCCTCATGCTCCTCCTCCTCCTCTTCGCTTTCGTGTCAGTCAAGCCCCGTAAACTCGACCTCCTGTCAGTTCCCTCTCCTCCTCCTCCTCCTCTTCTTCTTCTTCTTTTCCACTTTGTGCACACACTCCCTTGCTTCTCTCCCCCGTCGGGGAAGGCTTCTCTGTGTGCTTTCTTCCCTCTACGTCCTTGTCAGCTTCATCCAGCTTGCTCCCCCTCACTGCTCCGAATGACTTCTCTCCCCTCAGCGATCTCTCTCCATTTTTCCCCCCTCTTTCTCTCTCGCAGTCCCTCCCGTTTTGCTCCGGTTTTCAGGCAGCTTGTCCTCCCGTTGCACCTCTTCTCCTCCTCCTCCTCCTCCTCCTGCTCCTGCGCCACAGCTCTGTCCACGCAGCCGGTGAGCCCGTCACTGATGAGAGCGCCTGTCTCTCTGTGTGCTAACTTGCGCCGTCCTTCGCCCCCCTCTGTTTGTCTGCTGCTGCTGCCGAGCCACACAGCTACAGCGCGTTGAGAGACTGCTGTGTGTGCATATATGTGAAGGTTTGTGTGTAGCAGGGAACAGCGAGACATGAGCTCCTCGCCACACTTTCAGCTCGAGATCAGAATTTGATCTTATGCTTTTTATGAGATCTTTTCACTTTTTTTGGAAATTTGAAATCAGTTTGGGAATATATTGTGTGTGATTAAAAGGAGGTGGAGGATTATTATTAAATAAAAAAACTGTACTTGAAGTAAACAGTATAATAATTCATCACAGATCTCTGTTCATCAACATTTTAGTTTGTCCAGTGTTCATTTTGGCACCTGATTTTAATTTTGTTTTAATTTTGTTGTCTTCATCTTTTGACTAGATTTTATATGAGTTTAAGTCACATTTTAGTAATTAGATTTGGGCTACAACTATTTTCATTATTGATTAATCTGTTGATTATTTTCTCAATTAATCAATTAGTCCTTTGGTCTATAAAATATCGATTCTTCCTTCTAAATTTTTATTTTGTTTATGTTGTCTTTATGAAAAATAATAAATATCAGCCAATATATCGTTATCAGATATTTTAAACTGTAAAATATTGATATCAGCATCACCTAAAAAGTCCAGTATTGGTTTGACATCATCTAAACATGTCAATTGTTAACAATATTGTTTAATGTCATTTTTGGTCACATTGTGTAAGTGTTCTTTTCACTAATGACGCCTGTTGAGCTCTGCAGTTCTCTTAAAGTCTGTGTGAAGGAAAATCAGAGATTTCTCTTTAAGCACATTATACATGTTAGAAAATAATTGCTGAAAACATGTGAAGACTATGAACGATGTACTTCATTGTGGAGTTAAACTGTTTTTCACCTTTTCTGTGTTCAGGATTTTTTTGGGTGGGCTTGACATGTTGGCTCCATGATATATGATATGTAGAGGGGTTACTAGCATGACCCCTCCCCCTATATAAACACTAGAGCACACGTACTCATAGTTATTTTTACACCTGATAGTTTTACAAACTTTACAACTGGTATTCACTTCAGATAATCGCTGTTACTGGTGAATGGGAGCCATTTTCAGTCCATGTTAGCGCTCAGGGAGTTATTTTAAACTCAGCTGAAGCGTCTGTTGACGGGTGGAGTCCCCAGCGGCTTCGGCTTCAGCGCCGGCTGTACAGCTGGGAGGATGAGTAGAGTCAACTGATGCGGCGCCGGCAGCAGCCTACACCGACACTTTAGCACCAGCTGTGCAGCTGGGAGGCCCCCGGCCAGAGGGAGAGCGTTTGCCGGGCAGCACTTTACCAAAAAGCACGGCGTGAGAGGCTTTTGCTTCAAGGAAGACGTCCACAATGAAGCCATCAGATAGAAAAAAACAAAAATTGTACATAATGATGATTGGTGATGCAAGTTACATTTTTACCAAAACCAGTCAACATTTACCTACAAAATACGTGCTGAATTAAACACTGGCTCCTAACGTTACTTTATTTTGAAAATATCATCCATGTTGCTTTCCTTAAACCTACAAACAAGGCCTATTTTAAATGTATTTTTAGTTTGGTACCAGCTTTGTAAACTCAGTGCCTTCAGCAGACACGTCTCCAGAATTTCAAAGTAGAGAATACTGCTTATTTTTTTCCACAATTTTGGAACATAATTTTTACAACATAACTTTTTTTAATCAGTCAAATTCGGCTGGGTGGTTAATTACACATTTTTTTCTGTGGTGTGACAAACTCAGAACACAAACTTATTATTGCTTTACATGGACTAAGTGATTCAAAACTCATCTAAGAGAAAAAGAAAACAAAAAAAAAACCCATTAAGACCTTCACTCTGCTGTGATAAACAGTATGTTGTTGTTTCCTAACTGGCATGCACTTACTGTTTTTCCAAAAAGAAAGATGTACAAGAACGCCCCCCCCCCCCCAAACCCACCAAATGAAATACAGCACCTTTAAACTAAATAAATGTAGGAAGGAAAGTAACTGTGACAAACAAGTTGACTCCAGTTGCTCATAATTTATCTTTCATAAAACATGTATTGGAGCAGTATTTCAGTCTAAAAGCTTGTCCTCAGTGGCTCTGAGTGCACACATCAATGCACACACAATAGCAATTGTAAAGTAAGTCAGTGTAAGGACAATATGCCTTTAACTTATTGCACACCTTTTCTACCATTTCTCAATGCTTTATTGATAAAGGGTTAGTTCATCCTTGTTCTGCCAATATCACATCAGCCATCCAACAATCTCTGTCCATCACGGTCAAGTTCGACTCCATCAATAGAAGTAAACAGAAGGCTTTTTGAGAAAACTTGGCATATAGTCATGATTTTATATCAAATTCAAGGTTTCATATTCGTTAGCATTGATCAACATTCTTCTGACAGTTACAGAAGGGAGCGTTTTCTCCCTCCGTGGTGAAGAAGGTTATTTTTTATTTCATTTTCAGTTTTTTTTTTTTTAATTTCTTAATTGAACTCCCCTAAGCTGCTCTCGGTCTCTGCAGCGATAGAGGAAGAATAAAACAGAAAAATATAAATCTAAACCCAGACTGCAGCTCTTTCTTTCTCTACATTTTTATCACAGCCTGCAACGCATGACGGCTCTGAATCATTATCACAATTTTTGCAGGTGTATGTCATGACTCACTGAGTCTAACCAAATTATTATAAAACACAACGAGACAAATATCTAATTTGCCGCGAGATCAACAACGTGTGCGGGCTTGACATTATTTTGACTCTGACACCCGTTGCTTTTTATTGTTTGGCTGGATGTTCGGCAAACATTGCTCGACAACTCGGTGTGATCTCATCTTTGAATGTGTGATTAAAAGACATTTTTAACTCGGGGAGCTATGGAGCCCACTCGTAAGCCCAGAGAAACCTTTCACACTGTCAAAAGAAATTAACATACAAGCCCAAAATGGCATGTGCATGCACGCACAGGCATTAGAGACACAGACACACACACACACACACACACACACACACACACACACACAATGAGCCACGTCTGACCCAAACAGCCAAAGCAGGACTGTGAAGAATGTTAAAGAGTAAAACACATCCATGTATAATGCATAACCATACGAAATACAAAGAACAGGAACACAGTATTGAAATGTCACATGCATGCGTGTACACTTATTTCCTCTAACACCTATTGTGTGCTACAGTGACACACACACACACATACACACACATAGACACACAAACACAGCCTACAGCAAGAGTCAGAGGCAGCCTTCCAGAGCCTGGATCCACAGGCTGAATAATTAGCTTGGAGCCATAAAGAGGGTTTCTCAGTCCAGCTATGCAGTCAGTGTAAAGAACAGCTCAAAGGCTCAACATATCCAATTTGCAATTCTAAAACATAAGGGAAATCACTGATTAATTAGGGATACAGCCAACCCGAGCGTCAGATACAATTACACAGCATTCTATGGCTGCAATGCCATGGCATGTATTTCCTATAAAATATTCCTGTACGCTTTCATCAACAACATTGTCTGAGATCAAAGGACAGGAAGGGGGTAAACTGGTCGCGAGAGCGGAGAGCAACCGGTAAATTAAACCACATTCATAAATCCGTGTTAATGAGGCCATGAATGTTTTCGGAGTACGTCGGATTAAAAACACTTAACTGCACAAGAGTGGCCCTGAAAGAAAAAAATAAGTCTGGCGAAAGGAAGGCCGAAACCGTAGATGATTCATAAAGATTCGAGCTAAATGCCGAGCTCGTCTGTAGAAACACAGGTGAGGCTGCGACGCTGGGCGAGTCGATGAAAGATGAGGGAGGTGAACAAAAACAATGTGGCGGGCGGCCATTAATCAAGACCCCAGCTTGATTTAAAATGACAGTGATGGCAGGCAAAGCAATCAATGGCTTTTTCTCTTCTTTATGAGTTTTCTAATCTGACTGTAGTAATACTTGTCAGCTGGGGGAGGAGGGGGGGAGGGGGGGGAGCTTATGCTAAAGGGTAGCTTCACACTTCTCCCTAAACACGTCCGTTTATAAATGAACAGAAAGGATAAATCCCTCGGTAGCCGCTGAATGAGTCAAAAGATTGATGGTCTCACGGTAGCCGCTCATTTAATCGTCTTAACATCTAATTATTGTTGTCAGGGTTCATAAAATAATCTAGAAACGGTGTCCTCTGTCTGTCTTATCTACTGTATCTGTCTATTATAAGCCTTGAAAGGTGGCATGTGGAGTTCTCCTATAAACAAAGTTTCCCACCCAAAACACATTGTGTGTATCCTTGAGGCCTAACAAACTGCATTTCTCTCTCATCTTAAAACATTTATAAAGCTGATTTTTATGCATTTTTTAAAACCTGCAGTGTTTTAAATCCGTGTGTGTTCTCCAGCTAGTTCTTCATCACCTTCTCCGCATAGCTTGAAACCATCCGTAGGAAAGTGTATCATGTTGCTAGCATGCTATACATACAAATAAAACACTAGCGGTCAAACAGAGTTCCAGAGGGTACCTTTAAAGCTAGATTAATTACTTTTTTCCCAGCTATGAAGCAGTATAGCCTGAAAATATTTATTATTTACACATCTAGCTGACACGGAGCAACATTAGCCTTTATATGTGGTTGTGGTTTCTGCCTACATAATGAATGTTAGTCCAATGAACACCCTCCACCAGCTCCTTAGGGCTCTTTAGTTTGCTAAGCTAGTTGTGAACTTTGTTGCTAATGTGCAGTTATACATCAAATAATTAAGCACATAATGCAAAAAACTCACTGCAAACAAATCCATCACAAACATTCATAAACATATGTCTTCTCTTTTGCTTTTAGTATCCCTTTGATTCCAAGCAAAAACATCGTGTCAATAAACACGAGCTAGCAGCGTGATGAGGTTTTTCAGTCATCTCTCTCACCGTTCGGAGACCTCAATCTGTAAAAAGCACCAACTGCTGCTTTGACAAGGAGGAGAACATGACAAACAAAAGGAAAATAAGTCCTATCGCAGATCAAATATTAGAGAGGTTGCCCTTTGTACTCGGCTGTGTACTCGCGGTGATTGTAAAGTTTTTTTTTAATATTCTGACTCGCGCAGAATACAAGAAAGAAAAAAAAACACATCGTTCTACCTTCAGCGCTGTCGAGTCTGACGGGGCAGGAGGTGACATGACTCAGAAGAAATTACAAAAAAAATAAAATAAAATGCTATGCAGGTAAAACTGAACATTTAACTGTGATGGAGACACTCAGCTGAGCAATAATTTAGCCTCAGGCAGGAAGAGAACAATCCTTCACTGAGGTAAGAGGAAACCACGGGGGCACTAGCGCGTGTAGTTGGAAGAGAGCACTTTCATTTCGTGACTTATTTTAATAAGAGCAGGTGAACGGAGACTTCTCCGGTCTGTACTGTAGCTGACCTCAGCAGCTTTGAACACACGGCTCAGCTTGCAGGGTCGGGGTCAAGTTTAGCTTAAATCACATTAAATTACATGAAGCTTTAATGATCTCTGTGGGGATTTGAGGCTGAAAGAGTTGTATAAGAACTAAAACATGCACAGTTTTAAAGGTAATGCATAGATTATGGTTTAAAAAACATACTGAGAATATTAATAATACAAAACAAATGTCTGTTTTTACCTTACAAGCCTGACATTATCACCTTTCACCTCAACAATTTGAACAAAATAATTGAGGATTAGCAGCCTATCACCGACTGATGAACAACAGATTCACTTCATTTTCAGTTAAATCGATGGGGGGAGAAGATGAACTGACTCCGGGACACACGAAGCTGCTTCTGTTGATCCCGTAATATTAACATAACAAACTGTGGTAAATCTGATACTGACATGTTTTTAATTAATATGTGATTAACATCAATCTCCAAGGTCAGGAACACAAAAAAACATACACACAGCTCAATAAAAATACTGAGAAACGCTGACAGGCTCGTCAGGTTGCACCTGTATCACATTTCAGCTGCTGCATCATTGTTTCTGTTTATTTCAATTAACTCTAAATGCTTAATTGCATACACTACATGTTTTTTTTATTTGTGTATGGAAAACTTTGGCATTTTTTTAAATTGGAATTTAACTTTTTGCCCAGATTTGTCTCGAAAAAGAGATTTTTAATCTCAATGAGACTTTTTATCCGTTTGAATAATGGAAGAAGAACTCTGAATTAAAAATGCCATGAAAATAATAGTGTCTGATCAATGATGAAGTACTGCAATAAGTAACAGTTTCTCTTCAGAGAGCGAAAAGAGAGCAAGAAAATCAAATTATATTGAGAGATATGTTTCAGGATCAAATTCTGTGTTCGAATTGTTTTTCATCTCTTGCTTTTGATACTCCTATTTTATGGCTGACTAAGCTAAATGTTCATGCTGCTCCACTTTTTTTTTTTTTTATCAAACTGCCACCACCTTTTTTTTTTTATTTAAAGATGGGAACAGCTGCTTTCGAAAAAGGCCCCCCACCTGGCTCATATGTAGACAGAGCAGAAGGCCTTTTAAAGTTTGAAGAGCAACTAATTGGCACAAAAAGGTGGAGATGCTTGAGCATGTGTGTGAACATGCTTTGTGAATGTAGTTGCCCTGATAGTGTAATGATAGTGGCAGTTTTCTAATAATGTATCTGTGTTATGTTATTATGATAACCAATAAAAATGGTGGTTTGTTATCCAGCTGGACTCTCATCCCTGTGATTCTAACAGCTCTGGTTAAACTAATAACCTCCCCCCAGCTGACACTACCTAAACACTCTCTGACAGTTTGGCAGCGTCCCAACCACGCTCTGCACACACACACCGCCCCCCCTGCCCTTTACAGCTCCCCTCGGCCATCCGGTCACTTTACAAACCCCGGTCACGATTCAGTCGGCAGACCAACCTCTGAAAAGCATCGCCATTCGATTTAGGTTTTATACAAGAAACAGAGACAACACCTCAGTAGCTTTAAATACTGAATTAAACACTGTACAACCTTATTTTAATTAGTTTTAGGTTGTTGCGTCAGGCGGAAGCATCGAGGGATGACATGAAGTACAGGAAGGTGGACACAAAAAATTTGGTGGGTGGTTATAAAAGTTAAACTTGAAGGGTAAACGTCTGCTGGAAATTATTTAGTGTTTCAATAGTTTCAATCACTCGGTGCGGGTTTGAGTGTAAAGGTTGGTGGAGCTTCTCTGTGACAATTTATTTTACAGTATCTATATTAAGATCTCAACCATGGCGATGATTAAATGATGCTACATATTTTTAAACTCAATTACTACTCTTCATACAGTAAACGGATAAGAAAGTTGAGGAGGAAGATCATTTCTCTTTTGCAGACACATTTTTAAATGCATGTCACATCTTTCTTGCTATCTTTCTGTCAAACGGTAGCTAATGAACGAATAACCGATGACACAACCGTATGAATAATGAATCACACTTGTCAACACAGTAACAACTACGTTTAAAACTTTTTCACTACTTTTTTTTTTTTTTTTTTCCTCCGTGCAAACTAACTGGATTCATGATCTCACGGCTGCAGCATGTCAGCTTTAACAAGCATGAGAACTCCAACCGTCTTCAAAGCTTCCACAGTGTTCCACACTGTGACTCAGTGCTTATCAGCTAAATTCTTGTTGTACAAATTTAACAGTTGGTATGGGGCAGCATGTCAGTCCTGCTGGCTCAGACGGCTGACTGCTCATATGAGAAATCGCTGCGCTGTGAAGATGCTGATGATTGTCAGGCGGGCCGCATTTCAACACTTGCAGAACAGGTAGACGCTACATGGGTTTAGATAATTATTGTTATTGTAATTTATTTCTGACTAGCATGACTTCATAAACAGACAGAATAGTTAAGGACCCCTGACACATTTTATACTCGTTATAGAGCCAGTAAATGCTCTCCTTTGTCCCAACCTCCATAAGACTGCTCAACAAGGAACTGGTGTGACTTTTAATCCATCTATTGTTGGTTAATTTTACTACGACCCACTGCAATATGGTTTCATGTGCAATATGGACAGTTAGTGAGTGCAATACTATTTAACCTGTTTTTTTTTTTTTAAGGGGCCTATTATGTTCATCTCCTGTTTTATATTTTTATTCTGGGACTCCACTAGAGTAGCTTTGCATGATTCACAGTTTAAAAAACATTTATCTCATACTGGCCCGTTATGCAGCCTCTCAGTTCAGCCTCTGTCTCAACAGGCAGTTTTGGTTCCTGTCTCTTTAAAGGGAAACTTGGGTATTTTTCAACCTGGACCCTGTTTTCCCATCATTTTGTGTCAAAGTGACTAACGGGGATAAAAATATTTGAAATGAGTCCAGTATTGAGCGAGAGCTGCAAAACGGGTTGCAATGTAATCCGCCGGAGCAATAGTGTCCCGTCAATATATGTCCACTAAAAGTGCTTGTTTTTGCCACCGACAGGCTCGGATTGTTATTACAAGTGTCTGACAATATTATACAGAGGAATAAAAATATTCAGCCATGACAGAGTTCGAGAGAGGGGCGCCTGGAGGAGTTTGTTGTGTTGGAGTGCAGAAAGCGTAGCTTAGTTTTATCTAAAAGATTTTAAAAGTCATGGCTGAACGCTGAAACCTAGCAGTCAGAGCAGTCTGAAGCCGCTGCTTTTTGCTTACAGAGATTACTTCTACATACGTTTACCTCATTATTTGACACTTTGGCCATGTTTAACATGAACATCAGACATTGTAACATTATATATATGACTGAAAAGAAACGAAAAGCATAATAGGTCCCTTTTAAAGTTTTTTATTTACTCTTTTAAATATGCTCTGCTGCTTTACTGACCCCTGCTCATTGTGTTGTTATTATTATTATTATTATTATTATTATGTAAACTCTATGTACAAGGTTACATATGTAGATACAATAGTGAATTTTATATGTGTCTGTACATATAGTGATTGTGTACCTACATATTGTGTGTACCTTGCATTCTCCTACATGCAGCTGTATGCAACACTTGAGCCTAAGACAAATTTCCATGGGAACAATAAAGTATATCTTATTTTAACTAAGTGATATCAGACATTTTATTGCAAGTTTTGCTGAAAATATATCTTTTTTGGGGTTAAATAACAGCATCCAGGTCCTAAAGTGTCACTACCTCTCTAATGATACATACTGTACTGTACAGCTCTTCCTGCAGTTGTGTGTGGCATCTTTCCATTGACATTATAAAAGCATTTGTCCCCAGGTTTCCAAGGTAACAGCATCTCCAGCTGGACCAGTATGCACGGGTGCGGCGGCAGCGAGGCTGATGAGAAACCTTTACTCCTCTATAATTCACATTTTACTTTGTCTTTAGTGAGATTCAAACCCAATTAGATTTAAAATGAACCTCTCTCGATCTACTTTCTAAATAATAAAAGAAAGGATAAGGAAAATCTTGACGAGGGAATAGAAACCTCAGAGTTGAGACTGCCACAACACTTCCAGCTAATGATGCTATTAGTGCTTCGGAGCAGCACAATCAATCAGAGAAGTGATTAGCATGAGCATGTACAGAGAGCCGGGCCATTAGTCAGATGTGCTGTGTATAACCTTCAAGACTCTACTCAACCACCATGCTCACGCCTGTGCGCTAAGAAACAGTGTATCACATTGTATTGTGGGTAAAAAAAAACAAAAAACAACCCAAATAGCCTCATATTGATATGTAGAACGACACGGTTGTGTTGTGTAAGCAGTAAAACATCCACATTCAGCCAAAGAACAGATAAAATAAGCCATGTAGTTACACATCCTGCAAAAACGTTCTTCTGAATCAAATATAAATTTATTTGACATGAAAAGAAGGAATGATCTTCACTTTTTCCACTCTAGTCTGTACAATGTTACAGCATCTACAGTACACTTGTCACTGCATACCGTATTAAAGTAACTTAAAAAATAGTTTCAGTTAGAGGATATAAAAGGGAAACAGCAACACACTGAGCTGACGCTGAGCCAGGCCAGACGAGGGTGCTGAGGTGAAGCAAGAGAGAGAGCAGAGAGGGCAGTCTTGAAGCTGTTGTTGTAAATGTAACCATGGAAATTCATCTGCAATTATTGCTGTGCTGTATTTCCAATTCATTATGGGGGTTTAAGGCCTCTAAACAAAAGAGCTATAACCTCCTTAAGCAAAACATTACCTGGATTACCAGCAAGGGCTCCAAATAGAACAGGCAGATTTAGCTGAAGTGTTTGACATTTTTTAAATCTTAGGGTAAATGTCAGTGAACAGACTTTTGATCAAATGGGAAATTAATACTTTTCAGAATAGGGAAAGGGATCATTAATCATTGCTTACTTCACTATCAGTACAATTTTAATGATGCAGGAATTATGAGACGAAATGTCATCGTTTGATGGATTTACGTGAACCCGGAGTTTATCCTTTAGCCACTTACATTTCAACTTTCAGAGTCACAGGTGCATGCACTGAGAGACAAAACACAGACAGACAAAGAGGGAGAGAATGTGAACAGCTTGGATAAACTGGCATTGTGTTTCACTCCCTCTACAACACCAGCGTACAGAAAGAACTCGTCTGAATACAAAACTCAAGAGCGGCGAGTAGTAAAAACGTTGTCTAAGCAATAAGACAAGACAGATATCATTGTTGCTTAGTTTTTGACCATTCTGTCATTTTTCTCTTCATTTGACACCTTGATCAATAGCATCATTAGATTATATTCTAAAGCTCATTTTTCGTAAGGCTTCTATTAACTGACATCACATGTAATCACTGAATTAGCTCCTAATGTTACCCCTGCCAGCAGGATCAATTTCATTGTCATCAGATGCACATTACGCATCACAAAATGAAGATTTTTTACAATAGATCACTCCCAAATTACACACAAAAAACATGATGTTTGTGTTGAAAATATTACGTATTGCTCCGCAGATTCAGTTTTTTTTCCACGACTGAAGGATAACAGCAATGTCACAGCTAAAGCAGAACAAATGACATGCAAAAACAAATTACTTCTTAAATTACAGTTTGATAAGAAAGAGGATTAGCATGGACTTTCTGCATTTAACGAAATTCAGTATTGTCATTTCTGTATCCATCATCTATCCCATGGATGATTTACATAAGATTAAAATCAGTAACAATGTCTGCAGTTATTACAAATCCCTGAATTTTACTAGCTATTATCACTCCCATGTGATTAGGGATTAAGCCACACATAAGTCATGCTACATTCAGTGATAATGATCCTTACTCACTCGCCAAAAGTGGTGAATTCACTGTAGTAGTTCCAATTTTCAGCAAAGAAATAACATCCTTTCTGTTTTCAGGCCATAACTTATCAATCAGCAGGAAGTTGCCACAGAAGAAACTTTTTGAATCAAAGTGCATGGCAGCAGCACTGTAGCTGGAGCTGGAAATCATTGCTGTACGCTGTCAACACCATCAACCAAACGCCCCCTTGAGCAAGCCTGCACTCTTTGGGATTTCTACAACTTTGATCTGAAACTGAAAATTAATTTTAAAACTTATAAATCACTATGGCCTGATGGTAATGTTAGACTGGCAGGCAAGTCCACACTTTTCCTTCTGAACCACATTAAATAAACTAAATTGAATCTCTCTTCAAACCTAAAGTAGCTCCCATCTTTAAAGTAAAAACATATGGCATTAATATTTTCTATGTTTGACTAAAATACAGCATTTATTCCCCCAAAACATGGGTCTGATAGTCCTCACTACAGCAGATGATTCTTCCTAATCTCTAGGCTGTGCCACAGCGATAGTATACATCATTAAATCTCCTCACTCTCATGATGAGTGGATGCTTCTCAGGGAGAAGGAGGAAGAAGAGAAGGATGCGAACAGGATGAGAACTATGGAACAAATTCAATGGGAGGCCTGTGTCCAGCTGTTTCCCCAAGGAAATGTTGACCCTTCTGGGAATCCGCTTTTAGCAGAAAGAAGATTGCCCTGGCACGACATGTGAGTGCTGCCATGAATTAAAGATGAGCTCAAGTTATTCTTCTGGCTTGAACTGACTGGAACAGATTTCCAATTTGCATTTTATTCGAAAGCCCATAACCATTACGCCCTTTCATTTGCAGGATCATATGTGATATATCTATGATCGGGTTTCAGAGCTACTCTGGACCTGACTGAGTGTCATTTCAGTCCTCTGTAATAGGTTTAATATTTCTATTCTGGGCAATGCTCAATAAGGAAAATTAGGACCTTTTAGGGTGTGAAAAATACCATATTTCTCAAACAACACATACAAATGAACATGGAATGAAATAAAATAAGGATGTATGGCGCAAAGAGCAAAAACAGTCCCTGAAATGGTTACCATGGCGTTAACTGAAACCATAGATGGTTTCAATAAAAAGTGATTTCTGATCAACAGACAAAGTACCTTGGCAACCTCAGGCAACCAAGTTTTACCCCTAGATCTTCCGCAACAAAACCCATCAGTCAATTCCCAAGGGTAGGACTTTCTGCCCAACACCTTCCCTGCCTTGTTGAAACCAATTTCTGTGAAAGTGAATCAAGGCGTCACCATTGTTGTTCAAAAAGCGGATGTTTGGGGTTGAACAGTCACACACATAAACACCACCATCTCCCTACTTCAGCTGTCACTCTTCAAAGGAAGACAAGCATGGCCACAGAAGATGTCTTGAAAGCAGACGTGGTATAACAGGCCATTGGTGTTTAGGCGATAAATGCCCTTGCCACTCTTAAAAGGAAGGCAAAGATGACGAGCGTAAATCTGTTGAATGGCACGACCCTTCAGGACTTCCAACAGTACTGGACCAGCTATTTTATTTCAAGCACCAATCAGCCAGTTACATCCAGAGTGCTATCATGACAAGTGACAGAGTGTACAGATCACTACATCTGGGTTATTTACTCCTGTCTTGCTTGGTCTTCTCAGCCCAATTCACAGAGGTGACTGTACTCAGTACTTACGATCTTTCAAGAGGAAGTGGATACCCTCTAAAGAAAGATTTAGGTACTGTGTAAGAATTTATTTCCTCCAGAGTACAACAGCAGATGTTCTTATACAAGCTGTTTCTCAATGGCTATTAAAGAAAAAATGGATATCCAACGTATCCTTGGTGAGCAGATGAATTCATGGCACACAAAGCATTCTGTATGCTTACTTAAAAGTTGGGCAACTGGTCCACGTGACCTGAAGAGCCAGTCACAGGATGCTCCACCACTTACCTTTCAGTGAATAGCATATGACAACAGGGTATTACCTTGAGGCTACTCCGCCCCGAGCAGCAGGCTTAGCAGAAGCAAAGCGAGAAGTGCTACACTAACCTTTCCTTTACACCTAAATAAACATAAAAAATTCTTTCAGGTCCAGGACTGCTCAGCTGAATGCTTTTTATCCTCACCCAGCGAGGGGGAGAGGAAGAAAACCTGAAAGAAAAATGTAGCTGTGCACTTCACATAGAGCCAAGCCACATTCTTTGTTATGCTTACAGTGAAGGCACCTTACAAATCTATGAGCTGGCGAGCTCTCACGGTTGTTAGTGCACACTCCATTCAGACTCTGGCTGTGGCAACAGCCTTGCAGCTTGGGCCAAGAAAAGCAGCCTGTTCCAGTGTGGCCAGTTACAAATTGGTACTTACTGTAGGTCATCATGGCAGTGTCACAGCAAGAGCTTTGCCCATTACCGGCCCCCATAGCGGTGGATGGACTTGTCTTGATGGCCACAGCAGGTATTGTTTTTAGTGGGGTAGGTTTGGTGCATGGTCTGGTGAAAAACTGTTGAAGCCTAAAGAACAATGCTAGCAATGATTATCACATTGATTTAGGAATTAAATCTCTGTACACACACTTGAATTCACACTGCATTTTCCACTACTCCCTTGGACAAAACCATTATCAAAGTCCTTCACTGGTGAAAAATCTTTCAACCAGCAGTAGGTACATTCTCTGCAACACAGTCATGCTGACAGTCACAATTAGAGACAAAGGATTAACACTAACCACCAGTGTTGGGCAAGTTAACTTGAAAAATGTGGCGGCTGCGGCTCAGGAGGTAGAGTGGGTCATCAACTAATCACAGGGTTGGCGGTTTGATCCACACCTCCTCCTGTCCGCAAGTTAAAGTGTCCTTGGGCAAGCACAAATTGCTCCCAATGGTCAGGCCTGCACCTTGCATGGTAGCTTGTTTCCATTTACATGTCAATGAGCGGCAAATTGTAAAGCGCTTTGGATAAAATGCCAACTTTTTACCATAAAAATGACATATAATAAATAAATCAATTATCCAATTACCCAATCTGGTATTTTATGTCTTTGTAAAGCACTTTGTAACATGTTAAAGTTATTATCATTATCATTATTAATATTACATGTTAATCATTGAAAAAGTAAATACATTACCAATTAGTGACATCAGAAGTAATTTATTACACTGCTTCTTACATTACTAATACATTACTCAGCCTAACTCTGTCAAAGATGCCTTTAAACAGCTCCAAGACAGCCACACCTAAATGTTACATCTTCTGTATTTAACACTTGTATGAATGAAAAAAAAAAAAAAAGATTGCGGTTAAACAAGCAGCCAGCTGATTTTTTAGAGGTATTTCCTTAACAGCTACGTTAGATCAGTGACTGCAGGCAGTAGCACTCCAGAGGTCCCATCCTCACTGTGAAGTTGCGGGGATCACAGTCCCTACAACTGTGAACACAACCATGTGACTCCTGACTGCAGGCTCACCAGTAGCACTTCATCTCCAGCTTCTGTGTCAAGCTAACACTTTTAGGACAGTCTATTGACTGAACACACACACAGGAATTGATATCCGTCCATCAAACTTCTATTGTAAACAAGTCACCCTCAAAATGGCAAAGTAACGGACACTTATTTGGATTGGTAACTGTAATGTAATTACAGAATTTCAAGTTGTAATCCCTTACAATTCTTGTTACTTTAAAAAATGCATTACATTATTTTAACATGTTACTAAGTAATGCATTACATCCTAATACTGCCAACCACACACAAACACGTACTGTATACATGAGTGTCTAACCAAAAACCCTGCCTGATGTGTGTTTTTTGGATGAGTGGCAGTGTGTAAATACTGGTCTTCATCTCCTCAGAGTATATAAAGAGACAGAACAGGGAAAGCAACACGGAGCTCTCAGGCAAACACTCAAGTATCACATCCCTCAATCAACAGACAAAGAGTAGGCGCTGTGAGAGGCATGTTTAGAATATATTGCTTTGTTTCTCAGTGATTTCCTTCCCTGTATTTGCCCCACTAGCCTTTTCTCTGTTGTTCTTCACATGTTGCCTCCTCTCATAAATGTAGATGGAGTTTATGCCGTAAAGGTCGGACATGTTGGCACAGAGTAAAGCAGTAATGAGATTTGTTGAAGGTTACCTGCATTATATCTACACCACACACATAGCCCTTTTTTTGGCTGAAAATAGAAGCAGTAAATCTGTTGCTGTGGGAGAAAGAAAAATATGAACTGTCTGTTATTTTCCCTCTATTGCCAGTGACCTTTTATCTAAACATTTGCTATATATCATTACAACATGGCCTGGGCAAACATTTGATTATCATGCAAAGTTGATTAATGTCAGACAGGTGCAAGGCTCTGATGTGAAAGTCTTATAACCACTGGAGATTAATAGTTGGTCTAGGAGAGGTTGTTTCATTAAGCAATCAGCTGATAAAGTCACTGGATTCTGCAGGTACATTCAAACATGTATTTTAAAAATGCAACATCCAATGGACTGTTTGCAAAGCTGAATGGGGTAAGTAATTTAGTTGTTTACTGCTTTTGGTCTAGTCTTCGTTTTTAGGGCGACAAGCATGTGGGATTTTCAAAAACCATGAAGAACACTATTAAAGACACTGGATTCATTTGGGAAAAAGCATTCTAACTCCCTCCACCCAAAGACTGTAAGTCTGCTACATGGCAGAAATTTGTTGCTCATACAAGGGAGTGATGATGAAATATTGAAATATCTGAAAAGAGATGTACCTGTGAGGCTTTTACATAAATTAATAAAACTGCAGAGGCTTCCGCCACTTAGAAGCTACATGGACAATGTCACAGTTATCCTGCAGACAGCTCCATGCACAAAAAGGCTTCTAAATAGGCTGGATGACGAATGAAGATCAAGCGCTCCACATCTCTCGCTACGAAAAGGTGTCAGTAGCGACAACACAATCTTTGCTGCAGGCGGTGAGGAGATCCCCCTATTAGGTAAACAACCCATCTGAAGCCTAGGGAGGCAATATAGCACAGATCTCTCACAACAAACACCTGGGCAAGGCAGTATGAAACCAACTCTCACAAGGCCTGGCTAGCCAGTTCCCCAGAAAGTACAAGGTGTGGTGCTACAACTTCACACTGTATCCCCTCATCATCAGCCAACAGAATGGACAGATTAGCCAACTTGTGCATCCAAAAATGCTTCTCTGAGACAGGACTCTTCGGGGCAAATTCACTCCAACTGCTGATCCAATCCATCACCTTGGGCTACAAGCAGGAAAAGTCCAGACTGGTACTGAGGCTAAGGGAGTCCGTGGACGTGTTAGTGAGGAACGCGCATGTCCCTGTCCGTACAGGCCGGAAGTGGCAGGCAAAAATGGAGGTTGACAAGACCATTAGAAGACTGCAACATCAGGAGATTGTCAGTAGAGTGCGAGTCAGATGAGCAGCACTTGGCTAGGAGAAGCTCAACATCTCTGGTCCAAAGCCACAAAAAAGAAAGGAAAGCAACAGTTGTGGAAGAGGTGAAAAGGGCAAAGCAGGAGCTCTACAAAATCAAGGCAGTGGCACAGGGTCGATAGGGATGCTGGACCACATGAGAGGGCACCCTAAATAGGTCAGTAAGCTGTGCTGAACTGTGGAAGATCCCACAAGCCAGACTGCTTAGGGCAACCTACGACACTCTGCCATGCCCCAGAAACCCCCATTAGTGATTTGGCAAGGAGGACAGCTGCTCCCTTTGCAACACCCTAATGCAAGCATACAACATATGCTGTCAAGGTGCAAGATGGCGCTGACACAGGGGCGCTACAGATGGTGGCACAACCAGATCCTGAGGAAGCTGGCTGAAGTTCTGGAAACCTTCAACACCCCATCCAGTTCATCAGGCCGGTAGAGAGCATGGGAGGCACCGGTTCACAGAGCCTTCCTAGATGCCTGTCGCCAGGAAAAGATTGGCAAATGATGGTCGACATTGGTAAGCAGCTGCACCACTCCGGCCGGATTTGGTCTGTCACTGCCAAGACTGCTCTGCTCATTGAGCTCACCATCCTGTGGGAGGAGGGAATGCAGGCCGCCCATGAGTGCAAGAGAGCAAGATACTTGGATCTGGCTGCTGAGTGCAGGGAGGCAGGCTGGACTACCACCATCTACCCCGTGGAAATAGGCTGCCAGGGATTCATAAGCGCATCAACACTACGGCTGCTTTGGGATGTAGGCGTATCAGGGGTGAAGTTCCGAAGAGCCGAAAAAGCGCTTGCTGAGGAAACAGAGAAGGGCAGCTTTTGGCTATGGCTGAGGCGGAATGGCAAGAAGTGGGGGTCCACATAACAAGAAAGGGCAGCTGCAGGGGGTGGCAAGGAGAACCCCTTGCCACCGCTCCGCCATCAGGAGATGTTCCAGAGCTAATGAAGCGAAACAATGACGAATGGTGGTCTCCAGCTGATGACCCTGCAGCTGACCCCATTGCTCCATGGGAGGCACAGCAAGCAGAAATGTTTAGCAGGTAACAACATCCACATGTACAATCTAACTACATCAACAGTACTGAGTACCGAGCACTGCAGGTACTTCAACAGATTTAAGCCTTACAACTCTTAAACAGACCAGGAACATGCTACCATCTGAAAACATTACGGTCATTCAACAGGCCATTAAAAAGCAAAGACATCTCATCAGCATCTAAACAACAGAGATTAGGCACGGGGTTCAGAGAAAGCTGTCTCAGCTGTTTGTTCAGTGGCAGGGTGAGATGACAAACAGCTCTGCAGGTTAGCAGTCTGAATTCTGAACAAATGCACTGGTGATGATGCCTTTGCAGGAGAATATGAATGGAAAGTTTAAATTATGGCTAATGTACTTGCTTTAATGAATGTCTGTAGAATTTATATATGCATGTTGATATATGACGTGTATGTAAGTACATTTTATACTCTTGTACCTAACGGCCATAATTAACTATAGTTATATAGTTATATATACAGTTTCTCTCAGTTGCAGTAAACAAATAAATGTGCTTCCTGAATTTAAAAATACATTAAATACATCCAGGAGATATATTAATCTTTGGAGAAATTATTATAGTATTAATAACTTATTATTATAGTTTGTTGTCAGCTAAATGTTGTTCACATTTAATGCTATGCACCCTTTATGTGCCATTATACTATGTGCCTTAAAAAACACTATTAAACACCACTATATAATTAAAGCTATTATAATGTTTCACTCAAAAAGTTTATTGCCATCAGTAATACTAAATGATTCACTGAAAGATAGATGATCCCTTGGCTCTCCAGAGATATTTTTCTAAATGTAAAAATGCTACATTAATCAGTATTTTTGGCCACTGGTGGGCAGAAAATCATAATCATTTGAGATATTATGGTCTTATGCAGTTGATAGGGTTAAGATTTTAGCAAGGTACAACCTGTTTTAACATCTAGCACAAGCAGACACCGAGCAACATCAGCAGCTGATGAATATAAGTCAAATGTTAACACCTTCTAGTTTTTATTTGGTCTTCACAAACTCATGAGGGAAATATCTGGTTCTTTAGCTGCCAAATGATGTGCTATGTTCACCAGCTGCTCGCTAACTTAGTGCTGTTTGGGGCTGGACAAGTAGGACACAGTATCAAGCTTTCTGGTTAGAAAATGATGCTGGCAGCAGTAAGAGTGAATCAAAACAGTATAATTACAGGTTGCAAAACCAAAACAATCAGCAAAAAGATGCTAAATTTATGCTCTGTAAGTGGAACTGGAGTGTCGTGTTTCTGAGATCATCACTACGAGCGACCCCTTTGACATTATACACATTTAATCCATTGTTAATATTAAGAATATGGATTTTTTTTTACAGCATTGTCATTTTACAGATGACAACTTTTTGTTTATCTACAGCATCTACTCATTTGTCTGTCGGTTAGTTTGTCATTCCTCCCAGAGAATAACATTATTGTTGGGACGTACCCAGGAAAGTAGCAGTTGAAGCACTGCAGAAACATAATAGATGACCTGAGAATTGATTGCTGTAATCAATTGATCCACACTTATTGTTTACTGTGGAGACACTGCCAGGCCTGGCATCGGTTGATGCTGACTTACCAGTACGCAACTTCATCAATAAATGACCTTGAAACTGGCCTTTCATTAAAAATGTACTCAATGGACTATAAACCCTAAAGAGGTGAAACGACCAGAGGAAAAGCTTGGACTTTGTTCAGGACCCCAAATTAGCAGATACCCTTCGACAGACAAGCTGTGAATGTGGTGAACCAGATGCATCAAGGTGTGGGACCAGCACTCCTGGAAATGGCATAACATAAAATGAAATGACCAAAGAACTGGAAGCTCCAAACATACTCAGGCACTTTCATCTCTGTCCAAAAGAGCACTTACTGTGCAGGTAAAAAAAATCTCTTTACAGACAATTTGAGCACACAGGATGGGATTTTAGACCTGAAAGTAATGGAAACGGCCTAAAAAAAGGAAAACAGACTTTTGTGTATAATTTTAAGCTTTAAGGTATTTTTTCAGCTCAATTCTGCTGGTGTACTTACAGAAAAAATCATTATGAGCCAATAACAAAACACATCATCCAGATGATACTCTATAGTGTATGTGAAATTACACACATTAGCTGTGCATGTGTGACTAGAAATGAACTTAGGCTCTAAATTAATCCAATTCACTCATTCGCTCTTTGCCAGCTTGTTGGGACCTTGCAGAGCTCAGGAGTGGGCGTGTTTGTTGGCACCCTAAGGGGTCCACACCAAATTCATCAACACACAGAGCACAAAAAACAGCCTCCGACATCTACATTGACGGTGATCAAAGCAAAGCACACAAACAAAATACCATTTTATTGCTTTTACTACTTCATAAATTCTCTCTTATGGTCTTCTCTGTTCTCTATTTTGGACCACACTCATCCCAAAGATTGGCTGCCCTTATCCAAGTCCACTCTGGTAAATTATGAACCAACAAAACAGAAGGACACCGAGTGCAAACCAAGCAAGGTGCTGCCAAATAAAGCATGTCATAAGTAAAAAGAGAGAACAAGTTATCAAGACTAAAAACTCTGTGAGGCTTTACTAAGCCTTTGAGCTTAATGCAAACATCAGCATGCTAACATGTGCATGACGGCAATGATAACATGCCAAAGCTTAGCAGGTGTAATTTTTACCATGTTCACCATCTTAGTTTAGCCTGTTAGCATGCCAATATTTGCCAATTATCACCAAATACAAAGCACAGCTCAGGCTGATGGGAATATCATTGGTTTTGCAGGTATTTGGTTATAAACCAAAGTACTGGACAAAGTAAAATTTTGTCCTGCTAACAGAGCTAGATGAAAGGTTCTGTAAAGTTATTACATTCATGCAGAGGGGGACACGAATGTCTGTATAGAATTCCATCACAGTCCATCCAATAGTTGTCAAGGCATTTAGATTAAAACTACAAATGTGAACCTCATGGCGCCACTAGATGAAAAGCCAGAGAATCACTTGAGAGAGTCAATTGGATTCATCCTCTGGGCAACATGAACGTTTGCCAAATTTCATGGCAATCCATCCAAACATTGTTGAGATATTTCAATCTGGACCAAAGTGGTGGTGGACAGACCAACGCTGCCATCTCTCGAGCCATGCCACTAGCCTGGCATATAACAGAAGAATCCTACTACTCAAATTAATGTAAAAAATAGATGAAACAAAATCCCAGAGAAGTCGATATACAAAGCTGAGTAATCAGGATCAGATTGTGGGTCGAATTTTGGCATTTATGTTATTTATTTTCTCAGTGCTGTAAGCCAGAATGTGAGTGAAGAAGGCACTCACAGCAGTAAAGCTTTTTGCACCTATAAGATACAGCAGTGCAGTGCTGAGATGTCTGTTTCAATAAATGTCACGCTGTTCAGAGAAGAGGGTATCTAATAAGTGCATTGCTCAGAAAATAACACAGACACCAAGGAAAAGAAGTGGATTACTAGAGATGTTCTCACGTTTCCTCTGTTCATTATTTTGTTTGCTTTCATTTTTGTTTGGTATTTTTCAAGCTGCAAAGTCTCCTATTATTCTGGACAATATAAAAGTACGGTTTATTTGTATACACCTCAAAAGTAGCTTATACTCAAAACTGTACTAAAACTTGACACTTTCTTTAGGGAGAACTATATCCCCAAATATAATCTTACATTTGCTTTTTTTAATTAAAACCATTATTTTGCAGATGTATGTGGATCAGGAGGAACATTGGTACACTATAAAGTGAGAGAAACAAGAGAGCAAAAAATGATTTCAAAAGTGATAAATGTATGCTCTTTGAACGTCAAAAGAGAATTTTCTTTCTATAGAAATCCACCTAACTCGACTTACTTTAACTGTATTTGTACATTTCCCAGAAGATGATGTCTGTGCTCAAAAACTTTCAGGCTACTTTTAAATCAGCTGGCATACAGTCATGCAAGAAATGCATGCCAGAAATAACACAGATGTTTGTTAAAAAGGAGTAAAGTCGTGGCCAAGTCTGACAAAAATGGAAATGTTGAGAACTCCCGTTGACTAAATTTGGACGTAGGGTTGAGAGAAAAGCTTTCATTAATCCAGCAACCACCTGCAGAGCAACATAGCTTTAAACCTGCCACATCTTCTTTTGTTCACACTCTATCCTCATACTTTTAATGATCTGTAAAGGCCACGCATCAGAACTCACACCAATTTGTAACCATGATCTGCTCTGACCTTTTCTAATGACAGCGATGTATTCAAAAATAGTCATACAAAAATGTTCCCTCCAGCGCAAGTTTCACATGACTGCAGAAATCTCCTTCCCGTGAGGACGGAGGCGGTAATCTCTTCTTTGATCCTCTGAAAGCTGTTGTCTCTAATGGTGTCGTCGTTGTCCGACCCAGACTGTCACTACCCTCAGAGGAAACACATCCATCTTAGATCACATGTTTTCCCTTTCAGATCTGATATCACCTTTCATCTCCTCTAGACGACACATGCAGAGACGTCTTCAGTGTACTTTCGGCGGAGGTGGCACCTGATAATGTGGGCCAGCCAGTGGCTAAAAAGGAGTCCTAATGAGTGGGTCCGTAAGCCGCAGAGACACACACTGGTCCTCATTAACTCTGCTTTTGTTGGCCTCCATTTCTCATTAGCTCCCTTCATTATCATAGAATAGGCTTGGAGGAAGATTCAGCGTTTGATGCAGTGACCCTATAGGCATAGAGCTACGGATTATTTTATAAGAACAGGTGAGTCAGCTGCAATGTGAACCTTACTGGATATGACTGATTAATACAGGCTTAAACCTAGACTTCACGACATAGCCTCTGTTTTAAGTTTTCATGTCTGTACACAGGAATCTATTATCAATATTGAACAAAGACGGTGATGAGAACCCAGTGATCTGTTGCAGAGGTTGGACAATGAAAGGATAGCGCACTGCTGAATTTGAATGCAAACAACCACAACAAAATATAATCCACCTGTTGCCCTGGTATTCATATTGGTGTCTGTGTTTCAAATGGTAATCTGAGCTCATTTCCTGATTTCAAAAGGATGAGTTCACTCTGATGACATCGACACCTGCTGGAAGAAAGCATCACAGGGTTTTGTACTTGCGTTGGTGTAGATTATAGCCTGATCGGTACTGGATTTTACATTGGCCGATATTGTTTTAGTTTTTTTTTCTTCTTTCCCCCCCCCCCCCCACAAAAACACATTAACATTTTTGATACAGAAAGATATGAAACACAAACTTGTCAATGGTGTCTGATGAACTGTGTAATGGCGACGCTGTTTCTAAATTACCTAAAAAGTATCTTCAGCTGTTTCAGATAAGATAAATTCAGATAAATTCGATTAGAATTTCTTGTTTCTTATCAGCCAACATACATATCAATATCGATAAATCTGCTAATATTTGACAGTAGGACTTTTACAAAGTGTTGGAAGAAAAGTTGAGTTTTACTGGACCATAACTAACCATAAGCAACACATCAACAAACATGTTAGCTTACATTCATTGTTGATCACCAAAACACACTGTGTGTATCCTTGAGGCTAAACAAACACACTGAATGCATCTACCTCATAAAATATTTGCAAAGCCGATTGTTTTTATATTTTGTAACTTGAATTGTTTACATTGCTTGCAGTCTTCTCCTTCCTCCTTTTCTCTTTGATTGGCATTGGTTTCTTTTCACAATGCATTAACAATAGAAAATGTTGATATGTCCATGTGTACAAAAACTGAGGAATGTTATACAGCTTTTGTGACTATTATTTATTTTCTTTCTTTTCCTTTCACTGCTGTACTCATCCATTTTCATTTGATAAGACTCAGCCAGTATCGATATCTTCATTACCGCACTCAGCAGTTGCCACAAATGTGTATCATGACACTCTGGTGTTCGTGTTGTGCATGAGAACCTTGTGCGCATTCTTGAAATGCTCGAGAAACAAACAATGTGCAGAAACACCGCACCACTAGAGACATTCCCTTCACACTACAGTGTTCTTTCAAAGCATTTGTAAATGATGAAACAAGGGCAGGAAGTGGTGTGTTTTCCCAAGGAAATATTCCTGCATGCATCATCAAGTAGCTGGATTGCGGTATGTGTTTGAATTTTGGGACTAAAATTGTGATTCTCCATGTCTTTCAGTTCAATCGTCTTTACCCCAACTATCTTTTGTTCCCAGATCTTTATTAGCTTCTGCTTTTCACTTGTACACCCAAGGGAAGACTCTGACGTTATTTGTAGCAATAAACGCTGTTTGCATGGCGATTTCATATTCAGAAGGTTGTGCCTCATCAGGTTTACTGTCAGAATATTGAAGACTATAATCATTTTCACTTAAAATGACGTTATTTACTAGATAGACACTAGATAACTCCTCTGCGGGTGTACTTACAAGTTGACTTACAAGTTGGTGACATTGATGTCTAAGCAACTTACATAAAATGTGTCTATTGTATCTGTTTTTATACCATGAGTACAGTGAGTACTCCTAGTTCCACCTCAAAAACACATCGTAACTGGTCTAAAACAGTGTATTACATGGTTCAGTAACCCAAGCAGAAATACTGATGCAATACGCCATTTACTTATTTAATGAAACTCTGTAGTTGTTATTACGAAGAAGGTTTGAGATGTTCCATTATAGAGAATAATGGATCACATGGAGCCTTTCCATTACAGAACACAAATAGCGCATCACATCTTCTTGTGCTCATGTGTTTATCTAAGTGTTTGTGTCTAACTCCTTGTTGTGTGACTCAACACACACAAAGAGGTGCATTACTTGACTTTCTACAGTACTTGTCATATACTCAGCTATTACATACACTGGGGCTAGACTAATGCAGTCTAATACAACAGCCCTGCAATACATCCTGCCTTCACCGATGTTACAATGTTCTGTTGTTCTTGAAACTGTTTTTGAGAGGAGTTGATTCAACTTTAGGGTTATTTTGGAGGCTGTAGTTTGTTGAATGCATTATAGAGCTGTTTCAAATTCTTAGTCTACCCTAACTGAGCTATTTTGGGTGTGTTTCATTAAAATTAAGTAGCATATAAATGTACAGTAAATACGGCCAAAAAACTATAGTGACAAACCTTTACATTTGTAATGTTTGGCAATATCTTACTGCTTTTCACACTGTCCACTCATTCTATTCAGTCTAGCCTATCTTAATACCTCTCTCACATAAATGAATGTCCTAATGTAAATTATATGTCCTTTCTGTGTCAATGTGATAATGAATGCCCAGGGATTCATTCAGATTATCCTCCATAAAGCCGAAGTGAACCCTGTGCCCACTGTAGCATCATCTATTCAAATGAACACATACTGCACCTCGGTTAAGTGTGAATCATCTTCTCTGGGAAAAGGTGCTCCGTGAAATTATACTTGGGGCTTCATTCATGTCCATGTTACTTTGCATATTAAAAGGGACAGGTGTTGGATGTTCAACTAATTTTGAGCAGTAATTATGGTCCTATTATGGAAAAGCCACCTGTAAGATCACATACTGTATAGCGGTATCAAAGCTAATCATTGCTCTAGTTACGGCTCCTCACAGAGCAAACTAATCCTCCTTTTCCTGGGAGCATTTGTGTGTCCGTTGGAGAGATTACAGCTCCACAGGTAATGGAGAACCAGTGACAGAGAACAAGACAAAGAGAATTTTCCATTATGGGATCACGGTTATGACTTCATTAGAACAGAGTAGAAGTAAAGTCGATGTGAGGAAGGGTGTGTCCAGAACTGCCAGAGCCTGCCTGCTTTAACTTGAAGCTCTGAGCTGACAAAGTACAAATTCCTCTCAAAAGGTTTTTGTACAAGACCAGGAGCTTCTCAAGGGTTTAAAGTGGAAACTGATGTAAGGTGAAGAAATACAGATGCCTGTTAAGTGCCCCGCAAAACATGTTTTATCATCTAACTGCCCCGGGGAAAAACAAGGTCCTCAAAGCAGGGACTCCATCGGTAGGAAAGTGACAATGGTGCAGAATTAATGGTACAAAAGAACAGGATATAGCACAGTCTCTTTGTATCCGACTATACTGACACACATGCATATACACACGGCTGCTGACAGAGCTTATGTAGCCATACCTTTCTTGCATTTCAAGTCAATACCGCGAGATTAATAGTGGGGGAGAAATGGTTTAGTCATCAAAGTAAGTGGCCTCGTTTTCTAAAAGTACACTGCACAGAATGCAGAATTACTTTCACATGCAGCGGTCCAGCTGCTTTGATCTCATCGTAACAGGCAGAAAAGCTGAGACTCTCCATTTAATCATCTTTTTTTAATAACAAAGGAAGAAATTTGATAGGGTGCGCCCGTCAACCCCCCCAAGGGAGAACTCAGTTGATTGAAAGAATGTAATCCTTGGTTACATGTAAAAGTGTGAAAGGAGAGTATTGCAGTGTGGGTGGCAATGTGTGAAAGCTTTATAAAGAGGAGAGAAAATAGCAACACGATCAACAAAAGAAACAAAAAATTAAATCTGGTTGCAGGTTTGTTCGTACATTATATGGATATTAAAACAGCCGACATGCTTCTGAATTTCTAAAGAGATGTTTGTGTGTCACATACTCTACAAGATCTGTCAAACAGATTCAAACAGAACGTATACTTCTATAAACATGGGACCGAAGACTCAGAAGAAGAAGATTAAAAGACTGATTATTTATTTAAAAGCACTAATGTCGGTAAGGAGGGCTGAGTGATTAAACTGGAAATTTGTTGTGAGGAATTCAAAGGGAAGTGTTAATGAAGGTTTATGCAGATTGACTGACAGAAGTTAAATTAAAAGATCTCCAGAGTAACGTTTATGAAGCAACTTCTGACTTGAATTAAAACCAATTTTAATACAAACTACACTCTCAACAAGGAAAACTAGGGCTAAAATGATTAATTAATTGGTTGATTTGCAGAAAATTTGCCGATTACAATTTTAATGATCAAATACTTGTCTTTTATCAAGGAAAAAATACAAAATATTTGATGGTTCCAGCTTGTGAAATGAGAGGATTTGCTGCTCTTTTGTTTTATATCATTCATATAAATTCAAAACATGATATTCGTAATTTTTTACAATTTTCTGTGATTTTATAGGCTAAATGGTTAATTGTGGAAATATTCAGTGGATTAATAAGTAACAAATATTACTGTTTGACATAGCCCTACAGGCAACACATAATTTTTGCAATTGCAAGATCATCCTGATAAATTATATTTTTCAAATTATAGGTGGTTAATACAGTCTGTAGTGACTTCAGCAATGCATAAAAACACACAGAAGGAAGTCGCTGAGAGCCAGATGTTAAGATGAAACATGCAAACTTACCCATTAATGATTATTTCAATTTTGCATGATGATTGTGCATTTATAAACTGTCTCGGCGCGACAGAAACGCCACCGAGCAGAACCGGTGTCAGTGCTGATGGAGGATTCCCGAGTTGCCGTCACGCTGCTTGCATTGTGCAGCCAGCGCAGACTTTACTTAAGTGTCACCAGAATACTGAACCATATGCTCCTGCAATCTGTTACTGTTGGGTAAACAATATACAAGTTCTGAAAAACCTGCTCGCCCTGCAAACTTTTGTTTTTTGTATAACTACAGTATAATATATTCAGTCAGTTATACAAGGAGGTACTGCGTCATAGTTTTACACAGTTCTATTCAAGATTGTGCCCAAGCTGAATCTTTGGTTGGGCAATTAGAAGCTTCTCAGATTTCTTTCTATAATTAAAGCAAACAAAGGCAAAAGTCTGAATAGCTGTGATGAATAGATTTCAAATTGCTCCAGGCCTTCAATACATGAGGCAATAACATCGGGCTTGTTTTTTTAAAGCTCCCAGTCAAAATCAGAACATTCAGAGATATTTTGTGTTTGTGTCAGTCAAAGACAAAGAAAGAAACAATGAATGGCAATAGATGGGAGACAGAGAGGGACAATGACAACGAGAAAACAGGATTGCTTTGAAAACACATCTAAACTGTATTTTCCAATGTTTTTCACATCAATATTGATTGCTATGGACCAAAATGCTCTATTTTTGTTTGAAATGTCAAGGATTGCAGCTTCCCACAACAAAAATTACAGTCCAACAAAGCTGCAAAATCAACCTCGAAGAGCAACCAAATGTCCATTCTTCAAATGACACGTATCTGTAAAAAAATATCGTTGTGGGTGTTTTATGTGATTGATTTTGTCCATGAATACGATATGTACCAGAGATCCCTACACCTCACCTTTAGCTCTTCAGAAAAAAAGAAAAGACTGATTACAGACATCTTACTTGAATCTGAAAAAGGGGTGCAATGCACAAACAAAACTATAATATGAAAAAAAAAACAAAAATAAAATCAGAGAATTCACACTGGATGCTGTCTGATGAAAAGTGCCGAGCTAAAGACATGCAGGTACCTGTTTAAGCTTCCTTGTGCGCCTTTCATGTTTTTTTTTACTCATCAGCATTGATCGCTCTTCTTTTCTGAATAAGAAAAGACTTTTTTTCTGAAACATACTGTGATTTAGTAAGTCACACACTGATCTCTTATTGTCAGACTTCATTGTAGAAAGAGCGACATCTCATAGTGACACTTTAAATGCGTGACTAGCACTTGAATGGGCGTAGAGCTTCTGATAGGACCGAGAGTGGCGTGTCTTATGGAGAATATCTGGAGAATAACTGGAAACTGAACGCCAGCCAGCCGACATCCACAGGACCTCATGCTGGGACAGACGAACTCCTTGCAAGACTTTAGTCCATATCAATCAATTGGAGGGAAAATGGCAGAAAGATGAGGTCGATTTTTTGAAAAATAAAGTGTCAAGTATTCATATCTACAACAACATTGGTTCCCGACTCGGGGGTCGACACCCCTGCAAGAGGTCGTTAAAGAACTCTGAGGGGGGTATAGACTGATTAACGGAGCATGAAAGAAGAAGAAAAATGTTCAGCTGCTCAAATTTAGATTTAGCTGTTTCTTTGATCTTTTTTTTTTCTCTTTTGAAACACTAAATAGGCTTCTAACAGTTATTCAGCTGAAACAGTGTGAGAGGTCTAGAGGAGAAAATCACTCTCTGGTGAAATTGCTTACCACCCATGCAACTAGTGATGAGGGGTCGCAATCAGACACAGCAGAAGTGTAAGATAGTAGAAGGCTGGCAGTATTCAGTATTTTTCTTGTCCAAAAATCCAAAGTCCAAAATCAAGAATGAGCTGATCCTTCTAACAAGTATTGTCTAGTGTAAGCCTGATATATCCTGTTCTCCATTACTGTCCATCAAAAACACATCGGTGTTACTACTGCACATTATCACGAACATTGTAGTTTATTACTCCCACACACACTATCCTGCTTAAGTGTATTAATTCACTGCTGAAAATGGTCCCCTCCAATTACACTATTTACTTCAGTTCAAGTAACATTGCCTAAAACCTACAGTGCTCCTGTGGTTTGGGAAATTACTGAGCCTTTTAGAAAAAAAAAGGAATATTTATACCCTGTTTTTTCTAATTTATGTAATAGGAGCCTTTGGCTTGGTGCTGAGTGCCAAAGACACACTTGAGAAGTCTGAAAGTATTTAGGGGTGTTTTGGACTCTTAAACTTGAACCACAATCCTAAAATATGAATTGACATGTACAGCGTAACACTGTGTCTACACTGAAAGCGAGACAAAACTTATTTTTAGGCGTTCAAGTCTATTTTACCCCCGTTTTACATGCATTACTATGCTCATTGGCTTTTGTCAGACAGCAGGCAAATCAGATTTGTTTCTCAAATCAGATCTTTAAGACAGACTGTCCGCACTGTTATTAGCAAGTAATCAGATCAGATTTGTGTATCTCGACAACATCAGCAACCTATCTGCATGGGATGATAACGTAGGCGACAGTAACTAGGTACGCTGGTGACGCAGCTTTGCAACGCGGAAGCATAAGAAATGGAGATCCATCATCCCCCCAAAGTGCTAGCAGACAATTTATTTCAGTGTTTGTGTACGAACTGTTGTTCTCTGTGTTGTCCTCCATACTGCTATGCTAGCAGCAGCATGGATTCTGCTCAGCCGCTCTGATGCACTTTCGTCAATCTGGATTTCACATCATTATGTGTCACGTTTGGAGTCACGCTATTCTGCCCTTTGTTTGAGTGCAAGTAGTTTTTTGTGTTCTGCAGTGCCCCCTCCTGATCATTCAACAGAAGTAGTTACAAAACAGGGAGTTTCCTCCAGAGCTAACCAGACAGAGTAGAGAGCTCATGTGTCGGCATCTGCTGCAGCTATTTATTTTCAACATTGTTGCCTTGGACACTATTTGTCCGTGAGTATTATGTGTTAGCGATTTCTTTACACTAAATGCATCCTATATTTGCTGTATATTTGTTTTGAGGTGACTAAATTGATGACTAGCATAGCTGCAACCTGTTAGCTAACCTGCTTTGCTCAGTGACACAGCATTTTTATTTTTTACATAGTTATGTCAGTGTAATGAATATTGTTCAGATTCTGATTTCTGTTTGCATTTGTGCTTTGTCGCAGTTTTACAATAAATGTGGATCTTCATTAAACATGCAAGAAAAGTTACGCCTTGTGTTTATTGGAGGACTGCAGACTGTTGGCTAACTGTCTAGCTTTGGATAAAGACTACTCATTGCGAGGACAGTATACACGCAAAAGACACTTTGAAATCTGCACTGAGATGCATCTGTCAAAATCTGATTGGAAAAGCCTTTCAAATCACCTCCAAATGCAGCTTAGATCCCATTTTCAAAAAAATCACATTTCATGTAACTTTTTTGCTGTCCAGACTTTATAAAATCGATCTGGATACAATCTGGATATGCCAAAAAACAGATTTGGGCTGGCGGTCTGAACAAGGCCATTGTGCTATTGGGCTCTGAGTGCTTCCAAAAGACCTACGCTCAACACTGTACCTGAACACCTCCAGTGTAGACATACATTATGGAGCACTCGCTGCTGCTGCTGCTGTTCTGCTAAATGTGCTGCTCATGCTACACTCTCTGTGTAGACATGGTGTAAGTGTAACGCCGGAGGACAACGAAGGAGGAGAAGTAAAGAAAGAAGATATGGTACATATAGCTACAATTTGGTCTCTGAAGTCTTTATCATCTCTGGATCGTTATCCATTCTGATATATTAATGAAGAAAGCAGCAGCACAGAGGAAAACGGTTCCTCCCACTGCCTGTCTCATCACTAACACATGAACCTATGAAGTCTGAGCATGTGCCTGAGCACCAAAACCCACGCCTTAACAGGGATCTCGAAGACATCTTCTCCATTAGAGATCTGGGAGTGTAGGATTAACCGACTGAAGCGAGGCGTGGATCACGTTACGCTCATGGCTGAGCAGGGAGGCATGACCGTGTGGTCAACCCGTCCTCATTCCCAGGGCATCAAATATGGGAGGCTCTGGTACATTGCTCTGGAAGACAAATAACAGAAACGCTTCGGTAACTCCGCTCCCATACAGTCAGCTCTGCATGTGTGTGGCTAGACTCATTTAAGAGCAACAGATGGCGAGGTCAGCACAGAGTGACACACTTCTCCTGCTGAATATCTCTCAGTATTGGAGCCTTAGCGTGTCCTACTGCTCATCGCTGATCGCTTACAGAGAGCCTGTATGAGCCTGAACTAAAAAAACAAGCATAAATAGTCATTTGTGCTGCATTCATATAATCCATTTACGTGTAATTTTCAAAAAGTAAATGAGAGAGTGCTCTTTTGAGAGACTGTGTTCTTGGAAAGGAGAAAAGACATGGAAGGGAACAGAATAATGTACAAATGGAGTATGTAATTCAGTGCTGACCTTAAATTCAGACAAATATATCTCGTATTGATTCCATCAGCATTATTTCAGGCCATTCCCACTGTCCATTAAGTTGTTTTGCTATACTATCTACATGATGCAAACTCTGCCTCTCTTTTCTTACCCCTGTGAAATGGAGCTTTAGCAACCTCCACTGCTGAAAGCATCATCTTCTGGGTGTGATGTAAGACATTACTGAAAATAACTGCTTGTTGTTTGAGTGGCGGTTTGCTTTTTTTTTTGCTTTTATTAAAGCCAAAAATAAAAACCCTCAATTCATCAGGCATTGTCTTCACCTGAGAGATTAAAAGGCCTGGAGGGAAAGTCATACACGTTGAAAACGCATAGAAATGAGCACGAAAGAGCAAAAAGAGCTAATTACTGTAAAGACTGTTGGGACTGCCAGTCGGAGTGGCACTTTTCTGCTCAGTTGGATCCATTTTCAAGTGAAGTGCTCGGGGCACTCAGCATTAAAAAGGCCACACTCGCTGCGCCTGGAAATGATAATGGAGCAACATATGCATACACTTAAAATGTTTTTAGAGAAATTACCGCCATTAAGCTGCTACAGCTGTGGTGGTGATTTCCAAAATCAGGCATAATTTTGAGCAAAGTCACAAATTGCAGTGCTAACTTGACAATGACAAGAGGACATTATCACTTGCCTTTGACAAGTAGACAAGTCATTGCGTTCTGTCCAATCTGCTGTTGCCCAAATTAATATCACACTGAGGGTTATGACACATATTTTAAGGACAGAGAATTCCACCACTTTGGTCCAGATTGAAATATCTCAACAACTGCTTAATCGATTGCCATGAAATTTTGTAGATTCATGATCCCCAGAGGATGAAACCTATTGAATTTGATGATCCCCTGACTTTTCCTCTAATGCCATCGTCAGGTCAAAACTTCAACTTGTTCAATGCTTAGTATGACCAAATACCTACAGAGCTAATGACGTTCCCATCAGCCCCATCTGTACTTTGCCTTTTGTGCTAATTAGAAAATGTTAGCATGCTAAAATGTTTTTGGTAAACATGATAAACATTATACCTGCTAAACATCAACATATTAGCATTGTCGTGGTGAGCATGTTAGGATGCATAAGTTAGCATTTAGCTCACAACACCACTGTGCCTAAGCATGGCCTCACAGTGCTGCTAGCATGGCTGTAGCCTCTCTAGTCTTCTTAAATCTTTGTTTCACTACTCTGCATCAATAAATGGCTTTATGTTTTAGTGGTTCAACTCATGGGCACTTCAGTTTAGTTTTAACATTTACTGTACTACATGCCCACAATCAGGTACATCTTTCCCTACATGTCTGAAAGGATAACAGCTTTGACATAAAGTATTTCAACATACAGTATTATACAGCATGTCAAATGTTCTTGAGATGAACAAAAACGAGGGAAAGCACAAAAGAAAGAAAAAGGCAAAAAAAACTAAAGAGAAACTGCAGGGCACTGTCTGACTAATGATCTGTGGAAGGTGCAGTACAAAAGCAGTTCTTAATACTACTACTGCTGTTACAGTACCATGATCATTGAAATATTTGCTCCCAGAGCATTTGGTGTGGCATCACATATTTTTTGCCACAAGAAGAAGAATGCCAATAATTTTAATGGTGGTGTTCAACACGAAACATACTATTGGGACTTTTATCTGTGCACACACATGTGTGCACATACTGTATGAGAGATGCATTGCACATGTACAGTAACATTTCCTCTGAAAGGTGATCCAGCTGGCAGAACAGTCCCTGTTTTCTTTCCCCTGGACTCTTTTGTTCCAACACTGCAGAGATATGACATTGTCTGCAGCTGATGAATGAGTCTCTCTGCTCTCTTCATTAAAAGTCTGAGCTCCTCCAACGTCTACGTAAATCACCGGGGTTACTTCGCCTCAGCATTTCTCTGCTAATAACAGTAAGGTAAAAAATATTATTATTATCATGTCTTGTCTGTTGCAGCACGTTTCTGTCGATACTGTCCTTTGCAGAATTTGACTGGGATCAGAATGCTTTTAGGCTAGAATGGTTGCCCCTGAATCTGCATTATCAGAGCAGATTGTACCCAGATAGTGTTAGTGTAGTCTGGAATATGGAGCATTGGTGTTAAATCCTGACAATGTGCTGTAATGTACTGTTTTTGTTTGAGAGCAACCAGGATATAAGTTGTCTTGAATAATTCTCTCTCTGCTCACCCAATAATATGCCTCTTTTCTCAATCTGGCACAAAGATGTATGGAACCATCTAGCAGAGGAAATTGCACATCAAGGAACCAAATTGAAATCAGTTCCTGTTTGATTCAATCAGTAGTACTAAACTGCATCAGATCTGCAGGAGAAAATATAGTCCATTTCATCACAGACACAGAAATATCCAGAAAAAGATGAACACATTCTCAGCCCATGATTATGACTCACTGATGAGATTGTTGTTGCAGCAACAAATCCAAGACCACAGATAAACAATGCAAATATTTCAACTGCTAACAGCTACACAGACAGTTTAATACCTTTGTAAAGCACCTGCCACTTCACATTAACTCTGCTGCTCTCACGAATAAATATCCCCATTGGGTGATGGTGTTAAATACTGACCCATCCTGCATTCCCTACAGGTGTATTCAACTTGATACAGCTCTCCCATAGTTCAAGGTCTTTCAATGCATGTCAGTCTTGATACAAGTCTGCAAACTGCCTGCATCCCCCACATTACTATTTGTAGTCAAGATAATATTCTTTCCAGTGGTTCCAATATTCCCTAGTGGCATGTATATATTGTGAAAGTGCAGATATCTTTAAACATAAACACAGATAAAAACTAAAGGTGCATATCAATATGCTGTGTGCTTTTGAGAAGTAATGTGTTGTTTGTAAGGGGAGCGGTTGCTGCCAGAGTGGAGCTTACTGGCTGTCACTGTGGTTGATCTGAAGGACGGATAACACTCGCCGAGCCCTGAGGTCGCTGTCGCTGCTGCCACCGGGAGGGAGGTGTGAGATATAGGTGAATATGAAGGGCCAGCCCCCCTGTCTTCATGGCTATCAATCTGTCCCTCTCTGTCCTACTGTGTCTTTCAGTGCCTATCTGAAAACTTAACACACACCTGACTTTTGGTTAATTCCTCCAAGGCACCCTAAGACCTCTCAGACAGGGAACAGAAATTAATGTTCTGGCTCGCCTGTCAAGAGCTGGTACACTAAAATAACAACACCTGTCAGGAAAGAATTATTTTCATGGGCAAACATACTTTTTCATAGAAATATATTTCACCCACAGGGTTTTCAATGCTATTTTTTTTTATTACAGAATGAAATACCTTTAACAAAGAAACAATATCCAAGATCAGTTGACTGAATCATGTATGAAAAGGAACTAACTTCTTTTTAGATTTGTCAGTGGATAAAAGGAGAAAATGTCAACACTTAGTGCTTGTTTCCATGTTTCCCTGCTCTATTTGACCATGACCAAGACTCTATACAATCAAGCCATTTGAAAGTTACCCCCCTCACCTTTATTGACTTTCTCCCCCAAATGCAGACTTTCCCTCGGACCCTAGACAGCATCCGCACTCTTATAGGTTTTTTGTGGTAAATATGATCGATATTAAGTGAGCTTACCACTTTCACAAGCATCTTGTGTCATTACCGCTCTATTTCCATCAGCCTCTCATTACAAATAATGATACATGTCTTTCGAGAGAACAGAAATCACTGCGTGAGTGCTGTATGTGATGTATCTTTGTGAGCCACAATTCCCACAATCCACCTCTTTACATGCCAGGGGGGAAATACACAAAAAGAAAAAAGGCTTAGGAAGATTTTTGTTAGGGTTTGCTGAGCCTTAGTGTATCTACTCCCTACTCAGGCTGCACAATGTGAGCAAACTAATGGTTCAATCTGACAGCCGTGGGGAACCAGGAATGTTAGGAAATAAAAATGTATCATTTGTTTAGCGTAACACAGTGGGAAACAAACTATTCTGGGGTTCGGAGACCTCATCAGGACTAGCATGTCAATGTTTTTGCCGTCTCTTGTATAGTTTGATGTCTGCAATGTGTTCAGTGATGCTTTGG
The DNA here is from genome assembly GCF_910596095.1 of Thunnus maccoyii. Classification (NCBI taxonomy): domain Eukaryota; kingdom Metazoa; phylum Chordata; class Actinopteri; order Scombriformes; family Scombridae; genus Thunnus; species Thunnus maccoyii. The sequence continues at coordinate 22,931,483 of NC_056550.1, forward strand.
ATGCCGGGGTTGTTAAAATTCCCGATCTGTCCCTGACCCTTTTTGCCCAATCATCTTCCAGGAAGGAAAACTAAGATTGGTCTGACACGTCTGTAAAGGAATCCAACGCATCATCAAACCTGACATTTGTGTCGTCTTATCCTGGCTTAAGATACATCAGTAACTGTCAAATTACATGTTTAATATGGCATTAACGATTAGTGACACAAACTTCTATTTTGCACTATTAATTTGCATCCAACTGTTAATCTCATTTAGGTATTTTGCATAACTCCCCTTTACGTATTTACATTCAGGATTCCTTTTCACTCCCCTGATTTCTCCTAACAAACAAGAGTCTTTCTTGGAGAAAGGTCATTCATAATTCTGCATGTCACTAATCCATTTGGCCTTTCTGTTTTATTTGCCTGGGTCGGACTATAATCACATCATTCCATTCAACCCTGCAATCTTCGCTGTGTATTTTTAGCCTCTGAGAGGATGCTTGGATGCTGTGCAATTTAGCTTCTCTCTTACATACAAACACAGGAGATAATATCTCGTTTTTAATCACAGACCAAAAGTGAGACGTTAAGCAGTCAGTGAAAGGCGATGGGTGATAAAACTACACATTAATCGCACAGCAAACTGTTGCAGTCAAACCCAATTAATTTCCAGAATGTGCTGTATGGTTTGCATTAGCGCTCAGTTAATGGGCGGGGAGCAAGTGAGTCAAGTGAGGCCGACAGGAGTAATATTCTCTTCGTAAGTCACTCTGTTAAATGAGGATGGTTTGATATCAGAGGAGAAAACTCCAGCTCACTGCGGGGTGGCAACAGAAGAAAGCTAATGACTGTGGAGATTATGGTGCAATTAATAATTAGCTATTATAAACACGCCACTTCGATTAAAATAATAAACATGATCAGAGGCATTATGAATAAAACAAAGGAAATTTCTGAAAGAGGCACTAAAATATGAGTTTGAAACATTAAAGTTATCAACACTGAATGCAAAATAATAAACTCTTTACACCATAAATTTCTCATATCATGGAAGTGAGGCAATATAGTGTATTAATCAAAATGGGTTTTTTTTTAAAGACATTATCATAAAAGGAAGAAAAAACATGAAAGACTTCCAAATACATACTGTATATGAAAGCAATGATAACTGAAATATAATAAGGGAACATAGTGAATGATGGATGAGCCAGTGCACGGGATATGTCTAGATATATGTAAAAAGATCACAGAGACAAACACATGGTCCAACTATCATTTGGTTTCGTTATATTTTCAACTTTTTATGAGTAGAAAATGTCAGATCAAAAAACCTCAGAACAAGTTACTGAAATCAGAGGCAGAAAAGAGGAGAGCGTGCAGCAGCATAGTGAAGCACATTGAATGGAAACATGATAAACAGAACTACAGAGGCCAGAGCGCTGTCCGTGGTGCTGATTCTGAGCCAGCTAGTAGCAGCTGCCTGTTCTTTGTACATAGATAACCATGTTATCCAGATTAGAGTGTTGACAATTTGACAAGAGTCTGGATTTTTTTTTTTTTTTTTTTTTTTTGGTTTTTCAAAGCTTGTAAGAGCAAAAACAACAACAAAGGTGCCCTGTGGAGTTTTCTTGTGATCTTTTTTAATTAATTTTTTTAACTTAATTTATTGCAACTTTGTTTTTGTTTTGTTTTTTTAAACCTGACTGAGTGCACAATAATTCCAATGTATATGTACTTTGTGCCTGTGCAAATAAAGTCTCTTGAATGTTGAGTCAAATGTGTTCAATGTGTGTTTAATCCATTTAATTCTGCATAAAATGCAAAAATGATATTTGAAAGTATTTTATATCCTGCATTGTTTACATCAATATTTACTGGCTTGCAGTCTTCTCTGCATTTGATGGCGCATTGCTGTGTTTCTCAGTGCATTCCAGCCCCAGTCAAATGTCTCGGTTTCTTATATTTAAAATGAAAGAATGTTGATATAATTATGATTTTAGATGAGAACATGCAAGTTATTGATAAATCATTCTAATCTATTTATGTGATTATCACAATTTAATTTTTAGAATGACGAGTTACCTAAACTTATTCATAAAAGTTTGTGCACTCAGAGGGAATCGATCCAAATTCAGTTCTGGATACTCTGAGCGAAAAGACATAAACTCAACTAAAAGATTCTGACTGGAGTGGAGCCAGAACATAATGGCATTTAATTTGACATTTGAAACATTAAAACATATTAAATGATTAACCATGGAGCCCAAAGAACAGAACATTGATTAGGCAATTAAAGCTGCTTTTTGAGGGTTTTTAATAAGGTTTCATTTTCATACCATCCATTTATTTATCCAACCAACTGTTTATCTGTCTTTTCTGTTGTAATTTGATTTTTTTTTTCTTTTACTAAAGTGAGAAACATTGTATCACACATAAATGTGGTCATAAATAATAACAACATCAACAAAAGTCTCTGGCAAACTTCCGTCTTAGCATAAGAGATTCTGCCAAAGTCAGTAACAAAACAGTTCCTGGTTTTTGTTACATCCAACAGAATGATGCCAGAGGCAGTTCCCATCTCAAGTGAATGCAGCATAAAATCACATAAAAGAAAGGGACGTAGTCTGTCACCGAAAATTTACTCCCTCTGTACATATGGGAAAGAAAATGTCACTGGCTCTTCAATCATTAGTCTCTTGCCATCTTTCTAACACTTCCACCATGACATCAGTTAATAAAATGAGTATTAACTTTCACTTGTTCGAGGGACGTGTCAATTTTGAGTTATATCTTAATTATATGCTGTTCCTAATTTGTATAATACAACCTGTTTTTACAGGCTGTTATAGAGTAACTCCCACACTATGTTAAATTCAAATGACACTTCATTTGAATTTACGCATTGCTGGTTAAGGAGGCTGGAGTAACTATCCAAGGTGCTGCTTTTGAGGCAGTCTATGGTCATATTATGACACAGCTGGTACTGTGTGTGCTGCAGTAGCCATTTAAGGTAGCAGAGGGTTTCACAAAGATGTCAGACTGGTCTATTGAGTTAGACAGGACTTAGTATTGGAGTTTGACTTGAATATGTGCTAGCCCTGTTATAAATTGTCAACCTGCCTGGTATGTTCCCTGCCTTTCACCCGGTGTGTGCTGGGATAGGCTACAACCACCTCACAGCATAAGCATACACAGGAAATGAATAGATGGACTGATTATAGTAGTCTAATCCAAGTTGTTGTTGTTGTTGTTGTTGTTGTTGTACAAAAACAAAGACTGACTAACTTTAAGATGTTAAATTTAACTCTACCTCCAAGCTACCTCAGAACAATAGCTTTGTTTCTGTTGGAACAATCAATGGCACCTGCTGACAGCCAGCGGAGAGGGGAAAACTTGACTCAGTTTGTATTCTACTAAAAGTATTGTGGAGTGAGCAATAACATGGGGAATATGTTTTAGAAACCGCAGGAACCCTTTGAAAAAGCATATTCTTGACTCATTTCTTGCAGGTAAAACATCATTGCAACTACAACTTCTTTCACACTCCCCACTCTGTTTTGTGCTAAAGGGGAAGAAACTGCACAGATTAAATGGGTTTCTCTCTCATACATATCTTTTTAAAGTTCAAATAATTTACTCATGACTTCTTTTTACTTTTAAGCAACAGAGGCCAAAACTAGACAGCTTTTGGGAACCAATGACGTGCAACCAATTTGTTAGATCTAAGCCATGGTTAAAGTCTGTTTATATGAAACAAACTCCTGGTGTGATGCAGGCAGGGCTTTCAGTCAATAGTTCATTCAAACCGTGTTGTTTAGTGATTGTTTACACCTGTTCTGTTACCTTTTAAAACTGTGCAGAGACAGGGTAAACATGTTGCATTGTTAGTTTAGACTCTGCTATCTGTTTGTGTGTTTTACTGTTGTAAGAGTGCAATCCAAGGCTGTTTATTTGTGGTCTGCCCTTTCAGGTGCAGTTGTTTTTATTGTGTTTTCTAGCTGGATCCTATTATAGACTAAAGCAAACTTCTGCCTTTGAGTCACCTCTACAGCTTGGTCCAGCATCTCCAATTCTGCACAAAGAAAATACTACACAAAAAGGCAAAGTGAGTGAAATTTGTCTCCATGAATGTTTATTTGTGGTCTAAAATACAGAAACTAACCTTAACTGCCGTCAACCTGCCAGGGAGTTTGATGTTGATTGTTTGTTTGATGCCGCGGACACATGAAAGTCAACATCAGACAGCAAAGAAGACATAAGTTAGTATAACAAAAGTTTAATATTTGGACTGGCCTCAAGAAAGTCTGGACCAGCAGACTATTTAAATATTGTGGCAGGACCTGAAGGAAACAGTTAATGTTCAACAGCAACTGAACTGAAGCTGTTCTGCTGGGAGCATAAGCTATAATTACTCCACAGCACTCAGAGCTAAATTAATTACTTCAGCGCACTATTTAGTTGCCCTTACTGATAAAGGTTATATAACTGTGTTCTGGAGAAAAATAAAACAGGGAAAACAGGGAAATGGGTGGACAAAGGTTTATGATTAAAAGTAAACAAGTCATTTTGCTACTTAAAAGGACTGGTTTTACATAAATGTTCTCCTCTCTTCTTTTTCATCTTGTGAAATCCCAAATCATGTACATAGTTTTTTTAGTCATGCTAGCAGCGTGACTCAAGGGATGGCAATGTTTGTCGCTCTGTTAGTGTTTAGTGCTAATTAGCAAAAGTTAGATTTCATAAACATTACACCTGCTAATCATCAGTAGCATCATCACTGTGACCATGTTAGCATGCAGACATTAACATTTAGCTCAAAGCATCACTGTGCCTCACAGAACCACCAGGGTGGCTGTAAACTTTTAGTCTTATTGAGCTGTAGCAATATGTAAATCAGAAATATTTTCCAATGGTGAGACTATTCAACAGGAACCATCTGATGAGTTAAAATTTTCTGCAAAGTTGTCTTGAACTTTTTTTTTTGATTATTGTATCAATCAAATAATTTCTGAGAGGATTGGACATGATTAAGTCAGTGGCTTCTAGACTGACAATATGTCTACATCATTTAACAGACACGAGTGGTTTGGAGAGCATGGCAGTGATGGAGGGGATATGCCGCAGCCTGCTCGATGGCTGTTATGATGCCAGTATCGTTTATGAGTCAATCAATCAATTTTTATTTATATAGCACGTTTCATATACCGGCCATAGCTCAATGTGCTGCACATGACGAAAGACAATGTGACAAAAACAAAAGCAAATAAACAGGTGAGCAAAGGCACAAAAGGGCAAAACAACAAATTAAAGAATGAAGCAACAATAGATGAATAAAACAAGTGATGATACACCTGAAGTAAAAGTCAGGCTAAAAAGATATGTCTTCAGGTTTCTTTTAAAAATGTCAACAGAGGTGGAGTCCCTCAGATCCTCAGACAGACTGTTCTAGAGACTAGGGCCACAGGGTTAAAGGTTTTAACCCGATGCCGTTCCTGAAGCCTTGGTTCTGGACTTTGTTGTCAACTGAGAGACTGCACCTTTGCTAGGCTACATTAAATCCACTGCTCTGCAGCTGATTTAACAACATAACTCTACCTCTGCAGTTGTCCGTGTTGGCACCAATGACATCAAAAATCAACAGTCAGACACTCTCAAACAGGAGTTTGTATGCCTCGTGTAGCAGGTAGTTATTTCCGGCCCACTGAGAAATATTGCTAAATTCAGGCCCATCATGTCCATAGCTGAGATGGAGATGATTATGCATGCATTAATTTCCTCCCATCTCGATTACTGCAATTCCCTTTTCACCTATTTTAGCAAGACATCCCTGAACCGCTTACAAGTGGTCCAAAATGCTGCTGCCAAGCTCCTGACCAAGTCCCCCAAAAGGTCTCATGTAACACCAATCCTGATGTATTTATAATGGCTTCCCATCAAATTCAGAATCCAGTTCAAGATCCTTGTAATCACATCCAAAGCCTTACAGGGTCAGCGTGGACACCTTTAAAAAGCAGCTCATTTGTTTAGACTTGCTTCTGATTAATTTATTTTGTTTATTTCTGTTTTTGCCTTGTGTTTTTAGCTGGATGTCTGCATTTAATGTTTGTTGCTCTGTCTCTTATTCACTTTTTTTATTTGCTTGTTTGTTTTTATTGTGAATCACTTTGTGATGTCTGCCTTTGAAAGGTGCTATATATTGGTGCTCTATATACAGTAATTGTTAGTATGGGTGACTGGCATTTGACAACAGTAGGAAGATATTCTAAAGAGCTAAAAACACTTCAAATGAGACATTTCTGCTATCAAAGGCCTTAGAAGCAATAGTAGCTAACCCTCCTTTCCTTTTTCCTTGTCTACAGAAATAAAAGTCATATATTGAGGGGGCCACGTTGATGAGGACAATAGGTGCGTCAGAGTTCAGCCAAGTTTCCAATAAAAACATACAATCTAGGTGGTGCTCTACAATAAGGTCATTGACCTTAAGTACTGGCTCAGAGGGGACTCTGTAAATCAAAGAGTATGGTCTAGACCTGCTCTACGTGAAAAGTGCCCTGAAGATAACTTCTGTTATGATTTGGCACTATATAAATAATACATTGAATTGAGTTGAAAGCTTTGTTTGACAGGGACCTAATATTAAAAAGTGCCATTTGCAGTTTTTGTGGATTATGCTGCTGTGCACAGTTAATGGAATAATAGTGTTGTTTGTCATGACTGGTCTAGGCACTATGGCATTTTTATTTTTAGCTTTGCTATAGAATACAGATCTGTCAGTGATTGTGACTGGTATGTCCCTAGGTGTGGGAGTGGGAGGTTTAGGCTTAATAGAAGAAACAGAGAAATGAGTGTGATTGGATAGGGGTTTAAATGACAGGCGGGACCTGTGGGGGGACCTCTCATGGGAAACAGTATGCTGAGGTTGTACTGTAGAGGAAGAGGGAGGATCCAGGGTGTGTGTGTGAGATGTAAACAGTGAGATGCAAGGGAGGGACTGCACTGCATGCTGAAAGTTCACCAATAGAATTTGGCTACCCTGCTTGTTGGGATAGATCCCATCTCCTTTAAAAAGAGAGAAATGATCACAAAACAAATTAAAATTGTCAATAAAGCCCATGTTGTGAGTCCTGCGGGAAGACTGGAGCCAGATGTGAAGGCTGAGGATACTACTAAAATGGCCAGCTACCAAGAGTGGGGATGAGGCCTGATATAAAACAGACTTTCCACAGTCCTTCAAAAATAAAGGAGGTTAAAATTGTTTTTGGTGCACTCAGACTCCTGATGGATTGTGTCATTTGTCCCCACATGTACCATTATTCTTTTAATAGAGGTCGGGAGTGAGGGCAGTAGATCCTGGATTTTATCAAGGATGTAAGGGACCATATCTCCAGAGAAACAATGTATGATTGGTTATGGAATCTCCAATAATTAATGTAGTGGGGGGGGGGTGTATGAGGAGACAGGACAGTGGATGTTCAGTTATCTCCGTCTGTGTTGAGTTCAGTTGACTAGGCTGGAGGGTCTGTGCAGGCAGACAGGGGTGAGAAGACGGCCTCAGTCTTGAAAGATAAATTATTCCCTGCGTGTCTGATTGCAGCCTCCATCAATATCCTATGACAGGAGAAAGAGGCCATACCCCAGAAAGAGAACTGCTTATTTTTCATTCCCATGGTGGAGTGACGAGCCATCCGATGAATGCACAGGTGGAGAAGACACAGTGGTGACGGGAGGTGCCATAGCCAAAGAGGGGTCCGGGTCGGATGGAGTTGGGACTGCAGTGGCATTGCCAGGATGGACCTCATCCAGCAGGATTGCATATCGGTTAGAGAGAATTAAGGGAGGTTGTGGGGAAGTCCCAACTGAATTTCTCTTGCAGCCATACTGTACCACCTCTGTCCAGGACGATGGTATCCATGGACTGGCTCAATTTGGTGTGGAGCTATAAAACGGGGCCTTGGGCCTGGTTGCGGTGCAAACCCCTAGATCATCTGGCAGCGTTGGGGTGACCATCTGCAGTGTTGTAGCATCCAGGTCCAATGCAGCAGTGGTGGTACCCACTGCTCCTCCCTATAGCTCACATTCAGAGGACTGGAGCACTCTCCTTGGCTGCTAGATTGTCTGGGCAGACCAGTACAGTGCCAGTGTGCAAGAAGGCCAGCCAAGGGAGGGTGGCAGCAGTACCCGAGACCATCGGGGACACCAGGGAGGTGGGTGATCAGGCAGCTAAGAGTGGAAGACTGCATATATAAAATATGCTTTGCTTACACAGCTGCTACAGAGACACAGCTGTCAAACAGCTTTACCTTTTCTCAGAACTCGTAGTCCAGGTGGTGAATATCATCCCTTAACTGTGGGTAAGCAAGTTTGCAGTCCACACACACAATCACAACAGCTTGTTTTCAGACCAAGAATAACTCATAGAACAACAGAACTGTTAAAACGTAAAACTTAAAACAGCAAGATAAAAGTAGTCCAATGATCGGTAAAAGATTAGCGTTAAGAACAGGTTTTACTTGCAGTAGAGAGTGACGCGTGACACCCGTCATTGGGCTCTTCAGCACAATGTAGTGGAGCGGTTCTGAAGCCGTGTCAAATATTGTGTTTTGAACCACAGGCATTGTGATGGACTGCCCAGATGATCGCTGTGTTGGGGGTGATAAACAATGAATTGGGTTACCAAGGGAATAAAAAAGCTGTCTGTCTTTACACAGGAAAGTCACACACAGCTTCAGATCCAGCAAAACTGAGCACAGTGTCTGTGTTATAGTGTTTTTACTTTGACCATACTCCATGCGTATACACAACTTAAATAGAAATACAAAAATAGGTTTAATAACATATTCAAAAGTAGAACTCTAACTTTCATTTTCTCCCAAAGTAGAAGAGGAGCTGAATCTTTCAGCGGCCCTCCTCTGGTGCCGCTTTCTTCTTTGAGTGAGTCGCCTGTGATCTGAGATTTGTCACTCAAAAAAAGCAGGATTGCAGCTGTCATACTACTTGTCAGGAACAACATGTTTCCATCCGGCTCAGGAGGTGTCAAGGTGCCAGCAAAACTCACATTCAATCACTTTCGAACGGCGTGAGTATTAGTGGTCTAATATATATCTCTCAATCCTGTCCATTCCCCTCTAGCTGCTGTACATCAGCAGCCATATCATGAGGGAAGTTTTTGACACACTTGTTGCTTTCTCACAACAAAACTCTCAGTGACAGACTGCTGCTTTAAATCTTCTTCTTTTGTTGTGGTCTGTGGTTGTTTAGATGCCCTGGATTACTCTGAAGCCTCTAAACCATTTCTCTTTGAAGCTGCATTAAAAGAAGGTTTATAAAAGAAGCTCAGAGCAGACAGACATTAAATCCTTCCTCACCTCTATGGCCTGAAATGCACTGTTTGTCAACAGTGAGGTACAGCTATTGGTCGCTTCTTCGCCATCCTCAGCTGGTTGTGTGTCTGCATCACATGCATCACCTGTCTGCCAACCTGACTGACAGCCTGTGGATTGGATTTAATTACTTCTTCCTGGTACCATTTTTCAACACTGCCAACAATCTGCTTTACTTCATAATGCTTTCATACATTCTAACTGATTTCTCGTCAACACAGGACGTGTGCCTCTGCATACTGTAAGCCATGCTTCTTGTGTGAGTGTGTTTGTATGGAAGGATACAATCCTCTCTTTCCTCACCTGTTCTGATGCACCGATTTCTTGCAAAGCACATCTCATCTTATTAGTTTTATTTTCACAGACGTCACTGCGATGCACCAGGCAGCGGATCAGCATCACAGAGAAAAAACTGGCTGTACAGCTCCAGCCTCCATTGGCAACATTCAGTCCATAAAAGACAAGGTTAAGACAGGGCATGGCAGCAGCAGAATAAGGCCAGGTTTCATTTCACACATCACTGACCAATTCGCAGTGACACTAAACAAAAGATATCCACGACAAAGGCAGCAGCGGTTAGAGAGCCCTCAAATTCTCAGTCCGTGGCCCTAAAATTTAGAAGTGGTTCTGGAAACAGCAACAGTGGACAGTAACACTTACACAGCAGAAGGAATAGAGTGAGCACAGTGATAAATGTCTACATCTCTGATCTAGGAGAGGACAAGGGGTTCACTAGAGCTTTCAAAGGCATCCCTTTTTTACATTTAAACTGCAGTTTCAGTATCTTACACACTCCACCTAAAGGGTTCCAGTTAAAAGAAGTCAAAAATACCCATAAGTGGAAAGACAAGATGCTCTCAGCTCTTACAACGCTATGGATATAATAAAATACTACAGACCTGTCATTTTAAAGCAGTGACTGCTTCTGTAAACGTGTTCAGATTTGCTCAGAGAGGCTTTAATATTGGATAGTAATCTGACTGGTGATCATTCTGGTATTTTTTGCAGCAGAAACCATTCATTATTGTGTGTGGCTCTAGGGATTTCAATTTCAGTAGTGTTTTGGTTGGTTTACCATTTTGATCCGGGCTGACATATTTCAATAACCTTTGAATGGATTGCTGTGAAATTTCAAACATAAACTCATGGCTCCCAAAGGATGAAGCGTAATGTCTTGGGTGATCCTGTGACCTCTAGCGCCACCATGACTTCCACATTTGTGGTTTTAAGTGAAAAGTCTTGACAAGTATTGAAAAGGTTGCCATGAAATTTGATAGACCTGTTCCGCTCTCGGTGAAGTGTAATGACTTTGTTTGATCCAGAGCTAATGACATTTTCATCAGCCTGAGCTATACTTCATGTTAAGTGTTTAAACCAAGATGGTAAAAAAAACGGTACGTGCGGTACGGTACCTACTAAACATTAGTATGCCGCTAGCGCCGCTTGCGTGACACTCTTGTTACCTTCTGTAAATTGCTGCTCTGTATGCTGTTTCCTCGTGGAATTTCAAATGCATGCAGGCTTAGGAACTCACTTTAAAATGCATGAACCCGATAGACTGCACATGTTGAGTGTCAAAGAGTGTCAAAAGCTTGTGGCCAAACTGTATTATAATGGTAAAAAACAGACCGTTTCTTCGTCTCATAAAACATGTGATACTCAACAGCGGTGGTGGATTGAGTTCTTTTTGTATGTATTAAACGTGGGACTGAAATTGTTTTTTTTGTGTGTGTGTTACAGCTAAATCACCTCTTCTGAGCTCTGCTGTGAGAAAAAAATATGGACCCAAAACAGGAGAAATTTATATTTTATGTTTCTTTTTTAAATATTTTTTGGGGGTCATTAGGAATGAGAAAGTGTGTCCAAACTTTTGAATGGAGCTGTGCACCGACACTTCAGAGGCTCAGAGGAACAGAGAACATTTCTGATATTTTTTCCAAATATCTTTCTTCTTTTTTTAATAAGAGACTATCAAAGGATCTTTTCACATTTTTTTTTCAAGTCTGTCTAAAATCAATAGTCAGGTGCACAAAGGACCATTGAAGCTGGCTTTGCTTTCTATAATCATTCCTCCTGTTCATACTGACTATTAGAAGATTGAAAGATCCCCTCCCAAAGCACTTACAATGTGATTGGGGACAAATTCACAGCCCTCATTTAGAGCAAAAATGCATTTCAAAGATTATCTGAAGATAATATGAGGCTTCAGCTGTCTGAGTTAGTTGAATAAAGTGGATATTTTCCTCAGTTAGTCTTTTTAGTAAAAAAATGTCCTCTCTGTGTCTTGACCAACAATGTTTTCCTGTTTAGCTGCAGTGGAAGTAATAGTTTCTTTCACAGTAAGAAACAAAACAAAAGAAATGAAAACAAACTTTCTTCAAAACTAACTTGAAATTAAAATCAGATTATTTAAAAACTGACAATACTGTCAAAACAGACGCATATTGATATCCCATCATAACTAGAGGCTGACCCCGTGTAAATATAAAACATAACATGACGACTTTAAACAGTCCAACATGATCGCATTAAATTCACTGAGAGAGTGAAGAATGTCTTCAGTCAAGTGGAGAGAGCAGTGTAAATATAAGACATCAGTGAAATTACTCTAGCTTGATGTGGAGCACCAGGAGTCTGATGTGGAATAATATGACCTACTTATACACACCACATCACACCCGACAGCTGCCTCAGAGATGAGGGACAGACAATGAATGTGAAATGCTGAGGTCTGTAAATCAAGGATGCTGGCCTGAATGAGATGGAAGCATATCTATTATGTCTCCTTAATTGGCAAAGGGACTGAAACCACCTTCTGCGAGATAAAAAAAAAAAAAGGAGAAAAAAACCCTCCTGATGATTTAAATCTGCTTGATTCATTGTCGAGAGGAATTGCATTTTGCGTCTTGCACTTCACAAACACAGATGTACGAATGCAATCGACACAGAAACGGACACACACACCTGGATGTGAGCTGTGGAACATGAGGGAGGGCAGTGACAGAGCTGCAGGTCTGTGGAGCTCCTCAGGGACTCTGATACTGTTCAAACACAAAGACAGATGGGAAGGGATGTGAGGAGGGGTCGTCATTATCACGCTATGCTCACAGAGCACTCATCACAACTTTTTCCCATATAATTCCCATTCGAGATATTACATTTCTGTCGTGTGTGAGCTGCAGAAGCACTCCTACGTGTTAAAGAGCCGTCCTTTGGGAACTCACAAGAGGCATATAGAGAATATTTGGAGCTGGGAGTGCTCATTTATGACTGTAAGAAAGATAAGATAAACTGCTGACGGCAAAGTCATTAACATGAGCCCCTTTTTCAAAGCATTTGCTGGCAGATGCTCACCCCCGTCTTCAGACGAACATCTAGTCACCACTGATCTATCTGACACCAGCAGACTAACCATGCTGAGATCCAGTCTAATCCTCAAAACACTTCAAAGCTGAGGAGGAGCGTGTGGTCTGCAATATGCTCTGTTGTACTCTGTTAGAGGAAAAAAAAAAAAAAAGTTATCTCAGTGATATTGGATTTGAAGCACAAAACATTATCTTAACATTTGTCCCATGAGACTTACGCTTCAAAAGGCTGTCTTTATTTTATTTTGATGTTTGATATTCTGATGGAAAAAAAACTACATGTAGAGAATTGTCTTGTATCATTACACGGATAATCAAAATAGAGTATCCAATTGTACCCAAGGGGAACAGGCCTGGCCTATGTAAGAGTGTTTATTCCAGAAAATTGTGAGGCTTACATTATATTTAATAAAAAGAAATGTGTGTATTAACAAAAGCAAATGCTATCTTTAAATCAAGCTTAGACAATAGTGGCAACATTTAACAGCTAAAGCACCAGATGTTTCCTTCAAGAGTTGTTGGACATTAAAAAACAGAGCTAAAAGGAGTAAATATTGGACTTACATTCATCAAGAGGCCATAAACACAACTCCACGTACCGTCTGTGTCTAGTACATTTATTTTATTTTTTTCCCCATGGGATTTTTCAACCATTCTTTGGCGCAAATCTTTCTTCTGTGGTTCTTCAACTAGCAGTCATTCCACTAAATTAAACACTGCCATCTGTAACCTGGATTAAACACACTTTGGAGTGATCAGCCTTTTTACAGTGTAGTAGACGTGTCAGGATAAAAAATTCTCCAAATGAACACATTTGAAAAGGGGCAAGACAAAGAGCTTCTGTCTCTGCTGAGAGATGGAAACATGCCAGTTTAGTTCATCACTTATACAAGTTTCTGTTAGATCACTTTAGCGGGCCCTTTTTGAACAATACAACTTACAGTGCCACGCTTTTTCTGAAAACTGGCAAGAAAATGTCAACTTTCTCACTGACTAACCAGAAGAAACTGTATCAACTTGGCAGAACTCCAAAACTCTTCTACAGAAATGTAGGAGAGTGAATTGGGAGGGAAAATTAAAGACTCTCTGTCCTGATTATGCCTCATTGAATAAACAAAACAGCCCAAAATTATGACTAAATTACATAAAATAGATATATATATTTTTGATTCACTTCAGTTTAATTCTGTATATTTTCACAAATCATTGTCTCTCCATTGTATTCAGATTTGGTCACGCCCCAGCTGCATAGTTTGATTGATACCTGGCCCTGCAGCAGTGAATGAACCCATGCAAATAACAGCCATGTCTCAGCTGAGCGTACATGTATGCTGTGCGATAGCTTTGACATCTGGCAAAAAAAAAAAAAAAGATCCAGCTAACACAACACAGTGCCATGGTTTGGGTATTCACGCTGGCTAACATGATGGCCACTGACCTGACAGTAGATGAAAGCCTCGGGGCTGGAGTCAAGTAAACACCCCCGCTCGCCCTCATTATGTAGAGCTGTCAGTGTGGACTTCAGCTCACTAATACAGTACTGCAGAGCAAACAGAGAGTAAGCTACTTGTCCTCAGACCAGCCCATCCTCACAAGAAAAACAACAGTATAGGTCTAAAATTCAGCAGGCAAAAACAACCTATAGTTATGTTTACGCCATCTAGCGGATATAGCAATTATGACCCGGTCAATATAAGGTGACATTTTCCTTATAAGGAGGAGGCAGGTTGGGTAGATGGTTGGATAGTTAGATGGGAAAAAGTGGACTTAGCTGCAGGAGACAGCTGATTGCTTCCATTTCTAACTGCGAGTGTCATGTTTCCAACTGTGAGTCAGGATATTTTTTTGAAAACTGTAATGTTGTGACGTTTACTGTTGCCATGATGACGACTCTTGCGTAACTTTAAGGAAGTGGAATCCATGTATCAAGTGATCATTTTAACCCAAACCATGATCTTTCCCTAACCCTAACCAAGTGGTTTTCATGCCTAAACCTAGCCAGACCTTAACCACAGTGTTGTCACATCATATAACATAATTATTTTTTTTAACAGTGCTTTGTAACTGTTTTGGAAAGTGGCATATTACACTCCTAGGGGTCATTTGTCAAGTCCCCGGGTCATAATTACCACAGCTCCTAGATGGCGTAAACGGTACGAGTTTGAGGTATGAGAATAATGAATATAATCCAGGACAATAAATCTTAAAAACAAATGTCTGAAGGCAAATTGCATTAGTTTACATTCCAGTTAGAGCACACTGCAGTCACCAAGGAGAAGAACAATTGGAGACCTTTACTTTGTCTTGTACCTATGAATTCCATATCTCATAATTGAAAGTTATAATTACAAGATAACTATCTCATAATTACAAGGAAGGATCTTATAGTGATCTGGATCTCATAATTAAGAGATAATAGGAGATAACAGGTGAATTCTGTGACCCGTAAAATTCGGTGACCTGATTAGGAATGTCAACTATATTACAACTGAAAAGTTTCCATTATACTTTATTGCATGTTTCATTTTTTTAAAGATGTTACCAAACATGGTAAAAAATATGTCAAAAAGTTTTACTTTTAACTAACCAACTAACAATGGACACAATGAAAAAATGGATCAAAAGCGATGCAGCAGAACCTGCGGTATCAACCTTTTTCATTCCATGCATTCTTCTTCCTTGTCAAAACCTGCTGCCTACATTACCCACAATGCAACTCCACTCTATTCACTCTACTGTACAGATTCTGGTATGTTATGCTTATTAGTAGCTCGGGCCACTAGCCTGAAGCAGTGATGAGGAATTAATCAGATTTCACACAACTCCCTCTGGAGCCACAAAAGGTTTATTACATCTTTTTCACACATGTGTACTTCCTGACATCTGAAAACAGACTTTGATGTTCCTATTTAACAATTTTAATTCTTATACTTTGGAAATAATAGTTTGACAAATAATCTTACCTCAAGGGGTATTTACTAGCCTTTTCTGGAGCTTTCAACTATATCTCAAGATTCCCTACCAGGAGATGATCAGGTGATCTGCATCACCTGTTAACACATAGCCAAACTTCCATAATTTGGTCATGTGATGACAACTGTGAGATGTGGTTGAGAGACTGCAAAAACTCTAGTAAGATGACCTTGAGTAAAGACCTGGTCACGGTATTCTCGCTTTTAGCTATAGTTCAAACAATTTATGAAAAATGGCCACTTTTCTCTGTAATTACTTTTCTCACTGTATTTCCTCGTTTAATCAATTCATAATTTGGTCTCTAATGTGTCAGAAAAAAGGCAATCACAACTTCCCAGAGCTCAAATTGACATCTTAATATTGGTTTGTTTCCCTCAAAAAACAGTCCAAAACGCAAAGGCATTTAGTTTCCTATCATGGAGGACAAAGAAAACTAGCCTATCTCCATAATTCAGTAGCTGGAACTAATGATCTTGTGGCATTTTTGCTTGTGAGTTTAACTTTGAGGGAAAATTGCTGCAGATTGTTTTAATGTCAACAGACTACATAGAATAATGAACAGATAGGGACGTAGTGTATAACTTGCAATATAAGGTAATGAACAATAAACAGAAAACTAATAAGGGATAGCTCAGTCTCATGTACTAAAATCAATCAAGATAACCCACAGCATAAACATTTTGGACACTAATCAATGATTTGCATAATGAGATTAAAAATTTCCACACATATTTAGACAGTAAAGCCCTATTCTTTCGTCATTTGAAAGTTTCAGATGAGTAAAGCATCCAAGAAAGCAAGTATCTTCTCTCTCAAGTATGTGCCCCCCCATGACACGCCTTCTTCAAAGTTTCAAGCATGAAGCAACTAAGTCTTTTCTAAATGCACAATTATTCTCTCTCTGGAAGAACTGAAAGGTTGACACACACTGTGAAGGGACTTGATGCAAAGCATTGAAATTTCCAAAATAGCAGTGTACCACCCGTCGATTCTAAAAAATGGTTTGATTTTCTGATTGCGTCAAGAACCAGGCAGGCAATGTAACTAAGCAATTAGATAAGCATTTATATATTTCTGTATTTATAAGATATAAATATCATGGAGTAGATGGAAGTTGTTTCTTAATTTGCAAGGAGAAAGAGTTCAAGATCAGACTTGGCAAAGTGTGGACAGGATTTGTTCGCTTAGATTAACATTACAGGCACAGACTGTCTGTCTCCACCGGTCTCATAGTACACTTTTGCAAAGTTCAACAAACATTTCTGCTCATTTTATGAACAGAAATGCAGTTTGAAGGAGTGCACAGCTTGCTCACAGTGCAAGTATTCAACAGCGTTTCCATTTAGTGAAACTTCAATTTCATTTCTAGTGTATTGCCACCCCTTGAGTTTCCCCCATGGACTGCCTTTTCATTAGATCTATGAAGCTTTATGCTGATTGGTGGATAGAACATAAACTGCATTAACCATGGATCATCTCTCTGCCTCAGATTTATTGGGTCTAGGACTCAGGGATATAGGGTGGATATACAGTATATAACGTACAATATAAAACTGTTTGGCTTTATCTTTGGCAGTAAATTATTAGGGGACGTAAATAACAGGTTGGGGGTTGAAATGTGGCTGAAATTCTGTATTTCTGTGTGCTGGTGTGTCCAAGCACAAAAACAGCTTTTGTCAAAGTAATCAATGGTGTAGTCCTGGCTTTTAACCACAGTTCTGTGCCTGCTCATCCTTCTTTTTTCACAGTTTATTTACTGGGCAGCACTGTGGTTCAGTAGTTTGAGAGTCATTTTGGGTGTTGTGTCAGGTTTCACAACTCAAAGTTCTGCCTCTTTTGTTGCTTTACTTTGACTTTCTGCACTTCGAGTTCCTCTCTACTACACTTTGTACAATTACGTTTAACAAATAGATCTTTCATCTATCTAGAAATAGGCCTTTGTTCTTCAAATACATTTTTTGGCTTTTTTTTTTTTTTTTTGTTGTTGTTGTGTGGGTTCCTCCAATCCAAAAAATATTAGTAATTTTCTTTTGAACCTGTGATATACAGGGTTTTTTGTTGGTATGGTAACAGCCATGGCTCTTTTTAACTCCAGTTTTCTCCGACATTACAAAAACATGCACAACATGTTTGTAAAATGACCAACCATGAGAGTGCATGTGGGAACAAAAATCTATTTATCCAGACACATATTATTAAAGAAGTAAGTTTCAATGGACTGAATGTAATTCCATGTAATGTCATCAAAAGACAAAAACGTTTCTGTGTATGTTTACGTGTGTGTGATTAGTTTACAGTTATGGCAAACACAAGTAATTTGGTGTAATGGCCTCATCCAAAGTACATAATTTATGGTTGATAACATACTGGAGTATACAGTGCAAATAACTGAATTAGCATAGTGATAATGACCAGGTTAATAGCCAGACAGAACAGAGTACTAACACTGGCTACTGAATAGCAGCAGCAGCAGCAGCAGCAGCATATTTATTAAGTGCTCCAGGTCAGTGCTGGCTTCATCAATACTAAAAGAAAATTTAAATAATTCATGGAAAGGGCAATTAAATATAAGACTATCATGTGAATAAGTGTGTGTAGCAACCATTGTCTCTGTTAGTGCACCTCCTGCTGCAGGTTGCTTTCAGGCTGAGACGTAGGAGGATGAGAGCCATTTGGCCATGCGTGTCCTGCACCTGAGCAGGCTCCTCATTCTGCCTCTCTCTCTCTCTCTTTTTCTCTCTTTCTTTTCTTTTCTCTTCCTTGTTTCGGCTTCACAATACTACACATCAATTGAACACCGCATACACCTACAGTCTACTAGGCTCCAGTCCTCCCCTGACACTGAATATAATTAAGTAGGTATAGACAAACAATGCTCAGTGGAGTCTACTTTTTGACTTATTGTAGAAACCCCTCGCGACATATTCACATGCTACTTCTCTGTGGCAGATTTACTCGTTCCATAATAACCAACAGGTACTCGGTGTTCACAGAATTACAAGCTGTAAACATAAAATCAGCGTGGGAGTTATTTATAGAGGCTTGTATCGAGAGTTGAGATAAATGGAAATAGTGGACTTCATCTGCAAAAACCTCTTAGACGAGAGCCGAGCAGCTCCACATGCAGGGCAGAGTGAAAAGTGATCTCTGACATCTTAATGTAAATCATTTTGAGCTGCATTTCTTACATAAAATGTGATTTTTACTGAAGCCTGAACTGACCAGAACAATCTCTTAGGCCACAAGTCATATCTAATTTACACTAAAGCACTTAAAGGATGAGGCTCTTTTTATTATTTTAAACCAATCTCATAAAAAGACCAAAACCAACCATGTGTCACTCTGTCTCTTGATATATTTTTTTGGCAAATAAACAGGAGTAAATTGTGCATCTGTTACTATTTTCAGTTGCAGATGAATCCGCAATTGCTCTAGAGGGTATTTCTGGCAGCAGAATGGTGTATGTGGGATTGACTCATGATGTACTACAGTGGCCACGCTCATATGAAGGGACATGTCACCCAGTGTGGCAGTGTGGCTCACTGATGTGTTTTTAATAGTTTCTGGACAACAACAGAGAAATAAGCTACATCAGGCTACAGAGAAAAGACACTTTTTAGCTGATGGTTTTGGTCTTTTGATGGGATTTGTTGACAAAGAGATAATATAGAAGATAGAATATTACCAGATTTATTATTTGATAGTGAAACCAACTTAAACAGTAAGCTACAGACCTATAGGGCTGCAAGTCTATATAATGTGATCATAATAAAAAATCCATATCTTCAGAATAACAAAAAGCTTGCTAAAATCATGCAATTGAATGATCATGATGGTTTAAAATATATAAAAGTTACTATACCAAGACACTCTACTTCAGCACTGTCACAAGACATATATGTCTCACAGTATTAGTCTTCCTTTTCAACAGGCCTTATATCAACACTCTCTACCCTAAAAACAATGTTTTCATTCAGCTCTTTCTCTTTACATGGAGGTCTTTAGATCCAGTCAAGCCCACTCCGACAAACATACTGCACCATCCTCTGAAGACATTATGGAATGTGGACAACATACTGTATAAATATACGTCTTTGGGGGGTTCATAAATTAGATTTGAGTGTGGCAGCATGTGTGATGCACACTGATGTGCAGTGTAACCAAGCTGCAAACCGAAGGCTAATGGAAAGCCCTTTTATGACACAGTCATCACTTCACAGGCTCCGGAGCACAAAGTGTTCAGGACATTTTGAGGCGAAAAACAAACATGAGGGAAAATAAACCCTCCAAAATAGCACACTAACGCACAATGAGTAACAACATTTTCATAGAGCCATCAAACCTGATCAGCATCAAGCCTATGCATGACTGGCCTCCCCCTACTGGTGTTGTAGAGCATCTAGTCCAAAAGGCTAACACTGACTGACAACACCCCCTGATTATTTCATCACTGAGTAAGGTGTGCTGAATATAGAACCCACTTCAAAAGCAGCAGCCTTTCAGCGAGTCAGCAGACTAGTTCCCCACTTGTAGCCGAAACACATCCGCTAATGCTGCCTATAGTGCTTAGAGATAAAAATGAACGAGCTCGGCAACAAAGACAACCTCGTGAGATGTATCCACACTGTTTCTCTCTTTTGTGATTTTGCTTAATCTTCTTACTGTCACACAATGTAAAAATTAGGTCATTATAACCGCACCGAAATTAAAAAAAAAAACAAAACAAAACAAAACTTATTAATCATTCATTTCACTGTTGAATAAACAAAGTGAAATTATCATGCCCAAACTGTCAAGCTGCGCTGATGTCTACAGAGCTGCACATTGGTTTAAATGAATTAACGAGCCAAGAAAGAAGATGTTCCATTCAGACAGCACAAAAGTGACTCATGTATAATTGATGAGTGACTCAGTGTAGGGAGTTTCATGTTGGGGACTGGTGGGTGTTATCAGTTGGAGTGCCAATGCAAATTCGCAGCAGGCATAGACACTCTGGAGGATTGCTCAAACTCTGCAAGTCCTGGGACTGTATGAAAACCCTTGAAGGGAACACAGCTATGTCGGCTTGATGTTTGTTCTGACATGTATGGGATTGTTGTGATTTCTTTATAATATCACTTTCCGGCATCTGAAAGAGAGTAATGCTCTAATGTAATATTCTTTCCATTTTTATCCCTCTTGGTTACCTTCTAGGCTCTCACATATCATCAAACTCACTTTTATACCTAATTCTAGGTGTAAAATACCACATGCAACTTCAGGGTAAGCATCCACAGTCCACTTTAATCAATCAGTTAAAGATGTCAAGAAAGGCTACTAGAAAACTATTTTCAAATCAATTTCGGCCAATTATCTCAGGCTTTCGAATGTAGCGCTGAATGCAAATGTCACTACACCCACGCCGGATCTCTCTTTCCACCGTAGAAGATGGAGTCTGCAAGTTTCAGTGAAAAAAAAAAAAAAAGCAGTGCTTTAATACAGGAGAATAAGATTAATTAACATTGGCTCGTTTTTTTTTTTTTTTTTTATTGCAATGAAATACAGAAAACAAAGTGACAGAGTATATTTATTCTTCAAATTTAAAAAAAAGCGCACATCATGGAGAGATTGTTGTTTTCCAGTGACAGAAAAAGAATAAGAAGAAAAATGACTGCCAACCAGTCAATCTGATCCAAAAAAGCTCCTGTCACTGTACAAAAAGTCACAAAATTTTATACTATTTACGTCAATATATAAAAGAAGTAGTTTAAATGCAATTATGGGGTAACCATGGTAACCATGATAATTGCAGGTTTCTGTACATGCTAAACTAGAAAGCATGCTAAACTGTTGACAATCATTCCTTCCCTCTTTACATTCAAGGCACAGAAATATAAATGCTGGTATAAAAATGGTTTAATGTCCTTGTGAATAAAACTGACAGCAGCAATAACAGTCTCGGTAGATCGTGGTGATTTCAGGGAGCTAATTCAGAGGATCAATTTCTTTTCATGTCACCTGGAAATACATCAGTAAAGCAGAAACATGTGCACAAAACCCCACATGTACAATGCCCAACTAATCAGATGATGTTGTTCACCAGTGGCAAAACTGTCATATCGCCTGTTAGAGCATGCCAATTTCCTTACCAACCAATTAGCTGTTAGTAATTGTGCAATAAATTAATTATCAAGTTTAAAATTCTACTGGAAGCAGCTTTACCTATTTTCTCTCTCTAAATTTCCGTATGAAAAACTGTGGTCACGGAGCCAGTAGCTGGTGACTGAGCTTCATCTCTGCCTGGTGTCTCTGACAACAGGATGACATTCTGCCAAAGTGTATTCTCTTTCAAGAGCCAAATAACATTCAAATTTGCATTTTGAATTCATTTTTCGCCAATGTGCTAAATGAGATTTTGTTTTTTGTTTTTTTCTCTGGATGCTGATCTGAC
This sequence comes from Thunnus maccoyii, assembly GCF_910596095.1. Classification (NCBI taxonomy): domain Eukaryota; kingdom Metazoa; phylum Chordata; class Actinopteri; order Scombriformes; family Scombridae; genus Thunnus; species Thunnus maccoyii. The sequence continues at coordinate 22,953,615 of NC_056550.1, forward strand.
TTATTATAATTTACTCAGACAAGCAGCCAGTTGTTAAAAAAACTATCTTCCTAAAAAAATAAAAATAAAAATATTCTGGCCTCATAAAACAACTCAGCCTGCCAACTCAGCCTTGCTGGGGGCTGTTTCGGGCTCCTATGAGCCTCTCTTCACGTTCCCCAATCAAGCCAAAACAACACTTAATTAACTTCAAATAAGATAGTGTGTTATTGCAGCATCACCCCATCAAATACATAATTTAATGAAGGTGTTTTTAGGAAAACTTTGCCATCAGACTACAATCAATAACCATTTCTTTTTTTTTTTTAATGCAACATTCCACTGCAATAACAGAGCAGCTGATGCTGATGCTTCTAGTCCACAACGCACTAACGTAGGAGACAGAGCAGTAGATGCCAAACAAGCTTTACTTAAGTCAAGACCGTACAGGTTAATTGACACAAAAAGTAAATGTCAGCAAGGACTGGGCAGCTGTTCAAACCTGAGGAACGCTACATGGTACACTCATGTTTCTGTGCTGTTTTAATGTATTTATTTGGTGCAAATTGCACTAATCCCTCTAATGTATGTTAGCATGTGTGCTTCTTTCATTTTGATTACCGTAAACAATGCACACATTTGAATACCCATAAAGAATGTGTCTAATGTGAGTTAAAGTAAAACAACGGTTTCAGGCAGAGCTTATGCTCGGTAAAGACTTTCTCACAGTTTGTTCCAATATGTTTGATTCAAAGCTACTTTTAGGCTTAATAGTGATTTTCTTTGCCAGTTGATTACAGCCATGTAAAGACAGATGGACAAGGAAACGGGCATCTGCAGCATCTAATTTGATAGATGTGCTGCTCATTATAAAAGCACAATGTCATCATCTAGCGAGCGTGCCATGATTACATCCTTTGCAGTCTGTAGCAAATGTTTGTGCTTTTGAACACTGAGTATACCTAAGTGAAGGCTAGGGTTTGATATTTCTCACAGTGTCTACAGAACAACACAAATCCACCCCTCATTTCATTTCGTCATCCAAAAAACGAAGACTTGTTAGGATGATACATGCACTGTCTCCTTCCTTTTCAAAAAGTCTCTCACAACTAGTGCCTTAAATAATATGATTATGTATTGTATTGTCATCTTATAAAAAAATACTGGTGTCTTTGGATTTTGTTATTCTTTTAATTTGGGAAGAATTGGTTGTGGTTGGGCAGTATTTAATGTTCTGGTTGTTTTGGGTTTTTTTTAACCATTTTGTTAAAAATTGATAAGGTTCTTTTTACATTCCCACAGCTGTCATTTAGTCAGGAGCCGAGGAAAGAAATGCATTGTTTATGACCGTCCCCGGCCCCGTAAACTGCACATATTTAAAAGTGTTTCCACAGATTCTGGCCTCACTGAGATGTAGTTTCTATTTTATTTATAACATACATAAATTCCAAGATTGCGTAGCCCGTTACAGCTGTAAAATAGCGTATGCCTTACGCTGACATCTGAGGAGTTCAATCATGTCACATCAGATCTGCAGTTTGCAGGTATAAATGTGCGAACAATCCAAAGATGCATGTGGAGCAGAGGGAAAGCTTTTATCCACCACCAGTAACCTGAGTTTCAGTTCCTTCAACTTGCACTTTTACCTCTCAACTAAAGTTATTTTCTCTTTTTGTGTCTTCTACTTCTCCCGAGCCTGAATCATGCGCCTGACATGGATTTTTTCCTTTAGCTCCTAATTTATCCTTAAAAGGACTTGAAGAAAAATGTGTAAGATAAATAGCCTTCTGTTTGTATGGATTACAGAGTTTGTTGTTAGACTGCATGTGAGGTCACGTAACACATCAGTGAATATGACACCAATTAGTCGAGCTGCCTCAATACGATCTGAACTCACTAGAGAATAAACAGTTTGTTTCACCTCATTCCCTTGAATTTGCTTTAATTGTTAAAGTCCACTGTCAGTTCTCTCCATAGTGCTCTTAATGGAAAGTAAATCAATTTCTTGACTCCACCATATTACTGAGAGGAACTTCATATTTAACACAACACTGAGCAACTATCAGAGCATGAAAAACTGTGTACACATCCTGCAGAGAGGACCATCGGTTTTTCATGCAACTTAAAAAGAAATCTGCTTATGGTTATAATGAAACACAGGCTATTTTAAGGGTTTTTTTAGCAATTATTGTCAAGCTGAAGGCATAAGCATAAGCTGTTTTAGGGGGTTTGTGCAACCAGTGGTGGACAAATCAAGATTAATAGCTGCTGGTAGTCTCGTTTAAGAGTCATTTCACCTTTGCTTCAGACCATTTGACAACAGTAAATACAACAGACCAATCAACAACCAAAACATTTTGGACTTGTAACAGTCATTACACACCAGAAAACAAATGTGTTGGATGAATGAAAAAATGATGGAACAACTATGCTATGCAGCTATTTTTGGACACCTCAAACTCATTTCTTCACTGTCAGACTTAACTGAGATTTAATTGGTCTAGATTGTTCTTTGTTGTACTAATTGTACACAACTGTGATTTTAGCAGCATGCATGTTAAAGGCTGATTCTGACTGTTATTTGCTCATTTATTTTAGAAGACTGGGTGAGGAACTGTTTATGCAAGATTAAGAGCTGTTCATTTCAGTTTCACAGTACATGCCTGTATGGTGTATGAAAGCCGAGTGACAACTTCATCACACAACATCACATTAACATCACAGCCTGAGGATGAAGCCAAAGCCAAAGCGGATGTACCTTAGAGTGCGATGCCACCAACTGCTACTACATGCTGGCTCCAAAAAATCTCTGGTTCCTATTGACTCCCATTCAAAAAGCGTCAAGTCCATTTTTTTTCAACTTTTTTCAAATACATGTTCTCTAATAAGTGTGCTGGCGGTCATTTTGGAAATTATTGCTATTGAATTGAAGACTTATAGTAGCTTTGATGTCTGCTGAGCGGGCATTGGTTGACACCTGCTGCTCTCCACGGCTCCAGGAATCATGGTTAAGTAGTTATGTTTAATGTTTCTTGATTACGATACCTGCTCAATTTCGCTCAAGTAGCTAACATTAGTCCAAGTGTGCACCACTCAGTGTTCCCAGTAACTTACTTTTAACCACGAGTTCGCATGATGGCTTCCTCGTGTATCCTGCGTCTGTTTGGAGCATTGGTTGTGCACATTCCTCAGAAATTAACGCAACACATCTGCAAGATGCAATACACACATGAATGGTAGGGGCAGTGTAGGAACAGTGTGGGGATGTGACAGGGTCAGGGGTCAGTAGGCTTGAAAGCAGCAACAATAATGGCGGAAAGTTTTGAAGACAAGTTAATGGACTAAGTCCACAATTACCAGCATCTGTATGATGTGTCGTTGCTGCTGCACAGTAACAAATATGCATGAATTAACAAAGAAGTAACCTCCTCAAGTGTTGCCATGTTTATTTTTATTATTCTTCTCTTTTGGCGGATTTTACATCATGCAATTCCGGAATTCCTCTTTATATCCTCAGTTCTCTGCGGAATCCTCCAGTAACAAAGTACATAATAGCAAGTATGTGAACAGTTATGTTCAGGATGCTGCTGGTGCAACACGTGGTTAAAAAGCAAGTATATCTCCAGCCTAAGCTAACCTTTGTTTCAGTTTGAGGCAGCGGGGCGTGTTTCCAGAGCATGAAAGACAACACTCCATACTCTTTATCTGGAAGGTCCTGGCTCCAAATGGAAAAAGGTGGTGCCAAACCATAAGCAGCAACTCTGGGCTTCAAACCAGCTCCAGTGTAAACCAACAGGTGAGGTCCCCACCTCGCTACATCCATCTTTATATATACAGTCTATGATTAAAGCGCACATATAAAAGATCACTTAAGAATATCCTGAAGGCATTCTGACACTTCAATGATTGATTACCTTAATTATCTACTACAAGTACCTGATGCTTGTGAACATAGTGTAAAATGGATGTAAAGGACTGTTTACAAACTATAGAGAAACTAATTCATCATATATATCATCTCTGACTGAACAGTTTAGAAGAACTGTCACTTCAGTTAAGTGCAGCAAAGATAATTTAAAAGAAAAACACTTTGGAATACAAATTAAGGGGTACAATGGATCAAAGAAAGGTGTGCAACTAAAGAGGGATGCAGTGAATTTTATTTATTCAATTCCATTCAATTCAAAAGCACTTTATCCCCATTTTAAATACATTTTCTTAATGTTTTCAAAGACTGAGTCTCATCCCATCTCTTAATAAAGAAATATGTAAAGAATGACTGTAAAAGAAGTCAAATTTAACTACTTTAATACTTTTTACAGGGAGTTGACCACCAGTCTGAGCTGCAGGCATATCTATAAAATAAAGCTTATTTGATGAAAAACTAATGTTTTTTTAAACTCCAACTCAGAGTCAACATCTATTACTGCTTCCACTCAAGCCTATATGAATAAAATTTGCATAGCACTCCTCTTTGATATTCACAACACAATTCTTCAATCCGCTGCTTTTGTCATATTGCATGTCATATTGCATATCTACAGAACATATGTGCCAGCACAACAAAAAAAACATGTAACTTAATATCAAAGCTCTGAGAATGAGATAATGAGAATGAGTAATGGTATCACCAGCCTTTTTATTTCTGCCTCCATTTAGTTAAATGTTGCCCTGCGCTGTAAACTGAGGCTTTCAAGAGCAAAAAACCAGTACCAACAATGCTCCATCTGCCTATCAGCTGAAAGCACCCAATTCATGAGTCCCTAATGTGGCTTTCATCCACCAGGGTAAAATGGAAACAACAGGAGAAATAATGGTATGTACACCTTCTGGAACAGGATTTGTTTCTAGTTAAAGATTTCTCCCCTCACAATCAGAACCTCACAACCCTATACGTGATAAAAATGTTTTATCAGATCTGCCCTGTGTAGCGTAAATGTCGACCCAATGTGCAGTTCATCCAAACTTACATACTATACATTTTACAACAGGGAATGTGCTTCAGTGCTGTTCATTTTAATGTTTAAATATGGCTGCCATGTTATTCATTTTTTAATAGAATGTCTGATGTATTATATATAATTATACATTTACATTTTCATACATTTTATTATACATTATACATATATTATTTTAAGTGACAAATGGATGCTGACATTTTTATTAACTAAAATATGAACTGCTTTTAAATATGTTACACTGTACCTCAAGTATTCATCGCTGACCTTCAGTTTCCATGTAGAAGAAGAAGAAACACAAGGGGATTTCTTATGAACTTTTTAACAGACTCAAAGTCAGTTTTAACAAGCAATGCAAGGGTGAACAGTAATGTTTTATTTAGCTATAGCACACTGCCAAAACATAGCTCACTTTTTAGTTTTCAACAGAAGTTTCATTCGTAACAATACTGATACTGCATGTTATCTGGAGAAGGGTCTGGTGCTCTGGGTGTTAGACTTAAAGCTGGATTTATATTTCTGCCACAGATGCCACTGCAAAGAAAATGATTTATATTATATAGAAATTAAACCTGTTGATTGTTGTTGAGTGCAAATCTAGATGGATGTGCTGAACATAATTGGGCCATATGCATTCATTATACACCTGCTGTAACTGTTTTTCATTTGCTACAGAGCATGACTGTGGAAAGGCACTGAAAATGGCTTAGCTGCCTAGAACAATTAAAAATATACAAATCTGCCTACCTTTTGAAAAGGAGACCATTACTGACTTGCATAATCATTATATAACAAGACTATCGATGTCATATTTATTCATTCACTTCATGACTGAGCGCAGCTGGACTGTCAATGGCTGCTTGATCACCAAATATAAATTACTGTTATTGGAAAGGAGATTACTTTACCTTTTCTTAAAGGGGGCATGTCATGTTTTTTGTGATTTTCTGTTATTTTTATACTATTATGATGTTGGATATCTGTGTTAAACATGGTCAAAGTTCCAAATTTGAGGTGAACGTTTGTAAAAATGCTCCCTGCTAGTCAAAAGCTGCTCTGAACGCTCCATTTGAAAAGTTACCTCTACGTCCTCCTCGTTCTCACAAACGACCGTCCGCTTTGTAGTCTTTGGTGCTCAGGTTGTTTCATAGGTTCTTCACTTTGTCCACTTGTATATTTTGGATTGAACATGTTGTATATTTCCATTTTGAGTAAAAAACAAGAAAAAGTTGTTAAGTCCTTCTACTACTACTGTTTGTTTACATAGCTTCCCAATTTGACAGAGGTCTGCCTAGGGGCAGTTTACAGGAGCTGGCCAATCAGAACAGAGTGGGCCTGGGAGGCGGATCTTAAAGAGACAGGAGCTAAAACAGCCTGTTTCAGACAGAGGCTGCACTGAGGGGCTGCATAAAGGGACAGTATAAGATAAATAAGTAGTTATTTAAACTGTAAATCATATTAAAATATTCCAGTAAAGCCCCAGAATATATATATATATACCTGGAAATGTGCATAATATGTCCCCTTTAAACTTGCTCCATATTATCTTCACTGTGAACAATATGCACTGGCATTTGAAACATGTAGAAGAAAACACATGCAGCCCAAGCTGCATGGTATCTCAACAGCTCCCATTTGAGGAACTACACCTGAGCTCCAGTGGTACTTTTGGAGCAGCTCTGTAGCCTCCACATGTTGCCTCGGCAACACTTAAGTAAGCCAGCTACATCTCTCACTTGTACATCTAATGAGAGACTGTGTGTTTTCAGTTTTTCTTTCATTATCATTTAGCTGGGAAATCTCCTTGACACCCAGCAATATTTTACAGTGACAGAAAGTCATTATTACAGCCTGAGAGAACAAAACACTTCTGTACAGTTTCGTAACACTGTGTACTCTACCACCTATGAATTTACAGTGAGCTAAGATATTTTATGATATCTGGGCCTGTCTCCTCTAGGTTTTGACTCAGGAGCAAATGACACACAGCTAATAGGTGGTTAAAGAAAACAACTTGATTTATTACAACACATGGAAATAAACATCTAAAGCCAATAACAACTTGTCCTCTACAGCAAAGATGTTTTTTGTTAGTCCTTTGTTTGTCAGTCTGTAGAAACTGTTCAGTCCTCCACAGTTCACAGTTATTTTATTTCTCATCAGCTCAGGTGTGTGGTGTGTGACTATTGTTGTTGCAACCTGGGTAGTGTGTTTGTTGAGATCTCATATGCTTATCTGTCCAGAAGTGAGGTTGTTGTCACTTAAGGTATGTTGACAACCTAGGCCGGATACTCTTCCTGCACCCCTGGTTTATATCCTGGCTCACCAAAACTGGATCACCTTGTCTCAGAAACAATCTCAGATTCAATATATATATATATATATTATAATATATAAAATAAATTATAATAACTCCATCACCATTCGTAACCATATTTCTCTTGCGGCCCATAGAGCATGCGCACTTGTGACTTTCGCTGGCCAAGTCGGCTACTTCCGGTTTAGCCCTCCGACTAACTTGAATGGGGATGAAACAATTCAATCATGCGGCTCTTCGAGGCTTTCGAAATGTGATCAGACCAAATGGATTTAATTCTGATAGTGAGACAAGTCATTTTGTGGGGGTTGTGACGCTCAGAAAAATGTATCCGCTGATTTACAGACATCTCTTTCACAATGTAAGTCTATGGGAAAAAGTCTTTTTGGGCCAGTGTGCATCACGTGACGTTGTAATTACACGGTTTGGTTGCTATGTCAAATTGGCTTCAAAGCCTGGCGCTCTTCCTGTATCCAGTTCTCTTTATACATCCATGCTGTGAACACTAGCCACAGTAAAACCAGTTTCTCACTAAAATGTCAGAAACATGCCTCACTGCTACGTGAGTGAGAAAACAAAATGGCGTTTGCGGTGTTACTAATCAAAGACCGCTCATGTTTACATCCTCCTTTATAGCAAAACAGAAAATAAAACTCCTATATAAAACCACTTCTGCACTCTCATATAGATATCTCCGATTGGTTTATGGTATGCGTAAGGTAAAGAAACATAACAAAAAAATAATGCAGTGGTCTAAAAAAAGTAACACAATATTGACATTTACACTTGCTAATTGCTAGCTTACTATGCTAACTTAGTAGGTAAACTAACAGTGACCATTTGTGGGATCACCAGTGTTAACTCTACTGGTCAATTTAATGTGGGTTACAATATCATAATATAATTATCCCACCATATTGGTTTCAAATGGGTATTTGTGCTTGTTGTACTTTGTGCCTCTCAAAATAAAGATTAGCATAAATTAGCACCTTCCAAAACAATACTGCTAACTGCTACTTCCTTACTACTGTCCTTTACTATTGGTCTTTTTGAATTGTACACAGTTTGTTTTAAACAGCATGCCCAAAACTTTCTCCCGTCTTTATCCATCTGATTACGTAACATTCTACATGACGGAGAACATTTGTTTTACCTTGTTGTTGTTGGTATGCAGTAAAAGTATTATTAACAAAACAGTAACATTGATGCAAATATATAACTTACTAAAGTGATGAAGTTGGATGGCACAGGTGCAACTAGACAAACTCAAGTATGAGGAGCATTTCAAACCTTGTAATTAGAACATTTTTGCTGCAGGGCGCCACACAGAAGTACACAATATCTTATATATTAAACACAGTGTACACATTTGATTCTGTATTGTACATGTGTGTGTGTCAGTGCAGGCTGAGATTGTGGGCATGAGAATTAGCTCAGCTAAAGCAGCACCAGAATTTTAATGTAAGAAAGGGAGAGCTTGGTCTATCAGACAGGCAATTGACCAGAGTTATTGGGATTTTGTGCCATGATGGCTCTCTAACCTGATGACAATTATAAGCGGTCGACACAGAACAGAGGAAGAATAGAGACAGAAGTGGAAAATCGGGCAGAAGAAAAGGACCCAAACATTGCAGATTTATCTGCTCTGTGCCGTCTGCTTTCTGATAAGAGTGTGTTAATGGTATTACAGCTCCCTCTTATTACCAACTCAAGAAAAAAAAAAAAAACCAAGGCTGATGAACAATCACTGACAAGCAAAAGGGCCACACGTCATAATTGCCTTGTCACAGAACAAATAACAGTTATTAGTAGTTGGAAAGGAATAGCTTCAGGATGTGTTGGACATAACAATTTCGTTTACTCAACAGCCGTCCTGCTCTGCCTAAGAAAACACAAAAATATCAACATGCTATTAATCTTAGAACAACAGCGCATGTTGTAGTTTATTACTTTGGACCACAATATAATTTACAATTTCAGCATGGCCATAGAAATAGCATTCAAAAACAACTGTGTCACTTTTTTAATACATCCAATTTAGTTGATTTTGGGGGAAACATTTTGGCAAAGGGAGTGAGAATTACACAGGCTGAGTTCATCAGGCATGAAATGTTTGGTTTATTCCTAAATCTCATTAACACATGTAGAAAATGATCATTTTCATGGATCCAGAGTCAAAACAAACACAAATAGACAGCAGTGAAGTAAATTAAAAATATATTTGCATTGTAGAACTAGAGTCAACTCATCATTGGGAAGGTTGTTGAATTCATCAACAAGGCTTTGATTTTAAACTAACACAAATACTCAACAGTATATTTTCTTTTCTTTTAATAATGCCCTGCCTAATATTCAGGTAACGATAAGTAGCCAGAAATTCATTAAAATAAAAAGGAAAAACTGAGGTCATGTGTCTAAGTGTCTAAAACTAAAATAGTTTTTTGATTCTCTGAATTTCATCTATTACCACCAGCAAGATATCACATTTTTCAGGGAAAAAACTTAAATATTGCCATGAAATTTGGTAAATAAATTCATTTCCCCCACAGGATTGATTGTAGTAAAAGTAGCCTACCTGCAAAACTACATTTACATCAGCTACAGCTGTAGTTTGAGGGTTTTTTTTGGCAAAAACTAGAATATGATGGTGAACATGGTAAACATTATACCTGCTGAACACCAGCATGTTAGCATGGTCACTGTGAGCATGTTAGCATTTAGCTCCAAGCACTTTTGGGCCACAGAGTGTGGCTGTAGACTTTTAGTTTTGTTGTTTTCTTATTATATATTCATATGTCATATAGTTGTATAAACATATGTTTGTGCTGATCTCTGTGAATAATCAATCATAGAAGACAAATTGCATTTCAACGGACTCAAACCACACTATCCACTTTTGAGCCAGAAATACTGAGGACACAACCTTTGCACTTTCCTCAGTGCTAGTAAATGTTTTACTTGCAATTCAGAAAATATACAGTACTGTGCAAAAGTTTTAGGTACTCTAGATGTATTGATTATCCATTATGCAATACCATCAGGGAGGTGTCTGATCCGTCCCAAATTTATTCATGACATGACAATGACCCCAAGCATACAGCTAGAGTCATAAAGAACTATTTTCAGCAACCAGAAGAATGATGAGTCCTGCAACAGATGGTATGGTTTGGCCCCCACAGAGCCCTGATCTCAACATTATGGAGTCAATCTTGGATTACATGAAGAAGCACCTGAGATGGCCTAAATAATAAATCCACAGAAGAACATTCTTTCTCCAGGATGGTTACAACAACCTACCTGCAAGTTACTATGAAAAACTCTGTTAAAGTGTACCGAGGAGAACTGCTGCTGTTTTAAAGGCAAAGCTGCTCACAGCAAATATTGATTTCATTTAGGTTCCTGCTGTTTACTCAACTTTGTAAGAAGTTAATTGATAAAAATGTATAGCAATATTTTTGTAATTATTCTCACTTTACTTTTAGTGCCTAAAACTTTTGCACAGTAGTGTATATAATTTGAGTAAATAAGGCAAAGACTTAACAACAAATGCTAAGTGTCTAATTAGGGATATGGCTATAAATATAAAAGCTTTATCCTTTAGGATGTTTAGGAAGAAGCACTCGACTTCCCATAAAGTTTCAATAGATCTGCGTTTTGAGGAGGCTGTGGATTTAGTTCGGCTTAATCTCACTGTTCATAAACAACCCCTGAATTTGTTTACCAGTGTGTCATGGGGTATCATCATCTTGGAATGTGGGAACATCAAAAGGGAGGAGTGTTTGTACCTTAGGTGCAATTCTTTCTCTTTGTAAAATGGATGTTACATCACCATGTAGAGCAGTCATCACATAAATTGACGAGAAACTCTGTTGTTAAACAGTGTAGCAGATAATGTGGGTTGAAGACAAGTTTGTTCTTTCTTTTAATGTAAACCCATCCAAAAATCACAAAAACAACAACTCATTATACAGTTTCTGTTCTGTCTTTTATGCTCCTTACACCAGACAAGGTGCCTTTATTTGTTCACCTCAAGCGCAGGAAGTTTCTGAATGCAATCCTACTATAAAGAGACTCAACACATGGAGTTTTAATTGTGATGTTGTTATATACTAAATGTTGAAGTTGAGTTTTGTGGCAATTATTAGGGACAATGTGTCTGGAAAGTGTGCTCCTGCCAACTGCTTGTTAATGATGCAATTTATTTGTGGCTTACGTTTTAAGCATTTCTGTGGCTTTCAATCCTTCCACCATTATTATGCTGTTTGTGCAACCAGTACAACCACAATTCAGGCTACACTTGAGATTTGGCCTCTTTGGGGCCCCTCTAACAAGACTCTACAGCTACTGTCCATTCGCATGTTTCATATCAAATTTCTTGGCTCAAACATGTACTACATGTATTTGAGAAGATGATATTTTGAGTAAATCCTACTACTATTTTTTTTTTGAATAGCCTCTGGAGCTGCTGGAAGTCAGCCGAGACACAGCTTCCTGGAACTAACCAATCAGAACAGAGTGAGCTCATTTGGAGGGAGGCCATAAGGGGACAGCCTAATTCAGACAGAGGCTGCATAAAGGACCAGTATAAGATTAATAAGATATACCAGTTGATCCCCAGAATGTAAATATAGACCTGGAAATGTGCATGATGCTCCCCCCTTAAGCTTAGATCTAACATCAGCATACTAACATGCTCACAATGAAAATCAATGACAGTCTATAGTTTTGCAGGTGTTTAGTCATAAATCAAAGTGATGAACAAATTGAAGTTTTGGCCTGGTGATGGCACTAGATGAAAAGTCATGAGATCACCAAAGTTATTAGGATTCATCCTGAGGGGAACATGAATGTGCGTACTAAAGTTCATGGCAATCCATCCAAAACCTGTTGAACCTGTTGAAACATTTCACTCAAAACCACCACCGTACCTTATGGTGGTGCTAGAGGAAAAAATCAGGGGATCAACAAAGTTATTGGGATTCATCCTCTGGGCACCATGAATGTCTACACAAAACTGTGTGCCAATCCATCCTGTAGATATTGAGTTTTTTCACTGGATAAGTAAAACCGTATCTAGTGACACTTAACTTATTCCTGGTGGCAATAATTTACCACAGTCTGTAGGATTCATCCTCTGGGCACCATGTATGTCTGTACAAAGTTTCATGGCAATCCATATCAAAGCTGTTGAGATATGTCAGTCTGGACCAAAGTGCTGGACCAACCAAATGACTAACATTGCTAAGAGGAAAATCATAATTGATCATCAGATATAAAAATATTACAAAAGGATTATCAGACTTCATTTAACACAGACACATTAGCTCTGTTTTAGCCTGTCTGCATCAATGTTGTGATACACCTCTAGGTATTAATATTAATAACCTAGTGCACAGTGAGAGTACAGTCATCACAAATTCATCAAGGGGACCTAACAGACTGAGTTTTTGCTCCCTCCAGCCTTTTGGAGCTGACATTTCCTCTCTGAGGGAGAGCTAAACCAGGTCAGCTCACAGCAATTGCCTGAAAATACAGGACACCACAGGGATCCAGAAAGATGTTCTCCCTAATGGGTGAAGGGAGGAGAGTAACATTTCCACCATTCTTTGAACCCTCTGAACTACGAACAAATCAGGAGTCCAACCAGTGAGGGGTGTCAAAAAGCGTTAGCGTTTGACGACCTGGGATGAGAACGGGTTGTGAACAGTTGTCTAATTGTAAATGTATTTTTCATCTGAGCCAGTTAACACTGCAGCACAGATAATGGCTTGGCATATAGTACGTCTGAACAGAACTGGTAAGAGCTCGGTAACAACATTTAGCACTTTTCAAAGATGAACAAATATGAGTAAGAGCTATGTGTGCATACAGTAAATATAATAAAACAGAAACAGGGATCCGTTCTGCCCCTGCTGCAGAATATATCTGGACAAGCACACATACAAGAATAGTCAAAAACTCCTACTCATCCTTTTTTTTTTGCTACTTTTTAATGTTGTGAACTAAATCCAAGACATTATTTTGTGCCAGTCTACTCCCTGTTGAGAGGCCCGTTGATATGTTTACCCTTAAAACCAGGATGCTGTGTTGCAATTGACATTTCAGTGACTCTGTGGAGTGTAATCAATGTTGAGTGGTGCCCACACTACTCAACAAAAAGCTAAAAGGTCAGCTGATTGCAACTTTTCAAGTGTGTTGTAATTATGACTTAAAAGCTGGTTAGTGGTTAGTTTTATTCACTTTATTAAGTGAGACTGCAGCAGGAGGAACAATGAACTGTTTCTGAACTCACCACTCATGGTAGTCAGTGATAATCACAAAGGCAGCCAGTTCAGATGAGGGTGCCAAAAGGCTGAATGGCTCAACATGTGGCTCAACAGTCAACGTGCTTTCACTACCAAAATAGAAAATCTCTGCTAGATTGCTCTTTTTGAAATGTACAAACAGTGGGTAACCATAAAATGATAGAATTATGAAGATTTGTCTTCTGATTCATTTATTTTTCTTCCTCATTAAAGTTAAATTGAAGTGCAACTTCCTACTAGGAGCTAAACACTTAAGTAGTCATTACACTTAACTAAATAAAGCTGATAAAAGTTGTCAGGTTACTCTGGAATGGATTCAGTAACACACATCAAAGAGGGACATGGTAGCTGTTTGCAATACATGTTTCCTTAAAGCGACTACAATCAATATTTGTTTAATTTAACAAGGTATCAAATGTGTAATGTGTTGGCTCGTAGTGATGACCCCACAGAGAATTATCATTGACTCTGCAGCTCCCCTCAGCTTTATGGAGCTTTATAGAGAGTTTCAGCTCAGCGTTTAGCCGTCCGTCATGAACTTCACTGCTCTCATACCTTCGTTTGCAGCTGCAGCAGGCAGGTGTTTTCAAAGAAGCTCTAAAAACCCACTGTACACCACCTGCTCAGCACCAAACAGCAAACAGACACAGTTAGCTGTAGACTAGCTGGTGAACATAGTGAAGCATTTAGCAGCTAAAGAGCCACATCTTTCCCTTAGGAGTTGAATGATAACATTGCTCCGTAGCTGCTGGATGTATTATAATAACAACAACAATAACTTTATTTATATAGCGCTTTTCAAAACACAATTACAAAGTGCTTTACAATAAAAACAGAACACATTTAAAATGCAAAAACAAACTGAAAGCCATAAAAATTAAGCAAGCATTAAGTAAAATTCCATAAAATATAATAAGACCACTGAAAGGCAATTTTAAACAAGTGTGTTTTTAACAGTGATTTAAAAGACGAGACAGAGTTGGCATGCCTTATCTCCTCAGGCAGGTCTTTCCAAAGTCTAGGAGCTCTGACTGAAAAGGCTTTGTCCCCTTTATGTATCAATCTGGACCTCGGAACAACAAGAAGCGACGGATCTGATGATCTCAGGGAGCGGGAAGGGACATAGGGCAATACAAGATCTGACAGAAGGCTTGAGGCAAGCCCTCTCAGGGCTTTGTAAGTAATCAATAAAATGTTAAAATCTATTCTAAAAGCAACAGCCAGTGAAGGGAAGCCAGGATCGGTGAAATGTGATCATGTTTCCTAGACCGAGTTGAAATCCTGGCAGCAGAGTTTTGGATGAGCTGGAGGCAGGAGAGGGATTTTTTGCTGATGCCAGAGAGCAGTGGTCCAATCGACTAGTTATGAAACTGTGAATGACAGTTTCCAGATTTTTGGCAGAGAGAAATGGTCTAACCCTTGAAATGTTTCTGAGATGATAAAAACAGGATTGAATCATTGAATTAACATGTTTGTCTAGGGTGAGGTTTTGATCAAAGGTGACAATAAGACTTCTGCAATGCCGAGTTATGGAATGAGATCGTGAACCGAGACTGTTCGAAATTTGGTTGTTTGTACTATCTTGACCTATGATTAATATCTCTGTCTTATCAGCATTTAGCTGCAGGAAATTTGGTGACCTCCACGTGTGGATGTCATTCAGACAGTTTAGCAAGTTGGCATTGTTCTGTTCTGCTCTATTGTTTTCAGGGTCACAGTTTAGATAGATCTGAGTATCATCTGCATAAAAATGGAAACTGATATTATGTCTGCATATGAGGTAGCCTAGAGGAAGCATGTAAATGTAAAAGAGGATTGGATCTAGCACCGAGCCTTGGAGCACCCTGCAGTGAAAACCTGTTGTGGCTGACCTAGAATCAGCGATACACCAATGCAGAAGCATCTGTCTTTTAGGTAGGACCTGAACCATTTCAGAGCAGTGCCACAGATACCCACCAAGTTTTCAAGATGGTCCAAAAGAATATCATGGACAATGGTACTGAATGCTGTGCTTAGGTCCAGGAGAACAAAAATGGATTCATGGCCAGCATTAGCTGACAATAATAGGTCATTATGGTAAATGGACTGTACTTATACAGCACCTTTCTAGTCTTCCGACCACTAAAAAGGGCTTTTACACTACAAGCCACATTCACCCATTCACACACACATTCATACGCCGAATGAGTACAGAGGTTACCATGCGCGGTCCCAACCTGCCATCAGAGAGAACTAACCATTCACACACTGATGGCACAGCCATCAGGAGCAATTTGGGGTTCAGTATCTTGCCCAAGGACACTTTGACATGCAGACCAGAGGAACCAGGCATTGAACCGTCGATCTCTTGATTAGTGGACTCTACCTCCTGAGCCACAGCCACCCCCCATTAATGACTAAGAGAAGAGTGATTTCAGTACTATAGTTTTTTTCTAAAACCAGATTGGAATTTGTCAAAAATATTGTTTTAATGAATAAAAGCAAGCAATCGATCTGCTACAATCTCTTCTAAAACCTTAGCTAAAAATGTGCAGTTTAAAAAAATTCAGGAACAGAATCTGTCTACAGAGAGCAGTTTTAAATTTGCAGAATAGATGGGAAAACTGTAGTAAAAATGTCCTTTAGAAATTTTACAGGAAGAATATCTAAAGGACAAGCTGAGGGTTTCATTTGTATTATCATAATATCATATCATGTCATATCGTATCGTAAATTAGATTGAATGAGCAGAGGGAAACTGCACAGGGCTTGTCAACTGTAATTGGAGAATCAGGGGGAGAAATGCAACTTCTAATAATTGAGATCTTCTGGGTAAAGAAGGAAAGAAATTTGTTGCATTTCTCAGAGATGGCATCTAGTATCTGGCCTGGGGGGATGATCACTTACACTGCTCGCAATGCTGAACAACATTCTTGGGTTGGACTGATTGTTTTCAATTAGAGTAGCAAAGCAAGCAGATCTAGGACTTTTAACCTCTGCATTAAAAATCTTAAGAAGAGACATCATATGTTCCAGGGGAACTGTGAGTTTAGATGATTTCCACAAATGCTTGCGGCATTTTTGTTTCAGCTCTTGACTATTTTCATTTATCTAGGGCATCGAGAGGTGACTAGACTTGCGATTGCATCTAAGATGGAGGAACACGTGTTATTAAAAGTATAACAGCTCACTTGCAGGATGAGGTGAGCGAGAGAAACTAGCGGGCATATTGAAGGGCAGACATAAATTTAACAGCAGAGAGGATGAGTGAAAATTTCTAGATCTAGTTTTGGGGACTGTGATGCAGGTAGCACAAGGCAACACCATGTTAAACATAAGGCTTTGGTGGTCTGACTTACGGGCTTCAACATCAGGAATCATTATGCCATGTGATAGGACTAGATCCAGAGTGTGACCTTTTGAATGACAAGGTCCAGTCAGAGCATGTGGTAGGTTAAAAGACTCAATAAGGTTTAAGACCTCCAGGCTCAGGGGGTCGGCAGACATGGATATTAAAGTCTCCAAGGATCAGAAACTTATCAACTTGTAAATAAGCAACAGTTTGATTCAAATGTTATGACAGTGTGGTGTTCACAACCACACAGAGCACATATATAAGAAAATACAAATCGATGTAAAAAAAAAAAAAGACAAAGACTGGACATGAGGAGGAAAAGTATCAAAGCTACTGTTAACATACATAGTCTCCTTGTAACTAGACTGATATTAAAAACGAGATGTCGTCAGAATCTGTCAGGCAGCTCAACAGATTACAGCATTTGATTAATCAGATTTACACATTATGTTTGCTTTACAGTATCGAGTCAGAGCAGGATGTTTCAGTATGGGTAAAAAAACTGAAATTCAGGGTTTTTTTTAGTTGAGAAATGTTGGAAGGCAAGCAGCTCAATCAGTCAGTCGATCAGTTAGAAATGTGTGAGGAATAATCCATGGCGCATGAACGACCGCGCAGACAGCGCTGATAGCATCAGTTATTGCCATCAGATGGTTTGCTTATTTTACTGCAGTACGAGTCTGCTCCCCCAGAACATCCTGTGGCTGGAACTCCCACAGGATCGCACAGCTTAAATACTGCAACTGGCTATATATTATTGTGTTCTACTAATGTTAGCATTTCCTTTATTAGATCCATATCCAGGTCATATTGTAGTTCTATAGACGCAGACCCACAGAATAATTAAACTCAATCATATAATTTTAATTAGTCAGATATTACTCTATATTGATAATTGCTATGGTTTGCTATGTAATTATACTTTTAATTTATTTTTTCAAGCACTCACTTCCATCATCATACTCAAAAGCCTGGGATGCAAAGGGCAGAGAGACTTACTTTCTCTCCCATGCTGCCACACAATGAGTCAACTACAAGCTTTTCTTCTCATTATACTGCTGTAGTATTTATCTTTTTCAATGAATTCCAACAGAAGCTGTCATAAGGAAAGAAAAAGTTTATTTTACAAATGTGGAAATGCTGTAGTTACTGTATCTAATAGTTTCAATCTGTGCAGTGAACCCAAGAAGATCTGTTCCCGCCAAGAGTTTCGTTTTTGTTTAAAACCACGACGTGGTGTGATATATTAAAATTCCTTAAGCTCTTCATTCTGATACCCTCGAATACGAGCAGGAAAACTGGTCATTGTCCAAAACCAAAGTAAGCCCAAACTACAGACACAGCACACTTTTTCTTTCTTACTGTTGATGCTCATTATTCTTTATTGAGTAACACTTTCTATGACGCCCATGTTTATAACGCATTATAAACATACTATTAATGCGTTATAATCTGCTGATTCGAGACCCAGTGGGTGAACCCTCCTCTGCTACACATAGATTTAATGACATTTTTGACAGAAAGCACCCAATGACCACTGAGAGTAACTTATAATCACATTATAATGTATTATAACAGTGATTATAATGCATTATAAAAATGATTATAATGTATTACAACTATGAGAATTATAATACACTATGATCCTAGCAAAAAATGTCAACAAGTGACCAGTAATTATAAAGTATTATTATACTTGACCTTATAAGTCATTATAAAATGCTTTATAATGTGTTATGATTATTGTTATAAAGCATTATGAATATGTACGAGTGCTTATAACCATAATGATACAGTGCTATAAGCAGATTATAACACATTATAAGTATGTTTATAATGCATTATAGACACTTCATGGAAAATGTTAAAAATTTTCATTCCAAAGGTCCAACCTACACATTTACTGCTCTGATACATCAGTGTCTGAGGGTGTTTATGCTGATACAGACGCAGAAATGTGCAGTAAATCAGACTGATATTTGAAAAGTGCTCCGATGTTTATGAAAATAATGTGAAATTCACCCCGTGACAAGACGCCAGTGGATGGTTCATCACTGAGGGAAATTGTATCCTGCTCCTAATGTGCAGACCCCTGACACATGAGAAAACAAACACTGTCAAAGTGTTGGTGCTGAATTGGAAAAACTAGTGGCAACATGTCTAAAAGCGGCTACATCGCATTTTGCATGTCAAAAAAAACAAAAGAAAAAAAAAAAACAGTTTACGATTTCCTTTACTACCCCAAAGAGCGAAGGACCGTAAAAGAAGAGATCTGTGGCTTCAGGCCATTCATAGAGATTATAAAAATGGTAAACTGATACACGTCTGTGGTAAACACTTCATCACAGATTAGTTAATGATTTTAAAGTCAACAGTTATAATGTTAAAAATCAGAGTAGTGAATGTTGATGCTGCATTGAAAGGGCAGTACATAGAACATACTGGAAAGCCAAGGAAATCCCAGTTTAATGCTAGCCTGTAACAGCTAACTCGCTAGCACTGGCTGTAGCAAGCTGGCTTTTCCCCTGGTTTGTTGAAACACACGTACCAAGTAAAACAGCTTCACCTGCTTGTTCCCTGAAATGATTTTATGTCATGATTATCATCACAATAATCCAAATTCAAAGTGTGTCTAAATGCTGGATTAACCTCTGCCCAGATGAAGTTATGACCAGACGTACTGCGTATATAGTGTATTGTCTCATTTCCATTTGCTGACGTTTCTGTATTAGTGATAGTGTTTTTGCTGCTCTCAGCACCTAGCTATATTCTTCATTACAGCAGCTAATTAGACGCTGTACATTTAAACTTATATTAGTAGCTCTCTCTCATAGCTACACTCTACTCATAGCTTACACTTATAGCTCTCTCCTTCTTTTAGCAACTTTCTTGCTAATCCCGTTGTTTACACAGATCTGCTAGTTACTTTAGCAGTTAGCGATGACACTGATCAACCCCCACTTCTTTAATTTTTTCTATATAATGACGCCAATCATTGATCGGCAACGACATAACATAATTGTTTGCCTGACTGGCCATATGATTTGGGCTCCTAAAAGCTATAAAGCGACACGGTTTTCTTATTTTATGCTATTAAATTGGCAAAATCACCCAAAAATGGGTGGGGACATGATGTAGGGGCAAAGTACCCGGATGTGCTGCTCTTATCTATCAAACACTACAGCCAGTGATGGGCTTTAATTTTAGAGACAGACATCTCACCTTTTCTCTCTCTCAGTCTTCTCTTTCTCTTCTCTTTGTTACACACACACACACACACACACACACACACACACACACACACACACACACACACACACACTAACATGTACAAAATGCCACAAATGACTCCTACCTAGAGAGAGGGGGCTGGAAGGGCGACAACCCAAACACTAATGAAAAACAAATCCCCTCTGAATCCCATCTGAAAGGAATCCTAGCCAAATATGCATCATTCATTTCTGACTGCAAATCTCTTCTGGCATTTCACCATCCTATTGTTTCCAGCCATACCTGCGCATGTTTTTCCCCCCGCATGCACCCTCAAATCCTGCTGTAATGCCAAAGTATGAGCAGGCTGATACCGGTGCGACAGCAGCTTTCTGGATATTTAAAAACAGAACCGAGACGAAAAGCAGTCAAAAAGGGTTGTTTTTTGTTTTTTTTTAAAGTAATAAAGAAATTATTAGAACCTGACTTTAGCATTTAGATTCACCATCTGTCAAAGTTCAAAATAATTTTTTTTTGAGTCAGCTCCGATTGCAGTTCATGAGCAGACCTTTAGATAGCTGCTTTAATATTATTCTTTCAGCCCTGCAGTCAGTGGGGGCGAGGGTTGAAACAGACTTGGAATGTGACAGTCATACTAAGTAGCAGGTAAAAGCTGTAGGGCCGAGCAGGTGCAGCTATTGGAAACATGCATCATAATAACAGACTCACTGTGTTCCCGCAGCACTATAACAATCACACTGTCATGAGAGACAAAGTGAGAAAAGACTGAGATGGTGTGTGTGTGTGAATCATAACGATCAACCATGTGACTGGATCAAGTGTTTAGTCATTCTTGCCTTCAGAATCTAAAACTGGTGACTGTGAGTCTGAGTTCAAGAGCTTAGGGTTTATTTTTGGAGAACTGGTTAAGTACGTGAGTAGTTAATTATGAAGTGAGTGAAACGATTTGCTGTATTCAAAGTGAATAATAGAGATGTCTGATGATTGTTCTTTGTCAAGACCTGGATGCATCGAGGTAGAACTAGATAAAAGAGGTACTGTAAACTAAGGTCTTTATTTGAAACAGGCTTTTATTCCCAGTTTTAACTGTTTTATAGGTATAATCTGTCATATTTTTAACAAGTCCTCCAAATTAAACGACCTAATATGTTTGATCATTTGCAGTCAAGAATGACGCATAGAAGCTTTTAATATGAAAAATTTTTTTAATATGAAGCATCTACAGGAGATTTTGAGTTTCACTGATGAAAGCTTAACAGCGATAAAAAAAATGGCAAAGTAGCAAATGGTGAGTATGATATAAATTTTGTGAAATTTTGCTGTTAAAATGTACATTATGCTGAGTTTATCATTAATGTTAATTCTATAAAGGTGTTTTATTCAATTGTGTTTACTGTCAACACTTAGTTGTGATTTAATATGTCACTTACTGTAAACAGCCTTGTTTTTTTCCCCAAAAATGCAGACAATGTTAACTTTCAAGCCTCTGCGATTGAAAATGTTTGATGAATGCTTAGTTGATGCAGCTTTATGAAATATTAATAAATAAGATTAAGAGATAGAATAAAGTCATATGAATATGAGTTGTACAGCAGTGTGATTTGGGGATATCCATTAGGGAGGAGTAAATGGTGAGAGTTCTCTCATTAGCCCATCGCCTCCCTCTCCATCTCTGTTCCCCGTCAGCATCGTTCAAAAGCCTCCTCTCTTTGAAAACTGGGTTTCTGTGTCTCTTTTTGAAGAGAAGAAAAACACATTCCACCACCGAGTCTCCTTTGAAGAGGTCTGCTTCATACCGATGTAGCCATTGTAGAAGTTCAGCTTTTTTCCTTCATACTTTTTCTCTCTCTCTCTCTCTCTCACACACACACATACACACAAAAAATCTGAAGGAAAAGTTTTCATCTTGTTTTAGTTTAGATGTTAAAGGAAGTGGTCTGACATTTAGATATCTAACAGTTTTGTACTGTATGAATAAAAACAGGTTAATTCCTCTACTAATGGGTAGATTAAAAGCAAAGCAAAAGTCCATATTCATTTGTCCCTTTCTTTCTCTACAACCCTTCTATTTGTTGGGATTGTTATACAGCACATGTAATAATAGGAGAATATATATATATATATATATATATATATATATATATAGTGACGACCCCTCCTGCTCCTCCTCTGCTGCTTGGCCTGGTTGTGTTATCCTCCTCTTTCAGGAAGTGGCAGCAGAGTGTCAGGAGAGCCTTCTTAGCTGGCTGGCTCAGTCTGTTTCATTCTCTCTCAGCTCACACTCGTGCTCCTGGTTTTTCTTTGTTTGATTTATCATTTCTTTCACCATTCAACTGGTATTATTTTCCACTCGCCCATTCTTACATCAGTGATTTTTACTGGTTTTTGTCACATCTCATTTACTTATTTTTTGTAAATAGTTTGATTTAATAAACATTCTACTTTTTGACTGACAATCTTTTGTGTGTCCTCCCTCCTACTGTTGTCTGAACCGTGAGCCACTGACAAAATGAGGGCTTTTTTTTTTTTTTTTTTGGTTAAAACCAAGTCTAAGTTTGATAAAATGGGGACTTGTCCAGTCAGTTACTGAAAGGACTTTGGTAAAACTGGTTTAATTTGGCAGTTCTGACTTTCTTGTTCTGTAAGCTAAATTTGGTCAGCTCTGGTGTTGTTTTAGGTGGGAGAACTACTGTATACACTGGTTTGTTGTGTCATTTGTGGTGACGTGAGGTTAGGTTAGGTTATGTTTTTACAATTAGCAAGTAGCTGTCCAAAAACTAGGGTTGAGTTAGGTAGGTCATGGTTTGTTGTAGTCTTGGTGGGGGGTTTGACTCCATAGTTTTGTGGTTATTTTTGTTGGTATCTGGACCTTTACAACTGGGTGTTTGGTAAGTGGTTTACAATTGCCTTGGTAAGTAATTTGGTCTGTTTATTCAAATTAAAATATGTCTTCGTTAGTTGAGGATTTCATTCAGTCTCCCTCAGAGGAACTGTTTGAACAGTGTACCAAAGATTTCCTTGTAAAGATTGCTCAGCATAATGGCATTTAGATCCATGATAAAAAAAGTTGAAGGAAAATGTGATTCCTCTTTGTATTCCCCTCCACAAAATGCAACTGGTGTCAGGTTTGGTGTCTGGTGAGGTTGGCAGTTGGTGTTCACCCTGAGCTTCTAGTTGACGGGGTAGACATGATTCTTAGTAAAGATTTAGTGGTGGCCGACAACTTCCTTTCTTCTCCTTGGGGGGCAGCCTGTTTTGCATGACCAGTTAAAAAACTGGAATATTGAAAGCAATCCCAACCTTTTTGCAACAGCTGGGTGAGTTTAAACATATTGGAACAGTTTGCCTCCCTTGACATTGTCATTTAAAGGGCTAGGACCTTTTGTGTGTTCTCCGTCCTATTTTTGTCTGAACCGTGAGCCAGTTCATGACCATATGCATGGTGACACACCGCATTTGCAAATATGTTGATAGCAAGTAAACACAGAGGTTTCTGTCTATGAATAATGCATTAAGAGATGGAGGATATGCATGGCATACTTGTCTTGGATGTCTTTATTTTTAAAAACGAAGGGGACTCTGCATTAAACATTGTTATGCCAGACAAGACGGTACTGTGTTGTCTGTGACTTTGGTTCCTGGCAAAACTTGAGGCAACTAATCACGTCCTGTAATTAACATAAGGCTTTCATAGAGTGCAAATGGTTATCTCTCCCAGAGAGGCCTACGCACCGACTTGAAAAATGAGTCGCTTTCTCATCCCACACAGCTTTAAGCAAGGAAGAAAACATTAGCAACTAAAACATTATCTTACTGTCTACTCCCTCTCTCATTATTTGGGTTTAGTAATGTGTGGTCTCACAGCATGGACTGTATAATTGCATAGGGTTATATAATAGAACATTAGACTTTATAGGAAAAAATGTCTTGATACAAAATTCTCTTTTAAATGTGTTCTTTGTTTTCAAGTAAACTTAGTCCAACTATTCCTACAGCAAAAAAAACACAACCTAACCTTGCCCACACACAATTTTTCTGTTAGCATTTTAATATTTGCAGAATATTTATCCTCGCCAGTAAACAATGTCAACAATATTCTCTCAAACAGAACGTAAGCATTTAAGTTTCCTGTCAAGACACAACTGTGAGTGGCTGCATTGTGTGTTAGCAGGTCAAGATACGTATACACTCAAGTGATGTGTAATATAATTCTGCATTAAGTACAAAGCGCTAAGATACTTACAGAGTACTGACTGGCTTGGTGTTATTATTGTGCTCAGTAGACAGAAGTCAAAAGAGCACCAGAATGATATTAATTTAATACACAGCACCTAATATAAAGCTTTTACCACAGACTTGCTTACAACTCAGACAGCTTGGTGTCATTTGCTGGGGTCTTCATGATCCTCAGAACAACCATCTTTCCAATACTTTAATACTTGCAATCTATGTAGCATCAGCTGTATATCTGCCCCAAATCAAGCTTTAGTTGATACTCCTCTTGACTTTCAAAACCGCAGTGGTCTTGGATTAATCCTCAATGTGAGAAGCTTGGTACCAAAACTGGACTCCATTAGAATTTGAGTCCAAGAAACCAATCTGCTGTGTCTCTGCCAAAATAATTTGAATTGCTAGCATTAAATGTCTCTTTTAATCTTAATAATAATATGCTAGTAATCGGGGCCTATCGCCCCCCATCTGCTTATCAAAGTGCCTTAGACAAATTGGTAAATATTATATCTGAGTATGAGGGTTCTGAAGTTTTGCTCATGGGTGACCTTAACCTTGACTGGTTATCTTCTACCCCTGAGAGGCTAAAAAAAAATCACTGTATTGAATTAAATTTAACTCAGCTCATTTCTTCACCTCCCACCAGAAATACAGAAAAGTTGACCCTGATAGATATAATCCTAACAAACCACATACATTTGCAGCCACTGGTGTGTTTGCACTTGATCATTGTCCAATTTTCTGATATCATGCCAGACAAGAAAAGATTCTACCACATATTATTATAAAGAGAGACTTTAAACATTTGGTTGAACAGGCTTTTCCTCATGATTTATTTCTCAGTGATATCACATGAATTGACCCTGAATTAGCCCTAAGCCATTTCACAGATGTTTGAACTCCTTAGCAAATAAGCACCCTCACTTTAAGAAATACAGAGTAAAAACTAGATCAAATCCTTGGTTCACACCTGAAATCTCAGATATGTTAAGGTTAAGGGGTGTAGCATGGGCAAAAGCATGATGAAGTTGAGAAACAAATGTGTCAGGGCAATTAGAAATGCTAAGTCAACTTATTTTGTTGATACCCTGTCCAATTGTAGTGGTAATCCAGCAAAATTCTGAAAAACAATTAAGTTGCTAAATCATGGTCATGCTTACCCCCTACCCATGCACCTTTCTGCAGATTCTGTCTTTGTCTCAGACATTTTTAATAGTCATTTTACTTCTTCTGGTCACCTGTTTGAAAATTCAATTTGATCTACAATTGCCTCAATTGAAGATGGGCCCAGTTGTAATAGAAATACCCCTTTTGGGGATTTTCCCTTGGACAGTCACTGTTTAGGAGGTTTTTGATACCCTGGCCTCAGTTGACCCAAAAAAGGCTATTGGAGCAGACCTTTTTGAATACAAGACTCTTATTATTGGCTGTACCTATTATAGCGTATCTTTTAACTCATATTTTTAATCTAACACTTGTATCCAGGAATATTCCTAAAGTGTGTAAAGCAGCACATGTACTGCCACTGCATAAAAGGTGATGACACTAGTGATCCAAATAACTACTGCCCAATCTCCAAACTGTCATGTTTAGCTAAAATGTTAGAAAAACTCATCAATGATCAATTATGTCACTTTCTAGCTGAGCATTGCATTCTAAATCCCTATTGGTCTGGTTTCAGACCTGAACATGGCACTTTGACAGCAGCATGTAAAGTAGTAAATGATATAATCTGTTCTCTGGATAAGAGGGAGTGTTGTATTGCCCTGTTCATTTATTTGTCTACAGCATTTGACACAGTGGATCATACTCTTCTCTTGGATAAACTTAGATCAATTGGTTTTAAGACAAATGCATGTAACTAGTTACACAGTTATGTTATCGGCAGAACTCAAGTAATAGTAGCAGACGGTTATCAATCTGACTTCCTTGAAGTTACAAAAGGGGTACCACAGGGCTCAATATTAGGTCCTATTCTATTTATATTGTACATAAATGACCTGGGCTCATTTGTTAGTAACAGCTCTATTGATTATTATGCTGACAACACAGTAATTTACGCATCGGTGCCCTATATTGACAAAGTTTTGTCTAATTTAAAGCCTGAATTTTTGGCTACTCAAGGGGCCCTGATTAAACTTAAGCTTTTACTAAATCCAGATAACACTAATTACATGCTCTTCACCAGATCTCAAATGAAAAATCCATTACTACAATCAATAGTCAATCAATTAGTACAATATATGGGGCTCAAATTTCCAATGTTATAAGTACCTGGGTATCTGGTTAGATGAACAATTATCATTTAAAATTCATTTTGAGGAACTGACTAAAATGCTTAAGTTTAAATTCATTTTTTAATAGAAATAAACAGTGCCTCTCTTTGAGGAGTGGGTTGCAAATTGTACAGGCAACGTTTTTTATCAGTGCTTGACTATGCAGATATAATTTACATGCATACCACTGTCCATGCCCTCAAACCCCCTGATGCTGTGTATCGCAGTTCCCTTAGATTTATTACAGGTGACAGTTTTAGAACCAATCATTGTATCCTCTACGAGAAGGTAGGGTTTCCATCACTTACCGCTTGAAGGGAAAAACACTGTCTTGTTTTTATTTATAAAGCCATCCTAAATAGACTACCATTTTATTTATCGTCACTTTTAAGACTTAGAAATATGGGATACCTTACCCGTTCAAAAGAATGCATCACCTTGGATATCCCTTCTATGAATACAGAGCTAGGAAAAACCGCATTCATCTATTATGCTCCTCGTAGGTGGAATAAGCTTCAGGACTCCCTTAAATTAGACAAATTTTTATCCCAAGAACATTTTAAGATTCTGTTGGACAATGTTTTATATAATGAATGCTCCTGTTTTTCTTAATGTGTCCATTTTGTCCCTGTGTAATGTATTTATATTACTGTCATTGTATTTATGTTTGGTAGAAAGTGAGGAATGTACTGCAGTCTGTGTAATATTCTGTACTGGCTCTCTCTGAGTCTACTACATGTAAATATTTTCTTAGCAGATTCAAAGGCATCTGACCACACCTTGTCATCAAATTCAACCTCCAAGTCTTTTTCCTGTAACTCCCTAGTTATGGTGACATTAACACAGTTAATAGAGTATAGTTTTCCATAAAAAAGGGAAATGCATTTTTTGTTGTTAAAGGCAGTTAAATTAAAACTCAGAAGGAAGCTTTCAATTGAGATTTTCACTGGTTGGCCTGTTGGGAATATATCAGATTTTACAAAATGCTTCACCTGAAGAAAACCAAAAGAGTGGCTGTATGGTACTCTGAAATTGTGTGAATGACATGAAATTATCACTTTTAAACAAATCTGTGACAAATCTTAGATCATTTGAGTACCAGTCATTAAAAATACTTTCCCTACACCAAAAGGGAAGGCTTTATTTTAGTTAAAGGTTGTAACACTGACGAAAAACCTCTAGTAATATCATACCAAATCTTAAGTGTGCGAGACATGAGAAGATTGTTTTTAACCTTTGCTGGAAGTTCACCCATGTCAGTTGAAATAAGGCTGAAAAGAGAGAAAGGGACACAACACCATGCATTCATGGGGGGCTCTCTTTGATGTAGAAAATGTTTGAGCCAGCCTAATATTATCCAGGCCAGCCCAGTTAAAATACAGAAAGTTGGGAGGAGCTTGATCCCCCCTGTCTACTGGCAATTGTAAAGTCTTCATCTTTAATCTAGATTTCTCTCCACGCCATATAAATTTTGAGAGAAATCTTTCAACATCTGAAATGGCTGTTCTATTGATCTTAAGTGGTAGCATTTGCATTGGGTATAATATCTTGGGAAACACATCCATCTTAATCAGGCTAATTCTAACCATCCACGACAGACGTGTTAAAGTCACTTTTAAGTGATGTCAGAGTTGGTGTGAAATTGAGTGTAAAAAACTGTTCAATGATTGCCAATATTATGATGCCCAGGTAAGTAAAGCCTGAAGGGGAAACTGACAAGAGCTGCCCGGTCCCCAAAGTCACCCAGTGGCAGGGCCTCCAACTTAATAATTAATTTTGTACCTTGAAATCTGGCGAAACTGACTGATGATTGATATTAAAACAGGTATGGAGCTCTCTGGGTTGGTAAAAAACAGCAATACATCATCAGCATAGAGCGAAATTCTGTATTCAATGTCTCCTAATATGACACCTGACAGTCTGTGGTGGTTCCTGATAGTCTTGGTGAGTGGCTTGAGCGCAAGTGTGAATAACAGTGGTGAAAAGGGACAGCCTTGACGTGTACTTCCACTGAAGGGGAAAATGTCAGACATTGAGCCATTTACCAGGACCCTTGCAACTGGAGACCTGTATAGAAGTTTAACCCACTCAATAAAACCAGAGCCCAACCCAAACCTGTCTAGAACATCAAAAAGATTCCCACTCCACCTGATCAAATGCTTTTTCAGCATCCAATGAGACAGCAAGGACCCTTTCTTTGATCTTTCTAGAACTGTATTAAGTTACAGAACCGTCAAATTCATTAAAGTAGGAATATCTATTTTTTATAAATCCTGTCAGATCTGGTCTAACTAAAATGGGAAACACCTCGTCCCGTCTTCTAGTAAAGAGCTTTGGTAGTAATTTGCAATCAACCCCAAGCAAGCTTATTGGTCCATAATATGCACAGTAATCAGAAAGCTTATCTTTCTTTAAAATCAGAGAGATTTGAGCCAGAGTTACGCTGGCAGAAATGTGCCCCTTTCAAATAACTCAATAAACATGAAGGTGAAAATTGGATTTTCATCTTATATGTTCCTGCGACCGACCAGCACCTGTCTGAAAATACTGGCTGTGCATGGGGAGTTCTGTCCTTTTAAAGTCAATCAACATGTTGGTAAGAGGTCATAACACCCGCTTTGCCATCTTTTTATAAAATTCAGGCCAAAACCCATCAGGGCCTGGAGCTTTCCCACTTTGTAGGGATTTAATGGTCTCTAGGACTTCCTGTGCTGTGATTGGTCTAGACAAATAATTTCTGTGTTCTTTAGATAATGTAGGAAGATTTCTTCCATCAAAAAAACCTTTTTCTTAGCACTGAAGTATTTTGACACTCAGACGAATATAATTCCCTTTGTTATTTTACTAATAATTTTGGTTTCAAAATGTGTAATGATTTTTGTGTTATTCATGAGAGAGTAGAGTACTTTTTAGATAACAACTGAAAATAATCAATTTCAAGCACAGAAACAACCCATTAGAAAAAACATTGTGCAATTCACTATAATTTGGTGGGATGAACTGTGCTGGCAAAAACATGCCCATCTCCTACAGATGGGAGAACAACAAGAACTTTATTCATGCCCAAAAAACAATGCAGATATGAAAATAGCAACAGCATAAAGCATAAAGTCTATGAAAAACCAAAATAAAACTAAAACAAAGAGGTACCAAATGGGTAGTGCTATAGGACCATGTGCTGCTAAGAGAAGTCATCGCTTCTGGATATTTGTGATATTGGGCTATCTAAATAAAATGGATTTTTCCTCTTGTGCCACCATAAGGTTGACATTTGTGGGTTTTTTTGATGAATTGCCATGAAATTTGCTCAGGATGAATTAATAGTTAATAATTAATTTGATTGTCCCTTAACTTTTCATAATTTTTCATCATCTGGTCCACTACTTTGGTTTATGACTAGATATCTGCAAAACCAATGACAACCCCATCATCCTCAGCTGTACTTTGTGTTTAGTGCTAATTAGCAAATGTTACCATGCTAATACCTTAAATCAAGATGTTAACATGGTAATAATCACACCTGCCAAACATCGGCATGTTCGCATTACCATGAACATTTTAGTATGCTGATTCATTTAGCTTAAAGCACCACTGTGTTAAAGTATGGCCTCACACAGCTGCTAGCATTGCTGTAGACTTCTTGTTGAATCTAAAATGCATTTCTCAGCTCTGATAATCCTTATTTTTTAGTAATCATGAATTTTAGTGGATAGGTCACAGAAAATGCCTCAAGCTATTTTCTTGTTTTGGCCTTGGTAATATCTCTTTCACATTTGTCCAAGGCAGCCATAGAAAATAAAGACATATATCAGTCGCAGGTGGCATGGAGGGAACAAAATGTTTGCTTCTGGAAAATTCACCAGCCTCTCACTGCTGCTACATAAGCAGGACAGATTTCACTTACAAATTTTATCCACTTCAGTCACACTGAAAAAAAGTCAATGCTCTCAGCACAATAGCTCCTTCATATTGCTTATCCCCTTTTATCTCTTTTAGCACTGGAATTTCTTTTGCATGAATCACTAATCTAAATGTACTTGCTGTGTGAATTTACTGTGTAATTGAACAGAAAATTGGTAGCAATTCAATCTGAACAAAACCAGCTTTGAACGGATTGGCTATTGTTTTTTTTTCAGAGGCAAATGTTTTCAGATTCACAAACAAATAGTTAAGAGGGATTTTAAATTTGTGTTTCTATGCAGTAATGCAGACAGCAAAGCAGCCTTTTTGCAGAACAAACAACAAAGACATCATGCCGTTCTCATCCATAGTGCCATCAGCCAACTAGATATTATTAATTTGCTCTCTTTGACTAAAAGAATTCCCTAATTTGATAGGTTTTTTTGTTGATCATTGTCATTTCCTTGTCAGGAAAAAGTGGTGCTGGATTAAGACATTGTCTGTCAGTAACAAACCCTCATCTGGCAGTGCATTTACCCCACTGGCTCTTAGTAGTTTAAGAATGTGTTGCTAGCTGTCTGGGCATGGAAGAGGAGTCAAATACAAATGGAAATGAGCATGTAATTTAACACACTAGAGAAACTTGTCACTGCCACCGACATCCTCAGCATGTTACTAACATATGTTAACTTCTCATTCCTCTCGAGAGTGAACTTTGCACTAGAAATTATGCTTTCTCCATTTCCTCAGCTTTTCACCAACAGTGAAATGCTTTTGACAGCTGGCATAATGGAAAACTGCCTTACAGCGCCACTAATGACAGGTTTTCTCTCCCGAATGTTTAGACAGATGCAGGTGATGTATTGTCTTTCAATGCAAATTGTCCTTGTTTGTTGGAGTGATTCAGAGGCTTTATTTTTTTTTTATTCAACCTTTATTTAACCAGGAAAAATTGAGATTAAAAATCTCTTTTTACAAGAGCACCCTGGCCAAGACAAGCAGCAGCACAATAAACAGGGTTGCAGACATGAAAAAATATAACATTTTACAATAAAAATATAGAATAAATTACAGAATCATAAAATATTAAAAATATTCATCAATATTCGTTGCAAGTCATCGACATCAATGATCAAACGGGGGCCATATGAGTCAGTCAAAACATCTACAGTCAGATGTGCCTGCCTCAGAGTCATTTAGAATTACTTTAAATGCATCCAGTGAGACCAGCTCCCAAAAAGGGAGGTCATTTTGCAACTAATTCCAAGCAGAGGGAGCAGCATACTCGTACACCTTTTTTCCCGGTTCAGTACAGGCTTTAGATACAGATAGTAGGAATAGGCCTAACTCCTGGGAGCAAAGGCAATAACTTCCCATACTTTTCTGAGGGATGTAGATCTGTAGGTAAAATGGAAGCAGACCAAGAATGACCTTATAAATAAGAATATGCCAATGGATAAGTCTGTAGGTGGTGAAGGCAAACCATCAAACCCGAGCATCCAAAGAGCAATGGTGAGTAAGGGCTTTAAGACTTGGAATAAACCTTGGTGCTCCATGGTAGACAGTATTGCGAAGATGCATGCATGTATATAACATCATCATAGTCCAGCACAGACATGACGGTGGCAGCAACAAGTTTCCTTTTGTCCTCAAAGGAAAAGCAAGACATATCTCTAAAATAAAAACCCAATTTCAACTTAATTTTTTTCGCCAATTGCTGAATGTGAGGCTTAAAAGAGAGAGAACCATCTCTTATGATTCCTGGATATTTGTATTAAGATACAGACTAAATCTCAGAGCCCTGAAAAGTGGTGATAGATGGAAGGTTCAGTGGCTTTGATTTTGCATTTGAAAATATTATGAGTTTTATTTTGTCAGCATTTAAAGCAAATTTTAAATCACTCAAGATACATTGTGCAGTATTAAGAGCGAGTTGTAGCTCACAAAGAGACCGGGATGGTGTAGGTGTAGGCATAAAAGTGCGCTGGAAACATTTCAATTGAGACTTTTGATATACATAATGAATAGGAATGATCCAATGACTGGTCCCTGGGACACACCCTTGGATACAAAAAGGTAGAAGTGATACCTTCTGCCTGCATGCACTGAGATCTGCCTGATAGATAATTTTCAAACCAACAGACAGTTTGTTCTGACAGTCCTACACTGATAAGTCATTGCTTCAATATTGCGTGATCCACATTGTCAAAAGCATTAGATTAGTCAATAAAAAGGGCTGCAGTGATGCTTGTTGTTGTAAATGATTCAATAAAATCACCAAATACTTTCAAGGCCACTGTAATTGTGCTGTGTTTTTTTTCCTAAAACATGATTGAAAATCAGATAAGATATTGTTAGGAGATAAGAACTCTTTTAGTTGTTCATTCATAAGTAGTCACGCAATACCAGACAATTGGAGATCTCCCCCTACTGAAGTCTGGGAATTTCTAAATACACAGTAGTTTCTTTAATGGTGGTGAGAACGGCTGCTAACAAACCTACACCACTTACATTTTGTCAAGGACACGCCTTACTGGAAATTATGTTCTTCCCCAATTCTCCTCTGGAGTGAACTGCACTAACTCAATATGAAGCCCAAATATGAAGGGCCACCTTAAAGACTTTGGTTTGGTTCTGCAATGCAGGTTTTTTTTTTTTTTTAACTCTAATTTTTCACCCAGTTTTAACAACAAAACCTGGGAGATTGTCCTCAGTCTCTATTAGCAAAGTGTTTAGATACTGACCTGTAAACCTAACTCACAAGGGATTCAGAACCTTAGCCAGGACAGACAATTTGGAAATGGGCCTATAATTGTTTAAGACTGTAGGGTCTCTCTCTTTCAACATGAGAAGAACAAAGATAGATTTCCAAATAAGAGGAATTTCATTAGTGTCCAGGGAGAGATTAAAAAGATGTGTCAAAGGGGGTGCTAAGAAATCAGCTGCTAGCTTTAAAAAGAAAGGCTCCAAGTTATCAGGACTTGCTGATTTTCTAGTGTCTAAAAGTTTGAATGCTTTATGCACCTCTGAGACTGTAACAGGATTAAAACTAAAGGATTGACTTACTGTAACATGACCATCAGACCTTACAGTAGGAGTATTCTCATGAGTAATGTTGAGAGTCGAACAAGGAACCAGAAGCAATGATATGCTCATTAAAACAACTAAGCATTTCAGCCTTATCATAGATTTTTATGTGAGTCCTTAACAATGCATGGAGGAAGCTCTATGCCATTTTATTTCCAGCTATGGATTTAATAGTCTTCCAAAATTTCAGGGTATTGTTTAGATTGTTTGAAGTTTTGGTGAGGGAATGATCAGCTTTGGCTTCTCTAATTGCAACTGTGCATGCATTGCACAGTTGCCTGAAAAGCAGCCAGTCTGAATTAAGACCTGATAGACTGACTTTTGCCTTATGCCACATTGCACTCGTGAAGTGAGCTGGATAAATCTGGAGTGAACCATGCATTGTTTCGACCTTTTACTCTGTACTTCCTGAGGGGAGCATGGTTGTCAACAATTTCGGTAAAACCACTGTAAAAGAATTTCCAGGTATATTCAACATCAACAATAAGGTTAATTTTCTCCCATTCAAAGTAAAACTGGTCATGAAAAAACCCTTGTTCCATAAAATGTTTCATGTGATGCTTTATGATGATGCGTGGCTTAGTTTGGGGAATTTTTGTATTTCTAACTGTGGCAACAACACAGTGGTCACTAATGTCATTTGCAAATACATCAGCAGCTGTGTATTTATGAGGAACATCAGTTAGGATTAGATCAATCAGAGATGATTTCTCAGGACATTTCAGATTAGGTCTGGTGGGACTATCAACAATCTGAAAGAGACTTATAAGCTTTAAAATCATCAGATACTGGATGAAGCCAGTTCTATTTTAGATCTCCAATAATTCAATCCTGACAGAAGCTGCATTAAGAGGGTAGAGTACCACTGACAGCTGATGGTGTCCTATAGCAACCATCAACATTAATGTGCTGTATGATCCTAATATGTGTAATATCTGAGTTTTAGAGACCTCAAAATCAACAGCTAAAAATTTTAATTGCTTACTCACTGATTTACTGAGAAGCACATTCATGTGAAACTAATTTTTGATAAAGATTTGCAACACCCCAGTCACATTTGGGTTGGTCAGTCCTATATACATTATAATCATCAATCCTAATATCCTTGTTCAGAACAGATCTGCTCAGCCAAGTTTCACATAAAATAATTACATCAGCATCAGTTGAGTGTGCCCATATACGTATCATATCCATTTTAACGATCAAACTGCATCCAATCAAATGGATGAAACCAAGACCTGTACTTGATTTAATATCGACAGGAGCGTTAAAACTTATACCAGAATCTGGGCCTGGATTGGGTTGTACATTCCCTGAAATCAGAGGCAACAGAACAAAGTGGGTTACTGGAGGATTCCTTCTTAGTATTGACTTCTATTACAAAATCACAAAGACAGCTTATAGAAATGGTAAAACTGTCTTGTAGAGTCATGTCACTGATCAGATGGGCCAAGTCCACAGAGTCAGAGGAGAAAAACACAGGCAGGGGTAACAATTTGATGCCTGGTGCACAGCCAGAAGTGCACCTTCCCTGGCATGTTGTGTCCGGATTTGAGAGCGCTGCAGACGAGTTTTTGGCTCCGTGGAAGCTTCAACCAGAGACGCACAAAATTAACAAACACAGTAACACCGTCAAGCAGAGTAATCCAATAAGGGCACCACATTTAGGCTGCCAAAGTGAGCCAACTCCAAAACCCAACCAGGTGCCGAGTGTCAGACCTCATCCACATAACACAGCCAAGTTTAGCGTCATCAGCACACAGTCGGATACAGTACAGTCCATTAAAGCAAAAAAGTTGCTGAAGGAAGCAGGCCGATCGGCATGTGATAGAGAGCAAGTGTATTGACGAAGTTCAGCTCAATGCAATAATAATCCGATCCAACTTCTTCGTCCTCCCGAGTCAGATGATGATGTTGCTTGACGTCTCACATGT
Source organism: Thunnus maccoyii (assembly GCF_910596095.1). NCBI lineage: Eukaryota > Metazoa > Chordata > Actinopteri > Scombriformes > Scombridae > Thunnus > Thunnus maccoyii. The sequence goes on from NC_056550.1 coordinate 22,989,166, forward strand.
AAACAGGAAATCAAGCCCAGTGAAGCAATGCGGTGGATAAATTAATTCAAATCGGGACCAGTCGGGGTCTAAAACAATAGCAATACAATTTCAAGCACCAGTATAAGAGCAAAGAAAGAAGCACTTTCTTTTAGTATGAGAAGTTTGGGCCTATCAAAATCAAGCGATGTGTCGGCATTCCAGCTCCAAGAGGTGAACAGGCTCCATGGTACAAAAAGACCTCCAGAATCGGTGAGAATGTAAGCCACAATTTACATATGATCCAAGTACACAGAGTGATGCACGGGTTTGTTTATTTACACCATTATTGTATATAAAGGGTGATTTCAGGATAAAGGGTGATTTTCTGCATACAGAACTAGCCAGACTCAACCTGTATCAGACTGACTACTATGGGATTTACAGATCAACACAGTAGTTTAAACCAAAACAGGTGTACAGTGGTGGTATTACGCGAACAACTTGCAGAATTAACCAGCTTTAAAGTGATAGGGCAACCGTGGCACTGCAGCAAATTCAGTTATCGATGTGTCTTCAGAAGAATAAGCATTATTTTCGACCTTCTGCTGTTATACACTGGGTAAGAAAGAGTAGTAAGAAAAGTAGTAGTAAGAAAACCTGTACTACAGGGTACATACTCCATGACACCACTGATACAGGTGCAGCAGAGAATTCTTACCATCGGTGATGCTGGAGGTGGCCAGAGGTCCAATGTAGAGGGTCAAAAAAATAGCCTCTATTAGAAGTAATTAAAAACTGACACCCCCCTTATTTTAAAAAAAAATCTAAATAGCTAGCTATTTTATAAATTAGTCTCTCTCAGATAACACATTTGGTTTAAATGTTGTTACTTCTTGTGACAGTAGGTGTCACTGTAATACCAGGTCCAGTAAAAAACATTCAACTCAAGTCCTGGTTGGTCATGTCAGAGGCAGATTAACTCATGTCTGTTCCTTACTGCTCCGCAGGTATGTAAAATGTGGTGCAAAACAACTTAGATTGACATACTACCTAAAGAGAAGACCGAGTTTGGACATAGTTTTGTGTAGAATGTATTTTCTCAAGCTAGCATCTATTGTTTACACTACATAGTTCGATGTGACTAAGATGCAACACTGTGGAAAGAACAGTTGTTTGTCTGACCCGCATTCTGAAAATAACAAGGTACAGGAGAGTATCAGTTCCTTGTGTGAGAGAAAGTATTTAGATTTGATTCCACAAGCTATAAATGAAATTACAGTGAAGTTATTTAATGGTTTTATTTCACCATTTTTATGCATTTGACATTACAGCTACGGTATGCAGTTTCACTATCTTGTTATATCATTTTCATGCATTTGACAGTGCAGCTGTGCAATAGTATTCCACTTACATAAAAGTATTATTAGGGCCAAGATGCTGGTAGTTGAAACAACTTGTTTGCAGTCAGAATAACAGTAAATCATACTGTTAGGAGTGAAAGCCAGTTTGAATGTTAAGTGAGATGTACATGATGTGACTGAAATATGATTGAAATTGTAGCAATAACTGAAGATATAGAAGATAGTACCAGTTCAAGGGGATTGTATGTCTATTTTGGATACAGAAATACATTGTTGGTTAATGAGGATAACACTGAATTTAAACCGTTTCTAAAACAAGAAGGAACAAGTCACCCAGTGCAACGATGTGGCTCATCAGGCTTTGGATACAAACACAACACTTGTAAGTGGGATTAATTCATGAGATTTTTGAGAAAAATATAGAAAATCACCAGCCTCATCCTTGTAAAGGGAACATTTGTGATTTTCTGTTTATATGATGTTATGATATTGGATATCTATCTATGTTAAACATGGTCAAAATTCCAAATCATGAGGTTAACATATGTTAAAATGCCCCCTGCAACTCAAAATCCCAGGCTTCAACCTGTCCTGAATGCTTCGTTTGCAATGTTTTTTTCTACCTTGCCAATTCGCACATGCCCATAAACCTTGGTTGCTAAAGTTCATGCAAAGGTTTTTCCACGTGTTGTTTGTGTTGTCCACTCTCATATTTTGGATCAGATATGGTATGAACATTTGAGAAATTGACATTCTGAGTAAAGAATGAGGAAAAAGTAGTTATATCCTACTACAATAGTTTGTTTCATGGTTTTTTGATGTTGCTTCCCAAGCAGCCAGAAGCAAACCAATGGACTCATTTAGAGGGGGGCCTTAAAGAGAGAAGAGCTAAAACGGCCTGTTCAGGCAGAAGCTGAGCTGAAGGGCTGCATAAATAGCCGGTATGAGATAAATAAGAAGTGTTTTTAAATCATGCAAAGATATTTCCAGTCGTGCCTCAGAATAAAATATGGACTTGGAAATGTGCTTAACAACAATGGCTTGAATGATACAACCATAGTCATAACACTGATGTATACATTTTCCGAGAAACATCAGCCAGCTACATGACAGTTTAAAAATTCAGCGTCAAGTCTGAGGTAGGATGCAAATTATAGGCAATGTCCTTAATGGATCATCAGTCACATTAATGACCAATTATCTATTACATTTACATGGGCTGTTTTCATAGTACAGCCCAAGCAAATTAGGTTTTTAAGCTATGAACTAAAGAAAAACACAAGTGATTTTCTTTGAATCATAAATTAAACTGAACAAAAATAATGTGGTCATTCAGAGTTTTTTTGTTCCCGCTCTGCTTGTCATCATTCGACAAATGACAAACAAAATTCAGGAGATTCAGCATATTCCATGCAACATACTGCACTTTTCTTAAGAACATAAATCTAATGACAGCAAACATACAGGGCAGGCAAAGCAAAGTCTACTCCATTCTTATATCAATAAAAAGGGTTGTTGATTTCTATGGTCTTGCAGAGATAAAAATTCTACGAGCAACTCAGACTAAATATTTGAGTTGCTCTGTCAGGAAGAGCTGAGAGTCTTTGTGACTGAAGGGCATGTTTGCACGTAAGTTAATCGCACTTACATTAATGGCTGAACAAACCAATGGAACTAATTAAAAAGTGCTGTGTGGGTGAACATGTGGATGTTCAAAGCATGAATGTCAGCACAATAAGCACCAAGAACACAACAGCATTATTACTTACTGTATCAGATTTACTACTCATTCTGTTAAAGAAGACAAAGTAACCAATAAACGTATAAAATGATCTATTTTTGCAGTGATATTCGTGACTGTAACCTGAGGTAGTGTAAAACATTATTGCACATATTCCCTCACCTTCACGGAGGCAGTACAAATAACCAAATATTACACTCATATAACCGGGACACACATGCCCTAGGATGTGCACTCATGCCGTGCTTTACACATCCGTGCAAACTGGAATATCACCTTGGGTGCAATGTACCAACAAGCCTGAAAACAACAATAACAACTCATATGACAGCTTGGGAATTACATCCCGTGGATAAATATGTGTCATGTTTGCTCCTCATCACTGAAATCTCCCTGGTGTTTTCTCCTGACTGCCCCGTCAACATCCAGGGAGCGAAAGAAAGGTATGGATGGGTGAATGTATTCATATATCAGTACATCACCGCACGTACACACACACCTACAAAAAGGTTTTTGGCAGAAACTGTAGAACAGGTGCTTTGCCCAGGGGCAGCACTTCCTTCTAAAGCCTCAGCGTGATTGTTGTGCTTCAGCTGCCAAAGCATCAACACGGATTAACCGGAAAAACAAAAGTTTAAATTCTACTTTACGGATAAGGACTAGGACTGTAGTAAACTGAAAATCAATCAAAAATCAATCTGATTCCAGTTTCAATCCTGCTCATAACTTCTTCATTTCTGGTTCTTGTCATATTATTTGAGTAAGGAAAAAAATTAAGAGACAGTGTTAAGATTGTATGTAACCTTCACTAGCCTCTATGAATATGTGTATTCTACAAGCACCAACAAACATGGACACATTTCTATTCTGGGGGCTCCTCTATTCATTCTCCTCCTCTTCATTCTAATGAGGTCGTCAGTGTAGGCTGAGTCAACATGCTGCCCCGCAGGGCAGAGTCGCTAGCTGCTATTCCTCCACTCCCCATCAGCCTCAATCATCACCCTCTCTGTGGGGTTCCACTTCCAGCCACACTTTATCAAACAACTTCTCTAAAATGGCACATTGGCACCCAAAGGCGGAGCTGTGATGCTTTTAGTGGAAGTGGAAAGCGCATAAAGCCTCGGGGCTTTTTGAGCAGGGCTAGTGTTGGAACACAGGACCAATCTAATCATACCATTTAGTTCAAACGCCAACTCACACCCCTCGCGAGAGAAAGGATGGCGATGGCTGGAGTATTAGATGCATTTGTTCTCCTTTTTCCCGCTCCTCTTCCCTCATTCAGGACTGTCCCCTGTGGGTCTCTTAATCTGCTAGAGAGAAAGCAAGAGATTGGCAGAGCCCCTACCCCCCCTCAACCCCCCCCACCCTCCCCACACACCTCAGCATGGATGGAGAAAGGGTGGGATATTGAGTTAGGTTTGGAAATTAAAAGAGTGGGAGGACAGGAGAGAGAGAGGAAAACTCATACGGGGTCACTGCGGGAGTATGTATTGGATGGCTGCAATTCCAATGCGCATCACTTCATTAGAGAGCTAATGGCTTTTGGAAACGGTTGAGCTGGAACTGAACCACTAGTGGGTCCATGAGGAGCAGGGTTTTCACACAACACACTCTGTGATCCTTTGAACTGTTTTTGACTCCTTCCCAAAACCACCCACCCACAAGCAAGCATGCAAAGAATAAATTATCTGCAAAACAGCCCTTTAGGTGATCCTGAAAGTACTCTTCATATACATTGCAATGACATAAATAACAGTTTAAAGACAGCCCATCGCAGTACACTCATTTAGAAATGATTGTTTTCAGTTTATGTGAGGACATATTCAACACTTTGTGGGCCAAAATATTGGCTTCTTTACTTTGACTCTACCAAGGCTGAGAATCTCCATGATTTCTAGCCTTTATTTTCTGTAACACCACAGGAGCAGGGAACAGCGAACAGTGGACCAGACGTTTATTTGAGAGAAACAATTTATTGATTTCTTTCTTTTTGTGCAGCGACTGAGTTGGCGAGCAGTGTGATACCTGTTTATTTCTGTTTTATACGTGTGCATGCTTGTGTGTTAAATCCACTGTGTGTTTATGTGTTGAAGTGTGTGTATGCGCATGTTTTAGTGTCCTTGCTTGAGTTTAAATAGTAAAACTAAAACAGCTCAGCCGATCCCCCCACTGCTAGAATCATTTCAAACTCAACATCCACCGTGGCTCATGGTTGTAATGGTTGTATCGCCTCCCAGTATCCCCAGACTTCCCAGTCAAAGGGCAGACTCTCCTCCAGACTCACCCCAGACTTCAGGACAAATCTGCACCCACTAAACCAACAGGCCTGCCATGACAGCCTAAAACACAAGCGAGACTGGCTACCGCCTTCTCTCCCATAATTCCTCTTCTTCCTCCTCCTCCTCACTCCTCCTCCTCCTCCTCCTCCTTTTCCTCCTCCTCAGAGAAGCATAAACAACAGTGTGAAGTTTTTTCAGCTGCTGCCAGAATGGAAATGCTGCCAAATGATTGGACACAGTGCTCCATTTGAAGCAAGCTGCTTTGGTCGTGGCAGATAAGGGAGAGTTTAGGGGGGGGTGGGGGGTATTTCATCAGTTTCAGGAAGAACACTGACAAAGCATGAATTATTGGAATGATTAATCTTATTAAGGTGATTTGATTGTTCTGCGCACTGTAACATAGCAGCGGATCGCCCATGCTCAGACAAATTCCACCGGCAGAGCGAATGGATTTCCTATGAAAATGGAATCTGAATCTGAAACCACTTCATCACACGGCGTAGAATCTTATCAGAGGTAGAGGAGGAAAAACAATAATTGCGACACAGACAGGCCTAAAATCGCTCATTACTACCTCATTAGCCCGTGGCACAAAGCTGACGAAAGGGAAGTCCCACCTGATGCAAGTAAAACACTCTGACAGTCTGAATGAAGACATTTATTCTAAAGTATAAAAAACATCCTGATGGAAAGTTGGTGAAAACTGTAAAAAATAGCGAATCAATCAGATACACCGATTTAGTGTAAAAAGCTGAAAATTACTCAAGAAATGATCGATGGAAACGCACCACAGAGAAGGAAAAAACACACCGCAGCACCAACAGACAGTGGAAAATGAACATATTAGATTGGAAAACATGTATCGATTTGGAAATATTTATGTTGTTGATGTTATGTGAATGAAAAGTTCCTGCTCTGTCAGGAGAGCCAGCAGGCACTCCACGTCTGTTTTTCTGCACAGACAGCAAACAAAGTGAGCTAAAGGCATATGATGAACACCCAGTATATATATATATATATATATGTATGCATATGTAACAACCGATTTGAAACTGTGTTCTCTGCTGTTAAACTGTAGCTAACTCAGCGTCAAGTGTTTTCCTCTCTTCCTGTTTACACGACCGCATAACAGCGAGCGTTCTGAAGGTCCTTCCCAGTGAACAACAAACGGTGCTGTTGTGTCCTCCCTCCCCGTGCTGCACGCAAGTAAAATAAATTTGATTCATCACACCGAGTCACACCGGCAACTCTGAAACATAGAAGAAGAATTTCCATGGCAGACGTTCTCAGAAAGACTTATTGCCCTTTTTTTTTTTTCATTCAAAGAAAATCCAGGTGAGGACATCCAGAGGAGGAAATATATTTAGACGTAGTAAAACAATTTCACAATCTTTTATTGTTGTTCTCATTGAGTATTTGAGGTTCAAATAGTTATGTTTCGGTTCAGCTCTTTGTCTGCAAAAGTCTCACACCGAACAAAGCTTTTCTCTCCTCCTTATCAGAAAAGAGCAACATATAAAAACACTAACATTAGCATGCTTCTCTTTTTTTCCTCAGTGACTTTTCCCGCTTAAAATAACAAACATCACCTCTGGTTGTTTACATCCATCTTACCTGATTCAAATTAATTCTGTACCGACTACAATGAAACTTCTGGCAGATGTCACCTCTGCAAGCTGCTGCGTGTGTAACTCAACCAAAGAAAGTTTGTGTGTGAAAAGAAGCATCACTCTTTAAACACGAGAGGACTGTGTGTGTGTGTGTGTGTTTTTTTGTTTTTTTTGCAGTTCAGCGAGACCAACAGAGTCGCATCTTCTCTCGAGGGAAATCATCTCGCCGATCTCCCGGTTAAACCTTTATGCGTATCATATCAATAATTAATGGCTCATGAAAAATAACCTACACATGCCAATTGAATGTGTCACATACATTTCATCAGAGCGTCATATTTTATGCCGCTCATCTCATTTTCAGATGGTGAATATTAATTAGGCTGCCGTTTAAAACCGCAGCCTTTCTGTCAACAAAAACAGATCGCTATGAATCCTCGGGGTTTTAATTATTTATAACTAGTCACATGCAAATAATGAAATCTGAATTCAAAGAGGGAACTCAGATTTGATATTGGATGAGATAAAACGCTATTGAACCCCCAACCGTACTCGGGATACATGATAAGGTGAGTCATTATTCACAGCTCTGAATGGTCAAATCCATTACTGTCTGCAGTATTGGGGATTATTTTTACATAGTTTAGGCTGCACAGCTGATGCTTCGTCTGTATTACGAGCCTGAGATCAAATTTTCTTCTATTCCACTGCTTTCATTTACCATGCTATTGATTTTTTTTTTTTTTCACGTCACAGGTACTTGCATCTTTGTGACATGAAAAAGTGGAGTTTTACAGACAGCGTGGTAAACACAGCTTTATCCTTCTTCAGCCTGTTGTAAATCACAATCCTCAGGATGCAGAAGGAGACGGTGACAGAGGAGGAGGAGAGAGAGAGAGGGAGCAGACGAGCACATGAGGAGCGTCTGTTTATCTTTTTGTTATCTTGAGTCTTGAGAAAACAATAAACTAAAAATGAGGCAGGTTTTATGAAACCACAAATTTCAAGGGCCACTCGATGTCTAACAGATAGCGTGCGATGCATGAGCAGACGACGTAATAACTATAAGTGAGATTTCTTCCAAAGCGGTGCAGATTAACATTTCATTTTTGTCATCTGTACCTCTTCTCCGAGGTAAACACACAAGAAAAACAATTTATAGAACAAGAAAGCAAACACACAGACACCAAGCAAGGACAGGAAGAACACACTTCCTCTCCCCCTCCCGCCCCCCTCCAAAAAAAAGCCAGCAAACTATAAAATGCGAGTTACTCTCAGTGCTGCTGTGTATTCATCAATAACAAAGTCAACTTGGCAGTCTGTGTAAGTTGGAATTGAATTTGAACAATCTAGGACACGTTAGTGAACAGCTTTGAGAACTGTCACATCATCTTTTTTTTGCAGATCACCGCAGGAATCATCCTTTTTTCATTCTTTTTTTCTTCTTTGCAACAATAAAACCTTTTTTACCGACAAGTGCCTGCAGCAGAAGTGAAGGCTAATTCAAACTACTGTAATTACTGTGTTTGAATAGATTTTTTTTTTTTGAATGAAGCTGACTTTGCAGATTATTTTAAAGTGCACATTCCCTGCATGTCTGACTAACATTGCCCTGTGAGTATGGGTCTACCTCATCAAGCACAACGCTCCTGAGAGTAAGGTTAGGACCCTGGCAGGTCTTAACCTCATCTAGACACAACAGCGAGAAAATGTTCTCCAGCTCTCAGACTGTGTTGCAGCATAGAAGTATCGACTTTATTTATTTTGCAGGTATGGAAGTCATGGACGTAGCAAAGCCTAGGGTCAGAACGGTCATTCTCGAGGCAGCAGGATAACAGAAACAAATTGTGTTTGCACAGGAAAAACAGCCAGTTTGTGACCGAAACAAGGTTGCTGTTGTTGTTTTTTTTCCCCCCACAAAGTGCAAAGGCCAAACTAAATTTTCACACTGCTTTATTCACCACTCCCCACTGCACCATCAATATCACAATTCTGACATCATGCTGTCTTTCTCTCCTGCCGCCGACAAAGATTCGGTATAACAAAGACTATAAAGACAGAAGTTTCTCCTCCTCACTCGGTGTGGTGCGTCATTAAAGTCACCAACCTTGAGTCTCGGTTAGTATATAAACTGCAGACATTTGCTTGTAGCACCACGTTCCAATTTCTCAGTTCATTTTCTACTATATTGTTGCCTAATTCAACATGAAATGTTAAAATACAGGTTAGGTATTATTCAGGTTTCTTTAAATACTAGTGGCAAATTCATCTAGTAACTTCCTGGAGTGTCCGCCGGTTACCTGGCAACTGCTCAGATCCAAGAAACAGTCTGACACATAACCTTGCTGTGAAATGGAAAATTGTCTCTTTTTTGTTTTACACTTTGCTTTTTATAAGGATTAAACAAATGAGATATAAATGTGTTAATTAGTGAGCTTTGAAGGTGCTGGCTGGCAGACTTTGTGACTATAGAGATCCTGGTTAGCTGTTTCCTTCTGATCCCAGTCTTCATTTTGAGCTAAGCTAACCGACCGAGGGATGTACTCTTTTATTTTCAAGGACAGATCTGAGAGTCGGGTCCTCTCATCTAACTCTCCACCAGGAAATGTATTTCCTAGAATGTCAAATTGTTCTTTTAACCCCTTACTTTGCAGAGTGTAAGTATAGTTTTCAATTTGAAAAATCCCATGAAAAGCAGAGCCTATAAATATATCAGTTCTCTCTAATGCCCCCCGGAGAAAACCCACCAGTCTGATCACCACCTTTGAATGAACTTCATAACTAAGAATGTGAATGCAGCTCTCACTGAGTGTTACCAGGACTGACCTACTAACAGTCATGACCACAGCACCTCATACAGGAAACCTTGAGGTACACAGTATGTGTGTCTCTTCCAAATTGACAAATCAGGTGAAGAAAGGAACAACCTGGGACTGAACTAAATGGAGAAAGTATGCAACATAAGATTCAGTTGGTGTATATGGCTGCACTGGAGTGTGTAACTGATAGATGCTCATTCTGATACCAATCATCATCAGGAGTCAGAGACATGCAGCAGTTACCATTGAGGACACTGTATTCATTTTAGAAAATTGAGGGTTTTAGCACCTCGGGTTGAATTTTATAAGCTGGTCCCAGTATTTTTAGAACTCAATGGCGCTCATGCAAGAACCACTTAAGAGGCATGTATGAGTGTTTTAAGAAAAATCTGCGGCATTCATTAATTTTCACTTACTTCTCTTATGTATAAACACAATTTTCGAGTTGTCCAGACCTGTCACATGAGTCACGAACCGATTCTTAACAAGGAGGAGAAACACTTAAAATATATAACTAAAAACAAACTCAATGCAAAATTAATATTCTGTTCACCGGTGGTATATTTCGGCACAGCAGCTGGTTCGTTGCTGCCTCAGGGTCTCTCTGAAGGTCTCTGTTTGGTATCATCTTCTGTTGTAGCTTTGAGTGTTACATCACCTACTGTAAGCTATAATTTCCTCTCGTCTAATATCTGAGTGACTGTCACATCCCTTGACCGCCTCTCATATTAGTCATGGATCGCTTTACTTTAGAAAGACGATTTTTAGCCTCTAACTTTATGTCAAACCATTCTCTCTTTACTTCTGTCACAGTACAGCGCTGCTCTGATGACAAGGCGGCTGGATTCATATTTTCTTTGTTATGTTTTTATCTGCTGATTCCTGACAGCAGGACTTGAAGCTCAGCAGTGTGAAATTCTTGTTTTTACTCTTTGGTAACATTTTTTGTGAATGAAAGACAAACTACAAACTGAGTTTTATACGGACGTTTTAGAGGCGTCGATTATGCTAATGATCAAATCTCATGAACAGGCTGAAAGGAGCGATTTACAACAAGTTTGGGCAGTTAAAAGAGTTTGTTGAATGTGACTTGGAACACTGTTGTCACTATACGAATACCAAAATGTTCCTGCATGAGGTCCAACGTGTTTTAGTTTGACTACTTTTGGTCCAACAAAACAATACAAGCATACTGTCAAAGCTTCAGCATTTCTCCCCAAGAATCCTATTCTTGGCAGTGTGGAGAAAGTTTTACAAAATTCAGACTTTCATGTCGGGGAAAAGAAAAACTGACATAAGTACAGCTGAAAAAAGAGACCTCTGTTCGGTGATTGAAGGGCGGTGGATTCCTAAAACCTAGACTATGGCCCTGTTTGCAATGAAATCATTCCAGTAAACACATATCAAAAACATGTGAATCTCTACAATATGGTGCAGTAAAAGTGGCAAACTGGTGGCGGGTTTTAATCACATCTACTTAGATGTGAAGTGCTTTCAACTCATGTAGTCTAAAAAATGGAGTCTACCTATTTTACAGTATAAAATATACGGTATAATAATGATGCCGCTTAAAAAATACATCAACCACTTGTATAATCTTTTGATTTTTAAAAAATCTGTAGTCTTATCAGACCAAAAATATTGCCTCTCTCCAACACAGAAGTCAGATCTATTAAAGTAAATGACCTTTAGTAGACATAAGCGGTGGTACAAGTACTCATTGTTCCACTGAACACTGATTAAACTGAACAACATTGCCTTGAACTATCTTTAGGGTTTTGTGTAAATTAGAAACCTTGAAAACCTCAAACTATCTGCCTGGAACAGAGGGAATATCAGTGTGAGAGACTATTTTTAATGCCAGAACTCTGCCTCGACTGTGGTATAAAAAAAGTTTGCCTGAAGCCAATTTAAGCTGCTGTCAGACTTTTCTTTTTGGGACTTTTCCGACCCCCCCCCCCCCCCTTTTCACAAAAATATATAAAAAAAAAAAACAAAACAAAACAGAAGTCAACACCCAGTCAGCTCTTAAGGCAAACTGCAAACCAATTTCAGTTTACAAAAAAAGCATCTGTTATGCACCATGCAAACTGGGAAATATGAGCAATTACTGGGAAATAAGAGCACTTGAACGTTTCCGCCTCGGTTTCCCCTGCCCGGATGACACCCTGCCGTCACGTTGAGAGAGCTGCGTGTTGTGTCGGGTCCAAAATGTCCTGAACGTGACCTGCCGGCTGCCAGAATACAATTGATAGTGCTGCCTCGCAGGGGAATAAACAAGCAGCATTGATTTCATCTCCCTGCTTGGCTAATTCCAGGTACCTGGATGGTATGAAAGTGCAACATCCCCAATTATTTTTATGCAGTTGGCCGGTCAAGACCCTGTCAGATCTTGTTATCCTGCCGCTACGCTTTGAACCACATGTCTCACGTTCCTCGTACCTGACAATCACTGTCAGAGCCGGTTTCAGGAACATAGCCTCAGTGCGGCCGATGTCAGCAAACACAGAGGGGTGGGGTGGGGGGCACAGAGGCGACTGCCATCGCATGACTTTGAACCTAATTCACCCCTAAGCTGCGACAATGAACGGGATCACAGGGGAGGGTTGACTAAAGCAAATGTTTACACTGTCTCCCCAATAAAGAGCTGCTTAATCTGATGTAACTCTAAGACATACAGAAGCACCCGCCCACACACATACAGATCATCTTCCTCCTCTCATCTAACAGCTTGCTGTTTCACTCTTGACTATGCTATACCATCTAGTGGAGCACTTTGGTAGAGCAAGAGGTGCAGCACAGGGGAGAGATGTCTGTATTGATGGATCAGAGGCTGTGTTAGTGTATTTCAGTGAGAAAGCTTCTCCTTGCTGGACTCTCTTTTAGCGGAGAGGTTCAGGTGGGCGGAAAAAGGCTGATGCAGACCTCCAACTGTGAAGCTGCCACTGTGAGAATTACTGAGTCCAATAATGGGGCTGTAAGCAATTTTTTTTTGTGCAGGTTTTGACTGGGAGATGAAATACTGCACTGCAAAAAAAACACAACACACCATTTAACAGGGGAGTAAACACAATGTATTAATGTGACTGAACACTGTGTTAAACATACTTCCTGTGCAGAAAATGTTGGGAGGCAGTCAGTGTGACAAACACTTCAAAAACACCACCAGGGGGAGCAGTGATCAGATGTGACTTGCTGTCCATGCTCACACTCACACTCACCATGCTTCATACATGATCTATCCTGTAAAAACATGAGGTGGACATGTGTGTGTGTGTGTGTATTTCCTCTGAGAGAGTGTTCAGACGGCAGAAGAGCCGGCTGCATCGACAGTAAAATTCACTTTTAGGAATTGTCTCTCACAATGCCACATATTCCACAATCCTACAGTTCCACTTTTCTGTTCTTGTTTGTGTCACCGCTACTGGGATGCACACTGCGTGATCACATACCCAGGTGACATGGAGGCTGGCTGCTATGCAAACATATTAACAGTTTTTTCTGATAAATATTTCACATAAAGGCTTTAAAAATAAATCAGAGATCCTGGCACGAGTTCTGAAAGAGTTCTGAAAATAAAATGAGCCACACAGCTGTACAGTTATACAAAAAAGAAAAGAAAAGAAAAATCAAACTGAAAAATCCAAAGCTTAAAATTGTGAGGAAATCAATATCAATCCTCTTTTCAAACAGACTCAGTCTGCTGGAAAGCCCATACATTTCAAATTCATCTTGACCTGCTCCCTCTCTTGCTCACATTTTTCAATTTTATATCAATTTTCACTTTTCATTTCTATATCAACGGACAGATTACATGTCTCGCAAAGTGGGTGAGGTCATGGTGAAATCGTTATAAGAGAGAATGACATGATTACGCCCTGTTGTCATAGTAGATGACATCTTATTTATTTTCAAGTGTGCCGAAATTCATTCTTCGCTACATGAATAAAGCAATGACTTGTAACCTTGAAACTTTAAAACAGATAGAAAGTACTGTGTATTCTTAGTGCAGTGTGTCTCTATTGTGAGTAGTGAGGTCTCAGATTGCTCTGGGCTAACTGTACACTTCAGTCCAGTCCACTCTAATCTGGCCGAGTGCTAAATCTCTACGCGACCTCTACAGAGATGAGGACTCTGCTACTGAAGAGCATCCAACACTGCTACACAGCCAGGGGAGGCAGACTGTGAGTAATACTTTAAAACAGAACACTTACCTAAGACAGCAAGCCAAAAGAGCCGGAGGGGAGGTGGTGGAACCCAGAAGACAGCCAGGATCGGGGGGTGGTGGTAGTGGTGGTGGGGGGGGTGTGGTAGGTGATGGAGAAGGTGACCCAGTAGGAGCGAGGGCAATGAAGACAGTTCACCCGAAGGGGGAAAAAGACAGAAGGAGGGAAAAGCATTTAGAATGAGTAACAGACAAAAAGCCCAAAATGTTTAATATTGAGATTTCATATTGACATGTTTAAATAGAATGTCTTTATCTCTCTGCTACAAAAAACCATAGACACACATATGATCACACACACACACACACTGTGACACACACATGCACGCACACACACATATGATCACACACACCATGGTCACTTTTGGGGACATTACATAGACTTAGATTCATTTCCTGGAGACTTACCCTAACCCTAACCCTTAACCTAATCCTAACCTTAACCTAATCCTACCTTTAACCTAATCCTAACCTTAACCTAACCTTAACCTAATCCTAACCTTAACCTAATCCTAACTTTAACCTAATCCTAACCTTAACCTAACCTTAACCTAATCCTAACCTTAACCTAATCCTAACTTTAACCTAATCCTAACCTTAACCTAACCTTAACCTAATCCTAACCTTAACCTAATCCTAACCTAAACCTAACCTTAACCTAATCCTAACCTTAACCTAATCCTAACCTAAACCTAACCTTAACCTAATACTAACCTTAACCTAACCTTAACCTAATCCTAACCTTAACCTAATCCTAACTTTAACCTAATCCTAACCTTAACCTAATCCTAACCTTAACCTAATCCTAACCTAAACCTAACCTTAACCTAATCCTAACCTTAACCTAATCCTAACCTAAACCTAACCTTAACCTAACCTTAAACTAATCCTAACCTTAACCTAATCCTAACCTTAACCTAACCTTAACCTAATTCTAACCTTAACCTAACCTTAACCTAATCCTAACCTTAACCTAATCCTAACCTTAACCTAACCTTAACCTAATCCTAACCTTAACCTAATCCTAACCTTAACCTAACCTTAACCTAATCCTAACCTTAACCTAATCCTAACCTTAACCTAACCTTAACCTAATCCTAACCTTACCCACTGACCCAAAAATCAGCTTTTTCCCAATTAGGGACACGGCTTTCCCCCCAATTGGACAAACCGTCCCCAGTTAACTGGTCCTAAGTCTGAATTTTGTCCCCAAAAGTAGCCTATGACACACACACACACACCTATACACACACTCATCAAGGACTGTGACACACACACACAAACACACACCTCCACCCTTTAGAGACTGCTACCACAGATAAATAAACAAATAAATAAACAATTTATAAACACAAAGATTTAACACCTATTTATTAATATCTACAACATTCATCTCTGTAAATTTGTAAACATGTACATTTGATTTAACTAGTGTCTTTTTTTGAATATTTGTAATTTTGTTCTTGCACAAGCATTATTATTATTATTATTATTATGCTGTTATTACTGCTGTCTTCTGGTCTTCTGCTTTTATTCGTTTGACATTTATTTCTTTGACAAGGAGAGAAGCCCGATGCAAGATTTCATTGCACCTTAATATAATGACAGTAAAGATCATTCTGAAAAGGCACAAACAGAAAAAAATTCCCCCCCGTTCACCCAGATGAATTCTGTCACATATAATCACGAACGAATCAAAAGCTAAATACAAATTGCTTCCTACACAGCAGTGAGCGAACACCGTGTCTAAGTAGAGCAGGACTCACCAAAAACACCAAAAAACAAACAAAAACAAACAGAATAATGAGCTACAGTTTGTGTGATTCCATCTCTTCTACCTCTGTATGTGTAATAACTAGTATGTGCAAGTAACGGATATTGTTGCAAGCTAGGATTCACATATTGCAAACCACCGGTACAGCATCAAACACATCATTGACCGGTTGTAAACATCCCTTGCAGTGTAACCAATTTGTTTATATGATGACTTGTAATAACTGGTGAAGTGTGAAAACAATAAAAACATTGTGCAGCGTGGTGAAAATATCCATTCATCCACTGCTCCGGTGCATGCTGAGAGGCTTCCCTTCACAGCTTCCCCCCACATAATGCTACAATATATTATTATGACTCTATATAACAGCCAAGGGAGTATAATCATGGAGGATACATAAAACATGGACCCCCGTTTAATGATTTAGGTCAGAGGGCACCTTTCTCATTGGTACTTTTATAGTGAAATAAATTAATGTCCCCATCCAATCAAAATGTGTTTTGCCTCTTGTTCCTACAGTTGGATGTTTGAGCTTCACTCTGCAGGATGATGTAAGTGCAGAGTTTGACACTAAAAGGTCACATTCAGCAAATTTCCGTGAGGTCACAGAAAATCTGAGATTAAGGATTGTACCTACAAGCAAGATTTGTGACATCACAAGAAGTTTGGAGCCAATCCTGGTCCAGTATTCAATTTATATAAGTGTGATGTGGTAACTTGAATCCTTTGAATGGATGTTTTTTTTTTTTTTTAGATGCATTCAGCAGTTAAACTTTTTAAATGAGGAAGAAGGAGCAGAAGTAATTTTAAGGAATTCATAATGAGGGACTTGACCTTTTTTTGGGTGGCAAAAAGCATATCAGATACAAATTATTGTTCAAAGTAGAGTTTTTTTATACACATCTTAAAACATGTCCGGAGGGGATCTTTAACCAGAGGCAAGTAAACGCTCTTCAAGGCAATTTTTTTCGCCGTGCAAAACAAGAAAAACTTTTGATGAGCATCGTTTAGGAAGTGTAAAGGAAATCCAGAGTGAAGCTAAACTTTAGTGACTAACAGTATAAAGATCATAGATGCAGTCAAAGTACAATTTAAGCAGCTCACACTGATAAATTATCTGTATTACACAGTATGTCTTTCTTCAGTGTTGCTTTTCTTTTACCCCATTAACCACTGTTGCAAAAGAAACTTTGCAAACTTCTGTAAGCTTCTTCAAAGTCAACATACCTGAGCTCCGTCACATCTTCTGTCATTCACTCCGACAACATAACATGCCTTCTTAATGGATTCTTAAATCGTTATCATTTTGAAAACATAATACAGGCTAAGAAACGAGTTATATTTATAGAATCTAAGTTAATAGAGTTTAAGAGTCAGTGCTCTCAATTTATGCGAGGCAGAGGCAGCCTTGAATAAAAAAGAACAAAGAGTCTCAAAGTAAAGCTCGAGAGACAGAGACGATGTAACACAGCAGGTAACAAGAGTGTGAACTACCTAATATTGGCGATATTAGTTTAAAATCCATCAGATTCCACTGCCAGAAAATGTAATGAAAATTAAAGAACAAGATCTAATAAAATGAGAGAAGGACATAAAGGATAAAAAAAAAAAGTTGAATTTATTCCCAAAGTAGAAAACCGCTTCAAACT
Source organism: Thunnus maccoyii (assembly GCF_910596095.1). Classification (NCBI taxonomy): domain Eukaryota; kingdom Metazoa; phylum Chordata; class Actinopteri; order Scombriformes; family Scombridae; genus Thunnus; species Thunnus maccoyii. The sequence goes on from NC_056550.1 coordinate 23,006,585, forward strand.
ACACTTTTTATGTCTCATGAAGTGTGCGTATGGGTGCAAGATTAATGTTTCTGATGGAATATGATCTGATTTCAGGGTAAACTGACTAGCTGAAGTGCTAATCTATGCCACCAAAATATCTAACTTTACACTAATTTGATTCATTGGATAAAACATGTATCCAGCTGGTGATGATTCAAATTAAAACTGGGGTGTCCCAATGTCCAATGCACATTTGCAGGCCTATATTTACATTCTGGGGCTCTAATGGAATATATTTGCCAGATCTTATACTGGCTCTTTATGCAGACCCTCAGTTCAGCCTCTGTCTCTTTAAGGCCCCCCACCTGATGTGCCCACTCTGTTCTGAATGGCCCAGAAGCGCTGCCTTTTGACTTGCAGGGAGCATTTTTACCTCATGTTTTAGAACTTTCACTATGTTTAACAAAAGCATCCAACTTTATAATAGTATATAAATAACAACAAAATCATAAAAAACATGTTATGTGCCCTTTAAAGGAACAGACCGTGAATTATTACATCCCTAGTTCGAGTCAGGAACCTTTTGTTTCAAGTCGTTCACCATCTCAACGTCAACTCTAATGGCCAAAAACATACTTAAAAATAATACTGGACCAATGTTAATTTCCTTAACAAAAACTATGACCAAATATTTTGGTCAACAACCTTTTTTTCCATGACTAAGACAAGACGATGATGAAACAGCACCGACATCATTAATAACTAACTGTGACCATATCAACTTTACCAAAATCTCTATTTTCGTTAACAAAAATGGAGACAAAACATAGCCTGTTTTTTTTAATATATATAAATTACAATCCATATATCTTGTTCGTTGGATGGCATGTGCAGCAGTTCTGTTTCCTGTGCTGCATGCACCATATCAGGACTACACCAGCACAATGAGGAGCACATCAACTATTTTACAGAAAACAAGTTAACATTAATGATGGCAACAACAGGGCCTGGGAGAAAGAAATAAGCTGATATTTGGGCTGAGATATATATACATAACCAAATGCAAATAACCAAATGCAAATAACCAAATGCATTGCTTTATCAGAAGGGAAGTAATGTGGCCATAAAAAAGCTGATAAGAATACCTCAAACCTGAAGAGACACATTAAAGCTCAACACAAATAAAGTGAGGGAGGTAAATGTCTTGGTGGTAACGTTAGGTTGTTTTTTTTTAATCAATATTAAGCACACTAGTAAGGCGGTGGTGATATATTATTATGTAGGCTGTGTTTTATAGCCAAATCAAACTCATTAAGCTAGGCTAGCAAATTGTTGTGAAGGAGCTGAGTAAAAATGCAAACACAGACCGGCCACGGCACGCAAAATAACCATCGGCTTAGATATATGGACTAAAAAAGAGGCTCACAGCTTCCTTTCTTGCAGTCAGTGCTTGTTATTTTAACTCCCAGGGTAATAAAGCTGAACACACTGTCACCCACACACTGCTCAGTCTGTCATTACTCTTGCGGAAGAGTGTACAGAAGAACGAGGGGATCCCAAAAGGAAAAAAAAAAAAAAAGTCTTACCATTATTACTGATAATGGAAGCAACATGGTTGCTGCTTTTCATTGCAACGGTGAACCAGTTCACAGGACAATCCCCAGGATAGTGATGAAGCCTCTGCATGATGTTTGTCATTTATATATTTATGTATTTTTGAAGGCTTATACATGTGACCTGTGTGCTAAACACAAAACTTAATGCACAGTCCTCCAACTTACTATGACTATTGAATGTTTTATTTGTATATCTCCTAAAATTTGATCTGCAATTAGCATTTTACGACCACCTGCATGGTCCACACCCTTCAGCCGGTGGTCACCATGATCCAGAGGGAACACACAATCAAATGACTGCCGGACAAAGTCAGACACCTTTTGCAAATCATCTGTTGCAACAGCGTGGTTGCTGCAGCAGTGTGGACTCATCCTCATCAAAGACTGTCCAATCAGATGGTCCAGTTCCTATTTGATGACCTCTCGTTTTCTTAAAATGAAGGACTATCTTACATCGGTGGCTGGCATCATGAGCTGGGACAGCCTGCTACCCAGCGAGTGGCAGAAAATGGCTATCCTCAGAGACCTGCTCCTTCCATTTGCAGAAGACGCAAAGGTGCTTGAAACCTGTTGTGTCACTTTCAGGGCAGTTTCAAGCAGTAGGTCTCCCTAGTTCATGCCAGGAGCTACAGGGATGTAGCTACACTGGCAGAGAGGTGGCTGAGTGCAAATACGGATCAAAGCTTCAGCGGCTGTTTCCTTGATGTCACGGCCAACGAGTTCTCTGCTCTTGCTGTGGCTGCATGTTTTGTTGTTGACCCCAGTGTATCAGCTGAAGCCCTTATTGAAAATGATGATATGACAATTCGGAAGACTACATTACTCACAGTGTGCCACCAAGACTGCAAGAGGAGCTGACTGAGGATGAGGAAGAGGAAATCGGTGAGTCAGAGGCTTCAGAGATAATTTCCCAAAGCGACCTAGATTTAGGTTTTTCATGGCAGTCGTCCATAGAGGCCCAGAACCTCCAAGACCTCTATCAAATATATATACAAATGGTCATGCTCACACTGAGGAATCTAGGATGGATTTTTGGACTTCTCAGAGTTGCACTGTGTTTGCACATCTGAAACCTTCAGCCTTGGACCTTTTCGGCATTACCAGCATCACAATCCTTTGCAGATAGTGTCTTCTTCAGTTTAACCAGTGACCTCGCAAGCGGCCGCCGCAACAGAGCAAGAACCACATTGGAAAGAAGTGCTTTTCTTAACTTAACTATCTAAATAGTATGATGGCTACAACACAAAACAATTACACAAAGACACACATGTGTGTTCTTTAGGCTGATTAAACAACTGTATTTTTAGATATTAATATTGACTATTTCAGCTTTAAACACTCTGACAGTTTATGAATCAAATGCTTTTGTTTCAGTAGTGAGCAAGAGAGCAAATAGTCAGACATACTTATTATTTGAAATGTACTATGAAACTTTAAAACGAAAATTTATATTTGAATTCATGTCTATGTTTGCTTCTCTTTAGGAAATGTAAATTGACACTTGAGAGAGAATGAGAAAGAAAATGGCTTATTTGCAAATCATTTCATACTGTAACTCACTCGGGTGACTGAGCCTGGAAATTAAACTTGGCTCTCGCTGTTTTCATCTGAACAAAAAAAAAAAAACTAAACAGACAAACATACATTATCTTTTAATGTTATAAAAAGACACAAGAGGACGGACTTTTGCCAACTTACAGTTGGTCCAGGAGTTGTTGGGTTAAACTTTGACTAAAATGACAAAAAAATACTGGTTTTGTCTGGACTAGATTTACTGAAATATTTAATATAATCTGACGGCTAAAAATACTAAAATGTGCAGTTTTCATTGACTAAAACTAGACTAAATAGTTACGGTTTTCTTTGGCTAAGATAAGACTAAAATGCCCAGACTTTTACTCAACTAAAACTCGACTTAAACAAAAAGAAGGGATGAGGTTGACTAGATATGATAAAAACTAACAAGGACATTTGACACAGGACTAAGGCTACATTAAAAATATTCTCTTACATATTAATGTATAGTATCAGCCTTAAAAATCTCATATCAATCAGGCTCTGGAAGCAAAGTTACCTGTTTTTTCTATGAATCCCTGTCATCTTCTGAACTGAGACGGTCTGTGAGGCACTTGTGATCTATTTAGTTACTAGATGATGCTTCAGTAATCACCTCAATGAAATAATTTTTTTCAGAGAGAGATTTTTGACATGACTTTGTCTTTATGAATACAGTTTGAGGCTAGGAGGAAGTGTGCAGGCAATAGTTTTTTAATTGAACAGCCTTGCACCTACGTGATGTGCATATAATTATACCTCTTCAACTCTACAATACCCTCACCCATTAAATACAGTATATGGCCTTTCTAAGAGTCTCCGCTCTTATTCATTCAGGGTTACGGTTTATGAAAGGGGTAATAATTTCTTCTGATTCTTCTGACATTGCTGGTGGTTGTATTTATTTCAGTTGTCTGTAATAGCATGCTGCAGGAAGCTCAACAGCACACACACACCGGCAACAGACCATTCTTTAACACCGTTAAGGCACCTTTAAGCACCTTGCGGCTGCAGTGACACATTGAGCCACTTAAAGGAGGCCTTCTGAAAATGGATCTGTTTTCAAATGTCTACCCTGAGATCTCAGAGTATGATTTAACAACAAGATTAGGAGGTTGTGTTGTTCCCAAGGTAACAGTCCCCACTTCCCCTTCCCGTGCATTGTGAGCGTCTGCACCCTTTGGCACGGGGACATGGCTGGGGAACATGACACGAGGAAATGACGAGACACAAAAAATATTTGTAAAACCGAGGCAGAGATGTCGAGGTCCAGGTAATCCCTTTAGTGGGAGCAAGACGTCGCGGTGTGTCTGACTTATACTGCTGGTAAAAACCACTTCTTTGCCAGTGCTTGAGCGAATAGTTGGACAGGAAAGCTGCTATGCCTTTGAAGCAGCAGACACATAAAAAACATACTGACAGGGGCTCATTATCTTTGTATGAGGTTTGAAAGACATTGGTGCACAGGGAGTATAGCAGAGAAATCTGGACAGTCAAAGCAAAAAGGAAAGCTGATCAAAAAGTGATCAACAACAATATGTGATAAAGTGAGTACAAGAAAAATGGACAAGAATCTCTCTCTCTAAATATGAAATTTAACAGTTTATCTCTCACCTATTCTGCAGCATCACTGTAGAGAAGGAGAGTTATTACAGATGAGAGGGATTGGCTCTCCTTGTCTCTTTTTTAATTGCCTCCCCAACTGTAATAGGAACCATCTATCACTGTCCGCAGCCAAGAGGCAGCCTGTGGAAATTCTCACGCCTCTGTTGAAGAGTGTATTTAATACTTCTCACCGTCAATAACAGCACAACATCCACTGTTCAAAATCCACCCATCTCTCAACCACACGCGTGACGTGCCTGCTGTCAAACACTCTAGATCCACTCTTCCTCGTGCGATGCATTTCAACCGTCCCCCCCCCCCCCCGTCAGACGTGAGCTAAGGAACGTTAAAGGAGAGAGAGAGCGAAGGGCCGACTTTAAAGAGTCAGCATCTTCACGTCTCCGGAGGTCGATGAGGTTCTCCGTTACAGCCACCAACACACTGCGACCAATCCATCACACACTACACCCAATATCTCTGTAACAATACGATGTTTTATCACATATATTAAATGTGTACAAAACCATTAAGCAATCTCTGCAGTAAAACTTACAGAACAGGTCTGATGTCTGGCTATAAATGCAGCAGCGCTTTAGTATTCTATCCAAAGGGCTGATTTTGATATAAAAGTAGACAGACAGATGGTTGTGCTTATGCCTCCTTTTGTTAAACATGCCGTTTTTTTTTTTTTTACCACACTCACAACACAATGCTAAGGTGCAGGAAGACCTTGAGAACCTTGTGAATTATAATTGTGAACTCCATCCGTACTTGTATTTTGTTAAACATTTGCTCTGATAAGGTTTAAAGATCTGCATCTTATACCAAATATTTGTATTTAACATAACTGTGAAGAGACTTCCTTTGAAGAGATTTTCAAAAAATGTTAAAATGTGACAGCTACTATAATATATTGGCCAAAATCGGCTTCTTGCAGGAACTGTATACCAATATTGGCTCATATTGTATGTAAGCAGATATTCAAACAGAAATGAAAGTACATATACATTTTGTTTCAATGTTTCTGTTGTATTTATGCTTTTATTTATGCTTAAAAACTTAATAATCATATTTCCAGGTCTATATTTATATTCTAGGGCTCAACTGGAACATTTGCATGATTTACAGTTTAAAACAACACTTCTTATTTATATTATACTGGCTCTTTATGCAGCCCCTCAGTTCAGCCTCCGTCTGAAACAGGCTGTTTTAGCTCCTGTCTCTTTAAGGCCCGCCTCCCAATGAGCCTACTCTGTTCTGATTGGCCAGCACCTGGAACCTGCTCGGGAGGCTACATAAACAAACAGCAGTAGTCGGATTTCACTTATTTTTTTCATTCTTCACTCGCTATGGAAACTTCTCACATACAGTACATCCATACATGTTCGATCCCAAAGTGGATTCAAAATACACAAGTGGACAACACAAACAACACATGGAACAACCTTAGCAACAAAGACTACTGAATAGATGGCTGTTTGTGGGTATGCGCAAACAATCTGACGTCATCAAGAGGTGGAAGTACAGGCAACATTGCAAACGAAGCGTTCAGAGCAGGCTGGAGCCCTGGTTTTTGACTTGCAGGGAGTATTTTTTTACATATTGATGGCTAAAGAGCAAAACCTCCTATCTGAAAAATGCACTATTTTGAGAAAACTTGTTTAAAAAAAACTTGTTGATTTCTTGCAGAATGCTATTTGTTAAGGAAACCCAATACATAATACACTGTTTTTGGACTATATTACTATATTATGTGGTATTGTTTACTGTATGTTTGTTTGGTTATTACGGTATTGTTAACAAATAATATTTCAACATAGTCCAAAAACAGTGTATTATGTATTGGATATCCTTAACCAATAGCATTCTGCAAGAAAACAACAAGTTTTTTTTTTAGTTTTCTCAAAAAAGTGCATTTTTCAGATAGAAGGTTTTGCTCTTCAGCCATCGATATATTATAACAGTGCAAAGATAAAATAAATCACAAAAAGCATGATATGTCCCCTTTATTATACTGCTTCAGTATATTTGTCAAAAATCATAAATCCCTAAACATTAATTTTTCTCCTTTCCCTTTTATTTCCCTTTAAGCAGATCATCTTATTCCATGCTGTCTGACAGTATCACAGTCTATATATAATTAGCTCCTTCCAACTCTTCATTGAAACTATGTGATGTTTAAACTGAGTGAGATATTCAAGCCCTGAACTCCATGTTTCTATGGATGCATAATTTCCTCCTATGGGAATATTCTAGATATCATGCACATCACATTTTCTCATGATTTAGGCTGCTGAGTGGAATACGTGGTACATTTGAAAAGGCTGCAAAGAATGAGTTGACTGGTCAGAGGGCTTTAACAGGTTAATAAACATATCTGAGGAATATCTGATATCACTATCAGCTGCCAAAATCCCATATTGTTTGGGCTCTGATGTGAGAGACTCAAAGTAATATGTATGTAAAAACTGTTAGCTTAGCTTTCTCTGCTAACAAAGATGTCTTCCTACTGCCCTGATTTGTGAAGTCTGTGCAAACTGAATTACAGATGGTTTCTAGTACCTATTAGAGTTCAAGCTGAGTGTGTGGTGTCATGTGTTACTCTGAGTACCTGTCCCTCTGCGGGTTCGTGTCTGTCCCTGGATTGGTTTCTACATTGATCCTGGGGGAGGAAAGGATTTAAAAGTCATGCAGCATTTTCACCAGTGAATACAAGTTAATACCTATTTACCTCCACTTGTGTGGAACAAATCCCTCTGTACGTTCCCAGACCATTAAGGTGAATCACAGACTTGCGCGCACAGAACAACAGCAGCTTGTCACAACAGGCTGAGCAATGAGACTCTAACAGGCTATCAAAGCCACTTAACATTAAACAAGACGCTGCACAATGCGGCTGAATAAAACTGTCAGAACATCCTCACAGCGTAAAGTACGTACTGAGTGATGACAGCATTTTAATGTTTAGAGGGAACAGAAAGAACCAGACTCCTTTGCCTTATTAACATTTCTGCCAAAGGTTTGAATGGATGGTGAATAAAACTGCATATCAAAGGTTCGCTCTCTTTCATTGATTGAAATAAGGGCATCCTGACACACTGAACAGATTCATTGAGTACACGTTTTGCATCTTTAGCATGTATACTGTGACAAAAAAACAGTCCACATACTCTGTATTCTGTTGACCTTATTTAATGCAGCTGTGAGTCCTGCAATCAACTTGGTCAGCAATATTTAACAACTTTACAGCATAAAAATCCAAGATATGTGATATAATAAATACAGAACTGAGAGAGCTCAAAAAAAAGGTAATTTGCTAAGTGTTACTCACACTAATATCACTTTATACATCTGCGAGCCTTGTGGCACTTGTGTCAGGTGGAACTGAGTGTTGACAGAGAATATGGTTTGGACTGTACCTCATCTGTGCACCTCTTTGCCAAATGAATAAATGTGAATAATGAGTTGATGAATTTATTATTAATTCAACAGAAAACACATTGGATTATTTTGATCACTACATGATAATCCTGTGCACAGTTACAGTTTAAGATCATCCATCTACCAGAGCGCTGAGCTGGAGCGGGAATAACGTAGAAAAATCTTCACATGGTATGAATTTCGGTGCACGCAGTTAACGTCTAGTTTGTCTTCATTAATTGAGAGTTATCTTTAAAAGCACACACCGGTTGCTGATCATGTGATGAGCGAAACTGAGGAAGCCACAATGCCAAATGTGTTTTTCGCTCAGAGATTTGTGATCATTCACGTACAAGAAGACGATCTAGACACCCCCTTATATGCGCTGGAATTCCTACTGTATCACAAATTTTTCTGGATTATTTTGATGTTTAATTAATCATTTGAGTCATTTTCAATGCAAAAATGCAAAACATTCTCTAGCTTCTTAAATGTGAGGATTTACTGCATTTTATATAGTCGTATGATAAATATATTTGGGTTTTGAGCTGTTGATCAGACAAAACAAGCAATCTGAAGACATCAATCTGGAATCTGGGAGACTAGTGGCTCTGGAGACAGGCAGTAATAATTTAGGACAAAATGATTATCAATTCATCAAGAAAGTGATTATCAGATTAATTTATAATAAAAAATAACTGCTAGCTGCAGTCCTACATAAATAAAATAAATATTACATTTAGAAAAATGTTTCATTGCCTCAAATTAAAATACTACATAATCTCATTTTAACTATTTGACTTCTGCCAAGTCGTTTTCCTGTTTTATTTCATATTCTCAATTTACTCTCACCTTTGCTTTCATATAAAAGAGGCATTTTTTTCTTCCATTTTAAATTTTTCATATTACATGTTTCATATTTTATATCACATCAAGACTGTGAATGTGGTTCATTGATTTTTCTTTGTTTGCTGCAACACTTCAAAGACTCTAAATGCTACACTCAAAGTGTTACTTGTCATGTAGCGTTGCTTTTTTTTATTTTTGTATGTTTACAAAATCATTATTTTGCTAATAAATTATTGAACTTCATCTGATCATGTATGCAGCCCAAAGTTTTAGCGTTTTTAACAAAATGCAGTCCTCGTGTAAAGTGTTTCAGGAGCAAAAGCACTTCATGAAAATACATGACACGTTCACTTTGGTTTTATAGATCAGATGACTTCTCTCAGGTCATTACGCTGAATACTGTTTCTATTTTCATTTCAGTCTCTAGGCTTTCCCTGAACGAGAACCATGTAATGGAAAGTAAAGATTTAGGGATTTTATGATGAGCAGGTAGTGTGGGTTATTTCGCCTTGAGAGGTGACGTAAATAATTACAGCGCTGCTTCAGAGACTTTTCATCATGTTCTTTCTCATAACTAGAGCTTTGTTGACAGTATAGAACCTGCCACATGTGAAGAGATAGTAAAAAAAAAAAAAAAAATCTAGTAGAGGCTTTAATGCTCTCTGGAGGAAGACTGGCATCAATCACATCAACGTCAAGCAGCCCTCGTCCTCCTTCAAGTCCAAATTCACACGGTGACAGATTCCATTACATTTAACACAAATGGCCTGAATGTTAAATTCAGCACCCGACAGGAAATGAAGCCTGATGGACGTGTATACTTTACTCTGCACATAAGCCGTGATGAGTAAACACAATGACCAAACATTTAAAATCACCATGTGGACAAATTGATTGCAGACTTCCACTTTTGGAGGGACAAAAGCGACGAGCAAACAAAAAAAAAACTGCGTTGTAACAGTATCATTCACTAATCCCTTTCCAGAGGTGCACATGACATGACCCAGTCATTTACTGAGGTGAGGACTGACAGCAGAATATCAGTAACCCATCTAGTACATTCAAGCAACCATTACAGTATCACTGCCATCCACCTAATGCACACACACACACAATACCCACTGAACACACACCATAAAATTAGAAAAAGTCCTTTTTTCTCTTATGGAGACTATTGAAACTCCACTCCAGTGATTGAATAGATCCAGATGAAAAGGTTCAACTCATTATTCTCCTGCGTGTTATTCAAGAGTCCTTCCTTAAACATATTCACTGGGAATTACACGATATAATCCATAATGAGAAAAGCTTCTGGTCTGCTGCTGGTGTGAAAGGCAATGCTCTAAACTGACTGATAGATAATCAGTCAATAGCTGAGTGAAGGTGTTTAAAAAAAAAAAAAAAAACACGAGCAAAAGTTTTGCACAGAGGATCCAACAAGGACACATTCACAGTCCTTCAGAGGTTACATGAACACATAATATACGTTCATTCTTCTCTCAGCTCCACAGCAAGGTTTTCATCACGTATGTAGTTATGTTTTCTTTTGTCGAAGCCATAGAGGAAAACTTTTCATTGTTCCAACTTTATCTGTTCAGGTTCACACACTGAACTGCAAACAAATCAAGGCTTTCAAAGTCTAATGAGTCACCATGCTCCTTCATAAATCAACAGCTTGCAAGAGTAATTTAACCCAATGTTTGTAACTGTCATATTCACTGTACATCTAGAATTATGTCATCAGTCATCAGTTTTACATCCTCTCATAGACTGTATATAAAGATAGACATAACAAGGTGTGTTACCATTAAATTTACCAAAATATTCTCAGTGCGCGTCCCAGAGCCGGTGAGAGCAGCAGGTTAGCTAACTGTCAATCACAGCTGTCAATCAACACCCACACAGCAGACATCAAAGCTACTATAAGTATTCAAACCTTATTAACGTAGGAGCAATAATTTCCTAAATGACCACCAGCGCACTAATTAGAGGGACTGAATTTAGTGACTGAGACCATGATGAAAAAAAATATTGACATAATAATTCCAGAGAGAAGTCAACGCTTTTTGAATGGGAATGAATTTTGGGGCCAGTATCTAGCGGCCGTTGGTGGCGTTACGCTTCAGGGTACTTCCAACATTGGCTTCAGGCTCAAACCGTGGTAGTTGCCACTTGGTGTGGACGTGTAAAAGTGCTGAAAAGCTGGCCTCCCCCTATTTTATGATATCATACAGATGATTAAGATGTAGTCTGCTATATGGGCAAAACATGTTTATGCCTCCAGCTGGTGGTGGGTTCTCCAGAGTACTTGAAAACCAGTTAGTCCAGTGGCCAACCCCAGTACTGTAGCTAAAAAAATACCTGCTGCCCCCATTTTCTCCATAGGCTACTGTTATAAAGAGACATTACTAAAACTGTTGATAGGGCATCTTGAAAGGCAAACAATTAGGCCCACTCTTTGTATTGTGAATTTTTAATTAATGAAAGTTGAATACTTTCCCAGACCCCAGAAAGGCTATGTGTATGATGTCATCCCGGCGTCAGTGTAGAGTCTATGGGCCAGAAGACATAAGGGTCCAGAAAGACTGAAGCAGGGGATGAATTGATTGGCATCTGATAAGCCTTCAAACTCATTAATCTGTTACTAAAACTGGACTTCCCTGATCGTATCTTAAACAACATTCAACCACCAACATCCCCCTTGCTTTCTTTTAACGTGAGGCTGCAAATGCACACCACACCGAAGCAAATGTTTTGCCTTTTTAACTGTTGGCACACAGATGAGAATTATCCATCTTTATTGAACTTTCACTTATTTAATATTTTGATTAAATGTAATCTTTTGTATTTTTCCTTGAGTTTTCAGGAGTTACATGTAAATCTAAGTATAAGTAGGTGTAAGTATGTAGGTGAATTTCTTTGTGTACATATATCTTTTATAATAGTTGTGTTTTTTTAAATGTGCAAATAATAGCTGTACAGGTAGTTGTTTTCGATCACCTCTCTGCAGTTCTCTTGGAAGATCCACACAATTTGGCATGTGTGCTATGTTTTGGTGTCACCAAAACTTGCATCGTTCTCTCTCCTCCTCAACTAAAAGAAACTGAAGGATTTGAAACATTTTAAAGTTCAAATAAACCTCTCTGGACATGCTGAAGGTTATGTCTTCAGCAAGCCTCGCATCTAAAAAGGTCATGTTTTTCAAAAGTGACCTTTATGATTAAGGTCTGGTTCAGTTTAGACAACCAGAGCTACTCGGTTAAGGTCAGGGTTAGGGTTTAGGGTTAGGGAGTTAGGGTTAGGGTTTAGGGTTAGGGTTAGGGTTTAGGTTTAGGGGTTAGTGTTAGGGTTTAGGTTTAGGGGTTAGTGTTAGGGGGTTAGGGTTTAGGGTTAGGGTTTAGGGTTAGGTTTTTAGGGTTAGGGTTAGGGTTTAGGGTTAGGGTTAGGGTATAGGGTTAGGGTTTAGGGTTAGGGTTAGGGAGTAAGGATTAGGGGGTTAGGGTTAGGGTTTAGGGTTTAGGGTTAGGGTTAGGGTTTAGGGTTAGGGTTTAGGGTTAGGGTTAGGGTTTAGGGTTAGGGAGTTAGGGTTAGGGTTTAGGGTTTAGGTTTAGGGTTAGGGTTTAGGGTTAGGGTTAGGGAGTTAGGGTTAGCGTTTAGGGTTTAGGGTTAGGGTTAGGGTTTAGGGTTAGGGGGTTAGGGTTAGGGTTAGGGTTAGGGTTTAGGGTTAGGGATGATCGTAGTCATGGTTTAGGAAAAACTACCTTTAAAAGGAAACCAACATATTTGACATATTTGTGTACCCATCTGTGGTACTGACCGTGACCATATAATGAGTCATTTAAAGCTATTTATACAAATGATCAATGGTGTCATTTTCTGGAGAGGACAGTCCCCTGTCTTTATTGCCCTTACGTGATGACAGAGCCAATTACAAGAAATGAAAGAACTGTTCTGTATTGAGTGAATAGTATGAATTATTTCCCCTCGAGACTCTACAGTAGTGATGATGTTGCTGACTCTCACCCAGAGCAGTAGATCAGAGTGAGCCGGTGGGAGGATGTTAAGAAGATCCTCTCCCCTCACCACACACACACACACACACAGCTGTGTGTAGCAAGTTGTGAGCCTCTTTAATCTGTTACTGCATCCTCTCTGGACCACTCTGTCAGCACAGGAGGGGGAAAAGAGCAGGATTACAACTCAGAGCCTCTCAATTTATTAGAGCCCTGCTGACTCCTGATACTCGACTCCAGCATTCCAGTTCACCCCCGATGCAAATCGGCTCCCAGTGAGACATGACACAGAGTCTGCTGCTGGGAAAGTGGAGCAGATGATTCACTGTACTCAAAAAGCCATAGAGATGACATGAGGAGAATGCGATGCAGAGAGGACAGATGTAAAAGGAAGGTTGATTACATGAGGGGGGGAGGAAAAGATAAGAGATGAGCGGGGAGGACGAGATAAGAGCGGAGAGGAGGAAGAGGAATAGCTGACCAGACAGGTTAGTTTATATTTGTTTGTGTTATTGAGAAGTTGCCGCAGTTGTTAGCAGATGTTGCTTCATCTTTTCTAGAAGGGCCATTAAGGCTGGGATGATTTTCAGGCCATTTGGATGTCACGGTATTGCTTTATAGCTCACTTCGCAGCTGCTTTTTGCTTAAGTTATTTCTCTCTCTGACACACTGTGGAGAGAAAGTTGTAGTTGTGAAGTGAAAAACACCTTGAACTGTTTATCTGAATTATGGTGTTGGTAAAAGCTGACTGTGATCCATCAACTTAAACCAAGGTCCCTCTATTAGTCCACTATGAAGTCGACCCGTGAAATGTAATTAACTCTAACAGGTAATGGGTGTCTCTTTTTTAGAAATCAATTAGTGGTAGTGGAGCAGAAAAAGAACAACAGTTTGAAAGGCACACAGTGATGAGTTGTGTGTTATAACGGAGCAAGTTTGAATCCAAATTAACACTAAAGTCACTGATTAGACTGTTAAGCAGCAAGTATGAAAAAGGTTATTAAAAGACTAGTCTAAAACTAGAAAAAGAAATCATAGCTGAAGGCTGTTTTTTTTAAATATCTATCATCCCAAATGTGTTCGACCTGTCTCTCCATTATGCACGGTACCTTGCGCTTGTGTCAGTAAACACTGACAGTTCATTAAACTTATTGTAGCAGAAAATAAACGTGCACAATTGAAAACGTCACTCTTTTTCTCCGATAAACCCAGGTCACATCTAAGCCACTCGCTGTGATAGATGGAATAATCTTTAACACAGACTTAAACAACATTATATACCTGCATTATTTGCACAAACATGCTTTTCAGTCTTAATTTGGTGATATTTCTACAACTAAATACTACACTACCTGATTGGCTTGATATAGGCAACATCTCCCTAAAAATGTCTGCTTCCTGCCACTTACTGACTATTACAGGAATGTCCAGCAAGTGTTCACATAACCTAATTTTATAGATGATTGTCAAGTAATTACACTGTTAAATGGAGAGGGCTTTAATTCCATTCTTTCCATGTTTACTTTAAATTTCAAACTTGCTCTAAGTAGTATTTTCGTAATTTTACACACTTTTGTCGATATTTTATAAATGAAAGAAAGAGATTTTATTCAAACAGCTGAGTCCAGATGGGTGATCTTTCATGTGCAATGATTTAAGCTCTAATTACATTTTGATGATGAAAGCAAAGTGGGTTAAGAAATTAAACAATTATTTTAAATTTGTTTGTTTTTACTTGCATATTATATTAAAACAACACCAGATGCAAAAAAAAACCTTTGAAGAACTAATTACATACAGTATGATAAGGTGAAAGTTCTTTCAAATAACCATTTTTTTGTTTGTTTTGTTTTGTTTTGTGTTTGTTTTTTTTGCATTTTTCAAAGAGGATACTAGTAGTGAAGTCAGTTGGCCTCAGTAATAATAAAAAAGCCTCACAGGCCCTGGTGGGAGTGCTCTGATTTTTCATGTTTTTATTGATTTTAGTCAATATTTTCTCAAAGCACACACATTTTGTGTGAGTTGTGGATTATAGAAAAGTGAATAATAGAGCAAGTACAATAGCAGATGCTGGTTTGGCAAATCACGTTGCCATTATACAGTCCAGACAACAGTGACTGCACACGTCACAAAAAAAAAACAAAACAGTTCTCCCTGGACTGGTCCTGTGCCCTTCATGAATTGACAGGCCCATTGAATGCTTAAGAGGGTCTTACTGCTACAACCCTCTTTTACTGCTCATCAAGCACCAAAAACTATTTTTCTGACTGTAAACTTATTGAACACATACGTATCTCTTCACAATAATTGAGGTAAACATCAGGGTTTTAATGCGCACAGGCACTATGAAGGGAATCGATAATGTTGAGGGTTCAAGGGCATTGCCACATGTTGCCGTTAGCAACATCAGTCAATATCCACTCTCTTCTCCACATGTGATCTGTTGCTGGAGAATGCAGCGAGCTTGAAAGAATTTATAGCACGTCAAAAGACAAGAACAAGGAGAGTTTCTTAACAGCGGGAACACACTGATGAGTACTATAGAGAAGTCAGTCATATCAGCTGCAGAAAACCAATGACAGTTATCAATCTTCTTGGCAGTGACATACCAACTGGGTGCCGTCATATCAGATCTCTTGTGCCTTTTGAATGCAATAATAGTGAAAAACAAACACCAAAAGAAATCCTATCAAGATCTGGAGTGATGAAGTCTGAAGCATTCTTTCAACATAAAGAAAATCTTATCAGAATAAGAAAGAAATTATATCAAATCCTGAGTTGACCTTGATGCAAAACAGATCACCACTCACTGCAGAGCTTGAACTGATGTGGATTTACAGAGCGACAGGTCATATTAGTGGTACAGCCTAATCATGTCAGTTACAGTGCATCAGCAAGCTGTGTCACTGAACTTTCATGTCTCATCATAGCCTGTAGGTTCAGAGAGAGCATCTGAGGCACTTAACAGGCCAAACATCCTTCCTGGAGGGGAGGGGGGGGGATGTGCTCACCAGTAAAGCCTCGAGACAGGTTTAGTTGTATGTAAAGCCTGCCAGTTTAGGATCTTTCAGTGCATGTTTTAAACAAGCACAGTAGTAGAGTTAAAGGAGCAGTCCACCCATTTTACACAAGAAGTTCAGTATTCATGAGCAGCGTCATCTGCGGCTCTGGAGGGAGCTCTCTGAAGTCTGAAAGTCAGTTATCTCTGATCAGAGTTATCTCTGATGACATCACCGCAGGCTTTTATTACATTTTTAATAAAAAAGCCTGTGTTACATATTCAGACATGCAGTTTAAAAGACAAGGGCCTAAAGTCAGGATACCTCCGCTGCTTCGGTTTTGACCCTTTGCTTAATTAGCCATGCTGGCAGCGTGGCTCTGTAGACTGATGTATTATTATCAATTGGTTGGTCCACTGCTTTGGTATTATCACACCTATACAGTGAAATATCTCTATATCTAATGGATGGATGGCCATGAAATCTGGTCACACACACATTCATTTTCCCCTCTGGGTGAATTTTAATAACTTTAGTGACTCACTGACTTTTCACCATCAGGTCAAGAGTATTAATTTGTCCCTGTCTCTTGGTTTATTTTACCAAATATCTGCAAAACTAAGTCTCAGCTGTACTTTGTTAGCATGTTAGCATGCTAAACTATACCTGCTAAATATCAGCATGGTAGTACTGTTGTTGTTAGCATGCTGATGTTGCTGTAGACTCTGCTCTCATCTCTGTCTACTGCTGGCTGTCAAGCTGGAGGCAGACTGGCTCTTTGAAAGCTGTTGCAGAAAACCTTCTGGACATGCCTTGCTATGAAAGAGAAACCTTTATTAACACCACATTGACAATCATAGGAACGGGCAATGTTGGCTGTGATTTTCAAACTCTCTAACAGTAAAACTCAGCTGATGGGGAGTAGTGGATGATACTATTTTGGACCGTAGTTGTTTTCTGATTCGGAGGCTGAATTGCTTAATCCTATAATCCTTGTAATATGATTGGTTCTGGTTCTGCCTTGCTCGTTATTTAACAGATTTTTTTTTTTTCTAAGCTCGCTTATTTCATCATCAACCGCATTTGGGGTTCAAAGATATCAAATAACAAGAGTCTTGCTTAACATAGTTCCCCGTCTGCACCACTGTATCCAGTAACAACAAACTGCTGGTGTCAGCAAAAACCTGTTTAGGTGTGAAGCCAAAACCATAAATCACATCTCGCTGGCTTGTTGATCTTGTTTGGGTATTGTTCTGGGTGTTGGAAAACAATCCTGTGCAAACTCAATCAAACTAAAAAGTTCTTCAACTCCCCCCCCCCCCCCCCCCCCCCCCATGTTCTTTTTCTGTCTGCTTGACTAAATTTGAGTCTCAACACGGGTGGCTTAGTGGAAACAGAATACAAACTACTGTTCAATAAACAAAATCATATTCAGAGCTTTTATCTAATCCTCACACATTTGCCTTTAATAAAAAAAAAACAACCATTCTTGTGAACAAAGTTGAGCAAAGAAAGAAAGAAAAGAGGGTAGAAAAAGGGCAGCAGCAGCTAATTTATCATGAGAGATGTGCTGCATCCTTCTATGTTAACCACAGTAATACAGTACACAGGCACTAATGAGGCTTTAATTGCATTGTGCCACTTTCTAATGTGACCATGCCTTAAGGCTGTGTCAGTGTTTTGGTGTTTGTTATACTGTACATGTTTTCAATAAGCCTATAATGTTTCAAACAAAGATAAAGATTCAGTATCATTTGTATGGTCGCAAATGTCCCAAAATGTCCAAAAGTGAAGAATAAAGGCTTTCTTACACCATGATGCTGATTCTCTCCACTGAAACTCACACTAAGGAACGTCTTTTATAGCTTCAGGCTCTGTAAAGTTGTGGTAAGTGCTGTAAGTTTGAGTGGGAAAAGAAAGGAAGACTCTAGCAGACCTGTCCTCTCCACCCAGAAACAAAGGAGAGATTTCATCTTAATCATGTGCACCGAAAAGCAGGATAACGTTTACTAATTTCAAAACAAAAACTTAAGCACATAAATCTCTGCTTTTCATTTCACACCACTCTCACACCTCAGTGGAAATGATCACTGTGAAGAGCCATCAGACAGAAATTGATAATAAACACGTTCACAGACAATACTGACCTGCTGACATCATTCTGATATTAAAGTAAACAGCGGTTTGGTCCTAAATCTGTAAAACTCCCAAGTGTTTTGATTCTCCTTCCCACTGAGTGTTTTTATTCAGGTAAAGGTGCTACAAGTAGTGTTTTAAATGACTTAATCCTTTATCCAAATTAATGCACCATTACTAATTTTGAAACATTAAGATAAGGCACTAAGATAGGCCGTTTCTACTGGCCTCTCCACATTTTTCAATGTCTCCTTTATGGCACCAATATACAATAAACATTTGATTGTGGAGAGTATGGAGGAAGCCACTTCATCACTACAGCAAAGCAAAATATCTTTGTGACCAGAAGCAAAGGAGTATTTTGGAACGACTCCACTATCAAATATCCGTGTTGTCAGATGTTTAAAGTAATTTTTGTAAAGATATCACATCAAAATTGCTAATGCTATACTGATGTTTAAAAATATTACACATTGCACCTTGAAATATAAGATAAATGGCATCATCATTCGTTTTTTACACCGGTAAACCCAACAGCAACACATTATGCGTCCTCCAACTGAGTGCCTTTCCAACTGGGTCAGACTGGTCTCCAGCTGCTTGACACTGACTTTGCTCAACGCTGCATACGGAAGATTGAAGAAAGATAACAAAGAAGGATAGTGAAAGAGGGTACTGGTCATCTTGGCCAGCACCATGTGGGCTCCCCGGTCTAGAAATAACTGGGCATGATTTCAGACACAAAGACGGATAGATGGGGCTCAGAATCTATTGTGTGCTCCCAGATATGACCAATCGGCTAATACGCTGTTTAGGACACACCAGTACAGAGGAGCGGGAGCTGAATTATTAGGCCATTATATATTTCTGTCAGCCCTTCCAAGGATTTTTCCTCAGAAATTCATACTTATATAAATAACAGCCAGCGAGCAAAGAATAAGGACACAGAGAAGAAAACGACATCAACATCTGCACGGGTAAAATGTTCAGTTGACACGTTGGCTGATCTGGGAAGTTTCATCTTGTCAAAAGGTTGATGATTCATAATGCTTGTTCACCAGTATTAAAAAAAATAATAGTATGGGGTGTATTCAGGTTTAAAATAATTTTAATATTTACATTATGGGTACATGTAGATTCAGTAGATTTGATTTATTGATTGTGACAGTTTTAAACATTAAAGATGCACTGCACCGGAGTTAGCTCGAAGCTAATTTGCATCCGTAGTCCCCCACAATCAAAATATACAACAGCACAACAACAAACAGTACAAAGCAAAACACACAGAACACACCATACAAAATACAAAATACAAAGCTACACACAACAGCACATCACATACACCCACAATGTCAATTAGAAAGTAATAATGATGTAAACTTGTCAAATTAAAAGCGAGACTACCTTCGCTAATGAGAAGACCATAGATGGAGTTTAGACTCAGTGGTCACACAGCTGATTGGTCTTTAGTAGATTTTTTAATTTGGCCTTGAATGTATTGATTGAACTGCAGCTCTTCATATCATCAGGTAGGACGTTCCACTGAGTTGTGGCTTTCACAGAGAAAGCTGACTGCCTAAATGCAGTGTGATGAAATGGTACAATCGTGTAAATATCTTGATTCTGACAGCGTACTTCCACACTGCAACAAACCTTGTTTTTTATATCAACGATAGATCACTACTATTAGTATGTGAAATGTGTCATTCATAATATTGAACTCACAGAGAATGATTACCTGCCTCCAACTTCACTGTTTTGATTGACTCTCCTCACACTGATCAACCTCATTTCCATGATCAGCAGGCAGGTGCTTTTAACTAAAATGTTTAAAAACCAATTTGATGCCACTTGCTCAACACCAAACAGCAGACAGACACAGTTAGTGAAGATAGTGGAGCATTTAGTAGTTAAAGAGACAGATATTTACCTTAGTAGTTGGTGGAGACCAAAAACTAAGCTCCAAGTAAATCTTAATACATACTAACATGTTTGCCATATCAACTTAAAGGATAGGTTCAACAACAGTCAGGTGGCCATATGAACATGGAAACAGGTTTTTCTTGCTGTAATCATTCCTCCTGTTCATACTGTCCATTAGAAGATCCCCTGCAATGTGAGTGATTGGGGACAAAATCCACAGTTCTGAGTAAAAATGTATTTAAAAGTTTATCTGAAAATAATGTGAGACTTCAGCTGACTGAGTTAGTCACATAAAGTGGATATCTTCCAGAGTTACAGTCTTTTTAATAAATAAATCCCCTCTTTGTGTCTCCGTGGACATCGTTTCTCCTGTTCAGCTGCAGTAGAAAGATTGTGAGAAAAAGAGGGAATTTGGCTCTAAAAAGACTAACATTGAAAGATTGTGATTAGATTTGATTAATTTGGATTGTTGAAGCCTCACATTAGCTTCAGTTAAACTTCTGGAGGCTTGTGGATTTTGTTCCTAATCACTTTGGAATGATTACAGCAAGAAAAACATGTTTCAATGTTCATTTGGGCGCCTGACTGTTGTTTTAAGACAGACTTGGAAAAACTGTGAATCCTTTCTTTAAGAGATGATAACATGTCAGTGTGAGATGTTTACAGCTTGTTTCTTCTGCCCCAAGTGGCAAAAAATAAATGCTATTGCAAGTTCAAAATGATTTCTTACAGATAATCTGGCATTAAATTATCTTTGAGTCTTAGACATAAGAACATGACTTTGTTGTAATCAGGTAATTACAGTCTATATGCTATATAGACTTATACAGGTAATGCCACTTCAAAGACAGAGTGCGGCCCAGTGGTCTATTATGAACATCATGTATATCATGTATCTCTGTTTTGATCATTAATTCACTTGTGGTTACATATGAGCATAATTTGTAGGAGATTGGTTTAAAAAAAAAAATCCAATTGGTCATCAAGACTAATTATCTTACTTGATCAATGTCACAAAACCCTTGATGTTGATCAGAGAACACTTTTCCCCAGCTGTAGTCGTGCAGCTCATCGTATTATTAACCTCTCATGTCTCTCTAGAGCCTGTTAGTGCGGCTCCTCATGACCCTGCTTTGATCTCCACTTACACACATTCTGCTGAGCCGCCACCATGCCGGCTCTACTCGACACCCGCCGGGTCTAATTTGCACCGCTGAATCATGTGACTCGCTAAGCTAAAGCAATCAACAACCAATACCGCTCGGCAATTCATCATCTTTTCTTTCAAGAGAACATGAATTAAGTAAATACAAGGCTAATCAGACATAATAAAAAAAGTGTGCGGTTCACAGGAGATTATTCTGACCACTGCTTTCTAATAGCGTCTTTATGGCACAATGAACATTTTGTTGCTTCAACAAAATGAACATTTTCTCTGTATGCAGTTTTTTTTTGTCCCTGGAGCACAAGCTAAACAGAAAACATTTGGCAGGCGTTAGCTGCCTGGCACCAACCGGTGGCTAAGTCTATACAATAGGTGCCAAATCTAACAGCAGCAGCTAAGTCTGGTGGAGCGTCTGTCAGATTTCACCTGCTGTTACCACGGAGGAAGGGATGATCTGTGTTTCGCTCCAATTACAACACGGCTAATGGATCCTATTCATCTATCTCCACCTGTAAGACAGTCAAGACGCTAAGGGTTACAACTCAGTGTTTTCTGACTGGTGGACACCCTAGACAGTTGATAAAAAAAAAAAAAAAAGAAATAGAGAAGAGACGAGACATAAAATCAGAACGGGACCATCTGCACAATGTAGTACAACAGCACAGTAGACAAATGTCTTCCAGACTGGTGGACAAGCTGTAAGACCAGTGCTGTCCAGCTCAACCAGTCGGTCATCATTACTGGAACCTGCCCGGGTACTCGGGAGTTTGGCCGGCCTGCTGTAACTGCAGGACGGTAGAGTCTGGCAGGGCTTGGTTTAGTCCTCCCGCCTACAATGTTTCTCCTGGCTGGAGTGACGTTATGCTGGGATCTGCCTGCAATCTGTTGACTGGTTGGCAGGGATCAGTGGATCGCTCCCTGCTGTCCCATCATGCATCAGTACCTGACACACTAAACTCTATGTGCTTCTGAGGAGAGACTTAGTTTTCTAAAAAAGTATCAATGACAATGAATTAAAAGAAAATATGATAATCAATTAAAAGTTTGTTATGTTTTAATTAAGCATGCTGCTCAATTGTGGATATTTACTGGTTTCATCTTAGTCCGTTATAATAAATTTGGACATGTCAACCTGGGTTTAGGAAAAATAAGAAATGCATTTTTCATTACAGTATTTTCTGAAGTTTTATAAAGCAAATGATTACTCAAAAAAAACAATGTGCAGCTTATTGAATAAAGACAAATCGTTAGTTGCAGCCTTAGTAATATAATGAAATCATGTCCTTGGTTGTCAAAACAATGACAGTACAGATAAGAGAATTCCACCTTTATTCTTGTCCTTTTAAGTTTAAAAGCACAGAAATGTAATTGTTCTAGTGTCAGAATTAAAATATTGTCATTGTGAATCTCTCAATATTTGTTTCAATTGATAGAATAATATTTTAGTATAACTATTGAATGTCTGAAACTGTGAAAATGTGTTATCTCAGTTGCCAGGAGCTCAAGGTGACGTCTTCAAATACTTTATTTTGTCCGACCAACAGTCTAAAAACCAGAAGATTCAGTTTTACAAGACTATTTGACAAGCTACAACCAGCATACTGTTCAAAACATTCTGTCCATCCACAAATATATTAATGGAATAATCATTTAGACACTAAATTGTTGACTTGATAACATTACAAAGACGTTACATACACCATACATTGTGTTGTGTGTGTTCTGCCCCCAAAATTATACATCAGTATGAATCACACATGTTGTCTTTATTGCGATTGTTGCATTCTGTCATCTAAATTATTAAGGAAACAAAAACTTTTTGTCAGCCACCTTCTCAATGACACTTTCATTGTCATGCCAACGTGCCGTGCTGAATAACATACACATTAATCACGTTGGAAAGAAATCATAAAGCATATCCAAAGCATTAGCATCTAATTTCCCCCCCCCCCCCCCCACACACACACACACACATACATACAATGTGTAAATACATTTTAAGCACAAAAATAAATCATGTAGAAAAAGCTGCTCTCACATGTATTACCATTTATATTGCGTTTGCAAAAATATAGCATTTCCTATTGTTTTGTTTGTCATGTACCAACACCTTGGTTTTTAAAAAAAATAATGAAACATCCCTGCACGCACTTCTCAGTAATGATAAATTATCTCCATTAGTAAACTGAGCATTCTTGGTTTTGACTCTGGCGTTACATGACATAATATGCAAAGTCAGATGGAGCAGTAGCACAGCGGCGAGCTCTCTCAGCACTTTAAATCTGGTGTTAGACACGCTGCTTTCCTAATGTGTGTTCCAGTAATGAGCCCAGAAGAGAGAAAATATCCTCTAAATGTTTCATCCGTTTAAACTATTTAGCCACTCTTACAATTTTAGACTCATTTGCACACGGCGCATGTGATGGACGCGGATTTACATAATGTTACAGATACATGTGCAGTTATGGTCTGATGCGTGTGTGACGAGGGCAATAAGGAGAGGACGGGGGGGAGGGGGGGAGAGACCGACAACGACACCTGAGGAATTTCAACCTCAGGAAATAATGTATCAAGAAGAAGAGAACTGACGATGAGGCACACAGACTCGTTACTGACACAAGACAGAGACGTTTTCAGAATAAACCAAATGTTTTATTGAAATAATCAAAAAGGCAGAGACTGAAGCTGCTCGAGAGGAAAGAATATTAACAGCCAAATGAAAGTTACTGAAACCAATAAGGAGAATAAAAATAGTGCTTTATTACAATTACAGCTACAAAGGCCTTGATACAAAATCTAAAACCGTAAGGATCTAAAACTGCAAGTCCATCTGGGGAAACTGAGCTGAGGCCACTTGTGAAGAGGCAGACTACACTGAGGAGTTCCCAGGAGTGCTACTGCCTACTCAGCTCAGAAGCAACACAGCAATGCTCACTAGTGCAATCCCAGTGCTTTTATTCACATGCATAAAGTGTAGAGACCTCACCATGGGTGCCTAGCATCCCGACAATACGGCACTCTGCTTCACTGAAAGAATGGAAACTAATAAAAAAAAGGAACCAGGAATGAACGACCCAGTCGGTTTGACGATACAAGCAATAAAAAAAATGACAACTCAAGCAAAACAAACCATAAGGCTGAACAAAACCATAGCCAAACAGCAGCAGGTGAACCCATGAAGGAAGAACAGAGCTTAACAGGGCTCATCAGGCTGCATGCTAAAATGATAGCCTACATTTTGATGCCGTGTCCCTACTGAACACACAACGACACACAATATGCTCAGCTGACTACGCTCAGTCAGATCCAAGCTAGAACGGATGGCAGTCAACTAAGTATGCAGTGTAAAGAGGCTGACTTGTGCATGTTAAGTGATCATTTTAACTACATACCAACGGAGACAGAGTGAACATGGTGCCGTATATAATCTGACCCTGGTTGGAGGAGGAGTCAGGCCAGGGGCAACACACTACACACGATACTGTTACACCACCACATATGCATCACTGCAAATTCAAATTCCCTTATTATTCATATGCAGGCTGTAACATACGTGCTCAGACACACAGAAGAACAGCTAAACACACAGAGCCTAAAGCGACACGGCTCCACCTGCTTTAGATTCTGTCCAGCGCTTCCTCTTTCTCTCAGCGGTGACCAGGTGTCCTTTAATAAAACCTTTTCCGGGATTATTACAGGCATGAAGAATATGGGAAAAGTGTACAAGAACGTGCACGCAGGCACTGAGTCAATGACCACCTCCGGCTGCCGGTACTGTACGTCTCAATCGAACACGCTCCGAGAGTCTCAGCGATGACTTTCTGCCTGCTTTAATGGGCAAATTGAATGAGATGCCCTTAGTACAATCACATCCTCTAAAAAGGCTATTACTGACAAAAGTGCTAAAGGCTGAATGGGCTATCAGTCATGAAATCGATCAAGTGTTGAACAGAGTTCTCAACTTATACAATGGAAACCGTCGGGCAACTTTTAATGTTGCCACTTAAAGGGAATAGTAGCGGTACATCAGATCTCACAGAGCATTTCAAAAGTGAGACAAAATAACGCTAAAGATGAGACGGCTAAGCTTCATCCAGCAGGTATCTGGGAAATGTCTGATTTATGATAATTAACATTGCAATATAATAGAAAATATAGCAGCAGGGTAATTAAAAAGTACACATGGGATAAAATAACTCAATAAATGTGCACAAGAGCTCAATACAACATATAATAGTATAGAGAATGTTGAGATTTGTGTGAAACGTGTCTGTTTTGTGGAAAAAATTCATATATGTCAACATGCGAAACCAGCAAATGGCACAGTTTGTCTGTTTAAACTTTAAAAAACGAGAATATTAGGCTTTAAAGATAATATTAGGAACCTGAACGAGTGCAGGAGATGAAGAGGTGAAAGGTGAGACGCTGACACGTGTCTTTGAAAACTACTGTAAGCCTGCACAGACAGGAAATTAAACGGAGGGAGAAAATATGGAAATTCAACACACAGACAACAGATGAGACAGATGTAGAACTAGTAGAGAACAGCTTTAAATGGAGGAGATGACATAAAAGAAGAAATGCAGTAATAAAGGAGGATCTGATAAGAAGTTAAGTGTTTAAGAGAGTCGCAATCAGACAATTTCTTAATCTGCTTTTCATTTCTATTTTTTTTTTGTGCTCAGTTGTGTGTTTTTTGCATATTAGCTAAGTCACAGGAGGCCAGTCGTTGTAAATCGAACCTCAAAAGACATGCTGACGCTTCCCGCTGAGACTCAAAGACTCAGCAGCACCCTGTGGGGGATTGGAGGACGTTTCCTGCTTTATCCAAATATCTTACGACTCGTGGGATCGACAACCAGTAGCGCTTGTTTTGATTCCCTCTATGGGAGTAGTTTTATACTCCACTCAGCTATGTAAAGGAGCTTCAAAGAGAATGGATGAACTGACAGTTTTGGTCACTGGTTTCCCAATTATTTATAACATAACTCGAACAAGCAACCAGTACTTTAAAAGAAAGAAAAAAACAATGCGGTAGGATTTCTTCTTCTCTGTGGCTCCAACTCCAATCCGCTCCCTGTGTATATGTGCAGCACTCTATACGCTGTGTTATATCTGCTGCTGGTGTGAAATTTAACTCTAATTGTAACAAGGGAGAGTTTTTTTTTTCCAACCATCTTCAGAATTCCAATTTACCTGCGAATACAGATACAGAAGCAGCATTGCTGTTATGGTACATCAGTAAAGAATGCTCTCCAGTGTTACTGTCATAATAGAAGCTATTCATACATTTTACATTACACCAAGACACTGAAATAACAGCGTAGAGATGGTGGAAGGACAGAGGTTAAGGTCTGGCAGAAACAGCTGTAAATGGAAAAAAAATGTATAGCTCTTTTTCTTTAAAAAGACTGTCGGCTTACTATTGTGGAGAAGATGCTTGTACACAGAGTGGACGATGTGGTGTACTGTTCTTATCTAGTAGTAGACTCGTAATGCCTCAACATATGCTTTATCCTGATCGCACAAAGCAAGGCAGCCTTTTCATCGACAAATACGTGGAGGAGGAGTTCTGTATATGTGTAGGAGCTTTTTTTTGGCAGCCAGAGAGAGAGACCGCTTTTCTGTCAGGTTCATGTTGGGAGTTCTTAATGTTGAACAGGTTTACAGACCTGAACGAGAGGATAAGTTAAAATATAAAATTAACAAAGCCTTTCTCAGCACAGCCAAGGCCGGTCTGTTTTGTTTGCCCGGTGAGAACACGGAGCGGGTGGATTGCCAAGTCTTCTATCGACATGAAGGCTCACATCTTTGTACAGCTGTCCAAGGGCCTAACAGCGCCCGGGCTGAAATACAAAGATCCTGAGAACTGCAGGAGATCACAGCCCTGAAGACAGCAGCTGTGAAAGACTACTGGTAAATGAACCGCAACGTGGAATCCTCATCTTTCAATCGCTGTTAATGTATCGTAATAATACACCTGCAGACTGATGCCCGTCACTAATGAGCCGAGTGGTAGTGAGGCTGTGTCTGCTGTTGTTATTGCTTCTCTGTATCTCAGCTGTGATGTAGGTGGGTTAAACTTTATTATAAGCAGTGTTTTAATTATGCAGATCCCAGCTCCCCTGAAATAAACAAGTTTATTATATTAACTTATATCTACACCTACAATGAATGATATAAGAAATTAAATTAGGAAAAATTAAATGTCCGTCAGTTCGGTAGTTTTAAATGTGTTCTCTGCAGCTAACCGTTTCTTGTGTTAATGATAACTGATCTAGCAGAGTTGCTTTATGTGTTAAGGCTGTTGAAGTGGTCTCAGTCTGGTCCCAAACAAATTCTGGAGCAGTTTGTGATGGGAACGTGATCCAACCTCGGTCAGTGGTAAGTGAATCAAGGTTAAACCTAAAACATAGCGCAACAAAGTATCTTGCTCTCTTGATATCCGAGCAGATAGGACCTTTTCCTGTGTTTACATTCTTGTTCCCGCCCCAGACACAACTAACCAATGAGCTGAGTGATCTTTTAGTGATGCATTTTGGTGCATTTTTCATTGTGATAAGAATCTAAACCAACGGAAAACACAAGTTTACCAACTCATCCAATGATTCGGACCAGAACAAACAGACTATGGGTTTGAAAACAGTCCTTACTGGCCTGTTGATTCCAATGGTGTATGAAATCAATCCCTATTAACTGTATAGTGCATTTACTACATCTACTGCTCACCGTCCGAATGTGGATGATATTCCCCACACAGTCCTGTCCAAATTCACACGATTGAACGAGACATGCAAACTACTTCCTGCTAACAACCCCTTTAATACAAAGCCCCATTTTACAGGTGCAAAAATGACAGATTTGCATCACTAAACCTGTTTCTGAAACCACTATAGAGTAAGTGTTTATTGTAGTAGGGAGCAGTGAATAAATGAATGAATGAGGGAGTCTCTCCAATCTCCTTCACTAACATTATTGCATCAGGTTTGGACTTTCTCAGAGAAAATAGCAGGAAATGTCTTCCTGTTAGATTATTACATAAATGATACATTAATTAGCATTCTAATGATGGGTTGCTCATAACCCTGTGCCCCATGTTAATTACACTCTTACTGTTCTGCTCAAGGTTTGTCATCTAGACTCACAAACATCTTTATTCATTTTACAGGTTTTTATGCTTCATATGCTTTTGCTGCTGTCCCGCCTGTCTGTATGCAGGTTTGCAAGGACTTTCTGCCTGATGACGATAATGAACAGTGACACGACGACTCCATCGCTGCATAAAAGGCAGGCATGAAGTGAACAGACATGACTCTTCTGTGTGTGTGTGTGTTATTTTTTTGTCCCTATTCTTTATTCGGGGATTCTGCAGACCCTTTGACCCACAAAAACCTGCATGTTTCTTGCTTCCTTTGAGATAAGCGATGGAAAAAGCAGCTCATTAAAGAAGACACACACAAGGAAAGAAAGAGAGAAAAACAGACATTACAATCTATCGATTTTAAACATTAACCGTCACTTCAAAAATCTGTTTATTTTTCTGGAGCTGTAGTATTACCGTGGTGCTACGCAACATCAGGATCAATATCCTGATGAGTCATGTCACACTAGGGTTGCTTTGCAGCACAGCTCATCAGCTGTTTCACTGATAAACAGCCGTCTGATCCACTCTATTCGATTATTGTATTTGAAATTAAAGCACGTCTGGAATAGTAAATAAAATGTCTGCAAAATGCCAACTGTTGAGTTCAGATGCACAAGAATAATTAACAGCACTTTCTCCTCCGCAGGGCAGAATTTCTGTTTATCTGAAAAACAGTCTTAGGTGGATTCTTGAGAACTGTTGTACACTACTTCTTACTCAAAGAAAGTAAATCATAGCTCTTACGTAATGTTTTTATGCAAAATAATGATAATCCAACACAAGTAGCCCCACAATAGAGCCATGAACATGGAGTCACGCACAACAGCTCCTGTTACATGAGGACATCCACAGTGCACACATATAAAAAGCTGCTTGATTACAAATGGGAAACAGGTGCCCTGAAACACTTGAGTTGTGCGTTCACAGATAAAAACAAATCATGTCATCATTCTGTCACGTCTCATTTAAAAAATCAAACAAATGATGAACGAAGCATATCTGCATTATCTGCCAATTATGCTTCTTTTTCATTGTTTATGCTTCCTTCCACACTCAGGCTACTCTGTCTGGTTGAATCCCTGAATGATTATAGATAAAACTATAAATCCGCCAGGGTAATACGGTCATATTTGTTGACTGCTTATCTCTGTAATTTTTATTTGTTTACATTAGGTATCATCAGTGTTTGAATTATATACTTCATACCGGTGAGTACTGGCACATTAGATTTCTCTTAACTCAGTGCTGCACCGCCACTTTTTAATGAATATACAGGTGTAGTTATTGTAAATGCTGGACAAAAAAGGCACTGCACAGAGTGTTATCTCAAAAATAGTCTAATGACAAATACATTTTAATCTATTCAATTGTTGTTCTGTTATTGTTTTTGCTTTATAGTTGATGTTTTCTGCATGTGGTATCAATTATTCGCTTCCTGTATGTGTATAGATGTAATAATTTTGTGATTGAAGGCAAAAACTGCAGCTGCTGTGTGGGATTCAACATGTGGTGTATTTTATACATAAGTTGTTTTTTTTTTTTGCCAGTGTTTTACTGGCACAGCAAAGTCCCTGTGCACATGTTTGCAAAAAAGGTGGTGCTAAAAGCTGGATGAAACAGCGACTACAAACAGGACTAGTTGTTGAACCACTGTAGCTAGGGAGCTAACAGCTAACACGCTAGCCAGCTGGGAACATGCTACCACTGGTCAGTCACAACAGCTAGCTAGCAAGCTAGCTAGTTAACGTCTCAAACTCATGCCTCTTTTGTGGAACAATTTATATTCTGGCTGAGGAGGATTAAATAAAAGTTTACTGTGCAACACAGCCCATAAGCTATACTATTCTCCTTTTTGGGTCACCACTGTCACCACAAGACAGTTTGCTATTGGTCAACAGCCCAGATTTTCTTATTAGGGTTCACCAAATTTACACTCAACGTGTGGATTTACTAAACCCTTGCGAGCGACTACATTGATCAAGAGATTCAATTAAAATTAATTGATTTTGCTGTGAAATTTGGTCCTTTAACGACAAAGAGTGACAAAAGAGTTTTCTACACATGCCTCAATAATCCTCTGTCAATGTATGGAGGGAAAGTTTTTCATATTTGTGCACAAGAATTACTCTTATAACCAGGCCCGTAGCTGCCACTGAGGACACCGAAGTCCTCTGTATGTTTTTCTGGGTCTCTTAAAGCACACATGACTGGCCTTACCAGTATGATACTGGTATTATAGATGATACAAACCCTCTTAGATAATTTATGAACAATATCGATTGACAATAATAAGGAGGACTATTAACCAATATGCTTTCAAAACGTGACATGTCCAAACTTTTGTGCACAGAATCATTTAGGAGTTTCTGCTTTGACATTTTCAGTGGCAAAATATTTACAGAAGGAAACAGGGTAACATTATGATAAAGTTACACTGCACAGCAGCATCTTTGAGTAGACAATTAGCCTACCTTGCTGCAGTCAAACTGTCTGTTATCGCAGGATGCTACAGTAAATTAGGTAAGCAGTGTCTGGCTCTAAAAAGCAAAGCTAACTGGTTAATCGATGCTAATTCATTGCTTGTGTCCCCACTGTGACATCATCAAGGGCAATAATTCTGAACAGCTTTTTTAAGGCTTGTTAATCGGAAGACTTCAAACCCTGCCAAGGATTACCGTCTTTATGTCATTTCCCCCCAGTGCCTAAATAACACTTCAGTCTGCCAAATCCATACAAAGACTAGATAAAATCAATTTTCCCTAATATGTCACCTTTAAAATACCTTGCATTTTTATACTGTGGTTGGGTTCAGGGGTCCTGGTCGTAATAGTCATCATTTTACTATATTTTTATACAGTAATTTTTCACTGTCACGCCATGTGTAACTTTTAGATTATGGCTTACTGTTTGGATGAACTTGAGTAATGAGTGTTAGAGCACTTGTCAGGTAATTTAGGGCAAAAACCTGAAAGATACTGCAGTTGTGCTCCTCTGCTCAGTTAGTTTCACTGTTAGCTTTCACAGTGAAAGTGATTTCAATGCAATAAGAAACTAAACTGAAAAAAGAGTAATTTCAAAATTGGCCATATTTGTGACTTATCTTGTGTTGGATTCTTGTCCAATTTTCATCTATGTGTTGGCACTGACATTATTTCCCAACTGATTATTGTTACTCTCAAAATGTATTAAACACATAGATTCATACAATAGTCTTCAAAAATCTCTCAGGGGTGACGGGGTTGTGCCTCTGAACCCCCCTAGCAGGACTAGGACATCAGTGTTCCTGCTATGGCCCTGCTTATAACTTTGATCTTCTGTCATTTATATACTATTATAATGTTTGTTAAAAATGATTTTACCCATGATTTGTGTCCTGAAATGCTGCATTTGCATGTTATACAGGCTACTGGTTAGAGAACCGGGCATCATCAACATGAATTTGTCAAAAAAAGTGCTACAACAGGGGTCATGGCTTTTTTGTTTAGGAGCGTGGCGAGAGCACAACTGAGATCCAGGCTGTGTGTCACAACGTGACCAAATAGAGTCTCTGAGATTCTTGCGGATTAGATCACAGTTCTTTGTCTATCTAGGACTGATTTTGTCAATGTCAGTGTCACCACTAATGCAGCCTCCTAAATATCACATCCACCTTGCATCTGAAGTGTTATTTCCACCAATAGGATGTCCGCGTCTGCCTTCTCGGGACGTTGCGCTGGAGCCCCTGACCAATCCCATCATCCTCATTGGGCCCTGTGTGACTGTGGCCCTGTTGGATCACATTAACATCACGCTCATTGAAGCTGACAGGCCAGCAGAGCCGGGAGAGAACCAGCAGAGAGCGGAGGGATTTTATAAAGTGTGAGGACCCTGATGCACCTGTGGTGGTCACATAGATAGATGCATCCAGCAGTGCTGACATTTCTACCAGCGCTCCTCCACTTAAGTTCTCCTGCTTCCACTGTCATTTCTTCTAAATGTTCAGAGCTAAAAATGTCTGCTGTGCTTCTTTATGTGTTCACATTGTGAAGTCTGTCTGCCTATCAGTGGCCAAAAGTACCCAGACGCAGTTTGATAGCTCACAGAGAAAACCCTCTCCCTTGATCTCTTTGTAATGCTTTCACCTGTTCAGTCCTGGATCTGCAGCACAACAACCGACTGGAAAAGTGGAGATGGTGTGTGTGGGCATGGAGAACAGCATCACCGCAGGTCCTGGATCCTGCTTCCAGGAGGACAGAGGCTTTACACAGTGTGAAAAACTCATTAAGTTTCCATTAACCTTAGCTCACGGCCCCTCCGCTGGGGTGAGGCGGAGGAGACGGAGAGGGCCACGGAGATCAAACGTTGAGCACTTTGAAGGTGATCGAAACTATCAGAGTGCCATTAGTAAGATTCTTGTCATTATAATACAATTAACAAGATATACGGCGAGTAATTGATCTTCACAGCATGCTGTTTCAGGATCTCGTGTGTGTGTGTGGGTGTGTGTTCTTATGCATTACTGTGATTGCAGGAATGTTGAATCAGGTCAATAAGACTACCCGCTATATGTTAATCTAGGTATTGAAACTTTTTCCACCTTTCAGCTACTTGTCTAAAACCTCAGACATGCTGCTATGAGGTCCTGTTCCTGTATGCAAACACAAACATTTGTTCTCTGCTATTGGAAATTGGAAAAGTTTATATATTTGTGTTACGTGTGGCCCTGCATATGTATTACTGCACACTGCTTCTGGGTGTTTTAGTTTCCCCTCTCTCTCTCTCTCTCTCTCTCTCTCTCTCTCTCTCTCTCTCTCTCTCTCTCTCTCTCTCTCTCCGATGAACAATTTTGCCAAAGTGTCAAGGATTATAAAATTCATTAAATAAAATAAAATAAAAGAACAAGAAAATGGCACTAAACACATGCTTTGTGTGTGCATGTGTGTGTTTGTGTAACTCTACTATATAGTTACATTTAATTTGAATAATCACATTTATAGATGAATAATATTGCCAAAGCATGAAGGATAATACAGTTCATTAAATAAAACAAAATAAATAAAATATAAAAAAGAACAAGAAAAAAATAGCAGAGAACATTAAACACGTGTTTTGTGTTTGTGTAATTCTGCAATGTTACCAAAGCAGTGCTACATTATGATAAAACAACAATAACATGACATTCACGACTGTAATCAGTGGAAAGAGATAAAAATAAGCATATGTACGATAGACTATGTCAAGATAATTATTTGTCATATTCAGTGATGTTGTTTTAATTATGTGTCCCTCAGCGTGGTTACACAGAATAGAATTAAATAAAATAGATGCAACAACAAAGCTGTAACACTGTGTCAAATTTCCGTTATAATAATGAGGAATAATAGAATTAAGTTGGAGGATTTTTTGTTCCAAAGAACAAAATAAACGACCGATTTGAGAGCACTGTTCCTTATTGTGTATCTAATATATTTATTTAAGTGTACAGTACACGTCTGCACATCACATTACACTTTACATTTGTCCATATTATCATGTCCCTCACTGCTCCATATTTCATATCTCATGTTTCATATGCACTTTTTTTTTTAACTACTTACATTCTACTACATACTGCACTATACATACTTTTCTCCAGCTCCTTGTTTTACTATTTTCTTGAGGCTTCAGCCATCAAAGTTAGTCAAATGAAGTGAATATCTTACAGTTACAGTCTTCTCCTCTTTTTGTTATTATCCTTCCACTGGAGCTGAACAGAAAAACACTTTCTGTGGAGACAAAGATTTTTTTTTTTTACTAAAACGATACTGTTACTTTGGGAAGTTATCCGTTTGATTTGTTTAACACAGACAGCTGAAGCTTCAGATAAACTTTCAAAATACATTTCTGGATAAAACGAGTACTCTGGATTTTGTCCCCATCACTTACATTACTTACAGGGTATTAGAAAGGGATCTTTAAACAGCCAGTAATAGTAGGAGGAATGATTACAGCGAGCGAAACCTCTTTCAATATTCATAGGAGCACCAGACTGTTGTTTTAAGACAGACTTGAAAAACTGTGAACCCATCCTTTAAATATTTGATATACTTTACTGTATTATTAACCGCACTATGCACAGTCTTTGGAGATGCAAACTAAGCATTTAGCCTTGACTCGCGCTGCGCACAGCTGTTTATGTGATACGTCTTTGAATCTCAAATCTAATACAATAAACAGATGTCACGCAATACAGCAGGGAATGAAGTACCACATGGTGTCTGTTCTCACCTAGATGCTGTTAAACATTGTTAAGTCCTATTTCTCATCCACCTTCATATCTCTGAAAATATAATCTCTAGCCTATATATATATATACACAGATAGATAGATAGATAGATAGATAGATAGATAGATAGATTATAATTATGACTGGCTGCAGCATTTAACACACCCAGTGATAAAGTTTAATAGTGCAGTCACTCCTCCTTATCCCACCCTGTTAGCCCTGAGCGTGTTGCGCGCCCACAGCAACCAAAAGTGCGCCGTCAGTCCCTGTGCACACTGCATACTTGACTGCACTTTTCAGTTCAGTGTCTTGATTCATGAATACAGGGCCCAGAGGACAGATACAATGTCAGATATTATCTTAGGATCTTTACATAAATTGTTGTTGATATTCTAGCGGAAAAAAAAAACATATATAATGCATTTTGTTTTGTTTGCAGCTGTCAAAACTTCTCCCTGGTTCCTCTGTCAGAGGTTTTTTTTTTTTTATCAGCAGCTAAATGTATTTGCAAATGTCAGGAACAGCAGAATTCCTGCTGTAAAAGGAATTCACGGCTACATTGTGGAAATCAGAACCCTAACCCTTTTTTTTTTTCTGTATCACATTTTTATTTGCATTCTGTGTCATTTTGCCATTTTGAAATGAAGCTACTGGCTATCAAATGCAGTCTTCAGTAACAATCTTGTACAGGTTGCATTCAGATTCTCTCACCCTGTTCAGTATCGGTTTGCTCCTCAAAACAGAGCAAATAACTCTCAACCCTCTCTCATCTTCTTTGGGTCTATATGGTAATGAAGTGCGGCGCAACGCACTCTGTGACTGTGGGAGGTTGTCAAAGCCCATGTTGTTTCTAAGCTCATTTTAATAACATCTTACTTTTTTTCTCCACCACTACTAAATTCTTATGTAGTGCACAGCGAGTTAAAAGCGCAACATAAATGCGGTTGTCAGTGCGTTGGCTTTGCCTGTCACCTTATCAGCTCTAGTATTTCTGATAGACCTACTTCAGCAGCCTGCAGCCAATTACACAAGTGTGTGAAGCAAAGGCAACGTATTTCAGGCCGTAAAAAGAGTGCCACTGCCACAACCTTTTACTAACAGATAAAGTGCACCGTGTTATCTGAAATCAGCTTTTTCTATCGAGCGCCGTCACTTTGCAGAAATAACAGCGGGCACGAAGGCAACCAATTATTCTCAATTTAATCAGAAAACAAGTGGAGAAAAAAAAATGTGTGTGTGTGTGTGTATATTTGTGTGCCATGTACGTAAGCATCCATGTGCACTGTGTGGACCTAACAACGACCGAAAGGTACAAATGATGAGAATAAGGGCAGCCACAAAGTCTGAAATTAAGTAGCTTATTTATGTCCAATGTCATATTTTCAAGGATTTGAACCAGGCGTATGTGCATCAACAATGAGTGCGTTATGTTGTCAGATTATGATAAGAATTAGTCAAGATCACATTTGATGTTTGGTATAAAATACATTCCTTCTTATCTCTGAGACAGGTATGATATGTTTTGTAATTGAGTTGAATAGTTTGGGTTTATTATGCACAGCTGCCGCGTCTTCGGATACACTCAAAATGCATGAAAATTGAAATCGAAATGTTCTCGCTGGGGTTAGATGCGTAGCGCCTTATTATGCCTGTCTGAGCTTAAATTGGTTTGCAAAGAAATTTGTTGTGTGTAAAAGTTGATTGACACCTTCTGCTAATACCGGACAAGCAATAGAGCGCCGACAGTGAAATCCCAGAGCTGAAGACAGTTTGTGAAAATGGGCATGGAGCTTTTTTTTTCTCAAAGTAATGAATTTTGCCAGAGGACACGGAAACTCCAGACAGTCCCTATCAAAGGGATTTTTTGTTCATTTCCACTGTCGCCCAGAGAGAAAAATGGAGGGGAAAGTGACAGGAGGAAACAAGGGAGAGAGATGCAGACAGATGCAGTAATGACCGCTGTTAACTGTGTGCCAAACTGACTGCCAAGAGGGATTTCACTGGCCTTCATTATTACTAGAAAATTAGCTTCAGCTATTGGAGCACAGCTCTAGTAGTTATCATATCTGAATTAGCAAGAGAATCTTCTCTGTTTCTTTTCTTTCACCACAAACATCTCTCTATGCTGTGCATTGAAATGTTCAGATTGTGTCTGCACTTCCTTCCGAACTAATGAAGCGAGACCAACTATCAAAAAGGTGTATGATAAATATGAATTTTCTCTGCAAGAAGTAAAGAAAACACTTCACGACTACATCCCCTTATTTCCTACAGAGAAACCTCCTGATAATAAATGAATCACAGTGTATTCCATCAACCTACAGAAAAAACAAACCAAAACATTCAATTCAAGAAATGTGACAAAAACAAGAGTCAACATTCTCAAAATGATGCATCAAGGCCGATTTTCAAAGTCAGTCACTGTATAATTTGCACATAATGATTTTCATGCATAACGTCATTCTCATTGACAGATTTACTGAGCATTTTATTGCTTGAGAGAACTGCAACCTTAAGGCCCTTTCACACCTACCTCATTTGTTTTGGACATTTGGACTTTTCAGTTTGATCTAAACCAAACTTACATGTGTGAAACCTCCCACGGACCACCTACCACACCAAACAGCCAAACCTTGGTCCGATGAAAAGAAGCGTTTTTGATCCGGATCAAACTGAACCATGATTCAGTTCCTTCCTAGTCTAAGAAATTCTTTTGGATGGTTCGAACTTTTGGACCGATTACAGGAAGTTCCAGCAGGCGATCATCAGAACAGGATAAAGGACAAACGAGCCGTGGTAGCACATAGGGAGAGGAAGAGACCAAGTTTTTCATTGAAATACGGTCCAATGATGTTATAAAAAGTCAACTGGAAAAAACTTCTAAAAACACTTTCCAAGTATTTTCAGAAAGGATGAGAGAGAGAAAATATGAGAGGACGGGAGAGCAATGCCACCTGAAGATAAATAAACTGTAGTATGTATATAACATGGTGGCAATGAAATTAATCTCTTCATTCATTTTACAGAGATAGAAGGCTACCCGCCGAATTGACTTCAGACGCACGCTTGTCTACAAACCAATCAATGTCAAGCATGTGGAGACGCAGCTCATGTAGGTGATGACGACAAGATGTAGGTATGTCATGTAAAGTTCTTTAGCGCGTTCACATTTCTTTCAGGTGTAAAATATAGAGATATTTTCTAAAATACAGAGAATGCTACAGATAAGGTGCAAGGGATAAGGCATATATAAGTTATATACAGATTAAATGAAATGAATATTATATATGAGAATAATGGGGGACAGCTTTGATTGTTTTATTGTCCTGGTCAGAATAAGTATAGAGGTTGTTGAGCTCGTCATTAGCTATGGGGGGTCGTGTTCACTCTTCTGTAATTGGTGGTGATCTGGATGCCTTGCCACACGCGTCTGGGGATGGAGTTATTCTTCAAATGCCTTTTTCAGACCTCCGCATCGCCGGATCTGAAAGCGGCGTCACGTGCCTCCAGCGGAAGTCTAACCTCTCTGTTCATACAATGCTTCTGGTTAGAGAAGGTTTGATCTCTTTGTGGTTTGTGATGTTATTGATGCATGTGTTGATGTAGTCCAGAACAGAAGAGGTGTTTGTTTTAAATGACCAAGTGGGAGTCCAGAGTGGCCTGGGTAACAAACCAGCTCCAGTCTGTAATACTGAAACCGCTGCTGTAGTGCAGAATTTTGCCCCTTCAGGCTAAACTTTCACCGTCCTCAATGAAGGTTTCACATGTCTGATTAGAGGTGTGTACTTGGAGAGTAGCAGCAGAGAGGGGAATGACCTTGTAGGCCTTAGTAATAGTTGTGTTCACAAGGTCCAAGATATTGTTGAAGGTTGTCTGATGCACTGTTTGTACAAAGAAAACCAAGGTCCAAATGTTCTTGTCGGCTAAATGACATATTCGCACCACTGAGGGGAAAAAAACTTGAAATTAGCAAACAGATTACTGCTAACTCACAAAGATTGGGGAGACGCAGAGCTTTGCGTTGTGCACAAGTTGCTATCCTGCAGCCTTTGTCAATTATGCCCCCAAACTATGGAATACACTGCCCATAGATATCAGCTCTTTAGATAATTTCAAAAGAAAGCTTAAAACCTCTCATCTCTTTACCCAAGCATTTAAAAAGCTTTGCACTTGCTCTCTGCTGCACTTTTAAAATGTTGTATTTTAATTTATTTTATACATTCTATGCTTTTAAACATTCTATGTTTCACTTTATCACTTTATCTTATGTCACATCAATGTCTTTTCTTTTTTTCTACATGTTTTTATGCTCTTTTATGTCTTTGTCATGTAATTTGAGCTGCATTTCTTGTATGCAAGGTGCGATACAAATAAAGTTATTATTATTATTATTATTATTATTATTATCATTATCCTTGTTCCAGGATTCCAGGATGTTGGGAACACTTTTCAATATAATGCACTCCAGTACACCACCACCACCCACTACGACCTCAGTAATAAACATAAAGTAGAATTATCACCTTTCTGACAACGTCAACAAAAACTGTAAACTACTCCCAATCAGAAGTAGCTTGTAGCTGCACTAGTTTCAAACATTTCACATTCTGAAACACTGCGAATTTTTAATTGGAAGTAAAGACAGCAAATCATCAAAACAAGAGGCATAAACACTAACCAGAGCAAATAAATTTGTTTCCACCAATTAAACCAAATTTCCATTTAACAATTATCTTCACATTCATATTTGCTCTAATCATTTATGGTTTTATGTGCATCTGTCAGTACATAACACAGAAGTACAGTGCAGATGGCACCAGAAAAAAACTCTCAGACAAGAAAATCATCAAAGTGTTGGACATTTGTTCAGAAGACAAGGTCTCAACCTACATGAATTGCAACACTCAAAGAGAAAACATCTATTGCAATAATTCAAACGTGATTTATCTAAAAAAGGACTTAAAATATAACAGCGTGGGTAGCTCACAAGCCCTAAAGCGAAATGAAAAGTTTAACAAACACAAAAGGTTTCACCCTTGACGTGTGTCACATGGTTGCAGTGGTATGAACAGAGAGTTTATTATCAAGGGGGTTTAGAAGAACAGATAAAGATGACAACTAACTGCTCAAAAGCTGTTAAATAAACAAATAAAACATATTAAATTATAACATATTAACTGTTGACTCTCCTCCTTTCTTGTAAGAAGTGACCATCTCCTTCAGCAGCCGAGGATGCTGAGCTTCAACCTTCCTCTGTGCGTTTGGCCCCATAATAAGATAACAAAACCTGCTGCATGGAGGGGTCAAACGGTGAGGCGAGATGCACAAAAGGGATGAATTAGATAACTGTATGTACTGAACCTTCCCATTACACACCGCACACTGGAGCTGGCC
This sequence comes from Thunnus maccoyii, assembly GCF_910596095.1. Classification (NCBI taxonomy): domain Eukaryota; kingdom Metazoa; phylum Chordata; class Actinopteri; order Scombriformes; family Scombridae; genus Thunnus; species Thunnus maccoyii. The sequence continues at coordinate 23,046,608 of NC_056550.1, forward strand.
CCCTTTTGCCAGGGAGGGCTTTCCTCTCGGCTGTTACCTCAGAACAACAATAAAACTGCAAAATCCTCCCACACAGCGGCACACAGTCAGGGAGAAAATGAATCTAGACGAGTCTTTTCCCGCTGCATCAGGGGCCATGAGCACTGGATTTACAGTAAGTCATTAGGAGCAGAGACACCTTGACAGGCTGGAGGCGACGGATAGGGAGTTTGCTGCTGATTCCACAGTGTGACTGATGCCCTGCAGTCGCTCAGATCCGCCCAGAGTCTCATCTCAACACGCTCCACCTGCTGAGAGCAAGTGTTGCGCGGGGACTGCTAAGGAAACCAGCCTCGAAACTGTGTGTATTATAGCTCTGTAATGTTTGCAGTCCACACAGGGGGGTGAAAACTGCACTTCCCACCAACAAATCCCAACTGAAACAGGCGTGTTTGTGTGTTGTTGTTGTTGGTGTGTGTGTGTGTGTGTGTGTGTGTGTGATGGCAGGGGTCTGAATTGAGATATCAAAGGACCCGAAGTCTAAGAGGTTTACCATTATCTGCCAGCCTCAGCATGCAAGAGAGAGAGAGAGACAGGGGGAAAAAGACAAAAGACACACAACATGAAAGACAGACAGAGGGGGAAAAAAAGAAAAGAGCAGCGGTCGAGGTGGGTAATTTTATCAATGCTGGGCAAAAAGTTAAAATTTGCTTATTGCCAGTTATATACAGTAGTTGCCAAATAAAAATACATTTTAAAAAGTCTTATATTGGTGCAGCTATCAGTTAGGGGTTGGTGAAATAACACCTAAAGTACCAGTGTCGATAATCCAATAACAAAAACTGGATCCGTTTCATGTTAGACCTGTTTCTGAGCCTACTCACACCAACACAAACATGCCCTCTTTGCCAATCCGCTGTTGTACAAATACACACTATAAATACATCAGTCGGCAGACAAACGCACAAGAGAGAGGCTGCGTGAAAACTACATTTTAATGGGTTGAAATGTTATGATTGAAGTTACATCAGATGTCAAAAAATGTTTGGGTAGGAGCGCTTCCTGGACTCAAAAATGAGTTTGTTTGAGGTGCTCTTTGGATCGGGATACATGTAGACACAAAAATACAAGAAAACTCCAAGGCAATCTCTTTTAAATCAAAAAATGCCCTCATTATCATGGCATGGTCATATTTGATTTGAACTTAAACTTGACACATTTTGGCATCAAGCCTTCGTCAGGGAGTCTAACAGATCTCATGAAACAGCCATTATATAATGAAAATCCACAAATGGCTTCTTTCTACATGAAAATAGATAAATGTGTGGTTAATCCCCCTGGTAGACCTGTGATATCAGGTAATGACAGCCTTACTGAACCATTTTTACCTTCCTGCTTATGTTCAGGACACTACTGATGTGCTCAGCAAGATCAAGCAACTGGAGGACAAAGGCATTAGAGAGACTTTTCTAGCTACTATGGATGTTGAATCATTGTACACAACCATAGAACATAAACGGGCCTAGCAGCACTCAGATACTTCTCAAGTGCTCGGCCAGAATCTGAAATGCCACCCAATACCATTTCTTATTGTCACTGACAGAATGGACTTTGACAAATAACATTTTCATTTTCCAGGACAAAGTATTTAAATGGACACAATGGTGTGCTATGGGGACTTGCAATAGTCCTTCTCATGCAGGTCTATACCTGGGTAAATGGGAAGAAGACTTTGTGTTCAACCACGAAGGAAATTTTCTAAGCACATTATCTGGTGGGGACAATACAACGACAGTGTCTGTTTTAGTCTGAGTCAGAGCTACAAGCTTTCCGTGTCTTTTTGAAAGGTATTAAACCTAACGTCACACTGTCTCTACATTACAGCAAGGATAACATACCTTTTCTAGATCTTACAATCTTTAAAGACAATCAAGGGACTTTGCATACGTCTATATTTAGGAAACCAACAGACAGACATGCCATTCTACAGGCCAGGAGCTTTCATCCCAAGTGGCTCAATGAGAATGTACCTTATGGCAATTTGTGACCAGGAAAAGGAGTTTGAGGTCAAATCAAAGGTGTCATGCTTTCAGGAACAGGGATATAGAAACATTGCCCTGAAGAAAGCAGTCACTAGAGCCAAACACCTGGACAGATAAACCTTACTATAAAGAAATGCTCCAAAACAAACAAAAGATAAAGTAGTATTTGTCACAACATACAGCACAGAAGCAGTTGGGATATTATAGAGCCAAACACCCAAACATGGTTGGGTTCAAAACCCCAAGGGGTCCTACAAGTGTAACCATTGTAACCACTGCACAAATGTTATACAGACTGAGACATTTATGGATTTTACATCTCAGAAAGAGTTCACCGTTAATCATTTCATTAACTGTAAAACCTTGTTTGTTATTTACAGGCTAGAATGTCCCAGTTGCAAAGTTTTTTAATATTGAAAGAAAAAAAAAGACGTTTACAGGACAGGCTAGCAGAACAGGAATATGCCATTAGTGCAGGGAATGTAAACTACGCTATAGCTAGACACTAACTGTTCCTTCATAACAGCAACTAGGGATGTCAACAGTTAACTGTTAATCAGTTAACCACCAAGAATATTTTCAACCAGTTATGCATGCCAGTCTATAGGTTAATTAGCATACTCACTCCGCCAACGGCCAGAAACTTACGTATTCACAACATCACCAAGTATGTTATGCTATTGAGAGCCACTGTGACTAAACACATTGAAAAACACTTTGAGGCAGTGATTCTCAACCGGTGGGTCGTGACCCAAAAGTGGATCACGGACCCGTTCTGGGTGGGTCACGGACAGCTGGTCAAAAATAAACAGATAATATTTAATGTGATGTTGGACTTGTCTTTTATCCTTCAGGCATCCATCAGAGACATGCAGCAGTCTCGCACCGTAGCCATGGTAACCATCATTTGATTGACGACACTTTAAGTTTGTGTTGATATTTGGAGGCAAGATGGCGAAGCGCAAATATGACCTGCAGTATTTAAAATGTGGATTTTCGTACATTGAGGATAAAAAGGGACAGAAACCCCAGTGTGCGACATGTAGTGAAGTGCTTGCAACTGAGAGGATGAACCGTGCAAGTACAAAAAAAATTAAATAAATAAGGCATAAATTATTTAAGGTAGTAGTAATAATTTAAAAGGTAGATTTTTTTGTTTGTTTTTTTGCATGTACAGGTTTAAGGTGCTTGGCTGTTCATGAGTCTTATGGCTTGTGGAGAGAAGCTGATGCACATTCTGGCTGTTTTAGCTTTGATGGAGTGATATAAGTATATAAGTGAAAATATCTAATTTTGTGGCCTTATTTATTCTGTGCAGTGTTGATATTTATTTTAGTCTACCTGCAGTTGTCATGGTCCTCTTCAGTTTCTTAATAACGTGCTCTGAAATGCACTTTGTACATGTAAATATATGTATTTATGTTAAAAAAAAAAGATGACATATGTGTGTTTTTGAAGGATATTTTTGAAAAATAAATTTGCTTGGTTTGAATTCTATAAAAGTGGGTCGCCACTTAATGACCATGGGAAAATCTGGGTCTCGGGGTGAGACCAGTTGAGAACCCCTGCTTTGAGGTGAAGAAGGATGAGCTAAAAGTCAAGCTAGCTCTGACCACTGACTGCTGGACAGCTCTCACAAACGAAAGCTACATCACAACTTTTCTTAAAAATTAACCAGTTAGTTATCAGTCGATGGGTGTCGGTTTGTCGAAAGCGAAATTAACCGAAACTGACATCCCTAACGGCAACCAATCCACATTACAAACCTTTGGCACTGACCACATCCCATCTTCCATACGAAAAGGTGACAGACAAAGGAAACATAGCCAACAGGAAGCCTTTTGGATTGACAAACTACAGGCTACTCCAGGACTAAATGAGGACCTAGAAACTTTTGTTTGCTCTTTAATTTAGCTTTGATGAATATCGTGGGCCAAAACGACGCCATCTACTGGAGTTTGTGTATGTCTACACCCTCTCTAGGCCAACAACACCATATCCAAATGGAAGATTTTTCATGTGAACTGTTTGACTCCCTGATGAGTTTACATCAGATGTGTTGCCAAAGACTTCTAACAGAACTGTAGAGGATGTGCGAGGTTGAACTTAGAAAGTCGTGTATGTACGGACTGCAGAGATGATATATTCAGCTTCAAAGTGTTGACATCCCAGCCAGCAGTGTTGTGAAATCTGTCTTCATAGTTCAACAAGGTCTGATCCCCCGCAGTATATTGAAAGAGAAAACCTAAAAGAATAAAAAAAAGTTTGATTTCTTTAAAGGGCCCGAACTGAGATAGAACTTTATTATATAATTTAGGACTTTTAACACAAATTTGAGAAACTTTATTAAACAAAAATGACAACAATGCAAGCATGACTGAGAAGCATGACTGGAATATTTTATGATACTCATCTATGGTTGGAACAACAGCAGCCAAACGGTTAAGCTCTGGGACAACTAGGGCTTCCACCTAAATGTTGATGATTCAATACATCAGCTGAGAAACCCCTGAGTCGACTCACATTTAGTCAGTCAAAACAATGACGCAGCTAAAAGAAAAAAAAAAAAAAAAGGCCGAGTAACGCAGGGTGACAGCATGACAGGCTGTAAACTTGTCTTACAATGACCTCAATAACTACGATGGAGAGAGAGAGAGAGGACGGCGTGACACAGAGCAGAGCGACTCCATTCTCCTGCTCTGATTCTGGCGCTCTCAAGTCCGACGCTGAATGTCGGTGAAGACGGCTGGTACAACCTCCTCTACCGTCCAGTGTGATTGACTCTTTGGCTTTTTTTGGCTCTTATTTCTCTGACTGTGTGGAAATCTGACTTTTTCAGATACAGAATTAAAGTCTTACAGGTAAAACATGAGACTCATGTGGGCTGTTATAGGAGGTTAATCAGCGACAGCCCTGGCGAATTTCTCTATTTACCGCTGCCAAGGTTTACATAGTATGTGACAAGGTGTGAAAATTCATTTTTTGTCAAGAAACGACTGTCAAGAGATCACTTGTTCAAATTTTCTGCAGAAAGAAAAGGATTCCAGCACCGACATTTCTTACATGGCAGCTTAACTGGTGCCTCTTTAACTCATTAAATACTGAATGCCAACTCAATATTACAGACACTTTAAATGACAATGCTACTATATATCAGAACTTTATGGGGTTTCAAACTGCACCCTGGCAGCAGGAGTTGATTAGTCTGACGTGCTTTGTAAAACCAGGGGAATGATTATGTTGGAGCAGCTGATAGAGCAAGGTAGATAGATACCTTTTACAATTTTGGCACATGCTTATTGCTGCAAATAAGCCGAGTCATTACTGTTAAAATAAGAGTGTGTTCATGCAGTGTCTGCTCTCTATGGCTGCAGTATATGTTCATCTTTAAGAACTCTTGACAGCCTTTTTTCTCAGGACACTGCGCTGTTCAAGATTAAAGTTTTAAAGTTGGTTTCATTATCAAAAAAAGCCCTGGGAGCCCAAGGAAACATCTTCATATTGCCTGTTTTGACCAAAAGCCAAGGATATTCAGTTTACAGTTCTGTTCACAAAGAAAAGAAAAAGCAGCAAATCTCCCATTCGTGAAGCTGGAACCAGTGAAAGCTGAGGTTTTTATTATATTTCTCATTTCATTCATTTGGAAGACTTTTTTTTTTCCAAGACTACACACATAAGGGGCAGTTTGGGAGTTCAGTGTCTTACTCAAGGACACTTTGGTTTGTGTGTACAGGGGTTGTCAGGTGCACGAAAACAAAATAAATAACGGAAGCAACACAACTAAATCCAAACCGGTAACTGGAGGGACGAGCTGAGAGCTAAAAACAGCGGCGGCAGCTGCTGCGAGCAGTCAGAGGAGAACGAGAGAGCTGCTTCAGCTGCAGCCCGGTGTTAATAACCTGGACACAGTATGGGCCCTCAGGTGACGCCAGTTGCGCTAACGAGCACCTGCAGAAACAGAGCAGAGCAGGTAAATCCCAAAGCCAAACGCAGATGACACCAGGGGTCATCACAGCCTGGAATAAAACACTCTGAAATCATTTATCAGTTACTAAAATTGTTGTCAATTAATTAATTCATTTTCTGTAAATCAACTAATTACTTAATTTTTTTAGCACTAATTAGAATAACAACATTTTGGACACAAGTGTCTTTTAGAGAAGTTAGAAAATCATCCATTACAAGCTCTTCCACAGGTAATTTGGTTTGTTTGTGCCTAGATGGGGGGGGGGGGAATCCAGTACAGTACATCTAATTAAATACCCAGTAAACTGAAGTCAACACATGCTGAGAAAGAGAGAGATTAAAAGAAGGAAGAGAGATTATCATAACACAGGCGTGAATTTTGCGAACCATTAATGAGACAGGCTGGAGGACTACTAATGACCCTGACAGCTAGTGCAATTATCCACAGATTAATTCACTATTAAAACTTCCACTGCCCTGTTTGCATGCATATGCATGCATACGTGCACTAATGAGAGATCATGGCTCCCCTTACTACTGCATTATTAATCATCATGTGACAAAGATGGGTAGCAGCATCACACTGAGGAAGATAGCTGTGCTATATAATGATCAGTCAAATGTGTCACTGGGGCTCTCAGTAATAGCTGCAGCCCCCAAGCCGTGGCTCTGAAAAATCTGGCAGCAGCCGGCAAAATGACACACTCACTCTCAGCCTGCTGCTTTTGCTCTTTTTTTTCCAATATCCCATTTACTGGAGTTGTATAACCATTTGATGCAATAATTGTTTTTGTTCTGATCTGAGTCATCCACGCTGTCAAAACTTGAAACAGCCCTTAAAGAAGCTGTCGACAGTCCGTTCCCTGTCCGACTGAGGAGCTGGGTTTGCTGGTAGAAGGTCTGAGCCGGCTGCTTGTGCATCACAAGCTGAAGGCTTTTTACGTCGGCTATTATTTTGACAGTGATTTCAGAGATTTCTTAGATGGAAACAATATAAAAGTTGGCTTCCCACTGAATATATGGAAGTATAACTCTCCATTGCACTTTGTAAAAATTAAATTAAGACTAAATCTCCTTCAAACCACTGCTGCATTGTTTGGTGTTAATCTGTCAAACTTCAATAAACGGCAAATTAGAGTCGATTACATCAGACGTGTGTATAGTTATTTTATTCTCTTTAGTCTTAAGTATATTCTAAAAATCATATTAGTCTAATTGCTGTATAATATGTCTTATGCAAAGCCGTACATACATTAGCCTTGAAAGCATATCAAGGGAAATCAAGCAGGGAAGCACAGCAGCAAAGAGACCCTGAGACTCATTTCAAGGTAGTGTGTAAGTCAACAAACTCTTGTGACAGGTTGTTGACTGAATCTGGAGTCCTACTGTATGCACACCTCGTCAGTCACAGATAGTCAGGAGGGAACATAAACAGCGAAGACTGAACCAAGTGCACCAAATAGAAAAAATATATTTCAGCAGTGTAAAACCGGCAGCTAGCTTCTGATAAAAAAAAATGTCACGAGAGCATTGAGAAAAGTGAGAAGATTTGAACACGAAATCAAATGGGGGGAGAAAAAAACGAGACGAAAATGAAAAAATGTGACAGAAGACTGGGGTGAAATCTTCTCCAGCACATGCAGCGACTGAGTCAGAGTCTATATGAGCTGAACTGTGTTGTGCTGTAGGCAACACTGATAGGAATGTAAAAAAAAACACAAAAAATACAAAAAAAAGTGAAGTAAAATGTGGAAATGAATATTGAAAACTTTGATCTGCTGGTAGCACATCATGAGAAGTCTGAATGAATGTCGCTACAACTTTTAATGACAGTTAAAGATGCAACTATCCAACTTTTTCTCTCTTGATGCTGATTCTGATAACTGCGTCGGCACTGATACAGATCCAGTGTATCAGCCTAATTAAAATCAAGGATTTTTAAGACCTAATTACCAATTTTGGTATTTGAGGATTTAAGAATATCGGCCGATATTCAGTTTTTATCAGACACGTAACATAAAGAGTTTTGATAAAGATCCCTGATATTCAGTTATTGAGTTAGAGTTCTGAACAAGATAAATACTTAGTGCTACATTATGCAGTTGAAAAATAAACTTTTATTGTCAAAAAACATAACAGCGACTGCAACAGTAAACTTAATTGAAATTACTATTATTATTGTGTTTTATAATTGGTTGGCTTAGTTCCTCTATTCATTAGTGCCACAAACGTGTTGACATTTTTGCAGAGTTGTGACAATTAGTTGATTTTTTTTTTTTTTAAGAACAAAAGTCAAAAAGTTCTTTGATTCCAGCTTCTCAAATGTGAATATTTTCTGGTTTCTTTAGTTTTCCATGATAATAAACTGAATATCTTAACAGACATTGGAGGACTTCGGGAAACAGTGATTGACATTTTTCACCATTTTATGACATTTTACAGACAAAAGGACTAATTGACTGTATGCACCACAAGACCAAAGTAAATTCCTTGTATGTGCAAACCTACTTAGCAAAAAACCTGATTCTGACTCTGATAAATTAATAGAGAAAATAAACATTACTTGTGGTTGAGAGTGAAATGCCTCAACAGCTGTTGCTTGGATTGCTATGAAATTTAGTAGATATATTTATGTCCCACACAACATGAAGTGTAAAGGGTTGATATCTTAAGATCTGTGGTTTGACATGTTTCTGCTCGTATCATCACCAAAAATGCAATACTGCCACAAACACGCTCACAACATGATACTTGATATTGATATTGTTTTTATATTATTAAACAAACAGCTTTACTCTGACACCTTCTTGGTTTTCTTTACAGTGATCATTACAGCCTCACAGTGTTGACTCTTGTTTAAAAGTGTTATAATAATGTTAATAAGAAGCAGAAAATGTATTTACCTTGCTCAGTATTCTCAGTCAACATACTGCTAGTTAGTAGCGTATGAACTGAGGAAGGTATTTGATGCCAGCGAGGCTTTTGAACATCAATTCCGATACCACAATACACAAACATACACACACATACACACACACAGAAACTCATTCACACATTTGCAAATGCAAATCTGTGAGTTTACACTCCCCGGGGGACTTCAAACAGTCACATTCTGCCAAAAGGAAAGCACTTTCATCAAAGCAATGACCTCGCAGCAACCTTTACCCCCCCCAACCTTCACCCACACCCACTGTGTGTGGGTGAAACCATATGCGGGTGATGTATGAATAAGAAGAGGTATCATCGAGTAATGACGACACGGCCAGAAAAAAAAAAAGGGCAATTAAAGCTCGGTAGAGTGCGGTGAAGTAGTCAGAGATGTACATGTGCTGCTCCCACAGAGAGGAGACACCGACGAAGGAGCGATGCTGCCGTGTCTCATCGCAGCAGGAGACCGATGAGTGTAGGAGAGTCAACTTTCAGAACGTGGGAAAACCTGAAAAGAACCTCTAATTGGCCTCCATCGGCTCCATATTTGGCCTACCTGTTTAGAGCAAACATGGCAGCCGGATTTCTATTCACTTGGCTCTTGAACGCTCTCAGACATTCAATACAGACCTTGAAGCACTGCCAGGCAGCAGCAGCAGCAGCAGCAGGAGGCAATAAACAGCGCTTCCCACTGTGAGGAGGTGCAGTGTTTTTTTTTCACAAAAACTTCCCCCTCATTCATTTCGCTCACACTTTTTTTTTTTTTGTCAGTTACCTTCCTCATCTAAACCCCACTGCTTCTCCCTTTGATGCTTAAAAGTCTACTAACATTTCCTTTTTTTAGATATTGTCTCCTTTAGCAGAGAGATGTTTCAGCCCCATTGTTGCAATCAAACACACAGATTTCAAAGAGCGCTGGCGTGGCAAAAAACAGTAGTTAAGAGTAGACGTACAAGGAGACAGCAGGCAAAGTAGAGTGGAGGGGTGGGGGGAGCAGGGATCAGACGGATGAGAGGGAGCCTAAAGAAAGAGCACAATGAATAAGGGGTATCATACATTCACAAACTCACACATATGAAGACTACACCCTACGGTCACAGCTTTTGTGGCAGTGGCGTTGTCCCGGTTTTCACACGCGACAGCCGCAAAGTGACACTAATGAGACACTGGAACATTTGAGCCTCCAGTCAGCGCCACAGACCCAATTTCAAATTAGATTTTCTGTCTTTGTAGTATACAGAGATTATAGCTGACATTTCTTAAAAGTCTTGAGAATAATGTGTTTTCTGATTATTTCTCTCTTTCACTCTGGCAGGCCTGCATTAGCACAGCTGTAGGACCTCACACCGGCTTCCCGTGTCTCCTCATATCACCACTTGTACAAATGAACAATCATTAATGGTACGTTCATTGCGGACACGCTATAGAAGCCCGCGTTCTGACATCTAAATTACCATCATCCACTCTACCGCTGAATTTAATGAGGTAAAAACAAAGCTCAAACAATATAGGTGATAATCACATTATGTTATTTTGTCACATTAGTTGTGAAAACGGTACAGGTGGAACGTTTTGGCATCAAAGCAGGTTGCTCCCAGGTTGCTTCAGGGAGAAACTTGAGCTCAAACTCTGAAATGCCACCTGGAAGAAAAAACAAGTGCTTCATGTTATTGTCGCTGCTGGATTTAACCTGTACTTTTCTGGTGAAAATTAACTGTATCTACCTCTCAAATGTAAGTGTTATTTGGTTGCTTGTAATTAAGATATTTTGATGTTATTCTGAGCAATTCTCTGACTTAAAAAGTTAGAAAAAAAGGCCACATATAGGCTTGTTATTGTGCAGTATATTAATATTATTATTATCTGGGCTGCAACGCACTTCAGAACTTTTTGGAAAAAGTGGTTGTGTTAATTTCTTTGCATTGTAAACTTGATTAAAGAAAACGTTAATGTACTACATAATGTTAAAGGTGTAAATGCTGCTGTTTTAACTTTTTAACTACTCTCAGTGTTTTACACTGAAGACATTTTGTTTTTCTCAAAATATTTCAGTGACCCATACATTTCAGGTAGCCAAACGTAGCTTACTTTAAATACAGTCGAGTGTAATTTGTGTAAATTGGATGATTATAGCAATCCTGAATCACTTAAATGCAGGTGATAATGCTGTACTTTAATTATAGCTTCAAGTAGAAGACGGTGAGAAATACACTGGGAATGTGCAATGTCGACGGCAATTACTGTATTTTGTGGAGAACACAAAAAAAACACTGTAGATTGACACATCAAGATACTAATAGTTTAGTCAATTAAATTTTTAAAATAGTAAAAAAAAAACAAAAAAAAATGATGTCTTCATTACAGTCACACTTCAGAGGAGCATTTTTGCTTTAAGAATTAGCAAAACAATCAATTATCAAAATAGTTACTGATTCATTTTCTGTCAAATCGACTTGTCAATTAATCAGCTAATCATTGCAGCTCTAAAGTTAATGCAAATATACAAAGTGGAAGGTGAGCAGAGCAGGTCTATGTCTTCCTTGCCTGTATTTTTATAGGATATCATTGTTGAAACACCTGCATCACCAGTTTCTCCCAAACTGTAGTGAGTGAGTCACCCACAGCCTAGCCTATGAATATTAACACTGTTACTCATTATAGTATTCAAAATATGCATGGCATGCTCTTGACAGCAACAATAACAAGCGCCTCACTTCTCTGGCCTTGAGTTTGATTGGAAGCACCAACAATAATCAGCCATTCCCTCTTATCTTTAGCCCTGGCCCAACCTTAAGGGGCACTGCTGTGGTTGAAACAAGCCCACATCTGGATGCAGCTCACAAGCAAAGATGAAGCTTTAATGAACAGGGATTTTTTTTCAGAACTGCGCTAAAATAAAATCTTGTAATGGCATGCATGCAACATTAGTAGGCATGTTAAATATTTCATCACTCAGCGCTTGATTGAGTCAAGTCTAATCTGTGTTTATAACGTCTAGTCGACCGAACCCCTCAAAAAGACTGCTGAAACAGTCTAAATTGATGTAAATGAAAAAGCACTCTGAGAATGATTTAGAAATAACTGGAAGATTTTTTTATCTGGTGCAGCAAATCAACACCAAAGGTCAGCTTAATATGGAGAGCTAGGACTTTTATAAAAATCATTAATATTCTCAGAACTTGAAGAGAATCTGCAAAGTTGAGCAGTCGATTTTTTTCACAGCACTTTAACTCCTGAATATTATCGTATTTTAAAACTCTCAGTACAATCAATAAAAGCAAATACTCATGTGTGTCTGAAAAGAAATTCCTGTAACAAAAAAACTCACTCAAGGCTAGAGCTGCCGCCGTTTTCGTGCATTGGCGGTAGTAACGGTATCGTGTCATGCATGCCGCGGAGTCAAATTGATCGCCGCTTCACCACTGAGCGAGCGGCTCGAGTGACGAGACATCAGTTATTCTCTCAGTGCTGTGCTTGACATAATGAATGACGTGCCGGCCTCTTAATGACAACACTGGAATAAAGATAGTAAAGGCACTTAGACTATAGAGGCTATAAAGAATAGACTACTACAGGCATGCAAAAGTTTACCGTATTGCTCCAAATATAGGATGCTTTTTTTTTAAAATCTGGAAATATGCCTGAAAAAGTAGGGTCGTCTTCTATTGGGGGTCTAGACCACGTGTTCACTATATCAGATATTCTTTTTGAATGGATAAAGCAGTGGTGTAAAACCAACTTCTACACATTATGGGTTGTTTGTAGCCTTAATGTTGGCTAGCAAGTGTCTTAAAGTCTGTTTACAGTGATTATGTTAGAGTCAGTCAACCCTAAAAGTATTCCATGAGTCCAGTTGAACCTGCAGGAGCTTCTGAAGGCTTGTGTAACATGTTTTTTTTTTTTTTCTGCCACAGAGGAAATAAATTCATGACAAGTGAAAACAAGTCCAAAGCCTCTGCCGACATCTCTACTGCAGAAATGGAATATGTCAAGCTGCCAAATACCACTGTGACAGATGATAAGGAGCACAAAAAGACAAACAGGCAGTCTTATAAACGCTAAACGCTCTGAGAAAATCGTTTTTGACCGCTTCCGAGAGTCTGGTAGGAGAGTGTGTGAGTATGTAACTATACTATGAAAGTATAAGCATGTATTTTTTCCAAAAACAGGTGTTGGAAAAAGCTTCACCACAGCTCAAACTATGAGTTCACACTGGTGAGTGGTGATAAACAAAACTGAATATACAACATACCTACTGTAATATTCTGGCTTCCTAGAAACCTTCGTTGTATAGTTTAAATAACAAACTTTCAAAGAGAGACCGTCAGTACTGTTGGATTGGTTTGAAGACTTTCTTGAAACGCTGCACGGCAACTGCCCCCCCCCCCCCCTCCGTAGATTCCACCACCTTTCATTTTCACAGCGCTACATCACACCTGCATTTTACAGCAGGTGACCAGTCTGTTGCAAAGTTGGTGAAATGATGTGTCACCACAGAAACAGATTTGTCTTCACCAGGAACAAGATGAAGAATATTGTGAGCCCATCGTATCAAAGCAAAGACAGACCATTTATTAACCACTACTGAATAATTAATGTTTTTAAATAGCACTGAATTGAAATCTTTTACTTTAAAACCATTAATTCCCTGAATTCACTTTGAATTTCAGTGCTGTTACTTCAGTGGTGTTCAAACTTCAACACTCAGTAGTAACTCAATTTCACGGTAGAGTGTTAAAATTTCAAATGAAAGTGGCTTCATTTGCCTCCAAAGATTGTCTGAACGTGTGTTTAATGTTCTTCAAACCATGATTTTAATCTGATAAGAAAAGAAATTGTGAAAAAAAACAGAAATGATTAGAAGCTCCGTGAATAAGTAAAACATTTAAATAAATAAAAATATTAGACAATATTATACAACATATACTAATCTTATTATTAAGTGAGTTCAAGTTTTTTTTTTTGTACATTTATTTCACAAACAGTGCTCATGCGCTCATCATGTCAGCTCCTAATATAAACCTAATTTATTCTTGGAGAGAGAAAAAAAAAAAGAGCGACAGCAGAAAAAATCAGAGTGAAACTACTCCAGCTGTGAAGTGAATCAATGTGTGGGTGCGTTTGACTGCGAGCAGAGGAACTAAGATCCTATTTAGAAACAGCATTAAGTGAAGATATTGCAATGAAAATAGGCAGAGAAACTAGGACAGGGCGACTTTTAAAAAGATCAAGTGATTTAACGTCTCTATCCGGAAGGAAAAACTGAGGAAATATAACTTTATTGTTTCAGAAACACTACATGCGTGTAATGATGGAGCACCCGCAATCAATTACAGATGAATTCATCATAGGTGGCAGAGCTTTAAGTTATGACTCATAAAAGTAGAGGGAGATGTTCTTCTACCAGGTAGAGTCGTCACGCTCTGTATAATATGTTATCAGTGAAAACATTAATCTCTCAAATGAACTGGAATTAGCATTTGAATTAGCCAAGAAGTAATGACTGGTGGAGGAGAAAGGAACAGATGGAGAGGAAGGATTTAGATAGGAAAACTGCAGTACGGATCGATAAAAGAACGATTAAAGAGCCGGAGTGCTGCGTCTCAGCCGTGTAATTAATTCTAAACACACATTTATATTTGAACGTCATGTGTGTTTTTGAGATTATTTTTGCTTGTATGCATATTTGTCTGTATGTGCGTACTTTTGCACTGCTTGACTGTGTTTCTCAAGAGAGAGAGAGAATAAAAAAAAAATAAAAAAAAAAGGTGAAATCCTTTATTCTTCTACACAAAGTCCACTGTCATCCACTGAGAGCAAAGAGAAACTGCTGCTGACTTTCATCTGTCATCAATCTGTCAGTCTCCGCTGCACTCTCCCTAACCATCTGTCTTCATCTGCCTCTGTCGGCCTGTGAAGGTTTGAAGCAAAAACTTCACACGCCCCTCGGTAAGTAACGCAGTACTCCGAGTGTCTCTCTGCAGTCTCTCAGTACCGGGCTTCATCTCTCCAGAGGGCCAAAAACAATAACTCAAGCAAGTGTGTGTGTGTTTGTGTGTGTGTATGAAATATATATTCAAATCCACAGCGTCTTACTTCGGCTACTTCCTGTGAGCTGTTGTAGTCGTTTATACGATCGGGACTGAATAAAGCGATGTCAGTTTGGTCGCTCCGTCTCACTCGATCTTGACTTTTCTTCTGTTACGTAACTGTAGTTTAAACCTCTCACGTTACACCACTTTCTTGTCACAAGTCCTTACATCAAAGATAAAAACAATGCAGCAATCTTCCTGCCGTTTAAACAGCCATCACACACTTTCTTTCTATCTATATTTATAAGCAGATAAAAATCTTCCCGTGGCCCTCCGTTTAATCATATACCACATAACGGCGACGTCCACAGCCTTTCATTTCATACAGCTCTCTCTACCCCTGTTTCCTCTCTCTCTCTCTCTCTCTGCACTTTCAGCTGTCAAATAAAAAAAAACAAAAAAAAACTTTGAAGGAAATGCTTTTAGTTTCTAATAGTTTTATATGATTCATGGTGATCTGGGAGCTCATTTAAATATGTTTATACTAATATTAATTGTTTTCTACCTCTTGAAGTCGTCCTTAATGCTGCTTTGTGCTGTGAATTTCATAACTTTGGAAAGCACTTTGTGCTTATTACTTGAAAAAAGCTCAGTGCGGGTTGCATAAACACTATTTTATGCTAAATTATTGACAGGTCTGTGTTAAATCAATCTTCGTTTATGGCAAGAAATCCATTTTTCTGTGGCTGGAGCATGATTATTCCCAGAGGTAATTATTTTCAATCACAGGAAAACCTTCAGCCTTAATTATGTAAATGTAAAACCCATCAAATATGACATACAGTATGTGTAACTATGTCTTAAACCAAAACATGGTATATTTAGTGATTTTTAAACTTTCCCTTTAAAAGCTTATACCAGCTGTGTGGTGCAAATCTAAAGCCATGTTAATTTCCAGACATTATATGTTAATATCATTAGGTAATAGTGGAATAAACAGCACAGAATCTTGCATTGAGTGTGATGGATGGACGTTGTATGTATGTTTTTACATTACAAGTGGATTATTCTGCAGTAAAAGGAAGCCCTGATATCTTCATGTCGCCACTGTGATGAGAACAACAGCGCGGTATTTGCTAAAGGGGATGGAAGTTCTGTTAGTGTGAGTTCCAAAAGATGTTTGTTGGGAATTAAAACCATTCCTGCATTCATGTGTCTTCATTGTGCCGTGATTGTTCGTTTTAATCCTGAAAGATTTATCTCAGTGTTTAGTCTCTGAGGCTGTGGTTGCTTCCGATTACTCATTCCTTTGTAGTCGCCGAGAAGAGCCCTTAAGATGAGACACATTGAAACCGAGCTGACTGGAAAGTACCCAGACAGATCAGCGGTGTTAATTTAGTTTTTATAGTCTTTCTGAATGTTCGTATTTTAATAGACTTTATAGCTTTTGCAGAATGCTGACAGTCTTTATGACGGTCTCGTTTTGATCTGCTCTTCTCTTTCTGCGACGAAGGATCATTCTTCTTCCCAACATGTCAATAACAAACAAACAATGTGTGTTTAATGTAGACGTGTGTGTTCATCACCACTCATCACACCACCGCCTGCTGCCTCTCTCTGTCTCTGCCACTGGACCAGGACATTTGTCGCCTGGTGTGTGAGCTCTCATCAGTCAAAAAAAAAGTCTAAAGGGAAATGGTGAGGAACAGAGATCAAACCTAGTCAGGTTAATTTTGCTCACTTTTATTATCACGACTGTATCACACACATCTCCTCGATCTGAGGGAGTGACTTCAAGCTGATCGGCGGCCATGACAGATGGCAGTTTACTGGCTGGCAAAGACCAGGCCACTCAGACTCAATAAAGATTCCTCTTTTGATTTGCTTGTGTGTGTGTGTGTGTGTGTGTGTGTGTGCGTGTGTAGAGTATACAGGGGGAGCTTTACTTTATCTCCTGCACTGCTCAGCTTCATCTCCATAGCTTCTTTTCTGCCACTGGAGTCTTCCCTGAGGGTGAGATTGCAGCCAACCATGTCATAAAATGTCATATTTCACTACAGGTTACAGCCATGCTACCACACACGCAAACCTATTACAGCATTAACATTAAGCTTTGCTGCACTGGTGTACAGCACATGAATGTTAAACAAACAAAAAACCTCGCAGCAGGTCTGACAAATAAACCCATTCGTATTATAAGATAGAGTACATCAGCCAGCTCTGTGCTTTTTAAGTATGCATGAAAGGAGGGACACACTGTGTTTAAATGATGCACCATCAGTCTCACACTGCACTAACATCAGACATGCAGAGGGTGTTGTTTTAAGATGAAAAAATAAAGTATGACACATGGGTATCCTGGTCATCTACAGTTAAAAAATGCACAACATGTGTAGTATAAATACAGCCATTAAATTATGAATATTGACGCTTTATCCTCACAAAGTTAAAGAAATTGTTAAATATTTTAGGAAATATGTTTATCAGCTTTTTTTTTTGCCAAGAGTTAGATAAGAAGATTGATACCACTCTCATGCCTGTGCGTTAAGAGGTGGTTAGCCTAGCTTAGCATAAAGACTAGAAGCGGGGGGAAACAGCTAGCCTGGCTCAGCCCAAAGTTCAAAAATCACCTTTCGGCATCCTCTAAAGTTCAGTAGCACATTGTATGTCATTTATTTAATCTGTGCAAAAACAGAAATGTAAAAATGACATTTTAAAGGGGACCTATTATATTTTTCCTTATTTTCAGCCATATGTGTTACAATGTCGGATGTTCATATTGAACGTGGTGTCAAATAATGAGGTATGTTATATGTAGAAGAAGATGTTTTTTTCTACTTTCTGACCAAACAGACGTCAACTCGTGACAGATTTGTTTATATGGTCATCTGCTCCATACACAGCGTACAGGCTCACTCCCCCGCTAACATTAGGGTGTTTTTTCCATTGTTTTGGGGGTAGACACACCAAGCCATGACTCAAGTCAAACTGGCATGCTGTCAGTGTTTTTGCATTACAGAGCACAGCAATGTAAAATAAGTATTTTACCTGTTGCAGGTGTGCTGGTCGTCTGCAGCTCTTCATCAAACATCATTACTGTGGCTGTTTCTGCTTGTACTATTTCTCCCTGCATTATTTATATAACCATATCTCATAACATTTGTCACTAATAAAGCTCTGCTAATTCTGTGAAGAACACATTTAATTTCCTGTAAATTCTTCATAGTAAAAGTCTCCCATTATTTAGTCATTTAAAAGTTTTTAATATGAAGTGGCAAAAGCAGGAAATTTTGTGTTTTCATCAGCAGTAACTTAACACGACTATGGCTGCCCCTCGACAGGCTTCCAGAAAGCTGGCCAATCAGAACAGAGTGGGTTCATCAGGAGGCGGGGTTTAAAGAGACGAGACTACCTGTTAAAGACAGAGGCTGAACTGAGAGGCTGCGTAAAGGACCATTATAAGATAAATAAGAAGTTTTTTTGAACTGTGAATCATGCAAAGCTACTTTAGTGGAGTCCAAAAATAAAAATACTGTTTAATAGGTCCCCTTCACGGTGTTACGGGGAGTTGTGTGCTGTAAGTATTTCTTGAAGGGAGAGCAGAAATAAAAGGAGCAGTGACTTTTGAGAATATTGTTGTCACTGTAAGGTTGCCAAGCAACTTGTAAGTACTGAACAGGATGATGAGCTGTTGTTTGTCAAAATAGAGTTACATTATGTAACTCCCTCTAAAATCGAAAAGTGTTTTTTTATGTTAATGTTTGTGTATGGATTAAACAACCATGATATATTAATGTTAATTAGTGATCTTTAGAGATGCTGGTAGGTGGATTTTTTAACAGGCTAACTGCTTCACCCTGGATCCAGTCTTTACACTAAACCCACGTTTTCAAATCTGCATTGCATTGTTTAGTCTGGTTGCATCATATTCTGCTTCATTTTCCCCCTTAGTGTGATTTGTTTGAGCTGAACTGAACACAGTAATCATACTCAGGTGCAGAAAAACAACTGGACCAAGATCACTTCCTCTAAAGGGTCTTGGTATGGTTGTTTCACAAACAAATTCTGGAGCAGTTTGTTTGTGGCGGAAACATTATTCGACCTCAATCTGACCCGACCGCAGGGCACAGTCTGCAAGTTTGAATTAAAAGTCTCCTGTAGCCGGGTGTGCTTTGCATACTGGGATGTGGACGAGAGAAATCAACACTTGCTGGCAGCTAGACAGAGACTGAATCGAGGTTCGACCTGGACTGGCGACGAAGTACGTTGCCTTATTGATATTTGGTGCTTATAGGATCTTCCTCAGGACCTTCCTCCTGTGTCTACAATCTCATGAACACCCCAGAGACATCTAACAACTGAGGAGTGAGCGTTCTCACATGGCTTTTAGTGATGCATTTTGGTTCACTTAATGTGCTTAAGAAATCAAACCAAGGGGAAGTTTACCAACTCATGATTCAGACCAGAGCAAACAACCCTAAAATAATCACCTCCTGGCTTAAGCTCAATACTAAACACAGAGATATTACACTGGTATCGAGCTCATGTCACTCTCAGCAAGAAAGTGAATAAGATTATTTTCCAAAATGTTGAACTATTCCTTAAATGTTATCTCACTCCCCCCAGAACAGTGTTTTACAGTTTTAGGTGTCATGAAACAGTAAGATTCTCATTTATTTCCATTTATAGAATATTGGCAATTTTGCCATTATGTATCTTTTGACAGCGTGATATTTTATACAGTACTGTGCAAAAGTTTTAGGCACTAAAAGTAAAGTGAGAATGCTTACAAAAATATTCCTATAAATTGTTTTAATTTATCAATTAACTTCTTACAAAGTTGACAGCAGGAACCTAAATGAAATCAATAATTGCTGTGAGCAGCTTTGCCTATAAAACAGCAGCAGTTCTCCTCAGTAACACAGTTTTTCATGGTAACTTGCAGGTAGGTTGTTGCAACCATCCTGGAGAAAGAATGTTTTTCTGTTGATTTATTATTTAGGCCGTCTCAGGTGCTTCTTCATGTAATCCAAGATTGACTCCATGATGTTGAGATCAGGGCTCTGTGGGGGTCAAACCATACCATCTGTTGCAGGACTCATCATTCTTCTGGTTGCTGAAAATAGATCTTTATGACTCGAGCTGCATGCTTGGGGTCATTGTCATGTTATGAATAAATTTCGGACCAATCAGACACCTCCCTGATGGTATTGCATAATGGATAAGAATCTAAACATCTAGGGTAGCTAAAACTTTTCCACAGTATATAAACATATGAATATATATCATATCATATCATAAGTGATATTATTTCTGTACCACATAACGACAAGAGCCCTGGTTTGATTTCTGCACAGGACTTTTGTTGTATGTCATACCCAGTTTCCTGTCTGTATCACACATACTGGGGTTGCTGGGAACGTTTTTCCACTTTAAACGTCAGACAGACTCTGTTGGATGTTCTCAGTGAAGGATGGAGGTTGACAATTTCATACCTTGACAGCTGGGTTGAGTTTCATCTTCAGGTACTAATACTTAAGTACTCAAGTCAGACAAGCATTCACTCTGTTCTTCCAGCTGTTAATATGACTTGCATACTGAAGATGTGGGTTAGTATTTCATTACTTCACAATTATGTTGTAAAATGTAAAAACACTGAGTCCAAGTTTTGCATTGCCAGTGCACCGCCTTTACAACAATACATCCTGCTTTATCTTTTGAATACAGTCCAGAGTTACTTGTAAATGCTTTGTCTCTCACCACAGGACTCTATCCACTACCCTTAAATTTCCAGCAGTAACAGCAAAGACTCATTTTTTTGGCCTCTAGTAAGGATCAAGAACTGGTGCTAAATTGGTACCAGTTCCTGACTAGTCAGTACTGAAATACTGATAAGTTCCTAGACAAGTGCTGCTGCTATTTAACTGTCGTCTAAAGATGATGAAGCTGCTGGCGCTAGGAGGTTACATTTGATGTTGTGAAACTGTGTGTTTACATTCTGTGCTCTCCGGTCATGGCTGACAGGGAAAAAGGTTCAAACGTGTGGGCTCACTTTACTAAATTTAATGAAAATGCAGCTAAATGCAATATATGTGTCACGTCCTACCGGGACTTTTTTTGTTTTTTGGACTCTTTGTGTTTTTGTTTTGACTTCCTTGGTTTTTGTTATCCTTCTGATGCCCTCAGACTTTTTCTGTTTTTAGTTGGACTTTTTGAGGGGCTCTTTCATTTGTATTGCTTTTGTTTCCTGGTTTTGGTTTTCTCTGTTCCCTTGTGTGTTCCTGTGTTTTTTGTGTCACCTGTTTGTTTACTTAAGTTCCTGTTTTATTTTGTAATATTTCCTCCTTGTGTCTGGTCACTTTACTTCCTGTGTTTGATTATTTCATGTGTCTCACCTGTGTCTCTTTTCCCTCACCTGTGTTTCATTTGCAATCACTCCCTGTGTATTTATAGTCCAGTTTTCAGTTCGGTCTTTGTCGAATTGTCTGCTTCTGTTCGATGTTCCTGTGTCGCCTGCGTTCTGGTTCGTTCCCATGACTTTTTGCTTTTTCAATAAAAAATATCTGCATCGGATTGTCCCTGCCTACCGTCTCTGCATTTGGGTCCACCTGCTCCACTCACCCACCCTGACAATATGTAAAAAGGTGCATACAAATGGGGTAACATCATTAACCTCATGAAACACTTACAAATACAACACTCCATAAATCTGAAGCAGTGCAGCATGTTTGACTGCTTTAGCAAAGCAGCTGCTGCACCTACGTCCTCAGTGCAGCCTCCCAGTTCTGATGCTGATGGGATTTCCCAAACCAATAATGTAACTCTGTCAACCTCGTCAAGTCAAGGTAACAGTCGATATCGTTATAAGAATAAGTCTGTAGTTATTAACTCAGCAGTGTCCCATCCACAACCAGTATGTTTTACACAGTGTACTTGTTAGACTAATAGAGAAATGAACAAGCTAAAACCAAAGCTGTCTGTAAGTTCAGCTTGTAACATATCTTAAAACAAGTCAAATTCTTGTAAACTTAGCTAGTGGCTGAGATGACAGCCCCCCCCTCTCCTCAAACCAGTCCCTCGCCCCTCTACCAGCGGTACCTGCAGATAGTGAATCACATCAGCAGCTGAGGGAGGAGGGCAGAGGATGGGATGACTGACAGTGACTGATGTCTGTGTTCTTCATTCTTTATAAACTTCACACAATATTTTGATGTCAGAAATATTATTTATTTTATTGACATGTCAGATTTATTTCCAGTGAGACATTATTGAGTTTCTATAGTGACTATAGTGGCTGTTGTGAACATTACTGTTGCTGCTCTAGAAACAATATTTAGTTATATTCAAAATATAAATAATTTATAATCATGTTCTGAAAAAAGCAATTCTTGAGTAATGAAAAAGAACCAATAAGAGTATTGATAAAATCCTAACAACACCCTTCCCTAGCCTCTAAACCTCTAATCAGTCTCTCTAGCAGATAATGCTGGGAGTTTGAAACCAGGAAAATTAAAGCTGCAGTCCTTCAAGCTACTGCTCGGCCCATGACTTGCTTTGTTGGCTTCAGAACAAAATGTCTTTTGAAGCCGGGTGCTTGTAGCACTGTTCTTCATCACTGAGCTATTAAAAATTGCTGCAGTGGAGGGACCGTTTCTGTTACAAAACAGAATATGGGCCAGAAATTGAGTCTTGAAAGCTACTCAGTGAAGTAATTGTTGAGTCATTGGTGTTGAGAAACAACCCTATCAACCCACAGTGTACAGTGTTATTGTTATTTTCTGCAATAGGGCAGTAAAACTCATGCTTATTGCCCCTGCATTAGAGACAAGGATAATGATGTGACAAAATTTATAATGTGCCAGATGCAATCGATGCCATAATAACTTGCCATATAGTTTAATGTTGGTGTGTCATTGGAAGTTAGTTGTCATAGCCCTACAGAACATAATGCCTAAAACACATACACATTTGTCCCTGCGTGTCAAACGTCAAAGTGAAAATTGGGAAAAAGATTTTTCCCACCTACATATTTTTTAAAGACTTATCATGAAACAGCAATCCTTTCATTAC
This sequence comes from Thunnus maccoyii, assembly GCF_910596095.1. Classification (NCBI taxonomy): domain Eukaryota; kingdom Metazoa; phylum Chordata; class Actinopteri; order Scombriformes; family Scombridae; genus Thunnus; species Thunnus maccoyii. The sequence goes on from NC_056550.1 coordinate 23,069,625, forward strand.
ACACAAAATACACTTATGAGTATGATGTGAACCAGAAACAAGAACACTTGCTGTTTAAACCTTAGCCCTTGTAAATGGCTTTGCCAAGGCTGACTAAAAACACCCTTCAGTAAACAGATAAAAGTTATGGAAATACTTTATGAGTCAACTTAAAGGCAGCAACAGTGTTGGCTGACCTGATGCTCAGCTGAAGGCTGTTCCAGCGCTGTGGAGCCAATACAGTAAAGGCTCGATCATACTTTGTTTCAAACCTGGACTCTGAAACAGTTTGAAGACCCAAACTGGCAGGGGCCTGTTCGGACAGTAAGAGGTGAGGACTTCTATTATGTACTCTGGCGCTAGATCATGCAAAGCCTTGCATGTGATTAAATGTACTTTAAAATGGATTATAAAGCCAGTGTAATGAAGCCAACAGTGGTATGATGTGTGCAAAATGCTTTGTTCTGGTCAGCACTCTGGCTGCTGAACTTTGTACAATTTGGAGCTGCTCCATAGCTCGACTGCTCAGGCAAGTAAAAAAGCATTACAATAACCGAGGCAGAAGGATATAAAAGCATGTGTAAGATCCAGTTTAAAAGATCCAGTTTACCTTACAAAAATGTGTCATAAACATGTTCATAGGCTGATCTTTTCTGTTTCATATATGCCAGACAAAATGTATTCTATGATCTTGTATCTTATGTAAACTTCATCCATCACACATGTGAACACAGTAACATAAAAAGTTATTTGTGACCAAAAAACAAAAAAAACACAGCTATTTGAGTTTTAAAAACTATTGAAATGAAGTAAAAGAACAGGCAGGGCAACCTTAAAAGCAGCACATTTTGAGGGCAACAGTATCATCAGTACTGATATAGTACAACATATTCGGTAAGTAGTTGCACATTCAATATTGGAAAAAAGTAATGGCCCTAGTATAGAACCCTGGGGCACACCATCTTATAGGGACAGTATATAGCATACATGCTACGACAATTAAAGCGCCAAAACCTGAACATAACTATAAATCTATAAAACTATCAATCTGAGGCACCTGCGGCAGGACCAACTCAGTATCTAGTCATCCCACACAGAGGTCTTCAGGTTACAGAAAGAAAGATCAACCTTCAAAAAGTCTTCATATTCTCTGTAACTTTTACAAATCTATTATGTATCAGACGTGACAACAGCCTCCATTTCTGACTTTACCCGCTGTACATGAAATATCTTCTACTGGGTTATCAGCCTGTGTCAAACTCAGTGAGTCAGTGTAGGAGTGTGTGTGTTCATGTCTGTTTCCAGCTTAGCGAGGCCATGAACTTAACCCATTATGTTATCCATCAGCGCCGTTAACGAGCTGCAGATCACAACTCCGTCTTCAGTCCCTTCAGACACAAACCTCATGGAGGAAACGCACAGACGATATGAGTTTGTGGGAGAGAATGTTCAGATTATTCAGAAGTTACAGATAAATACTGGCATTTGATCACAAAAGTTTACTGGAAATGCCCTGTAGTGCCAAATTAATGAACAAAGTTATTGATGAAATGCGCACACAAACATGAAGAAAACATACACAACTGTGGGCTGTTTGTGGAATCCCAGCTGACTCCAAAGAAACAAAGGGTATAACTGTAGAGCTACTATTTACAGCAGATCATGCACAGTAGCATGAAACCTGATATCTGCATATGCTTTAAATTTTTTTTGTGTTGTGTTGTTACATTTATGTTCAATTTTGCTGATTTATTCAAGACTCCATCATGTTTCCACTCCAAGATTTTAACATCTTTCATTTATGGTATGCTGATGTCTTCATTAAGGCTCGTTTCTGTGCTGAATTTGTAAATACAGCGACTTTCAACTCTTAAATATCACCAATTCAATTTGCATTTCAGTAGATTTTCAGTCTTCTCTGCGCTGCCTGTATTGTGCCGGCAATTGAAGGGCAAAGATGACAAGAAATGTTGACAAGTTAATTTGTCAGGACAAAATTATTCTATTATCTATTCAACAGATCCCAATATGTAATCATAATAACTCATAGACATTGAATAGATTGTTTATATGCACATAGCTGTAGCTTTCAAAGCATTAGTAAGAAATCTGAAAAAAGAGCTTCTTCAGTTAAAGCAGTATTAATCAATATCTATATATATATATATATAAACAAGACACAATGATATGATTTGATAATTAAATAATCGTTTTATCAAAAAATGTCTTTTCAAAAGTGAGGATTTGAAACTTTTATGTGTTTTTTGGACTGTTGATCAGACAAAACAAGACATTTGAAGGCGTTATAACTGGCATTTTTCCCCTTTTTTTCTGACATTTTATAGACAAGGCCATTAATTGACTAATCAAGAAAATAATCAGCATATTAATTGATAATGAAAATAATCGTTAATTGCAGCCATAATTAACAACAATCAAATGACTGCTGGTAATGTGAAAGTTGATGATCACAGTGATGAACCAACAGAGAATTATCACCAGACTCTGCAGTCCCCCCCCCCCCCCCCCCCCCCTCGGCTCTACAGAGTGTCTTCACATCTTTCAGCTGATTGTTTTGGTTTTCCAGAAAGCAACTTTATTACTTTGATTCACCCTAACCCTTCTCAACAACCTTTTTTTCCAGCAGCAGCAATAGCTGAAAAAGCTCTTTAGACCACTACACTACCTGCTCAGCACCAAACAGCAGACACACACAGTTAGCAACTAGCCGGTGAACAAATTGAAGCATTTAGAAGCTAAAGAGGCCGATATCTCAGGCAAGAGTTGATGAAGACCAAACCAAAGCTGAAAGAGCGACTGTTTGATTTACATTCATCAGGTGGACAGAAACATGACTCCAATCAATGATATCATTAATCTGTAATTGCTGGATGTGTAAATAGGCAACTGTTTGACAACATGTTCAGCATAACAACTTTATAAGGTGATAATATGTCAAATTAATGACATATTATATGTAAAAATTTGTTTACAGTTGCTTCTGCCACCTCTGAGTGGCAAAAAGAAAACAATTTGATGCAGCTTTAAAGAGCTGTTAATGAAAACGACTGCCATATAAAGCTGTGTCAGTTAACAAATGGTAATAACTTTTCAGTGACTCAAGATACTTTCATTGTTAGCGAATACTGATCAATTTTATATAAATAAACAAGACAAATTCACAGAATAGGGAGCATCTTCCGAGTCAAAAAGCAAGAGGCAACTCACTCAAAACAAAAGATGTCTTCGGCTGCACTGTAATCTGGTCTGATGAGGATTAAACTGGAGGGAATATTAGTATCTCCGCCTGTTTTCGTAATGGATTTCTCTTCTGTTTGGTTACAGTATGTCGATACAAAATGGTTTGTCTGGAAGGATCCTCCTGCTCTTTGATTCTCCAGCAGTGACACCAAAATTTGACATTTACTGTTGATGTTTTAGATCAATAAACGCTGCTCTGATGTTGCATTTTAACTGCTGGAAATATCCAAACGTGGAACAGTCGAGGCTAATTGTACACAGCAATATAATAATAACACCAGCAAATAACAACAGGAGCCAAGAAATGTGTCATACACGACCATTGTGTTTCAAAGTCTTAAGGGTTTATGTGATTAATATTTATTGGGTTTGTTTGTTTGGTTGGTTGTTTTTTTTCCCTTGACCAGGTCGGTAATGAGTGGAAATATTCTGGAAAAAATACTGTCATAGAGCAGCACGATATCACCAAGTGGGTAACTCCCGGTCTGAAAAGTGAAGCCAATGCGGAAGTGTCTTAAACCTGCAAGGTTGTGATGAAAGATCCTCTAAAGAGTCAGCTGTTCAGTTTTTCCGGTAAGTACATCTTGTTTTTTGCTAGTGAAAATTAGCATTAGAATTAGCATTATCACAGTTAACCATAGTCTGTAAATGCACAGTGCTAACCAAGCTAGCAGCTAGTGCTAAGGTCAGCTCCACCCTGTCTATAATCAATATCACAATTAATTGTCACATTTACCTTAGTAACGATTAATCAAATAATATATCTAATTAAATAAGCTTGTGCACAAGATTATACGTCCTCACAGTGGAGCTCTTATTAATTATTTGTACAGAAAAATAAACAGATGATGGAAATGACGGAGTGGTTTCTGCTGGTAACATTTTGCAGTGGCGGGAAAAAAAAAAAAAAAAAAAAAATCAATCATGTGTAAGGTGGTCATAAAACTCAGTCCGAGCTGTCTTAAGTCTTTTTCTCGTCTTGACGTTCTGATAAAATCTTTTTGGCTCTCACCAGCACCAAACAGGAAGTAGTACACCAGGTAGTTACTAGGCTAGTTAATGGCCGTCAAAACCCCCTTTAAATATTGTCACATACACACGATAGACAGCTAATTAACAGTGTTATGAGACCATGTTTAATGCGGCGCGTATCTGATCCACAAACCAGCACATATTTTAGTGAGGAATCTTAATTTTTGAAATGGTTCACCTCTCATTCCCATGGTCTAAAATAGCACAGCGAACCAACAGAAGCTCATAGCGAGTTGAGGCAACAGACTCCAAAATTATGAGTTTGTACACAAATACAGTTTATCTTTATAGATCATATTGATGCCAAATGTATGTAAAGAATTGTTAATTTGTCATAGGTCTATGTCATATTTCTTAAAGGGAGTTTGGTGTAATATTTTCCCTGGAGCACGCAGGGAGCTTCAGTTTAATTCAAACTGCTAATATGTATATTTTCTAATGTTTTGTCACCACCACAGAAACACTAGTTAAGTGCTTAAGTATGATAAGGTTGTCTGACCTTGACTGCTGCGAGTTACTGGTTTGATTAATGGTTTACAGTCCAGTAATGTGTGTTTGTATTGATTACTGACGGTAGCTGATCAGGCTAATTATCAGCTAATTGTACTCAGTTTCTAACTGCAGTATGCAGTAAATGGTTGTCCTTTGTGTGCATGTTTTTAAACTGCTTCCCTGATTAAACACGATGTGCTTGATGGTGTTATTAATGACTCCTGATGAAACTTTAAAGCTCAGCATTCTCGCTGCCCTTTTGCTTCCCTTTTTATGAGTCACATTAACATTTATTCACCCAGAAAAAGCTAGTATTTCTCTGTATAATGTGACCTCCTCTTTCTGTCAGCTGTATTTACTGGTTTTTCACACATGATTTCAGGCCAGTTGGAGGAGTTAAACCTGTCACTTTCTGCCTTTGGATAATTATCCAAGCTGCTGCTGCTGTTTCTACTGTATTCCAAACAGAAATACCCCAACATCCAGCAGCTGAAAGTGCTGCATCCAGATAGTTAATGGTTGAAGGTGGTTTCTGTGGGCAGCTGTAAAAACTGTGTAGCTGTTTTAAAAGTTGTAAAAATACCCTCGTTTTCTCACGCATCCTGGAAAACCTGTAAATTTAAGGCTTTTTTCAAGTACAGGAAGACACCTTTTGAAATGTCTTAACTGATATGATCTAAGACAAAATGTATTTGTAAAGAAAATTGCTAAATGAAATTAGTTAATAACAGGAACAATCAGTGTGTAGTGTCTGTTGTTTCTCTTTACAGTTGGTGTTCAGTTATTACTGAATTAATTAACTCACATTTTCTTTTTTTGCTATTTTTTAAGAACAAACCACTGCACACACAAGGGCAGCTGTGGCCAAAAGCAGCTTCTGTTTCTGCTCCACTGTCCAACAGTTTTTCCACCAGGAGCAGGATGGGAAATAATCTCAAAATGAATCTAGTTGTAGTCATGCAAACAGTGACCCTGCAGGATCCCCAGTCTCTGCTAAATCTTATAGTCTGTGACTAAACTCAGTGACTTATGACACATTGTCTTTAGATGTGAGAGGGTGTCAGACTTTAAAAGTCCTTTAAAAGTCTTCTAGTGTAAGGTAGGCATAATCCGACACCTTGGTGACTTGTCTGGGAAGTGCAACCCCCCCTCCCGAACCAAGTGAAGTCATCATATCAGTCCTCCAGCAGAGTAACTGTAAAATCAAACACAAACCACATCAGACTCACCAATGAGAGTCTCCGCCTGGCCATCATACCTTTTTTCCAAGTTTAAGGACTTGTGTCACTTCTTCCATAATACAGAAATGCTGTTAGTACATCGATATAACTAAAATTAGGCCAGTTAGATAGTGATAATGACGGTTTCGGTTACTTTTTGCTTAATTGGCCGGCCATATTTTCTCATGCTTGTCGATTCTGCCATCTCTCTCTTCATCCTCCCCTCAGATCTCCGCTGACCAGACTCACTGAGATCCATGTCAGGGACATAAAAAAAGAAGAAATGTCCAGAATGGTTCTCTAAACTCATCGATTACACGCTCCAAGGGCCTTGATCTCTAACACACGTATACACACACACACACACACAAGAGAGGGAGGACACAGTGGCTAACCTCTGATCCACTCATTGTCCTTCTCCACACCCTGGATCAACAACAGGCCACAGGGATAAAACAAGAGCAACAACAGCTGAACTGTAAAATAAGAAAATGAGAATCTGTCACACAGGAAGAGGTCGCAGCGAGCAGCTACGAACCAAAATAAGAAAGGAAAAAGCCATCTTTACTGTCCCTTTTTGTCCTCGTCCGCAGCCTAATAGGGCAGTATAATGTTGTTGTTTTTTTAATTACTTAAGAATCTGATGTTTATATAATGTTTGATTTATGGCTTGACAATCATGGAGTTTGACAGATGCTAAATTCGTCCTCTGAGTCCTGTCATCTAGTAGACACAGAGCCTGTACTGCGTTAATGACGGCTCAGTTAAATCATTCTGATGGGAAATAATACTTTGCCTTAAGCTCCAGTTAAAATGCTAATAATTTAGCTTTTCACTGGTTAAAAGGGTATTCTGTTCTTCTCATTATCATTTATACGCAGTCAAAGCAAAGCAAGCAGTCTAGTAGTCTTAACCAGAAGATCACAGGGTATATTCGCTTTTAATAATTAAAATAGTGAGTTAAATTAATTGATTGAACACTTTACCTGAGCCTGTTTTCTTTTTGTTTGCTATCCTCTTCTCATTGTTGTTGTAAATAAATACCTTTTTTGCTCTCTCTTTTCAAGTTGTTGTGGGTAAAAGCATCAGTAAAAATGTGAAGCCCAACAAAAGAAACAGACTGAACAACATCTTCCATCTGGGATTGATTGACTAAGCCTTTCAAAAAGCAGTTTTTCAAGTAAAAATGCCAAAAATTTCCTGAGTTCCAGGGCCTCTGTTGTTGAGGATTTGCTGTTTTTCTTTGTCTCATGTGATGGTAAACTAAAAGTCTTCGTGTTTTAGATGGTTGGTCAGGCAAAACAAGCAATTTTATGACATCACCTTGGCTTCTGGGATATTGCAATGGGCATTGTGGAGTTGTGTTGTTATGAGAATGACTGGTTGTGTGCAGTTCCTGGTGTGTCTGGGGCAAGTTCATTCCCTCACATAAATAGAGCGTTTGGAAGAGAAGGGCCAGTCGGCAGTGGGTTGTGTGAGGTTTACCTTCGCTCAGTAACGGCTCCGACTGAGAGCCCCATCACGAGCAGCCAACCCAGATGGCATCAGTAGATGGATCTTGTTAAAGTTTTTGTTGGTGGGAATTGGTCAAAACAAAACAGGTAGTAGGCTTTCAGTTCTCAAGGTCGAAGACGAAAGTTTCTCTGGTGTCGGGTCTCTCACTCACACAGATGTTCAGCACCAAGATCACCTCTTCAAAGAAAGAACTACTAATATGACTACCAAAGAGCGTACTGCTCAACCTAACACTGGTGCAGTCATTAATACATGGTGGTAATGAAATGTCATCTTCAGTTGGCCAAATAGTCAGTATGGTAACCCTCTTGAATCCAGCTAGATATGACACCTTTTCAATGCAATTACACGATTATGTCAGTTTGAGACTAATGGTAGGTTTGTCTTCATAAGATGGTGAAAGATTTGAACTTTTAGAAGTTAAACAAATAATATTAACTGACAAACTCTGGCTTTATACTGACCAGCTGTCCAGCAGGTTTAACTTGAATCTCAGAAAAAGGGACTGATCTCTGAGAAGTGCAGTGAAGAAACGACATTAGGTATGTTGATTGTCATGTGTTTCATAGATCAAGCAGTCATACAATATACTCAATCCCAGATCAAGTGTTCACAGTCAGTCACATGCTCACACACTCTCTCCTGTCAGGCTCATGGAAGTGGTCACAATGCTTTTCTCTGACAGTTATCAGTTTTCAGACTTCAGTCTTTTTGAGCGGCTCATTATCAGTGACACTGGTAATTCTTGGCTGCGTGACAGATGTGCGTTGCGTGTTTCTGCAGTCGACGTCGGGAGACGCTTTCACTCATCAGGAAATAATTTCCGTCATGACAGAAAAACATGTGAACAGAGCCAACTACTGTAGGTTGAACTGGGCCTCCTGAACACTTGTAGGACTGACTAACTCTTGACGACACACTATAAACTGATGTGAAGAAGCTCCCTAGCCTAGCAACAATAAGGCTACAAATAAGCCTTAATATCTTTCCATTCAGCAAGACAACAACAACTTTTTTAGACAAAATTTCCAGAAGAAAATATCTTATATTGAGAGCAATCCGGTATATCCAGTACCTGTCTGATTACCCATCCCTAACAGCTCTTAACACCAAGAATGGAGATAAATGTATAATTTAAACTCACAGTAAAGAAACATGTGCTCTAAATTGAATTTTGACAGTGGATGACAGGCTGCGTGACAAATACACAACGCAACGTCTGCTCTGCTCTCCTACGTCTGTTAATGTAACAGACATGGCATATCATTACTTCCTCTTTTTTCCCCTATAGCACAGCCTGCCAGGTCCCTCCCCCCCCTACCCCCCCTCCCCTCGATTGTCACCAACCCCTCTCAGCCCCCCACAACCTCCCATCTGCTCATCAGTTCACTCGGGGACGAGCAGACAGAGGATCAACCGGGGAGGAGATTCAAACACCCGGCAAATATGCTCCACATAGAGAGCCTCAACTACTACATGACTAAATGCTGCATTCATGCCATCTAATGAACTCGCTTGTTAACAGCTCAATGCTGTGCAAGTCCAACACACACAGCATGGTATTTAATCAAACAGGATCAAAACGTCTGTATGTCAGTTACAGAGGTTTAAACCAGAACTGATGCTGCAACATATAGATCAAATTAAAACATACTTGCTGGTTTGCAAATCAAAAGGTTTTCGGTTAAAAAGCTTTAAGGCACCTTCAGATAGACTCGCAGTGCTGCATATAATCAGTCTGTGATGATCTGTGCTGCTTTGTATTTATTTCTGGATCTACTTTCTCTTCGACGCTCTAATCTACTTCCACTGTCACACTGCAGTTAAATACAGCTGTCACTCATCGCAATCCAGGAGGGTTCTCTCACACACACACACACACACACACACACACACACACACACACACACATCAGCTTTGAAAGACATAAGAAACACACATTCACACAGATTGAGGTTTTCAGACAGACTGACACCAAGTAACGTTTTGTTCAAATGATCGTTTAGAAGATCATTTGGTGACTGGTGTCATAAATTCTTCTATCACTATATGTCATTTTATATCTCTTTATATCTTTACTTAGAACATTGTCTGGAAATTCAACTGAGATTCATATAGAAGATATTTTTGTCTCAAGAAGCAAATTAAAGACTTTAAAAATCAAGTAATGATCACATTAATGCAAAAATCCTATAAATTAAATGTTTTATCTCATCATAGAGATATTGGTAAATGGACTGTACTTGTATAGCGCCTTTCTAGTCTTCCGACCACTCAAAGCGCTTTTTACACTACGAATCACATTCACCCATTCACACACATTCATACGCTGAATGGGTACAGGGGCTACCTGCAAGGTCCCAACCTGCCCATCAGAGAAAGCTAACCATTCACACACATTCATACACTGATGGCACAGCCATCAGGAGCAATTTTGGGGTTAAGTGTCTTGCCCAAGGACACATCGGCATGTGGACTGGAGGAGCCGGGAATCGAACCTCTGATCTTCCGATTAGTGGACGACCCGCTCTACCTCCTGAGCCACAGCCGCCCCATATTGTTTCTGTATTTATGTAAATTATAAGATATTGCAGTATAGAAATGCCAAAGATATGTTTGTGGTCTTGTCGATATCCAGTCACTGTAATACACTGTACTGTAAACACATATCTTTGGTTAATTAATCAAATTGAAGATACATATATCAACATGTTTCTTTATGCTTTACATGTATGTATAAGAATGACTATCAGCCAATATGTTGCTAAGATTTTTAACACTTAATTATTGATATCAGAATTGGCCACAAACATCAGTCGGGCGCCACAAAGTGCACCTAATGGCATTTATATGTATGTATTACCAGAATGTGTCTGCAGCCCTCACTAAAAGCACAACGTAAGTGCTATATACTTAACATATTGGGTACTGCAATCATGTTGCATTATGGTTTATTGAAGCTTGCGGCTATTTGCAAGAATGGAAAAAGGGGCCCCATAAGCAACGGAAATGTCAGGTACATTACTCAGCTATTTATAACCGTGTCATAGCTTTGCCAAGCGGATGTATTGCTTCTCTCTTTCAGCAGCACAACTGTAGCTATAAATTGAATTCTCTTGCTTTATTATGTCAAATATCTCTTTGTTGATATCTCATTTTTAGGAATATAAGCACAAGTTTCTACAAAACTTTTTTTCTAAATAAAATACAGTCTATAATTGGCATAATTATGATTTAAATCACAACATATACGCCTACAAATCCGGGCAGATATTTGATGCCAGTGTACAATAACTGACAGTTTTTGATACTCTGCAATGAGGTTTAATGCTCAGCTCTTTAATTCTCTTCTTTTAGACGCTTCATATACCTACAACGAGCATCCGAACGGCCTTCGACATGAGCCGAACACAGTAAAGACCAAAGTTCCAGCGACAGAGTACCGAGTAGTAAAGACGAGCCATTGAAAGCTGGAACGAGTGGGAGGAGGATGAAAAGGTTTAAATAATATCAAGAGAGAGAAGATGAAGGAATCTGTTATGGATGAAGAGGAAATGAGAGAGAGAGAGAGAGAAAGAAAAAAGGCATACTGTTAGACCGTCTGATGTAGGAGAGAGGGCGATTGTTGGTATTGCGGTGCCAGCTGATGATGGATTTGCACACGCTCTCGTCAGTCGGTAATGGGAGCGTGTGAGCTGTTAGAGCATGACTCAATGCTGAAGGGGTCACGCCGAGGCCACGCTTGAACAACGTGGCACCTGGAGCCGAGAGAGACGACTCCGTTTGGACTGATATTTATCACCACACCGATATACTTTCCTTCAACTACAGCCACATATCGTCCCCACTTGTGTTTATGTTGTTTTCACTTACTTAATCGTGTAGATGCTAATTATAAATGTTACTTTTTGAGGCAGCCAAGAAAAAAAAAATCTTTAAAGACAGATTTGAGTAGATGAAAAGATGAAATGAAGCCGTTATCAAAAGATAAATGGGTCTCCAGCAGATTCAATTAAAGAACTATTAGAACAATTAAAGAAATATTAGCCAATTTGGAATCAAATCCCTCCCGACAATCAAATAAGCAGCGTGATAAGAGCATGCAGAGCGAGACGGGAAAGATAAAGCAGACCGGAATGAAGGATGAGATTGACAAACGGGGCAGAGGCTTTGTTTCAGGGAGGAAGACCTGAATCTTCTCTTTTTTTTTCGGCCAGCGCGCTCGCTAGGTCAGATAAAAATAGTACGAGTGTCTACAATTGAGGCTAATCGTTGCAGATGGGATGTGAGCAGCGCGGCGGTGGTAGCAGCAGGGATGAATGCGGTGTCAGGTCACTGCAACGGAGCGAGCAAACCTCTCTCTCACATACACAGCGTACAGTCTTTCCCTGAAATGTCAAACTGTTAGATTCCTTTTGCACAGCTCCATCTTTAATGTCTCAAGTTAGTCGTTTTGCATTTTGATTCATATCTAAATACATACATGGAGATTTCTACCACCTTTCAAAAATGCCCTCCCTCTGTGTTTCCCTTCAGCCCCTCCTCCACATCCAAACATTATTTAATATTATAGTAACTTCACGCAGTAGTGTTTAGGGTTGAATACTAGGAATTGAGATCCTGGTAGGAAATTTGAACTGAAGACGATTGTATCTACTAAAAGAAAGACGCCCTTTCAAACCTGCTGCAACACAACAGTCGACGTTAAATACTAAAGTACAACTTAGAAAAGGTTTTATTACAATGTCTGAGCTGCAGGTGCGTCTTCTGATTTACTTTTTGTGTCAGATGTTAGCTTAGACTCCAGCTTTGTGGCAAAATATTCTAAATATATTGACGATGGGAAAAATATTGTGCAAAATGTAGAAGCGGCATTCAACAAGTGGAAGAGAGCAGAAGATAACTCAAACATTTTAACATTAAAACTACTTAAATGTTTAAGAAATAGAGCATACATACACATCTGGCAAGTAACATTCAATCATATTCATTCAGCTGTACAGTTCGTACATTATAACCCGACATAATCATTATTTACTCCACTAAACACGCTTTTATACCAACACAGCTGACCTGAAGATGCTTCCAGCCTTTTCCGCCAAGTATAACTGTGTAACCATTAACTATAAATGGTCAATGGTGTCTCTGACTGAACCGTTCTCCTGTGTTTAAAACCACCAAAACAAAACAGCTGGATGCAACAGACTTTCCTTCCCCGCCACTGCACACAGTAATAACAGCTGTATGGTCATATAGACTCATAGAACCACCTAGACGTATCAAAATTAATATAAAAGGGGATGTTCAGGAAAAACAGAACATCAAGCAGCTCTAATGTATATCAAAGAGTAACACCAGTAAACTAGAAGAAACTGCATTTTCTGATTTATTACCCACAGTTCTGTGTTTTAAAACTATTTCTGGCAGGAAGTCATCATTTTAAGATGATGAGAAAAGTGGGAACTCTTCATTTATGACCCACCGACATCCATCTTTAGTCTCGGTTTTGCAACACAATGTTCTCTTTCTTTTACTTTTTTTTTTCCTTTGTTCAAGTACAACAGATGGTGTTGTTCTTGAATAGCGTTCTCACATTTCCACACATCTTTCTATTTCCTTCTTCTTTTTTTTTTCCACTTCTTTGAAGCTGAAGCATTTTTTTTTCTCTCCCTCTGTTTCTCCATTTTTCACAATTTTCTCATACATGTCAATAAATCTTATTCTCCAGATATCTCCACATCACAGAAATCAATATTTCTACTTATTTTCAGGACCTAAAATGTAAGATTTAAAAACAACCCACGTGCATGTGGGCACTCAAAAGTTCTACCAGAAGAAAAAAAAAACACTGTTATATTAACACACATTATGATGACGGGCAGCACGAAATAAGAGGTCGACCTCTCCTTTGAACACCCTGTCAAACAAATCACCAGAACTGCTTTTTTCCACCTAAAAAACATTGCTCGTCTCCGCCCTTCACTCTTCTTCTCTGCCGCTTTGATCCGTGCTTTCATAACATTCAGAATTGACTGCTGCAACAGCATTCTTTATGGCACATCATCCGAAATCCTAAAAAAAAAACTCCAATACATCTAAACCTCTGCTGCTCGCCTGCTCACCCACTCTCATGACAACATCACCCCCCCTCCAGAACCTCCACTGGCTCCCTGTCCCACAACGCTCCTCACTCACAAAGCCCTCCATAAGCAGGCCCCCTGCTCCCTCGCCGACCTGCTCTACCGCCACCTTCCCTCCAGCAGCCTTCGCTCCTCTGATGCCGACCTCCTGTCTCGACCACTCAGGACCGAGCACCGCACCTGGGGCGACAAAGCCTTCTCCGTAGCCTTCTCTCCCCCCCCCGAACTCTCTCCTCAGACTGCACCCATCTGTCCAATAACTGATCAAAACCTTATCAGAACTGCTTTTAATGTGTTGTTTACTATGCTATATGTTTTTAGTTTTTAGTCTATGCTTTTAGTGTGTTCTATTTTGACTTGTAAAGTGTCTTTGAGTGCCCTGAAAAGTGCTCTATGAATAAAATATATTACTATTATTACATTTTTACCTTTATTTTGGATGTGGAGATTTTATTTTGGATGTGCCAAAAAAAAAATCCTCTCAGTCAATCCCTCTCCTGTCTCTCTCGCAGTGTTTCAGTCTGTACATGTAACAAGAGGAATAACAGTGCTACAACAATTTCCTGAGCCTCGCTCCGCCTCTGGGAGCTCTGAGCATGAAATCCTCTACGCTCCGAGATGGAAAAAAATAAATCTTTCATGGGAAGCTATAGAACCATTCACACACACACTGTTGGCTTGCTAAAACTCACTTGTGAATGAATTGAGCAGCGTTCCCTTATAGAGGGAACCTGGAACAGCGTTTCAAGAGGTTCATATGCACACCGTCGAGTGTGTACACTTGTGCATGAATGTGGACGGTGGATGGCAGCGTATTACCACTCAGCGTTAATATAATGATAGCGGTGCACTTATCTGTAAAGCCGTGGCAGTAATTACGAGCTATTGGTAGGTATGTCAGAGATTTAGACTGACAATGACGCTCCCTGAGGGCTGCGCACCAGAATGTTTGAGCTAATTTCTAATTAGCAACCCCGACTGACTGGAGAAATAACAGCCCCGGTTTGGCCCCGCTGTCCTCATAATGAATTCAATTACTAATGAATGCAGAGTGGAATTAAAACCACATATACAGTCAAAACCTCTGTGTTGCAGTCGTGTCCCAGAGGAAGGTGGAGAATCAAGATTACCGCATTAAAAGAAGGTTCATCCGTGCAAAACACACATATATCCGCACTAAGTCTCTCATATTTAAAACCCTTAATTATTTTTACAGTAATGATATCTCTGTCTCTGTGTGACGACATTGTCCCTGTTCTTTGTGATTTCTGTGATTGGCTCAATTATCACATTTCTCTCGCTAGCAGAAGATTGCAGTCTCACAGATTTCTATAGAAACAAAGCCAAAGAGCATGTGTTAATGTGCTTGATTACATACGCTGTGATGTATATTTAAAAGATGTTAAGTGTAGCGTTTTCTCATCATTAAAACATCACCATGGTAATTCTGAGACATTAGCATGATTACTGCATGCAAACAAGAGCATTATTCTAGGATGCCTCACAACATCAGGAAAACAGACTGCCAGTGAAAACTAGCCTTTTGGCTAACTCGGGGGACATTTACATTTGTTTTCATGGGCAGTCAGTTTGCCTGATGTTGTTAGGGATCCTACAGTATGTATTCTGTTCTGCCTCATTTCAACACTGTCCTCAGTATACAGCTGGTATTTCCTCAAATATTCAAACACAATGTATTTATGGCTGTATAATTACAGAGAATGTCAATATTTGAATAGTCTGTATCATGATATATCCCAGTACTTTCTTATTTCAGTTTCTTATGATCACACCCTCTGAGATTATTTTCCTGCTTGTCTTTACTCTGTATTATTGTAAATTATCTCTGTGTGTCAGAAAAAGTAAGCAATTTGCCTTACTTGTTTTATGCACTTGTCATTCATTATGCTTTACATTCTTTCAGCCTAATAATTAACGATTACTCAAACAGCAATATGGCTGAAAGCCTTGTCAGCTCCACTATAATTTCATACGACTGATTAATAATAGTGTCTGTATTTCACATCTCTCCACAATCAAGATCAGACACTGATTTTCAACTACTGTCCAGCTGGTATAAATTTACGCTTATTATTTCTTTATATAATATGACCAAAAGCACACAATTATAGGTGAGTCTAGACTGAGAGCTTACAGAGATAAAGAGGTAAAAAACCCAACTGTTGGCTACTTCTCCTCATCATAATCACACACGTGAAAATAATGGATGTAAAATGGCAACGGTGATGATGAAAGACCAAAAAAAACCAAAAAAACCACTGTAAACTGAAAAAATTATGATGTTGCTTCACTGCGCATTCCTTCACTTTTCTCAATTTTATGCAAATCTTTCACTATATAAATGGGCGTCTGCCTGCTTGGCTGCGAAAAACAGCAATCATCACTCCATGCCCCATGGGCACAAGTGTGTAATGAGAACAGATCTACAGCAATAACACAAAATCTGTGCCTGAGCACACACACACACACAGCCCTACATGCAGGTTTTTCAGCCACATTTTTAGGGTGTGTTTGTATTCTATTTCTATTTCTCTCTGTGCTAAATGAGGCCATGCGGTGTGTGTGTGTAGGGACGGAGAGAGAGTGAAGGGAGAGAGGCACGAGGATGCTGGGAGAGAAAACACAGTTTTGTCCTCAAAGGGGAGTGATGATCTAAATTTCAGATTCACCGTAAAAAGGGGAGGCTAGTTTCTGACGGGTTGTTGTTGTTGTCATTTGTCATTTTCCTGAAGCCACGTTGTACGGCCAAGGTCAAAGAAACTTGACTCACCCTCAACCTGGTTAATATTCCTCACTATGCTCTTGTTTTCTCAATGCCTTTCAGCAAAGCAAACACAGAGTGGCATCATGGGAACGGTAGTATTCATGGCTTTTCAGAGCTGCAGGTGAATGGAGCTGCGGGAATGGGGATAAAAGGGAGGAAGAAAGGAAAAAAAGATGGAGTTAGAGGAAATTTAGCTCCACAACAACACAGAGGAAAAAATCCCACAGGACGGCGGCCCGGGAGAGCAGCGCGAGATTGCGAAAACGCCCCTGTGCCACCCACTACTGCTTCAGGCAGCGATAAATGAAGGAGGGAGGAGAAGGACAAAGATGAAGGTTGGAGCAAGATGAAAGATCAAAGCCGAGGCACACACCTCACAAGAAGCTCTGCTATCAGATCGCTTCATTTACACCTCAGTAAAGTGTACAGATGGAAGATGATAAATTACTGATGGGGGGGCTCCACGTTGACGGTATAAACCTGTGTCTGCTCTGTGTTGGTTTGCTGGAACACAGTCGTTAAAGCTATGCATCTAATGTTAGCAGCAGAGCATGTCCTGTGTCAAAGCAGCTTAAATTCAAGCCTGAGGCACTGCAGCACCACTGGTTTTCTGCCCAACCAGCTAGTTGACTGCGCTCTGGGCCTGAATCACTCACCGTGGAGAGCAAAGGGACGAGAACAAGAAGAGCTGCAGACCTTGAGGCTCAGACTCGAGGCTAAGAGACTCTTATATGTGATAAGTTGAAGACAACAGTCTCCCGGGCACGCTCATCAAGGAGTTTTGTTGGGAACTCAGCAGGCCACCGACTCACACTCCAAACATAAAGAGCGGGATGAATAGAAGGCTGTAAACTGAAAACTACACGGCTCACCGGCAGCGAGACACAGCACATGTCGGTTAACACCCTGCTGACAAAGAGAGGCACAGTTTCTTTACTGTGAGGGTCTTTTGTGACAAAACAGCCCAGATTGTCGATGTCTTTAGAGGTTTCTCCGTGTGACGATAAGCTCCTCAAAGCCTGCGATAAACAAGGTTACATCGCAGATGCATTCAACAAGCGCTGGCGGGGGATTTGAAGAGCGAAACCCCCCTTTTTAAATGATGGAACATTTCATGCCACTACCTTCAGCTCATAAATGATAAGTTTAATTAATACATTCAAACTGTTTCTCATTTCAAAACCCAAGAGGGGGTGACATCCAGATGTAATGCTGTTTAATCTGACATTGTCAACGTCACCAAGGGAAGGGAAGAGCACATAAACACTCAACCTACCCATTACACTGTAAAAAAATGCACATAATAAACTAGAACGACAAAAGTCCTCCAACTTAAACGACAAAATCAGGTTTGTTTGTATTCGCCTTCTGAAATGACCCACATTTTCTAATCTGAAAGCACAATACACATGGCATTAAAGTCCAACTGATATCACATTTATGCATCCCTTTTTTGCAGTCAAAAATAATGTGAAAATGTTTTTAAATGTTTAGTTAATAGTTTTTTTTATTAGTAAAAGGAAGAGAAAAGGAAGAAGGGTGTGTCGGTGTCTGCGTTTGATTGACAGCAGCTGGCTGGATGAGTGCCGGTATTACACCAGAAACAAGGGAAAGTGTAAACATAAAACTTACATCAAACAGCTAATTAGCCACCTAGCTTGCAAACTGATGTTAGCAGCGCACTTTTGCCTGGTGAATGTTTTTTTCGGATGCTTGTTTAGGGACAGTATATGTGCTTTACGGAAGCAGAAATGTAATCTCTGGCAGACAAAATATGCAATTAATTTCAGTTGGATTTTAAAGCTACAGTATGTAAGTTCTAGAAATCAAGCTAGCATGAGACTCAAGACTTCGCTAAGCTGTTCACCTGCATCGCACGCATTCAATGCATCGATTTCTCCCCGGGGACTGGAAGTAACTGAGCTCTTTGATTCAACTAACTCAGGTATTGGGAGCTATCAATGCTTTTTCAGTAAGCCGTAGCGACAACTTCCAGCAGCTAACGCTAGCTTGGAGCCTCAGTACAAGAGGAGTAGTGGACCAGAAGTGCGTTCACATATTCAGTGACAGCTGAGAGATCAAAAATCATTTGTAATTGATCGTACAGGCCGGTCAAATAGAAAACTACAACATAAATGAGCAAAAAAGTGCAAAAAAAGTCACACTAAAATCAAATTTGTCGCATGACATTCTGACTTCAGACCAGACACATTTCAATTACTGTACCGTATGTTCCTCAGACAACTTTATGCCCAACTTCACTTTAGAGCTCAGAGGTCTGTATATTTCTCCAGAGTTGATGACAGAAGTAGTTGATAAGTTAACAGTCTTCCTTTCTCTGACAGCATGTCCAATTTCAACATTTACATTTGCAGCTGACAGCTATTTTCTGTGGTTACATTAGAACCACTGCCTGTCAATCACAACCCAGTAAGACCACAAAAAAAAAAAAAAACAAAGCATGACATACAAATGAGAAAATAAAGCTACACAGTTGCAGGGGTGTAAAATCGCCATCTTCTTTACTACCAGGAGTAAACTTAAAATGCAACTTATAAAATATTTAAGTTAACTAGGATTAAGGATTTGCAATTATCTTGTGATGTTGTAAAAGCCGTGAAACTACATGTACTACTGTACATACACATACAGTAGAATACGGAAAAAAAACACTCAAATCACCCCGGCGTATTCGACAGGATACAGAATCCTTTAGTGCTCCTCGCTGAATAGATTTCACAAATTAATTTGCAGGATTACTGATTAAATCAGAATCATAAAGAAACACTTAGTCACCAAGCAACACTGCAGCTGCTCACTGAATAAACTTCAGCTCATTTCCTGCAGGAAGAAATCCCACAGAGGCACCATGTATGTAATACTTAATACTCATGAAAATACTTTGCAGCGTTTCCTTCATAAAGATTGTAACATGTGACACAGAAAACCACCCATACATTACAATTTAAATGAATTAGCTCATAAATTCCCTTTCATTAGATGCAGAGTACATGTAGATTGTAAAAAAAAAAAAAAATCATCATCAAAATCACTATCTGTGAAGCTTTGTATCTAGTCTAGCATATAACAGTGTCCCACACAGATATAAATGAGAGTGGAAGTGACAGAGATTGTAGCTGGAAAAAGTAAAAGAGAGAGAGAGAAAGAAAGATTTGACAGCAGTGTCTGGGTTCATAACTCCAGCAGTCTATCACTCATTACTCACAACTAATTTCAAAAGTTATTTTATTACTTTTCTTATTACCCGCTTGCAGCAATAATTCATCACAATGCTTGTTAAATTACTTGCGCTTTAAATCCCAAAATTAGTGGCCGCGTTCTCTCGTACCTTCACTCTTGTGAATGATAATGGCAGCCAAATAGATGTCCAATGTTCTCTCTTCACTTTGCTCAAATAAAATAAATCTGGAAGGAATATTTTCAGAGAAACTGCAATTATTCATTGAGGTTTAGTTTAGATTAAAAGTAAAAATATCTAAATGAGGAAAGTAAATCAGTGGATGAAAATGGTAAAATGGTAAATGGACTGTATTTATATAGCGCATCCATACACCTATTCATGCCAACCTGCTCATCAGGAGGACTTTCTAATCCTTCACATACTCACCGATGGCGCAGCCTTCGGGAGGAATTTGGGGTTCAGTATCTTGCCCAAGGACATTTCCACATGCGGACCGGACGAGCCCGGGATCAAACCGCTGATCTTACGATTAGCGGACGACCCGCTCTACCTCTGAGCCGCAGCCGCCCCGAAGGGGATACAGTTCTTGGAGGGAGGTTTAAGAGTTGATTATTACTTTTTAGCATAGACCTCAACCGCAGAGAGAGCAACAGGCCTGTGTTTGAAACAGGTTTATATTTGAGACAGCTTTTCTCAGTTTCTGTAAGTATATTTTATTATATTTTAGTGAGGAAGCTCCTTGTTTTCTGATCTGCATCAGTTTTAATTTGCAGGTCGTTCTGTTTGCTGTTCATGTACGTTTCCATGCATGAAGAACAGAATCACATCACACCACTTTAATTCCAATATCTTCTACCTTGCTGGGAGTTTTCTTAATCACTGTAAAGCTACACTAACTTCCAGCACAGATGTCTCAAATTAAAAAACCTTCCAGCAGCTCAAAGAGCATAATCCCTCTCCATCCTGGAAGACTTCTAATGTAAAACATCTGCACGAAATATTGAGTTTTTCTTAATGACATTCAAAAATACAGCAAAGTAGAAGTGACTGGAACTTTATAGTGAATCTATTGGTGCTGGCTATTACTTAAAAAAACAGGTTTTTATAAGAATTCATGGTGTTGGATATAAAACTGACTCTTTATACCGTGTAACCTCATGCATGTTCAAGTCAGACAGAACAAGGAAAATGTCACCTTTCCAAATTGGAAATTAATTGCATTCTCATATTTTTAGATGCTTTTAACGTGCACATAAGACCACAAATTATACACTTACGAAGCAGTCGCACAATAACCTTTCCGAGCCATTTAACAATTGTGTAACTGAAACTAAGAGAGTAATTTGTTCCATTACTTTGACAGTTCTCTTTGAGCATGCATGCTTTCCTCCCCATGCGCCGACTTAATTCTCACCTCTTTGTGTTCAGATGCAATTAGGATTTTGTCAGTACTTTTACGGGCCCGACCGAGCAGACACTCAATAAGAAAGAAGGATGGGAGGGCTCCTGTGGATTCCAGCTGTGCCTGTATTAGCACAAAACCGGGCTGACGTCTCTCTACATTGATTCCATCCCAGCAACCTGAGGGTTTAAAACTGCAATACCAGAGGCATAAGGAGCTGGATCCCCGGGGTGCCTGACACCCGCAGTCAGCAGCAAACAACTGTTATAAGGCTTCAACGAATCAACCTTTATACTATCAACACTTATTGCTTATTGATATATCACGCCTGCAGAGAGGACCTCATCTTTATTGATGGATGCAGAGATCAATCTGGTCAATGACACAGAGAAAGATGTGTGTGTGTGTGTGTGTGTGTGTGTAGTAAGTCAAGTGTTTGTATATGTGAATGTGCACATGCAAGGGTTAAATCTTTTTTCTTGCAGTAAATGCAATCCAATGCAGTAGTCTATTCTAGACCACCTTGGTGTTGATTCAACTACAGTGGCAACTGCTTATAGTGATCAAGGTTACAGTGATCAATCTCTTATATGGATCAAAGAGCTCAAGACAGAATTATTCCTATATAAATGCTGTTTAAATGATTTGCTTATAGTAATCAAGTAGTCCACTTACAGTGTTCATTTTGGGTCTTTTCATACATGAAAACATATGGAAAAAAAATTTAAAACTACAATATCTCTTTTTTCTTTTTTACCTTACAGACGGACGTGATCACTATAAGCAGTTTCCACCGTATAAGTTCATTTGGGAACTAATAAAATTAATTTTCAGACGAAATTGTGTTTTGTAATTAACCTTTTAATATCCACAGGGTCACCAATGACCCGCTTAAGCCAGTTGTAAGCGATAGCATCACACAGTAATGAGTCAAAGCAATTGGCACAATTTGGCCAATTGGAGATGATTGGAGAGGTTCGGGGACACCAGTGACACCACAAACTAAAAACTCCCAACCTCCCATAAGGTTAGACCTAGAGGTCTGGAATATTATACAAGTTGAAAATATGTAAAAGGAATATGGTGTTCTGCATAGTTCTGGCATAAAGCATGTCCTAATTATTGTTATTCAAATATGACTCTTTATAGACGAAGACCAAAACACTTTTTTGAGCCTTATTTGAACTGATGTAGTTTTGTTTGTGTTTTAGCTACATGCTAAACAAACACATTTCCAGAAACTAGAAGATGTCACTTGTCAAATGAAGCCTAATACATGCATCATAGCCTTACAGTTTTTCTGTTATAAGCTTTTCCATTTATGCCAACTAGGCGAAAATTCTATAAAAAGGGTGGATGTTAAGGGGTTAACGTAACGCCAGCCAGATCACAGTTTTTATCAACATAAAAGAGAAATACTTTTTATAGAAATGTTCATTACCATAGTAAAATGTTTATACTCTCTCAATGTATTTTCTTTGTTTTCACTCCTGGTAACTACATCTTGATTAATGTTTTTATGGTTATTTTGAGAAAACTCTTGATTGACTACTAAAAAAAAAAATCAATTCTGACTTTACGCATTAACTTTTTCCATATTTAACCAAAACAATGATCTTTCTCTTCCCTAGTCTAAACATAACAACACACGGGACCAAACCCTGTTCTCCAATGACAAAATCCTGGTCCCAAAGTACTCACCATGATCTCCACCATATTAAAAACTGAGTATTAAATGTTTGTCTGCTCCAATAACAAGCATTTCAGTTTTATCTGTAAAAAAAAAAAAGATAAAAGACATCCAGTTTTTAATTTCAGAGGCAAGAATGAAGACTTGAAGGTCTGATTCACTAGATAGACTGGATTAATGTACAGTTTAACTTCTTATATTATCACCTAGTGGTAACAATAAACTGTATACAAAGAAGACGAGAGGATCTAAGATGGAAACTTGAAGCAACTGTAGAAAAATCTGACAATTTATTTATTATTAAGTTAAAGCAGTTGGCAGTTCAAAGTTGGTTTGTCACCTTGGCCAGAGTGCTTTTACCAGAAAGGAGGGTGTGGAATAAAATATTCGGAGAAACATTTCACTTCAGCACTGTGAAGTTTAAGAGGAAGTACAAAGCTGTAGTGAGGTTGGCGTCCGACAGCACACAAACTGTCATTTTCTGTACAAAACAGTCAAATCTGTTCATTTATATTTATCTCTTATTCTTTAAGTCCTATTTAGCGTTGATAAGCAGTATATAAACAGTTAATAAATGGTTTACAACACACTGTAATGTAAATGTAAGCAGATATGTGTTTATTACCATAGTTATCAACAACTATGTCCTCCTCCTGTTAATATGGACAGTTAATAAATGACAATATAGTAAAACACAGTTGCAATAAACCATTTATTAAATGTTTGTATACTTCTTATAAATGCTAAATAGGAGATGTTAAAGTGTTGCTGCTTTCTTGTATATTAACTACAAACACAATATAAACAGCAGACATGAATATCTTCTAATCCAATAAAACACCATAAAACTACAGTCTAAAAATTAACCAATACAGTTGTATGTAAAAGTTTGGGCACCCCTTGACAAATAACATATTTTGGTGATTTTTAAGGCATAGATACTTTTTATGTCATGAATTGAACAAAAAAAGTAAATAAATAAATAAAATAAAAACATCATTGTGGCATTTACAAAGGTTTGGGCACCCTAAGAGTTCCTAAGTCTCAGATTATTTTTACAATGTCTCCTTGACCTTAACCGGCTCGTTAGGCCTGAGGCATGTCAACAACTGTAATTAAGAAATGTCAGCTGGTGTATTGGTTTCAAAGCTTTCACAAATACTCTTCAAACCTTGAACACTCAGCAAACATTGGTTCCTCTGAGCAGCTGTGTAAGACTCTGAAAATTAAAATTATTTATGCCCACCAATGCAGAGGAAGGCTACAAGAAGTTAGAAAGTGTTGTCGGCTTGCAGTTTCCACAGTGTGAGATGTAATTAAGAGATGGCACTTTAGGGGAACTGTGGAGGTCAAGATGAGATCTGGAAGATCAAGAAAACTCTGAGAGAAGTGCTCTTATGCTGGTCAGAAAGGCAAATTAAAACCCACATTTGACTGCAAAAAAACCTGCAGGAAGGTTTAGCAGACTCAAGAGTGGTGGTGCATCGTTCCACTGTGCAGCAATGCTTGCACAAAACAAGACCTTCATGGAAGAGTCAGTAGAAGAAAACCTTACCTGCGTCCTCATCATAAAATCCAACGTTGGATGTATGTAATGGAGCATCTACAGAAGCCTGATGGATTTTGGAAACAAGTGCTGTGGACTGATTAAGTTAAAATAGACTCTTTGGCCACAGTCAGCAAAGGTATGTTTGGAGGAAAAAAAAAGGAGCAGCGTTTCATGAAAAGAACACCTTGTCAGCTGTTAAGCGTGGGGGCGGATCTATCATGCTTTGGGCTTGTGTTGCAGCCAGTCGCACAGGGATCATTACACGGGCGCAGGGAAGAATGGATTCCACTAAATACCAGCAAATTCTGGAAGCAAGCATCAAACCATCTGTACAAAAAAAAAAAGCTGAAGCTGAAAAGAGGAGGGCTTCTACAACAGGATAATGATCCTAAACATACCTTGAAATCCACCATGGACTACCTCAAGAGACGCGAGCTGAAGGTTGGCCCCTCACAGTCCCCCTGACTTTAACATAATTGAAAATCTGTGGGTGGATCTTAAAAGAGCTGTGCATGCAAGACGGCCAAAGAATATTGCTAGAACTAGAAGCCTTTTGTAAGGAAGAATGGGAGAAAAATCACAAATACGAGAACTGAAAGACTTTTAGCTGGCTACAAAAAGCGTTTGCAAGCTGTGATGTCTGCCAGAGGGAGTGTTACTAACTACTGACTATGAAGGGTGACCAAACTTTTGCACATGCCTAATATTGTGAGTTTTTTTGTCATATCCTAGAGAGACTGTGTTTAGATGTTTTCAATTAAAAAAAACACCAAAATATGTTATTTGTCAAGGGACAGCTGTACATCAACACTTCTCTAACTGTTTTAAGCGTACAGGTGTTTACGGTGTTGCATCCACCTGTACGATACAATCAACGCTACCTGTCGTCGGTCACACCGGGCTCCAGATGGTTCCTTTACCAGCTGAAATATGAGCTCAAAACGCAGCTACGACCCCTTATAAATCAAACTGAGGACAGAGCAAGGGCTACATGATGGAAAGAGACGGAAAGACAAAAAAAAAAAAGAGAGAGAGAGAGAGGGAGGAAAAAGTCAGCGATGGATTAAATAAAAGATGAGCGGGACGACAGATGAGGAGGAAACACGTAGAAACAGAAGGAGGTACAGGAATGGCTAAATAACTGGTGGGGAGAACAAGTGCAGAGAGGAAAAAAAAGAAACGCTGATAGGAGGCCGGAGCCAGGGTATGTTGCAGTGGGAACTACAATCAGTATCGACGTGAAGGATGGAAATGAGGAGCAGGGCTGAAGAGTCTCAACTGCCATGACTGATTACACACCTCAGAGCTATCTTAATCTCATGAAAATCGATAACGCCTAATGACATCTAATCAAACAGACGTGCAGGAAAACACTCGCGGTTACACACGTACACATCAAAAACACACCGTTTGGATGCATTTATTAAAAGCTAAATCAGTGCGTCCGCCTCCTGGCTCTCATATTCGATGCATTTTTACGTTATTAAATTCCTTGTCAGCTCATTTGCTCCATGGCTGCCCATCTCTCCGGGAAATACTTTACGCCACCTTTAATCCGCACTTCCTGCCACTCACAGGAAGTTCATTTAGCCGGAGGGCCCGGAGAGGAAGACAACAAAGCGTGATAAGACTCCAGTGCAGGAGTGTTCAAAAGGAGGAAAAAGAGGGAGGAAGCCTTTTTTAAAAACACTGTCGTCATGGAGACAAAACATCTCGGACATGCTGAGATGGAGACGTTCCTCCCAAAGAAGCAGTAAAAAAAAAAACACCACAAGCTTGCTTCCTGTGCAGGCACTAACCATTAACACCCCACGCTGAATAAGACACGGTGAAAAAAGAGGAGGTGTCATCCGACGCCCGCATCCAGCCTCACCGAGATGACAGCGGTGAAATAAAAATGTCATCTCTTTCCCCCCTCCCCCCTCCCCCCATCTCCAAAAATAACGTTGTAAACAGTCCAAAGAGACACCTAATCTCAAAACGGGCAAACCGCAACACGACTCGCACCTGAGCTGCTCCTCCTGTGTGTGTGTGTGTCCTCGTCTCCACTCTGCACGGCGATACGCTCAGTATTCATCATCATGTGTGAGTAAGGCTGCGTTCAGTCAGGCCAAGCGTGGATTAACACACGGAGGCCCCCGAAGGCACACGGGGAAATATGTTCATGCTCTCAAAGACGCCAGTGAATAGAAAAACACCTGTAGATAGCTGAACATACTCATAGAAATACCTTAGATATTATAGAGTAGGTGCTTACTTTGAGGAATATACATTAAGAGCTGCAATGAAATAGTAAAATTCTCTTGTTCCAGCTTCTTAAATGTGAATATTTTCTGGTTTCTTTACACTATTTGGGTTGTGGATCAGGATAAAACAAGACATTTGAGGTTGCACTTTGGATTCAGGAAGCAGTGATTCACATTTTCCCCATTTTTTTGATGTTTTACAGACCAAACGACTCATCTGTTAATCGATACTGAAAGTAGTCGTGGCCCTTTAATGTAAGATGTGTTAATTTTCTGTCAATCTACTTTTTTTCTCTGTGTCAGTTTTACCTCTCATCTTTCACTCTGCAAGAATATTTTGCATCACACAAGAAGGAAAACCATCTGCGGAGGAGTCTGACAGCTTGTCTTTGTGTAAAAACCGAATGCCAACCTTTGATTGAAAGCAACATGTTCACGCCCTTTTCTGAAGGTTGCTGAAAGTCACTCTGGGAAACGAGTGAAGTCGAAAAACTATATGAAGCGGGTTGAGAGAGAAAAAAAACTAAACAAATGTTTTTCTTGAATGTATTTTTTTAAGAACACAAACAATTCTTCACTGACAGGATTAATTTGTGCGTCCCCATCGATTTTCTGTCGACTCAGCCTTTTCAGGAAAAAAAAAAAAAGGACAACATGACCTTTGTCAATCTGAACAGTCTGCTATACATCTAAAAGCATGACCGCCGCACGTACATGAAAACTAACTGTCGGCCACTAACAGGAAGAGTGACAAATTACAACAAACGCCACTGTAGTGCGTGCGCATGAACGCACGATGAGAGACGTGAATATTTCACAGTAATTGCTTGCTTTTCTCGCAGTTTCCTGTCAAACGCCCCGTCACGGGTAGTCCCACTTCCTTCTACAACCTTCCCCCTTTTACTCCATGTTTCCTAACCGCAGACATACTCATAATACCCTAAAGCCTGTTGGCTTTTTTCATGCCCGGCGCTGTGAATGATTTAACATATGCCCAGCAAGGTCCTGGAGCAGGGAAGAGGAAGAGAGGAAAACGCAAGTTTCATTACATTTGTGCAGGGCTGTGGGCAAGTAATTACACTCAGGAAACAGCAGATTTTACTTCTTTCTTTGGACGGCCAGGTTAAACGACCGCAGACCTGCACGTACTCAGCGAAAAAAAAAAAACCTCTATTGTGGAGGGCCTAAGGTGCGATAATAGGTGAATTCTTTGACTGAAAAGGAGCTGAAAGTATATTTTAAAGGCCTTTATTGTAAGGGAAGTACATGTCACTTCAGTGTGATAGCAGAAGCGGCGGAAGAAAAAAAGTCAAATAACGCCGCCGTCTGAGGGAAGATAGAGAGTTGTCTCTTTGCTCTTACAACGGGGGTCAACGCAAGGTCAACATGTCCTCGGGAAGGTACATCAATGCAGATTTTTCCCACAAGATAAAACGCTCGCTGGCAGGCCGCCATCCACTGCTCTGTCTCTGAACAGAGCTGTGAGGTCAAAGGTCACAACTCAGCAGAGTAGGCCACCACAGCTCTATATATCCAGAAGTCATGTAATGGAAGATATAGGATGAAATCCAAAGTGGAAGGTAATGTCACTGGAGTCCGCAGGTGAGATCATCCATTTCCCCCTCAAGTTTGCACATGACATTTAAGCATCATATCTATATATATATATATATATATATATATATATATATATATATATATATAATCTGTTTAATGGATTCAGGCTTTTTATTACAGCTGCATGTATAAATTCTCCATTGCTCACTGCCGCTCCAATAACGCAGACCCTTCGAGCACTGACGCTTATTGTATTTTTTTCCTCAGTTTGCCTCAGTAACGATTAATCAAATGATATCTTATTAAAAGCACCTGTGCACAAGATTCTCCGTCCTCAGAGTGGAGCAGTTATTAGTTACTTGTACTGAATAATAAACAGATAACCCTGGATTATGACTGAGTCAGATTTATTTACCATATTCAGTAGTTAAGAACACTTTTAGGGATTTGTTTGCTAAAGCAGGAAATTCAAAGTAAAAATTTGTCTCTGTTTAATATGCCTTTGAGCATCAAAATAAGTTATATAAATAGATATGAATAACACTTTTATGGCCTTTGTTATCTCATTATCTTATCAGCCAGATCTTTCAGGGTGACATTATTTTAACAAATGCTTGTGTAGACTGCTGTGTCTGAAACAAGTTGCCCAAACCTCCAGACTGTGTCACATGTCCAGGGAGAGGTTGTAGCTAATTTCAAGGTGAACTCCGTCAACATATTCAGCTGCCGGTAAACAAAAACTATCCGACTTCTCTTGGTTGTACAAGAGCTGTAGCGTTCATTTTCTGACAACCTGTAGCACATACTGTTACATTTACTGTTTACTGTTAACATCCAGCAGAGAGACACCTGCCTGTCTCTTTCTCTCCTGCACGCTCGCCTCACACACCTTATTCCCTTTAGCTTTGTTTTGTCCTGTATCGTGTTCTCATCTGTCGGTGGACAGACTGTATGAAAGAATGAATTTATCAAACATATCAATAAGACTGAAATTAGGCCGGTTATAGAGAGTCATAACATTGGTTTCCATTACTTTGCGAGTAATTGCTCAGCCTTAGTACGTAGTACCCTGAATCCTCCCCATGTGACTTTCCCATGTGAGTCATTTTTGTGTCCAAAGATGGCAAATGACTCGTAATACTGCTTTATTACACGGAGACCTCAGGGGACTTTAATAACTGATTTGTATTCTGGACGTGTCTGCATCCTAGAAATCTGTAAAGCACAGTGTGTTACATAAATTACAACAAAAAAAAGCCAAACAAAGAGGCAATCTGGTAATATTGCTCTTGTATTAAAAGGAGATGTAATAATTTGGGATCTCTTCTGCTCTTCATTTTTCTTTTCTTAGTCGAGAAGTACTGCAGTGGAGAACACAAGGTTACGGCATTTTGAGTGCAAATTCAGGGGGTTTCAACTAACCACACAGGGTGAAAATCAGAGGCGAGCTCGAAATCATCAAAACAGCAACCTGTTAAAAGATAATGAGATGGAAGACATGCAAGGCAGCATTCAGTAATGAATATTTTATTTTTCAACAGGGTCAATACAAACCTCTCGGAGCAACAAGTAGCCCGCATTACTTTTCTCCGGGGATAAATCTGGTCAGTAAATTTGAGCTGAGCATGGACTTTAGCCTCATTTGATAGGGATTAGTGTTGGAGAGGGAGCTGGGTATTGAAACTTTTGCTCCTCGGTGAATGAACTCATCATTCCTGACAGCGTTTTAGCCGCTGTGAAAGCGCAGGAGGTAGGTTGTAATGGACGAGGATAGAGCATTTCAGGAGAAAAATCATTCCCATGTCACCAGTGGCTCCAGGTGTCAGACACAACTGTAGGTATTTGGGACTGTCATTTTTACTGCAGTAAGGGTGGGGGGAAAAATCACACATGAGGTAAGAGGTTTTGAATCACTAATCAGTGCATGTAATAATAAAATCATCCATCTTCTTCTGGAAGAGTCCTGTCAGAATGAGAATTTGTTTATCACACAAAAAATATACCATTACAGTACAGGAGGTGCCAGGATAATCATAATCCAATGCTTTATTTGATCAAAGGGGGTTGATACTATGGACCATATATATGTCATAATCTAAGCATAGTGTTTATGCATTAACCAATCCCATGCCCCCTTCAAATGACCTTATCAGCCCCAATATAAGAATATGTTTTTTCTGGAAATTGCATTTGAAAAAGTTGAGGATTAGAAAATTACCTGTTACAACCACAGACATTCTGTTTGAATGTACGAGTACCGGGTGAGTGTTTGCAACTGTTTTCAAGTCCATTTAAAGTGAGTCATTTAGAGTTAGTCAGCCTTGAAACTGTTTCGTTAGCCCAGTTTAACCTGCAATCCAACCGCGGACTGAAAGTGTGGAGCAGGCAGTGATTACCGCTGTCACAGATGATGAGGATCTCAAAGAGACTAAACCAGACTAAAACTAGAAATACTGCCTTGTGGTTGTTTGCCTCCACCAACCAGTCAAGTTGCAGTTTACATGTCTGTCCAGATTCATATGATATTTGTAGTGAAGACTTTGAATTTTCCTCGTATGTGTTCATATGTTTGGCCAGTAAAGTTGATTCTGATAGAACACAAAGTCGTAACTGTGACAGTAGACGATGCTTCAGATATAGACGTCGCTGCAAAGAAGCCACCAATTCTAAAACGTGGATGCTTCAAACACATCTTCAACCCAGAAGATCTATAAAATCACCACAGTTTCAAGGTGGGCACCAAGATCAGTGTCACCAATTCAGTATCCGACCAAACGTGAAATACAGTCACAATCATCCCTTCTGTTCCTGAGTTACGGTGTTGAATAAGTGTTTTAGTAGAACATTATGATGTCACAGAAAAGTTGACCTTTGACTTTTTGGTTAAAAAAAAATCCATCATTAAGTTCATCATGAGTTCTTAAGTTATGGCCAAAAAATGACCTTTGACCAACAAAATCTAATCACTTCATCCTCGAGTCTAAGTGGATGTTTGTGCCAAATTAGGAGAAATTCCCTCAAGGCGTTCCTGAGATATCACGTTCATAAGAACGGGACAGACGGACAGACAGACGGACGGACAGATGAACGGACAGACAGACAACCAGAAATCATATTGACTCCGGGCCACAGCTGTCACGGGCACGGAGGCATTAAAAAGTGGATTAGATGGATTAACTAGTACCTTAGGGAAACAACAACACGACTCTGAAAATGTGGTTTCCCATTGCACTGGGATAAAAGGGGCGATAAAGAACAGTTTTAGGATAATGTTCTTGAGCAGTGTGTAACAGAAATATTCTTCTTCCCAGAATGTAAAGAGTGCAACTGAGACATATATAGGACAACGCACGTTAATCCACATTTCTGTAACCGTGACGGCGTTGCCAGCTAGCTAACTTTCAACTGCGGTCCTTTGGCGAGCTGTTCTGAAGTAAAAATTACAAAAAACTACATCCAACACCGAAAACTTTACTTTCTTCAGTTTTGATTTTATTGCACGAAAAGAAGAAGAAGGAAATGGACTTAAATGCTGCTGGGTCTAACTGATCATCCACACAGAAACTCTCATGGGTGAGTGACTCAGAAATGAGCAACTGCTTTCAGGCAAGAAATATTTAAAATTTTCAAAAAACAGTAAAGAAATATTAATAGATCAATTATTTTTTTGGAGCGGTAAGCCTGATTCTCGAAAAAAAAAGAGCGAAAACGTTTCCGGTGTCTGAAGTAAGGCGGAGTACGGGAGTGAAAGGCAAACATATCGGAGTTATGCAGATGTGGTGAGCAGAGGTCAGACGGCTGGTGAGAGACTAATTATGGCAGAGTGATTTTGACTAATAGGATCTGAGCCTCTGCACCGAGGTCAACTCCTCTGAGGATGGAATGATGATCAGTTCAGAGACCAGACGATAGGTCTCCCTGCAGGCAACACCCCCCCCCCCCCCCCCCCCCCCCTCTCTAATAATACCATTACGCAAATGCTTCCCATTTTGTATCCCTCGGTCATCTCTCACTTTCATCACTTCTCTTGTTCTGCTTTTGCCCTTTCTTTCTTTCTTTCTTTCCTTCCTTCTCTCTCGTTCCTCCTTTCTCTCGTTCTCCTCTTTGTGTTTCCTCTCACGCCAGTGGCTGTTGAATTATTGATGGGATGTTGAGCTGGTGAGATTTCTCCTGCTGCGGACTTGTTTGTTGGTCTGGGTTTGTGTTGCTTTCTCTTTCTGCTGTCACGCTGTGTCTGTGTGTGAATATGTGTGTGTGTGTGTGTGTGTGCGCGTGGATGTAAGTATGCATTTGTGTCGGCCTAATCAAATCTGCTGGTGTATCACCACAAGACTTTTTAATCAGCGAGTGCTCGTTCGGAAAATGTCAGACGGTCTTGAGGAGAAGAAATGCAAAAAAAACACGGGAATATGTCCGCTCTCTCTCTCTCTCCAAACACGTGTACGCGAGTCATACAGGAGGAGAACAACAGCGTGATTTATGGCACATGAATATAAAAGGTTTTTCATACCTGCGTGATATCAATGAGAGGGCGTTAACAGTGTGCTGCCCGGGGTTTGAGCCGGAGCACAGCGGTGCAATAATGAACCCCTTCGAACAAACAAAATGCCCTTTTATGACAACCTTCCTGTACCCAGTTATTCCTCATGAAATCAAAGTCAGGATCAATGCTGTTAGCTGACATCTGTGAGGTATATCAACTATTTTTTCAACACCTGGAAGTTACTCGACATCCTCCTGATAAGATACTTTATACTGTATATGTTATCAATCTATCTATAATTTTGTCATCCTGTTCGTTCATGCTAGCTTGATCTATCCTGTGCACACAACATCTATTGCATGTCTGTCCGTCCTGAAAGAGGGATCCCTCCTCTGTTGCTCTTCCTGAGGTTTCTTTCATTTTTTTTGCCCATTAAAGGGTTTTTTTGGAGAGTTTTTCCTTATTTAAATCATGTGGAATCAAAGGATAGAGGTTGTTATATGCTGTGCAGATTGTAAAGCCCCCTGAAGCAACTTTGTGATTTGTGATATTGGGCTATATCAATAAAAAGTGACTTGACTGACTTGAATGTGCGTGAAAAGTGAAAAACAGCCTGCAAGAGATGCCCCTTTGCCTACTGGTTTGGACGCATACCTCATTACTGCAACGTCCACGATTCACCTCCAGCTACAGACCTTTGTTGCATGTGTTTCTGCACTTTCAACTGTCAAATCCAGCTCCCGTACATACTCGCTGCCCTCAACACTTCCTGTATAGACTCAACTGCAACCCGAAATGTCAAAGACGGCACCATGTAACAATCAGAATAATGCATTTGCAAATACATTTTAGGTATCACAGTAATGCATCTTTTATCACTAAATGTGAGCTACAGATGGATACATACAGACAGATTTTCAAGGTCTTGACTTCAAGCAAGATACTGATGAAATATTTGTTAGCGGCACATTAAAGCTCTGGTGAAACAAAGGGGGATTTCTTAGGGTTTTGTTTTGCGCTGTCATAAACAAAACTGGTAATATTCTCATATCGTTTTGACATTATAGCACTCAAAGGGTGTGCAGTTCTCAGTTTTTGCCTTCACGGTTTTGTGAAGTACTCCTAGAAAAAAGTACTACTGGGTCTATCTGACTCCTGGCTCAAAAACCAGCTGCCAGAAGAGCTGGAAATTTACAGTACAATTTTAGCCCACAGAGGCCAGTCGTCACAAAGGCAGGCTTCAGTAAAGTCCCTGAGACACTCTATATTTAACTAGGCCAAGAAAATCAGCTCTAATGTTGTTTCCATTACAACATGCTGCTACATTTTCCCTCACTTAAAAAACAACTCAAAATTCCCTCTGTGAATAAACAATGCTTTTCCCTGGATGATTATAACACCACACAGTGCAGAATATAGCGATGTCTTGCCATCAAAGCACTTTGAGGGTTTAATTAAGAGTTTATACTCAAACTACTCATTTGTACTCAAAGAACACCCCACACAGAGCAAGTTAATGTATTCAGTTAGACGTGTGGTCCTTTCACGCTGGAGATATCCCTCTAGGATCCCATTTCACAACCAATCAACTAACCAATCTGCATTATCAGTGGGGTTTGGTACCATTCATATTCAAACCTGGAAGTTGGTACCAGTGCCCTGCAGTACTTTTTTCAGTACTTTACTCTCTCTGTAATAACAACTTAATACTACTAAACACATGAATAACAAATGAATACTACTTTGTTATTACAGAGAGACTGTAGGATTAGCATGCTAGGCTAACAGACTTTATATCCACGCTGTGACGTCTTTCAGAGCACAAAAACACCGTAAACACGCCTGTCACCCACCCAGCACGGTGCTGTTAAACCGGAGACACCACGGCACCAGCTACACCTTACTCTTATACAGTCTATGGGCTACAAACAGCACGGCACGGCTATGCTAATGTAGCTAGTAGGGGTGTGCCCGAATACAAAACGTTATTCGGCAAAGCACAAATAGTGGGTGTCTTACGAATATTTGTTTCATACAAATATTTTAACCACTGTTACGTCTATCAGCAGGTCTCAACGAGGGGAGTCACATCCACCTGCTACATGATGCACATTTCCTAATTTGGACATCGCTCCTGGAGTTGGGGGTGTTCCCCAGAGATAAAGCTGAGCACCTGACACTTAATTTTCTAAAATTAAAAGCATAATAAAAACAAAAACAGGATTTTTAAGCCTCTTTCCACTTTTATTCAAATACAAATACAAATAATTTTGCTGCCTCAACAAATACAGATACAAATACTGGGCCCTCGGCACATCCCTAGTAGCTAGCCATGCTAACTAGCTGCTAGCCACCATGCAGGCTAGTAAAGTGGATCCGTCACGTCTCTTTGTATCTGTACGTTGGTGCTCCTTTCAGTGTCGGAGCCTCCGTGTGAGACGCTTAGGTCTGTAAATGTATGACAAGATACCGAATTTTGGCACCAATTAATCTAACCAGTGAACCAGTACTCGGTCCTACTGACATTATTTGGTCGTTATCCTTAAAAGTATGGAGTTCGGTACCCAACCCTAATTGTCAGACACACATCCAGAGATCTCACTGAACCACAATTCTACTGTTATTTTTACAACTAAGGCACTTGGCATGAATATGCAAAAAAAGTTTTGGGTCTATATCCAGAGAGGGGATTTTTTTTTCCCCCCCAAAAGATGCTAAAGGGAACATCGGCTTGAAAGAGACCTTGAAACATGACGAAGCTCCAGGGAGCCTCCCCCCCCCCCTTCAGCAACCACCAACAAATGAATTACTCTACGCTCACTCAATGAGCACGACAAAAGTAGAGACTATAGGAGCTGAGAAATTATCTTTGGCTGGTGAAAAGAGTCATTCGTGTGCAGTGAGAAGCCATATTGAGCTGCATGAAGCCATTTACACGCTGATTATCGAGTCCTCAGACTGAGAATTCAAACCATTTCCATCAGCTTTCAGTAAGACATCACATTTCCAGCTTGTACCTTTTCACAAATAATGTGTACTGCTTATGTAGCTTAACAACGAGCTACACGAGACGAGGCACACAAGTGTCTGATATACACATCAGCTGTAGTGTCAACTTCGTTTTATGTTTGTAACGTTTAATCGTAGCCTGCAGTGGGCTACGTGTGCGCAGAGGCAGCCTGTCTCACAGCTTTACTTTACTGGTTTTCTCCAACATTTTGTGGTGTTTTGTTTATGATACCTACGGTGTAACTGTGGAGCTGTTGTGGGAGGAGGATTCAGACAGGATTTGGACAGCACCTCTTAATCTCCAGCATAAACAAGATACCAAAAGTTCAAAAGCAGCCAACAGCAGCACTTTACAGGCGTGATATACCTGTATGATACGGCTGAAATACCGTAGATGCAAAACAACCATTTTTTAAAAGCCAAACAGCTCTGCTGACATGTCTCCCTGCTACACGCCGGCATTATATCACTGTTGGCTGTATTTATTTTCTGCAAGGAGCACAATGTGACTCACTGCACCTGAAATAAACATATAAAGTAGGATTATTTTCATCATCGATTAATCTGTTGATCAATGAATCAATAAGTTGTTTAGTTTATAAAACGATGAAAATGTTGATCACCATTTCCAAAGACAAAGAAAATATTTACATTTAAGAAGCTGGAACCACAGAATTTTGGTATTATTTCTTAAATAATGAATCAAAATGATTGATAATTTTCTGTCCGCTGACTAATCTTTGCAGCTCTAGAATCGTTTTATTAGAGCTCCAACAATTAGTCGATTAGTCGTTCAACAGAAAATGAATCACCAACTATTTTAATAATCAATTTGAATTTAAAAAATGCTAAAAATATGAATATTTTCTGGCTTCTCTAGTCTTCTATGACAGGAAACTTTGGGTTGTGGACTGTTGGTCAGACAAAACATGAATTTTAAGGTTGCATCTTGGGATTTGGGAAGCATTCATCAACATTTTTCTACCATTTTCTAACATTTTAAAGACCAAACGACAGATCGATGAATTGAGAAAATAATCAACAGATTAATTGATAATGAAAATAATTGTCAGTTGCAGCCCTGAAACATTCAGAGATTAATTGATAATGGATGATACATGAATTGGTCAGGACATTGTTGTATGTTTAAAAGTGCACTGGGAGACAATAGAAGTTAAACATTTAATATATCTGATATAAGACAAGTTAACAACAGTCAGTAGAAAACATCATGTCCAAAAAGAGTCTTATCACTTCCTGTATGTGTGGGCAGAAGCTAGTAAATAAACATATTGGTTTGTGATATTACAACTCATTTCCACTCTGGACTCAAATCTACCAATAAGCCAGTTTATTTCCTTCATCTGTGGAAGGAGCGACATAAATCAAACGACCTATATTTGTACCACATCAACCTCTTTCCGCCATCGACCGACAAACACACTTCTCAAGGCTGACTGAGAATTGACTCGAATGCTGAAGGAACCAGACCTTCAAGCCACGCCGCCGTCATTTATAATACATACTCAAATAGCGGTGACCCACCTAATGATCGCTCCCCACCGTAAACAAGAAAAAAAAAAAAAAACCCTGTCCTCAAACATGAAAAAAAAAAGCAAATCCTCTCTCTTTGCTTTGCTGCGCTAGTGGGCGCTCATGGGAAAAACGGTAAGAGAAAAGTCAACAGCAGAACGAGGGATTGAATAGAGATTTCCATCGGTTCATTTTAGTGGGTGGCACTAAACTGTCATTAGCCGCATTACAGAGACTTGTGTCTTGTGTTTGCTTGCACTGGTTTTACCATTAAGCTGATTATACCTAAGGCTTTTTGAGACACGTTTATTAATGCCAATAATGCTTTTTGGATTAGGAAGGAATCCAAATCATCTGCTCCATTCTGCTCCGTTTGCTATTCTGGGACTGAGACAGATAGAGCATAATAGACAAAGCTCTCTCTCTCTTTCTCTCTCTCTCTCTCTCTCTGTCTGGCTGTCTCTCTCAGTTTTATGTATGAGGAGACTGAGGTATTCCTCACACACACACACATATATATCTACCTCTACGCTGGCTGTGTTGCTTATAACAGCCCGGCTCCATCTGTTTTTTTAAAGATAAGTATGACATTATAATAATGTGTTGATTTAATGACACTGCAGGGAAGTTTTGTCCCAAAGAAAGGTCAGAGGACGGGGTCGACTAACGGCGACGCAGGAGCCGGTTAGACTTACTCATAGGCGTTCGAGTAGAGCAGATGTTCGGCCTCACGCGCAGGTCATTCAGTTGAGAAGCGATTTCTTTAAACAACACGTCCACTTTCAAAAAAAAATGTTCAGAAAACTAGAGGAGGAAGATTAGCCGGAGTGTCAAGGAGGGTGATAAGAGACTCTGAGATTTGTTTTTCTGTTTGTTTATTTTCACCATGCAACAAAAAAAACAACACAGAATTCAAAAAAACAAAATGGTAAGAAAACACAAACTCAACTTAAACATAAAGTCAGGAAGTGTTTGGCCACAGTAGCTCCTGGGAAAAGCATGGTGAGTTTGGTGAGTTGGAAAATCGAAACCTTGCATTAAACTCACAAAGATTAAAGATTTAACTAATAAACAGTAACTGAACTTAAACAATACATGCAAACTGAACTGTTAAGTTATTGTACAAATAGTTATTGTAACATTTTACACCATCAAATACTTGTAAATACTTACAGTATTATTCTTTTGTACGTTGTTCTTTTTGATGTATTATTTTTCCTTTTTATCATTTGTTTTTATGACATAAACTCAGCACACTTATAAAA
Source organism: Thunnus maccoyii (assembly GCF_910596095.1). NCBI lineage: Eukaryota > Metazoa > Chordata > Actinopteri > Scombriformes > Scombridae > Thunnus > Thunnus maccoyii. The sequence goes on from NC_056550.1 coordinate 23,107,985, forward strand.
GAGGGTTCCTGTACCACAATGTGTTTTGAGTGTAAATAAAGGTTTGCATATATATATAATTTGTCATGACACTGCAGATTGAGTAATGTGCAAAATACTATATATAGTGTACAATACACTGTTGTTTCCTGTGATTTATTGCAATGTCGGTGTAACTGAAGGGAAAAACGTGCCTCCAGAATGTTTTTAGAGGGAAAAGACCACCATTAAAGTCAAATATCAGCTATCTATAAATGTCAGGCTCAGTTCCCTCTAAATAAATGTATTATTTGCACCACAGAATAACTATATAAAAAAAAAAACAGAAAATACACAAGATGCAGAGATACCGACTTCCCATCAGCAGTAGTCTCAACAGACAATAATAAACTGCAGCCTCTGGGCATGTGTTGGGAAGTATACAGTGTAGGATCATCCAAGGGCGAAATTTCTAACTACTGGGTCTGTCACCGAAGATCAGCAGTTTATTTTGGCGGTTCAGTCAACTCCATTTATTGCACAAGGATAAAAGGTACAAAGGCGATCTGCAAAACAGCTGAGGTTACGTCAGCAGCGTGTTTGTCAGCCGCGTAACCTGTGTGCCTCACCGCTAGCAACCATCCACACAGCCAGCACTTAAATGTGTGCTTTTCCCAGTAACTTGTGAACATGTGTGGGGGGGGGTGAGTGAGTGAGTGAGGGAGGGGGGGAGGGGATGAAAAGGTGAAAAGAGGCAGAGTGTTGCATCAGCAGCAGCACTTCAGAAAAACAGTCAACCTGTTTTTTTCCAATTTCCTGTAAATATGTATTCAGCCACTCATGTTGGATATTGCATCTCCTTCGTTCTGCAAACCTCAGAAAAATCAACATCTCTCTTTCCTCATCTAATCTTCTGCTTTTATGGCAAGCACAGGCTGTGAATCACAAATCACCTGCAAGGCATGTGTACAGTATATACACACACACACACAGGCCAAAACAGAGGATAAATCACTCCGTTTTCTGCTCGCACGCCAGCTACCCGCGGTCACCTTTCAGACTAATAATCAGGTGTCCCTGCTAACCCGCCTCGGTCCAATATGCTACCTCGATTTTTGGAAGACTGAACCCTGTTTACCTGCTTCCTTATTGGGGATTATAGCAGCTCAGCTGGACTTTTGCAGAGACCGGCTGAGAGGTTTTACAGGCATTCTGTCGTGAAAACAAAGTGTTGGACGAGAAGATGTTTTGACCTTTTGGAAGGGCGAGATGGAAAGTCAAAGGATCGACAAAGCGGAGATGCGATATTAATTAACAATATTAATTAGTGCTTTTTATAGGGCAGAATATTGGCATTGATCTTCCAAATCAAAGACGATTCCTTCCATGTCAATTAGATTCTTGAAGATTCAAATGTATCAGATAAATGTTCAATATTGCATAAATTTATCCTGGAAACTTAAGTGTGCAGCTATTAATCAATGTTAGATATTTTACACATTATACAGCTCAAACCGTGCATTTATAACAAGTTATCAGTGTAAATGTACACATATATTCAATGATAATAGAATTATTGCAGAAAGACATACAGTACTGTGCAAAAGTTTTAGGCACTTAAGATGTTTGGATTCTTATCCATAATGCAATACAATCAGTAAAGCTTCTGACTGGTCAAACGTTTTTTCTGCAGCATGACAATGACCCCAAACATGCAGCTAGAGTCCTTCAGTGACAAGAAGAACAAGGAGTCCTGCAACAGACAGGACAGGCCCCCACAGAACACTGATCTTAACATCATCGAGTCAGTCTCATGAAAAGACAGAAGCAACTGAGATGCCTAAACTTGGAACAACCGACCTGCCGAGTACCTTGAAAAACTGTAGTAAGAGGACTGAGGAGAACTGCTGCTGTTTTAAAGGCAAAGTGTATTGATTTCATATAGGTTTCTTCTGTTTATAGCACCTTGTATGTGAATTGATAATAAAAACTATTCATGGCATTATGTTTGAAAGTAACTTCACTTTACTTTTTAGTGCCTAAAACCTTTGCACAGTACTGTTGTTGTATGTTGTTTATCTGCAGACAGACGTAAGCCAGTCGTGGTTCTGTGTGCAACAAGTGTGAAGCTAAAACCTCACGTGCACATACACTGAGAATGGACTATGGAGTGAAGTAGCAGACATATTGTGTCAAGCAGTTGAGTTTCTGAGAGACAATTTTATATTTTTTAGTGGGGAAGAAGGAGTAGATGTACTTTTCAAGATTTTTTAACTAGCTAATTGAACTTTTGTTAAAAAAAAACCATATCAGACACAAATCATTATTCAAAAACAGTGTCTGGAGGGGATCTTAAAAATTACTTCAAATCGCTTTAGGTTAAACAACCTTCAGTCCAAAAAAGATATTTAATTTACAATATAATAAGACAGAAAATTACCACATTTGAGAGGCTGGAGAGTAAGGATGTCTGGTATTTTTTGGATACATGATTTGTACAATCGACTATATTTTCTGAGATTAATTGACTAAATGAGTCAGCGGCACTGCACCAAAGTCATTTACAAGTCATCCTCTGGACGATCAGAGTCTGTAGAAAAAAATCCATGGTAGAGTTTTCCATCAATACGCCACACCCGACCTTCAAACATCACCACTAATGTAACTATAAAACACACAAAAAAAAACTGCTCAATTACATTAGAGGCAGTAAAAGCATCTATATTTGTTACTTCCGCCTTTGCAGATGTATATACACAGTCACATGGCTGCAATCACACAGTCACTCCAGATTGACCCTGTTGAACTTGTGTGACAAACGAGTGCATCTGATGACGAAAGCGTGATTTATCGCGGTCCGTATTTCACTCGAGTAGTGCAGTAACTATGTCAGCGGTTGAAAATAACGGCTCCTTTGAATACTTAAACTAGAGAAGTGAATTACAGTCCGACCCTTCGCTCTAACCCTCGTCACACGATCTCTCTATCAACAAGGGTCAAGCAATAAGACCCTCGTAGAGTCAATCTGTCCTCCGTGATTAAAATTAAACACTAATTTCCCTTCTCACGCGTGATCCGAACACATGGTGCGAGCTGGTGACGGGACGTAAAAAACCCTGAGATGTTATTAGAGAAATAGGCGCAGTAACAGTCTGTTCCATTAGTTCTTTATTCTGCTTTTTTTTAAAAAGAAATGGCTGATTTCCATTCATCAGACCGGGGACTGAATGTGATTATACACCTTGAGAGAGGTTAGCGGGTTTCAGACTGTGTGTGACTGACAGTGTGAACTTATAAGAGAGACAGAACAGAGCTCCCAAATGTGGGAGACGCCGTTTAAAACAGTCTGGGCTCGATCAGATACGAGCGCCAGTCTTTCACAGCTTCTCAACACAAGATATGTCTTTAGATATCGCTTTATATCATATCAGAAAACTTTCAATCAAAGTTTCAAAGATGTGTAGAGTGATAAATAAGGCCTGGCAAAAGTCCTCAGACTAAAGTGCTGATATATACACATGCACAGCAATCATATAAAGCATATATACCAAGCACAAAAAAAGAGTAAATTCATACCACCGATACACAAGGAGATGCATGATGGGATGATTGGAAACGATGCAGGCAGCAGCTATGAACCGCGGACACTGATGCTTAGTTTAGTACTGGATAAATGTGTTGATTTTAACAGAAAATTAGTCAATAACAGTCTTGAGATATCACTGAATATCTTCAGGTTCTGGATTGGACTGTTGGTGAGACCAGTTTGAAGACACTAACTTGTTTAGTGGGAATTACTGTGACATTTCTAAATATTTTCTGACATTTTACAAATTAAATGATGAATTGGAAAGGTTATCACAGAGGAAGCAATTTAAAAAAAAAAAATTATTAGTTGCAGTCCTTAGTTTTATATTTATTTTAATGTTATTATATCAAAGACACCTGTAGGCTTGAAAGTTTTAGAGTATTTAGCCGTATTTACTGAAACTGTGTCTTCAACATGATGAGCATACAGATGGACAGCAGACATATTTATTACTCTGCAGAAATAGTTTAAGTTTATATAAAGGTTCTTCCACACTAGAGTCTCAACAATTAGTCAAATAATCAGTTAATCGATTAGAAAAGAGAAGAAAAACAATCAGTTTTAATAAATTGATTCATCGTGTTAGTGATTTTTCAAACAAAGAAATAGCCAAATTCCTCTGGTCCCAGCCTCTCAAATGTTTTATATTATTGTTTAACTGAATATCCTTTTGGGTTTTGGACTGTTGATTGAACAAAACAAGATGTTATCTTGGGCTCTGAGAAATTAATGGGCAGTTTTTTCCATTACTTTTTGACATTTTATCAGTGTTTCTCACAGAATTGGATTCTATTTGTGGTAGCGGCTGGCTGGGAGGTTGAAGGTGGGGGGTGGGGGGGTTGGAGGGGGTGTAGCCTGCATGTGACTATCGGTAGATGCTACAATTTACAGATGTCCCCTAAATGACTCACGTGCAGGCTATCAGGAGACGCTAGCTAGGCGGCTGCGCACAGAGAAGCCTCTAGTCCCCCCCTCAGTAACTGCAGCACACAACTCAAGCAGGTGTGCGGCCAAAAATGAGTTAGTTTGAATGTAAGATTTACGTTAGTTGAGTGATTTTATCTACCTGGGTGAGTCACCAAAGTGGAGCCCATGTATGAGAAACACTGACTTTATAGACTAAATAATAATAATAATTGATAATGAGAATAATTGTCAGTTGCAGCCCTAAATCCTACTGACCAGAGCTGCAAAGGGTGATATAGAGAGAAAGAAACAGTCTTTTATCAACCAAAAATGCTGAATATTTGTTGGACAAGTGAAGAAAACGTGAAGATTTTCTGTCTCTGTTTCATATCATTTAATATCTTTGAGGTTTGGACTGTTGATCTGACAATATAAACAATTTGAAGGCTCTCAGGAACTTGTTACGGCCACTTTACTTACTTTTGATACATTTTTTTTGATTAAACGATCTATTAGAAAAGTAAACGACTGATTAATTGATAGTAAAATATTCTCTGGTTGCAGCTGGTTTGGTTCTTTGATTTCCACAAAACAACAAATATTTTTACTCTTCCACTTCATGACCATCCCTCCCTCTTACACCCATGTGTTTTCTCCTTATCCCGATCTCTCTCTCTCACACACACACACTATCTCTCTCTACCACACACACACACACACACAAACACACACTGTAGAAGCTGTCTGCACGTCTCCTCCTGTCCTCATTAGTAGGCAAGGCCCCCGTTCTTGTTTGCACACTCCACTGTTCTGACTAAATGAGAAAATTAATGAGCTGGGGTGAGCTAGAGGGAACACCACAACCTTCAGTGTCTCCCCCCCCACCTCACCCCTCGACTCCTCAGTCCACCCCCTTTTTTTTTTTACTCACCAACCTCCCCGCACCGTCTCCTGTTCCTGTCTACCACATCCTTGTTTAATTTCACGCCATCGCTGTTGCGGATACCTGTCTCGGCTCCGTAGATAGGCCTTTAGTAAACAAAGGAGACGCTGTAAAACTTGACCGTGTGCTCTTCCATCGTTCTCATCGCTCCCGCTGTTTGGACGAAGGAACATTACACTTGACAAAGACAAGGGAAGGGGAATACCAATGATCATGGAGGGAAACGGTGCAGCTGCAGAGCTGCAATAAAACAGTAAAAGAGGCCTACGGGCAAAAAGTGTGCACAGTAAAGAAAAAAATCCTAAAAAGTTAAATTCCTAGAGTGCAACTTTGTAAAAGGGCTCATTACCATGAATATTTCGACATAATGCAGACGCATAGAAGCTGAGTCACCAGAATACCTACACGGTGTTTACACACTTACTGTATGAATAAAAGAGATAAAGGATATAAATAAGTGGCTACAAGGCTGGCAGACAAGATTAATAATGGATCTGTCTCGTTTATGTTGGCGCTTTGAAAACGCACGGACACACATGCGCACAAACACAACACAACAGACGCTGGCGCAAGTGTTTGTAAGCGAGCTCGAGGAATGTGGGTGACAGACAAAGCGAATAAAGTTCAGTTTGTACTGTCTGCTGCCTCAGCTGAACTAGATATTTGATTCATTACCTGCCTGGAGTGTGAGAGAGAAAAACACATCTGTAGCCTAAGAAGTTGTCATTCTTCTTTCTGTCCTTCTCTCTCTATATCTTTTCTCTCCCACAGTGGAAAACAAAGAGCTCGCTGCTGCAGTGGAAGTCATGATAACATAATGACAATGATAACGGTCATAAATGTACCGTTGAAATGATTAGTCATTTGTGAAAGTGGGCGATTGATTTCAGACAGAAGAAGACAAAGCAGTTTCAACCGTTAACTTAGTGAGTTCACTGAAAACCAACAAGTCCTCAAAATTAAACGACCAAATGCGTTGTTTGACCAGGTGTATTCCAGAAAGAAACGTTTTGTAATCTGGCGCTCTTATCAGCAGGAATCAGCAGAATAACATCATTTGTCTGTGCTTTCCAAAAGCCGTTACAAGTCACTGTTAAAAAATAATGATGTTTTATGATGTGATAACGCTGAGGTTAAGGTCTAGTTAGGTTCAGGGAAAGATCATGGCTCGGGTTAAAATGATTACTTTGTTAAGGCTAGTGGAACATGTGGTGTGGGTTAAAATTACTACTTCCTTTAAAGTTAGGTGACCTTCATCATCATGGTCATAGTGATAACCACAGGGTTAAGGTTAGGGGACAATCGTAGTTACGTTTTTTTGTTTGTTTGTTTTCAGTCCCAGAATTTCCTCATCAAAATGACACAATAGATCGCCCAAAGTCAGCCCATAGTCTCCTGAAAACTGTCTCCAGCTGAGTTCTTACTGTTTCCAGCTGACCCAAAGCGATGACGTCATCCAGATGTGAAATCTACATACCGAGTCAGTGCTGCCAGGGAGGGAAACACTAATGCAAAATGTGAAAGCAAACCAAGAAGCAAGAATTTGATTGAGCTTTTCTTTTGAATGCATAGAAACCATATTGGAGCCGAGTGTCCACTTCTTAGATAGATAGACTACTTTATTAATTCCAAAGGGAAATTAAAGTATACGGGGAAAAAAATCCACAGTTTAACAGGCCTGCTGTGATTAGTTACAGTTGCTAAGCCGTTATTGCACAATCGGTGTTCAATCCAACAGTCAATTACGTACAAAGAAACAACAGAATAAAGACATTTTTCATTAGTCTCACAGTCCAAATAAAGCTCCTACCTCAGCTCAGTCGAAAAATTTGAGTCCAGCTTGGATTTTGAGGGCTTTGAATTCTTTGCTGCTCTGCTGCTCTGTGCTTATCCAAATATGAGATTGTATAAGAGCAAAGAGGAAAAGCCAGAAGCAGCGCCATTAGAAAGCCCCAGTTGTATTTTTTTATGTTGGTTCTAATAGCCGAATGGGTACGGGGAGAGGCATTGTGCCAACGCCGGCAAGCACACCCTGGGTTTTTAATCAGCCTTTAAAATAAATAAACCATGATGGCATCCTTTGCTCTGTCTTTCCATACAGCGCAAATGGCCTACAGGAATCAGATCAACTGATATATTAGCTGAGATAAGATCCTAATGGGGAGGGAGGGAGGAGTAAGGGAGATATTTATCACAGAAAAGATGGAAGAAGAAAACAAACTAAATGCAATAGAGCAGCGGTTGGGCCCAACACAGCGCCGAAGCAAAAAAACAAATAAACCCACATGAAAACGACTGTTTGGCTTACATGTGGAGATTCCTTTGCTCTGCAGCAGTAATTCATTAACGCCAGAACCTGAATCCATATTCTAGCACTCTGTTAAGACACGGCCTCGGGGAGGGAACTTGAGGATGCTCAAAGTCTGTAAATAATAGATGCAGTTTAGGGAGTTAGAGACTGACACACACAAAGTGGATGTGTCAGGAAGAGAAAAGAAGGCAAAATGAAAAGGTGGTTTGATCAATCACAAGGCTGGAAGAAAGACTCTTGTTTTAGCTCTTTTGTCATACCCTTTCTTGAAAATACTTTTATCTAAAAAAAAAAAGATGTGATGACCCCTGCTGAGTCATCTTGTGTTGCTGTGTGTGGGTCTGGTTAAGGGGTGGGGGGGGTTGTCATTTGCCCAAGTGTGTGTCTGGTAGAGAACACCTTACTTTCTGTATCGGTAATTTGCAATTACGGCTTCCTCCTCTGGGGTTTTCTCGAGGAACCCACGGTGGCATTTGCAAGGTCTGGAAAGAAAAAAAAAGAGCAGCTAGTTCGAATAGCTGATCATTATGGCATTACTGTTGCAGAGAGAAAAAAAAAACATAAGGATGAGATTAGAAATTAGGTTTTGCTGTCTTTGTTTGAACGAGGTGTATTAAAGAAAAGCGTGTATGGTCGTGGCAGAGTCAGCGCCCACGCCGGTGTCATTAGTCGTGCCTAAAGTTGGTTTGGCTTTTGAGCAGCAGCAGTAGGAGCTGTTAGCCTTGCAGTTTGAACAGAAGTTACGGAGGCAAACGGACAGGGAGGAGAAGCAGCTTGAGTGGGAAAAAGCAGCTTGCGTTGGAGAAAATTCGGCAAAACATTGAGAAAATGAAATTGGAGTTAAAGCAGTCTAAGTGACAGTTAATCAGAGAGGACGAGCTTTCTCCGGGGGGATCTAGTATGGAGGATTCTGCTTCTATTAGTTCTGCACCGGGTGGTGTTGATGTGGCTAATTTGCGTTTGGTGCCAAAGTTTAATGAGCGAGAACCTGACACTTTTTTTTTTTTTTTTTTAAACTCTCTTTGAACATGTTGCGGATGCTAAAAACTGGCCAGATTTGGACAGAGTGCTGATGCTTCAGTGCGTCCTCACTGGGAGAACTCAGGAGGAGTTTTTTGGCTTTATGTGCTGATGATGATTTGGATCATGATACGGTGAAGTCGTCTGTATTAAAAGCATATGAGTCGGTCCCTGAAGCGTATCATATCAGAAAGTCTGGAATTGGGTAAAGGGTGATAAGCAAACAAATGTGATTTGAATTCCCATTTTCCCCTGTTGATGCTCAGCTGCAGAACTTGTCAATATTTGTGAATTGATTGTGTTGGAACAGTTTAAAAAAAAGCGATCCGTCAATGCATTGCTACTTATGTAAGTGAGCAGAAGACCTCCACCACCTGGTAACTCCCATGGTGGTGCAAAATTTTCGCCTGGTTCCTCGTGTAAGCCTGAATTTACGGGGCGACCTGAGGGTGCCAGAGTGTGTAATTACTGCCATGGAGAGGGTCATTGGAAGGTAAAGTGTCCGCTGTTAAAGCCGAGAGCTAGGCGTCATTCACCTTCGTTCATCGTCGTATGCTCCAGCTATGCTATGTTCCGCAGTTTTGGAGTGCAGACTGTTATGTATGGATTAAAGTTCTGGTTCCAAAAGCTAGTTCTGGTTTTGAGCCATTTGTCGGCGATGTGGTTGCGTCCTTGGTTGGTAGTGAGGAGCGTGTACCGATCAAGCTGTTGCGTGACACAGTCAGTGCTGCCTTTTTCACCCACTACAGAAACGAGGGATTTTGTATTGACGAAGCATATGGAGCTGGGCTTGATGCGTCATTTTACGGTGCTGGATTGTGAGCTGGTGCAGGGCATTGTTCCTTTCGGGTTGCACCCCACGTTGCCACTTGACGATGTGGTTATCATTTTGGGCGACGACCTGGCTGGTAGTTCTGTGTGGGCCGATGTGCTGCAGTCTCCCAGGTGTGGTGCCTTGCAGAACATGTGGTTTCACCGCCTCATCTTCCTCCATCTGTTTCGAGGGAGGTTTAGGTGTAGAGTCAAAAAGGCTGATTCATCTCTGTCTGGTTTGCGGGATGAGGCTTTGCCGGTAGAAAAATTAAGAGATGTGGCACACGGATACTGTATCCAAGAGGATTTGCTGGCGAGAAAGCGGGAAGTGAGTTCTCAGGTTTGTTGAGCCGATTAACTTCCGATTAACTTCCAGCGCGTGATAAATGTGGACGTTTGGGGATAAAGAAAACGTATCAATGTGTCCTATGCTGTTTCTTTTGGCCTCGGTTAAAGCGTGATGTATCCAAATATGTCAGGACGTGCCATACATGCCAGCTCGCTGGGAAGAGCATGCTCCGCTTTGTCCCAGTCTAGTTGTTAGCCAGCCGTTTGATCCCGATTTGCTCCTGTCACATGCAGTAGGATAAAGCACATTCACACAGCTCTGCAGAACAAGACACGTCTTCTGCTGTTGCAGCCTCATGTCCTTCAGCAAAGACTAAAGCTTTTTGAACCTGTCTGGGTGGCTTAAATAGCCCCGGGGGTTCATGGAGGGATTGTTTTTTCTCTCTCTCAGCTTTGTAGGTTGTTTCTGTTTGTTTTGTTTTGCTTTGGGTTGATTTAGTTTAGCCATATCATCCTATTTTTTGCATTGCTCTTGCCTCAACTGTTTGTTGATGGATGGGTGGCGTGAGCAGTGGCGTGAGCAGTGGTCCGAGGGCAAGGTGAAGGTTTTATACTTTGTTTTTGTTTTGTTTTTTCTTTCTTTATTTATTTGGTTGGTTTTGCTTAGTTAGTGCAGTGATCCTGTTGGGATAGCATCTTAAGGAGGTGGTTGCTGTGTGGTTCACCTGACTCTTTGTTCCCCCTGCAGGTGGATCATTAGGGTAACCTGAACACCTGAGGGCCCCGGGGTGTTCCCAGGTTATTTAAGCCTGGCTGCTCTCCCTCTCTCTGGCTGAGTGTCTGGCACTCGACTGCTGCTCCAGCTCTTCCCCTCTTCCCCACAGACGCCTCTCGACTCAGTTATGTTGGTTTAGTTCTTTGTCTTTGCTTTTATGTACCGTACAACACCCATACACACATCCTCCACTCATGCACATTAGACTACTGATTATACTGACATCCACAACCCATATTATAAATATTCAGTTAATTTGTTTAATTAAAAACAGAGCACAAAAAGCATCTCATTCTTGTTTATCCAAAAGCCTCAAGCCAGAATGTCATTTGAAACAACAGAGGATTGAAATTATCGAAAAACACCATCAATATTGGATCAAAGCTCATGCACACGGCAACACCTAAGCTTTCGGAATAATCTCCCTAAAAGTTTGAAGTCTCTGGACTCCATGAGATCTTTTAAAAAGCAGTTAAAAACCCATCTGTTCAGACAGGCACTGAGGTAGCATGTGGTACTTTATGTATTAACTTGTGTTTTATGCCTGTTTTTTCTCCTGTGTGTTTTATCTTTGATTTTCTTTATTTTTTTTTGTGTGTGTGTGCCTGTGAAGCACTTTGTGACTGTTGTCTGTGAAAGGTGCTATATAAATAAACTTTACTTACTTACAAAGTCTTGAAAATCTCTCCCCAGGAGACAAAGAGATGCAAGTATTTCTTTCTTTTGTTTAAATAAGTGGTTGTTTGTCTCCTTTGAATGATTATTCAAATCCCCGATGAATTTCAGCAAAAGTAATTGATTTCTAACAGAGAAAGAGAGACGCTGCCTTCGACTGGCTCGATGAAAACAGCAACAGATTTTGAGTGAAATAGAATATAGCTTTGAAGCGTTTTTACTTTCATTTTGATGTTAAAATGTTGAATCTGTAAATTATTTCTTTGGTCATTCACCAGTCAGAAGATCAATATTTGATCTGACACAAAGTTAATAGCTAAGATCTGGAAATGCAAAAACATCACATCTAAAACACTTATCACACACATCATAAAAACTGCGCACATACAACTATGACAAATACCATAAGTCAACATTAAAGCAGGAAGCCATGATGGATGTTTACTACGGACAGTTTGGGTAATAATTTTACTGCTCGGCTTCATTTTCTCTTCCAAACAAGTTTGGCTCAACAATTAACTTGAGAAACAATAGTCAAACAAATACAAATACAAACATAAATACAAATACAAATACACACATAAATACAAATACAAATGCCAAGCTGTAATTGCTGTAATGTAATTACACTATAAATGACTCACAAAGATTAATTCATAATTGTACAAGTTTTGCTCAACAATTAACTTGAGAAACAATAGTCAAACAAATACAACTACAAATACAAACATAAATACAAATACAAATACAAGAGCCAAGCTGTAATTGCTGTAATGTAATTACACTATAAATGACTCACAAAGATTAATTCATAATTGTAATGACCCTACAGAAATGTGTCTAAAACTGACTATCAAACATTGTTACTTTAATACTTTCAATGTACTGTATGCACACTAACTCACTTATGTAAATAGAGTAATTTATTATCCCTGCAGTATTTATTCCAGCATTATTTTCCACTACTATGTACATACAGTAAATAGTAACATTCTGACCTGTTTGTAGACAGATTCTTGCAGATCTTGCCTGTATATAATATCTATAGGTTTAAGTTTTCTAATATCTGTTTATCTTGATATCTTTGTTTAGCTGCATGTCTGTATCTGTATTTCTGTGTTTGAGTTAAATGAGAAGGGTCGTCAAAGTGTCAACACATTCATCATTCTGACTAATTTAAATTGTGTTTGTTATTGAACATCTTCTTGTGTTTAGCTAAATTTGAGCTTGAACTATGGCTTCTTCTGTTGAATGAATGAAGGGTTTTGTACGTATACTTTGATAATTTAAAGAAAAGTATCTTATTATATTGGTAATGAAACTATGATATATGTTTTTTTAAATGAACAGGCTATAGATATCGTAAACCCTGGAGTCAACACAAGGTTCAGCTGACCTGTCTGCACTCATTGCTGAAATGAACTTTTTAAACATTCATAGCATTTAACAAACAGCTGGATATGAGCAGCTGTCTTGACTGCTCTTTGCCCTTGTTGGTTTACTTTAGGCTTTCCAAGAATTATATATATATATTTATTAGGACATTTTACAGAAAGGTTAGTGCAACTTCGTCCAAATGATATGAAAAATGGAAGTACCCACTCATTATATTTGGATTCATATTGTTGATGTGCAAATATTCTTAATACATTATATTCTTTACAATACTGTAAAAGACAAATAAAACGTATTTTTCAGTGTTTAGTTTTGTGTGTGTGGGCTTTAATCTGCAACTATTTTGATAATTGATTACTCATTTTAAGTCATTTTTTAAAGAAAGAAAAATGCCAAAATTCTGTGGCTCCTGTTTTTAAATGTGAATATTTTCTGTAGTTTTAGTCTTTAGTTCTCTGTGACAGATAACTGAATATCTTTGGGTTGTGGACTGTTAGTCGAGACAAAACAAGACATTTCTGGTTGCAACTTGGGCTTTGGGAAACAGTGATTAATATTTTTCACCATTTTCTGACATTTTATAGACCAAGCACATAATCAATTAATTTAGAAAACAATTTCCAGATTAATCAATAATAAAAATAGCCATTAATTGCAGCCTTAAAGCCAAATATAATGAGAGGGTAAAACGCTTCCTTCAATCCCATTTTTATAATTGAATTTCTGTAAGATGTCCTAAAAAATAACTGTTAAATACCTGCAAATTACACAGGAAATTAATATTAAACTAAAGGACCTGTAAAATAAAGCAATACCTTATTTTCTTCTGCCCAAACAAATCAAACAGGAGGAGTAAAAGTTGACAGGCGGATGCAGGGTGCAGAGTCACATTAGTGGTGACAGGGTAATACCCAGGACAATAGTTGAAGGATCCCCGACTGCTGCTCGCCGCAGTCAGCCTGCAGGCCTGGATCGATTCTCAGAGGAAAGTAGACACAAGAGGAGAATGAAATGGGGAAGCCATCCAGTCAGCCCCTATATCCCTCAGTCTATCAATACCATTTGTCACCTGTCACGGCCTTGCCCCCGCTGACCCTCCGTCTTGTCCCGAACACGTTATTCATTCAGACGGCTGCAGCATCTGCTTCTCAACCTTGAGACAAATCACCTGAGAGAGTCGGACTGACTGATGGTTTCTTGGAAGCTGTGAAGAGCAGGATCCCCCCCAAAGCTCGACAAGGACTCAATTAATCATAATCCTCATTAATATTAGGAGGTGGTGTGTTTAGGAAAAAAACGTGGGAAAACAGGCAACCAAGAGAAACTACAAATACTGCCTTGTATGCCTCCGCCAACCAGTCAAGTTGTAGTTTACATCCAGAGTTTGAAGACTTTGAAAGAATTTAATGAAAGGAATTAAGTGTATTTTGCAGAGAAATGGACATTATCACTGCATTCACCCATTCATCGCAGGATCATTCTCTCAGCTACAGAGGTAAGCAAACCTCCCTAGTCAAGTGAATTCGGAAAACTGTTCATTTTGTTGTTGTTCAGCTGGTTATTCATTGTATTTCCTCTTGTCTTGTGAAATATGGTCACAATCTCCCCTTCTGTTCCTGAGTTATGGCGCTGAATAATGGCCAGAAAAGTGTTTTTGCAGAACGTTATGATGTCACAGTGAAGTTGGTCTTTGACCTTTTTGGATATAAAAATGTCATCACTTCATCATTTTATCCTACTAGTGCAGCGCCCTGGTAAATGTGCATCCTAAAATAAAGTGGATTGATCATAATGGGCTCTAGATTGTTTATTTTCTGTGCCTTCGGTTGGGATTTGAGTGGGTATGTTTGCTCAAAAGATTTGTGCTTTGTCTCGTAGCGGCGCTTCACAGTCGCCACGGTCTCGAAACATATGAGACATACTGGTTTTGAATTGCGTGTGGGAAGAATGAACATGTAAGAGTCTGTCCATTCTTGATTAAAAGCTCTGTTTTTGCTTTTCTCTTTTTAGAGCCGGGTGAAATTACTTTTCTGCGAGTCGCTTATCTCTCCGACAGTCTCTTGTCTCGTCTCTCCCCTGTGTGCTTATCTGAATGCACAGATTTGATTGGCTGAGTAGCATCACGTGAGATGATTTACAACACACATGCAACTGGTCTGTGAGTTTCCTGGGCCGCTGAACCAGTACCGTAAAGGCTAGAAAAGCTGCGCTGATTAAAATGTAATAATTCTCAATTATTTATCAGTTATAATGAGTGTAATGAGCTTGCACTGCACTTCCAACGATACACCCACCAAGCGTGAAGTAGATGGGATCCAGATATGTGAAGGACATACTGTACATACATACAAACAGACAGAGAGGCCTTGCTTTACAGTTATATTAGATGTTTGTGTGACTTTGTTAGAAGTAGTGTTTGAATTCTTGAGTTATGGCCAAAAATGTGTCACAGTGACCTTGACCTTTGACCACCAAAATCTAATCAGTTCATCCTCGAGTCCAAGTAGACGTTTGTGCCAAAGAGAACAGGACAGACATACGGATGGACAAACATAATGTCTCAGAAGCTTAAAAACTATTTCAGTCTGTATTCACCCCGAAGCCCAAAAACACATCTTCATTACTTTCTGTGAACTCTCTCCACACTTCTGCATCTAACACTGCATGACCTGTGTCTGATTAAAAGTGAGTATGTGAAGAAAAGCTTTTTAGCCACTGAAAAATAGTCGGCTCCAGGTGATATAGAGGTATAATAGGTATATGCTCATACCAGTATAATACCGCTCTGTATTCATCTCATTTAAGTAGAATGTATAGTTAATGAGCCAGCATACCAGTCGTATTCATTCGGTAATGAGAGACGTACAGGCCGTCAGAGTGAATTCCAGAGTTTCAAAGATGTATTCATACATTTCGTGTGATATATCAAAGCGAAGGGAGACACAGACGGCCTGGAATGATGAAATGGGTGAGGAGAGGTAATTGTTATGGAAGCTATAATGAGAAACTGGGAGAATAATGATAAGAAAGGAGGTATTGTTGTATAAGCGATGAAAGAAAGAGGAAATATCAAGAGATCCACCAGGACAAATGCTTTGGATCCTCCTGCCATCCACGACTTCAGGTGGAACAGTTCTTTATGAGCCACGTTGGGACAAAATCCGTTTTTTTTTTTTACACTTAAACCTACCCAATTAGTGCAGTTTCTGGCGGAGTAAAGTTATAAAGTCGACAAACATTAAAAACAATTCAGGATCAGGTCTCCAGATCAAACATCTCGCTTCCGGGCCTTTACATTTACACCTGGTATTAATAAGGATCGGACGTCGGATATCAATATGCAATTCTGTTATCCGCTCCTGGCTGACAACAAAACATGGTACATCCAGTTCAAAGGCAGCCATGTGGGCTCTGCTTATTACTCCTTTGCAGAGTCTGTAGCTTTTTGACAGGCAGCTTGAAATAGCAGGTTACAGATGACATATACACCTGGCTGAGCTCTGATGACAGTTCGCTCCAAACCACCTGCAGATGTTTGATTGAAATGCGTTCTGCGTGTATGTACACCTGCAGTGCGTGCATTTTTCTCTTCTCCTGATAAGATAGGCACTATTTACACTTGTGTCATTGTGTGAATTAAATCCAGATGTGATTTGTAACAGAGATTTAAACAGTGGTTATCATTTGATGTATTTCTTGTATGTATTATATAGATTACAAATGTTGTTTTCAACCTAAGGGGGTTGATGTTTGTTGAGGTATAAGAAATCCTACTCCTAGGCTAGTTGAACTCTTGAACTTGTTTCTATCTGAGGGTTGTTTGGGTTAGCTAGAGATATCTTGCTAACTGCCTCACAAACTGTGTGTTTGGATCATGAGGTACCTAGACGAGCTAAATTTGAAGGATGTCCTTGTTTGAAGTCATCAACCATTAGGTCTCTGTGAGTCATTGTATGACTATACCTGTTTGTAAGAAGAAGCAGTTTGTGGAAATGGCCATTTAGGATCCTGATTGTTTTTCACTTTGCTTCTGGAGAGGTATAAAGCTGTCTGGTTTGTGTTCGCCATCTTTAGAGAAAAGGCCAGCTGAGCAACATGCTTCCTCTTCAAAAAATACAAGATAATTGTATTTTTGTCCTGTATGTACATCAATCCGTCAATGCACCTGAAGCTGCTTGGTAAACTTAAGAATAACTTGTGAGCATTAGCAGTTTAGTTAAAACAATAATCATGAAGCAGCTAGCTAACAAACATCCATAAACAAACACTAACACATGGACGAATCATATTTATGAACTATGAGTATGACAAAAGTGTTATTGTCTCTCATGCCGTACAGATCAATGCTCTCTCACCAACACACATCAGATAAATGCTACAACAGATCGATGAGCTTTCTCTATCACTGTATGTGGTGAAATCGCTGGGGCTGCTTTTTTCCTATTGGTTAATGAGACAGGGAAAACAACGACTGCTTATAGCGTCACTTTGGCTGCTGTTATCACAGGGGACGGATCCTTTAAGGGGCTTTTTCCACAGATTACACTCAGGAGGAGTAAATATTATTAATGCATCGTGGAGAGATGGATGCATAATTTACACCTTTTCAACATCTGGATAGAACGTGTGTGAGGTGGCGATCAGATTTCAATCTACGGCTGCAACAATTAATCGATTAGGCGACTGACAGAAGATTAATCGCCAACTATTTTGATAATTTGATTAATCGTTTCAGTCCTTTTTTAAGCAAAAATACCAAATGTTCTTTGGTTCCATCATCTCAAATGTGACTATTTTCTGTTTTTTCATGACAGTAAATTGAATATCTTAAGGTTTTGGACTGTTAGCCAGACAAAACAAGCAAACTGAAGACATCACTGTGGCCCTTAAGAAATTGTGAATGCATTTTTTTCACTATTTTTCTAACATTTCATAGACTAAACGATTAATTGAGAAATAATCTGCAGATTAATCAATAATGAAAGTAATAGTTATAGTTGCAGCCCTATTTCAATCTGTCTCAAAATGCTTCTTGGATGTATTTGCACACAGTTATTGATAGTTATCTATATAGATAACTATACAATATGCCCAGGATGCATGAAGTGGCTAGTATAAATATTCAGATCGCTTGTTAAAACCAGGTGTAAATTGGGTCTTTCAATAGTGTCTGTCGTATTGTTTTTTTTAAGTGTTTTTATATAGTCACGACCAGATGTGGTGTACAAGTTTAATATGTTGGAATGGCCTCAGCTGTGGACAATAAACTATATCTTATATAAACTACATCTACATTTAACCAGTACTACTGTGTAGCAGTCTACACCGAATTAGTTCAAGCACCAAAAACAGCAGCTTATTAGAAAAGAATAGCTGTATTTAAAATAAATGAACACAAATCTGATCATATTATATCACAAAACATAGAGCAGACAGCTGGCTGTGTGGTCATTATCTACTAATGCACCATGGTGCTTGTATTCTTCTGACATTTAACTTGTGGTAGCTGGTATTTTTTCTCCCTTCTTTTTTCTTTGTGTGTCTTAAATGTCATCTCATGTCCTTTTCTTTAGGAGATTGTTTAATGGCTCAATTTTACTTTTTGCCAACCTTTCCATAAATAAATATTATTGTTATGTGAGTAATAGCCTTCCGAAGCATTTTCCAGGTCAGGGTTTAATTGTGATCTTATGGTAAATTAACTTGTTGTTACATGCATGACCGCTTTGTGATTTATTTTCCGATCTAGCTGATTTCAAACCAGTCCTACGCCTGAACTATTCTTTTTTTGAGCTCTTACTCAGTGAAAGTAACTAGCAGGCCGTCCTCCCTCGTCACTGATTGCATGATGAGCTGCTGCCTCAGTAAATCAGATGCTAATTTCACACAGATTGTGCACACAAATTGAATGAATGTGAGTGTAAATTTGCTCCACGCTGTCAGGTACATTAATCTGGCTCTTTGTAAAAAAAAACCCTTACATAATTTGAGCGTAGGTGGAATCACTTTTGCATTTCTACCAGTCAGTAATGCACAGTAACAGTCAGAAACAAGACAGTGTTTATATTAATACGTATGTAGATTATTTCAATTCTGTGATGAGTAAAAAAAAAACCCAAAACAAAACATTGGATCACAGGCGTATCACTTTGAAGCATGCTGCACATATCAGCTGTTAAAAGGCAAAGCATCTAACTTGCTTAACATTTTGATTGTCAGCGTTTCTCATTATCACTCACAAACAACACGAATCAACAAATATTTAAAAAAAAACATCAAGTGATTCAACAAATTTTTAGCAGCACTGCTAACAGACAGTGCTTATGTTTCCATTAAAATGTTTTAAAGTCATTTCTAAAATCTCAGCAAAATATAAAGTCAGTCATATTTTTCATCAACTTTCATTATGAGAATACAGTCAAGAGATAACACAATCAATTACTTTTAGTTTTAAAGGGGATGTAACAAGCTTTTTGTGATTTTCTGTCATTTGTATACTGTTATAATGTCGGATGTCTATGTTTATTACAGTCAAAGTTCCAACATGTGAAAGTCAAAAGCCAGGGATTCATCTTTACTTCGCCATCTAACTGACGTCAGATCGTTTGTGCGCATGCCCGTAAATGGCCATCACTTCCGTAGTCTCTGTTGCTAAGGTTGTTCCCGCTGTCCACTCGTAAATTTCGGATCAGATTCGGGCTCAAACATGTACGGATGTATCTGAGAAGTTTATATTTCGAGAACAGAATAAGCAAAAGAAGTGAAATCCTCCTACTACTGTTTGTTTATGTAGCCTCCCAGCTTCCAGACGCTAACCAATCAGAACAGAGTGGGCTCATAGGGAGGGGCGGGCCTTAAAGAGACAGGAGCTAAAACGGCCTGTTTCAACCAGAGGCTGAACTGAGGGGCTGCATAAAGAGCCAGTATAAGATAAATAAGGAGATTTTTTTTTTAACTGTAAATAATGCAAATATATTCCAGTAGAGCCTCAGAATATAAATATAGATCTTGAAATGTTAATGTTATGACCTCTTTAAGCTTAAAATAACATATCATTTAGTGTGAAATAACCTCTGTTACGAGTGTTTAAAGCCTGCCAACAACAATATTCTCAACTATCACTAACAGAGACGAAGAAAATAGGACACACTTGGACAGTTGAAATATATGTTTGAAAGGGGAAAAGCACTTTGGTTGAAAGATAGGCTCAGAGACTCGTTTTACACAAGATGACATGATGGTTAACCTAATTACAGCTGTAGATGACAACACTGTCTACAGTGCAATCTGTAAATTGGATTACTCTACTTGACATCTTACTCAAAAGAGAGCAGGGTCAATACAATCTAAAAGAAATGAAGAACAGATAATGTTACAGAGCTTGACTAATTCATTATTCCAATTTTAAGCAGGTCCTTAGTCATCTGTAATAGATAACACTGTCACTGTTTTAGCCTCGACCACACAGACGTACAATACCCCAAACCAAACACATGATTATAGATGCACAGCCCACACACACTCTCCATTCCCTCCCTCTGTTTCCCGTTATTTTCTCTCGCCGTCTCTCGCTGTTTTCAGGCCTCCAGCCCACAAGAGCTGAGATTGATTGGATCAGACATCAGCATGCCTGCTTCTCACAGCAGAGATGCAAGAGAACACACAGAGAAGGCACAATGCACGGATAATGCATGCACACAAGCTGAGAAAACGTGCGCTTACTACATTTATACACGTACACACACACAAGTGCATAATGAAAAAAAAAACACATAAATATCCAGTGGATTTAGAGGCTTTCCACCTGCTTCACATGACCCCCTGGTTGAATCAGTGTTTCACATTTAAAGGGGAGTATCGCCCAATTTAAAATTCTCCATCACTGAGGTGCAGTGTTGCGTTACGGTAATTTACATTTTTAGCAAAAACATTCACTCACTTACATACAATTTTCTTGGAGCATTACTGATTATAATAAATACATTTTAAATGACATTTTAGAGAGAGTTTTACCTAGTTACAGACGTCAGGAAAGATTAACCGATCTCTCCCCCGAACTTAAAGTCCAGTCACTTCTTATAGTAGCAAAGCACATATCCATGAGCCATAACCACGGGGGCAGAGGGGGCGACCACCCCAAGGGTCCACGCTCAGTAGGGGTCCCGCCGGGGACATAGCACGTGACGCAACTGGGCAGCACTGCAGGAATAGTAGAGCTTAACTTTTTCCATTCATTCTCTATGGCAGTTCTTATCACTACGGATGTAATCACTGTTCTGACAGCAACATGGGTTGCGATGGCAGAGCGGCGCTGTCCGTATTTCCGCTCGTTGACTCTGTGAGAGGCAGCGATTTAAAGTTTATGACCAACTCTGCTGAAAACTTCAGCCGAAATATGAGATATTTGTGTCTTCTTGTGTTTGTTGTGAATGAAACTCGCCGGATGAAGTTTCAGCCGTCTGAGGCTCATTAAGAGCTTTTTTTGCATTCATGTGTGGATGAGGTCAAACTATCCAACCTCACTTTGCTGTGTATTGAACGAGACATAATCATTTACAAAGACAAAGTGGTTGGCAGGTTTGTCACCATGAAAGAGAAGATGAAGTTTTAAAAAGGGACGTTTGTTAACCTGTTAGGATTGTTTTGTTCTATGGAGGACAGTGAAATACACAAATGAATTAAACTAAATTACAGCAGGCTGAGCAGGGACAACAGTTGGTGAGTGAAACATCCATAATTAGTCTCTATTAACTTTAATTTTGGTTATGAAGAAATCAGTTAGAATGTTAGATTAATCTGTTTAACTCCACCGCATCTCAGCACCTACCTGCGTTACTTCCTGTGGTGTTGTAGACTGTCTACTTGATGTTTGAATGAATAGGTCTTGTATAGTGTTTTAGACTGCTGTGTCTATTCCATGTTTATGTTATTCCCGTGTAAGAAAGACAGTGCACCTGGCCTGTCGCTGTCTGTCGGCGGCATTGCTGAACAATTTGTCACAATCGATGCACGTGCAGAGCGTCGCGTGCTGTCCTCGGTGCTGAAACATTTGAACGCGACTTGCAACCTGTTTTCTTTTTTTTGTTCTTCAGAACAAGCTTGTCTGACAAAGCGGCTTCACTGTATGTTTTCTTAGACATAGGCTTGCTGGGCTCAATGAGTGTGAATGAGGATAGGATAGGATAGGATAGGATAGGATAGGATAGCATAGGATAGCATTGGATAGCATAGGATAGGATAGGATAGGATAGGTTAGGATAGGATAGGATAGGATAGGATAGGATAGCATAGCATAGGATAGGATAGGATAGGATAGGATAGCATTGGATAGCATAGGATAGGATAGGATAGGATAGGATAGGATAGCATAGGATAGGATAGGATAGCATAGGATAGGATAGGATAGGATAGGATAGCATTGGATAGCATAGGATAGGATAGCATAGGATAGGATAGGATAGCATAGGATAGCATAGGATAGGATAGGATAGCATAGGATAGGATAGGATAGGATAGGATAGCATTGGATAGGATAGGATAGGATAGGATAGGATAGCATTGGATAGCATAGGATAGGATAGGATAGGATAGGATAGGATAGCATTGGATAGCATAGGATAGGATAGGATAGGATAGGATAGCATAGGATAGGATAGGATAGGATAGCATAGCATAGGATAGGATAGGATAGGATAGGATAGCATTGGATAGCATTGGATAGCATAGGATAGGATAGGATAGGATAGGATAGGATAGCATAGGATAGGATAGGATAGCATAGGATAGGATAGGATAGGATAGGATAGCATAGGATAGGATAGGATAGGATAGGATAGGATAGGATAGGATAGCATAGGATAGGATAGGATAGGGTAGGATAGGATAGGATAGGATAGGATAGGATAGCGTAGGATAGGATAGGATAGGATAGGATAGGATAGGATAGATCAGCTATTTTGCAGTTGTGAATTTTAAAATGACTTTATCAGAAGGGCCCCTTGAGAATGCTCCACCCCCTCAGTGCTGTCTAGCTCCATCCCTGCACAAATATTACAGAAATTGGCTGTCTGAGATAGTCTGATACTCTCCTCCCAGGCCTTTAGCCGATCAGGATTATGATACATATCTCAAACACGTCATTATATAAGATCATTATATAAGACACCTCTATTTCAACCATATGTTTTTTACAGTGACCCTATCAGAGAACAGCGTATACAACTAAATCAGGTTTTTTGTTTACTTCTGGCCTCGTTCCAGGTCAATGTCCTTCGTTCTGTTTACACATGGCCGCATGAAACCAAAGTCCAACACACATGAACAGTACATGAAGTCTGACATGTAATCTTATGTGATCCAAAATATGTAAACATGTAATCCAAAATGCTTCATGCTGTTTTACTCTTACAATAATAAACGTAGTGCATTAGAAAGCAAAAATGGTTTGAAACCAAATGTCCATCCTCCGGACTGAATACGTTTTCAAACCTGCGTGATCTGAACTGACCGAACGTATGTGTGCTTTGCATACTAGGATACAGATGAGCAAAATCAACAGTTGCAAGCAGCTAGCGAGAGCGTGAATGGAAACCCAATCTGGACTAGTGCAGCAAAGTATGTTGAAACCAAACCGAGGGGAAAAACACACCAAGTTTACCATCTCGTCCAGTTACTACAGCAAACAAAACATTCTTAGAGACGAGTGCCCCAAGGATTTTGGTCATTCATACAATGATGTATCTGAAGTGCTAATCGCCATCAGATGACTGGGCCTTGTAATCAATCTCATTCTTTTTTTGAGCATACTACTACTACGTCAATGAAAATAGTTCTCTTCTAGTAAGTACAGTACAATAATGCAATATATCTGAATTGTGTTCCTGAGATTCTCTGAAATGGACACTTGAACTTCCTGGAAAAGTGTAAAAAAAACCCAGTTATGACTCATCCTGCACTATTGGATATAACTCCAACTAATAAAGCCATGAGATATTTTTTCAAATTGGGTTGAGCATTGGATTGATCCTTCACTAACCACTATCCTGTTTCAACAGGAAATACATGACATTAATAAAGTATTGATACAAATTTAATGGGACTCTTAATGCTAGTTGTTCATTCTTTGCTTTTTGTTGTTTTTGCAGTAGTTTCTGTGGAAGTCTGCAGAAGGTTTGCTTGGAGTCTCCTGAAGACTTGATGGATTGTGGATATGGATAGTCCTCTGCACTTAACAGGTATACACCCATTAAGTCTGCAAGTCTACAAATGCAGGGAAGTCCAAACATTTGGACTCAAAAACCACTTATCAACTATCAAAATTGTAGCATTTTAAATTTCTGTCAGTCTACTTATCAATTTATTGAGTAACGCTTTCAGCTCTAGTTCTAGTTCTAGTTATGTAGTTATGTTATTTAGTTATGTTAGGCAGCAGTGAATTTTCATACTTGGTTCTAGATTAGAGGAACATATTTTCAGGTTTTTGGATATTCTCCTCAGTTGCGTTCCCCTTTAAATATTTAAAGTTCCTTCGCTATCTTCTCTTCACACATCTCATCTCCTGATAAACATGTCCAACTCGTCTAAACTCGAGAACATAGATTAGACAGGGATATAGGGGGTCATAAAAATGGATGTAATGGATGCAGTTACTAGGGATACGGGAAAAGGTAAAGCTTCAGAAGAAGGAGACTTCCGCAGCCTTTAAAAGTTTTTCACCGAGACGAAGGCGTGAGACAAACAGAGTGGGTGTGAAAATGAAAGATAAGTCTGTCATTTCCTTTTGGATATGTGCTCAGATGTTTTCATCCTTTCTTACTCCGTATCTTAACTGACATTTTCAATCAATACGTTTTCACTCAGCTGCTTTCGGTGGTGATAACCACTGTGGCAGCACAATGCATTTGAAAATATGGACATTTTTTGTTTTATAAAACTTTTGCAACCAGTACAAGATGCTTTCAAACAGTATATCATTTCATCTGTCTCCTTTTTTTTGTTTTTTACTGAGGTGTGAAAAAGAAATGCCTTTCAGGAAATTAACTCTCTTCTACCTGCTGTAATGTGCCAGTGAATAGGAGCTATGTTATGTATTATGCATTAACCAATTTTCTATAATGGTGGTATAGTGGTTTGGCTGCAGCCCCTCCTAAACAGAAGCATACACATTTGTACATCTGTCTTAGTGAGGACAATCATTGATATAATGCATTCCCTCGCCCCTTACCCTGACCTTAACCGTCACAACTAAATGTCCAACCACAACCCTAAACCCTAAACTGAACCTAAACCCAATTTTAACCCTAAATCCAAGTCTTAACCAAGCAGTAACTACCACAGCTTGAGGATGAAGTCAGTGAGGAAAGTACCTTCAAGTGCCACGACCTGCCCTGTTAACACACTTTAGCTAAAGAAGCTATCGTTAGCCCTAATGTGGTGGTGTTCCCAGTAAGCTAGCATTTGCTTAGGTGCGATGTAGCGGAGCGTGTTTCCATTTATATACAGTCTACGGTCTTAACCCTCAAACAGCCCTTTGAAAGTGTGTCAGAAAGTGAGAAAAAAGCAAAATGATGCTGGGCAAGTAATCGGTGTATTCCTAACTTTACTTTACTTTACTGATCACTACATATCACAGGTAACAACTTTACACACAGCACAACAATTTGCTCAGCAACAACAACCATGAGGTACACACATAGATACACACACACACACACACACAATTCCTACAAAGTTGACTAAGTTGTCTTGTCTTTTAGTTAAAGTTACTAAAAGGAACTTTCATTTAATGTTGATTTTAGCAGCCCCCGTGGACAAAAGCTGTAGTGTTTTCCCAGAATGAAGACTTCATTTCCCATGAGCACCATCGCCTCATGTTGTAAAGATCTTGGCTAGTGCGTGCATTTGTTTTGGAAGCGAGTGAAAGAAAGACGCTACTTATTTTTTAATACTATCTTTCTTTTTTTAAACACAGCTGTTTGCAGGATGTATAGTGATGAGGTAATGTAGGGTTAGATGTATCTGTTAGTTACAGAGATGGTGAAAGAGAGTAAACTTTGTTTTAGTACCTTTCATACACCTAACATTACGTTACATTAACCACAATCTTAACCGCAGAGTTGTGCAGAGGTGTGAGCGTGTTTATTTGTGCTTTAAAACGTAACCTCTGTGAAACAATCAGAAAATAATGTTTTATTTCTTAGATTCACTCCTTTGTTCTTGCTACACCGCCGCTCGTTCTCTCCATTCATTCTCTAGCTTGCATCATCCACTGCTGCTGCCTCGTTCTCTTGCTCGTGCTCTCAGCTCGCTCTTGCTCTCTCTCTCTCTCTCTCTCTTTTTCTCTCATCTTTTTTTTAATGAGTCAGGAAGCCAACAAAAAGTCTAACTTAACTTTTAAAGTTATCAAATGAGGGATATTCTCCCCTCATCCTAGTAATGTCTCGTACTCCCTCATGCTACAAGTATCAAATGACAACGCTACATGTGACGTAAACATCGGCTCTTCCGGTCTGCTTGCTGTAAATCGTTTCGTCTGACTTTGCGGGGCATCTGACCCGGTGGCAGGCATTTAGATTAACTGTATAGAAATAGCCAATATTCTTGCTGATGGTCTGGTTTGCTTATGTAGGTCATATAGAGGCATCAGCAGCATCATGTAGTATAACTGTAGTAACTTAAACTCAGTCAGAGAGTATAAATACTTTCAAAACAGCTACCAAAAGGTTGTTCCTACATGTCATTTGTCACAAAACAGGCCTCATTTTCAGACTTTTTATTCTGGAAATGCAGTTTTAATTTGATCAGAGTATCAATAATTAATGCTTCGAGGGGGTTTTTTCCCCTATGAGCCTCGCTGTCACGCTAAAATGAGACTCTGCCATTGTACTGCCTTTTGCACCGAAACAGCCTGCCTTATGTACAGCACAGAAGTATAATTACTAGAATGGCATTACTGATTAAAAGCTATGGGTGGCTGCTTGCACACACCTCCGAGTCACCATTTAGTAGTGTGATTAATTCAGAGTCAGACGAGCTGATTCTCGATTCTGTGACCAGAAGACCCAGCACGACGAGAGTAAACAGGGAGGCACAGTCGGAGGGAGCAAGGGGAATATAAAATAAGAAATAAAAAGAGAAGTTAAAGCAAATGGGTCGTGGATATGGCTTATTGCTCGGCATAACATCCAGCTGGGGCCAGAAAGACTGGCCACCGGTGTATCTCTTCAGTCTGCTCGTTATTATCTCGCTCCTGCCTCTCGTTCTATATTATTCATCAGTCTGCCCTGACCCTCCTCCGTCTCAGGCCCTGGGCGGGTGCGGTGCCGCGGGTGCTAATTGGCAAATGGTCTGATTGTAATCCTGCCTCTGATCCTTTCTTTTTCTCCGTCAGCGAGTCAGTACCGCTGCCCAAAGCTGATGAGATAACCGCTCCGGTGACTCGTGTGACCACGATCGATCGGCGCTCACAAACGCCGCTGTGTGTCTCAACAGGTCAGCGAACGTTTATTCACGTTTATTCACGGATGAGGCGTCGTTGGGGTGAGACGGGCTACGGTGAGGCTGAGCTGCCTGTTGTGTTGCTGGATGGGTTACACGGGGTGAGGCTGTGGCACCAGTTTACTGGACCACAACTCCACTGGAAACATCAGATCGGCTGAATACTACTGAAAGGCAGCAGACAAAAACACTGTGTTAAGGATTGGACTTTTTTTTTTTTATGATTGTCGACAAATCCCAGGAAAAGACCAAAACCAACAATGTGTTTGTCTGTTTCTCAATGCCTTCTGACTTCCCTATCCTACCTGTAGCCCATTTATTCCTACTGAAAAACAGGTGACAAATACATTGTTTATCTGGCATTAAAATCCTCCTTTTCAAGATGCCATCATAAACATATTGTTGCAACAGGAAATACAAACAGGCTGAGACAAAAACTGGCACATGATACAAAAGAGTACAAACAATCTACTCAGCGGTCCAAAGCTAGAGTTGAAGCAGGAACACTGTGGTGGCCACCATTACACCGAGATATAAAGTTTCTTTTTTGTTTTCTAAAAGCTTAAATACAACACACACACACACACCGGTAGCATAGGACATGCATCAAAACACCCACCGTTTTCTGTGTACGCCCACACACCGGCACCGTCAAAAGTCAACAAGTCATTTTTTCTAGCATCGATACAATTCAATTCTCCAGAAAAGAAAAGAAATTTCATTAGTTTTGCTCTTTGCATCGGTACATCACCAGCTACTGAACATTCACTTCTTCTTCTTCTACCTGTTTGACGTATTGTTTGTTGCGTTTTCCTTTAACAGCCAGGCACTCAGTTATTTAAACAGGAGGATATTCTTCATTTTTTCGGGGGGGGGGGGGGACTGTTTTCAGCTGTAGATGAACACACATCTCGGTGCTCTAGTGAGTATTCACAGCAGCAGAACAAAATAAATTACAGTGTGTGCTGTGCTCATGATAATGAAGGAACATGTCACCCAGTGCAACAGTGTGGCTCATTGATGTGCTTTAATAGTTTTTTTTTTGGACAACAATGGAGCTCTAAGGCATAAGAGATAAGCTGTATCAGTTGTTAGTAGGATCCATTCATTTCTGGTTTTGGTCTTTTCACTGGGTTTTTGTCGATAATAAGATCAATATTAAAAAAGTGGACAGGACAACTAAGAAAGAATCGCTGCTGAGCAGATGTCTGTTGTCACATTAGAGCTTTTACGCAAGCAGTTCTACTGACTAGTATCAAAAGTTTCAACAAAAAAACAATCTGCCACATTCACTACAATACTGAAAAAGCTGGATATTTATTCTTTGCTTTCAATAAACACAAACACAGTAAACTCCACCTGTGCTCGCATAAATTGCCACCTACTGGGACTGCAGAGAGAGCATAGAGACAGAAATTTTTTATCATAATTCTGCCGCCCATCTCAGCAGTGAGAATAAACTGGAAGGTAGATAATGGGAAGGTAGACTTTTTGTCTAAACAGCGAAGACACATGGAACAAGTAACAAGTCCTCTGTGCATCATATAACCTCTAAATATTAATAATGAATACCCATGGTGCTATTTCAGATTATTTCTTATCTTATCAGCACTAATGTCGGGGGGTCCAACAACCGGAGACATCAGACCGCAGTTAACTGACATCTTGCTGAGGAGCGGCTTGAATGGAGGTGACACAGATACTCTAATTGCATGCTGTGATCAGTGGGAATATGAGACAACATCACAAGAAGGAAGACGTGATTGTAAGCACGGGAAAATGAATTACCATCAACTTTTTTTTTTTTTTTTTTTGGGCACTTTTGATGCAGATTACCAAAAATAGGCTGAGTGTGGTCTGCACTCAAAGATCAGGACACAGTTATTAATCTTAAAAAAAGGAGACAGGAGGGACAGACTGCTTTTGGTAATAGGCTCGCCATCACTTGTCATCATGTAGTCTTCCCTGGAGGATTGCTTTGTTATTTTTGACTAAAATTATTTTTGACGTTACATTAGTGACCTTGATAAACACCTCAGGATCTTACACTGTGTCTAAGCATGGATATTTGCTTGTAATACAAACATGTTGATTTGTAAGGGATACGTTTACATTTACTATTAGAGCTGAATGTTCACTAAACCCCTTCCCTCCAAACCACAATTGTCTGATCATAAAATAGCAACGGTAAGTAGGCACAGCAGGTCTGTATAAAGCTTTGGATTTTCTCACATGTTGAAGTGGTGCTCATGGGATTCTCTGCATTCAAAGAGTTTGGAGGGTTGTACTTTTTTTATATGTTTTTTTTTTTTTTTATCCTTTCCAGAACCAAAAAAAAAAAAAAAAAGAGCAAAGTGTAAGGAATCGATTAAACTGTGTGTTTATCTTCTCTAACATAGACTGCTGAGCGCACCCGCTTACCGCCTACGCTAGTAAACAAAGGTTATTCCCAAAGCCAAAGTGTAGCCAACACGTGCATATTTAAGACTTTTATAGGAGTAGTTTAAAAATAAGCCAGCTGGAAACATTAAGAAGTCAGCCAGAGTATGGGTTTCCAACTAATACATGAAGCTAACGTTAGCTTAAACGTTAGCTTAATTAGCTAGCTAGCTAGACAGCCAGCAACATTTGTCATTTAATGGATATAGCTGGCAATTTTTTTTATATTTTTCTTATTGTTTCAATTCAGCCAGTTGAGTCAAAATATTACTATGAATTTTGATAAGTTTACCACAGCTTTGGTAAGCTTCACATGTGTCGTCGTGACAACTGAAAGCTAGACAGGTGCGGCGAAAGGCTTAGCGGACCTTCAATTCAATAAAGCATCCACAAAAGAAACAGCAGAGCAGGGATGTGTTTGTAAAACATGCCTGTACAAATATATAAAAAATATGATGGATAAAAAAATTCCATTATTCTGACAGATATGTAATATGACTTGAGATAAATCTTCAAATTCAATCTCATGGGATTTAAAACTTTCATTGCATCTGAGGATATCAGTGGGGGTTTTTTCTCTATTTTTCATATAATATTCTCGAGGGGACCCAAGTCTGTCAGAAGCTTCTACTTGAATTATACATCGCACGTATCAAAACACTTTAAAAAGTCAATACTGCAGCATTTGCGCTTCTTTTTTTTCTCCATTTTTTAAATGTCAATCTAAGTTTGGTATGTTGTTCAGTCCTCACATGTCTCTATAAAATGTTAAATACAGTCTGAAACTGTGTAATATCTCTGTAAAGGACAAGCTCAGACATGGGAACAAGAAAAACACATTTTATTACCCTTTTTTCAAGAGGGTAATTGTATGATGAGGACTGTCACTGCTGTTTTTATTCAAACAAATCATTGCAGGTTTCTTTTTTTAAAGGACAGGCCTAGTTTCATTTAGAATAACACTCATAAGCCATCACATAAAACACCCTCCCAGTGCTGAAGATAACAAAGCACGTTTTTATTCCATCACTGACACAATCTGCCTCTTTTGTTTGTTTGTTTGTTTGTTTTTTTTCTCTGCTTCATATAAAAACCGACACACGCGATGAGCTGTCTAAGCAGGTTCCCCTTTTTGACCCTGAGACGAGTCTCAAGGGTATCAAATCTAAAACGCAATACTGACGTGGCCTTAAAAAATGCATCTGAAAGTTCAGCTGGAGGTAATATGAGCCTTCAGCAATGTGACTTAAGACAAGAAGGGATCTTCTTAAAGTTAAACTCCAAACAAAGCAGGAATTTGGTGCTTAAATGACTGTAACTGTAAATTTGGAAGATAACTCAGACGGCTGAAATTAGCTTCAGAGTGGATTTTTATACAGAATAAGGACTGTGGATTTTGTCCCCAATCACTTACATTGAAATAGCATTAGGAAGGGATCTCTTTGCAGCCAGGAAAACAGAAGAAGAATCAGAAGAATCTGTTTTTATTAGCCAAGTATGCAAGTATACAAAGAACATATCTTGGTGTTTGCTCCCAAAACACAACACTGAAGAATGAAGAATAACAATAGAGCAAAAAAAAAAGCAAAAAGAAGCAAAATCTAAAATCTATTTACAGAACAGAATTATAATAGTTCTGAAATAGGATATAAACATTTGAAAAGAAACATGGACTGTGCTAAGAATGAAATATATGAGAGTGACGAGTTCATGTGCGATAAATAATTAAATTATATATAAAAGCAACATACATTGTGACGTCTAGTACTAGTAACACTTTCACTGTGCACACGGGCGTGTCATTATTTATTTACTGTTTTCACATTCATCTGCTGAAAGTGTAAAGTTTCTCTGTGTTCACCGTAAATCTCAGTTTAAGCGTGTACTTACGAGCATTATTGATGACATCACGACTAGTTTGGAGCCAATCGTCGTCCAGTAAGCAACTTACACAGGTGTGATGTGGAAATGTGAAACATCTTGTTCAGCAGTTAAACATCACATTTTTTTTTTCTAAAAGTTCATTGTTGTTAAAAAATAATATATACAGTACTAGTTGTCCTAACATATAAGACTCAGAAGTAAAAAATAATAATAACTTTGCATCAAGAAATAACAAGGACAACATTTTCCCAGGTCGAACAAGTATTTAAACAGTCATTAAACCTGCACAACTTAAACTTGCACAAAATGTACTGTATATATTAACAAGTGATTTTGGGGGAATTTGGAGCAAATTGGAAAATGAACTGTTCGTCCATGTTTTGTGTTTTAAGCAGCCCACCAGTGATTCAGCATTTAATCACCATTATTCCCTCATTGTCATGCAAACGTTGAGCATCACACGTCACTTCACAAGTCCGGGAGTATCACCTATTTGCACTTTGGCAAAAACTACAGGAAAGGTGACATCATACACAAATCAGACTTGTATCCCTTTCATAACACTTTGTTTTTCTTAAGTTTAATCAGACTGGAAGCCATATATCTCTATTTCCTTTCACATCATTTGCAACAGCCAACAGATAAACAATGACAAGCCAGTAGAGTCTAAATGCAGAACAAGCTCCCTAAAATTCACAGCTGTACCAAAAGAAACACATTACCATCACCCTAATTTTCTGGTGGTAAGCAAATGAACTTCCCCCGCAACTGCAACTCCAGTGTTATCCCAGTTTGCCACCAAACACCTCTGTTCCAATTAAATGAAAACTGCTGTGCTTTCCAACATGGTTAAAGAGAGGACATATCTCATTATCATATAACTCAAAATTCAAAACTTTCTCAAATACATACAAGTAAAACGAAGATTTCTCCAAACAAATTTCTCAATAATCTCTTGTATAGTGGGTTTGTTGTTTATATCCACATGACTGTCTGTCTGCAGAGTCACTTCCTGTTCATACATAAGTCTGAAAACGACTCTGCTGCTGCACGATCATTTCTGGGCATGGTTTCAGGTGCGTCGATGCCTCTGTGTGTCTTTCTCCAACAAAAACAGAAACAAATAACACAACACAATATAATATTTATGGATAAACGGTTGCTTGTAGAAGGGAGGGGAAACAAGATCTTTACAGTTAGACGTTCCTACATACACAGTAGATACAGAAATTAAAAAACTCTTTCACGAAGTCTCGGTTCATCCTTCCTGCCACTTAATTTGATTTAATAAAATTTCAGTTTCTTTCCCGGAGGGACCTGCAGTTAAAAGCATTCCTGTGTAACTTGTCCTTGAGACCAACCAATGCCGTCATGGCTTTTAACTCTGGCTGCCCTTTCCACATTTCTGTTTCTCTTTTACCCACAGCGCCGGTCTCAGTCTTCAGTTATTGTGCGGAATAACTCGCTGCCTTTACCCCCCTCGGACTGCCTATACACTTCCCCGTCCCTGTCAGGATAATATACTGTAGGCTGCTCGACTTCCCGGTATCCTCACACTCGTTTTTTTTTACAGGACAGATGTAGTTTGGAGGTATGAATCTAGCCGGCATGTGTGGGTAAAAGGTGAGAAGCTATGGGAAAACCCAACATGTGGCCTGGTGATGTTGCTAAAAGATAGATCATGAGGTCACCATAATCACTGGGTTTATTCAGATCATACCCAGATTTCAAGAAACATTATCTTCCTATTTTGTTCCCATAAAGCAGCTGATTCAGTTGAGAGTTTACATCAACATCTCTAAATTAATGTTAAAATAATATCACCTTTAACCGGCTGGCATCCAAAGTTGTCCCTGGCATCTTTCCATGTACGCTGGACGTTGGACTGCTTCCACAAAAGGCCAAAGAGGGAAACTACAATCACACAAACAACTTGCACTGTTTCCCCCCACAACATTAGTTAGCAAGACTTTATGCCCGTCCTCACTAATAGGAATTATATTCAATATGGAGTCAGCAGATCTACAACACGATTGGATGTAATTAAAACAGCATTTATAGATAAAGATCTATATTTTTATCACAAACCTTTTAGAGCTCCTACCTGCAACTCCAAGCCACCATCGTAGGTCAAATCTAACTATCAACTATTATTCTGTCACGCAGATCTGTCATAAAGTGTTTAAGAGTTGCACTTCATTAAAGTTGGAGGACTTTCAAGTGATAGATTAGAAAAAAACATGGTAAAGATTGATGAGGCAGAGGTCAAGATATGTTGAAATTGCAGGATGCAACGCTTTCCATGATGCAACTCAACAGCATCTTTCATTAGACCCTCCCTCGCTGCTAAACGCCCGTGTCTTTCAAACTCCACAACCCATGAAGCTCGTCATGCAGGATTTCTGTAATAAATACATACTCTCTGAGTCTGATGACATGATCATGACATCATCAAGGGTTTCTCCACTTGACAAAGCTCCTCCAGAGCCACTGAAGACATTAAACCGTGTTTTCACAGGCTCAGTAGTTCTCCCCATGCCTCATGATGAGTAAACGGATGCGTAAGTGTAAAATCAGTGGGGTGTCTCTAAAAATATGCTAAAAAAAAAAACGAAGTGATGGTTTGCTACACACCAAAGTTGCTCATAGGGTAAACAAACTTACAAACTAATGCTGAAATATTTCAGCATTTCGCCGGCAGCCAACTTTTTTTTTCGACTGTATCTGCTCCCCATTATAAGAATAGATTTTCTTTTTAACAGCATCTAAACATCCTAAAACTGAGGCTGCCCTATAAGTAGAACTGCTTATAAAAAAAATCCAATCCTCTCGTTCCCTGAGCTCATAACCACCCTCCCTGTTCTCTCAGCTCATAACCACCTATTGCGCTAATCCACACTGCCTGCTACACTTTTAGATAAAGATAAACAATGGCACCTGCGGGCTACACCTGCCTATATGCAAACAACATAACAGCACGTGTGCGCACGCGTGCAGACATTCTCAAGGTGCTCGAGAAAATTAATTTGCATGCACAAACACAGACACACACAGACAGAAATAAGGTGACATTTCCCCACTTTTCTCAGGCTCAATGCTAACTTGCATGTTTCTTGTGTGAAAATAAGCAATCTCACTCAATCCCTGAAAGAAGAGTAAGAGGAGTAGATTCATGCGGCCTGATGTGATAATTGTCTGTTATCATTTTGCCTTAAGTGAGGTGTAAGGGTGCAGCGGCGGAGACGAGGAGGTGAAAAGGAGAGGATGACAGGTTTATCACCACCGCCTGAGTCCCTCAGAATAGCCCCCTGTGCCACAGCAGCCCCCCCCCCCCCACCCCTCCTCCTTCCCCCCCTCCCTCCCACTCACATTGCATTTGGTCACTTGTGTATTAAAACAGCCCTCTCTCTCTGGTGCTCTGCTTTCCTCTCTTCCCCCCCTTCAACCCTCCACACCTCTTCTCCTCTGCTGCTTTCTGCCATCTAGTTGCTGCATCTATTCCCTCCGCGTTGATGGCCTCTCCTAGTTTCACTGTGATCCCTACTGTAATGATGTCTCTCTCTTCTATCGCTCTTTCCATCTCTCCTTCACACGCTCGCTCTCACAGTCTGGGTGGCAGAGTCACGCTGTCATCTTTAATGACAGTCTCTCATCTCGTTTTTTTTTTTTTTGCAGGTTTTTTTTTACACTCCACAGACATAAAGAGCAGGTATGAACTTAACAGACTATGTGGAAATGCACATTTTTAATATCTGGGCTCACTAATTGTCTGATTCTTCATTTTATCTTTCTGTTGCCTGAAGCTGGTTGATTCTTTGACTGAATAGAATCTATTTGATGTGAGCGAGGAAGGCACTCAGGGAATCATTATTATCGCTATTTGCATGAAAATGCCAAACCCTTCAGCATTCCCTTCACATACTGTGGTCCAAGATGAGATTAATTTGGGGTTTCTGTTCTATTGATTGTCACTGATAATGATAAACCATCCGAAGAAAGGGTATCAATCAGTCGTACTCCTCGCTGTCTGCTGGATGTCTAATTCACTACAAAAAAGGCACAAACAAAAGGAAGACTAGAAATGTTTCACATATAACCGAGCAAGATGTCACGTTAAAGGTGCAGCGTGTAGAATTTAGTTGCATCTAGTGGAACGGACTTGGCAGAAATGGAAAATAATATCCATAAGTATGTTTGAATTAGTGTATAATCATCTGAAAATAAGGATCGTCGTTACCTTAGAATGAGCCCTTTATATCTACAGAGGGAGCAGGTCCTCTTCCATGGAGGCCGCCATGTTGCACCGCCATGTTTCTACAGTAGCCCAGAATGGACAAACCAAATAATGGCTCTAGAGAAGACCTTTCATGTTTTTTGTAAGTTTTACAGCCACCGTTGGTTCTCCTATATGCTTGGAAGGGGTGTAGGGTCACTGCTAGATGCCACTAAATCTTACACACTGGTCCTTTAAATGAATCTATACATATTGGTTACATACAGACAGGTTGGGAGATATGACAATATATTACACAAGGTGAAATTTGTCATCTGATACTGTTTCTAAGGTAGCAGAAATGCAGACCACCTCGGCTAACACCAGAAGAAATCCAAACACTTTTATGAAACAAAATAACCTGAAGGGAAAACAAACATTGCCAATAAACCAGGGTATTTGTAATGTAATGATGTAGGATTGTGTGACATGAAAATATACAACTTCTGCTAAACTAGCGATGCCTTTAATATATCTTGATGTATTAGGCCATTGCAGCCATGTTGCATTATTAACAAGCAAGACTGTTTTGTGGTAGAATTAGATCTACAGTATTTTTGCACCAATATTGACGTACCTTCATTGGATCAGTATTCAGCTCAGTTTATTTGCCAAAAAACAGACCATCTGCAGGGATTTCTAAATCTATAGCAGAGGTAGACTGCATTGCCTGAAACGCAAACCATCTCCACTAATGTTGGAGGAAATTTAAACACTTTTATGAAATAAAATTAACAAGCAGAGGTGCAAAATTTCACAATAAATGCCATGCATCTAATGTCCTTTGTTATGCTAACAAATATTCAGGGAAAAACCCTGATCCACTTCATTTCTGGGATGCTGATTAGACAAACTTTTAAGGAACTGAAATTTTATTAAATATTTGCTTATGAAAGAGATAATCCAGTTCCAATGAAGCCGAACAATACAAGCGGCCCCCAACACTAGATGTGCATGTTCACAAACATTTACTCTTGTGTACATGGAGCAAAAAATGACTAATTTCTCCTCAGCTGGCCTGCAGCTCTGTATCTGTAGTGGTATCAAATATTCATTTATATCTACGCACACAGTGCAGGGTTTGGGGCGCTCCGTAAGTGAACAGATTTGATTATGTTAAGAGTATTAATGGATCAGAGTGACTGTGGTGAAGCCAGGAAGGGAGGAAGAGCCCATGTCTAGGGGGGGGGGGGGAGTTGTCGGTACAATGGTGTAAATGCAAAGCAGAGGGCAGCCAATATCCATTCCACCTTTTATTAATGCTCAGAACCCTGATGCTGAAAGACATGGATACTGTATCCCTGCTGCACCTCCAGTCTGGTGACCCCTGACCTTTAAGCCTCTGTGTGTGCCAACCACTGCAGCTTTCGGGCTCAGTAGTGGGGATTCAATGCAGAGCACACAGGAAAAAAAGGGAAAAGGAAACACTTTGTCAAAAAGGTGAAGGAATACGCCGTGAGGGCGGCGAAGAGTAAATAAATTATAGTGTAAAGGAGGATGAGAAGACAAAGCATAGGAGAAGCAAAACTGATAGAGGAGATTACAGCAGAGAAACGTGGTTATAGGGGCAAAATAACAGCAGTTATTCAATCTAGAGCCAATTTTGGCTTTTACATTTGCTGCTGTAAAAACGGTGTTTGGTATTTTTCCAGTACAAACAACAAGAAATGTGTCTCTAAGAGTATCCTAAGGCCATCTGACAAAGAGACAGTTTCATATGGAATATGGGAAAATTTGGTTACATTCCTAATATGATGGGGAAAAAAAAAAAAATCAAACCCTTCAGCCATGGTGGCTACTAATAGTCTAATGTCCTACTATTTTGGATTTCCAGAGGCATCAGTCAAAGCTGTCCTCATTTATTTGGTCTCTAAAACCTCTCAGACAGCATCCTTTGAAGTGTGGTGTATGGAGATGTAATTTTTTTGTGTTGACAAATGGGATTGTGATGTTGTTTATGTACTGAACCTCCACTGTGTATGTATTTAAAGGATGTAGAAAAAAGCAATAAAAAAAAAGATTAATCACCAAAAACAAATAAATGATATGTTTTATATTCAGGTACTGCAAACACTGTGGAGCCAAGATTAGCCACCGTGGCTGAAGACAGAGCACCGCCTTCAAAAATTCAAACCTGCTCAAATACCAACGCTGCATAATTGACAGTATTTTGGGGGGAAGAGCGGTGCAAAAACATCACAGCGGTGACAGCTAGGTGTAGTCACCAGATTTGGAGAATAAGCGTAGCAATATGGTAAAGACAGAAGAAGAATGAGATCATTTAAATAATATCATATGTGATTTATACTGTAAAACAAAACATATACGACAGCTAATTATCAGTTTTCATACCTGCGTATGTCTGGAATCCATTGTCACTGTTTTACAATTACTCTGTGTGAAAAATGTTCTAGTCAAGGTGATTGTGCCCCGAACCTTCTCATCCTCTGTATTGTTTCACACTGTTAAAACACAGAGTTGAATAAGAATAAGGATGTAAGGACGTGCGTCATTTAGGGAAAGCAGACAATTCTTTCTACACCTTTTGCATGACATGACTCGCAACAAAAATACTTTTTCTCTCTTTATTTCAACAATGGGGTCTTTTTTTTTTAACTTTAACCAACTAATATTCTAGATGAGTACTTCACTGATTATGTATTGATTAAAGAGTATAGCATAGGGACTGTGGTTAGGATGTCTGCCTATTTAAATGCACAGTTTCAGAGACTGTTGTTGCATGTTTATTCAAAAAAAGGTAAATGAGACTTAGATTGTAGACCATCAGTCCACGAAGAGAAAAGTCCTTCACTAGTGACCCTGTAGAGAGAGACAGCCAGAGAGCTGATTCAGCATCTCAATCATTTATCGCCTCCCATGTTGAGGACCTGCTAGTCATTCAGGGCACAGACGCGTAGTTAACATGAAGGCCATTTGAGTGCTTTTGAGTGAGTTTTTTTTTTTACAGCGGGTCAATGAAAAGGATCGTAAACTGCAAGTTATGTCATAGTTTTGTTCCAGTGAAAGTACAGAGATGGTGCAGAGGAAAATCAATATGTATATACTGTAGCTAAGAAAGAAGCAAAGGAGAAGAGAGCAACACACACGGCTTAACCCTGCCAGAGGGGACACACACAAACACGCACACACACAAGCCTCAATATTTACTTTTAAATTAAAATGAAATGTTGATTTCATTATTTCTCTGTAATTAAGTTGCAATCATCATCCATCATATTCCACACCCATTTGTCATTTCATTCAGCGGAATGAACAGCTAATTTTCAACTGATTAATGTACTGGTGTGGATTATTTGTTTTGTTTTAGAGCAAAAACAGCAAAACAGTAAAAGAGAGACAAATAAATTACATCCAGAACATAATGTGGCGTATATAGGTGACAGGTGGAACCAAGATTTACACCGTGTCAACACAGTAGGGCTGGGTGATATGGCCAAAAGATCTAATCGAGTTTTTTTTCAAGCTTGGGTTCAGTTGAGCAAGAATAATAAAAGGCCTGAACCACCTTCAAGGCTTCATCATTAGGCATAAAATACTGGTTATTCCACACAGCTACTGACTGTCAGTACCTAATGCTTCAACTAAGTAGAGCACATCCAGTTTAATAATCTGTTTTTTAAGCATAGATAGGGCAGAAAGGTCAGTTCACTAATCGTTCTGCTGCTGTTTGTGTTTCTTTACAAAATATCAGCCTGATATCTGCAGACTGCTGCTAGCTAGCGTTAGCTGCCTGGCAAGTAGGGAACTGTTCAGTCGACTCCCAGCACTCGCAGACCAGTATGCAGAGTCATTGTCAGTCTGTCCTTCTCATAGATGCGACCATTAAATTCACTACGAGATAGCTACAGACAGCTAGCCACCTGGAGTCACAACAATCCTGCAAACTGCAGCGAGTGAACATGTAGCGTAACTAATCACATCACAGTTTACAGGACTGTCGTGACTCAAAACGGCTAATGTAGCAGCTAGCATCTATGTTACTTTTTGACTAAAAACATACTTTGTGTATATTGTAATGACTCAATTTTCACAATTTACGCATTTTACTCATTGTGCTAAAACAAAAATTCTAATTAATCAAATTAAAGTGAGCCTGCATAGCATGAGCAGCATGTTAGCAGAGCAGTAGCATTAGCATAGGATGCGTCCAGGCACAGTGTTATGTGTAGGGCACCTGCATTTCGCTCATAATCACTGTAGTTACTCATAAAACAGAAGACAATAGACTTAAAGTGTAAAAATATGCTTCAGGAGTTGCCCTGGTGGCATACTGGTTAGGTTGTGTACCACATTGACACGACCATTGTTGCATGTCATGCCCCTCTCTCTACCCATGTTTCCTTCTGCACGTTCAACAATAAAACTATAAAGAAAAAACTCATGGTTACGCGTGTAAAGCACAAGTGAAATGTAAGCCGATACATAGCCTGTGTAGACAGCAGTTATTCTTAAAATAGGAGCATAACTGTTGAAAAATGTGGCTGAAACACTTTCTGTGTAGACATTGTTTTACAGTCTACAGCCAAGCTGGTATTGTAAGTACTGTGCAAGTTAACATATTGACCAGATGATGGTGCTAGCTGAAAAGTGGAAAAAAGGGAAGGGAATGTTACCACAATTCATCCTGAGGGGAATTCATTAATATCTGTACCAAAATTTTAATGGCAATCCATCCAATAGTTGCTGTGAAATTTCACTCAAAACCACAAATGTGAAACTCATGGTGGCAAAAGAGGATTTATCATCTGGGAGCCACGAATGTCTGTATCAAATTTAAAGGTATATTATGCAGGATTTTCCTTTAAAACAATGTATAGACTGGTACAGAAATAATCCCTCTCAGTCATCACTTATGACCCAGTACAAGCGTGTGGCGGTGTTCGTATCTACAGAGACTCTACCCTCTGCCCTCTCAGCGGACAAGATGAAGCTCTGCATTCA
Organism: Thunnus maccoyii; assembly: GCF_910596095.1. Classification (NCBI taxonomy): domain Eukaryota; kingdom Metazoa; phylum Chordata; class Actinopteri; order Scombriformes; family Scombridae; genus Thunnus; species Thunnus maccoyii. The sequence continues at coordinate 23,148,712 of NC_056550.1, forward strand.
CACAAAATCCCGTAATGCGGCACCTTCCTGCAGGGTTGTGTGGAGGCGTGCGGAGGTGTTGGCGTGTTTATTTGTGCTTTAGAACTAATTGCTGTGAAACAAGCAGAAAATAACGTTTTATTTATCTGATGCTTTATTCTCACCGGCGCTGCTCGCTCTCTTCTTCTCTCTTCTCTTTGCTGTCCTTACAAAAAACAGCCGGCAAATCCTGCATAGTATACCTTTAATGGAAATCCTTATACCTATACCTTTAATGAAACTTAAAACCAAAACTGTGGAGCTCATGGTGGCGCAAGAGGAGAGATATTTCAGTCAGGACCAAAATGGTGGACGACTAATCAACACTGCAATCCACAAAGCCACGCCATTAGCACGCCTAAATGAGAAAGGTCATTAAACAGAAGAAAAATTACCTTGAAAAAGATATAAGAGGAACATTTAAACTAAGTTCAACCAAAGTTCAATAAGGAAGATCTTGTCTCTCACATTCATTTCCTCCGTTGATGAATTTCAGCTTTTTTCCTCCTCCTCAGATTTCCCATTCTGGCAAAGTTTCTGTCATAAATTAATTCTTGCATCACCATATCTGATCAATAATCTTTCCGCCATCATTCTTCAAGTAAATCAGTTCTTGGATGCTGCTCTTTAAATGTCATTGTGATGCTGTCATTCTGTCTTTCGAACAACATTCTGTGCAGCCCAACATCTCCCCATGACCTTCAGGATGTTCTAGAAGATACACCTGAAATTTTGCATCTTCCACCTAGCAGCTCTACTTCAGAAGCTTTCTATCTTTAAAGGCCTGCATTTAAAGATCCTACAATTAAGTCTGCTTGCTTACAAATCAAGAAATATTGCTACACACCTCCAATCGATCTCTCTTTATTGAAATTGAGCTAAAAAACCTGACAAAAGGGGAGAGTAACGCAGGACAGAGTGAGATGGCCAAAAAGCTGTCAATTAAATCTTCTCCATTTCCTTGTTGATTATGGATTTGAGCACTAGTTTATGAACGACCGTGATGGCGATCGTGCAAACAAGACAAGATAGGGGCAGCAGTTAATATCAGGATTGCAGGAAGATTTCCAGTCAGTGAGGATTGTTTTCTTGGCAACTGAGAGTTAGAGCCCTGCTGTATAAATGTTTGGATGTCTGATTCAGGCTGATTGTGTGTGAGTGTGTTTCTAAGTGACAGGGATACTGGGATAAAGAAAAGATGATTTCTTGCCAAAAGCGTTCCACCAGTGCGTAGTGCCAGGTGGCACAGATGCAGTTGTTGCAGGTGTGCATGAACAGATTCTGTTAATCCCATTTTAAACATCCTGTACCAAGTCAACTGTGAATTATCTTCTACAGTATATGTTTTAGGATAGTATTTTCAGTCAAGTATGTGTTTTTGCACATTTGGGTCCAGACTACAGGAGACAGAAAGGATAAGCTCCAATGTTGCTGATAGAAGAAAAAATGCTTTTTCCTTTATTCTGTATATTTTAGATAAAAGTTTTATTCAGTTGTAGCACCTTTGAATGATAAAATGATACAATAAAAACCATGGTGTTATTCTAGAAGATGTGTTTAATGGTTTAAAAGGAGTTTTTTGTAGGAATATGTTTGGTCAACTGGGGAGAGGAAGAATTATATTTGTTAGCAGTTGGCTTGGTCTTCTATGATCGCCAAAACCAAAACCACTAATGAACCATTTCATCATTTCTGTGGCTTGCCAGTTACATGTGCTGCCAGTATTGTTAGCTCTGTCTCAAGATGAATAGATGATTGTGCTGAAATCACCTTCAAAAGTTGCCAAAGAGGGATTGGTTTGTCAGTGTGTGGGTAGAAAACGTTGCCGTTGGGACTCTTAACCCTTTTAAAAATGCCCAGATGATAGATATCCACTTCAAAACAGTTTGAGATTTTATCATTCTCAACCAGTCCTACATAATAACTCAGTAAGTGAACCTACAAGGCTCTGCTGAAAGAAACCAGGCAGCCTTCTGAGAAGATTATATATATTTTCTGACAGCTTTGGGCCAGGTGAGACAGAACAGGTGATGGTCAAACCACTAGACTGCACTGCACAGAGGCATATCCACATTACAGGTGGGCATGACAGCTGTTAGGATTTTATTTCTGCTCCTCCTAACACTCGCTCAACAGTAAAAGACTCACTGCTGAAATGACTGTACACTGCCAGAGTCAGTTTATCATGTAGCTTAATTACCCTTTCCTCTTGTTTTGGATTTATGAGTAAATGCCCTGTGACACTGCCTCGTGCAGTTTAATGAGCTTCAGCTACATGTGCACTCAGAGTCTTATTTAGAGAAACCATTGGAGACCTCATGTAAATGTAGCCCAAAGGTATAATTGATGTGCTTTCCGAAACATCAAGTATCAACACAGATGCGGGCCAATCAACGTCTATGTTGCTACTGATAAATGTACTTTAGGTCATCCGCTGTAGAGAGCTTAAAATGAAGGAACAAAACTCAAAGAAAACACAGAGAAATGGGATTTTATTGCAAAATGTTACGAAACGTTATGAACTCTGGGAATTCCACAAGAGCCGGTCGTATTATTCCCTCAAATCCTCTTGGTCAATCAAAATGAGACAGTCAGCCGGACGCTCAAAGCTGCAATCTCGACAGGAAGGAGGAGATGTGCTCAATTCTTGAGCTGGGTTTTAATTAGACAAGCTGGCCTTTCAGTGCTACTGCTTTAGATGTCATTTAAAGTAAAGTAAAGCTTGATAAACACACTTACGGTGCTTTATACTGCTCGTATACTGATGACTGACATGCAGTGAGTACATAGTCACATGTAACTAACAGCAGAGACTGGCTACTGTCCTGAAGACTTTATTCTTCCACCAAAACATCCATTATAAATTAGTGAAGGCTGCTTGAGTTGATGATCAAGGTAAATGACCATAGCGGACTTTCAAAACTCACTTCAAATCAAAATATTCTCCCACAAACACACACAGTTTCCCGGACTGCAAAGGAGGATGAAATAATCACATCAACACTGTGAGACACTATGTTGTCAAGCCAAAAAGCAAGTGACAGCGGGATTATTTTGCCAAGAAATAATATCTTACCTCTCCACTAAAATGTACTGTTTGTCTTGGCTTCAATCAGTCGGATTATCCATTAGCCATATTTTCAAATGTTACGTGTGTTTTTATTTATTTTCTGTCCACGATAAGCGGTGTCAGACACTGGTTAGTGATGCAATTTTTTAGTTGCTGATAAAAATGGCTAAAAAGCATCACCTGCTCAAATAAAAAACTTTTGGATTTTGGAAAAAGGAACTAATGACTGGTGAATAAAATGTATAGTGAGTTCATCAGCTACCCAAACAAGCTCATACATCTGAGCGTGTGATGTAAAATTAAATATATTGAAAAATACACAGTAGAATATAATAATATATTTCACAGATTTCACTGTGGTGCAAGTTAGTCCACTATAGTTACAGTGAAAGAAAGAAAACAGGGACTACAGAGCTGAAATATAAACATTACAAATGGGAAAAATATTGCATTAGTTGTGCTCAACAGTACCATTTTTCTGAACATCCACAACAATGCATGACTTCAAATCATCTGGAGCATGCATCTACAATGATTTATATTCATAAGCAGGCTGAAGATGGAAAATATTATCATAAATAGAATACAATGTGCTAGTACACTGTCCTGCGTTAATTAATGTGCACGCACATTAAAAGCACAACAATAAAAGGTAGAGCTCTGATTGCCTTCCTCCTCTCTTTTTCCCCAGCACAGACTACATTTTCCATGGTGGGTTTTTCGGATGGTTTGACGGAGAATTGGTGCAAATTAGTGTGTCATTAAACCTGATGAGCTTTACTCCAACTTAGCTTATGACTCATGAAAAAGAGGAGGGGGACATGACTGACACCCACCGTACCTACACAGGAAAGCTCACACTTGACATACGTTGGGATGGTGTGTTAACAGTTACGTAATCCTTTTCACAGAAAGCTATAAATATTCATGTTGAAGCCATCTTTGGGGAATGTGTGCAGCTATGTGCAAATTTCTGCCTTTGTACGAAAGCAGACAGTAGAGGTGTGAGAAACAGGAAAAACATGTTTATATTTCTAGTTTTGTTATTAGTAATAACAATAATAATAATAAATAGCAGCTTTCAAAGATAAGGTTTACAAGGTGTTTTACAGGGTAAAAACAGCCAACAACAGGAATCTTGAAAGTGTTAATCGTAAAAACAATAAGAACAATAGCACCATCAATACTGGAAATCAAAAATGGCTTAATTTTAGAGACTTTCTTAAGTTGAAAAAAGCATGACTGTATGACAGATTTGATATGGCTGTTCAAAGTGAGGTTGCTGTCAATTAAAACACCAAGGTTTCTACACTGGAGAGTAATAAGATGAGAGTATGAACCTAGTATTTTGTAATTTGAGCGGTGGAGGAGTCAGTGCTAAATAGAATTATCACAGTCTTTTTTGAGTTGAGTTGAAAGAAATTTTAAGCCATCCACTTATGAATGTCCTTGAGACAGTTTATAAATGAAAAAAATTAATTGAAGTTATTCGGGTCACAGCTGAGGTAAACCAGGGTATCGTCTGCATAAAAATGGAAATTGATGTTGTGTGATCTTATGAGATGTCCAAAAGGTAGCATGTGAATGGTAAACAGAATCGGGCCAAGGATCAAACCCTGAGGAACCTCACAATGCAGCCTAGATGTGAAAGGCCTGGGCTCATGGTGTTATTCTAGAAAGATGTGTTTAATGGTTTAAAAGATGTTTTTGTAGGAATATGTTTGGTCAACTGGGGAGAGAAAGAATTATATTTGTTAGCAGTTGGTTTGGTCTTCTATGATTGCCAAAAACCAAAATCACTAACAAACCATTTCATCATTTCTGTGGCTTGCCAGTTACATGTGCTGCCAGAGTTGTTAGATCCGTCTCAAGATGAATAGATGATTGTGCTGAAATCACCTTCAAAAGTTGCCAAAGAGGATTGGTTTTCAGTGTGTGGATAGAAAAGGTTGCTGTTGGGATTCTTGACCCTTTTAAAAATGCCCAGATGATAGATATCCACTTCAAAACAGTTTGAGAATAGACTCACCAATACCAACACAGAAAGTCCTGCCTGTATGACTTAAACCATTCAAGGGCTGCGCCACTGATGCCCACCGATTGCTCTAAATGGAACAAGAGGATGGTGTGATCAACTGTGTCAAACGCTACACTGAGATCCAGGGAGTACTAAAACGGAGGGACGTCCAGTGTCAGCAGCTTAAAGCAAGTCGTTCATGACCTTCAGAATGGGCAGCTTCTGTACCGTGTTGAGATCTAAAAGCTGATTGAAAGATTCAAACACAGATTTATCATTCATAAAGGCTACAAGTTGATTTGCAACAATCTTCTCCAGGGCTTTGGCTAAAAGAGAGGTTTACAGATAGATCTAAAAATGTTGAAATCATTTGAATTGAATCTGTGTTTCTTTAACAGAGGTTGAACAAGAGCCTTTTTGAAATAGTGGGGCACAGTACCAGAAGAAAGGGAGCTATTTAAAATGTTCAGAATGAAAGGACAAATTGTGTTCTTTAAACGAATCAAAGAGGGACAATGTCCAGAGGACAGGATGAGGGGTTAATTTTGTTGACAATTTCTAACAATGTAGGTTGAGAGATAAGGTTGAAGAGATCAAAACGAGTTTTAGGTCTAACAGGTAAACAAACTGATGGGGGATCTACAGGTGAGGTAAAAAAGTTCATTGCAGGTTTCAAGAGTAGCGTCTACAGCAGGGACGGGGAGCATCAGTGGCATGGCTTACAAGCACCTTGGGATTAGAAATATTAGATTCAATGAGATGGGAAAAGTAGGCATGTCTGGAGTTTTTAACCTCAGCATTAAAGAGCTTCATCAGAGCCTTAAGGTCCTCATGGTGACCAAGGGGCTTTGACACCTTCCACTGATCCTCTGCCTTACGACATTTGCGTTTTCAAGCATGAATGTTTTCATTTATTCAGGGCTGAGACTGTATGTATTTGGTTTTCCTGGTTTAACACTAGAACCATCAGGGGTCCCTATATACCTAAAACAGCAAACGGGTAAAATATACCCGTGCACCTGGCTACCGCATTTTCTGCATGAGGGTGCTTTCACACCTGTAGTTCAGTTCATTTGGTCCAGACCAAAGGAAAAAAATGATACACTGTTGTATTTTAGTTCTGGTCCGGTTCCTGTTCACACTGACTTTTTACAAACAAAACAAGAGGAGTAAACATGAAGTTATACAGACTGACAGGTAACTCGTTGGACGGTTTTGGCGATTGTTGTCTTGCATCATCAGTGCATCATTATAAAAAAATCACAACGAGCTCACAAAGAAATAATTAATTATGAGCATTGTTAGTATTATTAGACTGCAAATCAACCACATGTTCATAATCATGACTAACAGATAGAGACAGGACAATAAAGAGGCGTTGTGTACGTTAATTATTCAAGGTTTATTACTGTAGTATCACTGTCACACACTTTTTAATGGACTTAATGAACTGACAAAGTACACAGAGTAGGATACAAGCACAACAGTTTTAACAGCTTTTGACCTATTAATCAGGGAAAATACCGTCGCTGATGTGCATACATGTTACCATGGTTACTAAATGATTTGCATAAATATATACATGACTTATACAGATCAATTATAAGATTGCTTGCTGAACAGATTTCACGATCGGCAGATGGTCATAGTGTAGCTTTTGAAATAATGCTAAAATCACATATCTGCTATCATAAAATCTTGTGGTTGGTTCGTTTGCTTTCACACCACAAACGAACCACACCAGTGTCTGCTTGACTAACCGTACTAATGGAAAACGGATCTGAGTTCATTGTTGGCAAACCGGACAAGTTAGGCGTGAAAGCACCCTAATACTAGAAAATGTACCCTGTCACTAAATTAAAGAATTGTCTTCATAAAGGAATGTCTAAAGTGATGAAATGAGTTTGTTTAATCATCACCTGTGTTTTGGTCCTCTTGTTTTATAACAGTATATTTAAGAACATTTATCGCTTTGCATAGCCATCAGTATAATTCAGTCTAAAATGACAATGAAAATGGGTATTAGAAGGAAATATTTGCATATGTGGATGGTGTGATATTGTTATAAAAATGTCATTCATTACATAATGAGATAACCCATGTTATTTAAATTACCAAAGTAGTCTAAATACCCCAAATGGACAATAATGAGCTATAATAATAACAATAAACATCCACCGCACTTATGGGTGATTTAATGTCACAACAAAATCAACATGACAAAGCCAAGCGCACAATTTCACTTAATCAATTACCAATGTAGGCATTTCAACAATGTGTGAATAAGAGAACATCACCAAGAAACTTGAGGTAACCATTAAAGCTTCTGTTAATTTAGATCATCATAACACATATATACATATATATATTTCTCTTTTAATGTTGCATTCATGAAAACAGAGTAAGGCAACGGGCAAATTAGGCTAAATAGCCTGTAAACAATAAACAGCAACATGTCAAAACAAAAATAAATGAATAATCAATTAACTAAAAATAAGTTTTACACACAATGAACGTTCATAAGTAGGCTGAATCACCATCATTTGAACACTACGTGTCCCCTCAAACACACTTTGAGCAGACGTTCAGCATCTTGACTGTGCATTTTCCACAGACAGCTTTCCTGCACTTAAGGCACTTGGCAAAGGTTTTTTTTTTTTTTTTTTTTGCAGGTCATTCTCCTCTGGTCTTATAATTTAATTATGACTTGAAGTAGTTGTCAGATCACACACTCCAACGGATGCTGTCGCCTAGCAACGTGGAATGTTCAAACATAAACCACATGGAAATAAATGCATTTCATATACAGGTGAATTTTACCTGGTGATGCTTAGAGGTAGAAATGGCTGTGTTTTTAAATCTAGATTCATCTTCACTATTTTTAACAATAGAGGGTCCTACACAATATTATTTTAGGAAAAGCCGAAGACTGGGGGACATGAATATTTTATTAAAACATAGTAACATACTACTGAAAAACCGCCACGAGTCAATTTTACCCCGTGGCAGTTCTATGTTAAATGGTGCTATTTCGTCAAGGACGTAAATCGCAGAAGATATTGAAATTAGTTTGATGCTCATCCACTAATAATAAGGGCTTTACAAGGGATAGTATTAAAGGCTTTACTCAAAATATTGGCAGAGGTAGAATTAAAAACTCTATATATGAGCAGTTAAAACAAAGACATAATACCAAATTACAGTAACAATAGTGATCAGAAATACAAGAATCAGAACATGTAAAGTCAGATAATGTAAGACCATAAGATGAAACAAAATCAAGACCATGGCTCTGACAATGAGTGGACCCGGCAGGTGAGAGAGATAAATTAAAAGAATCAATCAGGGATAGAAATTCAGCACTTGGACTGTTAGAGGTGCGGCAGACATGAATATTAAAATCACCTAAAATTAAAAACCTCTCATTTCTGGGTAGTATTACTGATAAAAGCTCTGAGAATTTGTTTACAAAGCCAAAAGAAGATTCGAGGGGTCTGTAGACTAGAAGGCACAGACAGAGGAAAACAGTCCTATGACAATACAAGAAAAATTGAAATTACTTCTGAGATAAAGCAGCTATCTCTCTCTCCCTCCCCAAAAGTCTAGGTTGGTGAAAAAAAAAAAGAGTAGCCAGGAGGAGAGGCTTCTATTAGAGGAGTAAAATCCTCAGGTTGTACCCATGATTGTTATCATAAACATGTCCAAATTCTGTAATGAATGAAATCATTACACACATATGACTTATTTAACAGACATCTTGAATATATTTGGCATTTTGAGAGGAAGGCAGTGGAGGAGACATAGGCCGGCAGGGAATGTGAATTAGATTACTTACTGGGAGAGAGATGGGTTGCTGAACACCAGTTCCTTCCGTCGTTGGTCACAAACGGAAATGGTACTTTTAAAATCACAGAAAAAGGCCAGCAGGAACCCCCACTGTTGTACAATGGGCTTTTCTGAAGAGAAGCTGAATTGTGGAAAGGGTCATGCTGAGGTGTGTGTCGGAAAGAATCAAAAGCTATAAAATGGATAAAATTAGAGACTAGTTGCTTGGTTCCCTTTCTTATTTGGGTGAAGGCTGTCAATTCTGTAGAAGTCCAGAAATAATTAAAACTGCTGATAAAATTATATCCCGCTGCCAAACAGAAATTTAGCAGCCACTGTTGGAGGCTAAAAAGATGATTAAATGTTCAACGCTCTTTGAAAGAGTAGGGATGGGGCCAGACATTACACAGCTCTTTCTCAGACTCTCGATTGTGGAGCATAGTGATTCAATGTCCCAGTGCAACTTGGCTGATCGTCTAGATATGACGTCATTAGTTCCGGCATGTACTATTACAATGGATGGGAGTTTAACCAATCTTACGATGGAGTCGTCCAATGCCAAGATTTCAGGCCCAGAGCTAAACTGCAAGGTTGGAAGGGAGTTGGCAGGTGACAGAAGTAGCCGACCTAGGTGAGGCAGGGGGCCGTGGCACTTGACCGGGGGCAGTGGTCCTTGCAGCAGGAGGTGAACTGAGAGCAGCTGAGGTGGTACCCAGCTTGGCTACACTGGGTGACAGGCAACACTACTTGCTCCAAGGACAAACAACTTTGGGGGTTGAAACAAAGGAGTTTGGACAGAGCGCTTCCAGGGACAAGACTGTGGACACCTACGCCGTCCCTCCAGGGTAGTGAGCTCAGGTAGAGGCAAGGAGAGCACCCAATCTGCTAACTCCTGAAGCGGTGCATAGAAGCTGGAGCATAGTAGATCATCAGTGATGTCACGTTCACCAGGAGAAGCGAAATTCTTCAGTGCAACTGAGACCCAGCTGGTGGGAGGCTACCAGCATCTGGAGCCCCACCACCAGGCAGTTCCAAGGAGGCCAAGCGGTCTTGGAGCAGTGACTGCCGCTGGAGGAGATCATTTATGAGACTTGTAATGGAGGAGAGTCTTAATATTGGAGATTTCATCTGCTATGGCCATCGTCAATGAGACCTGCAACAAGCCTAGTAGCAGTCCAGTCTCTCCAGTGGAAGCCCAAGACTGGAGAGGATGAGTAAAGTCCATTAAAATTGCAGAAACCTCTCCTATCTTCATCACTCAAGCCCTGTCCTACAAGCTCCTCAACCAAGGATAGAGGAGTAAAATCCAAAAGGTAAAATTGCTTAAAATCCTCAGTAAAAGCAACCAGCTAGTCTAGCCAACAGGCTAAAAACAAACCTAGCTAAGCTAGCAGCAGTCGAGGCAGTCCAGTAGGCTGACAGCTAACTTAAGATGCAAAAGTCTGATGACTAATATCTTTTACCTTGTTAAAACGTACAGGTAAGCCAACCAGGATCTAAAAGTGTAACGTAAAATATGTCAATTTGTGACAGAGCTTCTGACGGACAAACACAACACCGACACATGCATATTTATGGATTTTCATTGGATATGGTATTGGTAGGTAAGGTGAAAGGGAGGATGGGGGAGAGAATTATGGGTATTTAGATGGAGGAGAAAGAAAGGCAGAAGTTTTATGTTAATATATCCCTTGTTAAAGTGCCAAATATTTTCAGGAAAGGAACAATGGTGCATATATACACATACTATGTCTGCTTTTGTATGTGTACATGAAATGAAATGTGAAGATGTTACTTTGGGCTCTGAGCAACTGTGATGGCATATTTCACTTTCTTCTGACATTAAAAAGACGGAACAGTTAATTGAAAAGGTAATCAACTGTTTAATTCATAATGAAAATAATCATCCGTTGCAGTCCTGCATATCACAGTATGTATTATTCTACAATAGTGCTTATGTTGCCAACAGAAGCTCCACACATTCACTTCCTCTTTCTGTTTGTCTGACACAAACAACCACACAAAACTTTGCCCATCTCCTGCACTCATCCTGTCGTTATCATGCAGTCAGCCAGGCGTGAGACAGCACCACTTTGGACGTTAATGCTACAGCGGGCTGGAAGAAGGCCGCTGACACCAAAACTGAGCTCACCCTGCTCCACTCCTCCATCCCCCCCGCCTGCCCGTCTGCCCGTCTGCCTGCCTGCCAGTCGTTCTCACGCTGAGTAAAACGTCCATGTAGATCCCAGATTAAACACTGCCTCTCCTGCTCGTCTTCTGTCAGTACATATTCATAACAAGTCAAATACTACAACCGCAGACCTTCCCATATCACTTTACGATGCTGACGATGAGCTGGCAACGTTCTCTTCACAGGCATGTACTCGACTCGTCGGGAACACCAGCTGGTATCGCCGCCAGAGGTACGGGAAGTGTTGTTGTAGCATGACATGATAGAGACAGTTACTGATGGTGCGAGTCGCCCTACGGTGCCGCATGTAGTATCTCAGGATGAAGTCTGGATCCAGATTCGTGGACATCCAAGCAACCACTCGTTGAATAATAAATGATGAGGGAAAGCGAGGCGGCAACTGCCAAAGCAGAAATGCTGAGGAAGGAAAGAAAGTAAATAAGGAAGGACTGGCACAAATTTAGCAAGATATTATTAGATGGAGAGACACTAAATAGAGATAAAAAAAAAAAAAAAGGAGAAACAGGAAACAGAGAAAAGAGAGATAAACAAGTTAACAAATTTGTTTGTGCTGCTGTGTGATTTGTAAAAAAACTTGCCAAAGATCTAATACATCTGCAACACATTTGAATCTTTTCTTTCAAATCTAACTTCAACCATTGAGAGAAATCCTTGTAGTTGTGATGCAGAGATTTAAGAAAGGATTAAGCTGGGTAAAATATTCATCCAAATTAGTTCTCAAAGGATGCTCCAAGCGCTGGTGAATCGGAAAAAAAAACAACTGGCCTATTATATGGAAAGTCAGAAGTTCAGCGTTATGCCAGACAGCGTATCAAACAACATTTGAGATCAATCTGTTATCAAATGTTTTTGTGTTTCAACCAGGATGTTCGGTAAACACAAGAGCATTTCATCAGGCAGATGCTTCTATTTTCCTCTAAGTGAGAAAACAGTGAACATGCTGCGCGCTGCCTGTGCTATCAACTTGTGTTTTCATGCCGCTGTGTTGTTTATCTCTGGTGTCCCCATGGTGACAGGATTTATGCTGCTGGTCTGTGCTTCTTTTTTACAGACTGTTCACCTGCAGGTAAAGGTCTGGGGAGATTGTAATGGAGAGGAGAAGACTGAGGAGGCAGAGGTTAGACTAACACGGTCCATTTGGTCAACTGTTTCTAATTACACAAACACATACCAAGCATGATAACAGTGGGTAAAGACATTGTTGTTCATGCAGGCATTGCTTTATTTCCACAGTGCAGCTGCCAACCCAAAGAAGGAAGCAGCGGAGGCAGCTAGAAGTGAGACATGACTAGGTCTCGGCAGAATAAAATCTAAATATTTAAAACCGCAGCAAACATCAGGCTTTTGGGGTGAGTCTCTCAACACACAATGATTAAGAGGCACAGTAAAAGACAGATATCAATTTCTGATATTAGTAACAACAGACCAGAATCCAAAACACATTCATAAGACATGTTGTGTATTAAATTAAGGGCATTACATTTACAAGACCATATGCACAATTTTGATTCAAGTATTTTTGATCGGTTATGCATGTCGGTCTATAGGTTCATTTGCATTCTAGGGTTTGGTACTGAACTCATTACTTCACGTTGGATCAATTGGTACCAAATTTCAGTACCTTGCAGGTCTGAGAGTGAGCGCAGCCCCGAAATAGGTTTTAAAAACACACATTTACTGACTGAAGCGTCTCACACGGAAGCTCCAACATTGACAGGAGCACCAACCCTGAGATACAAAAAGACGTGACGGATCCATTTTACCAACCTGAATGACGGCAAGCAGCTAGTTAGCATGACTAGCATGGGTAGCATAGCCGTGCTGTGCTGTGTGTAGCCCATAGACTGTATAAAAATAAGGTGTAGCCGCGGTGTCTGGTTTAACAGCACCGTGCTGGGCAGGTGACAGGTGTGTTTACAGTGTTTGTGTGCTCTGAAAGACGTCACAGCATGGATGTAAAGTCACATGGCACAATGTTTCTTAAAAATTAACTGCTTAGTTACTAGTTAATGGGTGTCAGTCTGAAAGCAAAATTAACCAAAACTGACATCCATCCCTATTTCAAAGCAATGATTTCACACTCCCTCTTTGTGGCTTGCCAAATGGGATCGTGGGAAATTGAAGTACAAGTCAATTATGCAGATTCTGTAGAGTTAGTCAACCAAAACATAAATTAAAACATCTCATCTCAAATAAATAAGAAAGAATGTCAGGCAGCATTCGGGCATACATCAATTACATTACTTGCCCACCACTTCCATCCTTGTTTTTTCTTTTTTTCATAGAAATAAAACCCATTGAATTCATTTTCGTGTATCAGCCCACGTTCATCATCTGTACGTGTTCGAGCCTGAATCTGATCCGAAATATACAATTGGACAGCATGAGCAACCCATGGAACAACATTAGCAACAGCCTTAGCAATTAAGACTATGGAACGGACGGCTGTCTGTAAGCATGCGTGAACAATCTGATGTCATCACGGAGAGGAAGTAGAGGTACCAACAGCAAACGAAGCATTCAGAGCAGCTGAGAACACAATGTTGACATATCCACCTTTTAGAATAGGGGTTAGGGTGCAAACTTGTTAGCAAACAGTTCCAGCAGACATCTAGCAGACACAGTGTAGCATTAGCATTCATTTGGAGTTGTGATTCTGGCCACCTGACTGATTTAGTACTCGCTCTCCTTTTACCTCTGTTTTGTTCTCCACCAACTCCTTAAGGTAATAACTGGCTTTTTAGCTACTAAATGCTTCACAATGATCACCAGCTAGTTGCTAACTTTGTCTATCTGCCATTTAGTGCTGGGCAGTTGGTTTGTCAGAGCTTTTTTTTTTTTCTGAGAACAGCTGCCTGCCTTTAGCCTTTAGCTATAATTCTACATGACGCACTCAGTCCAACATACAGTGAAAAAAACGGCCCTGGTCGAACAAAGAAATAGCCGAGACAGAGAATCAATCCAACTTTGGCCTTGTGGGGGCAATGTCTGTGATTTCAAGTCACACTGCCCTGCACACAAGCATCATTTTGACAAAAAAGAACGGACATTGTCCTGACACCGGAGTAAGTACCTTTCCAGCAGGACAGCAGCCGTACCTAGAGGCAGGAAGGGCTAGCACTGGCAGGTGGAGCTGTTTTAGGGATATCTTGACATTTAAAGTCTTAGTCTGGTATTTCAGAAGACTGGTAAATTCCTTTGTGAGGTAAAAAAAAGTTTGTTTTTTCAACAGTATGAAGCATTTAATTATATTTTGTGAAGGTTTGACTGATAATTGATCAGTTAAAAGTTTGCCAGCTTGTAGTTTTGATTCCACAGTCAACTGCAGTATGCAAGAAGTCCTTCCCTACACTCCCAAAGAGTGACAAGAGCTTAGCTAAAATAACTTAAGTCACTGCAACCCAACATATCAAGGTATCCATTCAAGCAGTGGTCACTTTTCATTAAAGCCACCTAAATCTCTTTGCAACAGCAAACAAATGAGGCCCAGAGCACACACAGCTCTCAGGTGAGTCTGAACACTGAGATCAAAAGAGCTCCTGGGCAGCTTACAGAGATTAAAGAGAAAAAGACAGGTGGACAAAAAGGGGGAGTCGAAAATAGTCTGTCAGCCTGTTTAAGGAGGGCATGTGATTTTCCGACACCAGCCAGTCAGGTTTTAGCATCTAGTGCTGAGATCAGACACTACGTGGTAAATTATGGACAGGGAAGGAAGGCTGAGACATGAAAGGTAGTAGAAAACAAGAGCAGGAGACAGAGAGAGTGCAGGAGGCACGGTACGTCTGCAGACAGTATGAAATCACATGTTTGACCACAGAGCTGCCAGTGAGCTGCAGAGGAATTGTTCATGTCCGCATTTTTATAGCAGAAAAGCTAAATTAAGCAAGTCATCCAATGTAGAGGACAAGTGATGGATGACGCTCAGCTTCACATCGCCTGTTCAGTACATTGTTCCACCTCCATTTAAAATCAAATGCTTCAAATCGATACTCCTTCTGTCAGCAGACCGGCAATCACTATTGCTGCAACAGTGCAAGGCTTTTTAGCCCAGTTTCAGATATACAGGTGCGACTAATTCCTCACTACAGATTAATTTTCAGAATACGTGTGATCTCACTGCCTTATTGAGAAGATTGCTGTTCCCGATTTTGCACAGCTGTGTAGAACTTATCCCATCCGAATACTAATTGATATTGGCAAAAGGACACCTTGCAACTTCTTTTCAAATTTAATGCAGTGTCAGCAGTATGTGTTCTCAGAGTGAGCTGGCTATCAGTGTTGGGGGTAACACGTTACAGTAATATGTTACTTTTAGCAGTAACAAAGTAATGTAATGCATTACTAATAGAATTTCAGTAATATTATTACAGTTATTATGTCAAGTAACGCATTACCACCCGGAGTGAAGTGGGGTTTTTTTAAGGATTCATCCACACTGCCATTCTGCCACCAGAAAAAAATATTATATCCCCCGAAGAATTTCCTGTTTCCAAAATTCGATGGCTGAGATGGCTGCATTACTTTCAGTTTACCAAGGAAAAGGACAACAACATAATAGTCAAGTGCAATCTATGTCTAGGGAAGCTGAGGGAATTCTCTACAAGCCTTAAAGGCAGATGTCTGGATTCATTTTGGATTTAAAATCCACTGGAACAGGCAAATATTCACAGATCCATCTCAGATTTTATAAATCAATATCGGAAAATTTTAAAGGAAGATCATTTTTAGTTGGAAAAATCAATTTTTTAAACCCAGCCCTACACCACTTACTCCAACACGCACCATGTCCGTGGAGGCAGATATGATGGATTATCTCAAATCTGCCCCTACAGTGGAAAGCCTGCACCAGTTTCAAGAAGAATTAAAGAAAATCACACTCCGTTATAATGCCCCAACACCATCAAGTCCACCAGTCTAAAGACTTTTCAGTCTTGGGAGTTTTGTGCTCACCCCAAAACGAAACCTTCTCCCAATGCACTGTGACAGGTACTTTAGTAGTATGGAATGGGCTGTATAGGTATAAGTCTAGACTAAATGCCTTCAATAGTTTTATCAGCCTTTGTTCAGCTGTAGGTTTCCTCTGTTTAACCTGTGTTTTTTGGGGTTTTTTTGTATTTTTAGGCTATGCTTAACCTACATATTAACATAATCTACGTGTGTTTAATATAGCCGAGCCTGAGTTCTTTGTGAAGTCTCCATGTGGGACTGAAATGAGCCATATTTCGTAATGATGAGTCATTCATCGTTGTGTTGGTCCCATGCTTAGCCTACCTCGTAACATACTGGTTTGTAAAATAGGCTCTATCTGGTGGCTGTATGGGCCTAATCTTCCAAGCGCACTTTTATTTTCACTCTTGAAATCACATATGTTTATACCTCGTTCTTCTGTGAACCTTAATAATAATAAAAATAGCATCGAATAAGAGATTCTATGTCTTGTCATGTCATTATAGGCTACATTATAGAAGGGTCTAGGTCTATTATGTTTCATATGAATAGGCCTACAATTAAAAATATTTATCCCTATGTCATAATTTATCAGACAAATCCTTTCTCTGCCTGCCTATCCCAGTGTGTTATAAAGGTCTAGGCCATTTAATTGTTCTATACGGGTTTCTGTTCTAAAGCTTCCTATGTCTGCAATGTAGCCGCAAGCTTTTGTGATTCCCACATTCAGATCCTGAGAGTGATTGTTATTTATTGTATAAAGCTGTGAGCCTCCACTGCACCTCTTACATTAAGCTGTTAGTACCCTACTGCTGTTTTTATAATGACTATGAACTATCACTTTGGATATTTTATTGGAGTTTTTCAATAGACCTAAAATGCCATTATATCTAGCCAAGGTTTCGGCTACTGCCTGAATGTTGCTTTCACACATAATAGAAAACAAAAAGAGAAGACGGGCTCTCACGCTTGCTGTTTCATGCCTACGCCGTCACTAGGCTATACCATATCACCCACCACTTTATTTATAATGAACTGCAATAAACTTGAGCTTCTGTGCTTTGATTACCCGAAACAACATCACACTCTTCCATTTTATAATGCCGAATCATGCTTCTGTGGTTATTTTGGTGAAGTAGTGTAATAAGTAACGTGTTACTCTACACTGACAGTTATTGCTTTCATATGAAAATAACTAGTAATTTGTAATATATTACATTTTAAATGTAACTTGCCCAACACTGCTGGCTAATTATGTGTGGGAGAGTTTCATGAGCTGATATTTTTAACTGAGTAAAGGTTAAGTTATAATCTCAGGCTGTGTAAACTGTACAGTGTAGTATAAACAGAACTGCATGTCTATCTACTGTCTGTTTAGTCGTCTGTTTGTTTATCAAGACCCCCCGCTATGTTACTGCAGCAGCTATTCTTCATGGGGTCCACACAGGTGACAATTAAAAAAAATACACTCACACATGATAACACATCATAAAGCAAGTCTAATGTAAATAAGACAAAGTTTATGACGTAACACAGCCATAAATATCATGATTTAAAATAAAACGTCCATGGAAACCTTTCACATCGACAGAATACTTATTAATTTCCAAGGTTTCTTCTTCAGTGATGGTGTCTTTCTAATTTTGGATTATATCCACGCTGCAATAAAAAATGGACAACATAATGTTGAATTAAATTACATTCATTTGGCAAACGCTTTGGTCCAAAGTGACTTACAACAGGTGCATTAAACCTCTGTTAGGGACATTAGCTAATATCAAAAATATTTTGGTTGGTGTATCCCTGCCAAATAAACAACTAAGAGTATCCTCAGTGCTATTGCTCACTCTCTCACTCTGTCTTCTTCTCTCTTTCTTTCCTTTTTATATGAAATTCCCATAAATGAAGCAAAGCCTGCGAGCTAGTTGAGACAGCCAAACTCATACATGTACAACAAAAGTACACGCCGTACTCCCCCCTGACTGCAGCATACATCCAAGGCACCCATATAATTACTGCTGCCACACTGCTCACACAAAGCTACGCTGCTGTTGCGGCTGCTGCCGTTTATATAACATTTCAACAGCCCCACCTCCACCCCAGCATCCACCTGTGGACTCTTAGTTAACGATGTATTGAAAGAGCTGGATAGGCCTCCAGCCCTCAGCCTTGCAGCCATTTTTTCCCAGTGGTCACTTGCAGTATGGCAGCAAAAAAATCCCCCTGCAGCCCAAAAAACATTTTCCCCAGAGACCATCATTATAAAAGAGACACCTCAAACTGCAAACAAGGTCAATTATGACTCTTTCCTTTATGAGTTTTTGATCCATGGAGGTTTTATATTTGTAAAACTTTCCTAAAGATGAGAAAAGCAATTTAAAAATCTATGACATCATCACAATGTTAAGTCTATGAGAGGGAGAAACACTGCTGTGCATATTCAGTGGGCGGCACGACGCAGAAGCAAACCCGGAAGCTATTTTTTGGCATATGCGCCAGCCGAGGCAATTCTTATTCTCATTTTCGGTTTGGTATCCAGCTTTTATAATACATCCATGCCCCTAAAGAGGAAGTTCGTAGGCAGCAACAGTAGTTTCATTAGTCTATGATAACAACAACTCCAAAAAGTGTGTGTGCACGTGTGTGGTGAGCCCAGACGACATGTTGGTTATACAGTTTGTTCAAGCTCAGGATATTTTGATAGCTCATCAGAGGACCTGACTGTGACGGAAACTGTTAACACACTGCAGCACACCGGAGCATACCTAATGTGAATCTTGGAATGATTTTTCTATTTTAGAAAAGTTACGACTACAACCAAAAACCAATTTTGATTTTCTAACCAAAACATTGATTCAATGTGATGTGAGCAGCCTACATTTCTGCCAATTTCCTCAGATGTAATTCTGCACAATCACCTCCGAGCTTTAATACAGTTTAAACAGATAAAATGTTATTATTATTATTACAGTTTGGAGCTGGAAAATCAACCGAGTGGTCACACAGACTGTTTCTTGATGCATCCGTTATTCAAATCATCAAGTTGAAGGGCCTTTAAGTAAGTCGCTGTTTTCTTATCACGTCAAAGGATGCTGCTCTGCGGCTGACCTTACTGTCTGCAGAACTAGATTAACAAAAAGAGGATTTTCACAACGGATCAATAAAGCATAACATTATCATGCGAGACACAGCGTTTCTCGGACGTTAGCTAGGAGAAGCGAACGGCTCGCCATTTTCACTCTGTGGCATCCAAACAACCCAAGACAATTGTAGCCAGTTGACCTTTGGGTTTCATAACCATTAGTCAATATCTGCTGAAAGCAACTGATGGCCAAATGCATTGAGAAGCTGTAACACACACACACACACACACACAGAACAAGCTAAGCCTCACTGCATGCGACAGCACACTACAACACAAAACCACACACACGAAATATAAACATACCCTCCAGCACATTAAAACACACTCATGAACAAAAACACCAACACTCCTTCCACCTCCTCCTCCTCCTCCTCCTCCTCCTCCTCTTGTGATGAAGTGGGTCTCCAGACAGGCTGCTGAGGTAATGGGCCGTGCTCCTCTCATCTCTTCCAACTTCCTCTTCTGTCTCTGCTGGCGTGAATACCAGCCAACATCCTAGACACAAGCCATGACTTCGTGTCCCGACTTCTCCTCTCCTCAGTCACCGACACAGCTCTCCGTCTCTGCCATAAACCTCTTCCTTTTTTTTTCTTTTTTTTTTTTATGTCTTGCTTTAAGGACCACTAGGTAGTTAATTTGGCCGAGAAATAAAATAAATATATTAGGTATGTCATGAGCTGAACTACAGGATCAGGGCCAATCCTTTTCCAAACCATTGCCCCCCTCCCTCCCTCCCTCCCTCCACCCCCTCCCTCCCTGCACCGCCGCTGCTGAAATGCAGTGCAGTGTACAGTGTTGTGCGAGCATTTTGACCCACAAATGAACAGCGGGGCGTACAAAATAAATTAAACAAAATCCAGCAATATGGTAATTTTCTTGTCTACTTCGGTGACATTTTGCAGTTGAACTACACCTCTTAAGTGCTGCTGTTGGCTGAAACTCTATTTGAACTCCATTTGAGGCTTAAAGAGAGAGGCTGTCTAAATCTAAATCCACATTTTTCTGCTACAACTGATCCATAATGACACTCCTCTGTTCACCGATATTATATAAAATACTGTAGGAAAGCTGTTATACTATACTGTAGCTATACAGCTAGGAAACATATAGAAATAGCTCAGTGTAAGCTAGGTGTGCCCCATGAAGAAGGACTAAGTAGAAAAAAAATTAATATTGGACTGAATATTGACAGATGTTCAATATCTAGGGTCATAGATGAGGATTAAAGCTGGGCAACTAACTTTATTTTAGTGCAGACGTTTGAAAACTGAAAGCTACCATCAAATCTCTGGTTGAATTCAGTCTTGTTTAATAAATATTTAGTCAAATCCTGATGTAAATCATAACTTTGCCGGTTTTAAACTGCATTTTATTGAAGCTGATTTGTATGGCTGCTTGTGTTTAGACGTTTTCACATCGCTACTAATACTCAGATACCGTATCAAAGTATTTCAGGCCCTAATCCGCACTGGGAGCAAAAATCAGGATTGGATAATCCCTGTTATTCTTCATATATGTTATCAATTCATCTATAATTTCTTGGTCTATTCCGTACACACATCTATTGCATGTCTGTCCGTCCTGGGAGAGGGATCCATCCTCTGTCGCTCTTTCTGAGGTTTCTTCTAAGTTGGTTTTTTACCATATTTGAATCGAGGGTCGTTATATTGCTGTACAGATTGTAAAGACTGTGATATTTGGCTACACAAATAAAGTTGACTTAACTTAACTTGATTACATATATAAAAAGAGTAAATAAATATTATTACGTATGTTTTATAGGTGCAAGTTGAAGATGAACTAATTCAGTCAACACCATGTTGGTCCCTTCATGTCCACAGCTGCTGTATGTTCAGACCAGCTTACCTCCACAGAAGAGGACCTCTGCACTCGTGGTGTTGTTGTTTAGTCCCCATACTTCCTGGGAGGCTCAGGTCAGGGCTAAAGAAAATCTTTTCTGCAGTGTGTGTACACCATTAGCTCCCTATAAACAATCTAAATATGAATATATCAAGATGAAGGAAGAAAAGGAAAGAGTATAAAGTGTTGGTGGATAAACGACTTTAAGGTCACTCCTTTCTGTTGGACAGGAAAGTTAATTAGTCTACACACCGACCAAATTAATCATTTAATTAATCACTGAGCTGATAATTCTCAGTACAGCCAAAAAAAAAAAAAAAAAAAAGTTGTTTGAGGGTGAGGAAAACCCTTCAAGGAAAAATTACTGCTCCTTTAAGCCTCACCACAGTCAACACACTATATCATCAGCCTACCATAATCCACCGCTGCAGACAGCTGCAGTGTCTACCACGTAAGTGCCATCCACACTGAGCTGTCTGTCTGTGGCGGCACTCCAGCTTTTCTCCCCGAGCCGGTTAAATAGCACAGGTTACCGGCTGCCTCTTTGGGCTGTTTTAGAGAGGCGGGCTTGTGGGTGGCAGTGGTGCTTTCCATGCCCTTTTAAGAGACTCATACATCATGCCTTCCAGGACTGTAAAATGCCATGATAATGCCACATTAGTGATTAATACAGTACATCCACTAAACCCTAATGTGATGCATTGGGCTTTCAAATGTTGAGAAATGAATCTGAATGTGATAAAATGCAGTCAGTGAGATGGAGTGGCTGGAGGGGGTTGGGGGGGCAGATTAGAAAGCACACAATCCTCCCTGATGGGTCACTGACGGTAGTCTCGTGCTGCTCTGCTGGCAAGAGCGAGGAGATTCTAGCCACACAATAATCAACCAGTGAAGTGGTAAGGCCACAGGTTGTGTGTAATGGCTAATTACTGTTGCTGTAAACAGCCAGAACCATTACATTTGCGGTGCTGTTCCAACAAGGCTCTGGTCAGAGGAATAGACGAGTGGCTAATTAGTGTCTGTGTGATACGGAGCTCAGGGTCTGGCTGATATCAGGTTGCATATTAAGGCTCAGAGTGTGATAGGGTCCTCCCTGCCCTGCAGTGCTCCGGGGGTATTTATATATATATATATATATAATTGAAGCATGGAGCGAGTGCAGGCCAGGCGCATTGAGCTGATTCACTCTGGCAGACACTGATGTGGCTTGTCAGTGTGATCAATCAGCATTTAATCATGGTTGTAATCGCAGCCGGCAAAACAAACACAGGCAAAGCGGGGAGGGGGAGGGGGGGAGTCCATTCATTCACGTATGTAGCACACATGACCTACAGCTCATAATGACATCATTACTCCCACTTATCTCCAAATTAAGAGCGTCGTTTTCTCCGGGAAATATTCGGCTGAGTTGGTTAGCCGCCCCCACACCCTGAGGCGTCTCGTCTCGTGATCAGTTTAGGAAGCAGTTAGTAGATGATGGTTTAAACAATTGAGACAATCATTAAATACACTCACCGGCCACTTCGTTAGGAACACCTGTGCAATCTAATGCAGCAGCTCTGCCATAAATTCTACACTCATGAGGCTGATACATTTCCAGGTTTTGTTGACATATGTACTGAAAAGTGTTCCTAATATTCTGCTTCTCTCGTGTATGTTAACGAGGTGGGCAAAATATTAGGAACACCATTCAATATAATGCACTCCAGTACAGAATCACCACCCACTATGACCTCAATAATAAACATAAAGTAGAATTATCACCTTTCTGACAATGTCAACCAAAACTGAAAATGTATAAGCCTCATAAAAGTAGAATTTATGGCAGAGTCTGCCATATTGGATTGCATTAGATTGCACAGCTGTTCCTAACGAAGTGGTTGATATGTGAAATAATTCATCTGCTCTTTTTCTCTGAAGGTAATATTTTTATTTCATATTTATTTTTTATTATCTTAGCAGAGGTGGTCTTGGCTTCGGGTGAATCGGCTCACCT
The DNA here is from genome assembly GCF_910596095.1 of Thunnus maccoyii. Classification (NCBI taxonomy): domain Eukaryota; kingdom Metazoa; phylum Chordata; class Actinopteri; order Scombriformes; family Scombridae; genus Thunnus; species Thunnus maccoyii. Next base: position 23,171,802 of record NC_056550.1, read on the forward strand.
CCGCCGTAAAACAATTCAGGGAACAAACATGAAAAGAATATTAACACATCGTGATTGGACAAACTTTAGGGGCTGGTTGTCAAGCATGACGAGAATGAAACCACAGCAGCGAGTATCAAAAACTGTCAAAAAACAAACAATCAAACCTTCATGAATTTTAAGAGTTGCAGGGTTTTGTTTTTGATTAGATGCACCTGCTAATAAAGACTTTCTGGTCTGCAAGAACTTTGCAGTAACTGTACAAGTACTGAGAGTAGAGCCATTTGTTGCAGAAAGCACGGACAGAATCGCAGACTTTGATAATAAAAATGGAATCAACACAGAATATCGTGGATATTTGCCAAAACGAGGAGGCAATTTATAAAAAATCTGGCTTAAACTGAACGAACAGAAATAAACCAGAGAATCTCTTGCGTTTTGGTGTCATTTATAGTCGTGATGCTTCTGTCCTCTGCTGTCTGGGACGGAGTTACATCAAGGGCGAGGCTCAGCTCCTCCAAACACACACACACACACAAACAAACACACACCTGTCTCAAAAAAGATGCAGAAAAAACAAGTCTATGTATTTGTAGCTTTTAAGCTGGATTACTGCACTTCCTTATAATCAGGCTGCCCCGACAAGTCTCTAAAGACCCTCCATCTGGTCCAGAACGCAGATGCAGGTGTACTTTCACAAAAACTAGGAAAAGAGATCATATTTCTCCCGTTTTAGCTTCTCTACACAAGCATCCTGTAAAACCAAGAGTAGAATTTAAAATCCTTCTTCCTCACCTACAAAGCCCTTAATGGTCGGGCACCATTGTATCTTAAAGAGCTCATAGTTACCCCAGTAGAACACTGTGCTCCCAGTATACAGGCTTACTTGTGGATCCTAGGCCTCCTGTGGAACCGTCTTCCAGTTTGGGTTCAGGAGGCAGAAACCTTCTTTATGTTTAAGAGTTGAGCTAAAAACTTTCCTTTTTGATAAAGCTTATAGTTATGGACCAGCTCTTAAGTTATGCTGCTATAGGCCTAAACTACCAGGGGACTTCCCATGATGCTCCTCTCTCCTCCTTTCTCTCTCCATCTGTACGCATTCATGCCCCATTAATGCATGTCACTAACTCGGCATCTTCCCTGGAGTTTTGTGCTTTCTCGTCTTGTAGGTGACCTTCGGTTGCGGGAGGCCTGCTGCCCCCGTGGTCCCACTTGACGCCCACTGCCACTACTATCATTATAACTCTATATTTCTATTATTATTGTTATTGTTGTTATTATTGTTGCTTCTGTGTCTCTCTCTCTCCTCTCTCTCGCTCCCTCTTTCACTCTCAACCGGTCAAGGCAGATGGCCGCCCACCTAGAGCCTAGATGTGCTCGAGGTTTCTTCCCGTTAAAGGGGAGGTTTTCCTTATCGCCGTCGCCAAGTGCTGCTCACGGGGGGGAATGTTGAGTCTCTGTAGATTAAAGAGTACAGTCTAGACCTGCTCTATGGTAAAAGTGCCATAGTGACATAACTTCTGTTGTGATTTGACGCTATATAAATAAAACTGACTTGACATTTTCTCTTTGTGGAACAGACTATGTAATAACGTCTCTATTTCTGAACTATTTCAAATTTCTGCCCTGCAACTCATTTTGTTAGTATCATTAACTTGAATGACAGAATTTTGTAAAATCATACACAACAATAAAGCCAGTACAATAATAATGCAATCCCATCATCGTAATACGATACTCGTTAAAGATGATAAACAATAAAAATCAGTCCAGTCCTCCCACAAATGCAGTTTTCTGTTTTGGACACACATTTGTGGATGAGGACTGAATCCGATTTCCTGGATTTCTCTCTCCAGCACCACAGCCTGCAAAACTGATCCACAGTAACACTAACTGGGATGGAGATGTACTCTGACCACTCAGCATCCTCGCAGAGATGCTGGTTTGGGCAAAAAAAAAAAAAAAAAAAAACTCTGAAAGAGGGTGAAAGCAGGCTTTTGTATTGTTCACCAGCTCTGCTCGGATGGGAGGATGCTGTGTTTTGGCTCGGGATATGCCCTCCCCTTTTTTTTTGGCATCCTTGAAAAACAAGTGTACCAAAGTGCTTATTTAGGAAGAATCATGTCAGGCAGGTTGCAGACACGCTCATGTATAAACATAAAAATTAAACGCGATGAGCCGTCTGCACGTTTGGAAATAAAAATGCTATCTGACAACTACTATGTGAGGTGACACATTATACATGCATATAGATGGAAATGTTGCACGCTGATGCCGTCCCCCCCCCCCCCCCCGTTTGTGCGGCGCTCTGCTCCACTTCCATCTGTCACATCACACTGACTCCCGTGTTCCTGCAATCCTCCCTACGGTCATTCATCACAATGTCACTCAAACGCTGACTCGGGTCCCTGGAGTGTCATGGTAATGCCGTCCCCCTCTGTGTGTGTGTGTGTGTGTGTGTGTGTGTGTACTCATATTTTGGTGTGTGTGTGTGTGACTAAATGCGTGTGTGTCTATGTGCATTCATGCATGCTGGTTTTCTATTTTTGGAGGGGGGGGGGGGGGGGGGGGCGTGGCGGTGGTGGTGTTTTTTTTTTTTTCAGAAGGCGCCGGAGATATGAAGGTGTGTCGCTGTAGTGACAAGAGAGAGAGAGAGAGAAGAGACGGAGAGCGAGTCGACAACAGAGAGGAGTGGAGGAGAAGTCAGGAGGAGCTCGGCAGTAGCAACAGGCAGAGGGCAAAGAGGATGACAGTGCCTTCTAGTAGCCTCTCTGTCAACATGATTATCTTTGAACCCAGCTTGACGTCAAAGGCGTGTCACACAACATGCAAGATGGTTACTAAGGGGAGTCAAGTGGAGACTCGCTAGGCAGGCATAGGAAGGCAGTGACAGAGCCGTGCTAGCTTTGCGTTAACTCCCCGAAGATTCGACGACATGAAATTATGAAAATCACATGTTCTGGCGGCAGATACTAAGCAAAGGGGGGGGGGAATGCTCACTTGTAGCTTCGCTGCAGCTCACTGCAATATGGATCAGAGCTCCAAGGGAAGCATCAGTCTGCAGGCATGAATAGAAAATCACTACAGCCGACGTTTGATCCACCATTGTTGTTTCCCAATTAGTGTCTGTGCATTGAGTGTCTCTCAGGATGAAACAAGACGATATCAATCCTACAGTAACGGATACGGACCTAGAAGCTTTAATGTCTTACGTTATGTACATCTGAGGTGTGATAATGCCGTTGATGTGCTCTGTTAATGACATCAGAGTCGACTCTGTACAAAATGAAAAGCTCATCAAAGCGCATTAGATCCCAGAGGCAGCTCTACTACAGTGCTGTTTGCATTGTACATGCATCACTGGTCATTTTTAAGGCTGACAAGAACTAAAAAAAAAAAAAAAAAAAAAAAAAAAAAAGAAGAACATCTCGTTATTACAGATCTGTATCAGCTCCAAACTGTGTTGTACATTTAAAAAGACAGTCAGGCTGCTACAGTAGTTAGGCCACTGTCCGTTACATCACCCTGTGTCACGTATATGATGACTCTGCTCTATAAAGAGAGGGAATAAGAGGAGAGCTTTCAATGTGGTTTTTTCCAGCTGTTCCAGTCAGCCATTGGTTTCACTTCTTTTCTTTTGTGCAAATATGAAAATCTATTGACAGAATCTTGAAACTCGCTTGAGCAGGTTCGCTCTTTTTAGCAGCAAAGTACAAAACATTCAGGTAACGTTAGCGAGCGTTTAGCCGACGCTATTGTCTCAGACAGATTATAGCAGCTGTAGATAGTTAACGGGGAGCAGTTTAGGTCTCGGGTAGCACTAGTAAATTATATGAAGTCTTCTGTGCTTCCAGAGCGAGCTGTGTGAAATCTGATAAATTGCCTCAAGTGATGTCACTTGAGTCCACATCAGCTGGGGCTGAAGACTACAAGTTTGAAATAATAATAAATAAATCTGCAGATATGTAGTTAGAAAGAAGTGAGGCTACCATTCCTCTGTTACCTGCTCCTCATCTCTGCTTGAGGCTACCACCAAGTGTTGGCAGCTGAATTGCATTGTGGGTAATGTGGGCACTACATTTTGACAAGGAAGTAGAATGAGTGAAACAAAAAAGATGATATCTATGGTTCTGCTACATCGATTTTAATCCTTTTTTTTTTGTTTCTGCACTTATTGGAGTGCAATGCTAAATGAGCGGAGAATTCTTTAATATACGTACGATAACTTGACAACAGGACAAAATTTAACTTTCGGCTGGTTAATGTGCCAGTGTTTGTACTGCCAGAGACTGTCTGTGAGAGAATAGAAACATCCTTCTGTAACATCACACGGAAACCTGAACTGGACTGCGTGTTTCGTGTTTAATTCAACAACAAAAGCTGCGTGTCGACACTTCTCAGCTTAAACAATCCAGCTAACAACTTCTCATCAGTTTCAGAAGTCATAATCTCCCAGTAATCTCCCAGTAATCTCCCAGTTAAAATCAGGGTTCAAACACATTTCTATGACTTTTCCATGATTATTAAGTAATTTTCCAAAAGTTTTCAAGGCCTTGAAAATGCTATTTTTACAATTCCATGACTCCTCCAGGTTTTTCATGATCGTGTGAACCCTGTAAAATGTCATGCATATCATAGTGATATTTGAACAGTTGTGAATCAGGGCCTCTGGTGTTTGGATCCAGTCACTCATGAAAAATAAGGTGTAAAAAAAGTTACAACAAAGTGTCAACGCTGCTCATTTCATGTTCAGGTTATTAAACATAATCAGACCTTTATACCTTCACCTTAAAACTGTCAGCCAACAAAGTGATTACGGATCTAAATTGAATCTTTGAGGTTTAGTTATTTGTCACTCGCTGACAGCTAAAGTGAATTTGATTCGATCAGGGATTTGAAGAGTTTAAAAAAATACTGATTAGCAGATTGGATGCTGGATTCAGATTCATTAAAATGTCATCGAACCGCAACCCTGTTCATAGTCACGTTCTTATTATTATGAGGTAAGGCAGTGCAGACTTTTGAAAATCAATCTGCACTTAAACTGCATTACCAGGCTATAATAGTGCCAGACCAACAAAAATAATGTGTTGATGTTTACTGTGATAAATTACACGACTCAAGAGTCTGCCAAAATGCTTGAATAATGGAACACCAGAAAAAAATAAATACATCCAAAACTCTGCAAAAAACCCCTAAGTAACAATGATTTGTGGTTCATGAGGTAAACTTTACAGATGCTGCGGTATGGTCCTTTAAAAACACAACGACAAAAATCCTTCACAATGCCGTCTAAAAGGCATCTCGGAAGATCTTGACCGGCCTTATCAGCAGATAAACGAGATTGTGCAATTAGAGCTTCAGTACTCCCTTTTCTAACATTCACATAAGCAGCGTGCTTGTCAGTTTCTCACTGATGGACTTAATTAACAATCAGTCGGAGGGAGTCTGAGTATGCAACGAGCTCTGCTGCTGCTGCTGCTGCTAGGATTATCACTGGTTCAAGAAAACAAGATCATATAACGCCAAATTTCAGCCTCCCTGCATCGGCTTCCCCGTTCGTTTTCACATTGATTTTAAAATTTTACTGTTTTGACCTTCAAGGCTTTACATGGCCAGACTCCTTAATATATCAAAGATCTATTAACCCCTTGTGTGCCTGAACGCCTGCTTAGATCAGCTGATAGTGGATTTCTGGTCGTTTCACAGAGCGTGACTGAGGGCGATCAGGCTTTTGCAGTCCGGGGCCCCCAAACTCTCATATCTGCGTGAATTTCATTTTTTGCATTTATATTTTATTATTATTGTCTTATTGTGTCTTATCTTCTCGTGAGGCACTCTGCAACATTGTTAAAAAAGTGCTATATACACAAAGTTTTTTATTTTTATTATTATTATTATTAAGCGGGTGTTTAGAATATTGTGTTTTGGACACAAAAATTTGACTTCTCTCTGAAGTAAAATAAAGTTTCAGTGTTTTTTGGTTTGACATGAGTCACTGCATTTCACTAACATAGCACCAGCTAGCTTTAATCTATGTCCTCAGGTTTTACAAGCACAGTATTGACACACAACAACAAGACAGCATGCTGTTACGCTCCATAGTAGCTAAATTCCAGGGAGACAATTGACACCAGCAACAATCATTATAATACATACATTTTAGCTGTTTGTTTCCTGCTCTGACAGTTCAGCAGGTACAAAAATGTCCTTTGAATGTTCTGATTTGTTGTAAAAAAAAGAAAATAATTGTAAAAAAAAGACGGGATTTCAGTGAATTTGCTATTCACTATGACCCAAGACTAACCAATTACTTTCCTTCAGTGACTAAAATGCTGTATAGACCTGTTGCAGTACTGTATGTGCCAGTAAGCACAATGCTATTATGTGAAGGCTGAAGACAACAACAAGGCAACAGCAGAGAATATATTTGCAGAATAAAGCTTGTGAGCCAACCTGTGCAGCCAAACACAAAAGTCCCAAGGAGAAAACACAGCAGGAGACTCCCAGCATAGCAGCGTGGGAGGAAAAGAGCAGCTATCAGCATACATCAAGTCATTTTACTGGCAGAAAAAAAAAAAAGAAAAAGAAAATCATCTCTGGAAAACTTGCAAGAGTCAGGACACGCAACCAAAAACACCTCAGAGTCCTCTGTGAGCTGGGAGGCTGCAGAGAAGCTCTGACCCTAACTGATCCCAGACCACAGCTGACATTTAAAAGCAGACATGAGAGGACTCACGGTTTTGAAGTCGCTGTGGCTGCACTCTTGGCCTTGGTAGCGGCAGTAGAGCATCATCTCTTTCAGGTCGTGCCCGACTCTTTCGATGAACTCCTTCATGCTGAACGCCTTGGGCCTGTAGGCGGTGAAGTTGGCTTTTTCCTGCAGGAAAGCCAGCACGTCGGGTTCGGCCAAGTGCGGCTGGGGGATTGTCAGATGCACATCCAGCAGGGCCAGCAGCTCTCCGGCGTGGTACAGGTCGTTACGCGTGAGGCGGCTGAAGCGGTAAGCGTTTAGGTTACAAATGGTTACTGCTGGGAAGACTAAGCTGCTCGACACCACGGCGTCCAAGCTGGTCACATGAGGGTAGGAGAGGAAATAGGCCAGGCGCTCGGCGCTCTCCAGGGCCAACAGTCCCAGGCAGGCGAGCAGAGCCGCGGCCCAGAGCAAGCGGCGTGCACTGGGCTGACCGTAAGGGAAGACGAAGCGCAGGCCGTGCAGCGTGCTGGTGTGAGCGAAGGCCTGCCAGGAGGTTGGGCGCAGGCTGGAGCTCTCCTGGCTCCCTTGACTGCCACAGCTCTCCTTTAGATCCATCATCAGCCCTCCAGCTCCTCAGCCAGGGAGCCCCCTGCTGCACTCACACCTGCGCAGACGGACAGGAAACATCAATAAATACCTTGGATTCAAATCCCATAATCATACAGACGGACAAAGAAAGAGAGAAGAAAGGAGGCACAAAAGAACAAAAGATAAAGACAAAAAAAAAAGTGGAAGAAATGAAACAGAGACATGCAGCGAACACTGATAGGAAAACATGAGAAAACAACAAATTTAAAGCCAAACAGCAACTGACAAAGAGGAAGTACACATGAGATGGAAAAGAGCTCCACAGCCCAAATAACTACTCCAGAGAGAAAGAGGAGAAAGATGCTCCCTCGGGGCATCCCTCTCGTCTCCACCTCCACTCTCAATCACTCCCTTGAGCTGAGAGTTACTGTGGCTGCCAACCCGCCTGTGGCTGCTACTACACCCCCGCACACACCACACACACTCTACCCAAATCCAAAACTAGCCCCCCCACCCTCCTCCTCCTCCTCCTGCCACGACCCCACTCCCTCCCATCCTCTGTCACCCCCTGTGACTGCTCGATTTCATTGACAAGAATCCCAGAGGTAAGTCCTCTGTGATACCCGGAGCGAAAGGTGAGAGTCACTTAAGCTGCAAGCCAATCAAAGCTGCCTCTGTGTATTTAACGTCCCGACTCATATCCATTCAAAAACACACACGCGATAACTCTCTCGTGCATGAGTGCGCACGCAGATTCACACACACACACACACACATCCAGGCTTCTCAGGATCTCCTGCCCCCCCCCCCCCCAACTAATGACAAGCCTAAGCACCTCTCTTGTTCAGCCTAGCGAGAAGACATCCAGCCGGCGCGAGTGTGTGTGAGTCTGAGAGCGCACGTGTGTGTTAGTGCGTGTGTGTGTGTGTGTGTGTGTGTGAGAAAGAGAGAGAGAGAGAGAGACAGTGAAAGAGAGAGAGAGAGAGAGAGGAAGAGGGAGAGCCGTTGATGATCAAAGCCGCTGGTTAGTCTTGCTTGCCGATCCAAACTCCTCCCGTTTTCCTCTGGCCAGATACATCCGCTTTCCCTCCTCTTCCCAGCTCATCTGTGGCGGCGGCGAACAACAGCGGAGCCGGGAGAGACAGGAGGCGCACACACCAACACACATGCTGGCACAGAGAGAGAGAGAGGGAGAGAGAGAGAGAGGGAGAGAGAGAGAGAGAGAGAGAGCGAGAGAAGGAAGGAGGGGGGAGAGAGGAGGGAAGATGACACTCTCCTCGCTTGCTCTCTCTCCTCAGCAAAGTCTCTTATTGAATATGTTTGCTCCCTCCTCCTCCTCCTCCTCCTCCTCCTCCTCCTCCTCTTCCTCCAACACCACTACCTTTGCTCTCATTTGTCTCTCAGCCTTTCATATTTCCACATCTCGTCACCACAAACAAGAGTGATGGATGGATGCAAAACGGGAGGCTGTCGGGAGAGACAGATAGTAGAGAGGAAAACAGTGGTGGTTGGTTGGTTTGTCGGAGGCGGGGTGGGGGCTTTTGGGGAGTGGGGGGGTTGTATGTCACGGGAAGTGAAGCAGAAGTGGAGACGGAGGAGTAGGGATGAGGACAAAAATAAGATGGGGAAAACTAAAAAAAGAGCGAGCAAGGAAGTGCGGTCACACGGGCTGCACGGCGATGTCACACGGAGGAAAGTAATTCAGACGCATAACTTCACACATGTGCACAGGAGAGAGACGCAGACCGAAAGGGGAATAATAAGTAAAAACAGAGCGTGTCTGTCATACATAACGAAACGCTGGAATTATGAGCTTGTATATGTTATTTATGACATTTTATACTTGAGAGTAGCAGAGTGTTTTTCAATCAAGAGGCGGTCAGAGAGAGAGAGAGAGAGAGAGAGAGAGAGAGAGAGAGAGAGAAAACAGCCGGTATGTGAAGAGATACAAGGAGACAGGAGGAGGGAGGTGGTGAGAGAAAATAAAAGAAAGGGTGTGAGAGTGTTAAAAGGTGGAAAGAGGAATATAAAACAGCTTCTGTGTGTATTTGGATTGACTAGAAGGAGGCAGGTTGTCAAAATGATATGTGATGATAAATCAGTCTTATTCATTTCATTAATTCCAGCTGAGAGAAAAGTTGAAAGCTTGTTGAACTGGATTATGAAAGAAACAAAACCAAACAATACTGGATGTTTGAGGTTGATACCAATATTAATGTCTGGGAGCTAAAAAAAAAACATATCAGCAAATGTACAATAGCCAATAGAATATTCAATATTAAATAGCTGTGAGAAAGACATTTTACAGAACTTAACACTAACTAACAGATAACAAAGAGGGCTCTAAAGTTCACTGGAAATTAAACAACACAAATATATTCACTATTTATTATTATGAGTAATTACAATAATGTACTATAATTAGTAATATATAAAAAATGCAGCTTGTAGAACTATGATGAAGTATACTGAGCTAGATCTTTGAACAATTTTGATTGATCTTCTTGTATTAATTCATCCTTTATTCACCAGTACTCTTATATTTCTGTCTACTGGTGCTACAGGGAAGCTTTTTCCAACCATCAATTATGTCAACAAATTCAACTCTAAGGCTGCAACTAACAATTATTTGCATTATTGACGAATCTGTTGATTATTTTCTCGATTAATCGATGAAGAAGAAGATGATGAAGTTGTTTGGTCTGTGTAAATGTCAGACAAATGTCCACAACCCAAAGATATTCAGTTTACTGTCATATAGAGGATTAAAGAAATCAGATGATTCACATTTGAGAAGCTGGAATCTGAGAATTTGGACTTTTTTTTATAGTTGACAATTGCTATTTAATAACATTTCATCCACATATTACTCTTGTAAGGTATTTTTACAAGACAATGTAACAACCTTCTTGTAACATTCACAAGGGAGGCAAAATATTAGGAACAGTTTCACTAAACTTATACATTTTCAGGTTTTGTTGACGTTGTCAGAGAGGTAATAATTCTACTTTATGTTTATTATTGAGGTCATAGTGGGTGGTGGTGGTGCTGTACTGCATTATATTGAAAAGTGTTCCTAATATTTTGCCATGCACTTTATTAAGAACACCTGTGAGATCTAATGCAATCCAATACAACAGCTCTGCCATAAATTCTGCTTTTACGAAGCTTGTACATTTACATGAGGAGGGTGAGTGTATAATTACAGTCACCTATACCATAAATTAAGTGATTAAAACTAACCCCACATTAACAGCCAGTCATAAAAATATGCCTTAATATTGCTGGGATAAAGCTCCTTACTGTTACACAACTGCCTCTACTTCAAACATGTAAATAGGATAAAGCCTAATAACATGGGGATGAAATATTATTTAATAGCAACAACTGAATGGACAGTAACGTAAATAATATCAGCAATTAAAACTTCCTCCATCTGAGCCCCTGCTACGTCACTGTGTGCACCTCACCTGTATGCTAACTTTCAGACAGCTATCTTTAGCTCTAGCACATAAATACTTATGTAAATACTTGTTTGTCGAGAAATTTACAAATGCAGCGATAACTGTGTATTATAAGGATAAAAGTTTATTCGCTTCACAGCTGTCCGAAAATAATAATAAAGGACCAGCGTGTAAAATTTAGTGGCATGTAGCGGAACAGACTTGACAGAAATGGAATATAATATCCATAAGTATGTTTTAATTAGTGTATAATCACCTGAAAATAAGAATTGTTGTGTTTTTGTTACCTTAAAATGAGCCATTTATATCTACATAGGGAGTGGGTCCTTTTCCACGGAGCCCGCCATCTTGCACCGCCATGTTTCTACAGTAGCCCAGGATGGACAAACCAAACACTGGCTCTAGACAGGGCCTTTCGCGTTTTTCGCCAGTTTCGCGGCCGCCGTAGGTTCTCTTACAGGATTGGAGAGGAAGGGGAGGTAAATGCCAATAAATCCTACGCACTGGTCCTTCTTTGTAGCTCCATCTTGAACTTCATGTTCTTTTGAAGCAGGCTGGCATCGCCGGGAGCTTATCAGTTTCTTTACTCCATCTCAGCATTATCCTCCAAATTAATTAATCTTTCCTGTTTGAATACTAATGTTGTGTTGGAAATAACTATTAAAGGACCGTTAAACAACAGATAAGTGACAGTGTATGTGCTTGTATCCAACACAGCTCTAACCTACCAATTAAGCTGCTAAAGTAAAACCAGTGAAAAAATGCATTAAATGACATGCAGCCTTATTGATGTCATTGAATGCAAGAAAAGTATGAAAATAGGAAATAAGATAAATAAATAAATACATCTGACAAAACAAATTTACATAAATTGTGATACACAATGAGTAAAGAGATACAATATGTAATTTTACCATGAGAGTCAGAATTTGGAAGAATGTATTTATAGTGTGAAACACATGTAAAATCATTAAATTAATTAATTTATTGCTTCCACTGAATAGGTTTTGTATTTCCAAATCTTCTGAATAAGTGTTTTTCATAGTTGGGCTCATATTTATCTTTATTATGTAATGTCATCAATGCAACACTCTCTAGTGTAATGTAAAAAACCCCCCAAAAAACCCATATTATTGTTAAATGAGAGCTACAATGTGTGTCAATGTGATCTGTGGCAGTTAAAAGCTCTGTAACTCACCAGACATATGAGTCACATTTACATGACCTTTCCCAATAAAATCTGGAATGGCAATCCAGTACTAACAATACTGAAATCGAATTTAGTGATTGTAGTTTGCATTCACATCAAGCAGACTTTACCCTTGTTGTATTCTTATATGTAACATAAGAGGTTGTGTTCTGTGCATATTGGGGATTCAGTACATCACATTGCACTTGCAGACCAACTTCAGCAATGTGCGACAACACAGAATTCCTAATTAAAAGTAAAGAATGGCTGAAGTTGGGAGGTAAAGTACTTTATTTCTATCACTCTGTCAAATACACACTGCCAGTCGATCACACACTCTTTCTCCCAAATGAAATTTGCTGTGGTCTCAGACAGCTGCACGGTTTGCTGGTTTCTTAACAACTTAATTAAGCAAATCACCCCCTTTTTCCACTGAGGTAATGAGCGTAGTTTTACGGGGATTAAACAGTCTCCGGGGTTGAAAATAAGGCTTTATGCTTTAGCAATCTTATCTGCCTTCATCCATCCAGCCAACTTTACTTCCACAGGATTAATAAAGGCGGGGGCCTTGTTAGCCTTACCATATTCTTCTCTTTTTAATTTGCAAGGTATTAATGCTAAAAAGCTTAGTGCAACAATCTGGAATATTCAACAGAGTCTGAGTTCATCCTTTCTGTCGCTGGGTAAAGGCATTTTTCCCTTCCTGACTTGGATTAACATTGACAGCTGATAATTGTTTATACAGTTTAGAGGTGCCACCGCAAAAACAGAAGAGCGCTTAAAGACACTTCTTAGTAAGTTCACCAGAACATTTTTAGTGCTCCTTGTCACAGATTCTCCAAGTCTTTGAAATCTACCGGAGGGATGAACATCATTCTTACAAAACATATCCCCTTCTTTGGTATTTTGAAGACTGGAACACGTTGTTAAACATGCTGGAAAAAAAACTTACCATAGATGTTCAGTTGTGTTGCGATCTGGTGAATGTGAAGGCCACAGCTTACAGTATGAGTCACATCATTTTCATATTCATCAAATCCTTCAGTGACCCCTTGTACCCTGTATAGAAGCAACTGCATTTATGTTTCCTCGCTCATTTATTCAGATTTTTCCTTTAATGTGTCATCCATCTCTAGTGCACTCTATGTAAATATATGTATATGTACAGTATCCAATGCATTACAGAAACAGCTCCAATGCAATACTTCAGTCTAAGATTTTTCACTGTTTTCATCATGTTTCTTTTTAAGGTTTATTCTTGACCTTTGAACAGCAGCTGTGAAAACGGCCTCGCTTCAAAGTTCATTTAGTACTTTTTCTGGAGCTTTCAATCATATCACGTAGATGGAGTTTCCTCAGTTGTCATGATGAAATTTTAAGTGATTCTTCAAGCACTTTTACACAGGACTTCTCGTCTACGTTCGCCTAAAAGTTAAAGTTCATTCTTGACCTCGGAGACAGACGCTGCGTTCACGTCAAATCCTTGAAACCATAATTGAAAAGCAGCTAAGTCAGAGAAAACGTTAATTAGCCTCCTAGTTGTAATTCTGAGTCGGACACTTGGGGAGTTTCTGAAAGCTATATCTCCCGCTTGGGGAAAAGAAATACTGAAGTGTCAGCGGATCACTGGCAAAAAGCCTGCAGAGCCTCACTGGCAGTTAAATTTAAAAAGTCCAATAGGCTATTAACACTAACACAATTGATTTGACTAATTCACAAGGAGCTATATACAACATTTGCTTGTAACTTGCTTCACCTGTTCAAAGACACTACAAATACAAGACACAACAAAAGTATTTAATTTTGGCTGTTTAAACTGGATGATTTCAAGTCTATCAGTGGTGGGGGGGTAGTCATTTTGAAATGATGTGTAAACACTCCCAAGTTGGCAGCAATATACTGAATATCATTAACATAAATTATTGCTATGTGATGTTATCAAAAACTCCAGAACAGCTACTAAACGGACCTTGACGTGAGATGAACTTGAGGACTCCACGTGAGATGGATGTGAAGTTGCAGAAGAAAATAAAAACTTTAACATCTACATTCCCATGACTATCTGCTGATGATGATCAGGTGATACAATCGAAAGCTCCAGAACAGCTACTAAATGGACCTTGATGTGAGATGAACTTGAGGACTCCATGTGAGATGGATGAGAAGTTGCAGGAGAAAATAAAAACTTTAACATCTACATTCCCATGACTATTAAAACTTAAACTCTATCTGCCGATGATGATCAGGTGATACAATCGAAAGCTCCAGAAAAGCTACTAAATGGACCTTGAGGCCAGATTGTTTCATCAACTGCTGTTTTCCAGGTCAAAAACAAACTTTGAAACTCCAGTATTAAGCCAATATGGATGAGAAGTGCTCAGAAAGCATACAAATTTGAACATCTATGACAATTAAACAAACTCCACCAGTTGATGGAGATCATGTGATATGACTGAAAGCTCCAGAAAAGCTACTTAATAGACCTTGAGGTGACACTCTCTCAACAAATGTCACTTCTAATTTTGTTTTTGTGAATTTGCACAGTTAAACTTTGAATCCTTGGTGGACACATTTCTTTAGTTTTTTTTAAATTCAAGAGCTTTTTTTTTTTTACACTACACCTGTTATTTGTGTATTATCGATTTAAATAACTTACAAATAACTAAAGTCAGTCCTTGTGTTTTATCTTTCTGTCAAGCGCACGTTTGAGTCTTTTACCATAAAGTTATATTGCTATTTTTTCATCTATTCTGAGTCATTAAGCACTCTCCAGAGGCTCAACTTGTTAAAAAAAGACAAGCTTTTGGATATTTGAGGCCTCTCTACCCAAATCTCAGAGAGTTAACAGTACTTTACATCAGAGATGAGAAAGTTTTCTTCCCTTCTGGGACTCCAGTAAACCACAGATAAGAATCTTTTTTTTAAAATCTTTTAGGGATATATATATATATATATTTTTTTTTTTTTTTTTTTTTTTTTGGGTCAGCAGACACTTCTTATAGTAGATGCATGACAAGACTGCGAGAGTAATTACACTTTCTGACTATCTTAATGGATTATGAAAAATAATAAGCTCTTACCAGGAGATAATTAGGATGTGTAAGTACCAGAGTTTGGCGCGACTGGGCACAGTTGATTATTACCTCTAGCGAGAGGCGATTGAAGTTGAAGGGCAAATTATTCCAGCGTGTGAGCAATAGCTGCAGACTAGCTGGAGCCCGGACCCCCCTCCCCTTTTGTGAAGGTCTTAATTGGTAGATGTGCTGATAAGAGAGGGAGCAACCCCCTCTACACACACACACACACAAAGATGGACAGTTTCAAAGAGCCTCAATCTGGTCAAATTAAGTTCCCCTGCAATTAGAGTTTTATCATCAGGACTCTTAACTGGGTGCTTGATGTCTGTATGCTCTCATGAGCTCATAAACTTGACTAATGATGTCCACTAGGACCTGAACAGCCAAGGATGGTGTTGAATGCTACCCCCTGCTGGTATTAAGACTACTGTAACTTATACTGTGTAGACTGCAGTGGTTCCCAACCTTTACTGGTGTGTTTAATGGTCAGGTAATAGTCTGAATATGGACGAGTGAGCAGATCATTTAAAGAGGGATTATTCTTCTCTAATTGTTTAATTTGAAGGGTTTTTAGAGGCCTGAAGAGGGGAAAGTTTCCAGTATTTCACAAGAAAAAAAGCACTACTTATATTATCTCTTCAGTCATTTAGCGCAGTGGTTCCCAACCTGTGGGTCAGGACCCCCAGAGTGGTTGCAACACAAGTCTAAAGGGTCAAACGATATTAAAGCATGATGAGGAAACAGGAAAACATACTTCTGCTACATAAAATCAGGGTTAATTTTAAAGGATTTCATGTAATCTTTGCATTTTTCTTGTGAATTTCTTGTGAAAACATGTAAATCTCTATACAGGAGTTGTTTTAAGGCATAACAAACCAAAAAAAAAAGGCCAGAACCACTGATGTAGTGACCTCTATGTTTTGCTGGTCTGGCTCAGTACATTGGCTTTGAAATGAAACAGTATATATGAACACTAACTTCCATCTCAACTTTGAAATAGTAGCACAATGACACATTTATACATTTTGTTTGTGCACCAAAAACAGCAACAACAAAAAGAACCTCATATTTTCTTTCTAGCTTGTAATGGGATCCAGCCATGCAGATAGTTTTGGTTTCATTTTCCCCAGGATTTCACATATCTGTCTCAGATTTCTGCCACCACGGAAATACAAAAAAAAAAAAAAAAAAACGAGGTTTGTGCTGCTTAAAACATTTTTAAAAATTCAATAGCAACATCTCTCGCCAGAAACAGTGTCCCCGTTGCTCTGTTTTCATTCATCTTTTGTAAAAAACTAGCTTCACTGAACACTGTTCAGAGTGAGGTCTGTGGATTATTCACAGCAATCATGACACTGTTTTTTCTTAAAGACATTTCTATTAAATTGTCCACTTTCACTGTGTTGGCGAGGTGGCAGAATCGGAGACAAATATCTTAAAATCTGCACAAGAAAAAACAACAACTATCTGTCTGGCTAAATACCGCTTGGGCTGAGAGAGAAAAATGTTTTTTCTTGGATTTGTGTGACCCTTTAAGATCCATACTGGCTGAACAGCGTGTGAATCGAAGCCCTTTTTTATGCACATTACACCCAATGTTTGAAGCAGTGAGACAATGACAGGATTATATGGATGAAAACACCCTCACATTAAGCTGGAAATCACCACTTTTGTATCATACTTGCTGCTTAATTTCAGATTCAAAGTGCTGGAGCACAAAAGCCAAACAACAGGAAAAATGTGTCACTGTGTAAATACTTAAAACTGTACAGTAAATTATACCTTTATCATCCAAACAACTAAGAGCAGGAGGGCGAGAAGCATTTGGGGACAACAACCCATTTCATCTTCCCCATCCTCTCTCTCTCTCTCTCTCTCTCTCTCGAACATAAACCAGGCAATTTGAGCAGCTGCATCGTACACAAAATGACAAAGAGGCTGCGGATTAACCTGAATCTGTTACAGTGAGGCAGGGTGGTGGTGGTGGAGAAGGAGAGTGGATCCGGGATTCAGATCCTATTGGGAAAGCCTCTGTAAGAGCCTGTTAGTCACAGTTTGACTCCACCCTGATGCAGACTAGCCAGGGCTGGGTAGACACTTTTGGTCAGGCAAAAAAAAAAACACAAGAGACTCAGTGACTACCTCCCTCCCTCCCTGCCTGCCTGAAAACCTCCGATGCACCTCTAAACGCATTGGTAAACAAACCGGGTCACAGTTTATCCACTTCCACTGTGAGGCTAAGGATAAAACAGACGGGACTGAAAATGCAGGACAAGGACAAGAACCAACAGGGAGAAAAAAAAAAAAAAAAAAAAGCAGCAGACAAAGGAGCCTCATCTCGATTTCATTTTACATAATTAGCAAATCAATGCTGTTTAGATTAGTCTTCCATTTCAAGGTCACTGAAGCGAAGTGCAACAATGGATAAGAATGAAAGAAAAAGTGAGGGGACTGCATCCTTAATACACACACACACACACACACACATACACACAATCTCAGGCTAATTACAGCTTTCACAAGAATATAAGACATGTAATCAAACAGGGCTGATTTTTGGAGCTTTGTAATTGATTAATGAGCATGTGTTGGCTTTGAACGGCTGCGTCTTATAACGCATCAATCACACAGTAACAACAGATGACGTCAAGATGTTTTTTTTTTTTTTAACTGGATATCGAACAATTTTGACTCAAAAGAAAACAGTTTTTACAAAATATACACATTTTAACAAGTTCTTTAGTAGCCAGAGGATGATTTTAAAGAGGAAAACAAAAGATAATAAGGAGTTAATCGTTTGTCAGTCATGAAATAACGGAGGTCAGTGAAGGCGACGGTCTGTACAGAAGGGTTTGCTGATGTAAAGGTTCACATCAGAGGCTGTAGGTGTCCTCAGGTAACTCTCCCAGGAGTTCATCCAGGTCATCGTCTGTAAAAAAAAAAAAAAACACACAGACACACATTAGCTAATTAATCTGCCATGAGCAGCTGAGATAAGACATAGATGCAGTTTCAGAATCACTTTTGCAATTGATCAACTTGGTGAATCACCATCAACTGAAAAAAAAAAAAAACATTACAAGAGCTGTTTCAATTGTCTACCCAGACAGCAGGGAAGAGAAATCTACAGATGTTCAGATGACGGTGGCGCTTTCTGAAGAGTAGCGCTGAAACCACTCGTCCCTTAATTTAATTTGAGTGAATGAAACCTTTATCGCTCCCCAAGGGGAATACGCTTTACACAAACAGCACGAAATAAAATCAACAACCATACATGACAGCACATGATATAAAACATAAAAGCGTCGTAAAAAAGCGTCATTTTGGGAAAATCGATAAAAGACATCGAGTTGAGACGATGTGATCAAAGCTTGTTAAGCAGCTGAAGCCCATAAAGGGTTTTAGTGGGTCTGCTATGATCATGTGAGCTCAATTCATGCTGTACTGGTCTGTCTTTTTTCCCCATTTATCTTGTCACCCAGTTCACAACCCTGTCTAGTTTGTTCTTTTTTAAAAAACAGACAATGCTTCCCTCACAACACTGAATATAAAAAGGTCGATATACTCTGAATGAAGGTCTTTTAAAACAGTGTCAGCATATAAAGTTTCCTTAAAAAGTAGAGAGGTTGTTGAACACTTTGCAGACCTAGCTTTGGTGTTAGCATTCCTAGTCGATTTGCTATCAACAACAGCGCCCAGGCACCTATACTGCTGTACCCTTACAACGGTTATGTTGTTCGTAATTACGGAGGACAGAGACGAGTTTCTTTTGAAATCGATGTTCATTTCTTTCGTTTTCTTTGTGTTTAAAAAAAATCAATGGGTTATCTGAACACCAGAGGTAGACATAGTTCATCTCAGCTCTATAAAAATGGTCTCATCGTCGGTTAAAAAGGCCCCATCAGAGCCGCATTATCTGCAGATTTTATCGTTGTCCAATTATCCTGATGAATAACACAGTCATTGGTTTACAATTTGAAGAGCGAGAGAGAGAGAGAGTGAGAGGACGCAACCTTGCGGTACCTCAGTCTGAGCGATGATGATGGATGACTGTCCTCCATGGACGTACTGTTACCTCTCAGTGAGGAAGTTATATATCCATCCTATGAGGGTCTGATTTACACTCGTGCTACCCAGCTTCACTGTCAATATATCTGCCTGGACGGTATTAAAAGGCAGATGAGACATCAGCAAACAGTATGTGTACATAAGATGACGGGGGTTTCCAGGTGTCTGTAATCACATCACACCCTTCTTTGCATCCACTGGTTTCAGATTTTAAGTGAGATAAAACAATTTGTTAAAGCTACTGGTCTAAAATCAATTCATTCAGAGGTATTTGTCTTTTTCAATGACCTCAGAATTATTTAAGAGTCCAGTGATGCTTGAAAGAGATTAGTGACTAAAAAGGTTTAACTGCTAACAACACTTCCTGTAGCATATTTCTCATCCGTCCCATCAGGACCGGTGGATTTCCTCGTGTTTATCAGGGAGAGGGTGCGCCGCACACTTCCTTTGATGTTATATGTAGTGGTGTGCCGTCCTCTTTCCGGTTCCCCCTTGTGGCTCAAGCTGGGATGGTCTATAAGTCTCATAACGTGTAAAAGCAATTAAGTCATTGGCAAACTCTGTTGGTGCAGAGTCGGTCCGCTGTGAGTTCAAGCCGACCGTTGTCTTTATTCCAACGCCTCCCTTGTTGTCGTCGTCGTCCTCGAGTAGCTGCTCCACTTTAAGCTTTGTAGTCCCTCTTTGCTTGGTTTATTTGCATCTATATTTCTCTCTGAGTTAGTTTTCCTGTGCGTCTGTCATTCAATTTAAATGCCTGTTCTTGGATAAGAAGCTTTCTTATATCAGCAGTAACCCAGGGTTTAGTATTTGCATGTGTTTTTGTTTGTTTGTTTGTTGGGGGATTACATTATCTACACACAAGTTAATATAGGATGTGACTGCCTATGTATCTATATTCATCTATATTCTGTATAATCTGGGCGTTCGAACACTCCCGGTCTTGCTGTGCTCATCTCACACTTTCACTTAGATCTTGATTTGGGTTTTTCAGTTTGTGATTTTTGTCTGTTAGATGGTTGTTAAAGCATTGTCACGGTCGGATGCAGCTATCGGTTGTTTTCTGGATGTCTTTTAGTGAGCCTTAAAATTGCCGTTGCATAAATCATTAGTTTTTGATCCTCTGGTATAACATTTGACATATTGCTGATAGTGTGGCAGCGTCAATGCTGATGAGCAACCATTAAAGTCACCCGGTATTATTTTTGGTGCTTGTGGGGAGATTCCAGCTTCCAGATCCTGGATGTGCTGGTAAACAGTCTCTTTGGAGTATCGTCATGGCACAAAAAAGCCACGTTATATACAGTTATTGTGTTCATGTCGCCTTAAAATAATACTTTCATTAGTCTAAGATGCTAATTTCTGGCTCATTATCAAGGTTGCATGTTATGACAGTATTAGTTTCAGACGAATCTTGTCATTAAATGTTATACAGGTAGAAATTTCAACCTACTGGTTTGCACAAGAGGATATCTGAGGGGATCAAAGTCATTAGGATTCATCCTTTGGCAGCCATGAAAATGTCATTACAGCCAATAGTTGTTGAGATATATTAAATGAATATTTTTGAGGTGGATGTTCGTTTGACTTCAGACTCTGCCAACTTGTTGTGAATTATAATGTGCATCTAATTTTATGGACTAGATAATGGAAAAAAAAAAAGAATAGCTTAATCAAAGAATCCAGAACAATGCAATCAGACGCCTCTTTGTCACATAGCTTATGTTTTGCAGCAGTTCGTTAGGTGTTCGGGGACGGAGGAGAGTCCAATTAATATCTCAGAACAGTATCGGGCACCGTTGTACTTCTATTTAACAAAGAAGTATTTTTATTGAGTTTGACACTCGGTGAAATTAGGATGTGACTCTCTCAACCAGCAGTGTTATTACAAATGAAAGGGGCCCCACCTGCATCCCAGCCCAAGTCCTGAGGCGCCGGCTCTCGGGGGCCTCCGCTGGAGTCGACTCTAGCGTCTGTCGGGGCTCGAAGGTCTGTCCCTTCTTCTTGTCCTTCCTCGTCGTCGTCGTCGTCAAACATCAGCTGCATTTGAGAAATCGGCTCCCGGATGACGGCTGGAGACCGAGCGGGTGACTCCTGGATAAAAAATTTTTTTAAAAAACAATATTTTGTGGGGGACAGCTGACAGTGTGACAGAACATTTTCTGGATGACAGATTTAGTATTCGTTGGAAAGCAATTGTGCTGTTTTTATCTCGACTGGCTCACCGGGACCAGCGGAGGCAGCTCAGCAGAGGACAGGCTGAATCCGTCGGGGGTGTAGATCCTCAGCAGGTTGTTGGGTGTCACGTTTAGGTAATGGTTGCGATGGGAGGGAGAAAACACGCCCACCTGTACGCAGAGCGAGCACAGAGTCAGACAAACACCGTAAATGGATTTGTAACCAGTGTATATATTTTAGGTTAACTGCAGTTATCATCATGGGTGATATTTAATTATAACCTTGTTTGGGAAGTCTTACTTGTTTGAGGAGCAGTACAGCTCCGACCTTCAGCTCCCCCACTCTGTCCTCGAGGAGACGGCGATGAACCGTTCCCTGAATCTCCCCTTGAGTCAGAAATATTGAGAACAGAACAATGAGAGACGGAGCAGACACAAAAAACGCGTCAAAGATGTACTCTGTGTGTGCTTTTACAACTGAGGAGCTTTCCAAAATAAAATAATTTGACAACTTAACGGAAAATCCTGGCATATTTTAACCTGCTGTTTTACCCACAAACGTGGTCACTGAACTTTGCACTCGTCACCTCCGTTGTGGTGAAAAACTTGTCTAAAAATCATTAAAAACTATTAAAAAGGCTTTGGATACACACACACACACACAATACTTGGAAGTAGATCAATTCATTGTTGGTTTGGCTCTGAATATGAGATTTGTTCACAATAAGAAAAATATAGAAAAATCGGCAGCCTTGTTCTTTTAGGGCCTTGAGAACTAATAACATAACTCAAAATATCTGCAGAACACAGATTGAGCTGGAGGAGAGTGAAAACGTACTTTAAAACACTTTATAAGATTCTACACAGCAGGTCTGTTTATTTTCAGTGATTATCTTTAATAATTCTTCTGAAACATTTAGTCTAGTGAAAAATAGAGTAAAATATCCCCTTTCCCCCAGAGTGACACCTTCAAATGACTTACTTTGCTCAACCAACTGTCCTTAAACCTGTAGATAATTACATGAAAATGATAGATAACAGAGAAAAGCAGCAAATCTTCATGTTTGAGAAGCTGGAATCAGAACATTTTGGGTCATTTTTCCTTTAGAAGTAGCCGCGTATCAAAACACTTTTGATGAAATTTTCTCCTGATCAATTAGAAATCACACCGCAGGCTGACAGCGGCTTATGAAACAGCTGAATGCTAAAAGCTAAAAAGCTGCAAATCTTCTAGCAGGTGGGAGGCACATTACTGACAGAACAGTCCCTCGTGGTGTCACTAGCACTTAATGCCCACCCACCGCTGATGCCAATCTACCGCAATTGAATCGCTAATAAGCACTTAAGTCTGCTGTTGAGTACGGCATCCACTCCCGAGTGTTGATAATCAGTACACCTCGTGTGGCTGCTCTCTGGGGGCCATGGCAACCGGCTCGGCTTAGAGACGGATCAGACAAAAGGGTAAAAAAAAAAGGCTTTAGACGGAGCGAGAGGAGACAGATTCAAAAGACAGAGAGAGGAAGAAAGAGGCTTCGGGCTGTAGGGGCAGGAATGATGTGAAGAGGACTCGGTGTATATATATATGTGTGTGTGTGTGTGTGTGTGTGTGTAATCAAGCATGTTACTATGGCTGAACTCTGCTCTCGTACCATGTGGAGCTCAATCAGGCGAGATCTCAGTGAGCAAATGTTAAATGTGAAGCAAACAGCTCACAGCTTCACCCCTCCATCCTTCTCCTCCTCTTTTACTCACCATCACTTAACACACACACCTCATTATTCTCCTCACTTTGTTTTTCTCTGCCACACTTGTCATTTACTCAGAGCCTTGAGTGTTTTTACTTCAAGATATAGTATTTCATTTCCATCTTATGTGCGCTGTTGTTACACATTCCTACAGTGAACCTGTGCAAGTGTTTTTTACGTGTGTTCGGTACCTGTCGGGTCTTTGAACACGGCCTTGGCGTCGGTGTGTGTGTGGACGATGTTCTTCAGCAGCACAGCCATGTTGGGCACTTTGTTTTTCGCCAGCTGTTTCAGTGCAGCCTGGGTGGAAGACACGAAATAAGATTCTTTACTTCCTTCTTCTCTGGTGGATCAAAGTGTTGGTTCAGTGAAACATGTAGAAAGCAGAATTATTTCAGGACAACACACACTTATCGACTTCCACCCACATTACTACAGCATTTAATCATATATCAGATTCATAAGTACAACAACCATTTCTTCTTCATCCATAAATAAATGTTCTTCATCCACATATTCGCACGCTGCAACTAGAAGAGTGCGTCTCCCTTAGAGCCAAGATGGCGGTGAAAATACCAAAACACGAGGATTTATTCATCTCGTATCGTAACTTTAGTGGATCGTAACATATCGGGTATGAAATTCATCTGCAGATGCTTCGGTTCAAGATGACATCAAACTTCTCTACGGGAGCCAAAACGTCGCCAGCAACAGACAGTAAACCTTGTTTTTAGTCTGATATGCAAAATTCAAAACTGCAGCAGTTGTTGATCATTTGAGGCCCCTACAGACCCGTTAAGAGGAGTCAATGGTGTTAAAAAGCAGGTTTAAAAAGATAAAACTATTATGCTGATGGGTTTAGAGATAAAAACCACACTTGTGAACTGACGGATGTATTTGTTTCTGTGCTGACTGTGAAATTCATCCAGCAATAACGAATCAGTTTGGTTTCTTCAGTCGTTAACACAAGTTCTAATAACTGTTTTAAAGCCCATGTTTGCAGAATTTGAAATGTCTTTACTTTGGTGCCATCTGGTGATTGTGAAGGAACTGATGGAGAGCCGGTTGACCCAAAGTGAAGAACTCATCAGGAGACCAAGGACGTCTTACGCAGGAACATTTATTGAAGCTCGATCGAGGAGGAAAGAGTCAGAGGACGAATAAAAACACTCGATTCTGCTGTCTACTTCCAGACAAGAGTATTTAAACCCTTAAAACCTCCAAATAAGGTTATTCTTTACTCATCTATGCCTCTACTGGGTATTGAACTATAAACAAGACTGATTAAAGTAAACTGAAGTCACGTAGTCGGTACATAGGTCACATGCAATCCATTCTGACCGTCTGCATTAAACACAGCGTATCTCCGCCCGACCTTGGTCGCCATTGGACACAGCCGGCCTTATCAAGACGGCCGCATATCCCCGCCAACCTCAGCAGGCAGAGAGATGAACCGCTGTGAAAGAGACGGGTCATGACCTGCTGCTCCCCAGATAGAAGAGGACAAGAGAATGACCCGGGGAACAAATATTCCCCCCACAGTGATGATATAGAGAATTACTCAGTGCTAGACTAACGCATACCGATACAGATGGCTGCAACGCATCATTATTTCATCGTTTGGTCTATAAAATGTCAGAAAATGGTGAAAATGTCGATCACCGTTTCCTAAAACCAACAGTCCACAACCCAAATATATTCTGTTAAAAGAACAAACCGGAAAATATTCACATTTCAGAAGCTGGAACCAGAGATTTGGACATTTTTTCTCTAAAAAAAAACATCCTCAAAATGATTTAACGGTTGTCAAAATAGTTGGCGTTTCATTTTCTGCCGACAAACTCCTCACTGCAGCTCTAATATTCATATATTTAACTTTAACAGAGGTGTTAAACTGAAAACTACTAGAATACTTTATTCAATTTGAATAAAAACTAGTGATATTTATTAAAAATGTGTCCATATACACCATCTATCAAACACCTTCCACTTTTTGTTTGAAGCATGAGATTTATTCAGGTTTCAGAGATGTATTAATGTTAATAAAAAACAGCAGCAAGCAGTATTTACTCTCAGGCTTTTTTCCCTCGATGCATTGGATGTAACGTGTTGTTGTTCGGTCAACAGGAGTGGGGAGGGGGGTGTGTTCATTTGTTTTTTTCTGCAAACAGGGATTTTTTTTTAGGAAGCTGAGGTGAATGAGCTTAGCCAGAGTCCCGCCAGCCTGGACTCTGAGTATGTAAGCGGAGCCGCGACGGAAACCGACATGTTTAAGCGCTCGTTAGACAATTGCGAGTCAAAAACACTGGTGAGTTATTAAACAGAAGCCTCTTGTAGTGACACACAGAGAGAGCAGAACAACAGCAGAGTCTCCATTAGAGTGATTGATGAGTGATCGTATGGTTTATAATTACAAACACCTCCGTTACAGCTCTGTCATTTGTCCTGATTACGCCGATAGACCTCCGGCAGCGACACCGAGTCTGTTATTTGAAAAAAAAAAAAGCTTGACCTAAATAACAAGGCACTTACTGTGATGCTGGATTTGGGATAAAATAGGGAAACAGTTTGAGTAAGTAAGTTTGTTTGTAATTGAAAAAAAAGGGAAAAGGATGTGTGATGGTAAAGAGATTTAACCTTTCGAAGCACCATGACCACACTGTACGACTGCAGGAAACACGAGGGGTTTCTCTCGTCCAATCCCATCTCTGCCTTCATCGCCGCCCAGGCGCCGCCGCTGAACTCGTCTTCATCGGTCTGGGAGCTGGAACCCTTTAAAGTCAAGACAAACAAACAGAGTCGGATCGAGATGTTCTGTTGTGTACGCGCTGCGTTTACAGCATAAAATCTTTCTGCTCTGCCTCTGACTGTTACTGTGATTAAAATTCTTTTCACACTGTAGTCTGGAACCACTGCAGCGTCTGGTTTTTTGAAGGTGCAACATCCAGACACAAGAGCGGTGACTGAAAGTAGAGCTGCAACCAGGGTCCAAAATGAACTTATTTTTTACTGGCCGTAAAGCTGCATCATGAACTATCTGACTAAAAATAATGACCTCAAGTTTTTAGTTTGCAAAGTCATCTTGCATTACTTTAGCTCATACTTTTCCACACACACTTTACAGAAATATGAACACAGGAGCATAAACTGAATCCAGCATACAGAACATACTGACTTTATCTTTACCTAACTCATACAGTAAGCTCCTACACCTCATCATCAGACATGTGTATGTCACTACCAGGTTGCTGTTGTGTGCGTGCAGAGCCCTCGACACCAGGACCTGTATTTGCGCACGTTGGTGGTGGAATAACTTAAAACGACCGTAAAATTGTTCCTTACATCCATAGAGTCGTGTGCTTGTTAATTTAGAGGCATTTTTGACACTAGAAGGGCTCTGGAGGCCCAGATAGCTGTAACTGTAATAGATGTTTAAGATTGAAATGCCCCAACACAGAAAATGCAGCCTAGACTATTTTTTTAGAGATGCAGCAATATGGAATTACAGAGCCGATAACAATAACAATAATTATAGATTAAGTTACTGAGGTTCAAACGTTTGTTGCAGCTGATACAATGTAATAACTGATTAACAATCCCTACAATAAAGAATATATTTATTTATTGTAAACTTGTTTATCATTTTAATATGTGGACTAATTAAAATCAGACCGTATCTCCTTATTGACGAGACCCTTGGAATAAGCTTTCATACTGCCAGACTGTACTGTTTATAAAAGCTGCAGTTCTTTAACTGGTTAACAGCTCTGTGGCATCATTCATCTTCTCCTGTGTCGTCGTCCCTCTGCTGGTCAGACTCACTGCTGCAGGTGCTGCTGGTAGAGAGCAGGAGCAGGCTGCCGTCAGCCTAAAGTCTACAAAATTCAACTTATTTTAAAGATACTACTTAACTACTTAGACTCAGTTGTTACATACAGTGAACGTCTGTTTTGAGCTCATTCATAACAGTTCACTATTAGCATAACGAGCTCCGTATAGCTGTAAAACAAAGTGGCTGCGGATGAGAGGGGAGCAGGAGTCGACTGCTGGAAGTCAGAGACATTGTATTTAAGTTTATGTTCTTCTTGTTCTCTTACTGCCAGATTTTGTTGCACTTACGGCAGCGAGCAGTTGTAGTCGACTCGAGTAAAGTAGAACCTAAAGTCTGTTTCATCCTGTGTGTGTGTGTGTGTGTGTGTGTGTGGTTGTAGCTCAGCCTCGCCCTCAAACAGGCATAGACAGAGCAGACAGAGAAGAAGCAAAACTCCTGATCTCTCCCCACTGGCTCCCATCAGCTGCTCGAAGCAGACAAAGTGTGTGTGGTTTGTGATCATCGTGATTATGTACAATCTGATATTCATCATTTAGCAGTGGTGCTGTGCTGCTGTTGAAAGCATACAGGGGAAACACTGAAGCACATAAAAAACACAGTGATGTAAACCTATATTATTTACCAGCCATCTGTCTAGTGGCCCCAATTTATTTTTCAACCAAATCCAAAATTTACCCACATTTGACACTTGGTGGGTGTTAATTCTGGACCCTGGCTGCAATAATTAGTCAATCAACAGATCGTCTACTATTTTGATAATGAATTTGTTGTTTTGACTCATTTTTTAAGAAGAAAATTTCCAAATTCTTGGATTTAGCTTCTCAAATGTGAAAATGCTCTGGTTTCTTTAGTCCTCTATGACACTAAACTGAATATCTTTGGGTTGTGGACTGTTGGTCGGGATAAAACAAGACATGTTAGGTTGCAGTGAGACATTTTTCATTTTCTAACATGTTACAGACCAAATAATTCATCTATTAATAGAGAAACTGATCAGATTAACCAATAATGAAAATATTCGTTAGTTGCAGCCCTGACTGGAAGCTGTACTGAGCTTCTGTGACACGATGCTTCACCTTGATTATAATTTGCAAAAAGTAATTACATCAGAGATCTGGTTATTGCTTTTTTACAAGATAATAAAATTTATATCAAATTAAATTAATTCGTGTGTTTTTTGTCTCTGAGAGTATTTTTATTACCTGGCTTGGCAATCGGGCCACAGCACCGTGAGCAGGAGTCTGAGGAACAGACACGACTATGTCATCCAGACTTTGACCCTGTGGCTGAAAGAGAAGAATTAAATCAACATTTGGCACCATGATGGAAAAACAAACACATAACCAATAGATTTCCTTGACAGTCATTTCATTAAAGTTTATGACAAAACCGCAGAGCAAAGAGACTTTGTAGATGAGACGATGTGTGATTTGACCGCTCTGAGCTCTACAGCACTTTCATTTCAGGTGAGAAGCAACAAATAGTTAGTGGCATCAGCGCAATGCAACCAGACAGATCCAGTTCTCATATGAAGGTAATTTCAGATGCATGGCAGAGGGAGTGAACCAGGGCTGGATGAGACTAACCTGCTGTGGCAGGAGTCCAGCGGGGCCGGGGAAGCGTCTGGTCCTGGGCCGATGAGGCTCAGAGCGAGGCCTCTTCTTGGGAAGCTTATTAGAAGCAGATACCAGCTGGACCAGACGATTAGTGAGGACTGGTGTGTGAAGGGGATGTGGGCTCAGAGTTGGGGAGCTCTGGGGCCCTGGAGAAATGGTCTCAAAGAGGCTGCGGGCCTGACGGGAGGGTCCCGGAGTTGACCACGGTCTCTGTGGCTGCTGAGGCCTGTTTAGTGTCCTAGAAAGAGGGCTGGGGGCCGGGGACGTTGCGGTGAAGCCTGGGAAAACACCAGGACTCTGCGGAGGGGCTGACAGGTGAGCAGGGCGGGGATTCGGAGATCGCACATGAGCAGCAGAAAAGGTCCGAGGAGGTGGCGTATGACTAGATGAGCCAAACGACTTGTGTGCAGTGCCGAGCTCTCTCAGGCCCCCCGCAGGTGGCCTCTGAGTCCCTCCACAGGCTGGGGGCCGCAACGATTTAGCTGAAGATACATTCTCAACAGGAGGCGCAGGTGGGGATGGAGCAGGAGGTTGAACCAGGCGGTCACACTCATCCAGGTCCGCCAGGTCGACATCCCAATCATCAAAATCATCCTGAGCCACACTGGGCTTCTGCAGCGTCTCGGTGTTGGGATGACTCTGATGTGATGCCAGATTAGGCTGAGAGACATTCAGTGTGGAGGGAGGGGAGGAGGAGTGAGTCTGAGCGGAGAAGGAGAGCTGTCTCAAACCAGGAGCAACAGTTTGTCCAGCAGCAGTGTGCGTGCTGCTCCTTGATGCTGTGCCATTACACGGGGCAGCTGATCTCTCTCCAGTTTGCTGCAGGCAATTTTTCTCCGGCTCTCTGCGAGTAACAGAGGAGGCACGCAGCGCACAGGATGACACAGCAGCTGCCACATCGGCTGGTCCAGACGCTGAGCCCACAGCCCAGTCTGTCCCGAGCAGGTCCTGGGAGAAACACACACACACACACACACACACACACACACACACACACACACAAACAGTGTAAGAGATGGAGAACAGAAGGAGGATTATTATGTCCCAAAATGAGTTACAGTTGTCTGACAGTTAAGTATCAATTGAAAACAGGTGTGTTAGAGTGTGCTGGGACTCACCTCATCATCGAAGTCCTCGCCAATGCTGAACAGGCCACTTAATTTGCAAGTCTGTAACACAGGTAAAAACACACTCACGAAATGCTCTCACAACATGTTGCAGCAATAAAAGTCCAGATGTCATTTGACACGTGAAATCAGTCTATTAAAATGCAAAAAAAGGAGAGAAACGAATCCCAAATCTCTGTGTTATTATCTGTGTGCAGTGACCGTCTAGCTAGCATATGTTAGCTCAGCAGGGATGGCTCACTTACCATCGCTGTCATGAGATATCGCGATGAAAGGCGTATTTGATCAGTTTGGAAAGGTGTATCGAACTTAGCGAGACATCGTATAAATATAATTTCTTATCCTTTTCGATGTCGTTACTTCCACGAGTAAACGCAGCTAGCCATCGGGCTGGATGAAAACTTTTGCTGCTGCTTGGTACCGCGCCCCCACGTTCAAACACGACGTGATGACGTAGTGATGTTTTTACGAAGAACGTTGAAGCGCAGCGAGATGTTTCACTCCTCGTCACTTCCGCCCCCGCATCACAAATAGTTTAAGATAATTTAAAACTACATCGCTTTCACTTTCATTTTCCTGCTTTCATTTGAAATTAATGAAAATGATTGTCGGTGTAATTTACTTGACGTTTATTTCTTCTATTTTTGGACATATTCACAACAAACTGACAACGTTTTATTAACCTTTAAGCCAACCTTTACCAGGAGGAAAATGGAAATTTGAACAGCTACAAATCCTTGATAACTGCGAAAACTTTCTCTGCTGAGGAAGATCGTGTGATGCGATAAAAAGCCCCAAACCAGCTACCAATGCACCTTGTGGTGAGGTTGTTTTTCCAATGACTTGTTACTTTTTTTTTTTTTAATTTCCAGACCATTTATTTTAGTTTGGCAAAGAAAACGAGGTTAATCTGTTGCTGTAATCTATCAGAATCTCGTCGGCTGTACATCCTGAAGAATTAATAAAAAAGATGTACCAGTATGATGTGAAGTAAGATGTGAAGGATGAATACTTTTACTTCCAAATATAGGCCTAGATTAATTTAGAGTGTATTGTTTCCCTATCACAGTTTTCTCCACCCTCCTCCATGAACTCAAACTGCTTTCTTCTAGCCTACATGACTGTTATTTCACTTATAGCCTACTTTTGCATAATCCTTTGCTGCTTGTCGAATTTTAACTGGAAATACATGAAATTTAAAATGCTCCCATAATGCAATATGGTTCAACTGACTTTGAACCATATTTTAACATATGTTGTATGTATTATATGTACACAGACATCAGCAGTTGACACTATTTTCACCTGTAATAATAATTGACGTTTTACATGATTTCTTCAGATCATCTATAAACTAAGAAGAGATGGAGTCTATCTTGTCATCTCCTGGTTCTTTGGTTTACATGGCTTTTTTGGAGAGATAAATGTCGAATAAATAGCCCACTGCCATCTAGTGGTCATTTTGTAAAATACAAGTATCAGTTTGCATTCTGATCTATTAATAATTTGTGCTGGACTTATCTTTGGTCAACAACCTTGTGACTGTGTCCACACAGAGAGGGCGTAAGATTTGGAGGTTTGCTTGTAAGATTTTACATCAAAGTGAAACAAGACTGATATCAGTTATGAATCTTTTTATTTGACCTCTCCTTGGACCTCTGTGACTCACTGCACTTACAGTGAAGGGTGAGTAAACACTGTATGCTGACATTTCTCTGAACAGTGCTGCCCATTTCTTCAGAAGAGACACCCTGCTGCTTTACGGAGGTTCATGTATGGACTTTTCAGCTCTGATGGAACAGGAAATGGCATCAAACTATTTACTTTTTAACCTGCGTTCTCTGTACAACTTGCTAAAGGTTTACTTTGTCCTTTGCTCACTTTAAGGTGCCATGTCAAGGGAAACATTTCCATTCTCTTCTACCTCACTGCGCTCGCTGAGACTGGAGCAAGAGTTCCAAGACTGGGAGGATGCACGGCGGGCGGTAGCCCATAGGAGAGCCATGAGCAGGGCTCCGTTGCCCAGGGCCCCCAGGCCTCCACCCAGACAGCAGCGGCTCCAGGAGGTCCGGGCCCCTCCGCCCCAGATCCGGTGCAGAGATGTGGCCGTCCACAACACGTTCATGTGTGGGGACATGAAAGGGGTGTATGCGGTGCTGAAGGACCCTGGAATGGTCAACGCCCTGATGGAGACGGTGCATGAGGAGATGGTGTGGGCTCCAGAGATGGGTATGAGTTCCTGACTACATAAATGCTATCAATACTTTTGTCCTTACTTCCCTGACAACCTTTTTGTTCTTCTGTCAGGCATGTGGACGCTGAGCTCCAAGGTGAAACAGACTTCAGCTTTACGTCTGGCTGCCAGCAGAGGACACACAGGATGTGTGGAGGAGCTGCTGTTCCGCGGGGCCGAGGTGAACGACGACCCCGGAGGCAACACCGCCCTCCATGATGCCTGTATAGGCGGCCACGACGTGTGCGTCCAGCTGCTGCTCTCTCATGGAGCAGATCCTGAAGTGTTGGCCGCAGATGGCAGCGCTCCTCTTCACCTCTGCACATCTGCTCAGTCATTCCAGTGAGTGGTAAAGGAGCCATTTCTACTACATTAATGTCAATATTCTCTTCTCTATTAGGCCCAATTTCACCAAAGGGGTAACTGAAATTTGGTTTCAGCTTAATCTTCTCTGATTTCCACTATTGTAGCAATAAAAAGTGTGTTATTAAGACTTAATTTTCTTAAAACAATACAAATGGTCTGCCTGAAGTGTAAGAACCTTCAATTTTCTACTAGTTTTAAGGCAGTAATGTCTTCTGAGTCAGTATAAATGTGACATTTTTGGAGCGCAGATAGCTGATGTTGGTATAATCAGAATATGTGAATTGTCTCCCAGGTGTGCTAAGCTGCTTTTAGAAGGTGGTGCAGAGGTCAATGTGAGAAACAAGGAGTCGAGGCTCACACCTCTGCACGTCGCCGCTCGGCGAGGCCTTGAGGAGCACGTGGAGCTCTTCCTCTCCCACGGAGCAGACGTTTTAGCCACAAACCAAGAGGGAGAGACCCCTCTGAACGCTGCGTGCGGCGGGGCAGAGAGGCTGTCTGAGGCGGGCCGCTATCTCCGTGTGATTCAAAAGCTGCTGGATGCCGGAGCTAACCCCCGAACTGCGGGCAGGAAGCAGCACACCCCCCTGCACAACGCCTGCTCAAACTGCTGCCACAGGATTGTAGATGTCCTCTTGCAGCATGGAGCCAAGGCAGACGTCGCCAACTGTGCAGGATACACGCCAATGGACTGTCTGTTGCAGGTAGCAGATAATAAGGGCTGGGTAGATATCAAGGGAGCAACAAAGTGAAGTTTAGTATTCTAAAGTCAGTCATCCAGTAGAGATAAAGTTTCAGCTCCGGCAGTGAGATAAACACTTTTCTGCTCTGCTTTAAGGTGGTTGAAGATTACCCGGACCAGCAACCTGAAGCAATAGCACGGTCCCTCCTGAACCACGGAGCCAAGCCTGTTTCACCAAAGGTTAGCTAAAATAATCACACTGAGAGCCTGTGGTGGTACAGATACATGGCAAACAGGTTCACAGGAAAATGAAATAATGTGAAAGAAACAGTTGAATTCTTCTGCTGAGTTTATTAAAAATACAACATTTTGGTCATGGACCTTTATCAAGGCATCGAATTCACAACATAAAACAACCAAATCTTTACACCAGGCTGCAAGAACCAATCAGTTACCGCATTAATAATTGATTAAAAGCATTCTAATATGAAACAAACAATATGTCAAAATCTGTGGAATAGACAAGAAAATAGGCGATTTTTTTTTTTTTATCAACAAGATAAGTTCAAATAGGGGATAAGAGAGGCAGATCAGTTAATAACCAGTCCAAGTTATTATTCAAACGGGAAATATCCTTTAAGAAAAATAGAACTGAAAGTGAAAGTGAAAACTTAGTAAATAGTCCAAGGTTACACAACATCTGGCCAATATTTAAACACACTGATAATGAAAGCAAATGTAGAAATAGTGGAGACAACTGTTAAGGGAAATATAATA
The DNA here is from genome assembly GCF_910596095.1 of Thunnus maccoyii. Lineage (NCBI taxonomy): Eukaryota > Metazoa > Chordata > Actinopteri > Scombriformes > Scombridae > Thunnus > Thunnus maccoyii. The sequence continues at coordinate 23,205,413 of NC_056550.1, forward strand.
ATAAAACATGGTACATACACACACACACAAAAGGTTTTTGTTAAGTCAGATAGTCAAGATAGTAAAGACTCTTTTTTCCTTCTTGAATCTTCTTTATATATCTATTCTCAGTCACCTGTTGTAAGAAAATTCAAGTTGGATGGTATGAATTGGACATTTTCGAACTTCTTTCTCTCCTCTCTACAGATGCTGAAGCAGTGTGTCCTCTCTATTTCCACTTTGGAGGTGATGCTGAACTCGTACACATCCGTCCCTCCCTGTGAATGGATGGACTCTCTGTCTGACGAGATATACGAGGTGAGCTCTCCGCAGTGTTACGACGACTTTTTTCCCGTCTTGTTCTCTGTTCTGTCTCATGTTCATAGTGTTTGTGGGTTGTTTTTTTTTGTTTTTCTTCCCCCACCTCAGGATCACCCGTGTTTCTTTGACTTGGTACGTCAGCGGAGCGGTCAGCCTCGCTCTCTGCAGCATCTCTGTCGCTGCGCTTTACGGCAGCACTTGGGAGCCGGGTGCTACTCAGCGGTCAGTAAAGTGGATATTCCCGGCTCTGTGAAGGATTATCTGCTGCTGTGTAATGATGGGACGCTCCAGTGAATTGATTTTTTTTTTATTGCATACATTAACAACAACAGGATGGTGCTTGCAGTCTACTTTAGATGACAATAATTTGTTTCTGTTGTTTTCTCATTTTTTAACTTGTTTTTGTCAGCTTTGAAATGCTTTTAATTGAACTGTTTATGTTTGGACGATGTCTAAGTGAAGTGAATCAGGAGACTTTTGTTTCTGGAGTTTCTTCAAGAAAACACAAATAAAAACAACATTACCTCCTACTGGATTATTAATTATGTATTTTTAAATGTATTTATTTCTCCAGGATTAGCTGGTTGGTGCTATTGTCAATTTCAGCAGTAAAGTGTCTGCACAAAAATATTAATGTTCTATAAAAGATTCATCAAAAATAAACATTGTTTGAATTACTCTATATACACAAATGGGATATCATATCTTGCATCTGATATGCTTTTGTAATTGCTCACTTTTCATACGAGTAAATGTTGTACTAAAAGCAGTGCTGGAAGTTAATTTACTCAAGTACTGTACTTGTGTACTTGAGTATTTCCATTTTATGCTACTTACAGTATATTTCTACGGCAATTCAGAGGATAATATTGAACTTTTTACTCCTCTGTATTTATTTCACAGTTACAGCTACTAGTTACTCTCCAGATTAAGATTTTATATACAAAGCATATAGTATGATTCCTTTAGTCCATATCTTATGACATGAAATAAAAATAATGGTAATAATATATATAATACTTACAGTATATTTCTATTTTTCCACAGTTCAGAGGTTAGAATTGTACTTTTTACCACATTTCTTTTACTTTCTAGTTATGTACCAGATTCAGTCAGACACCATAGTACATATTTTATAACATGAAATAACAATAACAGTAACAATAATAGTAATAATGTATATAATAGTTACAGTATATTTCTATTTTACCACAATTCAGAGGAAAATGTTCTTTTTACCCTACTATATTTATTTCACAGTTACAGTTACTTATCAGATTAAGACTTGAAGTACAACACATATCATTTTAGAATATTTTTAACATTTAACATTTTTTAAACAAAAGATTAATTGAAAAATTGGTGGTAATAATAATATAATAGTAATAATTAGAATGAGTTGTACCTCAACAAGCAACAACATTAAAATGCTGCTTACACATGGAGAATATTGCTTTATTGTAATATAAAATAACAACACTGCCATTCTGTCTGCATAGTGAAAACTTTCTGCTCACATTTTGCTGATAATATTTGTACTTTTACTTTTTAGTAAAGTCAGTTTAACACCTGAAGTTGTTTTCACATTCATCTGCTGAAAGTGGAAATTTTCTCTGAGCTCATTGAAAATCTAATTGTTAGTTGTGGACCTACAATCATGATTTGTAACATCACAACTAGTTTGAAAACTAATCCTGGTCCAATATTCAACTTACACAAGTGTGAACTTGAAGCCTCCAGTGCACAAACACTGAGAATGGACTTAACAGTGAGGTAAGAGTCGTTTTCTGTCCAGCAGTTAAACTAATAGTTAAAGTAGATGCCATTTTAAAGATTTTAAAGTGTTAATTATACCTTTTTTGTGGAAAAAACATATCAGACACACATTATTATCCCAAGTAGAGTATTTATCTATATCTTAATACATGTCTAGAGGGGATCTTTAAGTGAATGCAAACTTTTACTTTTTAATGGATTATTTTTACATTGTGAAATTGCTAATTTTATGTTCTTCCACCAATGTTAAAAATATGGTTTGAGATCAATTTTAAAATATAGCCCTAACAAGTGGCCAGAATAAACTGTGTGAATGTCCAACATGTATCATGGATATAATGTATGATTTGTGAAAATAGAAAACATTTCCATTGCTAGTAATCAGACCCTTCATCCTGTGACCAGCCTGGTAAACAATGGTGGAAAGTATTTAAGTACTGTACTTAATACAGTTTTGAGGTACTTGTACTTTGAGTATTTCCATTTGATGCTACTTTATTCTTCTACTCCACTACATTTATTTGACAGCTGTAGTTACTTTTCAGATGAAGATTTGACACAATGGATAATATAACAAGCTTTTAAAATACAACACATTGTTAAAGATGAAACCAGTGGTTTCCAACCTTTTTGGCTTTTGACGTCTTACAAAAAGCAGTGTGTAGTCGGGGTCACATTTCACATGTTTATGAGTTGTTAACAGCTCCACCAAATAGTGATTTTTCCCTCTAAACTTCTCACATGGTTTCATTTCAATAAATGTCCAAATGATCCAATATTTCACCAAAAATCAAAGATTAGAGAAAAAGTCCAAAAACTGAAAACAGATTTGTGTATCAGAACTTTGTTTTTTCTTCTTTCGTCTCCCATTAATCATCTCATGACCCCTCAAATTTATCTGCTGACCCTTTGGAAGAGCCCGACCCCTAGGTTGGGAGCCACTGGACTAAACTAGCTAACTGTATATAAAGTAGTTGAAACTAGCTCCACCTCCAGCAGCTACAACAGTAACATGCTGCTCTAACACTGATGCTTCACTATTAATAATCTAATGATGTCATATATAATAATATATCAGTCAGAGGGACCAAAGCACTACTTTTACTGCAATACATTAACTACATCAAGCTCATAATACTCAAGTACTTTTACTTAAGTAGGCTTTTAAAAGCAGGACTTTGACTTGTGATGCAGTATTTGTACATTTTTGGTACTTTTACTTAAGTAAAGGGTCTGAATCCTTCTCCCACCACTGCTGGTAAATGCACACATATAGACAAACTATTACACTATTATTACGGTGGATGTACAATGATGATGATGATGAGGAGCAACAGGCGTGTCTCATTTCCAAAACAAGCCCCCCCCCCCCTCCCTCCTCCTCCCACCTCTCACACAGCCCGGTGATGACGTCACGTCGCCTCGTCGCCTCTGTGTTTATTACGGTATGTGGTTTTTAAGGAGCAGCTGCTAACTAGCATCGAGGCTCGCCTTCAAACATGCTCTGATTTCACAGCTGGCAGGTAAGAGTAATTAATCTCCACACACCGACGACACACAGACATCCTAGCGACCCCCGTGTTCATTTTTCAAAACTGCTGCGACAAAACAACCGAGCAGTGAGAGTCGTAAACAACAACCGAAGGTCGTTTTTTTTTTCTAGCTAGCAACGGTAGGCTGGTTAGCTCGCAAGCTAACTTAGCTCGCTAACTCTGAATTAACTCCATAACAAGTAAGCAGTACACCGTGCTAGCTTGCATAACGAGTGCCATTTTGTGTAAAAGATTAAATGTCGTGTATAAAGGCAAACATGACGGAGAGAAAACAGTGTTGACATGGTCGTGTGTAGCTTGGACATAGCTTCACTGCTACAACAAACAGCTGTTGACCAGCCCTGATAGCTGCTGCGGCTCTGATGAATAACTTTCATCCCGAAGTAATGACCTTTCCTCTTGCTAATATCACCCTTTTTTTTAACCCTTAGGCGATGTTAAAGCATCTACATACAACGTTAAGTAGCCGTTGAACTTTACAACACTGCTTTGTAGTTTGTTTTTATGTAAAGATTAAAGTAAATGTGAAGAAACCTGAGGGTGATGTAAACTGTTATGCAAAGCAGCCTTGTCCTGATTTGTTGGGGCTTTTCACTGCTGCAAGTTCAGAGCTTTTCTTAAGCTTTTAAGAACCAAAGTTTACATCCTCTTTTGTTTTCTACTGTCATCATGTAGGCGACGGGAGGGGTGGGGACATATGGACAAAATCATCTCTCATGGTAGCTATATGCAATCAAACAGTGTGATATTAATATATACAGAAAATTAATTGGCAATTATTTTCATAGTCGATGAACTCATCATTCTTCTTCAAGTAAAAATACCAAACACTGGCTAGGACCAGCCTCTGAACTGTGAGGATTTGTTTTCTATGTCTCACTTGTTAGTAAACTGAATATCTTTGGGTTTTGAACAGTTTGTTGGACAAAACAAGATCATTTGCAGCCCTAATAATATGATGCTACAGTAAATTTCCTCGAAATCAACTGAAAAACAGTTTGTAGATATAATAACCAGATATGAATGTATGTATTTGGGTATTCCAGCTATTTTTCTAGCTATTAGTCACACTTATGCAAAAAAATCCTGCAAGTCCAATATTTTCATAAAGCAGCCCTGCTCACTTATTACCATATTGTTCACAATAACCTAAAGCAACTAGAAACAATAAAAGGGCAGACACCACAGTGTAAACAGTAATGCAGAATCTCCGAGGGTTGATAAATTTATATTGTGTCATGGTGCACAGTGTTATATCCCCCAGCTCTACCATGTAGTGAGTGGAAAAACTAAATGTGAGCCAGTTATTGAAGATAAAACTGAAAGAAGTGATATTAGATCAGCTGAAGAGTAGACATCATCATTTGTAAAACAAAGAATGCATGTTAATTGTGGTGATTTTGTGAAAAGCCAGAAATACAGATGTGCTTGAGGGCCCTTAACACTGTGTTTAATTTTGCTTAAATGTTTTGCTTTGTCTTGCCTTTGAATCACATCTTTTTCGTGTCATGTTCTCCAGGTTTGGAGGACAGAGATGGCAGTGTGTGCACTGACCATGTTGGACGGGATGGAGGAGGAGGTAATGGCAGCAGGCGGCGTGCTGCTCTTGGTCCTGGCCCTCGTCTTGGCTTGGCTCTCGACCCACGTGGCGGATAGGGGAGACCACATACTGGGCACCATCCTCACTGTGGGCGCTCACGCCTCTCTCATCAGACTGGGAGGCCACGACAGCTACAGTGGAGGGTCTCCCAGCACTGATACGCCTGAACAACAGACTCCTCCGCCTTCGCAGGAGAACAAGCCGGACGATGGCGAGCCGGGGACTGAGAGAGGAGAGAGCGAAGGGACGGGGGAGGGAGCTGAGGGGGTCAGGACAGATCTACTGCTGGACATACGGAGCAAACAACCGCAGGCTGGAAGACTACATACTTCTGACGAGGAGGATGATGAGGTTGATGAGGAGGAGGAGGAGGATGATGAGGAGATGGAGGAGGAAGATAAAAAGATTATAAAGCATATCCCAGTGTTGTCCAGCAGCATCTCCACCACCACCACCACCACTACTACCACTTCAATTTCTGTCCGTCTGAAGTTTTTAAATGACACAGAGGAGGTAGCTGTTGTGAAGCCACAGGATACAGTGGCAGTGCTGAAAAGGTTAGTAAAACAACCTCAAATATTGATTTTTAGATGTCGAACATAAATCTGCAATATGTCTTTTACCTCATTCTTTCTCTCCTCTTTTCCAGTAAATACTTCTCAGGGCGGGAGCATCAAATAAAACTCATCTATCAAGGCCAGTTGCTGCAGGATCCGAAGAGAACTCTCTTATCCCTAAACATCACACACAACAGCGTGATCCACTGCCACATCTCCCAGGCCCTGCACGAGGCCAGCCCAGAGGAAGGGGCTCAGTCTGGGGCAGGAGCTGGAGCCGGATCAGGAGTGTCCGGAGGATTCAGGGCTGCAGGTGTCGCCATTAGCACCAGCAGCCTGGTGGTGCCTGTGTTTGTGGTGATACTGGCTGTGGTTTGGTACTTCCGCATCAACTACAGGCAGTTCTTCACCGCCCCTGCGACCATCTCCCTCGTGGGAGTCACTGTGTTCTTCAGCTTTCTGATATTCGGGATGCACAGCCGCTGAAAAAAAAGGCGGAGAGGGCTTACAGCTGAATGTTGTGAGGTGAAAATAAAAATAACTATAGCGGCGGGTGGCGTCTGGAGAGATGGACTAATCAAAAGGGGCCTCGTTGCAGATGCCGCAGCTGATTGGATTCCTGCAGTGTGTGTAGGAGGTTAGGTGAGCCAGTTTGTGCATGTAACAAAAAAAAAAAAAACAACAACAGATGAGTGATTGTACAGTATGTGTGGGGGTCAACAAAAATCTGAGTTCAGCCTAAACTGAATCATAATTTAGCTTCTCTTCAAACATGACTTAGTGGTTCACACCATGTGACCAACACTCTGGCTTTCTATTGTTAGCTCTTTTACTGTTGCTGGGGATTCAGATGTTTTCCTGTGTCGTCGTTTTTTTAAGGCCACTGTTTCTGTGTTTTAAAGAAAAAAAGAAAAAAAATTAACCAATAGATGCAAGAATCTAAAAACCTTTTGGAACCACTCACTATTGTGCTGTGTGTTTAATTCTTTTACCATTACTTTGCGTTCTTTGAATGATACAAGCTGTCTGTAAGCAAATATGGACTGTACAGCCGCCTCAGTGCAAAGCCGAAAATTTTGAATATTTTTGTTGGTCGAGAAATACTGCTCTGTAGAAATAGGCTAATTTAAATAATCGCTAGACATGAAAATAGACACTTTTTGAAAGTATATTGTAAATATATTGTGTATTTTCTGTAAATAAAATGATAGAATGAATCAGATGAACCTGCATCTGGCACTTAAAGATTTGGAGGGGACATTGAACCCTCCTGATTATGCTGGACTGCTCTGGCTTCAGTGATGTCTCAAATTAAAGCATTTAAAACCAAAGATGACTCTGGATTTGTGTGTTTGTTTGGTCTCTAAAGAACTGAGCCTCTGGGTGGAATGTCTTTATTTATATACAAAGATCAGTATGCATGGCAATGAGGAAAAAATAAAAACAAAACATCACATTATGTTCATATACAACAGTCATTCACACATGCACTGACTTGTGCTTGTGCATGAAAAAATATTGCAAACCCACACAATGACCCCTCTGTCATTGCACTCTGCGTACAGATACACAAAGAGCCACAAGAGAACATCAGCAGTTAGCTTCATTCACGAAAATATGGCTGCAGAGTCAATTTATATCTACCAAAGTATTTGTAAGAACAGTTCAATTTATCTTTAGTGCACATCACAAGACTTTACCGAAAAGTATTTAAAAGGACAGTCAATGTTACTACCGACCTTGACAGAAATAGATGTGGAAAAATTTTAACCATACAAGAAAGAAATCAAATCAGGCTTTGTCAGATTGTCATGAAAATGACTTTTGAGACTTGAACTGAAAGTGCTTGACTTAAGGGACTGTACAAAAATTATTAGAGTGGGGAGGAGGGATAAATCTTATATTTCATTAAAAAAACAACAAAGAACAAGACCCTCCACAGCTGTATAAATGCTTTCATTGGACCTTCCCATTGACAGGAAAGGTAGTGACACCCTTCCTGTAATATCTCGTGATTAAATATTAATGACAAACAAACCACCACGGGATAACAAATATAAATTTGATATTTTCATGCTAACGAATAAGGCTGGAAATGTTCTATATTTTTTGTATTATCAACAAATCTCATGTGCAGAGCCAAACCAACAAAGAACTGATCCTACTCACAAGTATTGTGAGTATATCCAAAGCCTGCTTTTGCCAAATGAACATTACGACCTGTGGCGCACACAATAACTATTTGATCTTTTTTTTTAAAATAAATATCTAAAACAGGGAAATGACATCAAATATAATCTGGGATGAGAAAAAGTAAAAAGACCACAGTCCCACCTACCACGCACTCAATCATTTTTATACAGCCCCTGTTTTGTAGCAATATCCTGATGTACAGAAATAAAAAAAAAATTAAAAAAACACTCTTGTAGTTTACTATGCACTTCTGACTCTACAATAATAACAGCAACAGTCAAGTCTTTTGGTTTATAAAGCCAATTTATCAGAAAAACAAACAAAAAAAAAATGCTTCTCTAAGACATCAACTGTGAAAAGTGGCAAGTACAAGATTGGTGAAATAGTGCATCTGATCTAAAGCATGTAAAATACTCCATCTTACAACTTTTACATTAGACATTGTTGATTATAGGCTTACGAGATGCAGACTTATCACTCATGATCATGAATGACAAGCAGAACTGCAGCACTGATCTGCTTGTTATGTGATTTATAAGCACAAACTGAGTGAAAAATACACGAGACAGTTTGGTACTGAGGAAAGAAAAATGGCGTCAAATTCATGATTCTTTTTTCCATCTCACACATCATACATACATACATACATGTACTGTACATGTGCCCCAAAAAAAGCCCACTGGCTCAGCAAATATCAAAATCTGCATTTACACACACACACACACACACACACACACACACACACACACACACACACACACACACACACACAAATAATATACACATCACTTCACAGGCAGTGAAAAATATAAACTTAAATATATTGTTGATGTAAACAAAAAAAAAAAAAAAGTTGAATATTTAAAATGGCACACTTACTTTCACAAAAATGTCACATTCTAGGATGCATAGATTTGTGAAAATATAAATGATTACACACACACGCCCTCTAACCACACACACACACAACACGAAAAACTGACACTCAACGCAAGTCAGCATACTTATGTACACACACACGCACACACACACACACACACACACACAGAGTGCAATACAATGCTAGAATTAAAGAGCCACCGATAAGTACTCCAGTATACGTGTGTCAAGTGTTAAATTTGAAAGCAGTCGTCTCCTCACACCGAGTTGAAGAGTGAACTGAACGCTGAGTCTAAAAAGAGGAGACAGGTCACGAGGTCGCAAACACCAGCGCGGTACCTGAAGGTTTCAGAAAGTCACATTTGAGAGTTTAAGACCTTTTTTTTTTTTACGCTGTTTGAAAATAGATTCAAGTTAGCGAGCAAAAAAAAAGGAAAGCCTATTGTGAGTCACTAATGAAAGGTCTTAAAATTGAAATAAACTAATCAAGAATTCAAATACTTAGAGCTGATTTTGTACAAACCCCAGTTCTACATGCATTTAACTTTTGGATAAGAGTGGACAAATTAAGACGTCTAATTATGTCGAACAACTTTGTTGTCGTTTTAAGGCTTTAAAGGTGATAAAGTTGTTTTTTTCGCACCAAAAACACAGTAAAGATTAGTTTTAAATGGGGATTTTGAAAAAAAGTATCTACATTAGTTTAACATCAGGGAGATAATTTTGGAGCTGCTTACACTTTATGGCCAAAACTATGTGGACACCACATGTGGCAGATTATTTTTTTACAGTTTGGTCAAGGCCCCTTGCTTTCAATTCATGTAAATCTTAATGCTGCAGCATAAAATGATAATTCAGACACTAGTGTGCTTAAAACTCTGTGACAACCATTTGTAGAAGACTCTTTCCTGTTTCAACATGTCAACGCCCCATTCACAAAGCCAGATCTATCAAGAAATGGTTTCCCCGGTTTGATGTGGAAGAACTAGTCCGGCCTCAACCCCATTCAAGACCTTTATTGTCCAACATCAGCGGCCGACCTCACTGATACTCTTGGGGCTGAATGGTTGCAAAATGAATATTAATACACATGGTTTTGGAATGACAACAGTCACATATGGGTATAGTTTTGTGGTATCCACATATTTTTGGCCATAATGACTTAATTAGGAGGAGGACACACTTTCTGATTTACAGTTGGAGCCCACTGTCAGTCACTAACGCAATAGACTACAAAAAACACCTAAATCCATCTTAATGAGACCGTCTGAGTTGACCTAAAAGTCCAAAATTACTAGAATTGCAGGTTATAAATTCTTGTTTAGGGTCGAATTTCTCGAATATGTCTGCAGATACTGATTGGACTCTGTGACTGGCCACAATTTTTACAACACTGTGAATCATTAAAATGGAGACGCCTTACTTTTAAAGGCTGAAAGAACGACTAAATCAAGTTTAATCCCAAACCTGTTCAGACCTGCAAATATAGGTATGAAAGGAGGGACTGGATGAAGAAGAGGCAAGAGCTGGTCAGACAGATAAGAGGGATTACGCTAGTTTAAATCATCATAGATACTCGAAATAGAAGGTGCTGAGAGTTTAGGCCTCTTTTTTTTGGTCGATAAGCTGATATTACTCTGAGAGCTGCTGCTGCCGCCTCCAGTCAGACATCCACTTCCTCCTACGCCTCCTCCTCCGCTGTTCAAACCAAGAGAGGTCCTCTTCTTTTTCTTAGGCCTCCTAGAATCTGAATGGTTGGTGCCTGAGAGAAAGACGGAAGTAAAAGAGGGAAAACTATGTAGTTGTTGCCCTTAAACTGCGTCAGAAATCTTTCTTTTTTTTTGCGTGTTATTTCCTTACTGGCTTTAGATGAGGCAGAGTCAGTGGGGGAAATATCTGGGGAGTCTTCCCACTGCAGGCGACTCATCAGGGTCTGCCCATCTGGAATGTCGAAGCTGTCGTTCTCCACCACAGCGTCTGCGTCAGGCAGCGACGGCCTATTACATGAAACCCAGACACAGTCACTCCCTGTTAGACATCTCACACAACTCATGACATCCAACTCACAGCACCGTCCAAAAAACAAAGCTGTCCATATATTCCTAATGTGAAGTCAAGGAAGAGTTAAAGGAGTAGTAAGAATTTTTATTATCTCTACTGCAGCACAACATCTCCCCACCCACTCACATTTCAAGACACTTTTTCACTCACTTTTTCTACCCTCCATGGCAATATTGCACCTTTTTAGTAACAACCGGTTTGATCTCGGACCTAAATAGTTACAATTTGATTGTAATCAGTCACAGGCGGGCCGGAGGATTGCAGAGTGGGAGTTTTTCCACACACGCTGATGATAGCAGACCCCAAAATATCCTGTATGTGTAAGTAGGTTTGTAATAAAAAGAAAAATGTAAAAGGAAAATCTGTTACTTGCACTCTTTACTTATATGAAATAATGGATTGTTGGTCCTGGCTAGTAGCACCCTCAAGGATTTCAATAGATTAATATAAAGCAGAGTGGAGCCTTAAGAGTTTTCTTTGCATAGGAATGTTATTTGGCAACATCTAGAGGACATTTTCTGGCAAAAAAAGAGTAAGAACTGAAATTTGAGGACACTTTGATAAAGCAGATTGACATTTTACAGTTGAAAAATCAAGTTAATTTCACATTCTTGTGTTGCAATTTCTTATTACTTATTGGCTGACATATACACAAATACTGATATATCTGCAATACGCTAAAATCAGCCTAGCTGATAGCTTTGGCAGGTACCACGGCAGAATTCGGTGAATCATGTGTCACATACTGATCGGTACATGTGCTCCTCCACTGATACCCGATGTGTGTCAGGGAAACCCCCTGGTGGTAATGTAAGACCTCTTCCAATGATAAAAGGTCACAGAACACTCAGTGCCCCTTCAGGTGCAGCGAACACTTTTAGAGGACAGCTGTAACACTTTGCCAGTGAGGTGTTATGTGCAGAGAGGACGCCCTTTGTACCAGAGTATTCACAACACGGACCACCAGCATCGCTCTGTTCTCCTCTCTGGCAAAGGCGACCTAATCAGAAGCAGCGAACTGTATCAGCAAACACCTGCACCATGAGGGTCACAACACTCACTCAAACATGACTTTTGTTAAGTACACTTATGGGGTGGAGGGTAAGGAAGGGGACAGGGCACACTCACGCGGACGGCCCCAGGAGGAACACCCTGACGGCCCTCCTCTGTTCGTCCGTGTGCTGGGGACATCGTTGAGACCTGGTGGGACACAAGGTGGCATTATACATCCCCGACTGACGGCCACCCCCCGCCACACAGCTTCACGTGTCACCCTGCCTGCCTATCTACAGTCACAGGGAGGGGAGGGAGGGAGGTGGGATGGACTGCTGTGGACACAGTCAGTGACCAATCAGGTGGGGGAAGAGCAACAATGAGGTGTTAAAGGTTATGAAATGTTAGAGGTTGGTCACTGACAGGGTCCTACAGTTAAAAAAATAGCTTTGTGTGTGAGATCGCTTTCGTTTCTGAGATCTTTGCAGACTTTGGTGTATCACTTTGGGGAGGAATTAAAAAGCCAATCGCTGGTCCAGAACAAAATGAATTACGATGTCGTACTGAGTTGCCACTTGTGTTCCCCTTAAGTTAGTCCCAACATACACGATCATTTTCACGCAGATGAAACTGATCGTGTTTCAAAGAGTTTCAACATGCAAGCGTGACTGTCAGTTTCAGACAGCATTTTGAAGTGATTTAGTTTTCATGACAAAGCTTCACAGAAACTGCGGGACATAAAAAGACACTGACCTCAGACTAAATGACACAGTGACACCAACACAAGGCCGGTTAGAGAACCTAAATGTATCCCGCATCATGTCAGATATTAGCAACACAAAAGCAGTTAACTGTTTTTCCCCCACAGTGGACAGGTTTTTATCACTAGTTTACCTCCAGTATGTGTCAGTTGATTATACAGTAATTACCTGGTACACATCTTCTTGGTGTGCTCTGAGATCACCCCGCATTGCTGCGGAAAGAAACACTAGTTTAATGATCAACAGTTGTATAATAAAAACAGGAGAGAGCAGTAAAAGTGACTACACACTTGGGCGCATTAATGATAGATGCTCACCGTTGTCAAAAGGGACCTGACTTCATCGGGGCCTAATGTTTCGTAGCTGATGCCAGTGTTGTAGTTGTACTGAAAGGCAGATCAAGAATATAAGATAAGAATATAATAAGATCAATACAAATTGAGGAACGTTGCAGTCTTGGAGGCGACATAGTCAAAGAAGGAACTTGTCACCTTGTAGGGCTCCGAACCGACGCTGCTCCCGAGCTCACCTGAAAAACAAACAAAACATTATAATCGGTCCTCTTTACTTATAACTTATACAGCATTAAAACATTATAATTTAAAATGTCTAAACAACAAGAGATGGCTTATGCTTGGTGGGTTTCCCCTTTCTGTATACTAGCGCTGGGCAATATATCGATGTCGTGATATGAGACTAGATATCATCTTAGGTTTTGGATATTGTAATATTGTGATATGGAATAGGTGTTTTCCTGGTTTTAAAGGCTGCATTACAGTAAAGTGATGTAATTTTCTTCAACTTACCAGACTGTTCTAGCTGTTATATTATTTGCCTTTATCCACTTAGCCATTATATCCACATTACTGACTATTGTGTTAATATTTTGTAAAAGCACCAACAGTCATCCCTACAATATTATCACAATATCAATATCAAGTTATTTGGTCAAAAATATTGTAATATTTGATCTTGTCCATATCGCCCAGCCCTACTGTATACATAAAGGCTTCAATCAGCATTCAATAAATTTACTTGAACCTCAAACCGCCATGTATCTTTTGGGGAAAGTACACGGCTTGGTATCAACAAGCCACTTCTTTTTTTTTCTATTTATTCAATGATAACAGGAAGAAAAGAACTGGGCTGTGCTGACATTTCGGCGCTGCACAAGTCAGTCTAAAAGGTGAACCTTTTGTTTTCATATCTTCTCAATCACGGCTAATAAATGTTGTCTACACAACACTGTGGTTAGACAGCAATTAAAAAGCAGGTACACAATTTCTACTTCCTGTGACTGAGGAAACCGAGAGCACAGGACATCCTGATCTACAACACAATGACTGCTGAATGTACACGTACAACATCTACAGCGCATTCAGAAAACAGCATGGACCGAAACCTCTTCACCACACCACAAACTTAATACCTGATAAACTCACCATTTTTATGTTTTAGAGATTTAGATCTTCTTGGTGAATTTTGATTCTGCACAGAGAAAAATTAGATATTACAGCACACATTCACGTAACAGATTTAATCCGAAATTATCTGCAAAAGGTAAAACGAATGCAAGAATACCTTATCTGACTTTCTCTTCTTGGCTGTAATAAGGGAAAAAAAGGTTATTATGTGAAAACAATCTGGAGTTTTGCTTAATTGTTTTCTCCACACAGTGGCTATTAATCGATTTTCAATTACTCACATTTTTTCTCAGCTCCATACGACCAGTCATTATCATTGAGGTCATCGTTGTCCTCCTGATCGCTCTCTGATTTGCTCATGTTATTATTGCTGGCTAGCCTGTTAAAAAGAGAAAAACACCACAACAATCAAATAATCTGATCAGATGTTTGGACATATTTTGAATCAATACAAAATTTACTCCTGAATGACCCTTAGTGACTGACCTGCGGTTGGCGATGCGACTGCTGTTGCGTCCCATGCCGAGACATTTCTCCAAGTGTGGGGCGAAGCGAGAAGCCGCTATCAGTCTTTTGCAGTTGGGGCATTCACACTCTTTGTTCTTCCACTGATTGTACACCTGCCCGAATATGTCAACTCCTGGTTGGTCCACAATTTCTGGAAGAGTAATAAATGGCGCATACTGTAAGCTAAGTCACCAAAGAAAAATATAAACAGACGAGAACAAAGTAGAAGACATGACACCAACCGAACTCCTTCATGCTCTCTTGGTCTGTTTCATCCAAGAAGAAATAGCCCTGTTTCACAGCACGGTGTACCTCAAAACACAGGCCCAAACAGGCATCTTCCACCAGCTCCGAGTAGATGTCATGGACCAAGGCCTATAACACAGAGGATACAATTTAACACCAAATACAAACCTGATGTCTATTAAAACATCAGCTGAACATAATGTTTGTATAAGCTCACCTCCAGCCTGGTGTTGTCTGGGCCTGACAGGGGCATATCCTCCATTTTCATTTGCAAATCTGTATGGGAAATCTTGATAGTAAGGTAACAAGATGCTGACCTGAGGATTCAGAACAGAACAGAAAAAAAATTAAGATGATGCTATACACAGCAGGCTTACAAGTAACAGGTTAAATATCCAATGTCTCCTGAAGGGTACGGTTTATTGGACACATTATTTACCAAATACTTACTTTGAAAATAGCTATCAACACTTGTTGCACATCTCTCTTCATTCTGTTGACGAAAAAGGAAAATATATACAGTATATGCTTTGACCACTTTCACTATATGGGAAACTGGTCTCAGACTTTTGGAGCCTACTGCATATATGTATATATAATTCCTGCTAATGTCATATGTTAGATATTACATATTAGGCTTATTTTTCTTACGTTAATCCTAACAAAAAAGGTAAAATATGAGAGAGCAAGCAGGCAAAACAAATCATGGAAATATTGATAACAGCAATATCATGATTAACATACTAATGAGTGCCATAATGCACTATATACTTGCTAAAATAATAAAATATCAATGCTATGCAACATTATAACGTTAGCTCAATGTCTCAGGTGCCGCTAACAAGCATTTTACATCTTAATTAATAATATAACTATGAACACCATAAGGTAAACAAAAACTAAAACATACAACATCCATCTTAACTTGAGGTTAACAACAAATTAATAATATTAACGCATTAATATTAGCAAACTCAACACTGTTCAACGCCAACTAACATTACTTTTTAGTGTTAGCATCTGCTAGCTAGCTAGTCCTTGTCCTCTACACGTTTGAGATAAAGGAAAAGCGTTGGTGACATGTTGCTGTGATAAAAAGATACACTGTAGTGAGGTTATATTTTTGTTTATTTATTTATTTATTTATTTATTTTTACCGAAAGCTGTTTCCTCTTACCCTGTCATACCGCAAACTCAGCCTGAACCAGTTTCTGTGAGGGAGGCAACATCACCGCCGTGTTGAGTCCACAAAAAAAAAAACCAACAACACATCAACAGGAAACTCGGTGTTCAGCAACGTCCATCGTAATATCACAGGAAACACAGAGACCTCGTCAAAAGCGTTTGTTGTCGCAGTAGAAGATTAAATTAACGTTACAAACCCGCCTGACACCGAGGACGGAGGCCAGCAGGCAGCAGCGTACTAAACAGTCACAAAACAAAACAACCCGCTTCCGTTTCAAACCTTCACAATAAAAATCTGATCCTCTATTCATGTAAAAGTACCAATACAAGTAAAAGTCCTGCATGAAAAATATGATGATGTAGTTAAAGTATTGCAGTAAAAGTGGTGGTTTCGTCCCTCTGACTGATATATTATTATATATGACATCATTAGATTATTAATACTGAAGCATCAGTGTGGAAGCAGCATGTTATTGTTGTAGCTGCTGGAGGTGGAGCTAGTTTCAACTACTTTATATACAGTTAGCTAGTTTAGTCCACTGGTTCCCAACCTAAGGGTCGAGCCCCTCCAAAGGGTCACCAGATAAATCTGAGGGGTTGTGAGATGATCAATGGGAGAGGAAAGAAAGTTCTGATACACAAATCTGTTTTCAGTTTTTGGGATTTTTTTGCTGAAATATTAAATATTTATCGAAATGAAAGCAAGCATGTGAGAAGCTTAGAAGGAAAAATCACTATTTGGTGGAGCTGTTAACAACTCATAGACATCTGAAATGTGACCCCGACTACACACTGCTTTTTGTAAGACGTCAAAAGCCAAAAAGGTTGGAAACCACTGGTTTCATCTTTAACAATGTGTTTTTAAAAGCTTGTTATATTATCTATTGTGTCAAATCTTCATCTGAAAAGTAACTACAGCTGTCAAATAAATGTAGTGGAGTAGAAAGTACAATATTTCCCTCTGAAATGTAGTGGAGTGGAAGTATAAAGTAGCATCAAATGGAAATACTCAAAGTACAAGTACCTCAAAATGGTAATTAAGTACAGTACTTGAGTAAGTTCTGCAAACTCTCAAATATTACAAGCTTTTGATCATATTTGTGATTTTTTTTTGACTATTTTGTAATAGACTTCATTATATTAGTGTCTCTAATAATATTCTGTCTGCCTCATATGTGCATGTGACTGCCTGGGGTAAACAAACATGAGTAGAAACACTTCTCAATATAATTCAGTCCAATAAAACTGCACAGTGGTGGAGGAAGTATTCAGACCTTTTAAAGTCATAAATAAAACAATGTAAAAACACTTAACTACGAGTAAAAGTCCTGCATTCATAATTACATTTAGACCAAAGTATTATCAGTAAAGAGGTATTATCAGCAAAATTTACTTCAGTATCATGCAGAATGGCCCCTTGTTATATTATTACATGCATATTATAATAAACTTTATAATAATAAATTAACAATAAACCATATTCACACTGCACTTGTGCAAAACAGAGTTGCAAAGTGCTTTACATGGTTGAGGTAATGAAAACATATCAGGGCTGCAGCAGAATCACACAATTTAAAAAAATATACAAAATAAAATGGAATAAAACAGATAATAAAACAGATATGGCATGTTGAAAATATAGCAGTATGTTAACATGAAAGGCTTTTTATTTTTTTTTTTTAAAGATTTTGACAAGATTTTTGAGAAGTGATTTAAAGGAAGTGATTCTGCAAACCTTATACAGTATATTCATAATACAACACATTTTTTTAAACTATTATTAAAAGCATCCTATACACATGAGATCATCAAATAGGCCTGTCATATTTCTAACCTCTCCATCTATATTTAGCCAATATTTTCATAGACCAATAAAAGCTGCAGCTAAGCCTCTACTGATTATTTAATTTTGAAGGTACAATCAGGGTATTTCCGGTATAACCGGCACACTTGACGCAGGCCGGTGACGTAAACCTTCCAATTGAGACATTAATAAATGAACAGCAGATTGCCTCCTGCTATCTGGGATCAGTTAGTTGAGCCTGAACGGTTGAATGAGGTCATCAGTACAGAAAGGTACATGGCCAAAAGTATGTGGACACTCAAACAATACACCCAAATGTGAGAATTGATCATGTTATTGCAGAATTGTGAGCGTTCATGGGCTGCTGTAAGAGGTATCACTCTTCTAGGAAGCCACAAGAGCATCAGTGAAGTCGGGTGTTGATGTTGGGTGATGAGGCCTGGTTTATAGTCAACTTTCCAGTTCATCCCAAAGATGTTGGATGAAGTTTTCTTCCATATCAAACTGGGAAAACCATTTCCTGATGGAGCTGGCTTTGTGCATGGAAACATTGCAATGTTGAAACAGGAAAGGGTCTGATGCTTTCAGGGCCCCAGAACTCCAGGGGCCATGAAAGACTCAAGGTTCACTGTGTGTCAACTGATTCGTGCTGATTTATTGAAACTTGAGGTCAGGCACCACTAAAGCACAGTGTCACATGACGTGATAAGGCCTTGAGGTGCGGTCACATTACATTTCCGTCAAGTGTCTGTTTCCTGTTTTGGTGCCATGTCCAGCTGGCTCCGGTTGTTTTCAAAGGTCAAAGTTCACCTTTGTTCAACTTTGACTGGGTGGACGTGCTCAGTCGAAATGGAGATTACTCTAGTGCTACATCACCATTTTTAGCACATTATCACACTACCAGATGACAAACTGTAGCATCACTCATATACATTGTCAACAGTTTGTGATGCTACGATCAATATTCATTTATTACCTGCATCAGAATTGTGACATCATGTCCTTTTTTGGCACTGAGTGCAGGGAAATTTTGGTGAACGGAAACGTCATGTGACCGCACCTTTAAGATGGATCCTGTATTGAGCAGAGTCCCAGTGTTTTTAACAGGTTATCAAGGGGTCAAATGTAGACATTTCTTTGTTTTAAGGTGGGAAAATGGTTGGAAACCAGTATCGTAATGCATTAACCCAAATTGTCATACAGCAAATTTGCAGCCCAGTAATATGCCAGCATATATTACCCTGGGGCCCCTACTGTTTAAATCTGGCAATGCTAACAAGGTTTAAAGCACACTAATGTCTAATATATCATTTTATGCTGGATAAAGATTTGCCTTTATTGAAACTAGGGGACCAAACTATAACACATATTTGTGACCATATAGTCCAGTTATACTTCCAGCATGTCTGCTTGAATACAGTTAAAACAGAACACACACGTCTAACTGTTAAAGATCAATTTTTTATTTGCCCAAATACTTGAACTACAAGGACATAAGAACACCCTCAGCTATAGAAAACATCAAATTTTGTCAAATGACCAGCAGTACAAACTCGTAAAGCTTTGCTGTCTTAGATATCTCTATAAACCAACGTAAGGGAGAGAAGAAACAACTGAAAACAGGTGAATTAAATCCAAAAAATTCTTCCCTGTGAGTGAAAGACTCACTGGCCTCAGAAGTCACAGATGAGGGTTTCGCCAAATTAATGTACTAACAAAAACAATAAGCACTCAATACAAAAAACAGTATTTACAAAAAAATTACAACCATTTTTTTTTTTTTTTAAACCCAATTCCACTGGCAACTCAGTTCCCCAAATCCCTTTTACAAACTCCCATCAATCAATATCAGCAATCACTTTTCTTTTCCCCTCCCCCAGTTATTTAAATAGTCCACGCTGGTTTTGTTTTCAGTCAGTGATGAGATACATAATGGTCAAAAATCTGTCCATTAATAGCAGATTATTAACAGTCGGCGTGTAATAATCTGTCCCTAGATCCAAAAAATGACAGTCATGGAAGTCTTGTTATCCGTCCGTTATCAGGTAACCAATGACACGACAGCGCCGAGCAGAAAAAAATAACTAAAAGACCTTTGGGAGAAAAAAAAAAAAAAATTTTTTTTGAGAGATTTAACAATATCTACATTCATGGTGTTGGTATGATGTCCCCACACAGGCACATACATGCACACCGCAGTCACATCATGGTATGCAACATAACAGCAAAAAAAAAAAACAGCACACATTAAAGCAAAGAAACACGCACACACACACACACACATAGACGCACACACACACACACACACACCCTCATATATACACAGTTTTGTGCATGCATGCACACAAACTCACACAGAGGGACAGATTTACATTAAGTGCACACTTTTTTGGGATCAGCATCAGACTATAAAACCTCTACGGATTTAAGTCAATACCATTAAAAATTTCAAAACAAACTCGAAAAAACAAAGAGATGACACCATTCAGTTCAGCATCCATAAATGATTTCAGATGGATCCGAAAAAAAAAACAACTGCTCACAATTAAAAAAACGAACCTATTTAACAATTCAATCCGTTAAACCGTTAACCGAAATGTAAAACGGTTCAGAAGAAGAAACATACACCAATTGTAAGACATATTCTTTTAAAAAAAACACAGAGTCAGATCGAGCAAACTACTGTTGGAAAACGAGTGTTATCCCTTCAATTACAAACTGCTCTGGAAACACAATAAACTGTTTTTTATTACCGTCAGGCCAGAACAAAAGAGTCATAACTGCTGAATAAACTGAATGCAATAGTTTCAGACTGATAAACTTTTATACACTACAAAACATGTCAGTTAAGGTTGATAAATGACATTTCAATGACAGACACATGGAAATGGACGCTGCAGTGACTGTAAAAGGTTTCAACCCCCTTTTTTTGTTTTACAACTCTGAAGCAAAGTGCATGTAATGATGTTTATTTGACGCTGATGAACAGGAGACTCTTTAATCGGAAATTAAAACCAAACTGATTTCAATTTAGTGCCAATCTAAAACACATAAAAGTGACTATACAAGCACTGAAAGACCGTACTTATGTAATAGAAGTGTGACAGGTGGTCCAACAGCTGGTTAGTTACATATCTGGTTGCGAAGATAATAAAACATTTCAAACAAATCTGTTTCCTGGAAACTACAATTCAAGCGAAGGAAGAAAAGTTTTCAAGGCACTGAACAGCCCGCTGAGTACGATCATTTTCTTTTTTTTTTTTTTTTTAAAAAAAAAAACAAGGATTATGGCACAAGTATACATCTGTTTAGAGCAGGCTGTGGAGATGGAAGAAGTGCATTAGTGAGGAGGCCGAGTCTGACTTTAATATTAGAATCTGTGGTAGGACGTCAACTGCTGCTTTGACATAAAACGATCAGTTTTACAAAGAGAATTTGGGAGGATAATGCAGCGTCCAGATGTTTATAGCCGACAGAAGAAGCTTCTATTAAATGTTGCTTGGGCTATTTTATATGATGGATTGTTTTGTTTTTATTTGTACTTAATTTAGACAAATTTAAAGAGATTTGTCTCACTATCAGCCCATCAGTTACATGAGATCAGTTTCAGTTCTGTGCATTAAAGGACTTAAATGAGACTGCAAATAAGTAAATTTCTCCTAAATGTTGCACTTTTCCTCTTAAAGAGTCATTTTCTGTTAATCAGTATCAAAAAGCCTCATTACACCCGCTTTGATTCAATGTCGTAAAGCAATAAAACATGAAAAAGTCATAAAAAGGAGGATGAAGCCTTTATGGGCACTGTAGCTTTTAAATGAGAACATGTGTGTACTACGTAACAAGTTTGGAATATTTCCAGCAACAAAAAGACATTCATAATGGCTTGATTTTTTTTTTTCCTGAAAAAATACCACCTCTTTAAGAACCAAATGATAAAATCTACATCATAAATTGAGAATAGAGAACACGTCAACTTTCTGGAAAAAAAAAAAAAATTAAAAAAAAAAAGGAAACATTCTGAAGAGTGCAATTTTCAGTACCCCGCACATCCCCCCCCCTCCCTAAAGTGATCCACCATACTATGTTCTTTGGCTCTAAGAAGCCTGTTCACAACTCATGCCACTTGTCTTTAACTAATTACCAGAACAATAAAAATAAACACTGGAGGGTAATTCATTATCCCTGACATTAAAAACAAACTTAAACCATTGAACCTGTAAGTCAAGATTGAAACCAACGGCAGAAATGTTCATGACATCACCAAACCAGTGGGATGCTGTGTTGTTTTTTTTTTTTGTTTTGTTTTTTTGTTTTTTTTTGGCATAACGTCAGCCTGTGAGATGATCATCACACCGGGGAGGGAATGAAAACTGATTTTCTGGACATAAGGGGCAGGGGTCCCTCCATGAGTAGATCACAAACGTAGCAACTTAAAAAAAAAAAAAAAAAAAAAAAAGTGGGTGAGTGTGAAATGGATGAGGCAATGCAGGGGGCTCCCTCTGGTGGTGGGAGGAGAGCAGGGTTGGCACAGTGGCAGAGCTCCCTGGACTCTTGGCTCAGCTCAGCGCTGCTCAGTTCGTCTCAAGGACGCCGTCGGCCCCGTTTCAGTCCGAATCTGAGTCCGACGTGCCCTGTGAATTCGACTCGCTGCTGCTGTCCTCCGACTTGTTCTCCTTGTCTTCCGCCTCGTCGTCGTCTTCTTCGTCGTCGTCGTCTTCTTCGTCGTCGTCGTCCTCCTCCTTCTTTAAAAACACACGACAACAAAAGAACAATGTTCAGCACGGTCGACTTCTATTTCTCGCCATTTACCTGAACGCTGCATAAAAAAAAGAGAGCTGTGACTCACGTCCTCGTCGTCGTCGTCTTCGTCCTCCTCGCTGGACGAGTCTGCCTCGGAGGAAGCCTTCTCCTGCTCGTCGTCGTCATCTTCATCGTCGTCGTCCTCCTCCTCCTCAGTGTCCTGCAGAGAGGTGACATTTAAGTACGGCTGCCGCAAGATGGATTTCAGACACAGGTGATAGCAAACAAGATGCACAAGACACTTACAGATTTCTTGGACTTTGCCTTCGGGCCTCCTACTTTTGCCGTAGTTCTCCTTTTCTGAAACATCAAGTAGATAAACATTTTTAAAACATGTCCTAGAAAGACATTAGAAAGCTAAAATATCCTGTTCCAGTATTTGACGGCACAATGAGAACCGTTACAAACCATGAGCATTTGACTTACCTGTGAATTATATTCTTTGTAGGTGTTCCTCTCTTGTGAAGACAAGCTCTGTGGAGGGATGGAAGTGGGACGTTAGATAAGAATTTTTCAGTGTCGACGATTTCTTGACATAAAACAACATAAAACAACTTCTTACAGCGAGCCACTGTTCCAGTGTTACTTTATACTGCCTCTGCTTCTCCTCGGCTATTTTCTTGTATCGGTCCTTCTCCTTCAGAGGTAATCTCTGCCAGCGGCTGCCGATCTCAGCCATCCGCTCTTTCATGGGGAGGTGATTCAGCTCTCCGTTGGACAGCATCTCCTGAGAGAACTTCTGATATCCGTTTCTAGAGAGAGAGAGCCAGAAGCAAGTAAAATTAGAACTTCAAGGCTTCACAAGCTGACACACAACAGGCTGACACACACACACACACACACACACACACACACACACACACACACACACACACACAGATGGGATGGATGTGAGAAACTCACGATGGTGGTTTCTTGGGTTCACCCTCAAACTTCATCTTCTTCCCTGAGGCAATGGCAGCAGCGGGTGAGCGCATCTCACACAGGTCTCTCTGTCGAGGAGACACAAGTCAACTGTTAGCTGGTTTACAGATGCTGTGCAGTTCTACTGGACATTGAGACAGTGAGTTTCTTCTAACCTCATATCTTTTCTGGTCCTCTGCTGCCTTTTTGATCCACATAATCTTCTCTTTTTTCTCCATGTTGATCCAGGTTGCTTCCATTGCTTTCTGAGCCTTTTGCCGGTCGCTCTACAAAGTAGAAGTTCACATGATATGTTCCTGTAAACTTGTGTATTTTGCAGCACTTTGTCAGAATTACACAGCTGAAGCTGGGTGTTTGTGTACTCTGCCATGCCCGATATCTCTCCATACCTTTGTAGAGTCTACATACTTGTATCAGGAGAGTCTTACTTAGATAAACATAAAGTTATAAAGTAAGGAAAAACACATGTAGTTCATGTTCTGATACTCTGTTTTCATTGTATATACTCAACTTTTATTCTATATTTTCTAGGGCTGTCAATTGATTAAAAAAAACTAATTAATCGCACACTTTGCTGTGATTAATTGCTTTTTTCCTTCTTAATATTGTAGCTTGTAATAATGGTGTTCCAAGTAGGTAAATTCAAATACTATTGTTTAACAGCATCTTTTTAACTTTGATCATAGATTCTCTCCTGTGAACTATAAAACCATCAAGGCCATTGACTGTCCATCTTGATGGTTTTATTTCTTATATGCACTAACAGAAATAATAACAAAACCCAGGCCTTTATAGTGAATTTCAAAACCATCAAGGCCAAATAAATGATCATTAACAACAATAAATGTGTTCCATGTTCAAGTGCCAATTGAATTTCAACAAGGTCCACGATAGTCCAAGCAAATATGAAAAAAGACCAATGAAAGACTCTGATTCACACATGGAGGACACACAGAGGGACTCTTTTCCTTCGCCAACATTTAGCCTTACTCCAGTTTCACATGATCTTCACTCTAGCTTTAAAACTGAGCTCGCTACAGAACGACAGTACTGTGTTAATTGTGTTAAATATTTCATATTAATGCGTTCATTTTGACAGCACTAATATTTTCTGCTATAAACTGACATCAGAGACTGAATAATGACACCTGGTGGGGAAAAGGTAAACATTGTAAACTACTTCAGCTTTATTGAAATGATATTTCTTCCTTAATGTGGTGTAATTCCTGTTAAAACAGGTTATTGTGGTGGGACATAGTATAGTGAGGGATCAGTCACCAGTGGGCTATGAGTTATGGAGAGAAAGGTAGTTTGATTTGATAGGACAGGCAAAATAAATGTTCAAAAATGTTTTGTGACTTTATTAGTTGGTACTTTCAGATATACCTACCAGTGCAGCACAAGGTCACCACTCAAGATGGCCGTGCTTACTCTTTAGTACCACCTGTTGAACCAGTGTTTATGGTGTACTGGACCGAAGGAAAACTACTATTTTTATTCTGGGACAGAGTGTCAGGCATACCTTAAATCTTGCCAGGTAGTCTCCTATGACACTCTGCTGCCAGATGTCCTGAGCAGTCTTGGGTGGGTCTGGCAGACGACTACGATCCTCCTTCTCCTTCTTCTCGGACTCTGCCTTCAGGACTGTTTCTAGGCGTTTATACTTCTCCTAAACGAGCGAGACGACAAGAAAATTGATTAGACGACTAATTTAATATACAGTAATGATAATAATCCATGTTTCTACCATACAGTCCGCTCCCTGTTGCCCCTGTGATCCACTCTACAGGCCCGACACTGATTGTTCTCTATATCATGACGCTTTGACTGGTTACCTTCTTCTTATCGGGCAGCTCATTCCACATGCGTGCCAGGAGCCTTGTGAGTTCGCTGTCAGAAAGATCTGGCCGCTCCTGATGCAGTTTGGGACGTTTCTCCTCAGAGAAGATAAACATGGCTGAAATGGGCCTTTTGGGTTTCTCTGGATTGGCCTGCAGGTTTTAAAACAAGACAATATCAGAAAATGATACAACAAATTAGATGCACAAGCAATCTACTGTTATTTATTGATTTACTGTTTAATATCACAAAGATTCAAACGAATACAGGGAATGACACCTGAACTCAACATGAAACGCTTTAATTGTGATAACATGCTAGTGATCTTAGTGGCAAAACAGTACAAGTAAAATTATGTTAAGTACTAGAAACTGCAGTCTGTATCTGGACAACTGTGAGCCATTACCTCCACAAACTGAAGTGTTGTTGCTGTATTCTTGTTCTTACCTTTGCTTTAGAGTTCTTCTTTTTGGATGCAGGACTGTTGGCCCCACTGCCCCTCTTAAAACCGCCCTTATCCTCACCCAAGACCCGCTGCTGCTCCTCCTCAGACAAACTCTACAGATGTGCACAAAGCAGAAATAAAAACAATAAATTCCATTGAAAAAGTAGAGTGTATGAATGGGAACGGTGATGGCTGCGACATGAAAAATACAGCGAAGACGTACTGTATGTTGAAATAGGAAACAAACAAAGAGATGCTTACACTGAGAAATCTGTTCATCTCGACTTCATACTCCTTCTTCCTCTGGAAAAAGAAAAGAAGACAGTATTTAGACAAAACTGTGAAAAACTGCAAAACTTAATAATGCAGGGTCATGTTTCAGAGCTCACCTGTTCACAGCGTTTCTGGTAGGCGTCCTTCTCGTTCTGTTTCAGCAGCTTCCACCTCTGGCTACACATCACCATGCGCTCTGTACTGGGTACGTCCTTCATGCTCGACATCAACTCCGCGCAGAACATCGAGTAACCGTTTCTGAAATAACGCACCAATGATATGTTGCGTTTAAATAACTCACATCACAGGGAAGTAGTGGCCTACGACACGCGGACGAGTCAGCATATTGTGTATTTGACTCACGGAGGAGGTTTGTCAGGTCGGCCGTCGGACTTGTCCTTCAGGTGCCTCTCGGCCTTGGTCAGGGTGGACTTGACGATGTCCCCTTGGGTCATGTTTAACTCCGGGTGCTGCTGGATGTACTCGCGCATGGTCTCCTGGAATAATATAGCGAACAAACCCGGAGTTAGCGCTCCTGCTGACACGGTATTTTGTAAATCGCTCCTTACGGTTCTACTCATCGATGTAGTCTCACCTCATACTGTTTCTGTTGCTCCAGAGACTTGCTGATCCATTTGAGTCTCTTTTTGTCAGACAGTTGTGTCCACTGTTTGCCAAGACTGTCCTTAATGTCCTTGGTGGTCGCCTGGTGTCAAAGAAAGGAAGTTAACACCTGTTGCATGAGACAGTTAAGCTTTTTTTTTTTTTTTTTTTTTACATTGTGTTGTAAACACCCAAACTTACATCTGGGTGTCCCTTGAGGAAGGCCTTCTTTTCATGGTTGTACCACAGCTGTTGTGGTGTTTTGGGCTTCTCTGGTACATTTGAACCTTTCTTGGTCATGCTCTCCACAAGGTCTGGATGTTCTTCCCTACATTTACATATTACAAAACACATTTACAGACAGTTATCATACTTTTATATTGTTGCAGATGAATTAAGCAACTGCTACATCCCTGCTTAACATCCCCAGTGTGAATACTTCATTTTAAAAAGCTGTAATAAGTAATCTCACCTGAACTTCATCATGCTTTGCACAAATGTTTCTTTGTCTCTCAGGAAGTCTTCAACATATTTTTTCTGTAGACATGAAAAGAAAACAGTGTGTCGGTATCTAATAGCACCACAGCAACATGACACGATCCTTGTTTTCTATTCTGATGCTCCTCTGATGCTTTTGACTGACCTTTTTTTTGTCGGGCAGCTCCCTGTACTTCTTGGACAGGATTTTAGTTAGATCTAAGTTGCTCATCTCAGGGTGCAACTTCGCATACTTGGCCCTCTTTTCCATGAAGAAGCGGAAGTATGGAGTCAATGGCTTTTTGGGGAAATCAGGATGTTTCTGTGTGTCCAGGAGGGGAAAAAAGGAAGCGAGAAGACCCGTGAGTTACACCGAAAAGATGCTAGTTGTCCATTATTCTTAAGAAATTTCTGTTCTAACTCACCTTTATTTTCTTGCCCTTGTAAGGGTTCTTGATGTAATCTTGAGCATCAAATATCAGCTCTGTGAGGGTCCGGAATTTACGAATCTGTGGTTAAAACACACACAAAAAAGCACCCAATTAGTTACAAAATCTGGCATTTAACAGACAATAAATCTATCTCACAATCAATGTGAATATCACTAGAACTTGCGTACCTCTTTGGAGACTTCCTGCCACTTCTGCTTACACATCTCCGCCGTGTAGGAATTGAAGGCCACCTTCTGCCAGTCGAGGTGGGACTCTGACGTTTTGTATTTGGTCACATCTTTCTGGGGCAAGGCCACTTTCATGGCCTCCAGCAGTTTTAAGAGATCATCCTGTGGCCACACTGTGCAAAGATGAGAGAAAGGGACATTAAGTGATGAATGACATATTGTCTTTACTTGTATGTAAAAAATATATTAAATGTTGTTTTTATAATAGCAGATATGTGGGTACTGTGCTATTATTAGAAAGAAAAGGCAATTAATTATTTCAATATATAAAGTAATCCCACCTAGGCCTTGGGTTGCTGCATCCATTACTCCATTCATTTGTGGGTGTGCTGTCTTGTATCTACAAAAAAAACACCAAAAATCAAGTTAGCACGTACAATCTTTAACAGAAACATCATCTTTATAATGTAAAATACAAATGTAATCCACAAAATGTAGGTTCATGATTAGCCCCTACAGTCATAATACCTGTATTTTTAAATCACGTAATTTAATGATAATGTTATTTTTATTAGCATTTTATTCATATGGCTGAAGTATTTTTCCTCCCCGACAAAAAAGGAATATGTGTGCGGTATAAAAGTAAAACTCTAGTCGTGGAATTTAAATTTGGCTCGACATAATGGGTTATGTTCATTACACCGCCCCTTAAACGTTTACGCTACATGGTGAGACATAGGCTATTGCTTGTGACGGCTTCAAATCTCAAATAACACTGCGGAGGGCTTCAACTAGCACAACTAGCTACGACAACAGGAGTCTCCGTCGAGCAAATGTTTCCAACCGGAATTTGGCGCATTAGTACTGTCCTTATTCCACAACAAATGTATCGTGGACACACAGGAGCGACCATTTTCTCGCCTAGTCCGCTCGGTAATGGAGGATTTTCTGTCGGAGCGGAGGTTGGGGAGGATCCACGGAAGGAGGAAGCGAATGGACGTGGACGGACAGGCAGCTGTAGGCGACCAGCTGACCACGGGGATCTGCTTTCGGTCTCCGACAAGGGGGAATGGTGGCTTGGAAGCACTGCAGTGAAATGCGCCACTCGGCAGAGGCGCCTCATCACCGTTGGATGCGGATCTAGCTCCGCCATGCAAACCTATAATCTTCCCTTCATATGTTTACTCGGACTGGAGCGAGGAAATCAACATATTCTCGTATTACAGTTAATAAATGTGTTTCAAGAGTATGTTTTTAGGCCGCTTTAATCAGGTTTTTGGCTGTTAATGTTGGGATTTAAGGGCAAAATCCAGTACATTCTTCAGCGAGGCGTAGCCGATCTCTGCTCCAATGATGGCGGCTGCTCGTTGTTCATCGTGTCCTTGATGGCCCCAGCTCACTGAGGTGTCCACCGTGTGACCCAGCTACATTAAACCTATCGATACCACCATTTATTATAACTTAACAGCTATAATCATACACATCTGGAGCCGTTGAAACATCAAGAATAACTTAAATTTCTTTAAAAAAAAAAAAAAAAAAAAATGAGAGAAAGAAAACAACATATGGAGGATAGAAAAATGAGAGCTGGGGCATTTCCATGGCCAAGGGCAACTTGGCACGCCAAATGAAGCTTAAAAATTGGACATTTAACAAATATATTTATAGTTATACGCATTTTAAGATGTTAAAATACAAAACTTTAAGATTGCTTGCATTTTAAGACAGTCCTGTTTCCGAGAGAGAAGACCTCGACTACATTATTGCTCACAAAATATTAAAAACCAGCATCGACTATGTCTTTTGCTAACGTTAAAAGCCAAGTTAAATGTATAATATAGCTACTTCGCCGGGTTATAGACGATTAAATTTAAACAAATTGGTTAAAATGTTCGAGATAGCTGATAAATACCGTGGTGGGTTGGTAGGACTTGCGGAGGCGCAGGAAGAAAGAGGAAAATGGAAAATATTTCTAACAAACAACCGTTACATTCACAACATTATTTTACGGAAGAATTTATTTTAACATACATTGTTAGATATTTCGGCTACACAATAGCGCGGGTAAACGGTGGCTAAATTTTGAGAAATAGCTCAAAGGAAACATGGTAACATCCGAGACTGAGTGGCTTCACTGGCGCTGACAAACAGCTCCAGGTCCGCCATGCTTCAGCCTTGCTCTCTACATGGAAACCTACCGTGACAAGGTCCAATGGCGCACTGCAAACTGAGAAAAACGGGGCTTAAAACTTAAACCCAGGGCGTTGCAGACTCCCGTCCCTCGACCCTAAAGCGTATAAGCGAGAACAAGAAGGCGGGTTCTCCGAGCTCGGTCGTCGGCGGTTCTGGGCTAGTCAGTGAGAGAGAGAGGGGGAGAGAGAGGGCGAGTCTCTGCACGGTGAGATATTAAACCGAGATCCCTGATGGCTAACCGAGAGAGGCGGCTGGCTGTTCCGCCAACAGCCGCATGGAGGTCTCGGCGCGGAAACCACCGCTAATTCCCCCACGCAAATAGCCCAGTTTCAGCACGAACAGACGAGTTTCGATTAAGGGAACTGGCGTAAACCAGTAGCACGGTGTAATTGTAAGGAAATACCACGTTTAGCATTACCTCCCGGTCTTACATCCAGTTTCTTCCCCGCTGTAGAGGACAAGAAACTCGGCTATGGCCGACCTCGTCTGTACCCTACCGCAGCCGTTGGTTTATTTCTCTAGTACAAAGAGGCTACCGACCGAGACGCTTTACAAACAAAACAAAAGCAAACATTAAAGGTGAATTTTGCGGGGTTTTTGAAGCTTATTCTGGTTTGTTTATCGCGCACTCTCGTCGAATTATGAAACCGAGCGGCTGTGTTGTTGGCTTACCTGTCTCTCGGCGTGAGCCTCGGCGTCGTTGTGGAGGAAGAAGGGGAGGGTTGAACGATAGCCAGCACTGCGCCGTCCGTCCTGGGCTCCAGTCCCCGCAGAGATGGTCCTTCCCCCCCGCCTCCATCTCACTCGCCGTCTCCCTCCACTCAACGTGCAGCAGCTTCTCTCTCTCCATCCAACCATTTCGCCACGCCGAGGCATCCACATTTTTTCCGATTCTCGCACCGTTGTTTCTGAACACAACCCAGGGCGATTATTTCTACGCATGGAGGCCGACCTTGTCTGATCTCCAGCCGAAGTTTTGCGCACCGAATATTTGATCAGGTAGCCGAAACTGTCATGAAAAGCCAAACTTGTGCCAGTGATTATATAATTTTAATGCAACTGGCTCACCTCATACACTCCCCTAATTTAACATAATTTAACATTAAAAAACATTTTTTTCAAGTTTATAAGAAGTTTATAATTTTCACTTTAATTTTAATGCCAGTTTTCATCTTATGAGGATACTATCTGACATATCTACTCAAAGCAGTCTATGCCTTTTCACATTGCCTGAATCCTCTTATAGCAAATTGTAAGCGGCTGTTTGACAGCTTCATTTTGGCCCAGCATGTTTTTTCTTTTCAACTCCACCTTGTGTGTTTGTGGGCGGAACCCGCGGCCGTCCAATCCCGTCAGTCGGATTCACGGAAAACAAATTACTTTCAGGCGCTCGGCCTTGTTAAACGGTGCTGCGTTCGGTTGCTGTCGGAAATATTGACATCATCGCAAAAAAGGAGGCACACCTGTTTTAGGGGTCTACTGTACTCCTGTAATAAAAGTGCGCATGATGCATTTTGATGTGTTACTGATTTCTAAGGAAATTATTAGTGTCATTTAACCTCCCCACTCTTACATTCGCCACCCAACTTTTATCTAATTGCATCTTTATTTAAATAAAGTGATTTTAAAAAGTCACATTCTGCTTGTTTTAGTCGTCCTGTCGTAAGGGGTAATTACTTATTTCAGACTGAAAGCAGTTAAGATTATATTTCTGGTGTTTTCAGAACAGAAGTACTGAGAAGTTGGAGTTTACTTGATAACCGTGAATGCAGCATGCAGCTGAGTGGCAGGCGTCTTGGTTCAACTGAACAACCCCCTCCTCTTGTCTCTTTCAGGATATAATTAATTCTGTGAGTGATGTGTAATATTGTATTTTTTTTTTTTTTTTTTTTTTTTTGCATTTATAAAACAAAACAAAACACAAGCTCCTTAAAGGCTGGTTTTATTTTTATTAAAGTGAAAATCCTAAGCATGTACAGTGTTTCAAGCACACAACAATATGATAGGCAACACAAAAGGCATACAATACATTTACAAATCAAATTTTTCCGTGATTATATCAGTACAATTAATTTTTTTATCAGCCCAAACAATAAGATCTCATCAACCCACTATCCACCCACTACTGCTCATCCCTATTATGATCATAAAAGCAATTACACACTCTGTCTTCAGGATATGGCTGAACAACCTCACTTACAAGCAGATCTAACAGATAGCAGATATCTCTCCATACATATTCAAATTAGGTGAACTGAACAGGAAAGATCAAAGTGTGCAGTAAACCATACATAATATATAAAATGAGGCAAACTTCTATAACACAATTTAAATTATTTTAGATCAAACAAAGTAGAGGTTATGGGGCTGGTGTGACAGCCACATAAAAATGCATTACTTGTGTGTGTGTGTGTGTGTATATAGAGCTGAATACATGTAATCAGCTAAATTTTAATAGTGCACGTAAAGTTTGGTGAAATTACACTATTACAACATGGAGTGATCTACAATGTGGCAGCACTGGATATTCATTTTCACAAGCAGTAGTTATGCACGAAAAAAAACAAAGTTTATAAATGGATTTTATCTCACATTTTAAAGGAAAATACTTCTCATTTCCAGAATTCAAATTTTTCTCCTGGATCAAAAGAAAACTCAAGTAAATAAACAGCCTTTATTAATGCCTTTAGTAAGAAAGAAAGGGGGGACATTTTAATGATCCCTCATGAAAGGATGGAATATATAAATTAAACAGAGAAAATGTAGTTGTGAGAGGACTCAGGATGTGTAATACACCTTAATGACAATGTGGACTAATATTGGTTCTCTAAAGTGGTCCATGGTCTCAAATACAGATTCAGCTGCAGGAATAATGTATGAATCCTAAAAATGAGTGGTACCTTCCTCTAAAGTTACCACTCATAAAAATAAAAGAACAGTTTGGAACTGCAAATATTTGTTTACAAGACACCTAATTTTCTTTTTTTTTTCTTTTTTTTTTAAATAGTCATTGGTAATTGGTTTTTGAATGAAACCTTAATGAAAGATACGTATTGCTCAAGGCAGTGGGGACTCATTGTACACATCCTCCCCAGGTTCCTCCTCTAAGTTCACTTTGGCATCATCTGCGTCCAGCTGCAACAGAAATGTATAGAATTACAACAGAGAAGCCTAAATATTGAATAATGTTTATGTAAAAATAAAAAAAAAAGACAACTTAAAAATAAAGTCAGTCTGGGAGGGGGGGGGGGGGGGGGGGGGGGGTGAATGTAACAGATAAGTACTTACACATTTCATCTCCCTGGTTGTGAAGAGTGTGCCAGTCATCGCCATACGCAGAGGGATGGTGAGAATGAGAACGAAAGGCAGTGCCAGGGAGAAGGGGCTAATCTTCACCATCCACAGGATGCCCAGGCACACGATCTGGATCAGTGTGAAGAGATGCATCCGTAATGTGCTCACCTGCACAAATGATATGAGAGAAGGGCATGAGCAGAGGAAGGAAGTCAGAGCCAAAAAAATAACATTAAAATACACAAAATGCTCATTTAAATTATGATTACAGTGAGACTGTCATACTGTATATGCATAGAAATATCAGGAAAAATAGGAGTGCGTATACCGTCTAACGTGACAGCCATTTACAAAATATTAGACCGTAGTGTTTAATTAACAGCTCTCTAATACAGTCTCAACAAAAACTGAATGCAAGCTTCATAAAGGTAAGATTTCTTGTTGGGCTGTCATACTGGATTGCATAGATTGTACAGGTGTTCCTATTTTCTGGTATTTTAGTGTATATGACGACATCATTGTGTATAAATACTTGCAGAAATGTGAAACTGCATTTTCAAAACATCTTTACATACTTATCTTCAGACATAGGGGTGTATTAAATGTATTAATGATCGGAGTAAAGTTCTGAACATCGTATTTGAAGAGGGTGCATACTTGGGTGGCGTAGGCATCTGAGGGATGATATTTCTTGGGCGTGATCAGCAGAAGCATCCGATCCCACATCTGGATTCCACTCAGAGAGGTGATACCCATGTAGAGGAAGATGCCAAACAAGGCCGTCATAGGAATCATCTTCAGGATGGGTTCCATGTAAATAGAAACACCTGGAAATGACAGAGTAAATGAAAGATTAATAAAAGAAAATGTCAATTCACTGTGATCCAGCATCGAGATGGCAGCACCTACCAACTAGTATGGCAACAAGAAAACCACTGATCCTCTGCTCAAGCACTTTCTCAATCTCTGGTTTTGGGCCTTTGGACATGACAGTGAGAGCGTTGGCATGGGTGACGGATCGCACGGTGGCAGCACTCAGCCACGGCACCCCAAAGATAGAGGAGATTCCCCCCATGGTGACCAGGATGAGCAGATCAAAGTGGAAACCAGATCCTTTCACCATCTTCCTCTCAGGTTTGCTCACAATCAGCCTGGAGGTCCACAGTGCAGAGACAGTACATAGTTGGTATGCAGACAACAAAACAAAAATCTTGATTTTATTCAGTGTTTTCATTAGTTACAGACAGTAATGCCGTCATGTACTGTATAGTGTCACTCACGTCGTAATCTGGGACTCGAGGAAGATGAGGATGAAGACGAGCAGTGCTGGTACACAGCACGCGGCCATCATCCAAATGGGGAAGGACTGCTTCTCTCCCATGGGGTTGATGAACCAGCCTCTGGCTTTGGGGTTGGTAACCTCAACACCTTTTGGCACAACAAGTTTCTACAAGAGGACAAGATGACATTTTTTTTAGCTACTAGATCTCAAAGGTATGGGTATAATAACTGAAAGAGACAAATAAAAGTAAAAAAACTGCTCCATGGTAATTAACTCTGAATTAATTTTTGAGAATTAGAGAGGATTCTGGGGCTATAAACTAGTTTTATTTGGAGGAAATGACTAAATAAAAGACATACAGATATATCATTGATTAAAATGCACCAATCAACAAAGTGTGAGCGCCCACTAGAAGACTGAACAATGATGATCATGTTGTCCATCATCAATATCTTATTAATAATATACCAATCAAATTAAACATGAGTATTTACGCAGATAAGGTGACTGACCAGACAAAATACATGCCACAAAAAGGTGCTCCAAACCATTAAAGATGTTACCTGAGTGTAAGCATCCTCAATGCAGATGTCGATAGCGATCATGATGAAAATGGCAATCGGGACACCGAAATCTCCAATCAGACGACGGATCTATGGTGTGGGATAAGATAGAGTGTAAAGAAGGCACAACATCGTCACTTCGTTCAAACGATTTTGCATTTAGAATGTAGTTATATGTGGGAAGTCAAAGTTTTCTGGGCGTAGAAAGTTGATCTTACCGGGCCGGGGAGGTAATGACCATTCTTGAACTGACGAAGGAAATATGCAATGAAGAAGCAACCAAACATAAGGCACATGGACAGCAGGGCAGTGTTGGGATAGGGCCTTTCATACTCCACTTCCTTAACGGTGACGTTGCCATCTGGATGGTACTCGGTGTGCTCCTTGATGAGCGGGTGGAAGGGGTTGTCCAGTGTGTCATTCAGATGCTCGTAGTTCAGAATCAGAGGGTGGGCTTTGAAGATCTGATAAAAAAAAGAGGTAAGATGTCAGAGAGAACATTAAAAGTGACACCAAATGAGATGATTACAGTGGTGGTTTGAGTGAAATATATGCGGAGATGAGGTGAGGAAAACCTTGATAAGCTTATTGAAGGTCTCATAGATGAAGATGAGAGAGATGAGGATGGAGAAGATTTCTTGGGTGAAGCGGGAGATGAATCTGACCAGGAAGCTGCCTTCCGCAGCCACAATGATGAATACGATCACTATCAGCCACATCCCCACCCAGATACGACCCACAATGTATTCAATACCCTGAGCCTTGCAGAACTAGTATGGAATGAAAAAACAAAACAAAACAAAATGTATATTAATGAAGCAAAAATAGATTTCTTAAGAATGATTGTCAGGGTTCCAACGTGTGAATCTATGAATGCTACTTATACGTACAGCGAAAAAAGCTTCTTCAAACACCAGAAGTGGTCCTGAGAAGCCGATGACAAGGACAGGCTGGGCGGCAATGAGGCAGAAGATGACACCCTGGACACTGGTGGAGACCATGAGCTCTGACACACCCATCATTTTCTCAGTTTTGTCAGCTAGGGTCAGACAACAGAGACAATTATGAATATAGTTAAAAGGGGTCAGTTTGTACTCATGTTAACATCAGAGATCAATGAACTGATACTCTCTGACTCTCTCTCTCTCTATCTAAGGACTCTCTCTTACCCAAAAGCCCTCCAAAGGTGATGGCCGGTGACAGGGCCGCGAAGTAGATGAAGATGACGGCAGCGAGGACCTGAGGGTTCAGAGCATCCGTGTAGTCGCTGATGTAGTGGCGATAACGGCGCTTTATGTCTTTCACCATCCCACCGAAAGGAATGCCTGTACGGGCCAGAGGGTCTTCCCTCGGAATATCTGGGCCTTCATCAACTGGACATGTAAACAAATCAAATTGACATTAATATTGATTATAGCAAATCTGCTCTCATTTCTCTTTTGTTTTTAGCAGTGTCTCACAATTAAGACCACATTTCCTGAAAACGTGTTTGGTTCCTTTTGCAAGGAGGTTGTTGCTGCTTATCACTTCTCCCACCCGAATTGGTCAGCATATGTTTGTTTTTCTCTGTTATGTAACTAAAGTGGATACACAAATCAGAATTTTTTTGTTATTCACTTGTTTTAGCATTTACTAAATGAACAGCAACCTCTTCCTTTATTGTGATATAAAGCAATCCAACAATTACAAAGTAGAGGTTCTCAGTGATTGTCTTGTTTTCTTACAGTAATTATGGTTTAAAGCTATTGCATTAATATCTTCTCAAAAGTATCTCAAAATGAATGTTTTAATTACTTCTAATGCTATATGGAGCACCTTTAAATTAATTTAATATCTGAATATGCATGTTTAAGAAACTTAAATTCAGAAGTAATGTAAAAAAATCATTATTTATATATATTTACGAAACATTTTAAAGAATAATATAATGAACACATTAAAGTGTAAGGTCAGAATGGCATGTTGGCATTAGTATGGTAGGGACGGTGTAAAACTGTCTTCAGGCTACAAATGTTTGGTCTGTAGAAAGCTTCAGAAAGCAGCTGGACACTGTATAAGCACTGTGGTGTACGCTGACCTCGGACCCTGTCACCAAAGGCGAGGCGGGTGTCAACAGGGCGCACTCTGTCAAGCAGCATCTTCCTCTGGTAATCGATGATTGGCTCCAGCATTCCTTGCTCTTGGATTTCAGTGGGAGGGATCACAATGCTGCAGTCCATGAAGTCAGCGACGGCATTGGTCAGATCTTTTTCGTTCTGGGCCAAGAAAGCCTCCAGACTGAACACCTAATGACAGCAGCGATACAGAAAGCTTTTACTCTCTTGCACTTTTATTAGCAAACATAATTATATTCCATAGAAATCAGGGTATTTTACGTTGGTAGGATTGTATGATCTCAGTCCTAAAGCTACATGCTGCTGTGCCTTATTTTATCTCTCTACTTTCTCTTCTTTCTCACCCAGTCGGCCATTAGAGCACCCATGGCGCGCCCAGTTTCAGTGTAGTCTATTTCGCTCTGGCTGGGGCCCACCAGGACAAAGACGTAGCGGACAGGGACAGCAATCTCCAGGGCAGACTCCATCACCACAGAGTCACTCAGCCTGACAAAAGACACCACTGGCTTCTCCAAGAGGTCCAGGGCACCTATTGGAAGCACCCTCTTTGAGTCAAACCTGGTCATATACTTACAGTACAACAACCTGGAGACATATGACTGCTTTTGAATAACATAGACGTACCTGAGAGGACAATTGAGGCCTCCATGTTGTCAGAGCTGTCTCTCTGCAAAAATAACAGTCCAGCAGTGTAGTAAGTGTAAACTCTGTTATGTTAATACATGTTTGTGATATTGATGATTACCCAAATGATGAAAAACCAAAGCTTAATACCTTCTTAGTTACAGAAAAGGCCTGCATCTCGATGTCTCCAGAGGCTGTAACCACAGGTCCCCCAGCTTGACTGGAAGAACAAATAAAATCAGCACATTCTACAAAGATTTTCATGTCATTATTGTCATTTAGAAAAAAACTATGAAATAGAAGGTCCTGTGGGTCACCTGCGTCTCATGAGGAGAGCTCTCAGCAGAGCATCCCGATCGTCGGCACGAATCTCATTTTTTTTCAGGAGCTCATCCGCCACCTTCTCAGCCACAGCAGACAGACTGCTGGCATTCAGGTCGAAGATGAAAGCACCTGAGGACAGACATAGGCTCACAGTTTGATTTTATCCTACTGTAACATATACTCTGATTTCTGTTTCATTAAGGGTTCCAAAGTCACCTGTGCTCATGAGCTTGCGGAGCTGGATCAAGCTCTTGAAGGTGAGATAGGAGACATGAGAGGAACCCCATTTTCCTGTGCGAAGGTTGAGGTTCTCCTCGTAGCCCATCCAGCGGCCAGTCTCCTGCCAGGTGCTGCCCTGGAGCTCATTCAGCTCCACATAGGCCTGTGGATATGTAATGTGGTTAGTTAAAAAAACATACCAGTACAGAGTGAATTACATTAACTTCTGGCAAGAGTTAAGAATGTGGACTAACTTGAGCGTCCCCTCTTGTGGTGGCATTAGTGTTTACGTTCAGGTTGGCTGAAATAAGGAGATAGAAAAGTGATTTAAAAAGTCAAAATTGCCAAAAGCTGCATGGACTTTAAGAGCAACCTACCCTCTAAATTACTGGGGATGAAAATGGCTTCCATGGGTGGCTCATTGTCCTCCTCCTCCTGCCTCCTCCTCTCCTGGTCATAGATGTCACTGTGGCCTGGTGGAGTTCTGGTTTTGTGGAGAGACAGGAACATTAACAGAGACTAAAGATGAACATGGGGTGATGCTCAACACCATCAGTGTCTCACCAGATGTTATGGGATAAAAAATGTGGGATTCTTTGGAAAATGCACTCCAATTATTGTGTCTGTAAGTGAACTGAACTCCAAAGCCTCTAACTGTAGTTGGTAAATGGCTTAAGATCCATCCAAGTAATGGTCTCAATATAGGCTGACAGTCTAAAGAAATCTGTTATTGGTGCTATTCTGTCCATGGCCAGAAGAGGGCAGGGTTGCTCAACCTATCTCTTATCATAGGTATTGACTACTTGGCCCTTAAACTGTTTACCCTGACTTCAAACTCTAAGGCACCCTGACCACAGGCTGTGTAAAAATCCCAAGTCCTTTCTTGGATTAGCTATGCACAACCATGGTCCTAATGCTGTTAGGAAAGGTATTTAGCGGTTCCTGTATTTCATTTAAATAGCTAAGTTGTAATTATGTCTGTGAATCTTGATTTTTTTTTTTCTGAAAGCAAACAAACAGAAAAGGAAAAACAACCAGTTGATGTCTATAATTCCAAGCCCTACTATACTCTGATTTAATGGTAATTTGGTTAATGCCGAGTATTTCTGTGGTCTACTGGTGTGGACACTTGTAAGTCACTACCATGAGAATTTTTTTTGCCACATATTGTGAGTTCAACATAGCTCTGACCTCAAACCTGCTGTAATTAATTTTTTTGGCCACATGGGGGCAGCATAACAAGCTGTTAACACATTATCACCTTACAAAGTTGACATGGTGAATGTGTTGCCTATTTACTCATCCAGTAGACATGGAGCAACATAAGTATTCATTTAAAGTCATATTTCTGGCCACTTGGCTAATGTAAGTCCAATGTTCACTTTCCTTTTTAGCTCAGTTTTGATTTTTGCAAAAAATCTGGCTTTTTAGATGCTAAATTCTTCCCTATGTTCAAAGCTAGTTGCTAACTTTGTCTGTTTGCTGTTTGGTGCTAAGCAGAGTGGAAAACTTTAGTTGAAAATTGCTGCCTGCTGGGACTAGAAATGATATTGATGAGAGTAATGAAAGTAAACTGCAGCCAAAAAACCAAAACAATGAGCTAAAAGACGCTAAAATGCTCTGTAGAGCTGAGAGAAACTTCCATGTTGGGTGATAATTCTCAGTGGGTTTGTTACTACAAGCGACACCTTTCACATTACACAAAGTAATTTATGCAATGTAGCAGCTTTAACTACTTATAACTTAAACCTAAATATAACCAATTGAGTGGGGAAACCTTTTGGGATTTACTGACATACTCACATCAGGGAAAGAAAGTCCCAAACTTTTGTCTTATCAGAAACATTTTTTTTTTTACATGAATGCAAAGGCAACCTTTGTAAATAAACAGTCTGTTTAAACAGAAAGACCTCACAGAGAGAAAGGACTCACAGTCTGAACGGAGAGGGGAAGGCTGAGTCATTGTCTTCATATGACATGTCACTGCCCTAGAAAAGAGGAAAGAGATTTACTGGAAGAAAGTTGGATGAAAATATATATTGCTGCAAGATTTATTGATTAAACCCTATAGTCTGCATCCTGAGTCATTGTCCTAGATTTCCTCTCTCTGTGAGAAAGGCTTTGAGAGCATAATAATATCATAAGTAGTTCTTATAATGCAAGCGTCCTGAAACTTTATCTGGGTAAACAACTATGGTGCTTCATTATTACAATATATATCTTGCAGCAATTGTAAAGTTTATATTGTATTTTGATGTCAGCTTTAGAGTGAAGATGTCAGACGTCACACTGCATATGAAGGAAAAAAAAAGACCAACCTCCTCAAAACTGAAATGGTTTTCCATTGATGTTTTTCAGTCTCAAACCCTCTGCTACTTTGTGCATTCCCTAGGACAGAAAAGGGAATAAATGAACATAAAAACAAGAATATAATAATTATACGAGCTACATCAAGTTTCCCATAACTAATTAGAAATAACTGATGACTCAGATGGGACCATTAACATTAAATCTTCAATTCCTTTACTGGTGATTTTTGGGTTGTGACAGGTGCACCTGCAGCATCCAAAGCATGGGATTTGTAATAAATATATATTGTACTCTTGTGTGTGTACGTGTGTGTGTTTTTTTTTTGCTATTGAAGAGCAGGTTCCTCTGCCACCAAAGATCCCAATAAGGACTTTTATCGCCATCTAACACAACACAGCCGCTCTGACTCTGTCTGCAGAGCCATGGCTCATGACAGATAATCAATCAGCCGTTGAGACTGTGAGCTACGTTATAGTTTAAAATAGAGGACTCACAGAGCACAGAGCCTTATCTTTGGGTTACGCCCTTCTTCAGCAGCGGTACAGCAAATAACTTGTAATGTTATAATGCAGCATATGCAGCCACTGTAACCTCCAGCAATATGAAACTGTTACATTTAGAGAGAAATACTCAAAACTCAACAATCTACATCTTATAATTTAATATTGTATATAGTTTTACATTTCAACTTAATAAACAACAGTAAGGCACTTTTTTGTAAAATTGCAATTGCAAATATCTTTTATCAGAGGCAAAGAGACTTCTGCAGTAAACAAAATGTGCCATTATTACACAACTGCTTCATACTTGCTCAAAAAAAGAGGGAATGAGTACTGGTTCCAAAACAGATCTAAAGATAAGGCCAGTACATCTGAACAAGTATGCTGCTGAATATTAACAAGACTTTGCTTTTTAGTGTTTTTACAGAGAATATACAGGTAGTTTAACACAAAGCCAAGACAATTTTAAAAATTATGAACATCCTCGCTGGCTCAAAGTGCTCAAAGTCAACTTTTCAAAGATGAGAATCTCACTTGACCCTGACCTCCAATGAGTAAAAGGCTTGAGATATGTTTACAGAAAATGCATAACAAAATGTTTTGTTTGTAAAGGTTAATCCTTATAGAATAATTGTTTCCAAGAAAATAACTCAAACTCAACAAAATAGTTAAGACTCTAATCTCCTGCCCTTATCTTACAAACACGTCAAAGGCCCAAAAGGTTAGAATATGCTGCTCTGCAATCAAGATACATTCAAATATCCATCTTGTTTGACCTCTATCCTCTAGTCCAGTAGTGCCATGAAGTGTGTCTGACCCCTGTCCAGCAAAGGCCACACCCCTACCTGCATGCAGGTACTCCCACCTGGTCTCCAACACTGGGAACAGGACGTCCGCTGTTCTGTCAGTCAAGACGAGCCCGATGATGAAGTGAGCTGGGACCAACGAAGATGAGTTTCAGTGACTGAGAGAGGAGCGGGAACACCCACATGAAACTACGTCGACCCGAAGAAGTGCTGTACCCCACTACCCCTCTGGTTGCCCAGCAACCTGGCAGGGGGGTGGGGGAGATAAGGCGTATGTGACAGACAAACAGCCCTATCATTTAGGGACACCTTGAGACAGGGATATCCCAGCCCTAGTTTGCCCGCTCTGCCCGCTCAGCATGAACCAGGTTCAAGCCTGGATGCTAAAACTCAGCCTGTCCGAGGGGCACATGGGGGTAAAGAGGGTAGAAAAGGGGGCAACTTTTTCTATCAGTTGGATAGCATCTTACTATCTTGTTTACGTACTGGGGATTCCCTTACGATGATGGGGGGGTATCTCCTCTTGATTTTATTGAGAAAATTGATGTGATGAACACATTAACGTCAGCTTTTTCTGTGCAGCTCTAAAGCTCACATGGCTAGTCTGCAGTGCATGTGACATGGCAGCTACATGGTTAGACATCTTCTGCAGCTGCCTGGCACTGGATTCTGGTGGTCCAACCCTGTCAGATGACAGATACTGACACATGGATGCAGCGTAGACTGGTGGACTGGAAAACATCATAGGTTGATTGTACATTTTTAAAACATAGAAAACACTGTAGACTGTGATAACAGTTTCAGCAGTGCTGCTGCTGTCAAAGAATGGAAAATTGAATTAATGGACACATGACAAGGTGATTAGTTTAGTGCTTTTAAACAGGAAAACCTACTAGGGTGCACTGAGGAGTATGGTGGCCTACCCTAGAAGATGAGAAGAATTTTTAAGGTGTGTGTAAGTTCTTGCATACCAAGTCTTATTGACAGGTACGTAGGATCAAAACTTCTTGACTGTGAAGAAACCAAAGAATCCTGCAGACTGTCAGTCACTTCTTCTCAATTTACTATAAACTAATAAAGTGAGTACAAGTGATCAACAGTGTGCAGGAGTCCTTGGTTTCTTCACAATGAAGGTACTCTCTCCAATATTTTTTGATTTTATTTTTTAAGCAACAATAAACGCAAAACACAACAACAAAAAGCTCCACTTATTTAACATTGGAAATCCACTCCACAAAAAGAAAGAGAAGAAGAAACAAGGCTGATACAATAAAGAAAAACTTATTCTGCATAGTTCACAACAAGTAACATTCTGTTACTCTGCCAGATCCAAATCTTTAACATGATTTATAAATAATCCCCAAATTTTATTGTATATCTTTTAGTA
This sequence comes from Thunnus maccoyii, assembly GCF_910596095.1. Classification (NCBI taxonomy): domain Eukaryota; kingdom Metazoa; phylum Chordata; class Actinopteri; order Scombriformes; family Scombridae; genus Thunnus; species Thunnus maccoyii. Next base: position 23,248,848 of record NC_056550.1, read on the forward strand.
TATAAGGTATTCTCTCTAGTGAGATTTTGATATCATTCATCTTAAATGAGTAATATTTGGTCTGTGGATTTTTCTCCAAAACAATGCTATTATCTTTTTGGCATTGAGGAAGCTAAGGTCCATCAATATTTGTTCATTTTTATTATAAATATGTCCTTCTGGATATAAACCAAGTAAAAATAATTTAGGGTCAAACTAATTTTTCTCATGTCTCTCTGACCTCTTCCCAACATGTTTTAATCTTTCTACACTGCCAAATGCAGTGAAATAGTGAAACAGTGTGCCTCTGTGCACTTAATACATATGTCTGGTATATTTTTATCTTAACGATTTAATTTGTCAGGAGTTACATAAATTCTCATTAACCAGTTAAGATGTATTAATCTGAGATGTACATTTACTGTCTGTGCATGAACTGCAGCACAGGCCAATTTCTATTGAGATTTCAGTTTCCAAATCCTTGCGCCAAACATTTAATTTATAGAGTGAACTCTCTGATGAGCAGGATGTGAGCAGATTATAAATCTCTGATATGATGCCCTTTCTTAAACAGTCCTTTGTCATCATTGTTTCAATAAGTGACTGTGGAGGTCTAGTAAGTGTATCATTTTGTTTTTGCTTTTATAAAGCTTCTCAGCTGTAGGAGTTTAAAGAAGTGTTTTCTATTCAGGTTAAATTTACACTTCAGTTCTTCAAAATACATCATAACATCAGAATTTGTTAGATACAGATCTTGAATCTTTTCAAGCCCTTTAGAAGCCCAGAGTTTAAATGTAGTATCTGCTCTTCCTGGTATAAACAACTAATAACCCCATATTGGACTTTTCTTTTATATACCTTCTTACATCATAGCAGATTTAAATCATACGTTTAATGATTGGATTGCCAGTCTGCCTTTTTAGTTTGTTCTCTGTGTCAGAGTATATATATATGGGAACAGGCAGTTTTAGATCATAGGATTTCATTTCTGTCCAACGGGGAGTGTCAAAGGTTGAGAAATAGAACATAATGGGCCTCAGTTGTGCAGCCCAGTAAATGGATCTAATGGAAAATATGACAGAGACAAATGAAGCCTTGCCCTTCTATTGTTCCACATAAAATCCCACAAATACTTTTTTTATGTTTGAAAACAAATCTGTTGGTGGTGGCAGAGGAATGTTTTGAAAAAGGTAGTTGTTGCTGAAACAGGTAGGGATATCCAGGTATTAAATGAGTCATTAATTCCTTCCATCAAAGCTCCATAATTAGCACTAACAACATTTTCTATCGTATCCCTAAGTAGATGAATTGTTCTACCATATCAAAGTGGATCACCTCAGAATTTGGGTTCCTTCTTTCATTTTCACTAAGAAGTAATATTGCTGACTTTGTTTTATTCACTGCATATCCTGAAATGTCACCAAATGTTCTTATTAACTGTAGTAAAGCTGGAATTGATTTGTTTAATTTTGTAATAAATAAGATTATATCATCAGCATACAGTGCTAACTTGTGTTCAGTCTGTCCAGCTGTTATTCCATAAATTTGTGGGTGTAATTGTACTGTTATTGCAAAAGCTTTGATTGCTAAAGTGAACAGCAATGGGGACAGTGGACAACCTTAGCAGCAGCCTCTTTTAATATTAATTGGTTGTGAAAAATTCCTATTTGTCAAAATTTCTGCTGTTGGCTTTTAATATATCAGATGAACCCATTTTCTGAAGTTTTCTCCAAACCCAAACCTTTCCAGAACAATGAACAGATAGGGCCATTTAACCCTATCAAAGGCCTTCTCTGCATCCAATGATAGAAGAGCTTCTTTGCCGTTATTAAAAATAATTAATACTCTTCTAACATTATGAAAGCCATGCCTTCCAGTTATAAATCCATTCTGGTCTCTATCAATAATTCCTGGCATCAAGTTTTGTATTTGTCTTGTTAAAATTTTGTATATTTTAAGGTCAAAATTTAAAAAGCTTATTGGCCTCATATTTATTGGGAGCCTCCTCTGGCCTGCGATGAAAATTAGGCTGTAAATACATCTCCAGCTCAAAGTCGCCTTATCTTAGTACCTTCCTCATCCAAAATATGTGTTTCTTGTAGGAATACAATTTTAGAGTCCATATCCTTAAGCTTATTCATTGCCTGTTTTATTTTTTTAAGCTTGTGTAAACCCCTGCAGCTCCATGACACAAAATTAACCTTTACTCTTTGAGACGTAGCTAATAATAAACATTGGATTACCTTCTAACACAACTCTTTCATGTTTAAGGAGCACTTATATAAAAATTAATCCCCTCTTCCCACTCACCTGAGACCCTCCCCAAAAAATTACCACCTCTAGCTATCAACATCTGACTGTCCTGTCTCCGTGAGGACAGTCTGTCCATCATCTGCTTTAAACCAGAACGCACCCAATAGCACATTCACTGCTGCATTGCAATTAACAAAAATAAACCAACACTTTACAAAAAAGCAAACTCCATGGACCCCCCTTCTCCACTTGTTATCAAAAGTTGAAGAAGGAACAATATAAGCAAAAACTAGAAAAAAGTCAGGAAAAAAAACAACATAATTTTGTGTAAATTTGTGTAAATATGGTAAATTTGTACCCCCAAGATAAACCCAGGTCAGCTAGAGGGATAAACTTTCTCAGCTGCATTAAATGTTGTAAATAAAGTTGGTATGAGAGAAAACAACACACATGAGTCAGTTGGATCTGGTTCGTCAGAGTTTATTGACAGCAGTAAGCTCTCTCTTTTTAATGGACACATTCACAACAGTATCCAATAAACAGAAAGGCAATGCACAGAAATACCAGTTTTGTTATCACCTGCTGTAGAAGCTATCTGCTGTGTGCACGTGTCTCAACATACAGCATACAGACACTCCCAGTCTTATGTCATATGGCTGTTTCATACACTAACACGTCTGCACATATGTTGCTTTACTTGAATGCAAAGCACGAAATGGCAGTACTTTGACAATTTGAAATATTGCTTTACACAGTGCCAGATTTGAAAAATGTGCAAAATATCAAAATATATGACGGGTAGAGTACCTAGTTTGAAAGGATATAACTTAAAGCACGTATAACATGAAGCACCAGGCATGTGGATGGTGTGTGATTTGGAGTTTTTAGTTGTCTTGGTAATAAACTGCAACTAAGATGATGATAGGAAAAAGCTGAGAGGGAAACCTAACTGACCGAAATATATCATGACATGTCAGTCAGTGCTTGTAGATGATGAGAAGTGAAATTTGAAATGTCATTGATGACCATTGTCAACAAAAAAATCAAATTGCTACAATGGCAATGAAAAGTATTCACCCCCCCACCCCCTGGGGAAGTTTTCATGTTTTAATGTATTACAACACTGAGTCAAACACTGAGACACTGATCAATAGAAAAAGACCCTTAAATGTCAAAGTAAAACAACAAATCATCACTGGTGCAGCCTATTGATTTAGCCACATACTGTAATTAGTGAAACAGAGATCACTTGAGTATAGTCGAGGGGTTTTAATTGACGGCAGTATAAATACACATGTATCTGAAAGGTCAAACTTGAATACTTTTTTTTTATAGGCGCTGAACATTTTTCAAACTTCTTATTGGAGGACCAACTACAGCAGCACAGATGACGTCTATCAGCATTAGAACAAGCAGGCTGGTGTGAGTTATCACTGAGAGCCAGAGCCAGGACTCAAGACCCACCTAGTCGCAGTGTGCTACACTAAACTACACAAGTAGAACAAGTATATCACTAGCTAGAATACTGAGAGGGCTGTTGTAACTTCCATTTCATTTACATAAAAACATGAATTAAACCAACATTACTATTCAGATTCAGGCCAGAATAGTAATTGGTGTTTTTCACAGACTGAGATCTTTTTTTTTTTTTTTTTTAATTATAATCAACAATTTCAGTGAGGATGATCAGTGATTCTCATTTTCTATTTCCACTTCCAAAATCAAATGTTTTAGCTGTATGGTCTCTGACTCATCACTTTTCAGCATGCTCCAAATTTAGATGATATTAGCTTTTTTTCTGGCTAAAAAGGCAAAACTACAACAATTCTGAGTGGTTAATAATGTTTGTGGCATGTAGTTACAACCTGAGTATGAGTTCTGGGCTGTTCATATAAATAAATAAAAACATTCTCATTGCTTTCCTGTTTGAAAATCAATTTGTGGAGGAACAAAACTGTGAAACCACCCTCAAGGGGTTGTTGCTGTTTGTCAGGCTGCTGCACATTTGAAGAATTTGACCTCTTAGTGACAGTACCCTCAGCTTGAGATGGGGGGATGCCGGACTGAAAATGGTTGTCTTTGTTGTATTTGGCGCCCCTTAGCGTGAACAATGTGGCAAAAATACTGCATGACTAAATGACTTATCATTCCCTAACAGAACTGAATCAGGATTTTCACAAAGTTAGTAACGCCACCCTTATCTTTCCTGTTTCCTAAAAGTGACTGGACATGTGGTGTTATTTGGTGTTTCTCCTGTGAAAGAGATATTTTGTTGACAAAAAAAACCTCCCAAACATTTACTCAGAGTTCAGGCACCATTTAACAACTGGATATAACAGTTCGACTTAAATTCTCATTTTGAAATATGTGCTAAAAAGCTCTGCTACTACAACTAAAACTACAGTTGCCGAGCAGGCTTTGTTGACCATAAATAGATAAACCTGTCTAACTTGTACAGAGAAGTAACTGTAAGTTGCTAATCACCAGTATCAGGAGACTCTACATATCAACATGCAGATAGCACCCAAGCGACTGGCTTGGCTATGGTAAACCAGCACACCATCACAACCAGCTGGGAATTAGGAAGTACAGGTGTGTTATTTAACACGGTCATATCCTTAGGGAAGAAGTGCAAAAGACTTGTGCATAATAATGTTAATAATAATAATAATAAGAAGAAGAAGAAGAAGAAAAGACACTGACATCATGAAAAAGTGACAAACAACAGCACTTAAACAACCTTTACCTTTATTCAAAGACTACATTTTTGACATCGGAGTAAACAATTACATGATTTGTGGAGAATGAGCTGACATCGAATTAGTGTGAGCTGACAGACCAGTGGGTGGTGGTCTTCAGAAGCACTACTGATGAACGCTCCAGTACCTGACCGGTTTGATTTACAGAGGAACAAAAATTAAAAAAAAAAAAAAAAAAACAACCCAAAAAATGAATACCAAACAGATTCAGACTGGACAAAAAATTTATAGAGCTAAGCAGCTGCACACAAAGGCAGTGTTACAAGCAATCATTTTAATATTTAAATCTAATCCAATTTGATTAAGAAAGAAAAATATTTTAGTTCTCCTTTTACATCCACCCACCACATTATGATGTTGATTTGCTATTCAAAACCCACACAGTCAGAGTATTTGACATTGTTATCTCAGAAAAAAATGCTTTAGATACAGAATAGTACAGAGGCAGAAACCCAGAGTCTCTCCCTTTATGCTTAGAAATGAGGTGCAATCATGATGTCCTGTCCTTGCATTCAATGATAATTCTTAATTGCATGTAAGATGAATAAACAACAAAAACAAACAAACAAAAGAAAACAGTTAGGCAGTTAGAGAATGTCAGACAATGAGGCTGTAGGAAAAGAAAAGTGAGCTCCCTTCCAACCCTTCTGCTAAATCTTCTCCCTGTCTCTGCTCTTAGAAGAAGGAAATTCCAGGAATGGATTCATCATACCATAGCTTTAACATTTTAGGCTACGGTAATCATTAACAGCCTGGAGCTCCACAGCGAGAACAGAGAGGGGAGCCAGACGGCAGAGCAGGGTTAGGTGGTCGCTCTCTGCATCAGAGAAAGGAGCTTGTGGTCACAGTGCACCTCTGTTGGATTTAAGGTTTCATCCCAGTCTTTGTTAACAGGGTCAGGGTATACCACAGGTGGTAGTAGCAGTATACACAGCTGCACTAGCTTGTCTTGATGCTGCTGGTAAGCGAGAGCAAAGACACACGGAGGGAGATTTACATGATGACACATGGTGCACGGCTTTTGGTGATCTTCTGTACCGGTTTCCCGTCATATGCATCCTGGACAGCGTTCATGATCTGTGGCAGGAAACAAAAAAAAGCATAAATCAGAAACTGTTTTTTTTGGTAGTGGTTTACATTTCAAAGGGGGTTTGAGAGTGTTAAAGGATAGGTTCACAATTTTTCAAGTGCGTCTTAAAACAACAGTCAGGTGTCCATATGAACACTGGAAGAGGTTTTCCTCGCTGTAATCGTTCCTCCTGTTCATACTGGCTGTTAAAAGATCCCCTTCAAATGTGCTTTCGATGTAAGTGATGGGGGGCCAAAATCAACAGTGTTTGTGCAAAAATGCATTTAAAAGTTGATCTGAAGCTTATATGAGGCTTCAGCAGTTTTAGTTAGGCTGTATTCAGACCAAATCAGGCATTGTGGCGAAAACGCTAATCCTCCCATTCATTTGAACTGGGCGTAGTGTGTTTAGGCTGCAAGGGGTTTTGGCTGCAGTGGCGCCGCACCGGTCTGCAGCGAGAAAGTTGATCCAGAGTCAACTTATGGAGAAACGCAACCCGACGACACGCTGCGGTAGCCAATAACAACTGCCAATCAGACTGATAAGAGCTGTAAAACCCTGCATTGAGGGAGGACAAAAATGTTACTAGGAAGAAGGGAGGACATTTCTCTTTGTTTGACAACATTAAGAGTAAAGTTACACTTTGCTGTCGGCTTCCTGACTCATTTTAAAAAAGACAAAGGAGAGAGAGAGAGAGAGAGAGCGAGCTGAGAGCACCAGCAAGAGAGAGCAACTGTGGTCGAGCTAGCTAGCTAAATAAGGTAACGTTATTTTCTGATTTGTTTTACAGCGGATAGGTTCTAGAGCACAAACACGCCCACACCCCCACCCCCATACACCAGCTTTAGTCATATCAATTGGATATCTGCCATATTAGCAGTCTTTTTTGTATCAAATTCCCTCTCTGTGTTTCCTCGGACAGTGTTTCCCTGTTGAGCTGCTATGGAAGTATAGAAACAAAAAGAGGGACTTTGGCATTAAAAAGACCGTAACGTTATGAGATACCTACTTGATTTGACTAATTTGGACAACTGGAGCTTCATATTACAGGACATCTTTGCATACATTTATGCACAGAAGGAGGTATGTGGATTTTGGTCCCATCACTTACATTGTAAGTGCATTATGAGTGGATCTTCTAAAGGCCAGTATGAGCAGGAGGGATGATTATGGCAAGAAAAACCTATTACAATGTTCATTTGTAGACCTGACTGTTGTTTTAAGACAGACTTGGAAAAATTGTGAACTGTCCTTTAAGCATGTGTTACTCACGTCATCCTCATATGGGAAGCCACCAGTCTCAAACTTGGAGAAGACAAGCTGCCCATTGATTTCGATCTCAAAGCTGCCTATAAAAGAAAAGAGAAAATAAAGTAAGATCATCTGCATGCTTTCTGGAATGATCTTTGCCTCAGTAACAGCAACACAGTAACACATTAAAAAAGGTCAAATGTTAGTATCAGACATTAACACATCTTCGGTAAGAGTTCAATCATTGATTAATCTGAAACAATACTTACTTTTTCTTCCCACGAAGCCTGACACAGCCGCATCGGGAAACTCACCCTTAACAACCCGGGCGAGCTCCTGATAGCGGGGTTCGTATCCTCATGCTCCACTAGATGGAAGAAAAACACATGTATTAAAAAAAAAATACAAGAGCAGGACACACTGTGTTTCTACCCAGTGCTGCAAAGTCAATATAAGCTCATTTTAGCCGCCAGCTAATAGCAGCTAATCTACAGTAACGTCTAATAGCCGTCTTTAAACTGGGATTTACGGGACGGAAAAAGACACCAGCAGAAGCAGATTAATTAAGCATTTAAACAAAATGAAAATGAGTATAATAAAAAAAGATATAGCTACCAGTATTCGACTTTAATTGTCACCCCCATCGTTATTGTTTTTTCCTCAGCGGTGTCACCAGCGCTCGGTGTGATTTGGTGCGTAACTCAGCTGCTTGTGTAACAGTGAGCCGGCGTCCTGCCTGGCCGCGGAAGTGCGCATGCGTTCTCCTTCTTCTTCTTCTTTAGTGTTTATTGGCGGTTGACAAACCAGCTTAGAGACGCATTACCGCCACTAACTGGACAAGAGATTATGTAGGAAATAAAAAACCCTCTAGATTATTTTAGCTAAACCAGTTTCTTTAAAAAACGTGATAATGTCCCAGTATATCTTGTTTGCTGTTTTCTCCAAGTGACCTGAGGTTGAAAAGTCATGGTGTTTTACCTTCCTTAGTGACTGAAGTAGGTGATTTCTTTTGATATTGTATTTTCTACAATGAAGTAGCACATGTTTGACTGTTTCTGGTTGGATACAGTGTGTGCATTTTCCAGTTGGGTGCTTGCCTATTTAATATAATGTACAGTTGAGACCTATATGACCTATTCTCAGATGATTAATGACATTTTCTTCCCTTCGTCTCCAGCCCACTATCCTACCAGCGTTATATAGATGTCTTCTAGTTTCATTATCATCCCAGCACTCCTGCCATACTGATTGTGCATTTGTCCCAATGAATGTCTTAGCTTCAACTTTGCTTAATGGCTTTAATTTTAGGTCTACATGCTTCATTGTGAGTGTTTGTTTTGCCAGAATATCCACCTGCTCACTTCCCTCCACACCAACATGAGCAGGAACCCAAAGGAAGCTTGTAGAGACCCTCAATCTCCATCCTGTACATCATAAGGAATATTTCATTGATAATATCTGTTCTAAATAACGATCTGCCAGATCTGATGCTTGTTAGTGGTGAAAAGCTGTCAGATGCAATAACGGTGTTACTTATTTCCTTCTGCTCTAACCAATAGGGCCAATAGTAATGCCAATTACTCTGTGGTATGAACTGACTAATGGTCTGATACCGTTTTCTTAATATATGACTCACTCACTGGGATATATACTGCTGCACCTGGACACCCTATATCAAGATCTTTGGAGCCACCTGTGAATATAAACACTGAGTCCGAAAAACGCTGATCAAAATAGTTCTGGACTATGCACTATACTGGAAGTTGCTCTGACTTGTCCTTCAAGATGGTGGACCAGAGCGACTTCTGGTTCAAGTGAGGATCGAGGAGCGAGGAAATTTCAAATAAGAGAGCTGGGATATGCCCATGGCGTTTTTCAGAACTGACAGGTGGGCAAGGAACAATGTTGAATTAAACTGAACAAAGTTATTGTATTTCAAGAAATCAATATTCAATGACTTCAACAACATAAAAACGATGTCATGTAAGTAAATACAGATAATTTCTATTTACAGACTTTACATAATTGTAATATACGTTATTTTGTGTAAGATTTACCTGAAATCTGTATATACAGATGTCAAAAAACTGCTCTACAGTATCAAGTCTACACTGACTTCTTTGCTGCAGACAGAATAAGTGAAGTGACTGTATTTCAAGAAATCAATATTCAACAAATCTAACAATATACAACGGATTTTAGGTTAGTATACACAGTATATAAAGATGATTATATAGCTATTTACACACTACATGACTGCGTAATATACAGTCTTTGTAACCTTTACCTGCAAATAAGTGCTATGTACAATTCAAAGTCCTACACTGGCTTCTTTGCCCAGAGGTCTGTTTTGATAGTTGCCAGAGTTGGATTTCTGTATTGAATAACTTGTTGTCCATCACTTGGTGTATGACGCGCGACCACATGCACCCTGAGGCTTGCAATGGCCTGGGTCTCTCTGACGTCACAGGCAGAGAGAAATGTCGGCCTATAGACTTTACAAGGAACAAACTCATCAACTAGGAACCCTCTGTCAACCATGATGGCCATCCCAGGTCTTAAGGGGGACAGAATTCCAGACTCTCACATGATCTGTTTGTCACTGATAGATCCGGCATACAATGGCGAGATGAAAGTCGCAACCCCGTGTGGAGCAACTCCAAGCAGCCCTTTGAGAGTACAGTGAGACTTATATGCAGGGAACTCTTCACTTTGGAGGAGAGGTGAGGATAGATCACTAGCATAGTCCTTGAACTCTGCTGGTAAAAGGTATTTTCTCCACTGGTATCCAGATCCTCTTTGATCCATGGACAGTGTACAGAAAGTTGCTCCATGTTGTGATGATCTGACTGATGTGGACTGGTGGATTTCATATCTGTCAGTAAGGTCTTGCTGTTGTGAGCCCAGTGCCAGATAATTGAGGAACAGGAACATCTCATCTATGGGCTGCAAGGAATGAGTCAAAACAAAATAAAAAAGTCACATTACTTAACCATCAAGGTATTTAATTCAATTAAATAACCTAATTTAAGAGTGGTAACAAAACTAACAGTTATTACCTCATGTTACATCTGTTACATAATGTGCATGTAACAATGTTTATCTGTATTGTATGGTCCCTGAAAAGGGTTATGTGAGTATTTCTATTTTATGCGACTTGATACTTCCACTCCACTACATTACTGAGGGAAATATTGTATTTTATACTCCACTACGTTTATTTGACAGCCTCAGTTACTTTTCAGAGTACAGTTTTACATGATATTACCTTATTGTTGATTGTTGTCCAAATTTATGTATCAGATCTTTGTTTTTTCTTCTTTCCTATACCTGAATTATCATCCTATGACCCCTCAGACCCCTATAAAGCAGTTAAAACTAGCTCCATCTCAAGCAGCAACAGTAAAAGGTTTCTTAAACGATGATATTATTAATGTACTTTATTAAACGTATCAGTCACTGGACCTTACTGCAGACAGAGTACTTTTACTTCTAATGCTTTAAGTAAATTTAGCTAATAATACTTATTTACTTTCACTAAATTTGATTTTAAATGTAGGATTTTTACTTGTAACGGAGTATTTGTATTGAGATATTTATTGTGATACTGCTACTTTTACTTAAGCAAAGGATCTGAGTACTTGCTGTTAATCACTCAGGGTTTTCACAGAATGTACTCTACTATCTGTCTGTGTTTGGTAAATGATAAATGCTGTTATGTTCCTCTTCAGAGTGGACTGTAGACCTGCTGCTGAGAGGTGTGGTTCTTACTGTCTGCTGCATGTGGGTTTGATTACTCATTACAGACAACCTTCAGACTCATAAACACATAAAACAGGAATTTCTGCTATCATTCCTTCTACAGCGAGCTTTGTTCACAAAGTGCACAGAAACATGTGTTAAAACATGAGAGATGGCATCCAGCGATCTGGCAGCATGTAAGTCTCGTAGTAGCTGTATTACATCTGTGATAGTGTTGGTGTTCAATTTGAAGGTATAGTTATGAAAATCAAAGCAATTTAGCAATGTAGTTATTGTCATAATATTCAATTTCAAGTTTACCAGAGTTGATTTATTACAGATATTTTTTGCCACTGGATTATTGATCTTTTTTGGTGCATTGTAGTCCCACTGATTAGTCATATATTGATTTATTATTTATATTACTGTCAAGACATTTAAGAATTTAAGGATTTAAGGGAATGTTATAATTTATTCCATTTATAATATTTATTTTATTAGACAAAACAGAGCCATCTCTGTACTTTCTTGTTGTGTAATGTCATTTTAGGCCTAATTTTGTGCATTTTTAGGGCTGCATCTAATAAATATTTTCATTATCGGTTAATCTTCTGATTATTTTCTCAATTAATTGATGTCTAAAATGTTAATGTCTACAAAACGTCAGACGATAGTAAAAAAATCACAGATAATAATTTGTCAGATACATTTAAATTGCTTGAAAAACAGCCTGAAACTCAAAGATATTCAATTTTCTATTATATAATAAATATGACAGTTCGGTTTTATAATCTGGAAGCAATGAATTTCAGGTATTTTTGCTTTAAAAATCGCTTAATTGATTATCAAAATCCCTGCAGATTAAGTAGTTTCATCAACTATTGGATTCATAATTTCAGCTGCATACATTTTTCTCATTGTTTTCTCATGGTATGAATGTTTTCTACACATATATGAGAATTAAAATGAGAATTAAGCAGCTAATTTGCCTCTGTTTCCCTCTTTTCTTCCCTGTTTGTTAATGTGCTTTTCTGTGTTAGGGGACGGCTGGTGTACATCACAGTTAAAGATTGTGCTTCTTGGTGGCAGAAACTCTGGAAAGAGTTCTGTAGGCAACTTAATCCTGGGCAAAGAGGAGTTTGTCACCAAGGAGAGGACTTCCTGTTCCCGGAGGCTGGGTGCGGTGGCCGGACGGTGGCTCACAGTGGTGGACACTCCCAGCTGGTGGTGTGACTTCAGCTCCCAGGACACATCTCAGCTGGTGAAGAGGGAGATCGTGAGCAGCGTCTCTCTGTGCTCACCGGGCCCACATGTATTCCTGATCACAGTCAAGGCGAGCTCAGCCTTCTCTGAGAAGCGTCGCAGGGCTGTGGAGGAGCATGTGGCCCTGCTGGGTGAGAGGGTTTGGAGTCACTGTGTGGTTGTCTTCACCTCAGCTGACAGGTCTAAACACACACAAGCAGAGGAGCATGTAGAGTCGGGGGGGAAGGCCCTGCACTGGCTCAGTGAGAAGTGCAACCAGAGGTGTCACAGTGTTATCTTGAGCGATGAGACCGAAGTCACAGAGCTGCTGGTGAAGATACAGAAACTTGTCACGGAAAATGGAAACAGGGTGTTTGAGATGCAGGAAAGCATTTTACAGGTGAACGCAGAGGAGAAGAGAGGAGTGGAGGAGAGGGCTCAGCAGAGGTTTATGAAAGTAAAAAAACACAGATCTGTCATGCGAGGTAAGTTTAACGATGAATGTTTTGCTTATTTTGGTTTTTAAAGGTAAAATATTCAATATTTTGCTTTGATTAACACTTCACAGAAATATCCAGTCAATCAAACGGCACTAGATGGTGCTCACCCTAATTGGTATTGCTGTTGCCGCCATCAACAGTTGTTTAATTTATTCCAAACATAATGTTGCTGCAGCCATAAAAAGCATCACTACCTGTGTCCTCGATCCTTTCAAATAGAAACCTGGTAAAAGGGATTTTCAGACCAAATATGTGTAGACATTAAATGATAAGGTTGGTGATATTCTACATTTGTTGTTATTGTGAACAAATCCCATGAAAAGACCAAAACCAACGATGTGTTAGTTCATCTCTTCTGACTTCACTGTCTGTGGCAACCAGCTCCAAGCCCATTGGTTCCTACTGAGGATGTAAACATTTAAAAAAAGCTCTTTAGGTTTATGTTAATACAACAAACTTTGCCGGGAACAGAACGATAAAGTCCTAGACTTATTTCCATCGTCGTCGCCGGTATTTTCACAGACCTTCAACCATTCAGCAAGATAGAGACAGGAGTTCATTGTCTGCCATGGAGAAATATCACAAAACAAGCACCAAACACAGACAATTGAATCCCAAGAGCAAAGAATCAATAAAATGTTTTCAGGGATGAACATAGACTCAAAGAACATCACATCAGAGGAGACAACAGCTGTGTGACGCAATGATAAAAAGGTGAATCAAAGTCTAGACATAAAAAAACATATTAAGATACCATCAATCTATTCAGGAACTCTGTCTAGTAGCCATTGTTTTGCCTTTGACTTAAAGCTAGAAGGATTAAAAAAAAAGGCAAAATGAAGACTACAACAGCAGGGCACTGCAGTTTTGCACTGCGGATGTGTTCTAGTGAGTATTTACAGCAGTAGGACTGTGAGATTGAATCAAAGTAAACTACAGTGCCTATGTTTTACTACCATGAGGTACAATGTCACCCACTGCAATGGTGTGATTTGTTTTAATTGTTTTCGGACAACAATGGTGCTTTATGGAGCAGAGGAATAAGACACAGCAGAGACAACACTTGTTAGTAGGATCAGTTCATTGTTGTTTTTTTTCTTTTATCAGATTTGTTGACAACAAGAAAATTACAGAAGTTTTGCTTGAAAAACATACTAAATTAAAGCCGTAAGCAGCGTTGGTCGGGACCTCGCACTCTGGCCTGTCGGGATCAGATCATTTTGCTTTTTAAAAATGAGGGATATTTCTTACAAGTGTGGTGCGCTTTTATTTTGAAAGTTTTGATTGACATGTGTACTTTCAGGTGTGTAGTGATAATAAGTAACTGCAGCTGGATACAGAAAAATACTCACATATTTGTACATTTCCAACTTCCATTCTTTCAGAGAGGTTGCGGCCCATTACTAACATCAGGATTGTGTTGGTGGGTGCAAAGGGTTCTGGGAAGACCTCAGCACTGAACACCATCCTGGGCAGAGAGAGTAGCCAGCGACTCAGGAGAACAGCTCAGTGCCTGGTTGGAGAAGGAGTTGTGTTTGGTCGACAGGTGACTGTGGTGGACACACCAGGCTGGTGGATGAACTACTTTTGTGATGAGAGCCCCATCTTCGACCGGAGGGAGATCCTTCTCAGTTTGTCTCTCTGTCCTCCGGGGCCGCATGTCTTCCTGCTGGTGATCCGTGTGGACAGAGCCTTCACCGAAACATATAGGAGAGCAGTGCAGGAGCACGTCGAGCTGATCAGTGAGCACACCTGGAGTCGCGTCATCGTGTTGTTTAGTTTCGGGGACTGGCTGGGAGGCACAACTACTGAGCAATACATCGAGAGTGAAGGAGAGCCTCTGCGGTGGCTTGTTGAAAGATGCAGCAACAGGTATCATGTTCTGAACAATAAAACCAAAGGAGACGGATTTCAGGTGAGAGAACTGATCGGGAAGATAGAGGAAATGGTGGTCGGCGGCGACGGCGGCTGGCATTATGAATTGGAGAGGAATGTGTTGGAACAGCTGGAGGGGAAGATGAGAAGAGATAAGGAGAGAGCCGAGGAGAGACTGATGAAGAAGGAGAAACAAAGGCAGATTGCGAGGTCTCAGCTGGGTGAGTTAGATACATTTAAAAGTGATAAACAATGTCAGTGGGATCTTGTTGTACTTCCATTTTCAGAAGTATTTGATTTAGCCATGATGTTGGTTCTCCATGTCTCTAACAGAGAAGGTCGACCCTCTCTCAGAGCTGAGAATAGTGCTTGTTGGTGGCAGGAAAACAGGCAAGAGCTCCTGTGGTAACACCATCCTGAGCAGAGAGTGCTTCGACACAGAAAGCCAAACCACTTCCTGCACTGAAAAACAAGCCGAAATCAGCGGCAAGGTGGTGACAGTGCTTGACACACCAGGCTGCTTCCCTGTGACCTCTGACCTCCTGATGGCTCCTTCGCCCTGCGCTATCGTTCTGGTTGTCAACGTGAGCTCCTCATTCAAAGACGCCAACAGGGAAGCCTTGGAGAAACAGCTGGAGGCGGGAGGAGGCCCCGTGTGGAGCAGAGCTATGGTCCTGTTCAGCTACGGAGACTGGTTGGGAGACACGAGCATCGAGCAGCGCATCGAGGGTGAAGGAGAGCCGCTGCAGAGGCTTGTTGAGAGGTGTGGGAACAGATACCACGTCCTGGACAATAAACACCGGGGGGACGGAGCTCAGGTTAACCAGCTAATCGAACTGATAGAGGAGATGCTGGTTGAAGAAAGGCTGGCTGTTCTTCACAGAGGCGATCACATGGGGAGAAGTGTTTATTCAGCACGAGAGCAGCAGGCCGACACAGTGACACCGTGTAAAAAGGTTTTAAAGATGCTCATGACCGGCACACATCAGATGTCCCATGAGTGTAAGTAAATGCACTCATGTTCTTTTCCCCCAAAACAAACAGACAGTTTATTCTAGTTTGAGTCTCACTGAAACAGGATGTTTGAATTAGAGTGTGACCAAAATTTGATTATTTTTGAGGCCCTTTTCTATCACAGCTTAAAAACTTCACATAGAATGACAATATTCTGCATTTTTAACAAAGATAATATATTGGTGGATTCCCTTTTTACACATTTTGTAAACAAAAAAATGGTGGAATGATCCTTCAAATTTGATTTGGTAAATATAAATAAATTACAGTAAATTACAGTATGACTGCAAATAGAAAATAGCCTAATATTACTAAATAACTACAGTCTAAATAACTATAAGAAATACAACAAATTGTTTTAAATCCTACTTGATTCAAGACCAATAAACATATAAACTGATATAATTGGATATAACCAGATATAATCAGTCAATATTGACAGATTGTATCTAATTATGTATTTAATTTTTTGTTCACTAGCAAGGACCAAACCATCAACAAGATGCGTTTGGATGATTTATTGAGGAAAACAATTAATGTGCATAGTTCTTTCGGTTGCTGACTGCGTTGTGGGGCCGCTGCACCCGGGCAACAGCAGACCCCCTTAGGACCCTTGCGAAGGAGAGGAAGAATCATGAAGAAACAGGAAGAGAGAAATAGGGTGGGAGCGAGGGGCGCAGAATACGAGAGCGGAAGAAGCGGAGAGGATTAGATGGTATTTATAGGAATGCCGGTAGTGGCGTAATTGAGGTGTGGTCCTGCTCCTGAAACTTCGCTGAATAGCTTCAATAAATGTGCCAGAATGCAAATGAGCTATAAAAAAATACAAATTCAACCTCACAAAAGATATAAAATTAAAACAGTTACTGAAACAGGATGTAAACATGAGAACAATAGAAGAATATGTACTATATAGAGCAACACTGTGATATATTATCAGTTACTATATGAAAACATGTAACAGAGAAATATACAAAACACAAGCAACACATACATCTGACAAAATGAATAACATCAGATGTCATATCAGGTGAAGCATGGGGAGGGATCAAATGAAATATGGTTTGTTGTAAAAGATGAGGTAGCAGTGTCTGTCTGCAACAGAGAGATAAGCAGGTTTATCTGTTAGGGCAGGTGGAGACAATTGTTAAAGAATTGGTTCGGATTTTTTATGGCTCGCATGAAATCACTCCGGTCTTATTATTTCCTTTTACAGTGACTGAATCAGCCGCTTCCACTTCATGTCTGCCACTAAACTGCTCAGAGGTTGCAGAGGAAGACGGTCAGACTGTGGCCCTGCCAGCAGGAAGAACAGGACGGGCTGGACTCTCCACCCTGAGGTGGACTATAACAGGTCAACAAATGTTAACGGTAAATCTGCCTGTCTGGTTCCCGACTGATGATCCTCACAGCCACTTGCAACTGAACGGTGAAAGCCGAGTGCACCTGTTCTCACCCAAACATTCAGCAGTGGTTTTGGTTTTACCTCAAACACAACACAGGATGCTCACAGAGGAAAACATTGTTAACATGCATTCACTCTGCCATCCTGCACTAAGAGAGAACACACTCAGGAGGCTGACTGAGTCTGGAGGCCTGCAGGCGCTGATCAACCAGTGGGGCAACAGCAGCCTGGAAGAACTGGAAACTTTCATTGACTCATACTTTGAGGCTTTGTGGGAGCAAAGCATGGGGTCATTACAGCCGGCTGAACCTGACTGTCCTGCAGAGCAGGAGCCTGTCGTCAGGGAGGCTAGAGAGGAGCTGCTCTCATCTATTGACAGAAAACTTTCAAAGCTGGATCTCCTTGAGGACATTAGGAGGGATCTGGCAGAGTTGAGGCAGAGTCTGGAGCACAGCTGGAGGGCCATACAGGAAATCAGAGAGAAAAGTAAACAGGATGTTGATAATACATGTTGATTCAGGGGAAACAGAAATCAAGGATGGAGCAAGTAAGCTGGAATTGTTATTTCATCTAGTAAAAATGTATTTATATGCACTTTTGATTAGTTTATGTGAGCAGTCACAAAACATTACTTCTTTGAATGAAGAGGCCACAGTTTTGTTATATTTGTCCACAAGGGGGAGCTGCTGCATAAGATTAAGATAGTATAATGGCACTTCTATCCATTGATCCATCACACTTCAGATTTTCTTTTATTCTTAGAAATCTTGAAATATGTTAAATAAAGTGAGTCTAATGGTTGTACAACATGCTGCGTGGAAGAATGGACTCTGACTTTGCAATGAAAGTAACACATTTTCTCATTTTCTCCAATATGCACAACATACACTTCACCGTATGGCCAAAAGTATATGGACACTAGAACATTACAGCCAGATGTGTAAAAATCTCTTGATTTTTACTGAGACTTCTTTGGTTGTTTATGTATTGATCCAGTCCTCAGGCAAGTTTTGAGCCTGTATTCTGTGGTGGTCTTGTTTTGAACTCCAGTGCTGTATTTGGAAAGGTTTTTCCAATATTTTGTCCACCGTATTTACATATGTGGAGAAACAAAGATATTAGAAACACACTTCAGCATAATTGAATCCAGCAGAACAACACCACAAACTACAGTCTCACCACATCCCTCTGCACAGATATACAGCATTATGACTAGACATTCACTATATGGCCAAAAGTATGTGGACACCTGGACGTTACACCAATATGTGATAGCTGAACATGCTATTCCAAAATGATGGCTTTAATCACTTGCTTCCACTTTTCTGGGAAGACTTTCCACCAGATTTTGGAACTTGGTGTCAGGGATTTCCTCCCATTCAGCCACAAGGACATCCGTGATCAGGCACTTATGTTGTGCCATAAGGTCTGGCTCACAGTCAGCGTTCCAGTTCATCCCAAAGGTGTTGAATGAGGTTGAGGTCAGAGCTCTTTGCAGGCTAGTTTCCCAGTTCTTCCACACCAGACTGGGAAAAAACATTCTACAAACCCGGCTTTGTGTAACCATGTTGAAACAGGTCTTCCTCAAACTTTTGCCACAAAGTTGTGTCCATATACTTTTGGCCATATAGTGTAGTTCTCAAAACACATCCTTAGAGGAGAATCTTTGTGTTGTGATAGAACAGAGAAAATTAAAAAAAAAAGAGGTGAAACACTGCTTCTGGTGCTATAAGAAGGCGGAAAACTGACATAGAGAGTAACCTGAAGATTTATTTCTCTCATGATTCACTCACCTTTCCTGTCAAATAATTCTCTCCAGTCTGTCAGGGTGTTACACAAACATCAAGGACTTAGGTTGAAATGAACTGTGTTCAACTGTGCAGAAGAATCCACGTGTTCGCTTCTTCCAGTTTACAGGTAAACACTCTCACTTCCAGGAATCTGACAATGGTTAGAAACAGGAAGTTGATTCCAGCCTATACAATTTTCTTTGCAGAGAAAAACAGAGAATCTGTGCAGCTTCCATTCACAACCCATTTTTTTTTTTTCCCCTCCAGGATTTGTCAAGGGCTTTCAAGTGAGTCACACACACACAGACACATACTACCGCAGGATACAGAGGCTAATAGCGCTCCGGCAGAGTAAACACTGTGAAAGTCCTCTGCAGTCAAGGCCGATTTTGAAATCCTCACAAATAAAAATGTATGGTAACATCCAGGAAGCAGGTGGCAATTTTTAGATGTAGGTAAAGTTGTTTGATCTAGATTAACTTTCCTGTTTCCTGGGTTTTGTGACACATCCGAAATCTGAAAGCATCAATTTTCTATGCCGTTTTGAAATGCAGACGTCTCCGCCTGGGTCTGATGTGTTTCGTTCCCCGCAAGCAATATCACAGTGTTACCCTCCCATTTATTAAAGCTGCATCAGGCAACTTTGCACGTCGGTGGCTCCACATGGAAGTGAGAGATAACCGCTTGAGAATTTAAACCTCAATAACCAGATACCGTGTAAAGTGAACACAACCTGCCTGTATTTTTGATGCTGTTTACGTTTGACTCGCTACTGTTCAGGGAGCTTGTCCTCCTTAGAAATATGACACAATAGGTCATAATGTCAGTCGCCAAAAGTGAGATATAGTTACGTTTGAGTGACCTTGGATGTATAAAGAGAATTAGATACAGCGTTTATTTCTCTATATTTTTTTGGTGCAAGATTCAAGTACAAACCTTTATGGTATATTTCAACCATGCAAAACATACATCGATGTTGACACAGCAAAAACGAAACAAAAAATTAAGTTAGCTAAGAGTGAGGGTCCTATTCAAGCAGCATTAACAAGTCCAATAAAGAAAAGAGGGCGTCATGCATTGAAGAGATTTTATAACTAGCTTGAGTTCATCCTTCCATCCCTTGATATGGGGCTGAACCTTTAAATATTTACATCTATGAATAAAGTATTTAGCCAACAAAATCAAGTTGTTTACCAGAGAATCCTGGTTTTTCTCCTGCATAAGTACTCCAGCTTTAATTGACATCACATTTAGTGGGTGCAGCGGTATCTCTTTAGCCAAAATTCCTGCTCAGATTTACACTGGAGGAAAATATGTACTACAGTTTCAATATCCCTCTCACAGAATCCACAGGGGTTGTTATTCCAATGAAATCTTTCATGCAAGAAGTAGTTGGATGGATAGATATTCAAAATTTTAAATGTCATTTATTTGGCTTTAGGTAGGACCGGATAGGACAAATATTGTTTCATTATTTTCCTTGCCTCTTCGTCTCTGTATTGTTGAAGAGCATATTTTCTTTATGGCTGATTTGGGTTTGTATTGTGTTGATAAAACATTTCTAACAACCATTTCTGATACAATGTTGGAGTACGCCAAAAGCTGTTGAATCATTGTTATGAGGTGAACTGAAATGGCCTTTATCACTTTATTGTATTCTCTAACTGAGCAGTGAGGATTAAATCTATCACAAAAATCTCCACAGTTTAAAAAAATGTACCAAACTCATCCATCAAATGAGTTACAGCCCATAATATTCCTCTTTCACATCCAACTAGTCTAACTAGTCAGAATATACTTGTTTGTCCACAGGGATGAAATGAATTATATATTAAGTTCTAATAAAGGAGAACTTGTTGGGACGTTTTTTTTTTAAAGACCATTACTACAATTGTTGTGGTGTTTACTGTTGCCATGGCGACAAAGATTTCAAGTGATCATTTTAATCCAAATCATGATGTTTCCCTAAACCTAACCAAGTGGTTTTTGTGCCTAAACCAAACCAGACCTTAATCACAGCATTGTCACGTCATAAATTATTTTTTAACACTGATTGGACATTTGATGTTGTCCCGCTGATTACTGCTGATAGAAGTGCCTGATTATAAAAGGCCGTTCTTGATTGTGTGGCCAAATGACACACAATGTGGTTGTTTAATTTGGAGGACTTGTATTTAGGAGTTTGGATTTTGCAGTTTGAGTTTTGTTTAGCTGCTTCCTGTGAGCAGAGACGTATACAAGCCCGTTTTCAATTATGACACATGACCAAATCTAAGCCAAAATAATAAGATATTAAATCATAATTATACAATCAATCAAAATCTTGAGTTTTAAAGTAAAAAAACAGATCATAAATCAAAATTCCAGTCTTTCTAAGTCAAATTGGTGAGATACTAATTCAAAACTATGATGTAATATTTTAAAGTTTGACTGTCTCAGTAAAAATCTTGATGTTTAAAGTAACAAGACAGAATCTACACTGATGTGAAACTGTACTTAGACACAACACTAAGTGCTAAACACTGACATCAGCATGCTAACACACCCACAAAGACAATATTAACATGCTGATGTTTAGCAGGTACAATGTTTATCATGTTCACCATCTTAGTTTAGCGTGTTTCGCTAATTAGCACTAAACAGAAAGCCACAGCTGAGGCTGATGGGGATGTCATTAGTTTTTGCACAAACGTCAGGGCAAAGTTATTACAATTCATCCCGAGGGAAACAAGAATTTCTGAGCCAAATGTCGCTGGAATTCATCCAATAGTTGGAAGTTGCCAAGACGTTTAATGCAAAACCACAAATGTCAACCACGGTGGCACAATCACCGAAATCATTAGGATTCATCGCCTGAGAATCATGAATGTCCAATCCATCCAGGAGTTGTGGAGATATTTCTGTTATTTAAAGTCAAACTGATGAGATTTTAAGTCGGATCTTTATATCACTAAGACTGAGATACCAAGTCACAGTTGTTGGATAAGAGAACTTTTTGTGTTTCATATCAAATAAGTCAAGTTTTTTACATAATATCTCAATTTTTTTACTTCAATCCAAGTTATTACGTCATGATTTTAACATAATAAGTCATATATTTTACTTTTTCTCAATTTCATATCATCAATCTTTTAATTTTGACCTAACATTTTTGTTATTTGTTTGGCAGGGTTTAACCTCTATAAAGAGGAAATGATACATGACTGAAAAAACACTTTTAGGAGATTTCATTTCCCATTACTTACTATGTGACTAATAGGAAAGCTGTATTTTGAGATAAACTTTAAATACAAAATTCCTCTTGCTGTACAAGTGTCATTTTTTTCTCTTCCTGCCTCTTATCGTCTGCATTGTTGTTTCACTGTGACAGATATCCCTGGTTTTCACCCCCAAAATGCTCCCAAAATGTTGTGTTGTGATAAAAAAAACCCCAAAAATCTCAACTGTGGGATTACAGGAGGGGGACGGTGACATTTTGAGAATGGACGTTTACTGGAAGCATAATAGCGAGCATAATAGCAAAAGAGTGATTTGTTGGCAATCACAGTCTATTTATCTCTGTCAGTCTTCATCTTGGGCTTTCTCCCATTGCATTATACCTCTTTGAATATCATTACTCCCTCAATCCTCTCTTCCTGCTGTCTTATCATCTATCTTCCTCTCTTGTCAACATGTCATTCCTTCACTCTATTCTCCTGCCGCTCCTTTTCTCTCCACTCACTCCCTTTTCTATCTCCCCACATCTTTCTCTCTGCAGCTCTACATCCCCCCCCCCCCCTTTCTCTCAAATCAAATCGTGAGTGCTCAGCCCTCCCCTCTCATTAAAGGAGTTCTGCAGCCCAGGAGGAAGCGCAGGAGAAATGTATCCCTCCTCCCTCTCTCTTTCTCTCTATCATGGAGAGGCTGTACGGGAGACAATTCTGAGCCCACATCCATCTCCATTAGCGGGACAGCGCAGCGACCGGCACGACCCCCCACCCACCAACCTGTATCACGTTTCACTGGCTGCTATTTTTCCAGGTGGAAAAAAAAAAAAAAGCCAGGCAGAGAGATGGGCAGAGGCTAGGAACAGGGGTGGAGAAGAAGGATGAGAGAGAGGGATGATTTAGATCTGGTGTAAAGGAATCATCCATCCTCCACTTCCCTTCATGCTCTGATACAATGATATCCCCAGGGGGTGATGTCTGGGATACGGTACAATGTATACCAGTGGACCTCAACAGGAGGACTGAACTTTCTACCCTCTCCAGCCCATAAAGAAAGTCTGCATCATGACCTCACGGTGATACTGATTTCACAAGTGTTTCAGGCTAGAATTGAGAGTGCAACATGGGAGCGGCTGTATCAGATCATCAGTACAGGTCATGGCTCTGTGATGCAAGTTATTGGGAAGTGTAGTCACTGAGGCTGAAACTTAATTTAGGTCAATGCTGTGATAAACAAGAGAGAGAGAGGCTTTAATGGTGCCACAGGGAGTGTGAGCACGGAAGGTATTCAAGGGATTATTTTTCTACAGATAAAGATACTCTTCTCTTTAGGCACCAGATGTGTCCATTTTACATTTATGCCAACAATATTTCCCATTAGACCTTTTTTATATATTAGATTTTCTATATTGTTCTTATTGTCAGCAAATCTCATGTGCAGAGCCAAACTAACGATGAATCGATCCTACTTAAAGTACTGTATCTGTATCCAGAGCCTGATGTATTGTATTCCTCTGTGCTGTAGACCTTGGTTGTTGTCTAAAAACTATTAAAAACACATTAATGAGCCATGCCGCTGCACTGGGTTACATATTCCCTCACCACAAAGAGTTTGGGCATGTAATTTGTTTAGAAACGGCTCCAAAGACTAAAAACAGCAATCACATTTTCAGTCTCCAGAGAGTAGTTCTGTGTGAGGCAGACACCACTGCGCGTGCATGGGAATGTGATTCCCTTTCCAGAGCGTCACTAGCTTGTTGTGCTACAGATCACAACCTCTTGACCTTGTACTGCTTTGTTAACTTCTCAAAGAACATCAGTATAACAGAACATGTCACCCAGTGCCTGGAAATGTCTTTGGATCCCCAGGAGGAGCCGGAGGATGTAGCAAGGGAGAAAGACATTTGGGGCCTTGGAAAGCATTTGGGAATTCTCGAATGGATGGTTGGAGATTAAGTGAAGTCTTTATTAAGAGAAGCCTCAAGGAGGTCTCACAGCAGTCAAGTGTCTGATTTATATATAAACACCAATCAAGTAAACTCAGGACGTTAATGTGGGTGCTTCTGGCCTCACGGAGACACCATTATAACACCACATGTAACCTGTGGGAACAATTTCACTGGAATGGGGCACGAGTAAGTCCGGGTTTCAAGTGTAGAGGTGATGGAGGAGTTTGTGTCAGAAATAAATGAGGTACATTTGGCTTTGCTGCCACCTGGCCTGGACCAGAACAACCACCACCTCAAAAAAAAACACACACACACACACACACTCAGGACTCCCCTCTTCCATCTTCCCAAATCCACGTCTGTCATTGAGCCCCATCAATATATGCCGGGTCAGGGAGAACCTCAAGGGCAAAGTTCAGGAAACAATTAAGGGAAATAACTGCACACAAGTGAACCAAATTCCAGTTCCATTTTGAATATGTGTCTGTTTCCCAGAACGTCTCACTCGTTAAATCATTAACCCTGTGACAGGAGACCACAAAAGAGGAAAAGCAACACAGTTGTATGTTAAAAATTTAGACGCCATCTGCTTCACAAGTGGCTATTACAAGAGCTATTACAGAGAGGGATGATAGGAGAGCCCTCTGTAAATCAGTGGAGGCTTACCGGGTTTGTGGTTTGACCCTGAAGTCGGTTTCACCTTCAGACATTTAGCTCCCAACAATAGCCAATGAGGCAGAGTGCTTTCACAGCAATTTATCACTGTGATACGTCAGTAGCACTTAAATAAGATATATATCATAGAGAATCTAAACATCCATGCACTTGTTTCATAACTGCTATCTGTGCAGGATTTCAGACAGACAGAAAAGTATAAATGGTGTTGAGACATGGTTTAGGAACGAAACACATGGAAACACTTTTATGTAACGATTATTTAGCTTTCAGTCGTTGGAGAGGTCACAAGATCAATTCATATCAGATTTTTAGCCTTGTCAGCAGCGTGACTCATGAACGGCTGTCAGCTGATCTATCACTTTAGTTCAGGTTGAAATATCTCATCAAGTCTTGGATTGCCATGAACTTTTGTACAGCTCTTCATGATTTATAGAGAATGAAAGCAATGAATGAAGATCTTTTAGTGCCATGATGAGGTTGATTGAGGTTGATGTTTGGTTTTTAAATGAAATGTCTCAACAACTTCTTTATGGATTTGCACACAATTTGGTGCAGACATTCATGGTTTCCAGAGGATGAATCCTAATGACTTTTCCTCTAGTGCCACCATGAGGTTCACGTTTGTTGTTTTGAGTGAAAAGTCTAAACAACTATTCATCACCACGGGAAGTAGGGGTGCTGAGGTTACTGCAGCACCCCCACTCCAAGATGCAGCACCCCTACCTCCAGGTGGCTGGCAACCATGGGCAGGGCTATTAAGACAACCCTAAAAACAATATAACCTTCAATAAAATCATGATTTTTTTGGGCAGTAACTACTGGCAAACAGACTAAGCCTTCCCTATATTTACTGCTGGCTATTGTGCACCCTACACTGCATACTGGTAAAGTTAAAATCTGAAGTTAGCCACAACCTGACCAGGCTCACTTAAGGTGGACTGACCTTAAGGTGGACCAGCTATTCTCATATTAGTGCCCCTCCGAGTTTTGCTCAACATCCTGCCCCCTGCAGCTTATGCTGGCAACCTATATATTGTGTTGTTGCAATAATTTATTCTCTCTGTCTTGTGTGAGCCGGTCCGGCTAAAATAGACCCTGCGTGTAAGATAGGTGAGTGGGTAAAAGAACCAGCATTGCCCTACAGAGCCAGAATGTGGACATTACACTCCACCTCTACTGGTCCCTGTAGGCTATACTGCTTTTTAAATTATGTCAAGCAGCGCGACCTTTCCAGATGATTTCTTTATCGTGTGTTGTATTGATGTATGACTGTTTTCTTTAATGACTTACTTTAAAGATTAGAGAGGCTGCTTTCAGTAATTGTAAACGTTTCCAGGCGTGCAGTAATGTCACTGCAGCAAATATCGTGGGACATTTAGGCAGTAAAACTAAAAGCTGTAGTTATAAACTTGACAGGACAGAGGAAACTCTCCGGAGGAAACCAAATTAAACTTTTAGGTTCTGAAATAAATGTTTTAGACAGCTCTGATGGAGCTCAGGATTTATCAGGAGGATGGCTGCTTCACTCCAAACAATTTCACTGTCTGAACCTGGACTGGACTGTGTGTGTAACAGCTGACCTTTTGGTTGTGTAGAAGAACACAGAACATTAATTTTAAACATTAGATCCTGAGAGATCCTGTCGGTGTGTCTAGAGATTTAAATAATCAATGAAGTGACGCTGCTTTGCTGCTGTGCTGCTGTGCCTGAAATCATGTTCCCGCAGCTATGCAACTATTGCTGGGAAATTTCAGCATTCATATTCCCATCAGAATTAACTGTAATAACTTTCATGATCTTTATTCACTTTTTTTTAAATTTACCAACTATCCAGTACTTTGGTTTACAAATTCCTGCAGTAAAAACAGGGCACACCTATCAGCCTCAGCTGTACTTTGTGTTGCTAATTAGCAAATGCTGTTGCTAATTAGCAAATGCTAATTATCAAATGTTACCATGCTATCATGCTAAACTAAGACAGTGAACATAATAGACAATCATACCTGCTTAGCATTGTTATTGTGAGCATATTAGCATGTTGATATTAGCATTTAGCTCAAAGCACCACTGTACCAAAGTATAGCCTCACAGAGCAGCTAGCATGGCTGTAGAGGAGTGTTTCCCAACCGGGATGTCCTCGTAAAGGGGTCAAATTAATATCAGCTTTTTCTCTAATCTTTGCTTTTTTTTCTTGTGAATTACTGGACAGTTTTGCCTTTTCATGTCCCCAAATTTATTCAAAGGAAACAATGACTTTAAACTGCTTACTACTCTACTAAGACATTGTTTCATTTAAGAGCTTACAAGACAATAACTTCGGCGCCCACTGCTTTAGAGGCTACAATGGGCATGTGTTTATTTGCAGTGACACATTCACATGCGAATATAGGAAATTTAAACATCAGTTTTTGCTGGTGACTACATTTTATATGTGGCAGGATGTATGAATTTGGTCTGGCTTTGATACAAATCTTGACTGACTTTAATGGTCTGTAGCTATGTGATACTGCAGCCGTTCGTCTTTTTCCTCGAGAAAGAAAATGTATGGTTGAGTGGAGAAGCCTGAACTCTGAGACTTGAATGACAACAACATAAAGGGATGTAAAAAAGGTTACTGGGATGCATGTTGTGTAAAGGGAGTTATGTGAATGCGCTTGCTGGAAAACAGGATAATGAAAAAACACAAGAACAGGAAAGAAAACCAGATGAATACAGATGTTATGTTTAGAGCTGAGAATTATAGTAAACGGTCACATACAACACACTGGCTCATGCACATGCATGCAGACACACCGCGAGGGTTTATTTTTTGTCTCTGTGTTGAGGATTTCCAGGACATTAGCAGCCAGCCATGTATGAGTGAACATGACCGGCCCACACAAGGTTACAGCCTTTGATCACTGCCAATGAAATGAAAAACATGATGGGAAGGAAAGGCAACCTGACACACCGAACAAACACAAATACGCAGACACACAAACGCACCTATCAACCTTACATGTTGTTGCATGCAGTAATCAAGATATGCCGTAATGCACACATGGATGCATGCATGCATTAACACACAAAAGGTAATTGAGCTCAATGTTATTTAACAATATTGAGTTGTTTATGGAAGTCCGGGGCTCATGGAAGATC
Source organism: Thunnus maccoyii (assembly GCF_910596095.1). Taxonomy (NCBI): domain Eukaryota; kingdom Metazoa; phylum Chordata; class Actinopteri; order Scombriformes; family Scombridae; genus Thunnus; species Thunnus maccoyii. The sequence continues at coordinate 23,276,697 of NC_056550.1, forward strand.
ACATTCTGGAAGTAAAGGATGCTTGGAGGAAGGTAGAGGAAGAGGATCAGGTTATCAGTGATTGCTATTCAATACGAACCAACCAGCTAATCATATTACTCCCCTTTCTGTGCCCCACTGTCGATACTCATCCTCGGGTTGCTCTCAGCCAACAGCTCACTTTTTTTTTTTTTTTTACCACCATCCTTTTTCTCCTCTTCTTTGCTCTTAACACCTCTTTTCATTTGCTGCTGTTTCGATTTCTCTCTCGGCCTCTCTTGCGTCCTTCTCTTGTCTTCATCCAGCCTTCTTCCAGGTGCTTAAGAAGTCAAACGGCGGCGGCCTTTATGATCCCAGGATGCTCATACAGATTAAAGGAAGCTTAAAAACAATGATGTCCTGCTTTATTCACAAGACACTTTATTCACTTTGATCCAAGGACATTATGCCTGCATGAGACAAAATGCGTGCAATGCAAATGTCTCTGTCTGCATGGGTAGCATGCAGATGTTGTGTTGCCTCTATTTGTGCAAACAGCGAGGATATAATTGCAATTCTCATATATGAATATATTTGAATCACAATTTGTACGTCATGACAATAGCTTTTCTGATTGATGCTGATGAAACCGCACATTTATCTATACTGAAGTGCCTGCCGCACTTTCAGGGAGCAGGGAATAACGCCTCGATCGACGTCAAGGTTTAAAATCACGCAGCGCCATCAATATTCCATCAACCATCACCTTGAGTGAAACAGCTCATCCGTTTGGCTGATTACAATGGTTAGCTGGAGCGTCATCATAAAGAAGATGGAGAAAAGCAGGTAAGAAAGCAGATAAGAGCAACTTCCCTCTATTATATAAATTGTCTGTGCCACCGCTTCAATTCTCTCCAAGGAGAGAAGTGAGCTATGAATAAAGAAACTGTGTTATCACTTACCAGGAAAAGGCTGCACTCGAAACCACTTAAACTTTCAGTATATTTACATGCAAGAAGAATGGAACGATCAAGAAAAAAGCACATACAATTAGACTAGAGAAATGACGATTAAATTACAAGTAATTAAAAGTTAAAAAGATAAAACAGAAGGAGAAAAAAAGGCAGCCCAACATATATTACAATCAAGAAGTCATTCAATACTTTAATGAAGTACAATCAAAGCATCTGCCAGTTTCCTCTAAAGTATTAGATAGCTGACATAATTATGTCAACATTTCTGAAATTTATCAAGCTTGTTTATATATATATATAAATATAAAATAGGTGATTTTTTCTAAAGCAAAGCATGAAGTCACTCCTTTCATCAACTGGGAAATTCCACACAATGGTTCTCTCAAAACCATTTATATATATATTTATATGTATTTTATTAGTACAGTCTATAGTAGTCAAAGTGTTTTGATTTGATTCTGATATTCAGTGCTCACAGCAAAGCACAGTAAACAGAGGGATGTCCACTATTTAATAAGTATTAAATTCAACTATTTAGTGTTGCAGCTTACAAAAAGTGAATTATCTATGTACTCCTTCCTTTTATTTGGCCATTCAGATTTCTGTTTTATCTAAGACTTTTTTGTTGTTGACCAGAACCACTATCCTGGCTAATTTGTTTAATCTACAACTCTTAAAATGACTTTCCACTAAAGAAATAGTCCCAGTCTCTAATCACAGCAAATATATCTGCATCATATAATCTATATTTTTTTAATTTGGGTTTTTTTTCCTGCTGATGAAATGAGATGATTTTACTTTACTCAATTCCTTTCAGTAACTCACCTGAATCAAATGTTATTTCCCCCCCAAACTAATAGAATAATCTGCTGTGAAAGATGAGACATTCCCAACGCTGCAGTGGACACATCTGAGTTATTTCACCTTGTTGCCAGAGATTTTCCACTCTTACCAAGATAAAAACATTCACAACTAACCATGAGATGAAATTACTTGTTAAGATTAGATTGTTTTGCAGTGAGTGTGTCCGTAAAACGACTTGTATACAGTTTCCTGAGAATCACCTGCGTAAATACAACCTCTCTCCTGCATCTTCCAGCTTCTGGTTCCCAGGTATATCAGGGTCATCTGTCGTGAGGAGGTCTCATGTTTTACAACACGGTGGTTGCGTGCTGCTGCCTCCCCACACGGTGACAGCAGGGGATCTGGAGACGAACACGATCTGACCACCGGCTGTGTCGAGACAGAAACAGGAAGAGCACTGAGGGCTGTTTTTATGAATGTCCAGAAATGTCACATTGCACCTGCTCGGTGATACTGCACATCTCTGTCTGCTTTTCTTCAGGTATGAAAGGATTTCTGTTTAGTGGTTGTGTGTGTTGGGTCACTGTAAACCCCCTGAACCGTCTCAGGAGCGATGACACTGACTCAGATGCTTCACTGCATCTGCACTGGGACACGAAGGGAGTGCAGATCACCATCCTCTGCAACACTGACAGAATCCCCCCCCCCCCCCCCCCCCCCCCCCCTTCTGTCAGGAAATACAGGGAGTCTGAGAAGATACGGTAGTTTTTCCTAATGTAACTTCCTAATGTCACTGCATTACATGTTTGGGTTATTTTAATTACTTAAGTTTATATTAATACTAATCTATGTTGCTTATTAAGCTTAACAATATTGGGTAAGTTATACTGTATAATTCCTTAGGAATATTTCACTTCACTTTCATCATCATTTACAGCAGTTAAACTATTATATGTGTAATATTATTATACTTTCCGCGTCCGTGAGTATGTGAGGGTCCATGTGACTTATATATTTAACTATATATGTATTTATATATTATATATTATTTATTTTTATTTATATTATATTTCCTTTATATATATATTTAATTTATTCCATTTGATTTACTTAACTTTAATCAGTTTCACAGGCTGGTTTCACAAACCTTACCAAAGCAAAAACGATTTATTTAGTTTACATTACATTTTAATTATTATATCATATGATCTCAAGGTAAATAAGCTAAACTCTGTTAGCTTGCTAGATAGCGTTTGTCAAGTTCTTGCCAACTAGCTAGGCTACATGTTACATGACAACATGTATCTTTTCTAACTAACTTTTTGGTTTATACCATTTACTGTCATCAATCATCATTTATACATATATACATATATATATATAAATGTTTTATTAGCAACCTGGTATTTTAACATTGACTCAAATGTGGCTAGGTGTAATTTGGTTCCTACCTGCTGTTGTTTTATGGGGACAGTTGTGAGTGTAACAGTGACAGAGAGACATGTTCAGACAGAGTAAAGAAGTCAAGAGAGTGAAGTTGGGTGTACTGTGCCGCTGTGTCGGGGTTTGTTAAAGACGTTGATTCCAAGATAAACTGTAGCCCGTTTATTATCCACAGCTGAGAGTGACTGGAGGACACTACCCACCAACAGTTCAGGGTTACACAAAGAAGGACCAGTAATTCAAATTTTAATTAACAATTTTAATTAAGGTGCACAGCAGCCTGTCAGAAAATTAGGAAATTAATGAATAACCATTTAGTTACTGATTTATTCATTTCTCATTCTACTTTGTGAATTGTAAACATATTTTTAGCCACACTGGTGGATGGCAATGTTGGTCCACCATTTTGGTCCAGAGAGACATATCAAGTCAATTTTACTTATATAGCCCATCATCACAAATCAGACATTTGTCACAGGATACAACATCCTCTATTCTCAGACCCCTAATTCACATAAGGAAAAAACTTCCCAAAAAATAAAACCTTTAATGGGGAAAAAAATGGAAGAAACCTCAGGAAGAGCAACAGACGGATAGATGTGCAATAAATGTGTGTATAGAATAAGAATGTACCAGACACAAACAACAAACACAAACAAAATCACTACATTTTCTAAATGGATAGGTGCAAAAGAATCCTACTGACATTGGTGATCCCTTAACTTTATTTTCCATTATCAGGTCAAAATTTTTATATTTCTCAATACTTTGGTTTACGAGCAAATTTCTGAAAAGCTTCATTCACTTCTGCACCAGCTGTATTCTGTGTTTAGTGCTGATTAGCAAATGTTGGCACGCTTACTGTTGTCCTACCCGGAGTTGACGCATATCAGCGCCCTAGAAAAGCAGCAGTTTTATCACATTCGCTCCCTTTATCAGCACTTCTTGGCAACTGAAATGCCTTAAATGATGTGACGTGTGGTGTGTTACAGATAAGGGTTACTAACTTTCTCACTTCTGGCATGAGGCACCCCCCTCTGTCAGACTATATCTCACACGCTCATGCAGCCTGAACAAATCTCATGCTGAATACTATGAAAAATATTGTTTTAAAGGTTAAAGGCTACCTCCAAATACAGGACAACGCCTGAACATCAGGCTTTTCTTCACATTTTAGTGCTGACATTGGCCATAAACATTACAAAGAGTGCAAAAGCTGAGCTGTCTGATGTCTACCTCCAACTTCCTACATGAGCTGTTGGCTGCGGGTCAGCTCTCCTGCTCCTCCACTTTGACATGTACGCTGGAAGTACAGTTTATGGCTAAAAAACTTTGAACATCCAAGCACAATAGATGAGAAGGAAACTGCATGATGAAAAAGTGCTGAATTTTGACTCTGCTTTGATTTTGTGCCGAGCTGTTTCCAATAAATTGCTCCTGAACTCAGAAAAAAAAAAAAGAGCTTTGTGAATATGCTAAGTAAACATGACTCATTGAAGAAGATTACCCAGAGGGACAGTTTTCTTTCTCTCTCTCTCACACACACACACACACACACATACATGCGTTCAGACAGGAATGCACCCTCCTTACGAAAATAACAGAAGAAGAAAATTAGTGTTCATCCTGTTCAGAAGATTCGGATGCAGTGCAAGTCGTTAATCACTCACCTTCTGTAATTAGCAGGGGGGGTTCATTTGTGTCTCGCTAACTCACTTAGCACTGCTCAGAGTAATAAGAGATGCCATAAAAGGCTTTGTCATGTGTCTCAGAACATGTAACTCTACTTGTAAATTTGCGCAAGTGTTGGCGGATTTCATCTTTCTAATTATATCAGCAGGAAATATTCAGTAGAAACCACTAACCTTGGCTAGATAGTTGACAACAGATTGAGCCGGTCTTGGGTTTAAAGAACCAGGAGTTTTGAAATGAAATAGTTCAAGATGCTCAGTTGATATTTACAGTATGTGTTTTACATAAATATATACGTGACATATGGGGACATTTTTGTAAGAAAAGCTTTCTGTTTCCTGTAATAACGCTGCTACATACCCATTAAAGGACTCCGATGGGATCATCTACTTAAAAATCCATTTTTATTCTTCTCTTTGAATGCCTGATATTTGAGCTTACTATTCAGGACGTCGGCAATCTTTGAGGGCTAAAGTTAACCAAGGAGAGAAAACCCCAACCATGAGTATGACAGCATAAAGACAGCCTGCCAAGAGAAAAGTATACATTCCTCTAGAGCTCTGGCTTGACTCCAGCTTTCAGCATGTACTTTTCGTGGTTTATATTTGCAAACGATTTGTGAAGGGTGAATGCCTCTCCTCCTCTGTTTTGTATGGGAACTATAATTCTTGTTTCTACATGTTGGACTGTGTATAACCAGTCACAGGTGATGTCCTATCCCCTACTTGGCAGTCAGTCCAAGACATATGGTGTCCACCCTCTCAACTCCCTTCCAGCATTTCTCTCAATCCTTGCTGGGCCATAACTTTATACAGTGGTCATCCAACTCTTATATCAGCCCCAATCTATCACCGCAGCAGCACAAAGATAAGAAATCATGTTGCTGCTGTAACATCACACTTGGGTCACACTGTCTCTAAACTGCAGCAGGAGAAGCTTCTTGTCCTGACCGGACTGAGCTGTGTCTAAACAGCACATCTGTATTTTATATGCACCAAGTGATGTATTAAAGGGAAGATATACATACCTCCAGTTTGAACGCATCACCTTCCTTCAGATCTCAAGCCACGTTTTTGTAACAAAGCGGTGTTAACCTGGCTATTGTTTGTTTGACATTTGCAATCAGGATGTGTGTGGCAGCTAAAAAATGATTGATTATGTGGATCACTTTTATTCTTTACATGCATGGCCAAAAATCCTTTTAGCACGTTTGAGTTTGACCAGACCAGAACTTGAAGCCGATCCAAATTTAAATCAGGATCAAACAGTCAATGTAACACGAAGACTGCTTTCTATATGCTTCATGTAGAAAGAGACTTCATGCGTGTTTGGACAGCGACACTTTTTGTATTAACAGAAAAGATAAAGCTTCTTCTTTACTCCTTGCAGAGCATGGAGAAAAAGTTGTGAAAAAAAAACCTTTATGGTTTAAAATGCTGACTGCACAGGGTCCCCACCAGGGAGGAAATGATCAAAAAATAGATGTTTTATGCTAGAAGTAAACATAATCCATCAAACAATTTTGCATCACAGAATGAAATGATCAACAGGTATAAAAAAAACATACACAACAATATCAATCTATAGGTCTACAGGCCTGTTAATGAGTACAAGTAGGAATGTTGTTTATAAAAAAAGGGTTTATAATCTTTATTTAGACACTAAAGCATCAAGTTTAAAAATCCCCCAGGTTTCCCTCATCAGCAGTTTTTAAAAAAAAACTCACAACATCTGATGAACACATTGTATTCCTTCCACCCTCACAAGACTGTCAGTGCATGCATGATGCTCAGCAAAGTGGTGTGCCAGAGGATTATCCAGACTTATGCTCACTCGCCCTGTCCTTCAGACAGCTCTTAGTATGTCCAATTTCATATTTTTTAGTGTTTTCACTCTGTACTCCAGAATAATAAAATGAAACAATCGCCACAGTAAAAAGCTTGACTTTCACTTAACTTTAATTTGAGGCTAATTTTGAAGCGCTACATCGTTCATGGATGTAAAAACCTTCAAAAACCCTTAAAGCTGAAACTTATCATTTAAACTTCCTCCCATTTCAAGTCCTTCCTCACTCAAAATTGTGTTTTATCGTTACTTCACATGAATGTTTGAGTTTCACTGTGCAGAATGATTGTTTTTTTCACATGTAGCAGCTGAAACAGGAACTTTTCTCTGAGTTTACCGAAAATCTGAGTTTAAGTCGTGTACCTACAAGCAAGATTTGTGACATCATAACTAGTTGGAAGCCAATCCAGGTCCGGTATGCAAGTTACACAAGTGTGATGTAGAAACTTGAAGTGCAAAAACACTGAGAATAGACTTTTCAGTGAAGGAGGAGACATCTTGTGTCCAGAAGTTAAACTTTTAAAATGATTATATCATTATATAATATATATTATTATATAATATTTATATATTCACAGATTCTGGATTTTTTTCATGAGCGGGAAGAATGAAATATAAGAATTTCTGATCTGGTACTTGACGTTTTTATTCGAAAACCACATTATTCAGTGTTTTGATATGTCTCCAAACATGTCGGTCTTTAAATCTCATTTCATTTCAAATCCAACGTGATGTAGAAGAACACAGAACAAAACAATGTGTTTCTGTTCAAATACATACCAACTGCATTTGTAGATACATCTGCTGACTAAACAAAAACAAAACATGCATTTGTTGCATTGTTTAATCGTATTCGTATGTTTTACAAGAAGCATAATCACAGTCATAAACTTTATTGTCCATCATAAGACAAAAGAACTTTGTCTTTGATGTGATTCAAAAGTAAGTAAAAACACACAGAGAGGGAAGATACACACACACACACACACATGTTGGTTCATGCTCAGGCTACTGAATGCCGCGAGCCAAACACACTTTCAATGTACTGTACGTTGAAGACAAGGAGCTGGACTTTGTAATTTTTTACTGGAAGCTGGAAGTGTGTAAATAACACTACAGATTACAAGACTAAGACTTATTTTGACATCATTGCATCCATTTTACCTTTCAAATTTTGACATTTCACTTTTCCAAATTAAAAATTTCAGCTGCCAAAACCCATTACTATAAATAACCCTAAATATAAAGTCATCAGATGATCATCTCATACAACTAATTTCAGCAATAAATAACATTTCTGCACAATAAAAAAAAAAAGGGTTCTGGAGAATTTCATGTGTGGCTACCCTTGTGATGCTCGCCGTAATGACGGCCAGCAAGTCGTCTTCATCACGATTGTATTTTAGTGCAATCGTTGGTCATTGTAGTGACCTTGCAGACTGATGTGACATTTCCTTTCGCTGACCAATCATACAATACGGCTGGAAATGCGATACGTGCAGAGAGAAAAATACATGTATCTACAGTACCAAAGGCCTTGTCAGCACATATTCATATATCCGTAACACTACTAATAGAGCTCGCATTCGGAGGACATTTTTCTATTTCTGGCTGTTGGACGGATACATTTCATCCCGGAGTTGTAGTACATCTCTGTTACACTGTTGTTAGACTCTGATAATATCAACAAAATAGCCGGAGAGTGTTAAAAATAATTATTGGAGCTGGAACTACACCGTTAATTACCTGCGCACCTGTGACGTTACAGCGGTTTCACTCAGAATGCAGAGATTATAGACGGTAAATACTGGATTTAGTGAGAATCGATACGTGAATCCAGAATCAAAGAAGATTATATTGATGAAGAGGAGTGCTGTCAGAGTCATCAGAATGGGGGTTAGTCAGAGGTGCTGTAGGGGTGATCTCGAAGGAGGATGTGTAGGAAGTGGTGAAATTGATGTGTCTCGAGATCGATACTGGAGATCATTCGTATCTCAACAGTGTAACTAAATCACCCTGTGGCTGCTGCTGGGGGGGGGCATCGGCCTCTGCGTCCCCTGAGCTGGTGATCGGTGCGGAGAAGGTGGAAGTTGCAGGGTCAGGAGGAGACTGAGAAGGGTTTTGCAGCAGATAAAGCCGTTCATTTTCGGTGACTACAGCTGCTTCATCGTCACACTGTCTTGGATCAATACCCATCAACACTGGGTTTTTTTTTCTTAAGTGTAAAGGCTAAGTACCTCAACGAGCATTAAACACAATTACAATACTTAGACGTACATTAGTGGCTTTGGAGTGGTCTCGCCCAGTTTAGCATCATCTTCATAAAAAAAACCCCGAAAACATCTGTGATGCGGCAGGCAGGGCTCGATGATTCATGTGATTCAAACCTCAATAGACCTCAACATATGTGGCAGGAGTCCAAAAAAGTGCCTCACACTATACAGTACATCTTTTTCTTCAACAAAAGTGCTTAATACTCCATGGGACAGTGTGTCATAAAAAAATAATTCCTGATTAAATGAAGAAATTGTTTTGTTTCTTATCAAACAGACACATTGGCAGCCTTACATGAAATCTAAATTATAATGTTTTAAGGGAGGCCGTTGCTCAATTGTATAGCAGTGTCATACAGTGAACATATAAAATCTGAGATCAGCCTTTTCACAGTGTACAATCAATGTGTGAACTGACATGTTTATGGGAAAGAACCTCATCCTTCATTTTTAAGCTCACAATCATCACACAGATGTGAGTGTGAACAGCTGCTGATCTGAGCTCAGCTGAGTGGCCCTCTTGTGGTACATGATGATACCGTCCTAGGAGGGCTGAACATGACAAGTCAGAGCACCTGGTAAGCTGACTACTGGCCTTGGATGTTGCTTGGTAAGCAGCCAAACACCAAATGATTTATAATAAAATAATGAGATTTTGTACAACAGGTTCATTCATAATCTAATTAATCAGATTTGGAACACTTGTGTCCTTAAAATCCTTACTTTTTGTTAACACTTCTTCAGTTGTTTGTGTGTTGACCCACTTCTCTGCTAAGTTTTAAAGCTGTACTTTGTGGTAGTCTTCTTTTGGAGTGCATTATATTGAAAACTGTCTAATATCTTTCCTGGGAAGCAAAACATATTAGAAACACACTTCAATATAATTCAGTCCAGCAGAAAAACACCACAAGCAGCTATAGCACTGGGCACTGAGTCAGCAATTAATGAAGACATTATATGATGATGAGACATACGCCGCATGGCCAAAAGTGTATGGATACCAGAATATTACGCCCATATGTGAATACTAAACATTTCATTCCAACACCATGAGCATTAATCTGCAGCTATAACAGCTTTCTCTCTTATGGGAGGAATTTCCGCCTGATTTTGGAAGCTGGCTGCAGGGATTTACCGTCGTTCTGCTAAAAGAGCATCAGTGTGACTCTGATGTTGGGTGATAAGGCCTGCATGACAGTCGTTCGACGGTTCGACTCAAAGGTGTTGGACGTGGGGTTGCGGTCATGGCTCTGTGCCGGCCGGTCAAGTTCGTCCACGTCAAACTGGGAAAACGATGAGAGATTTTTGTGTGTGGGAGAGCTGTCATGTTGACATAGTCCAAACTGTTGACCAAACGATCTTTACAGGCGCTGGATCAAAAAAAACACACTATGGACAAAAATCAGACACATGATCCGAACACACAACAGCGTTTCCTGCTGCTGCTGCCTCACTAATATCTCTCTTAGATTGCATGTCTGATTTTTTGGCTTCTCCAAACTGTTGCCATGACACTGTTGTCAAAATTATCATTATATGGTGCAGTGTTGAGGTTTCCCTTCATTGGAGCTAAAGGACAAGAAAGAGTACATAATGTATAATGAATGTCAATTATTTTTATGTCACTTTTGCAATGAATTTGGACCTCACCATGAGATCAAAGCATGTGAGAAGAAAGACAGAGAGACAGAGAGAGTGAGAGAGAGAGAGAGAGAGAGCAGGTTGTATAGTCTTACTGCAGGAGTATCAGGGGTAATAAACTGGAGGGTGGACGTGCCCCCTCTCCTCTCCTCTCCTCTCCTCTCCTCTCCCCTCATCTCCTCTCCTCTCCTCTCTTCTCCGCAGTGCACTTGCAGCTGAGCAGCACTCCGGACAGGACGGTCTCTTCTTCCTCCTCCTCCTCCTCCTCTTCTTCTTCTTCTTCTTCTTCTTCTTGTCTTTCTGTGAGTGTGTGTTGGTGAGGTAGTGAGGTTGGTGGTGGTGCTGCTGCTTCTGCATGGGGTGCACCGACCATCGCATCTGACTCCAGTCCAAAAGTCCCGGGGCTGACGCGTTAGTAGTGCGGACTCATTGATAAAAAAAAAAAAAAAAAAAAAAAAAAAAAAATCCTTGCCGCTGGAATTAAAATGAGCACTCCTGCTGAGCGGCTCTCCTCCTCCATATAGCGCTGCCTTCTCTGCTCAAGATCTGTTTTATGTGACTCCAGCAGGCGACGCAGGATGACTACTACCTTATCGCTGGTGTTTTTGTGCGCTCTGGTAAGTAAGTCTGTACAGTAAACTGCTGCATGTTCGCTGTAATTGCTGCTGTAAGACTCTGCAGGGACTGTAAATGAGTTTTAAATGACCTTACGCACTTTATGATGTGATTTTTTCAAAAAGATTTAACACTGTGAGGTTTCTTTTTTTCCTATAATATTACCACTGGGGCTTAGTTTGAGTCAACATTTATTCTAAGGTATATGTTTCTATAATAATGATATGATGTTTCTATAATATTCCTGCAGGGACTTATGAGGAGTTTTGCATTATATATATATATATATATATATATATATATATATTGTCTCTTATGTGATAGTTGTGATATTTTTAATCATATTTTGAAGACGGTTTGAATGTGCAGTGTATCGTTGCTGAGGTGTTTCCCCTGTAAAGTGTCATATTAAAGGACTAATGTGGCGTTTTTTTCCCCTGCTAAACATGCTGCATGTAGCTAAACAGCAGCTGATATGCATGTGATATTATGCCCAAACACACACACACACATATACACACACAGGGCTGCATCCAGACATCCAGGAGCAGTCTGCTGACAGGTGCCTTGGCCCAGAATTTACTGGCATTAATGACTAGAAGTAATTTTTAGGTACATTTTGACATATTTGGGTCTTAAAGTAAGAGGAGATAAAGATGCTGAAGCTTATGGAAAAGTAAATTGATTCACTAAAGTCTTATCCAACACGAGCTGTAAATGATTTTGACATCAAACGTGAGGATTCTGATGATTCTGTGAAAAAGTTGATTAAGGAAGGATGGTGGTGGCGATAAAGCCGACGGCAGGCGCAGAGCAGGGGGGCACATCCTTTCACCGCCCTGGTATGTCTACAGCAGCTGGTCTAATTGGGCCGCGCAGCTCGGTCATCATGTGAACAGCCCTGGATGTGAGGGGACGCTCTGTTGTGACAGCTGGTTTAAAGGGTGGCGACGGTCGGGTGCACTTTGGTAGAATTAAATTTAGAAATAAACTCTCAAATTGACCATGAAATTGAGGAGAGTACAAACCAAGCATATCACAGCTGGGCTGCCGTCCGTACGTTTTTTCTGTGTGCGTGTATGTGCGTTCTTGTTGCTGGTCCACAAATTTCCCTCTGAGTTGGCCATTAATCTGTTCTGGAGCTGAGTGATATTCCAGGGAGATGTCACAGGAAAGGAAGTTGGCCCAGCAGTCTGGGATATCAATCCCTCCCCTGCAGATACAAGAGGGAACTCTCTTGAGGTTTTAAGCTGCGTCCAGAGTTCATTTTTGCAGACAAAAAAAATGGGCTTTAATCCTGCAAATGTACTCAAATAAAAACTGAGGTTTGAGTATAAATTTTGAGGTAACAGGTGGTAAAATCAGGATAAATGACGCGGAAGAGAAATGCAACTAGAGAGCAAAGATGGGGATGACAGAAAGGGGGAAATACTGAGCAAGAGGAGCGAGAATTGAGGGAGCTGCTGGCTGCTCAGTACATCTGTTTCTGAATGAAAGCAGGCACAGCAGAGAGGAGAGGAGAGGAGAGGAGAGGGAGGGGAGGGATGAACGATAGAGAGAAAGACAGAAAAGATTGAATTGATGTCTCAGCAAATTTGAAATAAGTGGAAATGAGCTTTGCTCGTTACATAATAAGAGCCATAGGACATGAAAGTGTTTTCGGTCTTTCTTTGTTCTAAACCGTCTGGATATGAATTCTTTTTTATTTAACATTGTTATATGTTACGCCAGTGAAACAAGCCTCAGTTGTTCTGCCAGTAAAGCTGTAATGCATTTATATCAGAGAGGAAAGATGCATCAAGAGAGGGAGGGAGAGAAAGAAGGTGATAACTGGAGTAGATTAGACAGATTAGACGAGATTAGGGAGAAGTAAGAGTCCATTTTGCAAGTAATTTGAACTAAATTATAGATGGAAATACCTCCATGTAAGGAAGAGAGAACCACTGTGTATTTACAGCACAGTTTGGCTGCTTGCTGCGGGTATTTACAGTGAAGTGAGCATGTGTGTCAGTGATCAATATGCAAATTAGGACAGAGAGCTGTGGGTTGAGAGAGAGGGTTTATTTTGTAGGAAAAAGTGTGTGCATGCAACTCATATTAATCACATTGCAGGGACAAAAATATTTTAACGGTAAGATTACGGGGACTCATCTCCCATTTAGGGACAAAAAGCAGATCCACGCAATGTTATATTTTAGAGTTAAGACTTGGTTTTTGGTTTGAGTTAGGGTAAGTCTCCAGGGAATTAATGTATGTCAATGCAATGTCCTCAAAACTTTGTGAGACTTTCAATGGCTGGTTCTCTTAATGAAGGTTACAACTTGCTTATAGAGTCAAAGTTAGACTTAGATTTAGGGTAAGACCTGGGTTTAAACAGTTATGATTTGTTTGGGGAATGCATTACATCAGTAAAAAGTCCCCACAAGTATAGAGGTACAAACATGTGTGTGTATGTGTGTGTGTGTGCCAGTACTTGGTATCAGAGGTTGACGTTCACAGCTTTTCTCACCTTTAGACAGTAATCAGGTCGGGCATGTGTGTAATGTCCTGCACACATGAATTTATGGTAACTGCCTTGTCCGGAGTGTGTCATAAGTTTACTATTAGAGCTGATGTGCCTTAAAGGGAGCTATTACGGCAGTTTAGAGGTGACTGGCTTGTTCAAAGTGTGTCCAATGTAGGCGGAGACAACATGATTTATGATGAATCCTGATAGCGACTGGATTTAAAGAACAGGTTGGACACCTGGCAGCAATTTTCATCAATTTGTTTTGCTGTGTATATTCGAGTCACAGTGGCTCTGTGCTGTGTGTGTCTGTTATGTGCTTTCTCTCTGAGTGTGTATACGACGCTTTAACACACTGTGTCACTTTCCCCGGTGTACCAGATGGCGCTAATGTTGGCATCTAAGACGGAGCGGGCGGTGCTGCTTCCCTGTCCCTCCGGCGAGTACACCAACGATGGAGAGTGCTGCAGGGAGTGCCCACCTGGAGAGGGAGTGGTGAAGAAATGCGGCGCTACTCAGACTGTCTGTGCCCAGTGTTTGGACAGTGAGTAGAGATTTTTTTTATTGCACTGCATCCTCTTTTAAGGGGCTGGGAGCAATTTGAGCAAATTAAAACTATAAACTACCTTTGCTCATTAACTAAAACATTCTAGACTCAACCTTTCTTTTATTCTGATCAAATCAAAGAAAAAACATGGGCACCACTTTCTTATAAGACGCCCATTATAAAGGGTTCATAAGTTGTAGCAAATGACTTAATGGTTAATAAATAATTTACTACTGCTTTATAGATCAGCCAATACAAACAGCTTCTGGGCTGCCAGGTTGTGAAATAATCATGTCGGTCTACCTTCTGGAAAAGGCCTCTGGAAAATATATTAAAATTTACAACTGCATACTTGATGGAATATTGTAAAAGCTTTCTATTAATAACTTGTTATTTATAACCACAGACCCATGAGCATTACTACCAAATAAAAGGGCAGGATAAATTCAAGCCAAAGGGATGAATTAAACCAAGAGTAGCTGTTAGCTGTTGCAAACCTTGTTAGAAAATGTTTTTTTTTATCATGTTCCCATTCACCACTTGTGGTATCAAACCATGCAGACAGTTTCAATTTTGTTTTTGAGATAGCAGCCAACAGCCGACAGCCCTCTGTGAATGTGCATATGTGTGGTGCTCAAAACACTTAAAGACGAAAAATAGCAACATGTCTTTCAACAAACAAAATCCAAACACCTCAATGTTACCAGAAAATAGCTTTCATATTGGGGATGTGGTTCCAATAAAGAGAGTTCACTGCACGGTTTTTTGTGATTAACCCTTTAATAGGCTAACGATTCTAACACTGTCAACCCAAAATACCAATATTTGACTCTTCTTCCTGAAATGTGTCAGATGGTAGTAGATTAAATTAAACCTGGAAACAATCAAAATCTAATATATACACATGTAAACTGTTGCACAGCTGCAAAAGTGGATGTCATCACCAGCGTTACACACACTCATACCTACTACATCATCTTTATTTAAACATCCACATTCATTTTCCAAGCTTTTAATGGCAGCTCGGGCTCGAACTCCAAACAAAAAGAACCTCAAAGCCAAAACAAACTGTTATTGTCCAATTTGTTCATTTGTATGAAGTGTGCGCTTTGCCTTTATCAAGTATCCTGAGAAATAAGGCAGGAATTCATATGTTTGATGCTTGTAAGTGGGTCCAAATGTGTTCGCTTACAACTCGGCTCAGGCTGTGAACCATTAGCACTCGCTCTACAGACCAGAGCTGGGAGAGGTGCCAACACCGCAACATCACAGAGAAGAAGAGCTGTTGCTGCAAATAAATATGTTCCTCTAGATTTCAGGGTCTTTCTGCATCGCGTCCCTGCAGCAGGTCTCTTTGCCCTTTAAGCTGTTGGCCTGTATTCTTTGTCAGAGCGCTAAGTAAACGTCAGAAGTATAGGTCACGAGCGTCACTGCATAATACAGGAGGAGCTGCAGAATCACGACAAGACAAATGTATCACACCTGCTGGTTTGAGTCTCTGCAGTGGTACCTTTCCCTTCATTTAAAATGCACATGCTAATTGAGGCAGTTTGTGACTTTATGGTGACTGACACAGAGCAGAAATCCAAAAATTAGCCCGGTTTAGTCGTTTAGTGAGTGCACACTCTTGGTTGAACATTGATTGATTGCATTAATCCCCTCAGACATCACATGTAAACACTGGGAAATGCTGCCTGTAAACAAGAACTGCTGAGCAAAAATAAATTGAACATCAAAACCTTAATTATCAAATTCTTGAGGAATGCTCGCAGACCGGTGGGAACGCTTTTTTTGTCGCAAGATAATTGATACTTTTTGATTATCCTTGAACTCATGAACTTTTTGCACAACAGATGTTAATCTCTGTGTTGTGGTATGTTATAAAGAATCTACAAGTCTGGCTGGTTTCACCCTTTTGAAGTTGTTATTCTTCGCCTCAAGGAACTCCAGAGCTACAGTGCTAGGTACAAGGGGCAGGGAGTCAATTCCCTACATGTAGCGCGTGACAGTGCCATAGGGTAAATAAAAAAAATTTCACATAAACCAACTCTGTCAAACAAAGTCTATGTTTGAAAAGGTAGGGGCATGAAATTGACCAAAAATAAGAACAAAATAACGTGGGCTTTTCGTGCTTTTGTATCAACATCGTTAATAACCCAGTCACACCAGTAGATGGAGAGTGAGGAGAGTAATTACTGTAATAGTCACCAGCAAACACGGCTTATGATAGACTGGAGCAGGAAATTGGATGAGTGAATCTAAGAGGTGCGCCTGGAGTCTGTAGAGGAACACGTAGCAGCTTCACGAGCGTCTGGACTTTACCTTTGCTTTGACGTCATGAAGAATTTGCGTTGCGCGTCATATATTTTCATATTCCTGCTGTAAACGGTGGCGGACGATGTGTGGACGCTAAACCGCAGTTTCAAGTGATGTGCGTCGGCCCGCGTGATGGTTGTTCTGATGAGTATTTCTTTGTCCCCTACAGCCTCCCTTTTTCCCCTCCACACCAGCGAATCCCACCAAATCTTGTCGTGTCTCCTCTCTTTTCTCCAGCACCCTCCTCCTCCTCCTCCTCCTCCTCCTCCTCCCTGTTGCTATGACTCATCGTCTGTATTAGTGGATAAAATGGTATTAGAGAGCCAGGCACCAAAGGGCACGATCTGCTCATTCATCATGCATACTGTTACATCAATG
Organism: Thunnus maccoyii; assembly: GCF_910596095.1. Lineage (NCBI taxonomy): Eukaryota > Metazoa > Chordata > Actinopteri > Scombriformes > Scombridae > Thunnus > Thunnus maccoyii. The sequence continues at coordinate 23,293,689 of NC_056550.1, forward strand.
CATCTTTACTCATTTGATCCAGCTAATTAAACCATATTGAAAAGCCTATTGTGCTTCTAACAGTGAACAATTATCTCGCTCCGCAATACAGGAGCGTTACTCACCGCTGATAAACACTCAACAATTAAGTTCAAATACCCAGGAGGTTACACTCAATTTCCGGTGCGAGTGCATTTTCGTTGTTTTCAATGTTGTTTTAGTTTCAGCAGATGAAACCTTAATGTACCTAAAGCTCAAAGGAACACATACACTAAAATAAGGCCGAATGGGATTTATATGGAAGTTAGAGGCTGAAACAATGGCCTTACCTGAAAAACTAAAGCTATAAATACATTTTAGGTGACTTTCTAAGTGCAGAACTGAATAATTGAAGAGTAAAGTGCAACACATCCATTTGCTGTTTCATGGTAAATATGGGTGAATCTTTATTTACCACGAATCCCCCTTAATTCCCCACTTCCTGTCAGTGTAAGCCCCCCCCCCCCCCCTCCCTCCACCACCTCACCATCTCAGCTTGGGACGAGTGCCAGCGTCAGCAGTGCTGAAATATTTATCAGTCTCCTCCACTTTTCTCTGCTGTCATGGGAGATGAGACAACCGGACCTGCCTCACTTTGTGAACCATTCAGAAAAACTTGCCCTGCAAACTGACTGAAGATCTGAGAGCAAAAAAAAAAAAAAAAAAAAGCAGAACCTCACAAGTCAATGTAGCGTTTAAGAGGAGAGCCCCGCTGGCTGGCTGGACTAGGGCTCACTGGGGATTTAAGGAAGAAGGAAAGTAGAATCACAGCCTCGTCTGGCGAAGGCTGAAACAGAGCATCAAGAATCACTTCCAACTTTGGATCATAAGGGATGAAGAAAGAGGAAATGGAGATTTTCCCCTGGCAGGTCGTCTGTGGCCAAAGAAAAGGAAGCTTCTTCTCTAAAAGGCAAAAAAAAAAAAACCCAAAAGCTTATTAGCGTGGGATTTAAGAGTAACTGTTGATTGTTAAATTACAACTTGCTTCCTTTGGTCTCCTAATAATTGGTTTGGTAATATCCTAAAACCACCGGTTTCAAATCTGAATGGAAGCTAAGTGGACCAATGAAGCAGAGCGATAATTACACTCAGAAATGTTTCATGTCTAAAAAGACAAATTAAGCCGTCACGCAGGTTGTTGGTCACTGATCCACAGTCAGCGAAGGGTCAGCGGTTCTGGTGGGAAGAAAATGGGAGTCTCTCCGCTGAAATGTGGACCCTGACACACCGTGGAGCGGGAGAGATGGCTGTCCTCGCTAAAAGCTTACACCTAAAGTGCTGATTGTGAAGATCATCGGGCAGTTTCAAGGCCGTCCAGGGCTACATTATTGATGACACTAATGGGGCCGAAACACATCAGTGTTTCAAGGGGGGTCTTCATGGGCCAAAGTGGCACATTTTAAGTGCATCTACCCCCTCCCCCTTCCCCCTCGTATACAACCACATCTCCCTTTTACCAACAGCCGTCTTTACTGCTGAATATGAGAACTCGGATCGCTGAGCTGCACTGATCATTGCTCGATTGAGGACAATTAGAAAGAAGATCATATTTTATTAAAGAAGACACTCTTCACCTGATTCCTGATAGCCTTTTACTTTTCTCTTTTAGCCCCCCTCAGTGTCTCACAATCAGATGAAAGCGCTGACACATAAATTGAACACACGCACAAACCACACACACACACACGCGTGCACACACTCCTTTCCTGTTTCTGTTGAACACACCGGACTGGATGCATATGGTCACATTTAGACGTGTTTACACACACAAGGACTGCGAAGGGGCTCATGCATGCAAGTTAAAATTAGCAAGGAAGCCTGAGCGCTGTGGGATAATTGAAATGAATGAGGAGAGCTTTACCGGTTGAGCCTGACTGCAAAGAAAACAAAAGGCTTCGAGCTCACAAATTCAAATAATCATTTACCTCTGAGGTCTGTTATTCGTCCAGGTCGGGATCGATCAGTCAGTGTCATTGGCCTTTATCACTTCTGCCTCCAGACAGTAATGAGAGCAAAGGGGTGATGACAGATAGAGAAAAGAAAAAACATTGAATCTGACGGTGTGTGTGTCTATCTGAGAAAGAAACTGAACTAACTTACATCCCCTACTGCCCCATTTCCTCTGACCCTTCCCCTTCCAGACGTACATCAGCACTTCCTCAACACTTTGATCGCTAAATCATGTTTGGGAGCTTTTTTAGACTGAGGTCGCGCACCAGACCACCCTCGAAGACCGTTTCTGATTACTTCTGCGTCAAACAGTCTCGAGCAAATTGAGATCTCTCCCCCTACCTGTCTCTATATCATTACCTCCGCGTGCTCCACTCAGTCTGCCCGTATAACGTGACAGCCTTCATCGTCGGCTTCTTAGCCGCACTGCTGTTTACAAGGTGTTTAGAGCTTCAGTCTGTACCAGTGTTTATGTACTAGGCAACACAAAGCAAGCATTGGGACATTGCCGGAGGGCTTTTCACACTGACGACGTGCTGTTGTTCGACATGACACCCACATATGCAGTTCAGAGTTCTGCACATCCACACACGTCATGCGGCTTTATTTACAGTTACACCCAGTTATGATTTATTTCGCTGGAAGAGGGAACATGTAACCACTGAGAACATCTTTTTTTTTTTTTTACCAGTGTTTACTTCCCACATGCATTGTTTTGAGAAATCAAGAGTGAAACAGGCGGTCTCTAGTGTTAATTATAGTTTACAAAAGCTGTTTGGACATGCATTTTTCTCTTCATGTTATGAAACCATATTGCTGGATGGATGCAAAACCTCCAGCTGCACCTTGCCACCCTGTCAAATGTTTCCTGAACGGCGGTGGGGGATTAAAACGTCACACATTGTGCCTCTTCTGTCCGGACTGCAGCTCTTGCAAGGTGACTGCTCTCATGTTAAGCAACACACACACACACACAAAAAAGTAAAACGGGATTTGGAGAACAGTTAAGCAGCGTCTGTAGTGAATCTGAACTGTTTTTCCCTGTTAGCGTCTCCACTCTCATCTCATTCAGCCACTAAAACACACTCGTAGGACACACTCACACACACCCACACACACTGTCTCTCTGTATGCATAATTCAGCAGGCATCCAATTATATCTGAAAATAATTCTATATGAACATACAATATTAATAGATTACTTAGTGCCCCTAGGAACTCTCCTTGTAAGAATAAGCTAATTTGAGGTCATCACTTCCTTGGAGATGAACTTTCCCGGATCCTTCTGACGCAAACCTTCCTAGAGAGCAAATCTGAAGTGTGTGAAGTAATTGAAAAGCAGCAGGCAATTAGTCAGCACAGCTTTTACCTCGTTGTATTCAACACTGTTGTACTCAACTGCTATCTCTTTTGCTTACAACCCCTAAAAATAAAAATCAATATAATGCAGCGGAGCCATCGGTGTATTTTGGAAACATGCGCTGATTATTAGGGAACAGATTTTTATTTCTATCCTACCAGAAAGAGTCAGGCACAGTCAATTTGCAGAACAACCTTCGTCTGGCCCAGCAGTCTAAACCCTGTGGAGTTTTAGTAAATGTTTGACACAAACCAGAAATTACACACATTTTAGCCACACTAATGGCGTAGTTCTAGGGATGGTTAGCCCACCAATTTGGTGGATGGAATAAAACATTTTTGTACAGATATTTATGGTCTCCAGAGATTGAAACCTACTGACTTTAGTGATCCTCTGACTTTTCTTCTAGCACCAGCAGTACACTTTGTTTTAAGACCAAATATCTGCAAAACTAATGGCATTCCCATCAGACTCAGCTCTAGTTTGTGTTTAGTGATTATTATCAAATGTTAGTATGCTAACACACTAAACTATGATGGTGAACATGATAAATATTATACCTGCTTAACATCAACATTAACATCCTCTTAATAAGCGTGTAATTGTGCTAATGTTAATTAAAGCACTGCTGTACCTAAGCACAGCCTGACAGAGCTGCAAGCTTTACACTTTCAGTCTTGTTAAAATATCTCATTAACTGTATATTTATTCACACACATCAATTATGGATGTCCTGGCACTGATATTTTTTGCCTCGTATTAGTGATCACACTCCATATGATCATGTGATTCATGTGTAGCATGGGGATTCTCACATTTATCTTACTTTTCAACAATATAAAATTGTGCTCTGTCAAGTTTTCTCTCAATAAAACTTTGGCTCCTTCTGTCTCTTGAAAATGTCCATTTATAAGTTTCACACATATAGTTGATATGTGCTACAGTGAAACTTCACTTTATTCAACCAGTACTGAAAAACTCCTTCAAAAATATCAACATGTCTAACACATTAAGCAAAGTTAAAGACTAGTCCTGCTCCATAGCTTCATCCAAACTGACTAACAAGCACAGACAACTTGTTCTAAATATTAACCAATCAGAAGCAGGAGCTGTTTGAGGTTGTTTGTGGTCCTTAATAAATATTCTACAATGGCGCAATAGACCCAATTAAAAATACAATTTCTTGTTTGGCTCTAACTACAGTAGATTTAGAGACACAATATAATGAATCCATTTTATAATTAGCAATGCATTAATTATAATACATTATATCATGATGCCGCCAAATTTCAGATGAGTTTACATTAAGCAAAGAGAATGATATATTGGCAAACATATTGCACAAATTCAATTAAGATTCAATGAAAGCAGCTTAGAAATAACATATTGACTCATCTGATAACTTTTAAAGATAGGTCTCCATCATCTGTGCATCAGTTTAAGCGTGTGGATGCACCTGCGCTGCACTCTGCGTGTATGACTGAGATTAAAGCAGTTTCCTCAGCGCAGCACAAACACATTGGGATCGATATCGTAATGAGCACAGCAGGCTTTTGACTCGCTCCACAACAAGAGCACCTTTCTTGTCCCGGAGCACAAATCACTAAGAGCCCAGTGGATCAATGTGTCCTCCCTTCTAATGAATGTGCAGTAAACATGATTAATGTCATTAGACTCAGTGTTTATCCCTTTGTTTATCTCCTCATATTTCCTGCTCTCTCCATCTTCTAACCTCCTTTACTCTTTGCCCCCTTCTCCCGTTTCTTCTTTCTCCTCTTTCTGTCTCGTCTCCTTCGACCTGTCCTCTCGTCTGCAGGTGAGACCTACTCCGAGAACTACAGTCACACAGAGGAGTGCAAGCCTTGTACTCAGTGTACAGGTCTGATGCGGATGGAGACGCCTTGCACCGACTCCAACGATGCCAACTGCGTCTGCAACTACAACTTCTACTTCAATACCCTATCCGGCAAATGCGAACCGTGTACGGTGTGCCCTGTAGGTGAGGGCGTGTACGCGCACTGCGAACATGATCACGACACCGTGTGTGAGGAGTGTGTGGACTATACCTTCTCTGATCGGGAAAGCTCCCTCGACCCCTGCCTTCCCTGCACCATCTGTGATGAGGAAACGGAGATACAGTTGGCTTTTTGCATCCCTACCAGTGACTCCGTCTGTCATAGTAAGTCTTCCACACACACTTTCATAGGTTGTTGTTCAAGTAACTCAGTCTAGACCAGAGAAATCATTGTTGTCTTTTTAGTTTTGGTCCATTTCACGTTCATATTGACTTATTAGAAACAAAGCAAGAGGTGTAAACATGAAATCGTATGGCTGACAGGTGACTCATTTATTTGACAGTTTTGGCGACTGTCATTGTGGATCTTCAGCAACACGTGAACTCACAGAGGAAATTTGAAGTGATTAGTCAATTAACAGAATATTAATTGGCAAAAACTCCAAACATTCTCTTCTACCAGCTTCCAAATACTGAAGTAGAGCTGCAACTAATGATTATTTTCATTATTGATTCATCTGCCGATCATCTTGTGTATAAAACATAAGAAAAATTCTTCTCTTTATCTTATGTTTTTGTAAAACAAATACTTTTTGGGTGTTAGCCTGTTGGTTGGACAAAACAAGTGATTTTAAGACGTTGCTTAAGTCTTTGGAAGCTATGATTTTGAGAAAGTTCTATTTTTACTTCACACATTACGCCATAAATAATAACAGACAGCCAGAAACAGGACAAAAAGGAGCTGTCTTATGCAGTTATATTATTAGGGGATAGTTAAGTGTGGTTGCTATGTTTTACATGCCTTTTAGTGAGGGGTTCCAAAAATGAAATAGGAGACAATCACAATGATAGTTCCCACGATCAGCAGATGGTTTGTATATATTTAATATGATTTGAGCTTCAGAAGTCATGCTGAAATTTCTCCACTGCGTGTTCGCATTACAAACAAACCGCACCAGAATTTGCTTGGAAATGGCCCAAGACGAGTCATTTTTTAGGGTGGTCTTGGTTTAGTTGTTTGGTCTCCGACAGAATTTGTTCCCACCTGCCGAAACAAACTGCAATAGATGCACCAGAACCTCACCAACAGGTTAGGTGTGAAAGCAGCCTTACTAGAGAACAAGGACAGCTCCAGACCACATACTGCACACTGGCTGCCAGTCATATTCAAAGCTATGTTGGAGGCATCGTAAATATCCCAGTTGCATTTGAATAAGCCAGCAGGGGTGACTTCCACATGTGTGTCTGGGAACAGGCGAGGGCAGAGGTCAACTCTGGTCAGATTTTCAAATAGCAGGAAGTTGAAAGCTTTAGCATTAAAAGGTCAAAGACTACTACAGTGTCAACACATGAGACAATCAATAATCTGCTCTCCCACAAAGCAGAAGGCAGCGGTGGAGGAGCAGAGTCGAGCGCTTATATCTTAGAGCAAAGGCAGCTTGTATGCAAGGAAGTTGTAAATTCACCAGGGCCGGATGAGGCATTAAATCAACCTCATCAGGGGACTACAAGGCTCAAATCTGGCAGTTAGGCGGTCTAGATGGCATTATTCTCACTTCCCTTGATATCTTTTTTCAAAGCAATATCAGATGAGGGAAGGACTGGAAAGTACTCTTGACATCTTCAGTAGTCATAACAAAAGCAGCCTTTTTCCAACAACGGACACTGGTTGCAATTTCAGAAGAAGTTTGTGGTCATGGTCTGTTCTGGGGAAATTCTCTACCATGTAACTTTGTAAAGATGTGGAGTGATTAAATTCAAAGAAAGCTCTTAATAGCAGGAGCACTTGCTTATGCGGGGCCTTTTTTATTGATCTCCTGTGTGCATTATCATTCTTAAGTGAACATGTTCATGATGTCATTGATATAAATGTAGAGATTTAGACTTGAGTTGCAATATTTCTCTTCAGAAAGCTGACTTGGTTTCATGGATTTCATGGGTTTCAGATGCTGGAAGGTATTTGGATCTACCAAGTTAATGAACCTCAAAACTCTGCCATCACCCTGTTGTAGTACAGTGGATATGCTAGCAGCACCTTATTGAGAGTGTAAATTCCTCTTTTAATAGACAGTAATAGCATTGACAGACAGTGGAGAAATGGACTGAGGAAAGATGAGAGCAGGTGAGGTAGATGAGGTGGAAGAAGGGCTAATAACACAGATGATGACTCACCACATTTCCGTCCATGAGTGCCAAACACCATCAAAGATGCTACATTTAGCTTTTTTACTATCAATAAATCATCACCACAGTCATTTTGAACACAAATAAGACCATCAAAGATTGGCCTCTGCTTAGCTCTCTAGGTTGAATTGATTTGCATCACTTAACATCACTTAATGGCACGCAACAGGCTGAAGGTGATGATCTACCAGCAAGAATGGAGATAGTTTTTTAGCTTTTGCAGTTTTTAGCCACACTAGAGGCTTTGTCTGTCCTCCACTTTGGTCCAGACTGAAACATCTCAACAACTATTGGTTGGATTGCCATAAAACTTTGTACAGACATTCATGGTTCCACATATGATGAATCCCTCTGACTTTGGAAACCCCCTGACTTCTGACTCTTCTAGTGCCACCAGCAGGTTGGCATTTGTGGTTTTTAGTGAAATGTCTCATAAACTCTTGAATAGATTACCATGAAATATGACACAGACATTCATGTTCCTTTCAAGATGATTTGTAAGAACTTTGGTGATTCATTAACTTTTTTTATCTAGCACCAAATTTTAATTTGTCCAAAACTTTGTTTGTTACCAAACTATGCTATTGGTAGCATGCTAACATGCTAAACTAAGATGGTTAACAAGGTCAACGTTATATGTACTAAACATCATTAATAGTCACTGTGAGCATGCTGACGTTAGCATTTATCTCAAAGCACTACAGTGTCTGCCGCTGTTGTGGCTGAAGACTCTTGAGTCTTGTTTATAAAGTCAAATGGTGGATGAAGTGGAATGATGATGCAAAAAGTACTTATCAAATTTGTTATTCTTCCTGATGCTCTTCAGCAAGAAAAAAATGGTTCATTGCACCCACCGATGTCCACTTCTGTGCCCTCACACTCAAAGTTCAGCCTTGATGACTTTTGCAGAGTGATTTTTTCATCAACCCATGAGTAGTTAACATTTCTGAATCATGCAACAAGTCTACTTTTGAAGCCTGAAGGAAGATTTCCTTCCTGGAAGCAAGTATGCATACCTAATTTGACATGCAGTGATGAGGAAGGAACAACTTTTTCCCTGCTATTTGAAAACTTTGCCTTTATCTACCAGACCCCAGATTCTACAAATATCCACGACGAGGCTGTAATGTGACAGGACTGACAGCCTTTAAAACAAACTCGTATGCCCCCTTAAACATCCAAAATATCCATTCTAGACATATCAGATGTACAGTAAGCCATGGTACAGCCTTGTGCCACCCATTTAGCGCCCACCCATACAGCTGGTGTCACCTTTGACCCGCCATGTCCTGAGCGATGGTGCTGAAGCAGCAGTGATGGTGGTGACTGGAGATGGCGTGATAAGTGACCTTGTGGGACATTCATTTTAAAGGAAAGCCCTGGCATATAGCACCAGTGGGCCTGTGGGTAATGGCTGTTGTCACATGTGGTCATGATGATGTTCCCAGTTCTTTCGTTGGTGGTCTATGATGGCTGTACATACAGATATGTTTTCCGCAGCAAACAGGAAGTTGTCTCACCACAATTCTCATCCGGTCTGCGCCCTCTTATCTTTTTACGAGAGGAAAATGTTTTTAATTTCAATCCTGCTGCCTTTCTCACTGTTCTGTACATGGTAAAGAAGATGAATGGGGGGTATTTTCAAATCCCTAAATCCCCAGTTCATACCCAGCTGTCACCGAGTGTCAATTACAAGATACAATGACTGCAACAGAAAGAGAGGGAGAGAAAGAAATAGAGATGAAAACAGACAGAGAGAGCTGCAGCATATGTGCTGTGCTGGTATTCTATGCAGAGGGGTCGATATGAGTCCTGGGATTTCTTCTGCTCATGCTCAGGTTTCACTGAGTGACCTCTATGGGCACCCAGACTCGACTGCAGGACATGCACGCACACACACACACACACACACACACACAGACACTAACAAGCTTAATCCTCTCCAGCTTCAGACACACAAACACTTTTTTATGAGCATCCAAAATCAATACAGCTGATAGCAGGCTAACAAGGCGCATGCACGCTCTTCCCCCTTGCCAAGCGCGCTTTAACTCCTACATTTTTCATTAAACTCCGGACACCGCACATCTGTGAAACTCTTTGATCTGAAATTGAAAACACCTCCTGCATCTTTTGTTGACAGTCTCAATCCGTTTGGCCTCGCCGGAGCTCATTTTTTTCATCTCCAGTAGGTGCTGCTCAGTCGTCAGTTGAGTAGATTTGCATTAAATGTGAAGTGTTGAGCGTCTGTTTGAGTGTTTGTCCTGGAATAAAAAGGGAGCGAAAGATTATAAAAACAGATAAAGACAGACTACTTTTTTTTCTTTTTTATTACCCCTGTCATCCCTCCCCTCCCTTCATTTGCTCTCTCTCCATCTCTTCCCACAGTGGCCCTTGAGTGGCTGGGTTAGCGGAGCGGTGGAAGGTGGCCAGTGTGCATTCAGTGCCTTCACCGCTGCAGTATAATTACTCCTGCTAATCAGAGCACTTTACAGCAGCTCCTCTGTTCATCTGCACCCCCTCCTCACTCTTTCCTAACACTCTGCCTCTCTGTCTGCCCTCCCCTCCACTCTCCCTATTAACCCTCCCTAGCAGAAGACAGAGTGCTCACTTGAATAATTTGTAGTATGTGTGTGTGTGTGTGTGTGTGTGTGTGTGATGGATGTGTGCGCGTCAAGCGACAAACACAGAGGAAGATTGAGATAGAGGCAGCGCTGAAACAGAGGGAGAGTGTTTGGCAGCTGATAAAGAGGTCATTGTGCATGTGCTGCGCCTGATAGTTGCTCATCTCCACCCAGAACTGGCAGCAACCAAGACTTCAACCTCCACACAAGACCTCAGGGTTAACTTCACCATAAAGACCTCAATGGTTCATAAAAATTAAACCTTTTTTTTTCTCCCCCTCTTGTCCACACCCCGCTAATAAACACATCTCCCTGTGTGCACACCGCCATCGCCATACTTGTAAAATCCTGGGCTATAGTTTTACTTTCATGAGTGTTTTAAACCCACTGAAGCCAAATTGAAATTGTAAAAGCACCACTGCCGCCTGTAAGCTCCTATTCTGTTCCAGCTAGGTATGCAGCCTCTGGAGCCCAACGTTTATCCTTTGGTCTACAGCCAGCCGTGTTTTCTACATCAGCCCAGAGAAAAAGAGAGAAAGAAGGGGAGTGACAATTAAGATGTAGTATACTTTACTTTAGCTGTAGCTGCTCTCTGTGTTGAGTCAGTGTTATGTGAAGCAGACTCCCAGGAGAGTTGTCATCTGGGCTCTGAATGAGAAGGACAATGTATAGCGAATGCTGAGGTGCAACTTATGCATGTATATGTAGGCATGGAGGGAACATTCATTGCGCTAAAGAAGGCAGTTACAGTAGTGCAGAATGAGTGATAGCCCAGTCTGGTAAAGGAAAAGCTGTAAGGATTATAGCTTCGTGACAAATTGTATATAAGGCCAAACCGTCTGCACACTTTCATTCACTTTCACACCTTCCATTTACATTTATTCTTTTTACCAGCTCGTGTTGCATTGCTAATACCATTAGCCAGCCCTGCATTAGCTGGATGATGTATGGCGGAGCTGAGGAAACCTGACTACATCCCAGGAAAGGTCAAGAATTGCATGTAATACAGACACCAACGCTCCCTCCTTGTAGACGGATCCAAATCAATAGCACTACTTTAAATAGGCCTCTGCATTCTGCATTTCTGTGTTTCTAAGTATGGCGTACACATGTGCTGTGTTTTCCTATCTGCGAAAGATATTTTCAACCATTTCAGTAAACCAATCCCCCCTATGGGAGGTAGGAATGCCCCCGTCATCACCGTGCAGACAGACAGTCAACGTGGACTCTTAATGACCAACAGAAGTTTTTCAAATACGTCCACATAAGTTACCCATCAATGTCCCATCGGACTATTAAAAGGGAGTAACTGTGTGTAAATTATGCAACAAATCAATGTCGAGAAACTTGACTATCTGCCATGTCAGTGAAAAGAGAATACCGTATATATGTGTAGACGGCCTTTGGCTGTGATGGTCCACTGAATTTGACCACGTCAGAGGTCACACTTCCACATTTACATTTTTACATTTTTGTCATTTGGCAGATGTTTTTTTTTATCCAAAGCAACTTACAAGCAAGACAAAACAATCAAAGAAGACTGTGACTCAAAAGATTTTAGGTACAAGTGCAATGAGAAAGAGTGCTAAAAAAAAAAAGTAAGAAAAAAGTACATATAAGGAAATTATATGTATTAGGGATGCTAATGCTAAATGCTACCATTTAGAATAAACTCATATGGACTTCATGTACCACCATTTACATGCATCATGTACAAAAACAAGGTGACAACTTTTAAAAGTAATACTAATTTAAGTTTTTAGGTGGTAGTTTTGGTTTTATTTGCCCAGGATTGCAGATATCTGTCTCAAAATATCTATAAATTATGTCACAAAACAAGGAAGGTAATGGAACTTTAGGTGCTCAAAAATGGGTGAAATGTATTTATTAAAATGTATTTTTTCAAGGCTGTGAGCATCATAAATTAGTAATTGTAAACAAATAAGACGACAAACAGACAAAATGTTTTTTGTATTTTAGGTGAACTAACCCTTTAAAACATTGTCCTTTGAGCCAGTTTAACTTATCAATATACTTACATAATTTAAAGTATATAAACTGAGTATGAATCATATATATACAGTAAATATATGCCTTTTTGTGAGACAGGCTGTGCATCGACAACAATAACCTTGATATTATATGAATAATAGCTGTGTGAATTTTCAGGTAAACTGAGCGAATCAGCAATGCAGAATAAAAACTGAATCAAGTTACAACATGTGGCAACCAGTCAGTGATCTAATTCACTCACTTTAATGATTGTATTGGATTATCCATACTTTGGTTTTATACTCCTAAAAAACAGTTTGAACAATTGTGAAATAAGACGACCCTTAAAATATTTGAGATAGAGCGTCGCAGTCTTTGGCCTTGAAGGAAGCCTCGGGGGTCTCACAGGGTTAATCCTGTGTGCGCCAGTATAGAGCTAATGAGGAGCAGCCTGAGGTTCTGCTGGGAATTACAGGCTCAGATCTGAACCAGTCTGCACATTCTCCATCCCCACCAGGCTGCTGAGCTCAGGGGAGTTTTGGTTTTGGCTGGACAGCAAGCCCTCTCCTCGGCTTGCCGTAGCCCTCGCACCCTCGGGGAAGGAGTAATCTACAGACTCTCAGCCTCTCTGCTATCTGACAGAACCACTGCAGTGTCACTTACAGTGCTTTTCAATATAGAAGCATAATGTGACAAGACTGTAAAAAGGGGGTTTGGTGTATTTTCAGGATCAGTCATGCCCATCAGAGTGGGCAACATGGAAACCTACACTGAGTCATTAATTGAGCTCACAAAGAAAGAGGGAAGAGGACAATTTATGAAAATGACTCTTCTTTTCAGGCTTAGCTTTGATAGAAACCAGACACATCCAGTAGCACAGTGCTTTCCTGCCTCTCTGGTCTCGGCAAAGGCTACACTCAAAGTGATGACCTCCTCAAAGCCCCTTACTTTGTTCTACATGGATCCATATGGCCTTAATGTCATGCAGTGAGCAGAGATCATAAGAAGGGGACGTGGAGAGTAGAGACTTGGCGTGCAGGGCCCAGGCCTGGTGTGGGGTAAGCTGGTGGGTGACAGATATGTGCCCCCCTCGTCGAGGAACATTCTTTTTCTTTCTGCACACAGCATATCACTCAGAACCCATCTGTCTATCAGAAACAGCTGCCGCATGTGTGCAGTGTATCTGACATCTGGTTGGGGACTTGGTGACTACACTCCAGCAAACAAGCTCTCAGTAAACATGTGAAAGTGCCTCGTCATGATGTTGGGATTTCTTTTTTCTTTTTGCATTGCGATTAAAGTCATATCTGTGCATGTTTCTTATCTCACAAGTGCTCCTTTCTCTCATTTGCCTCCATACAGATCCTCTCCTCCCTACGTATATCCCTACAACCTCTGATATGGCTCCGACTTCACCCTCCTTCACCAGTTTCTTCCTCCCAGACAGCTCCGAAAGCCTGTTGCCGGGAGGAGAGACGACCACGTCGAGCGCCGGCTCTCCTCGCTTCCTCGGCCACGGCCTCAACGAGAACCTCATCCCCATCTACTGCTCCATCCTCGCCGCTGTGGTGGTGGGGCTGGTGGCTTACATTGTTTTTAAGAGGTCAGTCGGAAGTAAAGAGTGAGATGATGCGGTTTAATACATTAGCACGATTTGCCTTTGCGCCTCAGACACAATATAATATAGGGCAGATAGGGTGAACAGTGATGGAGATGGAGGTCTGGTGGGCGGTGTTAGAGTGACAGATGTTGCCCCAGGCTAAAAAAATGGCAGGAGGGCGCCTAGTGAAATATTCAGGCCTGTCGCGGTCAAAGAGGTTTTGACCCATTTTGGAGATTAAAACACACCACAATGAGTTTTCTTTCTCTCTCTTTTTTTTTTTTTTTTTAAAAAAAAGGTCACAACACTCACAGCGTAATGCATTACAGAGGTCACACATATAAACACATTAGCACGACACCCAACCACACATGCTAACGCTCAGACAGACATATACAAACGCGGGCTAAAACACATTTGAAGCAAGTAAACAAGCTCATTAGCGGCATTGATTGTTTGAAAAGTGCCGACCAGGGGAAATTCAAGGTCCAGATTTATCATTAGGGTCACGCACACATCTGGCTGATACTCCTCGTGTACTTATTATCATGTAAAAACAGACTGCAAATTATGTGAATTTTCCTCAACACTCGGTATATTAATAGTAACCACTTGGATGTATCTGTTAATTGTACTGTAGCACCCAGTGCCTCATGAATATTTTAATCATTGATTCTCAGTCATCTCTTGAAGAGAAGCATCAGATGAGAACTGTTAAGCATTCCCACACTTTATGAACATTTTATGAAGCTTTTATTTTAGTTTTATATCATTTTCTTAGGCAGATATTCAACATAATTAGAATTACACAAAATAATTTATCCTAACTTTTTCATCATTTGTGCGCAGTGCATGCTATTTGAGAGTAAACAAGGTTATAATCTTACAAAATCAAATAGCTTCATATCATTTGCTTGCTGTGATTTCAGTTACTACTTCCCTGCTTCTGAATATTATTGTTTTATAGCTCATGAAATCCAAACATGTATAGGATAACATAACAGTATCATATGAAACGGACTACTTCTGACACGCCACTTCTTCTTCTCCACAGGTGGAATAGCTGCAAGCAGAACAAGCAGGCAGCTAATAACCGTGCGGCTACAAACAACCAGATGGTAACACCGGAGGGAGAGAAGCTGCACAGTGACAGCGGCATCTCGGTGGACAGTCAGAGTCTGCAGGAGCAGCAGCAGCAGCAGCAGCAGCAGCAGCAACAGCAGCAGCAAGCCCAGGCTGAAGTCCAGGCTCAGCCTTCACACTCACACACACAGGAACAGATAGGTGAGCCAGCCTAAAAAAAAACCTCACTCTTAAGGAATGTGTTTAAACCTAAGGTGTGTGTGTGTTATCCCTCTAATGCCATCCAATAAATACAGCATATGACTGGAGACAGACCAGATGTTACTATGCCAGTGACTCCTCGCAGAAACTATTCAACCAAACAAAAGGCACTCACCCAAGTCTTGACTAGATTCCTGTTTTACACCATGGTAGTCTGGCTGCCAAAGAAAGTCACTATCAATTACATCAAGATACACTGGTGAGAGTTTGTGGCAGTCTGAACGTGTCCAGTGGGTTTTTCCAACATTGTGCAAGCATTTCCCTCAGAGCTAAGACACATTTCTAGGGGGTGAGAAAAAACCAAAAGAAACAATACATCACCCAGCAGCAGGGCTAACACCTAGCTGCCAAGAACTGAGACTGTTGGTGAGGCCAAATCATGCATGCATAAAGTATTAGTCTGCAGGAATATAGAATCTATCGTCTGAGACGTGTACTGAACATTAGACAGATCTTGCTTGAATGTTTTATGTATTAGTTTGGCTGTATGCCTCCCAATAACACATACCTGAGGTGCACTATCAATAATTTCGTGCTGACAGAAGTTTGACACAGTTTCTATCTTAGTATACAGTGCATATCAGAAATGTGATGTATAAGGAGTAACTGAATATGTTTGATCTATATTTGTCTTTACTTCTCTTACTGCTCCTCTATATCTATGTCATGAGAAGTATTTTGGGTGAAGGTCTGTAGGATGGATTTTGCCATGTAGTCTTGCAAGCCCGACAAAAAAAATCTAGCTCTGGTTTCGTAAGATGAACTCTGAAGATCCTGTCCGGCTAAGCCAAACATGCAAACATGCCCTTTGCTGATCTGCTATGAAGCAATGCTTAATTTACCTCATCTATCTAGTGCAATGCACTGACAGAGACAAACACAAACACAGAGTGAGTGTTTAGTTTTATTAACCAACAAAATGGTAGCATGTCTTTCAGTATCTTCCAACTTCCATATTGTGTGTGTGTCATTCAGCCACAAGCTTATTTTGTTCTTCCTGAAAATCTAAATGTTTAATAACAGGTCACATTGTTTGAACAGGTCAAATTCTTTCCTAAAACAGCAAACATTGGCAAACATTACTCAAACAGGAGCAAATAGTGCATTTATTGCAACAGATTAATACACATTTGTCTACTGCACTATACTACACTATACCAATACTTAACACTAGTGATAGTTTATGGCAGGAGGATGAATAAGCCAAATCAGACTTTGACTACACAACAATACTTGTTTATATGATCAGTTCATTGTCGGTTTGTCATGGGATTTGTTGTCAATAAGAATCATAAAGAATAATCACCAGCATGATCCTTTAAAATGTCAATTACAGAAAATAGGAGAATTGATTATTAACTGTATTTCAGACCTATTAACATCTTAAAGATCCACTCGCTCTCTCCATCCAATTACAATTTCTTTAAATCTCAGAGTAATCAGTATATGTGATCTGGAGATTTCACTCACTGCCCGACACTCGCTAAAAACACAACAAGCAAGGCTAACTGCATGGTGGGGGATCTGCAGAGAGAGGGTAACCTTTAAACAGCCAATGGGAGAATAAAAGCAAGTGCTGCAGGAATGTGAAGTGACCTCTGTACAACACAGAGCAGTCCGCCTCCCTCCAATCCTCAAATAGCACTTACAGTACATTAAAGAGATGAAACCAGTATTTCTACTCTCTCGTTCTCACCCGATCCATACATATAAACCTGAGAGGCTTTTTAGCTGCAGAAGAAGAAGTCACAGGTTCACTGATGATCTTGTTATACATTCAGTCATTTATGTTTCTTCTCCTCACTGCCGACGGCTGGTAAATTCTCATGCGAACAGTCCTCACCACTGTGTCTTTTCTGGATTACCCATTACATCCTAATGAGGTTTGGAAAAAGCGTATTTTGTTTTTGTATTTCGCTTGAGTCCCTCTTCCCATTCTTCTGCATCTTACAGAAAAGAAGGAATTTCTTTTTTAAAGGATCAGCTCCAGCTCAGGGTTGCTTCATTGAGAGGAGGACTCCCCCCCCCCCCCTTAACCCTGCAGCCTCTTTAACTGATTGGCTCATTAGCAGGTGTTACGAGACAAGATCCAGGCCTGGTCTCACTGCCTTTCAAAATCTGATCCGGCATCAGCGTTTAGCAGGTGCTAATTGGCATTAGCACCGACTATGGGTGCGGAAACCATTAAAAAAGGGAGCAAATACTCTTGTGCTGGGGGTCGGTGGTTCTTCCATAACCAATAGGGTCTGTTAAAATACACGAGGGGGTGAGAATACAGGCAATAAATCCATGATAATCGCTGGAGTTTCCTGTTTCCAATGAACCGTATTTTACTGGCGGCTAAAATAATGGGAGCAGCTCCAGTCAAAACAAGTCGAATAAGCTTTTAAAAAGAGAAATAGAGCAATGAAAATGCCGTGTGTTTTGACTGACAACATTCAGAGAGGTATTCCCTTCATGAGTCACTGGTGAGGGGTGAGAGCTCCTACATGAGGAGGTGCTTGGCCTCATTTCTGTCTTCTCATCTCCATTAAAAAAGAGCCGTCTCTCTGTGCAGCATCCCTCCCTGCCACCCCACAACCTTTCCTTTGCTGCCCGCTTCAACCCTCTATATCGTGCATATTGAATGTGTTTAAAATTTAAACAAGACTCTAAGCCCTCGCTCTCGTTGCCCATCCGTGCATCTCTGTCCTGTATTTGAACTCATAGTCTACACAAAATGGAGTCAAGGCAACTGTCGATCAAAAAAAAAAAAAAAAACAAGAAGAAAAGGAGGGCAAGAGATATTGTAAAAAAAACAAAAAACAACTTGATTTGGACAAATTTGGAAAGCTTCAAATCATGCAGCTGTGGGCAGACAGTCCAGAGAATAAGTAACTCATATTGTTATTCATCAGTATAAAGAGTAAAATCAGGAGTTTTATCTGAATGCCACGAGGGAATGATAAATATAAAATGATAAATATAAATAAGCCTTATTGAAAACCCTGAGGGAGACGGGTCTTTACAGCACTACAGTCAACTGCTGTCGAGGGGTTGCAGTATAGTTTCAGTTAATGTTTGTGACTGAGGGACACATTAGCTCTCAGTCTGTAACATTATACAGCTGCAAGTTACAGTAATAATGTAGCTGAGTTACTGTATATAATGAATTACTAATGCAGTTTCAGTAAAATGAGGATGGGTGACTCATAATTGATTGTCATCCTCTCACAGTAGGAAGTTTTGCCAGAATTTGAAGTTTTATGGTTAGAGTCATAATTTTACCAAGAAGAAGGACAACGACATTAGACATAATCAATGTTTGTTCTCCTTGTTCATTTACAGGTAAAGTAATGGATATTTTACCTTGATTTTTTGCTTAAATGCATTACTGCACAGCTCCAAAAAAAGTTCCAGGAACTATGAAACCATAGGAACTAAACTCAGATTAAGATCTAAAGGTCCCATTTGTGATTCTGCCTCTACTGAAGAACCGTGAATATTAGGCAAAGTAGTCCAATAACAGATTCAAAACGATGGCGGTGTTTTAGGCACAAAACAACACAATGACTCTGTTGTTATCTGACTCTGATGGTTGAGTCTGAAGTAGAAAGTGAGGCTCCAGTTCGTAGCATTTCTTGTTGGAAAGTCACAAATCTCAGTCAAAAGTAGAATGTCCTGATCATGTTTATTTCTCTTATTCATTAAGGGATCAGGGATAGTTTGGATTTTCTTCTCCAAACTGGGAACAGGCCAACCCAAATCAACAGTAGGTAATACACTGACTATGGATAAGTATCCCTTTGAGAATTTTCCTCGGCCAAGTCTGATCTAATAGTTATTTTATTCTGTCTTGCTTCAGTTTTTCCTCTACAAAATAAAGCTGTGTGGTGTATACTTCAGCAACCCACATCAAAACAATATAATCAATTTATTATATTTGACAGCACAGCAGAATACCTCTGTGTTAAGACAATATAACCTGCTCACAGGTTTCCTTTCATGGTTTTCTATAATATTTTGTTCAGTGTTCTTCTGCCCTCGATACGCATGTAGATTCACAGCTATGCAGCGAGTTAAACTCACTCCCAATAAAACCTGAGGTTGCCTTTGAAGTTTTTACTGGAAACAATGGGAAAACTGTGAAAACTGTATTTGACAACAACTTTAATGATAGTGATTAGCACCCTCAAGAGTAAAAAAAACATAACAATGGCTCCCTTATTCACACACTTATATAACAGACACTCACTAATTTACTCTATAGTGAACAGTAAATTTAGCTGACGGCTGTAGAGACGCACAATGGTGATTATAAAATGTAGTGAACTGCGTTGTGGGTTTGTTAGCAGAAAGTAGTGTACAGTACATGTCAAGGAAACTACTTTTTTTGTCCCACTGTGAAATTTTTGAGGGCACCATATAGTGGACATGTAAAATAAAATGGCGGACAGTAAATATAGTGCATTGCATAGTAAATAAGGAGTGATTTCACATACAGCCTTGGAGTGCTGCATTGAGGAATACATTAGCCTCAGACAGCTGACAGTAAACAGATATCAGAAAAACTAAATTACAAAATTAATTAATACAGAATCAACAAGGAGGAGCCCTCTCCTGCCTAACAAACAGGCGGCCTTAACATGTCTGTGCCTGGGGCTCCATTGACTCAATCCATCCATAGATTTTGGATTTTAAATGGAAAAGAAATAACATAATTTGTTTTATGAACTACTTCCCCCAGAGAGTGATAAGTAGCAATAAAAGTGATATTGCCAAAAAAAGAAAGGCAAGTAATTCAGTTTTTTTTTTTTTTTTAATTAGTGCAACAATCGCAATGTCTGTTAACTTTTCACAGGGAGCTCTTGTGATTACAATGAAGCCATCTCAAATTCAATCTCAATCAGCAAATTAAAAAAGCTTTACTGTGGCTTAGGGTCCAATCAGGATTGCCTGAATGTGCTGATTAAATAAAAAAAGAAGAAGAAAGAAGAAGTCGGTAACAAAGCTTCGCTGTGATTGTGAGTTCACATTTCAGAGCAGATTGAATTGGTTCAGTGAAAGACAGCAGGTATTGATTCTTGGAATGAGGTTGGACTCTATAAAACATCGGATAGCCATGTGGCTATTATTATCACCGGTGCCTCTAAAATGAGGTGCAATGCCTGTTCAGAAATGATTGTGTTGAGCTAAAAGTGCAGGTGCAAGCCACTGTGCGTATGCCTGCACGTGTTGCAGATGGCTGTGCTGTGTCTCTGCTCTGTGTCACTGAATATGACTGTAGAGCGTCTGTCTAAACAGGAAGAGAGACAGAAGAGTGCTATGGACTGTTGCCTTCACTGGATAGAATCAGCGTGAGAGGAAGCAGAGAGGAAGGGTGTACGTAGCAATTTCAGTGCAGTTATAAGAGCACTGTGTGTGGAAAAAGATTTGCAGGGATTGAAAGAATGAAAACAAAAGGAAGGTATGACGTTATAGGGAAGTTGACAAAAGAAACCCTCTCTTCTAAAGCTTTAAAATAAACCCTCTTGTACTACACTCCCCTGGCACAAGGATGCATTGATAAAGACGAGAAAACACCCACCGGACTCGGAGGTCCTCTCAGAAACGCCTCTGCATTCCCGAGCCGTTTCCATGGCTTCCCTCAATTGACAACAGGTTAAGAGGTTTGTGGGAAAAGAGAGCATTTGTCTCCCATCCTCGTCCTGCTAATGACTCCAGGTTTGGATGAGTGAGTGACACCACAGGGCCCCCTGCAGGGAGGAATGCGATGCTCGAGGGATTTAAGAGTTTTTCCATGCAGAGATGGGAGACTTGCATACAGTATGTTGGTAATTTGTTGGATAGCTGGTAAGCTAAAATCTTTGTGGGGAGGAAATTAAATGGAAAACACTCAAGGTGCCCTTAATCAGAGGATTTAGTAACGAGGGACTGCTCAGTGGGAAACACAAGAAGACAAGTGTTGGTACAAGTGAGAATATGTATAATTGTGTGAATAAGAAAGAAAGGTTTTTGTTAATAAATGCAAACTATTTAATTATCACCACAAATCACCTGTGTGCCTTCTTCCCAGAGCCTGACATATTTCTCCTTTTACCTTCTCTCTCTGCAGTGGTGAGGGTGGACGGCGGTTCCCAGCCCGACTCTCTTCCCCCTGAAGTCTGAGGAAGAGAAGGGAGGAAGAGGAGGTGTCAGAGCTGAAGACAGGGAGAGAAGAGAGCGGGGACCTGAATTGTGGTCCAGAAAGAAAGCAGGGGGTCCATACAGGAAAGAAAAACTGACTCTGATTCATATCTGAATTGGCCACAGAGGAGAAAGACTTGACTTGGATGGACCTCCCAGCACCTTTGGGCCACAGACTGATTCTTCATCCCTGCATACAGAGTCCAACTCTATCTGTCAGTGTGCCTGGACTAGACCTCTACGGCAATATCAACCACTATCTGTATCAATGTCACTTCAGCTGCAGATACATAATCGTAGATATGCCAGTGCATCTCGTATTAACTGAATATTCCAGTATCTAATGTTGACATATGACATAATTCTCACTAACTTAGCATCCTCTGCCCCCTTTCTACGTTTTCCGTTTTCCCTCTAATTCCATCAACGTTAACCATGAAACATATGTGTCTGAAAGGTAAATTGGCAGAAAGCTCCTCCATTATCTTTTCTCTGCACATCAAAAAAAAAAAAGGCAGTGGCAACCTTTCCCTCTCACATCTTCCTCTCTGGTGTCCCACTCTCAGATAATCTTCTGTCTCTCTCTATAGGATTCGCTCTATTAGACCCCCGCCGTTATCTGCGATACAAAACGCAGCGGGGGAGCAGTGAGTCATTCCCAACTTCTTCTGAAGTTTCTTGTTCTTTTTATCATTTACCACGGACGCATTTCATGGCGTGTTGTCTTGCAAAAGGTTTGCATCATTGTTTGAGATTGGCTGCACCGGCTGATGCAAGTGACTCATATATGAGAAGAAAGGTCAATTATTGTCTAGTCCAGTCGCTCATCAACTGTTTCTCCTCAGCGATATGCTCCTTCCTCAGTCTCTACCGTACATCCCCCCTCGCTGACATAAACCCCTTCACAACGCCTCCGGGGATTGCGTTTCAGTAATTTCATGCTTATAATGTTACACACCCAAGTGTTTGTCTACTGGTTTGGGGTGCTTTACTTTTCATTTTGTGGTTTAAGTTATAGGGCTGATTCAGCAGGGTGCCTCCACGGTTCTCTCCGGAGCCTGGGAGTGCAGCATGAGAGAAAGATCTCTGGACTGTGGAGCTCTGCTGACTCACCGCGATGAGTAGACACATCTGAGAGGATGCAAAGCAGTCTGGTGAGCAAAAAAAAAAAAAAAAAAAAAGGAGCTGTGACGTCATTGGTGATCTAGCAGACAGTGCTGCTCATTAAACAGACACTGTAATGATTCAGGACTAAAAAAAAAATAGCAACAAGGAATCCCATCTGTCATTCTTTACACTTGCTGAGTGGAAAATCGGGACACCCCTCTGAGGCAAAGTCTCTTTTCACTATCCCCACCGCCACTAGCATCATCTTCACCTACTCGCTCTTATACAGCTCTGTCTGCGTGATAGAGCCTGATAAACAGCGGCCGGGGCGATAATGCATCGTCGGCGGCACTCGCGTCAACACAGGGCCCATTAGAGAGACATCCTGACAGGCAGGTAGTAATTACCTCAGGGTTTCAGCTTCATTTACCCTCTGCTCCACTCCACTCAGCAGCCTCTCATCGGGATTAATGCTTTGGACAGCAAAGGGGGGGACACGGCCCTCTTTGAAGCGCCAACGTGACATTACAGATCCCTTATCCAAGTTTGCGGGCGCTGACATTTACTATATTGCCATGGTGATATAAAAGCACTTAGTCCGGGCTCACTTCTAAGGCTGGGTGGCACCTTTTATCACACTGGATCACTTTTATGTTACCCCCCCCCTCCTCACTCCCTCCCACTTCCGCTGCTCGCAGTAACTGTAAAAGCAGCTGACATAAATATCTTGTAAAAGAAGTGAGCTTGACTGCACTGCTTTAGTGTTCATTCCTAAAGGGGCATGTATTTCCTCAGGGTCCCTCCTGTATGATGATAAGAATTTCAACAAATCCGTAGAGGATTTCTGTAAACAATCTGTTGATGTATGATACAGTAAGGAGGTCGGAAGGTACAGATATAAAGCAGCTATGTTGAAAAACGAAAACGGTACAAAGATAGGTGTTGATGAAAATATTTGCAAATTCCAATATGATTCAGAAATGAATCAATTTTAAGGCGATATAAGATATAGTCAGCAGAGCATGTACAGTTTAGCGAGCAGTGGATAAGATAAGAAGAAGACAGAGAGTGAGTCATTTTATCCTGTGTGATGCTGCATGGATCCGTCACCAACATCTCAAGACGATTAAACTTTGTGGTCTCCTCACGTGTGATTCATTCTGTATCACTGCAGCGATATGAAGGGAAACAAATAAAACTCTGCCGTGTTTTTGCTCACAACTCCTCAGTTGACGTGTGCATGTGGTGTGGACATGTGACCACACACACACACACACAAAGCGACAGTGTATGATTCGCTCCTCTATTGAGTGAGTGGGTATGATTCATCCCGATCCTGACTATGGCAGTGACGCTGCTACAGTACAGTATGAGTGACCAGAGTGTTGATTTAAAGAATAAAAAAAAAAAATCATACTCCTCAACTCCGTCACCCCCTGAGGCCCAATCAGCGCTCCAGCAGCGCACCCATCTACCCTGAACCAGCTTATTCTCTTTCTGCAGCAGCTTGTGAAGTGAGACACACATTTTAAAGAATGTACAACCCGATTATAAACAGAAATATGCAAGACACATTCAAGGATAAGGTTTAAGTTTGCCCTCGTTCTGTTGTTGTAAATTGCTTTTGTCTTTCCATTTTCCTGTTTGGTTATCTTATGAATAGTATTACACTTTTGGAATCAGTATTTTTTCTAACTGATATGTTATTTTGCAGCACTTATTAGATGTAATATGAATGCACTCAAAGAGTGTACCACAGTTCAAGTGCCTGTGTACAGTGTCAGGTGTCTTTAAGTTCAGAACTTGACATTTTTGTTGCATTTTTTTCCCCACTTATTTTATTATTTTATGTGCATTTTTATATATATTTTTAGAGCTAATGAAGGTTTTTAGTAAACAAAGGTCAGACATGTAGATGAACCTCGGAGACTCAAACAAACTGTATAAACCTGGCACCAATATAGAGAGACTTACAGTACAAACAGGTTGCCACCATACTCTATGTTAACATGCTATAAAATACCGGCAACTAAAGGCTCATGTAGCACTACAAAATCATATACAGGTACATGTCACCTGAGACTTCTACTCTAAATCTCACATATGCTATTAGTCAATAGAAATCAGCTCTATTGTGCAGGGGTTTTGCATGTATGGTAAGTTTCATCATGTACCTCCATTTCAGAGGTAACAGGACATGTACAATAGTAATCTGCCATAACATGAACTCTGTGGGGAGGTTCACTGTGATTCTCTGTCATAGCATTATTACATACCTGAGAGAGATAGTTCAGGACCTGCTCCCGAAAAAGCTGAATGTCAACTGTACTTACCTACTAATGTAAAATGCATTGTGTAAATGTGAATTTCTTAGAGTTGATACAAGATACAAAAGTACACTATAAAATGTAAAAAAAAAAAAAAGACAAAAATGTGTGCAAATGAAATGAACATCTATAATACAATAAACAGAGATGTCATTGCATTATGTGTCCAGTTTGTGTTATGTTTAATGTGCAGAGAATTATGATTTTTATGTTTTTAACCATAATTCAATAATCAATCAATCAATCTTTGTGGGGTGAATTTGTTGAATGGGTTAGAGGAAGAAGTTAAGGAAAGCAGAAGTGTAAATCAATTAAAAAAAAGGTACAAAAAATGTTGTTTTTGAGAGGCACAGGGATGAGGAGGGGGCTTTGCTTCTCTCATGGTTGATGCTGTTATTGTTGTTTTGTTGTTGTTGATCATCAGATAAATGCATTCGGATGTGTGATAAACACTATATATATATATTATATTATGTAGTTTATGAACTGAACATTAGAGACAGAGCAAGAAATCATAAGTATTAACTTCCTCCTGCTCCTTTTCAGACGTGGTATTATTTGGTTCATTTACTGAGAGTTTGTTGCTTATCTTAAATTTTATTGTTTATTATTGTTTATTTTTATACATTTCGAAATAAAGTTGATGAATGAAATCAAATCAGGTTTCGGATCGACACATGATGACATCAGGGTTATAAAAACCTCAGTGAGCTTGTATCATGATAGATAAACATTTGAAGTTATTCAAATTATTCCCAAAGTGCAGACGTCAAAACGAAATCTCCAGTCTGTAGGAAATATTCAGATTCAGTTGCAGAGGTATAAGAAAATCTGTATTAGTTTTTTTCCCCCCTCTTTGCAAAAAAACACCCAAAAGTATTTGTGCATGTGAGCTCAAGCAAATGAAAATAAAATGCTGCCACCAGAGAGAACAGAGTGGCAGACCAGCAGCCAAAGCACAGTGAAAAAACTAGAAAATGCAATTTCTGATGAAATTGCCTGTGATTGCTGAAAGCTGTAATAGATTGCGTTGCATTACTGGAAGCTGAACAGTATTGAAATTCTAACAAGACTAATGTTGCCTGCAGGTGGGATCGGTGCTCAATCAGAGGATTGGGAGCACCTGCGTGTCTCACCTTTAACTCTACTGAGTGCTGCTCTGAAACAGGGATTGAACTCACAACCTCGGGGAATAAGCTTAAAACATTGAACTATATGGGTATACTGCTCTTTGAAGGTAAAAGATGACTTTTTTTTCATGAGAAATGGATTCTCCTCTTTTAAGGTGGCTCCTATGACTCATATGTCTAACATGTAACACAGCAAACAGTAAGCGAGTTCATATTTTCATATTTACACTTTTAATTGCATAAAAACTAAGGCTCTGACATTCTTATCGTATTAAAGGGCGCTGGAGTTGTATTGCATGATGGTATATAAACAAAGGTTCAAAAAACATATGGAATGTGGAATAAGAAGAAGAAGAAGAAGTAGTAGAGCAATATAGAGTGAGAAGAACCAATAAAGAGTGAGGAGAAGTGAGCAATCGCACAACTAAGACCATATGTGAAGGTATATTGGAATCGGAGTGTGGTTCCCTGCCATCTTATCATCACTTAAACATCCTGAGGTCCAGCGGGGTTTTCTTCCTGTTACATGTCAGAGATGAATCCTCGGTGATAAATCCTCCACAGAAACAGAAATGTCATAAGAGGAGGAGAGTCATCAAATAAAGTATAGTACATCTCCCGTCGTTGCTGCAAAAAAAAAAAACCCAGTACAATTAAGACAAGAGTACTTAAGCTTTTACTTGACTGATTTTTGTAGACAAGTACTTCTGCAAAAGCAAAACTAAATTAGAAGTGTGAAATGTTTCTCTACAATTTCACTTTCTCCTTGACTGGTTTCTACATATGAGAGCCTGAATGCAGCATACCAGACCAAGATGGGGGTGACAGATAGACTGCAGATTTTAATTTGATCAGCAGGGTGCACTTATACGGAGACACTAATCAAACTAGGTTTTTTTCCCCCCCCCTCTGTCAAGATTAATCAAGACTGCATGAAAGCTGAAAAGTGGAAGAGAAGAGGTCTTAAAGAGATAAAAGGAAACAGACGTGCCCATTGTAGGAAAAGTAAAGACATTAAAATATACTCAAACACGACGTCATCGAATCACAAATGAGCTCAGTCGTCTTCAGCCAGAAATATGACTGTCTGTTTTATTGCTTATTGCTTGAAATTAATAAATGACTGTTTTATTCCGTCTGACTGTTGCTGAAAGGGTTGACAGCCTCCATCAGCACCTGCTGTGCAGAAATTTACACAGTGTCTAATTTCTTTACAGGCAAACGACTGTAAAAGATTGTTTATGACGTAAATCAGAAAGCCATTTTTAAAGAAATACTCCTCTGAAAATCTGTCTTTTGAGTGTGAAACGCTGCTGTAGGCTTTAAAAGGTACCTCTGTAAAGTTTATGGCTTTCTACTTCATGGAGGACGACAGGCAGCTGTATTCAGTTTTGATCACGTCAAACGAGAGACCGTCCTCACCAGAAAAACAGATCTGTCATTTGTTCAAATGCCTACAAATTTTCCTGGCAAGGATCATGTGAATTATATGTTTTGTTTGTCAGGAGAAAAGGTGGATGTGAATTTAGGTTAGATGGTGACTTTGACACACATGTAACTGCTGCTCATATTCTGCCTCCTGTCTATGCTCTCTCCCTATCATTAAAGTATGATTGTGTCTAAAAAAGGAAAACCGCAGCGGTGGCAGTCATATGAATCATTTTTTTGTAATGGTCATATTCGGTAGGCAATGACAAACAATGTCATCCTGCTGATAAGGGACCAGGATCAGAAAAAGCCATTCATGTCTCCTAGAAATAGATGGTCTTGGTGCATGGTGAGTGTATAAAGCACATGACTTTGTTTTCTTATTACGTTGATGAAAAACATAATTCTGGTGGTATTACATTTCTTCTAAAAAGTCTTTCCTGTTGCACATTAGCATTATAAAAATATTTGTTGGAGACAAGGTTGGGAAACGCTTATATGAGTTGTTTTGGAAGGCAATGACAAACAACTCCCATTTGTTGCAAACGCATTAAAATGTTTTTAAACTACTCTTGAAGTATAATCCACTCCCCCCGCTGTTAATCCATAAATTCAAAGTGCTCCAAACAATTGTGACTTTGCCAGTAAAGCTAAATATCCAATCATTGGGATCGATACATTTTTATCTTAGTAGTTTGTGTAGCTGTCTCACTATACTCTTTGTACATTTTAATATGTGTTGACATGTTTTTTTGAGTCTGGATGTAACTGATTGGAGCAGATTCAATACTTGAAACATAGATTTCCAGTTTTTCACCTTTTTTCCAGCCACAATATTCCAGCTGTGTTCTATCAGCGTTATCAGCGTTATCTTGCTCTGTCTGAATATGATGTGGCCTGTTGATCGTTTTTCATCCTTTCATTTTCTCTTTGAAATAACTGAAGTGACAACAGGGGAGGGGAGGTGAAATCCTTACGTCCCTTTTGACAGGAAGCACCAGGATTTATGAGAAATATGGTTTTCATTTTTAAATCATAAAACACTACATGTTGCACCTCTAAACTCAGAGTTCCTCCGTACACGCAGAACAGGTTGTATTGAAATCATATTGCTGAAACACTGGCACACATCTGTATTGAGATGTTTTGGACTGCTGCTTCAGTCAGTCAGTCTACAGTACATCTGCTCTCAACGTGATCTAAGGAGGATATTTCCAAAGAATGATGTTTTTCCACAATGGGGAGGAAGGAGTGAGTCTGTGAACGTCTTCAATCAAATCCAAATGGGTTAACTCCTCATTGTGATGTCGAAACACCTAACAAATAAATATACAAGACACAGAGGAGCATGGCACGCACGCACACACAGCTGCGGAACCGCTCAACAAACCAGAACCCCTCCGAGATCTTTATCATGTTACAGTGTTTGTGTTTCTGTTGGTGTGTTTTATCAGTGTTTTTGCACAGGTCTCTGTAGGGCGAGAAATCAGCAAAAGCTGGATACAGGCCTGGAAACTGGCTCAGGATCATGTGTGGGGCACATGAGGAAACCATCCAACACAGCAGCAGTTAACAAATCAACCAATCCATCCCCTGGCCTCACCCATCTGCCTGCATCCCACGTAAAAAATAAAGGGGACCACCCTGTCCCAACTTGGTTTTATGTAAAAAGAAAGATGAGCTAAGGCTGGAGCTACATAAAAAGAGAAGAAATAGACTTTAAAGGTGATGGCGGCCAGCTGTGGGAGCCCTATCCTGTAACACCTCACTCACAGTCCAACAAGTCAAACACACCCCACCGCAAAACCCTCATCAGTCAGACTTAAATTTATCACGTTGCACTTGTTGCTCAGGGACTTCTAAGACTGGAAACAAAGAGAATAAAAAGACAAAGTGTTTTCTCTGTGTCTAGAAATATGACTCTCTAGGTATTACACAGTACTTAAGCTCCGTACAAATTCATAAATCAAATCCATATGTATACAGACCCCTACATATATTTACACCTTCGCTATAGAAAAGGACTTGTAGTCAGCTACACTGTATAATAAAGTTATGCTCTTTTAATGACAGGAGATCAACCAGATAAACACACTCCCCTGCCAAGTTGAAATATTCCTGTTTGTTTAACTTTTTTTTTAAAATGTTAAGATTGACTAGAAAACCTCAAATATTCCTCTGCTCGACACTGATGCACCAGCTCAATGGATTTCCATGCATGGATCTGGTTTAGTTATTTCTCGCTCTGCTACAAAGCATTGCGGACAACATAGCTGATTAATGAAATGTTAGAGTAAGATTCGGTTGGATTCGGTTTGCCCACATCCATAACTTGACTGTCGCCTCATATCAAGATAGAGATGAATAATTTCAGGGTAGAGTTAGAATTTATTTCTCTTTTCTCGTTCCAGCCTCTGAGAGAGAGAAATTAAAGCGAGAACATCACTGTAATGTATGCAGCATCCACTTTATGCCCAGTACAATTCATTTTTAAAAAATATATAGTAGAATACATTGTCACAGAGTAAACAAGGTAGTGTGTCATTTCAATAGAAAAAGCATCCAGTAACACAATTCAATATATTCCAGTAGAGGGATCAAACATTAACTTAGCAACTCACATTTGAATGAAATACAGTGCTATATAAGAAAAAGCAAATAAAATAAGCATAATGCTACTCAGATTTTGTTTTTTCAACAACATAATGTGGGAAATTAGTTTTTTTGCCAAGTCATAAATGTTGCTAAATGTTCACTGTAATTGAATTTTCCCCCCATGATATCTGCTCTTACAAAACAAAATTCACTCTTTTGGTTATATTTATTTAACTCAAAGCACTTAGTTAACGTTAGGGAAAGATGGTTGTATTGGTTAAATATTGAAAAAGTGAGCTTGTTGTTACTTGAAGCACAAGTTTACTTACTTTATTTCATTTTCTGATCCTTAGTTTTTCACACTTTAGCAATAAACTTAGGGGCTCTCTTTGCATTTCATAACAAATATAATTTGTGTATATGACAAATAAAGCATTAAAAGTTCTGCGCCAACATCCACCTCCACCACCTCGCTATGAAAAACGTAGCTCTTTCTTCTTCTTCACTACAAAAGACATGGCAAGTGAACATAACAAAAACTTAAGTTTCTCTCATGGCATTTCTCACAGAAACTTCCTAATAAATTACATTTAAAAATAGTAATCCGATCCATACCCAGCCTGTGCCTCAAGCATCACGCAACCGAAGGCCGCTAACAGTCGGAAATCTACACCAGCAGCTTGCAAATGAAGTGAACCTGTTGCTTCCACTTGTTTTTCTGGAGCTTGAAATACTGGATTTAATATACAGATGTTGGGCTTTTTATAATAATCCTATTGTTGGATTACAGTCATATTTAATTGTTTATCTATGAAGAGTCACAGTTTTCAGCTCAGATGGTTTGAGTTGAGCTGGAAACTGCTGCAGTTGTTGCAGCTCATAAAAACAATTAAACATTACATGTGATATTGAGCAATACAAATAAACTATTGAAACTGTCTTTTCTTTGTTATGTTGCAGCATTTAGCCAACAGACACAGCAGTTACCATATGTTTATCTATGACACCACCCAAAAGTGGCAGTCCCTTTCAGCAAAATGGAACATGAAACCACCAGTTTTAAAAAGTCACTAATCACTTAATCCCAACCATACAATTAGTATTTAATTTGTTTTTTATGCTAGTGTCTGTGATACCTAGAAAGTCTAGTTTGTACCAATTTGGGACATCTGGTTTCATGTTCTTTGAGCTTAGTTTTAATAAAAAGAAGATGAAAATAATCAAACAGAACAAACTGACTGTATTTCTTTGTGTGTGACAAACTATTCTCCACTGTTTGATTCTTAGACTGTATATGAAGATGGACATAGCGAGGTGTTATGTCACCCAACGGTTTGCATTGGAGCTCGTATGAAGCCCAGAGTTGCAGCTTATGGTTGGCGCCGTCTTTTCCGTTTGGAGCCATGACCTTCCAAATTAGGAGTGCAAGGTGTTGTCTTTTATACTCTGGAAACACGCCCTGCTACCTTGGACCGGAAGCTAACACTAATTTACTGGGAATACTGAGCAGGGCACACTTGGGCTAACGTTAGCTAGTTTAGCTAAATTGTGCTAACAGGGCAGGTATCGTAATGATTAAATTAAATTTAAATTTATCGAAATATTGTGACAATAGTCCGACTCTGTGCGAGTCCCACAGCGGAGGAGAGCAGTAAGCGAGTGAACCGTTAATCACAGCTGTCAATCACCACCCACAGACATCAGACATCAAAGCTACTATAAGACTTCAAATCTTATTAAGGGAGCAATAATTTCCAAAATGACCACCAGCACATTTATTAGAGAGCCTGAATTTAGACATTAAGACCATAATGACTCGTTGAAAAAAATAATTGACTTAGTATTTTAGAGAGAAATTGATGCTTTTTGAATGGGAGTCAGGGATTTCTTTGAAGTCAGCATCTGGCAGCTGTTGGTCACATTGCACTTTAAGGTACTTCCACACTGGCTTCAACGTCAAGTCGCGGTAGGTGCCACTTGGTTTGATTGCGAGACTTGGGAATGATTTCTTCCCTCTAATCATCTTGGCTTTTCATCCTGGTGAGACTTTGTATATGACAAACAGATAAACAGCTCTTACACAAACATATATGTAACCACTTGCATGGACAAATTAAGCTTCCCCTCCCATGCAGGCGGCTGATATGGACGTTTCTCGGCAGCACGGTTAATGACCAGTGATGAGGAAACTACCTCGGGGGGGATCTGACGCTGATCAGAGAGGCATCACACTAGCCTTTTGACATTCTTGATGCTTTCTTGAAGAAAAGGGGGCTAGGTAAAGAGATCTTACACTGAACTCAGCTTTGTAGAGCAATGTTGATATCACTTACATGAAGTGAAACACTGAATGCCTCCTGATCATTGACTGGTGAACAAATAGAATCTGACTTTTAAGTGAAACGGGTTTAACAATCAAGTTTTCCTCATTTCTCTGCCATTCTCACCTCGTAATGGACTCCACTTTTGTCAACAAGAATACATTCAGAGCTGTTGTGTTTCTTCCTCTGCCCTCTGCTGCTGCTGCTGGTGCAGCTGCAGTGCCTAAAATGCTTTCAGCTCGATGCCACATGAATACTGAGTATCCGATGCATGCATAAAAAAAGGATAGGTGGGATCCCCAAGTGTATTTACTCGGTAGGTTTGTGAGGAAGATGTGTTAGCGAGTCAGCAGCTGGAGTATTTCTGATGAATAAGGAGTTGTTAATATGCAGGAATTCATGATAAGAAAGAGAAGGGAGGGATGTGTTTGGAGATAGGAAATATAAATGGACTGCATTTCTATAGCGCCTTTCTTGTCTTCCAATCGCTCAAAGCGCTTGACACTATATGTCACATTCACCGATTCACATACACATTCATATGATGGCGGCAGAGGCTGCCATGCAAGGTGCCAACCTGCTCATCAGGTGGAATTTCTAATCATTCACACACACACGGACTGGAGGAGCCAGGGATCGAACCGCTGATCTTCTGATTAGTGGACGACCTCCTCTACCTCCTGAGCCACAGCTGCCTGTATATAAGATAGATGGTAGCCAGCGAGGGGTTGGGTTGCTATGGAGCCTTGCTCCTCAGGGCTGGAGATGCTGGGTACCCACAGCACGTCTTGCTGCATCTGCACCAAGCAGTATGTGTGGGTGACAGTGAGCAGACAGCTCGCTCTGCTCCACAGCACACCTCAGTGAAAGGATGGACCTGGAAATCAGTTTTATGATAAAGCTTTATCTCCTGCATGTGTTAGGGCCGAGACAATTACAGTGAGACAATAAAGTATGGCTGTCTCACCGTGAAAGGAATTATTTCCATTTCTCTCTGCTCTTCTCTGAATAAACTCTATTTGGGGAAAGTCATCATTCATAAAGGCAGAGAATAGGAGATGGCCTAAAGCGACTTGCCTCCCTCCCACCAATTTTTAATACCTGAAAAGGAAAGAACAAGCAAAATACAGGGGATTTGCTTTCTGCAATCACAATAACAAACAAATAATGAAAATCCGTGACTTTCAATGGCCAATTTTCGATTAAAAAACAGCATTGTTGGATAAGGAATTAATAAGTCAATTTAGGATCAGGAACAAAGAACATGCCTGATAATCATTCAATTTCCTGTCCCTATTGGTAATTATGGGAATTGAACTCTTTTGTCTCGCTTGTCTTAGTTATAAAATCCCTCCACCACTATAACCCCCTTCACCCCTCTTCTGTTGCTCAGTAAAAGAACCACAGAGAGGGTTCACCCCTTCATCTCCAAAACCTCATTCATCTATCCAACACTTATTAAAGGGGACATATAATGCATTTTGTGATACTTTTATACTGTTATAATGTCAGATGTCTATGTTAAATATGGTCAAGGGTCCAAAACTTGCGGTGTACGTATGTAAAAATGCTCCCTGCAAGTCAAAATCCAGGGCTTCAACCTGCTCCAAACGCTTCGTTTACAATGTAACTTCATCCTCATGATTACGTCAGATTGTTCATGCATGCCTACAAACAGCCTTTGTTGCAAAGGTTGTTTCATTTGTTGTTCATGTTGTCCACTCACATACTTTGGATCTAATTTGGGCCCCAGTATGTATGGATGTATTTGAGAAATTTCCATTTCCAGTAAAGAACGAGAGAAAGAAGTGAAATCCTACTACTACTGTTTGTTTTTCTAGCCTCCAGAGCCGGCAGAAGTCTGCCAAGACGCAGCTTCTGGGAGCTAACAAATCAGAGCAGAGTGGGCTCATCGGGAGGCGGGCCTTAAAGAGACAGGAGCTAAAATGGCCTGTTT
Source organism: Thunnus maccoyii (assembly GCF_910596095.1). Lineage (NCBI taxonomy): Eukaryota > Metazoa > Chordata > Actinopteri > Scombriformes > Scombridae > Thunnus > Thunnus maccoyii. Next base: position 23,327,805 of record NC_056550.1, read on the forward strand.
CAGACAGAGGCTGAACTGAGGGGCTGCATAAAGGACCAGTATATTGAGGTGGCTGTGGCTCAAGAGGTAGAGTAGGTCAACCACTAATTGGGAGATTGGAGGTTCAATTCGTGGCTCCTCTAGTCTGCATGTCTAAGTGTCCTTGGGCAGGATACTGAACCCTAAATTACTCCCGATGGCTGTGCCATTGGCGTGTGAATGTGCGTGTGAATGATTAAATCCTTCTGATGAGCAGGTTGGCACTTTGCATGGCAGCTCCTGCCATCAGCGTATGAATGTGTTGGTGAATTTGGCTTTTAGTGTAAAAGCGCTTTGAGTGGTCAGAAGACTAGAAAGGAGCCATATAAATGCAGTCCATTTACCATTACCATTTATGATAAATAAGGTTTTTTTAAACTGTAAATAATGCAAAGATATTCCAGTAGAGCCCCAGAATATAAATACAGACCTGGAAATGTGCATGATACGTCCTCTTTTAGATTTGCAAGGGGCTAGAGCGCATCCCATCCCAATGGAGGCTGTGCACAGGGCTAACACACATAAACAAACATATTTACACTCACATTCACATCTACAGGCCATTTATTTAGAGTTTCCAGTTCATCTAGTGTTTGTCTTGGAGGAAACCATGCAGACACGGGGAGAACAGAACAGAACAGAACAGTGGGCAGCACAGTGGTCTTTACAGTGTTAACAGAAATCCCATTTTCTACCCGTTACTTCAACTATTAACACAGCAGCCTGACTGAAAGAGGTTCTGCTGTGCGGTCTGGCAGTAACAGAGCAGGGCACAGCAGATACGTGCAGTATCACTGACATGGAGGGGAATGGAGAGAGCTGTCTACGGAGACATAACATCACATGTACCTACTGATTAATAAGGAACTAGTGGAAGAGAAATGTCGAGAACAGTGTGACCAGCAGCGGTGACTGAAGAGCTGACAGCTTAAATTAAGTAGAACTGAAAGTCTCATTAAATCATGTCTGTCATTACTTTTGGGGGACTCTAGTCATGTCTTCTCTTTGTCTTTCTACAGCTTTGTACAAAACAGCTTCTGCCTCAAATATTTAACCAGACAAAGTTACCAGTTAAAAGCATGTTGAACAATCTGGTGGACATTAAGACAATTCATGGTGGAAACAACAAGTAATGACAGAATTAGGAGGAACTAAGACTGAAATATGCTCTTTGAAATGGAAGGAAACATTAGACTTTGTAAGTGAGGATAAAGGACCTGCTAACATTTGTGACGTTTTTGTGAGAGGAGTCTGGCAACGCAGTACCATTTAGGTAATTTATGTCTTGGCTGTAGATCAAAAAGTAAAAGAGGGACATAATTGTTTTGGAGTTTTTTGTCAATCTTTAAAGCCAAATGATTGGACGTGGCCTGTGATGTGTTTGAACATAATGGTGGTTTCAAGAAATACATTTCATGAATGAATATTAATAATAACTTCACTCTTCTCTGAGAAAGAGCTGCAGCCAGTGAGATAAAAAAAAATTTAGAGGCAGAAATTAGTTTAATTAATGAAAACAATATTTTTTTGTAAGAAAGGAAAAATGACAGTATCATGTTTTTACATGAGGAACCACAGCCATTAATACAGTGAAGAAACAGTATGGGACCTGATATAGTGCCATGTGGTGCCCCAATATCACATGCATGTTGCTTCATCAGTTTAAATAATAATAAATAAGACAGGTGTAATGACAGAGTTTGTTAAAGAAGAATTTAATGATGCGCAATATCAAAATAATCCCTAAAACTTTACAATAGTGGAAAGTCGCTGGGTGCATTTGCTCCAGTACTGTGCTTATGTGCAATTTTGAGGTGTTTTTACTTTGCATGAGCATTTCAGAGGGATACATTGCACTTTTCACTCCACTATATTTATCTGGCAGCAGTTATTGGTTACATCGCAGATTACATTTTTACATATAAACCATAAAAAAAACTTAAATCAATAAATAAAATATCAGTAACAAGACTTTTGTTGTGGGAAGTTGTATTACTGATCCTGAGATATTTGCTTAGTTAATTTGTGTAAATATTTAAAAAGGTATGCAGCTCTAATAATATGTAACAGTTATTTTCTGAATAAACTCCCAGACTAGATGAAGTTACTTGGGAATAGACGTCTCGATACTCTCATAATGAATCATGCTCACTCATCATGCCGTTTTTTTCGTCTTGAAGTGGTATTAGACTTAACAGTTTTTCTAGAAGAAATAAAAGTCAATGTAAATGTTTGCAGTTTCCTCAGCTGTCATAACAAGAGTGCCCTTTAAAGTGATTGATTACAACTGTAATTTCTCTTCCCACATTTTCTGTAATAGTCTTAAGTGTGCGCCATAAAGCCTGAATTACGAGTAGTTTTAAGAATTTGACTCATGAAGTATGCTTCTTTGGTCTCATGGATTTCTAATCATGGATTATTTGTGGCTTTGTCCATTATCTGGTGAAGACCAAGCCCTCCTGCTGCCATTCAGCTAACCAAGAACGTATGAAAATGATGTAAGACAGGAAAAAACATGGATTAAGCATCGTGGAGAGTGTGAGAAAAGTTTGCTGCTCTGAAACTCACATATGGGAAAGAGAGTCACAAAAGCTTTAGTTTGTTGAAATGTGTGGGGTTTTTTTTATTCAAACAGATCAACCTGAATATATACAGTAAAAATTGTGACACATTAGTCGTACATACTATTGCAAGAATGTTGATTAATAAGGAACTAATTGAGGAGTAGCCCGGGATGGTGAAGATACAGTTCATTGATTTGCAGCTGTTGCTACTTCATACCATTACTTTGGTCACGTATGAGAGCTCGTTACCTGTCATTATGTGCAGTCTTTCAGGAAAAACAAAATACCCAGGCATGCATTTAAGCTGACCATTAAGAGAACATCTAATAGATCTGACACATCTAATGGATAATTACCTCTACTGCACCAAACCACGTACCAACCGCAGTGGCTTTTATTGTTCAGAAAAGCCATGCTGAAACAATGCTGGATTTCATAACTCACTTGGCATGTCAACAATATTGCCATAAAAAAAGGCTTTATTTCCCCACTAAAATCCTCTGCTGACCAAACTCTGATTGCTGACTGGTCTTAATGACAGATAAAGTGGTGATTAAAAACGAATAGGAGCCATAGGAATCCATTAGGGAGAGGAAGTAGACAATACAAAAGATGAGATAAAAACTGTATTGATACATAGTGAATATTTTAACCTGAAAGAACAAAAGAAAAGAAAAAAAAACAAAACAAAAAAAAAACGCCTTACTCGTCACCCTTGTGTTCTTGCAGGAAATGAGAAGTTTGGCTCAGAGGACACCCACATACTATAGATGAACCCCAGAGCACCGGAGTGAACTTGCAGTCATCAATCAGAGCTCTGTAGTTTCATCAACACCGTGACGGTGTGGGTGGTGTTGAGAAACAACGGGACTGCATAACCGCAGCCTCTCCCTTACTGAAACCTTACTGAGTTAAACATGGGACCTCTTGGATAATAGAACCAGGCATTTGACAGTATTTATAACCTGTTACTTAGCCAAAAAGTATTAAGTGCCTTCGCCTGTTCGCCACATGCTGCGTGGCAGTGGGTCGAGTTTTTGAGAGCTCAGGTAACAATAAGCGGCAAAGTAATGAATAGTTCAAGGTATTGAGGAATTAAGACAATACAGAGCTCGAGTGCCGCAGTCTGAAAAGTTGACACAAAGTGTGTCATGTTAACTCCCAGATGAGGTCATCAATCAGCGCTGCAGTGAAGGGGATCTGACAACTGTTAATTTAGGAGGATGGATGAATGAATAGTCTGAAAGAGAATATGACTAGGCTGCGACTAAGACAGAGTAGAAGGCAGAAGAGAGGATATATTTTTTTAATCCCCCTTGTTCTTTTGTGTATGTCCTTTTCTTTTTCAGTCCCATCTGTACCATTTTCTCTTTCCTCCGTTGCTGCCTCTTGCTTCCTCACAGCGTCACAGTGAGACCTTTCCTTTTGAGGCCTTATAAACACATGTCTGGAGAAGTTAGTGTTCCCATCCATTTTTACACCATGTTTTCCTAAAGTGTCACTGGATTCCCGAACAGCCTCGCTAGTTCTCTGTTTCCCTCCAGGCTTTCCCGGAGTAAAAAAACCAGGGTGTGAAACTAAAGAACCCCGACTGACCACCGCCTCACGTTAACCTGCAGAGACTCCCTGAACCTCCTGGACTGATCAAGAAAAGACCCAGCGTTGTTGGAACTAATGAAGAAGGGACATGGTAAGATGGATTTCACTGTACTGTAGCTTACCGGCCTTGCATGATCTATAAATGGAATCAATGGACATCTGTTAAGTCACAGATCCCTCTTAAAGTTTGACACTCTTAAACATAAAGTCTCCTTTACAGATGGAAAGCTTATGCCTTCCAAATGGCATGACGTCACCACATCATTAATTTGTAACTGCGCTGGTAAATTGTGATGCATGTGGGTGAACTCGTTGATTAAGTTTTTATTTCATACTGTAATCTGATATCACAAAAAACATCTCACCACAGTTTGTGAAAGCCAGTGTCTGTGCTACCCCTGGAAAAGCTGTTTCCCATCTTGAAACCGCTCCTCAGACATCACGCTGGATGAATATATTACTTCTCTATTGACATGTTGATGCCAAATGTCATCTGAAAATGACTATGAATAGATCCTGTGTTTTTCTACCCGAAAGAAAAACAGAGAATTTTTGCAAGCTAAGAAGGCACATCCAGCAAAAACCCCGAACCTAAGGAGCACTAACTGACGGCCAGACAATCATTTTCAACTGAGCCGAGGGATTGGACAAATTTGCAGATGCAGCTGTGCTTGTCGTTAGCCAGCCCACGTGGATCCACTCACCATCTTTATGGAAGTGCTCCTACTAAATTGTATTATACAGTATTAGACTGCAGCGTTCCTCCCCTCCCTTCCTCTCTGGTCTCACACTGCTTCTCTCCCAAGCAGCACTTGGCTGATACTGAACAACCAGAACAGAGCAACCGTACCTTAGAAGTCTTTGGCAAGCGTTTAGGACACGCTCTTCTTGCCTGTATTGATGGCAGGGGAGCAGCACTACTGGACAAACCCAGGTTCTGTATCTAATTAAAGGGTGTGACAGGTTGTAGGGATGAAATCGACAACATCCTTTGTAGCAGTAAATATGCTAAAATACCCAGAGGTCCTGTTTACAGTACAACACATATACAGTTATGTTGCGCTTAGTGAGAGCCGTTAAAACAGCATAATGGCATAATTGCTGTGAGGAGAGTGACTAAATAAGCGCTTGTTAGTGTTATGGCACCAGTGGTATTGGCATACAGTCTGAAACCTAAAACAATATACTGCAGGCTTCATGGGCCACAGAAATTTATACCAAACAAGGTTGTGGATGTCAGATTAAACCAAATCTGAAGGAAATCCAGCAAAGTCAGCATCTGCAAGGTGATCATATTCAAATTAAGATTCACCAGTAAAGCATTTTCAAGAGCTCTGGAGGTGTAATGAGTATTAAAATAAAGACTGTAAAAGTGTCATGGACATTAAGTCATGCAGGCAAACTTTGGATTCTTTTTCCCTTCAGTTGAAATTCTCTGAGAACTCATTTAATTTGTATATTTCAGCGGACTTGGCTCCTCTGAACTGTGTGATTTTGGGCTGTCGAAGCAGAGTAGGAATTTCTTCACTCTCTTCACTCTTCAACTCTCTCTGAGAGAAATATGGTGAAATCTTTGGTCATCAATCAAAAAATGGTGCTCCTAGATTGTGTTGAGATACACTAGGGGGCTAATTTACAGCTTTGGCCAATCAACACAAGCTAAGTTTTTCTAAACCAGAAAATTTAATCCAGAAAATCAGCGAATTCATGCGTGTTTCCATCCACTGCTGTTATGTGAATATAAGGAGTTGGTTTGAAGAGATAAGCAGCTGTTAGTGCTTTTTTTCCCCAACCATTGCAGAAGAAGAGTGTGCAACAATATGACGCAATTAAAAGAGCGTAAATCAACCCTCAAACAGTGAAAAACAAAGTAGAAAACACTATAGAAGTATGACAGATCTGTTTGTTTCAGGTTTTATTTTGAGGAACGTCACAGTCTCATTGCTTCACACAGATCAGATTTTTTCGTCTGACTATTTATCTCTCTCTTCACTTTATCATCTCTTCAGTGGAAGTTTAAATCACATGCTTTATGTACATCATGATCTTTTCGCTGATTCTGTTTCATTGCACTTTGTCACAGGTTTATCTCTGCACAAATTAAAAATGCGCATAAAAATAGATGAATGGAAACCCACCTACTGCCTGAGTCAAAGCACTCTGACAGTAGCAGAGATTTAGGACCGATGTCTACAATGTGTCAGTTGATTAAGGTTTATATAAAAATATAAACCAAAAAAAAAAAAGGAGGCTAAACAAGCAGATATTTGTGGGACTCTAGCAAAGTGGAAAAGATTTGTGGAGCATAGAAGTGCCAGAGGCTTACTTGAGAACGGTGCAGATTGATGATAGTATTTTTTTTTTTATTTATTTACTTATGGATGCTACAATTCACCAGTCCTTCATAACAAAATCTGACATGCTAGATCACAAAAAATATTTTATTAGACCCATCTCACACAGTATGACAATGCAATGACCCTGCAAAAATCGTTGTTTTCACACAGTGTATATATATATACCTTATGATTTTTTTTTCCTTCCGCCTCACACAGAAAACCATTTAAACTTAATTTGTATTCAGCGCAAACTACGATGACATTATGTGCTAAGAGCAACATAATGCACCACTAATGCACAACATAATGATAACAGTAATATGTCACCGTCTGGCTTTAAATGTGTCTGTGTGGAGATGGGTGGCTTAATGTACTAAAGAGTCATATTGTGCGGCGAGGGTTGTATAGACAGATTTTACAATGAGTCTCATAGAGCAGCTCTTCAACATGAAAAATGAAGTGACTCATTTATGAGTGCATCTGCCGAAAGAAGTGAGTTAATGTATCACACGGCCGGGGGAAGATCAAAAACAAAGACCTGAGTTCTTTGCCTGCAGACGCCGTCCAGGAGAGTGGACATGTTCATCATGAATGCCCTCCGGATATCACTTGAACATGTCACGCAACTTTAGATAGCTCGTCCGTCTCTACAGCGAACTCGGATGTAAATGCAAACAGTGCATTAATGGGTTTGGATGACAGCGTCTGTAAATGGTGGCGCTCTCTATTTCTGTCTGTAATGAGCTTAGTGATAGCAAAGTTAGGAATGTTAGTTATGTAAACTGCACTTTCTGTTTGGCGTCACTGAGCTGTCTGTATTACAGAGGGTCTATAATAAGGATGGTTCAGACATTTGATTTGCAAAAAGAAGAGGTCACTGAGGATTTAGAGCATAACTAACAAAGACTAATGTACATTCTGTTGTCTCCATTGTCAGAGACTTATTGATGTTATTCTCTTCAATAATGCAGCATGTGTTATAGCATGTGTCACAGGTGTACGCCATATACTGTGGTTCAAAGGTTCCTGCGTCCACTGCTGTCAACACGGGTTGATGTATTCTGCAGCTTACAGACAGCAGATGCTCTCCTCTGCGTGGTGCCTCTGGTATGGGGCAAACACTCATCTTCACCTTCACCTCCATCCACCGACACTCTCCGACGACTTGTGTCAAACCATGAAGCAAACATTATCCAGGTCTGGAGAGAACCGTGTTAGCTCGACTGAGGAAGTGACTAGTCAGGATCAGAGTGGGGATGATGTGATAGATCGCTACAGTTTGAATGCTTTAAGCTGCAATAGACAAGATCTTTATATAAAAATAAATTATGAAACTTATGAATATTATATTCCATATCTGCCAAGTCCGTCCCACTAGATGCCACTAAATTCTACACACTGTGCCTTTAATTCCTTAACTTTAAAGAAAAAACAGGCCAGACAAGAGCCGTACAAAGACCAGGTGTCTAAAAGGGTTATTTTACACAGATTTAAAGGTTCTACATGTAGAATTGTGAAGCAATTTACCTTTATTAATCATTTTTTATTGCCAATGAGTGAACAGGATGTAACTTAAAAAATGAGACCTTTCCCGACTTCCTCAGTTGTCTGTAACAGCCTGTGAACCGCTTTCTATGTGAAAGACCCGGGCCGGATTTTCCGCGAAAATCCAAAGGATGTGATGTTTTTGCATGCTCCCAAGTGCCTTGATCTCTGCTGCTAACATCAACAAATGACCGGCATAACTACGCAACAACAACACAACAAAAACGGCGCTATCCGAGTAGAAACACCCTGCAGATATTAACTCTCCAGCTAATGAGACGGCTAGCTGCCTGCGTCAAATCACTACACATTTCACAACAAAACACCTCTGCAATGACAAGTTGCCCACTCCTGAGCACACACAGCTAAAACAACATTATTTCCTCAGTGAAGGAGCAGAAAACAAGCTCCAGAGTGATAGCTGAACATAGCTTACTCCTTTTGTTTTTTTTCTGCTGGTTGTCCACAGGTGGTAATAAACACACATTTCACAACAAAGCAGCGCCGCAGCCTGTTTCTCCCCCGGCCACAGCTCACTGAGGCTACCGGTGTTTCGGTAAGAGTTGGCAGTTTTTCATATTTTTGTGAGTTGGGCAGTGTGGATTGGCTGTTGCTGTAAGGCATGTTCATGAAGTGCAGCCACAAAACACACATTACCTGTGGCAAACTGTGTTGTTAAAGGTCAGGACCTTTTTTTGATCACACACAGCCACGGAAGTCTTAAATCCAAGCATGATTACAAGCAGTAACATATTTAAAACGAAATGTGAAAATAGGCTGTTTGTCATCAGTAATAGTTTTATCATTGCTTTAGTTTAACACCATATTAAGCACAATAAAATCTCCTGACTCTCCTCTTCAAAGCCGCAACGCTTTGAAGCTGCCTGGATGCAATTTCAATGAAATAGTTTCCGAATTGTAAACTTAAAAATCTAGTCGAACATATTTGCGGCGTTAGATTAGCATTAGGTGCAATCAATCCTGCTGGCTAACCGCAGGCCTTTCAACTGGTTTGGAGGTAGATTGTTCTTTTACTGCAGATCAGAGAACAATTTGTGATCCCACAAACGTATTTACTGTAAGAGCCTAATTGAAAGAACAGAGACGCTGCAGTTGCTGGTTGGATGTCTTGATGTTATCTTCATTTTTCCAGATATAAATGGTGAAGCCTTTATTTTTTTTTAGTTTAAAAAAAGAACTTCCTCTTTGTAGTAAAGTCATTTATTTCTCCTTCTCCCTTCTTCACTCCACTCTTGCCTTTTTTTCAGCCACACCTGTTTCTCATCGTTTAATGAATCCCCCTTTTTTTCCTCCCTCCTGCAGCAGTTGACCAATTAACTTGTGAGGAAGCTCCATATCATCTCAAAGTGGCTTCAAGGTGCCACTGATTAGTTTATCAAGTTGGGGATAAAATAAGACCTCTAGACCAGTGGTAGTAGTGGTTTGACTGCTATGACAAAGGCTGGAGACTCTCTTCAGTTATGTGTATTTTGGAAAAAAGTGGCACTTAATGTCCAATTTCTTCCAAATTCAGGCTCCTTTTACTCTGAAATAATGCTGGTACACATGCAAAAAGTACCACATTAGGTAAACATACCAGCTACAGATGTGTTTTGAAACACCCAGACAAAAAGGTCACGCCCTCATGAAACTTATTTGACATGAAATTAGTAGACAGGACCCCTCTCTCTGCCGTGTTGTGACAGTTGAAACAGCAGTCGGTGTCTGGATCAGGACTGACGTGAGAAAAGAGACTCTGGCAGGTGTTTCAGCTCCAGTCGGGGGGGGGAAGAAGGAAACCAAATCATGTCAGGTGTCGCCCACAGATGGGCCCAGAAATACCACGACTTCTATCCCTGATGGGGCCAATTCCTCTTCTACCTAACTGTGAGGTCTCTACCAGGCCTTGCTCCCACAGCCGTTATTCTGCAGCTGTCTAAATTGATTACACAATAGTTGTAAATAGGCACCAGCTGTCAGGAGAAATAAGAACATAATCAAGTTTTTTTTAATGTGAAGAGATGATGACGCTCACAATCAGTGTTTGTCTTTCTTTTATTTCACTTCACAGGAATAAAAAGCACAAACTAGTACGAGTTGGCAACCATCATCTCTCCCCCCTGTGCCTCACTAAATTGGAGAACATACTATATTTCATCGGGCCTTTAGTGTAGAGACCAGTACACATGTTGTCGTCGTGGTTTGTTTGGAGGCTGGAGGTTATTTTCTCAGTGCAGACATGCTCTCAGCCCTGCGGAGGGGAGAATGCAGTGGTGTGGAATAGAGAGCTTTTTAAAAGCCAGTGAATAAAAGCTTTGACATCCCCTCAGCCCCTCGTCCCAGTGGCCGTTCCCATCTTCTGTTTCCTCCAGCCACCCTCACGCCACTGTTTCTACCAGAGCACATTGAGAAGCAGCGAACACAATTAAGCCCGATGTAATGAAATCACACTGTGCTCTGGTTAATGGAAATGTTGGTGAACAGGGTCAGGGAGTGGCCTCTCGCTGTCTCTCTGTGAGTGTGTGTGTGTGTGTGAGGGCAAGATAGAGAGGTTGTATAGCATAGAGGCAGCTGTCAGGCGTTGCTGTTATAGTTTCATGGACCGCCAGCGACACCTTTCTCATTAAAATAACGTCTACAAATTAAAGATTTAAGGTTGAAGGTCGGGTTTGCAATTTTTCAAGTCTGTCTGAAAATAACAGTCCATACTGACCATTAGAAGATCCCTTTATAATACGCTTTTAATGTAAATAATGGGGGACAAAATCCAAAAATGTATTTAAAAGTTTATCTGAAGCTTCAGTTCAGTCCAAATGAGTGAAATCAAGTAGATATATTTCACTGAAAGTCTTTTTAATGCCAAAGTCCTTCTTTTTGTTACTATACTTCCACCGCAGCTCAACAGGGAAACACTGTCTGAGGAAACACAAAGAGGGAATATGATGCTGAAAAGACTGTAAATGTGGAAGATATCCACTTGATGTGACTAACTCAGACTGCTGAAGCCTCATATAAGCTTCACATCAACTTTTAATGACTGTGTGGACACACTGGATTTTGGCCCCTGTCACACCTACATAGAAAACATTTAATAGCCAGTATGAATAGGAGGAATGATTACAGTGAGGAAAACCTCTTTCACTGTTCATGTGGGCACCTGACTGTTGTTTTAAGACACACTTGAAAAACTGTGAACCCCTCCTTTAAGGATCTCAAGCTGAATAAAGACACAGAAGTCTATAAAAAAAACCCCCACTTAGAAATGATGTTATCTCGTCAGTATAAAGTATTTATTTGACAAAGATATTACGGTGGATTAGAGTGTCCCCATACCACATATTCGTGATTAACCTCGTAAAACATAGTGGAGTGTTTAGTCTGGCTGATGGGCAAAGTGAAGTGATTATATCTCAACCTCCTGCACGCTGCCAAGAATGACAGCTAACAAATTACTTCAAATAACAGTTGTTGCAGGTCCTCAATAAGACAAAAAATAATCTTTCCAAAGCATGATGAATAATAAATGTAGTTTTAATATCCTGTGCAAGAACAGCCCACTAAAAAACACATTACACCGAACATAACAACGCTTCATTACACTCTGTGCGACCTTATCCGGCAACACCTCAGCGCAGAATCGAATAGATTAAATACTCATTGACATTTAGTTCTTGGATCACATCATAGCGAGTTGGTGACCTCCAATCGGTGCGGCACGAGTCAAACTACCATCTTTTTTATACACTGTACCGCGGATGTCGAGCCCTCACAGATGGGAACGGGCAACGCTCCGGATCAGGATTCAACTCCTTTCCTCGACCTCAGAGAATATTCAAGTGGCTCTTGAACACAATGATCCCAAGCAGTAAATCAGTCAGATAATGAAAAAGGTCCATACAAGCAGCAGCAGAGGCACAAGACCGGATTAATGGAGCTAATGAGGTGGATATGTAGCGCAGTGGCGCTGGGTGGGTGGCCGTTTGGGGCATTAAGGACATAAGGTCATTCGGTGTGTTCTGCTCACTGTGAAAACCTACAAGTTTTACACTTATCATGTAAAAATAGTGAAAATAATGTGTTATTTAGCAGTCAATTGTCCGAATGTTGTTGCAAGTAGAAGCAGATGGTAGAAAGGAGTCTGTATTACTTGGAGGTGGGTTGTAGTGTTGTTAAGTCTTGAGGAGAAAAGATTTCTGTTATTGTTGGATGAGACGATTCGTGCACAATGCCAACAGTCAAAACCAGTATAAAGTACACAGTAGTGAATTAGAGGGTGTGTGATGTGTTCAGATTATGGGCCCCTGTTTCAGACTGAACGATTAATGTTGACTTTCTGTAGCTTTTCTGCTCTCACTATCAATTAATCAATTGTTTAATGACCACACGACTGAGGTCGGTGGAATTTGCATTCGGTACAGCATGTAGGGAAGCTCATAACAACTGTGTCAGATATAGAACAGATGAGAGAACGCAGGACTGGCACAACGGACAATATACGCAAATTTACACAACCATATTTACAGACAGTATATACATTGACATGACAGTATAAAGTATAAAGTGCAGGTGCGTCTGGCAGGGATTATTGCAAAGATTATTGTAAAGATTATGGTCTTTATGGCAGCGGGGAAGAAGCTGTGTTTGAAACGGGATGTTTTGGTGGATAGCGCCTCCTATACGTGAAAGTGCACAGCTATGCAGTGAGCTAAACACTATTTCAATAAAGGTTAAAGACAATGAATTAGCCTTTAAAGTCTTTACTGGAAACAACTGTGAAATTGTGAAAACAGTACTGGGAAACAAATTCAATTAAAATGGTTACAAATCCATAAATGTGGGTTTGACTACTAAGAATATTGTATTAGCAACACATCTTAGCCTCAGACAGCCAATAAGATACACTTTGTCTCTTTGTTTGTTTTAATATATATTATCCTGTCTCCTGCCTTCTTTTATTTTTTCTCCCACCTGTGAAGCTTGTTGTAGCTACTCTTTTGAAATGTGCTATAATTAAAGTTTGCTTTTACAACATTAACCTAACCTTAACCACACCTTAACCTTGCAGTCACTGACACACACTTATATTGTAGGAATAAATAATTTAGAATCTGCAGTCTGCCTGTCCGATATCAAGTGTTCTGTCTGAGTGCAGGTTGCAGATACAAATGCAGACAGTTGGTGTTTGTATTTGGCTTTGTCTTAACTGATGGTGAGCGGTTTACAGTTGAGAGGAGCGCCATGAAAAGGAGGAAACGTAATGTTTAGGTACTGTTCCTTTCTGTTCTGTCTCTGCAGTTACTGACATTAGAGGAGGAAACGCTGCTATCTGTATTCTTACTTGGAACAGTTGTGTGTACACATGGCTAAACACAGTGCCCGTTTGTGTTTCACACTAGTTACTGTTATCTTCAAGTGGCTGTTGTTTATACAAACCCACACAAATAAAATAATTACAGTGTGTATGTGTGTGTTGGATGTCTAATGATTTATTATAGTGCAGAGTTCAGGTCTCTGTCCGCCCCTCTTTCCATTCCAACCACTCCCTCCCCACTCCCTCTTAGACAGCAGTGCAGCAGTAGTAATGGGCTGGCCATTGGTTACTGGGTCCTCTGGGGTATTAATCAGCTAACTGGCTGCCATAGAGGTGGGTGAGGCTCCTTACACTGATGCACAGGCTTTTTAATCAAAACTTCCTGCACAAATTGCCGTGTGTTTGAAAGACTGATTAAATTACCTCTTTGATCTCTCGAAGCCAATTTAGCCCTCCCTTCCTGCCAGATAATACATGTATGCATATGTGCAAACAAACACATACAAGAAGATACATGTGCAAAATGCACAATCAAGCATGTTGATTTGCACTGAGAGCTTTACAAATCCCTTAAACACTGGATAACAGTTTAGATTTATGATTTAGGAGCATCAATGCTGCATAAAATTCAACCAGAGGGACCGGTCTACCAAACGTTCAAGAGCTGCATTGAAATAATGCAGCATTTTCATCTACTTACTGAAACACTCACTCAGGTAATGCAGACATCCATCTAACTGCTTCTCTGCCGCTGCCGACGCTGGCTCCAGACCAACGTTATTATTGCCGTCCTTACGTTAAAGCCTCACATGTGGCTTCGCCCGGGAATGATTTGTGCGTCCGCCATTTTCACACTTCAGAGCTCTGAACGCTGTCAGGGAAATGATGCAGAGAGATTTTCAAAAACACTCACCTGGGAATTGAACCCAGGGCTCCTTGATCACATGACACCCGAGAAGCTGTAGGACTGATGGAAGAGAAGGGTAATCAGGAGATATGTGATAGGAGCGTGAAACCATATCTGGCAGACCTGGCACTGCCGTGGTGTTTGGTTGGTACATTTGCTGCTGCTGACAAATGGTAATTTAAAACATTTTCTTTTTTTTTTTTGTATTTATTTAAAGATAATTCTCAAGACTTTTCTAATGTTAGGTAAGTAAAACCACAAAACGTCCCCCAGCTCTTGTGTGTACTATTGAAACTCACCTGTAGTCCATTAAACAGCCTGGAAGAGTACTTTAGTTTCATGGAGAGGTGTTCTGTCAGAGCTTGTTTGCTATAAATTCCCCTTTTAAGAATTATACGGATTTTTTTTTTAAAAGTACACTGAGTACATTTAAGATATCAGCAACGATGACAGTGAGTGGCCACACACACCAACAAGCAAATGATGCAGATAAAAAGGATCAAAACCAAATTAGGGGTGAATTCAATCACTCCCTAAGAAGCACTTTGTAGTGCAGGAATCCAGGAAGCACTACACTTAAAACAAAAGAGTGAGTGAGTGAGTGAAAGAGTGGAAAGAGAGCAGCTGGCGGAGAGGTCATATAAGAGGAGGGAGTGTAAGAAGATGAACAGCAGTCTGGAGAAGATGGCATATAGAGGAGAGAGGACGCTTCTTTCTCTGAGGACTGTCCACATGAATCATGGGGTGGACAAAATGCCTTCCAGTTTAAGCTAATGGGGAGGGAATTTATGGTAACACTTAAAGAATGAGATCAATAGGAGCAGAGCTTCCAGCAGGGAGGTGAAGGAGGGGAGCGCTGGCCCAACAAGAGGGTCAATACCAGCCAAACAGGATCAGTTACAGCTCCATTATAGCGGGCCAGCAGTCAGAGAGGAAGAAGACGAAAAAGGTCAATACCAGTTACTTGTGGCGATGTGACAAGCTTGATCAATCTCACAAAGTAAATGCACAAACACTCATTTAACTCCTTACTCCTTTAATATTCAGTCACTTTACTGTAAGTGGTGCACACAGCATGTTAGTGAGTTGCCGCAGAGTGTTTTGCGTTTTTTTTTTTTTTTTTTTGCAGCCAAAAATAATTAACTCGTTGAGATTTACGCCTCAAACTTTTTATTTGACTTTATTGGCTCATAAAGTAGTTCCAAGCCAATAAATGTTTGTTTTGTTAGCTACGCAAATAGATTAACTCTAAACTCGTTATTGCAATTGCAAGATTGCTAAAAATCACAAATGATGACAAGCTAATGATGAATATACTTTGACTGTATGCTAAGTATAATCAAAGCAAACATTAGCATAAAATTAGCATTACATTTTTAGATATAAATTAAATATCTTCACTGTCTATGTGATTATACTTTAATGCCATTTTTAGTCTAAATGTTTTTAGTTACAAAATGCACATAAAGTAAGTGTTACCAAATGTTGTGTGATATCAAAAATGACTCCCACCACTGCAGCAAAGCATAATGAAAAATGCATGTTGAAATGGATTTCATGATGTCAGAAGCCACCATGTTCTTCAGAGAAACATTTCAACGTTCGACCACTTTATGAGAGCCACAAGAAATTTCCAGACACCCAACACAGAGCAGAAAACAAAGCTAAACCCTGCGCTGTGCTCCCTGTTAAATGCTAAGTTTATATAATTGCCTTATAAAAATGACAGACAAGCCAACATGTAGCCAGCGGTTACAACTGTGTTAAACCTCAGCTGAAAGGCTGAACCTGCTTCATGTCAGATTTCATACCTTACCCCCTCCCACTCCCTCTTCCTTTCTGATTCTGATTTTCTCATGACCCTGAACGGTGTTAAAACAGTCCTACAAGAGGCTCACTGGTCTTAGGACTCATATTTGGCAGGGGGGGCAGGGTTGGGGGGCTTTACTTCCATTAAAACCAGTCCAAGAGGATGGAGACGTTGCTAAACTAAGGAATATTTATTTGGTTTAAAAGTGTTTAATTTGATATTCAAACTAAAATGCCATTTGTTTATGCTTGGATGCAGCTAATACTGCTTCAACTCAGGCAGTGGGTGGATGTTTTTTGAAGACATCAGGCTGTGACATTTAAACAGTGAGGTGAAAGCTTTGTATATGAATGAGCAGCCCTGGTTTTCATTTCCCTCTCTTCTTCTTTCCCACATTAATGTTTATCTCTACTCTTCCATTGTTTTTCTTTTACTTCACTCTCCGTATGAGAGAAGTGAACTTATTGACACAGTGGCTCAAATCCCAATCGAACACATTTAACTCCTGATCATGATGCAGGATCTACGTCCAAGATAAGCTGCGCGCACTTTTTTTTTTGCCCTCCAGAGAGTTGCAAAACCAGCTCAGATCCAAGGTCTGCCTTCATCTTTTTACTTGACTTCTGTGTGTTTTTATTGTTTAGAATGTGAACATTTTCTAGATTATTGTGGGAAAATTACAGTCCAGGAAAAGATCCAAAATGCTGAAGAACTTTGTGGGCAAAATTTCTATGAGAACATGAGGTGAAGGAAGAAATGTCCTGACAATTCAGACAGCTGTCAGAGGTTTTATTTTATGATTTCAAATAGACCACCAGCTAGGGTGGAAGCCAAGGTCCCAGACACAATATTGCTCTGCCTCCCCCTCCTCTCCCCCCCCAAAATACCTTTGCTTTCAACTAAAATAATCCTCCTGGAATTTCTGTGGGCAATATTCAGCTGTGGGCACCAAGACTCATGACCACCTTCCCCTCCACTGCCAACAGCCAGTGTGAGTGTGCATGCTAGATTCAGGTTTTGCTTGTATAATTTAAGATGTACTCTCGTGAGAGTGCACAGGAGGGGAAAAAAGCAACTTAAAAGTCAATCTGAAGATGAAAGACATTAAATACTTCCATTCTTACTGTAACTTTAGAATTTTACAGGAAGAATTTAAACATTTAAGGTCTTTTTCCTTTGATTTGATTTTAAATAAATGAAAGCTAGCTCCTTTGATACCTTTTAAAACCCCCTTTGAACTGAACGGCAATAAGATGTACACATGGAAAATGTCAATGTCATGCCACCGCCATGCAATTATTGTACACTAATACCGCAGTGGTCTGGAAACGTGTTGGAGAAAGAATCGTGAAGCAAAAGGTGTAAAGTGCTAAAGATGTGAACAATACACTGGTTTATTTCCTCAAATTTCAGGACTGGCTTCAAATATTTTTACTCAGCGGGTCACATGAAAAGAGAGAAACCCAAGGCTATTATTGTGGTACAGCATGATTCGTTCAATACATTTTGATATAGCCTCCTCTGTATAAATTAATAATAAGCTCCGTTTTCAAGGACTGGTATGGCCTTCAAGTCTGCTTGTGAACTAGAGGAAAACACTTTAATTTATGAGGTAATTTGATAGTAAGGTCAATTTGTTCCATCCATAGACATAAAAAGAGTCCAATAAAGTCCACTATTACCATATCCTGTACAGGCTGAGGATGCAGGCAGTCGTGGAGGTTAAAGTCTCAACAACATATGTTTCATACCAGAGAGGAGTTAACTGTCTGTTGCTCCGCAGGCAGGCATGTGTTCGGCTTTAGTTTGGGAAGACTGGGACCTGCTGTCGGTGTGATGGAGTGTGTTGAACTCTGGGGGGAAGAGAGGGTGATGACAGTGTTTAATCCCTTTCTGTGGCACAGGCCTGCTGTCCAGCTCACCACCTCTCTGGTTTAAAAAAAAAAAAAAAAGGATGATACAAATTGAACTCTTAACTGAGCATGAATACAACCACGTTTGGGACACGGTAAGCTGAGAAGGAGGGAGTGAAGTACATGCATGTGGGGGCGAAAGCATTCAAGTGGATGTCTGGATGGACACCAAGGGTTATGTTCTCATGAGCTGTGTCTTGAGAAAATCCCCCCCAACACCCCTGCAGTACTTTCAGTCTTACTGTCTCACTGACTCACTAAATCTAACGTGGACCCCTGGTTTCACTTCGCTGTACTGTACAACAGTATGCCCAGCTGGAGGTATAGCATGTCTGTTTCATTTTAAAGATCCAAACCTCTTATTACACAAGTTCGGGCCAGCCAGGGCCGCTCTGGGAAAGCCATTAGGAGGTGTGTTTGAGCTGAGCCAGCCTCGATGCGGTTACAGTAGTGCAGGGCTCTGTCTAATGACTGGAGTGGCCTCTCTCTGCACTGTAATGAAGGCAGGAGCTACTTAATCATCAGCTTGACTTTATAAGGTGTCCTTTCAACCCCATTGGAGCAGGGATAAGTGTAACACTTCAGAAACAAATCCTTATAAAGAACTACAGTTTGACCGACCACACCATCAGAGCTGACAGCCCGCTGACGCGCGAAACACTCGACTCGGCTTGTAAGGTCAGACCGCTTGTGCCTCCATTATGAAAACTACTTGTTTTATTGTTGCATGTGAGATGTTGCATTCCATGGCAACAGTGATTGGGCTGTAAATCCACTGATGATGGGAGGAACGGTGCAGCGGAGAGGGCTTGAGAAGGGGAGTGGGAGGAGGGGGGGGGGGGGCGTGTTGCAATTAGAGGAATGAAAGACCACCAGGGAGGCTGCGGCCCAAACTCTCAGCTGCCACACATTTAAAGAATTCAGAAAAAAACAGAGCAGTACCAACATCAGTGACAGTGAGTGAGAGTGAGAGAGGCAGATTGCAATTTGAGTTGTACAAACATTTTTTTGGTTGGTAGAGCTGCTCTGGAGACGGAGATCATCTTATTGGCTGAGGCGGAGACAAAGTGACGGCTTTTAGGAAGGTAGATAAGCCGTAAACACAAGAAATGTTTATTGTAAATTCTGTTCTGCTTTCCAACATGTAGGTTTATAGAAGACAGTAACAAAGTCTTAATTTTAGCCTCTTGGTGTTTATTATGAGTGAGACAGACTGTTTTGTGGTACTAAGCCTAACCACAACAAAACATCAGATCATTACCTACATTCACCATAATATAGTCAGTACTATATGTGCAAAGTAAGCAGTATCTTCTGCAGGTTTTTGATTGTGCATTATAAGGTCAAAAATGAAAATAATATTGGATAGCAGCAGTTCTATAGCTTAAGCATGGATACTCCCGAGTTGTAGCAACAAAAGAGAGGGAAAATAACTTTT
This sequence comes from Thunnus maccoyii, assembly GCF_910596095.1. NCBI lineage: Eukaryota > Metazoa > Chordata > Actinopteri > Scombriformes > Scombridae > Thunnus > Thunnus maccoyii. The sequence goes on from NC_056550.1 coordinate 23,347,249, forward strand.
TATTCAGTATATTCAGAGGTATGATACATAATGATACCATATAAATACATAAATACATTTAAAATCTCCAAATTCGCAGTTCACAATTAAGATTAGATTTAAAAAAAAAAGAGACAATAAAAACCTCCTTTTCCGTCTTGAATTTCAATGGCAAAATACAGTCTACATTCACTCACCACACAGCAGAGAGTCAGTAAGTCTCTGCATCAAAAACTCAAAACCACACATGAAGAGCCGGGATAAATGGTCCGCTAGCTGATTGAAACAGATACCTCGCTCCTGGGAGTCTGCCGGGAGCCATTGCCATTATAACCTGCCATTTCCTGTCTTGATGGGGAGAAGGACCAAACTTTTGTTCTCTGCATCTAAACGCTGCATTTAATGATGGTTGCACTTAGGGTTGGGTGATCGTTTCTATTTTCATAATGTCCAATTGTGGATACTCGAGATCGCCGATAGGTGATTTGAGCGGGTGCGGAGAGTTACATTACTGTGTTTGGCGCGACAATATCACAGCGTCATGTTCCGTTTAACATTGTTTAATATCACAATCCAAATCATATCCAAAATGTTAATTACTCTTATGGAGTGCAGAGTTTTCATGAGCAGACATATGGAGAACGGAGATATGGGATGTCAGATCCATGGAAAAGAGACAGTTAACTGGTTTGTAGGTAAGGATTTAAAATTCACTCATTACTTGTGCTGATTAACGGGGCAGATGTGCCTCTCCATGAGAAACATCTCTAAATACACAGTAGGGCGCAGATTCTGTGGATTATTTTCATAACATTTTAGCTCTGAAAGTAGGTTATATCAGCGTAGGAAAAACTAATAGTCGTCCATTTAGTCATCGATATATGATCCGGTCACCAGTCGGCACAAGTTGCAATGTTTTCTCAACTAATTAGGGTGTTTGTTTATGATGGAAACACCGCCTGCAGTAGGGATTCTTCAAAGTCTTCTCACTCAGTCAAGTTGCTATTGACCTTTTCTTTGGGGCTCCTTTTCAGGAGAGCGGGAATCTAAAACGATTAATATGTTTACTTAAAGCACAGACTGCTGATTGATACTTTGATTGATTGAGTCAGTGACCAATTACATGAATCAGAAGATCAGCGCTTTCCAAACCATGTAAACAAGCCATTACCTCTGAGCCTTTCCTTCCTTGTAAAGATCAAGTACTAATACAGGTACGGCTCCTTCCCTTTTTTGCAATCCATATCCTGTTAGCTTTCCACCCCAGCGTGGATGTCATTGGTCCAAACGTCTACATCTAGGCCACAGGCATTCCCTAGTAATGACCTGTGGTGACCTTTCTAATGGGCAAGGGCATTGAAGAATGGACATAGCCATCGGTTCTCCATCATGGAGGAGAAAATAAAGAGGAAGGAAGTGACAACTTGGAGAGAGTTGATGCTTCCCATATGTCAAAGTTACTGGGACTCTGTTCTAATCATGGCCTCGCCTGCAGACATACACAGTAGGACAAACTTTAAAATAAACCAATCACTGCTATTATTCCCATGACGACCATTAATAGTACACAAGAAAAATGATGATGAAGTAGTGATGAGTGGAAAAGAAGATTGAATGAGTCATGTAATCCTGAGGGAAGATCTAATGGTGCAGACACACAGACTCCAGCGACAACACACCTGGATGCACTGGACGCACTGGGCCACTGAACGCCGGGTGACGTACTGCAAGTTTGGCGGTGCTTGGTCTATGCTCTGCCATTTTCATTTTTCATGTTTCTGAAAACATTTGAGGCGTAAAATAGGCACTGCAGCGCCAGAATCTTGATTTCTATTTGAGCAGCACTGCCTAGTTTGATAGTTTGATCTGAGTTTCGCGAGCCGGCCGCGTTACACTGGTTGACCTCATTTGCATAAAGTTAAGGTTGAGTCATGATTATGCAAATTCAGATAAGGTGGTCGGTCCGTCAACTTGCCGTGCTGTATCCATCATGCACTGTGCGGCTGGATCTCCTGCTCTCCATAGGAAATGAATGGGATCCGTCAAACTGTCAATGGATCCAGTGTGTCTGCACCATAAGACATCATACAAATATAAGCTCTCAGTTAACAAGAGGCAAACCAAGCAGCAACTACCACAGCTTGAGGCTTACTTTAAAGCGCAGTCCCGCTGATGGCTGCTAGATGCTGGCTCAAAAAACGTCACTTGCTTCGACTGACTCCCGTATAAAAAGCATCAACTTCTCTCCAGAAATACTGAATCAGTTTTTTTCAGTGAGTCACTATGGTTGCAATCGCTAAATTCGGGCTCTCTAATAAGTGTGCCGGTGGTTATATTGGAAATCATTGCTCCGTTAATAAGATCTGAAGATGTATAGTAGGCTCTGATGTCTGCCGTGTGGGCATAGATTGACAGCTGTGATTGACAGTTCACTCGCCTGCTGTTTCAGACTCTCAGAACTTCTGTTTAGAGATCAAACAGTGATTTCTCTGTAGACACGCAGTTTTTACTGTGTTTGTGGTTAAGAAGTTACGCTAACAAGACCCTCACAGGAAGCTGTCATGCATTATTTAGGTAAGAATAATATTACTTGATTATGATACCTGTCTTGTTAGCACAATTTAGCTAAAGTAGCTAACGTTAGTCTAAATATGCACTTTCTGGAGCATGAAAGGCAAAACCCCATATTCCGTATTTTGAAGGTCCTACTTCCAAATGGAAAAGATGGTGCCGACCATGTGCAGCAACTCTCACCAATGTCACACCTCGCTACATACAGTCTATATGGCAAACACACACATACATACATGTGATGCTTTTAAGGTATTGCTGCCTCTTAATAAATCTTCACTCAACCATCAGAGCTGTTGTAGACCTCAGAAAGACTAGGGTTCACTTTGTGGAAGCTAATGCGGATCCAAATAAAGAATCAAGAATAGTCAAGCTGGTTTTAAAACAACAGTATTTACATCTCAAACCGTGACATCACCCATAAGTAGATGAGTGTAGATTTCCTGAGCGCGTGTGTGTGTTTATGGCCCTAAGAGTCAAAATACAAAGTGAAAGAAATCACCACAGTAACACATCAGAATAGAGAGGCAACCATCTTGTCAAACACACCCAGGATCAGCCTTCTGAGTGACGAGGGTTAACCACGCATACAGATATTATCAAAGGAGGAATGCAACATTACCATTAGCCCTGCCTGGCTTCTTCCAATTTCTCTCATGTCAGGGGAAGCTGTTGCGGTGAATGTGTTTTCACGGCATCAATTCCCTCCCTAGTCAGCCGGAACAAGAAAAATCCTGTTTAATAAGACACCGCTTAGAACACATGAATGAGCCGATATAGACAATTCATAACAAATCTAGAAATACAACAGCGCTGACCTGAGGACTTAATAGAAATTGACTAAATTAGTTTAACATGTAATATTGCCGCATGGCTTAACTGAACATATGGCGTGTGTAGGAGAAGTCATTCTTCACTGTCAATACCCTTACAGGCATTTATTCCTGTATTTGCAGCTCACATAGCCGTTACAAATCGATTACAAGTGATACAGAGGCCTAAACACTACTTATCTATCTAGCTGTGTGATGGGAAATCACTCAAAAATTCACATTTCAGTGCATTGTTCTGGGACACAAAATCCAGCACCAGGCACCTGCAGAGTTAATGTTCACTGAGCTGCATTACTTCTAACTCAGTGGGTTATAACAGTGCTTTCCTGGGGCCCAGAAGCCATCAAACCTCACCTCACCTGTCTGCAGGCTGAGGGAGAAAACCCTTTTAGACTGGACCTCAGGCTGTCAGTGTGGATTAGACAGGCAGTGTGTCTGATAGGCATGGGACATGAGCCCCCGCCCACCTCCTAAAAGCTGGTTAATGGTTTCTCAACCAGGCCTGGATCTGACTCATCCCCCGCCAGCCAGAGCATATGCATCTCACCAGACCCTCTCATCTGTATAAATCTAATCAATCTACGAGATAAAAATACTTTTTATTTGTATCATAATCAAATGAAAAATGAAAAGAATGAAAAAACAACAGGAAGATAAAAGCTATTAAAACCACAACTAACACAAAATACATGCCTCAAAAAGCAAATTCAAAACTGAGGAAAAAAAGCCGAACAAGCACATCAACACAATACATTTTAAAGCTATCAACTAATCATGTTCTTATGGCTAAACATGCTGGCCAATTTGAGCTTGACAGTTCATTTCTGACTTTGAAAACAGCAGTTGATGAAGCAATCTCAACTCATGCATTTTGCATTTTGTCTGGTTTGGTTCCCCCACCTCTGGAGGAAAATATCCAGGATGTCTTTCCTCGTTAGATGCTCCTTTTTCTCCTCCTGCATTTGAATCCATTCTCTGCCGCAGTTAGCAATTTCACATGAGGGATCACCGAGAGCCGAAGCAACTTGACACTATAGCCAGCAAACCAAAACAGTAAGCTGAAAGCTGCACTGAACTGCAGTGTCGGGTGTTGATTATCAGTAGGATCAGCAGCATTAGAAAGTCTTTCAGGGGCCTAAAAAAAATGGAGCATTGCATTACTTCAGGCAGATTTTTAACATCTTACTTGCATTAGTGGGTTGGTATTAGCTGCTTTATTAATGCTTCATCATCAGTGGCTCATACAACAGCTGTTTGGCTACCAGCTGACTATCAATGTTGGTCATCATAGGTGTACAACAACACAATTACTCTGCTGATAAGCCATTTGCTTCTCCACCACAAGCTCCTCCTTGTCTGATAAGCTTTTGGTATTGATTTAAAAAGGACCTCATGTTCATGTATGTATTTTATTAAAGGGGGATTAGTTCTACCAGCAAAATCCTTGTTGTTGAAATTCTTTGAGAGCTCCCTTAAGAGTAGAGCCTTTTCCACAGTAGGTTATAACCATTTGCTATAAAGGGCTAATTGCTTGACGTAAGTGTCTCAGATTGAAGTGGGAGTTCTTTCAATCCAATAGCAAAAATGTTGGCAAACATGAGATACATCCACACTGGGAAATAAAACAAAGTCCACTAACCTGGTGAGCAACAAAGCTGCCAGTATGACATAAAAATGTCATCACTGGCAGAGGCACATAGCGAAACACCTGAGAGATTCTCATTTAATAGCACGATATGAGCAATAAATAAGTTCGTCGGGACTTCTGGGGCGCCTGGCTGTTGTGAGTTATGGCGGAGAGCTGCTAGCGGCGATCTGAGAGAGGCGATTCTGATGGCTTCATCTTGGGGGTCAGCACGCTCAGCAGAGCCCAGTAAACTGTCCTTCCCACAAGCATGGAGTTTAATGATAGAAGTGGGAGAGGAAGGCCCCCACACACCTGGACACCATCCAGAATGACATCCCCCCTCTTCTCTCCGGCCGACTGTAAAGAAACGCTGTCAATTGAACTGTGCATATGTATACGTCCATGATTTTACTGTACGCCAGTGTGTGAGTGTTTATGATACTTCACCTTTGTGACATCTGTAAGAGCTAACCCTCGTTGAACCACTTGAAACGTCCTCAACTCATGTTGATGTCGGCAGAGTGTTGAATCAACACTGTCAGACATATTTGTGTGTGTGTGTGTGTGTGTGTGTGTGTGTTTGTTGTTGAAACCAAAGGTGATGGTTAGCGTGTAGGATGTTTATTTCAACGACGCTGTGGGTATCCCGCCGCAAAGCATACGTGTTTATGGGATTTGGACAGGAGCGGCATTGATAGTGCTGACTGAGCAAATTACACAACAGTCCCATTTATTTGCATGCAAACCCACACACACACACACACACACACACAGACACACACGTACTGCCGTTCCTGTTCCTCATTAGTATGCTGTATCTATCGCAGTTGTCTCATCTCTGTTAAATGGGAATAGAACAAAGTTGAAAGAAGCACAATTGGCCTGGGACAATTTAATCAATGTTTGTAAATGTGGACAAATCTCTCCCAGAGTACAGAACTGTCATGATTTACAGGCTGGAAAAGCTCCACTGACAATAAACTGGAGGTTCAGTTTGTTGACTCATGGAATGTTTTTCAAGCGTTTCTACCTAAACTGCGCTTAATGAAACAATGCAGCCAGCAAAACCTACAAACCCAAGTGAACCCACGTTTTCAGAAAGTCATCCTCAACGTTCCCATATGTGCATTTTTGAGCATCTTCTAATGATTTGTTGACATACATGAAAACATCTTTTCTGGGATTAATGGAGGCATTATTGATCACTGAAGGGAAATGAAGGTCAGGATCGGCTATATAACAGCAGCCAAGGAGCTTTGATTTAGTCAGTTCTGTTTAATGGATGGATGTGTCAGTGTCAGCTGTAGACTTACAAGATTAGTTTGGGCTATCCATAAATGTACAAGTGATGGGATGAATTAAAAAACTTGTAGCAGGGGCGTTTTTGGTGTCCTGTGCCTGCTGGTGCTCTTGGAGGGATACTTTTATAGAGAAAGAAATACGCCTTCATGCATTGGTACTGTAGGGTGTGGCATACAAAATAAAACAAAAGAAGACAAAGGAATCTCAAGGGGTCAAACAAAGTGCTTGTCGAACAGCATCTCCCCCAACATCTGTCCGACACTGGAAGTCAGGGATTGCATCCAAGAATTTTTGTAATTTTCTGAAATTACAAAAAATGACAATCTGGAAATCGCAGCCACAGTAGCAGCAGCTGGCCAGGCGTCACACAACTACTTCTGTCACTTGTTATGTGTACAGACTGCCCAAAGTGTGCGTTGAATGATTATCATGTCTATGACAACAGGCTCTTCATTCAGTTTTTGAGTGTGGCCATTCAGACAAGCATAAACATCTGCGTTCAGACATGGTCGGACAACATGTCGTACAAATGAGTTTCTTTCAAGAAAACTCCGGCCTTGATTCCACACTCACAAATATTTGGACAAACAGTATATGACATTGGTTTGGAAAATGAGGGTGAACTTGTGGAACTTGTTAACATTGTGTTGTTTTACATGTTATATATTTAATGTAATTTGTATTTTCTTCAGTAAAGTCATATGATACAGTACATTTATAGACTGTAAAATGAAACGGAAAACAACCTCATACATCCCCCCCCTAAGCCCTGATGTTATAACTGAAAACATTTGGGAAACTGGATATATTGGAGGAAAGTTTTGCAGCTTAATTTCGTATTGAAGCTTAAGCTGGTCTGCATGTCTTTGTCTGCATTCACAAACTTAGACATTTACTGTAGATTCAGTCTCACATATCTCTACTAGGTCTGCTGGGATTTTCATCCTGCAGCTGAAGTTTATTTTCTTTAACAGTTAAGTCACTTTTACACTTTATAGAGGTGTGCACAATGTCTATGAATTGATATATTTGTTCCAACAAGAGAAACATGCATTTGAATATAACCTGAACAGGTGTTATTTTCTGCATAACGGCCGTCCTGACACGTCTGGGTTTTCTCACTAGACTCTGGAGACGGCTGTATGTTAAGTTCCATGTGCAAGTTTAGTCTGTTAACACTTCTATACCGCTCCCCCATCACCACCATCACCAACTCCTGTCCCATAACTCCCAGTTAACAGACGGCCACGACCTGCAGTCACTATGGAAACTTACCTGAGAATGTCATCTCCCGAAGAACGCCACTCAATCAGTTAACTTCTGAAAATACACTTTACAGCACTAGCTTTAGACTGAACTTTTATAGACTGTCACATGGCATAGGTCAGGCTTTCACTGGAGTCATAGTAACTAAGGTCCTCCAAACTGTGTCACGTATATTATTCCCATATGATCGGGATGAAGGATGGATTATTCATCTGAGAGGCTTTCTTGAACTGACTTACAAAAGCTCTCTGACAGGTTTTCCAGTCTTACAGCACTGTACAAAGAAATAACTAATAAAAAAGTTAGATTGTTAATTATTACTGAACTTATACCTTTAGTCTTTTCCTAACGCCGTAATGTGATTATTGAGGATAGGCTCATTTGTATTTTTGAATTATAATGTTATGAACCATGAGGCAACATTACCTAAAGCATTTAGGATTCAAATTAGCTACCCTGTGCTGCATGTGTGAAAGATATATTCATTTAACGATAATAATACCAGACTGCATTCATCAAACATACAAATAACATTTTCCAGGATAAAAACAAAATAACGGCTTATTTTCAACAAGGGATTGTTAACTTTGGAGTTTGTTCCTTGTATGAATCAAGGGTCTTCTTTTTGCACAAGATTTAATTTAAAATTGAATAAATGTGCTTTTATGACCATTTAACCACATCATGATACAATGCAATAATCAGTCAGTCAGTCTTTTTAGAAATGTTTGCAAATTTGACTAAAATCAAAACAAAACCTCTCATTTATGAAAGTATTGAGACATTTTATTAGGTTCCTTATAGAGGCAACTTTAGCAGCTGTTACAGCCTCTACAGTCTCTACAAGTTTTCTGCACCAAGATTAGACCTAGAGAGTTTCTCCCTTTCTTTCTTTTAGATTCTCCAAAGCTCAATAATATTGGATGGGGAGCGTCTGTGACGTGCCATCAGGTCTGAATACTTTCTGAAGCCACTGCAAACTTGACTTATTTCTTTTATGAGTGTCTTTGGAAAGATAGCAGGTTTTTAGGTCAGGTGAAAGAGGATAAAAAAATACATAAATAAAAAGACAACCTATAAATATTTCATGGTTAAAATGCTAATAAGCACGCAGTCATCGGATAAATAAGGAAATATATCAAACGTATGACTAAATGCACACAAGTCGTAATGAAAATGCTGAGCCAAGTATTCAAACCGCTGTATACATAACAGCAAAAGGGAAAAATCTCATTAGTTGAAAGTAAAAGCTTCTCCCTGAGTACAATGACCACAATAGGATTTACAGGCAGCTGATTGTGCGTCTGTATGGACTACTTATATAGTTGGATGTCTTATTTTTCAAGGGGCTCTGTCTTTGTTGAAAGAACTGCTGTCATTAAGACAGAGAGGCTCCTTTTCCGTGTATCCTTGAGTATAATAAGAACCAGAGGATGGATCACTAAGACTACTGTGTCGTATGTACTGTATATGTGATTCATCACACACACAGAAAACACACTGAAAGTACACGCCAGTCGTCTGGCAGCGTCTCCTGGGTTTGTGCATCTCTTGCATCTCTACTGTCAAGTTTTTACCACCCAGACAGCAGCTTTCAGCCGGGGGGGGGGGGGGGGGGGGGGGGATGAAGAAGGGAGCGCATTCATCTTCTCCACAAATGGATATGTTATAACAAAGAGTAGCACACTCACCCCAGGGATTTCAGGCATTTGGACAGAGAAAAGTGGATTGTACACATTAACAAAAAAAAAAGACTCAAAGGCAGCGTGCATATCTTCACTTTCCTTTTTTTTTTTGCTTCTTTTTTTTTTACTGTGTATGCTGCATAAACGTGATCTCATCACACTGTTGCAGTTTTTGCAGATGCCTCCGCTGAAACATGCTGCGTTCAAGATGGAGCAAAACATAATTGGATGTGACTACATATGAGGGAAATTGAGATGGATTGGGACGCAGATCGATATCAGTAAGTGACCGGCTGTGCTGCGCCGCTCCGATGGACCCGCACTCTCTTTCTCTTATTCTCTCTCTCTCTCTCTCTCTGTGTCCAGCTCTCATTTTCACCACAACATCATAAACCCGCTACTGGGTGTCTATATAGGCTCATTAGTGGCTGATGGGGAGGGAGAGTGGGGGATGATAGGAGATGGAAGGGGCAGAAGCCATTACAGGAAACACCTGCCTTCTACCCATAATATTTCTCTGCCCCCTGCCTCTCACCCATCATACACACTCTATACCAACCTCAATACCATCCACTTAAAAGCCCTCTCACTCTCTATATCAGAAATCCACTTTTATAAGATTAAAGAGAGGGAGGCGGAACAAACACCAGCACAGTGGAGATAGATGATGGGGGGGGTGAGGGAGGGGGTGGGGGTAGAGGAAAGGATGTGGTGTGCAGGGTGGCTGGGTTCAGATGAAGAGGAGAGGGGGTCGAAACGACACAGCAGTCCGACTTCAGTGAAGCCGAGAGTGGTGAGTAACACAGTGGCCCTGGGTTGGCAGCCTTGACAGCTACAATGAGGGTGTGGGCAGCGGCAGAGAAGAGGAATGATGGAGAAAACAAGCGAGACAGAGGAGTGATTCAGCAGGCGTAAATGAAATCTTTATGAGGGCCATGATGTGCCGCGGAGGCTCCTAAAGACGTGTGATGTCCGTCCATTATTTTATAAGAGGGATGAAACCACCCCGAGGGCTTCCAGGCTCAGAGGGGAATGTGAAACCCGATGAGTGGATTAGTAAAAAAACATAAAACTGTGCATATGGTCCACACGTTTGTGAACTGACCGTGAAATAGTCATTTAACAGCAAATGAGAAAATGAGAATACTAGTAAACAATAGACATCCCAAGGCTATGTATTGGTAATGCAACACTTCAATCATACAACCAAAACGAGTGACTGTAAATCAGTTTTTTAAAACAAATCTAATCCTGTTTGGATTAGCATAGCTGACTCAAACAAATGGTGATGACTGTAAAAGTGATGAATTATTCATACGTGATATAAATTGAGAAAATTGATAGTGACAGCTCGATCTAAGACAACAGAAAGCCAATACATGAATGAAACATCATATGGTCGACACGTGATTTTGAATAAACAAAACAGCCGATGCCAGGTGAAGGGGTTAGGAAGGTGAGATTAAACCAACATGTCTCAATATGACTCAAATTAATTTAGCATTGAGGATTTAACAGCTCTGTTTTTTCCTAGACTCTCTCATCGGTCAGCACAGTATCCCACGGTCCCAAAAAAAAAAAACTTTTTCCATCCGTTCCTCATGGGAAAAAGATCAATGCCATCTCTGTATTGTTCCTAATCTTCTACAAGAACACTGTTTAGATGGAAATGCAGATGTGGTTTCACTAACTAATGAGTAGCACACACAGACGAACCCGCAGAGCACCGAGACACACAGAAGATATACCGCAAGCCTTTAGTTTCTCATCCCTAAACACTATCTGTTCCTCAGCATCTGACATTCAGTGGGTTTAACATGTTAGGAGTGGAGATTTAGAACAGCTGCAACTGTTTCATAAGCCTCTTTAAAGAGGACCTGGATCCTCTGTGGGTAAGTAATGGAAGCTATTCAGAAGCAGTGAGCGTACGGTTTCTCACATTTTGAAGGTCCATATGTGCAGTATATTCTTTAAAAAAAAAAAAGCATTTAGATGCTCATTTCTATGGTATTGTCACTTTTTATTATGTTTTACTGCTGTTATTTTGCACAGATTCATGCTGTATTTGCTGCATTTAATCTTTCAACTCATGCACATTGACTTTATACATCTATATTATGTGTATACATGTATGCATGTATATGGCACATGTCATTTTACTATGTTTTGTTTTTGCTCTACATTTGTATTCTTTTTTCTATGCTTTTGTATACTTTATGCTTTCAGAAAAAACATATGCTGTTGTAATGATCCTGCTGCAGAAGATTAAGACGCTTATTTGACTTTGAAATATTTCAAAAGTTTTAAAAAGCTGAAAAGTCTGGTTCCATTTCTTAGACATCATATAATGTTACATGCCTAAAGGATCACTCCTCTGACTAATTTAAGCTGTTTTTCACCTTGAAAACTTCTAACCATCTCTGCACTATAAAGCACATCACTCCTAGGCTACATTAACACTGCCTGGCACAAGTGACCCAATTCAGATATTTCTGCTCACATGTGGCACAGATCGGATATGTATTATGAACGTGTAAACAGGAAAAAAGCACATGGAATCGGATATTCTCAGATCCGTTTCGGGGCCTCAATCATATGTGGAAATAAATCTGATAGTAACTGGATATCTGCCAATGCTACTCCCTGTCATTGCGATTCACGCGTCATTGAAAATGCGACCATCTTATACTTTTTCTCATTTTAATGAAGTATAACGTTATTTTCACGTGCAGAGCTGGCACAGCTACATGCGGGTTGTTTCAAGTGTTAAGCCAGTGTAAACAAAGGTATCAGATATCGGTCAAGACGTGCAGTGTAAATGCGGCCTTAGATAAAATGCATCATTCTCACAGTTGAATCCTGAAGCTTCACATTCGTTCTTTTCACCTTTGTACCAATCACGGGATCTGACTTCAAATGTGGCATTAAAAACATAAGTACATACAAGAACATACAGCAAAAGACATTTCTTCTCAGTGGTTAATAGAGGTGCAACTTATCACTGCAGGTCAAGCATCACTGGTGAGTCTCTGGATAACTATATCTCTGTTATTAGTTAATTGGATAAAAGGAATAAAGTTATAGGGTCGGCAGGGTGGTATAAAGAAGATGGTGAGCTCTTTTCTGTTCAAGTAATTTAGACTGATGAGCCTAATTTAGGGTGTAAGAATGCTTCTTTTCAAGGTGTAAAGACTGTACCAGTGTCGTGATAAGCAGGCGGGTCTTATGTTTTCATCCTTTCATCCCCAACCACAGGACCACAGGCAGGGGAGCTCAGCGGCAACAATAACATAAGAGCCCGGAGACAAAGCAGCCTAATTTTCACGGCTGCCCAGGTTGGCTGTGATGGACAGTGCCAAGGTGCTAGCAGTGCCAGCGTCACGCCGTGATGAATGGGTCCTGCGGTGCGTCGTGACTCACTCCGCTTCAGGCAGGCACAGTGCCCACCCCCCCCCCCACTCCTCCACTCTTGGGTGCTTCTCCTCCCCGTTCCTCCTCCTCTACTGCAGCGGATGAGTCAGAGAGAGGCTGTTACAGTAGGAGATGGCTGAGCAAGGAGAGAGAACTAATAAAATAAAAGAATGAGAAGCCTGCCATTAGGGACCCTCCCTAATGCACACTTGTTGCACACGCACTGATGGCACACTTGATTTAATTTAGGGTTTTTAATCTAAGAAGGGGAACTATGCTTTTATATCTATTTTTCTTCTTCTTCTTCTTGGCAGGTGGTGTTTTTGAGCTTTCCGGGGAGTTCTAATTGTTTTAAGCGTTTCCTGGGCAGGTGTCAGCCGTGACGGGCCTCGCTTTGGAGGAGAAAGGAAGGGTAGCAGGCACCGGCTTGTCTTGTGTGTTTAGGAGAATGAGCCGAATGTGTGTCAGAAAGCGTTATAAACCGTGCGAGATGTGAAACATGACGGCGGGGACGGGCTTTGGGACTGTAATGTCTAACACCTGACATCTATTCGAAACAGAACAGCATCTGCCTAGTTTTCTGTTAGATTCATGACACACACACACACAAAGACACACACATCAAATTGTGTCGCCAGGCTGCGGTTTATGTTGTGACCTCGGTCTTCGTTGTATCCGTCATTACCGAACAGGTGTTGGATTGCGGGCTGCGGGGTCACAATGGAGGAATTTCTCATTTTGCTGGTGTCGAGTGAATGACAGAGTTGTCCTCTCTCTGACACACTGAGGATCTGCCAGAAAAGAAAGGAAGGTAGGGCAGTCCCAGCGATTCTAAGAATAGCCAGTGTTGTTACTGGCAAATATCGATCAATGACAACAGTGGAATCCACCAGTGATTATAGTCACATCCACCTATCATCATAACCATTTTACAAAGAGTAAACAAAATTACATAAAGTACTACGATAACTTTGAAGAAGCTAAATCACCGCCACAAACGCTGCAACGAGGGTGGGTTATATTAGGTTGCGTGCCATCAGCAATTTCTTTAAACTCTCTTATATACAATCATTTGTCAGTTTATTAAGGCACAGCTGCACAGTCTAATGCTCCGGCTCCATATTGAAAGTGTCTCTTAATCTTTTCTTCCACCCACTTTTACATGGAGTACATGATGGAGGACAGAAGTTTTATTTCAGGGTTGATGTACTGGATTGCATTACATTGTGAAGGTGTAACTACAGTAATAAACTCACACAATCAGTGTACTGTATGCTCATTGTCAGCATGTTGGTTAGTTTCAACTTGTAACAGCTGTTTCCTCTCGTGGGCGCCATGTGTTGTCATGATTTTCCTCTATTTTGATAATCTGTTAATTTTTGTTTTTCAAAAATGTCAGATTACAGTTTCTCAAATGTGAAAATGTGCTGGTTTTTCTGTTTTCTGTTATTGTACACTTAATATTTTTGGATTTTGGACCGTTGGTTGGACAAAACAAGACATTTGAAGACATCACTGTGGGCTGTGGGAAATAATAACAGACATTTTTCATCATTATCTGACATTTTAAGAGATTTTTATAGAGTTTTTGGCACAAATATTTGTTCCTCTTTGCTGTTAGTTTTTGATGTTACTTCAAATAGTCAAAATATCCAATATCTTACTCTTCTGACATGCCTATTGTTGACTAGCGTAACATCCAGCAGCACTCTCACTTCTCATAATTTATCTCTCTTTAATCTCTTTAATCTCTTATCTCCTTTGTGTCATCTCTCATATCTTATCTCTCATATCTTATCACATCTCTCTAATGTCTCATGTCTCATCACTCATATAACCTCTAATAACTCGCCATCTTTCATATCTAATCTAAAGTCTAATATCGAATCTAATCTCACACATGTTAAATCTCGTGTCTCATCACATCATGTATTAACTCACGCTGTATGATTCAAAGCCATAGAATTGCATTTAAATCCCTGTCATGTTTTTTTTTTGCTAAATATTCATTCATAAAAATCCAATATCTTTAACAGAGCTTGTTAAATTCCCTCATTTACAGCCTATATCTCAGGCAGCCACCTCAAGACCGGAGGAAAGTCTCAGTGAAGTTGACAGCCAGACGGGGGATAAAGTTAGTTTTCTCCTCTTTAAAAGAATCCAGGCAAGAGTCACTAGTTGCAGTAATGCAGTAATGAGCAATCCATTACCTTTGGTCAGCTCATTAGAGTCGAACTAACTCTGATGTAGACCTCAGCTTTCATCTGGCTGCTTGTTTAGAGTATAGTCAGTGTCAGGGGAGCTGGAGTGTTACTGCATGGTGAGCGGTGGTGGTAATTGACTGCGTTCATGTGTCTGTATTCTTGCGCACATGTGCACGGCTGATGGAGTGAATTACTCTATGTGCAATGAAGAGAATGACAAAGTGTGCGTCTCTGCGAGCGTGTGTTTATTTTTCAAGATGTTTGATCCATCATGTTCAATTGAAACCCCTAAAACCGGCACCCATCCGTTCCCCAACACATAGGAAAATAAACCTTGAAAAATAAGAAAATCTTTCCCTTTCCTCCCGGGGCATTTACATTTTCCACTGACCCACGTCGGAGCGGACCGGGCTCGAGTCAAACCTCTTCCTCCCTTCACAGCAGCAACACATCCCCATGCCCTAAATCACAACCCTTGCCCTTGACGGCGTGCGATGGTGCTGAAAACTTCTTTCCCAGCATGTGATTGTGACGGATTAGCCGGTGCATAAATCATATGAAAAACGAAAGAAAGCTGTCTGGGAATAAAACGGGCGACCCAGGGGAAATGTGTAGTAGAGAACGGGGGTGTGCGCCTCAAGGGCTGCAGTGAAAACCCCCTGATGAAATGACCCCGTTTTTCAATTTCAGAAAAAAATCACAGACGATAAATTAACTCAAACCAATCTTTTAAAATGACCACCTCCCCCAACACTTCTTTATCTAGCTGGCTAATTCATGATGCTCCCAATAATCATAAAAATGAGATATACATCCAGGGCAAAGGTCAGCGTTACATCATCGTAGTCATAAAGGGATTCTTTGACTGTTTGGCCTTTTTCTATAAATTCTGTCAGGACCACAGTGAAAGATACGGAGATATATCCTCCGCAGTGTTGAGATTAGGGGACTGTAAGTCAACATAGCCCCTCATTTGACACTTAAGAGAATTGTTGCAATGTTACTGAAAAGAAAAAAAATTATAATAAATCATCCTGCTTTTGCGAGAGTGTGATTGAGACCCTGCAGTCTCTCACACACCGAGACTGTTTCCTGTTAGTTCGGTGGTTGAGTTTAAGTTTGTATGTGAGAGACAGAGAGATGAAGGGATAGATAGTGTTTGTGTGTGTGTGTGTGTGTGTGTGTGTGCTCGCAAGCATTCCTAGAGATATTAGTGAAACTCTAGTGAGACTATTATGAGAGTGAGTGGGAGCAGCAGGGGTGCTGATTGGCTAAACCGATGCAGAGAATTGAAGCAGGCTGTTTCTTTAGGGATCAATTCATTCCCTCCTAGTCCCCGGACCGGGCACGAAACACATGGAAACAATAAAAACCTGAGAGTCAAACGGTATTGCTGAACAAAATACACGGACTCCATGCAGGGAGATGCACAGAGAGATCACAGGGGAGGGAAAGAAGTCTATTACGTTCAAAACGGTAGGATTGTCTTTCACAGATATCACAGCAACAATCGAGTCTATTCTCCTTATCTATCAAGGGAAATAAGATGAAGGGGTTTGTGTGGGGTCAGTGAAAGCATGACAGCTTCCATTAGATGGGTGAGCCAATAATATATCACCTTATACACAGAATCAGCCAATAAAATGTTAACCCTTAAGAAGAAGGACGTTTATTTTATATGAAAAGAAGAATGTAATCCTGCTCTCTAAGTAGCTGGTTAAAGGGTGCTGTAATAAAACTAAAAGCACAACGTACTTCAAGCATTATATATGATTTTGCATGCAAAACATGCAACTAATAAAAATTCTGTAGGGGAATTCGGTACATTACTTCACAGAAAAGCTGCAGTGCATTTTCCCTTCCGCCTTTCAACAGTTACCAAAACGTATAAATATAAAGCTTTTCATTGCTCCATATGGTAAACAGTTCAACCAGAGTGTTTTTGCAGAGTCTAATCAGGCTGATGTATAGTTTATCTTATCCTGCTTAAACGGAGCTTGCCTTTGTCACAAATGGTGTCCTAATGCTGTCAGGGCAAGAACAGAGAGACATAAAGTTTATTTTACAGGGAGTTGCCGGTACCACCCGTCTGACAAGAGAAAGGCATCCATCAAATCCACCTCCCACGCTCATTTGCGACGTTGCACTCGGCTTATACGGAGCAGCAGAAGAAGGTGTAGATGAGAGGAGAGCTACGGCACTTTATCCGTGACTGATGTAAACCTGCTCCCCGGTGTGGAGGGAGCTACTGGTCCAGGCTGACAGCTTGTAGTTAACACAGGTATCGTCTCTCAGAGATCAAACGCAGCAGAGGTGAATGGGGAGCGCCTCCCTGCCATGACATGGTATTATACAGCTGACAAAAGGACCACACTTAACCTTAGCCCTGAGGGCTTTAAAGAGACAATGGTCTTGGGGTCACAGAGAGCCCTGCCATCATTTTTATATATTTTACTTGTGCTGTAAGGAATTCCTGCACCAACATTAAAGATAACACGACAGCGGTAGAGTTTTACACATTTAAAGTAAACATTTAAAGCACCACAAATGAAATTACATTCGCTTTATGGGGGTGGCGGCAGATATTTCAGAGATGAATATCTTAAAAACTGGAGAAGTAAAACAAAAATTATCTGCATACCACTATGGCTAAGTGGAAAAATGTGTTGTTTTTTTTCTTGTAACGTGGTTAACTGATCCATTCAATATCTTTGTATACCCATGTGAAAACGTTTTTAAAAATGCTTTGTGTATCATATTGTGAAATCTTTGTATTCGTTTCGGTTCACATCAACTTTGGCTACCACCACCTGCAGGTTTGCAAAGAGAGCTCTAGCCTCGGCCTCTCAGTCTCACATCAAGGAAGTCTACTGTATTTTATCCAGTCTTATGGACTTGTTGCCTGGCATTCAAACCTGCAAGATGCGTGTGTATATGTGTGTTTGGGACCAGGTATTGTTTGTACAACAGAGAGAAAGAAATAGATATTCTACAGTAAGCTCATTGAGACAAATTCATGACTATTTGGGGAAACAGAGGGCAGCAGCGGAGTGAGGATGATAAGTTGGTACGTGCCTTAATCCATTGCCCAGCTGCAGGTCGGCTGCTATTGCAGGAGAAGATTTCGATCGATGGCAGCACCCTGGATTAAATTACAAATTGAGTTTATCGGGGCTGCTCTTCCCCTCTTTATTTCTGCAGTGTCCCCCAGCGAGGCTCCACAGCAGGCTATTTACGGTGCCCTCTTCCTGGGTAAGTTAATAACGTGAGCCCAGCCTGGACGCAGTTCCAGACACACACACACACACGCCTGCCTTGAGTCATTTGGGCTGGAATTGCTCAGACACACCCAATCAATCATGAAGTGGGAAGGGGTCATCCCCAGAGCAGCCCCACCCCTGCACCTCATGGCCTCTCACACTGATCAATACCAGGCATTATTCTGATCATAATTGCGTTAGATTTTTCACAGTGTGCAGCAAAACGCCATCCCCCTGGACCTACTTACTGGCAAGAGCTTTAATACGCTATTGTTGATTCATGTATTTGGCTAAATTGCCTTATTGACCGTGCTCATTGACTTTTTATTAATGGATTCAGTCTGTTGCACTTTTGGTCAACAACACTCTCCACAATCAAAACGTCTAGTGATTATGAAAATGAGGGATGTGAGTGAACCTGAGGGGGCTTTGAACAAAGCCGAAGTTCAATAAGACTCACTGACTTAAGCCTGCAGGTGACCCAGTACAAGCTGCTCCGGGATCTGAAGTAAACAAACCATACGTCAACGTCACCACATGAACACACACACACATAAAAGTGTTTTGTGGTGTATCTCCATTGTCTTCTGGCAGTTAGTATTTGAAGACAATGGGACATGCATGCACAGACGCAGTGTTAGTGTAATGTATTGTAGATTTCACTGATTTGAAGCTCAGAAGTTGGTGATGTTGGCAGTAAATGCGTGAGAAATAAATCACTTACTGTCATACTGCCAGGATTGTTGGGTGTAATAATGAAATCTTGGCTCGTTGTCATCGCTCTCAATCTGATATTAAAGTATTTTTTTGTAAACCTGTGCTCATAACTGGATGGTAGTAGGTTCGGCTAATAGCTGTGTGATGTGTATTTAGGTTATGCGTGGGTGAGGTCCATTGGGTGAATATTGTGCGGCTCACTGGGGGCTACATACTGCAGCTGTTTATGGGCTCCACCGCAGGAGTTTAATGAGGGAGATGCAGTCAGGGTAATTACACTAAAGGTCATGTTTCCCCCATCATCAGAGTAAAAGGTATGGAGGGAAGGAGCAGCAGCGGGAGTGGAGGTCAGGCATGAGTTGGTGGTGTTTGGCAGACAAGGATAAAAAAAAAGCCAGTCGAAGCAGCCAATTTAACGACCTTTCTGCACAAAGCAGAACCACAGCCGACCCACGGGTTTCATGAGTTAACCCAGTTGCACCCTTTTCTTCCTTTTCCCCCCGCCAACGCCCACGCTGCCTCTAGACAGGCCTGGAAATCACATGACAAGACAGGGTCCTCACTGCCTGAGAGGATGTCTGGGGGCTGAAACCACATCAGCACGCCACAGAGTGGTGGTGAGCACCACTCTGATCACAAACACAAAGTGAAGAAAAGGCGCAATGACAGCGTGAGAGAGAGATACAGCATGAAGAGGCCGGTTTGTCCGAGAAATCTGGACTGCGGTTTCTCTGTGTGCAACAAACAGACGGGTATTTTTGCTGTTACAAACAAGTGTAGAGAGGCCTCTGGGAGGCTTGTGGTTATAGTCTATAGATTATAGGACTGGACATGCATTATTGTAAGGAAAACACAGACATTCAGAGGTCATGCACTTGTCAGTCTGTTTTTTTTTTGTTGTTTTTTTTCACTGTGGAAGCCATCAGGAGACATTTTCATACCAGTGATTTGGACAGACACATTTCACAATTCTTGTGTCCATATATCAGCTTGCTGGTTTATTTCAACCTGATGTATTTCCCATAAATGTGGCCACTGTGGCTCTATGTGTTTCATGCTGCTTTGCACTGGCCAGCTCCATTATAGAGATTCAAGTAACGAGGACTTGCACAAAACGACGTATATCAGGGAAAACTGTCCGATCCTCCAACACCTTTCAAATAAACTTGATTTTAAATGAATCATTTCAAACATTTGTCTCAGACTGAAAGTAAACACAGAAACTAGCCACCTGGAGCAGCTATTATGGCACACTGCAGGACCGTCAGGAAAGACAATGTACAGTACTTTAGAGAAACTACTGGTGTTCCTGCGGTCAGTGATCTCTTGCCGAGTGAAGAGGAAGAGCTTGATACCAGAATATCTACTAGTGTCCCCTGAGTAATCCCAGCTCCCAGCTGTATAACTGAAATAAACCGAAATGATCTTATGAGGTCTCTGAGATGTGCTAAACATTGTTTACTAGATGATCTTATAAATTGGCATGACATGAAGGGAGATGTTTCCCATAAATTTTGAAACTCCTACTGATATGTCAGGCTTTTAGCCCGCTTGTTGATTCTTTGTAAAAGGGAAATTCCAGTTTCATGCAACTTGGGTCGTTCATCATTCCTATTGGTTATAATAGCATTGTATTCAATGATTATCATTATCAATTGCTGATATCTGGGAAAAACAGCAATATCACTAAATCAGATTTTAACAAAATGTATTTGAAGAGAAAACAAAAGCAAATAGTAGAATTTTGACCTAAACTGTCCATCGTAAACATCCATCACAGTTTACTTCACCTTTTTAGTTCAACTTTGACCTTCTATATCTGCTGTTTTGTGCACTCTTGTGTTGACCTCTTGTGTTTTTTGCCCTGTTGTATCAATGTCACTGTGTTAAAAGATCGTAAAATTACTTTGGTGATCACAATATGATCATAAAGGAAATAAATGAACTATGAAAATAAAAACCAAGTCGTAATTTAACAGGTTTTAATTGTGAAGCACTTTGTAACTTTTGTTTAGAAAAGTGATATATACATAAATCCGTACGTACTTACAGTGTACAGAATTTGATTAAACTATTTCTAACGAGGCATGCCTGCACTTCATTACGCAAGCACTGAATCAGTCGATTAAAGTAGGAGCTGTACTGTAAACATGTAACGATAAATCTCTCCGGTCTGAGCTGTGAATTCTCCATCATTCGCCACAATCTCCTTGTCATGTGCAGAAAAACTCTTATGTCATCACCATCAATGCGCTCTGGGACTGTGAACTTCATGTTTCAGGTCGGTGAGGTCTGAGGTAGTGGGAGAAGCGAGGGGGTGGACGGATGACAGGATGATCTGTAAGTGACGGGGGGGGAGAGAAGACCGACAGTCTCCTCAGTTCAACCACAGTCACAGCCACAGTCTGCTATGTTGTCAAAGAACATAAAGACGGGTCACGGGTCAAATGTGGACACATTATGAGAGCAACCTGGAGATTTCTTAAATCAATAAGCCACTCTCCTATCACATACTTTGATGTTTATCTTGGAAACTCACCATGGAAACCAATAACACAGCGCTCTGTGTAATTGCATGAGAAAACTCTGCTGATGGCAGATTATTTAGAAGGGAGAGAGGAGGGGACATCGGAGGTGATAGGGTGGAGGTGGAGGCAGACAAATTGAGCAGCAATTACAGTAATCATCATTACAGATTTTTGTGTTTCATCTGACTAAGAATGACTAAACCTTTCTATTATGCAGCCTGGAACCAGGTGAAATTGATACATTTGTCAGCCCACCAGGGAGAGAAAGAGGAAGAAGAAGGAGGAGAAAAGCAAGAACAGGGACACTTCTTATCCCAAGACAAACATCCTATCTTCTATCTTTGTCAGGCGGGACTCAAAAAATTTGAATTCTGCATATAAAGACATGATCATACCTGATCCACCACTATAATCATCCCTGTATGTGTCTTGTGAATGGAGATCATGACAAACACACACAAACATGAGTCAGTCTCTACCAACAGATAACGAGAGAGAGTCTCAGAGTCTGGGGTTTCCACCTCTGTATTTTCATGCAAATTATAGTGATTAAACAAGCTGAATGAGAGCTTCAAACTACAAAACAGCATTTCATAAACATTATTTATAAAAATTTATGAGGCAGAAAATGTTTTTTTGTAAAAGACATTTACAGGGAAATGCCAAACGTATGATGAAGGCTGAGCACAATCAGTCCAACAAATCGTTTTGTCGATGGAAATTTGCTCAGAATTTGGCTTCAGACTACAAACATTTGACATGTTTGTAAAAAAAGTTGTGTCTAAAAGTGTATTAAGAGGAGGAAGGTTGTCTCACACATGTTGCATCATCGTTTGTTGGCGGTGCTGAAACTAACAATTTGTGTTTAGTGCCTGAGGACTTGAAAATGAGATCTCAAGGTTAAATTTTGAAATAAATAAAATTAAAAAATGTGCTGCTATGGCAACAACTAAATGTTGCATCCAGCTTAGTGAATCTGCACAGAGGATATTTCCCAATAATACACAATAGTATTAATCTCAGTTTAATATTATAACAGTTTGATTAAGTGGACAATTAAAGGGACTGTTTTTCCCATGTGGACTGTTTTGTTGTTGTGCATTCATGAAACAATGTAAGTACCCATTATTTACCCGCAAAGAACATTTCCTATTAGATTTTAAGGTTTTATCGAGTTTTACCCATTTCTAGAGGGTTAATTGGTATGATGTATTAGCTATTAGTCGATCCACTGCCATGATTCTTCATTTTTTTAGTTCAAATGTTGTTAAAATGCATATCTTACCTTTGTCATTATTCAACTCTGTTAGATTGGTGTAGTTTTAGTGAATACATTTGGTATGAAGAATAAGGGTCACTGTGTTTCACCACCCATTGCTACAATTTACTAGTATGCATCATGTAAAACTATAACTTCTTAATTATTCTTATGTTCTGTATAGAAATGCTGATGTTTTCCCATATATGTTCTATCCACAGACCACACACACAAACACATACTCGCAAATTACAACAAATACATCCCAAATGCTTACATATGGACACAGACTGAGCTGGGCATCATTTGAAATAAACCATTTGAAAGATGGCGCCTGATTTTCTTTTTAGCTATAATAGGCTTTTTGTTTAAAGGGGACAGGTCTACATCTTTAATCTGGAGCTCTACTGGGATATCTTTACATGATTTACAGTACAATAAAACGTCTTATTATCTTTATACTGATCCTTTATACAGCCCCTCGGTTCAGCTTCTGTCTGAAAAAGGCCATTTAATCTCCTGTTTCTTTAAGGCTTCCTTCTCAAATACATCTGTACATGTTCTAGCCAGAATCTGATATGAAATACGAGTGGACAATGAAAACAACACATGGAAAAACCTTAGCAACAAAGACTACAGACCAGACGGACACTTTTGGGGATGTGCAACGAGCCAACGTTAGCTGGTTGCCAAGGTAGGAAAAAAAATGTGGTGAACAAAGCGTCCAGAGCAGGCTTTTGCCTTGCAGGGAGCATTTCTACATATGTTAACCTCAAGTTTTAACATAGTTATCTAACATCATAACAGTATATAAATAACAGAAAATCAGAAAAAGCATAATATATCCCCTTTAACTGGAGTGAATGTCCGTATCGGCCACCTCAACCAGCCGAATTTAGAGTGGAAGTCTTAACCTGCGCAATAATAACTGTACTATTTAATGCTAAAAGGGACAAAGAGCAGCGATAGAAGCACACATATAAAGTCCTTAACAAATCTTAAAGTTAATGTTTTTGTACTAAACACAGCCTCTCACATTAGTGCCTACAATGATCTAATTGGACCTCGTACATTACATTAAACACATGAGGTGAGACGCTGGCACACACGTCTTAACAAGGTCACGCTCCAGCGAATCCCCCCCCTCACCATCCACTCCTCGCCACACACCCTTACCCTGATGTGGAAAAGCTCACCCACTCGTCCACATAAGGATACACTTATACTGCGATGCACAGACACATACACACAAGAGCACCAAGTTCTGGAGGGAATCGATGTTAGTATAATATTACAGTAAAACATTGCATTGATATGTTAATATGATAGGATGGATTATGCAGTTATGTTGACATTTTCTTGACTAATAGAAGTTGACCTGACTGCTATGTGATATAGGAGATGGAAAGAGCTTTGCAGTGTCTGAAAGGATTTGAATTTCATCAACTAATCACATCACTGCTTTTTACTTTGAGTATATTTGGTATTGATATTGTGCTGCCTGAGATATAATTTTCAGAGAATGTTAAAGGACAAGTTCACAGTTTTTTTTAAGTTTGTCCTAAAACAACAGTCAGGTGCCCATATGAACACTGAAACAGGTTTTGCATGCTGTGATTATATTCCCGTTCATACTGACCATTAGAAGATTCCCTCCAAACGTGTTTACTATGTAAATGATGGGGGCAAAAACAACAACAACAACAACAAAAACAGCAACCAAAAACTATATTTTTAGAAAAATGTATTTAAAAGTTTGTCTGAAGTTAATATGAGGCTTCAGCCATGTAGTTAGTCAAATAAAGTGGATATCTTCCACAGTTAGTCTTTTCAAGTCTTCTAAGGCACCTTTTCCCCTCCTTTAGATCATACAGATCTTCGAAAGGTGCTCTAGAAGCCTGAGGCACTGTTTGAAGACTTAAGGCATGCAAATTCCTAAGAGGCTGGAGCCTGGCAGACCACCCTTGGAGCGTATCCTCAGCTGCTGGTATTGTTGGCGCCACGACTAAGTTCTGTGGGCAGTAACAGACACCATCTGCAGTGGCATCAGCCACAGAAAGTAGCAACACCTAACAAAGTGCAACATCGCTTTTGTTCAAGCAGGGGAGAAGCCTCAGCAACAGCCAAAGGCCCAAGTTGGTCTGCTTGCAATAGCAAGAGACTGATAGTCCCTGGTCATCCTAGAGAGACAACTGAGGTCCCCAGACACCATTACAGCAACCAAGCAAGTGGTTTTGTTATAGCTAACTGTCCCCTGGGAAAATTGGATGGAGGATGCACAAGAAAGGAAGAGAGCCAGGTATGCAGATCTGGTAGCTGAGTGTCAGAGGAACAGGTGTAAGGCCTGCTGTGAGCCAGCTGAAGTGGGCTGCAGGGGCTTCGCAGGACAGTCTCTACACCAGGTCCTGGGACTCGTGGGGATATGTGGGCTGCAAAGAAGAAGAGCCATGAGGAACATCTTGGAAGCTGCTGAAAAGACTTCCTGTTGGCTCTGGTTGAAGAGGGGTGATGCATGGTGTGATGCACTACTTGGACACAAGTCAGGGCTTGATCACCCCCGGCTGGGTCACCCAGGTGAGGGTGATGTTAAGTCCCAAAACACCTGATGACCCCAGGTTCATCACTGATGGTGTGTCCAGGTTGCATCACAAGGTGTATTAAAGAACCACCAAAAAAACAAAACAAAACAAAACATGTGTCATGTTCATTTGGGCACCTGAATATTGTTTTTGAACTGAAAATGAGGTGCACAGAATGTAATTTGCAGGCATACTGTATCACCAAACATGGAAAACATGGGGCCAAATCTAGAAAATGATTGCGTGGCTTTTGGGGCTGCTTAACCTGTGCAAATGAGACATAAAGATAGCGTGTAATTCACAGAGCACCCGCAAAGGGTGAAATGCATCACAAACTGCGCTGTCAAGCAAATATCGTCATGGTGCACCTGTGCCATTTGCAGTCTAATTCACAAAGACCAGTGCTAATTGCCACACGTAATTAGGGTTGAGTTATTAGCGTCTTCAGATAGTTGGCGTTTACTTAAGTCTCTCTCTCTCTCTCTTCAAATCTTCAAGTTTGTGAGGCTTGAATGATATTGAAATGATATTGAATGCTATTTAGGACCAAATCTACAGTCAGACATGGGGAGGATCATGAGGGGTTGTGGGCTTATCTTGGATTTAAAAATATAAAAATAACAACGCTGACTGCTTTATTATAAACAGTTCCACCATATAAACCTGGAATGTGTGTGTAACAGCTAACCTGTAGGTGTGTAGCAAAACACAGAACATTAATTATCCAGTGATAATGAAGTTACCGCTGCTGTGCCGCATGTGTAAATGCACACAGCCTCCTTCTCAGGTTTGGAGACACACTTATTGTTTCAGCTGCTGTGTGATGCTGCAGCCAGATGTGACACACAGCCAGCTGTGGGCACCAAACAGAACATCAGTACTGGTGTTTCTTTGAAATCCCGGATACATTCAGTGACACCTGAATAACATTATTGTAAAATTCAGACATCAATCTAACATGTTTCAGATCTGCCTGAGGCACATTAATAGCTGCATTTTGACATTTCATTAGATCATGTTATAGATGCGAAATACTAGAGAAGCAAAACACATGAAAGCTGTGATTGTGGAGAACTCTGTATATGTGCAACTCTGCTAATTAAAGACATGCAATTTGAGGCTTTTGTTTTCTCTGCAGTTTTATTATGGACCAATCTGTGTGCTGAAATATAGAGAAAAGCCTGAAACACTGGAAACAGCTCCGCTTACTCAATCAGACGCAAAACGAGGGCAAATTGCTCTCAGCTGCAAGACTTCACGGGTGTGTTTGCGCCAGCATATCATTAGCGCAAAACCTTTTGTGAATAGGACCTCTAAACATGGCAGATTGTGGGTGCAAATGCAATTCACTGTACTATTAGCGGGCACAGTCCAATGTGGATTTGGCCCATACTGTATAAACAACCTAAAACGCCATAAACATGCCATCCTACACCACATTCTGTAAAACTGTCTTCTCCTGATGTGATTACGAAGTCACAATGACGCCCAACAGTCAACGAGCCGAGTATTTCATGCATGAACATGTGTATGGCAAACTCCGCTGGCTTAGTGTAGCCCAGATGGATCTTTCTAATTACCATATATTAACACACAGAGTTGAAATACCAGCAGAACCTCAGGAGACCACCACCCAACACTGCCAACTGCTCAGAGCTGGTAGCTCCAGTGGAGTGGATCTGCAGGATGGGGTGTAATGTTTCGGTCTCACACAGCAGTGGTCAGAATTGTGGTCATACCCCCATAAACCACCAGTGACAACCGTTTACATACCAACCAAATCAGCCTCCATATCAAACGCACATGTTCGAAACTGGAGGGACGGCTGTTGTGACAACCAGCAGATGTATCCTACAGGAAAAATGGCTGCGGGTAACGATGCAAGACTATGGATTTAAGTTGAAAATAGAAAGCAGGATTTGATTTTTTGTAAACTGCCTCTGTGTGCTTGACCTTTTTTTTTTTTTTAACACTCTTACACTCATGCAGGGAAGGTCAAGTCAGCTTACCTGCTGTTTTCAGATAACAACCTGCCTCACATTCACACAGCTGTACACATTCAGAGCTGGGAGCCTCTCAAACACCAGCCACAGACTTCAGCTTATCATTTAGCAGCTCCCGTGGAGCAGTTTAAGGTTTTGGAGGTGTTTCCACACTTGAGCTGATTAGCTGATTCTGAACATAAGGTCACTTCGGGGGTGTTTTTCACCTTTGTAATTTTGCTTTCACACACGAGAGAATTCTTCCAAACCACGGTGTGTTTCTGTGTATCGCTCTACATCAACAGTGCCATTTTTTTTTGTAATTTTCTACTTGCAAACACAGAAGAAAGTACAGATTACACGTCTGTTTTTGTTTTTGCCACAACTGTTTTCATTGTGAGCATCAGTCAAGTCGCATTTACTGTACAATCCACTGAAACTACACCCAGTTTTGCACTTTGCTCTCCATGCAGTTCAACACAATTATCTGTTATAGTCAGATACCACATCTCATCTTCAAATTTTGGACTTCAATACAGGATGTAGACAAAGCTGTACAAAGCTCCATAGTTCCCTAAAACATCAGGAGAACATTTACAAAACGATTGTGGGTTAGATTGCTTCAACACCTGCTGCAGACCGCATCGCATTTCATCTTTATGGGAACCCCAGATTTTTTCTTTCATTCGATCCCATTCCACTTTTTAGGACTAAATCGGAGTTCAAAAACAGTTTATAGACCAAAATACTTGTAGCATGAATAGCCTGTCATATGGAAAACGTCCTGAACACCTTTCTCAACGGCGCCACAATTTTCCTAAAAAGGAGTAGAGCTACGTCACTCATTCATTTTACTCCATCCACCTTTGTCCGGGGGTTCAAACTTGAAACCATGCAGTTACAAACCCACATTTAAAATAAATCAAATTCTGTGATGCATAATGCTGCAAAGCACTCACTCGATTAGTATTACACTTCAGTAAGACCAGCTCACTATGTATTAAAACAGTCCCTTTTGCATAATTAATGAGGCACTTGGTTCCAAGTACCAATTACGAGGGGTACAATGGCAGAGTCCAATTGAACACTGCAGCCATCTGCTCCAGAGCGCGGCTGCCTAACCAGAACAGAGGCATAAATAAAGCTAAAGCAGCAGGCCCGCATGCAGACCCAGACCAGCTGTGTTTTTGTCAATATGGAGCCATGAACAGGATGTTTCTGAGGATGCGGAGACAGGAGGGTAGAGGAAGAAGAAGAGGAAAACATGGTGAGACGAAGAGAAGGGGGAGAGGATAGAGAAAAAAAAGGAGGGAAAGAGTTACAATGAGGACATGGGAACTGTAGAGGGGGAAGTTACTGAGAGAAAAGTGGAGGAAACAAAGAAAGAAAGTTGAGCTTTTTAAGTTTGGCTTTTGAGAATGCCAAAACACTGGCGGTGTCAATTTTGCAGGTGTTGCCAAAATCAAATTATATATTTTCAGGAGGACAAAAAGCAACAAAAAAGTGCCCTTGAAACTTGAGTCAGAAACTAAACTGAAAATTGAGAATGATGTGTTTGCCAGGTTTTCTCATCATCCAATCCACGCTATCCATGTCAGAATAAACAAAAGGAAAGAACAAACATTCCAGTGAAAGAGAAAACAAACAAAAGTATAAGTATACAATCAACCAAAAAAAGGGGAACAAATAAATAACGGAATCACAAATAAAGCAGCGCCGCGTCGTCATAGCCACAGAGAGACCGGAGCAGATGAGACTACATGATGAGCCTGCATAAACAGAGGATGAAGCCAGAAGAGGAAGAAGAAGAAGAAGAAGAAAGGAGACAAGAAAATGGGAGAAATAAAAGCGTAGGATCTGTTGGGATGGATCAGTGTGTAGTTGGAATGTTTTTGACAATAAATCACTTCCTGTGAGGAAAAGTGAATGCATAAGGGGATCGGAGGAGAGAGAGGAGACAGCTGGGAGGGAGGTAGCTGAGCAAATCAGAAACATCTTTTGATTATGTCAGTCAACAAATGTCCAAGGTATATTGTAAAGCAAGCAAAACAGCGGTTGATATATACAGAAACTTGATGAGGGGGCTGCATGCGACTCGAGGGGATGATACAGTAGTTTAAATCGAGATAATCAGCCATCATCATCATCGCAGTCAGAGTGTTCAGCAGCAATCCTCTTTGTAAGCATGTCCATCAAGCAGCTGCCTTAGTCATAATACTGCTAATCCATCCAGAGCGCTGACAGCAGTGTGTTTCAATCAGCGGAAATTAAACAACGGAACGCACCAGTCATAAAATCTATTATTTGGTAACGAAGTTGGACTGTCTGCAAGCTGAGCTCCACACTGAGGCCGGCCACAGTAAACAGACTTGCAGACAATTACACCCCGAGCAGAACTGTACTATTGTGCGGCATCAGGTATTTAGACCCAAAGCGAGCTTATTATATGGATTACACAGAAGGAGCTACGCCGAGATAGTTTTTCACAAAGACATACGGCTTCACAATAGATGGTGCTGCCAACTGAGAGTCTTGTTTTCTTGCTTTTCTTTTTTTTTTTTTTGTTCGTTCTGTTGAGTCTTGGGCGGCTGCCTGGCTCAGTTTAAACAGAAACAGAAGACTGTAATAGAAACTGGCTGCTTTCTCCAAAACAAAGGCATGAAATGAAAATAGTCTAATACTCTTTTTTTCCCTTGGGTTTTTAACCATTTGTGATCAAATACTGACAGAAAATTTCTCACAGTCAGCTATGAAAAATTGTGCTTGTGCATATGATTTTTTTTTTGTCTGTGCATATGTGTATTGCTTGGGGTGATGGTGTTAAGAGCTGGATGTGTATATGTGTGTGTGTGTTTGTGTGTGGAAGATGGACTCTAATGAGCGTCCTAAACCTATTGTCTTGGCTTGATCATCATTCACTCTGATAGCCCTCTACAGCAGAACCTTGTGAGCCTTCAAAAACAGATTAATAAAAATAATTTTCTCCTCCCTCTGACAGCAGCCTGGAAGGCATTACAGCAGGGAGGCAGGCAGACCCCGGACGATCTCCAGGAGCAGGATTAGCAGCATTAACCAGACAAATTAGGGCCTCTGCGCCCTCACAAAGCCAAGAGAGAAACTCTCTTCCCGACTTTCATAAACAAATCTTCTCAAGTTGTTAATCTAACTGCTGTCCCACTTCTGAGGCCACCCGGGCTCAGCACACCCTGATCCCCCCTCCCTATTGGTTACCCAGATCAGCACGGCGGAGTCAAGGTCATGCTCACCTATTTCAAGTGATGGAAAAACAAATAAGTCAGCATAAGTGTATTGAGCAAAAATGGGTGTGAAAATAAACGACAACAACAGACATTACACGCCTTGAAAGAACAGTGCTTCATTTGTAGCCAAACTGCACTCACCCAACCTTATTTGCTTTATCAGTCAGAGTTTAAAAAACTTGCCAAGCCTTCACAGATGTGACACTGAGCAATTTTGAGCTCAGGGCCATTCTGAGCCTCATTCACATTTGCAATAAAACTCCTGTATGAGTAACGAGAGGTTGTGTTACACCACGTATCAAAGAACATAGCTAATGCCACATATCCGACCCTCCGACACTGTGGGTTCCTGGCGCCTGGAGGAGCAGGAGGTTTGTTTCAGAGAGGCTGTGAATCACAATCACTGCACCTCCGCGCTATCCATCACGGGGCAGGGCACCGAGGCTGCCGGAGCAGGGCAGAGACCTCGACCCAAATAACATCAGATAAGAAAGTATAGGACATCTCACTCGTGATGAATCACCTTGATGAAAATGTTCCCCTTCTACCTACAGGAGGTGAAGAGAGTAGAACTGTAAATAAAACTTCACTTCTCAACTGGTTTCCAATACTCCTTCATTCCCTCAGCTCATTTGTCAAATAGTGACTTTGTGTTAATAGAACGACTAATTTCAGTGATTGGTTATTGCAAACAGAGGCTCTGCTCTGACCCTGGCTGACAATAATACTACATAATTTAATGTTTATTTCCAAATCGTTGCTCACATTAGATTAAAAAGTCACACGTGTGCAAGATAGCTAAGTTGTGTCTATGTTTTTTTGTTTCAAACATAAAATTTTTGCACGTTATCGTGTAAACATTCACATTGTGACTTATTTTAGCTTCTCCTCACATAACTGTTTAGTCTTTTTCAATTTCTTCAGCTCACCCAAGCTGTTGTTTTTGCACCTAAAGGAGGACAATTGTTAAATATTTTACCAGACACAATGATGCTGCTGATAAACTCTAATTTGAGCAGTGAAATACATTCAAACCCACTGTGGGCTGTACGCCTCAGGATCCAATATTGTAGTATAATCCCATGTGGTGCAGATGAGAATGGAAAATACGTACATATAAGACTGAATGTCACTTTTTTGTTGTTTTTTTTATTATTAGAAAACATGAGTGTCATTACTATTACATTTCCATAAAACAAAAAACAGACAGAGATAGTTTTTGAGTCCTACTAAAACAGATAACACAGCTCTCAACTCTCTCCTATAAAAGAAAAGTAAATAATTGTAGACTTTGCAGTACTAACAATGAATGATGCTGAACCTAATAGATGCCACAGGCCTGAGCTATTGTTATGATTGTACTAGATAAAAATCTCACACTGACAAGAAAACACAGCTGACAAGGCTTGCTGTTTAGAAAAAAGTGAAGAGCCATTAATCAGTATCAGTCAAATGAGGACTGGAATGTAAATTTAGGGTTTATCATAAACATTCCTGAAATGACTCACGGATAGAAAAAAAAAGGTTCTACATTTGTTGCAGGAGATGCAAACACACAGCTGGATGAAATAAAAAAATCTGAATTGTGACACCTTTCATCTCCAAAGCAGCAGATTAACCCCCCCTGTAGAGAAAGATGTGTAAACAGTCGAGAATAAACCAAGAAAAACTGAGTATGATGAAGATCCTACAAGGTCGAGACAGAAGCCGGTAACACATGTAAGACATCTCCTGCCACAGCAGAAGAATGATGTTGAGATAAAGGCTGGCCTGCAGCAGTGAACCAGCGATGCAATCAAACAACGATTCTAAAACCACTTCATATTTTTTAAACATAGCCAGACTGCAGTTGATTTTCGCTATGAGGAATAATCAATCATACTTCTGAGTCACCGTCAGCATCATAAGCACCTAATGACTCTACGGGTGACAAAGTGCCTTGACAAACAACTTCAACTCCCGTCAGACAACCAGTCATGTACAACTTTTTCATTAGTCACCACATAGAACTGGTTTAACCAGCAGCACTGCAGGCCTGCATTTAGACAAACACACGCACACACATATGCATATATACCAACCCTGTCGCCAGAGGAAAACGTTGGCGTTGAACGTTTCTGCAAACCACAGAAACGTTGTGTATATATACACGTTTCGACATGTGAATTACGTATCATATCAACATTTCTACCCATTGAATAATGATGTTTTATGGTGTGACAACGCTGTGGTTAAGGTCTGGTTAGGTTTAGGCACAAAGACCACATGGTTAGGGTTAAGGAAAGATCATGGTTTGGCTTAAAATAAAAATTAAAAATAAAATAGAAACGGCTGATGTCTCACTAAAAAAAAGCCATTTTTCTCATTGGACATTGGTTTTGGTTTCCAGGTGGTCTCGAACCGTGTTCTCTGCTGATTTCCAACTTGCTGCCAACAAACTTACTAACCATCCACTTGCCCTTCCTCCTCCTATATAGGAATCAACTCATATAGATCACATGTGAACTACGTCACTTTAGAAATGTTGAGATGATACATATTTTGGAAACGTTGGTATAATACGTTTTGTAGGAATGCTGAGATGATACGTTTTGTTGACATTTTGATATGATATGTATTGTTGAAATGTTAATATGCTACGTATTTCACTTGTTGAAACGTAGATATTCAACATTTCTGTGGTTTGCAGAAACGTACAATGCCAACGTTTTATTCTGGCGACCAGGCTGTATATACACACACACTAAAAGAAGGAACAATATCAAAGGGGAAGGACTCTGTTGCTCCTCAATGTCAGGTTCCCCTCTATCAGCAGAAGAGCAGTAAGGCTTGAAACTATCTTTGGAATGACACGTATGATGCAGGAATGAAGCATTTCATATCCGGTCATGCTGCTCAGCGGGTAGTCCACCTGTAATCTAGCAGTAATCTAGTGTTGAGAATCATCAGGAGGGCATCTCTGCAGGATCTGGATGCAGTGGTCATGCTTGACTTTATCCTTCAAGCCACTTTTATGCCTGACATGCCGTGGAATGCACAGCAGTCCGTCGTTCTCACCATGAGAGGCATGACCCGCTCTCCTGACCAGTGAAAATACTATAAATAGAGTGAATTATGAATTTAAAAAGCCCATAATATCGGAGAATAATACCAGCACTTTGTTGTATTGATTCCATATCCTCTGTGTCTGTGTGAGTGCTGGATTAGCTGTGTTTACCCAGGAATGGTCTAAGTACAGTTCAAGGGCAAAGGTTTTGAGTTTAAAATAGCTGCCAGATATACACATGGTCAACATTAGCCCTCTGTGAGAAGCACATGTCTGTGTGTGTGTGTGTGTGTGTTTGAGAAAGAGTCAAATAAAGGAGAAGAAGAGAAAGAAGAAAAAAGATAGATGGGATGGATGATGACAACGATGGTGATAATGACGGGAATGGTCACTTATTCCATGATATAATTTGTTCTGGATTGATTTTATTTATGTGGTTGTATTAGAGAGGAGAGAGGAGGGAAAGACCGGGGAATCGTAGAGTGAAAACACACATACGCACACACAGTCACACATGAGTGGAGGGAGGGAGGCTGAGGATGTTGTGCTGACAGTAAAATCAACAACATGGTATTTTAAACTGCTGCGGGCAACTTTGCCTGTCAGCAGCTACAAGTGGCAGTGACGTCTCAAAATCTGTTTGAACTTCCCCCAGAAATCATGAGATGTTATGTCAGTAAGCTGCCAATAGCTCGCTGATGTGTGTGTATGTTTCCCATACTGGTCTGTGTGCTTTGGATTAAAGTGTTCTCATAGGCAAAATATCTAACACCGCGGAGGCCTGCTTTCTTTGGATCAAGCACTCATGTTTTGATTCTTCACTTCTTGATTCCCTGCCACCAAAAGTACATCAAACCAGAACTTAATTAAGACAAACAGAGGGGATCTGTAGTGTCGCAATTAAAGGTGAAAGGACTAGAATGATAATAGGCCTTTGTTAATGCTGAGGTATCATGCACATTTCCAGGTCTATATATTCTTAATTTACAAAAAATACTTATTTTTATTTATACATATTTTTATATTCAGCCTCAGCCTGAAGCTCTTTAGTCACTTTAAGCTCTCCTTCTGATGACCCCACTCTGTTCTGATTGTCCAGCTCCCCTTCAGCCAACTTCTGGCAGCTCGGGAGGCTACGTAAACAAACAGTAGTATTACCATTTCACTTCTTTTTCCTCGTTCTTTACTCAAAATGGAAACTTCTCATATACATCCAAAATGTAAGAGTGGACAACGAGTTGAACAACACACGGATGTTAGTAACAAAGACTACCGACGGACGGCCGTCTGTGGGCATGCACGAACAATCTGATGTCATCACTAGGAGGAAGAAGTAGAGGTAACTTTGCAAGTAAGGCAATCAGAGGAGGCTGAAGCCCTGGTTTTCCTCAAGCTGTTTAACATGGACATGCGACTTCATTATAGTATAAAAATCACAAAAAGCATGAAAAGTACCCTTTAAAAAAGGAGTGAATGTGCAGATGATTTTGTAATTGTGTGCTGAACCACGAGTTAAAACATAAACGATGTCACCGTTGGTCAGTTGCCAGGATCGTGTTGTGGTCTGGGAAGTTGTACTGGCAGATGGAGGACGTGTCCTCTCTACCACCCACAACTCCACAGGACTCGGCGCATAGCATGCTGGGACAAAACCTGAAGGCCCAACTCTTTTAGAAACACTCACTCAGTTGTCTCTGTGTACCCTCTAACTTCCTCATATCCTCTCCCCTGCCTTGTTCTGTTTGGCTGCCTTGCCTGCAGAATAAATAAATACACTTCAGTGTTATCGGTTTTCCATACTGCAAAGCTCCCCTGGTCGACAGAAACATGTCAAACCGCGCAAATAAATAGCTCCCCTGTAACCCAAATAGGGTAATTGCACAGATCCTGCGCCCCTGCCTGCCCTGCTCTTTTCCTGAACATGAGAACCTGCTCAGAAACTCCCACTGCCCCCACCTGGACCCGAGGACTGGAGACTGTCTGCCCCAAGCACTTTAACACCTCCACCTCCATCCACTCAGCCACCCATTTCCCCATTTCTGGTGCAAGCCGGGGGGTTCCAGTTCCCCCATACATCCCACTGATACCATGTCAAACAGTGTACAACATCAGCTCAAACGGGAACTTAATGATCCCCACAGGGAGTTACAGGGTCACTCCAAAAGCAGATAATATGTCACAGCTAAAAACATACTGTAAAACATTTATAATGGCAGAACAGTATTTGGTATTATTAAACATTCACAACAAGTTACAGTACATTACAATAAATTACAGTAAAAAAAAACTGCACAAATTGAAAATATATATAATGTAAAGTATGATGTGCTAATTGTCAGCCTATACCCAAGTAAAGCTACACAGCAGCAGTCGTAATGAGGTTGAGACAAGGAATACTCATGTACAGTATGCAAGGGGGAAAATCATTACACCTCATTACAGTTTTTTGGCGAACGCTAACACATTTCTCTTTACTGAGTTCATTTTTTCAGTTCTCTTCACCGGCACTCAGCTCGGTACAACATTTAATCTCACATCCAGAATGTACAAATACAACCCAAACACTTCATCCATATCTCAGGATCAACTCTTGTTCCAGAAAACTGTCAAAGTCTGTCTCCCAAAAACAACACTTTGTCACTCAGTACACAATGAGCTGGAAAAACATTAACAACAGGTTACAATATATATCACTATTGTCTTTGTTTTAGAAGAAAATCCCATGACAAAAAAAGAAGAAAAAAAAGAACAACACTTCTTTATTGCATGGATTGTGCAACCTTACAGTTTATATGTCAGAAATTAATTAGAAATGATGCAATATGCATTTTTTGTGTGTTGAGTAATTCCAAGAGCACAAAATGAAACTAAAATTATACCTGTAATGCAGTAAAAAACTATACATATTCACTATATGTACATGTATAGGGGAGATAAAGATGTAGAAACAGAGCAGTGCTAAACAATGTTGTCTTCTCATCCACATCACATGTCCTCTCCTGTAATACACCTGGGAAATAATCTTTTAGCTTGTCTGATCCATTCCTGCAATCCTCTGCAGATACTTTGTCCAGACATTAGGGGCCCCGGATTCATTTCAGAAGTGCAGGGGCCAAAAACTGTGTATGTGTGTGTATGTGTGTGTGTGTGTGTGTAGTTGTAGACAGACCGGAGACTCTCACTAAATTTTCGCGGAGTAACTATAGCTTGCTTGCAGCACCGGGTAGCAGTATAATTCCAAACACAAAGCAGCTAATTAGTGCTTTTGGAATTAAATAGAAACTTTTTTGTTCAATTAGCCAAAACTACAAGTTTACAGGACAGTAACACTTCTACATCTGAGTAACAGCAAGCTGGCGATAGGAATGTTAACATTGTCCTTGTGATGTGAGCAGCCATTCCCCAAATCCATATTTAACAATAAATCAGAAAAAAAAAGAAATACAGTGATTTGCAACTTAAGAAATAATGTGGGAGGAGGGTAAAGTGGGGGGGCGATGGCCTCTTAGACCCCCTACTTCCGGCACTCTCGCCAGATATTCAGCATTCATTGCGTCCAAGAGGAACATGTGATCATGTTGCTGGTGGTCATAAACCTCCCACCTCCATGAGGGAAAATAATTCCTCTACAGGCTTGAGGAATGTAGAATAAAGTTGAATAACACATTTAAAAAATGTTCTGGATTAACCTCATCTGCCCTCTTTCAGGTCATCAAGGGATTAAATGAGGTTTTGTATGAACCAGTGAGGAGTTTATGTATTTTTATTTCTCTCTTTCTTTTTAGAAAGAAAGAAAAAATGTCTGTCTAATTACCAGTAAGTTTGTATTATGGTTTGGTTTTTCAACGTATATTTAACAGTTTTGACAATAGTATGTAAGCATGTGAAAAATGGACTGTAAATACACAGAGGTCTGGTGGTGGTTGAGTTTGAGTTAGAAAACAGTTTATAAATGTTGAAAGATTTTGGTCATTGGATGCATTTTCATTCATTCAACCGTTATTTAAACGGGGTGGTCCGATGACAGCAGGGATTTTCTCTTTTGTACAGGTGCACTGTTTACACAGGACAATAAAAACAAAAATGTCACAAGTAATAACAAACATTCAGACATCTATGAAATTTCTTTGTGCCAAAACAATGAAAATGATCCACAGTTTAGTCAACATTGACCTCTGTTTTGCTAACTGTTTAGAAATTTTAGAACATGAACTCAGTATTGAGTAACGCATGTTAAACAAATGTTAAAAAAAACTATAAAAAATATTACGATGTGTACATTTTATGAGCTACATAAAGTGTAATATTTGTGTATGTATATAAGAACGTGCAAGTTTGCATTATGGTTACATTACTGAGGTGTCAGCTGCAGTTTAATGTAAATAAAATGTGTGTAAAGACATCCAGCACACAGACCTTTAACCTCGACCTTTCTTTAACCTGCGCCGGAACCCAAAACTCACACCCACAATCTCTCCCCCCTGAAAACAGCTTCTCTTACCTCTGGATGCAACGGTAAACAGAGGGATGTTTTCCCCCCTCTCGTGATATTCAATAGGTTCGGTGGAGATAAACTGTGGGACACAGTAGTTGTGCGCACCAGGCTCAGAGCTGTTTAACTCTCTGACCTCCTCTATATGACCCCAGAGGCCGCAGTAACGTAGGTCTGCTCCACTGGACTTCTGTGGGAGAGAGAGGGATCATTTACCTTCATGGGAAGACTACTCTGTGTGTGTGTGTGTGTGTGTGTGTGAACGAGAGTGAGAATCAGGATGCTCTTCAGTTCAAGCTAAGGAAATGAAAAGTGTTTTCAAATGTTTTCACAACCTGGGACAGTTTAAGGACCTTGCTAATCACTACCAGACATCCAAAAACTTATTTTGACACGATCCCACCACCCTAATGGAGAGACACCTACACACTGGTACAGTATAACCCTGTACTGTATGAAACCAGAGTTTACCAATGCAAAACTATCTCATTCACAAATCTGGTTTTGATGAAAATAGTCAAAATTGGCTAACTTAGATTTTCATAACCGGAGCCAGCGTGTAATATAATATGAACTTCTGTACAGTATCTCGACCAGCAGCTGAATATAGCTACATGCATTTCCTCCATCATGACTCAAACATAAAGGAGCCCCTTGAATCTCATTTATACCAGCATCTAATCCGGCCTCTCCCCTGGCTCTTATGAATATTTATGCCTTCCAGTGTGTTTAGAACAGAGTCTTACACCGATCACTGGGGGCATGTCCGAGACGTGTAATTGTTTCCATTCCCGTTCACGGTGTTTACATTAAAGAGCTTTGCCAGCAAAATAAATGTTTTCTAGACATGTAAACACAACAGGCTGGTGGCGGCGAGGATGGTGCAGCATTAGTGTAATTACATGAAGTTTGTACACAGTAGTAAAATATATTTATATATAGTAGATAATTCAAGCAAAGTCCCAAATTTGGACTAAATTCTGCTCACTGTAGTGGCCAGAGGATGTCACCATGCGCTCTTGGTAGCATCTATTATAGGATTAACTAATACATTTGCTGAGGTCATAGTGTGTGCCTGCAGACAGCCTGAAGCACTTCCATGTTCCTCTTTGCATCAGCATGAACTTCCTGACTCCCCACTGGATCTCCATGTTATAGAAAACCAACATTACAGCACAGCAGACTTTTCACTTACGAAAGACGCCTTCTGGTATTGTTGTTGTTATTGTACATTAACAGTTGTGCAATGAAACTATGTGCATTTAGTTAAGTGCTGCACTTTAATACAATATTTAGATACTTGACTGTTATTTTTGTGTCTATTTCCCACTATTTTATACTTTCATTGCACTACATTTAAGTGGTTCTCCATTAGCAGCTATAGTTACTTGTTACTTTGCATACAAAAACACATGGTCAGCTTATACAATAGGATGCTTTCTTATTGAGTAAACTAGTGTGTCTGAAACATTTCCTGTCCTATCCTTTTGGAAGCAAAAAACCCTCTTGTTTAGTTATTGTTCCTTTAAAAATTAGACTCATTCAACTTAGGATGCACTGCACAGTTTCCTCCCCGGTCATGCCTGCCTCATTCGCAACGGCTCTATGCCCCTCTAGAGGATCCCGCCCCCCAATTTGAGAACCGCTGAATAAACTACCCATGTAATATATTGTAATATATCTCCGGGAGAGGCTATTTGTCTGCATGGCAAGGACTTTAAATGCATTTTTTAGTGACAATACCTTTGTAAGACTGATATTTTAAATAGTGGTATTGCTATATCTACTTAAGTAAAGGTTACTTTTGCTATGAATGTACATTATAAACCTAAAATATCTGAGTGAGTTTAAAAATCAGGTTAGAAAAAACATGTTACATTTTGTTTCATATTTCCCATTCAAAATTAGGCCTTCTTCTGTTTTTGGCAGGCGGTTGTCCTGCACTGATCACTCTGCGCCTCCTACCAACCCAGCGCCACCACCCCCCACCTTGCCCCCTTTAGTGGCACACCCACCTCTAAAAGCTTTTTTAATTATGGCAGCCATTAAAGCAAAGCTGGCTCTGGGCTCTGACTGATGGTTGTGTATGCACCCCTGCTCCTTTGAGGCAGCCACATGCTTACATGCACTTATACTGTATATGACCACACATATACAGCACATACAAAAGACATGCAGGCGAATGCACTCGTAGACACAAAATGCTTTGACCAGACAACCAAACTGCCTCCAGTGGCATTAAATCTGTCGAATCATCTTTTTTTTTTTTAAAAGTCTGCAAAGGAGGAGATGGTGGCGTGCCCTCATCTACTCAAGTGAAAGGAAAAGGACAGTGAGAGAGTGCAAGATGAAGAGAGGCAGAGAGGAAGACAGAAGAGGAGAAAGGGCAGGGGGGGGGAAGCAAAGCTATAAAACACACTTTCCATGTGTCTCCCTAAAGCGGAGGTGTGTGTCTACGACTAGATTGTTCACATAAAAAACTGTGCTAAAAAATAAATGCAGGGCTAAAGATAGAAAGGGCAGCACGGCAGACTAGATGACTCATCCATTGAAAACAGATAAGTACACTTCAATTATTGATTCCCTATCATAAAGAAAAAATGAAAATGATGACATCATGCGCTTGATGAGCTGCACTGCTGTGGTCTGAATGTAACGAGGGAGACCTACAGCAAGCTTGAGTGCCTCAGAGCCAGGCAGCTACAAGAACATTTACAAGTGCAAGTGCTCCCAGGCTGCTTGTACCTGTGTGAATGTGTCTGTGTTTATAGGATCCCAAAGCCGTCTGGCCTGAATGAGACACTAATCTAATTGTCACTGTTCTAAGAGACGTATTCGACCCCGGGGCTTCGCGGGGTCACGCTCGCTTCCTGTTTGGACCAATGGGGAGGCTCCATCAGTGGTCTGACAGGCTGCTACAGCCGCTCTCAGGTTACACCGCATGGGTCTGGGAGCCACAGTGCTCCCAGGGGTAGTTTTTGGAGGTGTCCATATGTGATGTGTGGATGTAGGGTGGGGTTCTGGGAGGATCAGCCACACAGAGTTGCAACCCTACTCACTTCAAAGGGTCCCTGTCCCTTCGTATCCCTGAGGGCACCCTGCTGTTTTCCCTCCATTGCATCCCCCAATCGGCCGGCCCACCTCACAATGGCGGATGACGCAGGTCCCGCTCTAAAGGCCTTGAAGTCGGACACCTTCCCAACAGCCCCGCCTGATGACCTTCCCTGTGTCTCTGATGCTCAGAGCATCCAAGCTGATGGTGACTCCACTTTGATCTCCACCCCCCACCCCCCAAAAAACAGTGTAACTCGAGGACGCCACATCAGGACCACAAGACTCCCTCCCGTATAACCATATAGACCATATGGAACAAGCTGCTGTGGCTACACTATCTTTAAAAGGACACTCGTATATTATATATAGGTTGAAACATATTGCAGGCCACTCTGTTATCAGGGTGGAGGACAAAAGAAGAAGAAGCTACAATGGCTGCAACAAAGCTTCACCTGTTCTCTGGGTTATAATTATGCATGTGAGAGAGTCTGGTGACTGATGATCCTTTAAAAGGTGAGATGAAAGATGTCCATTATGTGATGACATTTGATGATGACCTTTAGATTTTGTTTAGTGTTTTAAGTGCATTTGTTCCCCCCCCCTCTCATCATTTTTTTCTGCAATGCAGCCAGTATTTTCAAGGTTTAGAGTACTCTTCTAGTTCTAAAAAATGCATTTACTTTCGATTAATTCTTGCACAGGATGAAAAACAATTTCCACAGAACAAGATATCCCATCGTTGTAAATTAGGGATCTTCATTTTAATACGACAAAGTTTGTTTTATTGATGTTTTATTGCGACCAGTAACGGCATCGCAGGATGAGAGAAAATGTAGACCAGACTTAGAAGTTAATGGGCCATTACTCTAAATACCACTCATATTCTCCCTTAATCTCACACTTCTCCTGTGATGGATACGTTAAGCAGACCAAACCACCGAAAAAGCCTTCATTAGGGAACAGTGGAGCATGACCTCGTGGCACAGCTTCTATTTTTCTCTGTTGCTTAACCAATACTGATGGCCATCACTCATGCTGATTAAGTAGACCTCAGTGTTAATAGATTTGTTACAGAGGGGCTTCAGACAAAAGTACAAATGTGTTCAGGCTGAGCCCCTAAGGTGCACCGCCGAGATGCATGGCTCCGTTAACAGTCCAGGAAATGTTTATGAGCGGACCAACTGGCTTGTTTAAGGTCAAGGGTTATATAAAAAGCCAGATTGGTTTAAACTGTGTCATTTGATAGACACTAGAGAGAATTTGAATGATCCCCATCATGCCTCTCAGTGGGAAATCCTAAGCTGGCTCTCTGGGCTCCTGGAGATGTTTATTTTTAGTATTAGAGGGAGTTTAAACATTTTAGGCAGAGGGAAGGTGCCAAGGCTGAAATCCACTGGTGTTAAGACTGAGTCACTCTCACCCCCCTCCATGTTTCCAAAACCCAAACAAACAGCAATGCGGCACTGAGCCACTAACACCTTTGGACACGCCTGGACCCAAACATGAGCTGTGGACGTGTCAGCAGGCAGGGACTCACAACTGATCAGAGGGACATGAGCAGATGACAACACGTCCAGGATGGAAATAGTTCTCAGATTACGGAGGAGATCAGGTGTCAATGCAAGCATAGATCTACTGTACTGTCCTCTTTAATAAATACCACCGTACTTGCTTTCAACACTTAAAAAGAATTGGCACATTGTGACTGCAAGTTGCAAGTTGGTTTTGTTGTTTGGTAAGGAATCTTTTGTAATCTTAACGGAAGCATTTTTGACATTTTCCGGTGCGTTTTCTAAAAGTTGTATGAATCTGAAAGGCTTACAGAGGAACATTTAACTTTTAACACTTTGCTTTCTATGTCTTTCTCTTATCTGAGCATGAGAAAAGCAGTGAACAACAAAGAATAACTGAGGGAAATATGCAAGAATAAATACATTAAATCAGTCACTAAATAAAGAGGAAACAAGACTAACAGTTTGCTGTCATGCTAGTCGACCTAAATACATAATAGTTTGATGGATGGAATAGAGACATCTTTGCTTATTCTAACTACTACTGAGGTAAAAAATAAAAAAAATGAAGTGTAGTTCCAGATAAGGCCATTTTAGGACATGTCACTCTCAGCCTGACAGGCTCAGCTCTACTTTGTCAGATTGGCTCAACCCTACAGTATAAAGCTTTGGCAAAAGTTAAAAGGAGTTTTTTTCCCCCTTTTTTTTTTTCTATGGTTGAATTTCTCTTATTTCTTTCTGCTTTAATCTTCTTCATCACCTCCACTTTCTCAAAGTTCACAAATACCGACTTCACCATATCTGAGCAAAATTACCTCTTTTTTTCTTCCTCCTGTTGGCTTTACTTCATCACCACCAGCATCTTTACACTCCAGGGAGATCCTGTCCTGTCTCCTCTCTATGCTTAACGAGGATGCTTCACATCTATAGGGTCTAATCTACTACCAAGTCTAATTCAATCAAATGTATTCATCACGCTAGACAGCAATTTTTCCTTATTGAATTATCAGTCTAAGCTGAACTTTGGAGATGAACGCTTACCATAGCATGTTAATACACCTACAACTGGCACGTTTACATTCATGTTAACAGCTGATATTATATTACTGATGTTTAAAGTGAAACATTAAGCATTTTTCATGATGGACAAGTAGGAATGCTGACCTGTTGGTGACGCTTGGTGAAAATTAGAGAGGAAAGTCTTCATCCTCTGGGGACAATGAATGTTTTTACCAAATATTCATAACAAGATATTTCACTCAGGTTGAAGGTGTTGGACTATCAGACCCGGCCGGCGTGCCTTTCCTACAGCCACTATACGAGTGTGTCTAAAAAGATTTGGAGGAACATTTGGATAGAAACAGCCTCTGTGTCTGGAAGTAATCCACTCCTCTTCAATAAGGAAAATAATAAAGCTGACAAGTCCCAAATGTGTATCCTTTCCCTCCTGCAACTCAATTAACCCTCTGTGGTGCCTTTTAAAGTTTATATCAGATCTCAAAGAGATGGAGAGATACAATTGAGAAAACATACACAGTAAATACAGTGCAGAGACCATTTATGACTTAATGATTAAGCAGTTGATAGAGCATATTGGTGATTAATTTGAGAAGAGAGAGGAAATGAAACAAAAAGAAAAAGGGGGATCTCTGTGTGTTATTAATGGAGCTTGAGTGTATTGATCTCTCCAGAGCTGCAGATTTGATTCTCCTCCATCCATCCAGATCTACATTTAAACCTCCCCTTCGTCCCTCGATCCCCTATTTGTCTAGTGCCAGCATCTGTCATCACTCTTGCTTCCCTCCTGACCTGTTCTGTTATTGTGCCCAGTCCTCTGCTCAAGAAAGACATTGATTAGCAGAGGACACGATGACTGACGACACTGTCACAGAGCAGCTCATGGAGATTCAATCAGTCCATTGTTAGCTTGAAGTGCCTCATATATTTATATCTCTGAAGATTAGAGATTAAGACTGCGGAGGAAAAAAAGGATGAGGACAGAAAGATAGAAAAACAAAGTAACTGCTGGTGTTCATCTGCTACTTTTAAAGGACCGGTGTAGGATTTAGTGGCATCTAGCGGTGAGGTTGCAGATTGCAACCAAATGAATACACCTCTACTTCCATGCATGTAGAAGAACCTGCGGTGGCCGCAAAACTCACGAAAAACGTGAAAGGCCCTCTCAGAGTCAGTGTTCGATTTGTCCATTCTGGGCTACTGTAGAAACATGGCGGTGCAACATGGCGAACTCCGTGGAGGGGGACCCGCTCCAATATGTAGATATAAAGGGCTCATTCTAGGCTAACGAAAACATAACGATTCTTATTTTCATGGGATTATACACTAATTAAAACATACTTATGAATATT
Organism: Thunnus maccoyii; assembly: GCF_910596095.1. Classification (NCBI taxonomy): domain Eukaryota; kingdom Metazoa; phylum Chordata; class Actinopteri; order Scombriformes; family Scombridae; genus Thunnus; species Thunnus maccoyii. The sequence continues at coordinate 23,392,183 of NC_056550.1, forward strand.
TTATTCCATTTCTGCCAAGTCTGTTCCACTAGATGCCACTAAATTCTACACACTAGTCCTTAAAAGTCATTTTTTTACCTTCCCACTGTTACTGTTTTTTCAACATACAGATGGTATTTTATACTGAGCCACACTGAAACAAGATAGAGATTGAAATATGTTCCAGACTTGAAGCTTGATACTATCTGTGTGTCCTAAACCAGGAACACCAGCCAGAAATAGACACTTTCCATCCAGCTGATGTGATTCTGACAAAAAAAGCCAAAGTCAGCAAACAAACACTGACACAACACCTTGTTCATGCTGTCAGACATCTGTCTCTCTCTCTCATGTTTGATGGATGGTTATTGATATCAATGCAGGAGAAGTCTGAGCAGAGCCAGAGCTGTTCAGTGGCTCCGACGGGGTTTCCTTTGATTATATCGTCCCCTAGTGGCTGATAGTGTTTATAATTATACTGCTCTCTGCTATCTCTCACACAGTAGACTGCAGTTGTTGCAGCTCAACAAGCACATCTGTATCACATATGAATTTGCACTCTGAGAAAAATTTACAAACATAAATAATCTGCAAAATGAGTAAAAATGCAAACAAAATGAAGAATTGATGCTCTCTGTGTGTTGAAGCCTATTTGGGGTTTTATGAAGGCTCTGTTCACCCCAAAAACATATTTTTCCACTTCACTCTAATCATGTCTAGTCATGCAAATAATTTTGGTTTTATCTTGGCTGGTTTTAAGATATAAATGAGTGTAATTCTGTTTGTGCGGTTGAAAGCTTTAAAAAAACTACACTTTTAAAAAATCCACCCGTAAAGTGATTTCTCAGAAACAATGCCATAGTTACTCTGGAAGATCCAGAGATTTTCACTGTAAACCATTTTCATTGGAACTACTTTCTGCAGAAGAAATAGACCAAGCTCCACTACCCTAATAGACTTTAACTGACATCACCTGTATCATTACTGTTAGTGCCTGAGTGCAGGAGGGTTTAAGGGCTCTTAACAATGTCTGAAGAACAGAACAGCACTTAGTAGTTTGTTGTTGACTCAGTGGTCATAAGAAAAACTTTGCTGTTAGACGTAATTTGACATTCTTGGAATGTCATCATGCCATCATAAGACAAAAAAGTGCACATAGTGCTGGTTAGTGACATGTGGGCATTCTGACACCTTTTATGTTTCATTTATTTTGTTGTTGTTGTTTTTTTTTTATGATGCAGACTTCCCCCGTCATCGCCACTTTAACGCCACAGCACTTTGCACTGTGGGCTATTCCCTTGTGCAAAGTCTGCAGAGTTGCAGGCTTAATAAAACTGTGCATAAATGGCTCAAAAAGTAAACCAGATTACACTTGAACGTTTGGTGATTTAATAGTGGGACAGTCCTTAATTACCATTTGTTCTTTCTTTTAATTTAACAGTTTAATTAACAGCGTGTTCTTGGAAAACTGTTTTTTTGGAAAGGGATGCTGTTACATTTTTAATTTTCAAAGCTACAAGCACCACAAACTAAATGGAATTATGGTCCTTTGTTATAGGGTGGCAGACGAAATCGATATAGAGATAGATCTCTCCAAACCTGAATAAAAAAAACAAAACAAAACTATCTGCATGACTAAATACAACCTGAAAATAACTTTATTTGACATTTAGGTGAATTGACCATTTAAATGACTTCACCCATCCATTAATGCCACCACAACTGAAGCTTTGCCTCCATCTTAAAGGGTGCAGAAGTGGAAAAGAGACACTAGATGGCAGCCAACACTCATCTTTCAACCCGGCGGTCCGGGTCTCTGACATCTCACCAGGCTGTCTGTTGCCTGCAGCTCCTCATTCAAACTGAATTATACTGTGAAATAGGATTACGTGTCAAGCAATGCAATGATTGAGCACAATTGTTGGAGTTTGGCAGGAGAATGGAATAAAAAGGAAATATACAAACACGCATTCGTATTTGTCATGTTGATGTGAGTCGTCTGTGAAACGAGATTAAGATAAGTCGATTCTGGGTGTCAAATAATGGGTATCTTAGCATCCACACTGCTTTTTTATTTTTTTTCAAGTGAGTAAAAAATAGCAACCGCTTGTCGGGCTGCTCCCCAGAGAGTGTACAGACTGAGTTACGGCCCTATAATTATGTGCAGGAGTGAAAGTATGTGTGTATGAATGAACGTGCTCCGTTTTAAAAGGCGTTTTATTATGGTTGCTGTTTCTTCAGATTGTGGGCCAGGGAGCGGATCTCCCTTTATAGGTTGCTGTTTCCTCTCCCAGAGAGCTCCCTGGTACCCTGGGCAACTGAAGAGGCTGGCTCGAATTATACAGAGACACGTTTAGCGTCTGAAATAATCTAATAAAAAAAGAGAGAGAGAGAGAGAGGGAGAGAGATCAAGAAACCTCCTAAATCGATGAGCTCATTCCCATCTTTCATCAGCGTCTCCTGCATCGTAATGAGCAGTGAATCTGTATGTGTGCACACAGTCAGATAGGTGGAAAAGAGCAATCGTCTTGACTTTCCTTGCACCCAAACCCTTTGATGTCTCAGTCACACTGGATTGACAGGGCCTCTCCACAGGCCTCGTCTCCTCCGGTGACCCCTTAGCTCTGACCTTACAACTTCAGGGGTCGGGGTCCGTCAGCATTAGGTCTGTTGAGCCAATTAACCTCTGAACTGAGATCAATTAACCCCTTTACAGCAGCACAAGCAGATAAAACCACATGCATTATTAGCAGAAAAAAAAAAACATTAGATCAAAAGATTTAAAACGGGTTGATCCGAGGCAAAATAACATTGTTAGAAAAGGTTCTGACCTGGAGACAGAGAGATACAGACCTCTTCTGTGCTGCCTGTCAGATAGATGATACTTCCAGAGAAAGAACAGCAAGGGGAAAGACTGAGAGGGATGGACAGAGAAAGTAAAGCTCATCTATCAGTCCAAATAAGGAGAAATGGAGCCGTTGGGAGCCAGGGGACCTCCGTAGTGATATCTTGCATTTCAGTCCATTAACCTGCTCCTAATGAACTGTGTGTTATTGGGGAAAGTCTTTATTAATCACACCCCACTGAGGTGACGGTCACTGGTTTATCGGTGCTCACCGTGAACGTCGATACTCTTCAGCAGGGATCCAGATCACTGACTGGTCTGTGTGGGGGGTGGGGGGGAGGGGAGGGGGTGGGGTGAGGGACAGGCCTGAACCTGATGTGACAGCATGCATGAGGATCAGACTTTGAGTAGCTGCAAACCTGAGCTCAAATGATACCATAGGACATAGGAGTCGTGTTTGTTGTGACAAGCGTGGTGCGAAAACAGACCCAGTCTTCCCCCAATCAATGACTTTCACCCTCCCACAGTGATGATTATGTTTAATGACAGGCTCGGTGATGAGAAATGCCCACAAAGTTGTCATCAGATTATCGAGGTCTGTTCTGGGGTTGAACAAACTCATGTCAGAAATATTGGTGAGGGATTGGACAGGAGAGACACTCGTACAAGTGGAACAGATGTTTATTGTTGTTTGACTACCGGTCGTTTATTTTAATTGCTCTTTATTTTGATTGCATGTGAAAATGAATTGAACGGATGGGATTAGGAAAAAAAAGGAGAAAGAGGGAGATTGCCGGATAGGTGGAGAGAGATGGAGATAAGGGGGGGTGGAGGGGGGGGCGAAAGAGAGAGAAAGGAGATTCAATGATGAGAGGAAGAGGGGGAGAGGCAGAGAGAGAGAGAGAGAGAGAGAGAGAGAGAGAGAGAGAGAGAGAGAGAGAGAGAGAGAGAGAGAGAGAGAATAGAAACTGTTAAACTGTTCGCTCTTCCCAGTCTCAGCATCGCTCAGTTTCTGCAGGAGGCTGCAGCTCCATCCCTATAGGACATCCATTGGCACCGATGACAAGATATGATCTACCCACTTCCCAGTTAACCCGTTTCACTCTGAGCTGGGATCTCTTTATTTCTCTGCATGGATAATAACAGCCTACCGCATATTCATGGATTTCTCATACCACTACTAATTTGACTCAAACCCGGGAAAAGACAAAAAAGGAGGGGACTCCAAGTGGTTTATAGGTTTGTGGAAGCAGCACTTCAGCCTGCCTTGGACATGGGACCGTGCGTCAGCCGAGAGGGATCCGGTGCCGGAGGAAAAGCATCTTCCTGAAGGAGGAAAAGCCCGTCTGCGGGAGTTTTTTAAAAAAATTTTCTTTCTCTTTTTTTTTTGCAACCGGAGAGGGGGAGCTGTGGGTTTTACGCGCCGGAATGATGCGTCCCAACCGCGGCTTCATCCTGCTTCTCCTCAACGGGACCGCTTGTTTGGTAAGAAACGAGTGGGAGTGGGAGGGAAAGTCACACTGGGGGGTCTTTATGCATTTTGCTCTAAATGGCCTTATATTAGCCAGGTAACACCTCGTACCTGCGTCATGAGGTACGGTGAGGTGTCTGCTCCCCATTTGCGCCAAAAACTTCCAAACTCGGTCATACAAGTGCACCAAATTTGTATGTTGAAACATGTGGGAACGGTAACTGATAGCTAAGGTGATGCTGGTCAAAATGATAAATTACCAGATGTTCAGATCATTTGTGCATCTCGCAGAGCTGCAGAGATAATTCTCGTCTGTTGTGTTATTTTCGTTGCGTTCAAACGTATTTTTGGAGATCTGTGTTTTATATTATTTCACTATTATAATTCCTAAGACAGTAATATTCACTTTGACCCTGCTCGGCTGAGGTACGGCGGGTGCACTATCACTATTCCCAGCGGACACTCGTGCTGGCAGCATGCAGAGCGCACCGCGCCGTCGGTGTCCAACACCAGTCTATTTCTACTCTGTGCGTATTTTGAGTCACATCAGTCTTTTAAGCTGTCACTCTTTTTATATTATTGGATCAATTGAAAGTGAGTAACACAATTAAGCAGAAAAATTACACCAAAAGTGCACATCCATGATAAATAAATGAACTGCAAGCAGGTGTAACCTTTTAACTAGTGCAAGAGAAGAAACAAAACAGAAAAAAATAATTTAGAAGCTTAGATCAGTGTGATAAATATATATTTTTCATCCATTAGCTTCTGTCATCCAACCAAACTGCAAAAAAAGTTGGTTTACCCTCCATTAGCTCACATATTTAGCTTTAAAATTGAGTTGTTTAATCTAAGAGTGCAGTTTAACTCCACTAGACACTACAGACACATATCTTCTCAGTCTTTTTTTTTAATGACACTCATTAGCTACACACAGCTGCTCCAAAATGGTTTTGCTGTATGGAAGATCTGGAGGTTGGAATACTTTTTCATGTCAAAGATCGACAGAAAGACGAGACAAGCGGTGCTGTTTTTGGAAATTCTTTACTCTGAGGACTATCACTTTACAGCAATGTCAGATATTAAATACAGAATTTGTACTGTACGTGGGGGAGATGACTTTGAAGTGAGTGAGTCATTTTCTATTCTTTATTTGAGCTAACTAATAATAAATGAAGTAATACTAAGTATATATTTTCCATAGTACGTTCCTGTGGGCCTAAAACACCAGATGTGTGACATGAACTGTTTCTGTAGCCTTAATGAATGCTTCCAAAATTACATAACCTTACAATCAAATCTGAATCACCCACTCTTCTTTCCATGTGTGTTTGCAAATTTATTAAAAAGCAGCCCGTTAATGAGAAATCATCTCTTGATTCACATGAGAAAACTTGAAAACATCCTTCTGCTCGGAAACCCTCTGGGCTGAGAAGCTCACTCATCACAGGACCCAGGAAATGAGAGCGAGCTCCAAAAAAAAAAAAAAAAAACATAAGTGCAGTTGAAATATTCAAGTGAGGTTGAGTGCTTGTTTGATGCACCCGTTTATGTCGGCGTCTCTTCAAGAATGACCTTACGGTTTTCCTATTAAGGTGTTATTCAGGTGCGTTGACTTAAGTAATGGCCCTTTTGGTGATTCGAGGTCTAACAGGCATTTGTTGTAATGAACTAAACACACCCAGATTTACTTAGATGAGACAGAGCAGTTCTCTGAGGAAGAAGAGACCACACGCTGACTTAAAATATGGGGAATGAATGCCTTTTCAGCCGCTGTATAACTAGATACAAGAGTGCTGGATAATAGGCTTAAGACTCACTCTTATGTTGTCTTGGTTCTGGGAGCATTTTGTGAGCTGCAGGGCTACAGCCTATCGTAACCCAGAAGGTCTGTGGCTAATGATAATGAAATTAATTGGAGCTTTTTCTCCCCCTCTCCAGACCATGTATCTATGAAAAACGTACATGACATCCCTCAGCAGGAGATCTTGGGTAATTCATTAGCCCCGTGACATTGATAAATTATGGAGCAATTCATAAATTAAGTAACTTTTTACTATGCAACAGAGCGGTGATTAATCAACTTATAAGCCTACTATGCATTAAAAATTCGATTTGGATGATTTTCTGTTGTAATAGCTCCGCAATTCTCAAAGAGGGTTTAGGTCTCCAGGGACCTTTTGTTAATGGCAACTAATATACTTTAGATGACTGTTAACACAAGGTGCCACTGTTGTGGTTTAAATGATGAATGATAGGTTTCAAATGTTAATTATTCTCTGTATTTGAATGAAGGGTTATGAATAATATAAACCATCTCAGTTATGTAATTGACTGCTTGAGAAATTATGTTTATTTTTGGCAGCGGTTCGAGTTATTCTTCATGTGACGCTCAGCAAGCAGACTGGATTTGTTTCACTTAACTAAATGGCTAATGTGCATATATCAAGAGACTAATCTGTGGAAAATTTAAGGAGGATGTTTTGACATTTAGTGTCCTTTCACTGTCATTGTGATTAGTGGTCAGTTGTTGGTCAAGCAGCGCCAAGATGTGCAAATTACAATCTTTGTAAGGACAAAATTCACCATTAAACAGATACGGCAGATGACAGGTGAAGTGTGCTAACACCATCAGCAGAAGGGAAAGACAGGTGCCTATAGAAGATAAGTTGACACATTGGAAATAGAAAGAGCAGACACAGATTGGTGTAAAGATGAAAGAAACAAGAGGAAGTGAGAGGAGGTGTAGATAAGTGCTAAAAAAAAAAATAATGAGTTAAACATCTGCCTCAGAGGTTTATGCTCCAAGTTGACAGTCATCATAATTTCTTTCTCCGTTTTGCACAAAAACATCCAAGAAAATACACTTACTGTAATCCACACATAATTACAGCTGCAGCAGTGTGCCTGAACCATGCACAGCACACAAGGTTGACAATCTGAATCCCCCAGACCAGCCAGTGAAATCTGGGAGGGGTGAGGTGAATGAGACTCTTCCTCAACAATCTGAATAACTACCAATAAAGAATGAAGTGCCCTCGCACGGGGCATTGAACTCAACAGCTCTAGTGAACAAAATGCATTCTCCCCTCTGCAATTATTCCAAAATCACTCCACTTTCCCTAGAAATAAGATTGAGGTCTATTCAACATGCCTTTTTTGAGTGTTATTTTAAATAGGTACATTTTTTAACTCAATTAAAATGTTCCTCACTCAACACTCGAACGAGAGGACATAAAATAAACACCTGCGCCTAAATACACGTGCGAACCCACAAAACAGCTTATTTATTCAAGGAATTCTGACCTTGCATGTGCTGTAACCTTCACGTGGAGTTCGCTGGGGATACAGGAGCGCTGCTCTTCATATATACGCTCACGCTGAGCTCACAGCTGCTCTTTCACACAAGATTTTTCTAGAAGGGATGAACGTCAGGTAGCCTCTCTGTGGCCATGAGAGACAGGACCGCTTTATACTCCCTCTGATTGCTTTCAGTGCAGACGCAGACACCGGCCATCATGCTTGATAACTGAATTTCACCTCTGTAGCTGTGCACAGAATGTCACTTTTCGCAGATTGAATTTCAGCGAAGACATTTCATACATATTCCAAGGTTTATGTGTCACATTCGTCTCCGCGCAGGTACATAGGTAATTCAGAAATATAAAGAAAACATGACACATCCATGAATTCACATTGAAAAAATTATGATCTTGCGCAGTTTTCCATTTCTAAACTTTTATCATCGCCCTCCATTCGACTTTGCCGTGAGCAAGGAAGCACTTATTTTACACGGCTTGTCAATTCAAAACAAATTATGTTCTTACGACGAAGCCTTCACAAAGCCAAAATCCCCTTTTATAACAAAGACAAGTTGAGCAGTACAAAAACAGCAACGGGCCACTTGAATCATAACATAGCACTACAACAACCGAGAAAACACAAGGCATAAAAAAAATCCAAGAAAAACTGCTTGTAGTTTGCCTGGAGACACCATGAGACAGCATGGTGCAACAATGCACTAACACACACTGTGCAAAGATTTGTGTGTGAGGTTAAAAAGCAGAGGCTATCTGACGCTAATTCTAACCACATCAGACTCCTCTCTCCCTTTTGGCCTGTCATAAAGTCTTAGATTCATGTTTCTTAGATACCTGTCCTCCTCGCAGGGTTGCTGACCTTGTCCACCCAGATACATCCCCGGCTAAGCAGAGATACCACCTTAATCCTGAGAAAACAAATGGAAAGAACATCACTGTCTGATGCAGCATACAGTATATTGCATACAGACACAAATGTGAGACAGCAGCAGCAGACTGAATACAAATTTTTTTTTTTTTTTTTTGCTTTCTCGCTCCTCTTGAGTCTTCCTTTTTTTTTTTGCCATCATTGTCGAAATCTGCATGTCAGAGCTCATAAGCTTCCACTCACCACCTCACATCCCTCTTCATGTCTCCCACACAGACGCCGGAAACACAAAACTCATTACTGTCAAAATTTCTATCTTAAGGGAGGGTTTGGCTGTAACTGCAGACAGAACAGTTCATAATGCTGATGACATCTGTCCTGTAGTTTTCCCTCGTGAAGGCATAAAGGATCATGACGGGGTGATGTTAGAGAGATAGCTAAAGGGATTAAGCTGAAAAAACCTTCGCTCAGTACTTAGACATCTAATTTATTCATTTTATTTGGGCACAATTCACAGAAAAAAAATAAAGTGCAAATGTTTCTTTATGTTGGGCTTTTGGAGAGAACCACTTGACCATGATTCCTTTGGAGTGATGATAGATAACAACAGAGCTGAACTTGAAACCACATTTTAACTTTGGATTTGGGCAAAAATGAAAAACATATTTCAGTTAAATTTCAGCACATTAAGTGTATTTTGCTGCACAATTGACCTTTTTGTAAGTTATGAGTTGGTTCAGAACGAATAAAAAAAACATTTACAGAATATATTTCTCAGAATTTTGTTTTGTTTAGGATACAGAGACCAAACTGATGACATTTCACAAGTTTTGCTGCTCTCGCTGTTTTCCAAATCAACAAACTTCAGATTGTTCGGTTTTTCCATCATTTCATAAACACGACTTCCGTTAACAAAATTAGAATCTGGACTTGAACTGCCTCCAATTTCTGTAAACTTCTCCCCAGAGTGTCTCAAACATGTGTTAAGAGATTCATCATCGCCAAATTTACACTGTTAACAGTACAGTAGAGGTCAGTTTGATTATATAATTGGTTGTTTGTGTTTTTGCTCCAGAAATGTGATACTTATTCTTGAAGCAGATCCACATGGCTCTTGGCTTTTTTGGCTCTTCCTAACAGTATGATTCCCTGTGTTTTAACCTATTTTACTCTGATTTTTTTGTTTACATTTTATTTCCTATTTTGCAAATGAGTAAACAAATGATGAGAAATCACAGGAACAATATATATACATGAGGAAGCAGGGCAGCTGGTGTTATAATGGACAGCCTCTGTAACTTCCTGCCTGTGGTGTAAAACAGCTTGAGTTATGCACAACCACAGCGTGAATGACCCCAGAGGTGCACCTCTTCCCCCCTGACCACCCGCTGAGGAACCCACTGGAGGACCCACCCTCCACTTCCCTCTCCCCCCACTACCCCCCCCCCCCTCCACCCCTCCTCAGGCTCCCAGCAGCCCCACAACCGCCGCACAGACAGGCAGAGAGAGAAAAGAGAGAGACAGACAGAGAGAAAGCATGCTCCCTGACACACTGACAGCCCTTCATAGTGAAGCGCCGAGCTGTCCTGAGACAGAATACGTTGTCTGCTCAAAACCAGCACAATTTATTGTGGCATTGCTCTCTGGGAGACTGCACGGGGAGACAGTGCAGACCCTGAAAGAATATCTGTAGGTTTGTCTGCTGGTTCGGATAGTGAAGGGTGGATTACAGTGCACAGCTTAAAGAAAAATGATTCGTAGCCTTGGGTAGAATGAGTGGGTGTTACTCCCAGGGGATCGAGATAAAGATGCGCTTGACTTTCACACGGAGGAATAACTAAGGATGGGAAAATCCATAACAGACGTTTTAATTTCAGAGAGGTTCTATTGGTGCTGACAATAGTAAAAGTTCTTTTACTGCATTGTGAAAATGCAACTGTTATGGAGTACTATAAATAGTGTCAATATAGAGTAAAATCCTCATCATTTCAAGATCCAAACAATATTAGAAAAGGCCATAAGGGAGCAGGGGACGTGGGTTTATTTGAAGAGGGAACACCAGGCTGTCACTGTAGTTTAAGCTTTCCTGATGCAGCAGGCTTTGAGGCTCACGCTGACCGCATCCTGGTGTGACTGGAGCCACTAGATACCACGCCAGAATGAGACGAGGGAGCGAAAGCACATTTATATTCTCAATTCTCTCACAATCTGTAAACAGTCTGTTCTGCGTGAATGAACATCGAGTGTGCAGTTCACCAGCGTGCTGCCCGGTAACGGTACAGTGATTTTCAGGGTCAGAGTGGTGCACATGTCCAGACAAGACCCACTGAGGGTCTTTACGTGGGGGTTTCCAATTAAAGCAGTGCACAGCCACAGGGATCAGGGAATTTGGCTGAGCTTGAAAGAGAGCATTTCAAGTACAGTAAATGGATAATAGGATCATTTTAGCAGAGCACAGCAATTTCTGTATTGAACTGAGATTGTATTGTTGTAGACTAGAGAACAGTGATGACTAATAATTATGTTAACCTTTATTTGTCCAGACAAAGTCCATTTGAGCAGTCGTGCACTTATCTATGCTGCGCTTCACTGTGACCCTGTTAAGAGCTGTTGTGTCTGCTTTACCTAAAGCATGAAAAGGTATTTTGTTAGTGCATTAAGAAAATGTCATGTGACTTTTAAACAGCATTTTCTGAACTCCTGCCTCTATAGTTAAGGCTTGGTTATGTTAAGGTTGAGGAGAGATTGCTTAGTACTTAAAAGAGACCGATGTTTTGTCTGTTGGTGGGAAATGAGATACAAACCATTGTCTCTGGTGTTAAAGTGATACACTTGGGTTGCAGATGTATCCTTTTTCATAACTTTTTGTAGCAGGATTACGCAACATTCTCCTTTGCTACACTGAAAGTTAACGTGATGCATGCATGTCACAAAACACAAAAGTCATTTAAAGTGTCTGAACAATGCTGTCATTTCCAGATTGTCTCTAATCCACTTGAGGTGAAGTGCAGCTTACACCTGTTGTCAGGATGCATGTCAGTTGTCTTTGTCTGTCGATTAAGCGCGTGTGATTAGATTTCACTTCCCTGCTCAAGTTTTGTTTTATCTGTTAAAGACTGCTGCTACCTAACAGGAAGAGAAAAAAAAAAGTCTAAATCCCGCAAGAGAGAGTCAGATTACTGTGGCAGTTCGGTACACTTTGGGTAGAGACTTGTCTCCGTTGTCCAAGCTGTTTGGCATATGCAAATCAATTAGTTTGTAGTCTTATATGCATGCAACCTGCAAAATGTACTAGACAGAGCTTCAAAGCAATCAGGGATGCATTCGTGTTCACCATACAAATGTGGACACATCTGGTGCACCTCTAGCTGAAGCGACTGAGTCCTGCAACCAAAGCTGTATTTAGAGCTGTCCACTAATTATCGGATGCCAAGATTCATTGTCTTTACACAGTTACACACGTCTCCTAACAAATCCTCCAAATTAAACAACAAAATAGGTCTTTGGTCCATGCACTCCACGACGACACACAGTAGCGTTTTCTGATTAGTGGGCTTTGTCACTTGAAAGTAAACATACTGTATGACTGATTTTTCTTTGGAGGAGAGTCTCGTTACACACATTACCTGCTGGGACCTGCACAGACCACAAACCAGGGTCTGATTTGGCCTCTTAGCACCTTCACTGAAGCAATTGCACATGAGCATATCAATTGGTTGTTGTGTTGCAAAAAGAAAGAATTATTAATTTGCTTTTTAGCTGGGGTTTTATAACTGGGAACTGCTCAGCTATTTGTGTGTATATGCTCTTGGGCGGGTGTTCAAAATTCATCAGAAATACTAGAGCATTAAGTCATGCAACAGCCCCTGATAAGACTGCATTTAAATGGAGGTTTTTAATTTTTCCTGAACCTCCATGAGACGATTGTAAAGTTCTGCCAGCTTTTACCAGACAGGTGTGAGTACCGTAGCAGCACTTTAATCAGCTTCGTCCCATCAGCCCATGCTTTGCTCCCCGTTCCCTCGGGAGAGACTGGGGAGAAACCATCCCCTGCTGCCCTCTCTCCGCCCTCCTCGCACCGCCAACTTGTCGATATCTTATAATGTAAAAATTTGATAGCCAATTCAGAGCCTGGCTTCTCTCTGAGCATACAGAATGAGCCCAAATCCACTGGGACCACACGGCTGAACCTGTCCAAAATGAGCTGGGGAAGAGAGTGGAGGATGCAGAAAGAAAGAATAGGTGTGGAAAAGAGTTTAAAATAAAAAGATTCAGTGTAGCGAGTTTGTTCACCCACTGCAGATCTAAGCTAGTGACCCCCGAGAAGCCGGAGTAAATTATTCATTAAGAGTCAAATGGCTTGTTTCTTGTGAAATTACCTTTCTCTTCCTCACCTCCTCTTGGATCTACACTAGCCAGAAGAATAATTAGTTATAAGGACACAGCCATTTTCAGACTTTAATCATGTAACTCAGGAGTCTCCTGCAGTGAGCATATTAGATCTGGAGACGGGGAGAGGAGAGAGAGAGAGAAAAAAAGAATAAAGAATTGACGAACACTTAAGAAATCTGAGCTGCCTCGCTCTTTAATTAAAAATTGATGTCATGTTAGAGATGAGGATTTCAATGCAACAGCCAGAGGAAAATTGAGTGCTTATTGAACTTGTCAGCTCCCCAGGACAAGCACATGCTTTCAGCCCTGCTGGGTGGCTCTACAGGCTGATTCTCTGTATCAATCAATCAATCAATTTACTTTATTCCAGATCTTGCATCCATACGAGGAAAAAGATACAATTTCAAACTCGTAACACACATCATACATACAGTATACACACATCCCAGGAAGTGTTTGTTTGGTGATATGCAGATCAAAAGAGTTTGGACATTTAAATTACTACATTTCAAATTGAAGCATTTGCTGAATTAAAGTCAGTGAAATGCTGTGGAATTGATGTTTTTTTATGTACTGTGGACATCTAAAAGTTTTCACTTAATTAATCTAAATTAAGACGGTTTTAATAAAGATTCCTAGATGTCTTTTCACCAGGAAATTACCAAATCAGTTGTATACACATATAATAAAAATTAAATCATTTTTAAAAAACTGCACAAATAGAGCCCCAGATTGGAGCTAACCTTTATTTTTATTATCCGCCAATATATTTTAATATCTGCCATTTATTTTTCTCTATTATTTAAACCAGCAGTAACTCATTTTTGGCCACTGAGGGGCAGCAGAAACAAGCTGTGAACTGACAACTTATAAGTTGATATCGTAGACTTATTAACAAACATTCGCCTATTTTACACATTTAAGTAGATACAGAGCAACATTTCATTTTATAGAGCCTCGTTTGTGTCCATCCAATGAATGAATCATTCTCCTTTTAGCTCTGAGGGAAATATCTAGCTCTTAAGCTGTTAAATGATGTGCAATCTCTGCCATTTGATGCTGTGCATTTAGCATACAGTGGGGTGAAAACAGCTGCCTGCTGCAGCTGAAAACAATGCTATGAGAGCCGTGAGAGTGAACCAAGACCAAAAGAGCCCCGAAACCAAAACCAAAACAATGTAAGATGTCATAAAGCTCCATAAAGCTTAGGGGAGCTGCAGAGTCAGGTGACAATTCCTCAGTGAAAATGATCCCCTTTCACATTAAACATAATCATTCAATTCATTGTCATTATAAAAATACTGATTATAGCTGCTTTAATAAATGAATTGTCTGTTCTATATTAAAAAGGTCTGTCACAATTTCCTAAAACCCAAGGTGACATTTTCAAATTGCTTGTTTTGCCCGACCAAACATCCAAAATCCAAAGATATTCAATTTATAATCACATAAAACAGAGAAAAACAGCAAAAGAAGCTGAAACCAGATAATGTTTAATGTTGAAAAATTACTCATTTATCAGAATAGTTGTTGATCAACTAACCAATTTATTGTTCAGCTCTAATCCCCAGTTTTCTCAAGTATGAAGAATCCAGCTCTTATCTGCAACCCATGTTTTTTTCAGGAGCCTGACAAATTAAGTCTTCATGTGTGAATTTAACTGACTTTAATTTCAGCGCGGTATCTACTTCTTTGGTTGACACACTAGTCTGTCACCAGTCTCCGGCTTCTGTGAGTTATGGCACAGATTTCAGTTAAGTGGCTCCCTTATCTCTGTGCTATATTATGGCAATAGTGTGCTTCTGTCACCAGGGGAAAGGGGTTAAAATGGTGTACCTGTCACTATAACAGGCTGATTATTGCCTGTGGAGCTGGCAGGCTTGTGAGGATCGCTCCCCTCCCCACACTCCCTGCTGGGAGAGAGGCCTGGGGCCTGTGCTCATTGAGGCTGAATGACTCACAATTACCACAGCGACAGAGCCTGCAGCCACCTCCCATCTTCTCCAGCCGTTTCACTGACTCACTTAGCGCACATGACAAATGACAAAATCACCCTGAACCTCCGCCCCCTCGCTAAGACCCGATTGCCCATCGCCCACACTTTGCCTACTGTACTTAAAGCTGGGATGCATCTTGCCAAGCTTCATGAAACAAAACAAACTTACTCTGAAAGTATCCTGTTCTTCTACTCAGTACAGCCTTTCAAAGCAACAGTTAACTGTACACTCTACTATGTACATGTTATAACACTAGTGCAGAGCTCACTCAAAACATGCCTGTTCAGAACAGGCCTCCCATATTGCTGGTTGCAGCTTGTTCGAGAACCACTCATTCAAACAACTTCACACTCAATACTGCACTTCCTTGGGTCCTCAGCAATACACCCACCAAGTGAGAAGTAGATTGGTCGGGACAGACTTACATACAGACAGACAGAGACTCCTTTCATTTTAGTTAGATTTTTGCTTAGATTAGTTTCATTGAGGTGATTGTATCTTGAATAAGATTGTGTGATTCTTATTTCCGTCATTTGTTTTCTGTATCGGCTGCTGTGTGTTGCTTTGGGCAGGCTCGTGTTACGTTGGTAGTTTCCGGCTTCCCTCTCTCCGGGTTCTGCTCTCCTCTGGTATTGCTGCTCGCAGCTTTCTCGAGAACCGCTCATCCAAACGACTTCACACTCGACGCTGCACTTCCTTGGATCCACAGCGGTACACCCGCTGAGTGTGAAGATGATTGGGTGAACGGTTGTCAAGAAAATCTAAGGACAGACAGGCAGACAGACAGATAGACAGACAAAGACTCCCGTGGTTGCTGTATGTTGCAGCTATGTGGCTGCATGGCCGCCATATTGGAGAGGTCAAGATCTGCTAAATGTTTTCTTTGATATCTTTAACATTTCTCATCCAAACAACTTCACACCCAACACTGCACCTCCTTGGATCCACAGCAATACACCGGCCAAGTGTGAAGTGGATAGGATGAATGGTTCTCGAGATATGTGAAGGACATAAATACATACATATAGACAGACAGACAGACAGACAGAGTCCTTGCTTTATAGTTGGTGCATATTTTGGTATGACCTAGTGAACATTGCAGTTGCAGCCCTAGAAATAATCCGCTGAAGTCTTTCAAAACGCTTCTTTAATGCTATGACACTGATATCCGAAAAAGAAAAAAGTCATTTGCGGTGCATCATCAAAGGATGACTTCTTGGACTTGATTTTAAATATGAAAGCAAGTGAGTGAGATGAATACCCAACATTAGTGCTTGGCTGTTAACAAATCACTGTCCGGGTATGCAAGCTAAAATGTGAAAATACTCCACTAAAAGAGAAGCAACGGATTAATCTCTTGTCATTGTGGGGGAAAAACTCGGGGGTTATTCTACACCATTTCAACTTGCTTACATTGCATTAGCCAAAGTGGGAAGCTTGCTGATAATTAAATCTTACACCTCATATACTCTCCTAGTTAAATGCAGAGTGGCGAGAGAGTTGTAACAGTATGCAGTTTTTCAGAATGGAGTGGAAAAGCAATGCTTGTTATAATATTTAATGATGAAAAATGTGTTCTTTGCTGCCTTATAAAATGTGACCTCAGTGACCTTAGAGATGTGGCATTCCCCAGACCACCAACTGTTTGAACACATGCAAATTATACCTAAAAATACATACTGTACTACGGGCTACTTATAATATTTATCTGCATATTAAAACGCTGGGCCTTTAAATTGCAATTAAAGGCATCATAGTGGTTTGGACAACTGCACAGTATGTGTTCTTTCTCTGCAGCAATAATTACAGAACTTTTTACTTCTTTTTGTCAGAGCCATATTAAGCTCATTGTAACATTTGTCTTTGACAATGATGCTGCACACTGAATCTGACACCTCCAGCGGTGCCAGACACTTAAATCTTCTGTTCAACAGAAGCACAATGCTCACTTCATCTCTTCTCCTGCAGCCTGGCCTCTGAGGCTCTCTAATGAAGACTGTGCAAAAGAGGGAGGGATGCCTTGCTCAATATGTACGCTACAAAGATCACTGCAATATGTTTTTGCACAGATACGAGTTTTGGCTCCATCTGAGAGTCACTCTAGACGAGCTGCGGTGCTGGCAAAATGATCAGGATCTTAAAAGCAAGGGGCAGTTTCATAGAAATCAAGAGTGACATATTTTTCAAGAAGCCTAAAGGGCTTTTTTTTGTAGGACACCACAGGGGCTACTAAGTGCTATCTGGGGAGGCAGGCAGAGTGCTACCCCCTGTGCCCAGCAGCCACCGGCTCACTGAAGAAAAGAAATCAAACACAAACTAATGCTTCAATAGGAGCCTTGAAATAGTGTATTTGTCATCAAAGTCATTCTGCCTGACCTCCACTTCCCCCTGTATAAAAAAAAAACAAAAATACATTTGAAAGATTAAAATCAATATATCTTCAGCTCCTCCAAATTTTTGTTCATTATTAATGAGTTTGGGATTCTCAAAGAAACTATCAGAACTATCTGATTCAAGAGGAAAGAGCCCTTGTCGGGGCTGTTATCGGTCCCTGTGGGGAGGCTAAAGGATCTGAGCGGCAGTGTAGCGTAGCAGCAGACAGGTAACTAGAGGAGAAGGCGTCTGGCCTCTAACTCC
The DNA here is from genome assembly GCF_910596095.1 of Thunnus maccoyii. Classification (NCBI taxonomy): domain Eukaryota; kingdom Metazoa; phylum Chordata; class Actinopteri; order Scombriformes; family Scombridae; genus Thunnus; species Thunnus maccoyii. The sequence continues at coordinate 23,409,692 of NC_056550.1, forward strand.
CCCATGGGAATAAGGCCAGATTAAGGAAAGAGGGGAGTCCTCTCATCTCAGTCCAAACACCAGACCACAACCACATCAGCGGGAATCCTCGCAAGGCAGTTGAAATGCGATACACGTTGTTATGAAAGGAAATACATGTTTTCAGAGAGACAGAAAATCAATATCGCTGACTGACTGCGGTGCAAGTGAACAAATCTGAGCGAGCTTGAAAAACCTGCATAAAATGGAATAAAAATGAGTCAGACTTAATAATCCTGACTAAGCCTGTATAAGGAAGCCCTGGCAGTCAAGACAGTAGATGGATCAGAGCACAGACAGGGATACATGCATTATGCATCACTGTAAAATCTCTCCGGGTACGGCGCACACACATACACAAACTTACCCCGCCGTTCGCATTTGCATCACTTATTGTTCACGTTTACCACAACTCAAAATTCACAAACGTCATGTGCGTGTATATGTGTGTGTGTGTGTGTGTGTGTATACGTGTGTGTGTGTGTTTCTCTACTGCCAAACCCAAAGGACATAATCATGCTGGATACTTCCATGGCACATTAGACAGAAGCTACCTGTTAATAGATCATTACTGTTGAATAATTACCCATTACTTTTCTCTCACATTCACATCCTCTTCACAAAGCTACTGCTGAGCACAGCAGCACTCTTATCTCCCTCACTCCTCTTCCCCTCCCTTCAGTTGATGTTAACATCTGACAGCTTTGTGTGTGTGCCGATACAGATTTTTTTTTCTTTAATTAAAACACTGGAAGTCCTAATTGGACATTAGACTTTATTCTTCTGCCCCTCTGCTTGCCCCCCCTGCTTGCCCCCCTGCTCGCCCCCCCCCCCCTCCCCTTTCTCAAACACTTTGATCCTCCAACCAAATATTTCGAGGCAATAATAGTTTCTCCTGTACTCGGACTCACACCGCAGCATTCAAGAAGCAAAAAAGCTTATTTTGAAACGGGGAAACACAGCAGCAGTCTACTCTCCTTCTGAAGTTTGTTTAAGATTTTATATAAAAACAGTTTCTCTCCGTTTAGATGATCCTTAAGCGACTTTTTCTGAATCCGGTGAAAATGCAATAGTTGGAGTGAGAATCATTAAGCTAGCACCTTGGATGAAGCTTTGGCAATACAATAATGAGTGTTTTATAACTGCTACCATGAATCCTGCTCGTTCTGGTCCAACATCTATTGTTCACAACTTTAGTAGGCATTTCTTAATGACAGGGCTTTATTGTTTTACAGGATTACAGCCTCTGAAGAAAATTGTCCACCCTCACAAATATTGATTAAACTGCCCGTGACCATGGGAGTAACAGACTTTATGTGAATCCAGTTTTGGTGTGGATTTTCTCTTTGAATCCGTTCTTTGATCCTTCTGGCATCTCCAGTAGCTCGAAAGAGGCATATGAGCCCATTACATTTGAGCTCAGGGAATTACATTGGCTCTGTGAAAACTAGACATAAAGGAGTATTTTCTCTTGCAGCCGAGGTAAACAAAAGAATGTAATAATAGCAATACCTGCAAATTTTCAACCTTTTATTTATATATATAACATTGATAGAATGTCATGGTTACTACCACTAGAGGTATGAACGGTAAATTAAGTATTGATTAAACCTTTAATTTGTTTTCTGTCCACATTTCTTTCTACCTTCCTAATAACTACTTTCTTTCTCTATTTTCTCACCGCCCTCCTTTTTCTTCGATCCCCGCCTCCACCTCCTCCTCTCCAGGTGGCCCTGGGTCAAGAAGACGACTCCTCCAGCCCCAAGAGCTCTTCAGACGACTCTTCCAAGACGGTGGGGCTCCTAAGCGGGCAGGCGCCGATCTCGCCCCTGAGTCGCTGGATGCTTCACAGTAAGAGCAGAGCTGCTAATGCCACCTCTCTGGAGCTGCCCTACCGCTCCCCAGTCCCTTTCTCCAAGCAGGAGTTTTCTAAACAGGAGTTCTGGGAGATGTTGGGCAGCGATCTGCTCAAGCCTGACGCCTCCAGCTCCAGGGTCAAACGCCGGCCCATCGTTAAGACCGGCAAGTTCAAGAAGATGTTTGGCTGGGGAGACTTCTATTCCAATATCAAGACGGTGCGGCTTAACCTGCTGATCACAGGCAAGATTGTGGACCACGGTAACGGCACGTTCAGCGTCTACTTCCGCCACAACTCCACGGGCCAGGGAAACATCTCGGTCAGCCTGGTGCCACCTGTTAAGGCGGTGGAGTTTGACCTAGAGCGCCAAAGCGTGGTCTACCCCAAGGACTCCAAGATCTTCAACTGCCGCGTGGACTATGAGAAGGTGGATCGCAGCAAGCGCACCTCGCTGTGCAACTACGACCCGTCCAAGACCTGCTTCCAGGAGCAGATTCAGAGCCACGTGTCCTGGATTTGCTCCAAGCCTTTCAAGGTCATCTGTATCTACATTTCCTTCTACAGTACGGACTACCGCTTGGTCCAGAAGGTTTGCCCGGACTACAACTACCATAACGAGATGCCCTACCTGCCCTCGGGCTAGAACACTTGAGGGGGGTAGGAGAGGTGGGAGGGGAGAGGAAAAGGGGGGTGAGTAGGAATGACTGCATCACTTGAGGAGGAAACCAGGGCTGTGAATCGTCTTCAGTGCCACTGTGGCAGTGAAACATCTTAAAAAAAACCCTCTCTCTGTAGCCTGACTATAGTAAGATGTAAAAACATATATGCAAAACAAATACTACAGTATGCAGATAATGAGGCATTTGGAATGCTTAACTGCAGCATTCATTAACTGGACTGGTAATGTAAGTTAAATACCGCCAACACGCACATTCTTACCTCAATCCAGTTTCTAAATGCCAACTTCTCGCCAGGTTATTTCTCTCTCCCATTAAGTCATTTGTGAATGTTGTCTGAATGTCCTTTTAATCACTATTTATAATATTGCTCTTTTACAAAGTCACCAGACAGTATTTTCCAGAGAAAGCAAGCATTTAAATGCTGGGATATGATTCAGTGGAGAGTTGTATACAAATTCAGACTTTATTACAAGCAGCGTACAGTGTTTAACATCGTACACTGTGAAGGCAAAAACAATCATGATATAAAACTTACCAGAGGGAACACAAAGCGTTGGTTTTTTCCCACAGAGAACAGCTGAATGTAAACTGTAACCAACCACAGGATCATTCAGGTAACACTCAAGGTCTTTTTAAAGGGCATCTTTTTTAATGTGAACTGAAGTTCATCCCAGAACATGTTAAAAGTTCCTCTTCTTACTCGGTTTCTCACTCTCTGTCCACATGCACACATGTAATCATCCCATCATGTCATTCTTGATGTGCAGTGTTTACTTTTAACACCTGCCAAATATACATCCTGCAGTTCTGTCAGCTGGCTTTTGATGAAAGAGGGAAAAGATGGAGAGAGAGAGAGAGAGAGAGAGAGAGAGAGAAAAATAATAATAAAATTTTGCACGAAAAAGCAATTGTTCAAAACGGATTCAGGGCCAGGGCTTAAGACAAGTTCAGTGCGAGGGAAATAACTAGATTCTGCATAGAGATAGAAATGGCCCTCCACACTTAAGAGAGAGAGGGAGGTGGGGGAGAGAGAGAGGGAGAGATTCAGTGAGCTCTTTTAATTAAAGTGGAGAAGGAGATGTAGAGTATGCAGCTCCTTCTATTGTCCCCTCTGTATGAAAAAGATTACATTTTGTTGCCGTCAGGATTCCTGATTTCACGCCTTGATAACTTTGACTGTGTGAGGGAGATTGCTCTCTCCCGACAAATACTGTGCTCACTAAAGTCGGCCCGTTATCTTGAATAAATGAAAATATTATCATAATAATTACATATAATTTAATCTCCTTTAGAACTAATTAAGGTTTCAACGAGAGGGCAAAATGTATTCCTAAAAATCAAGTCAGCGGGTAGGAGGATAAGAGGACGTTCATGGGGATTGTTGTGTTTTTGCACGGAGCCGGCAGCCAAAGCTCAGCCCAGAGTTAACTGCGCTCATTAAGATAAATGGCCACTGGCTGGCCCATCTCATGTTGCTCTCACAAACAATATCAGTGAAGAGCAGTGCACAATGGAGCTATGAATTAGGTAGCTTGACATTTTGTGTGCTGAGAGGTTACCGCTATCCTGCTTATATGGACACAAGGACTTCTTGGTTCATTAACGATGAACAGTCACAAGACAGGTGTGAAGAGTCATTAAACGGTGATATCAGATAACCGGTTTGATGCTAATGTGATGTGATACCAGGGATATGGCCAAGATCTGTGCATGTGCACGCTTGGCTGAAACTGTGCACTGATGTCCCAGGTGGACCTGTGCAGCAGTGAACGGTCACTATGAAGCCGTTCTCCTGTGGGGGGGTAGCATGAGGCCAGACATGACAATGCAATTGGCCGCTCTGTGTGAGCTTTGAGAGCAATAATAGGAAGGGAAAACACAGCCACAATGCTAAAGATAGTAACAAAGACGTGTAAATCTGCACATCAAAGCTCTGAGTTTTTAATTTACTCTTAAAGAGGGGGGTAGTTCCTCTCCATGTGCGACGAAATCAACTTGTGGCCCAGAGCAAATGGCAGCAGTGCACAGGCAAGTCTGCAGGGGACAGACAGCAACACCACCTGCAGCCGTGTCAACGGCTGTTCATCTGGCAAAGCTGAAACTCTGTCTCCTCTTGCTTGTGTTTGTTTTATCTGAGTAAATACTTCATATATGCAACCTCCCTCGCAGACAACACACTTATCTGTCCGGTTGATCTCTTTAAGTGTCTCACAATCAAGAATCCTCACAGAGGGGGTTTTCCGGATACCATCAATCAGAGTAACAACCTTGAGAAAGCATATAGAGACGCTTTGGATGGAAGTAATCAGATTACGATTTCTCCTACATCACAGTAAAAGTTTATACAGCATTTATTTGAAGGCATACATACAGCGTCCCAGTGGAGCATGCAATATAGATGTAGGTTTGGCAGCAGCTCAAACTAAACACCTGACACTTGCCTGAAGGTCCTTCTCCTGTAGTGCTGGAAAGAGTAACTGCCTCTTGCTCTATTCATCCATTTCCTCATCCTCCAACCCTGTCTGCCCCTTTCCCCTCCAGACATCTGCATGTTACTCAGCCATATGCCCTGCTGTCTTCACGCTGTTGTCCTCCCCCTGTGTGTGACCCGGCTGACTGGCTTCAGCCTTCATACCCTCACTACCTCCCTTACCCTGGCGTTGAACCCTGCTGTGGGTAGTTCCCCATTGCTGCCCCGCCCACCCTCTTGTGCACAGTGCTGAGCTGAGCTGGCTAATCTCTGTGAGTTTAACACCGAGCCAACTGAACATCAGCAATGAGAACTCCCCTCTCTCCTTCACTATCTATCTATTTCTCTCTATATCTATATCCCATCAAACAAATGCGTGCGCACACACAGCTCTTAAGATGTGCTGGTTTAGGTATTTTCCTCTCTCCTGTTCAAAGCATCTTACATAAGCCCCTGGATTGTGAGGACATGAAATCTCCTCGAGAGCATGCCAACGGAGTGCCCGACACAGATACGCCCCAGTAACCTCAATACTCCTCTCCCCCCCTCCTGCAGGGCATCCGGAGAGAAGCTGGATACTCACACATGTTGGAATCAAAGCTGGGCAACATGAGTCTACAGCACTGAACTGATGTAGAAAAAAAAAACACGGACACACGTCGGGCTACCTGCCGGGAAGAGGCCCCTTATTTTGCTCCTTACCGATCCTCTCAGATTTACAGCAATACTCTCACTGAGACTCCACCCCTCTCCGCCTCTCTGGGGTGAATTAAAGAAAGGCTGCTGAACTAAGTTTAAAAGACAGTCATGTTGCTGTGGGATGAACGGTGTTGTTACAGCAGCAGCCTTACTGTTGACCCATCTAGTGCCAACAGACATGTGGATATTTGGCCTTAGAGACTGCAAGACAACATTGGTCCACTCAGCAAAGAATAGTAACAAACCCCGACTGTCAAAAACATAAATATACATATATATATATATATATAAATATATATAAAAGCTAAGAGTCCTCAGACCTGAATAAAGTTGTATTTAAATGTGGGTCATGCAGTGGAGGTTGTCTGTTTTATCTTTTTGTTCCTCATTTTGTTTCTCTATGTCATATGGATGATATACTGTATGGATGATATGATGGCATTTACTGTGGTTTTCAACATTCTAAAAATCAATAAAGTACACAGACGTACTTAAATCACTTCAATTGTAGAGAAACAGAGTCTAGTCTTATACCTGCTTGTGCTTCATGTGTAGGAAGAGTGTGTCAACAATGCTGAAGTCTCTATTTTCTCATATTTGCATACCCATACTGTGTGCCAACGGCAAAGAAAAGATGTGACAAAAATTTTCGCTGAGGGCTGTTGCAGATATACATGCAGAGAGAGAAATAGAAGAAGAAGAAGAAGAAGGAGCAGAGAGGAAACGGGGTTGAGAGAGAGAGGAAGGAAATGTTTCAACTGGAATGATGCATGAACACAACTCCTAATTAGCCTCCTCTTTCCTTTTTTTCCCCCCCCATCTCTCTCACTCTCTGTTTCTTTGTTGTGCATCTTCGCATTCCCCCCTTCATTTTAAGATGTAATTGACATTAAATTCATTCTACTTCTTAATTAAATCCCAGACAACTGTTAACGAGGGGATGGGTTCAAACATTCAGCTCACAACATCCCTTTAAACAAGATCGATTAAGGCATGGCTGGCGGCACAGCCAGGCCCTCCACCCCCTTCTCTCCCCCCCCACCCCCCGACGCCCCCTTGTTCCTATAAAAGTGCTGCCTGCCTCAGGATAACCTTGCCGGAGATGATGAAAGGGAAGCAAATAAGTCAACATGGAGACAGAAGAATAGAAATCTAATTTGGAAGAAAGCAGGATTGAGGTTAATGTGAAATCTGTGAGAGTAGCATATTGGGTCAAACATGCACATGGATACACATACTGCAACACGTGCACAGACATACATAGAGGGTGGTGACTATAGGCAGCAATCATTGATAATGGACATGAGGGTTTACAGCATGTTGGTGTGCTTTTGGATGTCCAGGAAGAGAAAACAATTCAAGAGTGTGAGCTTCTCAGAGAGGAAAGGGCATTTCAGCATGAGTAATGGGAAGCTGGACTATAGTCAATTGAGAAAATAACTAGTCATGGCACAAGGAGGCGGGAGAAGGCGTGCAAAGCTTAAAATGATAAATAGACATTCAGAAAAATAACCTTGAGGTATGAGAATGTGTGTCTGGGAAAAAAAAAACAGACAAAATATGTAACAAGAGACAAGGAAAGTGAGTGAAGACAGAAGAGATGGCGCAGCGGTCCTCTTGTTAGCACTTTGTGTCGAATAACAAGGCTATCAGGTTTGCAATTTTATCCTGTAGAATAATAATTATGAATCATTTTCCTCCAGGACATGTTACACCACAAAGTGTAGTATTGCTCTGCCGATAGATATTGCACTCTGCAACATCATCCTCTCACTAACGGTGTTGACAAAGTGGAGGCTGAACCACCACGCTCTCATTTCTTCACACTTTGAAATCATCGACGAGGATTAGACTGGTGTACCGATTTGATTATATACAGAACCAGACTGATACCGAGGTTTTATTAAAAATCTGATTTCATCAGTCATCTGTTACTAATATGACCCAGGTATCTCCCCGATGACAGCCACATTAAAAGTCTGCAATGAGGACAATCTTTTTTTGCATAATTCTGTTTTTTTAATCTATTTTTTGTAAATTATTTCTTCATGTAAAGGACTAATGTATCCCCAAACCTCTCCTAATATTGAACAGGTGTGTTGGGTCATCCTGCTAACCCATCTGAAAATTTCATTAGTCTGGGGTTTCAGAGATTTTGGTGTCTCATTATTGTGTGAATGCTGTTTCAGAGGCTTTTTAACCCTGAGAAGAATGAAATTTTGAGGAAATATGAGTACTAGTAAAACTGAAAGCACATCAGAATGAGTTGCACATACAGTATGTATAATCAAAAAAAGATCATCCCCAACTTGTATATTGATAAAACCCTTTGTATGACACTATTAAGTCTTGTTTCCATATCATGTTGGACACACGACTGCAGGTCTTATAGAAACTGATTAGGCTTTTGTTACCTGGATACCAACTCCATCCAGATGTAATTTATTAACATACCCTACCTCGCTGCGCTCGCTGAATTCAAATCCACTTGATGTTCTTTGACATTCTGGATTATGTGTCTGGGTGGTTATGGTCACGCTCTTTCTACGGGCACAAATATGTAAATGCAAATGTTCATATGCGCTCGCTGCCCACACACACACACACACACACACACACACACACACACTCAGAAACATAAAAATACACACATACACCTTAAGTGGTTTCATGTTCCAGCATCCTAATACTCTTTCTCCCCTGACATGATAATCATGAGAGTGCAGAGTAGAGTGGACAAGCAGGTGGGCCGAGTCTGAGCCACAGAGCATCATGTGAGACCATCAGACAAGGACAAATACAGGATCAGACTCCTGATAGAGCACTACAACCCCTATTTGCAATGCACTGTATTTCCACACAGACTGGACACATGATGTGGGGCATACATGCTCTATGGAGGCTGTTAGAGAGGCTGGAAAATTATAGTGGAGTGAAGGGGTTGAGGTAACAGTGAGGGGGAGGGAGGGGGGGGGGTTGTGAGAGCTTGTTGCAAAAGAAAGCACAGATGGCCTAGGGCTACAACATGGTGGGAAGAGGAAAGAATAACTGAATAAACTAATTAGAAGGGCAGAATTTCACACACACCTCCATCAATTCAACACTCCCTACCTCCGCTTGAAAAATATGTTTTATCTATAAATCATTCTTATGCAGGGGAAAACAAGACAATGAGAAATATAATACTAATATCAAAGCTCCGGGTTTCACGCTTCATCGCATCTTGTAACACAATAACACAAAAAAGTCGGGTTCGGATTGCGGTGGCTGACGGCAAATTGCTTCACACGTCGATGCCAATGTGGAAATTCAAGCTGGGGCGTCTGTGTCATGCAATGTGGCAGGATCAGGTGGAGGCCATGATGAAGACATTAAGGCTGTGATCTCTCTATTAGCCAGAAAAGAGGACATTTCCACTTAACTAAAGGAAGCGATGGAGAGGAGGGGTGATTTAAATTCAGTGACAAGGCTTTAAATACCAGCCAGGGACCACAGTTGTGCCCTTTGGCAAAGTAATTATTCACTCCCTTAGAAGACGATCAGGTGTGGATGTGTGGCCGTGTACGCGCGCAAGCTCTTGGCGAGTGTGTCGGCATCTGTGTGTGTGTGTGTTTGAGTGAAATGGGAGGGAGCAAGGGAGGTGTGAAATGTTACAGTTTCTCCTCTTTTCGTGTAACCGAGAAGTGTTTATGCCAAACTCTTCAGAGGGGAGGAAGAGTGTTCGGCGAAGGGCTCATATCAGGTGATAAACGTGTGAAGGAAGAGAGAGAGAAGGAGACATAAAACAAGAGCTGGTAAAGGTTAGCTTTCCACCTTTCCATCACTGTCTCTAGCCAGCTTGTTCTCGCCTCCTGTCCATATTTTTTTTACTTCATAACCTTCAACCGGAGGCGGTGTGATATCCGGGGGAGGAGCTCTCTCCCGCTGAGGCCAGACAGAGGCCCAGCCCAGGGGTTGATGGGATGAGGCTCTCATTGGGAAGCTGTCCTTCAAAAAGTGCAGCCTGATGGATTTTTTTGGCCCTGGTTTTGCTTCTATCTTTCCCAACACATCCTCAGTGCTTTCCTCCTGGCAATGCTCCACCTCCCTTGAGCTCCCTCTGTTGCCCCTAACCAAGTAGCACCAACACACACACACACATACACACCTTTCTGCAAGTTTGTTTCTGCTGACAGTCTAGTCCTTAGTACCGCAGGGCTGTTGCTTGATAAGTCAAAGACAGAGTTGTGGGCCCTGATACTTCTCGTTATCTCTGGGGCTGCTCAGAAGAAACTACCCCCCTCCAAACACAAATGCGCACACACACACACACACCGATCTTCCCTCCCCAGGCTTGTCATAGGAGCATGTTGGGCTCACATCGTTATCAGCGCTCCTGCACGAGTTCATCACAAACCCAACGATGTGCAGACTCTGCAGACTCCTCCAGATTTGGAGGAAGGCTGATTGTGAAACATGTCTGAGACCTGATTCCTGCTGGGCCCAGAGGTTCCCAAAAACTGAGCTGCAGGCAGCGAAAGAACAGTCACCTAACAGCAGAATATTCCCCTGCAGGCAGGCACACACTGTAAATAGCACATCCATGAATGTTGCACAAGTAAAGCTCCCCTTGCGTAACATTAAAATGCAGTCAATGGACAAACAGCAGGTTCCTCTAAAAACAGAAACAAATGTTATCAGAGTTTCTTCACAGGAAATGAAAAAGTTTGACCATGGTCCCTCTGTAAAATGTCTGAATAAACTTCTTGTTGCAAAAACTCTTTTATTGTTGAGAATGAAGCGAAATTGGTGGCCAGGCTTTCCCGTTTACAACTCAGTAAAAAGAGAAAGATACGATGGAGACTGGGATCATTGCAGGAAGGTAATTGGAAGACTAGACTTTAATGTGACCTCTCAATGACAATGGATGGTCATGCAGTAAGTCCCAGTCTGACATTTTAGCAAATTATAAAGGGATCACAACCTGGTGTGGATTAATTATTTCACATATATTGTTGGAATGTCTAAAACGCTGGATAAAAAAGGGCAAGATAACCCTCGTCATGGTTATCTTGGTTCGGGTTTGAGGACTAAAGTTTTATAAGAGAAAGTATGTGTTAAAAACTGGCACTGTGGGTTTAAAAGATGTGGGCATTTCGGAGGCAGGGGGAGCTTCTATTGATCTGATCTGGTGTTTTTGGACCCATACTAGGGACTGAAAGTCAAGATATCTCTGCCTTTGCTGTGCAGATTTCTGTTTTAATCTTGTGAGTCCCTTTAAGTAACAGTAAAGAAAATATTTTTGCATTTAAGAAATAAAAATAATCATTATGCATATTGGCCCTGTGTTACTATAGATATAGATGTAGTAGAATAAATAATATTTTCTTCTGAAATGTAGTGGAATGCCAAAAATAGCACAAAAATATGCAAATAACAACTACAATATCTCAGAACTGTACAAAAGTGCACAAAAAGAATTCAGCTGCAATAAAGAGCGTTTGAACTACGTGAACTGAAAGAGTAAATCATGACAAATGTAATCATTTTGATTAAAAGTGCATGTATTCTTGTAACCTTCCTTTTTCTTGAGAGAGTAGTGTTGTGTCATTTGGTCAATGCTCTTACTTGCAGTGCTTTAGATTATTACTATTGTTTGTTCGTCATTTATATTAGTTATGATTACATTTTGCTCACCGCAGTAACTGCTGAGATGTGGGGAAATGGCAATATCGCTAAAAAGAAGTCTGACAGGGCAAAATACAGATGTTTAGATCTCAGCAGTTAACCAGGTGAGTACAGTATAAATGTTTCACTGCTCTCTCTGGTTGAAAAACTGTTTCACCTCTTACCACACCCAGTTTTGCTGCACCACACTCAACAATGACAGATTATCAATTGTTCCCAAACAGTAGCTGACACTTTCTTTACAATATCAGGGAACCATATCAATACATACATGCAGACATCCTCTTCTCGGTACATCAACATGCATGTATCCCTTCACCGATTTCTAGCCACACTAGCAGCACGACTCAATGGATGTTAATGTCTGTCTGGTGGTCGGTCAATCCACCATTTTGGTCCTGACTGAAATAGCGAACAACTAGATGGATTGTGATGAAATTTCATCCATTCATGGTTCCCAGACAATAAATCCTGCTGATTTTGGTGATCTCCTGACTCTTCATCTATCAGCAAGTGAAAGTTTTCAGTTATTCTGTGAAATATATCTCTATTTGATATCTATTTGATGGATTGGCAAAAAATTTGGTACAGATATTCATGGCTGCCAGAGGATGAATCTTACTGACTTTTTCTCTCGCGCCACCAGTAGGTTCATGTTTGTGAACATTGCTGTGAAGTAATTAACTTTTTCTCTATCGCCACCATCAGGTCAAGATTTTAATTTGTCTAGCACATTTTCTGTTCAGCCTCAGCTGTAATTGGAAATGTTAGCATGCTAAGATGCCAAACTAAGATGGTGATAGTTGTAATGATTACACCTGCTTAGCATCAGCATGTTAGCATCATGCATGTGGTTAGCATGCTAACATTAGCATTTACCTCGAAGCACACTGTGAGGCCTCATGGAGTCTTACAGCTAGTGCAGTTTTACCATTGACACCTTGTAAATTTGGATGATAGATATATCAATTTTTCTCCTCATTACCTGTAAAATAATGTCAGCTCCACAGCCTGCAGGAAGACAACTCTGACACAAATCAGCAGAACTCCTAAAAACCTGTGAATGGCTCCTGTCTTTATAACATACTGCAACCACACATGACATCACTCTCTGTTCTGATGTGAACTCCAAACATGACCTCACCAAGAGGTCCCTGTACAAGTCTTGACATTAGCTATGAAATACTGCCAACAGGGAATAATAGCGCCCCAGGGATCCCATGCCATTTGGCTTACTACCCTGTAATGTGTCGACCTTCACCTTAAAGATTTTAGCATACTACTATAACTTCTATTTTGGCTTTCAAATAATTGGATTATTGAGGTTGCATGGGCCAGGGAATTCTAATTCATCGCTGGATGCCTCCTGCATTATGATGATAAATGGCTGAATCTGCAGAGCCTCTTATTGGCTTCAGGTTGTCTTTTCAGACACATACATATAATACTGCCTCAAATATTTTCTACTGTGATATTTTCAATTTAGGGTCCATTTTTGAAGATCTAAATCACATATATATATACATACACACACATATATATATATATACTGTATATACTGTATATATACACACACATACAGAATACAGACACACACACACTGGAGCTTCTGGGGTAAGGCAATTCCTTTCACACTGAGGGATTTCTTTCTGCATCAAACAAGTCAGGCAATTGGAATTATGACCGGGGTCAATGCTTCAGATGAAACACCAAACCTCCCCTCCCTTGCTAAATTCACTTTCCACTCATCCCCGTCTTGCCACTGTCCTTGACTCCTCTTGACCCTTCCACCTTGGGGGAATTGAGTTATTCAGTGGTACAGCTATCACCCTGCTGCCATAACTTTAAAAGCTGACCTTACCGCCTCTCGCAAACATGCTAGCCTGAGCGCTGGTTTATTGATAGAGGCTCTTTAACATGGTTCCTTTGTCTCTGCCTGAGGCATGAGGAAATAAATCAGCTTTACCAATGTCTTTTTAATCCCCTTTCTACACCTCTACAAGCAACTAGGAGCTGATGATTATCCGGTGTCAGGGGCAAAGAGCGGCGTGGTCACTGTATATACACACAGCGACATGTCACTCCTGGAAACTGTCACACAATCTGATCTATGACTCACACAGTCACCAAATTGGGTACACAGGTGGTCCCTGCTCTTGTGACTACATCCATCACTATTATCACGCCACAGGAGGGATGCATCTGCTCCTATTTGTTGCACATAAATACGATAACAATGCACACAACACAAATTTAAATGCCTTTACATCTCTACATAAAGGTATCTGAGTCCTGAGTCACAAACAGAAACACTTGCAGGCAACTGATAAGGCAGTGGTGTGTGGGTGGGGATTTTGGGAGGGAGGGGAGGGAGATTGTGGGAGGGAGGGGAGGGTGATTGTGGGAGGGAGGTGTGTGGGTGATGTGGGGGAGGGCAGCATAGGACGAGGGCGGGGAAGTGGATGTTTTATGAGGCCCTTAACATTTACTTCCCCAGCGTTTCAATCCGCCGTGTCTATTAAGGACGGCTGCTCCTCCTACGTGTTCCCCATCCATCAAAGACAGAGAGACACGAGGCCCCACACTGACGGACAGCTCGATATGATGGAGGGAGAGAAAGTCGGCGATAGGCAGGGGGGGGAAGAGAAAGTGAAAATACCGAGAAATGGAGGAGGAAGAGAATGAGAAAAAAAGGGTCACTGAGTGGAATGCAGCTGAAAATACAGTCGCAGGGAGAGAATGGCAAAGGAAAAACACTTTCAGGTACAGACCAAATGGTCGAAGAGGCGTCCGTACAAAGAGCTGAAGCAGCATTTTGTCCCAGAATACGTTTTGTTCAAGGTGGGCTGCTGTCCGTTCGCAGGCGCAGTCTGAAACGCTACAGAATTTTTGTGACTCTGCACAATAAACCAAACGCACACTGCCTGCCGAACAACATTTTGTGAGGAGCAGTGAAGTCAAACAAGCCATAAATAAAAAGAGACCCTGAGAAAATAGATGAGGTCTCCATTCACTGTGACAGAGTGTGTGAGGTGTGTGTGGGTCAGGTAGGTGTCCAGCTCTGTTCAGGCTTTAGTAATACGTGTAGCCCCTGCAGGTCACTGCTATTAATTACAAACTTAGCCAGCTACCCTTCCATTAATCTAAATTTAGAGTCTAGACTAGCTCCCGCTTGATGCTGCAGCTACAGAGCGCTGTGCCAACCAACCAATCACATAATAGATTTTCTGCCCTCTGGCCGACCAAAGACAAGGTCCACTATCTGCAAACTAATCATAGCCACAGTCTGACACTCTCAACCTGCTGGCAGCCAAGGTCAGCGTACCACTGACCACCACAACACACACTTGAGGCGAGAATTACTGGAAATTCACAGTGGGAGACTCTGTGCAGCTGAACGTTTTGACCACCTGAAACGCATAAAATCAGGCTTGTTAATGAATACATGGAGCTAATGATCATTGCAGTGATGAACAGCTGGTTTGCATTGCTGTTCATCTGCCTTCGGCCTTTTATCTTAATTAACGGCATACATATGTGCAGCGATGTTCCCACTCTGAGGCGGCGCCGGCCGGCACTCGCCTGCAACATGCGTAGGTCAGACAAGGAAGCGTGGGGAATTTGCTTTACAACAGATCAACAAGGAGAGAGCGGAGAATGAGAGGGTAAATGAGACAGAGATGAAGAGAGGGGAAAAGAGGAAGAGAGCGAGTTGCTGAAGGAGACAGAAAGAGAAAGGGAGAGAGGGAAGGGAAGGGAAGGAGGATGGGATGGAGAGTGGAGGGGGGGTTATACCATCCTGTAACCTTGTGTTCCCCCGGCCATACTGCCCCTGGGCTGCTGTACCCCCCTCCAGCAATTAATCATCTGATACTGAGCTTACTCAACCGACAACCAGCTCCCCCACATCCTAATTAAGCCAGGAGAGAGGAGAGGAAAAGAGAGGAGAGGAGAGGAGAGGAGAGGAGAGAAGAGGAGAGTAGAGGAGAGGAGAGGAGATGAGAGGAGAGAAGAGGAGAGTAGAGGAGAGGAGAGGAGAGGAGAGGAGAGGACAGGCAAAAACAAAACAGCAACCAAAAAACAATAGAAAAAGGATGGTGCCTGTCAATGCAGAAAAAAGAGGTACAGTACAGTGAACTACACTGGAAGCCAGAAGCAAAATACAGAGAAGGAAAAGGGAAGAAATCCAAATCTCAAGGCCAGTTCCTATGGATTGGTAGTGAACATAATGAAAAGCCTGTGCCAGCCTGCGTCGAGGACCATCTATCTACCAGACTGGCGAAGCAGGCACCATGCTGGTGCCAAGGTTATTCTACAAAGCTCAAAGACTGTGTGTGCATGCGTGAGTGAGTAGATGTATGTGTGTGTGTGTGTGTGTGTTAGACAAAATAAAGTAGAGGCAGAAAAAGAGTGCGTATGCATGTGTGTGTTTATTTTGGGCTTGTGTGTGTGAGAGCAAATGCTGCAAGATATGTAAGTATAAGAGAGATTATATGCATGTGTGTGTTACAGCTTGTGTGTAATTGGTAGTAGGAAGTGTCCACATGTACCTTTTTCTGTGTGTGTGCATGTGTGTGTGTGTGTGTGTGTGTGCGTGCATGACTTGTTTTCATTTCGGAGAAGCCTTTTCATCTTTCGTCCAGGATACCGGGAGACTTGATGTCCTCGCTCTCCTTCTTCCTGGCTGAGACACACTTGCGTTGTCCCGGCCACCTGCCAGCCAATTAGCTGAGCGGGCAGAAGCAGCTGCCCAGTAGCAGGTGGACGTCCATCCCAACATCCTTACCACCTGCTAATGCTAATGGTTCTGATCTCAGGGACCACTGGACTGGGCTGCCAGGGGAGGTAGGTCAACTGTGGATAGAAACCACTGAGGCTGAGCTGAACTAAAGCCTTATAGAGGCCTCTAGTGGGCATGTTATGAGACCAGCACATACTGTAACTCTAGTCTAACTGGCTAGTATGATTTTTTGTTCTCACCATGGTAAAGCTTTGCAATGTGGCCAGTTATTGCCAATCCAAAAATCCCTAAGAAAAAGCCCTTAATAAGAACTTTGAATGAGGTATCACCCCTAACAAAAAGCACGTTTCTAAGTATACAGTTAGTACATTACTGTAAAACTTAAAGCTCCCCTTTAGGCATGTTTTATGACATGAAAATCATCTGCTTTGAACAATAATTTGTGTCTGATATGTTCATCATCATTCTGCACAGTGAAGCTGAAGCCGAATGAAGTAACGATAAATAAAACACATTTTTGTGTAAAGGGGGACTTTAAGGCTGGTGTTATTCTACATTTTTAATAAATGTGCTCATCCATCTCTCAATACTCAGCTTCTGTTCCAACTTAAAAACGGATCAAAAATTTATAGTGTAATTTTCCTACATATGTTGCCGCTGTAGTTATTGACAAACTTTAATCAGACAGGATTAAATAGAGCATTTTTGAGTACTTATTTTAGCTGTGGATTAATGCACATTTGGTATTCTCATGAGTGTTTCCGGCAGCAGGACGATCTATGTAGGACTGACTCAAACTAAACTACAGCAGCTGTGCTCATTGAAATCAAGGAACCCAGTGACAATAATAGCACATGACACAGAGAAATAAGTTAAATCAGGGTTTGGACTACATGAGCTAATATTTAATAGGATCAATTACCTTTGATGCAGTAAATTATACTGGGTTTGTGCTTGTACTGTACCTTTTCAGATACTCTCAAATAATATGAAATAATACGGTTTATCTCTGGTGTTCAGTATGTAGGGAGACACTAATACACTGAACAATGTTTTTGTCTTTTTTTTGTCAGTAATTAATGGAGCTAAGTTTTTTTTTCCTGTATTTCAATTCCAAATGAATAATTGTGCCAGAAAGGTTAATTGCATCACTTTTGTGCAGCAAAAGATTAGACTGTTCTCTGAATACCCCGACATCATGTAGAGCAAATGTAAAATCTTTCATGAACTGAGTACAAGTTGTTAAATCAGTCAGAACAGACAGTAAGGGAAGAGGATATTTCTACATATAAAAAATGTAGATTATTACTTGAGAAATATTGTCTGCAGACGTGCAAATTTTTAATGGAGATTTTACTAATAGATCATTTTCTCTCTACGTCTCTAAGTCACTGATAGGCCTACAGATCAAAACCAGTCACATTGTCCCTGAGTCTGACTATCCGCAGCTCATCCTTGTACGCTCCATCGATCCCTCTTTACTCACCATCGCTCTGCACAGTGAATAATTAGCTCAGTCCACAGGTGGGGGCAGTGATGCAATAGCTTTTTGCGATCAGACCCCGAAATAGGCCTGCTCCTCTCCCCCTCGTAAAATGCCTCGACCCTTTTTCACTTTTATAGATGGAGGAGTAATATATGGCTTTATTTACGAGGACAGGCCCTGACAGATTTAATATTTTAATTCGTTTTTATGACCTGAACATAGGGCCGCGCAGAACTCTTTATGAGCCATCGGCATGAGCGAATGGAGCGACAGGGACCACCGGGCGGAGACGGGAGGGCAGGAAGTGACAGATACAGCCATTCCTCATGTATCTCTGCCTAAATACCAAGCATATCTCTGCCTGTTCTAACCTCTGCCCACACCGCTCCTCCCCCGCATGTCTCTATCATCCGTCTATAGTCCCTCCCCCCCATCTCCTCTCAAGCCATAACTCCAATGAGAAGACATGGCCACGGAGCAGACAGTGCAAGTCTAATAGAGGGGAGATTGATAGTTCAAACGATTCAGGGCTAGTACGGAAGGGAGATTCATGCCCGAGAACCTCAGAGCTATTGGTTTAGAGATTGATGAATCAGAAGATACAGCCCTAAACTTTACAAGCTTTTCATGGCTTCAGCAATACCCTGCCAATACTTTCAGAGTTCAGGGTTCAGACTATTAACAGCTGATATTGGAGCTAGGCACGGGAGGGTTGATTGATGTGATGATCCAAACTCTTCTGTGTAGATTGGTGGTCATTTTGAAAGCAGAAGTCAAATAGTTTTTCACAATCAAAAAAAAAAAAAAATTCCCACACCCCTCTAGTACCATGAAAAGTTTGATTACTTTTAATGGAAATCAATAGGGTTTCAGCACTCGCTCTCTGAGAGAATTTTTAATCAAGAGAAATTCATTATTTTATGGTACCACACACACACACACACACACACACACACACACACGCACAGACACACACAGACACTGCTATCATCTGTCTTTAGAAGAAGAACCAATAATAACCAAGATACCCTGTAACACGGGCACCAATTTTTTGCTCCAATTTTCCCACCAATTAAAGAGTTTATCGTTTGACACAAAATTAACTGTCCTCAAAGGTTGATTCGGTAAAACTTCCAAAACAGAAACTTTGAGAAAAAAATAGAGAAGGTCTTCAAAGTGCCGTATCCGGTGGGACTTAAAGCAGTTCCCATGGGAACTGGCAAATGAGCGTCTACCCAGCCTCACCCCTCCAGCACAGCGCCGGGAGAACACAGTGATTATCGATCTGTCTGAGGGGCGAACAGCTCAACCAATCAATGGCTCTTTGAGTCCCCCAAGGATTGTGGGATAGAGGAGGAACAGTGTGTGTATGTGTGTGCGTGCAGTAGAGGGAGGCGTTGAAACGGCAGTGCCAGAGTGATTTCTGTCCAACACAAATCACCAGCTTAATTGACGGGCTTGAAATTGGTTTAAAAGGCCTGGTGCCTCCCCTCCACCCCCCCCCCCCCCCAGCTCCCCTCCCGTGCTGGCATCAAGGCAGAGCGCCGTTTAAAGGTATTAGTGTCATTATCCCCCCTGGGGATGGAGGTGAGGAGTCGGTCAGGGGCTGAACAGGCCGGGACAGCAGCAATCAAAACACTTCACAGCCTGGTGAGGTACAGTTCATACATTTCATCCCCACTCACTGCCTTCTTTATGCATCAGCACTATTACTGCTAAGTGTACAACCATTGTTGACACAGAGCAAACTGGTTAACCAAACCAAAACACAAAACCACAGGGACAGAAATTGAGACTTAATACAAGTACAAACACTAGAGAGCTTAAACAGCACAGCAAGCCCTACAAATGTTATACTTGAAATTACTGCAGAAATAATTACATAATTGACATAATTAATCAATAAGTGATTTATTAAAAGTGCCAAAGAACAACTGGATGTATGTAGTTTCTCAAATATGAGGATTTACTTTCTGATTATTGTAAATATCTTTGCTTTTGTGCTGTTGTTTGGATAAAACAAGACATTTGAACACATCACCTATATGCCTTTACATAATTTATAGACTAAACCATTAATTCTGGCTTATTTTCTTAGTTTTGGCCACTATTGCTTTCAGTAATAATATCATTGTACTCACCAAATCATTAATGTAATACCTCATGAACTATAATGTACAAGAATTAACAGTATCTCAAGCATGAATTAATGCAAGAACAATATGTTAATTAATGCAACAACTAAGGTATTTCAGTCATCATGATTTCTGAGTTATTAATGATGTTTGTGTCTTTTTCATAGTTAAGTCTGCACCAAAGAGACAGGATAAAACTCTGACCAGTCACAGCTGTGCAAACTATTTTGTTGAATTCCAAGAGTATAATCATAATCAACCAAGTAAGATTTTTTCATGACATAAGCCCCTTTCACACTGAACAACACCCACTTGCATCTGGCTTTTATCTTCAGTGGAAAGGGTACAATCGGCATTCGTTCCCAGGTCAAATGACTCTGCAGCAGTCACAGGTATTGGTGTCGGCTCCATCTCCAATTGGCAGTGATGGAAACATGATGCCCGGGTGGACACGCTAATTTTCACAACTTGTCCGTTTGCTCTTTTATCTGATTCTTTCTGTGGATGTCTGTAAACATATGGGCTCATTCATTTGTTTACATGTGGTCTCTCTGTAATGACAAAGTATGAGAGATTATATGCAAACATATGGTCTCATCTATAAGTTATGTAGTATTAGCATGCTAAGCTAAAAGTCAGACAGCTGTGTGACTTTATATCTGTGCTGTGACATCTTTCAGAGCACAGAAACACTGTAAACACACTTGTCACCTGCCCAGCACGGCGCTGTTAAACCAGAAACACTGTGGCTACGCCTTATTTTTACACAGTCTATGTGCTACACACAGCACGGCTATGCTAACAGTGCTAGCCATGCTAACTAGCTGCTAGCTGTGACATCGAACATGACACACTAGAAAAAAAAGAGAAAGGCAGACTCATCTACCGGCAATGGGAAAGACGTCAATCACCCATTGTTAGCGGGTTTATCCACATTTTAAAAACCTGCATATATGCACTAATTTTGGTATAAAAAGGGCATTTGTGTTTGTCACTTCATTTACAGAGTACATCGAAAAACAACAGATGTTGACCAAAGTGCTTTACAGAGAGATGACAATTACAATCAAATAAAATCGCAGACATAATTATGAGGATCAAAAGAAAATGCATAAAATGTAGAATAGAATGAATAAAATTTAGATAAAATCTTAAAAAACGGAACAGCACTGCACAGGGAACAAATAAATAATAGAAGCAGAATGGGACCACTCATGTCTTCAGGATGACTATTAAAAGGCTAAAGAAAAGGAGTGTGTCTTCAGACAGGTTTTAAAGATATCATAGAGGGAGAGGATCTAATAATGAGTGGCAAACTGTTGGCCAACAGAAGAGAATGTCTTTGTCACCACTGGAGTTTAAGTGGGAGCAGTGATTGTTCAGCAGATCTGAGGGGTCTGGTGGTTGAAATGGTGATGAGAAGCCCAGAAATATAAGCTGGTGCCAGTCCATGCAAAACAAATAAAAGAATCTTAAAATCAATTCTGTATTTTATTGGTAACCAGTGAAATACAAGAGATGATCTGGTCGCTCCAAGTTTATAACCTTAACTATGGATGAATATTCAACAGAATACATATGAACTACTGTGACTGTTCAGAAGTCATGCATGAATTCATGATATTTCATGTACCCTTACAATACCAAGTGTTAAACACCAGTTTAATTGGTGAGATCTGGGAATGCAATAATGTTTCTAAAAAAAAACAACAATTTCTACTGGGCAAAAAGGTTGATTGATCAGACAAACTCCAAGGTCCATGTGTCTGAAAGAAAAAAATCATATCAACTTTGACCTACTGTGCTTACCATACCTATGTGGCTTTGTTAACCCTCCTGTTATGTTCATTTGTCAGGAACAGCAATGATGTTCCTGGGTCAATTTGACCCAGTGCATGTTTAATTATCCAAAAGATGTCCGAAACCAAAAAAATCCTAACAAGCAGTGTGAATATTTCATTACTAACTCCATTTACATGCATTTACACTCACACACACACACACACACATACACACAGTGTGTGTTTGTGTGTGTGTGTGTGTGTGTGTGTGTGTGTGAGTGATTAGGAAAAGAAATATGTCTCACAGTTGCAAAGAAAAAAATAGTCTGACATTTCTGACATCCTTTTACCTCCAGTTTGACTGCTGGGTCAAATTGACCCGAACAGTATCTATGTGATATAAACATGCAGGGGGTGGTTGCAAATATGTGAGATGAATCATTTTCATATTATATGTTGTTTACACTAATTAAGGCAAGCAGAAGAAGTTTCATACTGAAAAAATACTTTTAACTATTTTTC
This sequence comes from Thunnus maccoyii, assembly GCF_910596095.1. Taxonomy (NCBI): domain Eukaryota; kingdom Metazoa; phylum Chordata; class Actinopteri; order Scombriformes; family Scombridae; genus Thunnus; species Thunnus maccoyii. Next base: position 23,431,749 of record NC_056550.1, read on the forward strand.
CTAGATCTTCAAACTTTAAAACAGGTCAATTTGACCCGGAACATAACAGGAGGGTTAAAGCAATGTCCTTGTGTTCCCAGAAATCAACAATAAACTCAGTGAATAACATGCTATTTTTAACCAAAACTACATGAAAAATAAGACCTTAGTAGTCATAAAGATGAATTTTCCTTCAACACATTAATCTTAAACCTGCAGTTTGTAACTTTTACATAAAATGAACATCAGTTACATTCAAGCCCCTTGCCAAACGAGTTCACACAAAGCTGATTAAGCCTATCACCGCCAGATAAATCTCTCTGTATTTCACAGTATACAAAGTTTTTAAATCTCATGTCGGGCAGGACATTCCCGCCCTGGCTGTTTGAATGTGCACCCAGAGACTTCCACCACAGAGCCGGCTAACTTCCGGTTAGCCCTCTGCTAACTATAACGGGGATAAAATAATTTAATCATGCACCTCCTCTAGACTTTCCAAATGTTATTGGACCAAATGGATCAAATTCTGATAGTGAAACAAGTCATTTCGTGCAGGGTTGTGTGACGCTCGAAACAATTTATCCACCTTTTTACGGCTGCAACAGTAGCGACGGAGTAGGCTACAGCGGAGCCTATGACGTAAGAGCATGTCGACAGTGTTTTTGTAATTACTGTCACTGACAGAAGGGGGAGACAAAAGTGCAGCGCTCTAGCTTTAAAAAAATAATTGATATAATTTAAAATATAAAATATTGAAAGCCCTACTTTAAAAAGACATCACTAGAAAGGACATTCTTCTTACAGTGTGTATTCAGTCTGTGGAGAATATAGGCTCAGTGAGAAACTGATGTTTAGCTGTGGGCCTTCTTCTGCACTCAACAAGTCACACACTGATCAAACTGAAGGCCGAGGATGGGCTCGCCCTTCGGAACGGCCTAAATAATTAACAGGCCTTTAATTAAACCTATAAGCGAGCAAATGACCGCGGGCCCCTGGAGAGCCATGGGGGGAGTGGAGGGAGAGGGAGAGGGTAGAGTGAGGGTAGAGTGTGTGTGTGTGTGTGTGTGTATGGGTTGGAGATATCAGATTATGGTAAAAAAACAAGGAAGAGAAAGTGGCCTGATGAGCACATACGGTTACACAGCCTGGCCAGCTCATTTACTTTGACATTTGAGCAGAGCCATCGCCACAGGAAGTGACTGTAAAGGTGGCAGATACGGAGACATCTGACTCACAAGACTGACTGACACCTCGAGGTCCATCCATTTGAGCCCAGGTGAATGAGATGAGAGAGACCAATCAATAAGGCAACGGTTTGATAGAGTGTTTGTGAGTGGCTACATTTCCAGCTATTGAGCTTTCTGCGTTTCTAATAAGGGGGAAGATTTATAATGACAACTAACTGATGAGTGAGCTGAGTTGAATGGTGAGCAGACACTGAGACAACCAGTGTGATAAGCAGTGTGTGCTGGGAAAATAAGGATTTCAAAGGCTTTGTTCATAATGTAAATGTAAACCACAAATCCAAACAAAAGATTTGAACCAATCAGTCTCGCATTGATTGCAAGTCTTTTAATATGCTAATCAAGATGACACGACTTATTAATATGTAATGAGGTTAAGTTACAAATGAAGTCTTCAGTTATGTGTCTTTCACTGTATTTATATGTAGATTGGGACTTTCACCTTGTTTTTAATGTTTTTTACATTATGAAATCCAAGCTGTCATATTCCTCTAATAACTGATTGTGCTGGACTTGCAGGTTTACTTGCCATTTAAAATAAACTGCATGAAGAGACCGTCCTATATTGTCCAATTAGTTCTCCATTTCTTACATCTCCAATTAGTTTTCCCGGTAATGTCAGACTTCTCTGCTCCGACTCCACCAAATATTACAAGACACGGAGCATAAGATCTAAAAATGCCATCATTTTCATCAGCCTAATATTGCAGAAATGGGAGTAAGATCATCTTTCTCATTGGTTACAGTGACAGCACTCTCATTTAATCAAATTAAATCTCAAGAAGCGTGTCATGCCACACACCCCCTACATATTTTCTCTCTCTTTCTCACACACACACACACACACACACACACACGTTTCAATCTTCTCACATGCCTGCACACACTTAGGTTCTTTCTTTTAGCTTCCAAGTGGCACAAGCACTCAGAGATCCAATCAATCACACCTTTGCTCAGACACACACACACACAAATACACACACAGGGCAAAAGGTGCTGAGGCGGACTTGCTCTAAGTTCGCTGCCTGACCAATGATATCCACTGTCTTACCCATCACTCTGTGGGTGTGAGCGTTTGAGCTGTGGCATGCAGCAGAACAGATCACTCTCTTACTCTCCATTAAAGAAACTGCCGACCCCGACGCATGCGCCTCTTTTTAAATGGTGGTAAAGAGGAAATTAATCTCTCCCTGGGCTGCCGTGGCAGGATATTAATCTAGCAGCTTCATTCATCTCTCCATCTCTTCTCTCTTTGCCTGATAATCCTTTCTTCATCAACAAACCACAGGTGGACCAGCAGAGTAATTGATTAGGATGTGCAACGCCCCTCTTCGCATCTCTTTGCTCATCACCTTTTTTTTTTTCCTTTTGTTAATCCCTCCGCGCATTGTTGCAGTTGTATAATTTGCCCGTCAATCTCTCATCGGTTATAACAGGTTATTGATGTGACTTTTTATGTTCTTGTCAAAGAGAAAGTCGGTTTAGGATCGACTGAAGACGAGTCTCGACCTTCAGTTTAGTGTCATTTGGTCTTTGTTAAAAAATAAATAAATAAAAGAACAACTCTGTAATTACTGCTGTAATTATGCTAAACGACATTCATAATTAATTACTATGTGCAAACCTCTTTCATTACCTCACTCTACTTGCTTATTGATCACCGCAGACATCTAAAACAACTAAAAGACAAAAATAAACATGTTGCTCAGGAATGAGGCCGTCTCCCTGCGGGCCACTCAGTGACAAATACGTCACCTTGTTTTGATCTGTAATTATAGCTCCCCTTCCTGGGCCAATCAATATCATTTTGAAAATGTCACTACACTAGAGTGGGAAAGCGCAGCCATGACTCAGATCTCACTCTCAAAAAATAGATAAACATATTAAAAAATGAGAAAATTTGTATTTTGAGAAAACGCTGGTGAGATATATTATTTCCTTCAATTGTGGTTAAATCCAGCCATGAGTATTTGACAAATGAACTGGTGTAATTGTGGGAGAGAAAATTACTCCTTTATGAATAGTGTTCCTATCATTCATAAGTGCATCTTTACACAGTATCTGCCCCCTGGGTATATTAATAGCAGTTTTTTCTAGAGCGGCTCTCAGCTGAGGAGCCTCGAGTGAGAGCCGATAAAGCAACATGATTCTTATCTGAGCATTAACCCCTGTGCTGCTCCCAGAGTGTACACCCGCCCAGACGGATCAGGGTGAGGCTGCCGCGTGGACCCTCAGGGAGACAAATGGGGCTGATAAAGCTAAGTTCATTATCTTTTACTGACACATCGGTCGGGGGTTAGGCCTAATCTGAGCCCAGAGGAGCCCGGCCGCTTGGCCACAGCACGACCTGGCTCTGTTACAGCTCTTAATCGGATCCGAGGTTAATATGCTGCCTCTCTATGACAAAAGCAGTGCGAGAGAGGGGAGAGCAACTCCTCACCTCACCGGTAGAGAAATAAGCACCCTCCCGCTCTCCCTGGAGATCCAACACTTAGCCCACACGACTGAGCCATGACTCAGAAGAAAAAGAGCACGCCGCAAAATAAATATCATTAACCCACAATTAAAATCCTGTTCTCTGTCCTGACATCCTTTATTGTTCTCATATCTCTGTCCAATTACAACATGCTGGAGTAATTACGGCTGCATTAAAAAGTAATGAAGTTATATGAGCAGGGCAGTTTCCACAGGGCAATCTGACAGAAGGTAGAGAGAGAGGAAGGAAATCACTGAAGCTGGTGGAGGACCCGCTCATCCTTGCCCATGAGGTGAAATGTCAACTAGATGACTCTGAAACATCCACAATTCAGCTGATTCTTCCTCATGGCAAACTGCAATCAATCACTCTGCCTCCTGGGTAGCCATTATTTTTTAGCTTTTTAACTGGTCAACATGATCTCGTAGCCATGGAGACAGGGTCGTGCCCAGAGGGCAGAGGATATAAATGGATGCCAGGTCTTTTGTAATGTGTGTTAACAGATTTGAGTCAGTAACACACTCATGCAAGGCTCTGGCAATTAAAACAACATTATTTATGTTTTGTTAACTCTACCACTGCAAGTGTTTTAATGTTTAAATCACATTTCTCTCTCTCGCTCTGTGTGTGCGTGTGTGTGTTTGTGTGTTTGTGTGTGTGTGTGCATCGGATCTTGTACCATGGCCATATAAACACAATAAAGACGGGGTTATCAGACTGGACTTTACATTTCACATCCCGCATTAAATCCCTGCACTTGTCACGTTCATATATTTCATCAAACTGGACTTTACGTTGTGCATTGCATTCATCCTCCACTGTTACATAATTTAATTATTTATGCACAAGTCACATTTCATTTTGCTTTTGTCACCTTCATATATTTCCTACACTTTTTTTCTTTGTCCATAACGCAGCCCATATTTCCTTTGTACAGTCAATATTTAATTTCAAGTTTTATGTCCCATTTCAAGACTATTACTATTACTACACAGATTTTTAAATTTAAATTTAATTTCAATATTACTTTGTTTGAAAGAAAACCTTAACATGGTCACAGTGAGGAAAATACTCACATTCAATTCATCCCTGGGGCGATCAAGATCATCATCAAACAGTTACATAAAATGATACAAATAACATAACAGCTCAGATAACTACACAACGCAAAGACAATGATTCAAACAAGGTAAACTATGTGGTTTCAGTGATGGCAGCGTCCATAGCAACCACCATAGCAATGATAGAAAACCTGAAAAAATCTTTGTAATAACTGATAAACTAAACATCGTATACATTCACTGAGCGAAGATTGTGAAAATGAAATGCAAATTTCTATCTAGAAATATTATCAAAATGCACTTTAACACTAGAAGTGTCAACATTTCAGTCCCCCCTAGAACCACCGGGGGAGTCATTTTTACCTCCTGCCACAACAGCGTCAGCATTCACAAAGATGTCACCTCTTGAAGCAGTTAAGTTGTTCATTTTCATCTGTTTTTTTTTAAATAATAAGTAAGACTTAATAAAATAACCATTTAAAATTCAGTTTATGGGGTTTATTCATTTTACAGTTGCTTTAAGCTATTTCTTAACAGAATGAAAAGATTTTAAAATTCAATAAACTGCAGGCTACAATTAACAAACAACAAAATAATTAGCGCATTTAAATAGAAGAAGAACATTAAGTAATAGTTAAAAATGAATTTTGGATAATAACGTGTTGTTTTAGTAATGCTGCTGGGAATAAAGTATCTATCTATCTATCTATCTATCTATCTATCAAATCAAGCTAGCTCTAGCTCTTGAAAAGACATCTAAACAACGGGTGTTGCTAAGCAATTGGACGTGGCACGACATATACAGCGGTTTCTTTTTTTTTTCTCTTTTTATCCCACACCCTCCATAATTCACTAGATGATTAATGAACCCATTTTCCTAAAATGGGTTTATTAATTAAGTTATTATTTTAACAGAGTTACATACATTTGAAAATGGCGGGGGGGGGGGGGGGGGGGGGGGGGGGGTAAAAATGACCCCTTGGCGGTTCTAGTGTTATTATCTAAGCTATCTTAGAATATTGCATTTTCCACTAAGAATAAAAGGAATGTCAGCCTTTTTTTTTTTTTGCAGACAGAAACATGACAGTCACATGACATGAACGCAGGCCAATAGAAAAGAATAGGCCAAAAAGAGTAGGCATCTGACAATTTTAGAGCCGTTAATGTGAAACTCATACATTTTGCGTTGTGGACCAATGTAGTTCTTCCACATTTTGATGTGAGACTGGGTTTGCACTGTGGACCAACATGGCTATTACACATTTTGATGTGAGACTGGGTTTGCACTATGGACCAACATGGCTATTACACATTTTGATGTGAGACTGGGTTGCTGAGTGAGGCTGTTAAGCGAGGGTCAGAAATGAGAGCAAGGCAATTTGAGGTTGGAAATGAGCGATGTCCTTTCTCATTTGAGCACTGCAGAGGCCTTACCCTCTCAGACGCCACCTCCTCTTATATGTCAACATGCCCATTGTGTTTCAGCTTCCCTCTGTTGTGTTTGTCTCTCATTACACTGAAGAAAGAGAGCCAGAAAGAAAAGAGTGGTAAAAACAACTGTGAGCCACAGTGATTTGGAAATGAAATATCAGCCCCAGTCTGTGAGGAGGAGGTAATCTCCCTTTAGAGGAAAAGACAGCAGATGAAAAAGACAACTAGGCGGGAGAGAGAGGGGGAGACAGACAAAGAGGGGAGGGGAGAGGAAAAAAAGAAGCACAGAGAGAGAGAGAGAGAGGGAGTATTGGGGTGCTGGGATAGATTGAGCTCATGTCTGAGCTGCTCCACACATGAGTGGAGATCTGACACTGACACAGTACTGGTCCTGCTGGTCTGAGAGCTGCACAGAGAGCTGTGGCTCTGAGGAAAGTTCACAAATTCCCATGGATGGAAAATATGTTAAATTAATTACTGTTTACCATACTAATTCATCTTGCTTATTAAGCTGTACAATATACTGTAGTAAGGTTATACAATTATTGTATTATCATTTACAGCACTTAACTGTTATTTTTATTTATATATTTATATGTGTAACATTAAATCGCTTATTCATGTCCCCTTGCCTGAGATTAATTTTAGTTCCTACCTGCCATTGTTTTTGGGGGACAGCTGTGTGTGTAACAGTAACAGAGTAACACACAACAGTGAAGGTAATATCGTCTTATCATTTTGGTGTCGATTTAAGAAGATTAAAGAAGATTATTCAAAGAGAAGCTGTAGCCCTGATGTTAGAGAGAGTAGCCCAGAGTGACCAGAGAATGCTACCCAGCAACAAATGGATGGATGGATGGATGGATGGATGGAGGACGGATGCCCATAAGAATGACTAAAAAAAATGAATAAAAAAAGAAATTGCTAAAAAGAAAAAGGTGTAATTTTGAATTTTTCCATTCGGGAGGCTAAATTGATTTTTAACCTGGACACTTTGTTGCATTATGTATCTTTGTCTGGCTGGTTTAGTAGCCTTTGTTTAATGGCTTGAATGTCAATTTACTGGATTGATCAGTATGTCTGGATCAGGACCATAGCCAGAATTCAGTTCATGCATTCAAATTTCTGCAGTGCAACCCCCACCCAGTTAAAATATTCTTGACTTGCTACCAACCAAACTATGTAAAATTTTCTGAGTATTAAAAAAACCCACACAATTAGACAAATTAGTTATATGTATAACTGTTCAGGTATATTTTCTTAAAAGTGGAAACAGACAATTTTTCAACTTTTAGTGTCAGGTGGGGTAATGCTAGAAAAATAAACATTAAGAGAAAAAGTGCAAGTTTGTTCATTCATTTAATCAATAATGGAGACATGAAAGCAGATGGAAATTTTTTAGTACGTGTTAAGAAAAGTGAACGGGGTTGGTTTATGTTTTTATTCATTAATTCACAAAAAAGTATTGATGTCAGTGATAGCATTAAGTAATAAAGTTATAAAACATAATTATAGAGGTGTTATTATGGACATGTGCAACTGATCCCATAATAAGAAGACAGGGCATTTTTGAATGAGTGGAAAAATTATATAGATCGAATATTTAGGTAGATTATTCCAGTCAGATGGAAATATAAAGGCTTTCTTAGTTATAGACTCAGGAACATAAAAAAAAGAGCTGTATAGAGTGTCTCAATTGAGAGTTTCATACATTGTACAATGACAAGTTATGAAAAGACAACCAAGAGCAAATCTGCATAGTCTATTATAAACTATACTGAGAGGAAGATTAGTTTTGGATGCAGCCTGATATACAATGGCAGCATAATCCAATATTGGTAAAATGAGGTGAGACGCGAGCTTTTTTCTATCAGTAAAAGAAAAACAATTTCTGGATCGGTAAATAACACCATACTGAAGTTCAATATGAATAATATGGCTTTTAAATGAAAGCCATAGGTTCAGGTTTTTGGTGTGTACCATCAAGACAGGCAAGAAACACATGAACAAGCTTTAGAATTGGATTTAATGCTTTGGCGAGTACTGAAAATCATAGTGTGTGATTTAGTTTTATTGAGTAGTAATTTATTACTTGTGAGCCAGTGTTGTAGGATATTAAAATCAGACTGCAAAGCTGATTCAATCTGTAATAAATCAGTTATAGAATATATTACAGTGTCGTCCGCATAACATTAAGAGCAAATCGAGGGGATAAAAATGGAAAAGAGAAGTGGACCAAGAGTTGAGCCTTGAGGTACACCTTGTTGTTGTACTAATGTATCAGATTATCTTCCTTGTATGACAATATATAATTTTAACAGAGTAAAGTTTATCTAAAAGAAGGTAGTGGTCGACCACATTTAAAGCCTCAAATTAGTGAAAATCGTACCTGTTAATTTACAATCATTAGATGCAGAGAAAATATCGTTTATAAGTTTTAATAAAGTAGTAGTTGTGGAATGATTTGATCGAAAGCCAGATTGGAAAGGTGATAAGATATTGTGCTTGTTGATTAGTTTTTCAAATACTTTTGCAGTAGAACAAATGATTGAAATTGATTTCTAATATTTGAGTTCAAGTACATCGCCCACATTTTGTGCAAGGGAGTGATACATGAACATTTCCATATGGCAGGTATCTCAAAAGTAGATAAAGACATCAAAAGATCATAAAGAGGGTAGATAAGAACATGGGACGATAGTTTTGAGAAATTTGGTTTCAACGCCATCTAACCCAGGACCAAAACTTGCATCATTAATGGCATCCTGGACCTAGACAGGTGTTATTCTGCTGAAAATGAAAGAGCTGTGACTAGACAGTACATTGTTAAAATCACCACCAACACAAGAATCAGGCATTACAGCAGAACAGACCGAGGAGAAATGATGATTAAATGCTTGAGCAACTAAAAGTGGAAAATTGTTTAGGATTTTTAAAGTCATGAGCAAGAGATTCTATATAATTGGATTTGGCATTTCCAGTCATAGTTTTACTCACATTTCTCAACTGTCTGTACTTTTCCCAGTCAGCAGGATCCTTGGACTTTCGAAATGTAGTCCATGCTTTATCTCTCTGCCTGAAAATACTCATAAGATAAGAAGTTATCCAGGGAAGATGCCTTCCCTTGACTTCAGTAGTTTTCAAGGGACCATGTTTATATATAACATCAGTGAATTCAGAATATTAAAAGTCCCAACCATCATGAACATTTGGTGTTAGTTGATACCTGTCCCAATTAATTGAAATTAAGTAATTAATAAATTCATCTGTATTCATTTTCTTATATTGCCTGATTCTAATTAATTCGAGTGGCAATTTGGGTAATTTAATTTTCCAATTACAGTGCACAATTGCATGATAACTGATGCAGTCAGACATAACCCCTGCTTTAATAAAACTATTTGGGTGTGAAACCAGTATCCAGTCAAGCAGAGATTGACATTTAGGTGTAACATAAATGGGCTCACTAATTAACTGAATTAGGTTCAGATTTACAAAAATGTTTTTTTTCTTTACTAGAAGATTTATCAATCTAAATCTTATTGAAGCCGCCTTATATGATATAATAAGTTTAATTTCTGCAGGTAATAGAATTTATAGTGGAAAACATACAGTGAGAGGATTCAGCAGGTGCAGAGGGAGGTCTATAAATGTTACTTATTCTCATGCAGAGTAACCTTTACAAAGATACACTCAAAATGTAAAGGCTTAATATCAGGGATAATTAACTCAGACACCAGATTAGAGGACACATATGTGGCCACACCACCACCCCTAGTGCCTCTGTTGACTCTGTAAGTTTGTAAGTTTAATTTCATTTTTAGATATTTTGTTAGTGAGCCAAGTTTCTAATAAATTAATAACAGGTTTGTACTGTTCAACCCATGCTTGAAATAAATCAATTTCTATTAAAAGGTTTCTGATATTCAAATTAATTATTTTCAGTCCTTTAACACCATTCAGTTTGATACTTAGGATACTAATACTGATCAAACATTGCAAAGCAAAAGCAAATCCAGAAAAATAAGATGTAAGACACAAAGATACCAAATATATTATCAGTAACAGCGAGACACGCAGACAGGATGAATAGACACTAAAAAACAAGACCAAACACTAAATTAGTAATTAATAAACAAGAGGCCAGTGCATTATATAGGGAATTATAAAGGCTGCTGCATATAACTATAATAACAGAATTCATTAGGGTCAAGTTATTGCAATACCTTGTTAGTTTAATTTAAAGGGAAAAAGAAAATCGTTCACCACTGGAGAAAAGTACAACCTACCTCAATAAGATGGGGAAAAAGTATATATTTCATCATAGTACAGCCAGTAAGACTTCCGCTTTGTGGCAATGTATGGTATATAGTTAATTTCGAAAGTCACCAACTATATCTCGAAAGAGTGTGGTCATGGTTCATAGTGGGAAGTCTTCATAAACTTTGTGAGGGACGGATGGCTAAAGTTAGTCTGTATTTTCAGCGGGGACTTATGCTGGAGAGTTCATGGAGGAGTTAATAGAAGACATGAAGACAGCTTCAGCGGCTTTGTGGTCACTTAATATTTTGTAGATGCATTCATTTTTTCTCTATCAGCACCAATAATGTTAGCATACCAGTGCTATCTTTAACATACTGCTGTGGGAAATCTTCAGATAGGCCAATAAATCTTCAGGTCACCCACAACTTAGTATGAAACTCAAAACTTATAAGAGAAAGACTTAAAGAAATACACTGGAAGCTGGTAGAGTTCAATGTGAATAGGTTTACTCTGCATAAAGAGCAATACAAAGCAAACAGAGGCCTTGATCCTGGGATAAAGAACGTAATGAAAATTAAATGATATACCTCTCATAACCCCTCCTAATCTGGGGCTTATTCGCTGAACCCCATCCTGTTTGATCTTAACACTTTGGTAATAATCCAAACATGACTCATCACAGAAAACAATGGTGTCTCACACTTCTCTAACATGTATCAGTTGTACTCGGTATCTTCCGCATTTCTCCCAATACACATGGCCAAGCGGCCTTCGCTCATCACACACAGAAAATTAAAATTCCCTTGGGAACTATCTCTTATTGACATAAATGTTATCTTTGCACAATTACCGGCCTATTCATGGAAAGGCGGTTTTCCACCACAATACAGTTTCCTTGTCATGATGTTATTGTCACAATGTTATTGTTCTTTATTTTTTAGTGACACATCAGAATAAAACTGTCCATGCTGCCTGAGGAAGAGCATCAAGCTTGAAACATGCTGAGTAGCCGCCACTCCAAGACAATTTTCTGACTGTGTTATGAGTTAATTGAGCCTATTACATTCAACATTTTTATGCATTGAACAGCTTCAACTTTTATGTGAAATTATTGACCTCAAAACAGGCTTATTTAAAGGCTGCATACAAGTTCAAAAAGCAGTTACATAAATTGTGTATCTATTTTGATTCTGCTGTATTTTTTTTACACCTGTGACCATTGTTTGATGGTCTGCTGGCTCCAGGGTCCATCATGGAGTATTTGGAACTACATTACTGAGGTATAAATGAGGGAATGTCGGCTAGGCCTGTCTGGCACATCTTTTATTATTGAAGATTTTTTGGGATGGAGCAGGAACATTACCTGGCGAACAACACACCAATACAATACAATGAGACTTGCAATAACAGCGGTACAGATGATGACTGGGATTGGCAACACAGGTCAACAACAATGGATTCTTTGATAAGCATCAATCAAGCTGCCGGCCCTCTTGGGGCTTTGATCGAGTGGTTGTGTGTTGTTGTTGAGAGGCTGGCTGGGGATGGAGGTTAGCGGGGAACTGATAATGGGCTTCAGTGAATCACAAGAGATGAACCCCCGTTGAGAGATGGAAGGGAGGAAGGAGAAGAGGATGGAGGAAAGAGCAGCAGGGCAAATGAGGGAGAGGAGTGCAAGAAGCAGGAGAGGATGGAGAGAAAGGAAAGGATGGAGTAGACTGGCTGAGGAGGGAGGCTTGTCCCCCACCGCCCATTTCCCCCCCAGTTCCCTGCTGGATGACCAGCACACAGACAACCAGGCACCATGACGGACATTCTCTTTCTCTAATGAGTCCCAGTCACAGCTGAACACACTGCTGTGCTTTACAGCACCAACAGAAGGGCCTGCCACCATGAAAAACTGACTGCCTGCTACAATCACAAACACCACAACAAATACAAAGAGTCAAATGAGGTCCTCCTGCAGTATATCTCAAATATAATTATGTTTGTTTGTGTCTTTGAAGGTGTGTAAGGACTGTTTTTTCAGCCTCTTGCCATTGCAGGCGACCAGGACACCTGCTGCGTGTTCGCAGCACACACTCGCTCTGCCTTGCTTTCGCCTCTTTGCCACCTGTTCTGTCTTCTTCTCAAGTGGAGCCAGCCAAGTGCCTACGCCAGATAGCGGCATATCACATAGGCAGGCTCCTTTGGCTCTGGGGAAGAAAGAAAGAAAAAAAAAAAAAAAAAAGCGTGTATCGTGGAACGTTCACTCACATTTCACATTCACTAAATCCATTCAGTAATCTCCTTATGCGTGCGACATGGCAGTATCAGAGGGGGTTGTTGAGGTAACTGTCAGGGAATTTGATGCAAGTTCTCTTGTCACAGTCACTTTGGCTCGCTCCCGTCACTCAGCCTGCCGTGCTCTGAGGGGCCGCTGACAAGAGCGGTATCGGCAGGCAGAGGAATGGCGGAGAGGATGTCCTGGAGGGCACCTATTTAAGATACGGATACAGGAGTCTGGATGCAAACCTGGCAGTTCACAATGAACGGGCATTCATGTACAATCTGCTCTGACTTGTGGAAACTGTCTTTGATCAAATAAGTGGCATTGATTTTGTGGAGCCCGAGCCTTTGTTGCCATATGTATATTGATTTTGTCCATCTTTGACATGTCAGGCAGGGGGTGAGAAGTAATGTGAAAAATGACCCCCCTCTCTGCCAGAGAGCCAATGAGGCAAGGCCAGAACACAGCAGGGAACCCTGCCATTAAAGTGATGCCCTGCTCAGCCACATTACAGTCCATTATTTTGAAACTTGGGGTCTCTTGATATAATTGGCACTTACAGAGAAGGATGCAGTGACTGCAACTCCCATTTTTCACAACACCCTTTATAGCAGAGGCCCAAGAAACATAAATATGCGCACACACCATGCGCCATCTGAGTGTAATCTAGTCCTCATCCTGAGTCTCCTGTGGGTGTCTGTGGTTTGCTGTGCCAGTGAAATGAAAGCAGGCCTCTCTAATAACAGCAAATTTAATACCAGCACTAGTCCCTTAATGAGAGTGCCCTGTGTTTGCTCTAGACTCATATCCGCAGCACCAGTGGGAGAGAAGGCGAGGGAAGGAAGGAAGGAGGGAAATGTAGTTAAAATCTCCCATTAGCATCACCTCCAGGGCAAGCATGTACACTCCCCAGGGGGTGGTGGGGGCGGCGGTCTGCGTGTCTAGCGCATGGTGGCACGGGGGGCCACAAGATGCCCATCCTCGCCTCTGCACAGCTGGAGCTCCTCGGATGGCGGTGTGTGCCACCATTAATAACCCACAGAAATTACTGTGGTGCTTATTAGAAAACAGCTTGACACTGGAGATCGGATGAGAAACAATCTGCTACAATAGAGGAAAGAACCCCTTAGAACAGACGGGAATGATAAATGATGTAAAACAGCGAAATAGAAGATAAATTCAATGTTCCTACATATCATTTGACGGCGGGTGAGGACCTAAGAATAAAAGATCAAAGAAGGAAGGCTGTAGTGTGAGTGTGGAATCATTTTGAGAGTGTGTATGTGCAAATTTGGTGGGTGTGTGTAATATTACATTGCATGCAAACATGGGCAAAAAAAAAAAAAAAAAAACAAGAGCAAGAGGAGGAAAAACTTGCAGATGAGAGCATCATATCCAGTCAGGTGATTGGAATATTTACGCGATGGTCAAACAATTAACTAGTGATCCTTTTAGCAATTAGCATGTCCGCCATATCAAGGAACAAAACTAAACAAAAACAAACCATTGCAATCATCTCTACTTTAATAATCTTGGTGAGGTCCCCTGAGTGTTTACTAAACAGAGTGATTGTGGTGGAGATTTGAATATTTAATAACAGGAAGAGATTGCAGAGGAGCAGCGTCTGGGGAGAACAACAATCCGTTTGGACTCACTGGGCAAATGAGGGAAACTAGGCTGAGCTCATTGAGTTTGTCCCCGTGGTATTAATGAATTTTAAATGAATTTTAGGGAATAGCCGTAAATACACTTCGAAAACAGTGAGTAGGGAGTGTTTCTCTGCTTCATACGGAGACAGAATATCTGTCTCTTTACAATGAAGGTGCCCGGAAACCACAGCTTTGGGTATTAGGGAGCAGACAGACAGATGTAAGACTTATCAGGATTGGAAAACTCTCCGAGGTAGATTTGATAGAGACATTTATTCTCCGCCTGCTACAGTAGAAAATTCCCCTCCTCTGGGACACATGTATTTTCAACTCAATATATTTCTCAATCCAACACATCCATCATATTGTGCACTTACAGGGATCAAACTCACCTACACATGTAAATTGAGTTTGTCTCTTACAAAAAAAACACCCACCAACAAAATATGTGGTTGCATGAGTTTTAAATACAGTTAGAACTATTTTTTGACCAGCAACAGACTCACCATACCTATTAAAACATCAAAACACCACCAGTATGCGACCTCTGCAATTGGAGGAGTAGCGTGCATCTGTAACCTCAGTCCAGGGATGTGCATGTTACCATAGAAACTGTTTAGATATTTTTTTTTATTATGCACAACTGATCCAACACACAGACACACACACATAAATCAACACATGTGAAGACCAAGCACCATCATTTTGAATTTTCAAATTAAAAACTTCTTCTTAAAAAGTTACTTGACAATAAAAACATGTGCATGTTTAGACTATAATTGAAACAAATTGAAATATGTCTCACATCCCTTCTAGATGAGTTCAAGTACCCCTTCGTCATTGCAATGAGTCATGATCCAATTCATTCATTTGAATTTAATTTTCAGCTGGATATTTTTAACTCTATTAATCATATAAGACAAGAGATTGTTCCGGTTTCTTTTCCCATATAAGACACAGTGATCCTGGAATTGGGTTTGGGCTTTCTCCAGTAGATTGCGTCAAGTTTGCATTTGTACTAATACCACCTGGAGAGACAAAAGGTGAGCATTTCAACCATTTATCCATTATTTTTAGCTATCAGTTCAGTTCAGTTCAGTTCTTCATTGTCCCACTCAGCATAAAAACACAAAACCATGAAAACATAGAGACAGTAAAGACACACCAAGGATGTATGTTAAAGGAAAGGAAAACAGCAACATGATTAGTTTAGATTAGCTACCATCATAGCTAATATCAATTCATAAACCTATTTGTGCACTGACTTCATTAGCTAAACGACTCCACAATCTTTCTGTTCCTCCCGGCAACATACCCACTGGGGAACAGGTATCCTTGGCTGGGAATCACTATTTTATACCTACAAAGCCTTTTGGCCTTTCAAGGGTTCAGTGAAACATCACAGCCAAATTTGCACAAACTCCAAGGTTTAAATATAACAGGTAACACTTTACAAAATGCACTTTGCAAAATTGTGCATAGTTACTAAGGAACAAGTGAGGAACGAATCAGGAACAACCTAATAATTGATGAATCATTAACAAGTACTTCCCTAATTATTCCTAATAGAGGACTATATAGTAGATACTGATGAGATACTAGAGAACAGACTGGGAGATCTGTGAATCAATCATACTGACCACTTTCCTCATGAGTCGTTCCTAATTAACTCTGAACCAGCTGCTGAGTGGCACAAAACTAGTAACGACTCATTTATTACTAATTACTTAAATATTAGTTACTGTTTTCATACAACCTCAAGTAAAGTAGTACATATAATACTGAGTAGTTACTGTGTAGTCCCTTGTTACTTCATCATTGTCTTTGCAATTAGTTCCTTAACAACAAATCAGATACAGGAGGATTCTCAACAAGTGTTTTATTCATCATATTCAGACCACATATTCATTATTATTCACATTCATGTCATATTCTGTAGCATTGATGATGCTGATGCCTTAAAAATAAACATAATAAGAGAGAGTGTAACAGTTTAATTGGGCTAAGTTTAAAGATTTTAGGCAATAACACCCAACACAAATTGCTTTCACACACTGTATTGAGTATTCATGCATTTAAAAAAAAAAAAAAACATCCAGCAAAATAATAAATAGTTTAAAATATATTTTGACTCCTAGAGAAACAGTACACTGGTGTTATACTGATGGTCCAACTACACCAGGAGAGACGGACGGAGAACAGGTACAGACTTCAGAAAACGAAGTTGGTGGGCAAACAAGCTGAGGTTAAGCGTCATGTTTATTGTATTTTATCAATGTAAATATTCCCCCAAAAATCTATGCTCTCCCAAGCTCAGCAGAAATTAAGCTTCATTCCAGCACAGCATCACATCTCAGGTCGCTTTCAGGTCACAAGACTGTTCACTTCATCACGTTAGCAGATCTATACGTTGGTTAGCCTTAGCATGTTTGTGGTTAGCAGAAATGCTAACGCTAACTGTTTGTAACATACGCCGTGTTTCCATTAGATTCGCAAGAGAATTTTAAGCAAACTTTTGAAATGTTGCAAAAAGGAAAATGTGAATTAGCTGTGTTTCCATGAACTGGTTTGAGGTGAATAAACTAGGCTATGAAAAGTATAGTTTCATCATAAAATGGCGGTATAAGCGTAAATAATCCGACAGTAAACAGAGTAGAAGAGGTTGCCAACCAGAAACAAAACAAATAATTACATTGCCTTGATGTGAGAAAGATGGAGAGAGGTCTTCAGGAATTTGTTTCATTTGGGCAAGCTGTAATTATGTCAGCTAGTATTGGCCATGCTATCTGGAGACGCCAGAAGACACCGAGAGCGGAAACAGCTGATCAGTCATGTGAGTTAAACGTCATTATACATAAATACATAAACTCTTTTTTGACATTTCCAAAATCCACCTCAAGCAAGCATAAAAGGAAGTTTTTTTTCATATTTTGGTGTTTCCATTAAGCTTTTTTTGATACAATACTTCAAAATGTGCATAAAAATAGGTTAATGGCAATATTAACTGGATAAGCTATAGGCTATATCCACTTCACTCACCAGTGCTCGTTGGACAGTTCATATTGAGGCTAAATAAGTGATTAAATAATAAATGTTCAGAGTTAATCAGGAACGACTCATGAAGAAAGTGGTCAGTATGATCGATTCACAGATATTCATGAACCAAACATTTTTGTCTCCATTTTAAATCATCAACAGCTAGCATCACAGGCGGACTGCCACAAGCATCAATTCTGGGACCAATTACAGCCGACATATCATTCAGTGACACATCTCTTTTCACTGTTACGCTGATGATACACAGTTATACCTCTCATTTCACATGACCTGAACAATCTAACCAGACTACATTCCTTTTTATCCAATGTCAAGAGCTGGCAGCTAACTTCCTACAATTTAATAGCAGTAAAACAGAGCTTTTGAACTTTGGTCCAGAACATCACAAACTACAGATACAATCCTTCCTTGGCTCACTTACTACCGATGTTGGCAAAGAACCTCGGGGTAAATTCTGATAGCCACTTATCCTTTGAGCAGCATACCAGAAATATCATCCATGCTTGTTTTTATCAATTAATAAACATCTCCAAGATAAGACACATGCCTGGACAACTGTAATTCTTTTTTTTTTAACCTTTTTAAACTCTCACTCAGTCTCACAATTGCAATTTATCCAGAACTCAGCAGCCAGATTATTAACTAAATCTAGAAGGTCCTGTCATATCACTCTGATTTTAGCATCATTGCATCGGTTGCCCTTTACTACATTTTAAAGTTTTATTAATTACCTACAAGGCAGTCCATGATCTGGCTCCAGATTATATTAAAGAACTTTTGACCTCTTACAGCCGAGCCAGGCCTCTAATACCAGCTGATTAAAAACTTTTAGCTGTTCCACCAACCAGACTGTAAACCAAGGGTGACTGTGCGTTTTTAGTTACAGGCCCTCGGCTTTGGAACAGCCTTCCTCTCAGCGTGAGATTGGCAGACTCCACTGAAGCTTTTAAGTGCCTTCTTAAAAATCACTTTTTACAAGATGGCCTACACTTAACAATGTTTTCCTTTTCCATTATCAACATCACTTTCATATTTCCTCTTTATATTACTATTTTATGGTATGCTGTGCTTGTTTTTAGTATATTTTAGTATTTTTATGTGCACTTCCATATATTTTCCACTTTTATCCACTTTTATATTCAAGAGTTTGTTCTTTTATTAGAATTCAATCTGCTTTGAGCTCATCTCTTATATTTGCATCTTATTTGTTTATATATGTGGTTATGTCTTTTACTGAAATATCACCGGCTTTATATGAGCTTATTCCTTTTATCCGCATTTCACTTATTTATATATGGGGGGCTTACATGACATGGGTTTCTGATTCTTTAATTTTTATGCTGTAAATCCTTTTAATCTGGAAAGCACTTTATGCTTTAACTTCAAAAGTGCTGTATAAATAAAATTATTATTATTACTTAATGATTCATTAATGTGGGATCTTCCAGTCTGTTCTCTAGGAACTCATCAGTATCTACTATATAGTCCTCCATTAGCAATTATTAGGGAAGTACTTGTTAATATTCATCAAATATCAGGTCATTCCTGATTTGTTCCTCACTCATTTTGCACAATTTTGTTTAGCGTATTGTGAAGTGTTACCCAATAACAAGCAGTTAATTGCAACAGCAAAAACACAGTAATGTTGGTTACATGAAAAACACACATACGCACACACATATGCACACACATATGCACACATGCACACAGAGTGAGACAATTTCTTGCGAGCCCAGTCCAGGTCTATTAGGCAGGCATCAGGCATTCACTGTGGGCCAGGTCTGGCTGGGCTCCCAGGTTAGAGGACGTCTCCTCCTGGCCCTCTCTTACCATCTGCTCCGTCCAGAAGGCCAGCACCACTGGGGGGGGGGGGGGCGGGCTGGCCCACCAGATACAGCCCAGAGGAGAGGAGAGGGAGGGAAGAGGTGGAGAGAGGTTGAGAGGGGGGACACCGAGGAGCAGAGAAGGGTTGGAAGGTGGTGTGCTGGAGCTGATGGAGGTGCAGAAAGGGCTGGAGGTATTCAAAGTGCTGGACAAGGGGAGCAGGAGGCTGTTGGCAGGACAGGGAGGGGACTCGAAGGGGGACAGCCGGGGCAAGGCAGGGCTCAGGTGCCCTGGGGGGAGTTACAGGGTCGTCTGTTACCTGTCCACCTCTGACCAAAGCCATCTGCTGCAGGGAGAGGAAGAGGAAGCGGAGTGGGTGTTGGGGGAGGAGAGGTGCAAGGAGCAGATGCTGGGAAAAAGGTGAAAAAAAAGGTGCTGATGTGAGATCTAAATTTGTGTTCCGTATTTAGGTTTTAATTAGTATCTCATATTGTGCTCAGGCATGTACGTTTTTCTAACAAGGCAGAGTAATTGAAGAAGAGAAAGGTAATTGAGAACAGGAGGAAATAATATTCATGATGGATTGAGTGGGTGAAGGAGTGAGTGAGAGAGAAAGAAATTATTCTTTTTTGCATGAATATGAGAGTTTAATTGGACAGTGTGTGCTTTCAACCTGGCGGATGCAGGGGCTGCTGCTGACGCAAGGAGTTTTGGAAAAATTGGGTTTGAAACAAGAGGGAAATTTCCTCGCTGAAATGAGAGATGGAGCGATATCGGGGGAGGCTAACAGGACAAAGAAACAGGTCAGGCACTCCATCTGAACATTACTCTCTCCCTTCTGCCAAATCCCATTCCAAATGAAATGCGCCACATAGTCGGAAATAGAAATTTATCACAGCATTGCATACCGGCTCCTGATCTCTCATCCACCGGCATTATAATTGACACTTCAGGAAGATGCAGGGAGGATGCCCAAGGATATTGTACAGTATATCCCTGCTTGTCTGTCACAGCTACGTCCTCCTTTTGTCCCGCTCAACTGTGGCTCCCTCCGAGCCAAACAGAAGGAAACAGACCAAGAGGACTTGTGAAGGTGAGAGCAGGAGATTCTGCAGGCGAGGCGGCGCTGGGACTAAAGGATGGACAGAGCTTAACAGTGGATTTACAGAGAGAGTAGCTCACCAATCAAATGCTGAATAAGTTGAAATTTAGAAAAGCTCTAACTGCTGTCTCTGGACACTAAGACCACAACTTCTTCTTCAACAGTTAGTCGAGCCAATATTGTTTGTTTGTTTGTTGCTAGTAGCCCGACTTTCTTTTCCGCAATTTCACTTTACAAAAAGTTTATAAAGGACAAGGCGACAGTGTGTTGCAATTTGCAACAATTGATTGTCAAAGGATAGAAAAATAAAGTGATATCAATCAGTGTAACAAAAATATCTCCGGTGACATCAGAGATCTTAACAACAAACACAGCATGACCACATCATGCTCAATAACATCGTAACTACTGAGGTGATCTAAATTACTTTGATCTCCACGAGCAATTCAAAATGCAAGCACATAACTATTGAATGCAATTTATCGCATCACGGCTGCAGACTTGATAAAAATTTCTCGGGGAGCTGGAAGCTGTCGGGACCGCACGCTGCACCTCAGGTCCTGATGAAGTGGAGAATGACAAGACTTTCACTCACCAAACATATCACCACAGGCACTAATTCCACCAATTTCTCTGAAAAATGAAAGGAAATTGATGAAAGAAGCTTTGAAAGAAGCCTCAAGAAATGTCCATCATATGAGAGACGTACAGAAAAATCCTAGAACACATAAATACAATTCCTGATACTGAAATTTACGTACAAATAAATGTAGTTTTTGCCCAATGCTGTTGATTATTGGAATAATGCAACATGGTTTTAAACTGTAGCCCTTTCAGTGAAGTTTTGAGTGTCTGGTAGTTGTCTACAAGAAGTACTGATGAATGTTTACTCCATGGCAGCAATGTAGTGGTTCATTTGAAATACACAAGAAACTCCTGAATTACTGCTTTAAGTGGCTGTAAACCAAGTATAATGTGATTTGCTTGTCATGGAAAATTGCTTCAAAAGTTGCATCTCTCCAAAGATCCATAAAGGCTTAAATTACTTTCTATTTTAAGCTGCTCAGTGTTAGAGAACAATACTGAGTCCCAACACATCTGAGCAAATGAAAAAAACAGAAATGATTGGAGTTTGCATCATGCCAGTTACTTATATGTGAGACATTTCATTTTAACCTCTAATGTGAAAATGTGGTTTTCTTTGCATCAATTAGAGGTGACCAAGATTTAAGGAGATAAGGGTCAGTAACCCTTGATGTGTACAGTAGGAGGAGGTCTATTCATGTTGCAGCTTCTGCATAAATCATTTAACGGCCCATTGAAGGTAAAGTCCACCGAAGATTTTTACTTTATAATAGTGCACAGATCAGTTTGATCAGTGCATCTGTTGCAATATTTCCTTAAAGGGGAACCAGCACATTTCCAGGTCTATATTTATGTTCTGGGGTTCTACTGGAATATCTTAACATGATTTACAGTTCAGTTGTCTTTATGCAGGTCCGTTTTAGCTCCTGTCTCTGAAGGTCCCCCCTCCTGATGAACCCACTGATTGTCCAGCTTCCAGTTCTAGATACATAAGCAAACAGTAGTAGTAGGATTTCACTTTTTTTATTACATGTTCCAGCCTAAATCTGATCCGAAACATGGGAGTGGACAACGTGAGCAACCTGTAGAACAACCTTAGCAACAACTTTAGCACAAGCGGCAACCTCCGGGGCTGTAAAATGAAGCCAATGCAGAAGTGCCAAAAACTGCAGTTCCTTGAATGGCCACTTGAGGCTCCAAAAGCGAGTCAATCCCCATAGACCCCCATGTTAATATGCCCAACTTTACGACATGTTTACAGCCTGGTACAAAAAACGGTTTTGGTCTCTGTAGCTAATTTCCCCTTTCATGATAACTGTACGGGGGGTGAATTTTTTTATAACTCACCCGTTTAAATTTTATTAAACCGTAAAGTTATGTATAATGACAGACATGACTGCTTTGAGTGACAGGCCCGCCAGCCGCTAGGTGGCTTGTTTCAGCCATGCGGCCCGCCTCTTTGCCCATTTTTGATTGGCTGGGAGTTACATAGCATCTGCCAAGATGGCGACGGCCGGAGCGGCTCACTTTGAGCTTCAAAACCACTCTTCAGAAACCAACGGGCGTCATGGTAACTACGTCCATATTTTTATACAGTCTATGCTTTAGCAACAAAGACTACAAAACGGGCAGCCATTTGTGTGCATGCATGGACAATGTGACGTCATCAGGAGGAGGAAGTAGAGAAGTTAACAGACAAAGCATTCAGAGCTGAAGTCCTGGCTTTGACTCTCCGGGAGTACCTTTAGTTTTTAACTTTGATCATGTTTAACATAGACATCTGACATTAAAACAGTATATAAATGACAGAAAATCACAAAAAGTATGTTATGTCCCCTTTAAGTTGTAGGACTCAAAAGAGACAGATGCCTAAGATCAAGACCTCCAGTTTATAATGCAGTCTTTCTGTTAAAATTTTTAAGTTTCAAGCCCAATAATGACACCATCGGGTGGATGATTTCAATTTTAAGAAAACTCCCTTCTGTCCACAGAAGACATTATACAGTACACTTTATTTCACATTCTGAGGAGTCCTCCTCTAACTGGGCCTCATGTGTAAAATTGGTGTAGTGCCCCTTTAATTTTAAGAGCCAATAGACAGACTGTAGCATGGTGTCATCAAGGGACGAATCCTCCTTCATAGACAGCAAAAGATGATGAGTAACCGCTCCCAGCCACAAAGGTTTTACTGTAATATGCACACATTTTCCAATGGATAGGAATATTACCTGAAAACCCTACAGTCAAATAAAACTCATTTTGATGATTAAAAAACTTCTCATAAAATAATTCCATGAGTCCACAGATTTAACTCAGTAACACTGAAAGCTCAATGCTCTGATTTCCAGCTCATTGCAAAAGCACAATTGAACTGTTTTAGCACGAATTTTCCCTTTAACGCGTGTAAACATTGTTTGTCAGGCTGCTCTCCCAAACACACAGAAGTTGAGTCAACTTCCTGATAGATGGAGCTGACAGATGAGGAGCCACTAGCCTCCCAGCCGGCGGGCAGTGGCGGTGCCAGGCATGGCTGGCGATATCCGGTTTTTAGCATCCCCCTGCTGTGCCACAATTAGCAGTCATTAGCAGCTCTGGGGAATGGAGGAGGTGAGTGCGAGGGGTTGGGGGAGCGTTGAGATAGCGGGCAGGCTCCAGCAGCATGGCGAGAGCTTACAGTGCTAATCAGGTCTGCTTCTCCATCCCTTGACTCTACTCATTTGTGCCTCTACAGTAAACAAAGTCCTCTGATGTGTGTGTGTGTGTGTGTGTGTGTGTTTGTCATCGTGCACAGAGGAGCGCGCAGCAGGCAGCGCCACCACAAAACAACCAGGGAAACACACTGTCTGTCAGGTAAAGATTGAAGCCGATGAGATGGGGTACTTAACACAGTCTTGAAATCCCAAAGGATCAATACTTAGCCAGAGTTATTACTCAGTGTATTACATTTATATTGGCACCACCGCTCTGAAAAGCCACCAAAGATGAACCACGTGAAATTGATGTCAAAGGTGACTCTGCACAAAAGGAGCATAAAAGATAATGTGGAAGCAAAACCAAATAAGAATCCACACGGCAGGTTAGCATCATAAGTACGCTGGAGCAAACCTAGACGGCCGTTCTTACAGATAAAGACTAGCCAAATGGCCATATACCGCAAAAAGGGCCTGTGAAAATGACATTGATACATGGA
This sequence comes from Thunnus maccoyii, assembly GCF_910596095.1. Taxonomy (NCBI): domain Eukaryota; kingdom Metazoa; phylum Chordata; class Actinopteri; order Scombriformes; family Scombridae; genus Thunnus; species Thunnus maccoyii. Next base: position 23,455,879 of record NC_056550.1, read on the forward strand.
GGGAAGCTACAGAAGAGGAGTGACTTCTCTTTTTTTTTTTTTTTTTTTTTTCCATGGCAGCAGACTGGCAGCTTGTCCTCTGCCGTGGCCCTCCCCGGCTCTCCGAGCGGCGGGACAGAACCATCTCATCTCCCCTGCTGTGATTTGTGTGTCCGATCACAGAGGCAGCCACTTTTACAGCTGCTATATTGTCAGGGCTAAGCGGGATGTGGCATGTGGAGCTACTGCTGTGTGTATTTCCGTGTGTGTGTGTGAGTGGTTGTGTAGCTATCTATGAAAGGAAGACATTCATTTGCTGTATCATTTCATGCTGGGACAGTCACCCTCCCCACCAACCCCCTTCCTCCCCTCCACACTCACCCTTTTTTTTCTCTAAAGCTATAGCTCTATAGCTGACCTGTCTGCCATAATAAACAGCTTGTGTTGGACAACTGATTTTAAACCAGGGCCATATCGCATATTTCTGCACATGAGAGGAGGGGGCCTGAGAGAGAAACACATCCATAAAGATGACACCGTTTAAGAGGCAGACAACCTTTACAAAAGAGCGCCGGGTTTAATGGGCTGGCCGCGTGGCTCATAAACCACAACAGCATCCAACTGCAACGGAGACCGAGAGCCAGCTTTACTCAAGGCTGCTGCAGAGAAAACGCTACCACCCTGAAGGCTACACCGGATCGTTTTGCACAAGTCAGTCAGTCAGTCAGTCACAACCGCAAGAAATCACAGAATCTAAACCCAAGAGCGAGAGGTGTGTCCAGGTGCGTTTTGTGGTCTGATAACCACAATAACACAGTGTGGGAAACAACACTATGAGAGCACTGAGAGTGAACCAAAACAGTAAAGATGCAGCCGGAAAGCTTAACAATGAGCTGAAACGCGATAAAGCTCCGTGAAGTCGAGGGGAGCTGCAGAGTTGGACCATAATTTCCTGTAGGTTCATCACTACGAGCAACACCTCTGAAACACCTCTGACCTATAAGTCCTATATTCAAAATCCTTCTTTGATCCTGCATATCCTAAACGTACATAAGTAATACCAGCAAAACGTACTTAAAGTATCAAACATAGCTGCACTGATATTTTAATTAGACTGTCAGTAGCCTACTGATACAGCAATGTGTGGGCAGGGTTTAACTATTGTAAATAAAACCATCTGAGACGTTTAGAGGGGGAAATCTCTATTTGGTGGAACTGCTAACAGCTCAAAGACATCTGAAACATGAATCAGATAAAAGTGGTGGAGTAAAAGTACAATATTTCTCTCTAAATTGTAGTGGAATAGAAGTCTAAAGTAGCACATAAGTGGCATACTCAAGTAAAGTACTAGTATCTCAAAATTATACTTAAAGAACAGCTTCACAATATTCCGAGTCTGTCTTGAAATAATGGAAACAGGTTTTTCTTGCTGTAATCAGGTCCCCTGTTCATGGCAGGCATTAAAAGTTCTCTTTCTAATGCACTTTCAATGAACGTGATGGGAGTCCTCCATCAAAAAAATACAGCCTTTTTAGTGACAAATTTCCGACCCAAGCTTTGGAAGACATCTGCTTGATTTGACTAATATGGACAGCTGAGGCTTTATGTTGGCTTCATGATAACCTTTTGAACCATATAAGGAATGTGGAAAAACATCTTTCAATATACATATGACTATTTCTTTACCATAATACTAGCTTCAATAATCATTTACTTTTATTCATTTGAGGTTAATTGGTCAAATAAGTAAAGAGGCTGTTCACTTCCCCAGTTGATTACAGTCTTTATTACGCATACACTAGTCTTTAAATGTACAGTAACTGTTCAAACCGAACTCTGCTCAGGAATCCTACAAATGTGTGATCAGTGTTTAAACTGTAATAATTGAACAGGAGACAGTGGCAATGAAAGACGCACAAAGCCACTGGAATTTCTACAAGTATATCACATCATTTACATGTAAATATATGCAAATACATGCAAAACCAGACACTGACCTCAACTCACCAGACACAAGAGCAGTAAATATCCAAATTTTCCAAGTTTTAACCATCTTCTGCTTTGCCACCTGCCAAAAACACTCAACATTTTTTTCTCATTAATATGCAAATGTGAGGAATCAGATTTGTGTGTTGGATTGAATTAATCCCTGCCACCCCTTCTGCTTGTGCTGTAATCACAAATTACAGACAGGCGTCTGACGGTAGGCTAAAGCCTTGAATCCTGTCAGAGGGTCTTTTACCTCAGGGGAGAACTCCCAATCAACACAACTGGTCAGACACACAGATACGGCAGCGGCATAGTAATTTGGCATATCCGCTGTCAGTTTCAAAGGGATATTAATTTTCTCTTTTCCTTATCTCTCTGTTCTTGTAGCGTCATTGTAGAGCAGCTACAGTAGGCCCACGCCGTGGCCGGTTTCCTGACATGTTAATCAGTGGACAATTTGTTCACGTTTAACAAGGGGGATGTTTGAGGAGATGAAATGAGTCCATTCTCTTGGTTCCTTTTCTTTAAGATTCAGAGCTAATGAGGAAGGTGCATGTGGGAAGAAAAAAAATGAGATCAGAGGGATGCTATTGCCATTCATACACCTCAAATCGATCCTGTATATACATAATGATGTGGCTGCATAATATGGAGGAATTGTCAAATATTTAGATGGTAGTTTCATCCAACCCCTATGGATGGTCAAATAAATGCCAGCTTGTGATTTTTTATACTCATGCATGTGTGATGCTTTGAAGAGAGCATTTCAGGAAGCTCTCGTGTGTTAGTATGCATTGTGCATCCTGCAGAAACCTCCCTATTGGATTTTATAACTCTAATATTACACTCTAAATGTTGTGTGTTTCTCTCCGTATATATGTACAGGATGTGTTGCACATTTCCAGTTGCAAATCTGTTTCACGTGTGCAATATTGAAATTTGTGTAAATCCTAATTTAATAGAACATTGTGTATTGTTTCTCCTCAAGCAGACCCAGATGGTTGCGTGATAAAATAATAAAATGACACGAACATCCAACTGTAAGACGAGTGTCAGGTAAGCCGTGTAGACTGCTGAGATTATTCATAAGCGAGAGTCATGGCGAAGAGCGAAAGTGCGACGTCCTCTGTGAACAGCATCGGCGGTTACATCTGTGAGGAAGGAGAGGCAACATGAGGGGAAATATAACGGGCCTCGTTCAGATGACAAAGAGGGACAGACAATGGGCGTAGCAGCATTATTTCAACTCCCCTCTGACAGTACTCTAATTTAATGAGGCACACTGTGAGCGCTCGGGTGAGTCTCTGTCTCACTTTGTCTGGAGCAAGGTCAATCTGAAAACACAAGGGCACGCAGAGGAAACAACAACAAAAACAAAGCCAGCCCTTGTAAAGGAAAAAAAAATGAAAAGGCCAGATTACAAACCACCAACAGTGCAAACAAGAAATGCCACGCTGGACGCCCAGAATATCCCACTAATTAAATTGTAATAGCAGACATGTTGTAAACAATTTTTTTTTGCTGCGCAGAGAGCGGTAATAGCATTTTATAGAGGAGAGAACTCAGCCAGAGGTGTTGTTCACCTCCCCTGATGTGCTAAAGCGCGACATAGCAAACACTGCTATCATAGTTGCAGCGACGACAGCCAAGCAAAAACAACAATCTCTTCCAAACACACACACACACACACACACACACACACACACAGACTTAGAGAGACTGCAACTCCAGCCTCTTGGCTTCACCACGTCCTTCCTCCCTCCATCTGTCTGTCACCACAGACACGCACGCCATTCCAGGCAGCAGTCGCCTGGCAACATGGCTCAGTCTCTGAACATATTTCCCAGTTCGGGTAAGATATACACTTTCAGCTACAGTGTTATTTCATTAGAACAGAGCATGTGGGTTTGTGTTTCTGCATCTCTGTCTCCAGCCACCTGCTTTTATTGGAGCCTGCCCCCGGAGTGTTTGCTGGGGGAATATTAAAAAGACGACTGCCGTTGAATGGGATATTATAACATAATTAGCAGGGGTTCCGGGCTGGCACACTGCACGAAAACAGATGGCCTGCTAATTCTATTAGCAGGGCAAAAATGACCGCATAGCTTTTAGCGCTGGTGGAGCGCTGTGACCTTCAAGCCCCTGAAGTGGCCGGGTGCACAGACCCCCAAACTATTACATGATACTTTCACTGACCCCGGACACTTCCTATTACACTCTTTATTAACTGGCAGAATCTCTATGGGAAATCTTCAATTCATGGTTTTATAAGTTCAGTGCACTGAAAGCCCCATATGAGTCAATATGCATGTTGTTGTTTGTCAAATATATGGAGGTTAAGATGTGAATGATGCCCTTAATGATGCTTTAAAATAAGTATATTAAAGTTTAACATTTGAGGTCAAAGTATTATCATACAATACGGCTTTTTTCACAGCAGGATTTTGACTTATCAAAGTAGGAAAAACATCAGTGTCACATCAGCCTTTTCCACTTACAGGAACTCATACCTGAACTTGTACCCATCGTCCCGGGGTTCTGCTTTTGTTTCCGTTGTCTTCTGCCTTCTTCTCAGACAAGTTCCTGGAGATAAATTCTGGTTCACTGCTCAGGAGGTGATGCTAAATCAAGTTCCAGGTAGGCGAGGGTCGTTAACCTCACAATCACAGGTCTGTTTGTACTTATGTGTCGTCACGGCTCAACTACAACAAACACAACATATCATTAAAAACACCATTTCACTTCTGAGCGTAAATGCAAAGATTTTATTGATTGATTGATTTTATTGCAGATGTAATGGTTGTAATGGAACATTTTTTATTTACAAATTTCATTTTTCAAACAGATTACCTTCATGAATTTACATATTTTACAAAACTTTCAAAATTTCCTAAAAACAAAAGGAACATATGCACAATTAATTATTATGATTACATTTTTGAAAACATTTAGAACTTAATCTGCTTTTACTTTTAATGTATTACTTTATTTCCTGTGGCTTTTACTGGTTTGTAAAGTACCGACCACCTTAGTACTTTAACTTCCAATATGTTTGGGGTATAAGAAGCTCCAGGTTACAGGCTGTTAACTTCCCGTAGTGGAAAAGCGGCTTATTAACATTAAATGGCTCCATTAAATTGTCCCGGTAACTCATAGCGGGAAAAGCAAGCCAGCATGAACAATACCACATAAGTGGCATTCAGCCATTAGTCATTTTATTATTTACACCTGTGCTTTTCCTACTATGACATGTAGAAATGAGAAAAGCGTGCTATAACTCTAGTCGCTAAATGTGAGACTTTCCTGTAGAAGTTTCTCACAGTTGACATTTTGACATTTTGTCATAAAATCACAGGTATAACGGCTTTGTTCTCCTGGTAAATACAATGCAGCTGTTAATAGTATTACTAGACACACCTGTGTGACCTGAGGGAGGTATATTTATTTTATTAAAAAGACTGTAACTGTGGAAGATATGATTTTGTCCCCCATCACTTATATTATAAGCATATTTGGAAGGGATCTCTTAATGATCAGTATGAACAGGAGGGATGATTACAGAGAGCGAGACCTGTTTCAGTGGGTCAGTTTGACTGGAGTTGATGTGAAACAGCCTAAAAAAAAATCTATTGTATCATATTTATTAAGCTTAACATAGGTGGTGGATAATTGGAGTTTTCATAAAAAGACCTCATTTTGATTTGCACAATAGGGGAGATAAGATGTAACCACGGCGGTTCATCTATTTAGCATCAAAATGGACAGCAGAATTAAACATATTACTACAGCTATTCTTGGTTCCTATTGTATATACTGTATTTCATTATCTCTCTCTTCAGTCTGACGCCCCCATTTTGACCACAAGAGTGTTAAAACCACTGCAGCTTTGAAATGTTGTCAGAGCATAAACCATTACCGATATTACCATCTGAGATATTAAAGCATCATCTTTTATGGGGTTTTTTCTAGACTGTGTGTAATTTTGATCAGACCAGTTTGGTTTAAAGAAAAAAACTGAATTTGTGGGTCTAAAGCAGCTGAATATCGCCTCACCGGCCACATGCAAACCTCTGCTCTGCCCCGAATACTGAGCGGAACCTCAGCGTCTGACTGTCATTCTCACACCCACTCACTTTTCATCTTTACCTCAGCCCCGACGTTCTCCCTCCCAGGTTTCAATATGCCGTCCTTCATCCTTCATTTCTCAGAAGATTCCATTTACCTTCTCTATATATTTCACTGACACATTTTCCAGCACTTTTCGCTCTTTCTTTCAGCTGACTCCCCCTCCATCCCTTTGCTGTCCCTCTCCCTCTAAAGCAATCATCCTTCTTCCTTTCTCTCTTTATTTACATGACACTGAGGTTCTCTCTGAGGCAGGTGCGGATGGCAAAAGGCAGGCTTTCACAAAACGGTTCAGGTTTAATATCTTCCCCTTGCTTTTCATCACAACCCGAGAGCTTCATAGCAGAACTAACATTCCTTGTGTAATCGCATTGTCCTTCTGTAAATACCATGGGCCCAGTCTCATCTTTATTTTATTACCACCTCTATCACTAAAGACCCCTCGTGCAGACCAATATTGTTTAGGCTTGAGGCCAGACGACGCCACCCTCATATCGTCCACCCCTGCCCTGCACAAAACACTGCATGTGAAACACAGTGGACTTCCTTAATATACTGAAGTATGAAAATTGACCAAAGCAATACGTCCTGACATTTAGTCTAATATTACGTTCCTAATCATAACAAGACATTAATCAGAACCAGAGTCTACAGCCACACTAGAGGTGAGGCTGTAATGCTCATAGTAAAGAAAACTTTTAGGTGAGTACACTAAAGTTTGACCTGCTGGTGGCGCTAGAGGAAAAGTCAGGGGATCACCAAAGTCAGTAGGCTTCATCCTCTTGGGTCCATGAATGTATGTACAAAATTTCATGGTAATCCATCATATAGTTGTTGAAATATTTCAGTCTGAACCAGAGTGGAGGACCAACCAATCAACAGGCCGTCATTGGCATCGGCAGATTGAAGGATTTGCAACAAACCTTTGACAAACCTTTAAACCTTTCTTTCCACTTGGAGTATTGCAATCAATGTGTTGATAGCAGTGTAAAACAGAGCTGGTCGGTGCACAAATACAATTTTCTGTTTGGAAATGTTTAATTAATTAATACATTATTAATTTGAGAATTGGTTTGTCCTCGGTGGTTGAAAACAACAGCCTCCATTATTTAGTTTAATAATCCCTAAAAATGAATACAGGAGAAGTAAATTGTGCTCAGAAAACAACTTCATTTGCATGAACTACAGTAAAGAATTTTTTTTTTTTTCAATGTCCCAAAAATTAACGAGCGATTCCTACTTCAGTGCATGAAAATATACTCATTATCCAGTTGCTTTAGTGATTATAAAATAGCAGTTGAGTGGCAGCTTTAAAGTACAAGAGATTCAATTTTCAAGACACATAAGAAATATGAGGAATAAGCTTGCCACAAGGACACATAACAAACACACATAGTTCAATCAGGAGAGATAAATTGAAAGAATAGTTACTGAGAAATTCATTTATTTGATATTGTGGGCACAAAAGGAGAAATTACAGTACCAGTTAAAAGTTTGGACACATCTTCCCATTCATTTCAATGAGAAAGTGTTTCCAAACTTTTGACTGGTACTCTATCTGTGATCATATTTCAGATGAGGAAAAATGTGAATAGTAAGTATGAAAGCATTTCCTTAAAGGGGAGAAAACATGCACATTTCCAGGTCTATACTTCTATTCTGGGGCTCTACTGGAGTATCTTTGCATGATTTACTGTTCATAAAACTCTATTTATCTTAAACTGACCCTTTATGCAGCCCCTCAGTTCAGCCTCTGTCTGAAACAGGCCGTTTTAGCTCCTGTCTCTTTAAGGCCCCTCCCCATGAGCCCACTCTTCACTATGTTTAACACAGACATCCAACATTGTACAATTAAAGATCTGGTATTATGGCCTTTTTTGACTCGTTTTTATAAATGCTGAGTCTATTCTAAACATATCTTTGACATTTTATTCACCCAAGGTTGTTTAGATTTCTCTACATCCTTCTCTCCTTACAGCCCAGATTCCCCTCTGTCCTCCAGCAGGCTGTTTCAGAAGCTATTTACATAAAACTGGCATTATTAATGACCTCCTATTCCGATTGGCTAACCCACAGCTAATCAGAATACTAATGAATAATGCAACTTCCCTTACGCCGCATCCTTACCTGGAGTAATGGCTGATAGCTGTAGACATTAGACAGTATATAGTGGTCTAAGACCGGTGAATGAAAGGGAAGAACCTGCTGTTGCACAGTCGAAAAGATGTTTCAGAGCAGTAAGATCGTGTCTACGTTTCCTAAAAAAGTCAAAATTATTCTCTCAAATATAGCCGGAGGTCGCTAGCTTAGCTTCAGCACAGATATATTATATTACTTTAGCTGAGCTTGTTTTAAATCTTCATCCAAAGACTGAAGATGAAAAGGTTGAAAATCCTGCAACGTACTGAGTTTCCTTAAGCAGACAGTCAGTTGTAAAATGTGCTGAACACACACACACACAACCACCTGCCAATAACGGAGAGAAGATTGTCTCCAAAAATGAAAAACAGCCATACCTGAAATAAATTTCCATCCTCTGGAAGGCTGTAAAGACTTTTTAGCTGCTGAACAACCAGTAACACTTCCAGCGTCCTGCTCTGCTCGTCATCCGGCTGAAATGCAAACTCACTACAGAAGTTACATATGGACTCAGTGCAGCGCTGAGCGGCGGCGGGCTCATGCTAAAGCCTCCTAGCATATTTGATCGGACTTTCTTGTGTGACATACTAACTGGTTCCACCTCAACACTGCTAGCTCTTGAGCCAGGAGGAGATACAACTGAGTAATGTTACAGCACAGGAAGGTCCCCGACATCACTCTAATCTATCCCAAAGCTCATTTTTCTTCAGCCCTTTAAATCATAAGGGACTGTCTCTTAAGCCTGAAGCCAATGTCGGTGTCATTGACCCTGATGTTCTGTCACTGTCCTTGTAATCCGACAACAATAGTATAAACCATTAACACACCACAGTGGACGCAGAATGGCAGAGTGGGCCAGAATGACACAGCATTTTGTACATATACATTTCTTCTCGTCAAGGTCTAAATATTCAGACCTACGTATATACACCTACATGAGCAAATCAACAATAACTGACTTGTGCTTAAAAAGCAGAACATACAACACACATGCACAGACAAGTTTTACTTCACACTCCGCCTGAACTTCCTCAGGCTGAACAGATGCTTCGTCCAGCAGAGATCTGAGCTGCATCTTTTCCTCAGCACAGAGGGAGAAAAAAAAAAAAAAAAAAGAGGAGGAGAGAATAGTTGGAACAAAGCAGACAATCCCCATCAGACTGTGTCAGCTGCTCTACATAGTCCGTCAACAAAAGCCTCTCTCACAGACTACTGGCTATCTAAAAAAAACCCAAAAATCTTTACTTTTGAAAGGCACAAACACGGACACGCGTCACGTGTTTGCGGCGTGTGTGTGCAGTCAAGAGAAGTGTCTCTGAAGTCCCTTTTGTGAAGTCCTTCATTATAATCAAGTAGCACCGTCGTCTCTCCCCACTGTTGACGTCAGGTGTTTATTAATGGATTCCCACTGGAGCAGGACATGCAACTCACACAGGAGTGACTCAACCTACTTACTGTTTATGAAATATTTTACACTCTTTTACAGAAAAATCCTGCACAGGAAATTGGAATAAATAGAAGAAGAAATTATGAGTTTGCATGAGCCTAATTAGATGAAGAAAGGAGAAGCACCTACAGTAAAAAAAAAACTTCACGAATAATGCCAAAATTAAAACTTAGGAGAACTTGTGGTTTACAGCTTTAATCTGTGGTGAAAGATGTTTTTAAACTCTAGACAGACTGCATTTACACACTCCAAATTAGCAGCAATGGAGCACCGCTACATATTGTACAAGGCATCAAGCTCATAGTCATTAGCTGTAGCGACAGCACAATGATAATTATTATTCCCATCATTGCACACGCACCTTTGTGCAGCTACCGTAATTCATCCGTTTATTTATTCACTCTGGATCTCATGGTGATGTGGCTCATTAAGACAACACACCATCATCTCTTGTCACTTTGTATTCCGTCTTTTTAAAAAAATAAAACACATTCCACAAAATTTCTGGCCATGTGGCGCATCATAAACTGAGAGGAAAGTTTTCACCAACACACACCTGCAGAGTAGAGAAGTCTTAATTGAAATGAGGAAGGACTTGCAGGAGCGTCTGAGGGAGGAAATACATTGTTTTACTGTCATACTTCGCTGCCTCCGTCGTAATGATTTTGCATGCAGTTTTGTTTACTGTAGAGCACTTTGAATATTGTTTTTCATATAAAGTTTATTATCAGTTTCTTTATATAAATTACCCTCTGTGTACCTTGTCCAGAGATGCAGGCATCCAATTCATTTTCATTAAATCACCAGAAAACAGAAACCGCCCACACCACGCCACTCCTGAGTGATATAGCTGGTTGTTTGTTATTTAATTGTTAATTGTTGTTATCATTTAATTGTTAATTTTCTCTTAATCATGATCCTGAAATGAAAAAAATGAAGTATGAGCTTTGAGGTCAGGCATTCTTGGTGCAGTTAGTTATCTGCAATCAAAAGTAAATGAGTGACTGAGTTAATGCTAATATGTAAAACGCAAAGTTCACAGAAAGCAGTCAGGGTGAGTAATTGGCCCAGCGCAGCAAAGATATTTGTATTTCCCCCGCTGTGAAATAACCGCACCCATGGTGCAGCCGAGAGAGAGAGAATGGGTGAGAAACAGAGAAAGACAAACTTGCAAAGCCTTACAAGTCAAGATAATTCTCAAGTGCAGTTGGGGGGAAATTGGCAGATTGAAGAAGAATAACTGAGAGAGGCAAAAATCCTTTGCATTTTAATGAAAACTTTGGATTGAACGTGAATAAAAGAAGGAATACAGCCATACATAAACAAAAAAAGCAAGCAAAACAGCATCAGCTTTGGGGTTTTGATGGAATTTTTAACCAGGCGGGATGTGTGCGAATGTTATACACTTGTGACGAGGAGCGGTGACACACAAACTCATCTCGCTCAGGTGTGAGGAGAATGCCTGATGACTTCAGCTTAGAGCCATCAGCTAACCTGAGCGATCAGTGGAGGGACTTCAGTGGAGGAGAGCAATCGGCCGTTTGAAGAATTCATGAGGTCCTGAACGAAACGTCTCATAAGCGGCGACTACTTCATAGAGTCAGCTGTACAGAGATATTTTACAACTAATGAAGGGTAATAGCCAAAGTGATGAACCAACATCCTCACAGTGACCTTTCAGGTACGTACAGGCTTGTTTATGAGGGTGTGTGTGTGTGTGTGTGTGTGTGTGTGTGTGTGTGTGTGTGTGTGTGTGCGTGGGAACAGCTCGCCCGACAAAAGCGGATAGAGCAAAGCTTCTTGAAGGACGAGTGACCTCATACATCATGCTGGCATTCCTCTGCACACTGGTGAAATGAGGGATTTTCTATCCCACTCCCTTTTCTCCTCACATTCGAGATGCTACACACACACACACACACACACACACACACACACACACACACGTATTCTATACTTGTGAGGACCCTCATTCACATAATGTGTTCCTTCGCCCCTGATATAACAACGTCTGACCCCAACTTTTACCCTAAGTTTAAACATTACACTAAAACCAAATCTTAAAGTTGCATTAAGGTAATTTTTAAATAAACAATGGATCAAATGACTATGTATAGTATGAATTACCACCTGATCCTGAAGTTCCCCTCAGCTCTACAGAGCTTTATAGCATCTTGCAGCTCATTGTTTTGATTTTATGGCCTGCATAAAATCTCACCACTCAGTGTTTTCACCGCAGCAGGGAGCCATTTTCAGCAAAAAAGCTCAGAAAAACCCACTGAACACTAGCTACCGAGCACAAAAAGGTCTGACATACAAAATTAGCAACTAGCTGGAGGACATAGCAGAGAATTTAGAAGTCAGATATTTCCCTCTGGAGTTGGTGGAGACTAAAAAAAGAGCTAAAAAGAGAGTGAATATTGGACTTACATTCATTAGGTAGCCAGGTGGAAGCTAAATTTGAACGGTGAATGCTAAATTTCTTGCTAACTTCTTCACCATATCAACTTTATGAGGTTATAATGTGTCCGTTTTGATTTTACAGCTTGTTCTGCTGCCCCCCAGAGTGCTAAACAAAAAAGAAATTCATACTTTTTTTACTGACAGCAAAATGAAAAAATGTGTTATCTGTTAAAATATATAAAATATCCATCATTTTTGAGAATTTATGTATCAAAATCTTTTTATTCTCTTGACCAGTAAAATTCTACAAAATGTCGAATGATGATTCAGCCTTCATTCTGGGCTGTATACATACATCTTGTCCAATCAACTGTGAAACTGGACTTATTGTCATTGGTTTTAGGGGTCATAGTTACTAGCAGAGCTCCATCATGGGTCAGAGGTGTGTATGTGGATGTCGTTTGGCAGAAACTCACATATTCTGTCACATCAGGAAAGCTAAAGATACTTTAACTGCCAGTTCAATAACCCTAAAACACCTTTTTGAACAAGCGAGGCCTTGCCAAAATGTATTAACTTTCCAAAAATGTCAAACCGGATCTCACAAAGACAGAAGTACAAAGACACACACTCATTTCATTTATTGTTTATTTTTGCAGGGACGGTGCACAATTAAAAGTAATTGCACCGGAGTTAGCTAGCAGCTAATTTACATCTGTTGTCCCTGGGCAGGTAGACAAAAAAAACAACAGAACAGCAGATACACTACATAAAACACACACACGCATTCACACAGACACACCTACATCCCTAAACCTCAGAAGGTCAAGCTACTGTAGGGTTTTTCCTGTTTCCATGACACTACCAACCTGAAGTCTGCACTCAACCTGACTATCAATCAGCAGACAAACCATACACAGGCCCGGGCTACTGTATCGGTAAGTGGATACACACACACACACTTGCACACACATTCACAGATGAATCAGTTTCCCCTCTCTCTCTCTCCGTTGAAGCTCTGTGTAATATTAGCGTGCAGTGCGGCTATCTGTCAGTAATCTGGAGATGTAGCAGGAAGCTCAGCAGTACCTCATCTGAGCAAAAAACTTGCTGATTAGCACCGGGATTATCCTATTAACAGAAATGATTTCACAAGCTTCAGCATACAAATGAGTCACTTACAAAAGTTTCATCTGATACTACTACAAAACTTATTAAATCATTTAATTGTGAGATTAAAGTGGGCTAATTTGACAAACCAGCACTAATCACAAATGACAATAGGACAGCCTCAAGGCCTGAGCGCCGATTGCAGACTCTCGTTTATTTATATAGCTCTAATAGGACCGACTGAAGGGATCGCATAGTGTCAGTAAGGAAATGAGATAAACCAAACAGCTGAAACGGCAATAAGGAAGGAGAGGACACGATGTATAATGTGATGTATTCGTGAAAGGAGGATAGATATAGAAGGGGGAAAAGGGGAGAGGGGAAAAGTGTGTGCATGTGTGTTTTGGTAGGCCACATCAGGTCAGAACTAAGCACCGAGACAATCAGAATAAAGGCGCAATTGCTGCCTGGTGAAGCAGACACACATGCTCAAAACAATGTGAGACCTAGAGATGATAACGCTGGAAGTAGCGGACTGTGATTAATCAGTGACAGCTAACCACTAATTACAACCCCCAATCAATTACCTCAACGCTCATTATCTAGTCAACACACCACCTGGAGAGCACTAATGCGCTTTACTTGCTGTGGGCAGAATCAGCATATACACTTGTATTTTGAAAGCACTGACACTGAATGGGAAGTGTGAGAGCTTTGCTTTAGAAGGAAATGTGACCAGTGTGAAGTTTATGTGTGTCAGTCTTTGTGTTCGGTAAAATTCATGCATGAGCGATGTAGTACAGTAAGTGAATAATCCCTTATATGTATTGTTGTATTGTGTCTTCATAAAGGAATTCAATATGCAAACGTGTGTGTGTGTGTGTGTGTGTGTGTGTGTGTGTGTGCAGTAAGGGGTAAAGTCTCCGCTGTGGCCAGAAGCCTCCAGCCTTCGCTTTACATTTATAGCGAGACTAAAGATTAAAGCTCTTCTCCCAGCAGCTCTCTAACAGAGCACAACCCAATTACACCTCGCTGGACCTGCACCACGAACCGAAGGAGGGAAAAAAAAAAAAAAAAAAGACAGAGAAAAGAAAGAGAAAGAGGAGTGAATGAAGATGAGGGAGGCTGGAGGGAGGGATGACTGCTCTTGCAGAAAAAAAGGTAGCAGACTACGGATGGGGGGAAAGGACGCAGAAGGAGAGATTGGCTTGAAGGAGGAGTGAGAGAAGAAGAGAGTCGGAGGGATGAGTGCGGTGCAAAGGAAGGTGTTAAAGAACAGAAAGCAAAGGAGGGGGGGGGGGATTGGATTGAGAATATCAGAGGCAAGCAATGTCAGACATCTCCTCAGGGGATCAAACACTGCGTTGAGTGAAAAGGCGCAACTCCAAATGGCAGAAAGACTTAACTGTTTGAAAGTTAAGGACCTCAAAAAATATGACGCATGCAGCATGACGTCAGGGAGCAGGGTCGTGTTTCCCAACCGGACTGGTCTGTGACACTTTGAAACAGACCATAGACCGTTTATATGAGATATTTAACATTTCAATCTGAAGTAAAGCCACAACTAACAGTTACTTTCATTATTGATTAATCTGCAGATGATGCTCTCAGTGAATCTATTAATTGTTTGATCAATAAAATGGCACAAAGCGCTGAAAAATGCTCTTTAGAATATTAAAAATAGAAAGTTGAGAAACACAATTGAGAAGTTGGAACTAGACTAAACTTTTTTTTATCAAAAACTTAAACGATTAATTGATTATCACAATAGGTGCAGTTTAATTTTCTGTTAATCAAATGAAATATGATGAAAGATTAAATTAAAATGAAAGATGATTGGTTGATCAATCTAATCTGAAGAGAAAATCCAACCAAACATGCACTACGTTCCATTTGTACACTAATTCCGTTGCTTAATTGTGTATTTTTTCTAATTTACGCAGATATCTGGTCAACTATAGACCACAAATGATTTCCAATAATATGCTGCCAGAGGATGAGATTTACATGAAGGTATCAAGTTTAATTTCCTTTAGAATGGAAAAACAAAAACTCCTTGTGGAGTCATGTAGACACTTGTTTTTGAGGGGCCACAGTTTCACAAAGCATGTGTTAATGTTCACACTAAAGTTGTTACCAGTAATTATCTGCTTTGGCATCTGTGTTTGTGATCAAACAGACCCCCTGTTAGTAGCTAGCTGGAGCTATAACTGAATGACACTTATTAACGCTATTTTGCATTTGACAGCAATATTGAACAAGAAAATGTTATTTATATTTGCATAGTGCTTGCTAATGGGGTAATTGTTGGGTCTCTGTAAATTAAAGAGTACAGTCTTGACCTGCTCTATGTGAAAGGTGCCCTGAGATGACTTTTGTTGTGATTTGGCGCTATATAAATAAAAATTGATTGATTGATTGATTGAAGGACGAGTATAAAGCATGAATTTATGCCACATACCACAGCATTTATAGCCTAAGCTAGTTTGCAATGAATGTCCCTGGAAGGGCTTTTGAAAAACATAAAGCAGTACATTTGAAACTGCACAGTGAAAAGGCTCTAAACTCAGGGCTAATGTTAGCTAGTTAGCTAGCCGCATCGTTGATTATTTAATGTTAAGTAAAGAAAACTCATAAACATGTAGCTGCTGTTTCTACTGACACTATTTAGCTCTTGAATTGACTGTTTTGTAGGATGCTGTAAATTTGTTTTCGACAACGATAGTTTAGCTCCTAATTATAGCAGAGCTAATGTTAGCTAGTTAGCTAGCTGGCACTGTTGATTATTTAATGTTAAGTAAAGAAAACTCATAAACATGTTGCTGCTGTTGTCATGTAGCTCTTGACTTGACTGTTTTGTAGGATGCTGTACATTTGTTTCGACAAAAACAATAATTTAGCTGCTAATAATAGCAAAGGACAACAAGCTAACACTGATGTTACTGACTTGTAGTTTATAGTTAAAACCTCAGATGCTTAAGTTATTTTAAAAAGGGGAATTCTGAAGCTCCAAGTAATTTATAAATTTATTCAAGTCATACTGTTTTAGGGTGTGAGCTGAGTTTGGTTATTCATACCTCACATTGTAGTTAACATGACCACAATTTGCAATGTTTCTACACGACTTCCACAGTGTGTAGTAGGTTCAGTTAAATATGAATGAAAACACACAGAAAAGTGACTTTTATTTATATACTATATTGTTATGGCTAACTAAAAACACTTAGCATGAAAATAGAATTTAACAATCATCTCTGGTTGTTTTCTCTGGTTGTCAGAAAGCACTCAGGAAAATGAAGAGAATCACTAATTAAAGTAGAAATTTAAATGATTTAAAAAAAAAAATGTACTCACAAAAACATTTTTGTTCCTTCCAGTCGGATAAGTTTTCCTGTCAGTGACCATATCTAACCGCGTCTTGTGGGCGGATGTAGCAGCATTATCCTGCAGCATGTTGCAGGCTGACTAGACAAGTAGAATTTTACAAAGAAACGCTGCCTTGTGGAGTTCATTGCCCCCTTCCCTACGAAACCCAACACACATCTATCAGTATATCCTGAGCATCAAATGACTGAAAACTCCTCTTCATTTCACGCTTTTCCTAAGAGTCTCCCAAAACGTTCAGAGTAATTATACAGTTGGTGTTTGTACCTATCAAAGAGTTTGAAGCAACAAACAAGCAGAGGAGACGGAGAGATGAAACAGGGGAGAGATTATACAAGTCTGCAGTCTCTCTCAGCTGTACTTCCTTCTGGTACCAGACGCTCTTTACACAGGGCAAGCTGAGTTTATCAGGTCTGCAGAAGGTGACTGATGATGTGGGTTTTTTGGGAGCCAATATCAATTCATCCAAGAAGTTGCAAGCTTTGCTTCCTTGTGAATTCTGTTCTTGGCAGAATGTAGCATCATCTGGACGAACAGTCAGACTTCAGGACACCAAGGACGTCTTAACGCTTGGTCCAGATTCTTGAGTCTTGACCTAGGTTAGTTTTCTTTAGTGGTTTGACAGGTGCAGTCAGGTTCGTTTTGATACACGAGAATCAGTCAAGCTATCAGTGCCAGCACGTCACTTTCCGTTAAGTTTTTGCCAGTTGTGTTTTGATATTTTCTTCACTCCAAATCTCAAGTCGACACCTTCATTTTCAGACCACCTGACAGGATTCATATTGTACTTTACATGATGACAGACGATGTTAATGTGTCATATACAGTGTTGGGCTGTAACATGTTACAGTAATATGATTACTTTTTCAGTAACAAGCATTGCAAGGAATTACAATTAAACTTACATTAGATTAACGGTCTGCTACTTTGACAATTTGGATGGAGATGGAGAGTTAGTATCAGTTTACTATAGTGTCTCTGATTATTTGATGTTTTATGTATGACTGTGAAAAGTGTCATATGTGTAACTATGTTTAATCTGTGTGTCTTAAACTGAACTGCTTAAGTACGCAAATTAAATTTCAGCATAAGCTCACAACAAAGATGTATCGTATTGTATCATATCGTATCGTATCCAGTGGCTAGACTGGTTGGATACGTGTTAACTTGGAGCGGGGGCTGGAGGTTGGCCTCTGCCAAAAGGGGAGAAATTCATTGTAGAGACAACACTTCTGGAGCGCTACATGCAGACAATGTTTAGATACAGTAGCTGTTGATGGTAAATCAACATGCAGTAGGCTTTCTACACATGTGTAGAAATAGAAAAGGACAAATGCAAAGCATGTGTTGAGGCTCTGGAGTTGTTTAAAGACACCTTTGATGGAGCAGGGCTGAGTAACAAAAGTAATGTAATTCAATTACTTCTTCAACCGGTCATTTATAATCAGTAATTGATTACAGTTTTCGAGTAACTTGCCCATCACTGGTCATACAGACCCATCAGGTAGCTCAGCTACACACTTACAGAGTGGTGGGCTCTAACGTCTGGTGGGGACTCCTTGGGATTACACCAGAGCTCACTCAAAGCAAACCTAAACCTCCGTTTTATCGTGGACCCAAGAGTCGTTCTCTGGAGTTTCACACTCACCAAATGAACTCTCAGGTAAAAAAGCCTCAAGTCTGGAAAACCTCTCTGATCAGACCAGCTGTGAAAGCGGCCCAGAACTCTCCACTGTATCCCAGAATAATTTCAATTTGACATTTTAACATTTCTGTAACTCCAACAGACATCCAGCGGAGTATTGATCATTTAGGAGCAGCAGGATGACAGGACATACTGTAAGAGTGTAGTACACACTCCAGTATACGAGCATGGATGAAGATCTCCTCCCCTCCCTCCATCCCAGTGGCAGGCGAGGCAAAAGGCTAAATAAATAAGGCATGGCTGTGGGGGTCGCCGAGCTGTGACCTTTCGGCCCATTTGCTTTGGGAGTTCAGTAGTGCAGCCTCAGCTAGCTGCTCTTCGAAACTCGGGAGGGCGAATTTTAATCAGCGCCGTGCCGATGGCTGAGGCAGTGCATCATGCTTAACGAGGCTAAGAGAGGGCTTTCATTTACCCATGCACAGGTAACAAATGGACCACAGTGCTCATACGACAACCCTGTTTCCCCTTTTCCTGTCCTTCACTGAATCTCTCCTCTTTCTCTCTCTCTGCTAGTCCAGACCTCACCCTGCCTCACCGAGTATCTCATTTAAAGGTTTATACTCTTGAACACTGTTATTTTCTTTTGTTGTAGCAAAAGCAATTTCAACTTCTGCCACTGCAAACATTTTTATGTGAACAAAGTCTATGTAGGCTGGCTATATATTTGTTTTACATTGCTTTTCCAGTTTATTAGGTACACCATTACAGTCCAATCTAATCTGATACAGTCCCTCAGTTCATCCTAACACTAATGTAAAGATTTTGTTGACACTGTGTCAAAGAGGAGTTCAACTCTATGGTTATTTTTTAGGTCATACATGTTGTATTGGATTGCATTATACTGAAAGCTTTTTTTCTTAATATTTAAACCTAATCAATCTGTGGATCTTCCACAGTCCAAAGACAATGTAATCAATATTCGAAATGGTGACAAGCTCACAGAGAATTATCACCTGACTCTTCAATTCTTTCATTTAATTGTTTTGATTTTACTGCAGGCAGTTGTTTTCGGGGGAAAAAGCTACCTGCGCAGCACCAAACAACAGACAAAGTTAGCGACTAGCTGGTGGAGACCAAACCAGAGCTAAAAGGACAGTGAATATGCGACATACGTTCATCAGAAACTCGACTGAATGCTAATGTTATGCCATGTCTGCTGGATGTGCAAATAAGCCATAATAGTGTCTGCCATATAACAACTTTATAAGGTGATAATATGTCAGTGTTGTGTTCACAGCTTGTTTCCCATCTGTCGCAGGACTCCTTGTTCTTCTTGTCACTGAAAATAGATCTTTATGACTCTGGCTGTATGTTTGGGATCGTTGTCATGCTGCAGAATAAATTTGGGACCGATCAGACGCCTCCTCGATGGTATTGCATTACGGATAAGAATCTAAACATCTACAGTGCCTAAAACATTTGCACAATACTGTAGTTTTAAACAGATTGTAGTTAAACCTCTTACCAGCTGTGAGTGTGAGGAGCGAGCGAGCTGTGAATTCTTTCTTTGTTGCTTTCTTTAGATGGTTTCAGTGATCAGCGACGCCAACACCCTTTTTTTTTTTAATGTTAGTCATTACTTTAGCTTTTTCATTTATTGTTCGTTTGACTTCTCACTGTAAATTTCTCACATCCTCTCGCACAGCGTTTTATGCTGCAATAGGCTCAAGCCCCCTGTGACCCTGAGCGGAGCAGAATAGGCAGTGTTTTTTTTTTTTCTCCATTTATTTTTAATTGAGCTCATCGTCCGTAATATCTTCAGTCCATTTGAACAGGATTAATACTCCAAAGGGAGGTGTGTAGTAAAATGTTCGCCGTACTAATTTTAGATGGAATCTTAGCCGTTGCTGAAGTACAAGAGATGGTTTTGTAATAGAAGAGGGTATTTCCTAAGAAAATCATGTGACCCTAATAATCTGCAGGATTTTTAGCTATCTCAGCTCTTACTGTAAAATGCAAGGTGTTGGTCTGTAATGATCATTAGTCATAAATGAACAAACAATAATCAGGTTTTGACAAAAATTGGGATAATTATCATGTTACTTATTGACTTATTGTTACTCAGGGGAGCCATGTTTCTTGTGGCCTTTTTACACCATCCCACTTTATTTTCTACCCTTTCCTGCTACTTCCTCTCTCTCTCTCTCTCTCTCTCTCTCTCTCTCTCTCTCTCTCTCGTTCTCCCTATTGCGATGAGTGTTGTACTGATGAGTTCAACTCCATCACTGCTTAGCTCCACAGGTCTCATTACAGTCAGGCCAGTAGGGAACATTCTAATAAACGGATGAAGATGACACTCTTACAGCCTGTGCATATACACGCAGACACACAACCTTGAGAAAGATTACACCAGGGACGGGTACAAAATAAAAACCTTTCACTTGATTATTTCAGGCAAAATAAATCACAGCCCTCAGACACACACTCCAACCTCAGAGCAAGAAAAATAGTGATACAATAACATCCGCTGCGAGCTCACAAGCAAATATGCGCCTATAGATAAAAGCGCTCCTTGTTGAGGGGGGGGGGGGGAGAAAAAAAAAAAGACACACTCACAAACATTCACATTCAAGCACACACTCAAATAATGAAACGCATACACCCGTGCACCTCCCTCTGTTGCACTGTGCACAATAAGTCTTGCTTCATTAAAGCCAAATCTCATCCACTATCAGTTTACAACCACAGAAGTCGTTTGAACCGCCGGGGAAATACAATTCCATTCCGTTTCGGGGTTATCTTAATATATGAGCTTGTCTCCGCCACATTGGTCTGCGGTTATGAGCCGGGCAAACACCCACAGCACCGCAATATTGCACCGGCACATTCACAGGACGGATTGGTGCACACAAAGCAATTAGCAGCTCATATATATATGCGTAATTGCGTGTGTGTGTGTGTGAGAGAGAGAGACTCAACTCCCATGTCTGGGTCTTTTTCCTCCTCTAATTTCTATATCCGACGCTATTAGCAAAAAGTTCATCGTGGATTGCAGTTTGTTTGTTTGTGTATGACACCTAATCACCAAAACAACCCCCATCAGAGTGGAGGATTCTCCTAAAATGGTATCTCCAAACATTCCCGAGCAGGTACACAGCATCACGGCTAAACCTCCGCCGCCGCTGCTGCCACTGCAGCATCTTCAGAGTAAATAGTTTTATGAGATTTAACTCGCTCGGACACAGTGAAGAAGGAGAAACAAGACAAATGGGGTACAAAGAAGACAAATCTCTCAACGCTGTCAATGTCTGAAGTGCTCCGGCCATCCATCCTCCATTGCTCCTTCATTCACTATCTGTCTGGCCCTATCCCACCTGTATGACACCCGATCACTCTTTATCCCTCTATCCATCCATTACCCCTGTCACTTCATCCTTACATTTCTCTACCCCAAGGCCTGAGCTCCCCTCGCCTGTCACAGGATACCTTTTGAGTGGATTACTTGAGGTATCATGAGGGATAAATAGTCAAATATCTCCTCAGAAAGGTTATAATATGCTGTCGTTAATGCTGCTTTAGGCAGTCCTGTTTTAGTTGCTCCACATGATGATTGGGTACCACTCTTTTAATGAATCACAGTTTATAAAGGGTTAATAAGCAGTAACTGTTGGCTTTATTAACGTTTAAGTGAATAAGTCATTAATAAAGCCTCTAAACTATCAATAAGAGGGGTCTTCCTGATCAATTTAAGAGCTAGCTAAAAAAAAAACAAAGCAAATTAACATCTCATTTATGCATCACATTTAATCTCAGGGACAACAGATGAAAATGAGCCCTCGAGGTCATACATACTCGATAGGCAGACTGTGGTCTGGATCCGGACTGTTTAACAATTTAAACCAGACTGACAACAAAATTTAACCACCGCTTTTGATTGGCTACCACGTCACCTGCTAGTAGCCACAGTTAGCGAGGTTGTTGTAGTATACAGGAGCTCCAGTTGATGAAGTGAATTGGCTTTTTCAAAACCAGGGGATGTATTTAGGGATGACTGGACTGAGAAACATGTGTTCACTTTGCCAGAGGGACATATGAGACCATTGTGCTTGATTTGCAATGAAACAGCTGCCATAATGAAGAGTGGGAACACAAAACACCTTTGATGATGAAACTTAATGTGATTTTTACAGTAATTAACTGGCAGCAAGGGACAAGTAACTTACTGTAATTTATTTACAGTAAGTTACTTGTCACTTGCTGCCAGTTAATTACTGTGAATATAAACACAGTAAACTTACTGTAAAATAAATTACAATAAGTTTATTGTGTTTATATTTACAGTAGCAATATTGTGACTGTAAAATGAAATACAGTAATTTAATGGTACTGTACTTAAAGTCACAGTAAGGAAATTTTAAAATCACTCAGTAATATAATGATACTGTATCTAGAGTTACAGTAGCTGTACACAACTGTAAAATAAAGTACAGTAATTGCATGTTACTGTGTATTGGATTATAGCACCAGACATTTTGCAGTAAATTAGATTATGGTTATTCATGTAATGCTGTAAACTTTCAAACCACACTTTTAAATTTCAATAAATGAGTCCAGAACAAACTCTTTAAATGACAATTTTTTTTATTGTTAACTGTTGAACAGGAACAAACATATTTCCTTATTTTAATTGAGCGCAGGGATTGTGCGCACCATGTTTACAGAAATCTAATGGCCTTCTTCCATATGGCAGAAATACCCACGATGAATAGCGAACTGCTGCAATTATATCTGTGATGCAGTGCAAATGGTTTTCCCTCAGACAGGACAGCAGAACAAAATAAGTTGTTTACCTTAATGACATATTAGATGTGCACTGGTTCGCACATCTGCACTGAAACAGCCTGTTGCCTGCTGCTCTTCGTCTACCAGCTCACTGTGGCTGTTTCCTCTTTCACTAATCCTCCTCTGCAATATATCAAACTGATCTGCTGACCAAACAACACAAAACATTTCACTGTGTAGACCAATATTTACTGACAAATAGTGCAGTGTCAGTTTTGCATTTCCTGTACATGCTTCATAATAAAAGCCACACAGCGGTTCACCAGTGAGAAGCTTTTCATTTGAAGTAGCAACAGCTGGAAATGTTTGGACTGCACGGGCATCAACTTAAGACTGTAAATAAGAATCTTTCCAGTGTTTCCAGTTCTTATAATTTCTGTCTACAACGTCCCCTCTAACTAGAAAAGAAGCAGGGACCACGTGTAACTTTCTGTCCTCTAAAAATCATTCTTTAATAAAGTTTTCAAATATATACTGTCTATTACAAACATTAGCAAATGTTACAAAAGACGACATTAAAAATCCAATATGTAAAAAACTTGTTTAAACCTGTAGCTGCAGTTAAACACATCGCCTTGACATCACTACTTAAGCCCATAACAAGTAAAAAAAAACTTGAATCATTGAACTTGACAATATACAAGACCCAAAACAATCTTGGCTAATCTCAACATCGTTATTCAACTGTGGGAGATGTCAAGTCACCAGGTAAGCAGGCGTCCTTGGAGTCTTTAAAATGGTGTTTGTGCATGCGAAAGGTTGCCCTCAATGATGTCTTATTACTGATCTGAGCAATAATAAATTATTAACCATTCATAAAGTTCATTACAACTTATACATCTTTAATTTTTAAGTATGCCTCATCAGAAAGACATGCTTTAAATTCATAGACTTTGGTAGTAAACTGCTAAAATATACCAAGAGATCTAACTAAAATAATCTAACAAAATATCTGACATTAAGGTCACAGTGTTGGTGAGGTTGTCTTTGGGTTAGTCTTCATCTCGTGAGCTTCCTGACGACATAAAAAAGGAAGTCAAATGTTCAAGTGGAGATACTGCCGTTATAATATTAATGGAGATGCTTGAGTTGATGTCAAGTGGGGGAAAATTCAATATTCAAGAAGTTTATTATCATGTGCACAGTAAACATGGGCGGCTGCTGTGCAAGTTCACCCTGCACGAAAAGAATCAAATTAAATTTTTAAATTTTTAAAAATTAAAATCACAAAAGTAAATAAAATATCAAAAAAATAGTCAAGATTACATTTCAAACCCCTGACTTCAATACCCCACTGACCCCCACTGAACACTCTCCACTTCCCACTGTCCCCACTCCTGTCCTCCCTCTTCCTCCTCCCTCCTCCTCCTCCTCCTGCCGGGCAGCGTACACCAGCAGGCATCAATCTCAGGCCTTGCTCTTCCTCCTCTTTAGTGATGGCGGGGCTGACACAGACGCAGAGCTTGTGACAAGCTTTCACAGCATTGACCTGCCACGCCTCGCTCTCCTTTCTCCCATAAAAGGAGGAGTGAATGATGGGGAGGCGAGGCAGAGGCATGCAAGGAAGAGCGAGGAGGAGGGAGGGAGTGACAGACTCATACAGCATGCATAACAACTGAGTACGCCTCTCCACATGCATCGCTCCATCTATCTCCCCCTGACTGTCTCATCTAAGGCCAATGGAGACACACACAAACACAAACACACACGCACATCTTTACAAAGACACAGAAGGTTGGCTGCAAGCTGCTACACAAGCTGACTATCAAAGATAGAAAAAAAATCACACCCTGATGCCTCGTATTCCAGCTCATATGAGGAAGGTCACACGACTCCAGTTAACAAAGCCTCTTCTTATCTCAGGGACATTCCCAAAAAAGCACAGTGTGCTGACACGCATGCCCACTCGTAGAGCGCCATATGCCTGCCACACGCTTTTAGTCCAGCGAACACACACACACACACACACCTTGACCTTTACAAGAAAATTGTCAAACTCAGAAATATTGGCTGCAAAGCTGATCTGAGGGTTGTCGGGCAATATAAAGTGTAAGCTATCAAAACCTGTTCTTCCTTCTCTGGCTTCGGCTTCAGTCTTTCAGTGTTACAGTGTGTGACTCAGTGGGATGTGAACACACTGGCAGGTGTGGAGTTCAGGTGACACTAGGCGTTTTTTGGGCGGTAAAACAATTATTTTCGGCAATTATTTGAATAAAAAATAGTTACAGACATTTTGACTGAGTATCTTGATATTGATATGGCCTGTATCTATTGTTGTTGTTGCTGTTGTTGTTCTGCTTCTCTGCCCCCCCTCCCCCTCCTCCCCTCTTCTCTCTCAACCCAACCGGTCCAAGCAGATGGCCGCCCACCTAGAGCCCGGTTCTGCTTGAGGTTTCTTCCCGTTAAAGGGGAAGGGGGTCTAGACCTGCTCTATGTGAAAAGTGCCCTGAGATGACTTTTGTTGTGATTTGTCGCTATATATAGATAAAACTGAATTGAATTGAATTATTCAACATGCCCTATATGAACTTACAGCACAATCCTGTTGCGATAATATAATCTCATTGTTTAACATAAACTTTTTGTCTAAATTAATGACTCCAAGCTAACTGTAATTAAAAATACATTAAGGAACTGAAGTTATTGTTTTATATGTGTGAAGAATTTGGTCTAATTTAATGCATAACAGTGAAACATGGTTTAATGGGATGAACATTCATTTGTAATATATGATATTATTTTGCTTACATTTTTCAGCTAAATGGCCCAAAACCATCACGCCTCCTCATCCGTGCTTTTACACAGACAAGTTGTTAACCTATTACTTTTATAACTCTGACATTTTATATATACAGTATTATCAGTCTTTGGTAACATAATCTTTTTCTTTTTTTTAACCTCTGGTAGTTTACCTTTGTAAAGTTTAAGGTTATTCACTGGACTTGAACAGCTTACGTTTCCATAAAAACTAGAAAAATGAGGGTATTCTAAAACTTTTGAGGGTATATCGATATCAGAAAATGACCAGTCTTTAATATATTGTTAATATTAGATATTAAAATGCTGAGTAAACAAGTAATTATTAATGTCACAGTCTTTAGCTTCTGTACTGTGACATATGTGGAGGGTGTTCAATTACAGGAGGGATTCAAATCAAATCCTTAACATTTGACTGTTGGTCTCCACACACACTTTTCTCACCTGTGTTGTTAGATCAAGAGGAAGAAGACGAGGAAGAAGTGAATAAATTAAAGCTCAACTGCATTGTTTTGGAAATGAAAACAAAGTTTTTGCCAACAGACATCCAAACACACCTCCTCCTATGAAACCGCTCTGCTAAGACGGGTGCGGTTAGCTCGTTACCCAAAATCATGTTTGATTGGATACAGTTTTGTTTACGCCTCTGAGTTCAAGATGAGTCGTCAAGCATTTGAAAAAAATTTTTACAGGAAGAGAAAAGATTTTGAAGTGTCATGCTGAGTTATCTTTTTGTTCTCCCAGTGTTCCTTGTCTTGTACTTCCTGTTTTATTTTGATACTCACCTCTTGTCTCGTCCCAGGTCCTTCACTTCCTGCCCTCGTGTGTCTCCCTCCTGTGTGATTACCTGCCCTGCCCTAATGTGTTGCACCTGTGTCTCGTTGTCTTCCCTCCCCCGGTGTATATAGTCTCAGTGTTCCCTTCCTTCTGTGCCGGGTCGTCTTGTTCCTTAGTGTCAGCGTTCCAGCCTTTTTCCCCTAGTAAGCCTTATAGTTCCTGACCTGATCACCTGTGTACCGACCCTGCTGCAATTAAAGGACTGGTTTTTTTTTTTGAACTTGCATACTGTGTTAGTCTGCATTTTGAGTCCAAGCCGTTGTTCAGTTCTTGACAATGAGTCACTCTGCTGTTAATGTGGATGATGACCAGTTAGAGACATTCATTGACCGTGAGTCAACTAAGCTACAGCGATCTAATATGCACGTTAATTTGTGTCCATTTAAAGATCAGGAAAATACTAAATTTAAGCTTTATCACAGTATTATGATGACGTACAACCCCAGATGACATCTATTCTCATGTCACAACAATCAATAATATATCTATATATTGCCCACCTTTTCTTATTAGCACCACTTGTCTTAAGTCTTTCTGATGACATGCAATGTTATTAGTAACACCTGTGGATGTTACTAATAACATTAACAAAGGCTCAGTTCTAATAAAGTGTCACATTAAGTCATGACAATGAGCATGAACAATACAAGGACCCTGAAACTGAAGTTAAATGGAATACAGCCATCACACTTATTGTAATGCTGTTTTTAAATCATAAACATTAGTAAAATCATGTCATCTACAAAACAAACACATTACATTTTTTACACTTGTGCTCTTCCTGCTGCGACATGTCAAAATGTCTTCAATGATGACAGCCTACAGAGAATGTTGTTAATGTGTAGGGTCGGGCTGACGTAAAGCTAAATAATGACATTGAAATACTGCTCAGTCCTATAGATATGTGCTCTGGCATGAAGCCTCAGTATAGTGTCTGTATCACAAATAATAGCCTTCCCTCCGTTTGATGAGCACCGGGACAACGCCAGAATATCCCCCAAGATCAGTGGCCAGGACTGACTGTTTGATGAGGAGCGATTTGCAGGGCTCAGAGATGAGCTTCCTTAAAGCACGCTGGGCCTCGACTTTGGTCAACACACAGAAATCCCTGTTAAAATACTGTCCAAGAGAAAGGTCCGACTCCCTGTGAAGCGATTACAACCTCTGTGTTTCTCTAAGCAAGGCCACGGACACGCTGAGTCAAACGGGCCTGTGACCATGAGTGAGAGCTGAGTCTACACACTACACAGCTGGATATATGAACCCTTGTGATCAGACGATGTGAGTAGCACCAACACGGGGGATTGAACTTTGATCATGACAGGATTAAGCCTGAAACTGAAATATGTTACTCACATGCACTGATGTGGCGGCAAGCTGAAAGAGGCTGAGCATTAATGAGCCAGTAACCGGTAGATGTGGCCGAACTGCGTAATGAGAAATAATGAGGCTAATAAGGACAAAAAAAGACACTGATATGCCGAGTGTATTTTATAAGTTGAGAGGTCAAAGGGATGTACTGTGGTTAGAGGATGTGGCTGGGGATTTTGTATATTTTTCTGTCAAAAGAAGCGAATGTGCAGAACCAAACCAACAATGAATGATCCTACTTACTGTAGAAGTATTGTGCGTGCATCCAAAGCTTGATATATCTTATTCCTCTATGCCGTATACCTCCCTTGTTGCCAAAAAATATAAAAACATGTCAATAGTTCGCTTAGAAACGGCTCAAAAGACACATTTTCAGTCTCCGGAGAGCAGTCCTGTGTAATATACATGGTACATTGTAAAGAACATTAGTACAAAGTCAAGAGGTTGTGATATGTAGCGCTACAAGCTAGCAAAGCTCTATCAATGTAGCCGCACATGCTCAGTGGCGTCTGCCTTACACAGAACTACTCTCCGGAGACTGAAAAAGTGATTGCTGTTATTAGTCTTTGGAGCAGTTTTTTTAAACAAATACCAGACCCAAAACTCCACAGTGCAACGGCGTGAGTTATTGACGTGTTTTTAATAGTTTTTGGACAACAACGGAGCGCTACAGCACAGACAGCCAGATCCTTTAACAGGTGAATAAAAAGTTCTTTTTTAATATACTGCATTTAAAAAAAAAAAAAACCTTTTTAAACCATGTGAACATTAAAACACACTCAGTTTTATCTTCTTTTTATTAAAACCAAAATATATATTCTTCTGCTCTTCAAGAGAATTGCTTGTGCTCTACAAAAAAAACCAACAAACACTTTGTACAAACACTGTTTAAACCATCAACAACGGGAGCAAAAGTCTTTCTAATCACGTTCCAGTTGGTTGATCCTCTTCACTCATTTTTTTTTTTATTTATAAGGACGGTTTGGATTTTAACACATATAGGACATTGTACTGTACAAGAAAAGATTGTTTTAAAAACAATATGCCATAAAACTATATTTACAAGGACTCAGCACTGACTTTTCGCTTCCAAGCCAGAAGATCAGTTCTCCGTGTGGCGGACTAGCAGAATAAGATTCTGGCTTTTCAATATCATAGATGAAGGATATATAAAATACGCAAGGCTTTGAGCTTGCAATCCATAAATATCCAGGTTCAGATCTTATAGAATTCCCCCCATTCCCACCTGCAGAGATGCGTAGTACCTCTTCTGTGGCTCCAGTCCTGTAAATCTCTCTTTATTCCCAGCTGAGTTGTGGGTCTAGATCTCCCCAAACCAATATCTAGCCAAGTTGTGGGTGTCAGTCTTGGGCGTCTCTGGGTGGAGCAAGAGGAGGGCTGGAAGGGAGGAGCAGTGTGAGGTTGCCGGTGTGCGGGAGGACACAGCAAGGTTAGGACACAAGAGTCTCTCCGGACCACTAGGACTGTTTGAGGCGTTTTCTCGGGGGACCCAGGAAGGGGCACTGAGCTGAGGCCAGGGAGTGATAGGCCTCTGCGACCAGATGGGGGTGAGAGTTCACCATGGACTTCCAGCCTGATGTCTCCATCACATCAGCTGCGTGACTGAGAGAAAAGAGGGAAAAGGTTGTCAAATAGAAAGTAAACAGATGAGCACATGAAAATAAACGCAACAAATTAATAAACCAGTTTCTCCAGAGTTTGTAAATAAAAATCAACATTCAAAGATCATAAATGTGGGCATATGATGTCTGATAAAATATGACTGTTGTATCATATCATATCACATATCATACTATATCATATATCATATCATACTCTTTAGAGCACTGGTCTCCATGTGTTTTGGCTGTGGACCCTTTAAAACCAAACAACCTCTTATCCCATCACATGAGATGTGAAGACTTTGTACATAACCTGATGTTCCCTTTAGAGCTGCAAAGATTGGTCGATTAATCAATTAGTTGATGGACAGAAACTCAATCACCAACTATTTTTATTATTGATAAATATTTTCAAGTCATTTTTAAAGAAAAAAGCTTCTTGAATGTGATATTTTCTGGTTTTCTTTAGTCCTCTGTGATATTAAACTGAGCATCTCTGGGTTGTGGACTGTTGGTCTGCATAAAACAAGACATTTGAGGACGTCGTCTTGGACTTTGGGAAGCAGTGATTGACATCTTTCACCATTTTCAGACATTTTATAGACCAAACCAATAATCAAAAATCACTGTTAGTTGCCGCCGTAGTTCCCTTCACACATTTTTTTCATTTTAATCGTTTGAGTCCAGAAAACTCTCCAGCATTGCACACAATTTTGAGAAAAGTCAGAAAAATAAATATAATAGGAAATTATATATAAATATAATTGTAGCAGAAATAGGTATAACTGAACTTCACTTTAACAGTTAAAGCTATAGTAACTGATTAATTTGGTCATTAAGATTATTCATTCAAAATTATCTTATAAAACATGACGCATAATAAGATTAAACTATCCAATAACATGAAAAGTTGTAAAAAATGCTTCATGTCAAGCAGCTACAACAGTAGAATACTGTATGCTCAATATATAAAGATAATACTTTTGTACTTTTGGTTGGTTAAATTTGTAGTACTCATTGTAGTATGTTTACATTGTGTTATTTCTCTACTTAAATAAACTGAATCCTGAATGAGCAGTAAGCACAGGCCTGGTTAATGTGAAGAAACTAGACTCATAAATTACTGTTTCCTAATTTATCATTCATTTTTTTTGTTTTTCATTTAAAATTACAAAAAGGGAAATCCCTACAGTCTTAAACAGAATGTTTAGTTGTTGTTTTTTTTTCAACATATTTTGAAGCTCTTGGATTGTGTGTGGGAGTGTGACTCACAAGCTTCGGCGCTGAAAGCCAGTAAGCCAAAATAAAAGTTGGATAAATCTCGTAATTCCGAGTAATTGCTTGATGAGTTGAGTGACTTGTGGTCATCATCATCTCCCACAGATGTGAGCTCACACCAGCAGACCGTGTGTGTGTGTGTGTGTGTGTGTGTGTGTGTCAGTCTTCACCCTCCTGACGCCCTCAGGGTGCTCAGCTGCACTATCACGCACACCGCTGTGTTGGCCTTTAATGACATTTTTCATGTTTTAATATGTGTACATAAACAACAGCATATGTGTGTGTGTGTGTGTGTCTTCCCTTGGCACACACGAACTTGGCAAAGTGTGTGTGTGTGTGTGTGGTCAAATGCTTGTCCACACAGCAGCTCCAGACCACCGGCTGACCTTTGACCCTATTCTCTGCGGAGGAAGTGAACCCCTGCTTACAGTAATGGCCGGTGCGCTGAGGCTGAGGCAACAGGTCAGCGAAAGGGCACGAAGAGAGCAGCCGCGGCAGGAGAGGAAGGAGAGGAAGGATGAACCGAGGGAGAGGAGAGAGAGACAGCAGCAGTGGTGACAAAAAAAAACAAACAACAACAACAAAAAAAAACCAGGGAGGTGAGGGAGAGTAATGAAAGTCCGCAGAGAGAGACAGGAGGGGACAGAGGGAGGGGAGAGGAGCGGTGATGTGAAGGTAAATTAAAAAGAGGCCAAACTATGACCTCCAGTCAGCAGTAATCACAAGGCAAACCGCCACTATTATCAACAACAAAACTACTTTCAGAAAAGCACTATTTTTTTTTTTTTTTCCTGCCTTAACAGACCCCTAGCTTCATATTACCGGCGTCACTTTTACACTACTTACTGTGATTTATTTTAGGAATTTACTGGGGCCTAAAGAGTCATGTTAGGCTAAAAAAAAAAAAAAAGTGTGTACACTCTATTTCTATAAACAAAGTGGATAAAGAGAGTTTGGCTGGCTTTACTCTCTGCTACATCCCTGGAGAGGATGAATAAATGAGAAAGAGGAAGGATAAAGAGGACTCCTATTGTCTCAACTAAACGTCTGTAAACTGCTTGTAGAAGACTGGTCTGGAAAAAGGTTGAGGTGCTACTGGGGGGGGAAGGAGGGGGGGGTTATTGGTTCCTCGGTGTCTTCTGTTTTCTATATTCGTCCTCTAAATTGATTTTTGTTTTGTTGCTCTTGTTGCTGTCGATTGTGTCCGCGGGAGGAGGGTTGACGCTGGCCAGGAGTCCCCCGTGGCCAATTTTCCCAACCACCACAACAACGCTGTCGCAAAACTAATTAAACTGTCATAACGCCCATAACCACAATTAATGACTGGGATTAGGGGCTGAAATCTGCATTACTGAACACCTTTAGGCACACATGAGCTCTTAAGCACAGAACAGGAGAAGGGAGGAGAGAAAAAGGGGGAGGGGGGGGGGGGAAGGGGAGAGGGGAGTGAACGGAGGAGGGATCGCATGTGGGAACAAGGCCGAGGGGATGGAGCGACGCTGTAAAGAGAGAACAGAGGAGGGAACAAAAGGATGGAGAATGTGCCGAGAGACGGAGGATTCAGAAAACAGCGGGAAGGTGTTGAGCAATTTAGGGAGTGACTGAAAGAAAGCTTTTTTGTTTCAACTGGGCATTCAAATACCGGATAAATCACCTTTCCATGCTACATAAATAGCAGTCATTGATGCTAAAAGGCCCCATCTTACTTAAACAGGCTGCCTGCAATGTGATTAACATCAGCAGCTGAGGTTTATTGCTAAATGGCCCAATATGATACGGCAGCAAAATGGTCTGATCTGGGGATTAAATTCAATTTCCTCAGGAGACAAAAATTGCTCCCACTGAAAATTAATGACTTCCTTTGACAAAAAGCAAAGTGTACGTGTGTATGTGTGTGTGTGTGTGTGTGAGTGTAAAACAGAGAAGAAGAAAAAATATGTTTGCTTAAGTGTGGTAGTAGTTCTCAAGACGGATGATGTCAGTCGCGGCCGTGTAACTCACTAGTTGATGAAGTCCACGGCCTGCGTTTTGAGCTGGTCGGCGCTGTGCAGGTCGGCGAGGATGAGGATCTCTGCGGCGTTCTCCGCAGACAGACTCGTGCACAGAGCGTCCTCGCACATCACCTTCAGCTTCTCCAGAGCGTACTGGCGATGACGGAGAGACAAAAGAGGAGGGGTGAGGGGGGGAAGAAGCAGCAGGTAAACTAAATTACTTAAACGACGCTGCCACCAGCAACTTATGTTGCGCTGTGTAATGATACGGAAAACACAGAATTACTCGACCGCAGCGGCAGAAAGGCTTAGACTGAATAAGAGAAAAAAATGGCAGAGAGAAGGAGCGCTGACAGTTATGCAGACTCAGGGAAAGTGATGATGGGAAAGGGGATCACTTGAGAGGTAAAAAAATAATTTCCACTGTGTGTTTGATTACAAAATTGCTCGGGACCAATAATCACTCATACTTAGAGACACACTTCAGGATGAGTTGTAGAGGTTCAGGAGAGTCTACAAGAGATTTTGTGTCACCACAAATCTTAATTTAGAGGGTTATTAACTGACGCTAATGATGTAAAGGAGTCCAACTCACACAGAATAAGACTTGTGTTTCCCTGTTTGACACGTCTGTCACAGGTAGCAACAGAGTGCAAAAAAAAAAAAATGTTTTCTGCCACTGAACTTTTATCTCACATTCTTCTTATTGTCAGCAAATCTAATGTGCAGAGCCAAGCCAAAGTATTGTGTGTGTGTGTGTGTATCCAAAGCCTGATATATCTCATTCTTCTGTGCTGTAGACCTCCGTTGTTGCCCAAAAACTGTTTAAAACATGTCAATGAGCC
The DNA here is from genome assembly GCF_910596095.1 of Thunnus maccoyii. NCBI lineage: Eukaryota > Metazoa > Chordata > Actinopteri > Scombriformes > Scombridae > Thunnus > Thunnus maccoyii. The sequence continues at coordinate 23,489,643 of NC_056550.1, forward strand.
ACACTGCTGCACTGGGTGACATGTTCCTTTGCAACAAAGTTAGTTAGCTTGTTTAGAAATGTCTCCAAAGACTAATAACAGCGATCACATTTTCACCCTCCAGAGAGTAGTTCTGTGTACGGCAGCAGCCACTGCACATGTGCATCGCTAGCTTGTTATGCTACATAACACAACCTCTTTATTTCCTACTAGTCAAACCCTTTAAAAGAGAAAACACTAATGTGGAGCTGCGGGAGGATATAAGTAATGTGAGGAAATATATTTCTCCCCAGAGACAAGCTGACAACATTAAAGGGAAACTCCACCAGTTTTCCACATGAAGTTCAGTGTAGTCGTTAGAAGAAGCACCACACAGCCTGTGAAAACAGTTGTATACTAGCTTTTAATCTTCTGACAAGGTTATTGCTGTAAACATTATAAAAATGTCATACTTAATAGGTAAATTATTGTGTGATTCAGTGGTTAAACAGTATACTGGACCTGTTGTGAGCCATTAAAAGTGAAAAAAATGATACTATTAAAAAAAGGACATGCAATAAGCTCCCCCCCCAAAAAAAGAGAAAAGCAAACGTGGTTCTGGATGAATAGACAGGAAATGTTGAGTATACAGGGTATTTGGTACAAACAATTAGGATTCATTGGTAATGTGGGCACATTGGTTGCGGAACATTTGGCATTTCTTAGGTTTTATGGACACATTATCATGCATACGGGCTTGTACGTAATTGTACACAGTAACAGGTGCACACACACACACACACACACACTCTCTGTACCTTGTCAGCTGCAGCCAGCAGGTCATCAGCCATCTTGTCCAGGTTGGGGGCCTTGCCTGTGTAGATGAAGCACATCATCTCTTTGAAGACATCTGGCTCCACGTCATTTATCTCTACACGGTTCTGAACGGGAGGAGAGGACAGGAGAGGAGAATATACACACGGGGGTTTAACGGAATAAAAAGGCAAGAAAAGATAAAGACAGGTGCTTTGACAATCCTTTCAAAAACGCGCGCACAGCGGCGGAGCGTTCTTTATTTCATGTGAATATTCCAAAAACCTGAATTAAACTCATTCACCTTGTTTAGCAAACACACAGGGAAAGTCAGCCATTCAGTGATAAAAAAAAAAACAAAAAGCCACATAAGGAAAAAAAAAAAAAAGAGCCTTCTGAAAAGTCAGAACACGTTTCAGCAAAACTCAAAACTACACTCTAGTACATTTATTTAATTCTTTTCAGCCGCTTCCTGAGAATTAATCCTGAGCATTCATTCCTTGACAGAGCCTGCAGCCAGCGAAGTAGGCTTTATCGCTCGCCGGCACAGTGACGGTAACCTGAACCTTTTTCCTCCGCACTGAGAGGTAGAACAAAGCAGTAAACCAATTATAACAGTGCTTTATCGTCACCACGGTGACCAGCGGCGTTTTAGCGGGGTCAGGCTGGGTGTACCAACAGCTTAGTGCGTTTGTGTCAACTCTGACCACTCAACGGCAACATAAACACACAGCAAAAAATAATGGATAGATGGAGCCTGAAAGCAGCCGGCACACACGGTTCGCAACGGTGGCCTTTTACAGGAATACAGATAAACACACAAAGGCATGTAAGCACACATACGGCTTAAACAGGTAAAATAAACAACGTGGATCCTCTACTCGCTCCGTTACGCACACTGAATCTGCATGTACATTTTATTTCTAAATTAGCCTCAGACTCTAATATAACAGAATAAGAGTAATAACATTCCTCCTCACGGCTTGTTTGTTTGTTTGTCGGCATATAGAAGGTGAAAACTTTTTTTTACAGCAAAGTGTGTTGGAGTGTTAATGATATAAAATATGGAAAATAGCACCACATAACCACATTGGAAGTCACGTGTGAAAAACTAACAGGACTTCATTTAGTATTGCGGAGGCGGGTCTACCTAAAAACTTTGTATATCACCTGTATGGATGTGGTTTTGCGGGACGTAGCGGTGAGTGCACGCTTCGGTGAGCTCCATGATCGTCTCAGCCCGAGCTCTGAATGCTCATTCATGAGTTTTCCATGATGGAGGGTGAGTTCAGTTAGTTTTGTACAAATAATGTGGGTTACTACTTTTAATTTGCACTATCCAGTCATGCTAATATTAGAATGTCATAACATGTGCCTCATATTATGTGCTATGAAAATATTGGCTGAAATTTACTGACAATAGAAGAAGGTAAGTGAGGGGTGTGTTTGGTCTGTTGACCTGCACTTAAGTTTAATTGTAGTCTACTTTATTTGCTGACCTGTGTGCACCTTTGTAAGAATGCAGAACAAAAATCCTGAATTATTTTGGTTTGATGAAAATGAGAGAAGTTGGACTGAGTGGCAAAGTATGGGCGAGTTTTATTCCTAGAGCTTGGAAAATTAGACAAACTAGACTGAATAATACATGCATAAAATATGAGATCAGTTTATTTGATGCATGTCAAGTATGAAGTCATACAGAATATACTGTTCATGTTTTCCTCTAATTTGTACATTTGGTGTCACACCTATGTACATAGAAATAGATAGTCTGCTTTGTAAAGCCTGTTTGGGCATCTATTGATGCAAGATACAACATTGACATCAGAACATAGATCCTAATCTGAGTAGATACATATTGTTGGACATAATTTAGTCCATCTAAACGTCAATATATTCTATTTAGTTGTACATATTTTCCAGTATATTATGATGGTCAGGCAAAAGTCATTTGAAAACCTGCAGGGAAGTCTAATCGCAGCTGCAGTCAAGCCAGCAGTACAAGGAGCAAAGATCTAAGTGTATCTTCATAAATCAATGATCACAAAAAAATAAAAATCATCTCTGTTTGAAGTTACAATTATGTGTGATGTCTCCTGTAGGTTTAATCTCAGGATTAAGGCAAAGATTAGGCTAATAAACAACTTTTTAGCTTATCCGAAAACTGACGAGCCGACCCAATGTGAGCTGATGAGAACACGCTGTGTGACGGAGGATGTAAGGCACCGCCCCCCCTGGGTGAAATACAAAGTTTTTAGGGAATCTATTGCAAAGACAAGCCTTCAGCGGTGTCTCATAAACAGACGACCGTCCTGTAGTTACAGTGTCTGAAGCTCTCCTCTATTCACAGAGCAGTCCTCTATTAGAGTGGTTCTTTATGAGCTCATTTGTCTCTCCTCTATAGAGTGCTGCAGAGGAGTGTTAACCCATCTATCTGTTTTCTCTGAATCGTATGGGGACGTGGCCCACCATCTCTCCCTCTTTATGATGAAGACGCCCACTTAAACAGCAATTAAGATGCATTTCCTGGCTCTGTGCTTTATAATTTCCCCATTCGAACCGCGCAGGCATCAATATTCCACTGACATGATGGCTAAATCACCAAGGTTCAATCTCACCACCTCCTATCAGATGAACACAGCTAACCGTGGCTCCCTGCGTCACACACACACGGAAACATACAAACACCACAAAGGACGCATAAAGAAAAGCAATGAACCACATACTGCATGCATACAAGTATAAATTGCTCTAAACATGAACTTATTTGGGTCATCTCCACAAGTTTAAGAGAGCTTTATACAAAACCATTTTTAATTCTACAGTACTTGACACAAAGGTTTGCAGATATAACAACCTGAAATCAGTATATGAGTAAATGAACAAGGTTACTGTCTGCAAAAACGAGGTCGTCTAATAATGATGTTTCTCTTCACATTCTGTCTAAACACAAATATTTTTAACTCAGTGGTTACTTTGGATGAAGGGAAGTAGCCTTAGAGTCTGTCCATTCTTGATTAAAAAATATGTTTTCTCTGTCTACTTTTTATTTTTTAGAGCACGCCTCATGCTGAGCTGACCTCCTAGGAGTATTTTTAATTTTAGAAGGTCATTAAGCTTTTTGAAATCTGGAATTACAGAGTTGAACTTGTTAATGTAAATGTTCCTTATTTCATTGAATGTTTTACATCTCTCTCTTGTGTGCTCCTCAGCTGCCGTGCTTGAAACACAGCATTCACACGTTGTTCGTTGTATTTACTGCTACATTAGTTGGATGTAATGAATGAATGAAAGAGGAGAAATGCAGAGGAGGAAAAGGAAACAGAAACAAAGAGCGTCTGTCTCCACAGTAAATCATCTGCTGAGTGTTTGATGGTTGTTTATTTGTGCTTCAGAACGTGACCGCTGTGAAACAATCAGAAAATAACGTTGTATTTCTGTCATTCTCTCTCTCTGAGAAAGCTTTCCACTGCTGTCGCTCCTCACCAGCTCTGTCTCTCTGTTGCTCGCTCTCAGCTCGCCTGCCGTCTCTCTCTCTCTATTTTCCTCTTTGTCTTTTTCAAATGAGCCGACAACAAAATCTAACTTTTAACGTTATCAAACAAAGAGAGACGTCCTCCCCTCGTCTCTCTCGTGGCGGGGTTGTACAGCTCTGATCATGACATGCAGTCACAGAGCCCAGAAGAAGCTCCGCCCCCCCTGCTGCAGAACAGAGTGGCTCGCTGATCGCTTGTTTATTAATATTGATCGTGTCGTGTGTCAAAATTGCACCAAATTCGACACTGCACTTCCTCGGGTCCCCAGCAATGTGCCCGTAAAGTGTGAGGTAGATCAGATGAACGCTTCTCTAGATATGTGAAGGACAAACATACATATAGACAGACAGACGGACAGAGATTCCTTCCTTTAGTAGAGAGATTTATTAATTTTGTATCAATTATTTTATTTATGTGTATGTGGTTCTAGAAATGTGGTGACGCAGTTACGACTAATCGATTGACAAAAAATTATTCTGTAACTATTTTGATAATCAAACAATCAGTTTAGTTTTGCTTCATGATAATAAATTGATTATCTATGGGGTTTTGACTGTTAGTCAGACAAAATAAGACTGAAAAAAACTTAATCTTTGACTGTGGGTAGTTATAACGGGCATTTTTCACTATTTTCTGACATCTTTTTAGGCAAAGATAATGAAAAAAATCGTCGGTTGCAGCCCTAGACGTAGTGACAACTCGCAGGGCCGTACTACTACTATATGCCAACATACAAACCAGCTGGGAATATGCTAATGATAATATGCTAATGCTAGTTTTGCTTTATGTTTTTTATGTACTGGGCTGTTTATTCCCCCCTCTGGCATTTGTTCTCAGGATTACATCATTTGATCTAATAAAGAATTACTGAAGGGACAGAAAGATCTCTGAGCTCGCTAGCCGAAGCTTGTTACTTCTGTCTCTAACAGGACAATAAGTTTACAAAGTTTATTCAAAAGACATATTTATAAAAGCAACTACTGCCTAACAACTGTCTGCAAACTATGCCTTCTTTGTGGAGCAATTTGTACTCAGGCAAAGCATGGTTATCTTTCTGCAGACTTTTCAACTCTCAAATGTTGATATCTGTATCAGTCTTAAATATCTAGTATGGGGCAGCTCTAGTGTTGAATCTGAAGATAGCCCCAAAAAATGACACTATGGCTGCCAGCAATGCACACCGGTACTCTCCTCCCACCACTATAACATCCCGGGAACAGTGAGATGATAGCACTGAAAGACTGCGCTAATGTTCACCTGCATTGTCTAATTTTTCTACCAACACTTCATGCCTTCATAACGACTTTAAAGACGCTCTATCAAATAAAAATCCTGCACACAGTGGCTTTAAGGAAACCAGATAATAGAGTTGCAGTCAACAAGACATGAAGGAACGCTTGCAAACACACTTGGATGTTTTGAGAGGTGAGCACTTCCTGACGCAACACAGAGAAAGATTAGAATTTAGACATTCGACTTGCCACCGAGGGGGGGTTTAGTAACAACACAGTCAAGTGCTCGACTCACCTTCTTGCTCTCTTCCATCTCGTGCTCAAACATGGCACTGAACACCGGCGAGCGAGCTGTGACGGAGAGAGAAACAAAAGACACAGAGAGAGAGAGAGAGAGAGAGAGAAAGAGAGAGAGAGGAGAGTTTGTTACTGTGTGTAATGTTGATACACAGTGAGGTCTCTGATATCTGTTAACAGCCTGCCACAGGGCCAGAGGAGAGCGTGGAGGTGGATGATTGACAGCGGTGACAGCGGCAGAAGCGTCATGTGAAAAAAAAGTCGACTCCGCAGCTGCTTCCTGCTGACAGACTCGTGACGACTTCTCAGGTGTGTTAAGTCGGTATTTAATGCTGATAGACTGACTTGACTGGAGCTGATTTGATGCATTATGCTTTAATTAAGATCCGTCCTCCATGTTTTCAAACATGGTCACCTGCTGCCACTCAACATAGACTACTCTAATGTGCTTGCATAGAGGACAGCGAAGACTTTCATGCAAAAAAATACATTTTTTTTTTACAAAGAGCAGATATGTTTTAAGTGATTTTCACCCAGTTTGTATGTCCCAGGTCCCACACATCCAAAAATGTTTGTCTCTCGCTGCAGAGGAACACTGTTCTCAACAGTTTACAAGTCCTCTCTTGAGGCAAGAACAGTTCAGCTTCCATTTACAGAAAGTGAAAAGAAAAATGGAGACAAAATGCAAAAAAGAGCTGAGGGACATGAGCCGAAGTCCTTCAAAGTAAGTAAAAAAAATGAACAGTTAAATTCAGTGTGAAGGAAGTTGTGTTTTTATAATCCAGTTTTCACCCACATGCAGATATATTCACACTCTAAATAGACCAAAACAAGTGACTAGAAACATACGCCATTGTTTTAAAGGCAAAACATATTTCTCCTTTTATTATCCCGGACATTGACCCCAGCTGGAGAAGTCATCTTCAATCTCCAGCGTTATGTGTCCACATTTCCTGTCAGATCCAACCACAGCGCTCGGGTATTATGACCGTACAGTATATCAAATTACATAAATCAGAACCCACTTCTGTTACTTGGAATTACTGCTGTATGATAATTCAGTACGGTTGAAATTATCGCCCCACATCTCGTCTCTGTAGTTCAGCTCAAGGCGACGAGCGACGCAGTGTATTTCCTCTCTCATCATCCCCGGCGTGACAGCGGTTGGTTTCGGCACGGGCCGACGCTGAAACCTCACAGATGGATCTCTGAGTCATTCGCCAGCTGGTTGTACAACAGCGGAGGGAGAATGAGTGTCTACGAAGGTTAGCACTTGACCTTTTTTTTTACAAAGACTCACATATCAACCGGTGACATCCTCTCTCACTTAGTTTGATTATGCGCTCGCTGCGTAACACTTTTACATTATTGTACACTAATGTATGCTTAATTAACTAGTGATTAAAATTTAACAAATGTTTTAACACATTATTAACTATGTGTCAAAGTCAGTGATATGCTAATTAATTTAAGTACTTAATAGTGAGTTATGAACTGCGGTGCTAGCTACTCGTTTAATTACTCATTTGGAAACACGGTGTCATCCATCAACTCTGCAGAAGCCACAAATACATATAAAAATGAAAATTAGAGTAAAATGTGAGCATGAAAGTGAATTCATGAGTTAACAAATGACATACAGTAGTGGTTATAATGTCAGTAATATCTAAAATTAAAGAAACTAACATTTAGTCTCAGGTTATTCAGTTTTCATGAGTGTGTTTCACATGTTTGTCCAAGGTCTAGGCCAGAGGCAAAATGACAAAAAGCTGAACCTCCGTGTATCCCAACACACTGCACATAAACAGTTTTAACTTTGTTGTTTACAAGATAACCAATCTTTTCTCTCAGAAAGAAAGGGGTTTGAAGTCTTTTTACGACTGTGTAACAGAGATTAATATCTGACAGGAGTGGCGTCATCTTTCAGCCGGTGTCGGGTGGACAGGCTTAACGGCAGTGAGAAGATTAAAGCCCAAAAGTTGAATGGTTAGTTAACCCACCGTTCATTTGTCAGGCTTGTTTAGAGAATCCGTCAAATAGACATAAAAAGATCCTTTCAACAGCAGAATGCCTCTCCGCGCTCTCTCAAGAGGTAATTTGTTTTGTTTACACAAGAGATGACAGAAGCTAGCCAGACAGCTAAAGTTTTTGGACAGTTGATTTGTAAAAATCAGTTCTCCAATTGATGAAGAATCTTTCCTCAGAAAATATAATAAAGAGAGCTAGAAAGAAAGGTTTGGTTGTCTGTAAAGACTCTCAGTCGTCCAGGAGATATCAGGATATAAAGTCAAACACACCTGGACTTATTGTAGATTCTTTGTTCATTCCAGTTACCTTTAATAATACTGCAAAAGCATTTGAAGGACTGAGTTTTCTGTCCTGCAAATGTCAAAACATGAAGAGTCAGAGATGTGATTTAGGAACAAATCTTTTTGGTCACATGTCGAATCAGACACAGACAAACAAATCCTGGAAAAGTTTGTGTGTCGTCATTCATTATCGGTTTGATCCTGAAGCTAGTTTAGCCGTACGCTACGTCCTAAACATCTACACCGAAACCAAACTTAGCATTGAATGTCTAGGTAGGACTGTGGGGACAAACCAACAGTATGTCTGTCTGGTGCAGCTTAATACTGGTGAGCTCATACTGCAGCAACAAAGAGAAGGGGCGGGCGAGAGAGGGAAGAGAGAGGGAGAGGAGAGAATAAAAGAAGGAGGAAGATAACAATAGACAGAGAAAGGGAGTAAAGGGAGCCGTGCAACATTTGAGAGGAGATGAAGAGATAAAGAAATGTAGACTGACAGGAAGACAAATAACAGAGGGATGAAGAGAGAGAGAGAGTGAAAAGAAGAGAGTGAAAGAGAGGAAGGAGAGGTGAACAGTTGAAGGAGGAGGGAAAATGAATGGAGAGGAGGAGACGAGAGAGAATGGAAAAGGAGGAACATGAAAGTAAAAGGTAGAGTATGTTAAAAAAATAAATAAATAAAAGGGAAGATAAGAGACACGGAGAGAGAGAGAGAGAGAGAACGAGAGAGATGGACTGGTATAAAGATCACATGGCCAATGTGGAGCCAATTTGAGTTGCTCTCCCTCCTTCGTTTGATCCCTCTCTGTCCGTCTCCACGGCGATTAACAGCCGGGAGAGTTGTCACGGGAACGGCCGAGAGGGGGAATAACAAGGAGGAGGGACGTCGTCTGGACCAAGTAGAGCAGAGAGAGAAAGAGAGAGAGAGAGAGGGGAAGACCTCAAACCACAGCAGCACATAATTAAAATGGCTCCTCACACACACACACACACATTTCAACAAATCCAATAATCAACAGCTTCTCTTTTTGCCTCCGCAGAGACACACAGTTCACCAGTTTCCTTAAACTTTTCACTATCTCACGCTCGGTATCATCAAAGCGCCGTTATCCGCGACAAGATGTTCACGACGCGTCACCTGCGTTCGCGTAGACGCGTGTCATCGATAGCTAATCGGCCGATACCGACACAGACGGGCGCTGAAGGTGTCAATAGCTAGCATTTAATGCTTTTTATGGTTATTCAATGTATTCAAATTTAACCATCCCTGTGGTGAGCAAAATTATTCATTAAAATTAAACATTTGATTAAGTATTTCCCCAGGAATTCTGCTCTTGTCACTGAGGAAAAGCATCTGAAACAGCATTTAGACTGAAACTAAAACTCTCTAATAACAAACTCTGTGATGAATATGTAAAGTACAGAGACTGCGCCACATACATCATCAGTTTTGGAAGTGATCTAGTGCTTAAACTATCTGTCAATCAGTCAATCGAACAGAAATCAATCAACAACAATTTTGATGATCGATTAATTATTGTCATTTGTCAAGCAAAGATGTCAAACATTCGTTTTAAGCTGTTGGATAGACAAAACGAGCTATTTGAAGATGTAAACTTGGGTTCTGGGAGATTATGATGGGCAGTTTTCTATTTTTTTAATTGTAATATTATTAAATGACAATCAAAAGCAACATAAAAGACTCTGAATTTACCAAAGCTACACAAAATTCATTTTTAATGTCCATTATTTGCTTTTGAACAGGTTTTCTACACTTAAGACCTGTAAGTTTATGTTTTATTGCAAAATATCAAGAATATTTTCATTCTTATCTTAAAACTCTCTGACTATTTCTGTGGTTTGTTTGAGTTTTCCGAGTCAGATTCAACTGACTCTCTTAACTGCCTGAACTTGTCACAAATCCTTCGTTTCAGCCTGATGGATGTCACCTGTTCATGAGGAGTTGTGCGTTCATGAGATTTGATCATTAGCATAACTAGCGCCCCTAAAATTGCCACATAAGGCTCCGTGTTTGTTGGCAACTTTCATTCTCAAATGTTGCCAAAGAGTAAAAACGAGAAGTGCACACCGCAGAGCTTCACATCCTGCTTTCAGAAATCAGAAAAACAAAAACATAACAAAATTAAGAGGGTCAGTAGTAGAGGACACGAAACAATTAGAAAACATGAATCCAGCTGCCAACTGCGCTTCATCAGAGCAGCGCCGCAGTGTGACAGAAATAAAAAGGGAATGCTAAAGTTAGATGCTAAAAAACATCTTTCTAAAGCAAAGGGAGTCCGTGATGGGAGGCGGTCAAGGGATGTGACAGACACAGAGATATTACAGGAGAGAATCTACAGCAGGTGATGTTAAACTGTCTGCTGCAACACGAGATGATACCTGACACAGACCTGCAGAAAGACCCCGAGGCAGCTGTTTACAACGACTGCTGAAATGTAAATACGACAGTAAAAATCAACACGTATAAAAAAACCTCTCAGTAAATTGGCAGCCATGATGATAATATGGTGAACAGAATATTAATTTAGTATTAAAGTTTCATAAATGACTCATATGTGCTTCTTAAGAACAGATCTGTTTGTATGAGTAGTTCTTGTATGACATACATGCTGTGTCCTATCATGACCTCTTGAACGATGAAACAGGAAGTGACGGATGTTTTTCCAAGTCGTTTTTACCGCCTGAATGCTACGTAAGTATAAGCCTACAGTACATCTCTCCCATTTCTCATATATGATGAATGAAAGGACACTCTTACCCGCCAGGATCGCTTTGTGCGCCTGGAATTTCTGTCCGGCGACACACAGGGAGCAGTCGGTGAATCTGGAGTTTTCCCACAAATCTCCGAGCTCCTCGGCCAACCTGCAGTCAGGAACCTTCACCATGTTCACGGTGTTCTGGCCTGAGATGTTCACAGAGTCCTGAACCACGCTCACCTAAAAAAAACATACACATATTCAGAAAACATGCAAATGGGAATCAATACTCTCTCACTGTTTCTTTTTTAATCACGAGTGTCGCAGTACGTACAGTAGAGTTTTAATTTTAGGGTGAGTTGTGTCTTTAACACACTCCCTTCTTCATACAGAGGCAAATAAATAGCATGCGATGTTCATAAAAAGACAATATATCAGTCAATCAAACATGCTGTGAATGATTAATGTGGGTTCTCTGCCTCTGTAATCAATACATCAGCCACTCGATATGGGGGCTATTCAAAGACAACCTATTCTTCTGACTTTATCCAATCAGATCGGCTGCACTCTCAAACAAGCCAGAAAATCAGCATTGAAGTCAAACTGGGTGTGTGTGTGTGTGTGTGTGTCTGAGAATTGTCTGTGTGTCTTCCCCACTGACTTCACCACCTGTTCCAGACAATGTCAACCAGACTCATTTATCTCTCAACAGGACTCATTGCAAACACACACACACACACACACACACACACAGACTCGTGAGCACAAACACATACCGTCATACTTACAATACTAATTACAGAGTAATTTCCGACAGCCTGGATTAACTGACTTGCAGTTTTGTACCTGCTTGTTGTTCTATTTCATCAAATACTACCAGTTAGTTAGCCGTAGTCTTGCTTAGAAGTTAGTTCAGGTTTGTGTTTGTGTATTACATTAATTCTAATGTGGAAAAAATCTAGAGTGATCCATCATGCTGTGTTGAACTGCTCAGAGTTATACTGAGCTATCAAGGCTCCTGAAGCAAAGATCCTTATTTTGTCATTATGTTAAACAATTGCCTGTTATTCTTCTTATTCTTCTTATTCTTGGATGCGCATGAAACTCTCACAGTTGATTCATAACTACGAACAACGAGCATCTGAGTTGAAAATATTCTGGTTCATTGAACATAAAGTTTGGAGGGGTTCTTATCAACTACGGTGGATTTGTTGTTTTGTTACAAGTGATAAAAAGATCTTTATATGCTAGAACTCTGATTCACACTCATGCGTGTGTTTTCCTGTGTGTACTTGTGTGTGTTTTTAGGGCTATTTCACACACCAAATTGACAGAAACAAATAGTTTCTCAAGTCTCTTCCTGTATTTCAGTGTTGAGGAACTTTAAGGTAATCATTAACAAAAATCATTAACAAATACTCTCCCTATCACTACTCTATGTATCTGATTAATTAGTTTTGTTCAGGAACATACGACTGAAGCCTCGAACAATATCATAATATTGTGTAATAAAGTGTAATAAGCATAATAAAGCCTAAAGTAAAATATTGCTGGATAATGACATGTTGCTTTGATTCTTTTGATTCCAGACGTCACATCAACATCACAGACATTTATAGATATTTTTATACATTTAAAGTGACATGTTTTTCTCAAGTATGTAATGCAAGGGAAGTACAAAATTACATTGAAAGATATTTTTACATTACCAGCACACTACACCAAATTATTACATTATTAAAGTGTATTTTGTAGTGTATTGTAGTATTTGTAGTGTAGTTGTTAAGTTTGATTGTTTATTATATTCTGTACAATTATGACACAATCAGGTCACCTGACCCCACATGACCCCACATGACCCCACATAAAAAAAAAACTTTTAGATAATCTTTTTTTTCCTGTTTTCATTGCTGCCGGCTCCTTAACACATTCAGTATAGTGTTGTCAAGAAAAAAAAAGCTAAAAATCCCCTCAACATCCCTGCAAAGTGACCTTGCTGTTAAAGCCTCAGTCAGGGAGGCTGACACCCAAAACACCACCAAAAAAAAAAAAAAAAAAAGACAGCCAAGTTCCCTCCTCATCCATCCGTCTGCCCTCCTATTCGTCCAACGCCACATCCATCCACCTATTCAGCTCACACAAAGAGTCAAGAGTCAAGAGTCCTAGAAAAAGGAGGAGAAGCACATACAATAGAGAAGTGCGTGGCGAGCAGGAAATTGAATGTCAAGGAGCCTTGTTTGCTCCTGATGGAGGTTTGAGGGTTAGCCTGAAGGGGACAGAAAAGACAGAGAGAGAGAGAGAGAGACAAAAAAGAAAGATAATAAAACTGAAGAAGAGAGTGAGGGAAAAGGAAGAGAATTAGGGAAAGATATAAGGATGATAAAAGGCGGAGAGAATACAGATGCAGAGATACAGAGCAATGGATAGACAGAATAGAGAGAGAGAGAGAGAGAGAGAAAGAGAGAGAGAGGCCGTCGCACACAAAGAGGGGTGGAGACGTGAGGAAGCTATTGGTGGGACCTGCACTTGGAGATGGCTTCTCATAAGCAGCGGCTCATTTCTGGCACAAAAACGACAGGGATACAGTGAGAAGAAAATGTGACTTTTTTTGAAGAAAGGAGTATTCGAAGTATTCCTGTGTGTGTGAGACAGAGAGAGAGAGAGAGAGAGGGTGTGTGTGTGTGTGTGTGTGTGTGTGTGTGTGTGTGTGTGTGGCAGTCTGGTTTCCACAGCTGGCTGTATTAATCACACTCCAGGGGGGTCTGACTGACTGACGTACATCCATCTCCACACACTCACAGAGGAATGCTCACACACACACACACACACACACACACACACACACACACACACACATTCACATGAGGATGACAGAGTCACTTGCACAGACACTGGCATTCATAAAAACACTGATTAGCAATACAGAAAGCCTGGGAGAAAGGGAGCCGCTGTTTATAAGGGAGAGGAGGAGGAAGAAAAAACAACAGAGAGAGAGAGAGGGGGGAAAAAAAAGAGGAGAGAGAGAGACAGACGGACAAAGAAACGGAGGGCAGAGGACAGAAGTTCAGTAAGCTCAAGTTGGAATGAAAAATGGCTTTAGGAGGAGGAGGAGGAGGAGGAGGAGGGTGGCGAGTCCAGCGCTGTGTCCTGAGTACACACTGAAAAAAAATAAACAAGTGCTGAAAAGCGAATTGGAAGGGAAGCCAGTGAGCTCGGTCAATGTGTTTCGGTATAAATAGCCCAATTAGCATGGCGGAGCCGTCGCTGGGCTCTCAGACGCAGCGTGGCAGAGCCGGTCTAATTACTGGCTAACTTGACCAATTATTCCACTGTTTAACCAGGCAGAAACTAAATCGCAGCACCTGGTTATTTAGACACAGTGGCTGCCCTGACAGTCTTCACGCCATTAGCTGTCATCTTCAGTCATTGTCAACCTCCAACCAAACCCCTCCTCCTCATGCTGGATGAGTGGACGGGCATGTTGACGGTTTACACACCTTTGTATTTGCTGAATAGTTTGGCAAATATATCACAATGGATTTATTGTAAACATAGAAATGCAACAGCTTACATAAAAATGGTGTATGTGAAATAAAACAGCATCCTTTTCTTAGAATATTTACTTAATTTTAGCATACTGGTGCTTGTTATGGTATCAAACTACACATTCATCCACCTGGTAAATGAAAAATGATCATTTGACCCCTGCTAGTGGCCCATAGAAACAGCCATTTCTATCACAACCCTCATTACAAAAAGTGTCACATGTTGCTGGTTTGTTCATCTTAGTGATGGGGCTGAAATGTAAAGGTTGTCCTGACGGCGGCACTGCAGGAAATCCATGCTTAGTATGAATGTGCTAACCAAATTTGGTGGCAATCTGCTCAATAGATTATGAGATATCTTGTATACAAAGTTAGCATTTTGGCCTGAGGGAGCACAAAGGGCAGATTCATTTGAATGGAGGCGGTGTGTGCCAACGCAGAGGGCCTCTGCAAAACAATGCAGGATCGTCCAGCATGAAAATTGAACCAGGCTCAACTTTTGCTGCGACGCAACACAATGTAATCTGGCAAGGAGCTACGTGGGCCAATCACATACATGCAAGCGCACATTCCCGGTGGATCACTTTGTAACATGAACGCTGTATTCGACTGTTTACCTCACGATTGGAGGTGATAACTTTCCAGAGTTGTTAAATCCTGTCTGTGAGTATCACAAACAGCTGTGTTGTGTTTTGGCGTCTGATAAGTCTTTAAATGCATTAATCTGTAGCTCCAACTCGACTTCCTGGATTGTATTTCATTGTCTCACAGGTGTCTTAAACAAAACACCCCCAACAACGCAGCCCCTTGCATTGTTTTCATGCAGGGTTGTTTTCAGTCTGAATGCAGCCTCACGGCCTAAATACACCAAGCATGGACGTGGGGTGACACGTCTGCCGCTTCAGAACACGTCCATTATAATCAACTGAAGCTGTGACAGTGACCACAGAAGCTGCCGGCACACACGCTGGCATCATGCTGCTCATCTCTATTTTTACGTGGCTGGTCTATTTTTTTCTCCACGCGCAGCTACGCAGCCCTCCAGCAGGTAAAAACTACATAGAACGAGTACAATCTAATTAAAAATGATTAAAATAAATATCTTAATGTACCAGAGACAATGCGACGCAGCAGTGCACGACCGAGTTAATTAATCCAGTAGCAGTTAATGTAACCTACGCTTCCAAACCCTGCATAACTAACTACATTATCACTTGGAAAAACTCAATATGCACGCTGATCATCTACCTGTAGGGAAATATATGCTACCTGTAGTCTAGGGGTCATTCCTGGATTGAGAGAAATATAACTGTTTATTTCATCATAAAACATTTCAATAACTTTGCAAAACTTACTACCAAATCCAAACTTTTCTAATGTTTTGATCAAAAAAAGCATGTTCTCTAGAATCAAACGCTTTGAAAAAAAGTCAATACATAGAATGAGGCTTTCTGATTCTATGAGGGATTGGCCAGATGGCAAATATAACTGTGGAGGCTCAGAAAACACGGCTGGCACACAACCAAACGCAACAAAGACACAGTTGGTGTTTAAAAACCCCGCTCCGCCCCACCTACATGATGCGTCGCGTCCGTTCCTCATGTATTTCAGCTGTTAAGCGTCCAAAAAGGGAAAGTGTTCATCCTCTTGGTAATACAGTACATACATCAGCCAACATTAGCTCATCACAGATATATCCGTTTTGACATGTAGCCTGCCGATAACTGACTAAGAAATGTCAGCACAGAAATGCTGAAGACATGTGTGATGTCACGTAGTCTACCACCAGAGAGCACTGACAAAGTTTAAGGGATCCTTATCAAAATGTTTATATATGTTACATGTTTATGTGAAAAAATCACTATTGGCTGATATATTGTTATTATATGTATTAAACTCATGCTTCAAAAGTCCAGTTTTAGCCCATTATTTTGGATATAATACACTGTATATGTGCACATTTTAAATTTAGTCCACTCAGGTAGTTAAGTCTTGTAGGCTTGATAATGGTGCAACAGGAAAGATCAGACGCTCACCAAAAATATTAAGAGTTAATCTGCTGGAGATACAGATTAAAGGTAAAATATTGACCTGATGGTGGCGCAAGACGAGAAGTTTAAGGAGTCACCAAAATAATTAGAAATCCTTCTTTGATGAGCATGAATATCCCAGCAGTGGTGGACATCAGTAGCTTTAAACTAAACTGACAAACTGGCTGAATGACTGACTGACTTTTATTTATTCCTGAATGGTGTTAATGATGATGATGGTGATGATGATGACGACGACAGAAACTCATTCTGTACACAACCCTAGGTAAAGAATAACAGTAATGAATCATCGCCTCTCTATCACCACAATCCTCATTTGTTTTGGTAATTAAGTTCCCAAGATAAGTACTGACTAAATCGCTCGCCTCCCAGTTAGTTTCTCAGACATCAAGATGGATCTGTCGTAAGCTCCCTCTCAACCCTCCAGGCAACATAGAGTTAATATTGAGTTTCGGTACCCAGATGATTTATTCATAATGCATCAATCTTTTTCTGCCTGTTTATGTGTTTGTTTATGGATTTACAGTGTTTTGCCATGCATGAAATAGTTTGAAAAAGAGAAAAAAAAAAAAAATCAAATGAAATTCATTAAGTTATGGAACACTTGTTCTTTTACCTCCCAAGTCTCATTTTTCTCTCCTCAGTCCTGTGCATTTCTCAAACATGTAAACACGAGCAGCGATCAGGGACAAAAACAAACACATGGACAGACGCATTCACACAGTCGCCTCATCATACTACACACACACACACACACACACACACACACACACACACACACACACACACACAGCAGATTCTAAAAGGAAATAAGCTTTTCTTTGGGGGGCAATTTTCTCGTTGCTCGCCTCTTGCTGTTAAATTAGCAAATAGATCATTTGCATCAACGTTATATGAATCTGCACATTGCATAGTTTTACTGGCGTGATTTGGCTCCCCGATCCGAGGTCTGTCGCTGCTGACTTTATGGGTAACTAGATGTAGTAGTCAGCATGCAAGTAAGCACCTTATGACACATTTTCATGACTAATTCGACAGAAGGTGTTCAAATTTGAGCAACTTTAAAGCTTTCTAACACGATATTAGCTCAGCTGCCATTTCATTAACAAGCCAGCTTTGCAAACTTATTACTGTTTATACTGTATGTTGTTATATCTAACATGGAAATAAACACATTTGATTGGCACATTAATGTACAGTTTCCATCTTTGACTGCTAACAGGCAAACACGGTGTCACATGGTTTTACCAAGCTTTACTTAGAAATTGTGTTAGTTTATGTCTGATCATTCCAGACTCGTCTATACATTAATTATCTTTTTGAGTCATTCTTATCAGGAATAAACATACATGCCAAACATGACTAAGCCTTAGCCTTATTTTAATTGTTTATAATTGGAGTGATAATGGTCCTGTTTTAATTACATCGCATACTTCAATAATAATAAAAAAAACAGATACCAAGATTGGTTGAGCATATTTTACATAACACAGATTATATTCTTAATTTTCTCTGTGTGACACACACACACACACACACACACACACACACACACACACACACACACACACACAAACAGGTATAGTGACTCAGCTCTATTAATCAGACTAAATAAAAATAACACTGATAGACTAATGTCTGCGGAATAAATTTGAATTATACAGTTACAAGGTCAGCCCATCTTCAGCGACTGAGGAAAGGCAGATCCTTCTTTACAAGAATATATTAAATGGTGTTGAAACAACCTCATTCACTGCATTCAAATTATAAACTGCATCTGCAAATGTTGCAGATCAATGTCACTTTTTTTCTTCAAAATCCATCCTCTGTGGTTTATTAGCCCTACAGTGCTTTTCCTACAATCTTTTGTTGAGGTTACTACTTTTCTTTCATTTTTGACTGTGTCAGTATCAGATTTACAATTTTACTTCACGCTTTACTTTCCATTTTTATGTCCGACTGAGTAAATCAGTGCAACAGCACTCTCATTTGCCTCGGTGAAAATTCTACACTGAGAGCGAAGGATGCAATACATGAAAAGAGGTTCAACAAGGGCGACCAAACTAAATGGTTCAAATCTGGTTGGCTGTTGAGCTCTGTGGTGGTGACAGTTAAACTTTAACATATTAAAACAGGATTGTTAGCACAATACAAGTAAAACAAATGTTTTGTTACCTTTTTACAACATTGACTGTATTATGTTTGCAGCATGTTTGAAATCACATCCCGGATATTAGTCTGTGGATTCACTGCCAGTTGTGTTGATACCACTTGGGAGAAACAAAACAAATGCATTCCAAAAATTTCATTATAAATTTATTAAAAGTTAATTACAGAAAGGGAGCAGCAGAATTGTATGATGGCTTCATCACGGACTTCATTATCTGTTGTTTCCATGTTGAATGGAAATTTGGTAGCAATTTAATCTGAATCAATTGCTGTAAATTACATATTTCATTACACACTGCACAGCTTAAGACGTAACAAGGTGGATCTCTATTAGCTAAACAATTAAACAAGTGACCAGTAACTCCAGTACTCATCCACTTTTCATCTGCAACAGCTTAATAGATCTGTGATCTTTAAACTTGTCATCTGAACCCCCGAGCACAAAACTCATCACCAGCTTTTTATAATGCATGACTCGCCCTCCACTTCAGCCAGACAGAGTAAACAGGCTCTATGTCACAGACCCACTCTGCCGCTCCCTATCTCCCTCTCCCTTTCTTACTCATCCTCTCCACCCTCTTAGATGTTATTGCTTACAAAAATCAAAAACACTCAGAGCAATGACAGGATATTTTAGTTAGAAGGCAGACTAAATATAGGAGCCAGACTTACAGTAGCAGCCCTCTGGCAGCTGCAACAGGTGACTGTACTGATTAAAACAGAGAATAATAGCAGAATCTGATTCGGTCTTGACATCATTAAGCAAACATAGCCCCAAATCCCAATGCTATTAAACAAAAGTCAAAAATAAACACTGTACTCACTCTCCTCAGAAGACAATAAGCTCACTTTCTTTAATTACAGTCTATTTACTTCATCCTATAATATAGTGTCCGATAGGTCTTTCCTCTGGTGCGCAAGAAGTGATTTAATGTTTAATGTTTCTGGAAGAACAAGTCAACAGCAACGCTAGCAGCTCTGTAAGGCAGCAGTGCTTTAAAGAAGCACTATGTCAAATTGCACCACCTGCTCCAAACAAATAGGGGAACCAAACGCCCCCAAACGCTTACTGTTTCCATAGTACTGGCACAGCATGGTGGAGATAGGTCTGGCTATGTGGGACTACTGTTTACAGTGAATCTGTGCCATGGCGTAAGTTTTTCTCCTTCAAGTGATCCAGTAAGTTACAGCCAACATTACAATTTTGGCTGGACCGGCCACAGACCAGCTCTATAACTCTCAATGTCTGTCCGTCACTGACTCACTGACTGAGTGATGAAGTTGCACCATTTGTCAGCCGGCCCAGTGTTGGAGTTTCCCCATCAGCCGTTGCTCTTTCAAAATGAGTCGGCACTAACAGTTTCTATTATGTCCTCAGAGGGGCGTTCACAGCAGAGCCCCCAGCACAGCTAACTCTCACCAGGACTGAGAGTGAGTGCAGTCCCGAAATAAGTTTTAAAAACACACATTTACTGATCGAAGCGTCTCATATGGAGGCTCCAACACTGACAGGAGCAGCAACCTGCGGATACAAAGAAAAGCAACAGATCCATTTTACCCGCCTGCACGGCAGCTAGCAGCTTGTTAGCATGGCTAGCATCATTAGCATAGCCGTGCCTTGCTGTGTGTAGCCCATAGACCGTATAAAAACAAAGTGTAGATGTGGTGTTTCTAGTTAACAGCACCATGCTGGGCAGGTGACAGGTGTGTTTGTATGCTCTGAAAGAACAAATGTTTGTGATATAATACTTCAGTACACTGTAACAACAAATATTACTGGGACCACTACAGAAAATTGCCGATGAACATTTGACAGGAATTCACATTATGGACACTACTACTGACTATCCCTGTAACAAATTGGCCACAATTTTGCACATTGACCATACACAGTCCAGCCATATACTCAGTTTTGACCTGTGTACTCTTGTTCAGTGTACTTTTGAAATTGTTTTGTTTTGCTACTTAGCAAGATGAAAATTAGTAATAGTAATATTTCTACGTTGGCACCGAAGCAATAATGCATTGTCAGTGCTCAGTTAGCTAGCAAACTAAGTAACTAGGACTTTGACAAAGTATGGTAGCAATATCAATCAGTGCTAACATAGAGCTAACGTTTGCTTGAATAAATCTAACCTCTATAGGACAGTTGTTGACATGTTGCCAAACCTGCACACAGGTTTACCTTGTAATCTGATTATGTAAAATGTAAATGTAAATGCTAACATCAGCGTGTTAAATGACCACAATAACAATGCTAATATGCTGATGGTTTAGCAGGTATAATTATTACCGTGTTCACCATCTTAGTTTAGCATGTTAGCATGCTAACATATTTAGTTAAGGGATTATAAGAGTTTTCACAATTCATCATGTGGGGAGCATGAATGTCTGAATCAAATTTCCTAATATCTGCAATATTTTCTCTTTCTGATTTGAATTTTGTATGTGTATGGTATAAAATGCAGTCAAACAAAACTATTAAAGATCTATACGGAACAAGAGAAGGAGGAAATTTGTAACAAGCCAAAGTTCAGATATTGCGTTCAAATCAAAGAAGATTGCCACCCAGACCCATATATAAAATTTAATTTACAGAGAGGGCAGAGGTCCCTGTGTGTTCAGTTAAGAACCGGTACTTTACTTCAGGCAATTGAGGTAGGCAGATAAAAAAGCTATTCCTGAGGAGTAATGTCTGTGTGTTTTTTGTGATCTTGGTGGCAAGGATGAATTTCATTGCTGTATTCCATTGCCCCGCGTACAGTGACTTGAATTACTCGATTCAATCGAAGGATCCCGACTTGTTTTTGGTTGTCTGAAGGTGATAAATATGTTGAGTTGGCTTTTTAATGTTGAATTTTTTTGTTTTGGTGATATTTATAGGAGATACATGACAGATAAAACTGTATCCGTCATAACAGGACGTTTCTGTCTTATAAACTGACTTTTTTGAAATGTACTTTTCTTGAATTTGTGGAACTGTACATAGTGATTTGTCATGTGGCCATACTGGTTATTGTCTAGTGTCTTGTAAGCCCATATGGGCACCAGAAAATGCACAAATAAACAAATCAATCAATCTACCCAGTCGCTGTTGAGATATTTCCTTCTGGATCAAAGTGTTGTACCATCTGACCGACCGACTAACAGACTGAGATTGCCCTCAGTAAAGCCACTAGTGTAGCTAAAAACCACATAATACACATAACAAAGGCTACATCACAGACAGACAGACAAGCTGGACTGCCATCGACACAGAGGTATTTGAGTGAATCTGCACAGACAGAGACATATTTCATGCATGATTCGAAGTCACGCTGTTGAACAAGAGTCGTGGCCAAGTGTGTTGTGCCTGGCCAACCTTGTTCTTACACGCACACATACAGACATAGACTTTTAAACATAGAGTGTCTCCACGCAGTCGGTATCACCACTGGCAGTGAGCGCGAGCCTCTGCATGCTGTCTGTGAGCACCAGCCATTTGGGTCTCTTTTTTAAGTAGTTTTGTTTTCTCCGCTGGAAGATCACAGGCACTAAAGTGATAGCTTTGAGACTCTGAGGCCCGATCTAAAGTGCTTGAAGGAAATGTTTGGACAAAGAAAAATAAATAAATAAGCGGGGGAAGGTTGCCTGTTTGTTCAATTTCTGCTGTATTTACTCTGGTTGAAGCGAAGGGCTTTTGATGGGATATAAAAGACCTATGGATGTGGTGCTGGTGCAAAAGTGTTGCAAAGGCAGTGTCAATTAAACGATCCATTGTGGCTTAAAAATGGCTGCCAAAAAAGCTATCATAGTAAAAAATCCCACTGCAAGAGAAGGAGCTTGCCCTCAAAGTGTGCCTTCCACTTTTGCATACACAAACCCCAAATTTCTGGGTACCCTTCCCTTTCTTCCCTGTGTCTCTTCCCACCTCTTCCTCTTTATCCTGCTCTCAGAGGTGGTTGTGTGTGTGTGTGTGTGTGTGTGTGTGTTGTTCGGCGTGCAGGGAGGGAGCAGCTGGAGCATCTGCAGTCGTCTCCTCTGACAGCAGCACGGCATATGGCAGGGCCCTGTGAAGGATGGGTGCTGTCACCCGGCAAAGTGCTTACCCACCGACAGGAGCACTAACACCATGAGGAAGAGGAGGAAACAGCTGAACATCAGCACCCCACTCATTTATTCTCCCGCCACCACTTCGCTCCGGGAGGGACGCAGCGGAGGAGCCTTAAAGAAAAGACCTCCGACCGGCTAGCGGTGGCCGAGAAGCCCGTCGCTATGCATTATAGTAAATCACATCAAAGATCCTCTATGTGCGGAAGATAAACCAATTGAGAGAAAAACACTGGCTCATCTTCCAGTTAACACATGCAGGCGATGAGACTCACATATGCCCTCTCATCACCCTTTGGTGTCTCACACAGAAGTACATTAGCATGTGTGACGGCTTTTTGCTTCTACTTCTGCCCCACACTTTTACCGCTGTGAATGACAAAGTTTATTGTCTTATTTTTAATATTTTCAGTTTGAGTGTAATTTTATCTTAAAGGGGACGTATCATGTATATTTTCCAGGTCTATATTTTTATTCTGGGGCTCTACTGGAATATCTGTGCATGATTTACAGTTCAAAAAAACGCCTTATTTATCTTGTACTGGCCCTTTACGCAGCCTCTCAGTTCAGCCTCTGTCTGAAACAGGACGTTTTAGCTCCTGTCTCTTTAAGGCCTCACTGTTTACCTTCCAGACGCAGACAGACTTCCACCTACATAAACAAACAGTAGTAGTAGGATTTCACTTCTTTTTCTCATTCTTTACTCAAAATGGAAACTTCTCAACAACATCCATACATGTTCGAGCTGGAATCTGATCCAAAATATTCAAGTGGACAACCTGAACGACCTTAGCAACAAAGGCTACTAATGGACGGTCATTTATGGGCTTGTGTGAACAATTTGATGCCATCACAGAGAGGAAGTAGAGTTAACATTGCAAATGAAGCAGTCAGAGCACGTTGAAGCCCTTTTTTACATATGTTCACATATGTTTACATATTTTTACATATTCTCACCTCACCACATCCGACATGACAGTATAAAAATAACAGAAATAAATCACAAAAAGCACGATATGCCACCTTTAACAAACCTGCGATATATTAAAGGGAAGATACAGTATCTGTAAAAGAAAAACTCAAAGTGACATCAAGTAAAAACTCTCCTCGTCTCCCCCCCTCTAACTTAATTTATGTGCAAATCAGACAGCAGTCAAGTATGCGCTCGTTCTCAATTTCAGAAGTGTTCGCAACTTGAATGGAAGGACAATAAAATCAATGTCAATCCAGTCATTATCAACTGTCATTCTTCCTCTGCATCCTCTGCCATGACTCACGGCGACTGATGTAGGGAAGGGAATATTCAGCCTGATTGTGGATGAAAGAAAAAAAAAAAATCAGTGGGTTCCAGTTTAGCTTTTACACTTGAAAGCTGCTTTTTAAAACAGACATTTGGATCCATCATTTTAATGCTTCCAAATTACATGTTTTTTCCTTTTGAAAATAAAAATTTTCCCTTCAAGATAAGATAGATATTATGCGATTGGTGACAATTTTGCCAAAAATATATATTTTAAAGCAACACCAAAAACTATTGTGTGTGTCATAAACGTGAATCCTGGTGACTGACCACTTTGTCAAGTGGACAACAACACAATTATTACTCAATATGCATTTTTTAATATAATTATAATGACAAACCAATATCAGTATGTCGGGAGGCTGTGGCTCAGGAGGCAGAGCAGGTCGTCCACTAATCGGAGGATCAGCGGTTCGATCCCCGGCTCCTCCAGTCCACATGGCGATGTGTCCTTGGGCAAGATACTCAAATACACTTTGCTCCCGTAGGCCGTGCCATCGGTATGTGAGTGTGTGTGTGAACGGGTGAATGTGGCGTGTAATGTAAAGCACTTTGAGTGGTTGGAAGACTAGAAAGGCCCGATATAAATGCAGTCCATTTACCATAAAGTGTGGCCTGTGGATGAACTATGACAGGGATAGTCAAATACTAAGTCTTAGAGGTCCACTTAATAAATTTCCACTGCATCAAAGGTCCAGTAAGGGTGCAAAAACCCTGTAGATGAACAGCATTTCTGTATTAATGGGAGACGGGACATATTCATTGTGTAAGAAAGTCCTTGAGCATAAAAAGGTGCGATGGCCAGACAGAGACACTGGTGTAAGTGTTCATTAATGAGTCTGCTGCACTTTGAGTTCTTCACTGCAGTCATTGTTGAAAATGATTTTACACTTATTCCGCTGGAGTCGTGATATCGAGGAGTTCATCAAGTTCACTTTTGTTTTTTTTGGGATTGTTCAAAACATGCATGTTTAGTATCGTAGTGGTGTTTTGCATTCCCGCTCTTCGTTATGGTCGCTGTTTTCGTTGGCAGAAAGGTCTTGTACTTCCCTCAGGCAAAATAAACATGTATTTCTGAGCGCAGTCATCCTTAAATGCATGTTTTTCACCGTCAACCTTTCTTTCTTTATATTGTATAGTTTTGAACGAGCCGTTTTACTTTATCAAGCAGAGCCCCTACTTTGTAAATTGTGGTGACAAGCAGGCGGCTGAATGATGACGGCCGAGGTGACGTGATAACCATGTGCCAAACAAAAGCCGTCCTTGTCATGTTGCAGTTAAACTTTGTTCCCCGTCCAGTTTAAACTGGTATTCTGTCCGGATGTAGACAGAAGTCTGACTATATGGTGTATGAACACGACTGTGGCTATAGATTTTATACAGTATGTTGAGTCTGCATGGTGGATACAAAGAATATCAGGGTTTATCCTACATGTTGCTCCTGAAGCTAAAGCAGATTGGGGTGGGGGGGGGGGCACGGCCTCCTCTGTGAAATAAAACGGTAGCTCTCTGACTCAACCTCCGGCTGACTAAAAGGGGGACCGCTGTGTTCATCCACTTTTCAGCAGCCAATTTAACATGACTCACAGATAAGTTTCACCATCAACTTCTCCCTTCCAAAACAACCCCTTTCTTTCCCCCTCAAACAGACTGCCGGAGTACTCACCCTTACAAGTGTCAGTCAACATGACTGTCTGCAGGCAAAGCACGACAGCACAAACTTGTTGAGATTTTCCAGGAGCAGTAGGACCCCCCACCCCTCCCCAAACATGTGTGTCTGGTATTACTCCGAAAAACTTTCAGAGCATCTGCAATCTATAGCGTGAACGGCTAGGTCTGACCTTAGAGCGAGAGGTTACCTGCGGTGCTGAGTGAGAAGAAAGGTGAGGAGAGAGAGGATTTAACCTCCTTTACCTCTGTGTCTCATTAGAGGAGGGATGAGAAAAGCAGGTCAAAACATGTCTCATCCACATGAAAACATTCTCCCTCTAAGAAAATTCCTAGCCTTTTATTTTTTTTAATCCAGTATCATCTTCATTTTTTTTCCTCTTTGTCTGTTCTTCTTCACCCCCCCGTGGCTCGATGCCACCCGGCGTGCCCACTTCTTCCTGAGCAGGCCTTTCCTGCAAGCTCTCTTCTCCCTACGCCTCCTTTCCCTCCTTCTTTATCTCTCTCTGTCCCTCATGCTCTCTTTTGACAGCCAACGCAGCACCTTTAATGGGAGCTATCTCCTCATTAAATACCTGCAGGTGTCTGCAGAGCTTTGGCAGGGATGGAGACAGAAAGAGAGATGGAGACAAAGAGACAGAGAGAGAGAGAGCTCCTGCTGGTGTTGTTCAGGCCCTCTCCGACATGACATATAGCCAGATTCCCTGTGCTAAATTTGAATTACTAATGTCTCCAGAGGCAAGTGAACTGAGCACAGGGACTAAGGGTCAGGAGGAGAGGTTGAGCCAGCATCCCCCCCTCCAACAGTGATCTGGCTTCTCCTCATAGCCTTTTTCGCCTCTATTTGACACTCTACTACACAGAATGAAAGAGCAAGGAAGACGGGAGGCGAGGGAGGGCAAAAAGTAAAGAGACTGAGCTGAGAGGAGACGAGGGACACGTGGAAGAGCTGAGGGGTTAGGGTAAGAAATGTGTGATGCTCGAAATGGGAGGCAGCGAGAGATAAAAGAAAAGGGAAAATAGGAGGAGGAGGAGGAGGAGGAGGAGGAGGAGATTGGGTTTGAATGAGAGATAAGATGGAGGGAGGGGGAGGAAGTGGAGGAGATGAGAGACGAGAGAAGAGGAGAGAGAGAGAGAGAGCTGGGCTCTGGGGCGATGGGGCTCTCTCAGATGCAGGACGGGACCATCTGGACGAAAGCGGAGCCAGGTCTCTGACGGTAAACACTGGGCTTCACTTTCACATGGAAAAGGACCAGGAAAAGAGATTCAAACACCCGCTCCACACTTTTCTTACCGCCATACACCCAGCGCGCCACTCCGCCAAAAACCGCCCTGCCCACATGTTGTGGTGGAAAAAGCTACCAGACTTCACTGTTGGCAATCTGATGGTTTACTGCACATCCCACTTCCAGACTGCTTTTCTTCTAACATACTGTGCTGCCTTCCCATATGTTTTAGAATTGATTTGAAAGTGCTGCTGCCTGTCTGTATATCAAGCGGTCGGCTTTAAGAATATGAACTGTGTAGACCTCTCAGGTCATCTGGGGCCATTCAGCTAAATGTTTCCAGACTTTAAAAAAAATAGTAGAGCTTAATTGATATGCTGCACACGGTATAATTTCCGTAGGGCCTGAGACTACTATTAAATCATTTTCTTTTTAAAATACAGACAATTTTCTCTGCCTTTTTTTTTATTTATCTACTTTCTCCTTAAATGTTTCTCTGTTTTACACAGCTGTTATATCGAGCACGTACACTTTTTTTTTTTACTTAAAATGTGCTATATAAAATCAGGTTTGCCTTGCCTTGATTGTTCATCAGCAGAGCCAGCTAATTAACACAGTACAGCAGAAATTTATGGGGGAGGAGGAAGTGGCCACTGAGGAGTTAAACCAGCAACCCCCCCCCCCCCCCCCCCCCCCCCCCCCTCCAGGAGAGTGGATGAATTCAGTGAGAGAGTGAGAGAGAGAGAGAGAGGATTCTTCAAGGTAACTAATCCCTCTCTCCTCCAGCTCATTCTCTCCAGCAAACAGTCTCATCCTCAAAATTACGTCCCAACGAGACACGCCTGCACAAACACACACACACAATATATGCATAAGAAACAAGACACGCGCACAAACACACTGCTCTACCCCCCCCCCACCTCCCTCCCCCACCCTCCCTCCTTCTACCCTCCATCCCACATGGCTCTGGAGAAGCAGCACTGCCCCTCCTATCCCTCTGTCAATAAGCCCAGTTTGGAAACACTTTAAACAGACTTGAACATTGCTCCACTACAAAAAGGGAAAACTTCAAGACATGCTCTCCTCCATACCCGCAGGGTTAATTAGAATTGTTTTAAACAGCCACTGCCATGCTTTTTAAACATTTATGGGTGCATGCATTACAACTAAGGCATTAACATATCCAGAAAGTTTAACCTCTTCTCTGCTCCCCGGCTCCATTATGAGGAAGCAGAGAGGAACGAGAGAGAGAGAGAGAGAGACAGAGAGAGAGAGAGAGAGAGAGAGAGAGGACAGTTGACCTCTGCTGCCCCCTGTGTTACAGCTGAAAAACAACAAGGGAATTTTCAATGAGGAGCAGCAGCCAGCTTTGGATCAGAGGTGTCGGGAGCCAAGCCACCATGCCCGCTGAATGACAATCAGCTTGTATGTTGGTGATGAGAGAGAGAGATCTAAACCCAGAGGCTATGTAGTACCAATAAAAACATACATTATTCACTAACAGGGACATACAATGAGCGGTAGTGTTGAATAAAAAGATGAGTGAAACAGGAATTACAGTTGTGATTACTGCAAGGCAAAAAAACCCACCAGTATAAACAAGAACTTTAGGTATTTCAACAGTATTCTTTTTTTTTTTTTTTTTTTGACATTTTATTTAAATCAAATGTTCTGGGGGTAATCCAAACAGTTCCACTAATGTGCACACACTTCTCAATCAGTATAATCCAACATCACGGTTTTAAAAGTTATTCTGTGTTCGTCTGTGATGTTTAAACATCTCATTTGATGAATAATCATTTTAATCTAGCGATATAATCAGGATTATCATTTTTGACTGCGCAGCTCGTGCCGTGGGAAAGATTTCGAGCTTCGAAATGACAACAGTGTGAACTCCGTCTCAAGGGGGCCTACCTCACAGAAAAGTGTTAATTTGTCATCGGGCAGCAGACCGTTGGCCTCGTCCAGCAGGAAGTCCCTCCTTATGAACTTTTTGAAACCCCAGTCCTTCCCCTGGACAAAACGGTACGCCCTCTGGCTTTCTGCAAAAAAAAAAAAAAAAAGAAAAGAAAAACACGCAGACAAGCAAGGAGAAACAAGATTATTTGGGAGACTTTCACAACGTGATTAAGCTCCGCGTGTGTGAAATGTGTGTGTGTGCGAAAGAGAAAGTTTGTTATGAGTCATGGCCATAAGCGGCGGAGGAACAATGGCGAAAGAGAGGCTGGGTGCAGGAAGTATTGCCTGCAGGGAGCTTTTAACACTTCAGAAGAAAACAGAATCTCTCTCTCTCTCTCTGTCTCTCTCTCTCTCCCTCTTTCACTCTCTCTATCCTCTCGCTGCCACATAAAGACTAGTGGTAAACATGAGACAGAACTGCTGTGCCTCTTTGGCCAAGAAGTGAGAAATTGCAGGGATCAAAGCAGTCCAATTATCATGTGTTTATGTAGTGCCAATTATCTCTGACAGTGGCAGGAAGGATTCTGTAGCACTCAGTTGCACTACAAAAGACACAGGAAAGGTGCTAGAGTTCCTGTGTGTACAATAGTCACAGTGTGGGGGCGGTCGTAGCTTTCTGCAGTCACCTAACAGTCACAAACGCTCAAATGCAAGGTCAATAGATAATAGCTATCGACTATGACGGCTGCAGAGATCACAGCGTATTAAAGCTAATTGCCGATAGAGAGGAAGCGAGGCGTTAGCGCATGAATTCTGCAAGTAACCGGAGCTCTGTTGGAGGGATGTAACGCCATTCTTTAGAGAAATTACATCATTCTCCATTTTGTTAATGAGAAAGAAAATGCTTCCCCGGGCGCCGTTCTGGGATTTCTGAATGTATTCGGTCGAGCTAAGCTTCGGTGACAGACCCTTTCTGCGTGCGGAGACGTCGTTGTCCGTTCTCGTTAGGGCGGACACGGCTCACCGCGCGATGAAAGTAATAACTTAAGCCTGTATGTGTGTCCCGTGAAGGGTTAAACGGTCTCAAACCTCGCAAGAAAAAGTTCAAAAAGAATCACTAGAAGCCAATTTATTAATCAGGTCTTTTCGTTCCTTTGTTAGATTTCATCAAGAGTCTTCTGAAGATGACCTGCACATCTGACATTAATGTGCATCTGGATGATTGGATTGTGTTGAGACTGAGCAAGAAATAAATTCACTAAAAACACACTGAAGATTCAATCACAAAAAAAAAAAATCAGATTGGGTTGTCAGATATTCATTTGGCTGCACTACAAAGGCTGTGCATACAGTATATCAACTCTGTATCTGTGCATGGATCCAACCAGAGAGGATACATTCGAACCTAACAGACACACTGTGAGTGTTAAGACGGGGCGGTGATGTGCCTGTGGCAGGCTGTGATTTGTGAGAAAGGCATCCAATTTCAAACTATAAATTTAATGTAAATTTAATAATATCCCTGGAGGACAGAAATATTATCAGATGAACAATTATTTGACACTTTTAAAATGGAAAATAAGAACAATGGGCCTCTTGCGAGAACATTTTCTTATTCTAAAACTTTTTTTTCTGTGAGGTTCGCTTGTACAAATGTTCCAAGAAGGATTAAAAAAACTCTCTTAACTGCACAAACTTGTCATGAACCGCTCGTTTCAGCCTGATTAATGTCACCAGGCGGCACACGTTTGTGAGATTTGATCATTAGTCTAATCAACATCCTTAAAACATCCATATAAGGCTTCATGTTCGGCTCCGTTTATAGGCGAATTTAACAAAAATGTTCCCAAAGAGTAAAAGCAAGAATATAACACCTCTTTGACTTGACATTAGATGCTAAAAAAAAAAAAAGTCTTTCTAAAGTAAAGTGATCCGTGTGACTAATATGAGAGGCGGTCAAGAGATGTGACAGTCACAGAGATATTAGATGAGAGAATGTTATAGCCTACAGCAGGTGATGTTACGCTGTCAGCTACAACAAAAGACAATACTGGACAGAAACCTGCAGAGAGACCCCGAGGCAGCAAAGTCATAAAACCTCTCAGTAAGTTGGCAGCCACGACGACGGACAGAATATTAATTTTTTCATTGAGTTTGCTTTAGTTGATTTCGGTATCAAATTCATTCTCATTTAAAACATTATAATTAAGACAATAAAAGTCAAACACATGTTTTTCCTCTTGTGGAGTAGTTCTTGCATGAGGCCCAATGTCCGGCTAAAAGAAAGCACAAAAATGAAAACAACTATACAACACATGCATACATGAGTGAGCAATATATGCTCACTTTAAGACACTATACAAAGCAACATTTTAGCTCTAAAATAATACATTTCTAATTTAATTTAACTTGACTCCATACTTTAAAGGCCTCAAGTTCAACATTCATGACATTTGAGACTTCTGCAACACACATATCCACGATTCAATTCATATGTTAATGCCAGATGATGGAGAAAATGATGAGGACGACCTTTAGAACTTCCTTAGACGTGGTTAAAAGGGCATTAACTGAGCTGAGACTCTTGTTAAAAGCCGACTGAAGCAGATTTAAACTTACACAGTCGCCACATACCAAGAGGTCATCACCTCTCACGCGCTAAACATTAATTCCTCTGCAGCGCGTGTGTGTGCTCACACTATATGTGTTTAGCCCCGGCAGTTCAAACAGATATCTCTTCAGGCTTGCTCTCGCGTAGAGATCCCAACAGGAGATCTGCTGACAGATCACAGCGGGAAGCGCTGAGATGAAGTGTCAATGTTACTGTAAGATCCTGTGTCAAATCCCCCCTGTTTGGATCTGAGGGAGCAGGCAGCCAAAGAGGGGATTGGTGGAGGAGTGCAGTGCATATGCAGTTATTCCCACCGCTGCTCATGCAGGGGGTCCTTCACTGTAATCCCCCGCCTCTAGAGACTGTGTACGCAAAGAAGCTGACAGGAATCACTGTGCAAACACACACATAAGCATGCATGCCAATGCAAAAAAAAAAAAAAACATACAAATCTATGCGTTCCACTTTTCCACAGCACTCTACTTTATTCATTGTTCTGTCACTGTGAGTAAAAGAGGGGGGAGTGTCAGTGTTTCCAAAAAGACATTAAGTTTTTTTTTTAGAGCAGATCTCTCAAGCAAAGCTAAGCAGGTTTTGAAAGAGAGTCAAACTTCTGCGGCCTCGGTGTACTGTACTGTTTATGGCTGACACAGAACGACGGTACCTGAGTCCCTCTCGAGGGTCCGATGAAACTCCGCTGACTTTCACCCGCTCTTTCATGTCTTTTAAACATGTTCGATAAGACATGCGAGACCCAAGGCGCGGAACGTCCTTGTGAAGTCGCGTTATTTGGGTATGAAACAAGACTGGCAACGATGAGTGAGGACTTCCCCTGTGGCGGTATCTGAAGCTAAACTCGGGTGTGAGAAGAGAGGTTGGCATGAGGAAGACAGGGAGAGGATGAGGTGAGGAGAGGTGAGAGGGAATGCTGAAAAGAGACTCTGGCGGACAGGGGAGGAAAAGAGAGAGGTGTGACTTCTTCAGTGCTCATCCGTGACAGAGAGGCGCCTGTGTGTGTGTGTGTATGTGTGAATGTGCGCATGCATAAAGGCAGCAATGATGAGGGTGTGTGTGTGTGTGTGTGTGTGTGTGTGCTGAGCTCAGCTAATGCCATGCTGCCACATCTCCAGTGGGGCATCAGAAACCTGCACTGGCAGAGAATCAACTGCAGGTCAGATCGCTGCCTGGCGCTCGCTCTCTCTCTCAGCGAGCTGGCCAAGGTGGCGGGAGTGCAACCGCTCTGCCAGAATACCAAAAAGAGCTGGATAGTAGTGGGGGGGTGGGGGTGGGGTGGGGGTATCCAGCGGGAAAAGTGTGAATGACGAAGTAGACCGGTATGAGAGAAAGATTAATAAGCGTAGATGGGGAGATTGTGCGACGTGTCACAGCGCTCTTGTGGTGAGGATTAAAGCATGGGGGGGGGAATTATCATGGCGTTTGTGTGAAAAATCACAGTTACGATGTAGACATGTATAGGTTCGACTCAATAAAGAACAGAGTTTTTTTTTTTACCACATTAAAATACACTTTGATAGTTCCCGGGTGTTGAAGAGTGAAGTTTCTCGCCCTGCCAAAAAAAGACTGAAGGTGATGAGGAAAGTGAGAAAAATGAGGCCTGAGTCGGAGACAGAAGAGGAGAAGAAGGGAGAGCGGGAGCCGTGCCAGAGTGTTTAAGTGAGCAGGGCATCCATATTCAGACACGGGGGCTCAGGGGCACGGTTGGCACACAGAACGAGAAGGTCGCCAGAAGACGAGTTGGCATGTCGAAAAATAACAGCCGACGCAGCAGCCAGAGTCAACATCTCTCTCTTCCTGTCTGTCACTCTTCGGGTCTTATCTTTCACACGTTCGACTTTAGAAAAATCCCTCCACTAACCGCTGCTTTCAACCACCCACAGACCAGACTCGCATCCGTTTCCCGAACCCTCAAAACCTATTGATGTGAAAGGGCAATTAGGGGAGCCGTCTACTGACAAGACCTCAGTCTATACGAGTGTATTTATCTTACTAGTATCAGAGTATAAATACAATTTAAAGCTTTTATTCCCTCTACGCACTGATTCACATTGGTTCACATAAAGCAGACAGACATACAAACATGACACACAGTCTTTCAGAGAATACAATCTAATCTCTATTGAAGATTGAGCTCTATAAGCTAGTGTCAGCACAAACATGTCTATTGACATTCTTTCTACCAATGTCAATACCATCTGATTATGTAAAGACTGACCAATAGCTTCTAGTCTATTAGCATTGCTCCACTCACCCACACAGAATGCCTGATCACCTCCATCAGTTACCGAGGGCAACAGACTCTGACAAGCTCACATCCAGAGCTTCAATTAACTGAAACCTTAAAGAAAAGGCACAGATTCTCCAGCTCCAAAGTATAGAAGTAGCCCACACTAAAAAAAAAAAAACCTGCTGTAACTAGACTCTCCGGCCGACTCATATGCACATAAGCTCACTTAGCCTTTGGCTACAACACAACAAAACCACTGTCTGTAGGGGAGACTTAACAAGGAGACTATTTGAATACAAAACAGCTTGCGGCAGAGGATGAGAACTTTCCATCTCTCCTCTCCGAGCTGTCAGAACAAGAGTCTGCAGGGGGGCAGCTGTTTTCTCTGGCACGGCGAGGAGGAAGAGGAGGGGGTGTCAAGAGACGAGTTACAACCCACCCAACAGCCTCAGAAGAGAGAACCAGCACATTAAGCTAGGGAGAGAAATGATGTGGCCAAGCCGAGTATGGGAGTACGGAGCGGAGAGGGGGGGTAGTGGTGGTGGTGGTGGTGGTGGTGGGCTGCCACTGCTGCCTGAATCTATCTCCATTAGCAAGTACGGACCATCAGAGGATCCAGACACAGACACATACTCTCTAGTGGGGGGCTCAAGGGCTGACTGATGCGGATGGGGGGGGTGGGGGGGGGGTTGCTTCATCAGATAATGTCAAGCTTTCCAGTCAGAATCTGCCATCGTAGCGCAGCCTTCAAATCTCGGACTGTATTTATATCTCATCCTTTTTAAGCGCCGCGGGGGGATACTTTAATTTACAATACGCACACGTCAATCCGCCGCACTTCAACGCAAATCAGATTTTATACCTGACTCAAAAGCCTGGATAGAATTAAACGCTGAGTTAATGGCCTATGCTTTTTTGCATTAAAAGGCAGAAACTGGCTGGTAAGTGGTAAGAGTTTGCCTCATCCAAAAAAAAAAAAAAAAAGCTACAAAAAGACAGAAATTCAAACCGACACCTCAAACAAAAAAACTTCAGCTCTGTAGGTGTTCAGCTCAACCATTTCCAGCAGGTAGATTTTGAACATGTGCCAGTGATTCAATGCCAGCTGCTTATAGTTTCAAAATGTTTCTTTCTTTACTGATTATCAACTCTTCCTTCTTCATAACTATTCCGGTTTAAAGTACTCAGACTTAATATGCATTGTATTAAAAAAAACACTCCCCACAGGGATGCAGTGTATAAGCAAGGCCAAGCAATGACCTGCCACATAAACAGTCCACAGCCACCCAGCTTTCTTAATTAAGGCACTTTGTTTTTATTTGGCCTTTTTTTTTCCTAGAGGCCTGGATTAAATTGGATTCTAAATGATCCAGAACCAATAGAGCAATCTTTACTGCCATATTCTTAGACGGAGTGCTCACTAAACTGTCACAAATATGCTGGCAGTTGGGTAATTTTCTTCTTGTGACAGGGCGAGCGAAAGTGGAGGGCCCAGGTCTCCCCAAGGGGATTGTGGGAAGATTGGAGGAGGGCATATGGCAAGAATGGGATGGGGTGTGCACCATAGAGCACACCATTTATAGCTGAAAGCCCCTTGAGACACAAAAAAAGAGAGGAGGAAAATGAGATCCTCTTCACTTCACTCGGTATTCCCTACATTCAGGCTTTTCTGGGGGTCATTTAGGGGGAAGGCAATGCTCACAAAATGGCCCAGCAGTGAAGTCAAACAGCTCAAATGTCTGTTTATTACTCATACCGCAGGAAAATCCTCTCTGCATTACCACATAACCGCCAGCATACAGTATAATAGCCAGGAGAGAAAGCTTTAAGGACAATAACCGCAGCGAGGTTTAGTTTTCATGCCGCTGAGAATGAAGAGGTAGTATTTCAACGTCGCCGGACAGAAGCGGAAAAAAAAGGGGATAAAAGTAAAAAGAAAAGTGACGTCGTGAATGCGAAAGAAAGGAGGTAGAGAGAGAGGTCTAAGAGAGCAAATGAGGGACTGAGTTAGAGTACACAAGAGGGGGGAGGTGGAGGGTGTCAAGTTCACATGAGGGAATGTTTCTCAGCAGGAAAAATGATTTCCCTTTCTACAAAACCTGCACCGCAGGGGGTTGTACACAGTTTCACTGCATACGCCTCCGATTCAAACACACTTCCGCCTCCCACCTCTCCTCTCCCCCCCTCCCTCTCTCCCCATCTTCCCTCCTCCACGCTTCCTGTACAGTATGCTGCAGGGTACTGGAGGGAGAGGGGAGGCAGCCAGAAAGCCTGATAACCAGGAAGCGGTCACATCTGGCCCTCACTAATTCAATTCCACACAAGTTTGCTTTTCCTCCCCATAACATAACCTAATTAAAAAAAGCAGAAATTGGAGGCACATTCATTTCCAATTCATCAACGGGGAGAGAGGCTGACGAAGACTTCTAAAAAGGTTGGGTCTTTTTTAATTAAAATCAAAATTGCCCCGCGCTACTTTGAATTATATATTTACTAGAAATGAATCCAACCAGCAGTGATTACACAAGCCCATATGGCTATCAATACCCTCACATTATTAGACGCACTTGGAGTATTAGACACACTCCCCACCTCCCATATTTACAAATTTCAGAGCCCCTAAGACACAGGTGTGGCAGAAGTTTTTAATTTTCAACCTCTCAAACTTTGAGAAATCCTTAATTTTCTACTGAACACAGACTCATGCGCAGGATAGGCATGAATAGCTTTTCACTTATTAACAACAACATGTTTCCAATGACAAGCTACGAAAATTATGAGAGCAGTGGACAGTTACAGAGAATGGAAATGAGGACTATCTGTTTCAGAGTGAAGATTAGTATGAGTCAGAGTCGTTTAGGGCCTCGTAGCTCTGACTTACCCATCGCTTTGGTCTCTTCTCCCTTGGCGTTGAGGATAGAAAACTTAAACTTGGCGCGCACTTCACTTTTTGGACAGCTGACCAGGAGGAGGTAAAGTGATAAATAGTCTTTACTCTCCTCATCCAGACCTTTAGGGTTCACACGCAAACACCTGGAGGTAGGAGAAAAGAAAGAAAGATTGATAAGACACCTGGAGAGTCATGCGGCGCTTCAATCTCTAGAGGCATTTTTCTTCATAACTGTCAGCGACAATATTATTCTTTAACAAATGTATTTCACACCTACTCTGTAAAGACTGTTTAGGTGTGTTCAAAGCATATTTTCACCTGAAGTCATTCACACAAATTTGACCACTGAATTTTTTGTGCAGTCTGTGTTTAGTCGCCTAAAACATCCAATATATTAACTGTACAGATGATAGCTGTAAGCTAGCTACCAACGGGCACATCAATCATGTGTTTGGGAGAGTACCTGTGTGTTTTCAATGTTTTTTTCTGTTATTTCCTTCTTATTCGTGTCTCTGTGTGTTTCTGAAGTACATTCATAAAGCACAAGGATACGCACAAATTATTCACTCAGTTTGAAACAGTCTTTCCAATGTCTTTGCATGCTAACATGCTGCATCTAAAATTTTCCATTCTTGGTTTTATAGTCATGTATTTCATCAAAATGATGGCTTCTGACCAGGCCTCACAGTGTCGTAATCAGGATATCAAGTGAGGAGGAAAATAAAACCCTTACAAATGCAATTTATTTAAAAGCAGGAATCAAAACCACCGTGCTCTATTCATTCACTCAACATCATTCACTTGTTTTATAGACGGCTGAGATGAAACACAATGAACCAAAAGCCAGTCTGAGCATTTAACACACACACACATAGCAACATAAACACGTGCCAATATTTCAATGTTAAACAGCAATAAACTGGCGAGAGGCTGAACTGCCAGAAGCGAAACACTGTTTCACAGTCCAAGTGTTTGCAGGAAGAGAAGAAAACACTGCTGCCTCAGTTAAACAACAGAAAGTATCCCGATATGAGTATCAATATGATGATACTGTAGCCAAGAACAAATCACAACATGGATTATTTGACCCCGCCTCTGACTACAGATTCCTGGCTAACCTTCCTGACCTTAACGATGAAAGAAGAACCTACAGTAGATCCGGTGTTGCAGGCGAAATGCATCCAACTTTCTTTGAAAACAGGAATTTGTCGGGCACATGAACAATACGTTTTAACCAGGCTGTTCAACTAAGATTTGCTGTGTTCAGCACATCAATGCTAAGGTTGAGTCATAGTCTTTTTTTATGTCTACAGAGAGAATTTTCACAAAAGAATCATCAGCTTTGTAAAAATGTATTTGTGACGCATGGTTTTGTTTGCTGCACAGTTTTAGAACAACAACATGGACCCCGGCCATATGGACTCTTTAGTTATCATATGAAGCATCTGAGAGGTGGGATTATGTAAAAACCATTTGAGATGTAGGAATTTTACAAGCACAAGAAAAAAAAAAAAGCAAGAAAAACAGTAAACATTTGGAGTTCTCTAAACTATAAACTGACCAAAGTCAGAATTATAAGTGTTTAATCAAATGTTCCCTGTGAACAACTACTGAAAAATGAAAAAACAATGAGTGAACTGAGTAAATATGCATCTGTTTGTAGCACCAACCTGTCAGATTTTTCATACAGGCACTAGTTGGTACCTTCCCTACATTCTTGACAGGCTCTTATCAATTCATCAATACAAGTCTTCTCATTATTTTTATTATATACAATTTGCGCCCTCCTCTTTCTTCTGCCTGACCTGCGGTGGATTTTGGTTCCCGGTGTTCTAACAAGAATCTATAAGAGCATCAGAGTGAGGTATGATAAACAAGGCTGGAAAACAACAGTCAGAATTGTTCACTCAGGTAAAAAAAAAAAAAAAAAGCAGGAAGGCACTTACAGGAGGGAGCGGACTAATGGCATAATGTCTGACAACAACATAGGTTGCTGTGGGTTTTTGAAGAAATCGTGCGTATCCGTTTGTTTCTAATTTAAGCCAATAACTTGGCGATCGCAGACTCACTGTTGTGTGTTATTTTACCTGTGGCTACAGTCATTACTTTCAGCCTCCCTCAAATCGTCTATGACCATGTTGCCGTGTGATAGTGAATATGTTTCACTGCTCCCGTAAGCTCCTCTGTGAACATGAGACAGTTGAATGTCATTTTAACACTAATCAATATCAGAGTCTGGCCAGTGTTTCTTAAGAGTACAGCCTGATAGATACAGGATTGACTTCAGTTGTTTTTTTTTAACAATTGTGACCAAGAAATGTACTGGCAGAACATTTTACCATTGAAAAATAAACTTGTAACTACTCTCTGGTGGATGAACCATAGAAACTGTTTCAGAACATATACATATACAACATCCATTTTGCGCCATTTATTTGGGTCGGCATGGCCGTTTTATTGGTCGGGCTCTAATATACAGTATATACAATGAAAACCTGATTACTGTTCATGTAAATCTAATAAGCTATAAGCAAAAGTTCTCATCAATCCAGCTGATTATCCATCCATCGGTCCATTTGAGTCCAGGTTGCAGCAGGATAAGCCAGGTAGTCCAAAATCTCGTGAGAGTTGAGTTGTTGAAATCTGCTAAATATTCAGCCATGACTGAGTTGGAGAAAGGAGTGCCTGGAGGATTTTGTTGTGTTTGAGTACAGAAAGTGTAGCTTAGTATTATCTAAAAGATTTTTAAAGTCATGGCTGAATATTTAGCTGATTTCAACAACTCTCCCAAGATTTCTCAGCAAGACTTCTCCTTGAGCAAGACTTGGTTAGACACAATAACAAACAGACCGGATCAAGTGAAAAGTAAAGAAAAACATTTTATTTCTCCGTATGGTCCTCTCCATAATGTTGTCAGACACTTATAATGACAATCTGAGCCTGTCAGCGGCAAAAACAAGCATTTTTAGTGGACGTACATTGACAGGCTTAATTGCCCTGTCAGATTACATTGCAGCCTGTTGTGCAGCTGCTGGCTGAAGCGCTCTCACTCAATACTGGACCAATTTCAAAAATTGTTGTCCCCATTAGTCACTTAGAAACAAAATGATGGGAAAATAGGGTCCAGGTTGAAAAATAAGTTTCCCTTATCTGCTAGTCTACAGGCATTGTCCCCGACCTCTAGTGACACGGAAGAAGTGTGTCGACCAAGAAAGTCAGAAATCAGAGTCTTAAGCATCCATCCATCCATTTTTTGCCACTTATTTGGGTCTGAGTCGCAGCAGACTAAGTAAGGTAGCCTATATGTGCTCCAGTTCAAGGGACCAAAAGGTGTTCCAAGGCCAGATATTGTATATAATCCCTCCAGCATGTTATGGTCTTCTCTCAGTTGGATGTTTCCTGAAATATCTCCACAGGGAGGCGTCCAGATGCCCATACCAACGCCAAGGAGCAGCAACTGTACCACTCTAATCTGCTCTAATCCAGAGAAGGAACTCAGAGTAGAGCCACGTTTACTATTTCAGGACAAATCTCACCCACCGATGGCATCTTGCCACTGCGGAGTGTTTTGACTACTTCAGTGACCTCCGTTCAAGAGACGATCACTCTGCCTCCTCCACAGAGATCACGTCTTCAGCTGTTAGTTTGTTTTTCATAAATAATATTTTGACATATTCTTCACGCAGCACGTCTGAAAAAGCATTTACACATATATTTATCTCAGTGTTCGCTACGGTTAACATACTGTATCTCACTGAGCCTATTATAATGTGAGAAAAAAAAGACAGATTTGACTTAATTCAAGCTACAAAAACGTATTATTCCAAACACATATGCAAGTAAACATCAGTGCTAATACTACTAAGAGTAGCTGAAGGCACAATAGATACCACTCAAAACATGCTGTCAGAACCGTATGATTTAAACTACCTATGTGTGAGCAAAGCACATGGATGTTGATGGATTTAATTACTTGGAAACAATCCTCTAATCTCAAAGAATTTAAATTTTTTAGTGTGAATTTAGAGGAGAGCTGTTTGAGAAGATGTGCTCAAAATACTGTGAAAGACTGTTGCATTATCAGCGTCTGATAACTACGATGACCGGCCTTCACTAACCATTTGAGTTTGTCGTTGGCTCCCGAGGAGAAAGTGGAGCTTTTGATGACCTCTCCCATCTCCTCGCGACAGAAACTGAAGTTGTTGATGGTCCACATGTAGGAGAACTTCACCACTTTGATCTACGCAGGGGGAAAAGACACAAGAAGGACTGAGACCAGATCTCTTTATTTATATATTTATCTATTCTATATGGGTAAGTGGTGTTTGGTCAGCCTGGACTTCAAAACCGCACATCAAAACTGCCTTTCATCTTAATAAACACTGACAACAAACGGAGGGAGAGAAGAAAGGATATTCTAAAAGCGGCAACAGAAAAAAAAACAGAACAATTTCGCAAAGACCTAGAGGAGATGAAAAAAACACAGACATCATCAGTGACATACTTTATCTAGCTCGGTTCTTAACAGTAAAGTGATGTCTGGACTAGCGAAGCATGTGCTGCGATGACTGAATCAAACCTTTTCACGGTATAGGTAACCTTTAAAGCAAAGAAAACACATCATATGAGAGTACCAGCTTTCCTGAGAGATAAATTAGGGTTGTAATATTGAACCAGCCAAGAAGCACTCATATCATATTCATATCAGTTCACAGATAAGAGCAAGGCAAGTGCCTTACAGTAATATGCGTGTAAAGTTTTTTTTTTCTGATTTATCACCTTCTTCGGTCTGACATGCAAATTCAGATGCAACACCCACATCAGCAGAGGAAGAGTGGGCAGCAAAAAGCATTTTTTTCAGTCTTTCACTCAAGTTCGGGTTGTCTCACTCACAGTCAGCTCCGTTTAACATTATGCTACAACTCTGACAGAACACTAAATAATGTTAGTCCCATGCTGACAGAAACAAAAGACACATTTCTGTTTTGCAAAAAGCCTTCGGAAATATTATGAGGCAGATAACACACCTATCTGTCAGTGATCATACCCCGAAACTCCTGACAAAAACAGATCTCATGTTGTATTGAGTGATAACTGAATGCTCAGTAGATGACAGCGAAATTAACATTTATTTACATAGAATGGATTCACTTTCATATAAAATGTTTTTCATCAGTGAGAGGAGATTGTATAAGGTCTTGGAACAAAAGAAAAACTGCAAGTAAAGTTTCATCAAAGGGGACGTATCATACTTTTTGTGATTTTCTGTTTTTTTTTTTCTGTTGTGATGTCGGATTTCTCTGTTAAACATGATCAAAGATCCAAAACTTGAGGTAAACGTATGTAAAAAATGCTTCCTGAAAGTCAGAAGCCGAAGCTTCAGCCTGCTCCGAACGCTCCGTTTGCAATGTTACATCTACTTCCTCCTCGTGATGACATCGGATTGATCGCACATGCCAACAAAAGGCTGTCTGTTGGTAGCCTTTGTTGCTAAGGTTGTTACTAAGGTCGTTCAACAGGTTGTTCACATTGCTCCCGCTCGCATATTTCAGATCAGATTCGGGCTCGAACATGTACAGATGCATTTGAAAATTTTCCATTTTGAGTAAAGAACGAAAGAAAGAAGTGAAGTACTAGTACTACTGTTTGCTTACGTAGCCTCCAGAGCCAGGAGCTGACCAATCAGAACAGAGTGAGCTCAGGAGACAGGAGCTAAAACGGCCTGTTTCAGACAGAGGCTGAACTGAGGGGCTGTGTAAAGGGATAGTATGAGATAAATGAGGAGTTTTTTTAAACTGTAAATCATGCAAAGATATTCCACTAGAGCCCCAGAATAAAAACACAGACCTGGAAAAGTGCATGATACGTCCCCTTTAAGCCGCCAGTCACAGACCCACCTACAAACATACAGAAGTCTTGCATCCCTCCTCACCTGAGTATAACACCAACTCTCTGCAACGGGGCCGCTGGACATTTCCGCTGGGGCATGGGGGCTTGGGACTCTGGACATTGCCAGCCTTGATGCAGAGAGGACCTCAGTGGGGCCTGAGCACCATCCAGGTGTGGGGTGAGGTGGGATGGGGGGGAGGGGTGGGGGGGGGGGTAAAGGGGAGAGAAGGGTGAATAATCAGTCAAGCTGGCCGCCTCTTAAACAACACCTGCTGTACAGAGAGAATCCAGCACAACAGAACGTCCAGACTCCAAAATAGCTTCGGGCGCTCTGTAGGGACACAGAAACACAGTTAAACACATATTAAAATAACTCTGACTTTAAACTAGTCAAGCGCATTACTATGAAAAACTGTGACCTTGCGTGTGTGTGTGTGTGTGTGTGTGTGCTTGTCTGTGTTTGTGCGTGTCAAGGCAATTCCTAATTGAATGGTTAGTCTAATTGAGCAGTGTTTCCCAGTAAGTAGGACGTAAGGGCTCTGAATTCATTTGTTTTAAAAAAAAAAAAAAAAAAGAGGCTTCAGCATTCAAAGCACAGCAGCGGCATGCGCTCTGCTTCACTGAGGGGAAGCCTTCCTTTATCTGCGCGTGGTTTCATCTTTGTGGTTTTGCTTTGTGCAGAAGCAGAGTGCTGTGCCAGCCATCTGATTCCAGCCAGGCTGCACCCGTCTACTGTGGCTCTAAGTGAAGGGCAAGACTTAAGACTTTCATCTCAAGCCGCCAGTCTGTATTCACACAAACACACACAAACACACACACACACACACAAGGTCATACAGTACTTTCAAAAAGGCAGCGCTGGCTAAGAAAGGTCAAAGTTGTTTGTTTTTTTTTTTTAAAGCACCCGCTTCCAGGATTTTTTTTTTTCATTCTGATATGCTGCGATTGAGATTTTCACTGCAACCGCCACGTCATCTCTCACTTTCTGTTTGTAGCAAAGGAACTTCCTCATTATTTTTGTCTCATTTCTTTTCCTTTGCTACACTAGCGGTCTCTTGGGATTGAAAATCTTGTTGGGGGAAAAAATAATAAAATAATAATAATAAAAAAAAAAGGGACACGTGACAGTTTGGTTTCAAAGCTTCATTTTCTCTGCTGCCTAAATCTCTCATTTCCTGCTAGTTTCATCCCCCTGCTCCTCTCAAGTTCCTCTCCACACATTTCATACCTAAGTCATCACAAAGGTCTCAGGATCTGGCTTTTCTCACTCAACCTGCACATCCTCGCAAAAACCTCCTGCCAAAAGGAACCCTTCCACTCCGCTGCTTAATTAGTGGCTGATTGAAAGACAAGTTCAGGACCTGAGAACACTTGGCAGAAACTGGGTATGAGACCAGGAGTGCAGGGAGACAGAGCGAGAAATGAGAGAAGGGGTAAAAAAAAAAAAAAAAAAAAAAAAAGTGAGAGGGACCTCTTGTCTCTGCGAGGGGATCGGAGACAGCGGAGGCGACACCCAAGACCTCGACAGCTCCAGACCCAGACACGGCTTAATTAATGTTTCCAGATAACGCCTGCATCTGATCTTCCTCAGTCCAGTGCCCCCCTTTTTTCTTCTTTTGTCCTATTTGTATCTGATGAAAAACACTGGTGGCATTTTCGCTCAGTAAAACAATAAAATATTAATCACAAAAGTTGGGGAGAACAAGGCGGCACTGATTTGCAATTTAAATTACCTGAGACTTCCTGGCAATTAATTATAGGCTATATGAGTGAGTGAGGGTGTGTGTGCGTACGCAAAGTTTTTTTTTGCATGTGTGTCATCGTTCGGGCTTTTGTTTCACCGCATAACTGAAGCACGACTTACCTAGTGCTTTTCTTGTATCTTGTCCTTTTAAAAGAGCACCGTGAATGCCAAGTAATCACAGGGAATCAATTTAAGAAAACATGACAACACTGGCAGCACTGCTAACAGCCTCACAGCTTTCTAAATAGACCCAGATGACACTTAACCAGAATAAAACTAGGGATGGGGTTTTTTTTTTTTTCATCCTTTTCATGACAAACATCAAGAGCAGAGCGGCGGGAGGAAAGCAGCAGCAATAACAACTCTGCGAGATGAGGGAGATGTGTGCTAATCATAGGACTCCCCTTCACAAGAAATGTCTTCAGACAGTTCATTTGTCATGGGAATCAGATGATGACAGCGTGAATGGGAGGAATGACTAATAGGTGATAATGCACAAGGCATAGAGAAAATAAATATTGCCACATTATAGTGTATGACGGGCAGTGATTTACAAACACTTTGGTTTCTCCCCCCCCCCCCCCCCCCCCAGAGGCAATTAAAAGACGAAGTAAGGAGGTAACGGAGGTGCTGTGCTCCAGATAAGGGTTGAAGTGTTTGTTGTAGCTACCGTCAGTGTACCTCGTCGTCGTAGGTGGGATGGAGAGCGGAGGAAATTAGGTTGAGGGTAGAGACAGCGATACAGAGAGGGAGCAAACAAGTTT
The DNA here is from genome assembly GCF_910596095.1 of Thunnus maccoyii. Lineage (NCBI taxonomy): Eukaryota > Metazoa > Chordata > Actinopteri > Scombriformes > Scombridae > Thunnus > Thunnus maccoyii. The sequence continues at coordinate 23,534,592 of NC_056550.1, forward strand.
AGATTCTGCACAGTGTATATGTCTTAATCTCTTCTCCGGCGAGTACAGCGACTTAGACAACCACACAAAAAAGCTTTTCATATTGCAGACATGCATACAAAAGGGCCCTGCAGTACATACTAAATTGTGAAGCCTATATTGTCCACTTCTTGAATAGCGTTATATTAGAAGGTATATATTTGATTTCATGAGCTTAACAAAGACAGTATGTATTAAATGTCCTTTTTCATTAAATTACATTACATTGCATTCATTCAAGTGGCCATGACAGCATCCACCCTGGTACAAAAAAAAAAAAACTTATGCAACATTGTGATTTAGTATATGATGTATAGCTGCATCAATTACAAGTTTAGTCTATAAAATGCCAGAAAATACAGTCCGAAACACAAAGATATTGAATTTATGATGTTATAAAACATAAAAAGAAGTAAATCATCATGTTTTAGAGGCCGGAACAAGTTCATTTCGTGTCATTTGACTAACGTATAGAACAGAAAAGTCTTGATTTAAACACTGTGATGAAGTTTCAGAGCACTGAAAGTCTCACTACCAGCTGTTTTGGCTAAATGAGACCTTAAAAACCACAAAGTCCTCGCCCCAAAAGCAAGAAAGAAACTAATTTGTATGTGTGTGTGTGTGTGTGTGTACTGTATATACAATGCAGCAAGTGTGTGAGTGAGTGAAGAGGAAGGGCGGGGAGAGGAGGAGGAGGAGGAGGGGTCACCTCCATCACACCCTCGTCCTGTGCCTGCTTTCAGAGAGCGGAGCCAGATGAGGAGAGCGAGACCCGGAGCCCATTTATATTTATTACAGAGAGACAGTCTGCTCTCACTCCGCCGGTCCGGCGTCCATCTCTCTGTCACATACCTCAACACGCCGGGGAGGAGAGCCTGACGAACCGACAGACAGATAGATTCAACTTCCTCTGTATAAACAAGAGCTAAGCGAAGTGATGCCGCATCTGCCTCCCCCATCAGGATGAGAGCCGGCTGCCCCAGACGCCGACCCCCGACACTGACCAGAACGTTAGAGCCACGATACATATATAGTCACAAGCTCATGTTACACCCTGAGCCAATCCATGATGCTCAGCTCATAGTGTAATAACACTCCATCTGTAAATTTTATGTGGTGATAACATATATTTCTGCGCATATGCTACCTCCATCTGCAAAATCTGATAATGTGAGTAGCTTACAATGCATATTTACACTCCAGGACACATTTCTGTTCATTTGTTTTTCCATCTGTGCCTCGTGACAATCTGAATAGCCGTTGATGCACATGTCGCCTGCACAGCCGGCTCGACCCTTAAGTCTGTCTGTGAAAACAGTAATGCATGTTTAGCTGGTTTATGTTCGGCTGTGATTGTACTTCTTTTAAAGCAAAAACCAAAAAGTCTCGCTGATACGTCAGTTTACACAAATCGTTAACGTTCCATCGACTGTAATTTAAAGTAAACGAGTAAGAAGTGAAGTTGAATCGAACGAGACTTAAGTAGGTGTGAGGCTGTAACAGAAAATGAAAATCTTGGGTAGATGAATAACAAAGTTTGCTATTCTTAAATTCTAACCACTAGTTTCACAAAATAGACCAAAAGAAAAGCCCCATTCAGGATAGAAAGTCTTGTTGTTCAAATCAATAAGCCCTATGAGGCAAATTTGAGATTCTGGGCTACATAAGTAAAACTGACTTGACATCTTACTTAATCGGGACCTTTTCACAGCAGATATTTTGAGTTGTCAGAGAAGGAAAAGCACAGGTGTTACTAATAACATTAACAGTGGCTTTAACCTGCGTGTTAACTATGTTCATGCTTAACGGGTGACATTTAGCACGTTAACATGTACTATTTTCATTAAGTATCTGTGATTAATTGTTTTATTGTCTTTAATACTTCTCTTTCACAACAATTCATGTAAATGTTGTCGAGATATTTCACTCAAAATTGCTGGTACAACAGACTGACACACACTGCTGCTAGTGTGTTTCCTGATATTGTATATCATGTGACAATCCCGTATATTAAAGGGGAACTCCACTGAACTGCCTCACATGATGTCACTTGAGTCAGCATCGGTTGGGGGGGGGGGGGGGGGGGGTGTGGAGATAGAAAGAAGCAAGATCACCTGATCTCTGTAGCCCGTTCCTCATCTCTCGAGGTTAGCTACTAGCATCACACTCCTAAATCTCCAATTCAATGGTCTGTAGACGAGTTGCATTGTGGGTAATGTAGGTGGCAGATTTTGACAAGGAAGAAGAATCAATGGAATAAAAAAAGAATGTATCCCTGCTGCTGCTAGGGTTTGTTTAGACATAAGTGACTTCAAAAGACATACAACATTACCTTATTACTGTAAAGATGCACACACACTACAGTTCCTGCTGCTGGTGCAGTTTTATCAAAAGGATTTCTATGAAATAATTACATATATATACCAAATATCTTCAAGTATGGCCATATGGCAGAGACTTCAAGCGACCAGGCCTGCTGTGAACTCGGAGGTGACGAGTGACGGAATAGAGAGACTGAAAGCCTCCTGGAATTCATTACAGCTATTGCTCACACTCTCAGAAAGAGAAAATAAATTCATTATGAAATGAAAAAAACAAAAACACATTCTACATACGAGCACTTCTACACACACATGCCATCTAAATTCCCTTTTACTTGCAAAATGAAAGGAAAACATCAAATACACAGAGCCACCCACTGGCCTTTCCCTCAGGGCCCTACTTCCTGCTGAGAGGAGAAGAAAACGGGTGGCACGGTGCTGAGACACCGCCACCAGGTGGACAGGGGGTGGATCTGCGTGAGTTGGCTGCTTCAGAAAAAAAAAGGCTGGGATCACAGCAGGGATCCTGGGAGTGTTTTAGAGGGGTCACCTTGTGTGACAATAGGCAGCGAGCGAAACAGCGAGGTACAGAGACGGGCTGCAGAGTTTAGAGGGACAAGCTACAAAGACTGAAAACATGCCAAAAGGCTGAGGCTAAGTGACAGAGTGTTGCAGCTTTGAGCGTATGCGTGACGCATTTCTGAACGTAAATCAAACGCCCACACGCTAGCTCGTTTCTCCACAGCTTAGAGTCGACCCCGTGCTCTTCTAACAACCCTCCTCCTCCCCAGCACTGCCGCCCTCTCTTCCCTCCAGCTCTGGTGAGAAATCTGACAGAGGGTTAATGAAGCCTGTTCATTATAAGGTCAGATTCCATTAAAAGCGGACGGGAACTCCGATGAAAGCATACAGGGAGCATGTGCGGATGCATCTGGAGGATCGGCAAGATCGATCAAGTGAAGTAGCTGACCCCCGTTTCTAAAACTCATGCACAGTTGGCTGGAGGTGCACCTCCTGTCAAATAAGCACACACCCACAGGCATCGTATGAAGGCAGTAATTCAAACTCTCCCGTTATGAGAGATTCAAGAGTTTTGGCAGCAGACAAGCAGGCGGTCATGAGGAGAGGAAAGGGGAGCACAGGGGCGTCTCGGACATTAATGACAAGAAAATCCGAAATATAGGAGATGAGACCGGCAGGCAAAATAGGCAGAGAGAATTAGAAGGTGTGAGCAAAAGACACATGTGTGTGTGAACAAGGCTGGATACGGTGCATGTATGAAAACATGTCCGCCGCCGAACAGTGTCTGTCCATCTTGCCCGAGGCCACTCGCTGATAGCCCTGACATTCACTCTGAGAGACAAAAAGAGGGTGAAAACAGGGATAAGAGAATGCGGGGAACAGCGGGCACACATGCATGACAGAGCTGAGCGCGAACGCGGCGGCGGCGGGTTGGGGAGACGCTGGAGTGTGTCGGATCCAGGGCCACAGGAGGTGTGATGGATTAAGAGGCGCTGGCAGAGACAGAGGCCCTCCCTGAACCGTGGAGCAAACCCCAGTGAAACAACATCACCATCCCTCTCCATATCACTGATGGTCTCCCCTCTCTCTCTCTCTCTCTCTTTCTTTTCCTCCACTTTTTTTTTTTTAAAAACCACAACCTAAACTCCCCATTTTCTCTGCCTCTCTTAAACCCACTCAAGATTGCTATAAAACCAGGCAACCATGCCGGCGCCACACTTCTCCCTTATTGCTTTAGTCCCTCGTTCTGATCACTTTCTCTTGCTTTTAAAAGATATAAAATTGAGAAAAAATCATTAATTTGTGCAACTAAGATAACAGACATACCATAAGATGGCACACATTTATCTACGTTAATAAACCAGCTCAGTCAAAATTAGGAGCTTTAATATCTTGAAGCTGCACTTCACAGCATTAAATACCGATCACTACTGTGAGTGATAACATTAATTAACTTTAGTGGCACCTTTGGTGATAAGCAGTCAGTGCATTCATGTTTTCTAAAAGAATACTTCACAATGTTGTCGGTACTTTAACATTAGACTGACACAAGTTCCCAAAACCCCCCAAAAAAACATATGAACCGTTCTACAGCGAGTAGTGAAGCAACTATAAATATATTAAAAACATTCACGTCCCTGATGAACAGGACTGACTAATCCATGTAAATAAACAGGCAACTAATTATTTTCATTATCGAGCATCTGTTGATTATTTTTCAGATGAACAGATTCATTATTTGATCTATAAAATATCAGAAAATAGTGAATCTTAATTTCCTAAAGTCCAAGGTGATGCATGTTCAGTTTACTATCACATATGATAAAGCAGTAATAATTAAGAAGTAGGTAAAAATGATTGACAGGTTTTGCATTTTTGCCAGAAAAAACAACATAAGCGATTAATTGATTTGTTGTTTAACGACAATTTGATTAATTTACACCAGGGGCTTAACACTGTGGGGCCCCCCTCCTCAGATAAAACAGAGTCAACAGCTGGAAAACCATACATACATACATACATAAGAAAGAGAAAAGCTCTCAAAGCTACATCATCATTCATCGTTCAAAATAACCAACAGCCCGCAGTGACTTGAAGCTATCTTAGCCTAATGTTACGCCAAGGCTGAGAGAAGAACACAGAACAAGAGAGTATTTGTCTACATTTGGCTCTTAACAGCATCCTTTCTTCTCTCTCCCAATCTCTTCATCCTTTCTGATCTTCCCCAAATCTCTGCTTTGCTCTCATATTGCAAAGCTGACCAGCTGCTGTGTGACTGAGTCCCTCAGTACAGAGGTCCAATTATAACTCCCAACACAAACAACACAGCGTCTCCTCCGCGACGTTCACCTACTTAATTAAACCGTCTTCACGAGTGATTTCATCTGACTAGAGAAAAATGTTTAAATTTAGTGTTTGTAAAATTGCCTGATTTGGCCACAAAGGCATCAAAATTGCAATCTGTGAAGGAGAGCCTGATAAATACACGGTCTGTTATACTTCATTACACACACAAATACCTTTACCGCGCTGACTTTCAGTCTTGGCAAATCACATTACACATGCAAATCAATCTATTTGTATACTCCTCTCCTGATATTTTTGCACACTCAGCGAGAAACATCCAGTATTACATATTCAATAAGACCGACCTGCGAGGAAGATAAAGGGCTTTCCGAGTGACACAATCCTCTAAAAATCCTGCACTGCTGCTGAAGTTCTCATGCCAGTGGTAACAGTTTTGCACGGGTTTACACGTGCAAACCTTAGATAAAACCCCCCTGTGTGTGAGCGTACTTGTGTAAGTGTTTGTTTATATATGAACATAATGCCATCCTGCAAAACAACCAGACTGGAGCTTTAAGTCCTGAGTCTAAAGCCTTTTGGTCTGTTGCTATTTGTCCTCCCCGCCTTGCATGTCTGTTGACTGTAAGGGGCTTTCCAGAGATGGACTGAGAAGTTTGCTCCACAACAGGCTAAAGAAAAAAAGACTTTTACTGACACTGAACACAAAGAAGAAGAAAAAAAATGTTTATCTAGCTTGGAAACCTACTTTTCTTCTCTTTATTTTCAGAGCTACAGCTGTTGTGTTTCCCTGTTATTTGTATTAAACCTGTTTTACTGTAAAAATGGTTTTCATGTAGTAGATTCTAATGTTTTTTAAAATGCTCGTTTGGAGCCCTAATTGCACTCTTTATTTTACTGAGAATCCACTAACATTACACTAAAGGTGGAATGGATGGATTTAAATATACAGAATGGCTGTTAACTTGGTTAATGTGTGGACTATGACTTGATGTCTAAGGGAAAATCTGGACCCTGAAGCATGAGCAGTTGGTAACCACTGTACTATCAATTGGCCCTGTGTACTAACAACACAACACTCATCTGACAACAACTCTACACACACACACACACACACACACACACAGTAGAGACAGCCAAAATCCACAGTGAAAATTTGAGATCTGAAAAAAAAAAAAAAAGATGTACTCTGAGGCAGACATCAAACCACAGTGGGCCATGTAGCCAAGATAACAACAGAAAAGTGCTTTCTAAATGACAAAATGATACTGGCTGCAGCCTGTCCACAGCTCTCTCTTTCACTCTGTGTCTCTGTCTTCAACACAGACACCTGCTGGAAAAACAGAAAAGTCTGTCTGACTGTCAAAACAACACATGACAATACACTTCTCTCCCCCGCTCAACTAAGCTAATGCAGTTAGCAGCGAGAACGTTTGCATGAACTCACTGATGTAAAGCTTCTTTCACCTTCATCCACACGACTGTGCTGGATGTGCTCTTACGTATTATCCTCCCTGTTTATTTTCTGCCCTGCAGAGGTTCCTCCACGTGAAGTTTCATTCTCACAAAGTGAGTCGAGCTCGGAGCAAAAAGGGAGGAGTGATGGGAGGAAGAGGGAGTTGTTTTGTTACCACACTCGGCGCAATGATGCAATTTACAATTAAAATGCAAATAGAACGACAGGGAGTCTCTCTCTCTTCACCTTGTTTTCACTTTACTCCCGACGTTCTCAGGGGAGGACCATCTCTGCCCGGGATCTATGTATCCGAGCCAGTAAATCAATTTTCACATGAAGCGCTAAAATCAATTTAAGATTTAGGCTATACAAAAATCTGGAGGTAGCAGCCGCTGCTTAACTGAGAGAAAACTTGAGATGCATGGACAGACACATCTAGCCTGTGGCAATAAAACAGTTTGTTTTTTTTTCTACTTTGCTATGATGATGTGTGAGGGAGTTTTAAAAGCTCACGTCCCCCTAACTGAAGGCTAAAAAGCAATTATTTCACCAACAAGAAAACACAGGCCGGTCTGACACATCCGCCATTGGCCTGTCTCTGTTTTGACTATAGCTTATCACAATAGGTGGCTCAAACATCCCCTAAGCTTCAATCTCAACAAACAACAAAGACTAACGCTGTGGAATGAATCATTTGGGGGAGTTTTATTGTGTACATGACAGAGAAAACAGGTGGGAAGTGGAAAGGAGGACTTTTTTTTTTTTAGTGGCTGTCCTTCAGCGTGACTTTGTCATGTAACACATTTCCAGCTCAATTATCTGCATCCAGTGGATTTCAAACACATTTAGCAAGGACCAGAGAGCTTGGTAATTAGCCGGAGCCCTGGCTCATAAGGGGACCGAAAACAAAGCCTGTCTTTAGCTCCTATCTTTATCCCCTCCGCTTGTCTAATCTCTTCTGATCCTTTTCTTTTCGCAGTGGGTGTTGGACATGTATGCACTCAGTCAATACCTTTATATGCCAACAGGTTTCAGCTTTTAAAGACCAAAGCATAACGCAACACAAGACACCTCTTCTTTAAGAACAAGTTTAGAAAAGAAATGCAACATAAAAAAAAAACTCATTTATTTTTTAAATACTGAGCAATAAACATCAAGCAAGAGTTGTTTCTTATATCCTCAAACATGTACATACACAAACTTATATTACAGACTATTGTCTATATGGAAGAAAAGGCCCCAGTGACCATGTGACAAAATTAAGAAAGATAAACCGAACTTTACTAACTGTAAAGAGTAATAAAGAGAGCTTGATAACTACAATGCACTATGAATCCTGCCACATATTTTCCTTGAAGAACTTGTAGTAGTGATGACATTTCACACAAAAAAACAACACTGTGCAAAAACAATCGATATAATGTTCAAAGTATGTCATGACATTATTAGAATTCCACATATAAAGGTTAAGACGCCGGTCACAGTCCTCCTCCTCATGTTGTTTTTCCATTTTAATTATGGTTTGTTGGGTTTTCTTTGGCACAGGAATGTTGCCTTAGGTAAAACTACTTTATGTCTATCTCCAGATACCCATAAAGACTAATTTCAGCAAGGGAAAATTTCATCTTCCCTTCACGGCTTGCAACAACCCACCCACCCTCCCTCCCTCCTGGGTTAGTGTACTATACATTCATTTTATGTGAGCATCTCAATTCTACTTCTACCATTTACAGTATGTACTACACAACCCTAAAAAAAAAAGTAGTTTTCCACAATTCAGTGGGTGACAGACATGTAAATTATAGTTGTGATACCAGACCTGTCAACGGTGAAACAAGATGTCCAAACTCTTATGTTAGAGTAAACTGCAGAGTGTTTAATATGTAGAGAAAAGCCCGAACAAGGGAGTTATTTCAGACACAGCGATGGTTTCCTTCCTTATTTTCTCCATTTTCTCCTCACCATTTCCTCCCTTCTCTCCAACAATTATAATGATGAACTGTGCCGGCAGCAGTACAAGACACTGAATTTGTGAGATGTCATCTTAAACAGAGGTAGAGTAAGTCAGGTGGGAAAGAAGGGGGAGAAAAAAAAGAGTTTAAAAAGGAACGGTGTGGGCAAACTTGGTGTGGATCCACTCCAATAAACACTGTTTTTGGAGAGGATAAAAAAAGAGAATTAAAAAATGATTTTCTAAATGAAGGAAACATAATTTGACAGCGAGTTTCAGATATTTTGGCACCAGACTGCTCATTAAGCAGTTTTGCATCCTGTTTTTTTGCCATTTACACAACATGTGTCAGTCCTGAGAGACAGAGGAGCTAGCTGGGAAATCCATCAATGAAGCAAAAATCAATGAAAAGAATACAGCCAAAAGCAGCAATGAATAGGGTTCAAGCACAAGAGGCAGTCTTTGACTTAATATGACCTTCAGAAGAATTTGAACACATGCCAGATGCATAAATTGCCACATGGTTGGCATGTTTGCATTGGTCACTCTGGGACTCAAACCAGGGACCTTTATAACCCCAGACAAGGTGACTTACTGACGGCGCCACTGGGGAAGACATAGCTTTCCACACAGGCAATGACATCACATGTGCAAAACTGGGGTATTTATTTTTGTCTGTTTACAACAGTCAAAATGTTGGTGAACTTAAACTTAAAGTAAAACTTAAGCCTTGAACTTAAAGATACAGATTTTAAAATGTATAATTTTAAAAATGGTATGGAATATCAGTACTTTTTTCCAGCTTGGTCCAGATATGCTATGTGTCAAATTTGGTGACGATTGCTCAAAATTTGTAGGAGGAGTAGCGAAAAAAAAAAAGGGCTACAATTCAAAATGGCCGAATATCTATCTGGGCGCAAATGGGCGTGGCTTATATGGACAGTTTCACCTGCACCCACAGAAACCAGAATTTTGTTTGTGAGATTTACAGATCAAAAGTTATAGGCCAACACGTAAAGTTTGTTGTTATGGCGCCACCATCTGGCCAATCGGTATAGTTTTTTTTGTCTGAGTAGTGAGATTGCAAACCTATCTGCCAAGTTTTCAGAGACCCAGATACTTTTAGGGCCAAAAAAGAAGAAGAAGAAGAATCCCAACAAGCTCCACTGCAAAAACGACCTATAGTTACATTTACGCCATCTAGCGGCTGTAGTAATTATGACGCGGGGAAGTGATCAGATGACGTCAATATAAGGTGACTCGATAAGATGATTATTAGGAGGAGGCGGGTTGGGTGGATGGATAGATAGATGACAGAAAGTGGACTTTGCTGCAGGAGACCACTGTTCACTTCCCATTTCCAACCGTGAGTCGGGACTTTTTTTTAAAAAACATAACGTTGTGGTGCTTACTGTTGCCATGACGATGACGGTAGCCTGTCTTTAAGGAAGTCTAAACCATGTTTCAACTGATCATTTTAATCTAAACCATGATCTTTCCCAAACTCCAACCAAGTGGTTTTTATGCCTAAACCTAACCGGACCTTAACCACAGCATATTACGCTCCTATGGGTCATTCAGGAGTGCATTACTACGGCTTAAATGACGTTAAAAGGGCGTAAACGTAACTATAGCTCATTTTTGCTGGCTGAATTTTAGACCTATACTGTCATTTACTTATGATGATTTGTTTTGTTTAGTAGATGTGTTCCTACTTAGTGTTTTCATTAGCATTAAGCACTTCAAACCCAGGAGGTTGAACACACACACACACACACACACACATCACACACACAGTGTGAAAAGAAGCCAATTAAGATCAACTGTTCACTTAACTTGTCATACTGTCATACCGCTGCGCAGGAACATGGGGATCAAGGCCGGTCTAATGCCATGGAAGGGAACGTGGGGTTAAAACGGGCATTCTTCCACACAACAGCTCATCTTTACCGCAGGGGAACAATATTCCTGCTTTTCACCACATGTCACATCTAATCTCCGTCTCCCTGGAGAAGCTTACATCTGAGAACATTCAGCAGGAGTCGCGGGAGCAGGGAGCCGCCGTGCAGGGTCTCCGTAAGCGCAGGTCCTGGGTCGTCCTCTGTTAAAGCCTGTGTGATTAAAGCCACACATACAAGAACAGAACTCTACATTATAAACTAATGTTTGAAGTAGGGCTGCAACTAACTATTTTCATCGATTTTGGTCTATAAAATGTCCGAAAATGGTGAAAAATATCGATCACTGTTTTCCACAGCCCGAGACAACGTCCTCAAATGTCTTCTTTTGTCCCGACCAACAGTCCACGACCCAAAGATATTCAGTTTCTGTCACAGAAATCAAATATTCACATTTCAGAAGAAGCTGGAACCAGACAGTGTTGACACTTTTTATCTTAAAGAACTACTTCGAAAGATTAATCAATCATCCAAACAGCGGTGATTAATTTAATAGTTGGCAACTAATCGATTAACAGACTAATTGTTGTAGCTCTATTTGAAATGCTGTAAAATGAAAAATGCAATTAGGTGTCTTTCCAAGAGGCAAGAAATCTAAAGTCTTCATAAACTTGTAAATATATGTACTAATTACCACATAATTTGTCAGCCAAGAAAAAAATAAAATTCAAATATTAAGGACATTTTTATCGGAGGATTTCCTGTTCCTATTGGGCTTTTATAATTCAATACAGATACAGAATTCACCCTTTTTACTGTGAGGAAACCCAGGCAGAGTCTCACAGACCGCTGAGGAGATTTGGAGACAGGGAGACAGGTGCACACGCTGCTCTCTGTCTTATTGCTTTGCTGTTGCTCTTTTCAGTGAAAGGAAGGGAGAGGAAAGGTAGCCGCGCTAATAAGTTCAGTTCTATCCATCGGTTGCACTTGGTACGACAAGGGTTACTCCTTTGTGTGCCCCGACGTCACTCTGCCTCCCAATTACCACATTTACACACACACACACATGCGCGCGCACACACACACACACACACACACATACACTCATTTATATTCAGGGAGAATTTTAAATGCTCTCCATTAAATTCATAAAAGATGGATTGTCTTTTAAAACCAAAAGTGATCTTCTCACCTTTTATACATTGTTATCTATACATTAAATAGTGTATACATTATACAGTGAGGGCTGGAAATGAGCCATCTCACTCTGAAAAGTGTCAAACCAGAGCTTTTATTAATAAAAAATAAAAATAATTAAAAAAGGAAATTCCAGTAATACTACGCAGTGAAAAATACTGCTGGTCAGATGAGCTTTATGAGGCATAAAAAAAAGGGAAACTTTAAAAATAGAATCATCAGCAGAACTTGGCTCAAGAAATACTGATTGAATTTCACTGCTAGTTATAATGAAAGTGAGTTAAAGGAAAAGGAATGAGCTTCTATTTGTTCCTCATCCTACATGGTTAGCTAATTATGCATAATGAAAAGGTAAAAATATATATTCTGCATTTCTTTTCAATAAACGTATGACGATTGAATTTCAAATATGGCTTTAAAAAATGCTAAAAATTTCAACTGTGTCAATATTTACATGTAATTTTCAGGTGACATTTCCCCTCCCTTAAGTTGAGATAGTGGTGGGTAGCGAGTGCCTGCAGTCGTACGTCTCTGTTTGGTTGCTGGCAGACTAAATGCCAACCTCTCTCCTTGCAGTGCCTGAAGTGGAAAAGACTGCAAAAGTTGGGAGCAACAAGCTGACGCCAGACGGCTGCGAACGTGTCCTATCATCCGTATTAATCAGCCAGCGGTCTGATTTGAGATCAGTTCATTACCAGCGTGGAGGAATCAAATCCGAAACCCCCAGAAACACTATTAAGATAACACCCGCAAAATAACTGCCGGTGTGAGTAAAGGTGACAAAACCCTGTATGTCATCCTCCAAATCCAAAGCCTTCCTAATTCATGTTAAGGTTACATGTGGTCTCCTCGATATTATTTGCAGCGCTGAGACTTTTTCGAGGGTCATCAGATGGTGCCTGGTGCTGTAGTCGGTTCTGAAAGCAGGAAATGCCAGGCAGATAAAGCTGCTAGACTGCCATAAACACACACACACACACACACACACAGTGACATTTCACATCTCCGCAGTGAATCTGGGAGCGTAACCAACACAACCGACCGAATCCAAGCCTTCCTAATTCATTCCTTCCCTCTTTTTTCGCTATCTCTGAGAGCACTCCTGCCGCTATCAAACTTTCAGCCCTAAAAAAAAAACTCATCTTCTCCGCCTGTTCTGCTGTTTGAAATTACTCATGGTAACTAAATCTACACGTTTCACCTTTTTGTCTAAGTGGCCCTGACAAATCGGTCACATCAGGTGGCCTTTGGTGGAGACCCCCTTTGAGATTATCGCTCCCTAATGAAGTCATTCGAGTCAGACGGGCACATTCCGATCTCTAAACGGGCAATCAAAAAGCACCGGAGTGATTTCTGTGCTCCGGCAGATGCCAAGATGGTGGCGACGGCAGACAATGGACATAAGGATGGAGGCAGATAAACAAAGAGAGACACGAGATAAGAGAGAGAAAACACAACAGATGGGAGCCATTTAAATACATAATAACATAACAAAAACTGTAATAAAGGAGTTGTGTAATAAGATTGAAAGACTATAGAAAGTAAGGATGGAAGGAAGGAAGGAAAAATGAAAATGTATCTCTACACACAAGCAAAAACAAGTCCACAAAATACTATGAGCAATGAAAATCAAGTCCCTGTAACTTTAGATAAACAAGACGGACTGAAATAACAAATATTATCCATCTATTGATGACTGAGAAGCATTATTTTACCCATGAAGCTTTGCCTTTTAGAATAATTTCCTAAAATCGGGCAGTTTAAAGAACATGATCAATCAAGATAGAAAAGATGGACAGAGTGTGTGGAACAAAAGGAAAAAGGGGGGAAGAGAGGAAAGAAAGATAAAAAGCAGAGAAATTGCAGCAGGGCAGAAAAAACAATTATGAAACTGTTCTGTCCTGTGCAACATATTGAGCTGATTCTCTTTCAGTGTGTCATCAACATGAATTTCAGCTACCTGTTAGCAGGTGTATACCGCTCAGCTCACTGAAGTCAATAATTGAATTATGATCTGTCGTCATGTGTTGATGATTCATTTAAGGGCCAAGCAATATGGACGAAATCAAATATCAAAATATTTTTGACCAAATACACAAGTGGTTAAAGCAAATAATAGAACAGCTAGAACAGTCTGATTAAATTACATCACTTTGGTGTAATGCAGCCTTTGAAACCAGGAAAAGTCTCATATCACAATATATATATAATAGCAATATATTGCTCTACTTACTAATTACAAAAGCCCTAATTCATTTGTTAGTTACAAATGCCTGAGAGTTTCATTTGTTTTAAGCTATAATAGGCTTTTTGTTTCGAGGGAATATAACATGCACATTTCCAGATATATATATATATTTGTATTCTGGGGCTTTACTAGAATATCTTTGCATGATTTACAGTTCAAAAAACTCTTTATTCATCTTATACTGGCTCTTTATGCAGCCCCTCAGTTCAGCCTCTGTCCGAAACAGGCCGTTTTAGCTCCTGTCTCTTTAAGGGCTCCCTTCTGATGAGCCCGCTCTGTTCTGATTGATTAGCTCTTCTCAGCAGACTTTTGCTGGCTCTGGAGGCTACGTAAACAAACAATAGTAGTTGTATTACACACTTCATGAGGAGGAAGTCAAGATAACTTTACAAACAGAGCGTTCAAAGCAGGCTGAAGCCCTGGGTGTTGACTTGCAGGGAGCATTTTTACATACGTTTACCTCAAGTTTTGGAACTTTGATCATGTTTAATGTAGACATTGACAATATAAGTAACAGAAAATCATGAAAAGCATATTATATCCCCTTTAAATTAAACAATTTTGACAAATCCATAATCTTTAATACCTAGGCATCATTGTATCTCTAAAAACTGAGGATAATGACTCATCAGAGATCCACCTGCTGTGGGAAAAAGAACTAAATGTTATGACAAATTTAATCTTTTACATTTAAATTAAAGTGATTTGCTCTCATTTGCTTTTAGTGAAAGCAGACTCTTATAAACGATGTAATATTTAGCATTAAATCAGGACAGATACTAAAACAGCAGCACTTTAATGACTGTCTGAATCTGCAGCAGGCATCACAATACTTTCATAGATCAACTCCACTGGTGGAAACTAAACATATGGTCGTGTTGAAATGAAATGAAATGAACAATATAAGCGCTGGCTCTCGTAACCATGGTAATTATAGTCAGGTTATCAGATATAAGTGAAAATTTCAATATCATGCATCCCTGAGGCTCACAACAAATGTGTGTGTTCTCTTCTGGTGTGTGTGATTCAGTGAAATATTACTGATGAACCGACATTTTGGCTGAACTTCATTTAAACTTGATCTGCATGAAAGCCAACGATCAGACGAGGCACACTGGGCAAACTCATTTGCATGCGAGTATGCGATCGGAAAAGTACTGACGGTCCATCTAGCGTCCTTGAGTGACCACAATTTACTGAATGGCAGACAGCTGACGGTGACAGTCTGCTGCGCCATGAGAGAAAAACATGAAAACATGAAGACTGACTGCAATAAAAACAAGAGAGGAGGGAAAATAAAGGCAAGAACACGAGAGGATGCAAACGAGTGAGCAAGAAAATGAAGATAGAGTACTACAAGAACTACAGGATAACTCTAGCATGTGCGCGCTGTGCACGGTCCGGGCACTGCACTTCCCTCGCAGTTAAGTTCCGCTTTTTTTGTTCCGTCAACATCACGTTATTAACTAACATTTAGAAGATCGATTTTTGACCCTTGTGAATTGATTCCTGGAGATAAGAATCAAGACATGAATTGATTTTTTCACCCCTAAAAAGGAACCCTTACCAGAGTAAAAACATAAACAAAACACAATCATTAACCAGCTCTGCCACACTTAATAAGGAGCTCAGAGAGATGACGGAGGAGGCGTAAGCGGAGGGAGCTGCGGGGTTGCCGCAGCAACTGAAATTAGAACCTGGGATAACAAGACAAATGAGAAATGTGTGGGACGACCCAGGTGAGACAGACGGAGAGAGATGGGGAATAGAGAGACGGAAAAACAGACAGACGGACGGAGAGAGAGAGAGAGAGAAAAGCATTCACGGAGAGAATAACAGAGTCGCCTTCATTCCTGTGAGCGGAGCTAATACAACAAGGTGATAAATAAAATGCCTGAATGTCTTTTTTTCCCCCCTTTAAATTCAGCAGCAGCTCGTTCAACATCATACATGAAGAAATGAGAAATGGGCTCATCATCCGAGTAAAAAACTTGCATACTGCAGCAGGATTATTGGAGCTGTGTGAAAACTGAAGCCAAGATGTAGAGTAGGTGTTCATATATTATTAATTTTATTTGTATTGCCCTTAATCACAGTTAGCCTCAATGCCCATACTATAAAAATAAATAAAACCGACGGCATCAACCTCAGACCCTCAATGGAAACTCATTCAAAAACTTGACTCGGCTATTTATCAGTAAACAACGGAGACAATGATTTTTTTTCACTGTCATAAATTCGGAAGCATCTTTCTCATCATAGATGATAAACATGAATTAAACTGTGAGTAGTTATCAAGCACCTTTCTGGCTCTGCTTGGAGGTTGCCAAGAGACAGATAATACCAACTGGAGGCTGGCAGTTTATAAGGTCTCAGTGTTGAGACCTAAAATGTCAATATTGGTCCCAAGGGAAGGAATAATTAAGGCATAAAGATCTAAAAGGCTCGTCGCATATGGCTGGCCAGCTGTCACATCTGTCTGTTCAAATTAATGCCGGTAACAACAAGGCCTATACTAAAGCAGCGGCAGAGTATGTAATGGCTGAGCATTAAATGTCAGCTGACTGAGCTACAACTAAAGGCTCGCACAGTGAATGAGTAAAAGCCTGGCATTTAAAACAATACACAAGATCCACGTCTCATTTTAGACGTTCACTCCCGAGTGGGTTGTCTCAAAAAAAAAACAAAATCTATTCCCTGTGGTTCGACTTCACAAATCCCTGGTGTTCAGAGTTACGGGGAGCAGCACTGCAGAACCAGCAGGAGAGTATTTAACTCTGCAGAATTCCTGCAGGATGTCTGATCAAAAGGTCTCCTCTTTTCGGGCAGAGGAGTGTTTTACGGTGACGATCCCTCGAGGACCTTCGGTTGCAAACATCTGCCCTGCTGATGTGTCACTGAGCAAGACACTGCTCCGCTTGCCAGCGCCAGGAAAACTGTCCCCTGACGCTTTCCTCACCAGAAAAATGACAGTATCGGTTGTCTGGTCCAATTCCTATAACAACTTACTAAGCAACCTCTCTTTCCATAAATGTCTCCAGATCTTAACCGTAGAGGAAGCAAATCGAAAACCCTCATATACACCAGGGAGCACTTTGGAAGGTACTGCCAAACAACCTACATTATTTTGTCTGTTAAGTATATAAGGACTGCTGCTGGTTGTGCATCTAGCTGTGTGCTTTGGCCAAAAGAAAAGAGAATTTCTCCACAGGGATAATGAAGGTATCACTTTTGTGGCCTTTGCAAACCTCTGTCTGCTCATTTTGGTCCAAATCAGTGAGCAAGTTGTTGCTCTGGTGCATCTGTGCACAGGCTGCTCTTATGATAACCATAGACAAATTCCATTTCAGCCATAATTTATCAACAAAAGCCACACAGGAAGCAAATTTCGCAAAACAAATACGATTGCAGTCCGTGTCACTTTATCTCGGCTTTGTGGACTTGCAGTCTTGGCTGGAGTGTTTACACTGAGCTTTAACACTTCATGTCTGCTCTTTTACAGAGTTTAGTAATGTGCCATTTATTGAGGAAGCATTTCACGGTATCTTGAGTGCAAGTTCGCCCTTGGTTCATTCTGTTATGCTTGGCTTTTCAAGCATGAGTAAGGACCGGCTATCAGATGACAACATCCGTTTCCTTCTAGCCGTAAAACTGCATTTCAGGGTCACTTCTTGTAGATGAAGGTGTAACTCCTGACAAACTGCCTTGCAGGTCCACAATATCATGCATCTCAGAACAGTTATTATTTGATTCCAGCTGAGTTTAAAAGCCACAAGTCTCACCAGTCTAGGACAAAATACATGAAAAGCTCAATGATTTAAATACACTACTTTAAAACTGGTGCAGATGCATCCTGACTGAGGCTACCACTCGGACAGATCTAGTGAGGTGGGTTTGGACGGGCATATATTGAGCGCCTCCCCGGGAGTCCAGAGGTTGTATCTGTGGAAGAGGAAGCTGGGGATGTGTGTGGCAGGCAGCTGGCAGTAGTGACTGACAAGTCAGGTGAGCGCTGTGGTCTGCTCACGCGTGCAGATCCGGCTCCTCTGACTGATCTGAAGTGGCTTCAATTAACTGGAGCAGCCAAGTGTGAGGGAGGGGGCTGAGGGGGGGGACAGACCCCAGACAAGCCTCCTGACAGATTTTGGCAGGGGGTGGGGGTAAGATGAGTGGGTCCCTCTGACAGGTCCTCTAATGCCCCACCAACTCTCCTCAACCTTTCTCCATCTCCTCTTAGCTAATTACTAAGTATCCATATGGAGACACTTGTCACTGTGATCACAGCAAATTGGCTGTAACTGCAGGGTCAGCAAGGACTGTCTTCGCTCGCGTACAGGCGCACGCACAGGATATACTCATCTTGTCTTGCACAAAAAACAAAACACACGATAGTTTTCATCATTTTCAGTACTGAGATTATTGTGAGTTTTCTCGGAGAACAGAAATTAAGTCAGAGCCAGAAAATCAAATATCACAGACACTGCCTCACATATATATGTATACTATAAATATATATACCATAACCATATTCATGTTTATTTTGCATGAGGCTCTGTCTGTATGATAATATAGAAAGGAGGTGATTAAATATCCCCGGCGTTTCTCAACATATCCTACACAGAGATTTAATTTTCATGGATATATGCTAAGAAACCCTGCCAGGTGAAATGCTAGTGTAGGTGCAAGAGCTTAAAAGGCTATCAGAAATAATCAATGTTTATATTAAATAATATAATTTAACTTGCATTAAATTCACCTCAGGGCACCACCCTTAGAAAAAGGGAAAATTCATAACCAATTAATTAGTTTAGTCTCATTAAAATATACTAAACAATCAATTTGGAACTCTGATTAATAATTAACTTAATAACAACAACAACAATTACCATATCAATAGCTGGTGAAGGTTGAAGGGTTTTGGAGCTTTGAAGGATGGCGGCATTCACTCTTGTGCAACTTTAAATAGACTCAAAGGCATTTATCAAGGGTAAAAACACACAATATGTAATCTAACTAAATGTGCTTAACTAAGGAACAAATTGTAAATCTTGACTGGTGGTACTATACTGTATACAGGTGTGTGTGTGTGTGTGTGTGTGTGTGTGTGTGTGTGTGTGTGTGTGTGTGTGAACAAAGGAAACAGACAAAACAAAATGGCGGACTCTGATTCAAGATAGTGGCTAAAACTGCATGTGGGTGTGTGTGTGTGGTTATGTTTAAGGCCAATTCACGTACGGCACGATGCCAAGTTAGAGGATAGCTTGTTTGCATGAAAGACGTGGTAGTCACCAGACATAACTCCAGTTCTATAAATACATGTGTGAAGCATAACTAACATCAACTTAGCGCTGTGGCTATCCAATAAGCTAACTATGAAAGGACATCACAATAATAAAGCTCAGTGAATAACGTTGAACCAAATCAATACATGTACACTTATAAAATCTAAGCAGTCCTGTGCTCAGCCATGTGCCATTACGCTATGCTACGCCCAGCTAACGTTGCCAGTCCGTGAAAGGAGAGAGGCTCTTTTTGGCGTTCTGTTTTGCTAGCTGGTGATTCTGTCGGTTGTGGGTGAGCCATGCTGGGGAAAGTTGTGGTTCTGATGTTGAATGATGCAGTCTTTGCTGCAGAATTAGCAACTTGCAGCTAACTTGCTTCGTGGCTCCTGTGGTTTGTAGAGTTAGCTAGCAGCCTTTGTGTCGTAGCTGCTGGCGCTAAATAGACTTGTTTACTCTCGGGTAGCGGTGCATACTTAGCTAACCAGGGATCTTAGATGTCTTAGAGCAGACTACATGGAGGTCAGAGAGCCATCAGGTAAGACAGTGGGCAGAGAAAAGAGAGACAACAAAGGGGGAGCTGGGTTTTGTTGGCCTGGTCGGGGCGTAGTCCGTAAGGGGATCGCACGACGTGATTTAGCCAAGTAGAATGTGTTCCTGGATCAATATCACATTGCGGTCCTGGATCAACATTGTGATCAGCACACTGATGATGTCAGAGGGCTGTGATTGTTCTACACGTTCTACTTGGCTAAATCACGTTGTGCTAAGGGGATCAGGTTACAGCTTACAGGAAATGTTTGGAGAAGAAGTGCGACTGTTTGCCTTTTACAATAAAGGTTCATTTGAAGTTACACACTGAACGAGTTCCCTACACTAGTTTCATTATGAATATATATGTTGGAACGTGGAAAATAGATTTTAACTGTGTCCATTTCTACTTTCCCACTTGTACTTGATGAAACAGTAAACCTACCTGTACACACCAACCGGCTAATATGTCACATCAATAATCAATCATTCACTATTTTCTCTACTATTATTCACCTCTTATGGCCTGTAGCTGAACAGAGTGTGCTATTTTACACCCTGTCTCTCCATCCAGCTTTTGTTCTTGCTCTCTTGCTGTTCTTGCTAGTTTTACATTACCTAATTAACATGGAGAAGTTTTTCAGGGGAGGCATGAAACACACAGGCCCACATAGTTTCCCCTGAAGATTACATTTTATTGTTGTTGGGTTTTTTTTTTTGGCCTCTCATGTTAGCACATCCTATGCCTCCGCCCTCATTTCCCCCTTCTAAAAACCTGATCTCCTTTCTCACTTTTTTAGACTTTTGTTAGAACCGGGTTCAATTTCCACCTTTAAATGACGGCCGGATACGACCCGAAACTTCTTTCCCGGCTGCCATTTATATGATCAAGTGTCTTCCGCATCCTCTGTTCTCTCGCTACTTGGTATTCCTCGACTGGTAGCCTTTAGATCTTCTGTCACCTTCATTCTTTTTGAAGGTTTGTGTTTTTATTCAAACCATCTACCTTATTTGTCATTCTAGACCATCCATTTCTTCTTACTATTTGATTCAACGCCAGCCATCTGAGAATAGGTCTGTTGCTCAAAAAAAAACCCAAAACAAAACAAAGTGTAGTTCGCTTGAGAGCAAATTACTCAACTCTAACTTAGCAGCTCATTATTTTCAACAACATGTTTTTTAGAGCAGCTGCGGAAGATAAATACTGTCTAAAGTGCAGTCTAGACAAATCAAATTAACTTGCATTTTGAATTCACACCATTTGAAAATTAAATAAACATGTAAATCAAATTTACTGTAGACCTTTTCAATAGTGGTCTGTATGTCTGTGCTGACAAATTACTGCAGAAAACAAAGCACCAGACAGACTGTAATATCTCTAAGACAGTTAAAAACTTAAACACTTTATTTAATGCTCTTAACATCAGTTTAAGGCCCTAAGTAGGGCTGCAACTATTATATATATATATATATAGAAATCCTTTTCATCATCCATCAATCTGTTGATTATTTTCTCAATTGATCAATTAGTCGTTTGCTCTATAAAATGTCAGAAAATGGTGAAAAATGCTGATCACTGTTTACCAAAACCCAAGGTGACGTCCTCAACCAACAGTCTACAGCTCAAATATGTTCAGTTTAATATCATAGAGGACTAAAAAAAAACAAAAAATATTCACATTTGAGAAGCTGAAATCAGAGAAAAAAATGACTCAAAACAACTAATCGATTATCAAAATAGTTGGTGATTGATTTTCTTGCCATATCAGCTCATGTGTGTTAATGTTTGTCATTAAAATGAAGTAAAAACATCATAAGTTAAAAGCCTCCATATACCCATATCCCAACTCCCCCCTCCTCCTTCCACAGTATACTTGCCATTTCCCTATATTGGTACAGACCAGTGCCCCCCCTTCCCTCCCCCAGATCCTCACCCCATTTGGTACTCACCTAGATCAAAGTCCCTCGCACATCTGTTCCGCTTGCCGCTGTCACCACTAGCCAGCTGGACTCTGTCCGTCAGGTCTCTCTGTCTGTAGGTATGTCACTGCTGCGTGTCTGTCCAAAGCCTGCGCTTTGTTGGCAAGCTGCAAAATGCAAACAGTGGAAAGAATCAACAAGACTGTAGTTGTGAGAGCTAGTGTGGGTGTGAGCCAGTGCCTTATCATATTCTTGCAAGAGACTCCTTGTCAAGTTGACTGTTTGTGTGCGCATCTGTTATGTAGGAGACTTGAATGCAGAGTATTTTTTTGGAGATAGAGTGTGTGTGTGCTTGTGTGTGTGTTTGTGTGACAAGATATTACAAAGACACATGTTTTACAAAGACTGTACACAGCGAGGCGGAACAAAGTGGGACAGGGGGGGGGCCCTCCTTACGTAATTACACCCGGCATTAAAACACTAATCCAAACACAAACTGTATCTGGACTGTATCCAAACAGCAAACTAAGCCACAGGTGTAAACACAGCCATGACGGAAAGCAATCTCATTCCACAAATCAGATGATGGTGCTTAAAGCAATAAGATTCAAAGACGGCTTAATGCTTCCTTAATACTTCTTGGGCATATTTACACTGACCCATAAATATGGATAAAAAAAAATCTTTGTGGATATAATTCAGATGTACACGCTGCATGTTAATGTGATGTATAAAAGGGCCCACAGAGATCCCCGATAACTATACAACCATCTGACAGAACAGACCCACGGTGGCACTCGACTCTAGCGTAGAGGTATGCTCTGGCAGTCTCATTAAAATCCTCCAAGCCTAATTCTCTTTCAAATACCACCTCTACCTAAATAAACATGACCGACCGAGGACGCTTACTCATACTCCGCATGCCTGCCAAAAAACAGACGAGCAGGATTTCACAGGGCCGACCGGGTTCGCTTTGCCAAGTATTATTCTAGAAAGGTCTGCGGATTGTAACACAATGTCTAAAGCTAAACAGTCACCATGATGCTCATAATACAGCCAGTCCATAAAGATGCCCTGACACTTTAAACATTTAAACTAGGAAAAGCTGGCTGATTTGAGTCAATTTTCTTTTATATGCGGCTCATAAAGTACAAAGCTTTGTTTTAAAATGGCTATAATGACTTGAAACAGCTACAAAATTGTGAGTCATAAGTTTCCTCAGAAGTCAAATAAATTCTGACACTAACTAAAACACTAAACACCGACTTACATTCGGCCCAGACGGACTGTGCAAAGAATAGGCTACTTTTTTCACACTTTGTATTCATGACCGGTAACCGAACTGCCTGTGGGTTTTTGGTTTTTTTTTTACCTCAGAGAGGGAAGAAATGATCTACATGAATGAATGAAATATCTTAAGATCCGCGTGTTTACACATACATACTGAGGAAATGTCAATCAGATGCAAAATACAGAGGTTGAGCCCTGAAAGAAATGTCAAAAAGGTAGCTGGGCTCTGTGATATGTGTGTGTGTGTGTGTGTGTGTGTGTGTGGGCTCAGAGCCGTTTGATCAATAGCTAACCTGAAATGAATACGTGATCGTTCTCACCGACTCAACAAAGCAGACGTGCACTCTCAAAACCTGACAACAAAATAGACATGACCCAGATCAATAGGCCCCATTTCAAAAATCTATTTAATACCAACCTAGTTTGATGTAACACTTCCAAACACGGCAGAGTGGGTACGGAGTGAACATCCTGCCAAACACCTCTTCAATATGATGAATGAGGATTTTCGTTTGTTTTTTTTATGACATTTAGCAGTCAAGTTGGTACTGTAACATCAATTATGCATTTTTCATGATTGTGGTTTTACATTCTTTTCTCTTTTCACCATTTGAGAGTGAGATATGTAGCGTATTATCCCATTGCTACGGAGAATACTGGTTATTTTCAGATGGGTAGATAGTAGGGGGAGGCTGCGGCTCAGGGGTTCGTCCACCAATCAAAAGATTGGCGGGTCGATCTCCGGCATCTCAGATCCGCATTTAGAAGTGTCCTTGGGCAAGATACTGAACCCAAAATTGTTCCTGAAGGCTGTGCCATCGGTGTGTGAGAGTGTGTGTGCATTAGAAACTCCTCCTGATGAGCAGGTTGGCACTTTACATGGCAGCATCTGCCATCAGTGTATGATATTTACCATAACTGCACGGCTTTGGCACAGCAGCCTCATCACTAGTCTATATTAACAACTGGCAGGCTATTAGTTTCAGCTTAAAAAATGCCAACAGTGTTCAGGGTAGTGCTGACAAAAATGCCAACAATTTTGTTAATCTTTTTATTTACTTATCAAGAAAAAAATGCCAAACTGGTTCCAGCTTCTCAAATATAATATTTGCTGCTGTTCTCAGTTTTATATCACTGTAAATTGAATATCTTTGGCTTTCAAACTGCTGGACAAACAAAACCAGCTTTAAAAAGACATCACCTTGAAGTAATGGGCATTTTGTCACATTTTATAGATTAAAAGACTATCAAAAAACAAAACCAGCGACTCTGTAAGGCTGTACTTAGGCACAGTATTGCTTTGAGCTAAATGCTAATGCTAGCATGGCAACATGCTCACAATGACATCAACTTGAACTAATGGGCATTTTGTCACATTTTATAGATTAAAAGACTGATCAGTTTTATCAAAAAACAAAACCAGCAACTCTGTAAGGCTGTACTTAGGCACAGTATTGCTTTGAGCTAAATGCTAACAATGACAATGCTAACATACTGATGATTTACCAGATTTACCATGTTCATCCCCTTAGTTTAGCGTTTAGCAAATTTCAAAGTCATCAATCCAATAGCTAACATGTCAGTCAAAAACACAAATGTCAACCTCATGGTGGCGCTAGAGGTAAAAAAGTCAGGAGATCATTAAGTCATATTTCATCTGTGAACCATGGTGACATGCGGCAAATCTGACCTGCTGGTGGTGCTACAGAAAAGTCATTAGGATTCATCCGCTGGGGATCACGAATGTCTGGTCAAGATTTCATGGCAATTCATCCAGCAGTTGTTAAAATATTTTAGCTAATAGTCCCACTCTCAAGACTAAGAATGGTCATCCTTTTTGTCTATAATGGTTTCAAATATTCACACTGGTCAGCAGTGTGATACTGGGTTGTGACCACAGGAAATGAGGTATGACCTGGCGCTTGTAACAACCCCATCAACAGTTTGGATAAGCAGGATGGGACCCGGCCTTCACGACCTTCCTGTCTTCTCCGTCCAGCACAGTTTGCCCTCTTGTGACTTTGGCAGCCTCGAGTGGTCAGTTAAGATGGCAAAAGATGACAACAGACGTCGCCGGGGAAATCGCCAGGGTCAACCAGTCACGGCTTAGTGGCACGACTGGTTGACCCCGGCGATGTCTGAGCATCATGAGACAGCACGACGGTCTGCTTGGGAAAAAAAAATAGAAAAGGAGGATGGAGCTGCCAGACAAGGAGGTGAGGAAACAAAAAAAAAATACAAGGGCAGGGAAAATAGAAAGCAGAAAAATGAAGAGCCGACAAGACACAGAGGAGGAAGAGGCAGGATGAAAGATAGGTCGATGTACAACAGGCTGACGAAATAGAGCGAGAAAGACAGAGAGAGAAACAGCAGTTCAAACAATAGTCAAGAAACAGAGCAACAAGAAAAAGGAGACACACTAAAGGGATAGAAGACAAATTAACCAAAGGGCAGACAGGGACATGAAGAGACGAGGTTAGCCCCAAAAAAAAAAACAAGTCAGACTCAATTCTTCTCTCAAAAGAGTGGACGAAGAAAGGCCTGCTCCTCTCGGTCTCGCTCAAACCCGCACAGACATTAACAGATCAATATGTAGAGAGGAACTAAACGCCAGGGGGGTTACATCAAGCGCTTGACTACATTCAAAAAGAGCCACAGAGGAAGAATAACTGACACAATTAAGAGCATAACTGTCATCAGAGCCAATCAACTCGGTTTCACCCACACACACACACACACACACACACACACACGCACACACACATACGGGCGCTGAGCGATAGACCCATCACGGGGGAGGGATGAAGGGCTGCTAATTCCCGCTAGCTATGCGGCGAAGGCTACTCGCAGTGAATACCAGATACCTCGAAAGGCTTAAAGGCTACAGCGTTCTGACGCAGAAGAAAACATGGGACACATGTAGAAAATCTCTCCATCGCAAAAACACGCTCCCGGCTCATTTGCATCCTGAGAGAAAAGCTGACATTTAGAGGCCCTGTGACATGAAAAATACATTCTCCCAGTTTTAATCCCACGTCCCTGTGTTAATTGTTCATTTATGTCTCGTTATATGCCAAGTACGAGTTGGAAAAAATCAGTATCAGAGTGTTTTTACATCAAAATCCTTTTCTCTTCCTGTAAAAGGAGGATTTTGGATATCAATGTGCAAAAACTTTTTAATTCATTCATCTGTCCCTCGTCTTCCTCCTGATCTAACAACAGGTGAGGGAGGCGTGTGTGTGGAGCGCAGTTTCCTTTTTGCGGCTCCGTTGTCGCACTTAACTCTGTAAGCCCCGCCCACTTTTTTAGCAGCCCAATCAAACGAAGCTAAAGATGCTCTCACTCCTGTTTGACTGGGACTTTAAATATAATCCTGCTGACATGCAACAACCCACACGTGCATCATCAAGAGAGTGATGTGTGATTCGGGAAACCAATCACAGGTGGATGCTCGCTCTGACTCAATAAAATACAAACTGAATTTAATAAGCTCTTTACATTTCCTCTTCCATTTCTCCATCTTTCACAACTATCATTCACCCGACCTCCATTTCCCCCTCCCCGCCCTCCCTCCCGACTACCGCCTGCCCTCTCTCGCTGGCGTTTTTTCATTCTAAATCCACTTCTCTGCCCTCCATCTTTTTCCTCTCTCTCCATCCAAAACAACAGCCATTCCAGAAAGAGGGCCATCAATCTTCTTCAATGAGACCGGAGTGCGAGAGAGAGTGCCAAGGCTACAGCAGATTACTATCTCTCCTTACCTCCACTCAGCACTGGATAACATGTAGAAGGAGAGGACGGGCGCAGGACGGAGAGGCGGGGAGGGAGGGTCGAGGAACCAGTCGAAGAAACAATCTCAGATAGCAGGCGGACGCATTAGCTAGATCTTAAAAGCCCCGAACAAACTTCCAACAGCGGAGGCTCGTCGGGTAAAGAAGCGCGGTGGCCGAATTTAACGGGAACTCAAAACCTGAACCTTGATTTATCTCCACGGAGACATGAGCTACTTCAGCTTTCATCGCCTGTAAACAGTTGGTTTTCATTATTATTTATTTTCATTATCAATTACTGATCATATTCATCTATAAAATGTCAAAAAAACATGAAAAATTCCTATTTTTTGTCAGTTTTTGTCAGTCCAAATAGGGCTGCAACTAATGATTACTTTCATCTTCTGGTCTATAAAATGTCAGAAAACGGTGAAACATTTCCATTACTGTTTCCCCCCCAGTCCAAGGTGACGTTCTCAAACCTACTTTGCAACCTAAAATGTTTTGTTTTGTCCCGACCAACAGTCCACAACCCAAAGATATTCAGTTTACTGTAACAGAGAACTACATATGTGCATTTAAGAAGCTGGAACCAGAGAGTTATTATGACTTTTCTTCAATGAATCACAATCATTAATTTTCTGTCGACTTATCAATTGATTAATCGTTGCAGCTCTAAGTCCAACAATTCAAAATCTAAAAGGCATTTAAAAGACAAGCAAATGTTTTCAAAATTAAGAGTAATCTATTTATTGACTAATTGTCAGGGTTGAAGGACGCATTTGACCAAATCTGCTTATTTAATCCGAATCCCCTATCAAATTTATTTAGAGTCAACTTTAAAAAAACTCACAAGTAAATAAAGCTTCAAATTAGTAAAACTCAGAGATCTGTATTGAGCTGATAAACAACAAATTGGGAAGTGCGCCTTGAATCCGACAGCGATGTGAGACAAAAACACGGCGATCGATGTCCACAAAAAAGGGAATGAATGAATCTATGATATTTGTTTGTCTGAGAGTGTGATTGTTTGGCCCTGAGGAAGGTGTTTGTCTTGTTTTTTAATCATGTAGTCGCTATATTAAGGCTTTTTAACTTTTGTACTTTAAGGAAACAGTGATTTTGGGGGGAAATTGATTCATCTGTGTTTAACTTTTGTTGGATAAGAAACGCTATGGTTTTTAGTGGCGGCCTAACTTAGATACAACCTGAATGAGATAAATAAAAATGAACTTCTATGACTGATTTAATGTATCGCACACTTAAATGAAATTTGCAGCTTTCTTACTTTGCATGTATTAGTTTTCATATACAATCTGTTCCAGATTGTGGAGCTTTAAGTACTGATATGATGTGAATGAAAGTTTAACTAAGAGATTCTCCAGATGTTGCCATGACGCAATCCACAAGATCATTTCCAGAGATAATTTTGATAATCAAATATCAAATGGTTTTAGTCATTTTTTTGGAAGAAAAAAGCCAAACATTTACTGGTTCCAGCTGGTTTTTTGGTCATAAATGATGGTAAACAGAATATCTTTGTGTTTTGAACTGACAGATGAAGACTCTATCTTTGACTCAGGGAAATTATACGAAACATTTTTCATTATTTTCTGACATTTTATGACATTTATATATTAACAAAAAGAATCAGCAGGTTAATTGATAATGAAAATAATAGTTAGTTGCAGTCCTACTCATTTCCCTGGAGTGCGGTCACCACTGTTGGTCTCTATTAATCTACAAAAAACACAATCCACTTGTGGTAGAGTGGTGCTACAGAGTAATGATACCGCCTCGCAGAGAGAACATTAACCAGATAGCACTCAAAAGTTTTATTAGAGAATTAATATTAATTAGCTACAGCTGATATAATCTGCCCCTTTGACATTTTAACCGCTGAAAGTAATGGTCAGCCATGGCTAGAAATGCTGCATAAATGTTTACTACACTGTTCTTGGCTAATAAAAAGAGTGAAGAGAGGAAAAAAAAAAGGTTTGATAAGATAGATTTGTTAGAGCCCAACGAAAAGGAGAGCCGGATCCAAAATGGAACCGTGCCACGCTAAATGTTTCCTCACTTGCACGGATGTGAGTAAACAGAAAGCGTGCGGAGCAGCTGATGTTTAGACGCCACAAGATTATTGGTGCATATATGAATCTGTGTGTGTGTGTTGCAGAAAGTGTTAGATCATAATTTTGCAGATTGATGATATCAAAAGACTCTGGGAGGAGTGTGAATGTTTGTGTGTGTGTGTGTGTGCGACGGGGGCACTGACGCTCACAAAAAGGTGGAAAAGCCAGAGCCGTGACCTTGCAGCCGAGAAGGGTTTTTAACAAGCCGCCTCACTGCCCTGTGTGTTGCGGTGGCAATATTTCACACACACAAACACACACACATCACATCACCAGTAAACCCAAAGCCAAGTGTGTACTTCTGAGGAACGCCCAAAAAGAGAAAAGAGATGGGACAAACAGGAAAGAGGAGGAGAGAAAATTTCAAAAAAAAAAGGCATCAAATTTTGCATAAAAAGCTTTGAACACAAGCGTGTCACAGCCGAGGCTCTGAGATCTCTTCATTCCAAGGACACGACGAGACCACCACATTATAGCTCTGACAGCCATGTTCACAATTGAGCATGATAGGGCTAATCGCTATGCAGCTCTCTCTCGCTGAGGAGAGAACCTACACGGGGAGTTTTGTCAGGCATAATAAACTCTCCTTGCGTTGTCATAGCGCCGTTGAGGAGGAAGGTTAAACTTAGAGCTGTCTGTAAAGCTGTCCCTCTGCAGCAGCAGCAGCAGCAGCGGCAGAAGCAGCAGCCCTCTGACGGAGGATCAGCGTACTGTGGCTTCTGTCGGGGGCCTCTGGGCCACACAGCGACGAAGAGGAGGAGGGGGAAGAAGGCTGCGGTGGGGCTCAGCCCGGCGCTAAAGACTTTGACACTAACATACTGATCGCTGGTAATTGATTCGTCTGGTGAGGAAGGTGTAACATTAAAAGGATAAAAAAATGGCAGGTAGCGGTAGCGGTGGCGGCGGCGGCGGCGCAGCACCGAGGCCTAATGTGAGCTGATGGGGCCGACGCCGCCTGTCACATGCCGTCTTAATCATACGAGAAGGGAAGATTCTTGAGACGTACCATCGAATCACTATCAGCCACGGAACCGCTCGGCACCCTCAAAGGGGCTTTGATCAGCGGCGGGGCTGAGGGGGAAAAGCGAGGGCCAAGGACAGCGGAGAGACGGAGGCGAAGGACGGAAAGATAGGCGAGGGAGACGGGCGTCCTTAACCGTCGCCGGACGGCCCTGAGATATCACATGACAGGACAGAAACAGCAGAGTGTATCGATGACCGGCACCCCAAGGGTCAAACAGCATTACAAACAGTCATTGAACTCAACTTGGGCGATAACCTTGTCCAGTCTGGTAACCCTGATGTGCAGTTTTATTTTTATTCAAAGTTCATCCAGTCTAGACGCTGAAATAGAGTCAAAAAATGAGTCAAATCACAGAAGGTTCATCACAACACAACAGTTTTGATGATCAGTTAACAATTCGAGTCATTTATGAAGCACAAGTCAAACTTTACCTGGTTCCTGCTTCTCAAATGTGGGGATATGCTTAATTTCTCTGTAATATATTACTGAACACTGAAGATCTTTGAGTTTTGGGCTGCTGGCTGCACAAAACAAGACATCTGACAACACCCAGGAAACGAACACAGGCATTTTTCACTATTTTCTGTTTCTTTATTGAGAAAATAATTCACAGATTGACTGATAACGAAAATAATCTTGCAAACTGCACTGAACTAAACCGTTGTTCCAACAGAGCAGAGAAAAGAGTCTGTTTTGTTATTTTCTATATTAGCTGCATATATGTTTGTAGACATGTTGGACTAGTTCTCTGTTGCAATAAAATGATACAAAAATAATAAAATTTAAAAAAGCAGAGGAGATGAAAATAAATGCAGTCTGTACAAGATGTTCAGGAGTTCATTTATTAACTGTATTTGCTTCGCGCTCGCAATAATTAAAACGGAGCACAACAGTCAGCTATTATTGTAGTTACAATTTAGCTAATGTTATTCTCATTATATTATAATAACACGACTACTGTTGTGTTGTAATAATCTGCCAACTTCTTATAATTGGTTGGCAGCTGTGGGGGAAACATTTATAGGTCAGCTTAGTAAATCTGAGCCTTGTCATTTTTCAGAGGTGATAAACTAGTTTTTAACCTGTTCCACCTGCTTCTTAACGTGTCGTGACATGGAGCGCCGGTTCTAGTAAACCCCTCGCTAGCTTCGTTGTTAACATGTAATGGAGACGCACAAGGTGAGTCTAGTATCGGTGACCGGGGTGTGCCTATCTGCTGAGTGAACTGATGAAGACGGAGGGCTCCCCGTAGCCTTACAGTCAGAGCGTTGATAAATTGGCCAGCCTCCACCCCCTTTTTTCCCCAACTGCAAGGATGTATGTGTGTGTTTGTGTGTGTGTGAATCAGGCATGGCCGCCTGCTAGACTGGAACTAACAATATTAAGTGGCAGGCGCAACCGTTTTCATGAACACACAGAGGCCAGGAGCACCGAGGAGCAGCAGGAAGGCCTCTGTTATGTCACCGAGCGGTCGACATAAAAAGAGCCGTTTGGGACGACGCGCGCGCTCCTCCGCGGCGCCGACGCGCTCACCTTTACCGAATTAAAGGCTGCCGAGCACAAACAGCACGAGACGGACGGACAAACACGCGTCTCCGCCTCGTGCCGCGGACATAAACACACATCGCCTCGTGTCTGGAAAAATGGCTGGTGGGAGATCAAAGATTTTACAGGGGTTTAATAGAACCGTAGGAGCTCCTTTAGAGGTAGACTACGGGGGTCGGGGTGTCTTACAGAGAAGCGAAGGAGGAAAGAGAGAGAGGTATGGAGGGAGGAAAACCTGCAGGGTGAAGACAGTAGGGAGAAGAAGAGGAAGACTGGGATGACGAGTGAGTGAGAAAATGCAAATGAGAGTCTGCCGAGCAAAAGGGGGGAAAGAGAACGTGAGAGATTACTATAGGAACTGTTGGAAGGGAATCTGAAGAGCAGAACAAAGCTGACAATGAGAAAAAGTGTGGCGGGGAGGAAGAGGAAGGGTGTGTGTGTGGGGGGGGAGAGGAGTGGGGTCGAGAGCACGGGAGGAAATGAGATGAGCACACGCATCACGCAGCCTTTTGCTGCTAAAATGGGGCTGCACGCTTTCTCATATGTCCTTCAAAAAAAAAAGAAACGTAGCGCTGGCGGCTCCAGACATCACAGCACAATATGTTCCGAAGAAGAAAAAGCGAGAGCCACAGAAAATGAAAAGATGGAGAGAGAGAGGTAGCGAGAAAAAAGAGGGAGAGGTATAATAAAAAGGACCCGACATGATCCCCACGAGAGGCGGCCCGTGGCGTCTGTTTGTCACAAGCAAAGGAAGAAGAGGAGGAGGAGGCGAGGAGGAGGCAGCAGACTGAGAGGCAGCTCCTCTTCTCAGCTCCCTGGCTGTCCTCCACCTGCAGCTGGAGGCTAAACTTAAGCTCCGCCGGCAGCCGCCAGGGAGAGAGGAGAGGCCTAAAGGAAGGGGTCATCCTCAATCACCCACCCAAAACAAAACCGAGGAGGGACTCTCGCATCTGCGTGGTTAGCGGCGGAGGAGCCCCTCCTGATGTCTAGCTCAGCCTCACAGACAGATCCCCCCCTTCAGAAACACGGCCACCGCCACAGTCCCCCCCGCGCGCACACAAAAAAACATCCTCTGCACAATCGCCATACAGCGATGTCAGCCTCTTCCTCATGAATATTCATCCGCCTCATTAACACTCGAGTGGGGGAACGCGGCATATTGCATGAGACTCCCGTTACTCGGAGAGTTGAGGGAAGGAGAGGAAAGGGGAAGAAGAGACGGGACACATGGTGACTGATGGTGAAGAAGCAAAAGGCCGAGTGAGAGCCTTCTTTTCGTTGCCAGCAAACTTTTTTTTTTCTTGAATCTCAAGAGTGGAGGGAGGGAGGGGGGGGGGAGTAGAGGGTTGGGGGGGTGTACTATATTGTTCCTGTCGCTTTTCCTTATGAAGCTAGACTAGGGCAGTATGAAAGCAGCGTCAGCAGGACAGCACAGCAGGAGCGCAGACTGGGAATTACAGACCATTTTACCCTACAAATCCTTCCAGCAATAACAGCTTTAAAGCAATTTCTCTGCTAATGTCTGGCTGTTCACAATAACCGCTAAACTGTAGGGGGATATGTGTGAATACACCTCAACTCCAGCCGCAACCATACAGACATTTCATGCGACCCCGGTCCTCGTTCAGGAAACAACAAAAAAACACACACACACACACACACACACACACACACCAGCACGTACAAACGCACAAAGCCGGGCTGTCTCGTACCCAGACGCTGCTGTCAGTCCAATCTTTCTCTCTGAGCCACTTACCAACAGACACACGAGCGGACAGATACTACCACACACAGAGAGAGGATTATTTTCTCTTTATGTTGTAATGCCACTGAATCTCTTAACAGGAACTGCCAACAGGGGAAATCTCCCATCCTGTAGCCGTGTCCTCAGAGAGATTCTGGAAACTGTAGAAACAGCAGACTCTATTTCCTTTCTCTCTCTCTCTCTCTGTCTGTGTGTAGCTTTGGTGACAGAGACAGTTGGCAACTCAGGGAGGCAAAGTTGGGTGATGCCCCAAAATTTTTGCCCCACCGGAGTCACTCTGGTCCTTTTAAAAAGGTCACTGATTGGCCGGGACGAAACCAGCAGTACAATAATTGGACCAGGTTTCTGGAAATCAATACCGTTGCTTACATGAGCTGTTTCATATTCCACCGTCTACACGAGACTTCTTACAAAAAAAAAAAAAAAAAAAAAACAACTTCAATTTCAGAACGGTATGAACTATCGATTTCACGCAGCCACTATTCTTCACTACTCTCCCTCCTCCTCCTCCTCCTCCTCCTCCTCCTCCTCGTCTTCTCTCTTTTTTCCAGCCTCCCCTCCCGCTGTCTGTTAAAGGGACACATGAGTGTTTTTTATGTTCTGCTGGGTGTGAGGGGAGTCGGGTGGTCCTTACCTGTGAACTTCTTTATTTTATATGCTTCAAATCCTTTACAAGTGCCATTCCTCTACTTCACTTGCTTTGGGACTTGAAGGTCTTTCTAAGTCTATTATCCAACGGCAACGTGAGTCGTAAGGGCGACTAAAGCAACGTCTTTTAATATAATTCTTTAAATATCTGCCAAATATTTAACAAAGAGGTTTTTTCCTAGAACACAGTGAAGACCACAGCTACTTACTTCTCTTGTTGGATGAATTTCAAATGTTATTCTCTTGTTTAAATTGTCCATCCTTCCTTTTTACACAGTTATTTAGTCTAAGAGCAGTCTGAGCTTCATAAATAGTTTAAAATGTCTTATTGTTATTATTATTATTTAGGGCTGCAAGTAATGACCATTTCATTATTAATTAATCTGCCAATTATTTTCTTGATTTATCAATAAAATATTGGGAAAAAAAGCCCATCACAAGTCAAATGACATATTTAAATTGCAGGTTTTGTCTGACCAACAGTACAAAACTAGAATAAATTCAACTCATTATCATTAAAGATTATGAAAACAAACAAATATTTACATTTGAGAAGCTAGAACAAATTAATTTTTGCTTAAAAAATGACTTAAATTATAAACCACTTATCTAAACTAATAAAACCAACTAATCATCCCAGCTCTACATTATTATTATTATTATTATTATTATTATTATTATATGAGATCAGGGCTGCAACTGACTATTATTTTCATTATTGATTAATCTGTCAATTATTTTCTCAATTAACAGATTAATTGCTTTGTCTATAAAGGTCAGAAAATAGTTAAACGTTAGCCAAGATTCCTAATTGTGACGTATTCAAATGTCTTGTTTTGTCTGATCAACAGTCAAAAATATCATGAATGACACAGAAAAGCTTAAAATAATCACATTTAAGAAGCTGAAAACAGCACGTTTTAGGTTTTTTTGTTGTCTTTTCTATGCTTTAAAGGACCAGTATGAAGAATTTAGTGGCCTCTAACAGAACAAACTTGGCAGAAATGGAATAAAATGTTCATAAGTATGTTTTGTGTATAATCCATGGCGCCCACCATGTTGCACCTCTATGTTCCTACAGTAGCCCAGAATGGACAAACCAAACACTGGCTCTGGAGAGGCCCTTCGCAGCGTTTTACCCTCCGTAGTTTCTCCTAAAAGCTTAGAAGGGGAGGTTGATACGAGGTGTATTCAGTTGGTTGCAATCTACAACCATCTTGTCTGGAAGTGGACCACAGAGTTGAGCGACCTTGCACAGTGTTTTGACTTATACTGTAACTCTGTTCTCCTCCATAGAGCTTCAATGTGTAAAACATCCCATCTCCAACTTCTTTACTTTGGGTTAACCAGCTCTCCATCAGTTCCTTCACAATCACCACTAGATGTCACTAAATCTTACACACTGGTCCTTTAAAAAAAATGACTAAAATGATTATTAGATTATCAAAATAGTTGCAGAGTAATGTTCTGTCAACTGACTATCATTGCAGCTTTATATGAAATCGTACATTTCTGACTCAGGAGGCCAGCTGGTGTGTAAGAAAACAACTTGGTGGAAATATTTAATGTCAAACTTTCACAGTATTCTAATCTCTCTGCATTTATACCAACCATCCTTGTATGAACTGAGTCTAGATGCTGTTATTTTCTTTCTCATTTAACACCTAAACTCTGGTTTTCTGGCTCCATGACTTTGTTTCCTGGACACACTGTAGTTTTCATCACTTCTCTCAACACTTCTAGTTGGCCTCTCTTCACTATTTGAGCATAACACCAGTGCTTTCAACATTTTACCTCAAAAACGATCCTTTCTCAAAATGTCAAATCCAACAATATTTCAGCCATGACAGAGCTGGATCTGGTAATCAAACCATTAGGATGGGTCACCGTTTTCCAGCCCTAAATGCCAGATAATATCAGCGAAATTGGATCTGACACTAAACCAACTGTGTTGTCATTAATTCACATTCAGATGGCTTCCCCAGGTCACCAGTTGCCCGGCAGAGACCTGGGACCTGACCAGTTCAAATCGCAGGTCCGAACTCGGCATGCATGCATGATTTAAATACATCTAAATGGCAGATGGCAAGAGATGGCTAGCTGGTGTCTGGCTCTGAGACAGAAGGGTGGGGGTTGGGGGGGTGGGGGGGTAGATGTAGGAGAAGCAGGAGGATGAGGCTGCGTATTAGAGTGAGGAATGACTTGGCTTGTCTTTAAGATTACTTTTCCTCTTAAAACATTCACTTCATCTGTGTCACTCCCGCTCCCAACTTGTTATTGGAAAATAGGTTCGTGCGGGGGAACGCTGGAAAACCATTCAACGCCTCGACACCGTCCGCATCAGTCACACGCTGACACACACATACGCGCAGAAAATACATTTCATCCTCCATATCCGAAACAGCCAATAGCACTGGCAGGCATTTGCGACCCCAATCCATATTTCAATTTCCCTTCTCTCATGCAAACTAATTCAATACTTGTTGCCTTCCCTCACAAGCGATCGGCAATGTGAGAAACGAGCTTTCTTCTCATGCCGCATCTATAAAAGGCCCAATCAGAGACAGTTTTTTGAGTGGGCCACTGCCTTTACCAATTATGTCTTAGCGGGCCCGTACACAGCCAGATTCAGAGTATTTGAGGAAGACCAGTGTTTCACCACACCGCAATACAAAATGCAAATCATTTCATGTTCTGTACTCAACATTCAGTCCACATTAGCTTCATTTAAAACTCATATTTTATATCACACACGCTGTCGGTGCTTATATTAAGAACTGCTCATGCTTTCAAACCAATTAAATTAGCATTAGGCTAAGAGTGGAATATTAGTCCAGCAAGTAGTTTAAATATGATTTGACCCTTAAAGTGGAAATCAGCTTAAAACAAACATCATATGTCTATTTTTTTTTCATATTAGTGAACTTGTTAAACTCCCTCACAAACCCAGAAACAGAAAAAAAAAAGCTGTGAGCTGTGATGGCACCGGCCAACGCTTTTTGGAGCTGATCCACTAACGCTGACTATAAACCGGCTCAGGAGACGAGCTGGCCGCTGTGACGAGGTCAGCTTTGGGGATATTCACGTACATCCTCTTAATCAGGCTCATTAGTGGGGAAAACAAGCTCAGTCAAACTATGTTTCAATCGGAGAATCGACAACGGATTTCTGACCAGCGAACGACCCCTTCTCTCCTCATCTTTTTTCATTTTTTTCAAAGCGCCGACTGGTATTTGATGTATTATCTACTGTAGTGTTTTTACACTCTGACACCACAGAAATGATTCACACATCTTGACATCTTCCCCTGCAGCGTCACCAACAAAGCAATTCCCCCAAAAAAGCACATCACCGAATGATAATGTAAGTAAACAAAGACTGTGCACAAGTTAAATGGAGCATTGGTGCAGTGCAGAAACAGTCTGTCTGTAAGAATTCATCATACTTTACGGTGGACAGTGTTATTACTGATCTTTACCAGAGCTGCAACAATTAGTTATTGATCCATAAATCAATCGACAGAAAATTTATCACCAACTTTTATGATAATAGATTTATCGTTTTGAGTCATTTTTTAAGAAAAATGCCAAAATTCTCTGGTTGCAGATTCTTAAATGTGAATATTTCTTTAGTCATCTATGATAATAAACTGAATATCTTTGGTAAGGCTGCAACTAATGATTATTTTAATGGTCAATTAATCTGTTGATTATTTTCTTGATTAATCAATTACATGTTTGGTCTATAAAATTCAGAAAATGTCGATCGCTGTTTCCCAAAAGACTAAAGAAACCTGATTATATTCACATTTGAGAGGAATCAGAGAATCAGAGAATTTGGACATTTTTTATTTGAAAAATGGCTCAAAACGTTTGTCAAAATAGCTGACGGCTAATTATCTATCAATCCAGTAATCCATTAATGTCAGACAGACAGATATCAGACAGTTAATGTCTGTCAGACAGATGAATTGATAATGAAAATAATCGTTGGTTGCAGCCCTGATCATTACAATAACCGCCCTTTGATTTACTGTCAACGTATTCTGCATTGAACGCATTTATGTATGGCTGCAACTAACGATTATATCTGTTGTGAATTAATCATTTTCTATATTAATTGATTAATCCTTTTGTCAATAAAATGTCAGAAAATAGTACAAAAATGCATGTTGTAATTTCCCAGAGTCCAAGGTGACGCCTTCAAATGTCTCGTTTCATCTGACCAAAACCCAAAATAATCAGTTTACTGTCATGTGTGACAAAGAAAAGCATCAAATCTT
This sequence comes from Thunnus maccoyii, assembly GCF_910596095.1. NCBI lineage: Eukaryota > Metazoa > Chordata > Actinopteri > Scombriformes > Scombridae > Thunnus > Thunnus maccoyii. The sequence goes on from NC_056550.1 coordinate 23,572,696, forward strand.
CAGATCTGAGAAGCTGAAACCAGAGAATTTCTGGCACTTTAAAGAAATGACTAATCAATCGACTTTTGCAGCTCTACATTTATACGAGCAAGCACGTGCACGCGCTTGATGTCGCTGAAACGGACCAACATGAGTAACAACACCTGCTCTGAATCAGGAGCCTGGATGCACTTTTCCTCACAACTCTTTGCCCGTGTGAAAGGAAAAGCAGTCAGGTAATAGCGACAAATTCAGGGGCTTAAACGGCGACAGCTTTACGACGCCTGAGCGGCCTCTATGACTCCATTGCTGTCAGATTCTATTAGCTTGGCCTCCGCCATGTGTTTCCATTGGCTCTTGGCCTATTCCCGGCAGTTACAGAAACACCTCCCGTAAATAAACCCCAACGGCTGCATCTTGTAGTGTATGAAGAAGGGGAGGAGGGAGGGGTGAGGGGGAGGGCGGCAGCTGGGCCCTTCTGTGTAAAGAGCATCTGACAGAGTGGTTGAATAGTTAAATATACTGGCACCGAGCTAAATGGACACAGTCGACTAGATGGAGAGCTCGACTCACGTCACCGTAATGGCCGAAATACGCCGGGCCACGGACGCGGCGCTGCCACAGCAGAACGCGTCTATTATAATCAACTGAAGCTGCTACACGCTCACCACGGGCGCTGCTCATCTCTATTTTATGCAGCTGGTTTGTTTTTTCTTCTCTACACGCAGCTACGAGACCATCCAACAGGTAAAAACTACACAGAACTGTGTAAAAAACAAGTATAATCTGTTTAAATATGTTTGTTTTTTTTGTTTTTACATTACACATTAAAATAAATCAATCAAATCTATGTGTATCCATGAACCTGTAGTTGTAGTCTGTGTAGCATTTCAAAATAAAACGCCGCTACGTCCCGCTTACATGATGCGTCACGTCCGTTTCCGGTGTGTTTCGTTTAAATTTGACTGGTGCAGAAAGGATACGAGCAGCCGTGTGAGGCAAGCGCTTTTAAATCAAGACAAGTGGTCTCTTTCCACCGCACACACACACACACACACACACACACACACTCCTCTAAACAAAAGGAAAGTGTGTGTCTCTCTACCAGCTGCCAGGTGTCTAAGGAAAGGCCACCTGTCTAATAACTGGTTTTGATGCGCACAGCTCAGCAATATGAAACAAAAGTATCTGGCCTGTCGCCTCCAAAACTGATCTTGTTAACAGCAAATCAATGTTCCTCTTAGATGGAATTTATCCGGTAAATCACCCAAATAAGTTGGCTCACGCCTGAAAAAGACACTTTTTTTTTATTATTTCTTTCGTATGAAGTCGAGTAGATCGGAAAAAGGAGTTAAAAGTCACCTCAATCAGAGGTGGTGAGTCTACTGCCAGTGACTCTCAGCTGTCAGGTGTTTCCATTATTTTTTTTTAGAAGGAGCACAGAGTGTATTTGTGTGTTATTTGAACTGTTTGAAAACCGAGTCACTCGTTCTTTATAAAGCAAATACCCCGAGAGTAAAACTAAATGGATTAATACATTCTACTAACAATTATTAAAATGAAATGCCTGACATGCTGCAGCTTAATTAGTTTTTTTTTTTTTTATGGCTTTGAAACGGTCTCGGAAAAAAAAAAAAAAGCTGAAAATATAACATTTTTCTTGTACAGATAAAAAAAAAATGCTGGACTGTAGAGAAGAAGGTCTGGCAGAGCTGTGATAATCAGCAACGTCTTACTTTGAATTTTGAGGAGGAAAATAATAATAATAATATAAAATAATACAATAATACAACATACAAACAATAATAAACTTGATTACATGTATGGGAATCACTGAAACACACTTTTACACTTTACAAACACTTTTTCTTATTTAATAATCAATCAATAAATAAATAATTATTTGTATTGTGTGTGGGGTTTTTTATTGCCTTGTTTTAGTGCTGCAACGATTAGTCGATTAATCGATTAGTTGATTAATTTTCTGTGGATCTGCAACTACTTTGATCAACCCTGGTTCTCAGATGTGAAGATTCAAAGTTTTTCTGTGTCATTCATGAGAGAAAACTGAATTTTGGGGGATTTTTGACTGTTTTGATTGGACAAAACAAGACATCTGAAGACATCACCTTCACCTCCAAAACAATTAATTGATTAATTGAGAAAATAATAGGCAGATAATGACAATAATCATTAGTTGAAGCCCTACTCTGACATTTTTCTGTGCTGATAATCAACTTCTCTACAAGTATCAATAAAATGTTATGTTAGTCTTACTGTTATTACTGCATTTCATCAGTTCAGCTCCACCCAGGAGATCAGTCCCACTGCTGATGCTGTGCACTGAGGTGACCCCGACTATATCAATGGCGTCAGTACTGTACTACCTCCCACAGCAGCTCAGAGTCTTTCTTCAGAGACGTGACATCCCACATCGGCAGCACCGATTTCATAGCCTGGGGCAAGTTCTCTAAACTCCCCACCCTATCACCTGCAGACTGACTAGCAACATACCTGACCTCTACACCTAGCTTTAGGGGTGGTGGTCCCACAAGGTGGCAGCAGCTTTGTTACTTCTTCAGGCACAGCAACCAGGCAGGTCGCCTGCCAAGCAGGGAGGGGGCCCCGGTTTCCCTGATTCCCACACACCCTGATTCAGGATTTCCTCTTAAGGCACAGTCACACTTGCAGCAGTTTCTGGAAATATTCGTTCCTTATTTCATTCACTTCATTTGAAACCCATCTGACCTACAGTTTAAAAAAATAGTTCCCTTTATCCATGTGGCAGAGTCACATGCCAAAGTACTTTTTATTGTTCAACTTTAACCTGAATATTCGCCTGATCAGTTGATGCATCTCGTGTTTGAAAATGGGGAAACAAGTCTTTATTGAAGCAGCAATCACTCATTTTATACAATAACACTTACAGTCTGATCACAGTTTTCGATATTTCTTCATTAAACCAGGGTACTACAGGGTATTTTCATTGAACTGTAGGAAAATGTGACTAAAGCACATGATGACAGTTTAGCACAAAACTGAAAGATTAACTCAAATCCTCACAAAAACAATGTAAGCTTGAGAAGCAAGGACAGTATTTCATTACACAGATTATACTGCAGCATAATAATAAAACACAAACTCAAACACCAATATAAGCCTAGAGTTTGTACGTCATTAAATACTAAACCCAACTTTACCAGCAACTACGTAAAGAACGTGTGTGACAGTAAATAAGAGGATTGCAAAAGCCAGCCAACAAGACATCTTTGAGATTCAAATATTTTCACCCGTAGACTGTTATGAATCAAACAAGACTCCCATTCAGAGCATTTCTGAACACCCACACTCCTCTTTGCACATGCATACGCTTCCAGCACAGCTGAGCAGACAGAGGCGACTGAGTTTTTAGCATCTACTCAGATTCATAGAGATACGACCGCACGCACAAGCACGCAACTTGTTCCACCAGCTATCACTTCCTCATAATAAAACGATAATAAGAACACATCAAATGAGATTAGTTTGATTTCGCAACTTATTCCGGCAATTTACAGTCTGTGACTCATTTGTGAATTTGTATTCTCGGTACATATTTTATTGCATTCATTTGTTTTTTTAAATGATTTGTCATTTTGTTTTGAATGCTGTTAATTTGTAGGGGTGCACTGACTGGTATTGTATTGGCAAAGAGGTTATAAATTCAGTCATTATAAAATTCAGAATTTATGATTCAGATCTTCAGACATCTGAAATGTGACTCCGACTACACACTGCTTTTTATAAGACGTCAAAAGCCAAAAAGGTTGGAAAGCACTGGTTTCATCTTTATCTGTCTTTATAAAGCTTATTATATTATCTATTGTGTCAAATCTTCACCTGAAAAGCGATTAAAACTGTCAAATAAATGTAGTGGAGTAGAAAGTACAATATAAGTATAAAGTAGCATAAAATGGAAATACTCGAGTAAAGTACTTGAGTAAATGTAGTTAGTTACTTTCCATCACTGACACTTTATAACTACTTTCATGTTGCAGAAGTAATGTTTGGACCTCAATCTGCATTGCAGCAGCCTGTTTACTAGTTTGTGGCAGGGTGCAACCTGCAGCTGTCCTGCACTGCGCAGGGAGATGCAACAGAGGGGAGAAACCGAGCTCACTATTTGGCAGGATACTGAGGCTGAGCCGGAGGATATCTACATGACATGTCTTCTTATTGCGGGCGCATTATTTGGCATGTCACTGATGAAATTTTCACACAAATAAATTTAACCACGACAACCACATCCACCCAGGCGACCTCAATAGGACACAGATAAATGAGTAAAAGCAGCCGATAAGTCATCATCACCCACAAACAACAAAGCTGAACCGCTGCTAACGGCCAGCTAGCGGCTAATGTTTAAGCTCTGTAAAAGTCCGTTAAATCACGACCAAACTTCACACGGATTTAATTTCGGGGAAGATAACACAAGATACGAGCGTTAAGTATAGGAAGAGCTCGTTTTATAGCGTAAAAACTCACCTTTGTGTCGCTGTTCCACGAAAGGGATGAAAGATTTTTGACAGCAGCTGTCACTGCACTTCCGGGTTGATCTGTGACGTGTACAGACACCCAATAAGCGGCTGGCCATGCTGAAATTGTTTTGGTTTTGGATGCTGGATGTTGCAAATCGATTTATTACTGTCTTTAAATGCCTGACATCTAACACAGGACACTTAATGTCAGTGGAAACCAAACTGTTATTAGTGTGGGTTAGTTTAATTTCAAGATTACTTTTATAACAGTTCATTAAGACAGAAAAAATAGACCTTTATTGATCTCCTGAAAGGAGCAAGAAACAGACCACAGAGCAGTTGTTTTAAAAGTATTCAGATCCTTTATCTAAGTAAAAGTAGCAATACCATACAATAAAAATCCTTTATTACAATTTAAAGTCCTGCATTCAAAACTTTACTTAAGTAAAAGTAGGTATTATCAGAAAAATGTACTGAAAGTATTGAATGTAGAGGTGTGCAGCAGAATGTTCCCCGTTATTGTTGTACCTTGTGGTGGTGAAACTAAGTGTATATAAGGATGTAAGGAAGCTGTAACTTGTGCAGCTTAGCAACACATATTCATATTCATATAAAAACTGCTCCTATGTTTTATGTGTAAAATTCAATATGCAAAGTAACTAGTAATCATATCATAGCAATGAAATACATGTACTTCAGCAAAAAGTACAATATTATAATCTGAAATGTAGTGGAGTAGAAGTAAGCAGAGCAGAAACTGGAAATAGACAAGTGCACTTGGTTACATTTCACCTCAACAGGACACAGATAAGTAGAAAAAATGTATACATACACTCCATCACCTTAAACCAATGTGCATGAATATAATGCATGTGCAAAGTCAATAGAGCAGTTTTCTGACATTCCCAGTAAAAGTGATGAGTAATTCCAAGAGTTAGTAGACTAATGACAGATACATGTATTTGGCTCATATGTTTAAACAAAAAGAACATTAGCATACCGAAACACACCCTGTACTGGGCTGAATCCCTCCTCCATCCACAGCAAAACACTTGAACAGGTCGACAGCATCACATACTTTGAATTCATTATAGAAATAAACTCAGTTTTGACCAAAACACCACCAATAAACACTCTGTTACCCTCCTGCTTTACAAAAGCACCATTCACCCTATACTGATGTGCTGCTCCCCCTGCTCCTTCACCATGCTAACCGTTCCCAGCAACAACAACAAAAAAAAACTAACTTAACAATGTCACACATACAATACAGCCTCCAAAGTTATTAGGCTCCCCACACCTGACTTCTCAGACCTCAGCAACAGAAATATCCAACACAGCAAATGACACAAATCACCCCCTCATGGTTAGCAGGAGTTTCTGCCATAGCAACAAAATACCAAGCTGAATACTATGTATGTAGATGTGTGTATACATGTTGGCATGTATGTAAGTGTATATGGGGATACATTTAGGGGCATTAAGGTAGATATGACAATATGACAACTTGATGTATGTGTGTATCTGCATATTTTTTTACAGTGAAAACTAATTTCCATCCATATGTATCTGTCTAATTACTCTCAGTTTACTATAGTTTAGGCTGACTTCTTGATCATGAAACTATGTGTGTGCAAAGTTTGACATTTTTTGGACAAAATGTAGCTTGACATCGAGCCATATCTCAAAAAATAACTCTTTGTGTTCGTTCTGTATCCATTTCCTGCTGTGGAGCCGAGTGCGTTTTTGCGACTTTCAGTATGTCACCAAGCACACAGTTATACTTTTTCTGTCATTAGTATAATTGCTTAATTTTATTGACAGAATTCTGGTCAATATAAGCATAAATTTGACATTTTTTCAGGGCAAACCCTATTATAAATGCAGGGGCTCTGCCGTACAAGTGGGTCATCACAGCAGGATGTCGAGGCAAGGAAGACAACAGGAAATAATGCAACAAGCAATTAAAAATGTACTGAGAATAATGCAAATTATAAATCAGGCTACAGCGTCTTTGTGCACATTTGCAGATTTACCGGTGTGATGATATGACATGAAAAGATGTGCTATAATGAGATTATGATCTTGATGCCCGCAGTTAAATTAACTATGAAAAGAATGTTGTGCAGGCTTGTTTATGTTGCAGATATGAGTAGGCAGTGTTGCAGATATTAAGTCACTACATGTGGGTAGCTGCCCATGTATAGTATCTTGGCAATTTTGCAAATGTTATAAGAATATCGTAACGTGATTTTCTCTTTTGAAGATTTAAATCACATTCATCCAACTTGAACAAAAGCGCTCGGGATGTAGTGAGAATCTGCTGTGATGCTCGTCCAAAAGGTTGTCTGGTGGGATATTTAGTTTAAGGCAAAGCAAATTAGACAGATAAACAAAAAAACAAAAAAAAAGATGAAGAGGAATCTGGCACTTGAATAAAGGAGAAAAAGAGAAAAAGTTGTTATGACACCTGGATTGTTTTCTTCTCAGGAAATGCTTTATCTCATGAGGAACACAATGCTGCAGGGATGATATTCATAAGGTCTTTTCACAGGTGGAATTTGCTCTTCTGTTGTGTGAAACAGTCCTGGTTCCCACCATTTTAAATCATATACATCTGTGTTGACATTCTATATTGTTACTGCGATACTGTGAAATACAATCCAAACATTTCCTGATCGTTGCTGCTTAATGTACAGTGCATTTCCTACATGATTCATAACGTGGAATTTTCCCAGCCGGTGGGATGTTTCAGTACATGAAATTGTATTACTGTGTGACAATCCGGGCTCACTCCACAGGTCTGGCACAGTGTTCAGCCGTGGCTCAGCTCTGGAGTTTAATGCAATTATAAATAAATAAGCATGTGGTCGGGAAGAAGACAGGGCCCTATGGGGACAAGCTGAGAGAAAATAGAGAAAGTTTAATTAAAGCTGCAAACCGCACTCCCACACACAAAGACACACACAATAATATAGGCAAACTAATACACTTATGTATGTTTGCCTATGTGCACCCCTCTTGCCATTATGCATGCTTGCATGCACATGAGTGTTTATAGCAACAACCGTACAAAAGAGGGAAATGTGTGAGTGTGAGCATGCGGGGCGTGAGTGTGTCTACATGCAAATGGTTGCTGATGTGCCGGTAGTCAGTCAGTAGTGGCAATGCGGGGCAAAGCAATATAAATGTGTGTAGAGTAATTGTGTTCAGATATGGTTCTTTAAATTTCTTCATCACACAGGTTTTTTCGTGTGTTTCCTATCTGACTACACACAGGAAGTCGGTTTGTCTATTCCAGTGTTTCACCTCCAGTAACCCGGTTATCACACTCCATACGCAGCCACAGTGGAATGATTTGGTGCATGCAGCTATGGTTTTGTTACATTATTTTCTGCAAAATGATTGAACTTCCAGTATCCTTGTAATTACCTAAGGGGTGCAGGCAAAGGCACAGCCAGTAAAAGGCTGATGAGGGAGTATTGAATTTGCACTTCAATTAGAGTGCTTATAAAGTGTGGATTACACAAGGACTCCAGGGCCACAGCTCTCACTCAATTACCAGAGTGCACTATGGGAGGAAGGACAGCAGGCAGGAGGGGTGGACAGCGAAAGGCGTCCAGGTTAAAAGAGCAAGGCGGCAGAAAAAGGCGCGAGGAGAGAAAAGTAAGAGACAGTTTGATGCGGCCAGAGATATGTCTTTATATAGGCAAGGGCAGGGGAAAGGATTCAACACGGAGAAACAACTTGAGGGAGATCCATCCATGTGTGACTCAGGTCTCCCCGCTCCAACGTCTGGCCTTGGATTCAACAAGGACATCTGAAAACATGCAGCCGTCTGAGTTATTAAACTTCCCCGGTGCTGCACAGTGTAACACCACGCCGTGTATGTGTATTCATTTCCATTTTCTGTGTTGTTTAAACAAGTCCCCTTCAAACTGAAGGGGGTGTACAGAGGAAACTGTTCAAAAGAAGCAAAAAAAAAGCAACCTCAACAATGTGTCTGAGTCCCTGAGTAAATTCTCAAATGGATTATTGAGCCAATGAGTGAAAATCACCGGCCATTTAGAGTGGATTTGTCTGCGAGGCAGCGATAAACGACAGCTCGCCTTTCTTTGGCTTAGCTCCTTGATTCTGAGGAGGAGATGCTTGAAGGACATGCTTTTAGAGTAAACAGGCCAATGGCAGTGAAGAAAAAAAAAGGGAAATTTCAATTTGACTGCTTGGCTGTACTTATAAAGACAATATGGGATGATATGAATGTGAATAATTAATTGTTATAGACCCTTAAGAGGGGGTGCTTAATTACTGGTTGTGATGTTTGCAATGAGGCCCTGTGAGATTTCAAAGTGAAAATGTGCAAAACTGCAGAAACAAAGAAGTGAAAAGAGTTTTATTATCTTCTATCAAACTCTAAAATCACTTTTGCAGTATAATATGTTATGTAAGGATGCTGCACAAACACAGCATGACAGTGTTATAAGATAGGTATAGGGAAGTTATATGAATTTAATATGACAACGTTATAAGATGTAGCGCACACTTTTATGAACGCAAAGCCCATGCTAATTCGATATGCAGTTAAAGAAATAAAGGGAAACCTAATAGCTTACCGCGAGAAGGGATTTTATATCTGCACGTAGCGTTAATCTCTCAGACTCCAGCACTTTTTGTGTCTGTTCAGATCATCGCTTCCCTTTCTACCTTTCTCTCCCTCACTCTCTCTCTCTCCTTCTCTCTCTCTCTCTCTCTCTCTCTCATTGCTACTGTCAACAAAGAATGTGCAGGCTTCCCACAGGCCCTAAAGGAATCTCTCACACTGCACTCACATAATCACTTCAGACCCGGCTGTTTAGGCCGACATCTCCACTGGGACTTACCAGCCGCTTGCTGCAGGCCAAATCAGACCGCTGAGTAAAAAAAAAAAAAAAAAAAAAAAAAAAAATCAACTGCAACAGTGAAACAAAGAAGTGCAAGTCAGACAGAGGAGCGTGACCAGTCTGAGAACATCAAGGACTCGTCTTTTTGGTGGCGGTGGTGAATGTCATACCCTCCTCCTTTCAGTAACAGGATGATTTGGTGTCCTCCTGTATGAAAACGATAGACTCTAAGAGGCTTCCTTCGAGCGCACAATAAACACCCACACATTAGAGTTTGAACAGAGGCCGCATGTGTGTGTGTCGTTTTACGTCTGTGTGGCGGGTCAAGCGTGATTCCTTGACCGCCGCCGTGAGCGAGCCCCGGTTTAAATTCCATCATCCTTTCCAAAGACCAAATGGGATCCACGAGCTTCATCTACTTATATGAAAGAAGATTTAATGACATGTTTAATGACTCCTTACATTGGCAAATGGGCTTTATTTGAAATCTCCAGCGCCGTCAGAAAGAAGCCTTTTCTCCTCCAATTAGAGGCATCCTTTGGAAGACAGACTCGCTGTTCTAAATGAGGATCTTTTTTTTTTTTTTTTTTCAAAGATAGAGAAAAAAGGAGCTGTTGACGCTTGGTCCCTCACTAATGTCAGGCTCGAACAGGCTGGAAATACATTAAACTATCAAGGTGGGAAAATATTTTTAACAATGGCAGGCAGCGACCGAAGCGTTGTGTGAGCTGACAGCTTATGTAAAAGAGAGTTAAATACACCTGCTGGATTAGACTTAAGATCTCCTCACTGTGTTTTATGGACGGTATCTTCGCTTTTCATTGTTTTGACTAAATTTCCTCTACTTTTTTTTGTTTAGTCGAGTTGCTTCTAGTTCATTAGCATGTTTATTTTGGATCAACGCAGTGCATATTGGTTACAGGAAGGATTAATGATGTTTTTATGTCAACATAAATGCCGGACTGAAAAGTTTCACACTTGAATTTGAGAAAATTGTGATGTTGAAAGCAGCACATCCTCGCTAGGAGCACGGTTTGCCTCAGTGAACCAAATTATTAATATCTTAATTAACAACTACAATATGAAAGGTGTGAGACACATAACTGAAATGAAAGATGCTTATTTTTCTTTCTGGCTGTCAGAGACTGAGCTATATGCAGCTCAATTTGACTGACTCCAAAAAGCTCATTCCCCTCCAGCATTGACTCGCATAGAGACATTTGCATAGTAAAGGGTTATATAGAAGCTGAAAGGCTTTTACCAGCGTCTAATAAGAGTAAAAAAAATGTGTGAAATACCACATGTGAAGATGCAAGTGCACATTAAGGCTTTTTTTTTTTATGGTGTCACGTCTTTTTCATGTGAAATTGGTGAATCAAAGATCAAACACAGATCTGTATTTCAGAATAGAAAACTGCACATAGTAAACCATACATTTAAAGGGTTATTCCAGTGATTTTGTAGTGATTTTCTAAAGGGCTCAAAAGAGACAAATTAAAAGACAAATGGTCAAAATAAAAGCAGCAGAGGTGAAGACATGACATTACAACATTGAGTTAACTTTATCCAGTAGAAATCTGTTATTTTGACCCAGTTTTACACACTACACACTACAAAACAATGTGCATAACGACATCCAAAATATACACAAGTTATTAACAAGTTTAAAAAGAGTAGAGTAGATTATAACAAGCTTTAGTTTGGGTAAATAACTCAACGGTAAAATGAAAAATAAAACTGGGTCAAACAACGTCTTGCCTTGAGTGTCTTTCTGGGTAACATTACCTCAGTGTTGTGTTGTGGTATATTGACCCAAACTGTGTAAAAATTTAAACCCATTGATTTTAAGTGTGTACATTTCCCATGATGGAACTTCATAGCATCTTTCATTATATCCTTCCTGGTAAATGTCAACACCTTCCAAAATCCAACTCCAATCCAAGTAAAAACTTTAGAAAGCTCTTTGCAGACCCACAGAAGATATTAAACAACTGTCAGTCATCCTTATGACAAGTGTCCCTTTAAATAATACTAGTTTAACATGTTTAACATATTTGATATTGTATTAAACTGAATAATAATGTGAGATTTATTTTTGTAGATTTTCCTTGTTCATCATTGTTTATTGGGGTGAATTACATAATTTAATCAATGATAACTACATCTCTCATTTTCTATTCCTGTTTTTTAGATGGGAATCACGTAACCCTGTGCAACTTAGTCTTAGTAGTTGTTGAGATTGGCGCAGTGATACACTGTAAGACAGTAAAGTGATGTGTTACATGCTACTGTTGCACTGATGAAGATGCCTGACTTTAATTTGAATGCAGTAACTATCAAATTAATAGTTAACACTTAGAGAAGCCAGTTAAACGATAACAACCAAATATATTCAAATACTATAAGCAGGAAAATAAATACAAAAACCTTTAAGAATAGCAGGAATGGTAACATACATTCACTGAGCACTTTATTAGGAACACCTGTGCAATCTAATGCAATCCAGTACAAGCTTATATATGTTCAGGTTTTGTTGACATTGTCAGAAAGGTGATAATTCTACTTCTACTAGTTAATTATTAAGGCCGTAGCAGGTGGTGATGGTATACTGGAGTGCATTATATTGAAAAGTGTTCTTAATACTTTGTCCACTCCATGTACATACATGAGGGGGATAAAATATTGAGAACATTTTTCGATATGATGCAGTCCAGTACCCTACCACCATCTGCTACGACCTCAGTAATAAACATAAAGTAAAATGATCACTTTTCTGACAATGGCAACAAAACCTGAAGCTTTGCAAAAATAGAATTTAAAGGCAGAGCTGTTGTATTGGATCGCATTAGATTGCACAGGTGTTCCTAATAAAGCGTTCTGATTTCAAAGAGAAATCATTAGGATCAGCGTCAAATATGATCCACTACATTTATTCCAAAGGGACTGTCATCTGTAAGTCTTTCAAAGTCGTTAACTTCGACTAAAATAGTTTTCTGAGACAGAAAGGACACTGGCTGTCCTTCAAAGATTGTGACACGCTTGGCTCCGTCTCAAACACGTTGAACCATTACTCTGTTTCTACTTCAGAAGATAAACAAGGACGTGAAACGAAATGCCAAAAAGTCACAGCATGAAGAACAAACCGAGCAGTTTTCTGTCAACAGGCACTCCATTTGTCATTTGATTTAACCACTTCATCTCCGCCTTTGTGCTGTGTGTATATAAAGGGCTTCATTCACCTCTTAGATAAAACATTTTCTGCTCACTGCCCAGCAGCCAGTGCACAGTGGAGTCGTACAAAACAGCCTTATCTGTTTTCCTGACACAGCTGGGGCATAATGACCTCATGCCACAGGTCCAAACATTTTTCTGTTCTCCATCCCCCCAAATGAGGCTGCCTCTGGTCATTAGGGAACCAGCGTTTTAAAAACACAGAAAAACAACCAGTGCTGTGGCCATTAAAGATGCCATCGACTTTTTAATTAAGTCTCATAAAGGGCCTATCAATGTGAGGGCGGTAATGTATGACGGCGTAAAGCCAATCCCATCCCATTTCTGTGTTCTTTGAGGCTTTAACAGATCTGTTCTCATTTCACGCTATTAGAGAAGGTCTGGGACTGTAACACTTAACATCTCAGCAGTCTCGGCCCTAATTTCTCATCATGTGCCATAATCCAATTCCACCATTTTATTTTTTTATGACCTTTTTTTTTTTTTTTTTCTTTTCTACCCAACTATCATGGCAAGGAAAGTTTATTTGTATAACACATTCCAAATAAAAAGGCTTTACAAGAAAAGGCATGAAAAGGCTTTAAATCAGTTATAATCAATATTTCTATATTAACAATCGACCATATAACTGCTCGTACATGGAAGGGGATGCTCGTAGTGACAAACCCCGAGAGAAAAAGCACCGGGTTCTGCTTATTTTTCTGTCTGCAACTTTACTGTTTTGGCTGCATGTTTTCGACTGAAAATCTTTAAAAAGCAACTTTACACAACCTGCCTAGCACAAAAATGAGAATTCATGAGCGGGTGGAGAACAAAAACAGAGCTAATAGAGAGTAAATATTGATTATTGTAGTGTACAGTATGTACTTAATGATAATGTTGCTCCATGTCTGCTGGATGTGTAAATTGGTGACTGTTTGCTAACAGGTTTGCCATATCAATGTAAAAGGTGATATTATGTCAGTGTTGTGCACGGCGTTGCTTTGTTTTTGCTGCCCCCAGGTTGCCGAGAAGTCAGTTATTGCAGGTTTAAAGGAGACATATCATGCTTTTTGTGATTTTCTGTTATTTTTATACAGTTATGGTGTCGGACGACATCGTCAAAGTTCGAAAACATGAGGTGAAAGTATGTGAAAACGCTCCCAGCAACTCAAAAGCCAGGGCTTCAATCTGCTCTGAACGCTCTGCTACCTCTACTTCCTCCTCATGATGACATCAGATTGCCGTCCGTTCCATAGTCTTTGTTGCTAAGGTTGTTCCCATTGTCCGCTCGCATATTTTGGATCAGATTTGGGCTCAAACATGTAAAGATGTATTTGAGATGTTAATATTTCGAGTAAAGAACGGGAAAAAGAAGCAAAATCCAACTACTCTTGTTTGTTTACATAGCAACACCTGAATTTGGTGTGAATTCAGCCTTAGTCTCGATTCAAATTAGTTTAAAGTTGTATCAGTCCTCACATCTTTCAGACGTTTGTTCCAGATATGTGCTGCTTCCGAACTAAAAGCTGCTTCCCTGTTTTTTGGGGGGTTTTTTTGTAATACCTCCGAACAGCAAGCAAACCAGCCCCAGGCAACCTGAGACATCTGTAGGGTTTTAACACAGAAGCAGGTCACAGATGTTTTTTTGGCCATGAATTTGAGTGCTTTGCAAACAGTATTTTAAAATCAGTCCTTTGACATACAGGAAGCCAGCACAGTGATCTGAGAACTGTAGTAATGTATTTCACTTTGTCAGTCTGAGTACGAACTCTGGCACTATAAAGCTGCTGGTTGCTTTTTGGAGAGACCTGTGAAGACACCATTACAGTTGTCCAGCTGACTAAAAATAAAAGTGTGGATAAACTTTTCTAAGTCTTGGACTCGCTTGGACATAAATCCTGCAGTTTATATTTTCAAGGTGGGATTTGTGTCTTGATTTGGTTGATAAAAATGTAAATTGGAGATCATAACTACGCCAAGGGTAGGTGACAGGTTTGTTTTTTTAGCATTCAGTCTATTTATTTCTATATCATGCCACAACAGAGAGGTTGTATCTTTTTTCCGCAAGGATTCAAGTGTTCAGTGATTGCGTGTTTGTGTCAGAGAGATATGAGTGAGAGGGGGGGGGAAAAAAAGAGATCAGGTCAAAAATGCATGACCTGGATTGACGACCTCAGGCACCAACTCCCTGATCACAGCATACAGTCTATTTATTTCTACCTCACGGCACAACAGAGAGGTTGTATCTTTTTTTCGCAAAAATGCAACTGTTCAGTGATTGTGTGTTTGTGTCAGAGAGACATGAGTGAGAAGGGGAAAAAAAAAAAGAGATCAGGTCAAAAATGCATGACCTGGATTGACGACTTCAGGCACCAACTCCCTGATCACCAAATAGACTTTGAATCCCTCCTTTGATTCCCTCTGTAAAGAACTCATCCAGAGGGGGGAGGTGATATTGGAGAACCTTCACTCACCTCACACATGGGGCAGGTCACAGTGACCTCAAATCTCTCACATAAAGTTCTGAACATCACCGGGGCTACCAGGGTGCAATAACAAGACCAACCTCCTTATCTGCAGTTGGCACAAGATACCATATCTAATGCTACATTCACAAGATGTCAGAAAGTCAGAAACTTTCCAACTCTCTGAATGGGAAAGTGCAATCGCGCAATGCTGCTGCAAAGAATTTCCAAGTTGGAAACTGGGTTGGATTCAATGTGAGTTTTCCAAGATTTCATTATCTGATAAACATACTGTAAACTTTTAACATTGTTATAATCATCACACTTACCTTGTGTTTTATTTTTAGCAGGCAACATGTTTGGGAAGTTCAAATGTATTGTTGTAGATACAGTTTTGCTCATGCTATACTTGCTAACATCCATCTTGTTGATAAATTCAGTCACATGATATTAGGTTTTAAAGGGGTCATATTTAGGAAAAACTCATTTTTTCAGTGCTTTTGTGAATGTATTTGGGTCTCTGATGTGCCTACTAACATATAAACAGTGAAATAAGACCACCCAGTCAGTTTGCTGTGGGCTGTACTCTTGTGATTCAACAAGCCATTCAGATTTGATGCCCCTTGTTACATCACATGGTGCTAAGCTAAGGGTGAAAAATTCACACGTACCGCTGGGCTGGTGAGTCCTAACAAGCTCTGCAGGAGAGAGTCGGCCGGGGAGCAGAGCTGCTCTGATCCGGAGCAGTTTACCGGTGGGAGGAGTTTGTTTCTTAAACTTTTGGGGTTAAGTGGGTTTATCTTCAATCTTGCTTCTCAACCTAGCCAGAGCTAAGCTAACACCGGAGGCACACATCACCCCCGCTGCTGTCATTAATAATAAACATCTTAAACACCGGTGAGATTGTTTTATTTTAAAGTTACATAGTATGTAGATATCTATGTGTATAAACAATAACGTCGCTGCCGTATTTATGTCTTCAGATGACGTTATTTTAAGTGTGGATGGAGCAGCTACAATGTTAGCATAGCCCTGATCAATCTGAACTCCATTCAGAAAACAAGCATTTTAAAAGATGTTTGCTTGTTGTGGTGCAGACAGATGTGACAAAGGATGAATTCAGGTTTTTTACAAATCAACATCATGATGTAGTTATTTCAGCATCCTTTTGATCCGTTTATTGCCATTAAATCACAGCAAAATCTAAGTTTATTTACACTCAAACCGGCCTTTCTGAACAGAGCTGTTTAGACTGGATGAGGAAACTGCTGTGGTGCTTGATCCTTGTGGTATTTCAATCAAAGCATGTCAGATACATTTTATCAAGACCCCAGGGAACTGTGTTAAAGATGCATAATATGACCCCTTTAAAACTCAGTTTTAAACGTAAATCTTGTGGTTACCAATGTTTTTTTATAATGTTTGTAATTATGACCAAAAAACCTGGTATTTCCAACTTCTAGTTTTCAGTGTCACATTTGTATCAGATGTGCTTGCTAATGTTACATTATCATCTTAACACAACTATGTCAAAACAACCAAAAAACAGAGCAACCTTTTACTCAAAGTTCTAAGTAACAAAATAAGAGAAAAAAGGTCCACAAACATTTTCTACTGCTGCCGATCTCGCTGAGAATCAACACAACCTGCCTGCAGCTCTCTGCAACTTTTAGTGTGTTTAAACTCAGTTTTCTGGTTTGCTGGTTTAGTCATTCCAGTCGGTCTAGTCAATAACCCTCCGTATTAAACTGTGGGTAGCTGTTCCCACCACGAAACTCAATTCTATACAACCTGCTCGGCGATAAATGGTTGAGAGATCAAGCTGAGTAGCTGATGAAGAAAGATGAACATCTAGCGAGCCAAAGATGTACAGACATTTCCTTCTGGAGTTTGCAGACCAAACCAGGGCTGAAATCCAAATAAACATTGGACTTGTATTTGAGAGATGGCAAAAAAAAAGGACTTGGAGGGGATGCCCATGTTGCTCTGAGTCTGCTGGATGTGTAAGTACGAGTTTGCTCTCTTCTTAGCTGTAAGAACATTACAAGTTGATGTAGGCACGTGTAAGTATTGCTGGCACAAATCTAGGTTGCACATTCACTGGTGTGCACGGTGTAATGTTTGATGGTATAAAATCTAAATCTTGGTCGTGACTTTTGACCTCCGCGACTCATTAAAAGTGCTGCTTTCTTTGTAGAGTATAGTATGTATAAATAGATTCACAGTGCTTTGATGAGCACATGCTAATAAGCTCTTTTAGCCTTAAAAGCATAAAAAGTAAGTCAAGCTTGTGTTTTGCTCTCATATATTTGGAGAAAGACAGAGCTGTTTTCTTCCTGAACACATTGTGCTGCTTCACTAATCAAAGACCTTGACTCAAGTCCAGGACATTATCTTCAACCAATTGCATAAAGGCAGGAGAAAGAAGGTAATGGGGTTAGCAATATAAATCAGCGCACAAGAAACTCTATTATTGGTAAAGTAATGGGGACCGACGTTGTTTGTAAGCTTCAGCTGTTTGCTTAATTGCAGATCTACGAGCAACATTGGCTCTCATTTACATATGTAAATTCCAAGCAGGCCAACAGAGCTGTTCTTGGCAATGCTTCTGTTTGCCTGCAGGAGGAAAAAAAAAGGGGCTGTGCAGCAAGAGAAAGGGAGAGAGAGACAGAGAGAGAGAGATAAACAAACAGATGGAAACTAAAATAGAAAACGGAGATGGAAGGGATCGTTTAAGAAGTGATGAGCAGAAACCCAGTGCTGTTGTGAAGAAGTGACAGGATTTGTCACCACAAGACACATTTCACCTAAGCACATAGCAACTGTCCACTCTCTCATGCATATGGCAGCAGTCAGGACAGGTAAATGAACAGACATGTTGCTCTTTCCAGGAGGTTAAACCAGAGATATGCCCCTACAGGTTGTCTGACAGTTGCAAGAGTCCTTAGGGCAGATTCCCCGCTAAGTTCAAGGACTCTCAGACTCACACTGATGTACTCAAATGTGCACAGATGTTGCCGTGCCTGAGACTGTGATCTGCTAGCATTAGTGGCACTGTGTGTTATTAATTCATATAGACAGCTGGGGACAGTAGGAGCAGGTCCCCAGTGCTTTTCCTGCTTCCAGGCAGCATGCCATCAGCTAATATAGATGAGGGCAAGTGTGTGTGTGTGTGTGTGTGTAGGAGAAAGTCGGGTCAGGTAATTGTACGACTGAGAAAGGAGGCACTTGTCTCACAATCCATAAATGAGAAAGCAGATATTTTTTTGCAGTCAGATTATACTTTGATGCTCATTGTTCCAGTGAGACGTTGGTACACAGTGAGTGCACGCCAACATGGGAATACACAGACAGAAAAGAGTTCAAAGTTCAAACTCACCATCTGAAAAAAAACAACAAAAAAAACAAGCTTTGTCTAAATGAATATTTGGCAACATTGTCACAGAAATTAATGCTCATCGTTTTTTTTTTTCTCTCTATCCCTGATTATGAGCAGCAATCTCTATGCCTGATTATATCAATCAGCGACAGAGATGAAAAGTGATGCAACCTATTCCCAGTTCATGAATATACATTAACTCTTCCAATCATTCAGTGTCTGGTTAGGGAAGAAAACTCTGATGTGCAGGAATTTATGAATTTTCTATTTACTGTACAGTCTGATTGAAATATAATGAAAGAAGAACTGGGTGTTTAGCGTTAGCAGTGACCACCGACTGACAGTCCTGACCACCGATACTGACTAATAAACAATTACAACCAATACAAAGAATGTTCTCGGACTTTTCCATTTTAATTCAAAGAGTGTGCATTTGAATAAACTTAGTTAAAGCTAGTAAAGTTGTGAGGGGATGAAACCATATTAAGACCCAAGATAGAAACCATCGGAGAGTGCTTAGTGAAATAATCATGCTGCTACTTGAAGCAGCATCGAGATATGTTGCAGATTTGAGGAATGAAAGCCAGTTACTGATAAACTATTAATGCTATTTGGCAGCAGAGCTGAATGGTGTCTCTGGTCAATGTCTCTCTTTCTCTCCTTCACACACAAGTGCATGTACGCAGACACAAAACGCAGGAGAAATATCAATAAAATTCATGGCCTCGTTGCCACGTATTCCCACTATGCTCTCCTGTTGACAGACTCCTCCTCTCTCCTTCTGCTGATCTTTAGGATGTCCTAATTCATAGATCCTCCTGAGGAACCATCAAAGTGGTACCTACGATATTATATTTATAGTCTTTCTCCATTTTACACGTCTGCGTATGCGCACACACATACATTTACACATTTGGTGCAAGGAATGCCCATAACACAGCCCCATATCTTTTATAATTACTCACCGCCTCCTCTCCTTAACCTAGCTTAAGCTTTTCTGTTTGGACCTCTGTGCAGGGAAATTACTGATGAGTTGGCTACACAGGGACATGGTGGTGTTTAAAGCTCCAAATAAAGTAGCTTCACTATATGTATGCTGAGGGGAAAAAACTAAAGCACATTTTCATCTTGTAGCTCTCAATCTGAAATGGAAAAATCTCTGATTCAGCACCATAGACAGCGACAGTCTGGCCAAATAAGACAAAATAAGAGATAAGATAAGATAAGATCTCCAAAAACATGAAAAAAAGCTATTTTAATGAAATAAACATATACATATAAGTGAATAGTGGAAATATTTGTGCAAAAGAGGTCCAGTAGTGCAGCTCCAGCAGTCATGATGTGTGAACTGTACATATAGAATAAATATATATGTAAATGATATGAATAAAAAGTACAATGTACATGATAATATAATAAAATATACAATGTTGTATGTAATATATGTGCAACATATGCACACTATACAGTAATATTACAATACTGTGAAGCATGCATAATTTGTATGATAGAAATTCAAGAGAATGCTATGATATATATGTATAGCATATAATATAATAATTATCATATATAAGCATAATAATGACAAAATAATAGTAGTGTAGTTCTGTATCTGAATCTGAATCTGAATCAGCTTTATTGGCCAAGTATGTTTGTGAGGAATTTGACTCTGACCTAGTGTGGGGACCTCCTTCGTGAGGTAGTTTATTCATGAACAATTATTATAACACTTTAATTTTCTAAAATTAAAAGCGTAATAAAAACAAAAACAGGATTTTCAAGCCTCTTTCCACTTTCATTTGAATATAAATACAAATACAAATAATTTTTGTACAAATACAGATACAAATACAAATACTGGGCCCTCTGCACATCTCTAGTTCTTACACACCACAAGGTTAAGGGAGATGCACACGGACAGAGAGCCAAAACAAGGACAACAAAACTGAACAAAGATCAATATATATTATATTTCAAGCAAGTAGGTGAAAAAATGAATACATACATACAGAAGCAACATTCAATGTCAATATAAAGGTAAAACCATTTGTAACTTTTTTTATATGTTGATATAAGTACTATAATGCAATGTAAAAATAAAACTATGGTAGAAATGTTACTATTTCTTCCCATAGTAACAATAATTATGGTAATATATAATCAGGGACAAGCTGCAGGTGTGTTGTTTTGGTGCTTGTTACTGTGCAACACTGAGCCAAATACTGGTCTACAGGTATTGTTGTCCACATACAATAGTCACTATCGAGTCCAGAGCTCCAGAGGTTGGAGAGGGTGAAGCGGGGGGCGTTCCGTGTTACACCCCTGGGGTGTGTTTATGTATGTGTGTGTTGTTTCTACAGTTCCTTTTGTACTATCACACAACAGTGGGCACAAATAAGCACCTGAATCGCTCCGTGTTGCTCTAAGGTGGGATTACTGAATAAGCTTCCCATTTGCCACAGTCCACCATAGAGCTGTTGTCAAGGATGCTACTGATCTTGTCCCTCATCATCCTCATCCTCATTGTCCGGTTCAGATATAGCCCTCCTGCCCAGCTTGTTCATGATACCTCCTCCCCCGGCGCACAATTGCAAAAGAACAATTAATATCTCTTTTTTTTTCTCTCTCCATTGTGCATTTTATTGGGTCACAGTTAAGCTACAATGAGCATGTTAGGTTTCTACAGACAAACGTGGGTCTTTGAGCGGCCTACAAAAACACATTCCCTCTCTCCGAATCAATAATCCAATATGTTCAGTCAGAGATAACAGATGATCAGAAGATAGGTACTACGTGGTGCCAAGAGGCGCCTCCATCACGCCTGGCTCACACATTTCAAGTTAAGAGAGGGGCTGCCAAAAAGCATCTCAAGGGACTGCCAATCACCTCTAGTAGTGATGATACGGGAGACAAATGAAGGCAATAACTAGCAATGGGATTAGACCTCTTATAAAAGTGTGAAAGAGGGAGATTTGGGACATTTGTCTCCTCCAGTATCAAATGTGGCAGCACGGTGCGGTGCAGTGACAGTAGCTATGAGAGTGTCAGATTCAGCTGACAGTATCATTGTAGATTTTAGTGTATGTGCCTTCAGTTTAGAGTCAAGTTCTCAAATTATAATAAAATCTAGATTCTATTAATAGTCCAATTACTGTCTATTGAATGTCTGAACATAAAAACATTCCACTGCTTTATCAATCAAAAATATCCAACCATAAATTGCAGTTTCATCATCATGCACCTTTTCTTCTTTGTATCTTTTTCACCCAAATCTTTAACCTAAACTGATGTCCCCATGAATTTACTGTATGCCCACATGAGCCTCTAAAGGTTTATATATATATGTGGCATTGTTGGAAACATCCACCTTTTGTCTCTCAGTTTTATTACACATCTGTCATATTTGAAATGCTCTCGGGTTTTGGAAGCAAACTTTCCCCTCTGATAGTCAGCCTATTTTCACTCGTGTAATTTGTTCTTTCTGTGCTCGCTGTTACCTGCGGGAGAAATCAGATGCTCCAGAGCATCTGTAATAGTACCGTGTGCTCATAGCGGTGTGTTATCACACCTTGAAATAAATACAGTATTTCCACCTCATTTAGTTTCCACTGATTCAGGATGTGGGAGTCTGTCACATATCATTTATTATTGCGTTGAACAGTATCCAAGGTTGCTGAAAACCTTACAGCTAATTAGAAAAGTGAACAAAATTATCAGGAATGTTTTTGAGCTGTTAATTTCCATCCGATACTTGCAATTTATCGCTTTGTGTAGATGCTGCTGTGTGCATTTTCTCCCACACAAACTGTTTATTTTTCTTATGTAGCTATAATTCTGGTTTATAAAGTCTTAAGTGCAATGACAGGCTTTGGAACAAGCAATGAGAAATCTAAATATAGATCTCTATGCAGACTGCATACAAATACTTACTTTCCAGTCCTTGTGCATGGGGCTTTCAGTCATCATGGAAGGAAACCATCCTTATTGGAGCTTAATGTTTCTTATAAAAGACCCGCATGGAGGCTTTGTCAACAAACAACCTGGGTCATCAAACAGAACCCAACTGCACATCTATTAAAGCTAATCATTGTGAGTAGACGGACACCAGGGTCACGGAGAGCTGAGATTATACCCAGCAGGTAGCAAGGGACAAACAACACGTGGCACTGCAGCTAAATATGCAGACAAAAACAAATCAGAAGCCATATTATTATTATTTTTTATACTGATCACTCTTTCATTTCTTTACGTGACCGGTTGATGTTTTCAGATGATGAATTTACATTTGCACAGACAAGTCGTTTACAACCGCGGTGTCGGTGGCAAAGTACATTATGTGCGGACTTATAATATAAATAATAATACAATAAAAATGTAACTACACATCTATTAAGGCTTAATCACTGTGAGTAGATGGACACTGGGGTCCGCAGAGAGAGCAGGTGGCAAGGGACAAACAACATGTGGCGCTGGAGCTAAATATGCAGACAAAAACAAATCAGAAGCAATATTATATTTGTACTGATCACTTTTTTCTTCCCCAATCTCTTTCATCATTTATAACCCTGGCATGGGTGGCGATAATATAAACAATAATAAAATAAAAATGTTCTGTCAATTCTTTTTAATTTTCAGTCGCCACGTGCGAGCAAGTTTGCATTTCACACAATGTTATGAAAGCAATACATAGGACTTCATTTGCATGTTATTTTTGGGTAAGCCTACCACCGACTGCTGTTCCCTTTAAAATTCGTTCTAGATTACAGGAAATATGGAGCAAGCTTTTAAATTGGATTCCTCCTCTTTTGAAGGGAAGTAAACTCTGGGGATGTTATTTACAAAGTAGTAGTAAAGGCCATAAACAAAAGAAGCCTTCAGTACAATACAGTCAAGGTAAAGATGCTAAGTTTGACCAAAGTATCGGTCAGAGATAATAAGCAACATTTCAATAAAAAAAAAAAATCCTGCATCTTGTTTTATTACTTTGTCGCCTAAAATGTCAATGTATGAGTAATGTAACCAATAAAATTTAATTAAGTTAATCTCTTATGGACTTTTAAACCTCATACAGGTCAATACTGTTTGTCTGTGTACAGCAGAGCTCAGAAAGAAGAGAAAATTCAGTTGTTTAATGTGCTGAGATGCAGTTTGGGGTTTTTTTTGTTTTTTTTGCTCAATTGCACCTGTTTCATATTTGCACATTAGCTCATAAACCAGCGGCTACATTAACATTACATTTGAATTTTAAACATATGCATAATGTTGTTTTTCCACCAACAAATACTCTTGTGTTTATGATGGTCTCTGAAATTACAGACCTACTATACAGTACGAGCTGTGTTTTGCCCTTTTGGTTTTATTGTTTGTCTGCACTTTAAAAGAACGTTAAATCTGACATGAATCTGATTAAATGTAACAGTGTGGGTATAATTATGTTATGTGGTAGACAAAAAGCTCTCCGGTAGGCTAATGTGCCTGCGGCTGCTGCTTGCTCGACTTCAGATGGGAGCCAGTAGGCCTAATTGGCTACATACAGCCTAATCAGACTTGCTGGATTGTCTTGCTTAACATTTTATCCCCATCCTTGTATCAATTTTCAACTAAATTAGCCCGGTCTACCAGAGATGTAGCAGAATTAGGCAGGAGAGGGGGGTGGGGGGTGGGAAGAGGAGAGGGTGCTATCACAGCACTTCACAGCAGTATCTGTCACATTGACGGCTGCATTGTGTGTGTTATGACATTCATTCAGAGGCAAAAGAGTAAACACTGAGTCTTTTGTGATGTTATACCTGTCCTGTGTGTGTGTGTGTGTGTGAAAAGTGCACTCGCCTCCTGAATCATTTCAGGGCCGCAGCTGTCATGTTCAGAGAGGTTATACCGCCCCCTGTAGGCCAGGCCCCAATTGTGATACATATTCCTGGGCCGGCCTCAGACATTTCAGGGCCCTTGGTGGTATTTTGCTGTAGGGCCCCTCTCCATGTTGAGTGAGCATTGCAGACTTGCAGACAGTGAAGCATTTTAAATTGTTATGATGGCAAAAACAGCTGCAGCCCTGCATGAGGCCTGAAAAAGGAGGTGATGTCACAGTTCTGATATGAGGAATGAATAAATATTGTACTGTAAACATCATGTGACAACAACGCTACAATTTGTCTGGTAGTGTAATAACGTAGGGATGAAACACATTAGAGCTTTGACAGTCTAGATCCGCTCGGTCAAAGGTGAGTTCAAGGTGAGCTGACTGGAAAAACTGAGTCAGGAAATAAATAGTTGGGATTTGTCTGTTGTGCAGCTTCAGTAGAAGTGAAGAGTGAGCAAATACTGTACTTGTAGGATGGAAAAGTGATGAAACCTAAAGGCCCGGGGTAAAAACACTCACACACACCTTTTATGTTACTTTTAAACGTATACTCAGTCAAACTTCAGACAAACTTCAACCGAACTCCTTTTAAAACAGAGAAACAAGCACTGTGCTGACCTCAAGTTTACAGTTTTTTTCACATATTTCATCCGCTTGTTCAGATATTTTAGCTTTAACTGCAGGGGAGCTTTGGGAAAGGCTTCAAAGCTTCCAAAAATTACCCAGTTTGAGACTATTGGACACAAGTCACATCATGACCAAAGTATTTTATAATGCTTTGAAAATAGCATTTGCATCTCACTTAGAAATTATCCACATTTTATATATATTTTAAATAGACTTACCCTCTTGTCTGACATCCAGACTTATTTGTTTACATAATACAGCTCAGTTATTTTATTCGTGTTACATGTTTTACCTCATGGATGATTTTATTTCTAAATGTCTTTCACCTTCATGGAGGACAGCTCCCCTAAGGGCCCTAGATCTATGCCGCAATCCAGTCCTGACACATCTATATAGACTCTAGCTTTACTACCACTCAGATTTCTCTTTGTGCCGGTACACTAAGTATACAAAGGACTGTAGATATCTTCCAATCTTCCTTAACTTGCAGCCCCTTTTCGCAATTCACATGTGGGTTGTCTTAAAGTATAAAAATCCTCGCCTAATTTGTCCTCTGTTAACATCCATCTGCAGTCTCACCCACGCTCCATTTTTGCTGTCATTGATTTAGTATTGAATTGTAGAACTTAACGCTGAAGACAGCAGCAGCAAAAGCAGCAGCAGCAGTATCACATACAGGCAGTGGAGTAAAATCTGAAGTGATGTGAAACTTAACTACTCCACTTTTTGCAGTAGACACCACCTCAAAAACTCAAGGCCACACTGAGAAAGCTACTGACTGAAGCGCCTAAAAGAAGGAATAAGAGGCTGTGAGCTGTCTGAGCAGCGATGACGAGGAGAGAGGAAAGTTGCCTCGGCTATGGGCAGATGCCGGTTGCAGTGCCAGCTGGTGGGGGGTGGGCCCACCTGTCTCCGACTCTCCCCATCTCCCTCTTCTCTGCTGTGGAGAAAGCGACAGATGGAGTCCGGAGGTTCTGCTCCGGTCCCAGCGCTGCTTCTTCAGTCTGTCCGTCTCTCTTCAGCCCCCTTGCATGAGGGCAGCACGCCAGGGGAACACGGGGACCACGCCCGACCCCAAGCCCTCCATCGCCATGAGGGTCAACCGCTTTACAGAGAGGGGTCACCCTGTTCGCCTTGTTCTCCCACCAAAACTCTGCTGCCTCCCCGTGGATGTGAGCAACAGCTACATCTTCGCTTTGAAGTCGTCCTAAGCTGAGTGGAGGCATTTCTTTACTCAGGCAAAACATGCCCTCTCAAGGTCTCTCAGCTTTGAAATTATCAAGACTGGATGCTTCATGTAAGCGGCTCATTTTTCACTGAGATAGAGAGAGAGAGAGAGAGAGAGAGAGAGGTGCCAAATTGGATATGTTATACATATTGATGTGAAATTGTATTTCGCCTAAGGAGTGCTTTGGATGCACATTGATGCATGTGGACAGCATGATAAGGAGAGAATTGTGATGCATGGTGCGGGTCACAGGGGTCATGTCGAAATCCCAAAGTACTGAAGTCCACCACATGGCGCCTTAGTGACCTTTACGTCACTTGTTTTGTGATAAATCAATGCATGAAGTCTCTTAAGAAGCCCGGAGAGCTCATTAGGGATTCTTTAAGGCCATCCAAACCAGTTGTTCCTCTGGCCCTCCTATTAACCTCCTTCTCATTTGTTTGTAACGATACACACAGTTCTCATTAAAAGAAGCTCATACAAATAAAAAGCTTTTTTTTTCCCCCTTGCTATTTAGAAGAGAGAATTCAAAATGCTGTCCGTATAAAAGTTCCTTCAGACCTCGTTTCTGTTCTCTATTATGTTTCTGCAGATTAATAAATTCTTCCCTGCTTGGGTTTTTTGCCAGAATCAGCCTTGATATTTGTGGGTGTCTGTGTTCATTAACAGTAGAGCTGAATTATGACTAAGGTCCTCTCTACAAGAGCAGCATAACTGGGCTGTTTCTCTTCCCAGCAGCCCAAGCTGCTCCCAGAGGCGCCTTTACAGCACATTAATGGATTCTCTGCTATTCAGGAAGAAAGTTATGGTTGTAGAGAAAGCAATTCCTCTCAGCGTTAAAGAAATCAGACCGAATCCCAAGATAGATATCGATATTTAAATAACAGACCTCTTAGATGTGGTGTTTTACTGTAAAGAATCGACGATGGCCGCCTCCAGGCTGCGGCTTTTAAGAGTGACGGAGTGGACGATTCAAAGACGACACAGAGAGACAAAATTCCTCAACAGCTCTCTGATGAACTGCAGGGCATCATGGGAGGTCGGCAACTGAGCCTAATGGCATTTGTATTCACAGGGGGATACTGACTCAGATGTTTCTTGCATTGGATTTTAGGTCTCTTTAAATGGAAATTAACTGGAGATTTTTCCAACACACAGAAAATGAAATAAGTTTCCCACCGGTCCAAAGCATTCAGCGGTGAAAATATGAAGACTGATGGATCTGTAAAGGCAGTCAGTTGAGCGGTTTGGTATTATCTGGACCGACAAAGCTTCTCAATTATCGCCGAACATGAAATGAATCTAAAGAGACCAATTTTCGCCAAATAATCAAGCCATTATCATTCATGACTCAATCACAGTGGAAATTACCAAGTCTCTGCATGTGCCCAGCAGTGGAAATGAAAAAAAAAAAAAAGAACAGACATGCGAGGAAACAAAGGGATGATAAAGGAGCACAAACCAGTTTGTGGCTCCACTGGGACCAGTGTTCATGTGCGTCACTGGGGTTTGGCAAGATATGGGCACTCCGCCATACCTGAGCTTGATTGAGTGCAAATTAAATCTTGTTTCATCATTTGAATGGAAGACAAAGAATGAGCAAAAAAACGGCCAACAATCTATTTGAAGGCAATATCGGCAAAGAAAATCACATCAGGAGAAGCGTTGAGGGACGACGTTCCCGCTGAGCTGTGTGCAATCAGCGAGTTAAATCTGATGTTTTATCACAAAGACAAAAAAATAACATCCTGTCGTCTCAGATATAAAGTCAATAAAAGTATATTTTAAAGGTTTAGTGACAAATTATACACTAAACACTATGATATGAGATAGCTTAGACTTTTGTGAACTGATGCCTCTAAATGCCGTTAGCTTGAAACAAACTAGTTTGTGCTATATGTCTTTCCGAACAACCACAACAACCGCACATAAGGGCCGGATGGTAAAGCCTGCCTTCATGCAGAACGTCGAGACGCCATAACTGTCCAAATGGGGATAATGGCGCACACTTTTAAATGATCTTTCCACGACTCAAAAAGAATAAAAAGGGTGCCGTGGAGGGGGTTTAGATGCTATTCAACCATCCAACGAACACTTTGGTTGGAGCATAGCAACACCTTGAGATGATCTGGGAAGAGACAAGATTGGATTCATGGGCTGGGAACCAGTTCAAGGTCAAAGGGATGATGGTGGTCATAGAATAATGGAAACATACAGGACTGTCATTTCATCAACACTAATTGACTGTAGGGCAAATGTTGCACATCTGCTTCTAAACCAACATTTTTCAGCCAGAAGTGTTTTGTAGAGACACTTTGACAAGATACTCGGCTGCTGACATGGTTGCAAGAAAAGACTTTCAATGCAGAACGAGAGCCAAACACTCGAAATCCAACTTTTGGTGATGGGATGGTTTAGCTTCCAAATTATTTTTGCTCTTCTTTACACAGACGAAATCTATTAAATGAAATTGTTCTCAACCAGGTTCTGGGCTCCTGTGGGAGAGACTTGTGGCATGGACGCTAGTTTGTCCTAAGAGGCTGTTTTGATATTTGGATGCTGTTTGGATAGTTTATGGTGCGGTTGGCCGTGTGTGGATATTCTGTTTGGATAGCTTGGTGTGGTTGGTGGTGTGTGGATATGCGTGTGGATGGAGTCTGGTTGCTGGTGTCAGCGTGGCTCTAATCAGCTGTTGGCAGGCGGATGAGCGGGCGGTCTCTCCCCGCGGCGGCACCCCGGGTTGAAAGCCGGTTTGAAGTTTAATGATGCCAGCTGCCAGCTCCACCAGGCTGTGAGCGCTAACGAGCTGGCACTGGCGGCGGACAGGGCCGTGGCGGCAGCACCTGGAAATGTAGCACACGTTTCAGAGGGGCGGGGCTCCACCGGGGCTGTTGAGGGGCCTGCTGGAGACCCAGGAAGGCACCGAGAGGCACGCATCTCTTTGAAGAGCGCCCCAATTTCCATATTTCATTACGCGTTGCTGACTGACAAGGCCCAGCCAGATGTTCTATTTTCAGCTATTTAAATTTTGACCTGCTTTCCTATCATGGATGCAGAGGGAAAAAAAACAGATTTCATCAAAACACAGATGCCAAGGATGATGGGAACTTGGATCTGGTGTGTCTGTTAGTTTTTATTACAATTCATGTCTTTACATCCTAATAAAGGAGAATAATCACATTAAATGTTCTTTAACGTACACATTATTTTTTCATTTCAAACATTTGGTTGACAATCTACCCAGACAGGTTCACTGTCTTGCTCAAGGACACTTATACACGACACACTGGTTGTTTCAGGGATCAAACCTGAGACCTTGTATTTATGAGACAGTCTCTCTAACCATCCAGTCAGCCCAACGCTGAATTGGCTGCAAAGTGAGTGATGCATGCTCTGAAACACCACATAAAGCATGCTCGCACAGCTTCTCTGTCCCTGAGATATCGGGGATGATTAATTCCTGTGGTATTCCTGTTGAAATGGCTGTTAAATTGCGTCCCCTCTCAATCCCTCATGCAAAAATACATCGACAACCCTGACCTTTTTGTGCATCTGCTGCAAATGGCACTTTGTCATCCTGAGTGAGAAAGCTCAAGGATCAATGTGATTTTGTTGGAATAAAACTCTCTCGACGAGCTCCCTGGGTGCTGACTTCGTTTATGTGTGTGTGTGTAAGTGTTAGTGTGTTTGTTCAGTTCATGTACGAATGAACCTTTAACGAAGAATCTTTAAACTGAACTGACTTGGTCACTGACTGAATCAGTAGCTTTTAGCAGTGGAGCTTCTCACGCTGATGACTGGGAGTCAATACGTAATTTCCTTGTTAAAAACTTAAAGGGGACGCATCATGTACATTTCCAGGTCTATATTTTTATTCAGGGGCTCTACTGGAATATCTCTGCATGCCCCTCAGTTCAGCCTCTGTCTGAAACAGGCTGTTTTAGCTCCTGTCTCTTTAAGGCCCGCCCTCCCGCTGAGCCCACTCTGTTCTGATTGGTTAGTTTCCAGAAGCTGCTCCTTGGCAGATTCCCGGTGGAGTAGTAGTAGGATTTCACTACTTTTTCTTGTTCATTACTCAAAATAGAAACTTTTCAAGTATATTTGTACATGTTCAAACTGAAATCTGATCTGAAATATGAGCGAACAACCCATGAAACAACCTTAGCAACAAAAACTACCAACAGATGGCCATTTGTGGGCATGCACAAACAATCTGATGTCATCGCAAGGAGGAAGTAGAGGTAACTTTGCAAAGCCTTGATTCACAAAACTCTGGCAGGATTTCTAGGAAGTAGTAACTGTCGCCCACACCACATTTCAAATGATAATTTTAACCCAAACCATGATCTTTCCCTAATCCTAACCAAGTGGTTTTTGTGTCTAAACCTAACCAGACCTTAACCTTAGCGTTGTCACATCATAAAACAGCGAGACAAGAATATTTTGAAGCGGCTCACGAGCGTTTTGCAAATGCAGGGTTACTATCTATGACCCTTTGCAAACAGAGCGTTCAAAGAAGGCTGAAACCCTGGCTTTTGACTTGCAGGGAGCATTTTAACATAAATTCACCTCAAGTTTTGGAACTTCGACCATGTTTAACATAGAGCTCAGACATCAAAATGTTATAAGAATAACAAAAAGCATGATATGTCCCCTTTAAAAGATTGCAAAAGAGTGATAACTCTGTTGTAAATAGTAAATATTTGGCTGCAAAGCAACATAACATTAACAGACTGAACATACTACTGAACTGAAGACAATCAATCAAAAAGTGAACAAACTAAGTAGTCTTCAAACTGAAGTGAACAGCAAAGTGATTCGTCATTTACACCTCTAGTGTGTGTGTGTGCGCGCGTGTGTGTCCATGCATGTATTTCATAAAAGTAAAACAGAAAAAAAAAAAACTCTTGAGACAGAAGGAACGGGGAAGAGAGAGAGAAAAGATAGAAACAGAGATTACGGAAAAAAACAAAGGATGGATGAAACAGAGCACGAACAAGCGAAGAGCAACTCTGAGTTGAACACCAAATGGCAAAAAATGAGAGGCACTCTCTGCGAGAATCAGAGGGAGAAAGGCTTTCACTCATTACTGAACACAGCTCACAGCAGGGGAGGGAAAGCGGTTTATCCCTTCAGTAATAATGCATCTGTGGGTGTGTATGTCTGCGTACGTGTCTGACTCAGTGAAAGTAGAGAGGTAATTGAGAGGTAACTAAGGCATTACAGAGGCAATATTGACACAGAGATAAAAGTGGAAGAAAGCTAGACGCGGTGTTTTTTCTCTTGGGTTTGGAATACTGGTTTATATTTCGGCTTATTTTGTGTGAAATATCTTTAAAATAACAAACTAAAGAGTGAAAGTTTTTATGTGCGGCCACTGCAGACGTGTTTAACTTTTCTATACTGTGTGTGCATGTTAAAGAACATTTATCATCTGCAAATCTGAAGCTGATGAAGAGTGAAAACCGTTAGAGATACCACTTCATAACTGCATCCACTACACAATACGATGACAGCTGGATATGTCAACAGCAAGTTTCTAAATATGTGATTTCTCCAGTTACAACAGTCACACATAGAGCTTCCAAGTGTTATATTGGTATAAAAACAAGTAAATCCATTCAAAATGGAATGAAAAACAAAACATCAATAACGTTAAGAAACATGAAACTAAGAATTAAAACAATTCGTAGTTGAGGAATACATTTTAACACCATTAAAGCTGCAATAATCTTTTTTTTTTTTTTATAAACAATGGAAAAAGTCTTTTCTTTTAATGTTTGCATGTTTTTTTGTTGCCCACGACTTAACTGTTTTAGTGAAGTCTCACCGCTTTCATCAACCAGATGCAGCAGGCAGCTGTTGTCTGAAAAAAAAAAAAACGAAAAAATAAAAAGCTCCTGATAAACCTGCTGTGAGTTACCTGTCCAGACCAGTTAGTGAATAGCTGGTGAACTTAGTGGAGCATTTAGCTGCTAAAGAGCCAGATATTTCCCTCAGGAGTTGGCGAAGAGAAAAATACAGACAAGGGGAGTGAATATTGGACTTTTGTTCATCAGATGGACACAAACACGTCTCCAAATCAATGATAATGTTGCTCCGTGCCTGCTGATGTCTTAACAGGTAACTGTTCTGAAAAAATAAATAAATAACACAAGTTTAAAGCAGTAACATAAGTAAAAAAAGTTAGTAATGTGACTTCTGTGGGGGGGTGTAGTGGAAAATTGCTCAATCACTCAATAAACACACAAAGAAAGCATTGGGGGTTGAAATAGTGTAATCAAATAATACAATCAGAGGTAAAAATGCATCATATTTCTGAGAAAGAGAGAGAGAGAGAGAGAGCACATACCACCTAGAATTACCTTCTCTCTCTCTCTGATGATTTAGCACTCAGCCAGTTCTTAAGTACTCCTGTACAAACTCAAAAATATCCATAGCTAATCCTAAAGATTAGAGAACAACCCTCAGATAGAAACAAGGGTCAAGAGTTCAGCTAGTTTAGGAGTATGATCTCTTGTCAACTATGTTTGCCAGAATAGAACAACACACAGGTGTGGACCAAAGCAGCTTTGGATGACAAAGTGACATCGCTATCACATCAAATTAAAGTACAAACAACACCGTCCACTAAAGGCTCGTCAGATCTACACATTAAAGAGAGACATAGAAATCTACATAATTATCCAACCGGTGGCTCAGACAAAAGTACAACAACATAAACTAACTGTTAAGCAGAAGCTGAATAACTAACATACAGTCAAGTATCTCATTTTACACGGCAAGGAGCTGAGTTTAAAATAGACGCAGCATGTTGATGATGTTAAGCAGGTGCTGAATGACAGACTGATACTAACCATCTAGTTTGAAAACAACATTTGTAATATATATAATATATATACAAGGAATACATCAAATGATAACCACTGTTTAAATCTCTCTCTCAGGGGAAACAAAAAAGCTATGACAGAAAAGAAAAAGAAGAAAAAGGTGCAGGTTGTATTCTTGGCAGTGATGGTTAGAATTTCACCAATGATTAAAAGAAAAAGCGAGTTAAATGTCAACTGTATTTCTGCATAATCTTCACGGCTGAACTTTCCTGATCACGGCGATAAAATTAAAATACTCAAGATAGAGACGGTAAAGAGAGCAGGCGTTGTCTTGCTGCTTCTGCTGCTGCTGCTGCTGCTGCTGACAGACTATACATGGCCAGTATTGCATAAGCTTTGTTTACATTTCAAGTTTCTAGAATAAAAAAAAAAAGAACCTCTTCTGCTTCTGTATATTTCACGGTAATGACAGTAGAACTTCTTGAAAGCAGAAAGGGAATTTTTGTTGAATGACCAAAACAAAAACAAGCTGTGAACGCATCTACAATGACACCGGTGTATTAAGTTTTTCAATCATTCCTTCTCCTGCACACACACAGGCTCTATGAAGATGCTTTAGTAGGGACTTAGTTAGTATGACTGGTGCAGGAGGAGTCTCTGCACCCCCCTCCCTCCCCCTTGCTTCTGGACTACCGGACCTTTGGCATGACCTTTAGAAGACAATTTGCAGCGGCAGCAATCGCCTCGCGCCTCGCCTCACATTATTTTCCCTCATTATTTTTTCAATGTTACCTTTGCAGCGTGGCAGAAAAAGGCTCTGTATTCAACCGAGGGGTCAGGGGTCAGGAGGACGAGGGTAAAGATGCGGGTCAGATTGGCTCTACAGTTGTGTTCAGCCAGCGTCCTCGGAGAATTCACCGCCATGAAGCTATTTGAACTCTGGACCCTCCAGCTGTCTGTCAAACGATGACCCTCGGTGTTGACTGTTATCTGGTTTGACAAATAGAAAAGCTCCTCAGTCAAGAAGAATGGACTGGAAAGTAACTACAAAACCTTATAAGTGCAAAGAAAAACACTATTCTACTATAATACTCCATTTTGATGTGTGGTTTCTAAGATTGTTAGCAACAGTTGGCTCTAAGCAGTGTTGGTCAGTCCACCACTTTGGTCCAGACTGAAATATCTCAACAACTAACGTGATATTTCTTACAGTCATGGTCCCCAGAGGATGAAGTCAACAGACTTCAATGATCCTTCAACTTTTCCTTTAGTGCCATCATGAGTTTGACTTTTGTGGTTTTGAGTGAAATGTCTCAGCAGCTATTGGATTGATTGCTAAAAAATTTGGTACAGACATTCACGTTCCCCTCAGGATGAACTGTAATAACTTTGGTAACCAGTTAGCTTTTGTTTCACGCCATCATCAGGTCAAAGTCTTTATTTGTCCATCACTTTGGTTTATGATAAAATACCTGCAAAACTAATGACATTTCCCATCAGCCGCCTCAACCGTACCATGTGTTTAGAGCTAAATGGCAAGTGTTAGCTTGTTGACATTGTGAGGATGTTGGTATTTAACTGAACCGACTGCGGTGTCTGAGTACAGCCTCACAGAGCTGCTAGCATCGCTGTAGACTCTTATTCTTTCTGGTATTAAACAGTCAGGACAACAGAACTTCTTCATTTTAAGGTTTTTTATTCTTCAAATGTAGCAATACTGACTTACAAAATCATTGGTGCAAAAACTGTTTTTAAAAAATGTAAAGTTTAGAAAGTATATAAAAGCCCTGATTTGTAGGAAGATGTTGACAGTGTTGATCCTCCGTACGTGTAAAGACCCTGATAGTTACCTTTGGGTTGTATTTACCCCCAAAGCAGTTGTTTCTTTTTGCAAACTATACCAGTTGTTTAATGCACTACATTCAAGAAACGTGAAGCGTGACAACATTACTTCACTTTAGATGTTTCAAGATGAAGTATTTTTGCATGGATAATTCAAAACTTCATCCTACACTAATAATCCTGGCCGATAGTTCCTTACTCTATAGTGACATTATATGAAATAAGGCAGAACTAAAGGTTTTTCTTGATTTCAGTGATTCATGCTTGGTTTTTTTTTTCCTTTCTTTCCTCAGCCACTCAGCCTCTGGTGCTTGTTGTCCTCCCACCTGACATGTCGCTTGCCTTCATTTTGCTTCCATTAAGCTGAAAATTACAGGTTATATCAACAAATAAATGAGCTCTGGAAAATACAGGCATTTGTGTGTTATTTCCATTTGAAAGAACTCAATTTGAATTGATAGCAGTTATTTTAAGGAGGGAGAAAAAAAAAAAAAAAAAAGCTTGAGCACTCAACAAGGTGAACCTGCTGAAACAAGTCAAGTGTTGTTCCAAAACGAAACACTGTTACATGCTGTGCCAGACATTAATTTTCATTTGCCAAGGTGAAAGAAAAAAAAAAAGATATTTATATGAGAAAAACTCGAGCCGTGGAGAAGGTGGGTAGATTTAGACGTGGGCTTCTATTCAAATATGAAGGTCTCCTTGACATTTTCTGCACTGCGTTGGCTGCTCATCCTTGTCGCATTTCTCCAAGCTGCAGATGGAATTGCACGACCTGTTGACATTTACAAACTCATCTGGCTGAGAGCGATGGCATTCTATTAGGAGAAACACCTCCGAAAGTCCCGCCACAGAGTCCCGTCTCCACTCTGCGGAGTTCAACACATGAACATGTTATTGCTTTGCACAAACACAAATCGACCTTTGCGGGGAGAGCAAGGAGAGGAGCACGCCGTCTCACTTTCTCCCCTCCTCTAGAAGTCTCTAACTACAGAATGTAAACTTGGATTGAATAGTGGTGAGGTTTAATCAGATCAAACTGGACTGCTGCAGCTGCCACCAGAGGGAGCCCGCTGTTCAAATGTGATCGGGTTAAAGTCTGCTCACCCACCCCCCTCCGCCATACCGATAAGTCTCTGGACAGCAGCCAACAGTAGTGTGGCACATAATTCACCAGCAGCTGTGTTAAAGGCAGGGCGAAGGTGAAATGAGGTGAAGGCAAAGCCAATACAGTTGCAGCAGACATAACAATGACATAACTGTAGACTGACTGACTGTGGAAGGCGGTCTGGGTGATAATGCAGATATGTATGTGTGATATGTGTTTAATACTGACAACTGAAAGCAAATGACAGCAACAAAAAAAAAAAAACACGACCCAAGGTCAAGAACATGGAAAACCACACAATAAATGAGATGAAAACAAGTTATTTTCTCTGTATGGAGGAGAGTACACTCCTTCACTTTATTAACAACCGATCGAAAATGACAAATCAGAGACAAGCTTTCAAAAAAAGCCGATGGGATGCAATGACAGAACTTAAATATGAATCATTGTGCGGATTTAGCTTCTGCATCGTGTCCCTCGGAAGTTCAAACGAGGCTGTGCGGATCAGCTGATCTTTGCGTTTTTTTTGGTCCAGCGGATATGACGTTTAGAAATCAGGACCTTGCTTCTTCAGCTTGCTGTAGTCCATGTTCACTGTGTAAAACTGAGAAAACAAACAAAATCTTAGCACAGATGTTTCACAAAGTAGAGCCACAACAGAACATCACGCCTTCCCCATTTATTAGATGTTCTTGTAATAAAGAAAACTACATGTATCTGAATACTTAAGCAGTTCAGTAGCTAATGACTTTATCAGATTTGTTACTAGCGGTCAACGTTAACCAGATTATGTCACTTGATTAATCTCATTGAAGGAATAATCCGAGGCTCAGCAACGCGTTTGGCAAACATCCATACTATGATCCCTGGACATAAACACCTACCCTGTGTCCATTACAACTTCAGCGCAGAGAAAAACACAATCGAGACTGTAGCTCAACATAAAGTATGATTTCCTGAGCGGTGACGTAGAGGCTCACCTTGTACTGATCGGTCGGGGCCATCTTGTTCCAGGGCTCTGGGTTGTTCTTACGATCCCAGCTGTACAGGAGGAACAAAAATATTTAAGATGAGGCACCGAAAAACTGTGAGACCCATGACATCTTCTCTCATCGTCTCATTAGATGCAGATAACGTGCACCCGACACCCGCTTGCCATTTTGAAAAAGAGCAAAAGTAGAAAGGCAGCAGAATAAACGCTACAAGAAGGTCTTCTGTGTCACGATAACGCGAGATCTTACCAGACATCGGGGTTTTTCAAGCCCAGACGAGCGAGGTACATCATGGACATGGTGGCGCCTCCACCGATGAAGATGAAAAGGGGGATCAGCTGCAAAGAACAGAGGGCAAGGTGAGTTTTTATTAAGTAAAGAGGAACAGCTGACTGGAGATCCAGATCAGTAAACAAAGTGGAACTGCTGACAATTTGTGTATACTGAAAACAGTGTACAGTCAAAACAGCTTGAAAACTGACCGCTGCCTGTAAATGTAACTCAAACATTTTCTCTGTTCACTCTGCATCAAGTTATTATTATCATTTATTGCAACATATGAACAGAACAGTTATACAAACATACAGGTAGACAAAACATTGCATGAATCAAGCATCACAGATATTAAAATAAATGATGCGTCAAATTTAAATATCAAGACAAGCGTACAGACAAAAATAAGACCTGATCTGTAAAACTTCATAGTGAGAGTAAGAAGATGAAAAAAAAGAAAGAAAACAGAACAAATGTTTGGTACACCTTTCAGTACTCTTTGCTTGCGTGAAAAGAAATATGTCATTAGAACAAAGAGACTCACTACATAACCAAGCGTTTGATGCCTTGTGTCAAAATAACAGGAAAATGTCCCTGAAACTAAAGGTGTGTGTGGGGTTGACTTTGACAAGTAAATAAAAACTAAGCTCTTTCCAAATGTTCAAGGTTTTCTCACAAGTAAAGAACAAATAGACCGGGGGATTTCTTCACATTTTCCACAGACGGTGCAGGAGCTGTAGACACCTGTAAATTTAGCTAAAAACACATTAGAGGGATACATCTTGTGTATAAGTTTAAAGTAGCTCTCCTTTCCTTTGTTGGAGACGTAATATTTGTAGGGTAGAAGCCAAGATTTCTTCCAGCAAATATTGTCAAGGCATGACCTCCAAAACAGTGGTGGTACTCAGATCCTTTATGTAAGTAAAAGTTGCAATACAGTAATGTAAAATACTACATTGCAAGTAGTGGTTTGGTCCCTCTGACTGATATATTATTATATATGACATCATTAGATTATTATTACTGAGGCGTCAGTGTATAATCAGCATGTTATTGTATTAGCTGCTAGACGTGTAGCTAGTTTGAACTACTTTATATATATATTGATAAATAGTAGTCAAAGTTGCACTTAAGTCCAATACTTGAGTAAATGTACTTAAATGACTCCTCTGTATCAAATGAACTGTCAGGCCCTTGTGTGCGAAGTTACAGCTGTCATGTGTTGAGATAGGCCTGTTTACACCAATGTCTTAGTAGTTTCACAACTTTTTTTCCCCAGCTAACACCTCTAGACTAGGTTAACTTATTCAAGTCATATTGAAACTAAACAGAAACATCACTCCTGACTCTGGAAAATGTGAAGTTCATGTAACAGTTGAGAAGAATGGTTGACACCCATAAATGCTACTTGCTAACTAGCCAGCTAACCTGCTAACCATTAACGTTAACCAGCTGCCAGTGAAGCCCGTGTCCTCATGTGACTTCAAAAGCATCAACAGTCAAAAGTCTTGGTACAATTTAAGCTACGAGTTATTGACATTGAAAATGTGTGTTAGAGAATAAAAACAAACAGTTGAGCATCTTTACGTTTTTAACCGTATTTCTCAAAGTCAGTGCGGTCAAATTGAGACTCGCTAAAGCTAGCAGCGCTAACTAGTTTAGCCACATCCACAGATGATCCGTATTCACAACAAACCTTTAAATTTTATTATTTTTTTAAATATATAACTAAACTATACTTACAGCTGGGTGGTTTCTCAGCTGTTTGCTGACTGTAGCGAGCATTTTGACTCGTGTGAAGGGTGATTTCTCCCAATTTGTACAGAAATAAACGGATTACCGACGGTCTTGCCAAATACGGTGAGCAACTTAATCTGCGAGATCTGGCGGAAGAAAAAAAGGCCGAGGAAACAGGAATAGGATGCTGCTCAGAGCGCCTGAACAGGGAGGGTCAAAAACACACGATTGTTAATTATTACCGGAGACAAAGAGAGCTTCTGTGATATACAACAAGTCAGAAATATCCAGTAATTAATAAAGATTTGATCAGTCTGTCGCTTCGATATTTGTTTCATCGCAACATTTTATTCCGGCAAAACTGAAATGCTCGATGATAATTATAATAATAGTAGTAATTGACTAGTTTCCCTTTTTGATTTGAATTTTCAAGACTTCTTTGTTTTTATTTATTTAGTTAATCATCTTTGCCACCACATGGCTCGTCTGTGTGATTTGTTGATTGAGTCTCAGTACATTAAATTATTTACATATG
This sequence comes from Thunnus maccoyii, assembly GCF_910596095.1. Taxonomy (NCBI): domain Eukaryota; kingdom Metazoa; phylum Chordata; class Actinopteri; order Scombriformes; family Scombridae; genus Thunnus; species Thunnus maccoyii. The sequence continues at coordinate 23,612,161 of NC_056550.1, forward strand.
TTATGTATTGAAATTTAATTAAAACTTGATATATTGACAGCTGGAATGTGAAGATATACTATAGATATACCTATAAATATATTAAGATATACTAATGCCTTTATATACTGTTATTGTAGCCTTGTTGTTCTTTCAGTCTGTTTTTTTATTTCTTGAGGAATGCAATCAATCAATAAATGTTCCTACTAGAAATTGTGCAATAAGGTCTAAGTATTTTTTAATTATTTTTTAAAACTAGTTTCCTTCTTTTCTTTTTCCTTCTATATCCATGCTTTCCTTTCATTCTTGGCTGTTTTTTTGTTTGTTTGTTTGTTTGTTTGTTTGTTTTCTTTTGTTTGTTTTCTTTTCTTTTATCTCTACTGATTATCTCATCTGCTTGTCTTTTCTATATATTACTTTTCTTCTTTTTATTCAGGATACAATAATTAATTGTGTCAGGATTTATATTATATGTTTCCCGATTTATGTTGTCATGTTTTTTGTAATGTTTTGTAATGACTATTTGTATTATATGCTTGCAATTAAAAAAAAAACTAGTTTCCATCTCAAAAACAAAACCAATCTGTGATCCTTTTTAAAAAAAAAAATAATTTAGTTAACGTGACATATTAAATGTGTATAATGTATCAGGTAATTTAATCCTGTTTTACATAATATGGCTGTATCTGATTATTATATCAAGTTGTAATATTAACTCTACCTCAGTGGCTTTATTCTCAGAGGCAATTAAAATGTCAGCATCAATAACAATAAACAACAGGTCGATTTAAAGTATTTAATGCTGTCTACATGACTGAGGTAACTAAAATACTTTCTTGCTCAAGTCTCTGGCTCCAGTGGGAGCAGGTCTGTACCACAATCTGGCAGCAGGTGGAGCTGTTTCCCTCAATTAGAGGGACAGAAAGCTGCACTCATTTCATCAAAGTCATTTCATCAAAGTCATTTCTTTGTAATGGACGATTCAAAGTTTTTTAAGTTTGTCTTAAAACAACAGTCAGGTGTCTAAATGAGCATTGATTACATTGCCGGCTGAAGTGCTCTCGCTCAATACTGAACAATTCCAAAAACTGTTGTTCCCATTAGTCACTTAGACACTAATAGATGGGTAAATAGGCTCCAGGTTGAAAAATCCCAAAGTTCCCCTTTAATATCTTGTAGCACAGCCTTTGGAGGTAATAACTGCAATCAAGCACTTTCTGTAACTCTGAATAAGGTTTCTCAACGTCTCCACTGGTAGTTCGGCCCACTTTTCTAGAGCAAACTGCTCCAGTTCTCTCAGGTTTAATGGCTGCCATCTCCCAGCTGCAAGTTTCAGCTCTTTCCACAGATGTTCAATAGGATTCAGATCAGGACTCATAGCAGACCACTTCAGAACGGTCCAGTGTTTTCTTCTCATCTGCTCTTGGGGGCTTTTTCAGGGTCATATCCTGCTGGAAGACCCATTGCTGCCTGCTACTGAGACAATGCTCCACAATGCCAAGGCACCCAGTGCCTGAGGCAGCAAAGCAACCCTTAAACATCACTGAGCCTCCCCCACGTTTTCCAGCAGGCATGGTGTTCTTTTCCTTGAAGGCTTCATTTTTTCTTCTGTAAACATAGGGTTGGTGTGATTTACCAAAAAGCTCTAATTTTAGTTTCATCTGTCCAAAGCACATTCTCCCAGTAGGACTGTGGCTTGTCAACATGCATTTTGGCCAGTCCAGTCTGGCTTTTTTGTGTCTCCCTCTTAGAAGTGGTTTTTCCTGGGTCTTCTACCATGGAGCCCATTTTCTTTTAGACAGCGACGGATAGTGTGACTTGGAACTATTGTACTTTGAACTTGACAGTCGGCTTGGATCAGTATTAAAGTTTTTCTTGGTTCTTTCTCGACCATTCGAGCAATCCTTCTGTTCAATCTCGGGCCAATTTTCCTCTTGCGACCACATCCAGAGATGTTGGCTACAGTTTCACAGGCCTTAAACTTTTTTAATAATATTGGCAACTGAACTTGTTGGCAACAGTGGTCACAGACACATCAAGCTCTTCGGAGATGGTCTTGTAACCTTTACGTTGACCATGCTTGGCTATTACCTTTTTTCTAATCTCTTCAGACCACTCTCTAGTTTTCTTTGTTTTCCACGTTCAATGTGCACACACTGGCACAAAACAGCAGAGTGAGTCATTTTCTCCTTTTTAAACTGGCTGCGTGAGCGATTCTAAGATTGAAAACTACTACCACTATTACTACAAATCAATTATTTCTCACAGCTTCTGAAAGGTACCAATAACTTTTGTCCTGGCTATTTCAGTGTTTTGATTTTTGTTCCACTGCAAATGAAAAATACTTTAATTTCAACACTGCTCAAGGTGAATGGTGCATTATTTTAATAAAATACAAGGGTACCAATAATTTCAGTCACATCTGAAGGTTTTTCTTGCTGTAATCATTCCTCCTGTTCATACTGACCATGAGAAGATCCCTTCATAATGCACTTACAATGTAAGTGATGGGAGACAAAATCCACAGTCACACAAAATGTATTTAAAAGTTTATCTGAAGCTAATATGAAGCTTCAGTCACCAAAATGAGTCAAATCAAGTAGATATCTTTCAACATTACAGTCTTTTTAGTGCCAAAGTTGCTCTTTTTGTTACTATACTTCCACTGCAGCTCAACAGGGAAACACTGTCTGAGGAAACACAAAGAGGGAATTTGATGCTAAAAAGACTGTAAATGTGGCAGATATCCACTTGATATGACTAACTCACACTGCTGAATCCTCATATAAGCTTCATATCAACTTTGGCTGTGGACACACTGTGGATTTTGGCCTCCATCACTTACATTGGAAGCACATTTGAAGGGGATCTTTTAATAGCCAGTATGAACAGGAGGAGTGATTACAGCGAGGAAAACCTCTTTCACTGTTCATCTGGGAACCTGACTGTTGGTTTAAGACACTTGAAGAATTGTGAGCCCGTCTTTGAATCCTCAGGTTTCACAAACTCTCATCTTCCCCAAATTAGAATCATTATTCCACACACTTTATAATGGTTTTCCTCTGCTTCGCCCTGCAAAGATTGCAGTTTTAAGGTGCCTCGTATTTAGATGTTTAGTGTTTTTCTTTGTGTTAATACAATCAGAAATGCTGATACCCTGCAACTGTGCTTGTTGGAGCAAATATTTCCTTTATAGCTCTGTGGTGACATGACTTTCATCATAAGAAGTGATAAAACATGTTATATTCTACATATTAATTGCTGGGCTTTTTTCAGCTTATAGCTGTAAGGATAGGTCAATCGATCAGTTACCAACTATTAAAATCGCCAAGTATTTTGATAATCAGTTAATCGTATGTAGACAAAAAATGTCCAAATTATTTGGTTCCAGCATCCGATATGGGAATATTTTCTGGTTTCTATGACAGAAAACTGAATATCTTTAAGTTGTGGACTGCTGGTCTGAACAAAGCAAGACATTTTAAAGATTTAGGAAACATTGATCAACATTTTGCACAATTTTCTGATATTTTATAGATCAAACAAACTAATCAATTAATCGAGAAAATAATCAACAGATAAATCAATGATGATTAATTGCAGCCCTAGTTGAAAATACATTGTAAGTTAAAGTGTTTGGTTGAAAGTTGCAAAACAGAAGGTGGTAATGATTTCCAATAATATTAATATTGACATTAATTTAAACAATAAGGGTTCGTTGGCTATTTTACAGCCATTTCAAACCTGGAACCGATCAGAGATGAGTATAGTATTACAACTAACTGATATAAAATAATAATAATGTGTGCAATAATAAGAAAATCACCATGAAATATCACAATTTCCCTTTTTATGGCAAGTTATTTCCAACTTGTAGAAAATAAAAATAAAAACAATTCAATAGTAAGATGGGACATAACACAACAGGCTACATATATAACCGTTTATGTTTTATAAATGACATGATACTTGGCAAACCGTTTGCCAAGAAATAAACTACATACTGTGTGTGATAATAAAATTAGACATTGTCAAGCAACATTGTGTAACTCAGGCCTTACTTGGTGGTAAGTTCATGAGTTAAATGCTGGAATTGTATTTCTTAGGCCTTGTTTGGTTCACGTTCCATCCAAGCGAAGTGAGCTGGTTTCAGAAACAATAAAAGGATTTGTCTACATGTTTTCCACCCGTCCAAATTCCTCCACATAAGCAAAGAATATGCTAATGGTTCATGACAGTTCATTCAGGCTTTGATCCCAGGTAAAAACAAATCTTTTCAACATATCAGCAGACTCGGATTTTTAAAAATGACGAAGACTCTCTTTTTAAATACAGTTAAGTTAAAGATCTAACTTGAACAAATCACAGGCACGTACAGTACGTATGCCTTCACAGGATGTCTTATGAATATAAGATACTGGCTATAGAGTGTTTGCATTTGATCTGCAATGATGCTTTCTCTCTTTTTCTCTCTCTGTCTCGGCTGTACTTCAGGTGTTTCAGTGTGTCGTCTTCTTGGGGCCTTTGCCAAATTTAGCATCCAATCCAAGACCTAAAGTGAGAAAAACCGAAGATTTGATTAAGGAACAGACATTATTTTACACTCTGGATTTCTAAAAATCAATAAAAAACATTAAAAATAGGAACTTTCTGTTATCTTTTCCAACTATTTCAAAATAAAACTGACTGACTCCTCTTTAATTATACTTGATGCATTATTTAAATGGTTTGCGTGGGAAGTCTGTGTTTCTTGATTGGACCTAATTTTATGTGATAACAAGCACATACAGTAACTGTCTCAAGCTGCAGTTGTTGATAACTTCAACCATGTTTTTGAAAGCTTTTGCTGCCATTACAATCTGTCAACAATTTCACAGTAATACATTGTATTAATGAGGAAAAATATACTTTTGGAATCACTGACTAAAAAGGTAAAAGGAAACAGGCAACAGAATTAACTCTCACCGAGGAACACAAGGACGGTGCCGAACCACTGCATCGTGCTCATGACGTTACCAAACAGAATAACGGAGCCGAGGATGGTGAAGAACTTCCTCGTGGTGGTTACGATGGAGCAGGTCAGAGGTCCAAAGTATACTACCGTCATAAAGATGAAGGTCTGATAAAAGAGATAATAATAATAATAATAATAATGATTAGGTAATGTGATCTGGACACAAGCTGTCAGAGAGTTTGCTTCATTCCAAAACTTGTATTTCTTCCAACAGTGCAACGCAACATTACCCATCGTCTCATACAAGTACAACGACCACATCCATTCACCCACCTGGCCTAAAGCGCTGGTCAGTCCAAACAGAAGAATATCGTAATAGATGCCCGGGTGGCGTTCAGTAAAACTCAGGAACTCCCAGATTTCCCCGGTCCACAACACCGCTGAGAAAAAAGAAAACAACATTTAGTGTCATTTCATAAACACAACAAAGTAACTGATCATAATTAGAGCTGCAATGATTAGTTGACAGAATATTAATAGTAGATTATTTTGATAAATACTCGTTTTGAGTGATTTTTTTTAAAGAAAAAATGTCAAAATTCTCTGATTTTAGCTTCTCAAATGTCATTTTTTTCTGGTTTATTTTGTCGTCTATGACAGCAAACTAAATATCTTTGATATTTGGACTGTTGGTCGGGACAAAACAAGACATTTGAGGACGTCATCTTGGGCTTTTTGGAAAGCAGTGATCGACATTTTTCACCATTTTCTGACATTTTATAGATGAAACAACTAATTGAGTGGTTGAGAAAATAATCAACAGATTAATCAATGGTGAAAATAATCTTAGTTGCAGCCTTAATCATAACATCTGATGTGAAAATCCAGATCATAGAGTTCATAGTGTGGGGGTAGAGCGACACCAAGTGGTGTAACACAGCAACAACAGTGAGATGCAGGCTGGGTTTGGGGGTGTCTGGGATTCGTGGGAGTGAAGGTGTAAGAATACCTTCGCATCCTGGGATTAAAAACACTTCAAAGCTAAAAGCAAAATTTCTAATTAAGGCAGCAGGAGTTTATCTGTGACTGTGAAGATTTAACAAAACTGAAGACATCTGACGGCATTTTAAAGCTGCCTGGAACTAACACTTACTAAAAACATATATAGAAATTTGGAATATGAAACTGGGAGCCAGATGTGCAGGAGAAATGGAAATATACTGAGATTACAGGCAGCACCAATTAGTTTGTTACAAGAGTGATAACAGTCTCTCACTTCTCACACTGGCTTTGACCTTTCAGTCTTTATCTTACAGCCCGTTGGTGCTTAACCTTAGAAAGCCTCCTTGTTATACTGCTTTTGTTTTATGTACCTTACTCTAGAGCATATTATAGCAACCTCCTCACAGAACTCAAGGCTTTGCGGTGCAGTATTCCTTATCTACAAAAGATAACACTGAACACTTTGCCTTGACTGAATTAATGAGTTTTTGGCTCCTGAGAGAACAGCGTTCACCTTTTTCTTCTCTGACACAGTTTGCATTGGTTTTGTCGCCATTAACTGCTGCATCACAGGAGCCTTTTTTCCCACCGAGGTTCCCCTTAAGAATTGAATATTAGCACTGACATATTATTATGTGAATATGACAATGTTAGCATTCAGCTGTCAATACTGAAAACACCTTAAAATGATGATAACATGTAACTACGCTGTATTTGTGAATAAATGGTTGATTGGACCAGCAGGGTAACAAAACACCTTGATGTTGACATTCAGTTGAGATCATTTTGGACTTTTTCAGACTTTTCAAAGAGTCACAGATATGCAACTGTAAATCAGATGGTTCAAAGTGCTTGTGCAAAACTGCAGAACACTCAAGCATCCTGTATAATGTAACTTTGGTGAACATGTCAACACAATAGATGACATTGACAAAAACAGGAAATTATGCGCCACAGATGCCAGAATATACAAACTACAAAACTACATTTGTTTAATGCAAAAACATTTTGCACTTTTTTTTTTTACAACAGCAGTCATAATCTGTTGTATGTTTATTATATAACTTGTCTTCTTCCTCGTGGTTATGAATGAACAGACGTGACTTGTGACAGGTGTGTGTGAAAGAGCGTATATGCCAACAGGTGTGTACACAACAGCAAGAGGTGGTTGGTCAGTTGGCTGATGGCTCCCACAGGGTTATGGGATTTATTGAGATTTGGTTTATTTGATTTTATTATTTTTATTACCTTCCTAGTTATGTTTGTTTTATTGTGTTAGCGTTTGCCTGCACTGGAGCCAAATCTTAGCTCTTTTAAAAAACAAACAAACATGTAAATAAATATGAAGCAAATTCCCAGACTAGTTAAAAAAAGCTGGCGTACACTACCTAGCAGCAAAATACAATAACTACACCCTATTCCAATGTTATCCATGGCTTCTGGGAATTTTTGGGTCTCCCCTCATAAACATGAGTTGTTAAAATCTGTTTCTGTGGCTTCTTGAGACTTAAGATGGATCCTTTTTATGCTGCATCTCACTCATCCCTAGAAAAGGCTTAACAACTGGTTTCTAGTTGATAATTTTTCATCCAAGTTCATATAGAAGTTAATTTAAATGGTACAAAAAGCCTTGATTAATCAATTTGCAATGTTCAGAGAGAAAGGTTCTGCAACAGGATGTTCAGTGCACCAGTGTGCCAGATTCATTCAGCTGTATTTTGGCAGCGCTGAACCACACCAAGGTGATTCTGCTCATTAGTTTCTCCTCCGTCGCTGCAGTCGTGTCAATCACCGATGTGCCCTGATGTAGTTTCGGTTGGAACGAAACCCTCCGTGCTCCTGGGACTCCGTGGCTCATATTCTGTTAGATGAGAGTTTGGCAGCTGACTCACCTAGTCCCAGCACCAGAGTGGACCACATGTTGATGTTCAGCATCATGTGGTTGGCGCCCGTCTGGAAACGAGCCCTCATGTGGTCCTGGGCTACACCAGTCAAACCGTCCAATGTCAAAGAGACCAGCTGTGACGCGGCGAAACACATCACCAAGCCGTGAGACAAATGTCACGGGAGACGCAGATGGAAATATTACAATGAATGGGATACAGGTGAAATTAAAGGAATATAAAGCTATAAACACTCACCAACAGAATCTCTCCAAACCCGAAAACGTGGTCGTCTGCGACACCTGAGCTCTTGTTGGGTTTATACAGGAACAGAGCAACACCGCTCACAATCAGCAGCACACACAAGTACTTAGCCATCGGGTACTTCTTCCTCAGTATCGTCACACCGAGAATCATCACTGAAACAACACGATAACATGATGGATCACTGAATACCAGAGTGAAATATCTACGGTGAGTTAATCTCACAGGCCTTTATCCCTGAGAGTGGAACATATGGATGGTGAACGAGTGTGTGTGTAACAGCAGATAACCAGATGAGACATAACCCTCATATACAGTCAGACCTGCCACGTATGCTTACTGTCTGTGTCCTTGATCAGTTCAGAAAGATATCAGCATCTCTCTCTTATACATATACACACGGGTAATTTTACTATGTACATTTGCACATTACATTATCAGACACGGATGCACAGCTGAGGCCTGAAACTTTCACTAATAACTGAAACAAAGACAGGAAGTGACAAGTGTATAAATGTACATTTCCCCTTTTTCAACAAGATCAACCATAACCTTAGACGTCTGTTTAGTGGCATAGATGCAGCCGTTAATGCTCGACTGATTTGTTGTACTTAATATTTGCAGTGAGTGTGTTTAGGAGTGTATCTCACTCCACCTGATCATTACTTGAGTCTCATTCACTAACTAAATGCTCTTTTAGATTTTTTAGCATACAAAGGGGGACCGAAAAGTTCCTGAAACTAAGAGAGAAAAACTGTCCTTCTACATCTTAATTAGTACCTTTCTAATCCCCTTTAAAGTACTCTCCTTGAGATGAGATACACTTGTCCCAGCTCTTCTCCCTCTATTGTCTCTGTGTCCAAAGCCTCCTGCGATTCTTCCTGGATTTCTTCCACGGAGGCGAATCTTCTCCCGTTCAGTCCCAATATTCTGTAGGCGTACGCTACCTAGCGGCAACTACACTCTACTCCAGCGCTAGCAATGGCTTCCAGGAAGTTATGGGTCCCCTCTTGAATAGTATATAACCACAGATATTCAGGCATAGCGTTGCTGGATACAACAAATGCCTCACCATTACATGTCACCAGCTACTCTGCTAAGAAAAGTCATTTTAACTGTGATATTCTTTCTTTTATAAAAACATATTATGTGTGTGATATGCAGGTGATATGTGGGCAGAAGTGATATTGTTAAATTTACCTGGTATGGGCTTGCAGGATTTCCCCAACACCTGCAAAAAGGCAAAAGGTTGCTTTAGGACATAACAGCAGCAACACTGTTCAAACAATGCAGACTCACAATCAGACTTATACCAACTGACTTTGTATGTTAAAAAAAAAAAAAACAGCAGTAGACTCACCTGTGTTGGGTAGTTCACATACTGAAGGGCAGAGTTACTGGACACCATGGCTCCGAGATAAGAGAGGGAACACAGCCCATAGAGCCAGCTCTGGGTGCGATCCTGCTTAGAGCCTTCGAAAAACTGGATCACTGATGATAAAAAAAGGGAAGATTTATTTTCTTAGAGTTAATCAACAAGCTATTATATGATAAATCAAACACTTTAAGAGCAAAACATTTTTACCAGATTACCAGTTTGAGGCTTATAAGTTAACAGACTAGTGTCAAAATCTTAATTGTGACAGATTCACAGTTTCCGAACATGTGTAACAGACTCACAGAGTTTAGCAAACAGAGAGTTGATGATACACTGGATGAAGACCAGCGTCCGGGCGAACCTGAACTTCTCCTTCTTCTCTCCCTGACCGTAATCGCCTCGAGTGCTGGAAAACAAAAACAGGAAACAGCAGCGTGTTGAATAGAGTTCATCATGGACACCAGCGTTCCTGCTACAAAGAGGAGTATTGAGGGTAAAGAGCGGAGTGTTTTCATGAGTCTCCAAGCTGTGAAAAGGTCCTTCAGTAAGAAAAAGGCCGTAATGCATTAAATTACAACTGACAGGGTGGTGGGGGTGACATTTTGTTAGGTAACTCATAATTTTTGATACAATCTTGTTTGCTTGCTGGTGACAAGAGGAAACTGTGGTCAAGAACTCATCGTAAACAGTAGTGGGAGTATTTTTGAAGTAATGGAAGTCAGTCAGTCAGGTTTGTTAGAAGGCTGTGCCGGGTTTCGAGTCATCTCTCTGAAACCAGATACGATCCCTGCTCCCTTTTGGGACTTCAAACAACATACCATCTGTGTCAAGCCTCAGTATGTGAAATGCAATATAGACCGAGCCCCCATTTACTCTTTCTAGAGAGTCACGAATAAGTATTAAGACTTGATACTTAACTTAGAATCCTTACTCTCTCTCTTATCATGTTTAAAAATATGTTTAAATCAGTTTTTACAGAACAGCGTTATTGCTTTTAACTAGTGTCAGATCTCAATTAGCATGTGATGACCCGCTGGTGTCATATTTGTTCTGCCATTTGATTCACCTGCCTGTTTACTTTTGCAGGTGATCATTAGCTCAAGTTATTTAAGTCCTGACTCGCTGCCACTCTCTCGCTGGTTTGGTTCAGTTACGCTGTTTTAGTTTATCCACACACACATCTTCCACTCATGCACATCAAATACCACTGACTCTACTGATTTCCACACTCCGTATTGTGAATATTTAGTCTGATTTGGTTAATAAACTTATTTTCTGTTAAAACTAAGCATGGTGTGTCTCCTGTTATGTTGTGGCCGAAGAGCCGGGTCATAAAGTAGCAGCACACTGATCTTGCTTTAGCGACAGGAAAGACTGATGTATAAAAGAGTTCTTCAGCCTGTTTAAATTAAAGGACTCTAAATCAGTGGGTGTCAAAGTGGGGTCTGGGGACCCCTAGGGGCCCTTGAGGGGGATCCATGGTGTCCACAGCAAAAAAGAGAATATTTCTTTTCACTGTAATTTGATCCATAAGTAACTCAATGACAGAACGTATGATTGTTTTAGTCATGGGTCTGGATAATAAAACATCTAAAAAGGCATTACAGATGGGGGACTCTGGGACAAAAACCTTATCAAATGGGGGTCTGTGGTCTAATTTGTGTCAAGTTTAGGGATCCTTGATGTGAAAAAGTTGGAGAACCATAGCTATAAATCGCCTGTTAGAGGGCATTTTAAAAACAGACCTACAGTGGAGTCCAAAAGTCTGAGACCAGTTTCCCCTTTTCACTTTAATGTGTCATTCACTTGAATGGGAAAGTGGTCTCAGACTTTTGGACTCTACTGTATCTAAATATGAAAGTTGACGCATGCATTAATCTGACTATGAATAATAATGAAGGAAGCAGAGGCGACCGACTAGAGTTTATATGCACCAATGCACTCAACTCCCTCATTAAGAGACTGTCCCACCAGACTCCATTGAAAATACTGACAATTTAACGTCAATGTCGCCTTTCATATCGCTGTAAGTAACTTTGTATATCTGGCACAGGTTTGCATGATGAAAGGTTTGAACACACCTGGCACATTATGTACCTTGTGGTGCATTATCTGCATTTATGTCAAATTAAATTATCCTTACGAGTGCCGAGCTGCAAGCCGACATTAAAAATTGACGTTTTTTCAATTGAGTTTGGCGCAGGCGGCGGATCTTGTCACTAAAAGTCACTTACATGGTTTCTTGAAGGATTCCATAGTAGAAATAACAGATGAAGACTCCGAAGAAACACACGATGAAGCGTATCCGCGTGTTGTCCCACAGCGAGGCGGGCTTCCCCGCTCCCTTTCCCGCAGCCATGCCGTCCTCCACCAGCCCGGGTATGGTGACCGACACCGCCGCGCTCCCGGTGCTCCTCACACCGACGTCCCGCTCCACTATAGCCGCAGACACGAGCCCGGAAATGGTGCTCGCGTTTACTATAAATAACCTCCTTTATGCACAATAAGCTGTTATTTCCTTTAAGCACAATAGCTTGTATTTCTTAAAGCTTGCTCAACGGTGCATTGAGTTGTCTGACAGTCTATGGTGTCATGTATTTATTGTGTTCATTTTTAGATAATTTAATATGATGTCCGTCTTAAAATGTCCTCCGGGTCATGAAAAAGCATCCCTGCTTTCTCACCTGGGAAAGATGTGAGTACAGTTACTGTTTTCATAGAGTAATTAAAAGCTATATTTAGGGAGAAAAGAGGTGGCGTCAGGAAATTTGGTTTTGTGAAAGGACCTCTGGGTTGTTTACAGCCGCCTGAACCTTTAGAAATATTTTAATAAATTAAATCTGGAACATAAAAGCATGATGTTATATTCAGTGTAACCGCGTCGATCCAGATGAATTATCCCTAATTGTATCTTCCCTCTATTAGCAATTATGCATAAACTGTATAAAAGAAGCAAGTATGCAGTTTTAAAGGCAGCTATTAAAAATGTGAGGTCCTTCCTCAAAAATGTCGCGTGCCTTTTTGTCGTCTTAGGATGTGGATTAAATTGATTGGTCCATGTAAGGCAATTAAGACCCACTCACGGCCAATCACAAAGCAGATTCAGGTGGAACGAGGCGGTTCTTATATTTAAAAACAGCAAATCCACGTGTCAAAGGCAGACACATCAACAACAAGGCGAACCACAGGAATGACAACTATGAAAGGGGGTGGATAAACAAAAAAAACATAAAATAAATATAACAGAATACAGTAAAGTAAAGACATTAAAACAATACACTCATCGACAGCGTTTGCAGCCTTCTTGCTAGTGCAAGATTTAATGTTTTTTTTTGTTGGCAAACTTAGCTAAGATAATGATAAGATTGATGATTTTAACTTGTTTTTCATTCTGTTGTAACTTAAAAACCCAAACTGTTTATGCAAGAAAGCAAACTCAGCCATAAATGTGACATTAATGAACTTAGAAACCTCTTGCTGCAGTCTTTTAGTATCAGTTTTATTTATTTTATGCATTTTTTGTTTTGTTTTAATGTCTTTCTATTTCTTATGTGTTGTTTGTGAACCCTCCTGTACCTCATATTCATTCATGTACTCAATAAAGCGGGAAATGTCAGGATTGATAAAGACAAGTTCAATCTGATCAATTTAATCATACTTACAGCTGAATTTCATACCCATAAGTGTAAATACTCCAACAATAAATCCTCTTTCCTGCTCTGGTTATTGAAATTAAAAACTACATCTCCTTTATTTCAAATAATGAGAATAGAAAAGCTGTCAAAACTTATTTAATTGTGCTTTTTTGTTAAACTCAGTGTACTTTACCTCCTGGCTGTATTTCTTTTGTTTGTTTAATGTAAATGATATTGTTTTTTATGACCTTATACTGTCTTGTGTTGCACGTTTCTTTGTGCTTGAGATGTACGTTTTAATAAACACTCAATAAAGAAGAAAAACATTTAGTATCATATCAAATAAAAATCAATTTTCCCAAAAGCCTTTAAATTGCTTGTTTTGTCCATCCACCTGTCCAAAAAATATCAAAGATATTTAGTTTACTATCATATAAGACAAAGAAAAGAAATAAATCCAAGACATTTTAAGAAGCTGGAAGCAGCAAATATTTGCATTTTTGTTTTTTAAAAAATTGCCCAAACAGTTAATTGATTATCAAAATCTTTGCAGATAAATTTCAATCAGCTGTTGTTTCAGCTCTAACGTATCTGAACACCCAGAACATTTGGGATTTTATTTTCTTCACAATAGCAATGACACACTTAACATTTTAAAATGTAAACTAAAAAAAAGAAAAGGGTGCATAATCACGTCTGACAAAACAGAGCTGACAAACATTACCAAATAGTTCATTAGCATGTTCTTATGCTATGATATTTTTACTGTTGGTCATATTTTTTTTTATTCCACAGGATCACGTCGACAAAGACTGTTTGATCCGTATGAACTCCAGCAGAGAGAAATCAACTTCTGCCAGATGAAAGTTAACACTGAAACATTAACACTTAGTTGTGATTGGAGCCACAAACAGACTCAGATTGAACACAAATTCAGTTTGACTCGCTCAAAACTCTTAAGTGTGGACAAAATCGCAAAAGTTTGGTTAGAAAAAAAAAAGCCCAACGTAGGCAAGTAAAGCTAATAAAACATCATTTCCTGCTTATAACATTAAAGCACCAAAGTCTAAACAGAAAGATGGGCAGTATCACAAGCCTCCTCGCTCTTTACAAAGATACAAAAATATATATCTTCCTAGAAATACATCTGTAGAAAAGTAGCCCACCATAAACTAGAGGCCTAGTGAGAAAAATATTCTTCCTCAACCAACAGATTATGAAATTTTAGTAACAAACCCATCAAGTAATTCTCTCAAACTGAGCTGAAAGTTCATCTAAACTCACGCAATGCTTCACTAGGATATTAATCAATTGTAAAGGATAGTGAGAAAGTAATACTCGTGTGTTCTAAGTGCTCCGGCTTTCTGACTGAAAATTCACTTATTTTCACATTAAAAGTGAAAACATCCCTAGCAGATGGCAGTCTTTGTCCAAACAGCTGATACACGAGTAAAACAATATTCATAGAACAATGTCAAGACCTCAGTCATCCTACTGGGACAGTTTAAGTGCTGATGAAGTCAATATCAGCTGAATCCAAGAGTCCTGCAGGTAGAAATAATCAGTAAAAGCAGCCAGATTTTTAGTCCAAAGTCAGTCTAAAATATGACGGCGACAACTGTTTACAGTCACAAAGTTCGTTCTTTTGATCACAGTGATCGTGGCGCGTTACAGCAGTGATGACCCAGGTGACCGCAGGTATCCGTTGGCACCCTGCGTACAAAAACAAATCCAGTTTCTCCAGGTATAAAGGACTCCCCCGGGCAGTGCGGCGTGTCCCTGAGAGAGGTTCTGCTCAGATGTCCATCTACTGCATGCCCAGGTGCCTGGTAGGAGAGGCTTGACCCGGGCAGCCGGTGACGGGAGAGACCGACAGGCCTCGGAAGAGGAGGTCCATGGAGGGCAGGAGGGGCTTCAGGAGACTGACGGGGCAGAAAGCGGAGCCTCCGTGGGGGGTAAAGTTGACTTTATTGGGGTCGGGGCAGGACGGCTGGAGGAGAGGCTCATCCTGACAGGCAGACCTGGAGGTAAAGGAGATGCGGGGAGTAATGAGGTCGTTAATATGCGTCAAACAAAGCTTGTCGGATCAGTCAAACAGCGTCTGAAGCCCTCTCCCCGACATCTTTCCAAAGTTTGACTTATAGAGGCTGCGTCTGATCATTTCTGTAACTTTTGGAAACCAACAAGCTGAGAAATCGAGCAGGATTTCATCTTCTCTCTCGCCCCACTTACACCAGGTATAAAAAACGTGACCTGTATCTGGACAAGACCTCCCTCTACCTGGGATGGACCACGTCTATTGACAAGTCTAAGCTAACTAATTTGTATATTGACATCCGATCACACAACTGAGATCACAAGAACGCATTTTAAAACCAGTTTTAAATGCACAGACCCATGAATCGGATGTCATTATACAGATGATGTGTCCAGATGCAGTTCATATGTTAAGCAGAAATATGGCCTTAAGCTCCCTTTTATACAATTCTTCACATATTTTCAATTTTTGAGACTTTCCGTGTACACTGTCCATTTGTACAATTCATTGTTATGGCAGCAGGCTTTTCACTCTTCTTAATGTGTGACCATTTGAAACAGCTATAAACACTTCTGCCTCTAGATGTAGTTGTACCACAATTTATATGAACAACTTAGTTTCAGGCATACACAGGCCTTAAACGGCATATCCTGGATAATGATTTGGATCATTAAGGGCCCTGAAAGCTGCAGTTTAGCCTGTTATGACATCGTAATTTAAATCACGATATGTACCCGTGCTGGAAAAAACTTATGTGAGGACCTCTCATAGCAAAAGCAGAGGTCAATCCAGGATCTTATTTTGGCCTTGGTTATATGAATTATGCATAGTCTAAAAAGTGTTGACTCACATCGCTTCCTCGCATACTCTAACTCGCTCGCAGCCTTCTGGCGGCTCGCGCTGGAAGGTTTTGTTGGGACGAGGAGAGGTGGAGCAGGGCTGCAGCAGAGGAGGATCCAGTGCAAATGAAGGAAACAGCGTCGACGGAGAAGGACACAGGATCTCACAGTCCTCAGGTTCTGCACACACGGGGGAGAAATATCCAAACTTTTACTAACAATACCACAAAAATCAACGTACAGTTTAAGAGGAAAGCATAAAAACGATAAATCTAGCTAACCTGGCTCTCCCATGGGACAGGGAGACTGTGACGGAGACAGAAGAGATGGGTTCAAGGGACAAGGGGAATTTGAAGGCGACAGAAGTGATGGATCTAGAGGACAGGGCGACTGAGACGGAGAGAGGAGGGAAGGATCCAGAGGCCCCGGGGAGGGCTCACTCTGAGAGCCACTGCTGCATCTCTGGGCAGGGACAGGAGCCCTGTGGCCATCTGGTATATCCAAAATCTGAGTGAAAAGTGAAGAGGTCAGGGAAGCCAAAGAAACAAGAGAGTGCAGAGTGTATGCTTAGATGCTTAGAGTTCCAGGAGGTATAACGGGGTTTACTACAAAAAGTCTTGAACAGACAACAGCCAGTTATGTGGCTTTTTCATTCAATTTTCAAGCTTTTTTCTGAGATAAAATTGTGATTATTTTGTTATTATGAGAAAACTAAATCTGATCAATTATAAACCTTTTTCAGCCTGACATATAGTACAATATATCACAGTAAGGACTGAAAAACACATGGAATTGGTATGAAAATTGTCTATTTTAAGGGAAAACGCAATTATTCATACACATATATTAAAATTTTCCGTTCTGTTTCTTTACTAATCTTTGATATTTGCCTCTGCCTCACTGGTTGGAAGCATATCTCAGCGGGACTTTTACCTCATGCTGATCGTCGGTTTTTTCGGACACAAACACTTCTTCCAGCTCCAAGTTGAGGCCTTCGACGCTACGTCGCAGCCGCGGGGCGAGTCTGTTCAGTGGCATGAGCGGCATTGTCTGCAGGAAAAAAACAAGTAAATAACAGGCGAATGCAGGAAAGAGTCTGCGCTTGATTATGTACTTGTGTTACTAAAAACTTGTGCAAAATTATAGTGGATTCTTGGCTGTGTTTGAATTGTACAGTACGATATGCTGCTTTCAAACTGTCTCTCTGTGACAAGCACGGCAGTAACACAGGAGCCGTGACGACAGCCGTTCCTAAGAAAAGCACCAGTGTTTTTTATATCCCGGTTACTAAGTTCCTCCTAGTCTGCCTGTGGAAGCCATTTTGGCACCGCTAGTATTCATGAAAACTTGTGTCCTCGCCTCACCCCGCCGAGGGGGGGAAAAAAGAGATTCGAGCTACCTGAGTGATGCCTGCTGCATGACCCGCTGGCAGGGGTTGGTGGGGGAGCTCGTACCCTGCAGAGGGGGGCGCGTGGCGGGACCGCTTCTGCAGCTGTTGCCTCAGCTTGGCCACCTGAGGGCAGAGCGGAGAGAAATAAATGACTCGGGAATCACTACAACTCATTCTGAAAAGGGAGAGGTTACTCGTTTTTCCCCTCAGGAGCGGTTAATGTTACATCTTTTCACTGGGAGGATGAATAGCGACTGCTGAAAGAGTAAAGGGTGTGTGTGTGTCTGACTGAGCTGAGTCTAACAGAGAGAAGAACCGATGAATGAGACGCTTTAGTGATGATATACTGAGATACTCGCCTCCCTCAGGTGCTCTGCGCTGCCCCACGACGCCGAGCGCTTGTGTCCACCCATACTTCTCCTTCCCCGGGTCTCCTCTGCCCAGGAACTTGGAGTCTTTTAAAAAAGAATAAATAAAAGATTATTGCAGTGTTGTAAATATAAAGAGTTCTTTTGGGGGTTTGGGTTAGAAAATGCCCTTTTTTTTTTTTTTGGCTATAATTCTGTCCGTCAGCAGGGTTGACCTTTTGGAGGCCTGATACAGAGTAAAGCCATTTTCTGTTATAAACCCAGTGAACTCCAATCAACAAAGTGTACCACACACACAAGTGGAGCCCCACACAGCTGTCTTGCACACCTGCCCCACAACAGCTGTACAGAGGAAAGGCAACGAGAGAAAAACCACTCTTGAGCTGCAAAACAAGTCCCCGCTTCCTCACACACACATAAGAAAACATCCAAAACCACATCATTGTAAAGACTATAAATACAGCTCGACAATACACCTCAGTGCACTTACACCGACATACTGTAACCCTGTTGTTCACAAAGTCACGTACTGTAAAGGAAAAACAACAACGCAATGTCTCCTTCTGTCAGTCACAACTTCCTACTCTCATTTGTACCGTTTTCTTCACGCTGACTCTTGATCTTCTAGCAGCAGGGGCCTGGTTGACCGCCGCCGGCTGTTTGTTGGGCGCAGACGACGACTGGCAGTTCATCATCATCATCATCAGGTGAATCCCAGGTTGAGTTGACCCATAAGTTTAGACACTCGCAGTACTGGTGCCTCTATGCTCCGAGTCAAACAGTCTGATCCACTCAGCGGTGTTCATGCCATTCATAGGCCAGGCTCAGCTAGCGTTACACTGTCTTTTAGCTCTCGGTCCCTGTGGCACAGTTACATCATGGCTTTCTGACCCCCCGAAAAACAACCGGTGTTTAGGGTGTCAGCTTCACAACCCTCAGAGAAATCTTCCTGAGCTCCGAACTGCCAGCAGGAAAACACAGACACCATCTTCTGTCCTGTCCAGCAGATTCATAGTCGATCGCCTGGCTAAATAAGTCACAACGCGGCATGAGTCAGTCATATAGTGACATTGGTGTAGAGTTACAGCTGCCATCCACCCCCCGCCACCCCCCATCATCATCCAACACCAACAACCCCACCCTCCCCAATACATGAAGAGGGGGATCATGGGACTCAAACCTATAAAAAGACTCAAAGGTAGCAAAGTATTTCGTCTGGCGTGGCTCATGTTTCCAACATGGACAGCTCGTCAACATGTACTTAATTCCTGCTTGAAATATAAACAGAAATCAAGCTGCAACTAATTAATCTGTTGGTTATAATTTTTGATTAATTGATCAATTTGTCAGTCTATAAAATTATGAAAATTGCTCAACCCGATTTTCCAGAATCAGACGTGATAACATCTTTAAATTGCTTGTTTGAAACCCAACAATATTCAACTAATAATTATAACAAATAATTAAATAATTAACTAATTTGAGAAGCTGGAAGCACAGAAGATTTAGCATTCTTGCTTGATAATTTCCTTGAACGTTTGCTTGACTATCACTATTGGTGGCGAATATGTTCTGTTGCATAACTGATTGAATCTACTGGCCCTGAAATAAATATGACCTCATAAATGTTTTATTTACACTGTCATAGCGTGTGTTGTTTTTGGATTGCATAGTATTTTAAGTTTGTCATAATTAGCAGGTTTACTACATTTATAATCATATAATTATGTGAACAATTTATTAGACATTTTGCCATTCTTTTCATTTTAAACTCTTTGGAATATATTTATATATTTATACTGTAGATTCCTATTTTATATTATTTATGATGACTTGTATTCTCTCTTAACTTGTATATTTTGGTTGTTATGCACCACAACATCAGGTCAAACTCCTTGTATGTGCAAATCTACTTTACTTCCGATCATTTGAAAGTATACAGTAGTACATACAGTATAAAGTTGTGTCTTTTTGTTTTGTATATGTGTTACCATAAGATGCATGTTATACATTTTTGATGAACATGTTTGATAAACAGCTGAGTATTGCAATTTTGTAACGTTGGACGCACCAAATGTTTGGCTTGACGTGGAAATAAAAACTAATTTACCGACTAACTCTAATCTATTAATAATAGAGTCTTGAGAAATAAAGAGTGAAATGACAGCAAACAATCAGTTATATCATCTGAGGTAATTCAGAGGAACGATGGCAGGAGGAGGTGCTGGGTTGGGCTGGATGTGTGTGTGGTTGAGGAGAGTGCTGGGGGGATGGGGTGTCTGTATAATGAGGTCAGGAGGGGTCTGTTCCTCACAATGGAGGCAAAGGGGGTTCGTTCGGGTTTAAACTGTGTCAGGAGCGAAGACGAAGCTTGCGGAGCTTGGTGATGTTCGTCAAGGGCTTTGTGCACTAGTTAGGAGCAGATATACAGTCGAAGGGGGTGGGGGGGGGGGCACGGGAAGAACGGCAGAGTTTGAGAAGAACAAAAACGTCTATTTCCAGTTGGCTGCCTTCCACCCGCAGCGTCGAACTGGAACCACCAGACACCTGCAGAGCCAACATCAGATATCTTGTCCTCTATAGAAATCCTCAACATACACAAGAAGTGGAACAAAGAAACTATTGGTTTCCACAGAGCAGGCTAACCTGTTTGCTGTTTTTTCTTTCTGCAACATGAAGCAACAGGTTTTATGGAAAATATGTTCTTATACTGGTGTAACACACCAGCATTCATCATTCATTTGATTACAGTAATTACACCAAAGCATCACAACTAATTTGACAGTGTCATGATATACTGATATTCACCTGTGTGGCTTTGTCATTGACACATGTAACGGCCGTGCTGTCGGCTTCCTTGGGCCACTGTCCCTGCAGGTAGGGTCCAACGATGGCGTCCAAGGACAGGGTTCGGCGAATGGTGGGTTTGGGCGGGCGAGCCGTGGTCCTGTCGGCTTTCGGGAGCAGAGATGAAACACATCATCGAGTCAGTGAGAATGTCTGGGTTGTGTAAGCCTGCGCTCAGTACATGTCAAAACGATTTCTGTCTTGCAGAAGTGATTAAAACGTGTGCTTGTGTGATCATGTTTAACTTCAAACTGAATAAAGATGTGTAAAAAAAAAAAAAAAAAACTCTTTAAGAGACTAAACAGTATTTTAACACCACTGGTAGTTGTTCACAAAATTGCTCCCAGGCTTCCTCCCCACCAATAAGCAAGCAGTGTGTGTTTGAGTGTGTGTGTGTGTGTGTGTGTGTGTGTGTGTGTGTGTGCATGTTGGCAGCTCTTTGTAATCTCTGGCAGGTGTGGACCATGCCTTTGACCTGGAGCAAAGCCATCGAACTACACAACACTGGCAACAGTTGCCACAGGCTACTTGTGTATCTACCACCAACCCCCCGAAAAAAACACACACTGTAATGTTGTCATCAGCCAAGGTTGCGGGGCAGACAGGATGTATAAATAAACGCAGCTACATGCAGATGTGATACAGTTAAACACATTAAAAGAACAACAAGTAACACAAGGAGGCCTTCAAAGCTGCTGCTGCTGCTGCTGCTGTGTTAGCGTGAAGCATGCAGCAGAGATCCCGCAGGTCAGAGTGCAAAGGGGCGACCGAGTGTCCAAATAACATTATGAGAACAGTGTTATGTTTCAGGGTTCGCAGCCTGCCTTCAATGTTGACTTAACATTCTCATAGCATGTTGTAATTGTACCTTTTAGAGCACAAATCAAGTAAAAAAAAAAAAAAGTTGGATAGTATGGCCTTTTCCTTTCATTAATCTCCATGATGGTTATCAAATTAAGCCTCGCTGTTTAAGATATTATTCAGTTTATGAAACAGCTTTTCTACTTTTAGCATATTTAGAGTGCTGTGAGTTGTAAATTAGGAACTTCTTTACCGACAAATGTTAAAATGTAAGAACTTATTCATTCAAAAGTGGCTTCAAGAGTACACGAGACACACAAGAGTAGCAAGACAGGGCACAACATTAGCACCAGCTGCCAGCCAAAGCTGGTAAAATATGCAAGTGGCTGATAAATTTTCTTCACTCACCAGCCAAAAAACACAATGACAATCTATTGAGTGGCAAAATTTGAACATTCGCTAGCCATTTGGTTGGTGGACAAATAACTTAATTTTGCACCCTCATAGCAACTGATAATATATGCTCAGTTCAATTTTGTTGCAATAAAATTCTCTTTATATTTAGATCCTAAACACACACACACAGAAACAGGCAGATAATGATTATATTATTAATAAAGAGACACTAAACAAACTTGTGAGTTCTGGCTCATGCACATGCACGTGAAGGCATATTAAATTCCCCCCCCCCCCCCCCCCCCTCCTCCTCCTCCTCCTCCTCCTCCTCCTCTTCCTCCTCCTGTAGGTCTGTCACAGGCTACTTTCATGGACAAAATTGAGACTAAAGACCAGTTAATTGGGGATGGCTTTGTCCAACTGGGGACAACAGCTGTGTCCTCAATTGGGAAAAAGCTGATTTTTGGGTCAGTGGTTAAGGTTAGGGTTAGACAAGTAGTAGTTATGGTCTCCAGGAAATTAATGTAAGTCTATGTAATGTCCCCAAAACTGACCTATCGTAATGTGTGTGTGTGTGTGTGTGTGTGTGTGTGTGTGTGTGTGTGTGTGTGTGTGTGTGTGTGTTTACCCGTCTTGACCTCTCTGCAGAGGAGAGCTGAGGAGCCCCTCTGGAGCTGGTATGGGATTGTGGCTCTTAGGGGCTGCAGGCTGGGGTTGCTGCACCCCCGAGGCGCCCCTCCACTTCTGCCCGACATCACCCCCCCACCACCACACCAACCCCCTCAACTCCGCTCCCGCAGCCGAGCCCCGCTTATAAAAACACACACTCGGCTTTGCTTTTCTTTCTTCTCCCCGTCGCTTGCAGGAACTCCTCTCTCTCTCTCTCTCTCTCTCTATCTCTCTTTCTTTCTCTGACCGCATTCAGTTCATCCAAAACTCTGATCGGGACCTCTTGTTGGGCACCCAGCTTGAGGTTTCTTTTGTGATGATGCGCATGATTTTTGTTGCCTCACAGCTTTATTTTCGAGTTGAAAAAAAAAATTAAAAAAATTAAAATAAAAGCAGCTGAGTGAAGCTTTTGCAGCTCAACGCATCATCATAACGGATCGCGCATTATCCTTCATCGGTGCAGTATGAGGAGGACAGCGGCTGCAGCGGCTCCTCTCTCTCACACGTTAGTTTCTCTTGTCTGCAAAGTGACAACACAACAGCTCAACCTGTGCAACTATCTCGTGTAGTAGATCATTCCCGAAAAGGAGGGGGGCCGATGCAAAGGCTCCACAGCTTCCTCTGGTTGGTTACTGCAGAATACTACTGAGCACTTATTGGTCTTCACATCCATCTGTCTCCTGGAGGCCAACCCCCCCCCCCAAAAAAACTTCATGTTCCCACCCACTTTGTTGAGATTTTTTTTTTTCTTCCACTATTGTGGGGCATGGCCTTTCCCCTCCTCCTCTGCAAACCCCTTCACGTCCAAACCCCTGGGTCTATTCACAGTGTGTGTGTGTGTATGTGTGGTCTTAAAAGTGTGGTTTGAGGGCCCTTAAAGGTCACTTCAGAGGTTTTAATGGGTCCAGCATTAATATATTTGAGAGAAATTTTCATTAAGGGTGCATCATGTATGTTACAAACCCAGTCTTAAAGGCTTTCATGCAATAAAGTTAACATCTTGAAATAATATTCTGATTAATATCATGTAATTATCTGCACAGAACAGACTTGTTCTTTTATAACATGCATTCACAATTTAACTCATAACACATTAAAATGTGCTGTGCTTTAACTCAGATACACCAAACGTCTCAGTGTAAGTTCAGGGGGTGTTTTTGTACTGTTTACTCTACTTTAAACAGTACATTTAGTGTAGATTTATTAATATTACTGCAAAAATAAACTCATGAATAAAGTATATTTTCATGTGCAATGCAAATGGAGTGCTTTATAGATAATAATGAATGCAACAAACCTCATCTACATTATTCAATTTTTTTGATGTATCTTTTCATACAAGGTGTCCACCTAGTTATATAATAGCTACTAGCTAGAAACAACCACAAATTAAACTGCAGTTATATAGATGTATAGTCTACATTGTGACTGATGGCTTAAAGATCATTTTTATATCAAGTCAAGTGTCTTAACACTGTAATAGCACATGTATATCTTCCCATTAGGGTCTATTAAGGGTCTGTACTGGAGCTGAATCAATCAATCAAGCGATACTCTTAAGTTTCACACAGCAGGTGGCATTAATGTTTCCAACAATACTACAGAGAGCTCGCTGAAGGGCTCCATGGTCACGGTGTCTTCTCTGAATCTTGTGTGAACCGATCACGACTGCAATCGCACATCTGTGCACGTGCACCAGCTTACAGAATCAGGGACAACATCATGTGCAGATGTTTCATAAACTCTGTAACTGCAGACGGATGTATTACCAGGTCATCAGCCTGCAATTTAGGTTACGCAGGCATGTCTACGTGATCAATCTCTATCGAACGTCAGCAGCAGCTACAGCTCAACAGAACCTGAAAGGACTTTTGATTAAAACTCCATACACATCCTGATTCTGTTATTGTTACATTTTTCTCCCATTGTTCTCCGCAGGGAGGTCAGAGATCAGGGTCAGCTTTAAATTGGCAGCAATGTAGGGTGGAGACGGATTACTGAAATGTTAAAGCGTTAATCAGTTGTCCAGATATATGTGGATCTGGCCTTGTTGGCTAGAATAAGATTTATTGCATTGTTATGAATTTGCCATCTCCATTTTTCCTCTCTGAAGACCTGCAGGTCGTTCGTAGGAACTAACAAGTTTTAATGAATTCTGGGTATTCACAAAGATGTCACACCTTATAATATTAAACCACTAGATGGAGCCAGAGCACATGTGTCCTATGTGGCTAGCTTCTCATTTTAACTTCTCCATTAACCTCCTGCTTGGGAAACCATTTTAAAAATCATTGCTTTTGGCCCCCGTCTCTCTGATATACGACAGTGAAATCCACACAAACAGACGCACGTAATGGAAAAAGGCAGTTTATTGCAACACAAAACAAACAAAAATAACCCCATGTGTATGTGTAGAAAGAACATACTGCTGTATCGGATAAAATGAGATAAATGAACAGATGTTTGTAGCTTAAGATTTGATAGAATCAATACAGTAATAATAATAGCTGCACAGACTGACACAGTTTGTGGTGTTTGAAGCATGATTCATATGCCATTTCAGGGGTGACAGACCCCCAGATACCATTCATTCACACTCATAAAACATACTTCTTAGGAGAGTCTGTTTAAAAACCCCATCCTCTACTGTGTATGAGATACTCTTGATCTGCTAAAACGACCATCACATCTCTCTCTTTGCAAGTGACTGCATCCAAAGAGCTGCAAGTGCTGTTTTGGTTACATTTTGACCAAAAAAAAAGAATAAAATAAAACGCAAAAACGCGAGGTCGCACGAATACACAGAGTAATGACATTCAAATAAGGAGCAAGATGGGGAAAACGTTTTATAAGGAGATGCTTTGGGAAAAGGTCTGACAGGAGGATTCGCTGCATGATCTTGAATGAGGGGATTCACAGATAGTACAAAATGGGTGGTGGGAGAGTGTGAGCGAAGAGTCGAGCAGGTAAGGTGAGGAGAAGGCATGGATCCCCTTCGGCTTCGTAATGATTTCACTCTCACACGTACAAAAATCCAGAGACGGCGTCATGACTTTCCGGGTTGTTGATGGTGGTGGTGGGTGCGGGGGGGGGGGGGATTTGGTGGGCTTGGTCAACGCAGCATCACCAGGCAGACAGGCTGGGGGTTAAATCTCAGTTGTTGTTGTTGTTGTAGTTGTTGGTCTGGGGCTCCTAGCTGGGAGAGAGCGCAGGGCTGGGTTCAGTGCTGATGTTGACCAAACACTCGCTGGATTTGAGGCTGGCCAGGGACTTGGAGCTCGGTAAGGAAGCCAGAGAGCCGCAAAGACCCAGCATGGAGGGGGTGTTGTCTTTCCCTACAGGGACAAAACACAGAACAACAACAATAAAACTCTGATCATGCATAGTTTAAGCTGCCCACATGAAGCACCATAAACAGGCATCAAGCCTGCCTTTGTTGAGTATGTATGTACATATGCATGGGTGGCTGCCTCTGAAAGACTTTTATATAGTGCTAGGACTAATTCTGTACTATATAAATTTTAAATACTGCAGTAAATATGTTGGGATGCTCACAGTAGTGGTGAAGAAATCGCTTTACCTGCTGAAGTCCAGGCAGCGTCTCCGTTCTGTCTCCCATCAGTCTTCTGGGAGTCCGAGTTCAGACTGACTTCAGCAGAAAGTTGCTCCAAACTGTGGAAACTCCTCCTGGATGGACCCAGATATCATCATTGTACAATTAAAATACCTGCTATAATGTTCTGTACATTAATGGCATCTAATACTTGGTTTAGTTATTCATCAAATGGGATCATATAAGAGGGAACATACTGTACATGTAAGATTTACCTGCGGAAAAGCTTGACATCGCCCTGGTTGTTTGGGATGGTCGACCACTGGTTGACGAGCGGGATTGAAAGGTCTTTAGCCAGATGAGAGGAATCACAGGGCATGAGGGCAGTGCTGGAGGAAGCACAGAGGAAAAAAAAGGATTCAGTTTAGAGATACTTTTCATTTTAGCAAGAAAATATGCACCTGATCATTAAAGGTGGAAAAAAAGACACTTTTTGTGTGCTTGAACTTTAGATCAAATCAGTCATATTACACTCTTTGATGCTGTTAAGCTACAAATAGAGTCCCTAAATCCCAAAATGTCTCAACATAGTCTCAACTTAGAGGAAATTTGGGGCCTTGGGGGATGATATAATAATATAAACTTTGCAGTCTTTTCATCAGAAAATGGTGTAATCAAACACTGCATCTGCATCGCATCTGTAGTTTCTTCTCTTCTTCTATGAATAAACATGATCAGGGCCATTAAGTATGTATAATAGGTGCAGGTAAAAACTCCTCTTTCTGCCTCTGCTGTACTCTGTTGTACATGCATGTACTGTTTAAGAGAAAAGGAACAAACAAATAGATGTAATCTAAAGTTTATTATCTGCATCATGTGTTTTCTCACAGTTGTGCTTGCAGCTCCAGCACGATGGCTTCCAGTTCCTTCTTCTCCTGTTGACTCTGGGCCGTCAGTTCATCCACCTTGGCTCTCAGACGCTTGTTCTCCGTCTCCACGTTCTTCAGCTGCGACTCACGCAGACGCACCAGCTCCTCCAGGTAACCCTGCGAGTAAGGAGACAGAGATTTATGTGTAGAAGCTCATTGAGAGAAATAATAATTAAAGCAGCAGTAAGTTCGTTTTAGAGATCGTTGCGGGTCACCTTCTGAGCGTAGACGATCTTAAACCTCTGCTCCATCTTGCGACACTTGTTGCTCCAGCTCTCCTCGTCGGTCACCAGGGGGATGTAGGGATGCTCGGGGACGCTCTCCTCGCTGTTACTGCTGTCCACACTGCGGCGGTCCTCCTCATCACTCAGGTAGTCATAGCTACACAGCAGGAGAAGCAGGAGGAGGTTTACAGCGTCGTAAAAGCACACACATGCATATGCTAAAGGTCGGGTCGGTCTCACCTCTGGGTGAACTTCAGGTAGGGCGTGTAGTCGATCACAGCTGGGGATTTCCCATCCAGAGTCTCCCCCTTCAAGCAAAAACTGCACGGAAACAGAAAAAAATCTTGTTTATAATTATAACAGATTTTCATTGTCAATGTGTGAGAAAATTGTTTATGATGAGTTTTTAAATTATGCATTTGTAAATATGAATTTTGGAAGCCACATATGCAAAAATATATGTGTGTACATTGCATGGACATATATGAGTTACACCAGTTGTGTATATATGTCAAAATTGAAAATAGGCCACTTTTATACTGTATTGAATTAGTGTCCGACATACTTTTTCTTACAGACTTGGTTTAAAATGCATTTCACATGAGAAAACATGTACATTTCATCAATATATAACCAAATGATAAGCAGACAGAGTCACAGTAGGTTTGTATGATATGTATATGTTATTTATTTAATATATTAATAAAAAATGAATATGAAAATGTGTAAACTATCTCATTATTATAGTATAACCCGAAGATCCCTCTGTGAAGAACAGAATATATCACACTGAATCTCACTTGAGGACTCTCTAATTCCTCATTTTTGGGCCCAAACACGAGAGAGATAAATGAACTTATATTTTTAAATACACTGTCTGTCGGACTCTTCACCTGAAATCAATGGCGCTCAGTCCAATCAGCATGCCGGTCAGGACTGTGGCCTCCTCTCTCAGCATAATGGCTCCATCATCATAAAACCGTCTGTAACAAGAAGTAGACGTGAATATCATCTCTGAACTTCCAGATATAACAATGATACAACAGTGAGTCTACCTGCAGCAACCTAATGAAAACATTTACAGTATATTTGACGTTCTTAATACGGGGTGTCTGCTTGTACTTTCCTGGAGAATATCTTCTGGTACAAAGGAGGGGACGTATTTTACAGTTTACAGGCCATCTACAGAGCCTAAAACTTTATCAATAGAGAGTGTTGCTCATATGGATTGCTCAGTGATCTCTGTAGAAAAGAAACAAGCTAAAAATAAACAAATTTGCAGTTTCCCACCTAAACTAATTAAGTAATTAGTCTAACCTGGTTGTTCTGGTGTCCCTCAGGGCAGTGGACACATATTCAGACAGACGTTTCTCCATCAGCGCCACTCGAATCCATGCCCGGCCCTGCACATGTAGGACGACTTAAGAAGTCAGTGGGAACAGAGGGCTTTCTTTGCTGCTCTCTTTTGCACTGCCACACACACACACACTCGCCCTCATGCATATATACACACACACACACACACACTCTTGTGCATACAGATATCCTTGCCTTGGCTCGTGATGTGCTGATGTTCTCTATGTTTTCTATGCTGGCGATGCAGTTGTTCTGCACCTTGCTGCACGCCAGCCGGATATATTCCCAGAAACTGCGCTGTCCATCTGAGCTGAACCAGCTTCCTGAACCTGGTCCAAGATTAAAACACATCGATGAATCATTTCTGCTCTGACAGCAGCCCTCACTGTTAGCAGGCAGGCACAGCAACAGTACAGCTGACTCTATAATGATACCCGTTTTTGTCCTTTTGAGGATTTCGCGTCCATGGTTAAGGTCTACAATATGATATATGCAGTAGTAGTTTTACTGTCTCACATTCAGAGTCATATTGACTAATCCATCCATCTCTCTCTGTGCCATATGTTACCTGTTGTGTTACCTTTGAAGCGGTGGCTGAGGATGTGCTCTAAAATGGCGGCGAAGTTAATAAACTCCTCAGATGAGTCATCTATGGGCTCTGCTGTGTACTTTTCTAGGAGAGTCTTTACAGAGAATCTGAAATAGAAGCACACAGAGACAAAAAGGAATTAGAGAAACACCAGGCAGTGAAACGGGGGGACGGTAAAAAAATCTGCTGCATATCTGTGAAGCATTTGAACTTTCACTTGGTTATAAGCTGCACCACCCGATGAAATGCAGCCGTGTACTGTACCCGAGCAGACAAATGTACTACTGTATTTGAACTCAGCAACAATAGCGGGGAGGAGTGTGGTTTCTTTTTTTTTTTTGGGAACCACGCCATCTTATCACACTGAGGTCACCCCAATTGTCTTGTGTACTGCACAATGCACCCCTTTAATGCTTTGGGAGTGTTATCATGACAACAATACAATTAACCCCCTGTCTTTTCAGCCTTTGTGCGTGCTGTGCTTCCAGATCCCTTTGGGTCTTGTCGCTCTGAGGGACCGACCAGCATCAAAGAATGATCAAATAATTCCCTCCCCCTCATCTATACATGGTGGTGTGATCTATTTAGGGCAGCTGCTGCTGCAGCTTTAGTTTGGCTTTTGACCCCACGCGATCACCCTGCTGCACCACAGAGGGGCAGCTATGCAGCGTGCATGTTAGGAGACGGCATACAATAACTGGCTCGGGCTGAGTGCCTCCGCTTCGATGGGCAACACTAGCATCACCGAGGGCAAGACTGCCCTGGCAGTGGGAAGCACCTCCATAGCCAGGGGGAAAACTACCGTTTCCTTGGGAAACTCCTCCATCTTCAGGGGAGTGACCACCACCTCCATGGGAGATTCCACCATCCAAAGGCAAAAGACGACTGTGGCTCTGGGACGGGCCAGCTTCAGCCGGGGAACCACAACCACTTCCTTCCGCAAAGCATTGATGTCCAAGCGCAGGAACACCTAGATGGAAAGGACCCCAGAAGCCGCGGCTAAGACACCCAAAGCAGCCAAGCAGTCCAAAAAAGACTCTAACAATGAGTGGAAAACCACATTCTCGTCAAGCAAGACCTCCTTTACCAAAGGCAGGGTTTCGATCCTGAGGACTAAGTACGCCATCTCCTGGGGTAAATCCTCGATCTCCTGGAGCAGAACCACCGTAACTTTGGGCAACACCATCATAGCGGTGGGCAAGACCTCTGTTACACGAGGGGAGACCACGAGCTCTCTCACCACTCTGACCTTCACTCATGGGACCAAGTCTGTGTCTGTGTTCAAAACCACCCTCATCAGGGGCACAGAAAAGCACAGCAACATCTACTGGGATTTTCACACATGA
This sequence comes from Thunnus maccoyii, assembly GCF_910596095.1. Taxonomy (NCBI): domain Eukaryota; kingdom Metazoa; phylum Chordata; class Actinopteri; order Scombriformes; family Scombridae; genus Thunnus; species Thunnus maccoyii. The sequence goes on from NC_056550.1 coordinate 23,642,601, forward strand.
ATCCTGCACACACACTCAAAAAAACCCAAGGATATGTCTATCTGGTCAGTTTTAGCAGGTCAGTAATATTACTAGTCAATAAAAAAAAGAGCTGCTATGTTTGTGTAAAATGTGTATAAGGAGTTTATAGATTCATTCATTCATTCATGCACAAGGTACGAGAGCGGATTCCTGAATAAGAAAGTGCTAAGTGAGTTGCAGATCTAATGGGTTCGCAATCAAGAGTGAGATTTTTCCACAGCCGTGCTGAGCATGTTGTGCTTGCTGAGCAAATGTGACAGTGACGAGATGATGATTTATGGTGTGTCGACTTGGCAGGGAGGGTGAAACAGACGTGTGTGATGTATGAGGAGACACGAGAGAGAGAGAGAGAGAGAGTGTGTGCTTTTCTCTCCTGTATATTGTGTACAGTCAACAACATCTTTGGTATAAATGTGGTATCTTTGTGCATGTTGATAAGACTGGATTCTCCTTGCATTTTCTATAACTATGCTGCTCATATGTTCAACAGCAAAGTCAGTTTTGAACTGTAAAGGTTGATTGATGTAACAGTGCTTATAAAAGTAACATGTCTAAACATTGCTTGGCTTGATTGATTTGTATGTAGATCTAAACTTTTTAATGGGATACTCTCTACAATCTTGAATAACATTAAAATAGAAGAAAATAAATGACTTCAATTGCTGAAAACAGTTCAAATGGATCATAAACATCAACCCGAAGGAGCCGCACCCATGTTTCAAATGGAGTGAAAACACAAGTACAAGAAGGGTGCAATCAAAGGCTCAACTATCTGTGGGGAACATGAACACATTCAGCCTTCCTCTTATCAAATCGGACACCCTGAGACTCATTTCACATATGCTACATACAGTCGTACACAGAGGCAATGTCTTACAACCAGAGGCTATAGGGAACAATGGCTCAGAAGAAAGTGATGTCACCGCAGATTGTCCCCTTTGCAACAATGTGTCCTTCAACCGTCCGGTGGTGTCGTCGTGGCGACGGGACAATCGCACCACTGTCCCAGTCCCCCCAGATAGGCTGTGGCCACCTACGGCTGCCTCTGTCCATTCACAGGGACACATGGGTGGTATGTGGCCTTCCAGAGCCCACGTCTACAAGCTCAACGAGGGCATTATGCGACACGGGGGTCGCACTATCCACGCTTAGCATTCTGGTCTACTCTGGATTGTAGCTGATGTTACTATTACCCCCGAGGGCTTGCAGAGCAGGGCGTACTGCATGAGCGTGCGATGCTTTGCGTCGAGTGAGCCCCGAACCCCGCCGTCGAATCTGGGTCAGGAAGACGAGCTTCTCCTCAATGGGCAACACCAGCTTCACCGAGGGGAAGACGGCCTTAACCCTGGGCAACACCACCATAAAGAGGGGGAAGACCAAGCTTGCCATGGGGAACTCCTCCATCTCCAGGGGCAGGAGCACAACATCTCTGGGCTCTTCCACCATCACCAGCGGGAAGACCAAGATCGCCCTGGGTGGCGCCTCGTTCAGCAGAGGCACCACCACCACGTCTTTTCGGAAAGCCATCTTCCCCAAACGCAAGACGCTCTAGATGAGAGGGGACCTCATCGCGGGGTGGGGGGACTGGCAGAAAATGTCACAAGAGAACAGCACCATCACAGAGAACATATGGATGCCACTACAGCATCTGCACAGGGTCTATTCCGACTGACGGCAAAAACTGGATTAAATTTACTTTTGGAACTTTGATTTTTTTTTTTTGGCTATACCGGATCTATCAAGGAAACAGGTCAGTGGTGTCTAAATTCTGTCTGATGCTTTGAGCCAAAGCCAGTCAAGGTTTTAAGGTGTAAGAGACCTCCAAGGTGTTGGGGAGGGTTCACAAACTCTTGTGATGGTCACGTCAGTTTGCTAGTGAGCACAAATATTGTGTGTTGTGGCAGGGATTCATCATTTTCACATCTGAGCTCAATCAAAGAGATCAGCTGTAGACCAGAGGTGATCCCTTGATATGTTTCTAATAAGAAAATGCATCTAAGAGGAGATTTTGTTGACTTTGCAGTGAATCTGTCTAGAATTTTAGAAAAGGAAGTTGCAGAAGGAAGTGAAACATATGGTCACAGCTAGTCATAAATCAACTCATTGTGCAGACGCCCAATGACATGAAATAATGCTGAAACCAATTCCTCATTATGCAGAGTACCACGCCTTTGGAAACCCAATAAAAGGCCCCTGGTGGTTCCCAGAGCAAAGTTTGGGAAACCACTGATTAGCGTCTACCCAGTTTGTTGTGATGTGATAGCGTTAAAATCATAACAGGGGAAAGTCTAGTGTTGCAAGAGGCCTCTTTGACCTGATAAAGTGGCAGCGGCGTTATCTCAAACCAACATTACAGCAGAGGGATTGTAAATTAACTGAAGTCCTTTGATCTGAAGGGGAATCGCTGGCATGCCTCAAATGCAAATGGTTGGAGTGGAATGGCAACATGCTCTTGGTACGATTTGACACTGAAAAACAACTGCGGGGCCTTCTGACAAGCTTCTTTTGTGCCCCCTCTCACTCAGCCTGGACCCGCGCCAAACCCACTCTCAGCTCTCTTTAAATGCCCTCTTGTTCTCCTCTCTCACCCCTTTACTGTACTTACACAAGTTGTGTTTGATCCAGCAGCAGCACCACCTAGGATAACCAAAAACTGCATTTACCAGCAGTGACACTTCACGCTAACCCCTCTCAGCTTTTTTTTCCCCCTTACTACCCTGTAAGCATTTCCTTGACTCCTTTCTTTCTCTTCCTCTTTTCTGTCTTCTCTTTTTTAGTCTTGGCATTACCAGCAGGATCAGATGTCACAGGCGGACTCCTCACTGGCCGCGGCATTGTGTAACATCAGCCAGTGGCATGTTTATCGTCCTGGACTGTCGGGAGGAGACGTCCTGTCCTGTACTGGATCGGCACAAAACAGCCAAGAGAATTAAAGCTTTGTGCCCTGATGAATATTAGCCAAGAATGATCATTTGAGTCGAAGCCAAATAGAGAGAAAAAAAAAAAAAAAGACATAAAAATGTAACGACAGCAGGGTGTGTCTCTCTCTCTCTCTCCCACTTCCTCTCCCCTCCCACCCCCTCTTGTGAACAAGCGTCTAAGCAAAGTGTCTCGTGGTCAGAGGAGGTGTAGAAGGATCGGCGCGCATGATGGACAGTAAAGGATGTCGGGCTGAGAAGCAACGAGAGCGTGAATCAGATGTTGGGAGCATGACAGAGGGGGGTTAAAATGAAGAGTAAACAGAGTGTCAGGGTGAAATCTGGTGGTGAGAGAACCTGCAACGCTCTGCTGATGAGAGACGTCCAAATGTTTAGTCGAGCCTGTCGAACATTCTGCTGTAATTTACACATACTTGATGGTGAAAAATGAGTCAGAAATCAGGGAAAAAATGCAAAAGAAGGCTGCACAACTGAAAAATAAGGTTATTCCAGACATACATGTTCAAAAGGGTACCAGATGATGCACCCCTTACTATTGTTTAGAATAAAATAAAAAAACAACACCCACTTGCTGAGGCATGTCCAAGTGATGTGAATATGTATTTGTGTTTCTACTCTCGATGCCACGCCTCAAACCTCTCAGCCGAGATGCAACAAATCACCCTCCCTCCTCTCCCCCCCCCCCCCCCCCCCTTTGCCTTGTTCCTTTTGTTTACAGGAAGCAGCTGAAGTGATAACACCTCACGTCAGACCTGTCAAGTCTCACTCATCTTATCTATGTTTTCTTAGGTTCGCCGCGTCCACAGCAACACCGCTCCTCCAGTCACGGATGACGGCATGAGAGCTGTTAGCCAGAGTAAAAGCAACAAAAACAGTCTCGTTTTTTTTTGTTTTTTTTGGGTTTTTTTTAAAACATTACAGTGCAGCACATGGCCTCTGTGAACAGAATAATAAATTGTCTTGTGAGCGGAGTTCAAATTCAGCTCAGATAAACAAAGTTATCAGGACTTATGCATGTAAAATTCCCACTGACTGCGAGAAAAAAAAAGCCTCAGCCCTGCCATGAGAAGATAAAAACCTGTTGCTAGTGGCAACAGCACAGAGACCAGTAGATCCCAGTGACACTGTCATCACTGTGTACGTGATAAATAAGTCTCTTCATAGCCATTAAAACTAAATTCTTTTGGATTTTTGATGTTGTCGGGCTAAAAAAAAAAGCTCAAATCATGGTTACCCTCACTCGAAATTAACTTAAAAAAGCTTTTCATGAAGCTAAAAGTAAGACTGTTGTTCTTAGTTGATATTTTGCAGACAGTAACGGTCTGTTTTATTGTTATTTCTCTCATAATTATTCTTAATTATGGTTAGGTCTCGTGCAGAAACTGTTCCCTGTGATGGTGCAAATGTTTGATCATGTTTTCCTTCATTACACCCAAATGTCTTTTGCTGTACATACTGTATGTGTCTCTAATTTAAAAAAAAATAAGTTCATTATGTTAAGTATGACGTTATGAACAAGGCACTGAAACACTGAATAGACGTCAGGCGAACTTCTGTAGCAGGAGAAGCCGATATTATTATACCGCAAACAGGACTGTGATGCCAGTTTGTCATTGTTACGCTTCCCCCCCGGTGATAAGACAGCGTTGAGGGGACATTCGACAACAACATGTGAACTTCTTGACCCCTAAACTAAAAAAAAAAACAACAAGTGAGGACACAAGCAGTCCCCCTTTTTTTTCCTGAAGTCCTGCAAAATGACATAACTTCCCCCAAATGAACTGTTCGGATTTGAAAATGTTAATCTCTGTGTGTGGTGATTGTATGTTAAACATGTATGAGGGGTGAAGAGGTCAAGACGTTATATATATACACACATGTATTAGGGTAAAAATAAAGGCTTGGCCTTGGTGTATTAACCCGAGCACTAATGTTCAGCTTAGCTTAGCGAGGTTCAGGATCAAGCCGTGTTTCTGTCAGCAACACCGAGCCTGGATCCTGCATCCTGCACCGACGCGACGCCCAGCCTGCTTTAATGCACAGCCAGTTGATTCAGGATGTGTCTCTCCTGTGAGACTGTACGATCACACGACCCTTTGACTACTTGAATCAGCTCTGACCAGAACGGCATCAAGAAGAAGAAGAACATTTAAAAAAAAAAAGAAAAAGGTCAGAAACGCCGTGAACGAGGAGACGCCTGGAAGAAGTCGCCCTCCAACTGAACCTAATCAATGTCATGTTGTTCATTAGAAAAAAAACGGAAAGAAACTGTGTAGTAAGCATTACTGATGGAAAGCTGTTTGAGATTTATTTCTGTCTTGTCCTGTTTGTTTGTTGTTATTAAAAACGCTTAAACGATTAAACCGGTCTTAGCACGGTCAGGCCAAAACTGAACACAACAGTCTTTTTGTGTCCTCGCTAATCTTTCCTCTGTGTCTGGACGTCTATTGTGAGAACTTTTATTTCTTTGCAGGAAAGCTCTGTGTGATGTTGTGTGTTTTCCTTCACTGTACATGTCTTCTAAAATGCAGACAGAGGTACTGGAATAAAAACTCTTGCTTGATTGTGTGTCTATTTCTGAGTCTGAATATTGTCTTTTTTGGGAGTTTTTTTGTTTTTTTTAAACACAACAAAGACACAGTGGAGATAATGAGGCAGGTGGAAGTAAATAAAATAGGAAAGAGTTAAGAAGGAATGACGTCACTTTGGCTCGTCGTCTCCCTCAAACACGGATCAACAAAGGATGCTCTGATGTTTACTGTTTACCTCATTCTGCATAATCCTCACATTCAATAATCACGTCCCTGCACAGTCTGCAAAAACACTTATAACTACGATCCATTTGCAATTCAAGACCCACACTAACGCTAGAATAAATCTTATGAGGATACTATAAAACTATTAAAGTAGAGCCGTAACTTTCCCACAAGTCTTTGCTGAAAACACAAGACACAGTAAGACAAATGAGTTACAACCTTAATCCAGACACAGTCAAGATAAAACGATTAATACATAAAGTAACAGTGACAGAACTACTGAAAAAAAGGGATTTTTTTAAGATAAGAAGACTTGATGACAGAGAAGGAATATTTACAGGTAACTATTTAACCAACTTCCTTAGATACAAAGAAAAGAGGATCTAGTCAGAGGGTCTAAGTGAGTCATCTGAAGTATAAGGAACAAAAACAATAAGGATAGTTAAAGTAAATGCATGGAGGACTGTAGATTTAAGAACAGGGTTCCATCTGAGACAATAATAATGATGTACTGTCTAAAAGCTTGCAGATAAATTAAGATAAATATCACAGCTGATCAGTATCCCTGTCAAGACTTAAGTTGATAGGATCACCAATAATAAAAAATAATATACTGTATGTATATTTTATGTATATATTGGCTTTAAAGAAATGCTAAAACACTATAAATCAGAAAAAAGGTCATCATGAACATTTTATTCCCCCAAAAATAAATATTATAGAAATAATGTAAAGATAACCTCATGAGATTTAAAAAAAGTTTAATAAGGTTTGACCGTGACCCCTGTTGACCTCCACTACTCTACAGCTGAAATTATTAGTTGATTAGACTAAATAATTATGATAATTAATTATATCATTTATATTGTTTTTTTTAAAGCAAAGATTCACTGATACCAGCCTCTCAAATCAAAAATATTTGCTGGTTTTCCAGTTTTTCATGATATTAAAACACAACATTTTTGGGTTTTTGATTGTCAGTCAGATAAAAGAAGTTATTTGAATGTTTAGTGAATAATAATAATAATAATGACTTTTCTCTATTTTCTGACATTTTATACACTGAACACTCAATCAGTTATTAGAGAAAATAAATGTCAGATGTCTTGATAGTGAAAATATTTGTTGCTGCAGCCTTACAGTGATCATATGGATGGATTAAAACACAACTTTACAACAAATAAGCTCAATATAAAGTAAAATAACTCAGGTCTTAAAACTAGATTCAAGACCAGGACCACAAGATGGAGGATGGAGGACTCGTCATACTTCATATTCTACTTCCATTAATCAGATTATGTAAACACAAATGAGATGAAGTAAACCTGAGGCTTTTGCGGCAGTTGCCTGCGTTGTTAATCCTCCCTTGTGTTTGACATACGTCATATTCACTGTGTGCAACATCATAAAATAATACATAGCTTTAATGTTTCCTTAACTCTATATGATGCTTCACACAGGCACAGATGCATTTTCACATCCTCTGGACCCCCGAGAGTAATTAAAATGAAACAATCTGGGAACAAGAACATTTTTTAAAGAAAAACGCCAAATATTTCCTGGTTGCAGCTCCTAAAATGTGAGGATATGAAGCTCTTGGGTGTTAAACATGCAGGTAAACTAAATATCTTTGGGTTTTGGACTGTTGACTAGACAAAACAAGACATTTAAAGGCCTCACCTTTGACCCTGGGAAATTATAACAACCATTTTTCACTATTTTGTGACACTTTAAAGACAAAACAATGAATCAATAATAAAAATAATCATCAGTCGTAGCCTTACTAAGACCTTCACCTGAGATTCAGAATTACAAAGAGATATTCCTTCATTTTAGGAGGTCATTCAGATGCCAAAAAGGTTGGAAACTATTGATTTAGATCATCAAGAGATTACTTAAATGTTAAACATGTACATCACTGTAAAAACAGCCTCTTTCCTCGTGTAGGAACACTTTAATATTACATCCAAAGATAGTCGTATGGTTGAACTGTACAGATATATTTTACCACTCTGGACAGTTAAATCGGCGGATGGTGAAGCCTCTGATGCACAAGAGTTTCCAGGCTTAACCTCTCTGAACATTGTACAAGACAGTGATTTATGAGAGCCACATAGCGACTGCACATGACAGCCCATCAGCACTCACTGGACTGTGTAGGCTGAGGGCCACTGACAGGGGGGGAGGAGTCCTCCTTGTACTGCTCCAAACGCCCTTGTCCCATGAACCTGACTGTGATGGAGGAGGAAAAACCTGCTGTTGGCTTATATGCTGTCCACTAACTCTCATTTTTATCCTTTTAAAAAAAGATGCATTAACCAGAAAGGAATCAAGCAGGTGAATGGACCTGTTAAAAAAAACCAAACAGACTATTCCTGAGAGATTATGGAGGGATACTCTATAAATGTCACAAGAAAGAGGAACTAAAGTGCCACTGATACAGTCAATATTAGATTAACAGACGCACTGCGAGACCGTATTGATTTATTATTATATATACACAGTATATTGTTTTATTTTCCTTGTCTGCACAGGCGGATGTGATGGCAGGGGTATGTGAAGGTGAAAACGCACCTGCCTCCTCTTTACCCCTTTAATTTCTAGGAATTATGATAATAATCTGCATTATTTTACATCTATTTTGCTCCCCGTTGCAGCCCTTAAAGCAGCATTTATCCGTTATTATCTGCATGCATGCACGGACAGATACTCGCAGATGATTCACAGCATCGCCTGTGTCGTGATATTTAAGCTACCTGCAAACCGTGATGAGGTTTTTTCGCTCCACACCGACGCTCCGAGCAGACGCCTTCTTCGATGTCAGACCCATAGCCATTGCTGTCTGAACGCAGCCCGACTCCATCCAGCGGCGGCCCCGGGGCCTCTTCGGGATCCGTGCCCAGGCCAGGACCCCTCCCTCCGCGGGCTCAGCGTCCTACAAGCACCCGCTGTCCTCTGCGGGGAGCCGCGGATGATGATGGTGATGCTGCTGCTGCTGCAGGAGGAGGAGGAGGAGGAGGATGAGGACAGAGCGGCGGCAGCGTCAAGTTAAAGCCGCTTAGATGCACAACTTCCGGTTTCAAAATACGACACCGTCGTCACAAAGTTAGTTAGTTCCGGGTCTGAAACAGGGAACCTATAATCCTTTATCTTTTATAGGTTCCTTGGTCTGAAAAGTGAAGCTAATGCGGAAGTGACTTAAACCTGCATTTTCTCTAATGGCCATCAGGAGGCGACTCTACTGGCTTAAAAAATGAGTCCGATGGTATAGAAGTCTATGAGAAAATGACCCTACTTCTCACTTGATTTATTACCTCAGTAAACACTTTCCTGATGAGTTTATGGTCTCAATTGGTAGTTTCAAGTCTTCTTCAATGCAGCATGATGTTCAATTTGTAAATTATGGTTCCATTTAATTTATATTTGATGATAAAGCAGGGCGAGGCCAATCTCGGAACCCATCGTCTATTTTTCTGATGACAATTTAGCCTCTTGGGCCAATATTTCTGGGGCTTCGGTGTAGCCAGTGGATATCTGGGCCAAGACTTCCTCTTCCATGCACCAGTCATTGTTTACAGTCTGATTAGCAATTTTTTGTAGGTGTCTTAGGTCCAGACGACATTTTGGCTAATCTCTATAAACAGATATATGCATATGAATGCAGATACATTCTTTAAAAAGCTAATAAAAAGCTAAATCGTTGTTCTGAAATTGCATTTTGGCCAAAGCATTCTGCCTATTTTGCTCTCTACAAGGGATGTTTACCTGCATGCAACCAAAGCCTGCTCAAACATGATTGGTCAATAGGGTCAGCTCCACCCTCTTGTCCAAATATGGTCATGAAGTTCTGGCTCCAAAAATCCAAGATGGCGACAGTCAAAATGCTGAACTCGAGGCTTCAAAATGGGAATCCACAAACCAGTGGGTGATGTCACGGTGGCTTTGTTCATTATTTTTTTTACAGTCTGTGGTTAGGTATCAGTTTGCTGTTTCCTGAATAATTATAGTTTTATTTGACCCTTTAATTCTGGTTTGATTCAGTGTATGTTGAGCACTCTGCTAAGGAGCTTTTTTGATGTTTCTTTGTTTGTTTGTACCCGAGTGCATTAATTTGATCTTCTTAAATTAATGGCAGAAAAACAGTTTCATATGTGTAACAAGTACAAATTAACCTGAGAGAGAATTATTTTAATAGATGGTTTCCATGTTCTTTCCATGCCAACAAGCAGGAGTTGTTCTCTGTAAACTGGACCCCTAAACTGACACATATTAGACCACAGACCCCCATTTGATAAGATTTAGTCTCAGGGTCCCCTATCTGATAAGATCTTCACTTTTAGATGTTTTATTACAGAAAGTGTATGAAACCCATGACCAAAATAGTCACACATTCTGTCATTGTGTTACTTATAGATGGAATTATAGTGAAAATAAGTTATTCCCCTTTTTTGCAGGGGTTCCCTGGTGCTCTATGGACACCATATAATATAGTCTTCACTTTAGGGCTATTCACACTTCACATATAATTGTTTCTACGTACATCTGGGAGTAAATTTAATCTATCAAAACGTGTTAAATATATATTTGACTTCATAACAACTGAATTACGGAGGGCAGTAATTCTCCTGGTGACCAGCAGGGGGCGAGGTTATATTTTCAGAGACATCCGGGACACTAGAGGGCGCTGCGGGTAGAAAGTAGTTATTTATAAAACTGAAGGCAAGATGGCGGAGTCAGAAGAGCCAAAAGCGGGTTCCTGCACTTTTCTTTTCAAAAAATCTACAAAGAAATTTTCAGGACGAAAGAGGAAAGCAAGCGACAGCGACAAAGGTAGCAGTTACTCATTTAACTTAAGTTTTTTAAGTGTTTTTCATGACATGAATCCGTCCGTGTTGGTTAAGCTTTGGCTTCGTCAGTGGTGCTGAAATGTCAAACGACTTAGCCAGTGTTTGTGTGCGTCTTTAATAACAACTTTAATACTTACCCAACGTATTATTAACGATATAAAGATGAGACTGTAAACTGTGAACAGGTTGTGACATTTTGTGTCACTGAGAAATCATTTCCTCCAATTGTGCTGCGTTCCAGTTCCCTCGGAATTTGGATGCGTTAAAGGATAACGTCTTAAAACAACAGTCAGGTAATCCTATGAACACTGAAAGAGGTTTTCCTCGCTGTAATGATTCCTCCTGTTCATACTGGCTATTGAAAGATCCCCTTCAAATGTGCCTTCAATGTAAGTGATGGAGGCCAAAATCCACAGTGTGTTCACACAGTCATTTTGTGCAAAAATGCATTTAAAAGTTGAGGTGACGCTTATATGAGGCTTCAGCAGTCTGAGTTAGTCATATCAAGTGGATATCTGCCACATTTACAGTCTTTTTAGCATCAAATTCCCTCTTTGTGTTTCCTCAGACAGTGTTTCCCTGTTGAGCTGCGGTTGAAGTATAGTAACAAAAAGAGGGACTTTGGCACTAAAAAGACTGTAACGTTGAAAGATATCTACTTGATTTGACTCATTTAGACGACTGAAGTTTCATATTAGCTTCAGGTAAACTTTTAAATACATTTTTGCACAGAAGGAGGACTGTGGATTTTATCCCTCATCACTTACGTTGTAAATGCATTATGAAGAGATCTTGACTGTTGTTTTAAAACACCTTGAAAAATTGTAAACCCATCCTTTGATAATACAGAAGTCGGCAGATCAAGTGTCAGCTATCAGTTCCTGTGGACTTTTTATTGTAGCTAGCGGTAAAAGTTTAGTGGTTTCACCTTTGCTGGAGAACAAAAATAAGTTGCATCTTCTTTCTTTTTCAGATGGAAACAGTGAGGAGGAGCAGAGCTCTGTGGTCAGAAGAGAAAAGAAAAGCACTCGAGTCAATCCCATGATTCAAAAGGTAACATTAATATTAAATCATAGTAATAATTGGATTTAAAAATCCATTTGAAGCTTAATGGAAAGGTAAAGCCTGCCTCTTGTCTCGTACCTATCCAGACAAAGAAAGTGGAGAGAGACGATGTGAGTTCCAGTGAAAGTGAGGATGAGAAAGAAGAGAAGATCACTGTTGCCTACAAGTCGACACGGTCAGCGGTGAGTTGACATTTTTCTTTCATATCACATTTTGTTGGGGTGGCAGAAAGGCATCAATGCAAGGTACTAAACTCTTTTGCTGCTCCAGTGGAGCTGCTCAGTGGCTGAAAAGCGTTGTTTTCTGTCTGCTGTTGTTTTTGTGCATTCCTAGTCTGGTATGTTGCAATGAAGCCACAGTCTCTTGGCTCGACTGAAGCGGAAAGGCTGGTTTAAATTAAAATTCACTCTCCGCTATTCTCCCAATCTTGTCCCAAAAAAGAAACCAGAGGGACCAGAGGACATGGGTGCAACTGCAACATACGAGCTGGACACAGAGAGAGACAAGGATGCTCAGGCCATCTTTGAGAGGAGCCAGAAAATCCAAGAGGTGAGAGATGAGATGATGTCACTCAACATGTCACAAAACTCACACAAATGATGAAGGGTTTCTGTGTAAATTTGGGGTTTTTTTCTTAGATACTTGTCTTATTTGTGGCTTAGTGCTCCATTGATGATTAAATTCATGCTATTACTAAGGTTTTAATGTTGTATTAAGGCATGAACAGAATATTAGAGCTGCAACAATAACTTGATTAATCGATTAGTCTATCAACAGAAGACTAATTTCCAGCTGTTTTGATAATCAGTTCCTCATTTTGAGTCATTTTAAAAGAAAAAATATCCAAATTATTTGAGTCCAACTTTTCAAATGTGAACATTTTCTGATTTCTTTAGTCTTCTGTGACAGTAAAGTGAATATCTTCGGGTCGGTCGAGACAAAAGAAAACATTTGAGGACGTCACAGTGATCGACAAGTTTCACTATTTTTTATACCAAACCACTAATCGTTTAATTTAGAAAATAATTAAAAAACTAATGGATTGTAAAAGTTGCAGCCCCACTTTCTTAAGCACTAAAAGTAAAAATATATTAAACATCAGCATTTTGTGATAAAACACTTAATTACCCTCACAGTTCTTTTGCCAAATCATTAAGTTTCCTATTTGCTGAATGAACCGTTTTCCTCCTTCAACAGGAGCTGGAGGGCAAAGAAGACGATAAAATCTATCGCGGCATCAACAACTACCAGAAATTCATCAAACCAAAAGACACCACGATGGGAAACGCCTCCTCTGGGATGGTCAGGTGAGCAGTGAGGGGAGACGTATTCATCACACGCTTTCACGAGATCTTATTCAACTGTGCAGTGCTCACGTGTAATCGATTACATTTCCTTTTATTAATCGATTAACAGGAAAGGACCGATCAGGGCTCCTGAACACCTGAGAGCTACAGTCAGGTGGGACTACCAGCCGGACATCTGCAAAGACTACAAGGAGACTGGTTTCTGTGGTTTTGGAGGTGCGTTTGAGACTCGTACCATTTAAACATCAAAGTCATGAGTTGACTGACTGAGTTTTTTTCTATTTTGACCTTTAACCTTCATGTTCTTCCCTCCTGATAATTAGACAGCTGCAAGTTCCTTCACGACAGATCGGACTACAAGCACGGCTGGCAGATCGAGAGGGAACTGGAAGAGGGCCGATACGGAGCCAATGGTGAGCTCAGGAGTGAAATTTCATGTTTTGTTTTGTTTTTATGACTGTCTGTATTTTCTCGACTCCTGAACGACACTGTGCTTTCAACTAGATGACGAGAACTACGAGGTGAGCAGCGACGACGAGGATCTGCCCTTTAAGTGCTTCATCTGCAGGGAATCCTTCAAGAATCCCATCATCACAAAGTAAGCCTCTTCTTCCTAACATTTCCCTCTGCAGAGCCTTGTTTTTAATACCAACCGCTGTGTGTTAACCAGTCAAATGTCTCCCAGGTGCCGGCACTATTTCTGTGAGGCCTGTGCTCTTCAGCATTACCGCAAATCCAAGCGCTGCTATGTGTGCAACACTCAAACCAACGGTGTCTTCAACCCAGCTAAAGGTAAGCGGAGCCTTTTTCAGACAGGCCAGTCAAATATATATGAGAGGGGGTGAACTTGAAGAGTAAATAAATTCATCAATGACTCTGTTCAATCATATCATCTATTGCTTTCTCCTCTATTTCAGAGCTGATAACCAAGATGGAGAAAAGACAAGCCGCTACAGACCAGCCACCATCAGATGAAGACGATTAGCTACATCTGAACCTTTTCCCCCACATTCCCTCTCCCTTTTGTGTTTGTCCGTGTAAATTTTGAATAAAGTTTTTTTTTTAGACAATTAACCGCCTCGCTGTGTGTGTTAAAGTTAAAACATTAAAGTGAACACTTTATTCTTAAGTAAAACTCAACATTTGCAACACTTTGCTTTGACCTCAATTTCAAATACATGCAACCAGACAAAAACAAGCACCAAATGTAACATTCACGTTTGACATAAGTAACATCACGCCCAGAGTAAGTTCAAGGAAATACATACTTCTATGCTCTGAAGGTTAAACTAAACGGATGTTATATTTTAACCTCTGTGCGACGAAAGTGATGCGTGAAGCATGAGATGTAGTTTAAGACTGTAACACAGGCAGAGAGCTAAGAAATAAGTATACATGCTTCTCATTTAGTGGACCCTCCGGACGAGCATGAAACCTTCCAAGAGGGTTCACCGAGTCAGCTGTGAGGACCAGTGTGCGCCCTTATGGTGGTCTCACTGAGCAGATGGGCCACATCGAGTAGCCGTGTTCAAACAAGAGGTAGAGCGTCCCCTCTGAATATTTAGTAGCAGCTTCCCACTGATCCGTTTCATGAGAATCTTCAGGACTGGGCTACATCTACATCCACAGACCCTCCACTGAGGAGTAGAGGAGTCCTTGTTGTGTTTTGGCTCCAGGGGGGGGGGCTTTAAAAATGTGTGAGTACAATCTGTGTAAACGTGTGTGTCTGTGTGAGAGAAAGAGGCCTTCAGTGCAGTGCAAAAGTCTGTGCATATCTAGAGAACGAAAAAGCGTACAAGAGACATCAAAAAGAGGCGAGAAGGCTGCTGGCTTCCGACCTCCGAGAACAGCCCTTTAGCCCCCGTCCCTTAAGATTGAGATTTGTGTTATTTACAAGGAGACTGTTACAAAAACAAATCTCGTCCCGTCTGCTCAGAGAGTTTCTCGTCAGGATCCTACGAGTGTCTCCCCACCGTCTCAACCACTGTCAGAAGTCCCAGTCGTCCATGTCCAGGTGGCTGAGACCCGACTCCAGACTGGCCAGTCCGGAGGGAGAGCCCTGTAGCCGGGAGCTCTCGAAGCTGGTGATGGGCGACACGGGCCTCAGCAGCTCGGGCAGCGCCTCCGAGGGCCGCCGTTTGATCTGAGAGCCGGGAGAGAATAAAAACATTTGGAGGAGAATCAGAAACATGACATACTTAACCAAATTTCATCTTTTTAATCTCCCACATTTCTTTATTCTGAGAAACAGATTGTATTGCAGTGGCTTAAATTCATGATGCTAAAATGTATAAATTTATGTACATGATGGACCACAAAATCCTGTTTCAACCAGAATTAAAGCAAAAGACAGGGCTTAGTGGGCTTTCGTAGCTGCAAAGTTAAGAAGATTGTTGTCCCAGAAGTAAGAATATGATGAATGTAACACATCTTAAGTAATGGAAAGTGTTTATGTAAAGAGACAATGTCAGTATCTTACACACCTGTTTGAAGAAAGGATGGCCTGTGAGAGTGGTGGCAGACGGTCTGAAGGAAAACAGGGAGAATATTTAGTGTCTTGAACCTTAATAATTCTACAACATATCTCATACAATATTTAAACATGCAGGCAGAGATTGGTCCACCTCTTCTCCGGGTCTCGCTGTAAACACAGCTCAACAAATGCGTGGAAGTGTGGGGAGAACGTCCGGTTGTAGGGGTGTCCTCCCGACGACGAGGAGGGCTCTCCGTTGGAGTGGCGGATCCCTCCGGCCCCTGGCCCCTCGCAGATCCCGGAGTCGGCCCCGGAGCGAGACGGTTTCAAGGACAGTTCCTCCGGAGGGATGGTGGTGGTGTCCAGCAAACATGGCACCGTCCCGTTTAGTTTCTCCAGCAGCATCTGTGAAGGTCAAGCAGGAAGGAAGAGAGCGTTAAGTTTAGCTTTCGGAGCAGTTAAGCCCACTTTCTTATTTGTCACTGAATTAGTGGTTTCATACAGACGATGTGGTGCAGAAGAACAGGCTGGGAGACGATGGGTCTCTGCTTACCTGTGTAGCCGGCATGTCTTTGAAGGGCACGTGTCCGTTGGCCAGTTCACAAGCTGTGATACCGAGGCTGTAGATGTCTGACCGGGAGTCGTAGCCCTGCAGGTTCTGAGAAAAACAATTCGCAACCTTGAAACTCGACCGCGTTTCCGAAACCGGTTCACCGGGGGAACAGGCAGTATCGTATTATGCTTCGGTGTGGAGAAATGCAGTACCTGCTGCAGCACCTCGGGGCTGAGCCAGGGCAGCACCTTGACGCTGTACTGGGGGAAGTCGTGGACCACTTTGGCCCTCTGGCCATGACGGATCAGGCTGAAGATGCTCCGCAGACCCGACATACAGACCTGCCCGTCTGCTGAGATCAGCACATGGCTGGCCTTCACGCTCCTACACAGAAGATAGTTAGGACTGACGAATTTACTTGAATTCAAACGTACGAAAGATTGGTTGATCAATAATGTTAAAACAGATACCGGCTCGTCAGTCTTGTCCACCTATAATATAAAAAATCATGGCTCCAACTAAGTGATGCTACACTGGTCAAAGCCTTAATGCAGCATTTTATTCAGATCCCAAATAAAGATGTATAATCATGTCAGCTCTTATTTTGATAGCTGTTGACCAGAAAAACTGTTTTATTGTGAACTGGGAGGATTTTATGCAATAGCTTCATCTGTAAAACCTGCTTCACCAGAACTCATTAGTCTGATGTCCTATGATGGTCTAAATGCTGCGTCAGATGCCTTCTCCACCCCTATAATAATATAATTATTGGGGAAACACTGATAATATGTGTTGTTGTTTTGTTTTGCAAAGAAAATCATAAAAACACCCTTTTTTACAATTCATGTCTGCCCTTCAAAAACTCTTCTTATTGAACCTAATCTACGAGTGTGTCTTACCGGTGCACATATCCCATGTGATGGATGTATTCAAGAGCTTTGAGCATGCCTAGTAAAATATACGCGATGGTCAGCTCACTCATACCGTCGGTGAAATGTGAGCAGATGAGATCTCTGGCTGACCCTGAAAATAAAAAAAGGTCAAACACAGATGATGATGTTGAAATTAGCTCTTGAAGTCCAGGCTACTTAAAAATGTTATTAACATACTTTACTCCTCACCATAAGCCATGAAGGGCGTGATGACCCACAGCTCATTCTCAGCTATGAAGACGCTCTTGTAGGGTAGAATACTGGAGTGGTGAAATAACTTTGACACGTGCAGTTCGCCCTGCGAGGCAGAGGAAAGGAAATTACATCTTATTATGTCAAGATGACAGACGGAGAGGAGAAGATGCTGAATCTAATTAGGCGCAAGAAGGGTGAGCTGTAAAGAGAGGAAAATTAATCAGAACGCAGACACACGAGGGGTTACATAAGTAGTCATGATGCAACAATGAGATGAAAGGAGGAGGGTTTTATCCGCAAGGAGGTCGCTGAGTTTGGATCGAGCGATGACGGCGGATTGAAGCAAACCTGCAGGTAGGTAACCATGTCGTTAGTGCATGACTCCAAGTCGATCCGTCGGATGGCGATGTGCTCCCCGGTAGGTCTGTATCGAGCCAGGTTAACAGTCATCAAGTCGTCCAGACCGCGGCCTAAAACACAGACGAGGATGTCATTTTAAAAACTATTTATGTCCCTTTTAAACACATATCTTCTATCTATAAATGCACAGAAAAATCAAAGATGTATTGAAGACTTAATGATGCAGTAAATAAAACCAAAATGTCACAAGAGGCTACTTTAGCGAAAAGTCTGCCTGTGTTTCTGCCTTTTACTGACCGATAACTGTGAGGAGCTCGTAGGAGTCGCTGTCAGGGCGGAAGCTGCCCATCGTGTCCCGACGTGGGAGGGAGGTCAGGCTCTCCCGACTGTCCTCATGGGCCTGGAGGCGGAGGGGAGGAAACAGATATAATTAAAGGTCGGCTGAGACGCTGACTTCCTTCGCTTGCTACGGTGCAGGAGGACTGTGCCAAAAGGGCTTGTGAGTGACAACTGGAGGCTTGGTCATATATGTGATAACTGTTAAAAGATCACCGAAGGACAGGCTGAGTGGATCTAAGGTGTGTTACAAAAAGGTACAAGGTGTGTTAGCTTGACCTGTGGCACTAGCCGAAGAGAAAAACAGGAAGCAGAAGACATTAGTATTAGAAGAAAAACAAGCCCGCACTGGAACTCAAACCATCACCGACAAGTACTAAAACATATTCCAGCTGTTCGTATTGTTTTTGTGGCCCAAGACAGTGACAGTATTTGTGAACTGTTCCACTGATAAATACTGTAGCCTAGGAATAGATTATGCCTTCCTGTGTTTACTTAAAAAATATTTTAGATGAATGCATCACAAACACATGTAAAAAGTTCTTCTTTGGCAGTGGGGACTCCTGAATTCCATCAATTTATCACCGTTCAGATGATGGAAATGGACAGATTGCAGTAGCAAGCTGTGAACGCAAATGAAGGCAAGCTTTATGAGTATTTGTACTGTTTCCATGGTGACCTGTATAAAAAGATGCACATTCGAAATTGGGATAGTGCGCATCCTTGAGCCGGGGATGACATCGAGATCAAGATCGGAGACACGACTGTGTGTAAAGTATCCTCACAGATAAAACCAAGAGTTGCTCCTGATGTTAAGCCAAATGATGCATTCTCCCTTCGTGTTACTATCTGAGTCTTAAGCAGTTTACATTAAAACCGCCATGACAGCAAAGTCGAACATGCTGCGGCAGCCATCTGGCGAGGGGAACTTCTGTAAACGTTGATCTAATCACATGGGGTACTGGAGAAACTGCCATCGTGATCAGATTCAGAAAGTGGGGGTGGTGGGTGGTGGAGGGGGGTTGCCATGCATTGCTAAAGCTGAACACATGGAACTCCATCCATCTACGTTACAGCGCGCAGGGACACACGGTGGCTGACATCGAAGTGTGGACGCTATCAGTTCACCATCAACTCGACGACAGGCCGCCGGCACAGACGAGTCGAGTACTCACACAACACAAAATTAGTCAAGACTCTCAGTGAGGGGGACTAAAAAGACACCAAAATCCACAAAAAACAGAGCAGCACAAGACAGTATAGAGTAGGTAGGCTGTACCAGAGGATTATGTGCTCTCGTTTAAAAAAAGGAAAAAAAAAAGCTTGACTGTGTGCTCTTCGTCTCTCCCCTATCAGAGGCTCTGGTGAGTGAGGTGGGATGGCCCTCTGAGCGACGAGCATGTACAGCGGCGTCACGGACTGATCGCTCATGCATACATGAATGTGCAAAGCCTCAGGGTGTGTGAATTCTTCTACATAATATAAACCTGCGCGGTGCACACACGCATGCATGCACGCACATTCACAAAAGGCAAATGGGGGTTGGGTGGTGAGCGGGAGGGAGGTTTGGGAGGGAGGGGGAAGTGATAATGCAGTGACAGGAGTACCACACTTACTTTCCTGTGAGAGACTCCCTGAGCTTGCTCTGGGGTAGAAAAACCACATCAATGACATAAAGACATGAACACACACACACACACAAAACAAGAGAAGGATCTGTGTTTAGAGCAGCTCTTGAATCGGGAGAACGGGGGGAGTTTTTCCTGCAGGCTGCGGACGACCTTTGTCGGTTCGTCTGTCACTAACTAACGGGATGTCTAAACCAGCCGCTTTGTCTTGCAGGTGATCACCCGCAAAGTGACGCACCGTTATCAGTACAAAGAGTTTCATGATAGCTCGTGTGAACATGAGTCGACTGGAACTGCGCTGCAACTGCAAAAAAAAAAAAAAGACTCTAATCCTAGTAAAATGCTTGCATCTGCATAAAAGACTTAATTAAATATTTTCTTACCAAACTCATGAGAAAAAAAAAAGAAAGAAAGAAAAACAATCTAGCTCAACACTGCAGGCTCTTACCAGAAATTATGTAAGGCGATGGGAACACAGCACAGCCAAAAATAATAATAATAATAATGAAAAAGCCACATGCAACATTGTGCAATGACTGGCCAGCAAGAAAATGAAGATGAGGCGAAGCGATGAAAGCTTAATCAACCCCAGAGCCTTTCCAAAACACACAATATTATACTGAATATTAATGAGGTGTAACATTGCACTTAATAAATATAAACAACCACAAACGCGCTGTTGTTTAGCTTCAGGACAGCTGGAAAGACTTTGCATGTTTCATTGGCACGTTACAAACTACAGTCATGAAAAAAATGACCTTCACGAAACAGAGCAGCACTGTATTTCTCATTAAAACTGTGTCTCCTCTCTGGTCTTAATGTGACAGCAGGAAATATCACAGACAATATAAACCAGTGTTGTATCATCAGTCACAGTGGGGAATCGTTTCCAGTCAGGGCAGATTAATGTAGCTTCTGACTAGTACACAAGTTTTACAAGAAATGAACACAGGCTAGTCCAGACGTTCCAGTCTGTAATAATAATAATATTAATGTGGATGAAATGCAGTGAACCATTGAGGTTTTTCTTCTGAATGAGTGCAAATTCAGGAAAATGTATTCTCTCAGGAGCCATGATTGCTTTGTCTTGAGCAAGACTGACATAATTATTTAGATTTACTTTATTGAACACACTACCCGTCAAATCTAAAAGGTGCTTAGTACAGTTTACAGACTGCTGGGAAAAGCTACAGGAGAGACTACAGGTGTGAATAACTGTATGAGATGCAAGGCTAAAGCAGTTTCCCCTACTTGGCAGCTCATATTTATGGTAATTTCACTACAGCAGGAGCGTAACAGTCAAGCCTGAAAACTAGCACATGCTGGCTTAAACCCAACTGCAATCACAAAGCTTGATAACATACTGAGTTTGCGGTATCTATATCTGAAATGCAAATAGCAGTGATTAAATTCAGATTTAACTGCCGCTTAAATCTAATGCGGTTAACCGCCACGACTCAGATTTATTTTCATTGGGTAATAATGGCAAATAAAAATAGAAGTACACAACCTTTTTCTACACGCAAGATAAGCACAATCACAAGAAGCATTAAATAAAATGGCACAGACATTCGTTAAAAAGTGATTTTGTTTGTGATCCCCTCTGATAAATTATTGAAGCAAATAAAACAATGAGGCTAACGCTCAAGACAGATAACAGATGATTGATCGACTGAATAGAAAACCTTCAGAAATTGTAATTCTTAGAGCAACGCTTCAACTAGAACTGGATGTGTTTGTTTCTATTTGTGCTGATGAAGGGATCTAATGTGTAAGCAGTGATTCAACCCTTTTTTCGTTGTAACCTGCTTCGCCTCGGACCTCACCTCCAAATAACTCCAAATCCCGCAGGCTCTCCACACTCAATTTCTCAGATACCCAACGCTGACAGACACAGAGGGTTAATAACAGACATGGAAAGAAAAAAAGAGAGACAGAGAGACAGAGAGAGAGAAAATGCAAGCAAGGATAAGGAAAAGTTCCACAGGAAAAATAAACACATTTGAAAGCTGTTGAATAATGATGGTTCATGCTGGCTGCCTAATTTGCAACTGTGAAAGATTTCTGTCTCTTGTGCGGAAAAGAAAGTCATGGGAAAAAAAAAAGAAATCTGGCACTTTTATCCAACATTTCTTGTCTGTAAGCATACAGGGAGCTGACACAATACCATGAACACATGTGCAATCTAATACAACAGTCCTTTCTGTTTATACAAGCTTATAATATTCTGCTTTTGTTTGCTTTTCTAAGTCAGAGAGTTAGTATACAATTGTATTTTATTCTGAGGCCATAGATGTTTGATTTTGTTCTACTAGACTGCATTATATTGTAAAAAACCTTTTCTGAATCATTACAGCTCTTATCTAAATTACTTTTAATGATATTATTCAGATGTTATTCCCACAAAATAATGAGCACTGTGAACCAATTCTTAAGTTGAAATTTGACACATTTGTGAGAGAAAATTGAAAAGTAGGTTATTATTTGATGTATTTCTTATATATATCATACATGTTACGTGTTCTTAACGTGTTCCACATCTGTTCCAAACTCCTTTATACTGTGTCTATTCTAAACTTAGTTCTTTGCTGTGGAAAATGAGACAGTTGAGTGTTTAACAGTTACTTTATTCTGTTGTTCTTTTGTCTGAGCCAGCGGTGA
This sequence comes from Thunnus maccoyii, assembly GCF_910596095.1. Taxonomy (NCBI): domain Eukaryota; kingdom Metazoa; phylum Chordata; class Actinopteri; order Scombriformes; family Scombridae; genus Thunnus; species Thunnus maccoyii. The sequence goes on from NC_056550.1 coordinate 23,664,674, forward strand.
CAAATCATAGTTATGCAGATTTTTATGTGTCAACCTGATAAGCCTTTAGAGGACAGTTTTGTTTGTTCTTAATTTAATATAGCAGTAATGTTATTTTGTGATGCTACATGGTGCATGCTTGTGTGCTGTCATATACGGTCGTGAAGACAGACTGTTTCTAGCTTAGCTGAACTCTTGACTTATGTTTCTATCTGAGGGTTGTTTACTGACCTGTAAGGTTAGCAATAGATGTTTCAAATTCTGTACGATAGTATCTAAAGGACTGGCTGAGTGCCAACTTTTCAGACAAAGAAAAGATAGCTAGGTGGTATGTAGCTTTGTCTCCAGAAATATGATGCATTGCACTTCTGATTGCATTATTTGATTACACTATTTCATAACCTGACAATGCTCTCTTTGTGTGTTTATTGAGTGATCAAGCAATTTACCACTACACATTGTGCTGCTTTATTGAATTATAATTAGACCTTAAAAATTCCTGTAAATGTATGAAAGCTTGTGCTAGGCTACACTGAATTGATTCGTTTTTTTTAAAACGGAGCTTTGCCAAATGTCCTTCCAACACTAAAGAGACTGGAACACATTGAAGGTTGTCAGATACAAACTTTGCCAAGCAAAAGAGCAAACTGGTCTCTGATCTGCTCAGTCAGAAGTTTTATTAATGGAACTGTATATTATTGTCCTATCATGTCAACAAATGTGTCTGGCTGTTTGCAATATTAACATAGAAATATTGTGATTATGTGCTGATTTCCCTGACAGGGATTAAGTCCTTGACCAAAGACAAAATTTAATGGAAATACTGATCAGAAAACATGATTAGATTTAATCCTAGGTCTAGAATTAGATTTAATACTTGTCCAGGAAACCTGCCCTGTAGTAAGAATATGTCTAAAAAAAAAAGGAAGTACTTGTCAGTCACTCACAAGAAAAGACATGGATCCTTTTGAGTGTGTTACATATGATGCCGAAAACACGTCCAGGGAATATCTGTAAAGACAAGAAGACAACCATTGTGAGGCTCTGTGTTGTCTCCTCCTGCAGGTCACTTCTGGTTGCTCCATCATGCTCATTAACTTTACAATACGAACACAGAAAGCTTTAAATGTCCTGAAAAATTACTTACATCTGCAAAACATAAACAATATTTAGAAAAACCTGCGTGACTTTGAGTGAAGATTTATTATCAAACATATCAACTTGTTTTGCTGCGAGTATGATGTTTAATAGGTGATTATTAAACCTTGTGCGGTAAAGTGAAGCTCTCTCTTGCGATCTCCCAGTAATTATTGTTAGTTTGAGTGATGATATATGTTTGTAAGGATGATTTAAATTAGTGGTTGAAACCAACAACATCCACGCTTCGATATTTGGTGCCTATTAACGTGTGCAAACACACAGATGCCGACTGATCGACTGCAAACGAAATAGTGTGACTGGCCCAAGAAAAAATAAAAATCACGAATTAAGAGAAGATTCCTCACAAGTATATCTTAGCTCTTGCTAATGGCTATTGTTGTCATGATGAAGGGCGCAGGCTAGCTCTTGCAAATTGCCGTTAGCTAAAGACTTAATTTAAGACATATTACATTATTTTAACACCATAATAACTTACCAGTATAGTGTTAAGGGAAGCAATGCGTGCTCGGAGTAATACAATCTTCTAGGACAACTTATTTAGCCAGACATCCTTTTAGCGGGTTGTTTTTGACAGCTTGGTGGAGAGAGCGTCGTGTCGCGCACAAACTACGACACAACTAAAAGAAAAAGCGGGCGCGTACAGATGACGCAAGCACCGTTTGGGTCCCACTGAAAACACAGGAGCTTGTGGCGGTATTAGAAAACAGGTAAATAAAGCTTGTCAGCCACCGTTACAAAAATAATTAACACATTTAGTCAACAAAATATGTTATCATGTAACGCGCGGGGTTTTGAAAGGCACCTTAACTACGCTGAATTCGCGGTAAAGTGTCGATAATAGCCGCGCACACCCACCTCTCGGCCTCGCTTTGCGGCCTTCAGCTAGCTATCACTAACGTACTGCAAGATGTTGGTTATATTGTTGATATTAAAAGTGTTTGTCGTCAAAGTGCGTTAATGTTAAGTAGCCACCCTGAGCCAGTAGCTGTCTCCCATTGCTTTTCTGCTAATATATATTTATCAAAGTGCTAACTAGCTTGATGCTGGTTACGTCAATTTCTTAAGCGATATCAAACATCCTCTCTTGCAGAACTCTATTCATAAATCGGGAGGTTAAATTGCAACATTATGTTTGCTTAATTTATAACTTTCACTTATGTCTAGCTATGTATTCAATATGTTGTTTAGCCAATGCTGCTCTCCTCTTTGTAGCTAACTTTCTGCGGTGGAGGGAGTCCCAGTGAATACAAAGCGAAAGTATCTGAAAGGTTGTTTTGATGATTAAAAAAAAATATATCTCATGTATTTGGCCCACTGACTGATAATAGGCAGTGGGATCTTCTGAGTCATTAACTACCAAAATACCGCAGACTTAAGTGGTCCGTGGTTATATGCCACATTTAGGGGATGTATCCATTGAAGGACAGGTTCACAATTTTTGAAGTGAGTCTTAAAACAACAGTGAGGTTGTTTATATGAACACTGAAAGAGGTTTTCCTCGCTGTAATCATTCCTGGCATACTGGCTATTAAAAGATCCCCTTCAAATGCACTGTCAATGTGAGTGATGGGGACAAAGTTCACGGTGTGTCCACACAGTCATTAAAAGTTGATGTGAAGCTTATTTGAGGCTTCAGCAGTCTGAGTTAGTCATATCAAGTGGTTATTTGACACATTTACAGTCTTTTTAGCATCAAATTCCCTCTTTGTGTTTCTTCGGACAGTGTTTCCCTGTTGAGCTGTGGTGGAAGTATAGTAACAAAAAGAGGAACATTGGCACTAAAAAGACTGTAACGTTGAAAGATATCTACTTTATTTGACTCATTTGGACGGCGTAAGCTTCATGTGAGCTCCAAATAATCTTGTAAATACATTTTTGCATTATCAAGGGATCTTCTAATGGTCAGTATGAACAGGAGGAATGATTATGGCGAGAAAAACCTGTTTCACTGTTCATCTGGGCAGCTGACTGTTGTTTTAAGACAGACTTGAAACATTGTGAACCTGTCCTTCTGTATTAGGAGTAACTTTCTGTAGCAGACATATAAATAGAGAGTTTTGGTGTGATAATTGAGGCATTTTATGACTTGAAAGAGTTGTTTTCTCTCGTTCTTACAGCACAGCCATGAACTGGAACAAAGGTGGTCCAGGTATTAAGCGAGGCTTTGGGTTTGGAGGATTTTCCCTTGCGGGGAAAAAAGAGGAACCTCAACTTACTCAAAAGTCTCACACATCATTCGGGCCCCCGGGGTCCAGTGGGGGATATGGGAAGAACCAGCAGCTTCCATCCTTCTACAAAATAGGGACAAAAAGAGCCAATTTTGATGAAGAAAATGCGTGAGTATCCCACAAACACTTGAAAAAAATGTCAAACTAAATTAAAAAAAACAACTAATGCACATATTTATTCATTTGATATGCTTTCTAAACAAGGTATTTTGAAGATGATGAAGAGGAGTCCAGCAGCAATGTGGATCTGCCGTACATCCCAGCTGAGAACTCGCCCACACGGCAGCAGATGCAGTCTGGTGGCGGCTCAGACAGTGAGGATGATCCACTGGATGCCTTTATGGCAGAAGTTGAGGTGAGAAGAGTCACAGTTAGGCAGAGACAAGCTTGTAATATATTTCTGAATGTTTTATGTATTGTTTTCTCTTATAAACGTTGTTGTTGTTTTCTCTTCCAGAACCAAGCAGCTAAGGACATGAAGAAACTAGAGGAAAAGGAAAAGGAGAAAAAGTCAGCCAAGTAAGACTTCATCTGTCTTTTTTTTAGATATTTTTGTAGGTACTTAAATTCTGCATTTGAAATGAAGAAAAAGAAGATTGCCCACAACTAAATTATTATTTTGTGAGCAAAAGTATAAGCTTTCTAGTTTGGGATGTTGTTAATTTGTAGATAACTGCTGTACTATTGATTACTTTTACAATTAGACATCATGTCTTAAGTTTCTCCAAAGACTGAGACATCCAGTTATGTCTTTGCTGGTTTAGTAGTTACTGTATCATCAGGTAAGCAAAGCCACCTTAGTCATGGAGGGATGTGGGCTGTCTTGGGTGTATGAACGAGCCGCAGGGAAGTTTTTTTTTTCTCCGCTTGTCATTGCAGGGGTATTCGTGATGACATTGAAGAAGAGGATGAACAAGTGAGTGAGCCCTCCAAAATTCTTAATCCACTACATCGCTGATCAGAGAGGTCTCCAGACCAAACATTCCCTCTACCCTCTCTTGTCTTTCAAAGCCCCCCCCTCCTGCCCTCCCCCCCTCTATCTGACCATGTAGGATGCATATTTAGGATCATTATGATGGACTTGTTTTTCTTGTGTAGATTAATCTTGATGTTTTGAAAGCTGGGAAACTAAAGCATGTTTAATTTTTATTTACTTCAGCAAGTGACAGAATAGTTGATATCAGATTGTGAACAATGTTTTGTAGTTTTTTTCCTTCTGTTATAAGGCTGAATGTCTCTTTAGGTATTTGTGAGTCTTTCAGGTGCCTGGATGGTGCTTGGATGTTGTGTTAAAGCAGCAAAGCGGCTCAGTTTTCACATGAAATGCTGTGCTCTCTGCAGGAAGCCTACTTCCGCTACATGGCAGAGAACCCCACAGCCGGGCTGACACAAGAGGAAGATGAAGAGAACATTGACTATGACAGTGATGGAAACCCAATTGCCCCGACCACTAAGAAAATCATCCTGCCCCTTCCTCCTATTGACCACTCTGAGGTACTGCTGAATATACTGGTTGTGCTAGTCAACTGATCAACATTACATTTTTTATTGTGTGTAATATGAGAGATTTTGTTGTGATTCTTGCACATGTTTTGTCCTGTAGATTGATTACCCACCGTTTGAGAAAAACTTCTACAATGAGCACGAGGAGCTCAGCAACCTGACTGGAACTCAAGTGTTGGAGTTAAGGCAGAAACTGAACTTGCGGGTAAGTTCAGGATTCATGCACAAATGTATATAAATGTTATATAACTGAAACCATGTACATAATGTAGCAGCTATTAGTCTGCTTCAATCATTTTTGTTTTGGCCTCAGACACATTTTTAGCTGTATTTCTAGCAGTTGTGGCTGTGGGGGGAAAGACCTTCGTCAGCATGTCCTTTGTTTCCTCCTTCTTTTTCTTATTCTCAGGTGTCTGGTGCTGCCCCTCCTAAACCTTGTACTAGCTTTGCCCACTTCAATTTTGATGAGCAGCTAATGCACCAGATCCGCAAGTCTGAGTACACTCAGCCCACTCCAATTCAGTGCCAGGTATAGTAAGAGTTTGTCTTAAGGTTGCAGTATAATTGAATATTAAATATTTTAAACATAATTTAATGAATAAACCCTGTTGTGAATCTGGGATTTAGGGTGTGCCCATAGCTCTGTCTGGACGTGACATGATTGGTATCGCAAAAACTGGCAGCGGTAAAACTGCAGCTTTTATCTGGCCCATGCTGGTTCACATCATAGACCAGAAGGAGCTGGAGGCAGGGGAGGGGCCCATCGCAGTAATCGTGTGCCCCACCAGAGAGCTTTGTCAGCAGGTAAGTAATGGAGAGAGATTGGAACAGCGGCATATTAGTAACTGAGAGTGCATTGTCAGGAGAGTTGGTTTACTAGTGTGTGTTTCTTTAACTGCTTGGCAGATCCATGCAGAATGTAAGCGCTTTGGGAAAGCGTACTCGCTGCGTTCTGTGGCGGTTTATGGAGGAGGCAGCATGTGGGAGCAAGCAAAGGCTCTGCAGGAGGGAGCAGAGATCGTGGTGTGCACTCCGGTAAGAGAAGAGAAGACCAACCTGTTTTTTTTTTTTTCCTTAACCTCGCTGCTAAGAAGAAAAGACACACTCTACAGTTGCAACAAATGTGAGATTTACTGAAAATGTGTGTTTGCAGGGTCGTCTGATTGACCACGTTAAAAAGAAGGCCACATCCCTGCAGAGAGTGACATACCTGGTGTTTGATGAGGCTGATCGCATGTTTGATATGGGCTTCGGTGGGTTTGCTTTATCAGCGCACTGTCAAAGATGTTGTAAACCTTTTTCTTTTGTGCACACCAGTTTATTTATGTTGTTGTTTCTCGTCTCCTTTTTAGAATATCAGGTTAGATCTATTGCCAGCCACGTCCGCCCTGACAGACAGAGTAAGTGGTTTTACTAAACTGTTATGATTCACTGTAATATGTACTAAGACTGTAAAGAGGTTTTATAATATGATTGCCTTCACAGCCCTTCTGTTCAGCGCCACCTTTCGAAAGAAGATAGAGAGGCTAGCCAGAGACATCTTGGTAGATCCTATTCGTGTGGTGCAGGGAGACATCGGAGAGGTTTGTGGCAAAACACATCATCAACCAACCCATAATAATTTATTATGCTTTTCTGAGAGCTGTAGTTGTAATTTAGAGAGAGAAATTTGCCCTTTTTTACCCCTTTTCATGGTGTCTGTGTGTTCATAAAATCCTAAAATACATAAAGTTATTATTATAAATGTTTCATTTCAGAATAAAAAGTAAGTGAAGTAGGTAAAATAAAGCTATTTATCAGTCAGCATTTGAAAAGGACAAATGATTCTGTCCTGGTAAAGGTTTATTTTTAAGTAATTAAAATGTAAAAGCTACAAGAGTAAACATGCAGATGTTTTTACAACCTTTCTCTTCGACCAGGCCAATGAGGATGTGACCCAGGTGGTGGAGATGCTGCACAGCGGGTCGGATAAATGGGGCTGGTTGACCCGGCGGCTGGTGGAGTTCACCTCCTCCGGCTCAGTCCTCATCTTCGTCACCAAGAAGGCCAACTCTGAGGAGCTGGCTACTAACCTGACGCAGGAGGGCTACAGCCTGGGCCTCCTGCATGGAGACATGGACCAGAGTGAGAGGAACAAGGTCATCAGTGACTTCAAGAAGAAGAATTTGCCCATTTTGGTGGCCACTGATGTAGCCGGTGAGTACAAGTGATATACGTCCTGTTTCCTTCCCTCCACAAGGGCTACCCACAATACCTAATTAACACCAAAAATATTAAATGTTTGTCTGTTTTTATCTACATTTTCAATTTCTGCATAAAAGAACTGCTGGAAATGCTGAAAATCTGAAGAAAAAAAGTCTCAAAAAAGGTTTTATGCTCAGCTCAAAAAGCAAAGTGCAACTTAAACAGATTTAGCGATTAAATTGTGACGTGTTGGGACCAATCAGCCTTTTTTTCCCTCACTGTTTGATCTTTTTTAATTGCATCATCTTGTTGCGCCAGCTTCTTCTGCAGTGGTTTAATGGCTGCTACTGGAAAAGAAGCACCACCAGCTGTTTTTATTGATGAATCAACTTCAAATATTCACTAAACAGCAGTGGATGGAAATAAAGCATTAATTCAGAATTTCTTTTGCCAATATTCTGGACATTTGGGTAAAAGTTGCACTAAATTTGGATGAAATCTAGCTTGTGATGCCACATTGAAATGTTAAACAACACAAAAGAAGAAAGCCAGTCGTCACCAGTCTCTGTATGTTGTTTCTGTGAAGGTGTGAGCTTCTAAAGATCCGTTCAGGTCACAGTTCTATGTGCTGACAAGCCTCAGCCCATTCGAGGTGAGAAACAACATAAACGCTAACCTGCTTCCTGTTTTTGTGTTCTCTCAGCTCGTGGTCTGGACATCCCGTCCATTCGCACGGTGGTAAACTACGACGTGGCGCGAGACATCGACACACACACGCACAGGATCGGGCGAACCGGGCGTGCCGGAGAGAAAGGTGTGGCTTACACCCTTCTCACCAACAAAGACACCTCGTTCGCTGGTGACCTCGTGAGGAATCTGGAGGGAGCCAATCAAGGCGTTTCCAAAGAACTGATGGATTTAGCCATGCAGGTGAGCTAAATAAGCAAAAGGCTGAGAAAAGTCGTACAGTAACTTGTCTCATGAGGAATAAATGTTTTTAACTTTGCCCTTTTTTTCCCAGAATCCCTGGTTCAGGAAATCCAGATTTAAAGGTGGCAAAGGAAAGAAGCTGAATATCGGCGGAGGTGGACTTGGTTACAGAGAGAGACCAGGTTTAGGGGCTGAAAGCTCTGTGAGTAACAAATTATGACTGTAAATCTGTTTTTATTTAGTTTTTTGTTTATTTTGTAATGCGTTGATAATCATAGTCACTACTATGTGCTGATTTATGATACGTTATGATGGGAATTCATGTTGATATTCGGAGGACATTCAGAGAGGTGTGAATAATGTTCTTGTTGTCTTTGCAGGAACGCAGCAGCAGCAGCAGCAGCATTTTGTCTTCCACTAGTAGCTACGAAGGCTACAGCAAACCAACCACTGGGGCGATGGGAGACCGCATGTCAGCGATGAAACAAGCCTTCCAGGTACACCTGAACTTATTTTGCAGTTATTGATACGATTTTTTCTTTTACATTCATACTGAAAATTTCAAATATTTCATGTTTTTATATTAAATGTTCTTGGTTTTTACTCCACTATGATCTAATGCTGTTATTTTGCAAGACTGTGAATATGTGCTGCAGTTCATGTTTCGGTACTCTTTAATGCAAATTAATACATTTTAACTTAATTCATTATATTTATCACTTGTGTTTAACAGTCTACAAGTTGTTGTTTTTATTTTCTTTTAGCCAGTCACAAAATAAAATCTTTAAAAGCCATAAAGTAATCTTTGACTTATCACTGTACCGTTTGCCTCATTAGATTATTAAAAATTAAATCTCAAAGAAAGCGCTGAAGAATTAACCTGACGCGCCATATGGTTTGTCACACAGAACCATCTGAGAAGTCATCCTTAGAGACTGTTTGGAAAAGGGCAGGCACTTTAAAAAAAAATACTTGGCAGGTGATTGGATGAACCATCCGTCTATCACCATCTTACCTTGCAAGGCAACAGGATTCGCGAGGTCATGCGAGAATCCTCATTGGACGCTGATTGGTCACAAGCACATATCTTAAAGCCTGACAAGATTGATTCTTGTGTGATCCCGTGATGTGATCTCGCAAATCCAGCTGCCTGGCAAGGTAACTTAACCTCTTTACATCTAGCGGGTCACCGGTGAGCCACTTAAGCCAGTTATAAGCTGCTTAGCATCACGCAGTAATGAGTAAGAGCAACTGGCACAATTTGGCCACTTGGAGATGTTTTGGAGACATTCAGGGACACCAGTGACACCACAAACTTCCTATCTTCCCCTAAGGTTTAGGGCTAGAGGACTGGAATTTTATACAGGTGTGGATGTATGTGGTGATTTGCATAATTCTGGCATAAAGCATGTCCTAGTTATTGTTATTCAAATATGTCTCGTTATAGATAGCCACATGCTAAACAAGCATATTTCCAGAAACTAAAAGATGTTACCTTTCAAATGAAGTCTAAAACATGGTTCACAGTTCTTCTGTTATAAGCTTTTCCTTTTGGGTATGCAAAATAGGCAAATATTTAAAAAAAATAAAAAAAAGGTTGGATGCTAAGAGGCTACACTCTTCTCAACGTTTCCTCTTCTTCTAGGCTCAGTATAAGAGTCACTTTGTGGCTGCATCCAGTGGTCCTCCAAAGCTCAGCACCAAGTCTAGCAGCTCTTCAGGCTGGACCAGTGCCGGCAGCCTGAGCTCTGTGCCGACAGAGTCCGCCAATGGCTCCGAGCGGTCCAGTGTTGCCGCCATGACCCTTTCGGGCTTCACCAGCGCTGGCTCCCTAAGCTCAGTGCCCACCAGTCAGACCAGTTCACAGCAAAGCTTCACTCCAGCCGCACCTCCTCCGCTAAGAGATAGCTCACGGGACAGACACGGGGAGGACTGGGGGCGCCACGGAGACAGTCACCACCGCCACAGCGACAGGAGCGATCGGCACAGCGGCGAGAGTCGCCACGGGGATCGAGATCGCCATGGAGACAGAGACCGCGACCGCTACGGGGACCGGGATCGCTACAGCAGCAGCAGCAGCAGCAGCCGCCACAGCGACAGTCGTAACGGAGACGGGAGCAGCAGGAGGGACAGAGAGGATCGGAGGAGCGAGAGGGATGGGGGAGATGGGAGGGGGGACAGAGGAGATGATAGCTTTGCTGTTCCCGAACCACCAAAACGTAGAAAGAGCAGGTGGGACAACTAGGAAAAAAAAAATCAACACAATCAATAAAATATGTGCAACCAACTGCTCCATGACGAGCTTGTCTGTTGTGTAGGCAGAAATTCAGAGCATATCAAAGGCTGACACACAAGCACAGGACGTTAAGAGGTGGTTTTTGTGGACTTTTTTGAGAAACGGGAAGGGCGCTGACTCTCCCGTCAGGTCGGTTAGGACCTCACGATTTGGGTCAGAGCCCGACAGAGTTTGTAGACAGATAAACACGAGCAGCTCAGAGACAGCCACTGTACATACATCATCAAGACTGTTTAGTTGTAAGTCAATAGGATCAAGCAAAAGAGCTGTAATGAATTCTGCTGTCGGTAAACAATTCCAAAGGATGTTTTGGTTGTTGTCTTGTTTCTTCTCACTGAGCTCCTAACATGCTTTCGTGCTTGCAAACTGGACTCTGTATTTTTTTTTTTTTTTTTTTTCTAATGGATCTTTGCCAAGTGTTTGTGTGTTTTGCATTTTAATCTACAAAGCTAACTCTTAGAGCTCGTTTCATTTTCGAAGGCGCTCGGTGATGATTCACATTCATAGATGTCAAAGAGTAGAACTCTTTTTGTGTCTTGTATTCGAGTCGTAGTGAAGTGCCTTCCCCTGGCATTTAGTCTATGCTTTTGAAATGTTTTTCAAGAAGATGCATATGTTTGTGTGAGGAATTTCCCGCGTTCATTCACACACGGAAAATGTGAAGTTTTGATTAAAAAGACTTTGGCATCTACTCTTGTATCTGTTTTCTTTTTTACAGTCAGTTAACCTGTCACTCATCTTGTTTTCCTCACTGAAAACATCTGCAGTTTGTTCTTTAAATACAAAATGATGTTTTCTTTGATTGAATACATCTGTTGTACTTGCTGACTTTATACAGATGTAACTAGTCGACACTGTTTTACTTTTGATAACATGTTAAGACTTATTTATGGAATAGACAAGAAAACTAAACCTGTTCAAAACACAAAACAAATTCCACAAGGATCTCATTAACAATAAAATCACAAATATCCAGTGGTGGAAAGTAACTAAGTACATTTACTCAAGTACTGTACTAAGTACAATTTTGAGGTAATTGTACTTTACTTGAGTATTTCCCTTTTCTGCAACTTTATACTTTCACCCCACTATATTTCAGAGGGAAACATTTTACTTTCTATTCCACTACATTTATTTAACAGCTTTATCAGTTACTTTAAAAATTAAGATTTTGCACAAAGGACAATAAATAAGCTAGCTAGCTAACTGTATATAAAGTAGTTGAAACTAGCTCCACCTCCAGCAGCTACAACAGTAACATGCTGCTTACACACTGATGCTTCAGTATTAATAATCTAATGATGTCATATACAGTATAATATATCAGTTATTGCAAAATCAGTACTTTTACTTTAATACTTTGAGTACATTTTGCTGCTAGTACTTAATGTACTTTTACTGAAGTAGGATCTTTCATGCAGGACTTTTACTTCTAACTAAGTATTTTCATATTGCTGTATTGGTACTTGTACCTAAGTAAGGGATCTGAATATTTCTGTCACAACTGCAAATATCAGACTAATAAATGAAAAACACTTTAAGCACAATTATCATCAAGAGACACCGTTGTTCCAGTTGTAGTAGTAACTTGTCCGAAACCCTGTGAACGCATCAGGAGAGGATGTGAACCGCGCGACACTAGTGAAGCAGTCTCTTAGCCCCGCCCCCGTGAAAACTGCGAAGGGAGCGCGCGTTCTGTAAAAAGCTCTCGCCCCCCCGAGATACTGTGCGCGTGATATGGAGAGAGATAAGGGCCAAAACTAATTTTAGTACTGATTTTTTTTATCCTTGGAAAGTTTTATTCTAGAAGTGAATGGTAAATGTCAGAGGTCAGCAAGTAGGTCCAACCATGGGCCATATTTTTTCAGCACTGTTAATTTGGGGACCGGTGTTGTACAGGCACGGTGAAAACACAGGTTTTTGATATGCTTTTGTTTATATAAAACAATTTTAGCATGTAGGGAGCCCCTAAACTCCTAAAAGATTATCATTTTTTATCTTGCATGCACAAGATAATAACTTCTAATAACTTCTAATATATGTTACGAGATATGGATCTTGTGCAAACATGTTATTATCTTGTACACATGAGACTATTTACTATAAACTCTTATCCGTCTCTAACATACAGCACGCAAACTTTAGATGCACGCAGCCGCCATATAAACGAGATAACTCAGATAATCCAGTTCTTTTCCACTTCAGCATGTCACAGATGTTTTATTTGATGATGTCTTGTGCACACAAGATAATAACTTGTTTGCACATTATAATAACTTGTTTGCACACGATAATAACTTGTTTGCACAAAGTAATAACTCGTGCGCACAAGATCCATAACTTGTGCACACAAGATAAAAAAGTCATCTCTCTGGACTTTAGAAGCTCCGCACAGACGTCATAATTCCCCTTAGTAATTCACACACAATAAAAAGTGGCCTGCTTCATGTATGGTTGAAACTGAAACTGTTAATGACACAAATCTGTTCAGGTCAGATGTTCAGACAAATTATTTACCTGTATGAGTTTTTAAGAGATTACAAACTCATATTTATTGGGATTTAGATGAGCCTTTTGTTATCTACTGTACATTTATGAAGACTCATGTAAAAGATTCGATGCAGTTAATAAAAGGGAAAACTTCAGCTTTCATTAGGAGGCCAAATATTTTTGTCGGAGGGCCAGATTTTGTTTTGCTGACCACTGTCATATATTTAATACCTGTCTAGTTAGCATAGTAGCATCAAATGAAAATACTCAAGTTTGTTGAATCTTTTAAGTCAAAACCCAAAATTTACATGTTTTAAAAGGCCTTTGGATGCTTTTAATGGCTTTAGTACTTTTTAAAAATGTATTAATAAGTGTATCTTACATTATGTTTTACATTTGTGCACATAATTTGATATAGCCTTGTATTTTATCATTGCCTTTCATTGTTATCTTCTATTCGTTCCTTTTACTACTGATGACATTTATCTCTACTGTTGTGTCTTTCACTGTGACTCCGGTTGCTTTTAAATGAGCTCTATAAGTTAATTTGACTTGACTTAACTTGATATATGTTGAACATGAGGTAACAGACCTGTGTTTGTTGTAGTGTTGTAGTGGGTGCTTTGTGAGAAGATGTTTTTCACTATCAATACTGACTTGTTCTTTATGCAGTGTTTCAGAGGAAATGTGAGCTTATTCACATAACTGTGATTTATAGCCTAAATATAGGATCATTTCCAAAAGGCACATTGCCTCATCATATTGGTCATATTTCAATTTTTTTTAATCTTACTGTAGTATGTTGTAGTTTTAGAAATGCATTAGCATGATTTGGCCACATGAGAGCTCTGTTATCCACTTGAGTTCAGTTGTTTATGGGGAAAATATATCTGATGGGTTTCTGTCCCAACCAGTAGGCTACACTTTTACCCCATTTTACTGAGAAAAAGAAGGTCAGGAAAGAAACTGTAGATGGAAAATCTCCACACAAGTTATTAGGTTTCATCTTTGTCTTAAAACTACCATCATTATAGCGGGGGGAAAACATCCTGACAACTTATCTTATGACCTTCACATTCCTCCTTTTCATACCGGCTATTAAAAGATCCTCTTCAAATGTACTTTCAATGTAAGTGTGAAAGCACATTTGTTAGCTGTGGTGGAAGTATAGTAACAAAAAGAGGAACTTTGGCAGTAAACAGACTGTAGCATTGAAAGATATCTACTTGATTTGACTCATTTGGATGGCTGAAGCTTCATATTAGCTTCATATAAACTTTTAAATACATTTTTTGCACAGAATGTAAGTGCATTATGAGGGGATCCTCTAATGGTCAGTATGAACAGGAGGGACGATTACAGCAAGAAAAACAAGCTTTAATGTTCATTGACTCATTGTGACTTGCACATAGCTTGGACTAATGCTTCCATCTATGTTCATCAAATTACCATGCACCTGTATATTATAGAGCTACCCATCAATACGTATACTGTGTATACTGCATTATAAATTTATTGCACTAATATAATCACTCTCATATCATTGCCATTATTATTATAATGTGTGTTGCTCGCTGACTGTGCTACTCTACTCTGCAAATTGCCTCTTTGGGGACAAATAAAGTGTTCTGAATTGAATTTAATTGACTTGAAATTTGGGCACCTGACTGTTTTTTTTTAAGACAGACTTTAAAAACCTGTGAACTTGTCCTTTAAGTAAAGAATCTGATAACTTTCCACAGATAAAAATCGCTATTAAACTTAGTTTTGGGCTCTATCGCTCTCCATAGCAACAAAGTGGTACGAGCGCAGCATCTCGGGGGCGAGCTTTTTTTTTCTTTTTTTTTCGTGAGTGCGCGCTCCTTCCCCCCCCCCCCCTCCCTCTGCCGTTTTTCGCGAGGGGCGGGGCTAAAGGGAGACACATATCGGTGGGGAAACAAGAGTTCCGACACAAGAGAGAACCGGCACCGGGGCCACCGCGCACAACAAAAGCCTCCCAGAAACGTGAATGAGAGCGCAGCAGACAACCTCCTCCGGCCTCTGAGTGAACCGTTATCAGCCCCGCCGTGTGTCGCAGACCAGAACCGCAGATGGTGAGTGTTTTCCCCCCCGTGTGTGTGAGAGTGTTTGTGAGTGTGTGTGTGTGTCCGCAGCCTCCCCTCCCTCCGCGGCTCTCCTCTCTTTTGCTGCTGCTGCTGCTGCTTTTTTGTGAGAGATGAGGTGAGGTGATGATGTCCGTTTACTCGCTAAAGGTTTAGCTAACCGGGAGCCGGGTTTTTTTATTTTATTTTATAGGCGGCTGGATGAACGTTGGATGATATTACAGTGTGTAGCCTTGCTTAAAAACAACAGAGCAGCTATTTTTTTGTAGTTAAATTTGGAGAATATTTAAACACCCGCCGTCGTGCTGCTCCAAAAAAATGCTAGCAGCGTGTTGTTTTAATGTGCATTAGTTAGCTAGCTCGCTGGCTAATTAATATCAACCAACAAGGTGATTCAAAGCTACTAAATAATCCATTTAATCAGCACACAATACCCCCGTTAATTTTAGAAGCCCCCTCCTTTCTAACAGATATTTAAATTTTCCTCCTTAATAGCCGATTTGAAAATTGATTTTTGCTGTTACATCATGTTTTTGTTTTGTCTGAGCAGCCATAGCAGGTGAATAAGTTCTAATAATAAGCAGTCGAGCTGCAACGACTAGTCAATAAATCGATTATTTGTTTACTTATAAAATAATCGAGAACGAGTTTGATATCGAAAATTACTCAAAATGAGCAAATTCTCTGCTTCCAGCTTCTTAAATATGAATATTTCTTTGTTTTTTTTTCGTCTTCTATGTCAGTAAACTGAATATTTTTGGGGTTGTGGACTGTTTTTCTTTTTTGGACAAAACCAGACATTTGAGGACTTTATAGACCAAACAAGTAGTCGATTAATTGAGGAAATAATTGATAATGAAAGTAATCATTGCATGCAGCCCTATTTTTTTTGCAGATAAGTGTGATTATACTCTAACTGGCAGGGTGTAGGCTCCAACCTGCTGAGTGTTACATAAAAACAAGCCTATACAAGCAGAAAGGCATTTCCACCAGATATAACCCCATAGACAATGCATGAATAACACTGAACAAATAAGCACATTAATAAAAGCAGAAGAATTTAAAGCCTGCTGAACATAATTTAGTCAGCAATACCACACATACAATGGAGCTGTGACGTGTACAGCACGCTCTGATCTAAAGGCTTTTCCCATATTGACCTCTTAAAATACATTTACACACACATTAGTATCCCAGTTTTGATCATACTCAGGTTATGATGTTCACAGGAAACATGAAAAACCCAGTCACTCATATCCTTTCTTGCAACATCAAGGTTTCTGTTCATCTCCATGCAGTTACTCAACATCTCAGTCATATCTGTACCAACAGAGCATGATTAGTAACCTGGGTAAGATTCCTAAAACACTATCCCTGTTTCAACCGCAGTGTTTTAAGGTTTCTTTAAACCAAGGGTTCATCCGCTTTACATGTGTAACACATAAATGGGATACTAGTGAAACAAAATGGTCCTCTTAAATGGGGACTAATGTAGAATCTAAGTGTGTCCCTAGACCCCATTTTTGGGAACCACTGGCCTATAATTAATGTCTGTGTCTCACTTACAGCAGCTAATGCTGAATGGATGAGTAACTGGGTTAAACCTCTGCGTTAATCAGCATTAGTCTAACGCTCCAGGTGGAAGAAAACATGCGTTTGACTCATTTTACAAATTTCCCTCCCCTTGTTTGTGTGGTCGAGCAATTTACAAACCGCTCTGTGGTCTGGTGAAACCGCTTTTTATCCGTTCAGGGCACCACAACTACAGCAGTCTGTCATTACAGCCCCGGCATATGGCGATGAGGCTTAAGTAAGTATATGGTCATTTTCATTTCCTGCCGCCGTCAATGGGCTGCCTGACTGTAATTTCAGTCAGAGCTGACAGGACAGATTGACACCCTGCTCTGTTGGCTGATTTACGTCAGCACTCTGGTGGATTTGAGAGGCCGTTGTTTCGATTCGCCGGACTTGTTTGTCCAAAAATAAATAAATAACTAATGGCAGATTTAGACAAATCACATACAACGTGCCGCAGTGGCAGCTAATAAACGTTTATTTTGTTTGGCCTTATGCTCTCCTGTCAAACAATTATCATTACCGGCACAAAAACCTGATTTGCTGGGCATGTCAGCGGCACCATATGTTGGGGAGGGGGGTTGTTTGCCTGCTGTCAGATGTGCAGAACAGTATTAAATGGGTCGCCAGCAGGTCCAAGCCACAGAGCTGCAGGCAAAAATTTTGCAGAGTGATGGTTTTAACTAGCTACATACCTGTATTTCACATTCCTATTCCCTATCTTTTATTTGTACTGTTAGAACTGGCTTCAATAATGATAAATACTGCCAGTGTGTTTATGTGAAAGAAGGAACACCCATTCATTTCTGGATAAAGGTGTTTTCTGAGTGTGATTTTTTTGAAGCTTTGAAGAAAAGTGGTTCCTGTTTTTTTGTTGTTGTTTTCTGACGTGTGCTGCACATGAACTTCGTGTTTTTCAGGCCTAGGTGAAAACATTTTGTATGTCCCAATCATCTGACAAATGTCTTATTGCCAATTTTGCACACACACACACACACACACACACACGCAAGCAGTTCACCTCTTTTTTTTTCTTCTTCTCCTCTGGGGAAATACAATCCTCACTGTAGACTTCTGGCTCAGACGTTTGAAGGCAAAGACTTAGCACATTCCTTTCACTTTGATTTGTTCCATTTATTTCATTTCCCTGACATGGTTCACTGCAGTCTACTGGAAATCAGATCTTATTGTATTAAAGGTTCAGTTGCACAACCAATACAGCAACAAATCAGTCTCAGTTTTACAACAGAGGGGAGATAAGAAGCTTTGGCATTATGATGATATGATATTTCATGTCTTTTTAGTGCTCCTCAGCCCTGCCTGCTGTCACAGAGGTCCATGTGGCTTTTCTCAGTACAAATTGTACTTTTGATCTAAAAAAGGAACATCAGCCATTCACTCACATTTGTTCAAATCTTTTGTGGCTGTCAGCAGCACTGATCTAATGTAGGTTATCTGGTTTTTGAAAAGGAATAGTTTACACAGTGTTTCCCACAGTATCATCAGTCGGCAGCCCAGCAGACGTCTGAGGAGACACTTTATGAGGTTTGAAGAGGGAAATATGCTCACTGTAACTTGCATGATTGTCATTTAATCTTGGGAAATAACTACTTAAGATGTCTTTTTAAGGAGGGAAAAAGTTGCAAATTTAATTTCCCCTGTCCCTTGTCCATCTCAATCAGCAGCTAAGGAGTCTTCAGTGTGTGTGATGGAAATTTGCTGAGTTCGCCGAGCAGATATTTGCATGTTGTTGTTTTTTTTCCCCAAGACGGGATGGGGCATGTTATCCTGAATTCCAGCCCTTGAGGAGAATTTGGTTGTGAAAATGTCCCCCCCTTCTTCTCTGACCTGTGATAACATCTGATCAGTTGTAGCCCCTTGAGGCTGATTCTTCTCTATCTTCAAGAGAAACTTCAGAATGCGGCGGCCGCTCGCTAACGTCAAGTCAACACAGGCTCCCGTTCTTCAACACATTCTTTCTCAGACTGTCACTGGGTTTCTTTTGCAGTTTTTTAAGAAGAAAACATAAACAAACCAGCTGCTGCAGCATACCAACACCATCCATTACCATCGCTGAACATCACAGACTCGCACACCGTTCGGTTTGGGGGGGGGGTGGGGCACTGGACGGAAAAACCAGACGTCATAAAATTTTATTTAAGAACACACGTTTTACATTGTGCTAATATCGCATTTTATGATTTGCAAACAGTCTGTGATCATGTTTCAGTTTTGAATTAGACAGATCATCAACATCATTATCAGACACTTTAAATGGTTTTAATTGTGTCCTCAGGCGTGTTCCTCAAAAGAGTAACAAAAGGGAAACACACGGCTTTTCAGTAGAGTTAGAAACACATTGCGGTGCAGAAAACTTGCTGACTTCTAAGTGCTAATAAAAATCAGTATCACCCTCTGTGTCTCAAAGGGCAGCCTGCTTCTCAGAAATGATGTGTACATGTTAAAGTGTTAAGTCTACTATCGAAAGGCTGCAGAAAAGAATAAGGAAGCTTCTTAAATGTTTCTCCAGTGCTGCAACGATCAGTCAATGAATCAATAAGTCGAATCCCAGAAAATGTATATTTCAGACATTTTATATCATCAGCAAATATGCCAAATGTTTCCTGATAGCTTCTCCTCCTTGTAAGGTGCATATCTTTGGGTTTTTGACTGTTGGTCACACAAAACAAGACATTTAAATAGAGCTGCAACAATTAATCGATTAGTCACCAACTATTTTTATTGGGTTTTTTAAGAAAAAATGCCTAAATTCTCTTGTTCCAGCTTCTTAAATGTGAACATTTTCTGGTGTCTTTACTCCTTTATGATCACGACAAAACTAGACCATTGCAGTTGCATCTCAGGCTTTGGGAAACAGCAATCAACATAATCGATAATGAGAATAATCATTAGTTGCAGCCACAATCATTTTGTGCTCTGTGAAATCATATACATGCACAGGATATTAAATGATGACGGAGCTAATTGTCAGTTGGAGCTCTACATTTTTTTTTTTTTTTTTCCTCATTTTTTTTTAAGCGCTTGTTATCCAGCATAAATAAATATAGCTGCATGTTTGGATAAATACTTAATGAAATTTTATCTGGATCTTGGCAGCTTCCCCAGACAGGAAGTGAGAAAACAAACGTCAGTCAGCTGACTAAAGAGACACACATACACACACACATACACACAGACACTCGATGTCCTGGCCTTTTTGCAGGAAAAAAAAAAAAAAAATGCCCCGTCACTTTCTCGTAGCATACAGGAAGTTCAGAAAAAGGGAAGAGAAATACCAGCTAACAAAATGCCCAAACACGCTCTCAGATGTGATGACTCTACAGACTGTTGCGGTGAACCTCCCATCTGCACGTTAGCGTATCCGCACGCCTTCGTTCTACTTTATTATCAGTTTCTCAACCAGTCAAGTGTCAAAACATCACGTTCGGCCTATTTTAACATCACGGAAAAGTCCTTTTTTTTTATTAACTGCATACCAATTTCGTGTGTTTTCATTTTTTGCGTCTCAGGCATCTTTTCCACATAACTTGCTGCTCAGTCTCTTCATGTTCAGAGTAATTGATGGGAGATTGCTGTCAGGAGGGAGACTATATATCTTCCCTGCAGCAGCTGTTTTAGTTGCTGGATCCGTGCCATCGCTTTGCCCTGCAGGAGTAGTAAGATGCTATCTGCAAATAAATATTTAACTAATATTTGATGTTACAAACACTGGACTTGGGCTGCACCGTACAGCTTATTAACACACTTTCCATGAGTTTCTTCACATTTGTTGAAGTTTTCTCGTCACTCCGCCGTCCCAAACGATTAAACAATGATCACATATCTAAAAATAAAAGAGGAGAGAGTGGGAGCCTTGTTTTTGGACTAATGATATTGTTAACATAGCGACTGCTTTCCCTTGTAGGGGCCTGCTGCGGTGCATCGTGCACTACGGCGTGCGTTCGGGGGGATGTAAAATGTGAAGTAGGGGTTGTGTTGTGTTGTTTCCATTGGCGCTACAAAGAGAAGATGCTACTTCTCATTTGCACTCTTCATGAACAAATCAACCTTTCGCCCTCATAATATTCTTTGAGGTCGTTATAACTGTTGAGATTTACGTCAGAGGGATACAGCTCTTGTAAACACTGGAGATTTAGACGAGAGGGGTCTGGTGTGTGTGTGCGGTGGTGGTGGTGTGTTGGAGTCTGTTCAACTTCCATAACAGCACAGATTATTTTGAGGTCGAATGCTTTCTAGACTACATACTCAGATTCTCTCCCTGTTACATATTTTCCTGGTTCTGATAGAATAATAACTGACTTTCGGGGTCACTTAACTCTCCTGTCACATGGGTGGTCTGTGCCCTCGGGGGGGTGGGGGTGGGGGGGTGAAAAAGCAGAAGGATTTGTGACAGTCCTGGTTTTTAGAAAAGGTCAAAGCCACTACCTTGTTGTTCAGTGTGCAGATTATAGCTATTATACAGATAGCTATAGTTATAGTTTAAGCAAATATGCCAAATATTTGCTGGGTTTAGCTTCTCAAATGTGATGATTTTAGTGCTTTTCTTTGTCCTACATGATAGGACACTGAATGTCTTTGGTGTTTTGGACTGTTGTTCCGACCTTTAACCTCGACTCTGGGAAATTATAACTGACATTTTCACTGATTTCTGACATTTTATATAGAGAGAAATAATGGGCACAATACTCGATTTAATGAAAGTTTAGTTGCAGCCCCCCCTCCTCGTGCAGATGAAGCTGCAAAGTAGCATATAACAGATTAAAAGGATAGTTTGACATTTCTGTTTTTCTGATGAGAAAATGGATACCGCTCTCATGTTTGTACAGTAAATATGAAGCCAGCAGGCAGTTAGATCAGCAAGGCTTAAAGACTGGAAATGGATAACCTGGCTCTGTCCAAAGGTAACAAAATTCCCCTACCAGCACCTCTAAAGCTCACTAATTAACATGTTATTTGATTTAAGCTATACAAAAAAACAAGACATGTAAGAATATCAGGTTGTGGTTTTTACGTGCCAGACTGTTTATTTCCTGTCTTAAAGCAAAGCTAAACTAACCGGCTGCTGGCTGTAGCTTGATATTTACTATACAGACAACAGAGTGATATCAATCTTCTCATCTAACTCCAAAAAAAAAAGCAAATAATAACACTTCCCAAAACTATATCTTATTTTGAACAAATTCAAATTAGAAAGGGGAACCGGCAAGACTCTACCAGAAGCTCCCAGGTGGCTGCAACATGAACACACACACACACACACACAAACAGGCAGACATGTGCAAGTGTGATTAAAAATTTAAGCTCGTACTCAAAGAGTGTGAGGGATAGATGCTGTGAGGTAAGAGTTGAACCCCTGTTGCAAGAAGATTTCAGCTCTTGTGTGAAGGTGCTCTTTGTTTGGGGTAAGATACGAGACTCCAGCTGGCTCTGGCTTCTGCTGTGTCAAATCGCCCCACAGTTAACTAATGCTTCTTTATTTTATGCTCCACATTGAACACCTTGTTCTGAGCTCAGACAGTCTCTTTTTTTTATTAATCAGTCGGACTATTGTGTTAATCTGGCTGAACGGAGGTTGTTATTCTCTCGTAGTTTCCGTCACTCGACAGTTTAAAAACGCTCTCAAAGAACAAGTGGTCATTAGCGGGCGTTTATTGGGATGGAAGTCTGTTACTGCTGCTGCTGCTGCTGCTTCTGTCTGTCAGTCCGTTGGGACTCTCTCACACAGAGAGAGAGAGACAGAGGAAGCCAGATGTGTCATAACAGCTTCCTGCCACATTCGAGTCGTTTGGTGGCAATTGAGACACATGTACATATAAGGCAAGAGAAGACACGATGGCACCGGCCAATCTGAAGTCTTCCAAGTGATCTGAGTATATGTGTTTGGAATGCATGCCTATCCTCCTAACACGGTAACTAATCCTGTTGTGTTGTTTTTACCACCAAAAAAACCAACAAAAAAAAACAAACATGGCAGCTCTTATCCCTAACTCTGATTAGAGTTGATGCAGAGCATGTTTTTCCTTTTTTGGTTGCATTTATTTCATATTATTCACAAACAAAACCCCCTTATCGACCTCGTTTTCATGCTCTTACGGCTTTTCCGCTACATGCGTGCTGTGAAGACTTGAATTTTCA
The DNA here is from genome assembly GCF_910596095.1 of Thunnus maccoyii. Lineage (NCBI taxonomy): Eukaryota > Metazoa > Chordata > Actinopteri > Scombriformes > Scombridae > Thunnus > Thunnus maccoyii. The sequence goes on from NC_056550.1 coordinate 23,687,278, forward strand.
GTAGTGTTAAATAATTTTTTTGAGGAGATCAAAGACATGCTCTGCTGCAGGAACAGGAAGTGGTCGAGCATGCAGTGTGCAAGATAACCACCACCAAGGAGAGACAGACAGAGAGAGAGACAGAGAGAAAGAGCCGCCTTGCTAGCTTAGCAGCAACATGAGAAAACAAGCTCAAGGTAACTCAGGGATGAAGAGGAGACGGTTGTAGATGTGATTGCATCGACAGGAAGCTGCGTGGCCTCACTGCTAATGAGCCAATCATTTCAAAAGCTCGTCTTCCGGTCGTCACAAGTGCAGACAACACCCTTGTTTTCTCCTCCTACTAAGACGTTGAGCGGCGCATTAAGGAAAAAAGGTCAAAAATAGTATGCAAATTATAATTCAGAGGTAACATGCAAATTCAGAAGAGATGTAGAGATAAGGCTGGTCGATATGATAATGTACAGTATGTAGTTTACACAGAGACCATAAAGAGATATCAACATACTGTTTACACTGTGATATCTATGACTTTATATCTCTATGATTAGTTGATTAATACATCAGTCAATCGACAGACAATTAATCGGCAACTATTTTGATAACCAAATCTTTTTAGTCATATATTTTTAAGCAAACATCGTGGGTTTTGGCCTCTCAAATGTGATGATTTATTGCTTTTCAGACATGGTTTTGGACTGTTGGTCGGACAAAATTATAATGTGCATTGTCACTATTTTGTACACTTTTTATAGACAAAATGATTCATCGATAATGAAAAGTTGCAGCCCAGTGTTTATATTTGCAAATCATTGAGCAGGACTTCTTTTATTAGGATGAGTTGTGTGATGACCAAAAACTGTGTCAGTGATTAATTGTGAAGAGAGGACATCCACACACAGTTTTCATCAGTTTATTAGAAAAATTTTGACCATAATTGGTCTTTTTCAAGTTTAATACAGTCGTCAGATGCAGCCTTTAAGTATACAAACACCACATCATCAGCAAGTTAAAAGGACAGTATCGGATTTGTTTGTTTTTTTGCTTCAATGTGAAGAAGCGCCTTGATTATTAAAGTGTTTAATTTGCTAATTAGATTCTCACTAATTTGTATAACATCATGAAATGAAAGTACAGATGTACAGATGACTGTTTCAGCTGTTTGTTTTTATGAGAACAACATAGTTTGTTTGATTTCACGGCTTTGGATCTGAACTCGTGTCAGCAGGTCAACAGTTTCATGAGGCAGATGGATGCACATACTTCATGCTGTCATTTCATTCACTGTGGCCGACTGTGGATTTGTTATATCGCTTGCGAAGCAGGAAATTTTTTTTTTTTTGCAAGTCAAAGAGGTAACAGACCTGCTAAAAAAAAAAAAACGAAGATCAGCATGTTCTCTTTAAGATACCAAAGAGCTCCCTCTCTTCGCAACTCTGGTAGCAGCCCCTGAACCCCTCCTCCGCCTCCCCCTCCCCCCCTCTCTTACATCCAAACCCTTCCTCCAGCTCCAGCCAAACTGCCTTACATAACAGGGTTTTAGCAAAGTCTGCAGTGGACTTTTTCCCCCAGCCGAAAACAGAGGCCGCCCTTCTTCCCCTGCACACTGGCTTTTCCATGGCACTTACTGTGTGCGCGTCTGAATGTCTCTCTGTCTGTTTATTATCCGCTTGAACTACCTGTTAGTCCTGCTTAAAGATGTCACCGTGCTTGTTGCTGCCGGGGGACCGGCTGCAATACTCCAGAGGGCAGATTCAGTCATTTACTACTGTGTAACTTTCTCCTGCGTGAGCTCATGCAAGCCTCTTTTTGTTTTTTTTTTCTCCCCCCTCTCTCTCCCTCTCTCTCTCTCTTTAACCTCCTGAGTGCCTAGAGGAAGTCTTTCAAACGCTCCCGTCATAGTGAAACAAACTGCAATTACGTGACAAAAATATCAACACCTACAATGTGGTGACTTGTGCTTAAACGGCAGCCGTGAGAATTATAAACCTTCCATCGTGTGCGATCGCAGGGGTCGAGTGAAAGAAACGCTTCATTACATGCATAGTTAGAAAAAACACTGAGTAGTTGTTGTTTTTTTTTTAAAAGGAGACCAGAAGTGTTGTTTCATGTAAAACCGCCCTGTGAAGTTTTCTCAGTCGTGAGCTGTTGTGCTATGTGTCGAGGCCGGCCCCATGCGGAGCGTCCCACACAGCTCAGCTCACATGACCAGACAGCAGACGGCACCTGATCCTCTCCCAGGGGTGCAAAAGAGACAGATGGAGCAAATAGAAAGAGGAGGGGAGAGATAGAGAGAGAGAGCAAGAGAGAGATCAGATTGACAATGCTAACACACTGGTGAAGGTAATAAGAAGACAAATTAGATTGGTGGTTTGACCTACAGCCTTGTGAAGTTCTTAGGAGTCTTACTTACTGTTGGTCGCACTTATTATTATTTGTTGTTGCGCTCAGAGGCACAACAGGAGTCTGTACACACATTAAATGTTTGTTTCTCCTCCTTTTTTTTCTCTTCCAGGACACCAGAAACACCAGTGAAGAGAAACCTGTCCAGCGATCTAAGGTAAATATGCGTCACCTTTCTTCTTCTTCTTCTTCTTCTTCTTCTTCTTCTTTCTCAGTCCTCTGTTCATCTGTGTGCATGAGTCTCGCCCCACTTCAGTTCCATTTTCATCATCAGCCTTTTGATCTCAGAGGAGAGAAGAGGAAGTCGTTTTTTTTTTTTTTTTTTTCCTGCATTTGGTGTCTTTTGTAAATGCATGCTTTCATCTAGAGAGGCCTTGTTCGCCTCTTGTTTGTGTTTGCGGTTATAAAAACAAAACAAAACAAAAAAAGGCATATTTATGTGTTCAGTCCTTCAGCTTTAAGACTCAAAAGGAAGTGTGTACATCATGTGAGAAGACGGTCTACCCAATGGAGAGATTGGTGGCCAACAACCAGGTCTTCCATTCATCATGCTTCTGTTGCAAGCACTGCAACGCCAAACTCAGGTGACTATTAACCGCTTTCACCGTTTGTTTACAAGACTTTCTGTACTTTTTTTTATTGCCTTCCTGACTCCCATCATTCCTGTTCCCTTCTTCTTCTTCTTCTTCTTCTTCTCTCGGCAGCCTTGGCACCTTCGCGGCTCTCGCGGGAGAGTTTTACTGCAAACCCCACTTCCAGCAGCTGTTCAAAAGCAAAGGCAACTACGACGAGGGCTTCGGACGCAAACAGCACAAAGAGCTCTGGGCCTCCAAGGAGTCAGAGAATATAACAAAGACGGCATAATCATGTCTGCCTGTGACCCGACCCATCCCCATCCCCATCCCTCTTACTTTCCCTCCTCCTCCTCCTCCTCCTCCTCCTCCTCCTAACACCTTCAAATACATCATGAACACACGCCCCCACATATGTCGGGGGCGTTGTTAAATCACCCATGCGCTCACTAGCTTTTTAAACGCCATCAGAACAGGTACATGCACAAACAGCTATGAAATTACAGGCCAGTTATAATCCATACCACTTCAAATTGATTTCGGGGATATTCCTTTTTTTGATTTTTATCTTTTCCAATTTCCTGTTTTGGAATTGGTACTTGATTGTGACCAAAAGCCTTCTCCGGTACGGGGAGTGTAATAATTTCTTTTAGTTAACTTTTTTTTTTAAATAATTTGCACCCTTTTTATTTTGAATAACTGTATGCTCAGGCAAACATATCAAGAGAGGGGTTACAGAGCATCCATGTTTTGCAGTAGAGCATACACTCAGGTCAATTTTCAGAGGGTCTTCATTTGCGATGTCACCCGAGCATTTTTACACAAAACAAACAAAAAAAACCACACAAATCAAAATAATAGTCCTCAGTATTGTGACTTTGCTGTCAGTTTGTCAGGTTCAATGTATTTGAGGAACTAACAGGGTACAGAGTACTGTAAAATAACCGCACACATCAGCAACAGCTCACCTCTCGTTTTGTTAGTTTGTGTTTAGTTTCACTATTGTTCGCTTCATCCCATGGTTCTGGTTTTTTTTTTTTTTTAGTGCCCAGTTTGAGTCTTATCCTTGCATGTTGGTATGACTGGGTCTTAATAGCCTTATCTTACGACTGTATCGACCTTTTTTGTGTTGTGGATGATTATTATCGTCTGTTTCATTTACGCATAGCAGACCCACTTTTTAAAAAAAAGTTTTTAGGAGCACTTGAGTTTGGATTTGATTGATGTCACGGCATAAGTTTGATCCTCTCTGAGCTTTTATGGTTGAACTTTTAACAGAATACTCAGATTGTGTTTTGTAAACTATCTGTACATAGAGCTGTCGTTTGTGATTAGTGAACGTCCCCCCTCGTTGTCCCCCCCCGTCCCCCCCAGTCCCCACCCTCCCACCATATTGTACTTGCACATATGACCACACATGATCACCAGACCAAGATGTTGATAATCACAGGGAAACTGAAGCCTTGTCCGTGAACATCCCTCACGCACGCCGTCATGTTAAAAGCATTTTAGGGAAGTGTTTGGTTAAATTGATGAAAGCAGTTAACGTGTCTTTATATCACAAGAGTGACGCGAATGAGGATGTTTTCGACGGACGGAGCTTAAGCCTTCGCAAGAAACCACACGATTTTGTTCCTTCGTCTGTTCACGATTGTCAGTTGTTGGCGTCTTGTGGTGATTTTTTTTTTTTTTTTTTTTTTCCTCCTCTGCTGTACTTGAGTGTGTTCATGTAACTGGACAGTCTTTATGAGAATCAATCCAATCACATTGTCTTGAACATCACCATCATCATCATCATCCCCTTCCACTAGCCCCCCATCCAATAAGCGTGGACAGGTTTCCTTTTAAAAATAAATGCCTTCCTGTTCTCATCTCCTGTCTTATTAGCTAAATACATCTTAGCACTTGGACCTATTTCTTGATATTCGATTTTACAGTAGGTGGCTGACGGAGCGTTTCGTCACGGTACTGGTCCCCTTAAATGTGCTCCTGCATGCTGCATGCAAAACCCAGTGCAGAGCACCCCCTGCTGGGGAAAGTGTGACAGTGGTGTCTTAGTGTGAGAGGAAGAAGAAAAAAACAAAAAAAAAAGAAAAATTGTTGCCCATAAACTTCTCAACAAAGCCTTTATTCAAAAAGTTTTTGAATAAGTTGCCTGTCTGCGGTGCAACTACTGCACTCCAGCCACTTTTGATCTTTATTTAATTGCAGCACCTAAGAAAAATCAATCCCATTTAGACCAAGTTTTCCATGTCTATATTTCATTCTGAACAAAGAATGAGTCTAAAGCCATTCAAATATCTCCTTTTAGAAAATATCTGAATACCACTGAGACTTGACTGACACTTGAATGACACAAAAAAAAAAGTACTTTTTTTTTTTGTGACTGAAAGTTTACTGTGAATTTGAGCATGCTGTGCAGAATAGAAAGCTAAACAGATGGATATTTGCTACTTTTTTAAAGAAAGAGAAGCCTTAGAAATAAATAAATAGCTGACCTTATTGCTTTTTTTTTTTTTTTTTTTTCCAAAACGAGACCATTGAGTGCACAGATCTTTACAAAGAAATCTCTCCTGATCATTCCTTTTCAAAAAAACAGCCCTGCTTATTGTAGAGTCCCACTCTTAAACATAGGATTACTTCACTCAACCAGCAGCCATTTTTTCCTATCTGCCCACTTTTTATCCACATATAATGTACAATTCTAATTCTACTGTGTGTATGTGTGTGTGTGACAATGTATATTTTATATTCTCCTTTTATTTTTTTTGTTTTTCTTTTTAAAAATGGTCCTCGGGATCCTTGAGAATGCTTTAAAATCAAAAGTATTGTATCTAGAAATGCTGTCTTTGTCATTCTCCGTTAGCAGTTCGCCAAGGTACAACTGCATAAATCTGTGAATTGCGACTTCTAAGTGTAACAGAGCAGACAAGGTACACTTTACACTGGTGCCAAGAGGCTCAGGTGAATGATTGCAGTGTAACGTTTTAAATGTTAAAACCTGTGAATCATTTCATTTTTGTGCTAAAACTTGATATGGACTTAATTTTCAATGCTGTCGTCATCGAGACATTTTAAATGTATGCATCTTTGAAAATGTATCCTATATTACAGACTTGACCTGTGGATTGAGGTGGCCTTACAGCAAAAAGGACGCTTGGACTGCGTTTGCAGTCTTTTTCTCCTCTATTCTCCCTTCTATCTATTGCTTAGTTGTGGTATGAAACATTTTAAAAAAAAATTTGAGCCCCCTCCCCCCCAACCCGCCCCTCTTCTACGCCAATGTACACTATCATTTTGTGCATTTTCCAAGTTTTTTTTTTCTTTTTTTCTTTTTTGTTTTTTACATGCTTTTGGAGAAAAATAAAATGCTGGTGTTGATTTAATTCAGTGATTTTTGTGTGTTTCATTCCCAAGAGGTTAAGAATTAAAGCTCAAGGTTATAAAAAATTACAATTCTACTATGAATAAATTACTGTACTTACTGATGAATTAACTGGTAAGCAGCATTTTAATGTTGTAGGCACATATTACATACGATGTATTGAGCAGTTTAATTTATACAAAGCATCTTTTTTTTATAATGGATCATATATGTTATGTGTGTGTGAATGTGAAAATGAACTAGCACTGCTTGGTAGATAAATGTAGTGTAATAAAAAGTACAATATTTCCCTCTGAACTATAGTTAAGTAGAAGTATAAAGTTGTATTAAATGTAAATACTTAAAGTTAAGAGAATTTCACCTAATTGCATCCAAGTACATTGTAATTAGGTGCGAAACTAATGTACTTTGTTACACCACAGATCATTGATTGGACTTCTACTGTATATATCTATCTCTAAAGGTTTATGGGCTTCAATCAAAGGGTGAGTCCACTGAGGTCGTCATTAGTAGCCTGTGACAGTTGTATAATGTCGTCTGTAGCCTCTGGAGGGAAATCAGATTCAGCTTTATTGGCCAAAGTATGTTTATGCACACAAGGAATTTGACTCTGGTTTCTAGTGGCTCTCAATATATTTACATACAGCCAAAACAAGGACAACAAAGCTGAACGAATGTAAGTAAACATAAGCTCAACACTATTATTTACATGTGCAAGATACATATAGTAAACAACAAATGGACAACAACATAAGATATACTATATATGCAGGTAAAACAGTAAATTGTAAACAGGATACAAGCAGTTCAAAGATGTGTGAGAGTGCTGAAATAAATATTGTCTTTCCAAAATTTGAAATAATAATCCTGATGATATCATTTGGGGTTGTCATCAGAAAATAACCCTGATGTTCCTCGATGATCAAATTTATTCAGGTGGTCTGATGAAAAACAGTATTGAGTTGCATGATGGGAATTGTAGGATCCAGCATTTTGAATGATTGACTCATGTTGAAGAGTAGCAACATTAGCTGTTGCCTTTTGGTCAATCTTCTTTCTTTTTTTTTTAATCCGTCTCTTGAGGATCCCCAAACTTTATGGAAGAGATATACTAAATCACTGGAGTACCCCTTTAAAGGACAAGTTCACAATTTTCCCAGTGTGTCTTAAAACAACAGTCAAGTGATTGTATGAACAGTGTAAACATTTAAAAGTTTATGTGAAGCTTATATGAGGCTTCAGCAGTCCTAGTTAGTCATATCAAGTGGATATCTGACACATTTACAGTCTTTTTGGCATCAAATCTTTGTGTTTCCTCGCATAGGAGCCTGAGCAATGGAGCAAGTAGAGCAAATGCATCCTCATTATTCAATTAGGGGGAGCAAAGTTATGGTTTTGCTACTTGCCACATATTGTCTTTTTAAAAATAAACTTATCATACATTCCCTGCAATCGGATGAAGATATTTAAGCAGCCTATATCCATGATCATTTTTCTATTTTTTCAGCCACTGACAAAAACAAGTAATAAATAAATCTGACATTTTCTGACCCTTTGAGTTGGTTCAGTCCAACCCGTCATGAGAGACAGACAGACAGACGGAGCTTTTCCACACAGCGTTAAAGTGTCTGAATAAACAAACAAATGTTCAGCTGTGGAAAGTAACTTGTTTAGAGAACACTCTGCTTTAGTTTCAGTTTTAGTCAGACTTTGGATGGAATTATTTTTAAATATGATGAGTCATCACTCCATGTAGTGATCCCTCATCCGGCTGCTCTGCGCTGTGCTTTCATTATTATGATTATTATCTCAATTTCTCATACAAGATAAATGAGAGCTGCATGTTTAGTCTAAGTGGAAGTAAAGTCTAAGCCTCGACTAAAATGGCCCTTTTAAGTCTTGAGGAGCAAAAATCACCTCTGAGTTGTGCATTAAAATAGTCCTTGATTTGAGATAATGTAGGTTATAATAATCTGCTTTTGAAGTTATGATTATTCATTCTTGTATAACAGTAAAGCCACATCAGCTAGTGGTGCTAATAGCTACCACTAGAACCTATGTGTGGGATTGGAATTAGATAGTTGTTGCAAGGCCATTTCATTCATCCAAACTGTTTGTACTTTGTCCTGTCGGCTATGGAATCACTACGATAGCAACCCTCAAGTGTAACATTGTTAACCAGGTTTAATTATACAAATCATATTGTGATGTGTTGTAAGACTATTTAATAAATATAAATTGTTTGTCTTTGTTTAACCTTGAAGATGGTTTAGTAGCCTGCAACCTACTAACATTTTAGGCTACATAATGTTTTTATGAATATAAATATGAAATAACCGTTCTTCTAATAACGATTTCCTGTCCTCATCCACCCAATTATACACTGTTCTTAATGCATTTCTTGTTTTCATAGCACCCTCAATCTAACTACTCTAGACTATTGTAGTTGGCTGTTTCTTAGGTAGTGAAGAAATGCAGGAAATTTGTTTTAAATTATGATTTGTCTTCTGGTGGTGGACCCCCAGTCCCACCCCACCAATTATGTATCTTTCCAAGTTCGCTCCCCGCCTTTTAATACATAACCAGATGCCTATGTTTCCTTGGAAAGTGTTTCCCTGTTGAGCTGCGGTGGAAGTGTAGTAACAAAAAGAGGAACTTTGGTGTTAAAGAGACTGTAACGTTGAAAGATATCTACTTGATTTAACTCATTTGGACGCTTCAGATATATTTAAACACATTTTTGCGCAGGAGGGCAGTATGAACAGGAGGAATGATTATAACAAGAAAACCCTATTCCAGTGTTCATTTCGGCTCCTGACTGTTGTTTTAAGACACACTTAAAAAAATGTTGAACCCGCCCTTTAAAAGAGCTGCGTTTAAACGCAGCAGAATGACTGTGACTCTTTTCAAATTCCGATTTTTTTTTTCGAGTTTCGAAGGCAGCACGTGAAAGCCCGTCGACGTCACAACGGGTCCGCCTCACTAATAACATTGTGCGCGCTCCACCACTAGCAGAAACACTTCGACCGAGTAACAGCGCGCTCCCGCGGCTGCACGGCGCTAATTTAGATAGTTTAGTAATAAGAAATCCCCCCTGGGAATAAAGCCGTGTTGTTGCAGACGTACGGACGACGGACAGCGAAGACGTTTGGACAATATGGACACGACTTTTGGAGCACAGTTTTCATGATCTGTTGGAGCCTTAAAAGCGGGTTCCGGTGGCGATATTTTTTCTGTCAGGAAGTTTGACGTATTCGGTTGAAGATTATTGTGGTGTACTTTGTTTAGCTTTGGTTGAGAGAAGTTGTGGACTATAGTTATCTACTAGGCATCGTACGACAACTTGTCTTTGCGACTTTGTTGTTGGCAAAATACTTTTTTTTTTTCTTTCTTCCACATTTAAATCAAGTTTGTTCCCACATGAATGCAGAAAAGACCGCAATGCTCCGCGAAGTCTGGTCGATAAGCAAATTGTGCTTCGCTCGACACAATAAATCAAGTTTATGTGTATTTTAAACGTTTGCAGAGTTTAACTTCTGTTGCCAGTAACAGTTTTTTGTTTCATGTTGAACACTGAAACAAATCCTCCTGCACTTTTTGTTGTTGTTATATGTCATGCACAGGCCTTTTTTTATGTATATGGATATTGCAATGCCATAATGCGAAGTAATCATAAAGTTACAAAAATGTCCGGCCTCTAATATTTTGGAATCAAACCTGGCAACACAGAGAAGGAAAATCTGCAAACTTAGCAGGAAGAGAGGCCATCAAAATCACGGAAATCGTCTGTGTTTCCTTCTGGCGAGTTGAAATGGATTTCATTCAGGCCACACGGTTGTTGTTACACCTGGTCTGATTCAGCTCGCTCTCCTGCAAAGACAGAAAGGATCTTTTTTTCTTTCTTTCTTTCTGTCCTGACTGCTGAAAATGTTTTGGAAATTTAAGTTTTCCAAAGATGGAGCAGAAGTTTGTGTTCGAGCCACAGCTGGAGCCGTCTGATGTGGGCTTTTCCATCGGAACATTTCCTCTGTAACACTCACAGCTGTCTGATGTGACCGTGTTTTGTTTTCACCACCTGGAAAGTCAGTTTGTGTGTGTGTGTGTGTGTGCTCTTAACTTTCCGTTAAAGAAGAGCCCCGGTTACCTGGTGGGAGGGTCAGCCCCGCCATGGCGCACGCACATGCGCGCACACACTCTCCCGGTGTGTCGGTGTGACCGAGGATACAGATGGACGTGAACAACGAAGGGACCTTCTGCGTCATCTCATCCGACTACCGGAGAAGCCCGGTCCGGTCCTAACCGAGGTGGTCCAGGCTACAGGTGAGGGCTGCGAGATGTGCACGTGACAGTGATGACAGGTGATGTGATGGGTGACTTATGCTGCATTCAGGTCATGTGGGAAAAAACAAAGCTGTAATCAGGACTTTGAAATCTTTTTTTTGGAGCAAGGGGGTTACTAATTAGTTGTAATTAAAGTTGTACATATTATACAGCATGACCAGCTTTTACTTTTGAATATTAAGAGACAAGGGAATGGAAAAGAAGAATAAAAGAAAATAATATTAATAGTAATAATACAGAAAATATTAAAAAACACAAAACAACAAAAGCAGTATATTCCTACTTATACCCATATATATAATGCACGTATACCCTTAATGTCACATATCTATGTGTGTACATTTAAACTTGCTTATACATCTATGTTCATCTAAATACAATGCGTACATGTAAGTAAAAGTCATTTCAGGGAAAAAGGAAAATAGATAAATAATATTAAAGCTAAAGTAAAGTAGGGGGTAGAAAGAGAACAAAAAAGATAAATAAGTAATAAATGTAAAGAAATAAACATTGTAGTTTGTTGCATATGTATATGTACAAAAAAGACCAAATAAATAAAGGATACATAAAGGATTTTTGAAATTTTGGAGTCATGAGTGTCCGGGTCCCCATAATGCAGCTCAGGTACAGGAGTCAAATTTAAAATGTTTTTTAATTATTAAAAGAGGATTTCTCAACATGAAGGTTCAAACTTCAGGTGGGAAAATATTACATCCTTTTAGGGCTGAAACTGTCAGTCGACAGTCATGACAACAGTGATACAACCAGGGCTGCAACTAATTATTATTTTCTTGATTAATTGATTAGTTGTTTGGTCCATGAAATGTCAGAAAATGTTGATCACTGTTTCCCAAAGTCCAAGATGACGTCTTCAGATGTCTTGTTTTGTCCACAACAGTCCAAAAACCGAAGATATACAGTTTACTCTCATAGAAGACAAAAAAACAAACCAAAAAACCCCCCAAAATATTCACATTTGAGAAGCAGTAATCAGAGAATTTGAACACTTTTTCTTAAAAAAATGACTCAAAATGATTTACCATCTATCAAAATAGCTGGTGACTGATGTAATAGTTGGCATGTAATCAATTAATCAAGTAATTGTTACAGCTCTACATCCTTTATTTATTTTTACAAGCCTCAAAGTAGTATCGATGTAATGGTTGTAGTTGCAAAAGTAACAAAACTGATTCCCATAAAAATATGGACATGACCTCAGTGTCCTCAATCTGCCCTGTTTGAAAATGTGTTTCACATCACTTTTCAATTGAGAAACACTATAAAATATGTTTAATCTGGACCTTCAGGTAGTTCTACGCTGTGTAATCGCTTTCCCAGAGTTTATTTATTTACACAAGGCAAGTTGGCTGAGCACGCTGGTGCTTTCAAGGCAACACCCTGTTTACAGCTACAATGAAAAGTGAAAAGAAATGAAACCATTACAAACAGAACAGACTAATAAACAAACAATCTGTTTACAACAGCTTCAGGCTAGTATAGATGAGTTTGTTTTTAAAGTGACTAAGTAAGTATTTTGATTTTTTAGGTAAGATTACAGATTAGTTCATGCAGCAGGTGAACTAACAGCAGTCCTTCTGGTACCCAGAGCGTTACTGGAATAAAGTAAACCAGTTTGAGAGCAGCTGAGGTGAGATATAAAACGGAAATGAATTCAGTTTGTGATCTACCTCGTATGTCTTGCTACACACATTAAAGACATTAAACATTTATCAGAACAGCTTGAGTCTACAACGAACTTATATGGGCTCAATAAGTATTTTGAGACCTAATAGATGACATGCAAGGCTGCAACTAACCATCATTTGTATGATCAGTTAATCTGCAAAATATATTTTCAATTAATGGAGTAATTGTTTGGTCTTAAAAACATCAGAAAACAATGAAAAATTGCCAGCACAATTTCCTAGAGCACAAAGTGACGCCTTGTTTTGTCTAACTGTCCAAAACCCCCAAAAATATTGAGTTTATTAAAATGTAAGGCAAGTAAAAGCTAACTCTAATCTATAATCTAATGAATTACGTGCATCCTGTACATGAAGGTGAGCTCGTTGATGATAAATCGGCATGTTTGTCTTTTTCAGCTGATCATGATTGAAACTACAGCTGTGACTATTAGCGTTACTGATGTAAACAAAGCTTTAACAGCATCTGTAATACTAATAACTTAGATTTATTTGCTGTTTAGCAGTAGTCCACTCACATTAAAAATCTATATAAACGTTGTTGCTCTCAGTCTTTTAATTAGTCCCTACACAGTTATTCCCATGTGATATAAATGCAGCATAAAATACATGAAAGTCCAGCATACATACGGTAACTACTCTGCTGAGGCAGGAAGATCACTAAACATATGTGAGCTTATGAGTAGATAAAAGGGAAGTGATTAAAAAGGTGCCTCAGTAGCACTTTACTGTGATCGAATGTGATTATATGGTTGTTTTGTGTTGTCAGAATAAAAAAGGGAGAAACAAAGGACACAAATGAATGAAATCTTTAACATTATATCACACAAAATTACTTTATTCTATATATCAACACCATATTCCTATATATTCCTCACCAGGTGCTTAAATTTCTGTCTTTTTACAAGTCATTATCAAATCCATACTATTCCTATGGGACAAAGTCTCCCAGCCTGCTGGCACACTACCAGTCTCCCCTCCTAACTTCTCATCTCCGACTGCTCAGTGATGCAGAGAGATGCTGAGTGAGAAACACAGCTGTATTATTTCTGCCATATTTTATACAGTGATTTACTTCCTCAGCTTTAGATTATTCTGATTTGAGTGAATCTGTGTGAAAGTTTGGCAGGTCTCTCTCTCCTCGTCTTAGCTCCACCCAGACTCCACACCATTGTCCAGATTTTGATTCTTGCCATGATTGTGGCGAGGAGTAAACTCGAGCTCCAGGCTTCAAAACATCCCTTCAGAGACTTGTGAGTCCACGAGACGGAGGCATCTCACTTTTGACTGGGAAACTGTGTTGTTGGTGTCGATATTAGACTTTTTCTCTTAATGACAAAAGAAAGGTGGCTTATAATCTTAAGCAGGTATGGACCACAGACCACCAGCATCTTCTCTTTAAATCTTTACTAACTTTTTGTTTTTTTAGCTCTTTTGCATTAAAAAAAAAAAAAATCAGATGTGTGTGTGTGTCCACAATCTGTATGTGTTGAAAGGGCAAGTTTGATGCAGCCAATTCAAGCATAAGCTACTTGTCGAGATTGCAGTATTTAAATGTGGTGGGTTGCCCTGAACCGACTTCACATGTGCACCTGAAACATGAGAGACATCAGGCGAAGGGGAATTTGCTGTGAAGCACTGAGTCCAGATGCATCACTGGCCCGAGACAGAGTAAGGACTGTGGCTGGGAAAAACAGCCTCAGACTAAACACCTCTCAAAGCAGACAGAGAAGAGTGGGGGGAGGAAAATCCATGTAAATCCTGCTAGTCCTGGAAATGTGATACAAGGAAAATAAAGTGGGCACAGCTGACTAGACTGGTAGAGCGCAGACTCTCTCTCCATTGAATTCCCCACATTCCGCTTGGGAGGTAATTAAAATCAGGAGAAACAGGGGAGAGAAGAGGGTAGCTGGGGGAATGGACACAGAGGTTAGTTGTTGTGTTGTTGACTACAGGAACCCCTTGAGGTGCACAACTTGAGCGCTTCTTTCCACATCCAGCAGTATTACTGTACTCTTAGGTGAAGGTAAGAGAGGAGATAACGGCTCTACGTTCTCCCCCTGAAGTTCCTCCGAATCTGTGCAACAACGGGAATTTGCACACCTCATTAGCTCCACGTTATTTATTCGGGGGATAAAATCGCACAAGCGTGAAGTTCGAAGGGTTGAAGGACAAAAGTCTTTGGCACCTACTCCGTTGGAAGTGGAATACGAGAGCGGCGGAAGCTTGAAAGGAACGTGGCAACGCTCCGTCGACCACAGACGGACATGCCCAGCATTCCTGTGGGTGATTATTACCCAGAAATCCACAGAGTCAATGAGTTGCCTTCGGGTGCCGACGCTGCCCATGTCATGTACAGAAGTAGTTTCCCGCGTCCACGTTTTCTTCTGAGAAAGCCTTCTGAATGTGCAGACTGTACGACCTCAGAGAGACAGACAGCAGTAACCTCTTCTTCAGGCTCCGTCCTCAGACACGATTCATCACAGTCTCAAGTATTACTCTCCTGTTTTCTTAGTTACAGTTATACTGTGAATTAAATGAGCTTGAATTAACTCAGTGAACAGAAGAAACCTAAATGAAATCAATATTTGGTGTGAGCATGCTTTTGCCTTTTAAAACAATCAAATAGAGAAGGGGCAGAACATAAACCAACTCTTTACAATCCCACAACAACAACAACAACAACAAGAGGTGAAAGAAGTAAAGTAGTTTATACCAGGGTAGAAAAAAACTTTTTACATAACTTTTTATATAAGACATGCAGGTCAATTATTTAAAAAAACATCTATTTTGGGGATTTGGCAGTAGGTTGGGTTTGTTTCACGGGACATTTTTCATTGGGAAACCCTGAGATCCAGGTCCTCATTCATTCCCAACGGTGTTAGAGACTCTAATTCAGTAATCCAATATGCTTCACATTTCAGGAAGGTTTCCTTTAAGTTGCCTCCTCTTCTGGAAATTTGAACTAATTCAATACCAGCATACCAGTAAGAGGTCGGGGGATGTTTCATATGTGCAAAATGTAACGCCAACTGGACTGTCTTTGTTTACATTTGTAGTCTTCAAAGATCTGGTTGTCATGTCGATGTACACTTTACCATAAGGACACTTGATGAGGTATACGACTCCAGCGGTTGGACAGGAAATTGTGCCCTGAATTTTGTACTGTTTTCCTGTTACAGGATGGAAGAAGGAAATGCACTTAGTCGTGTGTTGGCATTGTGTACATTGACCACAGTTGGGTTGGTTTGGTTTAGAGGCAATCTGAGTGTACAAAGTTGTCTTTAAGGTTTCTTCCTCTATGAAAGGTTTTCCTAGGAGGTTCTTTGTACAGTTCACCAATTTGTGGGTCACTAGTTAGGATATGGTAATGTCTTTTGATTGATTGTTTGATTTGCTGTGCCCAGTTTGAGAATCCAAGGACACATACCATGGAAGACTTGGAGGGGACTTTTTCCACTCTTGAATCTCTAAATACTTTATTCAACGCTGTGTTTAGTTGTTTATCAGCATATCCTCTGTCCTTGACTCTCGCCTTCATAATATCCACCTGTTGTTCTTAAAACTGGTATTCTACAAATCCTTTGTAGTCTGTGAAAGTGACTAATGTCGATGGCATCCTTAATATACTGTGCATGGTGACTGTCTGTTCTGTTGTCTGTACGCTGTGTTGGTTTTCGAAAGAGATCTGTAATGAGCTTGTTGTCTTGTTTGATTATACACAGGTCCAGGAAGTTTACCTTTTGAGAGTCAAACTCCAGCTTGAACTTGAGTAATGGATGATTGTTTGTTCCAAGCATCTTGGAGAAGTTGCCACAGTTCCTCTGTGGATTTCGATGTCTCAGTAGCTTCTGCTTCTTCGTGTAAACCCAGACTGACTCCATGATGTTGAGATCAGGGCTTTGTGGGGGCCAAACCATCTGTTGCAGGATCCTTTTTCTTCTTGTCGCTGAAGATAGTTCTTTATTACTCTGGTTGTATGTTTGGTGTTGTTGTCATGCTGCAGAATAAATTTGGGACCGATAAGACGCCTCCCTCATGGTGTTGCATTGTGGATAAGAATCTAAACATGCAAAGTGCCTAAAACCTTTGCACAGTACTGTATACCTGAGCAAGTTGAAGCATGTGTTGTGTTTACAGTGGACTCTTTCTCTTCACCACAACAGTTTAGACCAGTCATGAGAAATTACTGATCTGTCATTTGCCTGAGAGACTAATCTTGTTTGTAGTAACACAATTTGGCTTACCAGTATGATTTATTATAATATTATAATAAACTATTCTTTATAGCTCTAATTGAAATTAGGCAAAGAGAAGAAAGAGTTTATTATCATGAAGCAGGGCCAAAACTAATGATTATTTTCATTTTATTGATTAATCTACCAATTATTTGTATATCTTGGTTAATTGTTTAGTCTGATCAGAAGACAGTGAAGAATGACCATCAGGATTTCCTAGAATCTAGGGTGTCAACATCAAATGTCTGGATTTTGGACTGTTGGTTGGTCAAAACAAAACAGAATCAATGTATTATGATGTAACACAAAGAAACGCAGCAAATTCTCTCATTTAAGGACCTGAAACCATCAAAGGTTTGGCATTTTTTGCTTAAATGACTTGAGCAATTCATCAGTTATCAAAATAGTTGTCTTTGGGGTTTTGTTTACTCGTTTTTTGTTTTGTTAAAGGTGGTCATATCTACTGTACGACCAAATATTCATCAATCTCCTGTAATTTTGAGAACAGAGTTCGTGTTTAAGGGCCTCAAAGTTAAAAAAAAAACAACCCACAGGAGTCCTTGTGTTCTCCTTGGTTGAATTGGTTTAAATTTCTTGGTTTATTGGTACAGATTTAAGGAAACCCTCTCCATTGAAGGAAATGCCTCAGTTTATAGTGTTGAACGCCTTATAGTGCCTTGAACAGGGAAGATAATATTGCTGTGTTAACATCAACAATGGAGTTATGACACAGCTGAGTTCGGGTTCTGCAACGCATGCAACCAGAGACGAATTAAAAGCTGGTAGATATTTAAAATGGCAGAATTCTCCCCGTAAAAAACATTCTTCTCATATAAACTGTGCCAAACCAATCGCTGCCAGTGCAGCTTGAGTTTCAGCCGTTTCCAATTGTCGTTCTCATGGGCACAAACACACACATATCCTCACATGCACAGCACACTTTCTGATTCAATGCTTTCAATGAGGGAAATCTTTAGCTCTGTGTTCTGCAGGATTAGGCTACTTTTTTTTTTTTTTTTACATGCATCCAAGGAATCAAGCATGAAAAGCGGATTGTGCTGTAAATGAAACATCAGTCTCTGTTTAGTGTCACATTAAGACATCTTAGCATGTAATTTAATTACCTACATACCAAAAAATAAGGGTACAGTACAGCCATTTTGTGATACCAGTCTTCAGGTTTTTGATTCCCCTTTCCTGATTGCCTCTTCATTTAAGTAATGACGTACTTGCATACTGAAAATTTTGGTGAGACTGGCTGATAACGTTTGTCATATGTCCTGTCTGACTCACATCCCTCTGTTCTGTCTATATAATAAAAAAATAGCAAGAAAAGTTATTACAAGGTTTGTTTACTTCCACAGGCTGTGGGTGTGTTGGCACTGCAGAGACAAGTACCTGAAGATTGGTTTGTAGACCACATACGTGGACATCGCCACAATGAGTAAGTCCTCTTTACTCTGATGTAAGACAGACATCATTTAGAACATGGTTTTCTCACAGCATGAGACAAAAACAGACACTCACACCAAACACTATCCCTGAGGCCAAAGCCTGTGCGAGCTGCTGCTCCAGACACTGTCGGGTGAAGGATTGGTATTCGGCGTTGTGGAGATGGGGGTCTGGTTCTCTCCGCTGCCCCGGGGCCGTATGATGTCTGTCCAAGCTACACAAGGAGAATATTTTCTCTTTGTGAGCTAGTCCAGCCAAGGCAGAACTTACCCTGAGATCAAACATGGGAATAGGCATATCAGAAACACTGCAGCCCTTCCCTGCCTCTAATACCCTGTCACAGGATAGTCTCAATACGGCTGTAGTTAAAGATGACTGGCTTATTGTCTGCACACACCTTTTAGAACAAAGCTAAGCACTAAAGGCTCATATCTATTGCCTTGTGTCACACACGCCATTCATTTTCCAATCCATGCTCTAATTGTGTTTTTTATTTTCCCCAACCCATTATCCTCTCCAGATGAGCGGCAGGCTCTCCACTCTATAATGAAGGACCTGGTTGCCCTCCAGATGACGCGGCGCCAGCCTGTGTTGTCTTATGACAGCGGCAAACCCAAGACACCGGCCCAGGCCAACAGACAGGTGGGTAGGTCTGAGAACGGATCATAGAAAATGTCTGAAGCTCGTAAACCTACAGATGTTTTGGAAGACGTTGATGGAAATGGTACTGAATGACAGATAAAATCTTTTAAAAATGCTCAGTTACAATCAAATTGACCTAGATATTTTTGTTAGTTTCAGTTCAAACATCTTGGTCCCACATGTAAACACATTTTATGGAAGTGGTATGAGTGGTCTGTGGTTCTGAAGGGGTAAGGTAGCTAGATGTTTATCAAGATTCTGAAAGCTCTTAGGTTAACAGCCACAAACGCCACTGTCACTACGAACAGCGAGATAAATGTGTGTCAGCAGTATAGGAGCATCTGCTGAAACGTCAAAACAAAAAATCGGAATAAAATTGCTGCCAGTCCTACACTGTTAACATGGGGATAGAGCGTCATAAATCTAGAGCAGTGGTTCTCAAACTTTTTCACATCAAGGACTCCTAAAGTTACACTAAGACACACAGACCCATCTGATAAGATTTTTGCTTTTAGATGTTTTATACCAGAAAGGGTATGAACCCTTGACCAATATTAGTCATACATTCTGTCATTGTGTTGCTTATGATCTAGATCTAGAGGCCGTTGAAGGTCGTTTGACCACAGCTTGAATCTTTAACAGTCCATTTGCATACAGTTGCATCATAGTGGGGAAAACTTAACACAGAATGAGAGTTTCCCCAAATTCGAAAGCCTTTTTAGTTGTGTCCACTATGAATGGGACTGAACTTAGAAATGGGGAAGGCCAAAAATGCAGAGAAAATGAGTGTTTTCCTTACGATTTTAGGTGTGTTGCACTTAGAATTTTGATTATAGACTACTACTATAATAAAGCATCATGTGACTGGGTATCACCCGTCCAGGCACATATACTCTCACTGCTTGTGATATTTCCCCTGGCCCACAAAGTTAGCTAATAAAGTATAATGACAGATGAATTCACATGAAAGCCACCCACAACTTCATCTTAAATGAACCGCTTCTCTAAAAATATATTTTGCGTTTGTGGAAAATCCCCAGTAGACCCCACACCTTTGCTTTTTTACCAGTATCATTGAGCTGTAGCCACAGAGAAAAGCCAAAGCAGACAACGCATGTAGGTTAGTGTTTCCTTAAAGTCCAAACTGCAACGGCTCTATAAATCACTTGCCCTCTGTTCTCCTCTGAGAAAAAAATCTGAACACAAAAGGGAGAAATTTATATTTGATTTCATGATGGTGCCCCCTAGTTTTGCATTATAGTCCTTATTTTGATACAGCAAATCAAATCTTGCATAAAGCGGTAACGTGCCGTACTCTGCCTATGACGTGCCTATCATAGGCAGAGCAGGACGGTCACACTGAGCCTGATTGCATCCGGCTACACAACACAAGAGCCACAGACACTAAACAACAACCCACATTAGCTTTCTTGCTAAAGTCTCCTTCTTATCTAACTTACAAACATGGACACACGTCTTGTCCTGCAGCTTAGCTTGTTGAACGAGCCACCAAACCAACATTCACCGGGGAATAGTGCAACGCTAACATCAGTTAGCAGGCTAGATAGCCAATTAGCTGCTCAGCTGCAGCACAGCATGTAAACATACCTGAAAATGTATGTATGTATGATGCTGGTTTGGTCGCTGCTCTTCAAAATCCCTGTTAGCGACACGCTGCCTGTCCATGACCTGTAGCTACAGCAGTTTGTTTACTTTATCTCTGTTCCCTACGGCGTAACACCAATAACCTGCCAACTAATGTCAATCAAACAAGTCTCTGACGCGCCTCTCCAGCCAGAAAAAGGAGAATTTATTTCCCAAAGACCTTTTTTCCTTCATTCTAATAATAAAAAACTATTGACAATAAATTTCAAGAACATGTTCATATTATTTTTGACGGATGATTAAATGTGATTTCAGTTGTGCTTTAAAACCAGTGATTGCCTCCCTGGGAAAGACAGTCTCCACAATTTTTCTAGCTCAGTAACCTAGTTTGCACTTATTACGAGTGCAGCAGGGTTCTCATAAATGATGAAGCAGTGGAAGAGGTGCTGACATGTCCTCCAGCGAACTATCTTTGTATAAGACTAAAAGATGAAGACGTTGCATGTGCAGGTCAGACTTAAGGTAGTTCAACTCCCTAAAGTGGAACCATTCAATTTGTATTCTTTGAGGAAATTCACAATCTTTGACAGTTCATGATCAGTTTACTTTATTGGTGGTGATTATATCTGTTGATGGTTTCATATACTTTCTTCTCATGACGCTTTTTTGACCTTTGAATGCTCCTTGACCAGCTTGTTTCTGTTTTCCCTCAGGACGATGTCAGGATAAAGTTTGAGTTCTCAGGAGAGAGGAGGTGAGTTTGCTTTGGACTTTATTTGCATGCGTGCTATGTGTGTGTGTGTGTGTGTGTGTGTATGTGTGTGTGTAAGCATTATACACACATACACGTATATGCGAGTGAGCGAGCGCATAAACACACACACAGACATAAACACCCTCACTCAGGCATGCTGTTCTTGTCACATGCTCCAGTTCATGAGAAAGAGCACATCTCAGAGTGCAAACACACACTCCAGCACTTAATTCAGACTGGTATGTGAGCCAGAGAATGGAAGGGGAAAGCACTGTGGTTAGTCTGTGGCTGCCAGCACAAACCACAAGTATGCAAGGTGTACTTAGAGGAATCTGCACACACTAAAAACAGCAGCTTGTGTGTAGTTTGTATGCACGTGTGCATGTAACTCAAAAGCAGTTTCCTTAGCAGCGGGTACAAATCTCTCATAATCTGCCTGTCTGTGTGATTTCTTGCTTTTTTTTTTTTTAATGTGTAGGATCCTGATGTTTGGACGGCCTGTACAGTTCGAGGAAATCCAGCAGAAAGTCAAGACTGTCTTTGGCCAGCAGCTAGACCTGCATTATATGAACAATGAGGTAAAGAGGAGTCTCTTGTGCTGTTTGAAGCGCTCCGTCTCTCCCGACTCACTCCGTCCTCCCTCACCTCTCTCTCTCTCTCTCTCTCTGTCCAACAATGTCTCAGATCAAGGAGTCTAGAGTGCATGTAGAGGACAATGATTGTTTATTATGTATGTGCGTGTGCATGCATGTGGATATGTCTGGATACGTGTGTCTTTATATCTGTATGTGTCCCTATTTGTCTTAATTGTAGTACATGTTTGCATATATACTCACCAAGCACTTTATTAGGAACACCTGTGCAATTTAATGCAATCCAATACATCAGGTCTGCCATGAATTATATTTTCACGAAGCTTTTGTTGAGATTGTCAGAAAGCCACCGACTACGACCTCAATAATAAACATAAAGTAGAATTATCAGCTTTATGAAAATGTCAACAAAAACTGAAAATATATAAGCTTCGTAAAAGTAGAGCTGTTGTGCTGGATTGCAGGTGTTCCTAATAAAGTGCTCGGTGAGTGTATTTAATTAAATGATCAAATATGTGATCATTTTTACGTTTCCTCTTCCCTTTATATGCTTGTGAATCTTCATGTTTGTGTGTTTACATGTACACATTGTATCTTGGCAGTTGTCCATCCCTCTGCGAGGTCAGGATGACCTCGACAAAGCAATCGATCTGCTGGATCGAAGCTCCAACATGAAAAGCATCAAGATCCTGCTGCTCACACAGGAGCACAGCAACGTGAGACACAAACACACACACACACACACACATATACACACATACACACACATACTGGGCGTGCATTTACAGGGTACAGTTGCACCACCGCCATTTCTTCACCACAGAGCCATGTTGTGAAAAATCAAAGTTCCCCATTTGTTTACATTACACTAACTGGCTCGCTGGCATAACGCCATCGTTTGGTGTGTGATGTGTTGCAGCCATGTTTAAACCACCTGTCCTCCCTTCCTCTCGCCATCTACAGGCCTCCTCCCCCTCTCACCACGTTCCATGTAAACAGGTGAGGATCAAGGCCTCCCAGTCCACTGGAGACGTCAGCACGGCGTACCAGTCCTCAGAGCCCAGAGGGCGTCATCTATCAACTGGTACGTATCTTTTCTAATCTTATCTGCAACGAGATAGTTCGCACGTTGATTGAAGATAGGAAATGTGTTCTGGTTAATTCTCTCAGATGTCTAAATGTTCAGTTAAAGGCTAGCTGTCGTGCCGTTGCTGCACGTTGAATTCCCTGTCCATCGCTCTCTCTCTCTCTCTCTCTCTCTCTGGCTGTTCTTTCTTTGGCTTCCCCTTCTAGCAATGGGTCCTCTTCCTTTTCCTGTTCACCATCACTAGACGATGCCTGTTGGACAGCAGCCAATCAGATTAGGGAATGCTATTAGTGTAGTGGACCACTGGCCTGGTGTAGGATTTTTTTTTTTTTTTTTTTTTTTTTTGTGGCTGTAAAAAGGCTCGAGATCTGGACTTTATGACAGCAACGGGCTGTAAAAACTAAAACCAGCTGTCTGTCTTTGATGCTTTCAAGCAGAACGTCTGCAATCAGCACTTTCATTTGTTCTTTTCTTTGTCATTGTGAGAGCGCTGCATATTTTTTTTTCCATTTTTCGACAGTCATGACAACAGTGATACAACCAGGGCTGCAACTAACTATTATTTTATTGATTAATCAGTTAGTTGTTTGGTCCATAAAATGTCAGAAAATGGTGAAAAATATCAATCACTGTTTCCCAAATCCCAAGGTCACGTCCTCAAATGTCTTGTTTTGTCCCGACCAACAGTCTTTAACCCAAAAATATTCAGTTTACTGTCATAGAAGACTAAAGAAACCAGAAAATATTCACATTTGAGAGGCTGGAATCAGAGAATTTTTGCCTTTTTTTCTTAAAAAATGACTCCAAATGATGAATCGATTCTTAAAATAGTTGCTCCTTAATTTGATAGTTAGCAACTAATTGATTAATCGACTAATTGTTGCAGCTCTGGTTACAACAGTTGCGTAGATGTGTGTTTGAATGGTTGTGTGTTTGCTACAGAGCTGCCTGCACACTGAGGAAAAAACTCTCAGAGAAGAGTTTCTAACATCTATGCAGAGCAGCCTTTCCGACATCTAATGAACTTACTCAAAACAAAATAGACATTTTTATGCACTGTTTTTTGTTTTTCCTCACGTTTTCCTTTATGCTCATAACTTCTGTCTAATCCTAGGTTCTCAGAACACAGGGCGTAGCTCGCCGCCTCCTGGCTACGTGCCTGAACGCCAGCAGAGGATCGCCCGCCAAGGTTCATACACCAGCATAAACAGTGAGGGGGAGTTCATCCCCGAGACCAGCGATCAGTGTGTGAGTCATCGCTTTAGTGTTAATGGGGGAAAATCCACATTGAAATAGAATTTATGTGGTGAGTTTATCATCTCAGTCGAATTTGTTCACGTAAACAACTCTACCGCAAAGCTTAAAAGCTTGTTTTTTGGATTTTGGGTACATTTTTGGGGTAAGAATGGTAAGTTTTATAAAGATGTTAAACTCATTTTGGAGTAAAACCTTAAACAAGCCATTCAGTGAGGCTTGTCTTTGTTTATGTTCCCATAGAAACTCTGTTTTAGGTTTTGATTTTCTGTCTGAAACCATACATGTGTACAGAAAGGAGCACGTGCACACACACCCTTCATTTTTTTATTATGTCCTGTTCAGGTGCTGGATCCCTGGAGCAGTGCAGAAAACTCTGTCTCTGGAAGCTGTCAGTCGCTGGACAGCAACTCAGACAGGTGAGGAGCAAAGCTTTACATAACTTTCCAGATATAATACCGCCCGGGTACAGGAACTCACTACTCATTAGAGGAAATGGCAGTTTTAGTTTGGGAAGCCACTCTACTGTACATCTCTCACTCTTCTTCCTTCCTTCCTCCTCTCACTCAGCCCCTCGATGAGGAAGTCACGAATGCACAGAGCCAAGAGTTACCCTGATAATCGTCAGGAGTGCTCAGGTGAGAGGCGACGCAGCTTTACGGCATTCCTAGTGATCACGCAGAAATATTGTATTAATACAGCACAGTCACATCTCATGAGATAAAGCATTGTGACAGCTAACGTCATGAAGGTGTTCACACATTTAAAGCCACCAGAGCAGCAGAAGTTCATGTTTACAGGAAACCAAACACCACAATGTCAGCCATGAGTTCGAGTTTGTTTATTTATATCAGTTGAAATCAAACAAATACACACAAACAACAAGAAGAAATCAGCGTGCAGGGAGAAAGCCTAGATGGGCTTATTGATTACCTCTAACTTAATCATATACACACGTAAATATAAAAGAAAAACAAGTTATTAAAAAATATTATAAAAGCAGAATGAAAGTTTGTTTTCAATATGCTCTAAAAGACTTCAAAGAAGAAGAAAATTTATCCCAATGAGAATAGTAGTTCCATAAATTTGGACACTGATTGAAAATTGTAGCTTATAAATAAAAATACACATTGTTAATAATTAACGTTGATACCATGAATTGTGAGTTTCTTGAAATTTAGGAGCAAAGATTTGAGATTTATTTATTTTTATGACTTAAGAAAATCAAGATTAAACCAGAGCTCATTAAAATGTTGGTCACTTGTTTTTATGCAGCATTTAATTGGAAAACATTCATTAAAAATGTAACTGTAAATAGAAGCAAACAGCAGTTTTATTTACTTTATTTCATGTAGTGTTAACAAGCTGAAAGCTTACAGTATTTTTTCAAGTTGGAAAATCATATCTGTAAAGTTCTCCATAAGTAAAAGCAACAAGGGAAGGTGATGCTAAATTGTGATTGAGTTACAGATTAATCCAGCTGACCTTTGACCTCTGGATGTTTGCTTTCAGACAGGGAGAATCATGTGTATGACAGGGTAGCGGGGAAGGGAGGCACCTATCCTCGTAGGTACCACGTCTCCCTGCATCATAAAGACCACAGCGAAGGTAAGACGATTAGTTTATGTGCCAACTCTGTGTCTGTAGTCTTTTTTCTCCACTTGTTGCCACCGTTCGTCATGTGACATTAACCTCAGCCAACCTCTTTCCTGCTCTCCTAAAGGTCGGCGAACATTTCCACGGATTCGTCGCCCTCAGGGGAACCTTTTTACTCTGGTGCCTTCACGACGGTCGCTCAACGGCAGCGAGGAGAGTCTTGGCAGCTGGCAGCTGGTCGACGCCCAGGGCAGACTACGTCCCCAGGATCGCTCTGTCGCCCATAAATGTGAGTGGCGGACTCGTTTTAACCGACCTTTTAACCAAAGGATTTCACAGATTTTTGCGGTTGAAGCTGCTAAATCAGACTTTTAGCAGGATGTTAAAGACCTGAGAACAGTATTTAAACCAGGGCTCAGTAAAATCTGCTTCTAAAACACAGTCAGGCCAGTTAAATAAGAGGAAAAAATGAATCAAACAGAAGGGAAAATATATTTTGTGTCTCTGAAAATGCATTTCCATGCCACTTCCTCTTTCATTTGATATGTAAGATGCTGCATGTTGTGTATATTTTATGAAATAAATGAACAGCTGAGTTGTTGTGTTGTCTCTCAGCGCCCAGCGCTCCGGTGACGTGGCGGCGGGGGAAGCTTCTGGGCCAGGGAGCGTTCGGCCGGGTTTACCTGTGTTACGATGTGGATACTGGGAGGGAACTGGCTGCTAAGCAGGTCCAGTTTGATCCTGACAGTCCTGAGACCAGTAAGGTGAGACGCTAGTTAGTCATAGTTCAGTCATTGCTCATGTTTTCACAGAGACGGCGTGCCTTCCTCATCTCTCTTCCTGGGATGGTTTCAGTACATTTCCACTCTTTCTTACGGTGTGACACCTCTTGTTGCAGCTTCAGTCATGTAGAATATCTGTTGTCTTGCTGTCATTGCGTGTAGACATTTTTGCTACCTCTCATTAGCTCTTATTGTCAGTAAATGGCGTTCCTTCATTTCCTGCTTATTTTTTACAGTGTAACTCCTGTATCGAAACAGAAAATATCAAACCTTAGGCTGTTGATTAATGACAAATCACGAGTTTGCGCCACCATCCAGCTGTAAAAGCGCCAAGAATGAGATCATATGTTGTGCATGTTAATCTGCTCAGGCCATTATGCTGGAATGCAGGTGGTTAGCATGACTGACTGAGCAACAAATTTAATGAATCAACCACCTTTTTAAACTTATTTATGCTTCAGTTTTGGGATCTTAAAACTTAATCGAATCCCCCTAACACATAAATGAAATAATCGATGTGCGGGAGTGAAATTGAATAACTCAAGAATGTATTGAAGAGGGTTTTTTTCTTTCCTCACTCAACACCCCTCTTCCCCATTTTAATGTCTTTTCC
The DNA here is from genome assembly GCF_910596095.1 of Thunnus maccoyii. Classification (NCBI taxonomy): domain Eukaryota; kingdom Metazoa; phylum Chordata; class Actinopteri; order Scombriformes; family Scombridae; genus Thunnus; species Thunnus maccoyii. Next base: position 23,714,277 of record NC_056550.1, read on the forward strand.
TGTCTGCCACAGAGAAAACATGCGCTGTCACTTCCTGTATCTGAGAGGAGCACAGTGTTACGGTTGATGGTGGTGACGGGTCAGTGTTGCCTTGACCTCCCATCACCCCATCACACCCACCCCCACCCACCCCACCCCTCCACCCCCTTCACCTCCAGTTTGTCGCAGCTGTAAATCAGTTTTTGTTTCTATTAAACCGGCTCATGTGTTGGGACTTGGGGATTACTTTGTGAGTCTCTAACTTCCCTCTCGCCTGTGATGTGACTATTGTGGCCTCGTTCTCTGAAGTAAACACAGGAACTTCTTTTGAGGAACTGTGTTTGTCGGCTTTCGTGTGCTTCTCCTCTTTAGCTTTCACTTTTGACAGACTCCACATGCACTCATTAATCACTTTATCATCCGTGTGTTTAAAGCTACGTTTGTTTGCAAAAATCAACAAAGATGTATAATTTGAATATGTTAAATCGCTGAGCGGTTGTTTGAATCTTCAGTGTGTCATTTCTCCTCTTTTTGTACATTTCCGTACAGGAGGTCAGCGCCTTGGAGTGCGAAATCCAGCTGCTGAAAAACCTGCATCACGAGCGAATTGTTCAGTACTACGGATGTCTGAGGGATCACAATGAGAAGACCCTCACCATTTTCATGGAGTACATGCCAGGGGTGAGTCTCAGAGACGCAGCTTCAACCTGAGCAGTGGCGCTTTCTCAAGTCAAAACCTATAAATCTAACCTCGGTCTTCGTGTTCAGTCACTTTATATTCAATCACATTGCATCCTAGGAAACAAAACTAGACAAGGGACGACAACAAATGTCCATTAACCTTTTCTGGAGTCAATGAAGCGAATTCATATGACGTCAAAATGAAATTTGACACCTAAAAAAGGTTTATAAAAGGAACTAGGAGTTCCTAAAACCTCTTTAGGAACTCAGGAACTATACCTCCATTTTGACCACAGGATATACACAAACTAGTATTGGTCACTGGGCCAAAATTATGTAGCCAACTTACTGATTAGCCTACAAATAAATAACAAAAATAGCATGATAAAGAAACAGTGAGTGATGTGTTTGTGTACTAAAACTGAAAAAAAACACTCAGAACTTTGCTGTGCATTCAGCTACTGTAGTGGTCAGGTAGCTTTCCTGGGTTCTTTGCATTTTTCTCTTCATGTCTTCTCTCTAATATCTGTTCAGACGTCACAAAAAGTTACAAAATGAAATTGCAAACAAAGCTCAATTGCCTAATAGTTGCAGTTCTTCAGATGTAAAGAAAATGCACACATGAATGCAGCAAAATAAATTCTACTCCCTGTTTTAGATGTTGTCTGACTTTAATTCTTGGGATCAAATGGTCAAAAAGACCCTTTATGACCCAACATTGATCAGATCTCAGACATCTCTCAGGTTCCAGGTTTTAGTTTGGCTCCTTTACTTCCGTCTGTGTCTGGCTCAGACCTGCACTGATGTGGTAGATTGGTGGTCTTGAATCTTGGATCACTGGTGTCTTTGAAATGTAAAGCATGTGTTTCCTTCGTATCAGGGTTCAGTCAAAGACCAGCTGAAGGCCTACGGGGCTCTTACGGAAAACGTGACCCGCAAGTACACGAGACAGATCCTGGAGGGCATGTCCTACCTGCACAGTAACATGATTGTACACCGAGACATCAAAGGTAGTGCTGTTCAACACGCAGGCCTGAGCATTATTCTGTTTACAGTATACAGTGTATAAATAAATATATATGTTTGTGTTTCACAGCATGTGAAAGCTGATTGGTGAGATATAATATTTACATGTCAACTCTTACTCTCAGGTGCCAACATCCTGCGGGATTCAGTCGGCAACGTGAAGCTTGGAGATTTCGGCGCCAGTAAGAGGCTGCAGACCATCTGCATGTCTGGCACCGGCATCCGCTCTGTGACCGGGACCCCCTACTGGATGAGCCCCGAGGTGATCAGCGGAGAGGGCTACGGCAGGAAGGCTGATGTCTGGTAAGACCTGGAGATGCACACTGCGGTTTAGGTTAAAGCAGCTGTGATTGATGTATTTTTTTAAAATCGTGGAGAATTATCAGCGACTTTGCAGCTCCCGTCAGCTTTATGGAGCTTTATAGGGAGGTTTTGTTCATTATTTAAGCTGCAACTGTGCTGTTTGGTTCAATCTCAGCACTCTCAAAGGTGATGATATGTCAGTGTTGTATTCACAACCTTTAATATGTAGTTTGACTGACTGATTAATTGCTTAGTAGAGCCGTGGAGCAGATTTTTTACACTGGTGTGAACTAGGACACTAAGATAATAAAGATCATTACATAAATTATATTAATTCCTTTAGACTTATACATTTTGATTCTTATAGAGGTTGTTTATTTTCTGTGTCCCAAACAATGGAGAATTTGTTGCTTTATAAAAGAATATGACAAGCAAACAAAGGCACATTTTGGCATTTTACATCTGTAAGTACAAGCAACAATTTTAAGAGAAATAACTCTCGCATACAGCTGTTTTTTTATAACTGCATAACAGAACATGTCTAAGTAAAAATAATTGCCTCTACCCAAATATGACGTTTATGATGAGACATGAATGTGAAAGAAGGAAAAATACTGACTCCTTACTCTTAAAAGTGGCTGGAGTACTGTGGTCTTATAAGGAAAACTTTTTAATAAACTGAGGAGCCTGCTGTATGTAACCCAGTTCCTACCACACTCCCACACACATAGCAGACAACATTCCCTTATGCAATCTGATTGGGTGGTGACCCACCAGGCGAGTGATGTGATTGGCTGAAGGCCAGTCAGACAGGTCGTAACAGAGGCTGGTATGTTCCAGGTTCCCAGCCTGGGAGTAATGCTCCCAGGAGGGCTTGTACCTCCCAAACAGGTGGAGGAGGTCCTCTGCAGACAGCCAGAGCAAAGAAGTGTGGCGTGTGAACCGGAGAAAGTTTCCACTCAAAACATTCCTTCAAAGCTTAAGCGGAGAGCAGTTGAGAGACATAATATGTGGTTTCTGTTTCAGCTTGTTGTGTGACTCCGCTCCTGATTGACCTGAAGCTAAACCGGTCATGCGTCTCATTTACAGGAGCCTCGGTTGTACGGTGGTGGAGATGCTGACAGAAAAGCCTCCGTGGGCTGAGTACGAGGCCATGGCAGCGATATTCAAGATCGCCACGCAGCCCACCAACCCGCTGCTGCCCTCGCACACCTCCGACCAGGCGCGAGACTTCATCCGCTGCATCTTCGTGGAGGCCAAACACAGGCCGAGCGCTGAGGAGCTGCTCAGACATCCCTTCTCCCAGATCTTGTGCTAAAAAAGCTGCCCGGTTTCTGAACTTTAACCCGCAGTGTAGCACAGTAGCCTCAGCAGTATCTGTAGCGTCCTTTTGAAAAACCCATCCGGACGTGGAACTGATCCGGATGTCAGCGTTAAACCCACCGCTGAGCACATTTACAGATGCTTCAAAGAAGATTCAGTCTCTTCTTACGCAGATCCAAAGGACAGCCAGTATGTGCTCTAACGAGAGTCGCCACCAGGGGGAAACAAAACACAGGTTAAGCACCCGGTGGTGCTGCTGATCCTCCTCAGATACAAACACTCATGCACACACACTCCAAACGATGCTCTCCAAAGGCGACAACATGGAGTAATAACTCATGCACCAGTTGTGTCTTCATAAAGTATTCACTCCAGTGTTTACATTCACTTGTTGGGCAGTTCTGAGAAACGCCAGGAATCCCTGAAGCGGCTAAACATTCAGCTGAGCATCATTTTAAAAGACACAGCAGGCCTAAAGCTCAAACTTTGCCCAGTGTATGTTTAACACCACTGGTGCACTACAGTGTTAAGTGGACAGGATTTTTCTGTTTTTTTCCATCTTTGATGACGCCGTTTATCTCTGTCCCCCCTTTTTTATTTTTTTTTAAACAAAGAAAACTCCACCCTCAGAGCTATAACTCAACTATAACTGCTAAAATCTACTTAAGCTATTTGTGATGCAGTGATTGCATTTCAGGCTTCATGTTTTGCATCGACCGGGTGAAAAATAGATGAATTGATGTCATGTGGAGATATGTCTTGAGTAGCTACACTGGAGTTTAATAGCAGAGGAATGTTCATCTGTTGAAAACATCAATAGTAAATGAGCCAGAGCGTGTTTTGGTTTCAGAATTCAGGCATCATTTAATAATGGTTTAGTAATCTTACAAGAAGAAATTCATGATAAGAGCCAAATACACAAATTTCTCTGCTGACAGTAGCTTCAGTAGTTCATAATGCACCACAGTTTGTTTTTCTTCTGTGTCACCAGTACAGTCACACGTCTAAGCATCCTTTTCTCTGAAAAATGAAAGTTACCTGTCGATATTTGAAACAACACTTAGCTCTGTTCTGAAGGTATTTCCATGAATCCCAGAGGTTCTTCCGATAATCTGGATGAAAAATTCTTCTTTCTGCTGCACAACAGAAAAAGATATTTAACCCTTTTTTTCCCAAAATTGTTTCCTAATTCAGGCAGCTGGAAATGACATTTCTCCTTGCTCTTTTTTTGTAAAACAAAAGAAAACTTTGTGTGTACACAAATAACAAAGTAACATCAAAAAAAGACAATTAGAATTTAGACTTTGGTCGTATAAATTACCATCATCCATCATCTTTATCTGGATTAGAAAACAGAGTTACAACTTGAGAAACGGGTTAAAAAATCGCAGCAAACTGAATTTGTTTTTCATCCAGACGGTTAGAAAAGTCTTCAGGATTCTGTAAATACCTTCAGGACGGAGGTTAGTTGTGTTAAATGACCTGTTAGGTTTTTTTTTATAAGATCATAAAGTATTTATTTTTCTGGGAATCAGATGCTCTGTGAATTTAATGTAGTGTTGCTACATGAGGGGCATAAAACTGGCGGCTGTAAGACTCAAGATTTGAGTCAAAGTTATTAAATTTTCTCCACAGAAAAAAAACATAAAAACTTGCTGAACTGCCTAAATGTGTTCTGGGAAATTAAGAGAATTAGTACATTTCACTACAGTCTGGGAATTTAAGAGAATGAAATAATGTACTCATATAAACTATGAGACATGACATGTAAAAGGAGCTGAGGGTGGAGTTTTCCTGCAAGATTTTTATTTTGACTTTTTATGAGTCTTGTTCTACCTTTTTCGTTTCATTGTGAGTGAATCGTCTTCTTCTTCTTCTTCTACCCGCGTCCTCCTCACTATCACGGGTGCTCTCAGCCGACAAAGTGCCAAAAAGGGGGCAGATACAAGATGATGATGATATGGATTTCAGTTATTTCAGTGTGACAGTGAAGCAGCTCGATGCTTTTTCATGGTTAGGAAATAGAAACCAAAGGCTTTTATTTGTCAAGTGATCGACTTTTTGCCTATGATCATACTGTTGATGTGTGTCTGGCCCAAACATCCCTGACTGAGAAGCCTTAGCTTAACAGATCAATTTAAATCAGATGCACTTTTATATAACATGAATGTTCTTGGGTTATATTTTCTTTTGTTATTGACCAAATTAGATTTCTTTTTTACTTCAAATGTGAAATTCTTTCACTTTTATTTATATCCCCAATGTCCATTCCAATTAGATTTTATAAGCAAATATATATATGTATAAATATATTTTTTATATGTAGACGGTGTCAAATCTAATGATACTTTCAAGACTTTGTGTCGTTAAAAGTAAATCATTGAAAGCAGCTGGTTTTGCAGACATTACAGAATTGGGGTTTATAAATGAAAAATGGGTGGAAAACGAACTCTGGCTGGCTGGTCCTTGTTCCAGTGCAAAAAAAAAAAAACTCTTTCCACACATGCTTAGCTATACATTTAGATGACAGTATTACCTGACAGGTTCCTTTTTTTTTTTTTTTTTTTTTTTTTACTTCTGTTGGAAACTTTGCATCATATTTGCCATATTTTGACATATCTTCGAGGTCTCATGAATGAAACCTTTAAAAGGATTAACTCGCAAAAAAACAAAATAGCTGGGAATATTTTGTTGTGTGATCTCAGTGTTATTAAAACATAATTAAGGTGTGTGTGTGTGAGCGTGTGTGTGTGCGTGTGTGTGTGTGTGCGTGTGCGTGTGTGTGTGTGAGCCAAAGACGAGCAGGATTAGAGCCAGCGATTGGATGTCAGAGTTCGCTGTTCAACCCAGACGACGACTTTGTTTATCCCAGGGTTCAGACTAGTATTGAATGGTTTTCTGGGAAAAAAAAAGGGGGCTTGTTGTTGTTGTTGTTGTTGTTGTTGTTGCTGCTGTTGCTGCTGCCGCCTGTAAGCTAATACGAGAACTTTCTATTGGGGCTGCTTCATCCTTAAAGGCAGCTAAAATATGTTCAGTGTTGGAAAAAAAAAAAAAAGATGCGGTTCTTATTAAATGAGGCAGCGAGATAAAGAACCCTGGGGTAAGCAAATGAACACAAACTAGTTGTTTAGAAATCTATATATGTAAATGTAATGATTATGTATCATGACAGGACTTGCAGTGCAAAGTCTAATGTATCAAATTTATTTTACAGCAAGAAAAGAATAGTTTAATGACAGTGTTTATATATATATATATATTATATTATATATATGTACATCCTGCCCTCACTCCAAAACAAATAAATTGTTTTTGAAATGTTTGTCAGATTGTGTTTTTTTGTTCATGCGCAGGAGGACGTTTGTGGCTCGTCCAGACTCAGCGAGTCCGGTAAATGAAAGGACACAGAAGACTGAGCTCATTGTTGGCAGTAAGAAGCTACTTGATTGATGCACTCGTTTTTGCCTCCCTCAGTTTGTTTCTTCCTCCTCTCTCTCTCTCTCTCTCTCTCTCTCTCTTTTTTTTTTTTTTTTGCTCTCTCGCTCTTCTCATGAGGGGGAAAAAAAACAGGAGGCAGACACAGGAAGGAGGAGATTTCTACGACCGTGTCTGGCTGTGAGATGGAAAGAGATTTATATCGAACAAAAAAAGGGCCTTTTTTCTTGAGATTCATTGCTTCTGACAGGTTTTCCTTTTATCGCCTTTATGAATTGATTCACTCCCTTTTTTTTTTTCCACTGTGTTCATACATAAAAAGCTCGAGTTTCAGGCTGATAACACAGATACAGTTGATAATAAGATTTGAGGGTGTAGAGTGAAAAATAAAAAGGATCACTTTTATAGTTGTTTGCTGCTGAATGGATGGATGGATTTTCTATTTCCGCAGTCAAGATAGAGACACTGCATGTTCACCCTCTTTGTTTTCTCATTTTAGGTGATGGAAATGTTTTTCTCCCCTCGACCTGACAAATCACTTACCGGGAAAACAGAATTAGATTTTATATTAGACATGACAGAGAAGTCCTTTATATATAACAAGCCAGAACAGAAGAAGTTGGTTTCTATTACACCTTAAACTTGTCCTTTTGCTCTTTGACCTTTTAGATGTTTCATGTCAGAAGAAGAGCAGGTTTCTTTCTTATGTCTCTTGCCGCCACTGCCTTAAAGGATAAGTTTACAATTTTTTAAGTCTGTAATGTTAGTGATGGGGGACAACAGCAATGTTTTTTGTTTATCTGATGATAATAGGAGGCTTCAGCCGTCTGAGTTAGTCAAATAAAGTGGAGATCTTTCACAATTACAGTCTTTTAGTACAGTCTATTCAGCTGCAGTGGAAGGATCATAACAAAAAGAGGGAATCTGGCATTAAAAAGACTGTAACTTTGCAAGATATTGACTTGATTAAACTAATTTTTATGGCTGAAGCTTCATATTAGCTTCAAATAAATAAATACATTATTGCACAGAAGGGGGGCTGTGGATTTTGTCCCCCATCACTTACATTGTAAGTGCATTATGAAGGGATTTTCTAATGGTCGGTAGGAACAGGAGGAATGATTACAGCAAGAAAAACATGTTTCAATGCTCATTTGTGCTCCTGACTGTTGTTATAAGACAGACATGAAAAGTTGTGAATCCGTCCTTTAATCATTGTGCCCTGGATGTGACGTATTCTTTGTATCTTCAGGAATGTATACTCACAGAGGGAGAACAGTCACAATCACCACAAATCACATTTTGCTAAACCTCAAGCTGTAAAACCTTATGATTTTTTTTTTTTTTTATAATACCCTCTGACACATAACCAGTCATATTTAAAGATTTGAAGACTTGAGCTGGTTTCAACAGTTTAACAGAGCAGTTTACAGTGTGTGTGTGTTTGTGTTTGTAGGTTTGTGAGGTATGCGGTTGTGTCTGTGTGGTATATTTGGGCCCCAGCATTCCTGCTGACAGGCAGGCTGGAGCTTCGGGCCTGAACCGGCTCTCCACCGGCACCTCTTTGTGGCTGCGCTCTGTTTGGACCCAGTGGTGCTGAGTCATATAGGCGGCCTGTCTGTCCCAGTTAAGCCCCCCTGATTTCCATCACAACCCCATTCCCAACATGGCCTTGCTGCTACAGAACCACCACCCAAGTATTAAGCTGGAGAATTAATGATGCCGTGAAGAAGTTTAGATGTGTTCCATAAAGCCAATTTATAAATCAAGAGTTAGTATTCTGGATTAAGGCCTACTCCTGGTTTAATTCGCCCCCCCTCTGTCCGGGAAACGGGCGCTCGATGTAGCGTTGAAGGCGGCGCTGAGACGGTCGTATTTCCAGCTCGTTCAGTCAGGATTCAATTTGGTTTGTGGCCATTTCAGCCATCAGTAGAGGTTGAGGGATGGCAGCTGAGAGGTTCACACTGGGGAGGGGGGGAGGATTCTGGGTGTAAAATGCCAAAGAGCACAAAGCAAGAGTTGAGTGTTATGCAGTCAAACTTAGTTGGCAGCCATGTTGCGTTGGCTTGAGATCAGTCTGGAACCAGCAGCATTAAGATTCAGCCCCTCAACCTCTTTTCCCCTTGTAAGCCCCCGACGAACGAGGCGATCTCCTCATGTTGGACACATGAATCAGCTGTTTGACTTGGCCCTTCGGTGACTCCAGCAGAGGGAGGAGAGCGAAAAGTCTGCGCCACCCCCCTTTCTTCTCTGCCTGTGTGTGCATGTTTAATGTTCAGGACATATTACCTCAGTGACCAGATCTGAGGCAACGGCCACGATTGTCTAAAAAATCCAGAGGGCCGAAACAATCGATGTCACCTTAATGATGCGACCGTGCCATTAATCCTTAGAGACGGAGCCTTTTAAACTCAACAAATCTCTGCCAGACTTAGAGCGTGCCATCTCGTTTAACCTCTTTTAACAGAGACCAATTGGGATTCAAGACACTGTGTTGTTGTTTTTCTTCCTCATTAGAGACAACACTCAGAGGCCAGATAGTAAAGTCATACGAGGCTTTTATTCACTGTCTCCCAGTACCACTGGTTTCCACTCCCTGTGTTTTTATGAGCCAGTAACAAAGAAGTCCTTTATGTCCCACTGCTGTTGTGGTTTTACTACCTGTTGGAAACAAAGTTAAATCACTAGCTTCATCTTCTTAACTATAAATAATGTAGGAATTCAAATTTACAATTTTGTTTCAGATATTTGGATGTATTTTCCCTTCTGCTACTGGTTTCCATTTCTGAAAACTCTTGACCCTTGGTTGAGATATTGGTAACCCTTCAGAGGATGGGTTCACAATTTTTCAAGTCTTTCTTAAAACAACAGTCAGGAGCCCAAATAAACATTGAAACATGTTTTTCTTGCTGTAATCATTCCTCCTGTTCATACTGACCATCAGAAGATCACTTCATAATGCACTTACAATGGAAGTGATGGGGGCCAAAATCCACAGTCCTCCCTCTGTGCAAAAATGTATTTAAATGTTTATCTGAAGCTGATATGAAGCTTCAGTGTCCAAATGAGTCAAATCAAGCAGATATCTTTCAACGTTACAGTCTTTTTAGTGCAAAAGTTCCTCTTTTTGTTACTATACTTCCACCGCAGCTCAACAGGGAAACACTGTCCGAGGAAACAAAAAGAGGGAATTTGATGCTAAAATGACTGTAAATGTGTCAGATATCCACTTGATATGACTAACTCAGATTGATGAAGCCTCATATAAGCTTCACATCAACTTTTAATGACTATGTGGACACACTGTGGATTTTGTCCCCCATCACTTACATGGAAAGCACATTTGAAGGGGATCTTTTAACAGCCAGTATGAACAGGAGGAATGATTACAGCGAGGAAAACCTCTTTCACTGTTTATATGGACACCTGACTGCTGTTTTAAAGGACCAGTGTGTAAGATTTAGTGGCATCTAGTGGTGAGATTGCAGATTGCAACCAACTGAATACCCCCTCCTCTCAACCCGTCCCTTTCAAGCATGCAGGAGAACCTGTGTTGCCCATGAAAAACACAAAAGGCCCTCTCTAGAGCCAACATACATTCTGGGCCACTGTAGAAACATGGCGGTGCAACATGGCGGGCTCCATGGAGGAGGACCCACTCCCTATGTAGATGTAAAAGGCTCATTTTAAGGTAACAAAAACACAAATTCTGTTATTTTCATGGGATTATACACAATTTAAACATACTTATAAATATTCTATTCCATTTCTGCCAATGGATCCCCGAAATATTACACGCTGATTCTATAAGACTTATAAACAGTATATAAACAGTTGATAAATGATTTAAAACCTACCATAATGTAGTTTCAATCTCATATACGTAAGTGTTTATTAATGTATTTGTTAACTACTATAACTCCTGCTGTGGGTGGAGGCTGCAATATAAACTCATAACAAACTTAAAATAACAAAGTTGTAATAATATATAAAATAATATAAAATATGTCTTAATTGGAGAAGTAATAATTGCTGACAAATACTGTGCATTTATAAACACTTAAACTACATTATACTGTGTTGTAAATGTCTGCTTATGAATGTTAAATAGGGGGACTTACTGAGTTATTTAATGCACCAGATTGAACATCAACTCTGAATTACATGTTAAAGTTATATTTGTCTCCAGTAAACTGATTTTCATACTGAACAGAAATAAATGGAGACTAATGGCTTCCTGAAATGACACAAATATATCTGAAGTTCAAAATTCTTTGTTAACGAGCGAGTAACTTAGTAATAAATGAGGAAAAACACACTGATGTCAAATGTCTTGACGGTGGTTGTGTCAAAGGAATCTAATTATTCTTATCTTCAGGGATGCAAACATGCAAATGCAGAGCAGACAATCAGTCGCAATCTCATCTCCGCACATCTCCTCAAACTCTCCTCATAAAAAAAGAAGTCAGAAAAAGATCAGCTGAAGCGCTCTGACGTCGCCAGCCCTGCGGTTGTCAAGGTAATGGATGAAAATGGTTTTGTAACGCAGCCTGTGTTAGTCCTCTCAGAGTTCAGATTAGGTCTACACCCCCTCCCCTCCTTCCTCAACCCACTCCTCCCCGCCTCTACCATCCATCTGTCTTCACAGCCAATAAGACGTCTAATAAACCGAGCACAGTGAACACCCCAGAGGCCTGCAGTCTCACTGGAGCCTCGGCTACTCTCTACCTCGGCTGTAATAAAAGCCTACATGTGTGCCCGCACGTTTAATGGGCCAACAAATGTAGATATACAGTGGTGTGTAAAGCTGTTTTATCATGTTGCCAAGATAACAGGTTTAAAAAATGTGGTGAATACAAGAAATCATCCATGTTGCCTTGGTTAATCATTGGCTTTGGTGCTTTTTATTGGCATATTACAATATTAGTGCAACATGTTTAATTTTGTGCACACAGTTCTTTTCTTGTAAGGAAAGAGAATTATGTTCAAAGTGCAACAAATAACAGTAACGTTATTCTAATGATAGTTTAGTTATGATAATTTGTCTGTTTATAACTTTTGTTTGTGACATAGTATGCATGAAAACTGACACTTGCTGCCACAAAGTTGCATTTTCTGTAAATAATTTCTCTTTTTCACAGCGCAAAAAGCGATTTCCCCTCAAAATATGATATTTTACAGCCATATTATGTTGAAGGATAAAGTTTGAAAGAAGCCTGACTGTTTGGCAATAAAATGTTATTGTACATATGCACAAATGCACAGAACCATGCAACTTTATCTGCTTTATTTCCTTTTTTATCTACTATGTATAAGTATATCCATATTTTTACTTATATTTTACATTGTTCTTATCTGCACAGATGGTAATAATAGCATGCTCTATCCATATTGTCCATCTATCTATCTATCTATCTATCTATCTATCTATCTATCTATCTATCTATCTATCTATATTCATGACTGTAATATTGTTTTATTATATAAAACAATGTATTAACAGCCATTGAGCAGCCAAACATTTATCTTCAGTGAAGTAATTTTGCAGTATTTAGTCTCCTTTAATATTATATGAAGTATTTTAACTGCTACAGTGTTTTTCGTGGTCAGTATGGTTTATGCAAAGTGTTAGTTTCCAAATAATAAACCAAATATTACAGCAGGAACACTTGGCAGGGAAACATTTAGGGTTATTCCTTGAAGAAATTTAACATAGTTTTATCTATTATTTGTTTATTACCATCTATTTGACCAAAAACTTCTAAAAATACAAACAAATATTATGAATATTACTTAAAAATGTGACCTAATTTCATGATAAGTTATTCCCGTTAGAGTAAGCAGGTGTTTAGTGAATACTTGTAAGCAGTTATGTCCTTTATTATGTAACTTTGCCAAAAACTGCCATCCGAAGAGAAGAGACAACAGTCTAAGTCTAATTATCTGCTTCATCCACCAATCTGCTGTTGCTTTCTTTGATAAAGAAGTGAAGATATCTTCCCAGCAGCTCCATCCTTTTTGTTCAATCAAACTCTGTTTCTGTTTTTGTTGAGAGTGCATGTGTGGTCAGGTTTGAATCGGTGGCCCAGACTCGGTCACACAAATTCCTTTTCATTCAGCTGGAACAGAAAGAAAGAGAGAAAAGACAAAACGGGGTGAAAGTAAGAGTGAGAGAGAGAGAGAGAGTGAGTCAGAGGCCAGGGAGAAGGGGAGGAGAGGGTGGTGGTGATGGTTCGGGGGGGGGGAGACGGAGAAAGCCAAGAGACATTTGTTGTTGAGTGGACGAGCACAGACAATCCCTGGCACACAGCTTTTTGAGTGTCATATAAACCACCCCTTCGCTCTCCCTTTTTGTCCCTTTCACTGCCTGCCACCCTCCCTTCTCCCTGCCCCACCCTGTGGTCTCTCTGCTTTGGACTTGGGGGGGGGGGGGGTTGCCTGCTTCTATAAAAGCCCCGTTTGTGCCCTGAGTGAGCTTCATTTCCCATCATGGAGAGTCAGAGAGTCCAGTCCTCTTACAGGAAGCGTTTCGGGCCCCAGGGCTCGAGCGGCTCAGGAGTCAGAATTAGCAGCCTTTCTTCCGGTCGCCTCTCCTGGCATGGCACCCCTCGCACCCACTCCAGCCCGGTCTCCCGGATCTCTCTTGGCTCGGCCAACACAGCCCTGCTCCTGGGGAGCCCCGGGGACCGGCTGGACTTCTCAGCTGACTCCCTGATGAAGGCCCAGTACAAGGAGACACGTACCAACGAGAAGATGGAGATGATGGGCCTGAATGACCGCTTTGCGAGCTACATCGAGAAGGTGCGGCTGTTGGAGCAGCAGAACAAGGTGCTGGTGGCGGAGCTGAACCAGCTGAAGGGGAAGGAGCCCAGCCGCCTGGGAGACATCTACCAGGAGGAGCTGAGAGACCTGCGGAGGCAAGTGGACGGTCTCACCGCCGGCAAGGCCCGTCTGGAGATAGAGAGGGACAACCTGGCTGCAGATGTGTCCACGCTCAAGCAGAGGTAGGAGGAAACAGGGTGGAGGATCATGCATATCGTAGTAAGACCTCTATGTCTCTTCTTAACTCTTCTATGATGCAAGTGACCCTTTATTGCTTCTTATTTTGATGATAAAAGAAAATTTATGTTACAGTTGGTGCTCGAGAAATGAGCTGAATAGCTAAAATATAAATATAGAAAGATTCTTGTACAGTTTTGTATATGATATAAAGTAGAGATGTAATGTATAAACCATAACCAAAGAACTTATCAGCATAAAGAAAGTTTAAATCAACTTAGAAAGGAGGGGAGGGGTACTACACTCCCTCCTGAGTTGTCTCTTCTGTTACATATGTGGGTTTTATACACTGAATTTCAGTTTTTTGTGTAGTTTTTTTTAAATTTTCTTGTTGTTTGTTTCAGTTTTTGTGTGTGTAAGTTTTGCATCTCAGTGGTTCAAAGCAAGTAAAGGTATTAAAGTATTAACGGTTGCTCACAAATTCAGCCGCTTTCGGTCAACTTGGCTTCGGTTCAATCTCGATGCTGTGCACTTGGTTTTGCTTTGAGATTTTAGTCAAATACTCGGCGCATAAAAAGTTCAGTTTGACAAGATTTGAGGTCTCACGGTACAAAATGAGACAAATTCGTTACATAGCGGAAGTTTTTTGGGGGTTTTTTTCTTTTTCTTTAATGCATTTATATGCAGATTCGGTTTTGTCTCTGATTCGTTGGAATGCAGACCACTGTGAGCTGCCCGAGCTTTACTCCTGGATCCCTCTTTACAAACTTGATCCTGACTGAACCCCTCGCCGCCATTGAGTGAGTGCGGAGGAATGAGGCGCACACAATGGTAGCCCTCCACAAAGGGAGCAAACAGCCAGGCAGATGTTCTCTTCTTCCCTGTTACTCCAAAACATCGATTCACTGCACTGTTGCGAGGCTTTTATTTTTTTAATTTAAGTTGCACACGTGATATGAATCTATAATTTAATTTAGACTAGAGAATAAGTAATTGAAAGTCTACTTCGGACTCCTCTGTAGCCTCCGATTAACACACAGCTGCTGGTCCCCTCAAAGAAAAGAAAGTGAATAGTGATGACCGTGGCTGAGTGGGTCAAAGGTCACTTTTGTGATTCCTTGAACCACTCCATTCAGCCAACTCTGCATGCAGCTGTACAGATGTTACCCCCCCCAAAGTGTGAGCATTTATGTTTCTACGTCTCTGGGTGTATGGCAGATGGATTGCAGGGTGGTGTGTGTCAGCGTTTGAGGCTGAGGATGGATCTTTTGTGTGTGTGTGTGTGTGTGTGTGTGTGTGTGCACTCCATCCCGTGGGAAAGGCCTCTGGCTGTTAGATTGGAGTGAATGTGTAATGATGCGTAAGCTGCCCTTTCAGCTGAGCCCCAGTCGTCCTCTGCAGCACGGGGAGCTGCACTGAAGCTCACAGTTTAAAAAAAATCTGATTGAAATGCTTGGAATGTGTTTCAGTCCCCACAGTTGGACTCTTTTTATGCAGAAAAGTCTATAACTGTACACTTGTTTCTCTCTTTCACTGGTGTTGAGCCATAAAGGAGCTGCCAGTACTATTATGCATGATACAGTAGCTAAACTGGACATTATCAGGCATGTTGTTTCAATGAAATATTGGGTGTTGGGGATATTTTCTCTTTAAAATTCCCCAAAGAATCCATTCTTAACATAACATCTGGAAATAATTAGAACAAATGTGATTAATCAAAACAGGTATTTTGCATGTTGCAGTCATTTGCTAACTCATGCTAAGAAATGCTTCAACTACTGTGTGTTTTCTATAGTTGTTTTATCCATCATGATTCAAGCTTTTACTCCTTTTTGTGATTCATTCAGGTTGCAGGATGAGATCGGCCTCCGACAGGATGCGGAGAACAATTTGAATACCTTCAGACAGGTAATTCTATTTCCTGGATTCATGATCTAAACAGTTTATATATTCAGTATGTCTGACTGTCTGTGTTCATTCCTCTGTGTGCCTCATAGGATGTGGACGAGGCGTCTCTAAATCGTGTCCAGTTAGAGAGGAAGATCGATGCCCTGCAGGATGAGATAAACTTCCTGAAGAAGATTCATGACGAGGTAAGAATGAAATTAATCAAATACTTTCATTATCTTTAACTATAGCTATACCCTTGTCTTCACTTTTTATCCCTACTATCCTTTCCCCCGTCTCAGGAGCTGCGTGAGTTCCAGGAGCACGTTATGGCCCAGCAGGTGCACGTTGACCTGGATGTGTCCAAACCAGACCTGACTGCTGCTCTGAGAGACATCAGGGTCCAGTATGAAAACGTGGCCTCTTCAAACATGCAGGAGACGGAGGAGTGGTACCGGTCCAAGGTCAGAAGACTCAGAAGACAAACTAGTCTGTTATGAAGCTTGTAGTGATGAGAACAAGAGAAATACATATAAAGACACTAGGTTCAACTTTCATGGTCCCTGTGAGGAGATACACAACTGCCAATAAAAATAATATTAAGTAATATTATCCAAGTGTATTTATATGCAAGGTTTAGAAATAAAAGCAAGTTATGAAATTCATTAAGGTGAATATAACATACTTACTGTTTGTGTTTGTACACAGTTTGCTGACCTGACAGATGCAGCCAATCGTAACGCAGAAGCTCTGCGCCAGGCCAAGCAGGAGGCCAATGAATATCGGCGTCAGATCCAAGTGGTGACCTGCGACATGGAGGCTCTCCGTGGGACAGTAAGTCCGCCAAATAATCACAGAGAACATTGTGTGATAAATTGCCAGTATATCGGCTAATAATCAGAGAAAAATTACAAAATAAAAGTGCTGTCTGAAAGTGTGAACCCAGGGACAAATCTATAGCACACTGGATTTAAAATAGAACAATGACTATGAGGTTAAAGGTCTCAGCTTTAATTTGGTCACCTGATGTGACCAATGTAGAGACCATCACCCTTTTTACACATAATTTCCTAATTTAAGGGCCTTGAGGTAAACGGAAACATAACATTGTCATATTTAATATTTGGTAGCAAATGGTCAGTGTCTGTCTGAAGTCCGTTACACAAAGACATCATTAGTTTCTTCTGTGGTCATGTGACTGACTTGGCCAGTCAAGAACATTCACAAATTCACTGTGATGAATCTTTTATGGGTTTTTTGTGTCTGTTAGGTGAACATATATGTATAAAAATCACATGTATAATTTGACTAGTTACACACAGCTAACATATCTGTGTCACTAAATTGCTGATTATAAATGAGGCAAGTAATGTTAAACACTAGCTTACGTTACTTGGTGGTAACTTTAAGTGGAAACCTGCAGTATTTGCTGGTGCCACCACTTTGTAGCTGCTAATACAACCACGTAACATTTGGCTAATCATTAGATAACATGCACAGAAAACAACATATGACACTTGGTTCGAATGTTAAAACATGAGTGTCTTGTCTGTGTGTTATGGTCATTGTCCTGGTGCACTGTTCAAAAGACTGGGGGAATATATGTGTAAACTGTACCCTGTTTACTCTAACTTACTAATCTCTGATCCCCAATCGCTGCTTCATTTCAAATCCAAAAAGTTTGTTGTTAGGCACCTATTGACCCCTCAGTATACAAGGTAGTACTCTAGAGCTGAAGTGAGATAATTAGTCGATTAACTTGCAACAATTCTGATAATTAATTAATCTTTTAAGTTATTTTTTTAAGCAAAAATGCCAAAAAATTCACCGGCACCAGCTTCCCAAATGTGAATATCTGCTAATTTTCCATGATAATAAACTCAACATCTCTGGTTTTTTGACTGTTGGTCGTACAGAACAAATAATCTGAATATTTTAACTTGTGCTTCAGGGGAATAATGATGCGCTTCAGTGGTGGAAAATGTCGAACTAATTTGAGATTTATCAGATTATGGAGACCCAAATGACATGCAGTAAACCTGGACTTTTAGATTCCCCTGTTCAGTTGCCAGTTGGTAACACAGCCTTGACTTGTAGTAAAGCAGCAGCAGTAGCAGTGGTAGTTATAGCAGTAATAGTACTGGTATCAATAGTAATAATAGTGTCAGTAGTAGAGGAAGTAGTAGTGGTACCAGTGGTAGAAGTAGTGGTACCATTAGAAGTAAAGGTGGCAGTAGTTGTGTTATCGTTTAAACTAATCTGATTAGAGTGTTAAATGAAACCTCAGGGACCAGCAGTCTACCACCTCAGATGCAGGCTTTCATTACTCGGTCTTGTCTGTCCTCCTTCAGAACGAGTCTCTGGAACGCCAGCTCCGGGAGATCGAGGACCGCTTCACCATGGATACGGCCGGTTATCAGGATACGGTGAGCCGCCTGGAGGAGGAGATCCAGGCACTGAAGGAGGAGATGGCGAGACACCTGCAGGAGTACCAGGACCTCCTCAACGTCAAACTGGCCCTGGATATCGAGATCGCCACCTACAGGAAGCTGCTGGAGGGCGAGGAGAGCAGGTGAGAGCTCGGCGGGCTGGTCGGGTTTGATACAACCGACAAATGTAGAGAAGTAATGTTGGTAGATGTTGATGTTTGTTTCTGTTCCTCCAGGATCACCATCCCGGTTCAAAGCTTTTCCAACCTGCAGTTTAGAGGTCAGTATCAAATTCAGCTGCAATAATTGGTCGATTCATCGATTAGTTGCCAACCATTAAATTAATCGCCAACTATTTTGATAGTCGGTTAATCATTTTGATTCATTAAAAAAAAAAAAAAGTCAAAATCCTCTGATTCCAGCCTCTCAAATGTGAATATTTTCTGGTTTCTTTAGTCCTCTATGACAGTAAACTGAATGTCTTTGGGTTGTGGACAAAACAAGACATTTGATGACGTCACCTTAGGCTTTAGGAAACAGTGATTGACATTTTTCACAATTTTCTGACATTTTTTAGACCAAACAACTGATCGATTAATCAAGAACATAATAGACAGATTAATTAATAATGACATTAATTATTAGCTGCAGCCCTAGTGTCAAAAGTGACCTTATTTTGACTCATGTCTTTTGAAAGGTGCTTTTGAAATTTCATGGTACATTCAATATATTTTCATATGTCTTGTTTGTAAGTAGGAATTTTGGCTTGATGGTAGCGCTAGAGAAAAGGTAAAAAAAACATTAGGACTCATCCTCAGGAGACTATGAATCGATTATCTAATATAAATTAATCTACTTATTATTTTCTCGCCTAATCAATTTATTGTTTTCTCTAGAAATTTTCAGAAAATAGTGAAAAATTACAGTTATAATTTCCCAAATGTCTTCTTTTGTCTGACTAATGGTACAAACCAAAAGATATCGAGTTTACTGTCATGTATGATGAAAAAAAACATCAAAACCTCACGTTTGAGAAGCTGAAACCAGAATATATTTTGCATATTTGCTTAATAAAGGACTAAAACTATTATTGAATTATCAAAATAGTTACCGATAAATTTTCTATCAACTAATCAAGTCAAATTTATTTATAGAGCACATTTCATACAGAAAGCACAACACAATGTGCTTCACGAGGGCAAGAGCAATACAATTATAAAGACATAAAATACAAACATACATATCATTATACATACAAGCAAACAAACATACGCTTGTATCTCTAATGAATATATATTCAAATAAAATGTTTTTCAGATGTTTTGTCATGAAAATAAGTGTTGCTGAAGCTGATATTTTAACTTGACAGAGGAACCAGATGATTCCTCCTGAGCTTCATATTCATATTTAGGTGTTTTGAGTTTTCCAGTTGAATTTCCATTTTTCTGGGTCACTCTTCCTGTGTATTCATCCCGTAAATATATCATATGTGGCAGTAATTGAATGCACAGGGAAAATCCTTTCGAACACAGGATAATAAACCACCATTTCTCTTTTCATCTTTTTTAGAAACTAATCTGGACACTAAAACCCCAGAGGCCCACGTGAAGAGGAGCATCCTGGTTCGAACCGTGGAGACCAGAGACGGGGAGGTTTGTGCTTTTTATAAAACAACACAACTCACACTGAAGCAGGTCAATCCGTACGCTGCACCTCCTGCACACCTCCTCTGGGGGGCGATGTTCAACCCTTCTGCAGGTTTTCACACACAGGATGACCTTTGCCTCAACACACCTGATGCCATTTGCAAACACATATGAAAACTCACCCGGGATTTGTCCTTTTTTTTTTTTTTCCTATTTTTAACTCAGATCTCTTTTCTTTTCAGATCATTAAGGAATCAACCACTGAACACAAAGATCTTCCTTGAGGTTTTGTGACCGGCTTACATCTGGTCTTCAGTCACCCCAAAGCTCATCATTCCACTTTCTCTCCCTTCATCATCACCCGCAGACTAAATTAACTGCCCTAAAACCATAATATAACCACCTCCTATGTGCTCTCATTAGAATTTCTGCCAAAACATACGTGTTTAGCTTTTTGTACAGCTCCACGATTAGCTTGAGTTGAAATGTAGGCTAAAGGTCTGTAGCCTGATCCAGTAAAACCTACTGTTTTATTCTAACATGGACTGACAGACCAGATTTATAGCGTTGTTTCTAAGTAGGTTGCCATAGAGGAGGTATAGGAATATGTAGCGAGGAGGTGGAGGTTGACGTGTGGTTCTGTGGATGTGAAATGTGGCAAGAGAAGTACAGTAGGGAGTTGACTGTATATGTCAGAGCTGAATTTGGGCAGAGAATGAGAGATATGTGTATGTTAGAGCAGATTTTTGGCAGAGCGACCAGTGAATATGAACTGGTTTTTAACCCTTGTCTGGTGCTATTTTACATTTCAGTGCTTTGTTGTTGTAGCAGCCACCTCTCTGTTTGAGGGTTGTTTCGTGTATTAAAGGTCCTGCACACCTGCACTGATGTTTTTTTTGTTTGTTTTTTTTTAGGTAGGATGATTGGACCTCTTCTCGGGTTGGATTTGGGTAGAGCTTTGTTGAGAGTCTGTTGAGATAAACTTACTTTTTCACTTAGTAGCCAAACAAACCTGCTCTGAATAGGCAGAGCTGCAAAAACCAAGAGGAACACAAAGAAACAATAGAGTTCCCACACGCTGAAGAAGAACAGCCTGAAAGCACAGTCGAGCAAGATTTGTTAGCCAAATCGAAATCTTAAGAACATTAGACATGCAAAGATAGTTAAAAGGCAATCATGAAGATGAAATTGCTTATTTTTGACACAAGAATGTACCCACATATCCAAGTTTTATCGTCTTCTCTTTGCTTTTGTGTTTGCCACTAAGTGATGGAGTGACATTGACAACTTCAGCAGGGGACCACCTGCATATCATCTATAAAAAAATATGAATTGTCCCATCAACAGGTGCAACAAATCTAACAAGAGAGTCTGTAGTGTTTGTATATGCCTACACAGTTCTGAGGTGACGTCTAAACAGCCAAAAAATAGTAAAAATAACAGTGAATGTAGTGTAAAGGTGTAGGACCTTTGCTCTTCTGTGTTCTCTATTCACTGCACACCCAGCCTGTTGTGTCCTCAGTCTCTTGAACACGACATGATAAAACATCATCTTTTTGTTTGACACCAGGACGTGTCAGAGCACGCCAATTTATCTGGCAGACGTGATAGGGACAGAGCCAGGTTGGAGGTGTGGAGGGGGTGTTTGGAAGCTGACGCAACCTTTGCCCCGCAGCTTCTAGTTAAGCCAACAACCTCTTTCCAACCTCCAAAACACACACACCGGCCAATTTATGTAGTGTTTGACTCATAGCTGAAAGACATGCAAACACAACCACAGCCCATACCTGCACCAGAAAACCCTTGTTTTTTTAATTTTGAAAGGGGACGTCGGGGGTTGAGGAGGCTAGAAGGAAGGACGTCACAGCTCAAAACACTGTAATCCAAACCTCGTCCTTTGTAGGAAGCCCTGCTGACTGAAACCATGCCGATAGGTTCTGCCACTAAACTAATGAGAATGGTGGTGCTACGCTGAAGCTGGCTGCCGCTGCGCTCGTCGCCAAGGACATGCTGTGATTTGTGTTTCCATGTGTTGCCTCCCGCCTTCTCCCCCCCCACAACTTCAACCCCTTTCTCCTGTATTGTTTTGTTTTGGGGTTTTTTTTTTAATGTCGATCCTACATAGAAATTCTGAATCCTGCTTTTTTGTTGTTGTTGTTGTTGTTGTTGTTGGAAGAAACCTCTGCAGATGTGAATATAACATTAGTTTTGACCAATGCTACATGCTACGACGTCATGTTAACTTAACGACAATAAACATTTTGTTTGGTAGAATTGATGCCTCTTATTTAGTCTTTTCTAAACAAGCTTTCCTTTCATTTTTTTTCATGATGATACTGACACATACATACAGTCAATCAGCTCTGAGCGTTATACAAGCTGACAGTTAACTTCAGGGTATTCAGACACTATTCATCATATCTGATTGTTTCTGCCCGTCAGCCAGGCTGCGCTGCCGAGCAGATGGGTTCATTTCCTGTAATATCAAGGCTCATTATGAGTGTTACTATATATCCAGGCAGAGAAATAATAGTTCCCAAAAATAGTGTCTTTTGAGATGCAAATAAAGACCTGTGCAGGAATGTCAAACACCTGACCTCAAGTTTACAAAAAGTCAGTTTCCTGGAATTTCATTTATTCTGTCCTTATATAAACTTTGGACTTATATTTGATTTGTTTAAATCAAGGTTCACAATTGTTCACATCTGTCTTAAAACAATAGTCAGGTGCCCATATGAACATTAAAACTGTGTCTGCTTCCTATTATCATTCCTCCTTTTCATTTTGGTGGATTTCAGTGTAAGTGATGGGGGACAAAATCCATCACCCTTGCTCTGTGTAAAACTACATTCTGAAGTTTATCCAGAGTTAATATGAGGCTTCTGCAGGCTGAATTAGTCAAATTTATCACGTTTTTACAGTCATTTAATTACTAGATTTCTTCTTTGTGTTACTATCTGCACTGCAGCTCAGAAAGGAAACACTTTCTGTGGAAACAAAGAGAGGAATTTTGCACGAAAAAGACTTTGGAAGATACCCACTTTATTTGATTTGATCATTTAAGCCTCATTAACTTCAGATAAACGTTGGAATATACTTTTCAACAAAGCAAAGACTTGGATTTTGTCCTTCGTCTCTTACATTGGAAGAATGTTCAACAGGGATCTCTTATTCAAACAAGCAAAAACTGTTTCAGTCAACATATGTGAATATTGTTTTAAGACAGACTTGAACCAATCTTAACCCAGCCTTTAAGTTTTATGTTACTCGTTGTGCATAGTTATTGAATTTTTTCTCAGTTGGGCAGGTTTGACCCCAATGAAAACACTCTAGCAGGTGTTGTCTCCCATAGTCAGGGTCCAGTATGGTTACTGGTCTGCCTGTGAGGGTTCATAAAGTGTTTATGTGCTATTAAAGACTCTTTGTTCAGAGTAAATCTTTTTATTGATGCATCATATTAAAGTAAGTCTTTTTACTTATTTAGCACCTTTCAATAGTAGAGACATCACAAAGTGCTTCACAGAAGAAATAAAGCATGAACACAAATACAGAGAAACACAATAAAAAACTAAATAAATAGAAAATAGAAAAAATACATAAAAGGCAAGTCTGAACAAATGCCTTTTGAGCTGCTTTTTGAAGGTGTCCACAAAGAGACCAGAGACCTGCTGGTGACATACAGTAGGGCTGCAGTAGATCTCTAATGTAGGCAGGAACCAGACCATGCAGACCTCTATGGGTGATCACGAGAACTTTAGAACTTTAGAACTTTAGATTCAGAATCAGAATCAGTGTCACATGGGACCTTTTGGAGGAACTGGTCAGGAGTTCAGCAGCAGCATTTTGGACCACTCGTAAACGATCCAGGGATGTTTTGCTGAGGCAGGTGAAAGGAGAGTTATAGTAGTCAAGACGGGATGATATAAAAGTATGAATTAACATTTCCATCTCTGTTTGAGGCACAATAGGCCTGAACTTTTCAGTGTTTCTCAGCTCGAAAAAACAAGAGCGAATGAGACACTTGTGGTCCAGAATCAGAGCTGGTCCATAGTGACACATAGATTTTTTATGGAGGATTTAACTGAGGAGGTAAGAGACCCAAGACCAGCCTTTATCTTGGTGCCAAAACTAGGAGGGGCAGAAATAAGGATTTCTGTTTTGTCCTCATTTAGCTGTAATAATAATTATCTTCTATCTACCATCTAGTTTTTTTGTAGAGAACCATGTTAAGAGCAGAAGACAAATAAAAGAGCAGCTGTAATCTATCAGACTGAGCTCAAAGTTCTTTATCAGGCAGCATAAAGACCTTGAAGTCTTTTAGATGACGTCGTCTCTTTTGTTTGTCTTCTGCTTTTTATCAGCTTCTCAGATATTTAACAAGAAAGTAATGAAACCATGATGGCATCAGAAATATGGTTAAAAACATATTTGAGTACTTGATTCTCACTACTAAGATAGAAATGCATCTAAGCATGATTATAATGATTGAAGTTGCAACTGACTGCAGTGCTTTTCAAGACCCAACATGGAAGTCCAGGATATCTGACATACAAGACTGGATTTATATTTAGTATATTTGAGAGAAAAGTATGAAAACCATTGATGAAGGAAGTATTTAGATTCCTTATTTAAAGAAACCCTCCAGATATGTTTTAAGACATATAAAGGCACTCTGCTCTAACATATATTATGTTTTCTTTTGAATTAGGCCCTACCCAACATTTTAAAAATTACAGAAATGAAGAAGAAATGAAGAAATGAATGAGCAAATAATTTTCATTTTAAACGTTTAACAGCTGGACACAAGATGTCTCCTACTTCACAAGAAAAGCCTCAGATTTACACATCACATTAAGCTAGTGTTGATGTTTAAAACCATGATTGTATTTACACATCTTCAACTCAGATTTAAAGTCACCACAGAGAAACATTTTTTTTGTTAAAACAGACTATTTTGTGTCAAAATCTGCACAAACATCATCCTGCACAGTGAAGCTCAAACATCCAACTGAAGGAACAAGAAGAAAAGTTGAGTGAAGTGAGACTTTAAGTAGAATTAGCAATAATACAATATAAAAAAAAGACCTCCGTCCACAAGTAAACATATTGCATTAAAAATAGGCACTTAAATGAAGTATTATGAGCAAAATTTGCTTAAAATATCAAAAGGAGAAGTAGAAATAGTACAGAAAATGGCCCCTGTTATATATATATTATATGATAGCATTATTATTAGTGGTGCATTCAAGTGCAGGCTAAGTTGCATTTTACTCGATCAAGGTGGAGCTAAATATTTTATATATTGTTGAATAGTTTAATCCATAACCGTGCATCATATTTAATGAACTCATCCTATGTTTTATATGTAAAATCTTGAACTGTAAAGTAATTAGTAACTAAAGCTAGTAGTCCAGTAAATGTAGTGAAGTAAAAATAATAATAATAATAATAATAGCTTTATTTGTATAGCACCTTTCATACAAGAAATGCAGCTCAAAGTGTTTTACAACAAAAATTACATGATAAAGACATAAAAAAACCATAAAAGCATGTAGGAAAAAAACATTGATTTAACATAAGATGGATGATAAAACAAAAAGTAAAACCCACTAAAATACACAGAGTGTGTAATAATCAAAGAATAAAATATGATAAGAACAAGTTAAAGCATAGAACGTATAAATATATAACATTTAAAACGTACAGCAGAGAGCAAAGTGCAAAGCTATTTAAATGCTTGGGTACCAGTTTTAAGCTTTCTTGATATCCCTGATATCTAATTAAAAATACAATATTTCCTTCTGAATTGCAGTGGAATAGAAGTATTAAGTAGCAAAAACTTGAAATACTCAATTAAGTACAAGTATTTCAAATTTGCATAGCTACACATGCAGCTACCTCGCCTCTGAACATCTTCTTTCAGTGCTCTCTTCTAATTTTTCTTTGGTATAACGTCTGTGATGTGCGTATTAAAGTGCGACTCAGAAAGCGAGTGTGTGTAGAGTACAGTGTGTATCTGTTTTGCCCGGCTCTTATCAGAGGAATGGAGGGTCTCAGGTCTGCACTGAAGTCGACCCTGAGCTGAAGGAATTCCAGGCAGATAAAACTCTCAGGCGGTCGGGGTGCAGGCACTGACATCTGGCTCTGAAACACTTTTCCCGTCCAGTCCTGTGTTCCAAAGGGCCGGGAAGGGGCGAAAGGTGACGGAGATGTGCATTTTTTTAAGCTCATTATCTCTCAAAAGCGGGTGCGAGGTGACAACAGCTGTCATGTAAGCTACAGAAAACATGAATACACGCAGGCATCTAGAAAATGCACAGTTTTACTTGAAAGCACGGGCACGGACTTCCAGAAAATGCTGGCATGACTGGAAACACCCTTAGTTACCATATTAATGACTCCAAAACAGTTTTCTTTAGCTAAGACATTCCTTCATCATGGTGGGGCTTTTCATTAGAGAAGCAAATAACTTCAACATACGGTCAGGTGTCCAAATTAACATTAAAATGGGGTTTTCCTGCTGTAGTCATTCCTCCTGTTCATTAGAAGATCCCTTCATGTTACACTTTCAATGTAAGTGATGGGGGCAAAAAATCCACAGTCATCCTTCTGCCTTCTGTTTACCCACTTCATATGACTAACTCAGACTGCTGAAGCCTCATATAAGCTTAAGATACAGTTTTAAAGGACACACTGTGGATTTTGGTTCCTATCACTTACGTTAAAAGAATATTTGAAGAGGATCTTTTAACAGCCAGTATGAACAGGAGGAATGATTACAGCGAGGAAAACTTCTTTCACTGTTTATATGGACACCTGACTGCTGGTTTAAGACAGACAGACTTGAAAAAGTATGAACCCGTCCTTTAATAATAGAAAATATTAGAAATTTCAAATCCCTTTCTGGTCCGAGCCTCCATCACAATATACCATAGCTGAAACACTTGGTCGATCAGTTAATTTTATTGATAATTAGTTAATTGCCAAACATTACTGAGTTCAAGCTTCTCAATTGTAAGTATTTGCCGCTTTTCTTTATCTTGTGTGATAATAAACTGGACACCCTTGTGTGTTTTGGACTGTTTGTCAGATAAAACAAGCAGGTTTAACATGTGACAGGCATTTATCGCCATTGTCTGATTTTTTTTTCTGAATTGAGAAAATAGATAATAAGTAAAATAATGAAAATAATCATTAGTCGCAGCTGGTCAGTGTGTGATAGATGTGCTGTTTCCTTTTTGTCGTTTATGAGAAATTATTACAAAATGCTGCATCGTATGTATGTTTTAAGATATTCCTGGATCAGGACCTGAGTGTGGATTCCCCAAATTTCACTGATATTTCTGTAATATTTACTTTTAAACAACATTTTTGAGATATACTGCTGACTAGTAAACACACAACCTCCTTGGATCAGTTATTTAAGAAACAGTTAAAAACATCTATTTCAGTTAGCTTTTAATTATTGTTTCAACTTTAGGCTTTATGATTTATTTACTCATGGATTTAATTACATTTTAAAGTGATTTACAGTATTTTTAACCCTATATTTAATAGTGTAATATATTCTGTTTTACTCTAATCATTTTATGTGTAATGCACTTGAACTGTTTAAAGTGTCCTTGAACATGATAAACTGTGAACTATGTTGTATGTATGTTGTATATTTGCATTTTCTGTTGTTTTAAATATAAAAGCACTTTGAGCTGCACTTTCTATATGAAAGGTGCAACACAAATAAAGCTGATTCTTGTTAATA
Organism: Thunnus maccoyii; assembly: GCF_910596095.1. Classification (NCBI taxonomy): domain Eukaryota; kingdom Metazoa; phylum Chordata; class Actinopteri; order Scombriformes; family Scombridae; genus Thunnus; species Thunnus maccoyii. The sequence goes on from NC_056550.1 coordinate 23,741,744, forward strand.
TAAAATTTTAAATGAAATATATACATGTGGTAATAACCAGTTGGATGCTGCAGCCGGTCGTACAAACTCACACGTATCATCTAGTGTTACCACCAATGTTCTTTGTCTTTGGGGCTGTTTGTGCACGACCCTCTTTAGTGCACATTCCTGTCTTACTTGGCTCTCACACCAAAGGGTCACGGGAAGGCATGTGTGCTCCTTGGTTAATTTTAGCCCTCATTTCATCGAGGCCATTGAGACAAAACACAGAGCAACCACCTCATCCCGTTTGCCGGACTGTGAAGCCACGTTCCCTCTGATCTCTGAACACCTTTTAACAGACTGAACCGCTGGATCACTGAACACATGCTTGTACCGACTACTGTTCTGTGGACAAAGTGGAAAGATCTTAGTAGGCAGTGGTGGAAAGAAACCAAGTACTGTACTTAAGTACAATTTGGGGGTACTTGCATGATAGTTGATTATTTCCATTTGCTGCTACTTTATACTTCCACTCCACTACATTTCAGAGGGAAATATTGTACTTTCTACTCCACTACATTTATTTGACAGCTTTAGTTACTTTTCAGGTGAAGATTTGACACAATGGATAATATAACAAGCTTTTAAAATACAACACATTGTTAAAGATGAAACCAGTGGTTTCCAACCTTTTTGGCTTTTGACGTCTTACAAAAAGCAGTGTGTAGTCGGGGTCACATTTCACATGTCTATGAGTTGTTAACAGCTCCACCAAATAGTGATTTTTCCCTCTAAACTTCTCACATGCTTTCATTTCAATAAATGTTCAAATGATCCAATATTTCACCAGAAATCAAAGATTAGAGAAAAAGTCCCAAAAACTGGAAACAGATTTGTGTATCAGAACTTTGTTTTTTCTTCTTTTCTCTCCCATTAATCATCTCACGACCCCTCAGATTTATCTGGTGACCCTTTGGAGGGGGCCGAGCCCTAGGTTGGGACCCCCTGGACTAAGCTTGCTAACTGTATATAACGTAGACTGTAACACATTTCCCTGTAAAATTACAGTAAATTACTGGCAGCTGTAGCATTTTACCTTTTTTTTTTTTACAATGTCACTACTGTAATTTACTTTAATCTACTGTAATTTACAGTGTTGTTATATAATCTACATGAACAGTTTCTTACTGTAAATGTTACACTAAACAACTGAAAAGTTTTCTTCTTATTCATATCAATAAAAACAGCTGTACATTGCAGACATATACTGTAAATAACAATGTGTCTTCAATCTTAATGGTCCAGTAATGAGATCAGCTCAGTTTTACATTTAAAAACCTTTAAAAACCTTTAACATCTATCACAAAAGGGGATGAGACAAGTGACTGCTTTATGGAACTGAGCATTTATGCAGACACTTTCATGCCAAATATATGCAAGTATGCATGTTTAAATAAAATAATTCTCAAGGTTCATGCCCTTTCAAAGGGGGTCAATGTAAATCTGTTAATTTTAATATCCTGAGCTGCCAGCAAAACTTAGTCATGAGTCTAGACAGCAACTGCTTTGCAAACTACTGTTTAAAAAATATAAAAGCACAAATAAACAGATTGCAGGATACACAGTTTGTAATATCTTCACATGTCCTCTGTTATAACTGGCAGAAGGTCGACATCCAAGCTTCCAGGCTCAATGAGTGAGAAAGAAACAAGAGTGAAAATCAAGCGCAGAGTGAGAGAAAGAGAAATGAAACAACTGAATGGCAGAAATAAACAGTTTGCACAAGGTTTACACCTAAATTACCTTTATGAAGTGACGTCAAGTTCTTCAGAAGAGTGGTGACGAGGATTAACTGTGAGCTTGTTTGTCTCCTTAGGAATTACTCTCCCCGACTGGCCTTTGTTCTCCTTTCAGGTTTAATCACAACACAAGTGGACTAACGTCAGCATTCAATGATGTGTAGTTCAAGAGAAAACAGTCATTCAAAAATAATCTTTAAAGGTGCAGTGTGTAGAATTTAGTTGCATCTAGTGGAACGGACTTGGCAGAAATGGAATATAATATTCATAAGTATGTTTTAATGAACATAAGAATTGTTGCGTCTTCATTAGCTTAGAATGAGCCCTTTATATCTACATAGGGAGCGGGGTGGTCTTCCATGGAGGCCGCCATGTTGTACCTCCATGTTTGTACAGTAGACCAGAAAGGACAAACCATTCACTGGCTCTAGGGAGGACCTTTTGTGGTTTTCGTGAGTTTTGCAGCCAAGGTAGGTTCTCCTACACGCTTGGATAACAATGGGAAGGGTATTCAGTTATTGCAATCTGCAACCTCACCACTAGATGTCACTTAATTTTACACACTGGTCCTTTAAATTAGACTTGCAAGCAACAGTGAAAATAATGTTTAAATACCAGTAATTCAAACTTCAAACTGAAGGACACTACCTGAAAATGTTTTCTTGTGCCTGTCAGGTGCCTGCTAGGATTATACCAGTTTAATGTTAGCAAAAATTAAACGTAGTCATGTTACTGACCTTTTGGTTTGATTCCAAAAAGGAGGATGAACGATGATTATACAATGTTGATAGTTGCATGTGGCTTCTGTCCCTCCATTACTGCAGTGGCGAAAATGAAAATATTGTATTTTACCATCAAATCTTACTTTAGATTTACAGTAATTTACTGTATCTAGAAAGAACAGTACCTTACTGAATTTGGCTGTTTTTTACAGCAGTTTATTACTGTGTAGTTGAAACTAGCTCCACCTCTACACACTGATGCTTCAGTATTAATAATCTAATGATGTCATATAGAATAATATATCAGTCAGAGGGACTAAACCACTACTTTTACTGCAATACTTTAACTACATTTTGCTGCTAATACTTATGTACTTTTACTTAAGTACATGCAGGACTTCTCATGGATTTCTGGTCATTTTTGTATGTTCTTTGCACTCCATGTCAATTAAAACAGTCACATAGACTCAGTAAGGCTCATATATCCACAAGCTGAGAAACAAAGACAGTACGATCACTCAGCCCAGTTGGTCAATGAAGCTCTTAGATGGCAACTATTCCCAAACAAAAGTGTGCACAGTGTGCAGTGTGTCAAGAAGCCACTCGGAGTCTCTGCAGGTGACCTTTAATTAGTTATACAGTTGACAGTCTGGCCTGAATGTCTGCTCTGTCTCTGAACACACTGTCGGTGCCAGCTAAGTGTCTTCTCTTTGGAGTCAGGGACAGATTGAGTCCTTTAAAGGAGACATGTCATGCTTTTTGTGATTATCGGTTATTCAAAGACTGTTATGATGTTGGATGTCTGTGTTAAACATGGTCAAACTTCCAAAACTTTAGTTTAACGTATATAGAGATGCTCCCTGCAAGTTAAAAGTCAGGGCTTCAGCCTGCTCTGGACGCTTCATTTGTGATGGGTTTTTTCTACCTCATAGTAGCCTTGGTTGCTAAGATTGTAGCTAAGGTTTTTTCAAGGTTTTTTGCTCACATTGTCCATAATGTGTCGCGTATTTCGGATTGGATTCTGGCTCCAACATGTACGGATGTATTTGAGAAGTTTCCATTTCGAGTAAAGTACAAGAAAAAGTAATGAAATCCTACTACTATAGTTTGTTTCATGGTTTGTTGACGTAGCCTTCGGAATTGGCGGAAGTGTCTTGAGGCACATCAAGAGCCAGCCAATCAGAACAGAGTGGGCTCATTGAGAGGAGGGCCTTAAAGAGACAGGAGCTAAAACGGCCCGTTTCAGACAGATGCTGAACTGAGGGGCTGCATAAACGGCCAGTATAAGATAAATAAGGAGTTTTTTGATCTGTAAATCAGGCAAAGACATTCCAGTAGAGCCTCAGATTAAAAATGTAGACCTGTAAATGTGCACGTTTTGTCCCCTTTAAGTCAAGAAGCCTGGAGCTGTTTTTAACATCAAACTTAGCCTAGCTATATCGTAAGAGTTTACTTAGTGAGCACTAAATTAAAACCGGTTGCACCACACAAACTAGTTCTTACATAGAGATTAGTTAAATAGTTATACCCACTAACTGTCAGGTGAGACTGTTGCTAGCTGTAAGCTAGCTGAATGAACCAGCTAACAACTCATGTTAGCTTGCTAATATCTGACTCGTTTATACTGAAGAGTAAAAGAGGTACGATATGGAATATGGTCAACATATCTGACCTGACACTTTACATTTCACAGAAAAAACACACAAAACCTCAAATTACAACATTTTATACCACTAACATTAAGATTAATTACCAAATACGTACAGTTAGCTTAGCATAATTGGATATTTTCCTCTCACTGTAAACAGCATGAATACCACTAATTCTAAAAACACATATATTTCTCCAGGTATGCAAACAGAAATAAAACACAGTCAGACCTACTGTACAGTCACAAAGGACTGGCAGTTAAGTTTATCTTTTTGTCACTAAAACTGTTATTTTTGGAAATGATGCCACAGCTCATGATGCTATCGTCACTTCCTGTTTAGATGATCTTATTGAACAGTGCTACAGATGTTTTCCCTGGGAACCAATTTACACATCTCTAAAGTATTTATAAGATAAGGCATTTCTTAACTTTAAACGGTGCAAATGGCGATTTCCTAAGAACTTGGGAAGGACTGACTCAAGCTCTCTGCAGTGTGTGACAGAGTGCCTTGTCTCCTCACCAGACTTTACAATCGTGTTTTTTCATTTGTGGCACCCCCTTTTTTTTGTTGTTTTGACAGCTTTTGTTTCTGCTTTAGTGGCACCTCTCCAGCTCTTCAGTCTAGTGTGATTCATAATGGCCCTACACAGCTGTTTAACATACAAACAAAAACTGTTTTCTAAAGGATTTACAGTTGATATGACACCACGTACACACACACACGTCACCATACAATACACGAGTGCCGTTTAAATCTTATCATGACTATAGATTAATATAATACTCCTGAAGTGTGATAGCAGCCACAGAGAGAGTGGACGCTGCTATTTTGAGCTCAGGGACTTGTGATGTCCAGTGAGGCAGAGTAGACTGTTGAGGGTCTGCACTCTGTCAGTGTCAGACTGCTGTCAAGTCGTCCTCAATAATAAACAGAGCTTCAGGACACGAATTTCACAATAAACACCCCTGTTATTGAGAAAATGTGTAAAACATTTTTTTAAAGTCATGCAATGCTCCTAAAACCTTTAATATCCCTGAATTTAGCACCTTTGTTGTTTTTTTAGGGCTGCAACAATTAGTCAGTCAATTGGAAAATAATTGGTAACTATTTTAATAATCGATTAATTGTTAAGGATATTCTTTTTAAGCAAAGGAGTTCCAGCATCTGGATTATGAGGAATCGCAGCGTTTCTTTGTTTTATGTGATAGTAAACACAATAAACCTCAGGATTCAGGAAATTGTGATGGACATTTTTTCTCTTTTTTCAGATGTTTTCATAGATAAAAACAATTAACTGAGAATATTATCGCATAGTTTCAACCCTAATTTCTTTTTTTTATAATTCCTGAAAGTGTTGAGCCTAAAAGGTATTTTGGATTTTGGGGCATTTGAGACATTTGGGGGCATATAACAAAAATCAGGCAGTCCATTTTCTTAAATACTTATTATTCTTAAAAAAAAAAAAGTTTAAATCTCATTATATTTCGAAATGTGAGATTGTAGGCATAGCAAATTAGGCAGATTCTAAAGGGGCATGGATTTGAGGGCTTTATAAATAAATTATAACAAGTAAAAGAATCATGAATGTGCTTTAACGAGTTTTGAGATTTGAGACTATAATTTAGAGAAGGCTCGGGCCACCCATGACAATATGATATGATACAATACAACTTTATTGTATGGAAATTCATTTTCCATCCTTGGGCAGTTCAGTTTAAAAGGCTGGCGCACAGATTAAACAATCACAGTTACACATATGAGACTTTTCACAGCCAAACATCATCAAACAATCATAGCACATCATATCCTCTGGATTCAGATCCAAAAATGAGAGACTCTAAATCACCTATTAGAAGGCAGAAATTGGTTTTCTCTGTTTAAAACATGTGAGGAGTCAGAAGAGATACTGTTAGCGAGTCTGAGCATGCTCTGCTGTCGTGACCTTCTTGAAAGGAGTGTGCCAGAAGTTGGTCAATAATCTTTCAACGAACCCAGATTTGTTTAGTTTTAAGTTTCACTGATAGGCTGCTGAATCAGGCCGTACTGCAGTACAGCATGACACACAGTAATGATCTGGCTATTGGCGCCAAAATATGTGAGAAGAAAGTATCTTCTTACAGATAATCCACAATAGGGTGGCGTCTATCATAACACCCTATTTGTATGAAGAATGATGGTACATGAAAGTTAGATTCACTCATGAAGCATGTATCAGCCACATTGGAGACATCTAGAAACACATAATTTTTCAAGTCTGTTTTAAAACAACAGTCAGGTGTCCATATGAACAGTGAAAGAGGTTTTCCTTGCTGTAATCATTCCTCCTGTTCATACTGGCTGTTAAAAGATCCCCTTTAAATGTGCTTTCAATGTAAGTGATGGAGGCCAAAATCCATTTTGTGCAAAAATGCATTTAAAAGTTGATGTGAAGCTTATATGAGGCTTCAAATTCCCTATTTGTGTTTCCCTGTTGAGCTGCGGTGGAAGTACAGTGACAAAAAGAGGGACTTTGGCACCAAAACGACTGTAACGTTGAAAGATATCTACTTGATTTGACTCATTTGGACGGCTTAAGCTACCTATCTCTCTGTCTCTCTATCTATCTATCGTAAACACATTTTTGCACCAAAGGAGGACTGTATTTTGTCCCCCGTCACTTACATTGTAAATGCATTATGAAGAGATCCTCTAATGTTCAGTATGAACAGGAGGAATGATTACAGCAAGAAAAAACATGTTTTAATGTCCATCTGTGCACCTGCACTGTTGTTTTAAGACAGACTTTAAAAAAAAGTGAACCTGTCCTTTAACTTTTAACAAACTTAAATAAAATAATTGGCTTTATTTTGTAACTGGAAGGCTATATAAATAGGATTTCCGTTCTTGTTGTGGCTGAACTCAGTCTGACTTGACGGCTGCTCCTGTCGCTCCGGGGGGCGGTGGAAGGGGAGTGGATCCAGGGAATCTGGCTAATAGGAGCTTCTTCTTCTTCTCCGCCGTCCCTATCGCGCAGTATTAAGACTGGAAGGAGAATAAAACAAACTGAGGGCTGCGGCTCTCTGCAGCTTTGCTTCACAACTTCTTTTCCCCCCCTAAAGCAGGTTCAACTTCACTCACCAGGAGACTCCTCTTAACTGTGGGAAACCGGGTCACGAACTGTTTGGTCTTCCTTTTAAAAGGTTAAGTGCTGCATATGGCTTTTGCAATATCGTAGTCTACTTTTTTTTTTTTTTTTACATTACCAGCGTGCAACATCCTGCATCTGCTATCGCCCTGGCAACCAGCCCTCCTCTCCTCCTCTCCATCATTCTCCAGCGCTTCATCCTTCACCATCAGCGGTAACCTGCGAAACAAAAACCTGCTTTTTTTTTTTTTTCGCTCGTCCTCCTTGTGGAAGCTTTTTTTTTTTTTTGGTACTTCAAATCTATTTTTCACTCTGTGTGTGTGTTGATTTTTTTTTTCCAATCATTATTTTATTTATTTTTATATATATTTTTTAAAACTAGTAAGGTTCATGTGTCGGAGAAGTCTTTTCTCTCAGCACCAAAATGCCTGTGAGACGCGGTCATGTTGCGCTCCAGAACACCTACCTGGACACCATCATCAGGAAATTCGACGAGCAAAGTAAGTGCACATCAAATGAAGTTTAAGTTATGACCATGTGATGATGACAAAGTGAGGATAGCCTATACAGCTGACCTCCAGATATGGCTCATCAAACATTATATACACATAAATATACATATAGGCTACATTTGTTCACTTTTAAGCACCTACATCATCGTTTTGATAATGCTGAATATGTTAAATGCAGAAAATTGATCTGATGGTGCAGGCAACTCCAAAACAGGTCTGCAAAGAAAATGTGCAAAATTAGTTCACTACTGTTTATTCTTTATTAGCTACATGCAGTATTAAAATAGGAATAACAGAGCAATAACCTATGTAGCCCATAAAACCAAGTTGGATGTGCTTTTAAATAGATATATATGAGTAGAGCTGCAACGATTATTTGATTAATCGATTAGTTGCCAGCTATTAAATTAATCGCCAGCTATTTTGATGATCCCTTAATCGTTTTGAGTCATTTTTTTAAGATAAAAATTTCCAAATTCCTTGATTCCAGCTGCTCAAAAGTGAATATTTTCTGGTTTCTTTAGTCTTTTATGAATGTAAACTGAATATCTTTGGGTTGTGGACTGTTGTTTGGGATAAAAAAATAAATATTTGAGGCATTTTTCGTCATTTTTCATAATTTTCTGACATTTTATGGAGCAATAACTAATTGATTAATTGAAAAAATAATCGTCAGATTAATCAACAATTAAAGTAGTCATTAGCTGCAGCCCTAAATGTGGGAAAAAACCTTGTTATTTTGGTACCAAAGTGTAATTTTGCTTGTTAAATTGTTTTTGCCTATTAAAGTTAGTTACACCATGTAAAAAGACTACAGCTGCAGCCTCCCGTACCTTTTATTTTTAATATATGTTTAGTTAGTTTTATTGTGTTCAAATAAATTGAGCCTCTTCCGTTGTCTGAACAGGTGACAGACTGACAGGCTTTATGTTATGTTGAAATATCTTATCAAATTTGTATGAGTGATGTTGACAGTCCCCCCTCGCATCCCCACTGCTGCTGCTTTTATGTTTGAAGGTTATTGCACCTGCACATCTGCTTGTTTGTGAGGGTTCACCTGATGCCTTACATTATGTTCCATTACCTCACACGTTCCACCGACTGCGACCACCGATCACACACTTTCGACGGCAGAAAAAAGAAAACCTCCTTTCTGCTGCGACCATTAAGGCCAGATTTGTTGTCTTGTTTTGACCTCTGAGGTTCATATTCATCTTCTTTGCTAACAGCTTTTATCTTGTACGTTACACATTGCACATTAGACATTCACACCTTTGAAAACATCATTTGCAGTTTTTAAAAAAGCTACAAAACATGATACGATTGCAAAATCTCCTTTTTCTCCTTGGTATGCCCCCCTTTCCTAAGCGTACTTGCACCTCACAGCGTGTTGACTGGGTGTGTGAGACTGAAAATAACCCTGCCGTCCTGATCAGATACCACGTACCAAACATGGAGAAATAGTTGACTGCTGACAACCCTCAATCTGTTTTAGTCTGATTAGATCTGGGGTCAATGATGCTTGAATGTATGAAGCTCCTTTGAGAAATCTTTATTACGTAACGCCACAACTGTATGCGTTTAGGTGTACATGTATGTGTGCACGCGCAGCAGCTCACACGCACATGCACGACCAGGTGAGTGCACGTGCCACAGCGGTGCTGCTTAGCAACGGTGTGACGATCAGTGTTGCCGCTTTGAGCCCCAAATAATGACTTTGGACAGGATGTGCTTTCCACCAGAGGAGCTCACCCATTTACTTTAAAGAGAGGACTGAGAGAGAGAAGAGTCCCCTCCTCTCCTCTCATCTGTGTGGGCAGCAAACAGGGGAGAGCTGTTTAACCCAGTTCCACCACAGGATAATAAAAGGGACAGTCAGAGGTTATGTATGTACTTTTCATTCAGCTCATTGAACTCCTCCATTAACAGCCTTCGAACAAAACTGTCCTAATTCACTTTCATGGTGGACAATGTTTTTGGCATAGTGGCTGTTGCCGGCGCCACGTACATTACATTACAATCATCAATAACAGGAACTGGATAGTATACGAGCTTGGAATCACTGTTAAGGATTTTTCTGAGTGCAGTGTATGTAACTCTGAGATACTTTGCATAAAAAAGTTTGACATTGCAGTTTGACATGGTGGGAAGACATTTAGCTAAACAGGATTCGTGAGCTAACATCTAACTGACCTCTAGATAATGATTGTCAAAAAAAAAAAGGTTTCAAGTGTGTCTTAAAACAACAGTCGGGTTGCCATATGAACAGTGAAAGAGGTTGTAATCATTCCTCCTGTTCATACTGGCTGTTAAAAGATCCCCTTCAAATGTGCTTTTAATGTAAGTGATGGAGGCCAAAATCCACAGTGTGTCCACACAGTCATTAAAAGTTGATGTGAAGCTTAAATGAGGCTTCAGCAGTCTGAGTTAGTCATATCAAGTGGATATCGGCCACATTTACAGTCTTTTTAGCATCAAATTCCCTCTTTGTGTTTCCCTGTTGAGCTGCAGTGGAAGTATAGTAACTAAACTTTGGCACCAAAAAGACTGTAACGTTGAAAGATATCTACTTGATTTGATTCATTTGAAGCTTCATATTAGCTTCAGATAAACTTTTAAATACATATCTGCACAGAATCACCATCACTTACATTGTAAGTACTTTGTGAAGGGATCTTCTAATGGTCAGTATGAACAGGAGAAATGATTATGACAAGAAAAACATGTTTCAATGTTCATTTGGGCTCCTGACTGTTGTTTAAGACTGTCTTTTAATACATATAGGCTATATGTGTTCATTTTTGAACATGTTAAATGCTTTTCATTAATGTGAATCCCAAACACGTCCGCAACCTGACATCTAATTAGAGAAGCATTTTTTTTCCTCCATTTTATACAGTTTCTACACTGTTTGCAAGGAAAAACTAATGAATACAAACAAAAAATCATTTTGTTTGAGGGTAAATCTATTTAGTGTGTGCTGCCCGAATAACTTCCATATATTTGGAAAGTAGGAACACTCGCGTAGCATGAACTAACATTCAAATATCATTGTTTGACCCTGTAATTCCCCACGTTACCTGAGAGCAGGTGTGACGCCACAGAGGCTCTTATGTTGAAGTGGCCAGCTGCTCCTCTTCAGTCCCTTGGCACAAAATGTGATGCTAATAACATTAGCGCAATGAAAAGGTGGACTTCATTAGTTCCACTTAAGCTGATTGTTGATTAGAGTGACGGATGAATAAGGGCTTGACTGTAATAGAGAAATCTACTAGAGTTGGTCATTTTATAAAGGCACGACATCATCAGATACAAAGCTGTGCAGAAGATTTTAAACACCCTGTACTTAAGCATATTTGATTAGCTCTTGTAATTGTATTGTAAATACCCTTAAATTTGAAAATGCATGTAAGGAACAGAAGCGTTTTGTAACATTTTTGTCAATGACTGGATCTATTATGTTTCACACAGTATTTTATAGTTGTAGCTGTTCCCAGTCCAATATTATATCCTGTTGGGTAGTTTAATAAAAATCTCAACCTGTAACTAGTAACTATGGCTCTCAAACAAAAGTAGTGGCGTAAAAATTAAATATTCACCTCTGAAATGTAGTGCAGTAGAAGTAAAAATGAACATAAATTGTAAATAGTCAGGCAATGTACACATGTTGTCCCTCAAAGAGGTACTTAAGTAAAATACACCTAAGTATTTTCCACCACTGGTTCCCAACATGGTAGATGAAAGTTATGTTTCACTGCTGGTACCTTTAAATTTATCAGAGCACTTGGTACCATCAGGTACTACAGTACTTGGGTATAGTGTTTTTGTATTTTATAAGCCTGGTGTGTGACGTGGCCCTCCAAAGTGACTCACACTGGTACTACTATGGTACCCTCCAGTGTACTGTGGTATGTAGATATTACCATTGTTTGTACCATGGGACTTAAATGATTATAATGATACATACCATGGTAATATCTGCAGTACCATGGTAATAGCCTATAGGTATCATGGTAATATTTGAGGTACCATGGTACTACAGTATACAATGGTATGAACCATAGTTTACCATAATTTACCATAGAGTGTACCATGGTAAAATGTCTTATGGGTAGGTACCTGTATTCTGCCCTACAAAGCCAAAACATGAAAATATTTGGTCAAAATTGTTTTTTTTTAACATTGTTAAGGGCAGAATCTGACTTTTTGACATATGTTTTACCATATATAGTGTTATTATGCCATATAAATGCACACTTCCAGAGAAAACAGCATGTTAAGTTTGCAAAGCTACAAACCAGAGCTAGCTAAAAACCTGAAGCTAGGCGGTGAGATAGCCACAGATAGCCTTAGCTAAAGTTAAATTTAACTGCTCTTCCCTACCAGTTTCTGTAACTGAAACATCTATTTTGATGATTTAACATTTTAGTAATTCAGTTTTGTTATCTCATATGAAGGAGGAAGTGGCTAAATCAAACTATGACTAAAAGAAACAGTTGCTAGCTTGTGAAGATGTGTTTAATCCATATTAGACTGTCCAAAGGCTAAGTGTCAAATATTCTCCTCATTTATCCATCTTCTCCATTTCATCATTTCCTTAGTTACTACTCTGTTTTTGTAGGACAACATAACAGAAAACAGACTGTTTATCTAAAAAGTTATGGTAAATTAATAGAGCATTTTTGAGTAACTTTACAAATATACTGAGTTTTGACTCACAGTGTGTGTTTATTATTCAATATTTAAGCAAGAAAGTAATTATAACAGAGCTGGAAAGATTAGTTGAGTTATCAATGAGTCATTTTCAAGAAAATAATGTCATGCCAAATTCTCCGGTTCCAGCTTCTTAAATGTGATTATTCTCTGTCTGTTTCTTTAGTCCTAGGGTTTGGGACTGTTGGTCTGGACAAAAGTGGACATTTTATCAATCAGTCAAGAAAATAATGGACAGATTAATCGATAATGAATATAATTGTTAGTTGCAGACCTAAATTTTAATAACTAAGTTTCTTACTTGACTACTTGCTTCATAACTTCAACTCACAGCTACTGTACATATTTCCACTTGGATTTCCTGCCTTTTTAAACTGAAATATGAGCTTCTTTTACCTGCCAGATCGCAAGTTCCTGATCGCCAACGCCCAGATGAAGAGCTGTGGCATCATCTACTGCAACGAAGGCTTTTGCCAGATGTTTGGTTTCACGAGGGCGGAGATTATGCAACAGCCCTGTACCTGCCAGTTCCTGGTGGGGCCTGGCACCATGAAGAGCGCCCTGGCCCAGCTGGCACAGGCTCTGCTCGGCTCTGAGGAGCGTAAGGTGGAGATCCTCTACTACGCCAAGGAAGGTAAGACACAGGAGGAAAAGAAAGGTGAGACACATGCAGGAGGAGGGAGGAAGACAATTAAAAATCCCTGTTTGCAGCCTCAGATTCCCTGGGTAGGAGCCTTCTGGTCACTGCAAAATCTAGATTTACTCTGCAAGAATCCATCAAGCTTTTGGTAAACTAGCAACCTAATGTTCAGCTTTATGAGAAAAACAGACACCAAAATCATCCTTATGTTCCAGTATTTGGCTCTCCATCTTCTGACAAGATCCTGATTGGACAGATCTAATCTAGTCATCCATTTGCACCCATTTTAGCCATTTAAAAACATACTCACCAATCACTGCTCTTAAGTGCATGCCAACAACGTATGCACAAAGTGAGTAAATGAAACTTTATAAGAGTTCATGCTAAATGTATAACTTTAATTTATATTTATGACAGTTTCATTAGGATTGGTAAAAACGTATGTAGACTTTTAAGGAAAAATACATTTTCTGGCCTTGCAAGAAGGTTGTATTGCTGGTTTTAAATTCAAGTTTACAGTGGATGAATACTAAGCTGACACCAGAAATAGTCCCAAAAATATATTTGACCACTACATATTATATTGACAGCTAACGATTTTTCACTTACTACTACTACTAGTACTAGACGACACATTTTCATTGCTGGATCAGTTTATTCCGGATAAATCCAGTGACTAACAATCATTCAACACAGTGTGAATCTGCCAAGAGCACATTCGTAATATAACTAATCTTCTAATCTTCATCAGTTAACAAGTAATTTGACCAATAAGACAATCCTCCTTGCAGGAAAAAGCAGAAGGCTTTTAAAATCCTGGCTTTCTCTATAAAGTTGGTTGTTAATTAGTTCAAACTGCAGCATCACATTCAGTTTTTCCCCATTTCAAGACATAAAAATCTCACACTTTAAGACATCTTGTGTGGCGACCGTTCACGGTGACTCACCCTATTTTTTTTTTTCAGACCACTACAGACTTCATGATCATGAAAGTCAGTCATCAAGGCCAAATCAAGGTTTTATAATCAGGCTTTAAGTAACATGGTGTGTTCTTGGCACTGAGTCGCCTCCCCAGAGAGATCCGGCGGATAGACTCAGCATCATATTCTTAATCTCTTCTTAAGACCTGTTTCTATTGATGCACATTTGTTTTGCCTCTTTTGTTCTGCCATATTGGTTTGTTTTGTAACTTTAATCCCCACATCGATCCTTCCGTTCACATCCTTAACCAGTATTTATGTTTAGTGCAAAAACTTTGATTTTTAGAAAAGTTATGTGTAAACAAAAAGTGTAATTATCACAGATGGGAAAGTAAGAAGGAAATAAAAGTAAAGAACTTTTGATTCATGCGGTGGCGTTTTACTGAATGTTCCTGCATTTCTACTTGACCCTCTCAGCTCCTTGATCTGCTTCACCTGTGACCGGTTAATTCCTGCTTCACCTGTTTTTCCGTCACCTTCACAGAGGCGGAAACACATGATGGAGTCAAGCAAACACGCTTAAACTCAGGACGATCGCAGTGACCCACCATAAACACAAAAACGTTAACTGTTTCCTTATATACACAGACATACATACTGTCTTTTGTTACTTTGGCCATTTGGGCATGTGGCATGCGGTCTACAGTGCCGTTGTCATGGAAATGCGATCAGGGTGCCAGCTCAAATCCACTAAGCATCTATTTGTTTTGTCTCCGGCTTCCTACTGTGCACCCAGACTGAACGGGCAGGAAAAATTGCGAACAAGTGGACACAATCTGATCCAGAACAAGCCGGCTGCTCTCACAGGCAGATTTTATTCTTCTTTACCTCCAGACTAAATTTCTATCAGAGACTGCAGGCGCTCAGTCAGTGTGTATGTGTGTGTGTGTGTGTATGTTTCTCTGTATGTGTGTGTTTGTCTGATCTGCCCTCTCCCTCGTTTCTATTTTTGGGTCACACTGATTGCAGAGTGACGTAAGACCTGACAGAAGTGTTGCTCATTTAGTCTTTTTTAGTTGTCCGTGTTTGAAGTGACACCTTCCTTTTACCCCGTCAGATACTCTGTCTCACCCTTATGAGTTGTGCTAAAAGCATGACCTCACAAATTAGAACATCAGATGGGCAGTGATGGTGAAAGTGTGTGGGGGTATAGCTCAGTGGTAGAGCATTTGACTGCAGATCAAGAGGTCCCCGGTTCAAATCCGGGTGCCCCCTTCCTTTCTATTGATCGTCTGCCTCTCCCTCTGTTTACCTAAAGGGACCTGCAGACCCTGCCTGGTGGACATTGTCCCCGTTAAAAATGAAGAAGGTCACGTCATCATGTTCATCCTCGACTTCCAGGAGCTTATTGATCCTTCCTCCAAGAAGTCAGGGCTCAGGCAGAGAGTCGCCCAAGGATGGATTTACTGTAAAGCTTTTAATCTTTTACCTGCATGATATATATTCAAGTTTTAGGGAAGTTTCAGATGTGTAAATATGAATTATGAATGCTCATATGTAACTATTTTGCTCCAGTGTTCTACATTAACCAATTTGTGTCCAATCTCATGAAAATGGTCAGCACTGATTAATTATTAACTAAACCACGGTTTTAGTTTCCAGTCACAGATGTTGTAGAAATATCCAACTAAAAATAGTGTCAGCCTGCATTTTACTGTTCTAAGTACAAACACCACATTCTTTTTGATGCATTAAATAAAAACTAAACATATTTTAGGAACATAGTTGCATATGAACATAGATTTTAGTATATATATAGTTGGAGTTTTGATAACAGTGGAGTTTCCCACTCAGGTCAGAATCGCAGGCTGAAGATGAGGCTGCCGGTGCTGAGGTCCATGAGACGACCTTCACTCTCCAAAGATCAGTTTGAAGGGGTGGTTGTGGACTATCTGCAGGTGAGCTAGTACACACACACACACACACACTTTCTGTACTCACACACATGATTATCATGCAGTGCAGTGTGCTTGTGTGGATTCACGTAACAGTGCCTTCTAAAATCTAAAAAGCATGAACTTAAGACTGATTTTTTTTTAACTTACTAACAAAATATTATGCTTTCACTGCCTCCGCACTGATAAAACTATTCGTCACGCATGCACGAGAAGCACAAAACAGAAAAGAGACAGCAAATAATTCCACCCATTAAATATGCACTGTGCAGTCTCACATGTTGGCTGCCTCAAGTAGCAGCGAAAATTGTTTGAAGTTCAATGACTAATTGCTTTGCTAAAAAAAACACCAAAGAGAAGAATAAGAGGGAAAATCAACCATTGTTGAATTGATATTTCTCTGCTCAGAGTCTTCGCTCACGTCTGTTTAGACATCTCTTGTGTTGTGATGAATCGCTTCTTGTGTGAAACTGTTTCCTGACAGTGTCCATACCCGTCAACCGGAACTATATTCAGTCAAATCAGACAGATTTACACATTCAGACTCATCTGTCATTCTGTTGCTGGTCCACTATGTATTGTAGGCTTATAGGTATGGTGGTCCTGTGGTGCAAAACACAACATTTTAGAAAACAGATCAACAAAACAAAAAAAACACACTTTTATTGATTGATATGCTGTTTTGTTGTCTGGAATATTGTTGCGTATTTGCACTTATTTTCTGAAATGTTCTGGTTTTACAATTATTTTTTTTAAAAACCTGTTTTTGCAGGACAGTTTCAAATGTATAAAGGTAACAATGAAATGTTAATAGCATGTGATTTTCTTTTTTTTTGCGCCTAATACATGCATTTCGCTCTCTTTCCCCGACAGCCGAATAGCGAAGAAGTCCCGCTGAAAGAATTTCGTATCCCGTCCAAGGAGAGCTGCATGCAGTCAGAGACGGAGGCCCTGATAGAACAGGACCTGGATCCTCCCTCCCCTGCGGCCCAGTCCTCCACCAAGCGGCGCTCTCTGCTGACGGACCGGCTGGACCCCAGCATCGCCTTCCCACGGGGGACGTTACCTCGGAGTTGTTCCCGGGACAGCGTACGCAGCCTCCGACGCGCCTCGTCACTGGACGACATCGATGGAATGAGGGCTGAATGGAGCAGTCGACCCGGAGACCCCCGAAACAACAGCAGTGAGTATCTGAGCGTCCTTAAGGTTTAAATGTAGTTAAATGTTAAATGTTAAATGTTCTATACAATATAGTAAGGTTTGGTAAGATAATTAAGGTTTAGATATAAACTTAGTGTTGTATTTGTCTTGTAGAGAAACTTTTAACAGAAATATAACCTGGTGAACAGGTCATAAATCAGTCAGGTGCTGGTCGCTCGCAGGAACATCTTAGATGATAATCAAAATTAACCACCGAACACTGAAATGACTTTACTGTGACTTTATTAAGAGCGAACAACGCGTTTCGCCTGTAGCTTCTTCAGGTTCGTTCAGCAAAATCACATGAGTACTCATAGTCACATGAGAGTCACATGACTAATAATCACTGTCTTCATATTTTATAGAAATATAAGCTGTTTCGTTTTGTTTTGTTTTGAACTGTCTCGTTCAAACACAGATTATGTCAAGCACGCAACATCATCAATGTTTGTTAGTTGTTTTGATTTCACTGGCTGTTATCTCAGATGTGTTGCTCTTAAAGAATTAACAAATCAGACTAATTGTAGGGGTGGACAATATGGACAAAATGGATATCAGAATCATTATTCCAATATTATCTTGATATTGATATGTTATGATATTTACACAAATATTCAGGATCACATGTTAAAAAAGGTATAAACATGTTACTGTTGTTCTTTTGTTCTTAATTTTTTAGCATTTTATAGATCAAAATGTTATGTTAAATTTTAATTTTTTTTAATTAAAAAAAGTGTGACACAGCAGAATTTAATAATAAGAGACACAAATCATCTTTGAAAACCAGTCTGTTTTAGGTCTAAACGCTTTAATAAATATATTATTGCTATTTTTTGTTGCAAAAAGGCAAAAACTAGTTTCATCTGGGAGGTTTCCCAGTATTGGAGTCTATTATTCTCATTATTAGGACACTTCAGAATGCATTATCATGATTATATCATAACACCATATTATACTAAAAACTGTCACTTTTAGGTTATTTGTTGTCAGTTTAAGCCATTGGAGGTCAGTTTCAAAGTGAATTAATGTTACATGACATGAAGTGTCAGTATTGTTGCTATGGTGACCTGCAGTTTTTGTGGTTAAAATGTTAAGCAAAACTATGTTTCAATTGTCCTGTTATATGATCTTAATGGACACCTGCCAGCCAATCAGTAACAAGTGTTTACCACAAAAAAAAAAATCAGATATGATGAAAATGATCTACAAGCAAAACTTCAAGTCGGATTTCTCACCAGAGTTCAGTGAAAAAAATCTTTACTTTTCTGTCAGACAAGAAACAGAAAGCCAGAATGAGAGCGAGAGAGATCACAGATCACAGACCCCCCGACATCCATAACACAGGAAGCGTCGCTCTGAGCACGTGCAGCCGCCGGATGGTTGTTCCACCAGAGACACACTAATCAATCCCTCCCGCAGAGTGTGTTTCTCTCTGTGTGTGTTTCTGTGTGTGTGTGTGTGTGTGAGAGAGAGAGGGTTTGTTGTCCATTTGTGTTAAACTCGCACATCACTGCGCATCTGTCCCCCACTTCTTCTCTCAGGGGAAATATTTTGTGAGGAAACAATTTTTTTTTTTTCCAATCATACTACCTCTGCTCTTGACTCTCTTTCTCTCTCCGTCTGTCACATTTTCTTTCATTTTCAACATATTTGTACGTCCATCTGTGTCCTTGAAGCTGAGGGGGAAACGCAATCAACTGTCCTGATTCCCCTGTTGAGTAAAAGAAATTGTGAAAGTAGGAAACAATTCAGGGCTGCAACTATTTTTATTGTGTCTTGTTTTGTTCTTCCAACAGTCTTAACCCCAAAAATAATCCATAAAAAGAGAGAAAAGTTTTAAATCATCACGTTTGAGAAGTTGAAACCAGCACATTTTTGGCATTTTTGCTCAAAAGAACAACTAAAACAATTAATCAATTATCAAAATAGTTGCTGTTTAATTTTCTGTGACTGACTAACTGTTGCAGCTCTAAAACATTTTGCTTCTAAAACATTTGTAGTATTATATATTTTTATAAAGTTTTGTCTAAATTTTACCTTCAAACTCTTATTATTTTCAATTTTTTTTTTTTTTTTATCTGTTCTTTTTTCTGCTTTGGAGTCACATTGCTGACGTTGCTTCTCTCCGCTTGCAGATCTGAAGCCCAGCGCTCTGAACTCCACGTCGGACTCGGACCTGATGAGACACAGAACCATCGGCCGCATCCCTCAGGTTACCCTCACCTTCGGCTCGGACCGGATGAGACCCCCTTCGCCCACCGAGATAGAAATCATCGCGCCCAGCAAGATTAAAGACCGAACCCAGAACGTCACAGAGAAGGTCACTCAGGTCACACAGGTGAGACAACTAGATGATGAATTCCTCTTTTCTGTCTGTCTTTACACTACTGAAGTCCTGATTTTGGAAGTAATATTACTTAAATAACTGTTTTCTTCATGGTTACACCCGCAGATCTGTGATCTCATCTCATCTGTGAGTTTGGCTGAATGACTGAACGGCTGTAATCAAAAGAAACAAATATTCTTATCATCCTTTTGCTTGATCAAACATGAGTAACGGATGTGCCTGCAAAAGTCATTTAAAGTTAGATTAAACCTTTAAGACAACATTTCTTAACAAGAAAGACGAATTAAGGCTGAACCCAAATGCAGACACAAGACAAGCAGGTAAGGTGTAATAAAGTCTTTTATTAGAGATGCTGGCGGGAACGGAGAGAGATGGTGGCTGGCTGGTGTTTGGAGCCGAGGTGAGGTGGGGGAATCCAAAGGATGCGAGCTCACTGGCGGGTTTGGCAGGCAGGTAATCCTTGAAACGGGGAGAACAGGTGCAAGACAGGCTGGAAGGCAGGCAAGCAAGCAAGCAAACAAACAATCAGACAGGCAGGCAGGCAGGACAAGTAGGCAAATTGACTGGCGTCAGAGCTAGAAACGTGGCACAACGATCCAGCAGGGACTGACTGTCTGTGCAGAGTTCTTGTAGAGGAGCGGTGATGACGAGCAGGTGCGCTGATTTCCATTGATGAGCAGGTGTGCAGAGGGAAAGAGAGAGAGAGAGAGAGGACGAGCACACATCACTCATACTAACGAGGCTGAAAATAACAAAGGCACACTCAAAAAAAGGCAAGCAGGTGTCATAGAGGAGAGGTTGTGACAGTTTTTTCTAGAAACCTTTGACATCTTAAAGCAATAGCTCGACATTTTGGGAGATACGCTTATTTGCTTTCTTGCTGAGAGTTAGATGAGAAGATTGATACCACTGGTTACAGCCAGAAGCTGGTTAGCTTAGCTTAGCATAAAGACTGGAAACAGGATGAAACAGCTGACGTAGCTCTGTCCACAGGTACCTCCAAAGCTCACAAATTAATACTTTTTATCACATTTATCATCATGTTTATATTTCTTGGTAGAGAGTAGGGCTGCAACTAACGATTATTTTAACTCAATTAGTTATTTGGTCTATAAAATGTAAGAAAATTGTGAAAACTGTCAATCACTGTTTCCCAAAGCTCAAGATGGAACCTAAAATATCTTTGTTTTGTCCCAACCAACAGTCCACAACCCAAAGATATTCAGTTTACTGTCATAGAGGACAAAAAACACCAGAAAATATTCACATTTAAGAAGCTGGAACAAGAAAATTGGGCATTTTTTTTTCTTGACAAAAAAGAAATCGATCATGAAAATCGTTGCCACTTTATTTTCTGTCGATCGTTGCAGGTAATTGTTGCAGCTCTAGTTGGGAACAGTAAATTCCTGTAGTTTTCACTGGTTGCCTGGTAACTGCTCAGAGCCAAAAAAAAAAAAAAAGTCACTTTTTCTCTCTTTATCGAAAGCAAATTTCCCACAAATGTCAAACTATTCCTTTAAACGAGGTACAACGAGGCAGATCACTGCTCCGTGGTGTCAAGAAAGTGGATTTGTCTTGAGAAATGGGACGAATTATCTCAAACCTGTCAGCAGATTTTTTTCTTTTTGCTTGTTTTAAGAAGATATGAGTTGAGGACTCGCAGGTGGTTTTGGCTCAGGAGGTCGAGTGTGTCGTCCAAAAATCACAGCGTCCACGGAGCGATCTCCAGCTGCTCGTGTCCACATGACGAAGTGTCCTTGGCTAAGACGCTTTACCCCCAAATACCTTGCATGACAGCTTGCTGCCATCGCTGTGTGAGCACTAATAAGTCAGTCTCATATATAGAAGCTGTTGTTTTAACAAAGTCTAACAATAGCTTTGTTTGCCAGCTGTTTTGGCTGTTTCCTGAAGTGACATTGGTCTCGCTACTCACTGGGAAAAGAAATTTTTATCAATCATATGATGTTTGATAGAATTATTTGATAAAACAGGATGGTAGGAAGGGTCCTGTCGTCCTGTTTGATAAGTTCAGGTCGTTATTACAGTTGCTTCCTCGGCGCTGCCACATCCAATCATTGTCTCCGCAACACACAGATAGTTCAGACAAAGATGTCTATAAATGGTATTTGCCTCTGGCTCGCTGAAGATGCTAAAAGACATCTGAAGTCACTGGGTGAAAGTGTGAAGGAATGCCAGCAGCAGAAAATACTCATCTGTCATTATAGCACGGCGTCTCTGTGCACATATTGGCTCACTGTTACCTCACACGCACCAGTGGAAGAAGAGCCACAACGGCAAAAATACTCAAAATAGCAAAACTTACAAGTAAAATAATAAAATATTAAACATAAAACCACTAAAAGTACATGATGAATGGCCCCTGTCAATTTTAAATCCCCAAAGAAATTGGTGATAATTGGAATTAAGTGATGAATAGTTTGGGGATTTCCTGCTTTCAGACATGATCTGTTGCACTTTGAGAACATTTTCAAGAAACCATCAAAATGACATATAGTTGTGTTTCTCAGTTTGGAGATTTTTCCTCATTAACAGCCATATTTTATGAGCTTATTTAATCTTAAATAAATAAAATCTAAATCTAGCAGAGTAGCTGCTAACTGAGGCCATTAGATAAATAAGGTGGGACACTGCATAATATTATTTAAAGTCACAGACATTGGTAATATATAGATTTTGTAAGTTAAACTCTATTTAATCAAGTAGTCTTATTGAGATTACAGTCTATTTTTCAATATCCATAATAATCGTACTTAAAATTGTACTTAAGTACGGTGTTTGAGTGAGTATTTGTTTATTTACTTCACATGTCTGCATAAACACTGAATTTCATGGACTGGCCTGTTTGGTGCAGGTCAGAGCTGCGGTCGGACACTGTGGGGCTTCCTCACTGCATCACATTAACCCAGTTTATTTGTGGGGCTTCCACAACAGTCAGATGACTCTCTTTCCAACATGTGTTTGGTCCCGTTTATCCGTTTAACATCTGCTCGGCTGTTGCTTTGTTATTTCGCAGGATGTTTCGAATAACTTGTTAACAGATTTCAATGAAACTTGGTGTGGTGGTTTTGGCTTTTAGCTCCCTGAGTGTGTCTGAATGATCTGTAGGACTGTGCTGATGGGACAACTTCAAATCTGGAACTCAGACTGAATTAAAAAGACTCGTCCAAAAGAATCTGTAAACCTGCTTCTTGGACGAGACCCTTTTATTCTTTGGTTCAAGATTATTCTTTCAGTAAAAACCGTCCAATCTTTTCCCCAAATTTAGTATATAATATACTCGTATAAGCCCAAAAAATGTTTTTGACAGTGATCCTGAAAACTGTGATAGCAAATTATCTTTATATTTAGCAACATGATCAATTTAAATGACTATAACTCATGAGAAACTCGGCAGAATTCATTTTTGTACAAGTATCTGATATTTCTAGAGAGAATTTAGGAATTCTCCAAAAATAACGGCCGCTATCAGACATTCAGAATGATTCTCTAAGTGAATATGTATTTTAATGCAAGAAAAACATTTCTAAACACTTTCTATTATTAAAAAAGAAAATGTTTAGAAGGTCATTGGTTCAATCCCCCAGACCAGCAGAATAAATCTTAGTGGGGAAATTGAGGAAGCAGCCTTTAACCCTTTAACATCCACCTTTTTTAATAGAATTTTCACCTATTTGGCCTAATGGAAAAGCTTATAACAGAAGAACTGTAAGGCCACGATGCATATATTAGGCTTCATTTTACATGTGACATCTTCTAGTTTCTGGAAATGTGCTTGTTTTGGCTAAAACGCAAACATCAGTTCAAATAAGGCTCAAAAAAGTGTTTTTGGTCCTCGTCTATGAGTCACAATAATTAGGACATGCTTTATGCCAGAACTATGTAAATCACCACATAACTTCCACATCTTGTCATTCTGTATAAAATTCCAGACCTCTCGGCTTAACCTTATGGGAGCCAGAGAGTTTTTAGTTTGTGGTGTCACTGGTGTCACTGAACCTCTCCAGTTATCTCCAATTGGCCAAATTGTGCCAATTGCTTTGACTCATTACTGTGTGATTCTACCGCTTACAACTGGCTTAAGCGGGTCGCTGGCGACCCGGTGGATGTTAAGAGGTTAACCCCAGCAGAGTGGCCAGCAGGTCAGACTGTGGTTGTACTGGTTGCAGCTTCCAGGAGTGAACGTGTGTAACTGTGTGAATGTGATCAGAGCTCCAAAAAAGGGAGTTTCTTGCAGTGAAACCTCCCTGAATAAATAAAGAAATGTTTTCAAAAAAGTAACAGATTCAAAGAAATTTGGCAAGGCAAGGCAAGTTTATTTGTGTAGCACATTTCAACAACAAGACAGTTAAAAGGCATCAAGACAGAATATAAAAGCAACACAAGTAAAAAGACATTTAAATACAGTTAAAAACTGTTAAATTTGGAAATAAAAAGAAGCTAAAAAAAAGAATAAGACAGATAAAACAGGAGAATAAAAATGACAGATTTGCTTGTGGAGTCTTCTGGTTTCAGAAAGTCTTGCATAGCTTCTGATAGCACATCTGTTTATTATAAATTAATCCTAATTTTATGAGCGTTTTGGGATTAAAAAGATACCACTTCTTCATACTGGAGGGGAAGTTGTAGAGGATGGTGGTGGTGGTGGTATCGACAGGCGGCTGTGACTCAGTGCACAATAAATGTGGAAGCAACATGGCTTCTGTGGCCCTTCTGGAAACACTGAGTGGAAGAACAGAAGTCCTCCCGAAAGGCCTGGCAGAACACTTCACTTGTTATCTCGACTCTGCTGACGTCATGTACAAGTTTGGATTAAAAAAAAAAAAAAAGCGAGCGTTGGTCCGTGGCAGCGTTGAAGCGGAGTGTTTTTTCTGCTGCTCGGTAGAGTTTGTCTTACTATTTGTTATGTTTGTGTTGGAAGGTAAAATGTAGTTATTGCTGCTATCTGTCTCTGCTCTGGCGTGTCCCCTGTTGACAGAGCAAACACACTCTTTCTCAGGGCTTCTTCATCATAGCAACAATTTAGTCCAGAGTCTATAAATCTTGTCTTGGTAAAAACAAGGGGCTGAAATATTTTCCCTTGTTTACAATGCAAATCATTTTAACAGCTGTTTTATGTTATTTAAATAACTACAGGCAACTGTTTAATCTCCCTAAATTCATGATATAATTTCTTGGTTGTAGAAATGTATTTAAACAGGCTGAACTACATTAAAAACAAGTGGAATTATCTGACACTTTTTCAGATATTTTCTCATGTTTGATGGAAAACATGAAACTGTATTCTTAATGTGATGTGTTTTGGATATATTTAGTGTAAATCCAGTTACAGAGGGTAAAGCTTCGATGTTTCTGCATCTGTATTTAAGCAATCATCTGTTTCACACTTCGCAGATCCCACCAGACATGTTTTTTTTCCCCCACAATGTTTTTATTTACATTTTTAACACCATGAAATACAGTCTCTTACATTCATGCAATATATATAACACAATATAAAAACAACAAGGATGCTCCTCTTGTTTTAACAAGTGGTAATCTAAACCAAATCGAGTATATTAATTGCAGCAGATGCAAAATACAAGACAACATACAAAACAAGTATTTAGAAGAAAAATAAAAAATTCTACAAGCTCGGAAGCTTCATTGTCCAGAAAAATGAGTCATTCACTTGATCATCTGTTAAACCGCCAGACTTGTTTTAATACATATAAATTTACTGTTTCGGATGTGTTTTTTCCACATAAAAAAACTATTAAATATTTAAAAATTATCCATAAAATAACATTAAGCAAATATTTTTCAAAAGTTTTCCTGCTGGACACAAGATGTCTCCTACTGGAGGCTTCAGGTTTCCACATCGCACCTGCATACTGGATCCTGATTGGCTCCAAACTTGTTGTGATGTCACAAATCCCGCTCGTAGGTACACGTCTTAAACTCAGATTAAACACAGAAAACATCAATTATCCCTCAAACCACACACTAAAATGTTAATTAGCTGGCCATAGATTAAATCAATATCCTTTTAATTATTTAATTAGATAGTAGCAAAACAGGCATTTATCTGAAAACATGATTTGTTTTATTTACAGCCTGAGGTGTATCTGCCGTACAGATAATAACCAGGCAGCGTTGAGTGTGTGAGGATGCATGTGGAGAGTGTGTGTGTGTGTGATGTGTGTGTTTGGGGATCATCACAGGCGGTCTGTGGGAGCGGAGCGGGGTCCTGGTGAGATGTAGTTATGAAAGCGAGTTAAAAAAGGGCGGCGTCGGCTGCTGCGAGGCTATCGAGCGGCACTCGGTGGCTTTGGCGCTGACAGTGACCTTGGCCTCTGGAGCTAATGGACATGGAGGGCAGCGGGCGTGCTCTCTGTGCATCTGCCAAACCTCCAACTGTCCTCCAAATCACACTGCAGTCATCGCCCCCTCCTCTCTCTTCCCTCCTCCTCCTCCTCCTCCTCCTCCTCCTCCTCCTCTCTTCATGCTGATGCCAGTTTTTGTCCTGTTGAAGCAGCTTGAATCGACACGCAGTAGTATCATAGTCGTGAGGGCACAGACGAGTGTCAAGTCAGGTCAGGATTTGAGTCACAAATTGTTTGCTGCTGCCATGTTGGAACAAACTGCAGCAGCAGCGGCGGCGGCAGCGGTCGGTTTTCCCACCACAACAAATGTTTTATAAACAATATTCGTGTCATTTACTTGTTGAAACTTGAAACATATGTTGCCTTCACATTTGGTTGTGTTCCGTTATACAATAAAACTTGTCGTTAACCCTCCTTTATAATTGGATTTCGATTGGCACCTTACAAAAAGGGAAATGATGGTTGTCATTGATCTTTGCTCGTATTGATTTGTCTGCATAACATGGAGCACCCAGTGTGATTGACTAGACTGTAGCTTGTGAAAGACTGACTACTGTAGAGAAGCCCCAGCACACTGTAACTAGTAGTGTATGTATGTGTGTGTGTGTGTGTGTGTGTGTGTGTGTGTGTGTGTGTGTGTGTGTGTGTGTGTTTTCTGGGAAAGCAGAAGTGTGTTTATGTGGCGCCCCCTGGCTTTGAATGAGTTTACAACAAATGGCTGTGGAGAAATTTGAATGTACTTTGAATTGTGAAGCATTTAATTGGTTTTTGTTTGCATTCTGGTGCGTGATTGTGTGCACAGTCGAAGTTTAAACAGGCTCATATTCACAAAGTAAGATTTGGTTGAACTCAATCATCGTCTCTCTAAAATAATGTTTAATCGCAACAAACAACATCAACAAAAGTCCATCAAAATAAATAGAGGAACAGGTTGCATGACTCTTCTCCTGTATACTATAAATCCTGTGAGCGTTTTTGACTACATGTCCTGCATCAGGGTGGATTGTGA
The DNA here is from genome assembly GCF_910596095.1 of Thunnus maccoyii. Taxonomy (NCBI): domain Eukaryota; kingdom Metazoa; phylum Chordata; class Actinopteri; order Scombriformes; family Scombridae; genus Thunnus; species Thunnus maccoyii. The sequence goes on from NC_056550.1 coordinate 23,768,681, forward strand.
GGTTGTTTCTGGCTATTTTAAATACAATCAGTTACCCATGACATCACAAAAATATAAAAAAACAATCCTGCAATGTAGTTTAAATGATTTAACTCATAAAGTGTACTATATTTACAGTAATTTGTCTCTGTTTGAGACTTAATGACTTCTAATAACATCTCATGACCTTAGAAACAGAACCACATGAATAATGTAATAATGTAGATCTGCAAAGATTAGTTGATTAGATTATTTAGATCATTTAATTGATAGACAGAAAATTAATCTGCAACTATTTTGATTATCGATTAATTGTTTTAGTCGTTTTTTTAAGCAAAAATGCCAAAGATTTGCTAGTTTCAGCTTCTCAAATGTGACGATTTCATGCTTTTTCTTTGTCATACATAGTAGTAAAAAGAATATTTTGGGGTAGCACTGTTGGATGGACAAAACAAGTAATCTGAAGACGTCACCTTTGATTCTGGGGAAATTATAACAGCTATTTTCTGTCATTTTATTCACAAATTGATTAATAGAATAATCATTAGTGGCAGCCCTATAATAATCCCACTTTATGATAGTATTTAGACAATAATTAACTGACTTAAAGATGATGAAAACTCACAAAATGTAACACATTAAATACAGATATGAATATTTAGAACTAATTGACCATCAATATGGCTCTCTGAAGAAAAGCTCATGACTTTCCATAAGAATTAAAAACTGTATGTTTCTAATTAGAAGTCAAACACGTTTTATCACATCACGCAGGATCCAGTTGGACTTTTAGCAGTTAAATCTTGTTGAGCACCAGTGGAAGAGGTGGATGCCGTCATTGATAGAGCCGCCGGATCACTTTTTTCATGTTTGAAAGGGGATCCCGCGGCGAGGGCTGGGCTACAGGCAGGGAGGATGAGCGAGGGAGTCAGAGGGAGGGAGATACAGACGGATGGACAGAGGTTGCCTTCTCCCTCTCTCTTTCTCTCTCGCTCTCTCTTAGTCTCTTTAGTCTTCTCCTGCTGTTCAACACTGTGGTGCACTTCAGCATGAGCTTCAAGCAGAAACTGCAGCCTGTGAGTATTTCAGCCTTACCGGGGGGGTCTCTCAGGCTCTCCGGTGTCCCGCTCAAACTCCCACCTTCCCTTTTTTTAGTCTCCACTCCCCTGTTTGTTCGCTGCTGTTGTAGCCTTAACTTCTCTTCCTCCCTCTTCATCTCTCTGCTTACCCATTTTAGCTGCACAGGTGAGCAACAGGAGCGTTATCCAGGTTAAACTGACGTCATGTCACCTGTATGCTATATGTATTATATGTATATGCATTTGGACAGTTTTTTTTTGCACATAATTGTCAGCTAATTAGCTTTTGTAGTATTTTGTTATTGGAGTTGCTCCTGTTTTAAGTTTACTGTAACGTGTGTGTTTATATTTAATGTGAAATAAGACAAGTTAAACGTTTAATTTCATGGTAACTGAAGTACTTTATGGATCCAATACACAAAAAAAGCAAAGATAATTAGCTGAAATTAGTTAGATGTGAAAGATTTTGCACTTTGCGTTGTGTGACTTTATTCAAAAGTAAAGATAAAAGTAGGATGTTTTTCTTTACACAGCGAGGAAAACTACAATCTACACCCATGTCTGTGTTTCTGTGATGGTTTGATAACGATTTTTATTATTTATGATGATTAGTAGGTCAGGTTTTCTACTTTAAATGCCCTGAAAACAGCTATTCCCTCACACCTCGCTGTTGTTTCAGTGTAATGATAATGAAAACGTATAGACAGTGAACTCCTGCTGTGTTAATTATAAAGTCAGAGGAGTGACAGAGAGCTGTTGCGTGCAAAACCGGCGGTGGCAGTTGCTCTCTGCTCGTCATTATGAAACAGAGCTGTGGATAACATCAATAACTTAACATTTCTTGGATGAGTGAACCTTTGCTGGTCTGTTTACATTCTCATTACTGTGTTGTCTTTTCACATCTGTTCAGCTAGTGTGAGTAGCTGCTGATACACGAGGAGTCCCGCAGGTTGTCGTGTTAGAAGAATCCAATAGAGCCTCTGTGGTTTTAGACCTTAACCCTGTTTGATGGTCATTAAAAACAGATTTAAAACATCCCTCGGTCATTAAAGGTCACCATAAAACACTATACGAGCTTTTGTTACTCCTAGTTAAGATCTAACTTCATTCTCTTCCCTATGCTTTTTCTTTTTTTTTCTTTTCTTTTACCAAATATGGTCAAGTTCCCATTTTGTAACCTTTTTTAACGCAGTGGTCTGTCCTTCAGAAGCAGTTCACTTTGACTATTTATGGCCACTGTTTTCATCTAAGCTGGGAAAGTGGAAAAACATATTTTTAAATGTTTTCTTCTATGAACTAGAATCTCTAGTCTCTATATGACGCAGTACAAGACTCGTGGTTCCCGTGTGAGTATAATGGAGTTTTTTGTTTGTAAGGGCATTGCGGCCACTCGTCATACAAGCTCAGCTCTTCTTTTGTCATGGTGACTGTGATCATAATTATGCAAACTAAAATGCAAATGTGTGTCAAACCACCGCAAGGTTTGTGAGGACATGGAAAACAATGCACTATAGTACTTTGGCTGCTTGTGCATCAGAAACATACAATCGTGCTTGAGAAGAGAGCATTTTTATACGAGCAAGAGTCCTGACCTTTATACCTCCTCTTTTAATGAGAATTAACTAAAATCATTCACTCTGCATGGCGCCCAATCGATGCCAGCACTTATTCAAGTCCACAATTGAGCAGACCACTGGCAGGAGGGGTCACATGGTCTGGACTTAATGGGATCACATGTTGCGAGAGAAGCAGGTGAAGCTGCTTTTAAAAGAGCAGATAGTGCTTTGACTCAGTAAAGTGCCTGTGGAGAGAGGAGAGAGAGAGAGCCAGACAGGACTGGGACTGGGACTGTCAGCGCTGGGTTTGTAGCTTTTGTTTATGAGAGACACAGACCTGTGATTTTCTAACCGAACCTGCAAAGAAGTGATGCAGGAGAGAAGATGTCCCCTGCAAAACAGGCAGGTAGGGCTGCGGAGGGTTTGGAGGAGCCTCCTCCTCTACTGCTGTTGTCGACACCAGCGTGAAAACCTGGAAATGGAGGCTCTCATTGTCGTACCGGTCAGTGAGATCTTAATACTCATCACTTTAGTCGCTCAGTTACTGTTGTGTGTTGGTCGGCCTGCTAATGCTACTAGAAAAATGACTCAGGGAGTGGTCATAACACTGCATGGGGTGATGAGTGTTTTTGTCACTCTGAAGAGGCTGGAGTTGTTTCTGTGCTTTTGCTGCGTTAAACATTCAGCATATCGCGAAACTGAAAATGTTCATATGTTAAAAGGGCTGTGACCTTTTCTCCTGCCAAACATGGTGAGAATCTCTCAGAGGAGGTTGTTAAGTTACCTTTAGGCACAGATCGTTATAGATTAAAGCTTGATTGGTTGTGAGAAAAGTGTCACAAGGCACAAACAAGCATTAAAACATGTTGTGTGCAGCACCCATTAATCTATACATATATGTTTCCCCTGCCTGAATTAACAGCTAGTTAAGAGTTAGAGTTAATCAGGATAATTTTATTCCAAGACAAGAACCCATCAGGTGTTACTTTCAAAGTTGGAGATAGTCAGGTATATGTGATACTGATCTAGACCAGTTTCTAATCTATATCTCAACACTCTCTGCTTCCTGCAGCTCAAACATACTGTAACTATGTCAATTTGATGATCCCGAATAGAGTGAGACACACAAAGAAGTTAAACACGGCTTTATTTCCGGACGGGGTTCTGTCACATGCAAATACAATGAACAACATCCAACTTGAGCTGGGATCTTTTATACCTTGCCATGTCTTCAACATATGTTTCCCTTTATCAGTGGACTTCTCCGTAGTATGTTTAATTATGATATGGACCTGTCAACATGTCAGACATCTACTGACTTTACACATAAGGGCCGCACACAAGATGTTATTCCACATTTGTCTTTATGACACATGAGCACGGTGCCTCAGCTAAAGGTTTCTTACATTCCTTATGATGCATGCAACACAAAGAAAATACCTAATATCACAAACTCTGCTGGAAGATTTTTATTGTGAAGCAGTGGCAAGAAGTATTTAATAAACTGTTGACTGCTATTTTCAGGGAAACTTTGGTATTTTTCAACCTGGACCCTATTTTCCCGTCTTTTTGTGTCTAAGTGACTAATGGGGACAATTTTTGAAATTAGTCCAGTATTGAGCGAGAGCACTTCAGCCAGCAGCTCCGAAACAGGCTGCAATGTAATCCAACGGGGCAATAGCACACCGTCAATGTATGTCCACTAAAAGTTCTTGTTTTTGCCACTAAGAGGCTCAGATTATTATAAGTGTCTGATAACATTATGGAAATGATCCCTACAGAGAAATAAAATGTTTTTCTTTACCTTTCAGTACCTTCTGTTTGTTATTGTGTTGCTCAAGGAGAAGTCTTGTTCTGAAATCTCACGAGAGTTGAGTAGTTTTCAGCTAAATATTCAGCTATGACTTTGAAAATCTTTTAGATAATACTAAGCTACACTTTCTGTACTCCAACACAACAAACTCCTCCCAGCACTCCTCTCTCCATCTCTGTCATTGCTAGCTGAAGCGTTTTTGCTCTTACTGGACTGATTTCAAAAAATTGTTGTCCCCATTAGTCACTTAGACACAAAAAAACGAGAAAATAGGGTCCAGGTTGAAAAATACCAAAGTTATCTCCATTGTTAATAACATCTTCTCCATCCTGTCCCCCTCTCCACAGGTGTTGTCTCTTGGTGCTGACGTGTTGCCGGAGTACAAGCTACAGGCCCCACGTATCCACAGATGGACCATCCTTCACTACAGCCCCTTCAAGGCGGTATGGGACTGGGTCATCCTGCTGCTGGTCATCTACACGGCCATCTTCACGCCGTACTCGGCCGCTTTCCTTCTCAACGAAGTGGAGGAAGACCGGAGGAGAACTTGCGGCTACACCTGCAACCCCCTCAACGTGGTAGACCTGGTGGTGGACGTCATGTTCATCGTGGACATCCTGATCAACTTCAGGACCACCTACGTCAACCACAACGACGAGGTGGTCAGCCACCCAGGACGCATCGCACAGCACTACTTCAAGGGCTGGTTCCTCATCGACATTGTGGCCGCCATTCCCTTCGATCTGCTCATATTCCGCTCCGGGTCTGAGGAGGTGAGAAAAAAAGGGAAATAGTTGATGTCAGTGGCCTCGTAAGACCAAAGCATCAATTTTGCTGTACTCGAGTGTTGTCTGGCAAAGCTAAATAGACTTTTCAATGGACCAAACGGGTCTTTGCATATAACTAATAACATTATTTATTGTGCATTTTAGTCCTTTATTACAGATATGGGAGACAACAGGAAATGAGGGAGCAAGAAATGCAACAAATGCAACCAGAATTGGTCTCATATTCAGCGTCTTAACCCCTAAACCACAGGGGCACCCCCAAATGAATGAATGATGGCAATGATGGCCATTTCAGCATGCCACTTTCGTCATGCCCGTGGGCCATGTCAGCAGTGCATCTCAATGGAATGCAGCCATTACTCATATTATTAGTTACACTTGCGCTTGTCTCACTATGACAAAAAAGTCTGCTGTAAAAAAGGTCTGTTGAGTATTTGGCAGGTTAGGGGTGTCATCAGTGGCCCTGTACTCTTTCTTGAAGGGGAAATATCATGGTTTTTGTGATTTTCTGTCATTTATATACTGTTATGATGTCAGATATCTATGTTAAACATGGTCAAAGTTCCAAAACTTGAAGTGAATATATGTAAAAATGCTCCCTGCAAATCAAATCAAAAACCAGGGCTTCAACCTGCTCTGAACGTTATCTCTACTTTCCCATCGAACTGACATCAGATTGTTTGTGCATGCCCACAAATGGCCGTCCATTCCGAAGTCTACTACTATCCCTGCTGTTTTATGGTTTTTCCATTGGCATTTTTGGCCGCGCCAAGTGAAAACATGCCTCGTTGATTTACGTTTCCATTACCAGTTTAAACACGACGAGTTGTGCCGAGTCATGTCGAGTCGTGCCCAGAGATGGTCCATCTCGGGCACGACTCGGCATGACGCAGATGGAGTCGGGCCAAAGCGCGCCTGACCTGCCTCCAAGCAGGTTGCAGTGACATCTCGCCACCTGCAGCCTACCCGTGACGACCCCCCCCTTCCCCCTACTTCTCCCCCTCATGCAAGCTGTGTTGTGAGACTCCACTCATGTCTGTGCTGGAGACCAGAGAGAAAGCTATTTTTATAAGCCTCTGTGTGTTCAGCTCTCAGTACTTCTGTAGTGTCAAACTGAATCTCGGTCGTGTGAAGTTTAGTCTCTCTCCTGTGTTTCTGTTTATACTTTGAGATATCTGCTTTATTTTACAGTTTCCTGACCACTTTCAGGCTTATCGGAGCCATGTTGACTTACTGCTGATGAAAACATTTCCTGCTGCGGCTGCTGCTTTATATTAAAGGATTTCCACTGACAAACTAATGAAATTGTGAAGAATTTATAGGAAACGAAATGTAATTTGTTTATTCATTGTTTGTTACAGCCACGACTTTGACCACTAATCACAGCCATGATGTATACAGACCGCTGCCTTTTAACATCAGTTAAAGACACACCTTCAAGCGGGTAGCCCTGTTGTAATGGAGATGCAAATCCCTTCCGTGCTGGACTGACACGCCAAGTCAAACCGAGTCAAGCCAAGCCAGCACGGAAAAAGCTTATTTGTTTACGTAGCCTCCAGAAGCTGGCCAATCAGAACAGAGTGGGCTCATCGGGAGGGGGGGGGGGGGGGGGGGGGCATAAAGAGTCAAGAGCTAAAACGGCCTGTTTCAGACAGAGGCTGAACTGAGGGGCATAAAGAGCCAGTATAAGATACATAAGGATTTCTTTGAACTGTAAAACATGCAAAGATATTCAGCCCCAGAATAAAAATATAGCCCTGGAAATGTGAATAATATGTCCCCTTTAACTAGCATCTGTTTCATTAGCTTCAGTAGTTCACATTTTGCTTGTTTTTTATTTTTTACTAAAGTATCTTTTGATCTCTCGGGCTTGACAGCAATCCAGTTGAGTGTCATGGAACTCATTGAATCGTGGGTTTACATTGGTTAAATTGACGAGGTGTTAAAATTTTACTATACAGTAAAATTACAGTATAATAGTAGATTATATGGAGAGAAAACTTAATGAACATGTTTCAGCTTTTTAAAAAGACAGATAACAGAATCTCTCTATTTGAGCAACCCTGTTGACTTACAGATGCTGGAGGAACAGCTTGGGAAAGTAGGAGAGAGTTGGAGTCTCAGCTGTGAAACATCCTTAAAACATTTCAAGTAGAGCAACAGACGGCTGAAAAATGTTGCTGAGACGTCAACATAGACAAGTACACCAATCTTAGCTGTTACGGGTCTTTCGTCTGACTCACAGACTGGAAAAACGAGGCAGCCTCAACTGTAAATGTTGGAAATTTACCCCCTAAAATCATCCATGGAACTATACGTTTCTGTATAAATTTCAGACACATGTACATGCACACATCTGGTTTAAACAGTTGCATCTAAAAACATTCAGTTCTGAGATGCATCAAATCCATCTACACCTTTGCTTTTCCTGCTGCAAATATGAAAATTGGTCCGACTTGATTGTTTGATTTTCCAAGAGTGATTTTTCAAAATTTTATTTTGTGGATTTTGTTAAAAAGTTGATCTCTGTGTTGCTTCCTTGTGTGCCAGAATCTTCCAATTAAATCTCAATATACTTTATATCTGCAGGAAAAAACATCAGTTCAAGACTCAGTGATTAAAAGTCTATGTCACTGGTTTCAGCTTTTTTTTTTTTTTTTAAACTGGCACAAACATTTGCTCATGTCACTAATATGAAGTCTTCCTCTCTCCACCAGCCACAGACCACCACTCTGATTGGATTACTAAAAACAGCCAGACTCCTGAGGTTGGTGCGAGTAGCCAGGAAGTTGGACCGTTACTCAGAATACGGAGCCGCTGTCCTTTTCCTCCTCATGTGCACCTTTGCTCTCATCGCTCACTGGCTGGCCTGCATCTGGTACGCCATCGGCAACGTGGAGCGCACCAGCTCCGCGCGCATCGGAGCCCTGAAGATCGGCTGGCTGGACAACCTGGCTGACCAGATTGGTAAACAGTACAACGACAGCGACATAACCTCGGGCCCCTCCATCAAGGACAAATACGTTACAGCCCTGTATTTCACCTTCAGCAGCCTGACCAGTGTGGGCTTTGGCAACGTCTCACCCAACACCAACCCGGAGAAGATCTTCTCCATCTGTGTCATGCTCATTGGCTGTGAGTAGAGAAGAAGAGCTTCAAAATTCATTCTTGACCTTATGCACTTTTTTTGTCTGTATGAATTAGAACAAATAAAATACCTACAGTTTTAAAGGGGCTGTTGTATATTTAATGTGAATTAGTGCATGAATGTAAGAGAGACATAATCAGGGAGAGTGAAAACCTTAGTGATTGTGATGGTTTAGCGATTAGAACAGCTAATGACAGCTAATTCCTCCAACGTATTCAGTATTTCTCTCCTCTGTCCCGTGCAGCTCTGATGTACGCCAGTATCTTTGGGAACGTGTCGGCCATCATTCAGAGACTGTACTCAGGAACGGCTCGATATCACACCCAGATGCTGCGGGTCAAAGAGTTCATCCGTTTCCATCAGATCCCAGGAGGCCTTAGACAGAGGCTGGAGGAGTACTTCCAACACGCCTGGTCCTACACCAACGGCATCGACATGAACGCCGTGAGTCACGTAGACGTTCATACAGAAACACGGTCTGGCGCTAGTTCACAGGTTTAGGCTCAAGACAAGATTTTTTGGGGGGAAAATTGATGTTAAGACAGCGTAAAAACATGCTGTAGATAGAAAAAAAACGATCAAACAACCATCTCTGTGGGGGGTATAGCTCAGTGGTAGAGCATTTGACTGCAGATCAAGAGGTCCCCAGTTCAAATCTGGGTGCCCCCTGTCCCAACAAACACCCCATGTGGACCTTTTGTGTAGTTAATCCCAAACCACAACCGCTCTACCAGCTACTCAACTGGAAGAAATAGTGAAAAGAGATGGCAATGCACGTTTAATATCTGCATGAAATCCTCTATTTGTGTTACAACACACATTTGCAAACTTGCTGGTATATAAAGAGCAAAAATCTCCTTGTTTGTACATTAATTATTACCACAGATGCTGTTGAATTATATGAGCATTTGTTGTACTATTCTCAGAATATCCCAAAATCCAGGCAGTAAAGTGTATGACTAAAATAAGCAGCCCTAAATAAATTGTACCATATACCAGCATGTAATGGCACACTTTCTTTCTCCCAGTTGTCTTTTTAAATATCCCGTTGTTGTCATATTTTGCTGCATTGATATTCTGTGTATAACCTACACAGGCTGTTTGCCTTTTTCTTTTGGCACCACAATGACCCAGTTTTCCCACATTGAACGTTCATGTAATCTTATCTACTCAAATGAGAACTTGTGTGTGTTGCAAAAAAAAATCCATTTTACGCTGCAAGTGAACAACAAATCCAACAAATCTATATCTAACTCCCTTTTTCCTCTACTTGACACAGGTTTTGGGATTCATATGTGCACATCACTAGGATTGTGAACAGTAGGGGGTATAGCTCAGTGGTAGAGCATTTGACTGCAGATCAAGAGGTCCCCAGTTCAACTCTGGGTGCCCCCTTCTAATTTAAACACAAACGAGTACTTCCAGTTGAAGCCGCTACATGAGGAGACCCAGTTTTTAGTGATGATGTGCGTCATATCGCTGCTTGAGCTCGGGCTGCTAACAGCGATGGAGCACGACGCAGACAGAGAGCAGCATTAGCGCCTGCCAATTCAATGTGAGAATAGATAATCACTTGGAGCCGCTGTCCTTTATGCCCCGCCTGAATCAATCTGACACATTGCTTTCCTTCTCTCACCCCTCAGTTTCTTTTTTATACACCCTTCAGATCCATTTAGCATTTTTTAGATCACTCGGGTTTTAAAGCAGGATTCGTCTAACGCCCTGTGTTGCCCTGCAGGTTTTAAAGGGTTTCCCCGAGTGTCTGCAGGCTGACATCTGCCTCCATTTGAACCGCAGCTTGCTGCAGAACTGCAAAGCCTTCCGAGGTGCCAACAAAGGGTGCCTGCGTGCTCTGGCCATGCGATTCAGGACCACCCACGCTCCGCCAGGTGACACCCTGGTCCACAGCGGGGACATCCTCACCGCCCTCTACTTCATCTCCAGAGGCTCTATAGAGATCCTCAAGGATGACGTGGTGGTGGCCATACTGGGTGAGCTGCAAGTCGTGGAAATTATATCATTTACTCATTTGATTAATCAACATATTATTTAGTTCAGAAAATATGAAGAATAATGACCAACAACCCTCACAAATAACCATGAAGATTGTCTTTTTATTTATGATCCACAACCACAAAAACATAAATATACAGACATACAAAAACACAATTATAAGAGATTTATTTTTCTCTAAATTGACAAAATGATACATAAACCAATTGTTTCAGAATTATTTTGTGATTTTCTCTCTTTATCTATTTGTTCGGCCACCCTCTCATCTATTTCCTGCCCTTTACACTGTACAAACACACACACACACACACACACACACACACACATTTCTCTGTGTGTTGTGTTGCTTCGCCAGAGGTGTTTGGGCACAGCTCCACGTTCATTCCACAGCGGCATTGATCACCAATAGGTCCGGTGCTCAGATCCAGGCTGCCTAGGTCATTTCTTTTTTGTTTGCTGTTACGATTAATTTGTGATGAGCAGCGGCACTGTTGAGGGTCAGTGACACTGTAGTGTTTTGTTTTTTCGTTTGTTATGATCAGATTCATCCCATCAGAACGTTGTCAGTAAATTATTTTCACTACTACTATCTGTGGCCTGCTCACTCAGACATGTATCGATTAACTGTTACGCTTGTCCCATGATCCTCTCTTTTTTTTTTCCTGTGGTTTCTCTTTTAGGAAAGAACGACATCTTTGGCGAACCCATCAGTCTGTACGGGAGGCCCGGGAAATCCAGCGCCGACGTCAGAGCTTTGACCTACTGCGACCTTCACAAGATCCTGAGGGACGACCTGCTGGAAGTGCTGGATATGTATCCCGACTTTGCCGAAATGTTCTGGAACAACTTGGAGATCACCTTCAACTTGAGAGATGTGAGTGCCACCAGAGGGCGAAATTACACGGTGTATTTTTTAAAAAAAAACACCATCATCGTATCAGTGATTGCAGTCTTTTTGCATAATCTGAGCTCTGCTGGTCTCAAGGCCTTTTTCTACATGTGCAAAGCCTTTTTAAAGATGTTTTGAAACCTGCGTTGATATGCAGTTTTGTTATTCCCCTCTTTTACTTGCATATAGCAACCTTCATGGCTCATTATTGCCTCTATGCACAGCCCACTCAGACCAAAATCAACCCTGTGTTAAAACAGTGCAAGGTGGTGTATTGTTTAAGCTGCTGGTGAGACAATGAAGGACGTTGAGCCGGAGCTACAGATTAAATTATTTAAAGGCTTATCAGACTCCAAAACACAGCACAGCAGTTTGTAATACTCTCAGACAGGATTTTACAACTGCGACAACTGGTTTATCTTTCGTTGCGGCGATCACAAGGTAAACAGCAGAAACACAGCGTTCTCGTTGCAAAGTAATCCACCAGAGAAGAGCGCTCGTATGTGTGTGATTGGCACTCCCACTGTATCAATCCAGTATCCCCATTCAAATGAATGAGAGGGCTGAGTTTTATCCCGCAGAGCTAATCTCAGCTAATCTCACCACCTGCAGCTCCACAAGTGGTCACAAACTCCACAGGGCATCTTTTAGTGGTTTAAGTGGTGAAATCAAAAACATATCATTGCAGTTAAAATGTGCTGAGACAGTTTTATTTATTTTTTGTTCTCTCAGTTTTATTTTGTGCCGGTCTTTATGGTTTAGTTACAAAATATTTAAAAGTTAGCGAGAAAAAGGACTTTTGTTGATGTGCCTGCCATGTCTGGGCCTATTGTTTGTATATTAGTGTTTGTTTTTTTATTATTATTATTATTGTGGATGCCTGACAGCTGCAGTATAGAATTTGATATCAGTTCCTCACAATAAAAGAACAAAGAACAAGAAAGGACAAGCACCTCTTTCTAGACTCATCATTATACCAAAACTACATATTTGTGACCTCTTTTTGAAGATTTACATCTTCAGAAGGGCTTTTGATCTTTTCATGGGGTTTGTTGACAAAAACAAAAATGTAGAATAATGTCAGATTTATCAGTTAATAATAACACAGATAGAAATCCCTCATAAAAGCCATTAGCACCAGTTTCTCCACTAACAGTAGCCTTAAGGTTGCATGAAACATTATAGATACATAATGGTGTAAGATAGTCCAAAAAATGTCCTTTGAGCATCAGATCAGGTGTGTATTTCTGAATTACTGAAGCTGATATGTATCAGGCAGATAGAGTAAACCAGCCAACCCCGGGCAGGGACTCTGAATGTGGCTACCGCAGGAAGAGACACCGGAGACGCTCCCTGCGTCGTCGCAACCGGCCAGGTGAGTGAGGAAGTAGGTCAAAAATTTTAATATTTCCATACATTTCTATTGGATGTTTAATCTCCATATTCTCTTTTCCTGGCTGCTCCGACACAGACGGCATGGACCGTGACGACTCTTACCCCGATCAGTCCTGTCCGATGGCAAACCACCACCGGGACACGATAGCGGGATCGCACTGGGAAGACCTCTGCAGCAGCGCTAGTATCTGTTCACAGTCTAGTGATGAGGAGATGAAGCCCGTAGGACACAGCAAAGGGGAGCTGTACCCACCCGGGGGAGACACCAGAGACTATCCACCAGCAGTGGTCAACCTCCTGCCTCACAGCGGACCCTCAGCTGGGATGGGACCTCCTGTAGACCTCGGAGGTCCACCGTACTCAGGTAAAGACTCTACCCACCATCCCCACATCAGTCAGTAGACTTCTGCCCTCTTCAGAGTCTTTCCCTGCCAAAGAAGGTTCACAAAGTCATATTTTTTACTCTAAAGGCAACATCAGCTGCCACCTTTTTCCAGATGGATGAAGGACAAAATGTTTTTATGAAACAACAGATAATTTAACAAACTCTCAAACCTTTCTCAGAAATTTGTGCTCTCCTTTTGGAAAACCATGATGTCACATGGACTCCATTTGAAGACACAGAGGATTGAAATGAGGAAGAAGTGCTTACTTAACGAGTCATGTTTGTTTCATAGTGAGGTGTAGGGTCTGATTAATGATGGATGGTGTTTTAGATGAGTCATCAAACCTCGGTGTCAAGCCAAGTCCAGATTCCAAGTTTATGTCTAAAAGACACATTTTAAATAATTCAACCAAAAACTGAATATTTATCTCTTCTAACCTAAAAATTAAACCAAAATATGTTTAATAAAAGCTTCTATTGTTTTGCAGAAAGTAACATTTGTGCATTTATTTATTTTTAGCTGCAACTATAAATGAAGTGAGGCTGTACTGGTTATTATCAACTATAAATAGGATTTAGGCCTAGAGTTTGTATTACAAGATATCTGATATACTCATAAAGTAAAACTGAAACTAAATTGGAATAAAAATGGAAAGTGATATCAGAAATCTGAACCTTGAATCTTTCACTGAACTGTCCTTGTGATCAGTCTCTCTTGCGTCACATATTGCATCATTTTCATAAATGACTGAATTCTCCTTCTTGTTCTTGTACAGCAGCCGCACCTATCAGCATGTCAGGCCTGTATGGCTACTGGCCGGACCGCAGATCCAGCCAGTTCTCAGACAACCAGAGACGACCGTCCTCAGTCAGGGCCAGTTTCCATCCTCCGACCTGCGCCGAGGACCGGCCCAGTGAACTGGAATCCAGACTGGAGCTGCTGCAGTCCCAGTTAAACCGGTGAGTTTGTTTTATTTTTAAGTGCTAGATACAGAAAAGTGATAGGGGGCACCTGGATTTGAACCTGGGACCTCTTGATCTGCAGTCAAATGCTCTACCACTGAGCTATACCCCCTGTTATCAAAGCTTGTCTTGGGTGTTGTCTTTAATCCGTTCACTGGCTGGTGTTTACCTTTGAATTAGATGTGCTGTATAATAAGTGAACTCCTTTCCTCCCTGTCCTGCTGTGTTTGCATATCGATTCCCAGCTGGTTGCTCCCACGATGTGAATGTGTGTTGCATGTGTGTCGGGGAGAGGGAGGAGGAAGAGGAGGACGGAAAGACAAACAAAGATAATAAAGCGTTCAAGGACGAGACAGGAAAATGTAGAAAAAAGCTCTCTAGAGTCATTCATGTGCGTTTCCTTATAGCTGCCTGTCTGTTAATGTGTTTATGACAGAGACAGAGCGAGAGAGAAGCCTAGTGGACATTTTTGAAAAGACAGATGACTTTCTATAAAATGATTAAGAAGGGTTCCACCCAGCAACAAAATAGTGTATTTTTTTTTCTAATGATGAAGATTAAGGTCATTTTTGCTTCGTCTCTTCAAGGCTGGAGACCCGAATGACAGCAGACATCAACGTGATCCTGCAGCTGCTCCAGAGGCAGATGGCTCCAGTGCCTCCTGCCTACAGCGCTGTGTCACCCAGTCCTCACCCGCCTCACCCCACCGCCCTGTACAGTACAGGAGCACCCACAATCCACACCGTCCCCCCAATCCAGCCAGTACAGATCGACAGCACTGCCTCACTGCTACAGGTGTTGTGTTGCATCCTTTTCCTAGCCTTATGGGACTAATTTAGACTATTGTCCAGTGATTTTAACCATTTGCAAAGTTTTTTATTTCTAAATTAAATATTTCACATTACAGGCCATATTCAGCCCTCCTGATGCTGTAAATCAAACTGAGTCATTTCAGTCATCACTTTCAGTGGAAACTAACATTTATTTACTAAAACATAGCTAAAACAATTTTATAAGGGAATAGTTTGACATTCTGGTAGATACACTTATTCTCTTTCGGGGTTAGATGAGAAGATTTATAACCACTTTCATGTCTGGACGATAAATATGAAGCTACCGCCAGCAGCTTAGTTTAGCACAATGATGGAAAACAGGGGAAAACAGCTAGCCTGCTTCTGTCCAGAGGTTACAAAATACACTCAGGCTCACTAATTAACATGTTCTGCCTTGTTTGTTTACTCTTGTACAAAATCTGAAGTGTGTGTGGTTTTGCAGGGATTATATAGCGGACTATATCTCGCCATGTAACCCCCCCAAAAAGAACACCAATGCCTAATTTTTACACTTTATTTTGTGCAGATTAAACAAACAACATACAGTGTGTTATTATTGAGCTTTAGAGCAGGTAGCAACCTCTGGGGCTGAAAAATTAAGCTAATGCTAAAGTGCTAAAAACTGCAGTTCCTCGATTGGCCACTTGAGGCTCCAAAAACGCATTAATCCCCATAGACTCCCATGTTAAAATGCTCAATTTTACAGCAGAAATAAACTGGTGCAAAAAACGGTTTTGGTCTCTATAACTAATTTCCCCTTTCATGACAACTGTACAGGGGGTGATTTTTTTTATAAGTCACCTGTTAAAATTTTATTAAGACGTAAAGTTACACATAATTAAGGACGTGGCTGCTTTGAGTGACAGGTTGCTAGCCGCCAGGCGGCTTGTTTCTTTGCCCATTTTGGATTAGCCGGGAGTTGGGCGTTCTTCAAAACTGCTCTTCAGAAACCACATCATGGTGGCTACGTCCATATTTTTACAGTCTATGCTTTAGAGGTGCTGCCAGGTGGATTTTGTTACCTTTGGACAGAGCCAGATTAGTTGTAGTTGCAGTTTTCATATTTACTGTACAGATATGAAAAGTGACGATTCCTTAAAACACAGAGGTTGGAGTAGATTCATATATACATCAGATCCCAACATAAACCTTCCTTCTCTCTCTCTTTCTCTCTCTCAGAGTCCAGACTCTGATTTCAAGCACAAATCCAAGGACTCCCTGTCCAGCGGGATCCATCTCACTGTGGCCTCCGACGACACCATGTCCATGTCGCCGGAGGCCGACCAACCACATCGGCCCTCTGTGGACCTCATGCCTCCTCAACTGTCGTGCTCAGGGGCCCAAGAGCCCCCTGGACTGCTATGTGGCAGCCAGCGCTTCCCCTCCCTCCCTGAACACCTGGAGACCTCCACAGAGGCGCAGGAGATCCAGAGGCACGTCTCAGACCCTGTCCTGCCGGGCAGCTAGTCACCACAGTCAGTCACCACCGCCACCCAAAAGCCTGGTCTTTTGGACGGGACAGCCATACGTTCCCCATTTTGTTACTTCCTTCTTCCTACCTTAAAATCTCCTCTGTCCTGTTCTGATGCTGCTGTAGAGTGTGGGTTGCCTCGCCTTCCACGTCACTGGAGGTTCACGGTGCCTCCCGTTTCTTACTACAGACTCAACGGCGCCCCCGCAGGCTGCTGTGGTTTTGTGCTCCAGGGTCCCCTCACTCCCAAAGGTCCCGTGCAATGAAGAGATTATTCCTGCCCAGCTGGGTTGGGAAAAATAGTGAAATACGAGTCGACAGCAAGCGCACATACACGTATTGTGCATTCGCTGCGGACCGGAAGTTTCCATGAAGAGAGGCGAAATGTCAAGGACAATTAATACGTTTCACGTGTGAAGAATTATCTGCATTCACGTTGTATAAGAATTGCACATTTAGACTTGAGCGTAGAAAAATGTAATCATTTCTTTGAAACTGAAATTATTTTCATAATATTAGAGATGTATCGGCTACATTAAGGGGCCATACTTCTAGTAAATATAATAACTACGAGTGTATAAAGTTATAGATTCACTGTTGTTTTTGGTGTAAGCTAAAAAAAAAAAATATCAAGAGGCATTTATGGCACACTGTGAAGGATGGCGGTGCGACAGAAAATGGGAAGTGGCGTGTAATTTTCATCTCATATTTCTGACATTTTGACACGAATCAGCATTACTCAGTAAATGTGTCATTGGATCATGACAAGGTAATTCAACATGTGCACAATCAAGCAGAGCAGGAAAATGTCATAGTTTCTTGTACATTTATGTGTAGTTTTGTTTGGATCATGACTGCTTTGCTTGGTTTCCCCCCCCCACCTCCCCCCTGTTTCTGTGTCTGTATATCTGTTTTGTTCCACTCAAACACATGTCAACTGTTTGTCAGAGTATCATGGTCACATGGTTTCATAATGTACTGGATGTGTTTATCTGAAAATGCCAACAATAGAGGACTTCTCTCACAGTGGACAGACTGCCCTGAACATGTAAAGCGAGAAAAAAAAAAAAAACTGCCGAAGGTTGTTTAACATCAACTGAGTGACAAGTGAAGTGGATGGTAACTGTCAATCACATGGCGGGCACAGACACGTCGTCTCAAGGCGTCCTTTGATAAGATGATTTTACAGTTCCAACCACAAGGTGAATGTAATGACTTTTTAAGCATTTATAATTCTGTATAATGTTTCTTGAAGCACAAATTCCTGTTATTTATCTTTTTTTTCTTTTTTTTTTTTTAGATTAAAGACACACAACAGAGCTAAACTGTGAATCAAATTGCTTTTATTTCCAAGACTTGATTCAAGACACATGAACAAATGTAATGAAAGAAAAATTCTGCACAATGTGACGACAAACTCTCAGATTCAGATTCAAAAGTACAACTAGGTTGTTAAATAGCCAAATATGCTCAGATTATAAAGGGAACAGATAACATGCTGAGCTTAAATCAGAGTCTTTAAAGGGGACATTACATGCTTTTAATGATTTTCTGTAATTTATATACTGTTATGATGTCGATAGTCAACATTCAGTCTGCTCTGAACGCTTCGTTTGTAAAGTTACTTCTACTTCCCCTTCAAACTGACGTCAGAACGTTCACACATGCCCACAAACGGCCGTTCGTTCTTTAGTCTTTGTTGCTAAGGTTGTTGCTAACTTTACTTGCATATTTTGGGCTCAAACATGTACAGATGTACATTTGAGAAGTTTATATTTCAAGTAATCTACAACTATTGTATGTTTACGTAGCCTCCGGAGCTGGCGGACATCTGCAGAGGAACAGCTTTCAGGAGCCAACCAATCAGAATATAGAGCCTGTAAAGCGCCAAAATAAAAATATAGACCTGGAAATGTGCATGTTAAGTCCAAGCGTAAACCTCTGGGACTGATAAATGAAGCTAATGCGGAAGTGCCGAAAACTGCAGTTCCTTGAATGTCCACTTGAGGCTCCAAAAGTGAGTCAATCCTCATAGACTCCCATGTTAAAATACCCAACTTTACAGCAGGAATAAACATGTTTACAGCCTGGTACAAACAACGGTTCTGGTCTCTATAGCTAATTTCCCCTTTCATGACACCCGTTTAAATTTTATTAAGCCGTAAATTTATGCATAATAAAGGACCTGGCCGCTTTGAGTGACAGGTCGCTAGCCGCTAGGTGGATTGTTTCAGCAACCAGGCTTCATTCAGCCCACCTCAGCTCCACCTCTTTGCCTGTTTTGGATTAGCTGGGAGTTAGGCGCGCCATATTTTTACAGTCTATGCTTTAGAGGTGCTGCCAGGTGGATTTTGTTACCTTTGGACAGAGCCAGATTAGTTGTAGTTGCAGTTTTCATATTTACTGTACAGATATGACAGTGGCATCATTCTTCTTATCTTAAGTGTTTTTCCGAAAACGTCAAATGATTCCTTTAAACACAGAGGCTGGAACCACCTACTTTGAGCTTCAAAACCGCTCTTCAGACACCAATGGATGACGTCACAGTGGCTACATCCATAATTTTCACGGTCTATGGTTATGTCCCCCTTAATTTAGCAAACTTGTGTGTGTGTGTGTGTGTGTGTGTGTTTGTGTGTGTGAATACTTGAGGGTCTGAGTTGAACTAACCAGACAGCAGCTTACTTCCCTTCATGATTCAACGTGCTGCAGTCTGGTGTTGGAACCGGACTAAATGGAGACACTGATGGATGATCACAGATGAATTAGGATGCGTTCAGTGACAGACATGCAGAGTTAGATCAGGGCAGGCTGTGAAACGTTAAACAGCTGCATTTAATGCAAGAACAAGGCTGAGCAATTATTCTCAATCCCTACGGAGGAAGCTTCACATGATCCGACATCCGCTGAAGATGCAGAACCTTAAATAACTGTCAGCATGAGGAGTGACATCTAAACAGTGGTGGGAAGTAACGAGGTACATTTACTCAGTTAAAGTACAAATTTAAGGTACTTCATTATATATAAGAGGGAAATATTGTACTTATTACTCAACCACATTTAACCAGATTTGATTTTTTAAAACTATACCGAGCACATGAATCATCATGCATTATTATACAATAAATACAATTAACCAACAGCAGATATTACTTAATTAGCTCCACCTCAACCAGCTTCAATATTAAAATACTCCAGTGATTTAGTCACTTGCATAGAGTTGGAGGACTTGAGAGAAACAGATTTTTTTTAAAAGAATGGTCAAAACTGAAGCAGCAGTGGTTTCAGATATCTTGACTTTTAGTTCCTCGTATGAGTCAAGCTTCAAATACGCTGGATCCTACATTTCCCATAATGCAACACAGCTACATCTCTCAATACCTCAACATTCCCTGCCTCCTCTAGAGCCACAGACAACATTATACATGCTCACTAGTACTAACTGTGGGGAGTAAATTGACTTTTATGTGTAAAATAGGTGGAATGCCCCTTTAAAATTCTGTTTACACATTAATAAATCAGTAATTTAACATTGACTGCATGATGAGCACGTTCACCTTTGATACTGTCAATACATTTCGCTGATAATACATCTGTGTGTTTACTTTTGACACATTTGCTGATGATACACCTGCACTTCTATTGAAGTAAACCTTTGAATGCAAGACTTGAAACTGAATATTTCTACATTGTGGTGTCGTTTCTTTTAAGTAAGTAAAGAATCTGAATACTTTTTCCACGACTTGTAGGTTTTAAGTCTTCATTTCCACTCTCTTGACTGTGTTGTTCTCAAATTTCTTGCCAGCTCACCAGCTCAACATAACCTGTCAGATACTGTTTGTCTGATAAAATTCACTAAATTGATATCAATTCACAGGTTTGATTAACTCGACTCAAAGTCACTGGAGATACAGTATAGACTGAGCAGAGAAGAGGGATGAAAACAAACGTATGAGGTTAACAAAGTGCTCTTGTATTACAGCACCCACCGGAGAGACACGACTGATGAAACCTGGGAGATAAAACATTTATCTCAACATTTGTTCAACTTTAAGTGAACCAGATACACTTTTCTGGGAAACTATGACTAAGAATTTAACTTGTCAAGCGGTTTCCGCTACTCAACTTTCTTTCTTCCTCCTTTCAAGCACAAGCTGGGAACTGATACGCAAACACAGCAGGAGAGGGAGGAACTTTAGATCACTTGTAGGTAAACACCAGCTGGTGACTAATAGAAATACACCACCAAAGGCAAACATCTGTATCAGGGGGTATAGCTCAGTGGTAGAGCATTTGACTGCAGATCAAGAGGTCCCCGGTTCAAATCCGGGTGCCCCCTCTCTTTTCACACCTCGATAAGCCGAGCAGAGAGAACATAATATGTCTTAATATCATGGGATTATTGTCATTTCTCAAAATAAATCAGTACAACGACAAGTTAGTTCCTAAGACATGGAGGAATACAATTTATTAGAGCAAATTCAATAATAAACTTTATGAAAAAAGCTACAACATGAACACTTGGCTTACCAATGTCTTAAGTTGATATATTTATATGTATGTACACTTTGCCTTGTAATGGCATGCTACAAGGACATGACCCTTTAAGTACTGAAAACAACAGAAAAGAGAGGCAGACACAGACACAGTCAGAAAAGTTGTATCACTCTCCTCCCGCTTCACAACTCAATCTAACACCCGTCTCGACAAAAGGAAGAAAAAGAAGAAAAAAAAAAAAAAATGCCATTTTCCAAGCACAATCTTATACAAATAAAAAGAGAAGAGAATAATTAGGAAGCTAAAAAGGCTGAATGACATTGCTCTGGTAGGTTCTTGAGTATTGCTGTACATGGCCGCCACACACACACACACACGCATACACACGCACACACACGCACACAGCGTCACCAGCCAAACTAAAACACACCATATGATGACAGACACCACTGCAGTGACGATATGAATCCCTCTCAGGTTACTTTTTACAATTTTTAGAAGTTGCACAGGCCATAAAGTTTGAGCCTGGATACAATCATTTGGAGAGAGAGGATATTGAACAGTTTAAAATTGCCACGGGGGAGGGAGGGGAAGGAGGGGGGTAAACAAGACTATAATATATTGATCCTTGAATCACCAGTAATATGGTATGAGTCCACGAGAAGGCTACAACATATTCCTACATATTAGAGAGGTCATCTGCCACCTACAGGAGTTCGTATCAACCTTTACAAATCAAACATATGAGACGCACAACATCTAAACCCTTCATGATAATCTCACAGCTGGCTGAAATGAAAACTCACACCAAGAAGTATAAAATTCTTTTTCTTTTCTGTTTTTTTTTCTCCCCGGAGACAACTGCTCAAGAGTTCTCAATGCACTGGTGCTTCTTACAGATGCTGAACACTACCATGTGAGCAAAAAATAAATAAGAGCTTAAAACACATTTATAAGAAGTATGGAGTAAAAGACGTGGAAGAAAATGTAAACCAGGTTATTGTGGAGTAGGTGCGGGATACTCCAAACGTGTTCAGAAAGTTCACTCGTGACTTCGTCCTTGTCTTGAAATCAGTGGGACGAGGACTAAAAATTAAGTCCGAATCTGAAACGACGCCCCCTCTCTTCCCTCCCTCCCTCCCCCTCCCCCGTCTTAAGTGTCCGTGACTTTAGACACGCAGGATCTCCAGGCAGTTGTTGTAGCAGATGGCGATCCAGTCCGGCTGTGTGGAGGCCCACTGCACGTTGTTGATCTCCCCTTCGGCGGTGTAGGCCAGGATGGGGTCTTCAATGGCCCGCGGCATCTGCTGGATGTCCCAGATCAGGGCCTGGTGGTCATCGGCTGAGTGGAGAAGACACACGAGAGTGAGCATTACAGGAAATACATGAGAGTCAAGTGGAAATCCAGCTGATTAGAGATGTAAAGTTTTGTCTTCAGGTCCCTTTTTACACTTGCATTTACACTAAAATGAGAAGTCGCAATCGTGGGAGAAACAAATCTTAAATCAATAGCTGACTTAAAAGGATAGTTGACAATTTTTCAAGTCTTTAAACAACAGTCAGATGTTTTTTCTTGTAATCATTCCTCCTTTTCATACAGGACATTAAGGGATCCAATCATAATGCACTTTCATTGTAAGTGATGGGGGACAAAATTCACAAAATCTGCACAAAAATGTATCTAAAAGTTTATCTGAAGCTAATATGAAGCTTCAGCCGTCCAAATAAGTCAGGTTAACAGGAAAACACTGTCCGTCCAGCTACAAAGAGGGCATTTTTTACTCAACAGACTGTAACTGTGGCAGATATCCACTTTATTTGACTAACTCAGACTGCTGAAGCCTCAATTAAGCTTCAGATAAACAAATAAACACATTTTTGCTCAAAAGGAGGTCTGTGGATTTGGAGGGAAATCTTGTAACAGCCAGTGTGAACAGGACAAATGATTAGAAGCGAGAAAAACCTCCTCCAATGTTCATGTGGGCACCTGACTGTTGTTTTAAAACACTCTTAAAAAACTGTGAACATATTATTTAAGAGATCCAAAGACTAAAGACCATCACTGATGTTCGCCGACCCTTTATTAGACCCATCTCGAACCACATGACATGCGATGAACTTGTAAGATGAGCGTTACCTGCAGTGCAGATGTGACACGAGGAGTGGGGAGCCCAGGCGATGCCGTTCACACAGGCGCGATGGTTGTTCAGCCGAGCCACCGGTGTGCAAGGAACACGTACGTCCAGGATGACCACCTATCACACAGAAATATTAATGACATGGACTACAGAACAGAAAACACACTCATTGCTAAAAGGTATTTGGCTCCCATCAAGTTATTTTCATGGGAATTATAATATCCATGTATAAAATAGTATGTAAAATGTTGAGTAAGTGTCCATAAAATGTAATATTTCATGGTTTTCATCATGCTTACTGGAAGTGGAAAGGGCTTTTAGTGAAAAAATAACTACACAAAGCTCGTTCGAAATAAATAAAAGTTTCTTTCTTGTCTGGACAGACACATATTTACTGATAGGCTGTAAGAATCTACGGCACACTGACCTCCATGCCGTCCATGGCCATTGTGGCCAGGTAGTTGGGGTCCTGCTTGTTCCAGCAGAGGCGGAGCAGCGGGTGGTGCTGGGGATCTTCATAGATGATGGTGCTGTGCTCCAGGTGTCGGAGGTCAAACATACGGACGGAACCGTCAGCTCCCACAGAGGCGAACATGTCTCTACCACCTCCTGCACGGCTGAACGCGATGTCATACACCTGTACAGACACATTAAGACATACATTTAAATATTCTTTTACATCATGTACTGTAATTAATGTTTAATTTTGCTGTAATGAGCTAGTTTTGCATTTAAAAGACAATACAAGTCAACCTAACATATTCTCATTTTGAAGATGAGACACACACCTCTTTGTCATGAGCGATCAGCTGGGTCTTCACATGACCAGACACCAGGTTGACTCTTCCCAACACCTGACCTGTCTCCAAGCCCCAGATAGTGCAGGTGGTGTCAATACTGGAGGTGCCTGCAGAATGAATGAACAAACATATTAGAAATGCAAACACCTCATGTGAAAGAACAATCAAGTCCGACTTATAGCCTCTCAAATTATTTATCAGATAGTAGATTTCTTACCCAGCAGATTTGGATCAACTTCATTCCAGTCAAAGGAGGTGAGGGGAGCACAGAAGTCTGAGTTCTTGTTGTTATTCAGCAAACATTCGAGACGTGTTTCTGTGTCACTGACCTGCAAGATAAAATGTGAAGGAATTTGTCACATATTTACATTAAACAAATAAACTGATCTTATCCCCACAGTACTGACTACTTTGTTTTTATCCTACAATTGAGTATGATGATGATGTTTTATTTTCAGCTCTCGCAGCGCAGTCATGGACTACTGCAGTTCACAGGAACAAGCAGGAAATTCAAGCATAAGGCTTGAAATATTCTATATTTTTGTTTAGCGCTGCAATTAACTGCAATTCTTTTAATCAGTTGAGTATTTTCTCGATTAATTGATTAGTTCTTTGGTCGCTAAAATGTCCGGAAATGGGGCAAAACATTGACCACTGTTTCCCTCAAATGTCTCTTTTAGTCCCGACCAACAGTCCACAACCCAAAAATATTCAATTTACTGTCATAGAAGACTAAAGAAACCAGAAATATCCACAGGTGAGAAGCTGGGACCAGAGAATTTGGACTAAAACGATTAGCCAATTATCAAAAGTAGTTGGTGATTAATTTCAGACTTGGCAACCAATCAACTAGTAGTTGCAGCTCTATTTTTGTTATTGTCAAATCTAATACTAATTGTTGGGGTCAATTAATTGTTGTTGTTTTTTTTAGATTAGATGACCATAAAGGACAACATAAACAATCATTAGACTTCTCTTCTACATAAACACCGTGTCCAGGAGGAGAGACCCTTACCCGCCATATGCGCAGATAGTCCCCACTGGTGGCCAGCAGGTCCGGGTAAACCCCCTTGGTATCCGGGATCCACATGATCTTGGTGGTGGGGTAAGGATGATCAAATGTGTTCCTGCAGACAAACTCTGAGCTCTCCTCTTCCAGACCCACCAGCTGCACCTGAACAGGAACAAAAACAATACCTGTATATTACTATAAAAGCACCAGAGAGCCGAATGAAGAGTTTGAAATAGTATTAAGTATATATGACGTTACTAATTTATAAGAGTATTAAACACACAGTAACATGGCTACTGATTATTTTAGTGTTACTGAAGTGGAAACAACAAAATATTCATTGTGATTTGATGCCTTAATGCTGCGCAGGGTAACTAGCATTAGCATTAGCTCGCCACCGTTACTATCTTTAGCTTTGGCTGATAAAATGGCCAAAACCACACTACGCACCTTGTTATTATATTCCTCCACAAAGCTCCCAAGTGCCAGCCGAAAGCGTTTGTCCGGGCGGACGCTCCAGTTCATCGCATACACCGTCCATGGCGCCTCGTATTTGTAGATTTCTTTTCTTTTGCCGTGAAGCGACATCCTCCCGAGCTGCAGCTGTTGTCTGAGCAGCTAACACGCTAGCGTTAGCCAACTACCAAATAAGTCGCCTTACAAGGAAACTATCAACAGTTAGTTCAACTTACGAGCGCAAATATCAGCAGACGTGGTAATAATTACCATCTGAGTAGACAAAGCGTGTTTCCAAGCGATATTCTCACCACTTTACCTAACAAAGAGTAGCATTGCTCGTAACGACCGAGAGAATCGTCAAGTCCAAAGTATTTACAAGACTTCCGGTTATGCTTTTCTTCTTCTTCATTGAAGTTTATTGGTGGTTGGCAAACAACGAATTGGCGCATTAACGCCACCAACCGGCATGGAGTGTGAATCAGAATGTCTAGTGTTTACAATATTCATAAAAAAACGTGTTAATCTTATTAATCAAATGAGTTACTCGAAGATACTGAGGTTACTCTTATCAAAACAGAATAATTTAAAATAGAATAGAGATATGGTCTTATTTTTGAATGTAAAAATACTCTGTTCCAAGTAAAAGTCCTGCATGAAAAATCCTACTTAAGTAAAAGTACATAAGTATTAGCAGCGAAATGTACTTGAAATATTAAAGTAAAAGCACTCATTCTGCAATAACTGTTTTATTATCATATATGACATCATTAGTTTATTAATACCGAAGCATCAGCGTGGAGCAGCATGTTAATGTTGTAGCTGCTGAAGGTGGAGCTAGTTTCAACTACTTTATATACAGTTAGCTAGTTTAGTCCAGTAGTTCCCAAACTAGGGGTCAGGCCCCTCCAAAGGGTCACCAGATAAATCTGAGGGGTCATGAGATGATTAATGGGAGAGGAAAGAAGAAAAAACAAAGTTCTGATACACAAATCTGTTTCCAGGTTTTGGACTTTTTCTCTAATCTTTATTTTTGCTGAAATATTGCATCATTTGAACATTTATTGAAATGAAACCATGTGAGAAGTTTAGAGGGAAAAATCACCATTTGGTGGAGCTGTTAACAACTCATATACATCTGAAATGTGACCCAACTACACACAGCTTTTTGTGAAATGTTAAAAGCCAAAAAGGTTGGAAACCACTGGTTTCATCTTTAACAATGTGTTGTATTTTAAAAGCTTGTGTCAAATCTTCATCTGAAAAGTAGTAGTAGTAAATGTAGTGGAGTAGAAAGTACAATATTTCCCTCTGAAATATAGTGGAGTGGAAGTATAAAGTAGCATAAAATGGAAATACTCAAGTTAAGTACAAGTAGCTCAAAATTGTACTTAAGTGCAGTACTTGAATAAATATACTTTGTTACTTTCCACCACTATTATTTAATAATATTTCATATAACCTTTTTATTTTCATGTAGTTACACGCTGTAACCACTTGAGGGCAATTGACACCCTTAATTTTACACCAACCACCAGCTGTAGCAACGAACGTCAAGACAGACATTTTAACACACAAGCACTTCCGGTGAAACACCCAAAATTTCAAAGGCGCATAATAAAAAAACATCAAAGGTTCCTTGCTATCATTGCGGCTGAGACAGTTGAGCATATCTTTATAACATGCAGGAAACTTATACATGAAAGACAAGAAATGATGACACAACTACAGAAAATAGGGCGGGCGGAGGACAAGGTTAAAAGTAAACTTGAGAATGGAGACAGTGTTGAAGGGAGGAGATTATAATTTAATTTTTTTAGGACAACTAAACTGGAAAGACGGGTTTAAAATGAATGGGCACTGAGAGATAATGAAACAGCAGCAAGCACATCTCTTAAAAAGTTAGTTAATATACAGTATCAGGCATTGAGATTATACACAGGTGTATTTAAAACAACCCCAACAGCAGAATTACAGATGGAAATAGGAGAAATGCCGCTAAAAATGAGAAGGATTGCCATTGCGCGCAAAACCACCTGGGATACTTCCAGATGCCACAGTAGATTTTACATTATTAGAGAAGAAGAACAAAGATAGGGAGTTTATTTACAATTCACATACAGGCACATACATACACAGATGCATCAAGGAGTTTAGTTAATAAAGTGGGAGTAGCAGAGTTTCATCTCAAAGTAGGGAAAAGGATCAGTCAGGAATTATCAGTTTACACAGGAGAAATGTTTGCAATATTGTTAGCAGTGCAGTGGATAAATGATACAAGACCCTTACTAGCCAGTTTACAGTACAGTCATTCAGACAGCAGAGCAGATATTTTAATAGAAGTACAACAAACATTATACAGAATTCAAATCATGGGCTTTACAGTAATATTTTTATGGGTACTGGCACATATTGGTATCAATGGAAATGAAATGGCAGATAAGGTTGCATTTGGTTTGGCAGTTAGCTTCAGATAGACAGTAATCAAGATCATTATTAAGCAGAGATTGAAGGAAAGGTGGCAAAAGCGATGGGAGGAAGAGATGAAAGGATGATGGTTTTTTACAGAGTTCAAAGGAAAGCGGGAGAAATGAGGTGTGCAGGAAGGAAAGATGAGACAATAATATCGAGACTTAGATTTGGACACACTGGACTAAACAATACATTATTCAAAACAGGTAAACATAAGACAGTCACATGTGAATACTGTGGGGAAGAGGAAACAGTACAGTCTGTCCTAAATATGAGGCAGAAAGAAGGCCTCAGAAAGATAAAAGTACACTTTGGTCTGATAGATTTTCTACAAATGAGTGTAATCGATTTCTTTTTATGAATATTGTAACGTTAACTATTCTGATCCTCACTCTATACCAGTTGGTGGCGGTAATGCGCCAGTACGTTCATTGCCAACCGCCAATAAACACCAACGAAGAAGAAGGAGCAGAAACGCTTTAGGCGTAACATCATTACTACAAGGGCAGCTCAGGCTAATTGAGCTCAACCGGCGTTACGTTTATTGTCATAGTAAATCACCAGGTAAGCTGCTGAAAGACTTCATTTGATTTATTTGTTTTTAAGACTTGTTTTCCGAGTGTTAAAGAGGAAAAAAATGAGTCTGCTTTCCGCTCAGGATCATAGGTTGGTTGCCATGCTAGTTAGCCACCGTTAGCATGCTAATGCCAGATTTTCTACCAGCTAGCTAATGATAAAGTGGGAGAGTGCTGGGGGGCGGGGGGATGGGTTGGGTGTTGTTAAATGATTAGGAGTGGGGGTTTAATCCTACATATGTCATCAGGTAAGTACCCTGTATTTTAACTTTAACGTAGGAAATCAAACATAGACGAGTATATTTGAGCCTGTTAGCAAGTGTGTCGCAATGATTGGTTTGTTGGTCAAACTTGTGTCAGCGACAGTTCCTCAGACTGGTTGAATATTTCACCAGATCCGACCACATATGGTGCAGTTCCTTCCGTCTGGATTAACCTAGCTTAGTCCCAGTAAAGCTTGTGTCATTATCACATGTTTTATTTTGATATTTAGTTGTATTTCTTTTCTTCACGGTGACAGTGCTTCCCAAGTGTTGATTTTCTTCCTGAGTCATTGTTTTTCCAGTTGGTCTTGTTCCTTTGGGATCTTTTTCTCTTTGGGATTTATCACGTGAATTTATGGACCAGTTAAAAGGACAGGTTCATCATTTTCAACTGTGTCTTAAAACAACAGTCAGGTGCCCAAATGAACACTGATAGAGGTTTTCCTCATTGTTCTTCCTGTTCATACTGGCTTTTTAAAGATCCCCTTCAAATGTACTTTCAGTGTAAGAAACGGGGGCCAAAATCTATAGGTGGGCACTGTCACTACACTTAATGGACTTGTAAAGCATGTAATGTGTCTAAATACTCTAGAGTCACTGTGATGTAGAGCTGCAACGATTGGTCAATTAATCAATTAGTCAATCAACAGCAAATTAATCTGCAACTATTTTGATAATCAAACAATCATTTCAGTCACTTTTTAAGAAAGAATCCTCTTGTTCCAGCTTCTTAAAGGTGAATAGTTTTCTGTTTCTTTAGTCTTCTACGACTGTAAACAGAATATCTTTGGGTTGTTGACTGTTGTTTGGACAAAACAAGACATTTTAGGTTGCATCTTGGATCTTTGGGAAACGGTGATTGGCATTTTTCACAATTTTCTGACATTTTATGGACCAAACGACTAATCAATTAATTTCAAAAATAATTGACAGATTAGTCAATAATGAAATTAATCGTTAGTTGCAGCCCTACTGTGATAGAATGTAAACGCAATCCTCAGTCCTCATTCAAAGACAGCTGATACAAAAACATGTTAAAAGCTGCAACCAGGGCTCCAACTAATTAAGATTTTCACGATCAATTAAAATGCTGATTACTTTCATGATTAATTGTGTGGTCAGAAAATGGTTAATGCATGTCACAACTTCCTTAAAGCCCAATGTGACATCTTCAAATTAGTCTAACCAACAGTCTAAAACCCAACAACATTCAATTTGATATCACATAAAACAAAGAAAAGCAGCAAATCTTAACATTTGAGAAGCTGGAACCTGTGAATGTTTGGAGTTTTTGCTTTAAAAATACTTAATTGATAAAGCAAATAATTGATGATCAAAATCGTTGCTGATCACTTTTCTGGGATGGTTTGTGTGAGATTTTTCTTTCCAAGTCTCTTATCTAGTATTTGTATTAAGTTGTCTTTATATGACCTTCTCTGTCACATTAAACCACCCTTATTTACAAGTTTTCCTATCAGTTGTATCATCTCTCCTTCACTTTGCTTTTCCTGTTTGCTGTAGGTCCCACCATGCGAAGTGAGTATCTCCTCTTGATACCCACGCTGCTGCTCCTCCTGGCCTTTCCCGTCTCCAGGGGGCGCTACAATGATGACTTTGACGATGGCGAGGACCTGGCAGACTTTGATGACAATGACTTTGCTGAGTTTGAGGACATGAACGACGACCTAGCAGCTGAGGCGGAAACTGCCCCTCCGCCACGAGCCAACCCTTCCATGCAACCCGAAGAGGACGAGGATGAAGACGAGGCCACTGTTGAGCTGGAGGACGGCCAGGACGGCTTTGAGGACCCAGACACTCAGGCATGTTGTCTTTTATTACTTTACTTCAGCATGGTTTCTGTGATATCACACTTTTGATTAATCAGTGAAACATAATAACTTAAACTAACTAACTAATGTTTCTGCAGGATCAAGACATGTTCAGCAAATATGACCAGGAGGAGTTTGAGGGGTTTGGAGACATGGAGAAAACAGGTCACTCCATGAAGGACCCCCTTATAATCCACACAGTAAGCTTGGCTTAATGCTCAAATCTTCTCACTTACTGTCTTCTGCTGTTTGTAGGCTGCATAAGCTCTGAATGTTGACAAGTTTCCTGCTGCCTGCAAATTATATTTTCCAGTAAAAAGTGTTTATGTTTGGGGGAAACTGCACTAGAAGGTTTAAATTATGATTTGAGTGCGTTGTCTGTATAATGAAAAAGCAATTTTACAGCTGTGGAAGATCACTGCAAGCTAATTTACTCCACTGTTTTGCACCTCCTGTTAAATTTTGTTGATAAAAGGGATTCAAGTAGTTTACTTAAAGTATTACTATGGAAACTGAACAATGGCAGCACTGAAACTGCAGACTTTGGCAACTGATGGCTTTTGTTTTTTGGGTTCTCTGTCCCATTCTCGTGAATGCAAGGAAATTTCTTCAAATTTGGCACAAACGCCCTCTTGGACTCAAGGATGAACTGATTAGAATTTGGTGGTCAAAGGTTAAGGTCACTGTGACCTCACAAAACACATTTTTTGGCCATAACTCAAGAATTCATTTGCTTATTATGACAAAGTTTCACACAAATGTTTAATAGGATAAAATCATGAAGTGATGACATTTTATATCCATTTAGTCTCTAAGTGAAGGCAGCATGTTTCTCACTGGAATCATACATGTCAATATAGTCATAATCTCTATTAGCCAGAAGATAAACTTACTACCTTTTTATTAACTACAAATATTATGAGTCTGGACAGACATGGATGTAAACTGCAACTGTTTGGCAGAGGCATACAACCATAAGGATTTGATTGTGTGCGTGGTTGTATGCCAAGTAATTCTAGTTTCTAGGATAAAATAACACACATCAATACTGATGAGCACCTGTTGTTTCTCTGCAGGTTCCTGCACATCTGCAGAACAGCTGGGAGAGTTACTACATGGAGATCCTGATGGTGACCGGCCTCTTGGCCTACATCATGAACTACATCATTGGCAAGAACAAGAACAGCCGCCTCGCTCAGGCCTGGTTCAACTCGCACAGAGAACTTTTAGAGAGCAACTTTGCACTAGTTGGTGAGTAGTAGTGTGTCAACTCCTGTGATTTCTGTAGCATAAAGAACAACAGCAGTGTATGAAATACCAGTACATGCGCTTATCCTTTGTCAATTTAAGTCAAGTTAATTTTATTTATGTAGCCCAATATCACAAAGTTGCCTAAAGGTGCTTTGCAGTCTGCACGACATACAATAAACTATCCTTAGACCCTCAATTTGGATAAGGAAAATGCCAATAAGGAAAATCAATATGTAGAAATCATAAATTGATTACAAACATGTATGAATAATATGATGGTGAGGATATCAAGCAACTCCCAGTCGGTGTGAGGCAGATCTTAATTGTCAATCATTTGTGTGTGTATAGGTGATGACGGCACCAGTAAAGAAGCAGTGAGCACTGGGAAGCTGAATCAGGAGAATGAACACATCTACAACCTGTGGTGCTCTGGACGTGTGTGCTGTGAAGGCATGCTGATCCAGCTCAAGGTACGGGCAAACGTTTATGATACATATATAGATCTGTGTCGGTGTACTGTGTTTTAAATATACAGTCATGTAATATATCTCGCGGTCTATTCCAGTTCCTGAAGAGGCAGGATCTGCTCAACGTTCTGGCCAGGATGATGAGGCCCGCCTGTGATCAAGTGGTACGTACCAGTCAAGTAGCAAAACACATGAGTCTGTGTGGAGAAGATGCAGCAGACTGTGCTTTGCAGATGTAGTCTTAACCAACAATGTCTTTCTGTCTGTAGCAAATCAAAGTGACTCTTAATGACGAGGACATGGACACTTTTGTGTTTGCTGTGGGCACCAAGAAGGCCATGGCGCGGCTGCAGAAGGAGATGCAGGACTTGGTAAATATCCTCCACAACTTGTGTACATGAGACAGATTCAATTTTTAGCTACATGTGTTACTAAACAGATTTGTTTATAGTATCTGTTCACACTGTTACAGTATCACCTGTATGCAATCTCTCATTTAAATGCCTCTCACATTCCTTTATCTGCTCTGCTTTTGTTCTTCCTCAGAGTGAGTTCTGCGGTGACAAGCCCAAGTCCGGGGCCAAGTTTGGACTCCCAGACTCCCTGACTATTCTAAGTGAGATGGGCGAGGTCACAGATGGCGTGATGGACAACAAGGTGCGTTTACTCACATACAGTATTAGTGCAAAATGGTTCTGCAAAGTCTCAGAATACTGATCAGGGTCTACTCTCTCATGCATTTGGATCTGTTTCTGGTGGGTTTTTTTTCTTTAGATGGTACATTATATCACCAATCATGCTGACAAGATTGAGTCCATCCATTTCTCGGACCAATTTTCTGGTCCAAAAGTTATGCAAGAGTAAGTATTTGTCGTCTTTTTAATCTCTTACATGCACGTTATTTAACATGTTCTTGTTGTTTTAAGTAATAGTTGTCATTTTTCAGGGAGGGTCAGCCCTTAAAGCTGCCTGAGACCAAGAAGACGCTGCTGTTTACATTTAATGGTGAGCGTTTTGTGTCTCCTACTATCCTAAAAACCTTGACCGTACCACCACTGTTTGATTTGTACTCATGTCTTTAATGTACACTGAATGGCATTGTTGTGTGTTTAGTGCCTGGCATGGGCAACACCTCTCCCAAAGACATGGACGCTCTGCTCCCTCTCATGAACATGGTGATCTACAGCATCGATAAAGTCAAGAAACTCCGTCTCAACAGAGAGGTGAGTGAGCAGAACAGCACATTTAAACGACAACTCACCAATTTGCTCCATTTTTGAGCTTTAAAGTAAACTTAAAGTGCAGCTTTGAGACTTTTTTTTCCTCTGTTTTTTTAGGGGAAACAGAAAGCTGACAGAAACCGGGCCCGTGTGGAGGAGAACTTCCTGAAGCAGACTCACGCTCAGCGTCAGGAGGCAGCACAGACACGCCGTGAGGAGAAGAAGAGAGCCGAGAAGGAGAGGATCATGAATGAGGAGGATCCTGAGAGACAGCGTCGTCTGGAGGTCCGAAAAAGACATTTAAAAAGAGCAGTTAAACATTTTGTGAAATGCTCTTATTTGCATTCTTGACAAGATGATTAATACCGTTCATGTTTGCACACTAAATATGAAACTACAGCCAACAGCTGGTTAGCTTAGCATAAACATCTAAACGCAATCCATTGTTTCCTCTACAATTGTACAGGCCTGGTGGGCCACCAAGCCAAAAAAAATCTTTTCTTTAATGCCAAAAATAACGCCAAATATCCATTCATTCGGAAATCAGTAATCATTTGCGTTTGGGAGCCTCTGTGTGTTCTGAAACATAAGTCAACATCTGTGTCGTTGCCTGGGGAACTCTTGAGGCGATGTGAGTGCCGCTGCTGTCAGAGTGCCTTTAAATTACTGCAGAGTAAGACCACGAACATATGGGATGCAGGTTAGCTAATGGCACCGCCTAAAGAGAAAAAGCTCTCAACACAGGGGACAAATATAACCAAATATATAAATAAAGTTTTTCTCCAAAACTCTGGAGCCAAGCCAAAATACATATGGGGAAGAAGAGAGAGTGACATAAGTGGGAGAAGTGAGAGGGGTAGATGGGTGGGGGTGGGGGGGGGGCTTATGCTTATTTTTATGCAATAAATGCAGCTTATTAAGTCATCCTCTCCTTGTGATCCGACCACATGAATATGCCGTCCTGCACGCCTCGTCTCTTTAGTGTTTTTTCAGTGCGTTCCACCAGGCCTGAAAAAAATTCTAAAGGAAACACCACAATCTAAAACTCATCAATTAACATGTCATAAGTTATGTCTTTAATCTCTACAATAACCAAAGTGTAAAAATATGTTGTTTTACAGATTATTTCTTGGTTATGAGAAGTAACTTCATGCGGTCTCTGCTGCAGGCCAAGAAATAGTCAGCCACTAAAAACACAAATTGTTGTTTTTGCACTTATTTTTTTGTAAGAATTAAACAAACATGATGTAACATGTTAAATAATAAGCTTTAGGTGCTTTCTTGGTACCTGTGCACGGAGCCAGGATATCATATTTATCATAAAGACATGAGTGGTATTGATCTTGTTATCTAACTCGCAACAAGAAAACAAATCAATGTCAAACTATTCCCTTTTATTCCTATCCCTTAATTTTCCGGTTCTCAAATATTTTTCTTCTGTTCCCTTTCCAGGAAGCTGCCCAGCGACGTGAGCAGAAGAAGATTGAGAAGAAGCAGATGAAGATGAAGCAGATCAAAGTGAAAGCCATGTGAAAGAACAACGCAGGGACTCGGATAAAAGCACACATGCAAACACAGTGCTCAGCTCCGCTCAGACAGTTTTTTTTTTTCTCTCCTCCAAGCTTCTCACCTCAACCACAGCTCTGGCTCACAGTCGCTCCAGCTCTAAACAGACATCCTGTGCCTCTGGGTCTGTCAAGCTTAGCTGTTTTGCCGTCACCACCTGCTCCATTTGGTGTGGCTCAACTTTAATGACTGAGTGAACTGTCCATGTCAAGGGAGAAAGCCTTTTTTTTTTTTTTTTTTTTTTTTTTTTTTTCCCACCGTTAAATCTGTCACTACAGTTCACGCCAAGATTTTTGTCTTTTGTTTTGTTTTTTTTTCTTTTTTCAGTCCAACTGTCTTTAATCAAAGATCTGTTTGAAAGCTGTATCAACTCAGTGAGCTTTTTAGACTTAATCTGCTGGGAAAGAACACGTTATTTGATGGCATTGTGCCACATTTAAAAAAAAAAAAGGAATGAAATGCATTGCTGTGATTTCATTGGAAATTTATTAGCATTAATATAATCTTAAAGGATCCTATCAATAAAATTTTAATTTATATCTGCCATGAGATTGGTTTCTTGCAGGCTGTTTCTAATAAATTCTGAGCAAACATAATAAAAATGCACTGGAGTCTGTTGGAAAACTGTTTGCGTTGTTTTTTTTTTTAAATAGTTAAATTTAAAGTAAGTGTTCTGACAATGGGCCTGAGGATCACGAGATAGTTTAGTGTGCCGACATAGAAACTGATACACACACCTCTCGGTATCAGTGGTTGAAAGAGTGAGGGTCTATAACGGGGAGCAGAATGGGTGCGGCATAACGCTAAATTTAACTTGTAGATTGTGTCAGCAGTCTCTGAACTAGATTTGGTTACACCGGTGCAGCAGCCATGTCTTTAAGGAGCTGAAATAGATACAATGAACCCGTCTAACCAGAAACCTTTTTATATTATTAATATGGATATGGTAAGATCTGTTATAACTCAGGGGAAATATGAAATTATAATATTTTTGCAATACTTTAATGCAAAACCATAAATTATTAGAGTTGAAAAAACATGTAGCCTCTCAACAATATTTAATTCAAGGGTAGTGAAGTGAGTTATATTTAGATTGGGCAGGATAATGGTGCACATGACACCACATGATGCACTTAAATAAATCTGAATGCTGTCAATGGATGACAAAGCAAGAACTTTTTTTTATTTTTTATTCATTATATTTAATTTATTGCTTTATCTTTGCACTTATTATTCCCATCATACTTAATTTCTATCTACTTTTCTATAGTGTTCACTCAACGTCGTCAAGGGATTCATTCAGGTTTGATCTCAACAGTAATATTGATAATAATAATGGTTTATAACATGCTATAATATAAGCAGGAGGATGTTTTACATGATGTAAGATCAGTTTATTAATGTACAATATTTGTCGACGATTATGACCTCCTAAGGAAACATATTTTATATTATTACAACTGTGTTTTACTGTATTTTCTTTATCTGCTCTGTTTATTCAGCAGCCTCTGAGTATGGGCGCCTGGAGGACTTATAGTTGTTGACAGATACATTAATAAACACTTATATCTGCTTACAACTTCGTTATAGTCTCATACATAAAAAGCTAAATAGGGATACCTTTGAAATGTCTTCTTTTATAACCTGACATTTGCAAATTAAGTCACAAAACTGAGGATGAATCATCTTCAGCAGTTTATTATTTCTGGGTGCAGTCGACAGGCCTCTTCATGAAGGCAAACATTTAAACACTGTTCTGACAGGTGAAATAAAGCCATGTTTATCTTATAATTCTTATAGACAGCACTGAGCCGTAACACTCTACTGTATGTAGACTGGAGGGATGTCTAAATAGATTCAGATACTTGTACTTTACCACAGTATTCACATTTTCTGCTACTTTATACCTTTACTCCACTATTTCAGTAGCAGATATTCGACTTTTTTTCCTTCCTCTACATTTATGTAACATCTGTAGTTACTTTTCAGACTTTACATACAAAAACTTAAGATCAGCTTGTAAAATATGATGAATTGTTAAGAATAAACTGCCCAACATTATATACAGGTGTTAGAATTAGCTCCACCTCAACCAGATACAACATTAAAATGCTTACATGTTCATTTATTTGACAGTTTTAGTTACTTTTCAGATGAAGATTTGACACAATGGATAATATAACAAGCTTTTAAAATACAACACATTGTTTAAGATGAAACCAGTGGTTTCCAACCTTTTTAGCTTTTGACGTCTTACAAAAAGCAGTGTGTAGTCGGGTCACATTTCAGATGTTTATTAGTTGTTAACAGCTCCACCAAATGGTGATTTTTCCCTCTAAACTTCTCACATGCTTTCATTTCAATAAATGTTCAAATGATCCAATATTTCACCAAAAATCAAAGATTAAAGAAAAAGTCCAAAAACTGAAAACAGATTTGTGTATCAGAACTTTGTTTTTTTTTCTTTCCTCTCCCATTAATCATCTCACGACCCCTCAGATTTATCTGGTGACCCTTTGGGGGGGGGGCCCAACCCCTAGGTTGGGAATCACTGGACTAAACTAGGTAACTATATATAAAGTAGTTGAAACTAGCTTCACCTCCAGCAGCTACAACAGTAACATGCTGCTCTAACACTGATGCTTCAGTATTAATAATCTAATGATGTCATAAATAATAATATATCAGTCTTCTTCTATTTTTTGATTGTTATGCATGACGAGACCAAGACAAATTTATTGTATGTAAAAACTTACTTTGCAGTAAATAAATCATCATTCAAAGAAGCTGATTTCCTGCTAAACTTTTACTTTTAATACATTTGGTAAATTAAGCTGATAATACTTCTTTACTTTTATTTAAGTAGGATTTTGAATGCAGGACTTTCACTTGTTATTTAGTACTTTTACATTTTTGAATTGGTGCTTTTACTTAAGTAAAGGATCTGAATACTTCTTCCAGCACTGATTAAAAGCCACAGAAATCCCCATAAACCTGAGCCTATAGAAATAAGTATGAGCCCCAGTAAACAGGACAAGTTTATCTGGTGACCCTTTGGAGGGTCCCATCCCCTAGATTGGGAACCACTGGACTAAACTAGCTAGTCCCTGCATATTTACAAGATGGAATAATAATAATAAAAGTAATAATGTCATATATAGTAAAATAGGAGTAGTATTACTTTAATACCTCAAGTACAATTTGCTGCTAATACTTTTACTTAAGTAGGATTTTTCATGCAGGACTTTTACTTGTAGAGGAGTATTTTTACATATTTGTATTTCTATTTAATTGAAGGATCTGAATACTTCCTCCACCACTGGCTACGTATTACATTTATCTACCACTTGGCTCATAAATTTGATAAAATCTGTTTGTGTTGGCTTGTGTTGTCATAAAATAACCGTTGGGCGGCGCTTTGATCGCTCCGCTTTTACTTGGATTCTTATAAGCAGATTCAAACATTTTTTTCACTCATGGAAATTAGACCACAAATAAAATACAGTCATTTATTTACTTTTAAAAAATACATTTTAATTTTATTTACGGTGTTATAAGCTGAAAATTTGGTTCCCCGTATTTTATTTGTCAGGCGGCAGCTTTGGAAAGAAGAAAGTGCGGGTCAGAAATCTCAGGCTGCATTCGCACACACTGATGGAGAACAGGCGAGGCTTTCAGGTTGGTTACGCGATGGCCGCTCTCTCAACAATATAAGGATTTTGAAGCGAAAACAATGCCTTCTTCGCTCGGAGAGGCGTGTTTTTGTCTCGACTGAGTACCGGAATGATAGCGGTGTCGTTTTATCCCGCAAGTTTAGCTTTGAACGCAGGATCGGAGACGTCCCTTTGCTGTTAGGGGCTCTGTGTTTTTCTTGTTCGACTCCCGGGCCTGGACACTGTAGCGGCGGGCTGCTACTCTCGGATGAGCGGGCTGTAGCATCTCGGAAGAGGTGGGGTATGAATTTAGGCGAACCAGGGGGGAACTAAAGAAGCCAGTAGAGCCTCGAAGACCGGATGATATCATGAATGTCGCTGGTAAAATGTTATCGATGCCGGCGGAGGGTGAACAAGATCAAGTTTGACTCATAAGTTGATGTTTCTGGCTAGTTAGCATTAGCCAACGGTAGCGTCAACTTGCCCGAGCGAAAAAGCCAGAAGTAATTTAACGTCACATAACGTTGCCTGTAATGTTGTGCATGTAGACGTGTGTTTAGACATAACTCTGCCTTGACGTTGGGAAAAAAACAAACAGTTTTTTTGCATTGTGATGGTGCACGGTAGCCTTTTGCTAACAGCAGGTTGCTAGCTAGAAACTAACTGGCCAGTGACGTAACGTTGGTCATTGTTTTGACAGCATGCAGCATCTTAGCCGAGGCTGAAAACATACCGATTGTTATCCAGATTATTCGTTTCTACCTCGAAAATGTATTACTAACAGACAGTGCTCATGTAAAAAGTTCATGTTTGGCTAACTGATGTGACGCAGCTCATCGTCCTGTTACGTTATAGGGTATCTACTAATTACTGCAGCATTTCAGATCAGTTTAGCTTTATTCCGCTATGAAGCAGCGGTGGGAGAAGCAGTTAGATCCTTTACTGAAGTAAATGTACCAATACAGCTATGTAAAAATACTCCATTATAAGTAAAAGTCCGGCATGAAAAATCCTACTAAAGTAAGAGTACATAAGTATTAGCAGCAAAATGTACTTGAAGTATTGCAGTAAAAGTAGTGGTTTGGTTTCTCTGACTGATATATTATTATACATTACATCATTATTAATACTGAAGCATCAGTGTGGAAGCAGCATGTTACTGTTGTAGCTGCTGGAGGTGGAGCTAGTTTCAACTACTTTATATACAGTTACCTAGTTTAGTCCAGTGGTTCCCAACCTAGGGGTTGGGCCCCTCCAAAGGGTCACCAGATAAATCTGAGGGGTCGTGAGATGATTAATGGGAGAGGAAAGAAGAAAAAACAAAGTTCTGATACACAAATCTGTTTTCAGTTGTGGACCTTTTCCCTAATCTTTGATTTTGGTGAAATATTGGATCATTTGAACATTTATTGAAATGAAAGCATGTGAGAAGTTTAGAGGGAAAAATCACTATTTGGTGGAGCTGTTAACAACTCATAGACATCTGAAATGTGACCCCGACTACACACTGCTTTTTGTAAGACGTCAAAATCCAAGAAGGTTGGAAACCACTGGTTTCATCTTTAACAATGGGTTGTATTTTAAAAGCTTGTTATATTATCCATTGTGTCAAATCTTCTACTGTGTAATCTTCTTCTAGTGTGCTCAGACACTAGCTTCTGTACTGTCTCAAATTATGGTTTTCCTTTGATGCTTAGTTGTAGGATGGATCCAGACAGTGGGGCAGAACCACAAAAAGCTGTCAGTTTGCAGTGGAAGAGCTACAAACTTGTCCAGGACCCAACCATTCGACG
This sequence comes from Thunnus maccoyii, assembly GCF_910596095.1. Lineage (NCBI taxonomy): Eukaryota > Metazoa > Chordata > Actinopteri > Scombriformes > Scombridae > Thunnus > Thunnus maccoyii. Next base: position 23,808,985 of record NC_056550.1, read on the forward strand.
GGTCACACAGAAGATCTACAGATATGATGGAGTGCATTTCAGTGTACCAGTGAGTTGAATTGAATTTATGTTCTCTCTCTCTTGAATCTTTAATTTTTTGGGTGTGTGCTTTTGTATTATTTAAACCACAACCTCTTTAATTTTTCCAGGACTCTGGATTCCCACCCGTGGGTGAACTACGGGACCCTAGACCCCGACGACTATGGTCCAGGTATACAGAAATGTCCCTGCCGGTGCCAAAGTTTAAGGTAAGAATTCCTAGTCAGCATTCATTTCCACACACACACCACCAGTTTAATCTCTCGGAGTGACCAAGATCTTTTTCTGTGGGTCAATTTTTCTTCACAGCTTGATGAGTTCTACGTGGGTCCAATACCCCTCAAGGAGGTGACCTTTGCTAGACTCAATGACAACATCAAGGAGCCCTTCTTGGCAGAAATGTGTGCCAAGTTTGGTGAAGTGGAGGAGATGGAGATCCTGTTTCACCCCAAGACAAGGAAGCACTTGGGCCTGGCCAGGGTGTTGTTCACCAGCACCAGAGGAGCCAAGGACACAGTCAAGCAGCTGCATAACACCTCTGTCATGGGTAACATCATTCATGCTCAACTGGATATAAAAGGTAAGCTTCAACACCTCATCTGAGACTTCTTGAAAGTATGAACTGGTTTTGAGTTATAAGTTGTCATAGTGGTGTATCAGACAACTATGGGTGATTTTTACAGGAATGTTTGTACAATGGCAGATAATAAACCAGTATAAACATGTAACACATTCAAGATTTTGGTTTAAAAATGTGATTATGGTCATCAAAACACATTGAAACATGATGTATAACATTTGCTTGTTTTAATAAGAGCTGAAGTTCATGATAAAATACTGAATAGGTTTACAAATATCTCATTAAACCATCTATCTGCATCTTGTTTCAAATATACACCAAAAGTGAATCACTTGTTCCTTGGACCAACATCCCCCAAACTTCAATTGAAGTCTGGTAATAAGTTCATAAGATGTCCTGCTAACTAACAAACCAACCAACAAGTAAATAGGACAAAAAGGTTTAACTGCCACTTGGTTGAGGCAGTTAAACCTGATGGAGTTTGTCCTCATGATAGTAGATAGAGTTTAACGGTGATCTCATGTCACAGTCTGTATTTATTTAGTTTTTTTGTTGTTGTTTTTTTTATCCAGGCCAGCAGAGACAGAAGTATTATGACCTGATAGTAAACGGGTCCTACACTCCTCAGACTGTGCCCCTGGGAGGGAAGGCTTTGACAGACAGGATCCAGCCTCAGGCTCCAACGCAGCCACAGCCTGACACGGTATAGTCACAGCATAATTATAACTACACTTAATTTGATTCAGACTCAGCTAACAACTAATAATAATGCTGCTGAAAGACTCCAATTCTTCCCTTCACATGTTAATTTTAGATGATAACTGAATAACTGAAGTGACAGAGTGCCTGTATCTAACATGATAACGAACGACAGACAGTTGCTTGATTTCCAAATTCAAATATAATTTGCCTCTTTCTGCACAGTCATCCGAAATCAGGCGGAGGCTCTCCAGTGAGCTCGCGGTGTTGGCAGCAGGGGTCCAGGCCCTCACATCAGGAAGCACCCCTTGCTCTGTGGACACTGGTTTCAGTGAGCAGCGTCTGGACACTCCCCCCTCCTCCATGGCAGGCCCCTACACCCCCGGATCCTCTTCTTCATCTCAGGGTGGTGGAGGAACACCTTACAGCTCCAGATCTGGGACTCCTTTCTCTCAAGACTCGGGCTACACCGGCGGCAGGTTAGTTGTTGATATTTAGCAAATGGAGAATTACTCATCAAAATTTAAACATTTGCTCAGTGCTGTCGTTAAGATGAGGCAAATTCAGGTCACTAGTCAAAGATTAGATCCTTTACTGCTTCACCTGTGTGTCATCAGATCACAGTTTGTACAACCTGATCATAAATTATAAATGTTAATTATTGAGCAGTGTTGAATTCATATCATTAAGAACAATCACCACAAAATGTAGCTATACATCTTCACACATTATCTGTGAATTTGTGTACTCATAGTCTTTTTGTTGTATTCAAACAAGATTTGTCTCATCTCACCCAGCAAGAGGAATTGCTTGTAGGTTCTTTGCTGCAGTTGTGTTGCATTGACAGTTTGCTACCTTTAGATCTCCATACAAGTATTTTAACATGGTTCTGCATCCAGGAGATGAAAGCAGCATCAAAATCATTGTGCTATTGATAATGGGGAGTATTTTGGTTTTTATACTCACAATGGCGGCATACACTGACTCAGTTACATGTTTATAAATGTCAGTCATGCTTAACTCCACAAAATAGTAATTTAAATCTGCATTATTTCTGTCTTGAAGGCATACTGGCTACAACACTGGCACTTTGGGCAGCGGTTACCCTCCCCAGGACATGCTACCTTCCTCCTCCTCGTCCTCTGCAGTCTCATCTACTGTTGGAGGATACAAAGTGTCCCGCTACTCAGAGGATGCACAGGAACCTTCAATGTACCACAGAGGTCGCCCCATGTATCCCCCAAACACATCATACCGTCCCAACGAGCCACCGTGCTATCCCCCGTACCCTAACGTCGGAGGGCCTGGGCCACACATGGCTCATCACTCCTCAATGCCTCCGCCACCTCTCGCCACCCAGTATGATCAGCCCCCAATGTCAGACAGGGACAGGGACCGTGAAAGAGACTCAGGAGGCCGTTATGGGCCAGGGGGGATTGGCTCCAGAAGGTCATCTTACCATCACCAGCAGGACACAAACTCTTCCTCCAAGTACCATTCCCATCACTCCCACCACCACTCAGATCGCAGGGATGACCGGGGGTACCGGCGAGACAGCCTGGGCTCCCGGTCAGGTGACCACAGCCACCAGAGACATCGCAACCACCACCATTCTCACAACCACCACGGCAGCAGCAGCCGCAGAAGGAGCAGCCACGACCGGGACAGGGATCGAGACCGAGATAGAGACAGAGACAGTGACTACTCCAACAGCTCTGACCCCAGATACAATTCCAACTCCTACCGCTCTTCCTCTAACAGCATGTCTCCTCCCCCTTCATCTTATTCTGCATACTCCTCCTCCAAAGAGCCTGCCCAAGCCCCCTCTCAGGGATTGGATGTTTCCACCCGTCTAGGGGGCACAAGCCTCACGGAGAGGGGTTCTCTGCCTTCAGTAGGTGCTGACAAAGACTTCCACGCAGCTCACCACAGTGCTCTGCCGCCGCCTCCCCCGCCGCCGCCTCCCCTCCCGCCAGCCTCTGTCATCGCAGCGGCTGTAGCCGAGACACTCGGAACATTGGACTTCAGCCAGGATAGTCCGGCCCGCGAGGAGCAGTGGACAAAACCCAAACGCCGTCCCAGCACCCCACCTGCCCCGCCAAAGACACCCCCACCTTCCTCCCCGCCCCACCCCTCCATCGCTTCCTCTTCTACCTCCCCTTCCTCTACCTCCCTCCCCCACCACCTCCCCTCCTCCTCTACCTCCCCACTGCCCCCCCAGCGTGACTCCTCCTCCCCAGAGCCAGATTCCACCAACGAGAGCTTACCGTTCGTCTACCACAGCAGCAGCCTCGACTCTCGTATTGAGATGCTCCTCAAGGAACAGAAGGCTAAATTTTCTTTCCTGGCCTCTGATGAGGAAGACGAGGATGAAAGGAAAGAGGAGAAGCAGAGGGGAACACGTGGGGACGGAGGAGAGCGAAGAGGGGGGTCGGGCGATGCGAAAGGGGAGCACACAAGTGGTATTCAGGTGGGAGATAACGGAGAGAAGGACCACAGGAGGAAAGGGGAAAGAGACAGAGACGGCCACAGGGGAAGGAAACGAGGAAAGGGAGGAGATGGTAGGAAGAGTCCTAACGTACTTACAGCAACCACACCATCCTCTTCCACGTATTCTCCGCACATCCCGCCCCCAGAGGAACCCCAACCCCAAGTTGGCCTCGCTGGGACCGGAGCTCTGCAGGAGGAATCTTCACAGGTTGGATCTGCTGACACGCGGAGCAGGACAGGAGCGCACACACCACCTTACAATGGGCAGAGTCAGGTAAGATCAGTAGTATGTAATGAAACTGCAGGATTTAAACTATCAACTATCTCAACAGCAACCAAATCTGATGTATAAGTAGTAGCATAAAGGCCGATTCATATTTTTTATAGTGGGGCTGTAACATTGGATACGGTAATATCGGTGGGCAGCTTATTGCTGTGGTAGAACCAACCCAAAACTAAACTGTAAAATGTTTCATGTATGTTACACTTCCCCCTTACCTTATAACTTCACTGTGATGTTTGATCTTCACTGTGCAGAATGATGTTTGTGTTTGAGTTTGACACTAGAAGGCTGTTTTTAACATTCATGTGCCAGAGCGGGAAAGTTTCTCCGTGCTCATCTTAAGACACAGTTTAAGACGTGAACGTAAGAACATGATTTCGAGACATCACAACTAGTTTGGAGCCAATCGTGGTCTGGTATGTGATTCGCCCAAATGTGATGTGGAAGCTTAAAACTTGAGATTGAGAAGTAAATAAACGTTTTTGGGGAGGGAAACCATATTGGACAGAAATTATTAATCATAGCAGTATTTTTATATATCTTAAAACATGGAGGGGTTCTTTAAATATGAAGGAGATTTATTTTCGTACATGGTAAAAGGTCATTTTCGTTCTTTTAAAGAATATTCACACACTAGTCTGCATACAAAGGGCTCTGTGGAGAAAAGGAAGAAAAATGTATTTAAAAAGTCTTAAATGCACAGAAAAACACTGAGATTAATATAACATAATTTGTGTGAATGTATAATAATGTTTAGGGTATGTTTTTTTTTTTCTCAGTTTTATTTTTTACCACATTCGTTTGTGTGAATGAATGTGTTACTTTCTCACAGAACACTTCCTGATTCTGTGGTAGTGAGTTATCTTTATCTTGGGGTTATCTCTGACGCCCTTCTTTTGAAACCACATTTCTCACTGTCGATGCAGCTTAAACATACGAGTAGTTTCCCATCTTTAAAACAGAAAAACTCTCTTGTTCTCTTTCAGTCCTCCCCTCATTCCTCAGGGGAAGACATGGAGATCTCGGACGAGGAGGAGGGGGAGACTACCATAACAACGGTGACCACCCACCAGCCCTCAGTCACCTCAGGTTCCTCGCCGTCTTCATCCCAGGCTGCTATGCCTTCACAAACAACGGACCCCTCATCTTCACCCCAACCCATCTCTGACTCTGCACAGCACTTTGGCACCTCCATGCACCCTCCCATACCCTCCTACCCTCCTCATTTGCCTCCTCCACCTCCCCCCGGTTACTCCCTGCAGCCCCCACCGCCCCCGGGGATCCCTCCGCTGCCCCACATGGAGCTGCACCCCGAGTATCCTCCCCCCATGCCCCACCATATGTATGACTATGCCTCCTCCATGGAGCTGATGAACCAGTACAGCGGTGGTGCTCCCATGTCCTTCCAAATGCAGACCCATATGCTAAGTCGCCTACACCAGCTGCGCATGTCGTCATCCAACGGCACCCCGGGCCCTGGCGAGGCAGCCACCGGAGACTACTCCTCCTACCACCTCCACTCTATGCCCCCACCCCACACACATCACCCCTACATGGACCAAGAGGGGAGCGGGGCAGGGGCTCATTATGACCAGGACCACCGTTACATGCCTCCCCACATGCCCTACCCTTACCCCGATCCCCACAGCACTCAGATACCGCCCCCTCCACACCACGGCATCCCGCCTCCCCACACAGGCTGGCCGCCACACGTCTTACCTCCGCACTACCCCTCTTACATGCCCCCACCCGGTTACGGCACAATGCTGCCCGGGGACGGAGACGAGTACAGGGCTCCAGGGGAGGAGATGCCCATGCTGGCGGAGAATCCGCATGAGGCCACGGTGCAGATGGTCCTCGCCACTCTGATCCAGGAAATGAAAAACATCATGCAGAGGGACCTGAACCGCAAGATGGTGGAGAATGTCGCCTTTGCCACCTTTGACGAGTGGTGGGAGAGGAAAGAGACCAAGGCCAAGGTAAGAATGACTAATCACAATAATGGAGGTGCTTGACATTGGAACAGGGGTTTGTTTCATTAAACATTCACTAAATCTCCCAACAAATGTGCTTCTCTTCAAGCTGATTCTATGTCCATATTAAGCAACTACTACCACCAACTTCTTTACTTGACCTTTGTTGCAACAAATTAAAATTACAGTCTATAAAAATACCTCGCTGTATCTCCCTGTCTTCTTACTAATTTCGTTTTCCAAGGCCGTCACTTCGGTTACCATTTGATGGCAGTTTGAACCTCCCTTCCTCATTCTCAGCAGCAAGGAGTCACGCTGCTATCAACCATATTGATCCAGAGTCATTTGTTATACTATGAAATGCAAATAAAAACAAAGGTCTGAGGTCTGCGACTGATCTTTTTTTTGTAACTGTAAATCTTTTCATTTTCCAGCCTTTCCAGACAATGGTTAGGGGAGTGTCTGCCTTACGGGATGATGAGAAAAAAGAGGAAAAGGTCAACCGTCCTCGGGAGCCTCTCACGTCTCTTGTGGATTGGGCGAGGAGCGGTGGCGTGGAGGGCTTTGCTCTCCGAGGAGCACTTCGACTGCCTTCCTTCAAGGTAAAAGCGGCACATTGCAGCAGTAATCTTGTAATCTTCACGTTTGACAGCTCACATTTTAATAATTAAAACATCATCTACACCTCTAATTGTATACATACAGTAGCTGGTGACACATAGCTACTAAAACCCCTTTCAGACATGCACCCTTTTATGTTAATCTGATGGTAATTTAACAGAATTAGCACCCTGGTCACTTTCACATAAAGGTCAGGATGGCCTAGTAATATTTTTGTTTACACTTTTAACATGGCACAAGTCTGACTTGAATACTGTCAGATTAATGCAAAGGCTGCTGCAGCACAAGGTAAAACATGCAGAGACATGCATTGCATCTTGTTTCACCTTCTTACATCACTGTAATGCTTTTAATATCTCAATTATTATCTCTTTTGCACAAAATAGGAGGGGATTTTGAGCTCATTGTTCCTTTATTAGATCTGTATCAGATTGGCAACATAACTTCCTGTCATTCAATGATTGTTCATGTCTGACTTTACAAAACAGGCAGCAGAATTCACTCTCTGATTAAAGGAGTGAACTATCATTACAGTACCAATCAAAAGTCGGGACACACTTTCTCATTCAAGGGAGTGATGTGTCTGAATAAAGCCATAAAGAACTTTAATGTGAAAGTCACACGTTTGAATGACAGGACGCCGTCACTTAAACAGCTCGTTAAAGCCAGCTGTGTTACGTATTTCATGTCTGAAAAGGGTTGAAGAAGTGTATCGACATTATCACATCAGAGTATAGAAAAGTAGTTTTGAAATTTGACATCTTAAAGAAAGACATAACTGTAACAGTACTGGACCCAGATGACAATTTTATTCCTAATTACACAGTCAGGATTGCAGTATGATTTATCTATTATGAACACAGTTTATGTTTGATTTTTGTCAAGTACAGAAATGATGAAAAACAATACAGTTGTATCAGATTTTATGTCGTAAGCTCATAGTTGTAGTCAAAAAATAGCCAGAGTCGTTTAAGTCATTCTTTGCTGTGTTTAATTGATTTATAAAAACATTAATGTCATTGTCAAATTGAGCAGGTGAAGAGGAAAGAACCTCTCGAGCTCGAGGAGGGAGACATGAAAAGGCCGCGACCCTCGACCCCGCCAGACGAGGATGACGAAGGTTCGCTGAGCTGATATTGACAGTTTTTAAATAAGGGTTTGGATTAATCGTCCCGTTGAGTGTAACTGTCAAACTGTTGTTGTTCTGTTTTCCAGCTGCTGATGGGAGAATGCCAGAGGCAGACAGGCACGGAGCTGAAAGGGACAACAAGAGGAGGAAAAAGAAGCCAAGAAGTCGTAAACCTTGGGAGCTTGACAGCGAGGGAGAGGAAACATCTGATGGCTCATCGTCTGAAAAGGTGTTGTTTTTATTTTTAAAGCAAAAACAATAAAAACTCAAGATCAAGAACATGCACAAGTTAGGAGTTTTTTACATTAGATGTGAGTTATCATGAAATACCAGGCTGAGCATTATATTTAATTAATATAAATGTTTGATCAGTTATGTATTTTCTTTGTGTTAATGTTTTCATATCAATGAGGTTTTAAGGAGTCGTGTAGTTCTCACGTTTTTTAGCTAGATGGCAGCATTTCACTGTGTTTTTTTTTTATACACCTACAGTCTCTGGTCTGTTTGAGTGAGCTAGTGTTGTAATTACAACCTTTTTTTTATATTTAGGATGATGAGGAAGAAGAGGAGGAAAGTGAAAAGGAGTCCGATGGTAAATCTCAACCATTAATATCATTACTTTCATTATTACGTTTACTTCTACATTTCAGTCGAGGCAATACCAAAAACTTTTTTCTCTCTTTCGTTTTTAGATGATGCCCTTAGTGCTGATAGCGATGATGAGAGCCTTTCCTCATCCTCTGAGGGCTCATCTTCATCAGCATCCTCATCTTCATCGTCCTCTGAGGATGAAGATGAAGAGGAAGGAGAAAGGGCTGAAAGCGAGGGGCCGGACACCATGGACGAGTCGACCATGGACAGCACAATCGAGAAGGAGGATGACAGGTATAACGTTCATGTGTCCATGTTATGTTTGAGCTAAAGAAATGAACAGTGTTCTCAGAAATACCTTTTTGTCAGTGTTACGTAATTAAATTTCCAACATGTTGTTACTGCTACCTCCAATTTGTTCTTCTGCTTTTCTCAGGGAAAATATCACAGCTGCTGTTTCAAAGGCAGAGGTCAAAACCGGTAAGACAGAAGTCCTCATCAATGTCATTAACAAATGCAAAACAAAAACAAAAAGAGATCAACTGCAAATGCAGTGAAAACAAAGTAAGAGATATTAAGTACAGGCATCAATCACAATGTTTATTGGAAGTATGGATCAATTCCTCTGTGGAGGAGCCAGACTTAAAAGATTTAGTGTTTACCATTAATCTCAACAGGTCTCTAGTGTGTTTGTTCCTTCAGTTTTGTGTTATTAATATGTTGAGAGGACAGTGTACAACGCAGCCTTCTTGTGAACCTTTGGGAGTAGGGAGCATCTGGGACATGAAGGTTTTTGTTAATAAAGTAAATTCCATTGAATCAGTTTTGACGGTTTGTGTGGAAGGAAGGAGGGTTTCTCTGTGTGGAAAGTTGAGGCAAAGTCCGCAAAGTATTACTCATTGTTCCAGGCAATTACGTGGTGGAAAAAAATTATATTGTCCTCCACTGAAATAAACTTCAGGGGGTTCCAGTGATTGCAGAGTATATGATATGATTATTAGAGACGGTTTATATGATGCCTGATAGTATATCTTGGGAATTTCACTGGCAGGGAAGTACAATTTGGCCCAGTGCCGTTTGACTCAGATGAACTGGCAATTTTGGCAGTCGGGATAAAAAGTGAGGATTTCCGAAGGGATTTTCACAATTAGACGACAACATAAAATACATAAATGATGCAGTGAAAATAAAGTAAGAAACATTAAGTAAAGGCATCAGACACATAGGTTAACCATTAAATTAAGAGCTTGAATTTTGAGTTTAAAAGTGAATTTCACACTCTGTTTTACACTCTGACTGATGATTCACTATGAATGAATTTTGCAGCTTTTATTAAAAATAGCACAACAATTAGATAAGCTGTGTTTAGTGCTTTGTGTTTAGTTTGGATCAGTCTTTAAAATCTCCTCTATGTCTCTCAGGTGAAGCAAAGGACAGCAAGGCAGATACAACAACAGCTCCTACCAAGCGTCCCCCATCGCCTCCATACCCGCGTCCTTCCTCCCCTATCGTCCTTGTGCCTCCTCTCAAGAAACGCAGGAAGACTGTCTCTTTCTCCACAGACGAGAACGACAGCAAAACACAGCTGCAGGCTGCGCCGTTATCTCCATCTCCATCACAAGTGGCGGGTGAATCTCCCCTCCTCTCTCCTGGCAGACTCCCAGACTCCCCCGCCGCTACACCATCAGCTCGATCCACGCAGGGCATCCAGCTGCTCCCCTTTGCCTCCAAACCAGGTGAAGGCAACGCCCTCATCGTGCCCCCACCTGAACGAACCCACGATTCTGATGAGTCCAAAAAGGGACCCCCTTTCTCTCCTCAAACCACCCCTGTCAAATCCCCCAGCAAACGGGGTGCAGGCAAAGACTCCCCCAAATCCCCCGCCCCTCCTGTTATGGTGTGCCGCACTGTGCAGAACCTGCCGTTGGACCATGCCTCTATGTGCAGGATGGCCTTCGAGGAGGCCCCCCCTCCACCTCCTGTCAACAAACGGTCCAGAGGAAGGCCGCGGACGACCAGCCTGTCCGCTTCTTCCTGTCACTCCCTCAGAGAGGAAGACGAGGATGAGGAAGAAAACGAGCAGAGGTTGAGACTCAGAGAGCAGCTCGGGGCGTCCAGCCTACTGCAGCTGGCTTCGGCTTCAACCACCGACCTGTCTGTGTTGGCTGACGTAGCCCTGAAAATGGACCCTGATGCTGGGGACTCTGAGGAGACAGAGACATCTGACGAGGCAGAGGAGCAGAAGATGGAAGAAGATCTCTTCTCCCCAGAGTCACTGGCCCTGGTTTTGAGCCCAGAGGGTGTAATTGTAGTGATGGAGCACAACTATTGCAAACCTCCTGTTCTCCCAGTATCACCCGGTACCAAAAGGACTTCCTCCAAACAAGACCCCTCTGTGTTGCTCCCAGCAGACCTCAACGCTATTTCCGGGGTGCTTGAAGCGCCAGAGGAGGTCATTGGAGAGGCGCTACCTTCCAGGGGAGATACAGGGGAATACTTGTCAGCAATGGGAGTGCTGTGTGAGTCTGAGGATTCGGGGCAGGCTGCTTCTCTACCTCCATCATCAAAGAAGAAGAGCATAGTTGGCAAGGGATTCGAACTTGAAAATGACAAGAGCAAAAAGAGGAGAAGAAAAGACAAAGAAAACCAGGAGGTTCATCACACGAAAAAACAGAAGGAACAGCCGGGCAAGAAACAGAGGAAGCGGAAACTAGAGGTGCGTAGGACTTTGTTCCTGTAAATATTTGTCGGTGTCTTAATCATAGACGGTGTGACATATGTAAGAATCTGTCACAATGTGTCTGACACAATAGAAGTGAGAATCATCTGTAGGTTCATTGTTAGGTTTCTGTAATAGTGGCACATTCGCGTTGGTGTTTTATTGTAATATCATATCAAACAATGACTGACTGTTCTCTGCTTGTCTCGTGCACACACAACACAAAAGTCCCTACTATTTGAAATTATGTTTTGGCTTAACCAGTGGAGGAAAAAACAACACGCTGCAACACGCTACGATATAATTAGATGTAATTTCAAAGAGTAAAAACCTGTTTTTAATTGGCACGACCAGATTTATGTAACCAACCTTATTTTTATCTGTTGGGAAAAGGGTTGATTCTGGCTAGAGGAGCAGAGGGAGGAAGGGATGTGGCCCTGTTTTCTTTTCTACATTAACTCACTAGTCTGAGCTGTTGACGCAATCAACGTAGACCTTCATTGCCTCAGTGTTTTTATGTAAAACATGTGGTATTCATCACGTTTCTAGCTTATGTCAGCCAGGCGTGCGCCACGAGCACACTCCTCTTCTTGTTCATCAAGGTTTTTCTTCACCCCCGCCAGGCTGATTGAGCAGTTTTCCTTTTACTGAAAACAACACTTTTTCGGTTTTCAGCTTGCCTTCTCGTTAAATTACTACTTAACAAACATTCATGATTGATCGGTGTCATCTGCTGAACTGAGTCAGACCGATCCTGAGGCTTATCTTTCCTGTCTGACAGGAACAGTAGTTTCATAAATTAAATGTTTAGTCTTTGCTGTATAAAACAGCATCTGTACATATTTCCCCTGAAAGTTAATGTTAGAGTTAAAAACAGGTAATGATCCTGCATGTATATATTCATTTTGTTAAATCTGTAAACATGTAAATGACCCAGTTAACAATATTTAGTCATTAGTCCTTAATATCTCTATGGACAAAGTGACCGAAACTGTCCAATAATTGAGTTACCTGTCATGTGACTTCAACAGATTAGGAACTAAAAGGCAACAATGGATCTTTTTTTGCTTTATTCTGGACCAAAGAAACTGAACTACATGCGTGAACACAGCCTTAGTGCTCATCTCTAGTTGTGTTTATCCAGTTCTTCTCTAGTAATGTTCATTTCCTCTGCGCAGGACTCGGAGGAAGACGTAGACGTGGAGGAGCTTGAGTCCGGCGAGCTGTCCAGCTCAGACACCGAGGATGAGGTGGTCGAAGAGGTGAGGAAGAGCGAGCGCCTCTTCCTGCAGGAAGCGGGAATAACGTCGTCACAACGCTGGCCGAAACCTGTCCCTGCACCCAAGCCGCTGGCCCTGAAGTTTGAAAACCGTAGCGAGTTTGAGCAGATGACGATCCTGTATGACATCTGGAACTCCGGTCTGGACGGTGAAGACTTGATGCTGCTGAAGAAGACTTACGAGAAGCTGCTACAGGACAACCACAGCTCTGACTGGCTCAACGACACTCACTGGGTCAACCATACTAATATCCTTATCAGTGACCACCTTCTGTATTCAATATGTTGTCTATGTGATAGTCATAGAAACGAATGTCTAAAAAGGTCTTAATTTCATTGTGTAGTTTCCTGTTATTTCCCTTGACCTTTGAGCTGCACTAACCAATTTGCCAAACCCTCGGCGTAAGAAGAAGAGCGCGGACGGACAGCTTCGTGAGCATGTGACAGGTTGTGCCAGGAGCGAGGGCTACTACGCCATCAGCCGTAAGGAGAAAGACGTCTACCTGGATCTGGACCTGCCCGAGCAGGTCATACGGGAGGTGGAGAATGTCGACAGCTCGGTAAGCAGACTCCCAGTTTCTCTCTCTGATTATGTGCTTTTTTTTTTTTTTTTTTACCGCCACTGTTGATGATATTTTGCTTTAGTCTGGACTAAGAAAACTAAATGAAACATAACTGGCAATTAAGATAAATGGTCTGCAGCCGTTCTATTTTAAAAGTTAATTAATGGATTAAATCGAGGTTAACGAAAAGAGGAGTTGGAGTGCTCCGCTGTGTTATTATTAACGTCATGTCTCCAGCAGTGGAGAGCAGCCTCTCTGCTGCTCCGGGGAAAGCCATCGTTGTCCAAGAAGCTGAGCGGCTGCAGGGTTTTTGAGGGGAAACAGTTATTTTTAGAGTTATTTTCGTCACCTCAGAGTTGGTTTACGTTGTTTAATTCTGCATTGTGTGTTGGCTAGCTAGTCTCGTTTGTTACCGCTGGAGTTTGCTGCTCCGCTGCGCTAACATTACTCTCTGAGTGATGGCGCGGAAAGTTCACACTATACTTAACGTTCTTCTTGCAAAGGTAATTATTTCAGTCATTAAATCAAAAAAAATGCTTGCAACTGCTGCTTTTTTCGAAGATGAACAACCAGATAACTCTAGCGTGTGCCCTCGCAGTTGAGTTCCGCCTTTTTTGTTCCGTCTACATCACATATTAACTAACATTTAGAAAATCTATTTTTGACATTAGTGAATTGATTCAGAATCGTAGGAGATAAGAATCGACATTCTTATGTGCATTGATTTTTTTTTTTTTTTCCCCACCCCTACATGTCTGAACACACCCTCAGTGTTGGTTATTTATTACAGGTAGTGTAGTGATGTTCTCTGTGGAGGACTTAGACTTGAAATGTGGATGTGGGGGAGTCAGTCAGTCATGAGTTAATGTGTTTACCATTAACTTTGATAGGTAGAAGTGAGTAGTGTGCTTGTTTGTGCAGTGTTTGGTAAATAAAATGCTGAGAGGACAGGATATGATGAAGCCTTGCCATGAACCTTTGAAAGTATTGAGCATCTGGGACAAGCATGACTGTTAAGAAGTTAAACAAGTTAATCCACTGAATCCTGTTTGCATCGAGACTTGTTGGAAAGTTTTATAGCGTCAGTGGGTGTAAATGTGTGTAAAGTTGAGGCAAAGTTCACATCAAAGAATATCGATGTGTGATGTTCCAGATAACGGTGTTGTTGAGATAAATGATATCGTCCAAGCCTCCATTGGCTCTACAAACAATTTGAAGGAGTCCAGTGCTTGCTGAGTATAATATTTATATGATGTCTGATAATGGGTCTCGGGGAATTTAATTGGCAGAATAGTGAGTACGTTTGGCCCGCTGTCATTTGGCACAGACTGGCAATTTTGGCAGTCAGCATAATAAAAGGTGATTTCCAAGGCGTAGAGATGGAAGTTAAGGGATGTGTGGATCAGGGATTTGATTTTTCTGACTACCTGATCAGCACAAAGGTTGATACCATAACCATTTTTGTTGTCAAGCCCAGAGGTTTTGCACGGTTAAACAATAACATCTGGTTGAACTTCTTGGCTGAACAACAAACTTCATTATAACCATTAGACATTTTAAATTAAGGGCAGCTGTGGCTCAGGAGGAAGAGCGCTGATTGTAAGATCTGCGGTTCGATCTCAGACTCCTCAAAGTCAATTAGAACTGCCTTTGCTGTGGTGGATGGACGATTGATCACTGTGCAACCCTCAAAGAATGTGTTTGAGACAGTTTAAAGATACTGTAGGTCATAGATAGTTTTCATCTGTTAGTTTAAACAATCACAAACTATCTAGTTGATCTTTATAAAGTTCCCCTCCACTCAAAAATGTCTGTTTCTTATTGTTCCTTGAGTTGGATGTTTGAGCTTCTCTTTGCAGAATGATGTATGTGCAGAGTTTGTTTTCACATGAATTAGCTTAAAGCGAAAATTTTTCCTCTGTGCTCACCCTAAATGTCAGTTTAAAGCGTAAACTGTACGTTCAAGCACGATTAGCGACATCATGACAATTTTCTAACTAAACTTGGTCCAGTATGCAACTTCTATGGAAACATACTGTATGTTTAAAGCGTTCTTGCAACACTTACTTACGTATTTGTGAAACACTGTCGGTTAAAGCCACTGGTGAGTAGGTGCACACACACAAACACTTAACCGTGGGTTTTTAAAATGTCCCACTGTTAAAACCAAAACCAAACATTTGATTTGTCAACTTCTGGAGGGAGTCAGTACATTGTCCAGAAGGTTTCCAATATTACATACCATTCCCTCTTGACACTGGATATCATTTACAAACACCACCCCTTGAAACAAGCAATGATTGGGTCAGCTATAATTTTGAGTCTTACTCATATATTCTTTCTCACATACACACACTTTTCTTTCTTACAACCATCCCAGATCAAGTAATTTTTACAAAACTCACGGTTCGGATCGTATCACAGTTTTGAGTCATGGTTTGGATCATTTTTTGGATCAGGAAAAAAAAAGGAGACAAATATAACTTTGCTTTCCATTTATTCTGTAAAACACTTAAAGCAAAGAACTTCTGCCCATTGTCTTAAATGAAAACAATGTTCAACATGTCCAATGTCTAAATAAAATCTTCAAATATTTATAATATTCATTTGTTAAACTAAAGTGTAATATGAGGCTTCCTTTAAACATGGTAGTGAATAAAACAACAGCCTGTATCCACATCATCAAAACTTGATGATGACTCACAAACATGAACACACATCTTGTCCTGCAGCCACCAAACCAACATTCACTGGGGAAACTGGGTGCACTGCTAATCTCAGTTAGCAGCCAGATAGCTAATTAGCTGCAGAACATTAAACATCATGTAAAGAAACCTGCAGATGTCACCTCAGATCATTTAATGCAGGTTTGGTCATCGTTCTTCAGAATCCCTGTTAGCAACACGCTGCCTGTCTATGACTTGTACTGACAGCAGTTTGTTTATTTTGTCTTAAATGAGGCTTTGCTTTAATCCACAATTCACATGTGTATCAAACTGGAAGGGAGGCGATTCGTTCCATTACACCGCTACTCACATTGACCTTTCTAAAGCATCTGGCACACATGCACATCATCAATTAATGATTTTCCATATGGAGATAATAATATTCGCACACTGCCGGAGCGTCGTTGACAAGGAAAGATGGAACACTTTAGCAATCAGATCACGAAAAACAGCTGCTGGGGGGGAAAACTGTAGGAAAGCTCTTGTGTTGGGTTGCTATGTAAATCATGGATTTCCCTTTAATGTGTTTTCCACTCTGGCTCTGTGCTGTGTTTCACTCTCTCCATGGAGAAAAGCATGTTTCTTTATACCCAGGGCAGAGACATGGCTTTGTGGTTTTGATGTAGCTCTGAGCTATGTGCCACTGATTCGGTGGAAAACGAGATGTAACCGGACACTTCATCAGTCAACATCCTTCATGTCCTGATCTAAGCCTCAGGGCAAGTTTAAGGTGTGACCGGGGATGTGGTTTCATCCCGCTGGTGGTTTGATTGCGAAGCAGTTATCAGGAATTTATAGTGTTCTTTAAAAAGCACTCACTGGTCTTAATAGTACAGCTATTAAGGTGGACCATTTTGAACTTTGAATGCTGACCTTCTGATGTTACAACATCTGGCGCAGGTAACGCTTTTCTCAGTTATTGAGAAAGCCGAACACGCAAAAAGCCAAAAATACGCCAGTGTTTGCTCTGTTTTTGACCTGTGTTTTGTCTGCGGCTCAAGTGATCAGTCATCTTTTTGTTGGGTTGTTTTTTCCACCATTATTGTCGTTTCTATGACTTCTCAGCAAGTTACAGCCAAGCTCACTTTTCCACATCAAATAAGACTTTTCATGTGCAGCTGATTTCATCCATATACTTATCGTTATCAAAAAAGATGATAAGGTTGCAGTTTACTAAGGATTATCAATGAAATGAGAATTATTTTATCTTTTGTTCTTCATGATTTGTAGCAGATTTGACATTTATCTTGCAGTTGTACTGTAAAAACACTGTTTGGCTTCAGCTTCTGTTTAGTTTTCAGTCTTTTGGTGTTCAATTAAAGACAACTCGTAATAATTGCTGATATCATGTGTAAGACACAGAATCTATAATCGTCTTTGGGTTTGGTTTGGTTCCTCTTCACACAGAGAAAAATCGAACCAAAATGCATCACTTCACGCCACAAGAGAACGTTTTCTCGTATCTCGGGCGGAAGTGAGAAGGTAAACGCAGGAAGGGCCGACATTGATTCATTCTCCACAGGTCTGAACACAGCGGAGTCTGATTCAACCGGACTGACGCAGATCTGAAAACACTCTTAGTCTGAGGAATTATTCATATCCTGCATTTGTTGTAATTCTTCAAAATGGACTGCGTGCGCTGATTAAGTGGTTTTGTCTAAATTTAGTTCAGAAACAGATGAGAAACTCCGTCCCTTTTCTTAACATTCAGTCTTATCTGACACCTCCGCCAGTCTGTGGTTTCACATGAACCTCACCCACACTAACTTGACTGTTGCACATTGAGGTCAAAGTTCCCTCTCTTCCGGTTCAAGGTCATATGATGACGTGACAGTGTCAGTGGCCCTTTTGTAAAGAAAGCTCTTTGCTGTCTTGTTTCTTTCCAGGGGACAAACCGGCTGCTATCAGAGAGACGTTCAGAGCAGCGCCGCCTCCTCACGGTCATCGGCACCCCAGCCGTTATGGACTCTGACCTGCTCAAACTCAACCAGCTTAAGGTACGGCCATTAACAACAGCCGTGGTAGCTGACACAGTGTTCACAGTGTTGCTTTTAGCCTCCACTTTCAGTTCTTTCAGTAAGTTTTGCATCAACAGATTAAACCTTGTGTTCCCGCTGATCAAACATTAACATCTCCGCCAGCTGCCATGAAGAAATAGAAGTCATCCACCTTTATCATATTGCCTCTGTGCTATAATATCAATAAAAGAATAAAGGCCATCTTCCATTTACATCCTAAAAGCATGTTGCGTTGTGTTATAATACAAAGAAAACACTGGAAACAGGAGTAAACTGCTACCCATTTAAAGGTTTACTTACGTATTTGCAAAACACTGTCGGTTAAAGCCACTGGTGAGTAGGTGCACACACACAAACACTTAACCATGGGTTTTTAAAATGTCCCACTGTTAAAACCAAAACCAAACAAACTTCTGGAGGGAGTCAGTACATTGTCCAGAAGGTTTCCAATATTACATACCATTCCCTCTTGACACTGGATATCATTTACAAACACCACCCCTTGAAACAAGCAATGATTGGGTCAGCTATAATTTTGAGTCTTACTCATATATTCTTTCTCACACACACACACTTTTCTTTCTTACAACCATCCCAGGTAATTTTTACAAAACTCAGGGTTCGGATCGTATCACAGTTTTGAGTCACGGTTTGGATCATTTTTTGGATCAGGAAAAAAAAAGAGACAAATATAACTTTGCTTTCCATTTATTCTGTAAAACACTTAAAGCAAAGAACTTCTGCCCATTGTCTTAAATGAAAACAATGTTCAACATGTCCAATGTCTAAATAAAATCTTCAAATATTTATAATATTCATTTGTTAAACTAAAGTGTAATATGAGGCTTCCTTTAAACATGGTAGTGAATAAAACAACAGCCTGTATCCACATTATCAAAACTTGATGATGACTCACAAACATGAACACACATCTTGTCCTGCAGCCACCAAACCAACATTAAACTGGGTGTGCTGCTAATCTCAGTTAGCAGCCAGATAGCTAATTAGCTGCAGAACATTAAACATCATGTAAAGAAACCTGCAGATGTCACTTCAGACCATTTGATGCAGGTTGAAACAGGAGTAAACTGCTACCCCAGCTTTGTCAATATGTGTGTTTTACATTCAGATAAATAGTAAAGAAGAGGGTGTGGTTTAGCAAGCAGTTAACTGACGCACTACAGATATTTTATGACGACAATAACCGGACCCGATGGCTGCATGCAGCGTATCACGAGTCCTGTCCTCAAACTGAAGTCACAAACTTTGCAAACTCTTGGATTACATTACATTTGAATGTAATGCTCGCTAACAAGATAACACATGTAAATAAGATTTAAATTGATTTTCCTTTTGCCTGGCTCTCCTTCTTCCAGTCTAAACTGGGCTAAACATATCTGAGCTGTACACAGACACGAAACTGAACCCCCTCCCAGCCAGCAACTCCCTTAAGAAGGGTGGTGGTCACTTCTTTGGGTGGTGGCCGTTTTAGTGTTGCAGCTGTGATAAACACTGAATGAGAAATTACTGCCAAAACTTAACTTGAATCAGCATTTTCTGCCTTCATGCACTTTTAACTCTTACGTAAGATGATTTTATTACTCAATTGAACTCTGAAATCTCTGCAAATATGCACTCAAACCAGCAAATATGTGTTGTTTTAATATGTATGTCTGTTTATCTATTTGTTATTTATTTATAATCATTTAAGTACCAAAAGTTTTGCTGTTTAAGGTAAAGATCCAGCCTCTGGAGTCACTCGAGTTTTAGGAAATCTTATATTCATCTGACAGTTTGTGTGATTTTATCATTTTTAACAAGCTTTGTTTTGTCCTCGTGCAGTTCCGCAAGAAAAGGCTTCGATTCGGACGCAGCAGGATCCACGAGTGGGGCCTGTTCGCCATGGAGGCCATCGCTGCTGATGAGATGGTCATCGAGTACGTGGGTCAAAACATCAGACAGGTAAAGCTTCCAGTCTGTGAATATGCTGTATGTGAATCTTATTAAGTGTTTTATAAAGCGATGATACATCTGTAAAATGAGTGAAGAGTCACTATTGGTGCATTAATACAACTCACTTGTTATCCGTTAGCCGTTAGCTGTTAGCCATGCACCATCTCAGATAACATGCTTCGTGTAAGTGTTTTTGTAGCATCAGCGAGTGAATATTTGTTACTATTCTGTGTCCAGATGGTGGCTGACAATCGAGAGAAGCGATACGCTCAGCAGGGCATCGGGAGCAGCTACTTGTTCCGAGTGGACCACGACACAATTATCGACGCCACCAAGTGTGGCAACCTGGCACGATTCATCAACCACTGCTGCACTGTGAGTCTTAACGTCCTCGATCAGTCCGTATATGACACAAGTTTGTTCGTGCTCCTGTCGCTCATCTGTCTCTCGTTGTCCCGTTCTTTATAGCCAAACTGCTACGCCAAGGTCATCACCATAGAGTCGCAGAAAAAGATCGTGATCTACTCGAAGCAGGCCATCGCCGTCAACGAAGAGATCACCTACGACTACAAATTCCCGCTGGAGGAGAACAAGATCCCCTGCCTGTGTGGAACAGAGAACTGCCGTGGGACACTCAACTAGTGGACGCATTTCTCTCCCTCACTTGTCAGTGGCCAGCCAAACCCCCCCCCCACCCCCCACCCGCTCTCCCCTCCCGCTCCCTCTCCCCTCCTCAGAGCGTTCCTCAAAACAAAGCCACCTTTTCCCTAACACCCCCACCACCGCTCCTCTGGATGGCCTCACAGTACCCAGGAAACAGAAACGCACACACTTGCACTTTTCATCCACCTGGCAGTCTGACAAGCCAGTGCTTGAGGGGGTTGTGTAACCTGGCATGAGAATACTTTGGGGGGGGGCGGGTAGGTGGGGGTGCTCTGCTTCAGCATTAGCTCTCCTGTGGCAGTATTGTTTGACTTGATGGGGGGGGGGAATTATGCTCCAACACAAGTTGTTCCACACAGCCAGGCATGAAAGCTCCGTCTATCTCCATGCCAATATCCGTTTTGAAGGACGACGTTTAGAACCGAAAAGAACACCGGTGTTTTATGTCCACGTCAGCTCACATGATCTTCAGCCTGGATCGCTTTTCCAGTGTCAAAAAAAAAATCCCTCCTCCACCCACCCACCCACCCACCCACCCAGATCCGCACACAGACGCACACAGAAATACGAGACAAATTCAGGGTTTTTAAAAGCGCTTGTTGACGGCGCACTTTTAAGATGAATAACTTCAATCGATTTGGTCTTCAGTTATGCAAGATTTCCAAGTGTGAAGATTGTTTTTGGAGCTTTTTTTTTTTTTTTTTTTTTTTCCAACTTCATAGTATTATATGATAATATTACTATTGCTGTTATTAATGGTATTGTTATTTAGTTGCATTAGCTGTAAGTATCTTACAGTGAAATGAGCTTCAGTGTACCCACCCACTGTCCTCAGTGGTTCGTGATTCACCAGCCCTATAAATCAGTTGTTTCCCGTCTCCATTGTGCGTAAATCTCCTGATCCGCCGCCACCCTTTTTTGTCCCAATGACAACCATTGTTTTTAACCCCGCAGCTCATTTGTAGCTCAAATTGTGTTTTAATTTTTTTACTGAGTTTCTCCCCCCTTGCAGGATCAGCACAACAGAGAATTGACCTGTGTTGTTTCTTTTTCTTTTTTTTTTTTTTTTTTGTTTGTTTGTTTTTATTTGTTTCTTCCCCTCAAAATTTAAGCTATGTCAACAAAAGGTCTTGTGAGAAGAGCCTGTTGAGTGTTTGGTAGAATCTGTGTCTTGTTATTTCTGTCTGTGTAAAGTTTTTTCCTTTCATGTTTGGTTTTTTTTTTTTTTCTCCAACCAGCGAATGTCAGATTTCCAACAGTCGCTATAAACATTTTCTGGGAGTATGTCATCGTCGAGGCAAAGATTCCTACCAAACTCCTGCAGGTCCTAGTAAAAAAACGTGTGGTCAGTGTTTAACTTAGTCACTCTGTGTACTACCAATGTTTTTAAAAAGGCACATTTATTTTTATTAGGTCAGGTCTCTTTAAAGGTTTAGTTTAGTATCTTTTTACCCCTGTTGTTGTTGTTTATTTTTTGGCCTTTCCAACATGCATTCGTATGTGTTTTTATTTGACAGTTAGGATTTGTTTGCCCTTAACAAAACATCCCTCCCTGACAAATGTATCTTCTTAAGGCAAACAAATATCCTGCTTCACGATCTGTTTTGCAGTGTAGATGGGTGGAAGGTATAAACTGTGTGTGCCTAGATGAGATAGATGAGCAGGATTGTGACACACCACAGAGGAGGGGAGGGGAGGGAGAGGGAGAGGGGGGGGAGGGGGGGTGTCTACAGCCCCTTGTGTTGTGTGTGTCTCTCTGTTTTTGTTTTTTTTTTTCATATGGCTATGGCCGTCCAAAGTTTAACTCTCATTTTTCGAACTTTTTTTTTTTTTTTTCCGCAGAAGACTTTTCTCATTTTGTTCCCTCCTAAACAGGAAAAATGTGTAAGATATTTCTTGTTGCAATGAAAGCCTTTCAGTACAAACCAACCTTCTTTACTACAGGATTAAAAAGATGAAAGGAGAAAAAAAAAAAAAAAAAAATCAAAGAAGTACATGTAAATATTGTAGAGGTGTTTGTTTCTCGTAGAAACACACTGATTCCAAGCTGTAAATATGTCGTTCCTTTTCCTCTCTCCATGAGGAGGAAACATGTACATACCTTCCATTCATTTATTTTTTATTGTTTTTTCCTTTTAATTTGATGATTATTTTAATATTATTTGCAATATTTCTCTTGTATTAATGCGTTGGACCCTTTATTAATGGTGCATTAAAATATTTTTTAAATAAACGAAACCTTCATGTCGTTCTTCAGTAACTTTCTGTCTCACTGTCATAAACACCGAAGGTCAGCCAGAGTTGGAGGATGCTGACTGCTAATTGAACAGGGTTTTTTTAATGCAAAATAGGAAGTACATATAAATAACTTGCATAGCAGAGACAACAGGAAGTCACTTGTGTCCTATTTCCTCTACGTGTAGGTTGAAATCAACTCTGATGATGCACCTGCAACTTCGACATTTCCCGTTAGGGGAAACGAAACGATAGAGGAAACGTTGAAATCTGACCTAGACTAGATTTCTTAAGTCATGAAGCGATGACGAAGGAAAAAAAAAAGGGGCTGGTGAAGCTCACAGAGCAGAGGAAGAGGAAGGAGAAGTCAATGACCTGAGATGGAAAATCTCTGACACACATCTACAGTTCAACCATTTCTATGTTCAAGTTCAAGTTTATTTGTCATTTGTGCAGAATAAAATGTCATCAGTGTATTGAAAAGCTTGAGATGAGGCTCAGGAAAACACTGCAGGCAAAGTAATTATTACACAATAACGGTGAGATAAATGTTGTGAGACGATGTGTCACCATCAGGTAATTTTGAGGTGAACTGGTTACTAGAAAATAAGTGAAATTTTGGATGTGGAAGTTCATTTGTTGTATGAAGAAAAGCAATTTATGATTTCCCTCTGAGTCACATGCAGACTGCCTGGAACTGGAAATGGCAGGATGTTTCTTGCTTGTGTGTGCGTGCCTATGTGCGAGTCAACACAACCACAGGGCTTTATCAGTTCAACTGCTGCAGAGGTTGCAGGCACCTATTGTTCCTTTCATTCTCTTGTCAAGAAACTTCCAAAGGACCGACGTAAGATACGAGAAGTACAAGGTTGTTTCTGGACTTCTTCCATGCGAGAGGGAGCTGACTTTTTCTTTATCAGAATATTTTATAATGATAATAATTTCATAATAGTTTATCTTATAAATATTTTGTTATCAACATCATCTGTCCGTGTGTCCATTTACGTGCACACTGGTTAGTCCATGTTATCTTATCCTGGTTTTAAAGGTCAGGTTCACATTTTTCAACTCTGACTTAAAACTAGTCAGTTGACCAGAAGATAATGTGAAGCTTCAACTGTCCAAATTGTAAAAAAGTAATTCAATTAAAATGTATTTCTATTATGTATTATTAATCCCCCTTCTTATAGTAGCGATATTTATGTAATAATAATAACTCAGTGGACAAGAATTTTTGCTTTTTAATCCGTTTATCATTTTTGACAAATTCAATATGAATAAAATGAAATGCACGATTAGAAAACCAAACTTTACCTTCTTTCTGACTGATATTAAGCTCTATTACAATTCTCTAGTCAAGCTGCAAAATTTAAAAAAAAAGCAACAAACAATTTTTAAAACATATAAAATTATTTACTAATGCTTCTTGATTATTATTCTGAACCCTTTTTTGTATTTATTTCCCTACTCATTAAAATGTTTTCGTTTTTACTGAACGTTAAAAGCTTCTTGCACAATCCTTTTACCAAAAAAAAAAACGTTTTTAATTAGATGATGTCTTAAAACGTCTCAATTTGTCGTTGTTTCCAGTAAAGTTGAGGAAAAATCTAAACCAAATGTATTATAATGTGTTAGTCACCTGTTTGGCATATTTAAATAAAGTTGTAAAATTAAAAAAAAAAAAAAAAAGTTGTGGGCTGTCCTCCAGTCTGTGTTTTATTCTCTGGTCCTTGCAGTGCTCCGTCAGTGTTGCTGTTCTCCGTTGTTCAGTCATCGTCGTTTCTGCGCCTGCGCAAAAACTTCTGCATTCGCAGTATGTCTGAAGATCGGCGGGGTCTCGTCTACCTGATCACGGGGGGCTGCGGCTTCCTCGGCAAGCACCTGCTTCGGGTTTTACTGGAGAATGAGGACAACCTGACGGAAATCCGACTGTTTGACAAACACATAGACTCACGTTTGAGCGGACACGGCACAGGTAAGACAAAAAAAAACAAAAAACAAAACAAACTGCAGCTTTGTGTGTTTTTTTGTGGAGGTGATGCTTATGTTTGATATTTAAAAACCAAACTGCATTTTAAAATCCGTTAATTTAACGTTATATCGCATGTTGGCGGCGTTAGATGCCTTTTGAAGATATGACTTGAACAGTTTCTAATGTCATATGATGCTTTCTTCATTTCGGCTTTACTATAAGCTTCCATGGAGCTCTTGCTTCACTGGTATTTCAGCCTTTGTGACTATTTCACAAACTTCCGCGGTGTATTTCATCTTGAAGAGGACCGCAAACATGTTATTTAGCCCCGAGGGGCAATTCCTGATGCAGGCATAGTAATAAAAAACATACAATAGGACATATAAAGACAATAAATAAGAGGAAAACAGTGACTACGTGGCAGAGACAGAACAATACACAACAGTGACAAACAGCAGTAACCATGTAGCAATGTCCAATAATAATAATAAATCTTAAGTCTTAAAGAGATTGGGGGGTATGAGGGGGCTCCACATATACCTACACCTACACCTACCTGTGGCTCCTCCTCACACCTATGGCAGACTATAGGTGTGGAGGTTAAGTTCGGGGGGGAAAGGTGGAGAAGGGGGCCGGGAGCAGCCTCATGCGTGAAGGTTGCCTACCTCTGGTTAATCACTGCTGCAGGGCAGTGCAGATGCCTGCCACATGGCAGCTATGCAGAGGCTCTGTGTGGGACGAAGGGTGGGGTCCTGTGGACCGAGTTATTCGGAGCGAGACCAGAGCCCGGAGGGGGTGGCCTGTGGTTTTTGGAGCAGGTGTTCACTGCACCCTGGAGGCGCTTCTTGTTTTGGATTGTGAGAGAGCTGAAACAGCAAATGAATGAGAAGATTATTGTGCTTTCTGTGAAGGAGATGTAAAATGTAGTGAAGATATTCATGTTTACTCCAAAAGAGTTTAGCTTCCTCAAGAAATACTGACATACATGAATTATGGCTGCATGTTTGGTGAACATCTCCGCGGTCTTGGTGACATTCAGGAGCTGTCACACCTGTTGTGAATATTTTGAGTGATGGTCAGCACCTCAGTGGAGGAAAAAAAAGTGCACACGAGCCTTTGATGTCTTAAAGCTGTTTATTATTTATTATTTATTATAGCTGTATATTATAAACGTTTATTGAAGTACATGATCAAGGAGAACTGAAATAGTGAACATCAAAGATGCTGTCTCTCTCCGTTCTGCCTTTGAAGGTCTGAGTGTTTGTCTTTAACCCAAGCAGATCAGCCTACAATATGAAAAATTAGTCTAATTGGCTCACTAGTTTCTAAACAAGGATTTTACCCGTGTCATTTCAGGACACGTTGCATGGAACTTCAGGTCACTGTCAGCACATTTTGATTTGAATGTCTGGCAATAGAATCTAAGCATCCCCTTATCTGTGTTATCTTAGAAAGCCTCCTCTGACCTTGGCGACCAAAGCAATATTCATTTACCATCTATCAGAGAGGTTTCTGGTTTCCCAAAACATCACAGACAGCTGGAATGTCAAGGAGAGGAGAGGATGCCTCCTTCCTGCCTAAGAATTACAGCGTGACCTCAAAGGTCCAGGCTTGACCCAATGTAACTCAATTTCTAACCTCCTAAAGATGGAAAATTCCAGAACAACACCTTTCCACAAACTCACTAAACATGGGCCCCTGATCTTGGGCAGTAAGCAGAGAAAGGAGCACAGTATCGTCTGCAAACGGATGACAGCTTCTGAGGTCATCTGTAATGGGTGTGGCGACACAGCCCCGGGGTGTTTACTTTAAATTTTATGAATCTTTTCTGGGTGTATGTTGGTGTTGTAATGCCTGTGTCTTCTTCAGTGGTCACTTGCATGCTTACTTTAGGTATAACTGGACTATTTCTCTTATAATCTTGTATTAGACTATGTTAAACTTACTTACTTTGATACACCCCCACTCATAAATAGGCCTACTGTATGTTATTTTGGAGTTATGGATGTTGTGTAACAGTGTAGGCGAACTTATTTGATCTTATCAAGCACTTGTCGACTATTTGAATGAGGCATGAGGAGTGAAAATGATAACTTATGAATAAAGAGATTCAGGTTATTCTTACTATTAATCATTCCTCCTGGCCAAAATCCACAGGCCTCCTTCTGTGCAAGAAAGTATTTAAAAGTGTTTTTCTGAAGCGAACATGAAGTTTCAATCAAGTAGATTCAAGTAGTAGATTTTTCAGTGTTACAGTCTTTTTAGTGCCAAAGTCCCTCTTTTTGTTATACTTCCACTGCAGCTCAACAGGGAAACACAAAGAGGGAATTTGATGCCAGAAAAAAAGACAGTAAAAGTGTCAGATCTCCACTTGATATGACTAACTCACACTGCTGAAGCTTCATATAAGCTTCAGATACACTTTTAAATGTATTTTTGCACTAAATGTGGATTACACTTACACTGAAAGCACATTTGAAGGGGATATTTTAGTAACCAGTATAAACAGGAGAGATGGTTACAGCAGGAAAAATATGCTTCAATGTTTATTTGGGCTCCTGATTGTTGTTTTAAGACCGACATGGAAAATTGCAAACCTGTCATTTAAGTACAGCTGGACTCTTTATCCCTACATAGAAAAAAAAAAAAAAAGGATTCCAGGATAACCAACTCCCAGCTATGTTTCCTGTGTCCGGATAAAGATGTTCACTTCAGTGAATCTTCCGTCATGATGTGACCTTGTTCATTCATTATGTGTCAGTGATTAAGGTCACTGTAACAGTCTGTGGATTACGTAAGTCACACGTAAACGGGATGTAGGTGTGTTATGCTTTCCATGGAAGTCCACACACCTTTAATCTCTGTCATGTGTCATCATTATTTCCTGCCAGCGAAAAACGCCACTAAAAAAAAACTCATCAAAAGTCAAACTGTCTTAGCGAGAAGCCACAAGCAATTCACATAAAAGTAAATCATAATGTACAACAGTACCCTTTTCCCTTCAAAAGAATCGGGAATGCGCTCAACCACAAATTACGCCTTTATCCCACAGAGGAAAATGCTTTGTTTAAGCTCTCATTGAGGGACCAGTGAGCCGTAACTGGAGAGCTCGGTCTCCATAACACCCATTGTAGGCCTCACAGTGCAAGCAAATATGAGATGTGTGTGTGTGTGTGTGTGTGTATGTGTGTGTGTTTCCACTAATTAGAGGCCAGTGGCAGCATCTGTAATTAAACCGCTCACAGTTTGTAGTTAGTGAGGTTACATATGGGAATGCAGACTTGAGAAGGAGTGTTTGTTGTATTGCGACAGAATCTCTGACTCAACATTCAAAAGTCCAGTTCTGCAGGACTCCGCCTGCCCTCGTTATCTGCCAAGGTAATGTCAAGGTAAAGCAGAGTGCGAGACCTTGATATATGATGACGATGCTAAAAGTTGTTGCCACGATGAAAAACGTTCATGGAAGCACACATAGACTTTGCCTGGCGTGAGGAAGAGTTGGGCATATCTACCATAAATACTGTGAGATGGTTGAAACATTGCAAACCCAATGTCGGTGGTGGAAAGTACATTTACTCATTTAAGTACTGCACTTAAGGACAGTTTTGAGGTACTTGAGTATTTTCTGCTACTTTATACTTCCGCTCCACTGCATTTCAGAGGGAAATATTGTACTTTCTACTCCACTACATTTATCTGACAGCTTAAGTTACTTTTCAGGTGAAGATTTGACACAATGGATAATATAACAAGCTTTTAAAATACAACACATTGTTTAAGATGAAACCAGTGGTTTCCAACCCTTTTTTGGCTTTTGACGTCTTATAAAAAGCAGTGTGTAATCAGGGTCACATTTCAGATGTTTATGAGTTGTTAACAGCTCCACCAAATAGTGATTTTTTCCCTCTAAATTTCTCAAATGCTTTCATTTCAGTAGACGTTCAAATGATCCAATATTTCACCAGAAATCAAAGATTAGAGAAAAAGTCCAAAAACTGAAAACAGATTTGTGTATCAGAAGTTTGTTTTTTCTTCTTTCCTCTCACGTTAATCATCTCATGACCCCTCAGATTTATCTGCTGACCCTTTGGAGGGGCCCGACCTCCAGCAGCTACAACAGTAACATGCTGCTCTAACACTGATGCTTCACTATTAATAATCTAATGATGTCATATATAATAATATATCAGTCAGAGGGACCAAACCACTACTTTTACTGCAATACTTTAACTACATCAAGCTGATAATACTTATGTACTTTTACTTAAGTAAATTTTTCATGCAGGACTTTTACTTGTAATAGATTATTTTTACAAGGCTTTGACTTAAGTAAAGGATCTGAATACTTCTTCCACCGCTGCCCAATGCACAATAAACAGTATTTGTATATGTTATCATTCTGGACTCGCTCTGGACTTCGTCCTCTCATTTATCTTTTTCCTTTTATACAGTTGTTATTTTACTTAAATTGGGGCTCAAAGACATCAAATTTTATTTCAGTGTTGACACCTGCTGTGTTGCTGTGACAGTAAGGCTCTTGAAATGTATCATCCCACAGACATTTTGCAATATAATTTCTACCAAGGGAGCTGTATGACATTTGATTTACAAGATGTTTGCATAAATGTGTTTAGTACTTGAACTTATTTGGTATTTAACTAAATAAACCAAAAACACATGTGCATGTCTGGGTGTTTTATCTCTAAAATGTTGCTCTGTAACATTCCCAGAAGAGATGCTGCACCACAAATAGTCGTAAAGATGATCTCAGACTTGACACAGATAATTGGCAGTGTTATTGTCAGATAAAGTCAAATGGAGGTTTTGAACTTAGTTTCTCACATTCTTGGATTCCTTTGTAGAGTTCTTAGGAATATAACCCTTATCTGAGTACTGCATGGTTTTGACTTTGTGTTTTCCTGCCTCTTTCTCAGAGTTGAAAAAGGTGGTGGTCATCCAGGGAGACATCACAGACTACAGCAGCGTGTCGGAGGCCTGTAGCGGGGCAGATGTCGTCATCCATACAGCCAGCTTGGTGGACGTTTGGCACAAAGTGCCGGAGGCCCTCATCTACTCTGTCAACGTCACAGGTGAGGCATGAAGGAAGCTGTGATCGCTCCCTCGATGATAAAAGGGAAAAGGGATGAGGAAGAAACAAGCGAAGTGTGATTCCGCTGGAAAACCGCCCAAAACTGGGGGGAAACCAACCAACACCTCATGCTCTGATGATTTTCAAGAGCAAGTCTACACACATGATCTCAAAAATGGTGGCCACGATGAAGTTAGACTGACAAATGCATGTTTTTTTGGGTTTTTTTGCTGAAAAATTGATTTCTGGTGTTTCGTCTTGATACTCAAACCTGGATCAAGGGCCAGTTTTCATCACATATTTCATTATTTGGAAGCATTTTTATGAATTAATGGTTCATTTGAAGGTCTAATGTATCGCAGTTTCTCCTTCGATTTGAAAATATCTGGTCCTGCTTTTAACCGCCTAATCGTATTCGTGTGGGTTTGTCACATGATTGTATAATTGCCGTTTCAGAGGCTTTCTCCCACCCTGACAAGAATCCAGCTTTCACGGATGCACCACATGTTTCCATTTTGATTTGAACAAAATCAAGTACAAGCTAATTTCATGTAATTCAGAGGCAGTTCCCCCACAAAATGTCAGGATTGCCTTTATCTATGAGGTCAGACTTTCGTTATCAACCCATTACACAGTCCCTCCCTTTTCGAGGAATATAATTACGCTGCTGTTAACTGTAACTGTAATTGTGGCTAAATATAGTCAACCTTATTAAAGGTTATGTCATGTTGAAACCTGTGAGATGCTGTCAGACTGAAGTGGCACTTTTACGTAGGTGACTGAGTCGAGAGTATTTGTTGGTGTGTTTGTGTGGTTGTCACAGTCAGTTTGTGTTATTTGGTACAAGCTGGTGTTTACTACCATCAAAATCATCAAAATCCGGCTAATAGAGAAGTCAACCACTGGCCTATTTTAGCAGTATCACATGACCTAGAGCCCTAAAATAACAACAACAACAACACAAAGTACAGCCTCAAAAAGGAACAGAGTTAAATTAACAGATGAAAATTATAAGGTTCACAAATGTAGTGTTTATACAAGGTTGCTGTTGATGCCTCCACGTGCTGTTGAGCATACTGGATTGTGGGGCTGCGACTAACGGTTATTTATCTATTAATCTGAGCTGTTTGGTCCATAAAATGCCAGAAAACGGAGGAGTAACAGTAACAGGAGAAAATAGGGCATAATGGGGGAGTATTTTTAGCTGATTCATTACCAGCAGAGGGTCAGTTTCAGTGTCACTGCCTCAAAATAAACTGTCAGTATGCATTTGTGGTGATATAGGAACAGTGCTGCAGACAGAATGGCTCACATAGATGTGTTTTTAATAGCGTTTGGATAACACTTGTGCTCTTTTGACACAGAGGAATAAGATGTATCAGGCTCATGGGATGTGTTGACAATAAGAAAAACAATATCACCAGACTTAAACTTTAAAACATGTGGCCAGGAAAGACTGACGCTTATTTGTCTGAATTCCTGAAATATCTCTAGTCATGAGCTGCACAGGACTTTGGAAAAACTGTAATGAGGTTTTATGGGAAACAACATGTCAAGTGCTTTTGATGAAATTAAAAGTGGTGTTTTATTGGTGCGAGTTTAATCAAATCTAGACCCTGGACTGAGGAACGCTGTTCACATTAATATAATTAGTGACGAAAGCAGTCTACATATTCGGTGTCTGTCTTGAGTTTAAGTTCATGTGTAATGGTTAGTCTGCAGTGATTCAGCAAACAGACAAAAGACTTTTGTGAGCTGTAAGCTGAGAACAAGCTGTGACCTTTTTCAAATAGTTTTACCCGAAACAAGGGTAGGTCAGATATCATTAGGGTTGCTCGGATTGAATGAATAGCTTGCTCACATCCGTCTGAACGTAATGCATTGTTTGAATCACCAGAAATCCTCTCCGCTGAGTAAAACTCTCATTGTTCACATAGTGAATTACTTTCATGGTTCTTTTTGTTTCTTATGGTCAACTAATCTCAGGTGCAGAACCAAACCACCACCCCTGTGCCGTAGACCTCCGTTGTTGTCCAAAAACTATTTAAAACACATGAATGAGTCACCACAATGCACTGGCTGACATGTTCCTTAACCCTGAAGAATTTGGGCACGTTACTTCATTTGGAAACGGCTCCAAAGAATAATAACAGCGATTGTGTTTCCAGGCTCAGGAGAGTAGTTCTGTGTAAGGCAGACACCACTGAGCATGTGCAGGAACGCGGTTCTGTTTAGAGAGCTGTGCTAGCTTGTTTTGCTACATATCACAACCTCTTGACTTTGTACTACATTGTTAATTTAACAAAGGACTTCAGTACACAGAACTGCTCTCCTGAGACTGAAAATGTGTCTGGAGCCAAAAACTGACATGACCAAACTCGTTGTGGTGAAGGAACATGTCACTCAGTGCAGTGCGGTGATTCATTCATGTGTTTTTAATACTTTTTTGAACAACAACAACAGAGGTCTACAGCACAGAGGAATAAGATGTATCAGGCTTTGGATACGCACACAGTACTTGTTAAGTAGAGCAGTTCCTTGTGTTTTGGCTCTGCATCTGAGATTTGTTGACACTAAGAAAAATATATCATCAGTCATATCCTTTTTTAAGGTTTGTCCGCCCATGTAAAGCCATTAGAAAGTCAAGGAATGATTCTGACCTCTGTTTCACTTAAGAGAAGAGGGTGGTTCAGTATAGCTTCCTCCAGCTGAGAAATGTGAGAATCAGATATGGTTTTCCCCCTCGTGCTGCTTATTTTCCCCTTGATAAAGATTTTCCTTATCACTTCATGTTTCTGATTACCATTGACTCCCTCTTCTTCAGTATCGGAGACACAAACTAACAGTCTAAAAGTTGCATGAACTGCATATCATACTGCACAAAGGAAATGATTTCCAGATAGTTAAAATTTATTTTAATGATTATTATGTCCTGTTTTTTCTGGCCCTCAGTTCAAGTATGTACCAGAAACCATACCAGTGTTATGCCTCACATCCACAAACACAACACTCAAGAAGACAAAAGACGGCTGACTTATTCAATCATAAGAGCCTTCAGGGCACTGAAGTGTACTTGAAAGACTGGTTTTATCTTGCCAAACTCTATTTTTAAAAGCACTTCCATGAGGCCTTTTATGGTTACAATCCTTTATCAGTTAATTGTATTTAATGGTTTTTCTGTAAAGCCCCTGTGAGAACATATCTTTTTTGACTACTACTATATACTTTGATTTTATTTATTCACTATTAGTCGCAGTCTATTACTTTCGGATCTTGGGAATAGATTCTGGTTTTCTTTTGGCAGCTCTCAAAACAAATCTAGGTTATTCAAATGTTCAGTTTTATTGATTTATCTTCCTATTAACTCAAAAGTTATAAGTTATATATATACAGTTTAAATCAGACAAAACATACAATAATGCATTCTCTAGTAGTATTACGCTGCATTATGCGCAATAATCGTATCGTTCTGCATTTTTATTATCAGGTGTTTTTATGCAGGTTTTCTGTGCAGACGTGGATGTCCGTTTTGACACGGCTACTGCACGGATGAGATACCCCAGACATTGCTGATCCCAGATAACATGTTAAAGATTAAATTACTTCTCGGAACAGATTCCAGCACGCTCATTTTAATCCTCTGCCAAACTTGACCAGACGTAATGATGTATCCTGTGAACTCTGTTTCCCTAACTTCCCCTCTCTCTTTGACCAAATTACTTAAACTTCTGCCTACCTAACGAGGCCTTTTGTAAAAGTATGACATACAATTATTAGGAGTCATCTGTCTCTACTGAATGACCACATTTCTTTCCACCACGTGCCGCTTCTTCAGTAATAGAGACCAGATTTATGGGCGCAAAGCAAAACTTACTTTCTTCCTTGTATCTGCTAAACAGGGGCACACATGGATCGCATTCCTTTTAAATTAATTTCCTGTTGTTCTTCCTCCTGCGCTTACAATTTCAAGACCTTTTTCGTGGTATGATATTTCCGAGTGGCTCAGGAGTGTCGTCCGCCAATCGGGAAGGTCGGAAGGTTCAATTCCTGGCTCCTACAGTCTGAGTATCGAAGTGTCCTCGGGCAAGATACTGAACCCCAAATTGCTCCAATGTGTGTGAATGTTTGTGAATGGTTAGTTCCCTCGAATGGGCAGGTTTACCCATTAAGCATATGAATGTGTTTAGTCTTTTGTGTTTAGTTTTATTCATTTAGTTTCAGAAGTGCATTTAAAACTTTGGCTCTGTGAAACCTAAAGAGGTCTTGATGCAATCCGACTATATCAAAGATCCCAGCTGCCTTCATAACTTCAATGATTCTGTTTTCTATCTTGTCAGGAACAGAGAATGTGATCAACGCCTGTGTGGAGAACAGCATCCAGCATCTGATCTACACCAGCAGTATGGAAGTGATCGGACCCAACATCAAGGGAGACCATTTTATCAGGTGAAGCTCGAAAAAACATGCTCGTTTCTGAACCCTTTTTTTTAAATTATTTTTTTTAAATTCAGCACACCAAGTGACCCCATGTGCAATCCAAGTGTTTTCCTCCCTGATTCCACATGGATGCACTTTCAAATTTTAAATATCCACTAGCTCTTTCATTTGTATTTCTCTGGTCTCCATCTTGTATCCGTTCTTTTTTTTTTTCATCTCTGGAATTCACCATCACGAAAAAAAACACAAGGTCTGTACAAAACAGATATTATCACTTGTATGTAAAAGTACATAACACACAGTGCACGAGTCGTTCAGAGGAACTTTTTATCTTTCCCGTGTCGTCATATTTTCTCTCTGAATAACATACCAGACAGACTCATGCAAAACATTACAGACAGGTTATGTAATGTTGCTCCTGCCGTACATGTATCACCATGTCTGGAAACCTCAGACATAACCACCACTTACCAGTTGTAATTATGTAAAAACAGTCCTGCTTCTCAGTTTCATTGACTAAAAGACAAGTTGATTATGACTAATCCTCCTTGTGTAACACTTGCAACTAGTTTCCCCTACAAGGACCTGTGGCACCAGCCCATAGTTGTTGACATTTAGAAAAATGGTGTTTCTAGATATTGACTGTCTCTGGGGACGTCTGCGGTAGTTGAGCAGGGAGTGACTCCTGTTCTTTCTGGAATAATAGAAGAATGTTTCGAGGAAAAGATCTCACAAGGGGAAAAAAAACAAAAGCAAAACAGAAACATTCATGCAACAGTAGAAACTGAGATGACAAACAAAGTTCACGCCTGCCGAGGTGAGTCACGACCACATGGTTATGGCTCAGTTACGTTGTCGCCAAGCCCTTTGTTTATTTACGCCAGTAATAGGGAGCGATGTGACATAAGCGCTCTTCATGCGTCAGTTAGAGGAACCAGCTCTTGTATTCTGATCGACAGCCAGTTTTTTCTCAATGTTTTAACTTTGCGGTGGCAACTAACTGATTATTTTCATTATCGGTTAATCTGTTGATAGTTTGTTTGTTTGGTCCATAAAACAACAGAAAATGGTGAAAAATGTCATTCACTGTTTCCCAAAAAGTTTTCCAAAGCCCATAATGATGTCATCAAATGTCAAGGATGTTTAGTCTACTATCACAGTCAAGACTGAATAAAACAGTGATTCACATTGGAGAAGCTGAAATAAGAGAAATTTGGACATTTATTTCTTAAAAAAAAAAAAAAAAAGCTCAAATCAACCAACTGATTAATCACCGCAGCTCTAGTTTTAGTTAATTTTCTATAACTTTATGTTTACATGAACTAAATTTAAAAAGCATGCTGCAAACTTTTAGATGTTTGCCTCAGCCAGGAGAGGTTATGTTATGTAGTTTTTACTAGTTAGCAGTATATTTCAAAAACTTGGTAACTGATTTAAATAATAAATAAATGTGCAGATCCAGTAGTCTTCTAAAGCGTATCTTAGCATTGCAAGATAGCCTTTATTTAGTGCACTATTCTCTCATAATCTAGCACATCATATAATTGTTGTTCACTATATCTATATGGTGCACATCTGGATACAAATACGGTCTAAAAAAAATGTTTATTTTTTATATTACAGTTATCCTTTTGGTCTTTTTCATGTCCTTGGTGGATTACGTGCTCTGTGGGGGCTTTCCACTTCAATGCAGCCATTGACAGCCATTGTTTTCCAGATATTTTACCATAGTATGAAAATGGGTAATCCATCACAGTGAACATTTATTTGTTGCACATAGCTACATTAATACTGTGTGGTAATGCTTTGTGCAGATAGTCTGTTCTGTGTTATCTACCATGCAACAATCATGGTCTTTTAAAGCAAGTTGGACGTCTCTGAAAGTTTATTTTTCACACTGTACGGAAAACAAAGGCTGTTCATAAAGATGTTAAAACAAAAGATAGTGTTTGAAAGATGGGGAGCAGTACAGTAAATGGGTTAATACAAAAAACAGCTGTGTAATCCTTTAGACAGGAGAGAGTGTGAGTTGAATGCCAAAAGGCAAGCAGGAGATTTTAAAAACAAAAAACCAAAAAAAAAAAATCTTTGTTGAGCCAGCGACTATCCGCCATGACCAACAACATAATTCCAGATGGTGCGTGTGTGTGCTTGTTTGCCAGTTTCTGAGTTTGTGTGTATTTGCATTTCTATTCACACATTTTATAGCTACAGCTGCACCTCAAAAGAATATTTGGCATTTTCTCTCTCTCTCTCTCTCTCTCTCTCTCTCTCTCTCTCTCCGTTAACATCAGTACAGGATCAGCTCACACTCTCTTTCGCTGCTGCTCTAGTTGGAATTTGAAATAGCAACCAACGGAGAGATGAAAGCTGCAGAAAATATGCAGAGACACCACCTTGAAATGTGATTTTTTTTTTTTTTAAACCGTGTCCAGCTCTCTCCCTCGCTGTCTGTGCAAGTTGCCTCTCTGAGCTGCAGTTGTCCTCACAAAAACATTCCTTTCATACATGCACGGTGAGGTTAAGTAAATAGTACTTTATCCACAGTGCTGCTCTCTGACTGTTTGACTCTCTCTGTACAGGGGTAACGAAGATACACCTTACAACGTGTGCCACGCCATGGCTTATCCCAAGAGCAAGGCGAAGGCAGAGAAAATTGTGCTGGAAGCTAATGGAACCAAGGTACGAGAGGTTTTACGCTTTATATAAGCTCACATTGTCATACTTTTATATTTACAGTTTTGAGAGCAGTAATATTCTTGTAACCAAAACTAAACTGTTGCAGATGTTTAAAAGCACATTTTAACTGTGGAGTTAAAGAAATAGAGAAAAGAAAGAAGTTGTAATAAGAACCATTGATCGATATCACACTCATCAATGCTGTCAGAGGACTGTCAGATTGTGCTTGTTGTATTAGCTTGTTGGCAATTGGGGTAACACAATCTGAAAAATGCAAATGTTTGATTTATATTTCTAGGTCAGATTCTGGGAATTTATTGTGAAACATCACCACAAAATACCAAATAATCCCTCCGGAGCTTCACTGCGGTGCCGCTCTGGCTTTCCAAACTCTACAGAGATCTTTCAGCTGTTTTGTGTGAGATGTTTTTTATTTTGTTGACCTCCTTCTCGATTCTTAACACCCATCTCCTGGTTCTGTCTCCTGCTCAGGTGAAGGATGGAAAGCGTCTGTACACGTGCTCTCTAAGGCCGACGGGGATCTACGGCGAGGGGCACGAGCTCATTAGGGATTTCTACAAGAACGGTGCAGAAAGGAGAGGCTTGATTATCGGGGGCGTCCCGGACAGCACTGAACATGGACGAGTCTATGCTGGTGAGTTTAAGGTTACTGGGTTTATGTGTCATGACAACAAATTTAAACATAGTGCCTTAAAGTAGCACATGATTCTGAGCCAACTTCTGTTTTATTTTTAAACCCTGAAAGCAAAGGTTGCGAAGGAGAACCTAATGAAAGGTTCACACGATGACTTGTGTTCACACGAGAGCGAAAAGCAGAAGCACAGTTTTCATGCAAATAAACACTTCCTCTGTATTTCAGAGGAAGTTTTTGTTTGCATTTCATAAATTTTGCAGTGCTGGGAATCCGGACTGTAATCAAAGAAACCTCTGACGCTCTCTTGAGCTCGTGTCAAATGAAAAAGGCGTTGAAATTTGCGAGCTCTCAAGTATTCGTCGCAACATTTCTTCGCTCTTCGTTCATCTTCGTCAGGCAAAGATTCATGTGAACGAGAAACGATTTATATACACAAACAAACGATGACAGCTCCACATATTTGTTTTTGCCTGAGCTTGCAAATTTCAGTGTGGAGACATCATCTCCCTTTTCTTTGTTGCCGTTTGTTGGCTTGCACCTGTATCCAATTAAGGGTTGGATGCATACGCTATCTATAAAACAATCTTGACACTCTGATTTCTTGGTTGCGATAACAATACCCGTTAATTATACGTGAAAGATACGAGCCATGTGCCAGGTTTGCTGCCTCAACACGCTGTTGAGTTTTTGTCATTCTGTCACGTTATTGGCTGTTGCTCGTGACCTTATTAGTAATTACCAATGTTGCAATTGAGTGTCAGTGGTGGCTATTTGGAGCAACTCTAATAATAAAAAATAAAAAAAACCCTAAAAAGCCCCTACAAGTCAGCTCCTTAAAAAAGATCTGCAGCTGATAAGTCTTTACTTTTAGTGCAGTAGATGCTGTAGAGTCAAGGATGATGATGTCAGAGTAATGCGGTCAAAGGTAGGAAACAGCTGTGTAAATTTACTCAACGGTTGAACTTTATCACAATTTGTAAAAGTGTGCTGGCACTTGACTCATTCACTCCACGGCCACCATTAGATTTGTCTGACAGAACTTGTTCGTTTTGGAGAACTTGGTGTTATTTTATTTGGACTTTCCAGCAGCTCTCAGTGTACTTTTATCTAATCTTTCATCTTATTTCTCTTCTCTCTCTCCTTTTTAAAAAAAAATTGTAAATACATATTTCATAATCTAATTGTCTTCTGTGTTGCCACCCACTGTGTTGCTGTGTATGTGACAATAAACACTCTTGAATCTTGAATTTGATGTCAAACAAATGTACAAGAAGATTAACACACAATTACACGATTATTATTTACTCGGATGCATTTTACTGCTGACACTTTTGAAGTCATGGATGTTTATTTCCTGCAAGTATTTTCCCACTGTCTTATTTCTACCGCAGTTAAGGGTTTGGGTGCTTTTTCCATAATTCACTCTTAATACTCACTGACTTTGTTTGTGTCGCTAGGCAACGTGGCATGGATGCACGTACTTGCAGCCCGTGCCCTGAGGGAACGCCCGCAAACAGTCGGAGGCGAGGCTTTCTTCTGCTACGATGATTCACCCTACAAGAGTTACGAGGATTTCAACATGCTGTTCCTCTCCACTTTTAACTTCAGAAGGGTGCGCATGCCCTTCACGGTGCTCTGGTTCCTCGCCATGGTTAACGACATACTCCGTTGGATACTAAGCCCCATTTACAACTACACGCCTTTGCTGAACAGTTACACCTTGGCCGTGGCCAGCACTTCGTTCACGGTGCGCACGGAGAAAGCCCTGCGCCACTTCCAGTACCGTCCCCTGTACGACTGGGACCAGTGCCGAGAGCGCACGCAGAAATGGGTCGACACGTTTCCTCTGGAGAACTCCAAAGACTCCTAAAGTGAACTCAAGTGCTGCAACGCGCATCAGAAGCTGCTATCGTATGTAGTCACGCAGGAACCCCGAGTATAGACGTGTAAACGGAGCAACCTGCTGTTAGGTGACAAACATTTAATTCCAACTGTAATTCAGTGAGCTTCATGGAAATATAAGAACAGCATATACGTACATACAGAATGATATAAACTGTTGCTAATAAACATTTAATCATTCAATCACAGGTTGAAAAATTGACCTGTGTGCTGAAGTGCTTTTATAATATTCCAAGTGATATTTTAGCGTTGCAGCAGTCATTTCTGCCTGCAAACTATCAAAAAGGGTATCTCGTACCACTAACTGAAAAATTCTCATGAAACAAACAAAAAAATGCAATATTTATCACTGAAATGTAGCTGTGTTTTAATTCTACTACTTAGTTTTTTTTGTAGTATTTAGGATACATTTTAAATTCAACAACAAAATTATATTTTTATGAACTTTTCAGAGCACAAATTCCAAAGACAAGTTCAAGTTCCTAAGACAAGATGATTTGTAAGATGGTTTGTAAAAAAAAGAAAAAGTGAAAGGATGTAAAAACAGCCGAGTAGCGAGAATATCAAAGATGGAAATGTAGTTTTGAAAAGATGCTTTTTTTTTTCCAAGTGGATTTAAAGAAGACTTTTTAAAAATATGACACTGATTTTCTCCGTTGAGGTGCTAATCACAGAGAGAGATTCGTGCAAATCCGTTACTACTGCATTTGTTATATTGTGTTTATAGCTGAAGTGTAAACACAATTAAATTATTTGTTAAGCTGATATTAACAGCTTTGTTAAATAATTTACGATTAATAATTGGATTCCACTGGATTCAGTAGTAGTAGTAGTTTTTTTTTTGTTTTTTTGTTTACCACCATTGATTGTATTGGATTGTAGCTTTTTGTTTAGACTATGCCTTTAGCATTTAGATGTGAACTATTTCTACACCAGAGATTGTGTAACATCAGCATTTGCACCTTTTTATGTACTAAGACAAGTGTAAACACAATTTACAAGCATTAACTACATGTATATGGACTTTAGACTTGTATTATTAATATCATATTTTGTGTCTCCTAATTTAAATGATGTTTTTATAATGAGTGTTAAGATTGTCATGTATAGTTTTTAATTTTTAAATAAAGATTATTTAATATATTCTACTTGGTTTTTCTCATTGTCAGGGAGGGGCTCCTCTTCCCTTTCGTTTCGTCGTACATCATAATGAAACTGTCTACCGCCTGGAGACCTAAATAGCAACATCGATCAATCTCTGGGTTTGTTTAAATGTGCACATTCCCTTACCATTACAACAGTGTTACTGGGAGTATTCCTCTTTTGGATTACCATGGGGATGCAGAACTACCGCAATGCATAGCACCTAGTCCCTCAGTACTATTGTGGAAACTTGTCGTCAGACTCTATAACAACCAGCTGGATGGCATATTTGTATGAGTAATCCTAAGCAAATGGGAGTTCCCTCTCAGAATAAGTCATTGTTGTTGCCCTGGTGTTCCCCATTTTTGGTGTTTTTTTTTCCATGGTGATCTGCACAACATTTAAATGCCTTCTGTTATGAAAGTGAATGTTTATAAATGACTCACAATGCCCAAACCAAACAAAAACATATGGGGATGTGGGGCTTTTGTAATATTGATTCTGGTTTTGTCTGCTAACCTAGACCTAAAAGCAAAATACGGGTGCATCGGAGAGTTTTTGCAGACATAACATCAGTGGCTACTGCCTATGCTTGATACCAATGGTCTGATTGCCAATATGATATGAAACCTGTCTTGATATCTTTGTGGGAATCAATTTCAGTTTTAAATCATTGTGGTGAGGACATTTCTCCATTGTGAGGACGTCATGGCTGGTCATCTCTACTTCTAAAGGTGTTTTAAGGGTTAAGACTTGGTTTTAGGGTTGTGGTTAGATTTAGATTTAGGTTTAGGTTAGGATGAGGGTTAGAGGGCCCTCACAAGTATAGAAAGACAAACATGTTGGTGTGAGTACTTTAAATACATGTGTGTCTCTCTCCGTCTTGTTTCCTACCTCTATACTGTCCAATAAAGGCAAAAAAATGCCAAATAACTTCAAATTAAAACTTAAAATACACATGTTTTGGACAGTGGTGAAAACTACACTTACTCAAGTATTGTACCTACTTGTTTACTCGATTACTTATATTTAATACTACTTTATACTTCTACTACACTATATTTCAGCGGGAAAAGATGTACTTTTTACTCAACTACGTTTTATTTTACTGCCATTAGTTACTTTGCAGATTAACATTTTACATACATTACCAACAGACTGTATGATCAGTATATAACATATGATATACTGTATATTACTAGTATAAAATGCAATAGATTCTTTATATGTATTATTAAACATCACTTTATAAAATACTTCAACTCAAGCAGCTACAACATTAAAATGCTGTTTACATCATTAATAATACAATCATAAAAAACACTTTTGAGTACTTTTACTGTTCATATTTTAAGTGCAGTTTTTTCCCAATACTTCTATACTTTAAAAGAACAATTCTGAATGCAGTACTTTTACTTATAATAGAGTATATTTATATTGCAGTATTGCTACTTAAACTTAGTTAAGTAAAGTATCTAAATACCAAAACTTCGTTTGGATCATCTCTCGCGCTCAGATGCTTGTAATTAAAGGGGATTGCGCCATCTTCTGGTTCAACTAAAACATACCACTAGATGAAATATTATGTACTAACCTGTAAACCAGCATTCCTATTATTAGCAGTGGTGGAAAGTAACTAAGTACATTTACTCAAGTACTGTACTTTGGTACAATATTGAGATACTTGTACTTTACTTGAGTATTTCCATGTGATGCTACTTTATACTTCCACTAAGAAGCTTTTAAAATACAACACATTGTTAAAGATGAAACCAGTGGTTTCCAACCTTTTTGGCTTTTGACATCTTACAAAAAGCAGTGTGTAGTCGGGGTCACATTTCACATGTCTATGAGTTGTTAACAGCTCCACCAAATAGTAATTTTTCCCTCTAAACTTCTCACATGCTTTCATGTCAATAAACGTTCAAATGATCCAATATTTCACCAAAAATCAAAGATTAGAGAAAAAGTCCAAAAACTGAAAACAGATTTGTGTATCAGAACTTTGTTTTTTCTTCTTTCCTCTCCCATTAATCATCTCACGACCCCTCAGATTTATCTGGTGACCCTTTGGAGGGGCCCCACCCCTAGGTTGGGAACCACTGGACTAAACTAGCTAACTGTATATAAAGTAGTTGAAACTAGCTCCACCTCCAGCAGCTACAACAGTAACATGCTGCTCTAACACTGATGCTTCACTATTAATAATCTAATGATGTCATATATAATAATATATCAGTCAGAGGGACCAAACCACTACTTTTATTGCAATACTTTAACTACATCAAGCTCATAATACTTATGTACTTTAGTAGGATTTGTCATGCAGGACTTTTACTCACAATGGAGTATTTTTACATTGCTGTACTGGTACTTTTACTTAAGTAAAGGATCTGAGTACTTCTTCCACCACTGATTATTAGATTGTATTATTTAACCCCTCAATCACTGTGTTAACTTGTGAAATCCTTTTATTTCATTTTTAATTAAGTTTTTCTAACTTATTTGTAACTTCTTCAAAAAAGTATGTTAAAAGTGATTTGCAAATAAATATATTTAATCACTAGAGACTCTAAATGAATGTTTATGACATGAATGTGATAAAATTAAACAAACCATGAGGGAAAAATAAGGGTATGCAGAAGCATTATATATTTAACTGAGTCTACAAGTTTTTTTTTCATTAATAAAAAAATAAAAATAAATTAATCAAAAATATTACATATTAATATTGAATTAAAATATAAACTACAATATTAAATATATTAATATATTTAAATTAATTTAAATAATTTTAAAATCACAAATTAAATAATTAAATACATTATTTAAATAATAATATTATGATGGTTTTAGTTATTATTTTAATGTGTTTATATATATAATTTTTTAAAATTATTTTATTTTATTTATTTGTTCTTTAAAAAAGTATTTATTTATTGTTTATTTATTTATAACTGTACAAGCGACGGCAAGGGAGGCTCCTGTGCGGGTGCGTGCGTATGCACGATGATATTGACGAGCACACGCACGTAGCTGTCAGTAGGAAATGCAGGCGGCTGGTGCTGGATGTGCCCCTGCCGCTCTGCTTGGACAAATTAAACAAAGAAAGTCCTTTTTGTTTCAAAATGAAAGCTTTTACCAGGACGGTAGCTTAATTTAGGCGAGAATGATCGAAGCAAGTCCGAAATAACGGAGACGCAGCAGAAACAGAAA
The DNA here is from genome assembly GCF_910596095.1 of Thunnus maccoyii. NCBI lineage: Eukaryota > Metazoa > Chordata > Actinopteri > Scombriformes > Scombridae > Thunnus > Thunnus maccoyii. Next base: position 23,852,639 of record NC_056550.1, read on the forward strand.
CACTATCGGCGCTGATGCTAAATGAAGCTAACTTAGCTAGCAGGTAACTTAGCTAGCTAGCTCGCCGACTGCAGGACGTTTTCTCTTCCAGGTCCTCACCCTGCTCCGCGGTCCCTGCCCTCAGTCTCGCCATTTCTTTTTCTTTTTTTTTCGTGTTTTCATTTCACGGAGGAGGTTGCGGAACCGGAGCTGTGGCGGGGGGACGCGCGGGGAGGAACCCCCTGGCTTCCCAGGCGGACGGACCGCAGTGACACGCCGGCCGTGGGTGAGTTGAGCAGCGGAGTTGAGGTCGTATTTGACCGGAGCAGCGAGGTGGACAAGGCCGTGGACGCTGCTCGTTCAGGGCCTGGCGGGGCAGGGAGTGTGTTGACTGTTAGCTGTGTTGGTAAACCATCCTGTGTGCTGAATCGGGAAGTTGAGTCGCTTCGGGAGAGGCCTGTAGAGAGGATACGATAACAAAGTGCCTGGTGTTATTAGCTGTTAGCTGTCTGCTGGCACCACAGACATTAACCTGCTTCATCAGCAAAATACTTGATCATCATGGTTGTCGGGGGGTGATTTGTTGACAACGGTGCATGCCAGTGTACTGGTACACCGGTCTGTCATCTGTAATGGTTTATTGTCATGGATGGGTTCAAAATTATTCAAGTGTGTCTTAAAACAACAGTCAGAAGCCCAAATGAACATTGAAGCATGTTTTTCTTGCTGTAATCATTCTTTCTGTTACTGACCATTAGAAGATTCCTTCATAATGGACTTACAATGGAAGTGATGGGGGACAAAATCCACAGTCCTCCCTCTGTGCAAAAATGTATTTAAAAGTTTATCTGAAGCTAATATGAAGTCCAAATGAGTCAAATCAAGTAGATATCTTTCAACGTTACAGTCTTTTTAGTTCCAAAGTCCCTCTTTTTATTACTATACTTCAACCTCAGCTCAACAGGGAAACACTGAAACACAAAGAGGGAATTTGATGCTAAAAAGACTGTAAATGTGGCAGATATCCACTTGATATGACTAACTCAGACTGCTGAAGCCTCATATAAGCTTCAGATACACTTTTAATGACTGTGTGGACACACTGTGGATTTTGTCCCCCATCACTTACATTGAAAGCACATTTGAATGGGATCTTTTAATAGCCAGTATGAACAGGAGGAATGATTACAGCACTCGACTGTAGTTATAAGAAAGACTTGAAATAATGTGAACCTGTCCTTTTTTAAAATTGTGATAAAGCGGAATACTGAAGTTGTTGTAACTTTTTTGGTTTCTTGGTGTAACGTCTACTGACAGCATAGTGGTATTCTTTCCTGTGTGTTTCCTCAAAAAGTTGCTGAATTAAACAATTTTACTATAGTGGAAGTATTACCAGTGTAGCGTTAAGCAAAAGAGGAAATATAGCCTCAGACATTCAGTCATTATTGTTATTTAGAGTTAAGAAAACTACCTATGGGATGTGTATGAATGCACGCACACTGTCTCCCACGAATTTCCACGATTTTGAAATATAGTTCACTACTTTAACTGCTTCTCTTTTGATCTATTTTTAAGAAGAGGAACTTCATAGATAATGGCTAAACCCTCATTGTTTCTCAAAGACTCTTTTCTCACCTTTTGTGTTAGGCGTTGACCTTTTTAAAGGTGTTTATTACAAAAGTTATGACTCAATTTATAGCTGCTTTTGGGCTAAACTAAAACCGTCATGCATCATTTTCTCTCTATTTTTTAAAGGAGAGATCACAGTGGAACCATGGCCGAACTTTACACCCTATCCCCATCGCCACCTGCATTGGGTGATCCCCATGCAGCTCCATCCATCCCTCCGTCCTCATCAGCTCTTCCTGCTCCCAACAGTCCCACACAAGAGTCCACCACCAGGGAGATGCCCCTACCCAAGTCTTCCCTCTACAATGACAAGGCTTTGACTGGAAACAACGCTTCAGGGGGTTCAACCTCGACTCCTCCTCCGCCCTTGAGTCCAAAACCTGCTGCTCAGAACCCCCTCCCATCATTGGTACACGAGGCTGCTCCACAGAAAGAGGAATCAGCCGGGAAAGATGCAGAGACTGGAGCTCAAGTTATCAAACAGGAGACAAAGACCAATGATCCAGCTGCTGATACAGAGACCCCAGCACTGTCAAATGAGCCGTCAGCTCAGAGCGAAGTGCCACAGGCGTCCCCTTCTCCTGATCTTAATCCTGGTCCTAATCTCTACCCCAACGTACACGTCACCCACAACCCAAATCCCGTCATCGATGAGGGTCAACTCACAGCGAGCCAACCGCAAACTTCTGCTTGTCCTGACGTGACACCTGTTCCTCCAGCATCCACCCACGCTGCAGCTACGGCAGCAGCTGAAGAGGAGAAACCTCAGCCATCCCAACAAGCACAAAACCCTCAAAGTCAAGATCCTCCTCTGTCCCCAAAGCCCGAACCTCCCAGCACTCCCACCAGGGTCGAACACCACAGCCCTACTGTCCCGTTGATTCACGAGCCAGCCTTCGTCCTCCCGCTGCCCAACCCCAACCGCCGGCCAGCCCCGGACACCCTCAGCTACCTGGAGTCAGCCAGCCTGATGTCGGGGACGTTGGAGTCTCTGTCTGGGCTCGGAGAGGACGGAAGCTCTGTGGGCTCAGACTCGGAGATCAATGGCATGTCTGTCAGACGCACTGATAAATATGGCTTCCTGGGTGGGAATCAGTACAGCGAAGGCAGGTATGTATCAAGAGTAAGACATTAATCAATCATTCACACACCTGATCGTCATCATTCTGAAATTAGAGACACAAATTCGATGTGGTTGTTTTGAAGGAAGGGGGGGGAAAAAACACACTTCCCTTTTTTTCACGCTCTGTTTCCATGCAGACACTATTTGCATTAGACGACATCAGATTAGAGCCAGAGAATTGGTTTACACACATAGATGTAAATCATGTTTGACTATCTTCCTTTTTAATCGTCCACTTCGCTTTTTTTTTTCCCCCTGAACATCCTGTTCACTCTGTCATCTATGCGCCTTTTAGGAGATTTTCCTCTCCTCTCAGTCTCACCCTCGCTTTCCTGCCGTCCCTCTCGTTCTGCTCTAAACATATCTGTCTGTCCTTTATCTCCCCTTTGTCTGACTCAGATAATGCTGAGAGCGTTTTTCGTGACTCAATATGTACTGACCGTGTGTTTCTCTGGTATCGCCCATCACACCCATCTGCTTTCTTCCTCTCTTTAAAAAAAAAAAAAAATTAGATTTGCTTCTAGTTTTTCTGACTGGATAATCGCACTTCCACTTTTGAATAATTAAAATGTTTATTGATTTTTCTGCCATGAGTAGCCGCAGTGCTTTCTGGTTTGTAGTAAGGACGTAATGAGGAGTTTAGAGTAATGTGGGAGAGAAGGAGAAGTAATTAGCGTCATTAGATTAGAGTCAAAGATGTCTAAACATATCAGAGAACAAGGAGTGTGAAATGAAAATAAGTACTTCCCAGTTCTGTCGATGATGTAATCATTTTTTTTTATTACTCACCATTACAGCGAGAAGGAAGTTCGAGTTGAAGTGGCCAGACAGAGGGAGATGAAATGGCTTGATATGTTTAACAACTGGGATAAGTGGGTCAAACATCGCTTCCAGAAGGTACGCAGCCGCCTTTTTTTTTTTTTTTATGTTTACGTTGTGGGATTTATGTTTGATCAGTTATTCTTAACATGGAGCTGTGTTGTTTGCTGCAGGTGAAATTGCGCTGCAGGAAGGGGATCCCGTCGTCTCTCAGGTCCAAAGCCTGGCAGCTGCTGTCCAACAGTCAAGAGCTCCTAGATAACAACTGTGGGAAGTTTGAGGTAAAACTATTAATATAATGTTCACAAACCAAATGTCACCAAAACCACAACTGGCAGAAACATCTTTTTTTGGTTCTCCTAGTTCTGAAAAAGCTTTTTTTTTTTTTTTTGGGCGGCGGGCGGTGGCAGTCATGAACAAATCTACTTATATGGAAACAGATATTTTTGACCTTTCATTTTTCAAATCTGCTCTCTCAGTTCTTCAAATGTGCTTTCTCTGTCTTTGTGAAGCTCTCTGTAGCCGGTCTGAGAGCGTTCAAGGACAGTAAAGTTACTGCCTCAAAGTGGGGACTGTTGTAAAGAAGTTGTGATTTGAGTAGGGTAATTGCTAAAGGGGCGCAGGCGCTGACGTAGGAAGCCGTAAGCTTCTTATCAGGACCTGTAATCCTGCCTGTCAGGGCCCTGACTCCATATCCATGCTGGAGGGGGGCCCAGGCTCAGCTGGGTCCAGGTTCCAACAGTCCACTTAGTATTGTTCCTGTTGTCCGAGTCTAGATTTCTCTTCTACCATTTTACTTCTGATTTGTTGTTAAAGTGTCAAACAGAGCTTTGCAGTTTAATCCACTTTGTTGTCTAATTTAGAACTTTACACCAAAAGTTACTGAGAATTAATCTAAAACTTATCTCTTTATTTATTTCTTCTTTTTTTTTTTAACAACAGGAGCTGGAGAGAGAACCAGGGGAAGCTAAATGGTTGGACATCATAGAGAAGGATCTACACAGACAGTTCCCCTTCCATGAGATGTTTGCTGCTCGCGGCGGCCACGGGTAAAATAAACACATCCTCACTTTGTTTGACCTCATAGGTGAACATACGTGATTGACAAGAGTAACACCTGAGTGCACACACACAGTTTTAATATTCATCAGGTTCATTTCATATGTTTAATTACTTATTTTTTTTTTTGCATATATCTGTCAGTTAATATACTGAACATGATACAACTAAGAAAACAGTGTAAATTAGAATTTACTGCATGTATCAAGTATGGATAAACCATACTAATAAAGCATATTGATAAGGGGAAAAATGAAAAATATGAAAACACAAAGCACATAGAAATATAATAAGATATATTTTAAGAAGATAAATTAAAATGTTGTTCACTTACAGCTGCAGAGAAATACTTCAAAGGCTGGATTAGACCATCAACAGTTTCTTTTTAAGGTTCCCCTTTGTTTGCATTGTTCCCTTCATGAGTCAAAGGGAAGTGAATGAACTGGTCAAGTGTTTTTTGGTGGATTTTGGCCACTGGATCATTTTGGGTTTGTTTTTTTTTCTGGTCTCTGCAGGCAACAGGATCTGTTCCGGATCCTGAAGGCCTACACCGTCTACCGGCCTGACGAGGGCTACTGCCAGGCTCAGGCTCCGGTGGCTGCGGTGCTGCTCATGCATATGCCTGCTGAGGTAATGAAAAGGGTTAAAGGACGGGTTCACAGTTTTTCAAATGTGTCTTAAAACAACAGTCAGGAACCCAAATGATCATTGAAACAAGTTTTGCTGGCTGTAATCGTTCCTCCTGTTCATACTGGCTGTTAAAATGTCTCTTCATAATGTTCTTATACTATAAATGATGGGGGACAAAATCCACAGCCCTCCTTTTAAACAAAAATGAAATAAAGGTTTAACTGAAGATAATATGAGGCATCAGCCGTCTGAGTTAGTCACATAAAGTAGAAATCTTCCACTGTTACAGTCTTTTTAGTCTTTGTGTATCAGTGGAAACTGTTTTCCTGAAGGATTGTTACAAAAAGAGGGATTTTGGCTCTAAAAAGACTGCAAATCGAAAGATATTGACCTGATTTGACTAATGTGGACGGCTGAAGCTTCATATTAGCTTCAGATAAACCTTTTACGTACAGAACCAGTCAAAAGTTTGGACTCACTTTCTTATTCAAGTGAATGAGAAGCTACGTCTAGGGAGGCACCGAACCGACTTTTTCGGTCCCAACAGTGATATCCGGGCTTTGGGCACTGATCCAATACCAGTGTTTAATTAATAAGCTGTATGCCTCACTGTGTAGAAGAGACTGGGATCATTCTTTTATGTGTAAGGCAACATCAGACTTGACTTAAACATTGCTTTCCTAACCTTATAAAACAAAATATAACACATATATTCATAGATATAAACATACTGAATTGTTGTTTATTAAAATAATGGTATCTGATACCAGATTCAGCCATTTGAGTCAGTATCAGACTGATATCAGTGCATCTCTTGCTGTGACTGGCACTGTATATTTTTGCATTGAAGGAGGGGTAAACATTATAAAGGGATCTCTTAATATCCAGTATGAGCAGGATTACAACATGATAACAGCAAGAAAAACATGTGTCAGTGTTTATTTGGACAGACTTGGGAAAATTTGTGAATCTTTATTAGTTTTGTAACGATTCCTGAACAATGTGACTGCTTTACAAACCCTCAAATAAAATGAAATAAATAAACCAATAGGCTCAACGTTGACAAGTGCGTAAATCTGTTTCCAGTCATGAACTAGAATCTATTTTTATACCTTACAACTTCTTGTTGTGGTATCTGACTACCAGAAAACCTGAACGTATATCAGAAAACTATCTTTGACTAGACGCCTACTACAACTAATTTCCATCCTGATGATACATGTGTGGTATTTCTTTCTATTCATCTCCTCTTATCAAACAAATTAATCAGCTCACAATAGAAAGAGAGAGAGAGAGAGACAAAGAGAGTAGGCGAGCGAGAAAGCAAAACCAAACCGAAGCGTCATGCGAATCGTATTTTATCGGGGCTACTTACTACATTAAAAATAGTAACAGGTGGCCTTCTGGTGACACTGTCGAAACACCACCGATCAGACTGTGACACGTTTGACAAGCTGTGTGATACAAACAGGACTCGGTCAAGTTGAGGTTTCATCGCTGGGGGGGGGGCAGAGCGCGGGGGAGGAGGAGGAGGAGGAGGAGGAGGAGGAGGGATGACCACAAGGCCTAATCTGTATTCTGACAATTCATTCACACCCAAATATAAATCTGTGTACACGGTCGGCCAGGTGTCAGTGTGGGAGTGTTAGCTCTCATAGCTGTGTGTGTTACGTAACACTGGAACGGTTGCTGTAGTCGATGCCCGCTTGCAGCAAAACAAAGTGTGTCTTTATCTCCTGAAAGTGTCACAGTTTCATTTGCATCAGTTTCCTGTTTTAACAGAAGGACGGGCCCCGTGTGTGTGTGTGTGTGTGTATAGATTTATTTATCTTGACATCGTGAAATGGATTTCTCTTGAGCTCAACACATCTTTATTTAAAGTATTATTTCACGATAACGAGAGAAGACACTTTGTCACTTTTTTTTGTTGTTGTTGTTATGGTGATCGTGACATAAATATCCTGAAATTATTTAGTCTAGTTTGTCATCTTGGTGTTTATTATCTGTTAGAATCAACAAAAAAACAGAGAAGAGGAAGAGAGAGATTAAGTTAATGAATAATCTGCATATTGTTCTATTTAAAAAAAAAAAAAAAAAGAGGGAACTAAAAGTGGGAAATGATGATGTAATTATGTTTTGAGTCATTACTTTCAGGTAACATTTAAACACCAAATGTTTTATCAACTTTTAAAGGTTATAATTTTCCTCTCTTCCGCAGCAAGCATTTTGGTGCCTCGTGCAGATATGTGAGAAGTTTCTTCCCGGTTACTACAGCGCAGGACTGGTGAGTGAATCCACAAAAAACCCCCCTCGTCCATCCGTCCGTCCGTCCGTCAATTTCATCACCTTCACTGACTCGTCGTGTCTGTTTTTTTTTTTTTTTTAGGAAGCAATCCAGCTGGATGGCGAGATCTTCTTCTCCCTGTTGCGGCGTACGTGTCCCATGGCTTACCGTCATCTCAAGAAGTTCAAGATCGACCCGATTCTCTACATGACCGAGTGGTTCATGTGTATCTTCTCTCGCACCTTACCGTGGTCCTGTGTGCTGCGTGTGTGGGACATGTTCTTCTGTGAAGGTACATCTCATATCCTCGCGTCTTAACGGGCAGCGATCGATGCTTTCGACTGTTTTGATGTTGATTTAATTATAATACAAGAAGCGAGCAAGTTTATTTATAAAACACCTTTCAGAGACACCAGTCACAAAGTGCTTCACAGTCAAAGAGAATAAAATCAAATACAATCAAAATACATAAAAAAAAAACAAAGACGCCAGATGAAATATACAAGGAGAGCAGACAAAATAGACAAATTAAGATGTAGAATAACACATTATTACCCAAATGCCTCTGAGCAGATGTCCACAGTATCCAAGGACCTTAAGCTTATTGGGAGACTATTACAGAGTTTAGGGGGCTGCTGACTGGAAAGCACGATCCCCCCCGAGTCTTAAAATGTGTTCGAGGTACATTTAGTTTTGGTGTAGGGGAAGAAGGATAGGAGGATAAGATTCAACACTTTAATGTTTGCTTGAGTTTGTTTTTTTGTGAGTATAATAGTTTGACAGAAACATAACTTGAGTCTCTGGTTTTAGGAGTGAAGATAGTGTTTCGTGTGGGCCTGGTGCTGCTGAAACAGATGCTCGGCTCTGTGGATAAGCTTCGGGAACTACAGGGCATGTATGAAACCATGGAGCGTCTGAGGAACATCTCACCCGAGAGTATCAGAGAGGACGCGTTGGTACAGGAGGTGGGTCTCTCTCTCTCTCTCTTTCATTCTGGGCTTTACAGGCCGTGTTACAAAAGCAAAAACCTGCTTCTGTTCTTACTCATCGACACGAGTTATGAGTCACTTTGTCCCGTAGCGCGCAGCCTAGTAATCTCTACTTCCTCTGTCTGTCTCGTCCTTTTTTCGTCTGGTGTGTTGTCCGTCCAGATCATTACGCTCCCGGTGACAGAGTCACTCATAGAGAGGGAGTGCAACATCCAGGTGAGGAAGTGGAGGGAGTCCAGAGGGGAGCTGACGCACCAGCCGGGCCGCCGCCTCCACGGTACGAGGGACATCTACGAGTACAAACGCCGCGCCGCCTCCATCAGCTCCGGCGGTAGTTTCTCCTTCCTGGGGAGCTCGATCCCTCCGCCGGGACCCCTCAGGGCCTCCTCCAGCCTGCTCTCGCTCCCCGGCTTCCGCAAGTCCAAGTCTCCTTTCCACTCCCAAGCCAAGAAGGGCTCCTTCTCAGGGCCTTCGGGAAGAGATTCGCCACCTGTTAACCTATCATCCAGCCCGTTCCACGCCCCCATGCATAAACCACCCATTCCTCCGGGGGCAGGTCAGAGGGCGCCTGCACCCCACACTCAGAGCCCCCTAGTCGTGAGTGGCCCGTCACACGACGCCTCAGCGCCGCCGAGTGCTTCAGCTCAAAGCACATCGCCACCCAACACTCTATCTCCCTCCCCGAGGGTCGTCTCCGAGCAAGTCACCCCTTCCATCCCCTCTCCGACCGCAAACAACGCCCCTCTGCCGCCGTGTCCGGATCCAAAGAAAGAAGCGGCGGTGGCGGCGGCGGCACCCGAGGCCGCCACGACCGGAGGAGAGGAAGAGGTAAAGAAAAAGAAGAAAAGCAAAGAAGACAAGAAGAAGGAGAAGGAGGACGAGAAGAAGAAACTGAAGGAAAAGAAGGAAAAGGAAAAGGCTGAGAAAGAGAGGCTCAGGAAGGAGAAAGAGAGGCTAGAAAAAGAGAAGAAGAAAGGGGGGAAGAAAAAGGACAAAGGGGGAGGAGGAGGAGAGGCCGAGGACAAAAACGGAGCCGCAGCAGCAAGAGATTCGGCCTAGTTTTCCCACCCCGTCATTCCAGGATAATGAAAAGGGACACTGAACAAAAAAAGAGGTCAGGGGAACAAAGACCCCCAGAAACAGAGCGATTAATAGAGGAGAAAAAAAAAAAAAAATGGGATGGCTTCCTGTATAATGCATCATTTTGAAGACTTAATGTAGTCCCAGGACTATCGTGGAGAAAACTGGATCATGGTTTTAATAGCACCTCGGGGGGCTTTTTTTTTGCCCCGTCGCTCAACGCTTTCTTTTTTTTCACCGAGTTTTTAGTAAAAAAAGATGGGACAACATTTTTTTTTTTTTTTTTTTTTTCCAACTGGAGCACGAGCTGTGAATCTGAGAATAACTTTCAGAATAAATCGCAGTCTTTAATCTTTTTAGTTTTTTAAAATTCATTTTGTTTATTTCCTCTTTTTTTTTTTTTTTTTTAATTAATTATTATTTTAATCAGATTGATGGCAGTGGTTGGTGAGAGAGACATCGACTTAAAGGATTGTTGCAGAAATAGTTGTGGTGCCACAGAAAATGTGTGTATATATATATATACTTATATATATATATATATATTAAAAAAGAAAAAGAAAAAAAAAAGTCTACCTACAGTACAGAGGATCTCGTTAGCACTCCATAAGCCCCGTCAGTTCTCATCTGTGGACAGGTTAACTGGATGCCTGGATGGGTGGGAGGATGGGAGGAGGGGAGGGGGAAGGAAAAATAACCCTTGGAAGTCGTCTGAAACGCAGGCACTGAAGACAGAAATGCTAGTGATGTTGTTGGATGTTGAGGATGTATTTATTGTCATGTTAAATGTCGTGAGTGAGTGTGTGCCTTAGTAGTCTAGTGAAATGTGTTTATTGTTCTATGTGTGTTGGGCCTCCCTGTTTTCAGCTTCCTGCTTTTTTTATTTTTTTTTTTTTTTTTATTATTTCTCAAACCATCATTGGATCCTTTCGTTTCCTCTGTCATTGGAATATAAATGTGACGGGTGAAATGGAGACAAAAAGGAGGGAGAAAATTAAAACAGCCACACACACCTTATACTAACGTTGTGGCTGTTTATTAAAGGATAGATTCACAATTTTTCAGTTTTTCAGGCAAGAAAAGCCCGTTTCAATGTTTTAAGACGGACTTGAAAAATTGTGAACTTGTCCTTTAATGGTTCATTTACATGTGTTTTGTTTTTTTTGTCCCTGACAAAACGACACACTGGGAGCATTTTTATTGTTTTCATTTCAGGCCTCAATTTAAAATCTTGCAAAAAAAAAAAAAAAAAAAAAAGAGGTCACAACATTATCATTAAACTGTGGTCACGTGGATACATGCAAAACAAAAACACAACTCCAGCAGTGACTGTGCACAAGTCCTGCACCAAATGTCCATCCATCTGTCAAATTTAGTATTATTTTTTGCTTTGACGAACAAAAATCATATATATATATGCATCTTATTTTAGCCAAATTTTCATTAATGGGTGAAAGGACTCGAGGTCACCGACCCATCAGAATGTGATTCAAGGTATCTAAAAAGAGAATGAAGGATTTTTTTTTTTTTTTTTGCACTTGTGATTTTGTCACAAAGCACCACTGAAGTCGACCACTCCGTTAGTTATGTAGAGATCGAGTCTCAGGGCCGGTTTCACACTTTGAAATCTGTGCCTTGACGACCAACAATAGGAAAGCCACTTGACTGGAGGTGCCAGGTGTGCCAATGTAGCATTAACCTCTGATCTTTGACCTTGTATTTATGTACAAAGTGGTTAATTTAATCAAATATAGTATATTATTAATTATTATTATTATTATTATTATTTTGGATCTTGACTATTTTTCTATGTGAGTAAAGAGACACCTGGTTGACTGGAACGATGGCTGACTGCACACCGTGTAGTAGCAGGGGGATCATATATATATATATATATACACATATATATATATATATATATATATATATATATATATATATAGTGTGTTTTTAATTTTTAAATTTCTTTTCTCTTTTCTTTTGCACGTTAAAAGTCCTCCGCTTTTACACAGCGAACTCGATGCATGTCTTAGCTATTGTTTTTAAGTGTTTTTGTCATTGTTGGTTTTGGTCAACTTAGGCTCACGAGTCTCCAGTTTACTGAAGTGCAGTATTAAGAAAAAAACAAACAAATAAATTTAAAAAAAAAACACAGGCGTGAGTGAGGAGGAGGGAGGAGGGGTGGGGGGATTATAAACGGGCCTCCGACCGAACAACAAACTTTTTTGAGACGAGTGATGAGTTTAGACAGATTATTTTGGGAGCTGAAGGTCTTAATCGTACTGTATGAAATACTAAGAGGTGATTTTTTTTTTTTTTTTTTTTTTAAATCGGAGATCTTCAATATGTCTGTCTCACCGAATTGTGTCGTAACATTCATGATGACTTATGAACTAACTCCTTAACTATTTACACTCAGTGTTCTGTACTGTAACATATTTATGCATACATGAAGCGGCACTGAAACCCCATCAGTATACGATGAATAGTGCCAGGTAGTTAGTGTAAAAACCATTCGATGGCGGGAAAAACAAAAACAAAAAAAAAAACCACATTGATGCTCTTTAACTGTACTGTTTTTGTAGTTAAGGATTAGAGGGACTTTCGTGTAAACTGTAGCCAACATGTCCTCCATATTCACTGTTTTTCACTTATTTCAGGTCTTTACATAGCTGTCATTTAAATATATGAATATCACACAACACACACACACACACACACACACACACACACTCTCCCTCTTCTATTTTGACGCCAGTGCATTATAGGCACAGATTAGTGTAGTATTAGTGAGGATAATCTATGCAAAACCTTCCTCCATCAATGACTGTTGATAGTGTGTGGTGACAGCTGCACTGATTTCCATGGAGCAAAAAAAAAAAAATCCAAAAAAAAAAAGAAGAAGAAGAAGTGTGGAATCGGCGCTCTGCTCCGCAATTTCAAGGACGAATCGAGAAAATTTCTTTCTATCGGGTCCTTTTTTTTGTGCATTTCTTGCATCGATCCTGAAAAACACCGTCGTTCTTGATTACGTTTTGATTGGGAATGACTCCACTTGATGCAAATGTTAAAATAAAATGAAAACATAGAAGCGTTTGAGCTGTTTTTTTCTGTTTTGTTTTGTTTTTTTCGTTTTTTTTGTTTTTTGTTTGTTTTCTGCCCGTTGCCGTTTATGTCTTTTGTGTTTTTAAGTTTACATGTCACTCTCTCTCTCTCTGGCGAAAGTGAAATAAAATCATAGCTAATTGAATTCATTCCTTCAGATCTACAACTGATGTATTTAATTGATGATGATAATGACATTTGTGATGAGTAATAAACCATAATATATTAAATCATCTTGCTGTTTTTGTCTTTATTGGTGTTTTGTATGTTTGTTTACACATCAGTTGTTTTCAGACCTGGAAACAACAACACAAGCATAAATATAATATAACGTTTAACAATAACACTTTAGCCTTCATAAGCAGTATATAAACTATTAATAAATGGTTTATAACACACTATAATGTAGTTGTAAGTGGATATAAGTGCAAACTATTAATCACAGACTATTTTGATAACAGATTAATCGTTTTGAGTCATTTTTTAAGAAGAAAATTCCCAAATTTTCTAATTGAAGCTTCTTAAATGTGAATATTTTCTGGTTTCTTTAGTCTTCTATGACAGTAAACTGAATATCTTTGGGTTGTTGACTGTTGATCAGGACGTTTTGGGTTTTGTGATCGATATTTTTCACCATTATCTGACATTTTATGGACCAAACAGCCAATACATTAATCAAGAAAATAACTGCCAGATTAATTGATAATGAAAATAATCTTTAGTTGCAGCTCCAGTGTTGATTAATGTATTTATCAACCACGATCATATAAGTGGAGGTTGATGTATAAACAGATAATGAATGACAATAAAAGTAAAACACATTTATAATAACATAATATGTGTCTTAATAGGAGAAGTTACAATCATTGTTGATAAATCACTTCCCATTACAGTTTCCTACAGTTTCCAGTATATTATAGGATGTTTTGCAAAAGTGAAAAAAAGTGAAAACAACTCATTGCTGGTGCAGATTATTCAAGAAAATACTACAGTGTCTCCAAATGCTGCAGGAACCTTAATTGAGTTGTGAGTGTAAACTAGTGAACACTGGAATGAGAAATGTATCTTTATACCTCTTTTTTTTCTTGGAATTACATGTGTGAAAATGCAGGATGGATAAAATTATGCAAAAATATAATTTAATCATGAGAATGAAATTGTGTGAAGGATCAAAGTTCATTAAGAATGAGAGAAAGACATTGCTTGAAAAAGAGAAGTTTGACTGTTTATCCAATGAGATGAGCTGGTTTGGTTGTTTCTATGGTTACAGTGTGTATGTATATGTGTGTGTGTGTGTGGTGGAAACCAGGAAGAATAGCCAACACTGATACTGGTGTTAATGGGGATCCTAATGAAGAGAGATATTCAATCTATTATCATGTTCGGGTAAGAAAAAGCAGCAAATTCTCACATTTAAGAGGCTAAAACCATCACATGTCATCATTAATTAATCAAAATAGTTTCTGATTAATCTAATATAATTGTTGTGCGGCTCTTGTTTCTACATGGAGGTGTACAGAAACTCCACTAGATGTCACTAGATGTGTTTTCCTGTATGAGGGGGATTTTACTTTTTATTGCACTTGACAGGACTAGAGTATGTCCCCCCCCCCCCCCCCCCCACACACACACACACACATACACACACACAGAGCCACTGAACAGAGACGCTATTGTACAAAAAGGAAAGAGATTTTATTCACAGTTTGTCCCTTTTTATTCGTTACAGAGGAAAGGCGAGGAAGAGTCTGATGACAGCTTATGGAGAAAAAAAAAAAAAAGGTGATTTAATGGATTCAGGAAGGAGAAAAGGGAAATGAATCGAAGAGTTGAATGTTTTCTTTCGGCACTTTCTCTCCTCCCCTTCAGTTTTTTTTTTGTTTTTTTTAACTTTTCAAGGGAAAAAGCCGTCATCGCTTTAAGGAGACTTAAACTTCCCCCCCCCCCATCTAACCTGCAAAAAAAAAAAGCTCTCCCTCCTCTCACCTCCTCTCTACACCCATGAGGACATCTTCAGAATATGGAATGAAGTCCTCATGTTTCCTGTTTCCTTCTCCTCAGAGATATTGAGGGGAAGTAGAGGCTGAAGTGACACAGAGATACGGAGATGCAGAGGCGAGAAGACGGAAGACGGTTGCAAAGAAAGAAGAGAGTGTTTGAGAAAAGTTTGAGGATGGAAATGATGTTATATGACAATTTTATTGAAAACCATCCCTATTCCCCATAAGCAAACATAGACATCTCATGAGCAATCCGGTCCGCTCATGTGTCAAGTGTGACAAGTCTCTGGTTTGAACGTGAGCACGGCTGAGCACATGGGGGGGAGGGGGGGGGTGAGCAGGGGGGGGAGGAAAGAGAAGGGTGAGGGAAGGCAGAATAGCAAAAGGGATTGCTGTCTTTCTTGTCTTCTATCTTTTTCTCTTTACTCCTCCTTCTCCTCTCCGTGTGTGATGACGTAGCAGATGTTCTTGTAGTCTACGTTGCCGGCAACATCTGGGGGGAAGGCGGCCCACATGTTCTTGATCTGAGGGAGACAACGAGGGTTGGAAATTTAAAATGACGCACGACTCGTGCTGAGGTCAAGTTGGTTAGTTTCAAAGGTTTTTTCATGTCTTGACTCACTGACACACACGTGCTTTCTTTGCTTCCTTCAAATGTGTTTATGATCTAAGTGAATGGGGCCAAAAAGTTTATCTGAAGCTTATATGAGGCTTCAGCAGTCAAATAAAGTGGATATCTAACACATTTACAGCCTTTTTAGTAAAAAAAAAAAATCCCTTTTTGTGTCATGACAGACAGTGTTTTCCTGTTCAGCAGCAGCGGAAGTAACAAAAAGAGGGACCTTAGCCCTAAAAAGACTGTAACGTTGAAAGATATCTACTTGATTTGACTCATTTGACTGATGCTGAAGCTTCATATTAGGTTCAAGTAAACTTCTAAATACATTTTTGCACAGAAGGAGGACTTTTGTTCTAATGGCCAGTATGAACAGGAGGAATGATTTGTTTGGGCCCCTGACTGTTGTTTTAAAAAAGAACTGTGAACATTTACTTTACACTTATGCTTAATAAGATTTGAGTGCAGCCTGAACTGGCAACTAATAATGTTTTGTTTGGATAATAAACTGGAGAAAAACTAGTAGTAAAGCATATATGTGATGGCAAAACTGGCATTTTGTACTGAGGAATGAGGGTGAAACCTTTCAAAAAAATTAGGAGAAATGGATCAACTGGATGGATAAATCCAAGGAGACCCTACTTAGTTTCTCCTTTCTTATGTAAAATATATTTGAATTATTACAAATAGAAACTAGTCTGAGCTGCACAGACTAAGACTTGATTAAACTCATAACAGCTAATCTATGTGTTGCAGGATACGTTGAGTATTCTTCCTCTAACGGGTCAGTAAGTTTACCTCCTCTGGGGTGAACCTGTCGCACTGAGTGGTCAGAAGCTCCTCGAGGCTGGAAGAGAAGCAAACAGATATTTTTTTGGAGTCAAAATCAAACACGTCATACTCGGGTATGTGCTGTGGTGAATGGCCAAAAAAATCCTAAAATAAAACACTCACAATTCCTTCTTGATGGTTCCAGTAGCATCGGGGTCCAGAACCTTGAAGGCGCTAAGAATAACGTCCTCGGGGTCAGCACCTGGCGAGGACAGAAGGAAGAGGTCAGTTAATTTCCTCTACGCCCGGTCAATGACGTGTTCTCTTATCCTATCTTCGCTTTCAGTATGGTGTGAAAGTGAGACACCCACCCTTCAGCTTCTCTCCGAACATGGTGAGGAAGACGGTGAAGTTGATGGGGCCGCTGGCCTCCTTGATCATGGCTTCCAGCTCCTCATTCTTCACGTTCAGCTGGCCTGAACGGAAAGAAAGAGAGAGAAAGATCAGAATTTGAAGCAAATGATCGCACAAGCTTTTTTCCCGGTGTTGATTAATTCATCTAAAACTCACCCATTGAGGCCAGCACGTCCCTCAGGTCATCTTTGCTGATGATACCATCTCTGTTCTGGTCGATGATTGTGAAAGCCTGAAGGGAAAGAGAAGCCAGCGGGGTTAATTACTTGAAGGAAACACTTGAGATAGATGGAGGAGAAGGCATGTCGTCTGCGTGGATGGATGTTTTTAGGGACTCCTCAGTCAGCAGTTTGTGCATTAACATGGCAGCTGCTGGTGGGTATTTTTGACACGGTGTTGTGCAAATATTTGTCAGAGGATATTGTGCAAGAAAAAGGCTGCACCCTTAAAAGTCGGACTTGGACTGTACTGTCCTTGAGAAGCAAGGGGGAAGGAAAGGAGGGGAATGGTGGGGGTTTATTTGGGAATCTATCATCTATCATTAAGGAGCAGCTGTGTGATCTACTGAGCAACTTGCCTCCAGGAAACTTAAGATAACCTCTTGGACTTGAACTTGAACTCGGTCGCTGACCTTTCTCATTAGCCACGCTCCCTGCCATCCCATCGCTCATACACATTTCCTTCCTCCAACAAACACAGATACCCCTCGGCAGCTATCTTTCCATCTGTGCGAAGTGCTAAGATCATCCTAATCATCATGTCATACATTCCCTGAGTGGCTTTCAAGACGCCTGTATCATTTATCATGGGAGGAATGTTTCCTCTATTCACAGCGTACTATATCCCTTGGCTACGCACTGAAAACACAGACACCATCATTATCCAATTTCTTGACAGCATGTCTGTATAAAATCAAATCTTCCTGACCTTGCTGAACTCCGGCGTACACCCTTAATGCCTCATTTTCACACCTTCTGTTTTTGCTTTTTTTGCTCTTTCTTTCTCTGCCTGTCAAATCGCTTTCAAACTGAGTGAACTTAGAGATAAAACTTAATATTTGGAAACGTGAAATGTGCAAAAATCTCGATTCTGTATCGCAAGACTTCCAGTCGAAGTGCAGTCGGTCTGTTTAGCCTCCCAGCCCTCAGTGACAGCTGGAGGGGTGGGAGGTCAAGGGTGGCGAAAATGTGGAGATGGTGTCAAAAATTTCTGAGCTCCTCCTAATGACATTCTCATGCTTATTAAATTGGGGAGACGAGGGAGGGGTGTGCTAGGTGGGGGATGGGGTGGGGTGGGGGGGGCAGGTCAAAATAGCAACGGTTGTGAAAATGGAGCTGCTTAACCAAACTCTAATTTTGGTTTTGGTCTCAAAGAAATTAAAACTAAAATTACACCCAGCTTTGAGGCTCTTTACAGATCTCTGTCAACTGACTGGTGGTCGTCTGATGCTGGCGACCGACTCCGCCATGAATGATGCTCATGCAGTAGGGGAAAAAAAGGGGGGGCTCCTGTAGGAACTGGAGAGTCGCTGTGGGTCCGGAAAAACCTCACCTCCTTGTACTCCTGAATCTGGCTCTGCTCAAACATGGAGAACACGTTGGAGGAACCACCCTCTCCTGCTGCTGCCCTCCTCTTGGCCTTCTTTGGTGCCTGGAGAACAAACGCAGGGGTGAAAACTTCAGGTCAGCTTTGGCGTCATGCTAAACCATTTGAATAATTGTTAGAGTAATTCTTCCATTTCACACATTAAAAAAGCAATGAATATAGAAAAGTCTGGAAGCAGCAGGGTAATATTTTTCTTCTTTCCTGTCTCATCAATCATCCCGCGACCCCTTGGGTTTGTCTTGTGACCCTTTGGAGAGGTCTTGACCCCTCAGTGGGGGCTCTACTAGATCCCACAAGTTCAGCTGCCTCAGGTAAGTTAAAAAGTTTAGGATCTCGCTACAAATATATGCATTTGGTTTATTATTTATTGGTTTATTTTGCATCTTTTTCATCAGTCTGGCCCTGCAGATGCTTGAGTTTTGCATGCAATCTCACGTGCATTATACAAAACGAGACTTTACCAGTAATATTTATAATAAATTATTACCCAAGCATCCCTAAAGAAATGCAGTCATCCAAAAATCCATTTTAAAAAAATGTCCAAAAACACTCGATCTACTGGAAGTGATGACAAACGCTTCCATCTTTTTTGCTATGATTATGTCAAGCATGAAAAAGTTAATCCATGAGAGGATGGTTTGATTCCCTCCTGCGGATATTTCCAGCAGCAGAGCAGCAGAGATGTTGCAAGGGGGAACCCTGGTACTCACCATCTTGAGACGGTAGAGGTTCGGATGATCAAGAAAGAGAAGACAGTGTGAAGCCGCGTTATACGTACATCCCCGGGGGCTTATATACCCTTGCGCAGGCCAATCTAACTTTAGCCACAGCCTCAAGTTTGGATGGAGATAAAAAAGAGAGAGAGAGAGAGGGAAAGGGAAAAAGAGAGAGAGAGAGAGGATGGTCAAGGATGAACTGATGGCCAAAGTGAAGGAGACAGAATGGCGGGAGAGGCGTATCACCTTACAGGAGATCAGAAATAGACCCAAGAGTCTTGGAATTAAGTAAACCTGATAGCTGAGGGACCATGCAGCAGGTTTGCAGTCCCACGTGGACTAATAAGGACATTCAGGACATAGATGTTTGTTGGACCACTGGACACTGTTTCTCCACCCTCCTTCTGTTCACCTCCGTCTGCCTGCGGGGAGAAACAGCAGCCACTTACAGACTTTATTTTTGGTTTGTGATGTCAATTGCGATATTACAAACCCAGATACAATCATTCTGTATCTTCGGAAAGCTTTTACCCCGCATGCGCTCGACTCGGCTCGGCTCGGCTCGGCTCGCTTACTTCAAGTGTAAAGATTGTGACAAAGTAATGATGGTCGAATTTGGGAGATTCTCATCGGTTTTATGATGGAAGGAGCTCTGTGGGATCAACTGATATGTAAAATGGCATGAAAGTGTCTGGCTTGTTCCAAATAATCTCCTCACAACATGGAGGACAAAATGTTTTTTGTTCTTTTTGTTTGTTTTGTTTGTTTAAACATCTGGAGTAAAATATATTAAATAAATAATCATATATGTTTGTGTATGCCCACATAAAGTTCACTTATATCTCTTCTGTCTTCTGTGATGCATTGATGTAAAATCTTACTCTGCTTCTTTGTATTAAGAACACATCCTTATTTCATTTGATTTTACTTTTACTTTTATTTTTTTGTTTTATTTGTTACTTGTTCTACTCTATCTTGATGAGTTGGGGGTTATGAACCTTGTAAGGACATAATTAATTAACTAAGTTAATGAAATAAAGTACAAAAACTTAGAAAGTAACTATAATTTTACTTGCAGTTGCTTGAAAATGTTGTAAAAAGACAACAATCTCAGCTTTCCAGAAAGTATTAATATTACTTTTTAAACCTTTAATTAACTGTGATGATTTAAAAATGACTTCCTGTGTTACAACTGTTACAAAATACTGCTGCTCATCTTCATCATCATCATCAATATAATTGATTTTTTTTTTTTTTTTTTGCCATTACGGTGACCAGCTTTGGTATTACTGACATTAACATCATCATCCTTTATTGTGACGCAAAACTTCAAAATAAAGGACTTTTAAGGGAAAATATAATTGGAGAGGCAAAACCAATAAAATGAAAATAAGTAAACATTTAATTAAATAAATATAAAAAAAGAACTAATCTAGAAAAAAAATACTACAAATAGCATAAAACAGATCAAGTGATTGTGTTTTAAAATATATAAGATAACACTGAAGTCTCTTAAATGTCAAAACATCTCATTTTACAGTTTAAAGTTGTGTTGTTGTTTTTTTAACTCATGCTGGTGACAGACGTGAGTATAAAGTCATAATTTCTTATTTCTGTTTCCTTTTTTTTATTTGTTTGTTTGTTTGTCTTGTGAAGACAAGATGCTGTCAGCGTTAAATCAACGACAACATGCCAGACGAGTGAAAGCGCCGTTAACCTCTGGCTTCGACACTGCTATAAAGGTGTGTGTGTGTTTAGTGAGTGGACGCAGTTATGAACATTTTCCCACCTGTTTACCCTCCCACCTCCCCCCTCCCTTTTCTCCGTCTACACCCCCCTCCCTCCTCTCTTAAATATAAGGGGATTACTTGGCAGGGTGATGGCAGCAGGCATTCCCAAGAGAACATAAAAGGGACAGCTGGGTGCGACCAAAATAGCTAAATAAACTGGACAGTCTGCCAGCGGGGGCCCTCGGAGCAGAAAAAACGCTTCCCTTCGTTTTGTTTTTTCAGGTTTTATATCCAGATTTAGCTCACAGTTAATCCGTTTCATTAACAACTTTGTTAATCTCGTCGTCTCCTCTGTCGGCGGCTCTCTGGTCGTGACTGTTTGTGTTTCCGTTGATCTCTTTTCACTCTGACGGCCTCATGAGTCACGTCTCCGCTCTTTACTGGTTTCCACCCCATGCAGTAATTTGGATTAGACAGACTTTTGTTTAACTTGGGCGTCCAGGACATCCAGAGCCTGCTGTCTGCCCCTTCCCTTCCCCTCCACCCACTCTCCCCTTGTGTGACCTTTGACCCCTGCCTTACTTGATTATCACCACCTTGTTGCAGGAATGAAATGCGTCACGCCACCATGTTGTGACTCTTACTTTTAAGGAGGTTGTTAGCTCTTTAATGACATTGAGCTTCACATTCACAGGGAAAAAAGGCTCATTTTAACCTTTAAGGTGCCATTTAAACCTTTCATATCAACATTAAGATGTAATGTGTGTGGAAGCAGTAACTTTAAAGGGTGAAACTAACTAAATATGACCTTAAACACAACATATTCAAGCACTAAATGTTGCTTCTGCTCCTTTCTCTGCTCCCTCATGAATTATTCAGTAACTTCAGGTTTATTTAAACAGTCAGTCCCCTTATTTGGTAAATTAATGGAAAAGTTTTGCATAAAAATTACAAATGTAAGAAACCCTGAGTTTATATTGAGGCCTGTGTGCATAGATGAAGAGATGATTATGACATTTTAAAGTATTTTAAAGGGATATTTGTCTGCTAGTGACCAGGTTTGACATTAGTCTTAGTGTTTTTTGGACTCAAATTCAACTGTTTTTCAGTTTTATTGCTTTTATACAAGGTCTGTTGTTAAAAATATTTAGAATAATTTACAATAATCAAAACATACATTTTTTTGTTTGCTTGTGTAGCGCAAAACTCCAAATATCACATTTTTATTGAATACTTACATGCAGTGGTGGAAGAAGTATTCAGATCCTTTACTTAAGTAAAAGTACCAATACAGCAATGTAAAAATACTCCATTACCAGTAAAAGTCCTGCATGAAAAATCCTACTTAACTATTAGCAACAAAATGTAATTAACGTATTAAAGAAGAAAGTACTTCTCATCTATTTGACTGATATATTATTATTATCATTATTATTATATATGGCATCATTATATTATTAATATTGATGCATTAATGGGAGAAGAAAGAGGAAAAAACAAAGTTCTGATACACAAATCTGTTCTCAGTTTTTGGACTTTTTCTCTAATCTTTGATTTTTGGTGAAATATTGGATCATTTGCACATTTATTGGAATGAATCCATGTGAGAAGTTTAGAGGGAAAAATCATTATTTGGTGGAGCTGTTAACAACTTATAGACATCTGAAATGTGACCCCGACTGGTGCATTTGAAGTATAAAGTAGCATACAATAGAAATACTCAAGTAAAGTACAAATACCTCAAAATTGTACTCAAGTAAAGTACTTGAGTAAATGTACTTAGTTACTTTCTGCCACTAGTTTTGTTCCTCTTATTTTCTACTCACGTTATGAGCGACAAATGATTCCTAAAAATATGAGAACGAGCCGCGACGTCTCAGACTCTTCACAGATGTCTCAGCTGCCTTTTTTTTTTATTACAAGACAGTTGTAAAAAAAACTTCACAATGTGTTTACACGCTGCTATCGTGTGGACGTGTTTTCATACAGATGTGTGTGTACATTTCAGAGGGCCGTCGCTGTGATGCGATACGTCTCGCCACGCTCCTCTGAAGCCATCCATCACTTTTTAGATGATTGGTATGTCTGTCTGTAGGCTTGGGAATGTGGAGAAGCTCCCAGCTTGACCTACAGGACGAGTTCGGAAGTCAGTCTCAAGGAACTGACGTGACACGAGAGATGTCAAGAGTGTGTAACACATACTCTGGTGTGTTTGATTACCTATAACACCCTCAGGTTGCTCTGTTATGTCATTTGATTCCCTCGAGGATATGTTACATTGATCAACGTAAAGTACATTTAAAGTTTAAAGGCTGCTCATATTTCAGCTTTTAGTGTTTTTTTTTTTTTTAGTCTGGCACTGACAGGATGTGACTTAATTTGTAAGAAAAGCTTTATGAACAATTTAGTTATACAGCTCGTTACACTTAATTACTATTTAGTAATGTCACTGATGCTTTGTCTAATTAGCTCAGTGGAGACATGTGGTAATCTCTCAAGCAAACAAGTGGATAACTCATTAAAGGCGTGTCATTTTCATATTTAACCCGTCAGTTTTAATACCAGCCGCATTCCTTTTGTCTCTAACATGCCTCCATAAATCACAGTGCTATTTCTGACTGAATCACACTGCTAAGATTACACTCTGTGAATCAGGTGGTTCGCCAGCTCGGTTTCAGCTCGCCGTGTCTGCAGCGTCCTCTGCTGTTCACTGTCCTCCACTGACTGACAGTAGAAGAGTCTGATGTCTGAGTCTCTCATGTACGGCAGTGTAAAATATAGATATTTGCTCAGTTTCTTGTTATAACAAGATACTTTTCTGACTTTAATGAGATCCTTTTTCGTGTTATGACAAGTATTTTTCATGTTATTCTGAGATATTTGTGTATAATAATAATCTTATCAGTATTTCTTATTATAACAACGCATCACTTTATCTCTTTATATCGCAAAACTTTCTTCACAAAATGAATGTATCTCATTAAAACATGTTTTTCTTGTTAAAGTTGTTATAACTTCCATATGTCATTAAAACAAGGAAAAGTTCCAATCGGTGCCTAAAGAGATGACATCTTACATCTGCAAGAAAAAGTAAAAAATTGCTGTTTTATAAGGTTAATATAATGAGATTTATGGGAAGTTTTGTGATATAACAGGATAAAGGCCTGATGATTATGACATTTGAAAGCATCTTTAACGGATATTTGTGTGCTAGTGACTGGGTTTGACATTAGTTTTGGTGTTTTTTGGGCTCAAATTCAGCTGTTTTTCAGTTTTTTTGTTTTCATAGAAGGTCTGTAGTTCAAAATATTTGGAATAATTTACAATAAGTAAAAGTCCTGCATGAAAAATCCTATTTAAGTATTAGCAACAAAATCTAGTTAAAGTAAGAAAGTAACATGAAAAAAAGTGAAAAATGCTGTTTTATATGGTTGATATGATGAGATTTGGGGAAGTTTTGTGATATAACAGGATAAAGTGACGTGTTGTTATTACAGGAAAAGTTTCATGTAAAAATAAAATAATTTGGTGTCTAATAACAAGAAAGTGTCTCAGTATAACATGATCTTATTAAAGTGAAAAGTTCTTGTTATAACGAGAAACTAGGCAGCACAACACTGCTGTACTCATGATGCTTCGTAGGTTCAGTGATTATTTACCAGGAGAGCAAAGTAACATCCAAACCTCACTGATTTCCTCTTAAAACAGCTTTATTGTTAGATAAAATATTGTTCCTACTCAACAGGAATCTTTCTGCTCGCTTCAAAGTCAAATATTCAGAATCAAGATCCCATTTCTATATGATTTTTGCCATTTCATAAACAAATTCAGTCCTGTTTCCCTGTAATTCTACTACAAATATTTTTTATTTTTCAAAACTGTAAGATCTGGACCAGAATGTGAAATAAACGTGTGTTTGTAGGTCTGGCGGTCCACCAGCTTTGGTCCAGACTGAAATATTTCAACAAGTATTAAAAGGATTAACATGAAAGTTTATGCAGACGTTCATGATCCCCAGAGGACGAATCCTACTGACTTTGATGATGCTCTGACTTTTCTTCTAACGCCACCATGACGTTGGCATTTGTGGTTTTGAGTGACATGTCTCAACAACTGTTCACTCATCAGGTGAAAACTTCAATTAGTCCAAAATTTTACAACTAATGACTCAACTCAGCCTCAACTGCACTTTGTGTTTAGTGCTAATTAGCAGATGTTATACCTGCTAAACATCAGTAAGTAGTACAGCCTCACAGAGCTGTAGACTCTGATTTGGTAACAGAGATGTGATTAATATGCCAACTAATTGATTATGAGGCCTTTAAGTCAACAGACTGATTTTATTTTTTCATGCAATGAAAAATATATAATACTCTTTGCTTAATACTGCATCATAAAGCCTTTTTCTGCCATAGATGAAACTATTTTTACACCACATTTGAATACAAAACCGCTCAAGGAACTACATGTGTGCATGTTCCCGTTAGCGGAGACTATAGAGAACAAACAATAAATAGGCCTTTTTCACTAAAAATACTTTGATATGTCACAGTAGGAAAAGTGTAAATAATAAAATAAATAACGGTTGAATGTGATCGAGCTGCTTCGGTTTCAGGGTCCTGGTGTTGTGCATTCTGGCTCACAGGGACACTTAAATAAAACGGAGCCATCGTTAATGTCATTAGAGACACCTGTGTTACTACTTTGACAAATCAAAATGCTGTGACAAAAGCCTTTCTGCAGACTGATTCATGTCTGAAGACCTTTTCTCACTCTTGTGTGTGAAAAGTGCAGCATCTGCACCGTCAGAGACCTTCTCTGTTGTATCGAGGACACTGTAAGGCCGTCTCGTTTTCTTGTGAAATAAATCTAACATATCAAGAAACTGATTATATGCGACGGAGGAATATTTAGCACATTTACAGGGCTTAAAAATCTATGTTCTTAAATACAGTTTAAGTCAAAACACGTCCGGTTCGGTTCCTTTTTTTGACACACATGAATCGTTCCGTCTCAGTTCCTCTTAAAGAGTTTCTAAACTGTCTGTTTTTTTCACCCCAGGTCGATGAGATCTTCATCACTGCGCTCCTCTCCTGCTCGTCGGCTCCTCAGCCACTCCTCTCTAGCTTTCTTCACTTCCTGTCCGTAATAATCGTGGAGTTTGCTGAACTCCTCCAGTGGATTAAAACCAACCAGAGGCCATTCGCCGTACAGAGGCGCCGGACCGTTAAGTGGCGTGACATGAGCGTTTCTCCTGTGCCACAGTTTGGGGGACTTTTTAGCCGCCACCTTAGTGGGAACTGAACGTGCTTGTGAGACGGTGCTGGTGCTGAAGCTTCTCCCCTCCCTGACGGCTGCTGTTGGACCCTGCAAAGGCAGCAAGCAGCCCTGGTTCACCTGGGTTGTGGACTGTTTGGGGGCGCTGACCGCAGAGCTGGGACAAGATTCACTGGAGCCGTGCAGCTGCTTCGCTTCTGGAAATGGAAAACAAGAAATTAACAAAAACACACTCATAATAATACATTAAAGATATTATTTATATAGCACATTTCATAATTAAGATTTAAAATGTGCATGTACAGTAGAGGTCAGCGATCACTCCTTTAATTAAACAGTCCTTTAATTTTATTGTAAGTATCTAAAGAAATCTCAGTTTTCCCTTTAGATCCTGAAAGCGCAGCGATCCTTTTCTCTGTCCATCGTTTGAACCTCAGCTCATGACAGTGCTGGAAAGTAACTAAATACATTTACTCAAGTACTGTACTTAAGCACAATTTTGAGGTACTTGTATTGTGAGTATTTCCATTTTATGCTACTTGACATTTCTTCTGCTACATTTCAGAGAGAAATATTGTACTTTATACTCCAATACATTTGACAATTTAAGTTATTTTTCTTTTTAAAATATTACATGAAATAACACATTATAAGCTTATAATAATACAACACATTGCTAAAGATGAAACCAGTGGTTTTCAACCTGTTTGGCTTTTGACATCTTACAAAAATCAGTGTATAGCTGTTGCTACGAGCTGTTAGCGGCTCCACCAAGAGACATTTTCCCTCTAAACTTCTCACACGGTTTCATTTCAATAAATAAAAAAATCAAAGATTAGAGAAAAAGTCCCAAAAACTGGAAACAGATTTGTGTATCAGAACTTTGTTTTTTCTTCTTTCCTCTCCCATTAATCATCTCATGACCCCTCAGATTTATCTGGTGACCCTTTGGAGAGGCCCCGACCCCTAGGTTGGGAACCACTGGACTAAACTAGCTCCACCTCCAGCAGCTACAACAGTAACATGCTGCTCTAACACTGATGCTTCAGTATTAATAATCTAATGATGTCATATATAATAATATATCAGTCAGAGGGACCAAACCACTACTTTTACTGCAATACTTTAACGACATCAAGCTCATAATACTTATGTACTTTAGTAGGATTTGTCATGCAGGACTTTTACTTGTTATAGAGTATTTTTACATGTTTCTTCTTCCTTCCACCACTGATTAAAAGCCAAGAAAAATCCTCATAAACTTGAGTCTCTATAAATAAATATGAGCCCCAGTAAACAGGACAAGTTCACACCTTCATACTGCCTCCCCAGGTCTCTCACCAGCAGGGAGAGGTAACAGTGGCTGGCCGAGAGCAAAGCTTTCTCCCAGCTCTCCTGAGTCTGGCGATCCCCGGCTGCAAATCTGTAGGTTTTGAGTCCCGGACCTTCAAACACCAGGGAAAAGGAAAACTGTCCGTCAGTCTCGGAGCGCCGGACCGCACACCCCTCCAGGACAATGACCCCCAGCAGGTGTCGGTCGGCTGGTCTCTCCTGGTAGAAAAGCAGGTTTGCCTTCAGGACAAACCACCGCCGCTGGTAGGTGGCATTTCGCTCTTTCTGTGAAGAAACACAGCAGGATTATTAGATTTTTTATCACATGGAAGGTTTCAGTCATGTCATGCTCTGTGTTTTTCCAAACCTTTTTGAAGAGATATCCTTCTTTATCTACCGGAGACGTGCATGACAGGTAATGGGTCAAAATCTTCTCATGGATCTTCATACCAACACCTAAAGAAGAGAAAGTTGTTTTTACATCTGGAAGGTATTTAAACTGTGTGAAGCCTAGAATATATTCCAGAAATGTTTTAATCCCAAAGCAACCTGTTTTTAAATGATCACTTTTCTACTCATTTCAATTGTGTTGAGTATTTCCATAATTACTTTCACGTCTACTCCACTACATTTTAGAGGGAAATACTGTTGTTCTGAGCTTTTTAATAAGGAGTAGCAACTAATGTTTTGATATAAAGCATGTCCTCATCAGGGTAAAAGGTATTATTTAGCTAATAAAATGAGCTTATAAAACTCAGTGCATCTTAACTCTTGTTAAAGATGAATAAACCAGTGGTTACCAACTTTTACAGCTTTTTATCTTATGAGAAAGCAGTGTAGCTGGGCTGCCATGTTACATTTCAGATGTCTATAAGTTGTTAGCAGGTCTGCTAAAGAGAGATTTCCCCTTAAAAATCCTCAGATGGTTTCCTTTAATGAACTATTTGAGGCCCAAACAGGTTAAATTATCCAGCATTTTACAAAAAATAGCAAAGATTTGAGAAAAATCCCCCCCAAATTATACATATTTAAGTAGCAGAAACTGTATAGAAAGTAGTTCTTTAGGAGTAAAATGCTGCTTTCATATTAATCCATCAGTATTGATGATTTAATAATGAAATATAATACTTACTTTTGCTTACTTTTGATACTTTTTGGCTGAAAATAGTTTTTAAATTTCATTTTGTGTTTCTGTGTGTCCATTTTTATGTTTATGTTTTGAATCTTTGTGCTTTTCTGTGTTTGTTTTCCTGTTGAATAAGTGGAAAAGTGTACAAAACTCTAAATACAGACTGAATCCACATCATTAAAACTCAAATATCACAAAGTATATCTATAAATACGTTATATACTGACATAACAGTAACAAATCCAAGCAGCTAATCCCAACGATTCTTAATTTAGTAACCATATCATGAAGTTCTTGTATAGTGACAGAATACACAATAGTGACTCAGACTTACCTCTGCCAGTCCTGAATCCCTCACAGGGTCACTTTACCCTTCCACACACGCACATTACATTACATTATTTACATTTATTTTCTTTTGGTCTTCATCATTCCTCAAACATGAAGCCAATTGTTCTCTCTCTCTCTCTCTAACGGGTCGACACATCCAGAACCAGACAATGTTTGAATATATAGTTTCAGGTTACTACCACTGCTTCTCCCTCGGGTACAAGAGGACGGGTGTTGAAATATAAATAACTCGCCCCACTTCCTGGTAACAAAATCCTGACACATTATATTCTCTCTCCTCTACGCGCTTGAGTCTACCTCGAGCCTGTGAATCGGCCTCACCGAGCGGTCGAAACCGAACCTTCCCTGACAGCTACCTGGAAGTGAGACGCTACATGTTGATGTTGTCTTGACTCTCACTTCTGCATTTTGTATTTTTTGCTTTTCTAGATTTCACACGAGTTTTATTTTAATCTCTCACAGCTTGTGTGTTGTGCAAATGATAAACAGCTGGCTCTTTGGGGAGATTCTTCTCAGATAAACACTAGTGAATATTTATTTATGACAGTATCAGGTGCTGCTTTGTGGAGCATCTTTGTGTCCAACTGTCCTCGTGCATCTCTAGAATAGTTTCGTTTCAACAAATGTAAAAATAAATGTTCTTCTTCTCAGCTAAAGCCAGATCAGATAGATATTACATGATCTCTTGTGTGCTCATTTCTTGGCTTGTTGTATCTATTCTCGACAGGCGCTTATCCTTTTTATCCTAAAGGACCTCAAGGAATCTCTGATCTAAAAGAGTCCAAAGTGTAAAGACGCAGCCACAGGATCTTACTGTATATATGACGCTAGCATGTCTCCACAAATGCCAGAGTTAAACTTGAGTCAATTTAAGGTCTTGTTCTATAATCAATTTCAAGTATTGTACAAGTAATAATGTGAGATATCATTAGAAATTAGTCTTAATGTTTGTCACATCTAAGAAAACAATGTGTTTTTCAGGTGAGCAAATTCTAACCAGGGCTGCAACTTCACATTATTTTCATTATCCATTAATCCGCTGATTCTTTTAAAGGAATTGATCAATCATTTACTTGATAAAATGTCAAAGAAAGCCCAAGGTGACAGTCCAAAAACCACAAATATTCAATTTACAATAATATAAAACAGAGAAAAGCAGCATAGCAGCACATTTCAGAAGCTGGAACTAGAGAACATTTGGCATTTTTGCTGCAAAAATGACTGAAACAATGAATCAATTATCAAAATAGCTGCAGACTATTTTTCTATTGATCGACAAATTGATTAATCGACTGATCGTTTCAGCTCTGCTTAGAACAAAAACATTTTATAGTCACTCTCAAGCCCAGTTTATACTATTCAGCCTGTTCAGATATACAGTAGTGAATGAAATATGTTGCACATTTTGTATTTAGACTAAAATAATATATATAATTAATAGGTACAATGGGTATTATAGTGTTCCAGGGTTATTGCACAGTGCCTGAGTGAGTTAACCGTTCATATGTGTGACGGCGAGGGGGAAGAAACTGTTCCTGTGTCTGGTGGTTTTGGTGTAACGTGTTCTGTAGCGCCTACCAGAGGGGAGGAGGAGGAACAGATTATGTCCAGGGTGTGAGGGGTCTGCAGTGATTTTCCCCTGCACGTTTCCTGACTCTGGATGTGTACAGATCCTGGATGGCGGGCAGGTCGGCACCGATAATCTTTTCTGCAGACCTTGACTGTCCGTTGTGGTCTGTTCCTGTCCTGTTTGGTGGCGGATCCTCCAAACCAGACAGTGATGGATGTGCAGAGAACAGACTCGATGGCTGCAGTGTTAAAACTGGATCAGCAGCTCCTGAGGCAGGTTGTACTTCCTGAGCTGGAGCAGGAAGTAGATCCTATGCTTAGCCTTTTTTGATGACTGTGTCGATGTTAGACTCCCACTGGGAGATTGTAGATCCCAGAAACCTGAAGGTATCCACAGCCGACACAGTGCTGTTGAGTATGGTGAGTGGTGGGGGGGCAGTGATGGGGGGCTCCTCCTTAAATCCACTGTCATCTCCACAGTTTTGAGTGTGTTCAGCTCCTGTTCACAGTTTATAATTAATTATATTTTTACCCAAAGCTACAGTAGGCTACAATCCGTTACATGTGGTTGGTCTGGGCGTGTGTCACTCAGAAAACATTCAGCCAATCAGAGGAGCGAGACATTGAGCAGACACAAAACAGCCCGTTTCAGGCTGAGTGAGACAGAATGGCTGCATCCATGGCTTTCACAGCTGTAACTAGGGGCTTTTTGACCACAGAAACATGCAAATGTTTGTAAAATAGACCACGAAAATGAAAATATGAAACTGGGAAAGGGACATAATATGACGTCTTTAAGAGCTGTCCACACTCTCCTGAGAATACTCATAATATAATAATTGTAATGGTGTCTGCGTAGTGTTTGTAAGTTTGTATGGTGGTCAGGCAGGTGGGGACAGGGGAGGGGGGTGTTCCTGTTGGGTGTTGTTGTGGGTGTTGGCGATATGTACATTGACATACCTGTTTACTGGTCTTTGTCTGTTTATGGTCCAATGTACATTCACCAGTAAAGTGTTTAAACTAAAACGGCTGCAGTGGGTTGAAGAAGTGAGGTCAAATTCTTGTTTTTTTCTGATTAACTAAGATATCCAGTATACTATCATATAAGACAAAGAATAGCAGCAAATCCTCACATTTGAGAAGCTGGAGCCAACAAATGTTTGAAATTTTTGCTTAAAAAATTACTTAAACATTCAATTCAAAACATTCAACGCCTCATCGGTTAATTGATTAATCATTTCAGCTCTATTTATAGCATTTTATTAACATTAAAAGCTTACATATTAAAATCCCATCCACCCTCCACACCAGGTGGTGGCGGTAATGAGCTATGATGTCGTTTCCCTGCCGCCATAGAAAAGACAGAAGAAGAAGGAAACAAGCGAAGAAGAAACGATAACGAACGTCGCTTGAACTATTTTCAGTAGGTTTTCCCGCATTTCCCGCTTAATATTAACCTATTAACCTCGTTTGCACACACACCTACAGTGCATAAAAATTATATTTAAGTAGTTAATCAAATATTATCTTACCTCCGGGTCGAATCTGTTCACATGTTCTGCACGCTGATGTCGGTTGCTAACATTTTTAGCAACGAAGCTAACGTGATTTCTGTGTTAACATACATTCACAACATTATAAGAACCTAGCGCTTGAAAATGTTTGTATGAGAGTCAGTAATATTGAAGCTGACGTTAGGTTGTGTTGTGGATATTAAAAAGGTCCCCCGTCTCGCCTTCTGCAGCAACCATGCCGAAGAGAAAAGTAACGTTTGAGGACGGTAACGGGGAGCTCGACCTGGATGACGACGTCCCAAACAAAAAGGTAACACTGCCCCACTAACACATTTCTTTAGGAGGGAGAGAGAGAGAGATGTGGCGCCTTAGGAGAAGATTTTGTGTTTAAAAAAAAAACCTCGTTGTAGCTTCTTAACACCCCAACCGTGCAGTTTTATAGCAGCTTTATTTGCTTACTCCTTAAAGGAGCGGTTCACAATTTTTCAAGTCTCTCTTAAAACAACAGCCAGGTGTCCAAATGAATATTTCACACATGCAGTCTATCCCTAAAATGTTCAGGAACATTTCCTGCATGGGGTCATGTGGATATTCAGGGAAATCCGTACCGCCAATTTCCCACCTCAAGATCTAGTAAGATTTCAGGGAAAATGCCGGTACAGATGTGTTGTGGATGAAAGCAGGGACAAGCACGTATAGGGTAACGTCTGTCTTATGAAAGATGTTTTCACCAATCACAAGACTATGCTGATGATGTTTTGGAATCCGCAACTTGTTTATGGTTACCTTGTTGATGCTTTTTCAGGTGACTTGATAACTAGCCAGCAATACAAGTTCTTTTGTTTGCAGACAACCTCTGTTTTTTCAAGAATGGCTGAAAACTGGACAGATTCAGAAATAAGGAAGCTCTTCTCAGTCCGCGCAGAGCGGTTGGCATCCATAAGTGTTGCATGACCGCCATCTGCTGGACTGTTCCTTGCCCCATCTACTCAGGCATTGCCATGGCTTGTGTGAAAAGGCGCAAGATGGAAATGTTCCTGAATGTAGCTGCGTGTGTGAACAGTGAAAATCACTAGTGGTGCCTTAAAGGTTATCCCAGTAAATTATACACAAGCATTATATAGACCCTTATAATCGTCAGTATAAAAGATTACGGTTCAAAAAGTTATTTGAATAAGAATAGTCGTCACTGGACCAAAGGAACTTATTGCACTAATGACAATAGTCTGGGTTTATTGGTCCAGTGACATTTCCTATATAAGGAGGAGTTTGTCATCTTGACCTGAGGCAGATTCTTGTCGCATCATATCATTGTTTGTTTGTTACTTTAATTTTCTAGTTGTATGTTTTGGACAGGTGCAGGATTCTTTGACCTTTTTGTTGCACTCGTCCCTTAAATTAACATCTCTCTCAACATTTTGCTTGTCTTTCTTTTCCTGTTGAACTAGAGTTGCGAGGCTGTGAGCGGACCAGGCTCCAGGTTCAAGGGCAAACATTCCCTTGATAGTGATGAAGAGGATGAAGAGGAGAACACAAACAGCAGCAAATATGATATTTTGGCCAGTGATGATGTGGAAGGTATGTCCTGTTGATTGTTTGAACTCGCACTAAGAAGTGATATATGTCTGGCTGAGTGGCGGCCACGTGCTTTTATATGAAACATTATTTTTTGTGTATTTACAATTTTTAATGACATTTGAATGTGTTCATTTACATCTGCAGAGAATTTGGTTCAAGTGTTTTGCAAGTGTCAGAAATTGTTTCACCAAACAAACTTTGTTTTCAGGCCAAGAGGGCGCAACAATCGACTTTGATGAGGGAGTTTCTATTACACCTTTCAACCTCGATGAAGAGATGCAGGAAGGACACTTTGACTCAGAGGGGAACTATTTTGTCAAAAAGGAAGAACAGATCAGAGACAACTGGCTTGACAACATCGACTGGGTAAATTGCATTTTAGGGACTTTTTCCTCCATGTATGAAAACTCGTCAAGCAATGTGCAATAATATAAGTTTCCTTTATTTTCCAGGTGAGAATAAAGGAGCAACCTTTCAAGAAAAAGAAGAAAGGTCTTGGAGCCAAACGGACACGCAGAGCAGGTGATGAAGATGAGGCTGAGGAAGAGAAAAAAAGAGAAGAACAGCAGGCGGACAAAGATGACGAAGAAGAAGAGGAGGAGGAGGAGATGGAGCCTGCAGAGGACCCTCTGGCATCCTACACACAGAACCAGCTCACCGAAGCTTTGGTTGAACTGTTGCAACCCGGCGAGACCGTCACTGCGGCGCTTCGTCGGTTAGGAGGCCTCGGAGGACGGAAGAAGGGGAAGCTGAGGGAAGAGAGCGAACCCACAGAGGAGATGAAGAGGGATACAGAAAAGCTTGACAGGCTCACAGCACTAGCTGACAGACTGGTTGCATCTGGGATGTTTGGGATCTATCAGCAAACATATGAAAAGTTGGCCTATTTACTGAAGAGCAGGAGCAGCAAGAAGCCTGCAGGGGGGAAGAAAGCCAGTGGTGGCGACGGTGATGATGAAGAACAAGATGAACTTGATATGTTTGGAGATGAATTTGATGAGAAGCATGGTGACAAATCGCAGGATAACGAGGACGACGACGACCAAAGAGGTTCCTGAGTGTTACCTGTATTCCTGTTGTGGAGTGTGTCTTTTAATATATCAAAAAAATATTTTTTTTTTTTCATTTTTTAATGCAACTTTGTCTTTCCTCAGTGAGCGAGGAAGTGATGTGGGAGTACAAATGGGAGAATGAAGATAAATCAGAAGTCTACGGCCCCTTCACCAGTCAGCAGATGCAGGTATTCCCTTGCGACAATTTAAAATCGAAAAGCATTACTTGAGTTTGTAGGTGAATTTTGTGAGATTTTGGGAATGCATGTTTTTCTAATCAAGGATAAACAGAAATGTGACACTGCAATATGCTAAAAGTAAAATGGACAGTCTTCATCATAGCTTTTGTTTTGATATTCCAGTTTTTTTAAGAAGGTATTTAAAACGACCAGAACAAACTTGTCTTAGTGGACTTAAAGAATCTAGAGTGGGTTTACTGTATGGGGGACATACAGTTAATCCACACTGTAGGACCAGTTTAAGAAGAAGGGATTTACTGTATGTGGACATACAGTAAATCCCTTCTTCTTAAACTGGTCTCAGTATGGATTTACTGTATGTCAACACAGGAGCATAATTGATGTGATTAACGTGTTCATACATGTACAAATGCACCAAACCAATAATTGGCTCGTCTCAACAACAGCTCAAAAATAGAGCAAATTCAGTACTGGCGACTTTGAATATACTTAATTGTGGTGATTTTCAAACGTGAACACTATAGACGCTCAAACAGAAAATAATTGTTAGAGTTAATATTTAGTACAGAATCGGGACTCTGCTTATTATTTGGGACTCAGCTTATTATCTCAATAAAACGTGAATGATAAAATAACAGACAAGCTGGAAAATTGTGGATTGTTGTTCTGACAAGGGATCAGAACACAAATCAATAAAGTGAAAAGTCCACAGGAAGTCATTTTTGCATGTTTGGTAACTTTTCAAGTAACAGTGACACAGTTAAAGCTTTTATTCCTTTTGTTTGTTTAAAGTATAATCAAGTACATACACAAACCTTACAACTGTTACAGCAACTTTATTGGGTCATTTACATGATTTTGTTTTTTTAATCCAAACAAAATATACCTGCAAATTTATAAGTAAATCCCACTCTGTTCCCATTCCCAGTTGGTTTAAATTATTACTGGGCTGCAGACTGGTTTTAACCTTTAACCCCAATCTGGCCAGGTGGGTTTTAATCTTCTTACTGTCTGTTTTCCAGGATTGGGTGGATGAAGGCTATTTCAGCAGCGGTGTTTACTGCAGGAGGTTAGACCAGGAGGGATCT
Source organism: Thunnus maccoyii (assembly GCF_910596095.1). Classification (NCBI taxonomy): domain Eukaryota; kingdom Metazoa; phylum Chordata; class Actinopteri; order Scombriformes; family Scombridae; genus Thunnus; species Thunnus maccoyii. The sequence goes on from NC_056550.1 coordinate 23,888,278, forward strand.
CAGTTCTACAGCTCAAAGAGACTAGACTTTGAGCTCTACACATGATTGACGTCCAGCATCTGCTGAATCATGACCATCATGATCAATTCTCAGCATTCATTCAGTCCCCCCGTCTTCATCTTTCCTGTCAAATGTATCATTTTAACAGGGGTGTCGTTTTATGTACATTGTTTTTAAATAAATAAGTCACGTATGTGGTGTTGATATAAGTCTTTTTTTCCATTTTAAGGCTCATAGAGGACTTGCACTGATAGACTGGTGAGAATTATCTAGTTTTTGTAGAGTATTTTACACTAAGCTACTTAAACTGATGAGAGGGAAAAGCTGGCATTGTGCCGGCATTTTCAGTGAAGTAGAATATGCTTAGGATCAGGTTTTACTTGGTTGGATACCATTAGATCATTGCTACTTTGCATATAGGCTGTGATAGACCAGCGTTATCTCTCAGGACTGAGAAGGAAACACCTGTGAAATCTGATACAACAACTCAGCCATAAATTCTACCTTTACAAAGCTTATACATTTATAGGTTTTGTTGACACTATCAGAAAGGTGATTATTCTACTTTATGTTTATTATTGAGGTTGTAGTGGGACGTAGTTTACTGGATTGCATTATAGTGAAAAGTGTTTCTAATATATTGTCCACCACATTAATAAACCTTTCTGACGATGTCATCAAAAATTGGAAATGTATAAGCTTCATAAAAGTAGAATTTGTGGCAGAGATGTTGTATTAGATTGCACAAGCATTCCTAATAAAGTACTCGCTGAGTGTATTATGTTCTTCTAGGATATTTTGTATATTCTTTAATATCTGTGGCAGAAGATCAACATCCATGATATAAACTGGACATATTTTTTTAGTGCTAAATATGGTTAGAGAAGACAAGGAAAATGCTCTTCACGGTTCAACTTGTAAATAATTAGTCATTTCTAATTGTATACAGTGGTGGAAGAACTGATTTATTTCACTTCAAGCTGCAGTGCAGGACTTTTATATATAAATGAACGTCCGTTACATTCAGACCTTTGCCTACGGGTTCACACAATGTTGATTAAGCCCATCGTTGCCAGGTAAATCTCTCTATATCGCAGTATACCGGAGTTTTCATATCTTGTGTCTATGGCGACTTTCCCGCGCTGGTGCACTGGTAGTAATGTGTTTTACGTCAACTACAACTCAACTGTTTGCGACTGTTGACTGAGGCGGAGTGTCCTTAGTGTGCCCCAACTGTGTCGCGTCGCCGGGGTGGACCACCTCACAAAAAGAGAGTTAGGGGTCTGTGGCGATGACATTAACAGTGTTTGTGTAATTACTGTCACTGTCAGAGGGGGGAGACAAAAGCTCCGCACTGCAGGTTTAAGTAACAGCAGCAATACTGCTGCATAAAAATACTCCGTTACAAGTAAACATCCTGCATTCAAAATCGTAAGTAAAAGTAGAGAAGTATTAGTTGCAAAGTATCAAAAGCACAAGTACTCATGCAAAGTGTCCACACTTGTGTTATATTTATTAAATATGTACAGATATACAGTTCCTGTAAGAAGTTTTTCCCCTCTTGGAATTTTTCATGTGTTACTGTTTTATAACATTGAATCAAAGGGGATTTAATGTGTTTTTGTTTTGTTTTTTTCACACTGACTAACAGAAAAAGAACAAATGTCAAAGTGAATTGAGTTCTCTATATGGTGAACTAAATTATTCACCAAATATATAAATATAGAAAAAATCTAAAATCCATCCTCTGCTTCACATGTCTATCAAATCTTCATCTGAAAAGTAACTACGGCTGTGAAATAAATCTAGTGGAGTAGAAAGTACAGTATTTCCCTCTAAAATATAGCGGAGTTGAAGTATAAAGTAGCATAAAATGGAAACAAAATACAAATACCTCAAAATTGTACTTAAGTACAGCACTTGAGTAAATGTACTTTATTACATTTTACCCCTGATTATATAGAAATATTGCTTTTAATTAGTAACTGTAAAATTATTTTGTTTATATCTGAAGTAACAATTAATTATAAAATATAACTGTATAGCTGACTAGTCTGGTAAGACATTACTCATATATATATATTGTGACGGCCCTCTTTACTTCCTGTTTGGGCAGTTCTTCTCTTTTAGGAGTGAAGCAGGAAGTGCATCACTGATCATCACCTCTGCCTGCTGCCCCTCAGCTGTATAAGCTGGTGGATTCAGTCAGTCTCTCTCTCTGAGTGTATGGTTTGTTGTTTGGGTTAGGTTTTTTCCTGTACACTCATTCAAACACTCAACACCCTACTGATATTACTGATTTACATACTTTATATTGCCCTCGGTTAACTTATATTTTGTTAAATAAATCTTTAGCTGAAAGTCATGTGTTGTCTTTTCCTCTTTGTCCTCCTCTTGATAAATTGGGGGCTCGTCCAGAAGCTTGTGATTTGGTATTTTGTAAGTTGTTGGTGTTTACTTACCTGGTTAACTAGTACAAAAATAAAAGATTGTTCGAGAATGTCACACATTAGTTTTTGTAGAGAGCTTTGGTCTAGTCCTGTTGTTTGACCCACTGGGTTTTTTTGGGGTCAATTTTGTGTTTAGAGCATGTAACCCAATTTTTAAGTGGCTTTGTTTTAACTGGAGTTTCTCCTGGTTGGTTTAGCAACAATTCCTACCAGAGAGCTTGTTGCAGCTTTGTTGGTTTAATGTGATGGTGAAGGTGAGTAAAGCTCTATGCTCGGGATCATGTCCTTGGGTTTCTGGAAGTGACTGCATAGTCGAGTCATTTTTCTTTATATAGCGCCAAATCACAACAGAGGTTATCTCGGGGCACTTTTCACATAGAGCAGGTCAAGACCGTCTTCTTTAATCTACAGAGACCCAACATTCCCCCATCCATGAACAGCACTTGGCAACAGCAGCAAGGAAAAACTTCCCTTTAACAAGAAACCTCTAGCAGAACTGGGCTATAGGTGCATAGAAAACAGCAGGTGCTTTCCAGTCCTGCTGGTTTACAGTGAATAAATACCCCTCACCTGTAACTGCAGAAAATCTAGGGTTGAGTGTAGTCAGTCAGATTAGTTCCAGATTAGTTAGTTTATGGAGGAGAGACTCCAGTGTGTTTGTCCACCTGTGATTACTTTAGTTTTGGGTAAAAACACTTTTGGTAGGCTCAAGTATAATGATAGTTTGGTAAATTCTGAACTAAGGTAGGGCATTGTGTCTTCTGCTGTGGATTGTTTCATTCAGTCTCCTTCTGAACTATTGTTGGAATGCTAAAGACCAGTTTTTGAAGATTGTTGACCATTTTAAGATTGAAATTTGGGCAAATCGTCTGAGGAAACAGTGAAGAGCTTTCCAAAAGGTAATTTGATACAAGAAGGTATTATGGTAAGAGAAAAACCTAAGAAGTTGTCTGGTGTGTCTGTGTCTTCAATGACAAATCTAACATCTGAGCAGCAGAAAGAGCTATCGATTATGCAGATACAGCATGAAAAATTCATACGGCAGAGAGTGTGGTGGAAAATCCTCAGATGGGCCAATAAATCTTCAGGTCTCCCACTATTAAACTCAAAAGGAACAAACTTGAAACTGGCAGAGTTCACGTGAATAGGTTTACTGTGCAAGTGTAAGACAGAGCAAACCGAGGCTTCGATCCCAGGATGAAAGACCTGACGCAAAACCACAAAACATCATTTTATTTACTATTCATAACTCCTCTTGTTGTGAAGGCTATTTAGGGCTCCACCTAGCTTTTTATCAATCTTATCTGGTCTGAAAACAATGGTATCTCAAACCTCCCTAAAATCCAAAAATAAAATAGGTGCTGCTGGCCTTTAATCACACATCATAAGCAAATAATCAAAATATCATGAGCACTGACCCTTCCTTAATTAGTTACTGATTAACCCTCCTGTGTGCTCTCTCTACAATGACTGCATACTGTTGATTCTTTAATTAACTCTCCGGTGTACTGTCTTTTGTGCTGACACTGGCATGACTATTTACACAAGGGAAATTATTCTTATATATATATACACACAAGAGAATTAGAATTTGAGGTAATGAAACAAAACAGAGCAGGAAGTGATGAAACAAAAAATGGAGCAAGAAGAACTGAAGATAATGCAACATAAACTTGACCTGGTCAAGGAGGGCGAATTGATTGACCAGTCTACAGCTGTTTGATTTGACATTGCCAATAATTTGAAGTTGCTAACAAAGTTTAATGACAAAGACCCAGATACATTTTTTTGTATGTTTGAACGGCTGGCAGATTCTAGAAATCGGCCTGATCAGGACCTTAATGCTAAAGGGTGTTTTTACTGGTTAAGCCCAGGAGACAGATGCAGCCTTCACATCTGAAGACTGTTAAGATTGTGGTACAGTAAAATCAGCAGTCTGAAGGCCTATGAATTGGTTCCAGAGGCTTACAGACAATGTTTTCGGAACTGGAGAAAATCTGACAGGCAAACATGGAATTTGCTTAGTTGTGCAGTTCAGTCGCTGGTGTTCTGCATCCACTGTTGATTCATTTGAAGAACTGTGCAACTTTTGAACAATTTGTACCTATCTATATTGCCACATACATCAATGATATTAAGACAAACTCTTCAAATGATGCTGCTGTCCTTGCAAATAAATATGTATTGACCCATAAACGTATCTTTGGTGATCAAAAACAGAACGGCTTTGGTCCAAAAAAATATTGTTGACACTACTATACACTACTACACTAACTATTGTCTCAGTCAGGTTTGGGTTCAGTTTTTCCGAAATACAGACTACATATAGACTCTTATGTGAAAAATTATAGCATTTGTAATAACTGTCAACAAAAGGGGCGGTGGAAAAATGAATGTCTGTCTTTGAAGACAAAGAGAGGCTTCAATGTGTCACAAGTTAAGTCTGCTGCATTGACTGTGCCGATTGCCTCTACAAAAAGTAAATTGGTGTCTTCTTTTCAGATGCAAACTAAAACTGGGAGCAGCAGAGATTGCGGCAAATTAGGCACCATTCATTTCAGAGGGGGTTGTATCTCTACTGGGCAGTGGAGAAAAAATTGCTTTTAAAATACTGAGATTCAAATGCCTTGATTACTTTTGTACTTGAGTCAGTCTTGCCTTTTTCTCCACAATCAGGCACAGAAAGTTGTATTCCCGTTCAAGGAATGGGTTTAACCATTTTTGTTCCCGTGCATAAGGTGTTTTTGTCCAGAATTGCCTGTCGAGGGAGTTGATGTCATCCTAGGCAATGATGTAGCCGGAGCACATATGGCCTGACATATCGATATCTGATGAGCAGCCAAGAGCGCCAACTGTGGCATCTGCTGTAAAGCATCAGATTTTTGATGTACCAGAGAAGACAGTATCTTCAGCTTGCACGGTAACACGATCCCACACAGAACTGATGGAGGTGCAAAAATTGGGTTCCTCTGAAACTGTTTGATTGTGTGGTACAAATGTCTGAGGTGGGGAAAGGGTCTCCAGTATATTTTATACAGGATGATCTGTTAATGAGGAAGTGGGTGCCTTATGGGGAAAATTTGGCTTGTGGGTTTGTGGAGCAGGTGGTTTTGCCTATTCAAGGTCCACTGTGTAGAATTTAGTGGCATCTAATGGAACAGACTTGGAAGAAATGGAATATAATATTCATAAGTATGTTTTAATTAGTGTATTATCACCTGAAAATAAGAATCGTTGTGTTTTTGTTACCTTAGAATGAGCGATTTATATGTACATAAGGAGTGGGTCCTCCTCCATGGAGCCTACCATGTTGCACCGCCATGTTTCTACAGTAGCCCAGAACGGACAAAGCAAAAACTGACTCTAGAGAAGGCTTTTCATGTTTTTTGCAAGTTTCACAGCCACCGTAGGTTCTCCTACATGCTTGGAAGGGGGAGGGGTATTCAGTTGGTTGCAATCTGCATCCTCACCGCTAGATCCCATTAAATCCCACATGCAGGTCCTTAAATATAGATGGTCTGTACTTCAAACTGCTCACGACAGTACAGCTGGTCATATGGGAGAAAAACTTATGATCATATTCTGTGGCATTTTTTTGGCCACATTTAAAAAGAGACGTTTCTGCATACGTCAAGACCTGTCACATTTGCCAATTAACAGGAAAACCAAATCAAGTTATTACACCTGCACCGTCGCAACCCATTCCAGCAGTAAATCAGCCATTTAAACACCTCATAATTGAATGTGTTGGTCCGTTGCCTCATTCAAAGTCTGGCTGTAGCTACATGCTAACGGTGATGTGTCACTCAACTAAATATCCAGCTGCCAGATTAGTGGTTAAGGCTCTCAGTCAGTTCATCTCCGTGTTTGGGGTCCCCAAAATAATGATCAGGGCTCCAATTTTATACCTCAGCTATTTGAGCAGGTTCTTAAACAGCTCCAGATCAAACATAAGTCTTCAGTTTATCATCCTCAGAGTCAAGGTGCACTCGAGCGATTTCACCAGCATTTGAAGTCTTTGATTCACACTTATTGTACTGAGCTAAAAGCCTACTGGGAGGAGGGGCTGCCTTGGCTTTTATTGGCAGCCAGAGAGTCTGTACAAGAAAGCACCGGTTTCAGCCCCAGTGATCTTGTTTTCGGGCACACAGTGCGTGACCCTCAACCATTGTACAGGATCAATGGAAGTCCTCCAAACCTCAGCAAAATCTGCTAGACTATGTTAATGGGTTTAAACAGAGGCTTTATGAGGCAGGTGAATTGGCTAAAGAAAACTTGGCATTTGCTCAGAGAAAAATTAAACAACTGTATGACTGCAAGGTTGAACGACACAAATATGGCCCAGATGATCAGGTTCTGGTGCTGTTGCCGGTGGTTGAGTCACCTTTTCAAGATAATTTTTTTTTCCTTGCACTGTTTTGTGTCAAGTGTCAGAGCTCAACTTCTTGGTTACTATGTAACAGCAAGGAAGAAAGTATTAAAAAGCCTTTATTGCTGTGGTTAAATCATTAAAAGACCAATATGTTTCGACCACTGTACATCTTCGTCAGGGCTTTAAAACAGACAACATGGGCGTGACCTCACCTATATAGTAGCAACAGCCAATGGGAGGCAATCACATGACCCAGAGAATAACATGACAGGTGAAATAAATTGAAAATAATGAAGAGATTACACAGATATATACATGTACATCTTAAATGGAAAATAGATATCTTTATATATGTTTCACATAGGCTGTGAGAAAAAAGGAGAGACTATGCAGAAAAAAAAATATTTCAAATTCATTAGGTCTCATGGGGTCATATTCATAAAGTTTCCCAGTACAATGAGTTGCTCCAAGTGACAAAATTCTAAGAAAATTACGACGTTTTCTAAGAATTTCCCCGTACAGTGAAGACCAGATCCTGGTAATGATACAAGCTAACCACAAAGCATCTCAGCCCTTAAGAGAGCTCCTAAGGTGAAAAACTGTTAGGAGTAGGGAGGAGGACGTTTAAGAGGCTTAAGAGTTTCTTAAGCAGAAGAGAAAATGGCAGAAAGACAAAGAGGCAGGAGAAATATTCTCCAAACACTGACATTGAGTTCATGAAACGCTACAGATTAGATCATGCAGGGATGTTTGTGGTTGATCACATTAGAGACACATTCACATCTCCCACCCAACACAGTGATCACAACACTCAGATATTTGGCAAGTGGAAAAATTTGCAATTTGCTGGCAGCTGGAAAAAAAAGATTTACACGCCAACCAACGCTGCTTCTTATATAGACTGACCAGCAGTCATAGAAACTGATGAAAGCGGAGCCATTTTTCTCCGTTAATATCAAATAGATTAAGTACTAAAATTACCAGCATGGTAAATAAATGTAAGCAAATAAATATAACAACTATATATATATATAACAACTAAAGTATGGCTCAGAATTTATTCAACAGAGATGTTCATTACATGAAATAGTATTTATACTATACAAGGTTAAGACATTGTTGTGCTTGCTGCTCCTCGTTAGGGGAACTATTCCTGATTCAAGTTGATGCCAGTAAAGGTTTAAGTCTTATCATTTACACTATGCTGCGATAGAAAAAGAGGCTCTTACACTTGTTTGGGCCCTACAACATTTTGATGTGTATGTTTTAAGTCTCCCCCTCTGTAGACACTTTTAAGACTAAACTAAAGACTCAAGTGTTTTCTCAGTGTCCTTTAGGTTTAATGTTTCACTTTTTACTCTTCTGTGTTTTCCAACTGTTCCTTAACTTATTTATTTGTGCATGCTTATGGGATATGCTGTTACCATGTTATGTTATTTATGTTATTTTATTGTTCAGCACTTTGGTCAACTTGTTTTTAAATGTGCTATTTAAATAAACTTGATTTGATGTTGGCTTTCCTTGTTGCATATACAGATCACAATCCACTGACATTTCTGCAATCACTGCAAAGCAGCTGATGAGATGGGCTCTACTTTTGCAGCCTTGTCATTTGGATATACATCATAACAAAAGCACTGATAACCTGCTTTGTCTCGTGCCCTTTCACCTTATGATCTCCTGTCAAGTGTCTTTTCAGTTTGCTCAAGTGTTGTTTAAACTGGCCAGGAGGACACAATGTAAAAAGAGGGTGGTGCGCCTGTTGGTTGGGGTTGTTTATTTGAGGTAAAGCAGTCCAGTAAAAAAGAGCCTATATATTATACCAAATAATGGAAACTTTAACCCTGGGAACTGGTGATAATACTTCTGAAATACTTTGAATGTTTCATTACAGATCAAGTTATGACTTTACTATTTTTCAGACTACAGTGGAATCCTGCTCGTATGGAGGGGGGTGTGACAGCCCTCTTCACTTCCTGTCTGGGCGGTTCTTCCCTTTTAGGGGTGAAGCAGGAAGTGCATCACTGATCATCACCTGTGCCTGCTGCTCCTCAGTTATATAAGCTGGTGATTCAGTCTCTCTCTCTCGCTCTCTCTGGCTGTGCGGTTTGTTGTTTGGGTTGAGGTTTTTCCTGTACACTCACTGTACACTCATTCAAATACTCGACACACTACTGACGTTACTGATTTACATACTTTAAATTGTCCTTGGTTAAGTTATATTTTGTTAAATAAATCTTTAGTTAAAAGTCATATGTTGTTCTCCCTCTTATCATTTTGGTTATAACGTCAAACATTGGTGGAAGAAATATTTGGATCCTTTATTTAAGTAAAAATATTACTACAGCTATGTAAAAATACTTTACAAGAAAAAGTCCTGCATGAAAAATCCTACTTAAGTAAAAGTAAATGATAAGTATTATGAGCTTGATGTAGTTAAAGTATTGCAGTAAAAGTAGTGGTTTGGTCCCTCTGACTGATATATTATTATATATGACATCATTAGATTATTAATACTGAAGCATCAGTGTTAGAGCAGCATGTTACTGTTGTAGCTGCTGGAGGTGGAGCTAGTTTACACTACTTTATATACAGTCAGCTAGTGAGATGTATATATCATGAGATGGTTAATGGGAGAGGAAAGAAGAAAAAACAAGGTTCTGATATACAAATCTGTTTTCAGTTTTTGGACTTTATCTCTAATCTTTGATTTTTGCTGAAATATTGGATCATTTGAACATTTATTGAAGTGAAAGCATGTGAGAAGTTTAGAGGGAAAAATCACTCCAATCACTGGTGGAGCTGTTAACAACTCATAGACATCTGAAATGTGACCCTGACTACACACTGCTTTTTGTAAGACGTCAAAAGCCAAAAAAGGGTTGGACACCACTGGTTTCATCTTTAACAATGTGTTGTATTTTAAAAGCTTGTTATATTATCCATTGTGTCAAATCTTCATCTGAAAAGTAACTAAAACTGTCAAATAAATGTAGTGGAGTAGAAAGTACAATATTTTCTTCTGAAATGTAGTGGATTAGAAGTATAAAGTAGCATAAAAAGTACAAATATCTTAAAATTGTACTTAAGTACAGTACTTGAGTAACTGTACAGTTACTTTCCGCCATTGACGTCACAACCTTCGCTCCGCTTGGTCCAAATGTAAGGTCACACGAGGACATAAAAGAAGACGAAGAAGACCATCATTTTTATGAGCTATTTATCTCCACGCTCCTATTGGCTGCTTCTCACCAACGACTCATCGAAACCTTCTGTCATTGGCTAGACTTTAACAGCGCTTTCCGAGCGGTAAACGAACTCGGGCTCGGGATTGGTGGATCCGTCTTTCTGTCAGTTGGATTTGTAAAAAACGGGCAGCTATATATGCGGGTCGCGGTAGGGCGCCGTCGGTCCGGCGTGTGTTGTTTACTGTGAGGTCGGAATATTAACCTGCCGCCCGGCTAAACGTGTCTGGTAAGTTTGTTTAATGTTATTTAGCTACATAAAACTGAACTATGAGCTTAGGAGGTGTTCATTTCCCCCTTAAGATAGCGTTTAACCGTTAGGAAATATGACAGCTCCCGGCTACGGCTATTCGCTGGTGTAGAAACTGTATGTAACACACTGCCTCTATGAATATCGGCGTCAGCTTTACCTTGCAGTGTTGACGGGAGTTATATCAAAGCTCTGCTCAGTTGTGGCTAAAAGGTTAAACTCACACTAGGTTTTATGATAGCATTTATCCGAGCAGGACGTGTAGCTATGCTAATATTCATCCTTATACGTTAGCTCACGTATAAAAAGTTTGAATTCGAAACCGGGTCCATTCCAGCAAGTAGACGACGCTCTAATTTTGGTCTAACCGCCGCTTCCATTTGATTGAAAACATTTGCTTTAAATGTACTCGTAGTCAGTTTTTTTCTTTTATAACGAGCTATCTTTATCAGGAGAATTAGCATAGATTATTAGATGTAGCTAACTTCACGCAAATTGACTGTAGACTAAGTCATATTGAAGCGCTAACGCCAATAATTGATAAAAAAAAAAATGGTGAAGATTGAAAACAAAAGCTTGACGAATTTGCCCCCAACCTATTCATAGTTGTGATATTTATTTATAAAGGCGGTTCCTCAATTTACATCATCGTTTCAGTTTTAAGGACAGTGATTTTTAAAAAATAAAACTAGGGCTTCAACTAACGATTATTTTCATTATCGATTAATCTGTCGATAATTTTTCTCCATTAATCGACTAGTTGTTTGGTCTATAAAATGTCAGAAAATGGTGAAGCAGGATTACATCCATAAAAGTTTTTTTTTTTTTTTTTTTTTCGTCCACAACCCAAATATTTTTCAGTTTACAGCCATAGACACCAGAAAATATTCATACTTGTGAAGCTAGAATCAGATAATTTGGACTTTTTTTTTCTTCAAAATGACTCCAAATGATTAGTTGATTATCAAAATAGCTGGCTATTAATTTAACGATCACACTACAATTTGATTAATTCCTTGTATTCTTTATTGCAGAGTAAACTCCGTCCTAGATAATCAAAAAGTAAGTGAAGACTCAATTTTTAAGACCTATTGTGAAGTGTTTCATACTGTTATGATATCCTGCATGTCTTTTTTTTTCCGTTGTTGTTATTTACAGAGAAGGACAGACAAGGAGACAGAGAGAGAGAGAAAGGGGATGTTGACTTATCCCTCTGACTTGCTCCCTCAGATAGTTTGCCCAATGGATGAAGATGCTATTCCCCCAAACCCTTTCTATAGTGCACCCCCCCACAGTGAACCTCCACCACCTCTCCTCCCCCTTTCCTCCATCACTCCCAGGTATAGTTGTCCTGGCACCTTTTTGGTTTTCTTTTGCTCTTGGTGTATTTTCCCCTCCTTGCTTTTTGGCACAGATTTTTTTTATTTTTTTTACTTTTATGTCTATTTTTATGTCTGACTGTCTGATGCGTTTAGGCTTGCAGATATTTTGGCCGATGCCGGCACAGATATTAGGATGTTTTATTTCATTGCAATAGCTTCAGGTGTCTAGTTTCATTAGGTGGAGTTGATTTAAATATACTGTCATCATGCATGGTGCAGATGTCTAAAAACACTTGGCTCCTGTCACCAGTTGAAATGAGCAATATAAACTATATCAACTGAAACGTAGAAAGCATGTAACTGTCATTTTTAAATACTGGTAACATGGTGTAAAAGCAAAGATGTGTAATGTTTTTAAATGGCTGTAGCTGCACCCATGACTCGGCGCCAAACCTTTGTAATAAATTCACGGCAAGTTCGACAGTAATTATCAGTTCACAGCTGACTCATAACCGGGGTGCAAAATTAACTTTTTTGTCCATGTGCCAAATGGCTAGTGAATGTTCAAATTTTACCAGCCACTTGCATATTTTACCAGCTTCATTGAGTTATCAAAAGTCTTATTTTATCATGTATATTCCTGATATGTTGCACTGATATACAGTATGTTGGCCATAGCTTAGATATTGGTTCCAGTACAAATGTATTTCTGAGCAGTTTCTTGCTGATAATGATTCAAGACTTGACGGCACTTTTTTTTTTCTCTCTCTCTTCACCGTATCTGAAACAAATATGCTGCTTGTGGGCTGAATTTTCTGATATTTGAAACATTCGCAGCTGTGTGAATGATGGAGTATCTGGCAGCAGAAGACGAGGTCGCATTCAAGGGATCAGAGCCCAAACTCCTAAAAAGCAGAGCGACACTGACAGCGGCGCAGCTCAGAAACCATCCAGACAGAATCCGTCCCCCACCAAGAGACAGAGACAGAGGGAGTGTGGGAACATGGTAGGAGTTTAACCTAATAATTTTTATTTAAATCATCTTGAATAATGAAATGAGTCACTGCTTATGCAGCGTCTGTGCATCTCTCTGACTTGTAGGTACAAGTGCCACAGTCCAAGCAGCCGAGAGTTGAAAGCACACACGAGAAACAGGTCAGTTTTTATCTTGCTCCGTTTGTCTTTCATCTCTCTTTTATAGTCTGTCAACACGTCCTTGCTTGTATTTTTCATGCAAGTAAGCTTTCAGCGTGTAATCTGTTTGTGCAGCAGCTGTACGGTAGGGCTGTGTATGCCAACACTGGAGACCTGTACAGTGAACGGGGTGCGAGGGTTAATTGAGTGATTTAATCCTCCTTCACGGTCTGCTGCATCTGACACAGACAAGCAATCGAGTGTCTTAATATGACCCACTAAAGCGTCGACCGCGGATTTTACTGCATGCATTTTATCTTTTATTGTTCCTTTTTCTTATCTTTGTCATGCATAATTGTAGAAGTGAACCAGTACAAGTGTTTCAAAACACATAAGACTAAATGGGTAAGCATGTAAATTGGCAGATATTGAACTTCACTCATTGAAAATAAAAATGTTTTTAAAATCTTAATCCATTAGAAAAGTCCTATTTTTGCAAGAGGGGAATGAGTGAAATTGATAAAAAATGGGAGCAGTTAAATATTCAGAAATATATATTGATCATGAATGTGTACTGCTTTCACTGAAATGTTTATGTTTTTTTTTTTTTTTTTTTGCAGGATGGATTTGATTTTAGTGCAGCAGAAGAGTGCCAAAATAAGTAAGTGTGCTATTTTTTTTTCTCGCTTAATTATTTAGGTTGATATAAAAATGTCTGTTTTAAACATTTTTAGTTATTTGGAAGAAGCTGCTTACACAAATGTTTTTTTTTTTTTGCAAACTTGAGTTGTATTATTCTATAAGGTTTAAAAGCAGTTTTAATAATTTTGGAATAACAGTGAATAAAAATCTGTATTTAAAGTACAGTTGTGTTTGTGAGCAACCAGGTATAGTTCGCATATATTCCATATGGCATGGAATAGCAAGCAAGGGGCACATGGATGTCAACATTTCATAGTTTTTTTTGTGTTTTTATTTGAGATATTGACACTGTATCTGCTTTATAATTTGTATTTACCTTTAAAGGCTAATTTCCGTTTTCTGTTTTCATTATAGGCAAAAGGATCAGAAAACCCCAAGAAAGAAACCAAATGTCTTTGCTGCAGAAAATGTAGTTGAGCAGTTTGCTGACAATACAACACAGAATCTCGACGCTACTAAATCTGACATGGATACATGTAAGGAATTGGCTGTTGAACAAGCTGTTGAAAATGCATCTGCTACGAAAGGATGGGTGATTGGCCCGTTGTTTCAGTCATTAAAGTCGAAGATGGCCAGCTTCACAGAGATAGTTTTGACTCCAGTTAAGCTCTTCAGAGCTAATAGTCCTCCGCCGTCCATGGACCATCCACACAAACTCGATGAGTTTGAGCAACAGGCAGATGGGACATCTGACGTTGAAAGCTCAGAGCCAAGCAACATGTTTCTTCCAGAAGGACAATGTGAAAACGGGAATCAGGACGATAAAGTAAATCAGGAGAGTTCTTTGTGTCGAACGAGGCTCCGTGATGGAGGAAGTGAACAAAATGGCAAAAGTGTTGCTCTTGTACATTCTAGGAAATTAGCATTTGATGATGATAATTGTGCAATAACTCAGAATGAAAAAAACTCTGTGCCTTTGCAACACAGCCCCTTACCCTGCATTGTATCCGAGCAGGTTCCAGAACCTATCGGGTCCGTTATTAGGTCCTCTTTCCTGTTACAGCCCTCTGGCAATGTAAGTGCCTCGCATGAATCCAAGTTGTCAAGTGTTGTGGAGGAACAGAAAGGCAAACTGTCCGCCCAGGTTAAACCACTGCCTAGAAAACGCACAGGAAATAGATCTGAGTTAAAGAAACGTACCTGTAAGACTCTTAAATCTGAAGTCAGAAAGGAAGACCCAGAGGTCAGTGATGAGCAGCTTTCTCACGTTACTTCAGTCAGATCAAACAAAGCTGACACCAGTGATACTGATAAGATGTCATTATGTTCCTCAGACTGTTATGCTCAGCCAGACGCAGACTGGCTTCACCACGATGGTGCTGATGATACCGGGAAATTATTAAGTGCCCGTTTGGTTCGACAAAGCCTCCGACAAAGCCTCCAGAGTAACTTTAATAATGATGCTAAAGAAGAAGCACTTAATCCCACTTTGGATACTCAGCACCTCGAATGTCAGCTTAACTCTGAAACGTATACAGCTGCAGGTCTTGGGAGAGCGAAGAGGGCGGTGAAACTGGACTGTCATTCCCAAGACTTGGTGAAGAGGAAAAGGTTGACAGCAAATACATGTACAGAGGATACAAAAAATCCGGAGTTATTAAATATGGCTTCGGATGGTGGCATATTGAAAGGGCTAAGACCACTAAGAAAGGAAGTTGTGTCGACAGATAGCATCTTGGACGAGGAGGAAACGCTAAAGCCTGCTAGGAAAAGGCAGGCAGTTTCAACAAGGGCAAATAGGAAAAGCAAAGGTGGACAGGAAATGCTTGCTGCATTAAATGAAAAAGTGTTACTCATGCAGACTGAATGTGCCTCTGATGCTATGTCCGTTTGCTCGCTGGATAAAAGCAGCGAGAACAATCAGAAAGGCAGCAAGACGAAGCAAAGTGGTACGTGCAAAAGACTGAAGACGAGAACTGGTCTCGGTAAACCTGACGTAGACATTGATGACAGAATGGATGTGGAAACCACAGTAGGAATCGCTTCTGCAAAACAATCCGAGCCGGAGCAGTTTTCTGAAGTCTTTGACCATCTTTCCGATATAAAGCAGCTCCAGACATTAAGCAAGTGCAGGAATGTAAACAAGAAACCACGGAAAAAGAAATCACCTAACCAAGCAGCTACAAAATCAGACACTTCAGTTTCTACCTCATCAGAACTATCAACGGAGCTGCTAGAACTCAGGCCCGCAGATTTTAACGCCTCTCAGCATGTGGAAAGAGAAGAGAGCTGGACAACAGGGCTCAGCCAGCCGACCAAGAGACTCAGAACGGATTGTAGAAGTTCTGCTAAATTTTCCGTGTCGGGTAGGACTGAAGAGACAAAGCAATGTAGCGATAACCTTCATGCGCTAACCAAAGAGAGCCAGCCTAAAGAAGACACAGGTAAAATCTCAACGGACCCTGTGTATTTTGAAATGACACCTTTTGAAAGTGATCACCAACCTGTTTCTTCATCCTCCCAATCTGAGTTAAACTGTTTTGTGAAATTAAATAAATATAAGAATGCCAAGGATGGAAAAGAAACGAGTACTTGTCCCGCTGGTCCTGAAGCTGGTAACCATAGCAGCATCAATGCCTCTAGGTTAAGGTCAAGTGCCAGAAGGGTTAACATTAAGCCAAGAAGGTCAGATAACCAAAGGAGAAAATGCAGGGTTTTGCATAGTAGAACACGTACAGGTGAAGATGTGACAAACTCGGTCACTATGGAGGATGCAGATCTCTCTACGACAGGTACACGATCATCAGAAAACCGCAGCTTTTCGAGGCGGTTGTTGCGCAGCTACTCGTGCCCAGAGATCCCCTCCTTCCGTCCCCACGACACGCCCTGGACATCCTCTCTGCATTCACCGCAGCACAGCCGGATTCACACATCACACCACCAGCACCAGTCCAACCACACTCCTTTCGTCCCTCACGCCCACAAATCCCTGCACCGGGCTCGTCGACACACCGTCTGCAGCGTAGAAGTGGAGAGGGAGATCGCCCCTCTCTGCCTTCGTAAGGAGGTGTACCCTTCCAGGAGATCCGCCCCGTACGACGGCGTCGGCCAACACCTCTCTCCTAGTCTCGCACTTTCTCCCAGCACTTCTTTCTCAGCTCTTGCTTCCTGTTTCCTTTCAAGCCCCCTGGCTTTCCTCTCTAAGAAAATTGACGGCAGAGGAGCTGCTGCCAGCCCCGGCACTTCCACTCATATTTCCTCTCCCATCTCCACCTCTTCGGCGTCTCCATTGAGCTCCTCCTCATGGCACCATCCAGGATTCTTCCAAAGAACCGACTCCTCTGGTGCCACCCTGGACTCCAGTAGCAGGTGACACTTCTTCTTTTATACAATAATAAGATGTTCAAATGTGTCAGTGATGTGCTCATGTGAAGTCGTGGTTTGTTTGCAGCAGGAATTCATTGGAGTGTAAGATTGAGAGAAGACAACAGAGTGAGGAAGAGGATGACGGCGAGGACACGAGCTCTTCCAGTCAGGAGTTTGAAGATGTGGGGTTGAGAGAAGAAAAGGCTCTGTCTGATTCTGAAATTAAGGTAAACATTATTTTACATAAAAACATCTCGTACTGTAGGTGTAATAACACATTGTTGATGATCATTGTGTTTTTTTTCGACTGTTTCTTAGACTAAAGAAGCAGTTTGAGGACTTGGCATTTCGTCGTGAGTTTATGTACATGTACACACAAAATATGTTGTCTGGATTTAAACTCAGTTGCCAGTCGGGCTGCAACGAATGATTATTTTCATTATCAATTAATCTGCTGATTATTCTCTCTGTTAATTGTTTAGTCTGAGTTTTCAGATAATAGTGTGAGATGTGCGTGATAATTTCTCACATCTCAAGAAGGCGTATTAAAACGTCCTACTTTGTCTTCAAATTTGAGGAGCTGGAACAGGAGAATTTTTAGCATTTCTGTTTTCAAAAATGATTAAAATGATTAGTCGACTATCAAAATAGTTGCCGATTGATTTTCTGTCAATCAATAAATCCATTAATTGACTAATTGTTGCAGCTCTAATTGTAAGTTTATTAGTTATACTTGGCTAAAGTAGTTTAATACAACGGCCGACAATAAATCCCTCCTGCTCTAATATTTTGTCCATCTCATTTATATCAGTGAGGGTGAATTAAACACCAGTAATTAAATATTAACTGTAGATTACTGAGACGAATCATATTGTAACATTCAATATTCCACAAAATATTTAATTACGACTGTTGAATCAGAACTGACATGTATCACCTTTTACAGCGTGTTCACACATGTGGATATAAAGCAGAACGTGCTCTCTGGCTTCTAAGGAATCTGTAGTTCTGTGTGCGTGTTGCATTTAACGTTTAATTTAAACACTCTGCTCCGACTGGACAATTTTTCCTGATGTAGTTACCATATAATGAACCGACAATGAGGGCGATTTGTTTCCACATGTAGTCGTAGAGAAACCGGAGACCAACTCTGTGCTTCCGTTTCCACAGGAATAAAAAGAACGAGCACGGTTGGTTCTCGTCTGTTTGTTGCTTTCACTGCTTCAGAGGACATTTGTATGAAGTGGAGCCTTTTTTCATCTTTCCTCTGTATTGTAGCTGGACGCTGAATCACTGTTGTTCAGCGGGGGGCGCTGGGCTGTAAAACCAGGTCTCATTCAAAGTCAATAACAGCCGTTGCTGTTCCAGCTTTGTAGTCCCTGTGCTTTTGTTGTCGATTTGTAAAACTACTGTAACTACAAAGAGCCTTTTTATATTCTGCAGGGTGAAGTCGTTGATACTTCAGCCTCTTGAAAAGTCAGATATATTTTTTTTTTATTCCCAGATGGACGCAGGTTTCTATCACATGTTCTATAATATACATCGTTAGAACGGCTATTACATGACCTCAGTTTTGTTATTACTATGTCTTAATGTTTTTAATATGATTTACATTTGCTAATCAACTTTTTCATCGTCTCAGGTGGTGCAGAAGCACGAAGAACGAGGAAAAGTGTCGTCTATTAGAATTCGGAAAACTTTACCCAAACCTCAGAACAACCTGACACCCATGGGCCTCCCCAAACCCATCAGGTAAGATCTCTAGAAGCATGACGTTAAAGGTCCACTTGTTAGATTTTCTAAGGTTTCAACCATATTTCAAGGGCTTCATCAGCGACTGGAGGTGGCTCATGTGAAGTGTAAAAACACAGACAATCGCATGATATTATTTATATATTTATTTCAATTTAGTGTTCCTACTATTCCTTTAAATCATTGAAGAACTAATTACATTTATTTATTCACTCGCTGCTTACAAACAGGTCTTAACGTTATCATTTCTGCCTCATTGTTAACATAAAAATCAACATGTCAACTATTTTAGGCTGCAACTAATTATCATTTTTATTATTGATTAATCTGTTGGTTATTTTCTCAATTAGTAGTTTGGTTTATAAAATGCCGGAAAATGGCAAGTCAAGTCAACAACCCAAATATATTATAGTAGAGGACTAGAGAAACCAGAAAATACTCACATTTGATGAGTTTGAACCAGAGAAAATTTCCTTTTTCTTTCTAAAAAGGGAAAAAAAAATCTGATAAGCAAGATGACCAAATTCAGGCAGAAAGTGAGGATTATCAGTAGGATAGCTGGTACAGATAACTCTGTAAACTCTGGCAAGTAAGCAAGATAAACTCTCATAATTCCTTTGCTGCCACAGTACTGAATAAAGTATTGGTATAAATTTAAAGTAATTAAACATTATTTGCCCAGATAGTGTTTATAAAACCAGTAGCACGTTCACAGGAAATCTTAAGCAATATATCTGTTAGTGTTACCCGCCTGGCTGATAACAAACTCAAGTTGTAAAATATGTGGAAGTTAATAAAGTCTTTATGAATGAAGCCTCTGATGTCTTTGAGCCAAACAAAGTAAACAAACTCCCGTGCTGATATAAGAAATACAAGTTCATGTTTGATCAGCAGAAACAAACACAATATAACGATCTGATGAAAAATCAGATTATAGATAAGTCAATCTACTTCCTCTTGTTGGGTTAGTGTTTGAAATTATTATCACTACTGAGTCACACTCTGACCTACCACAGAAAGTGAATTTATGTCAGTGTCAGTACATGTATGTTATCTATTGAACACTGTGATCGATATACAGATTGATTGCAACTGTGTTGTTTTTTTCCCCCCTTGTGTTACACCACAGACTGAAAAAGAAGGAGTTTAGTTTGGAAGAAATTTACACCAATAAGAATTTCAGCAAACCCCCTGAAAGGTAAGATCAACATTAGACACACACACACACACACACACACACACACACACACACAGATAGACACAAGATATTTTGAAAACATTGAGTCACAAGTTTTTTTTTAAATACACAGTCAAACATCATACATTTGCAGCTTGACCACCTTTTCCCTTTTAGACTTTGGATCAGTCAAACATCTAGTCGGTTCTGTGTTTCTTAAATCTTAATAGAAGTTGGAGCCATTTGTTACTTTAAAAATAAGTCAGATGTTTGATAACTTAAAAAAAACATGCAATAGTTTTTATGTCACAAACAAGACTAAAAGAAACTCTGCAGACACTTTAGCACTCACACAATGCTCATTACACACCAGGAAACATACACTGCATACATACTACTGCATAGTACTTGTACTCAGTATAAACTGTACTATATACTAATCTTTATATTCTACTTTTTTGCTGTTAGTACACAACAAGTTTAAAATACTTGACTGTTGTGTTCAAACAGAAATGATACAATAAGTTGCACCTTCAGGACAAGAAACTGCAACTTTCAAAAGCAACTGCTGGTGAAACTTCACAAAGAGCAAAATGTTTCCCAAAAAAAGTTTTTTTTTTGTTTTCTGACGTGTTGGTGAAGCTGTTTCACCTCAAACTGTTGCTGCTAGTAGAGAAAAAAAGCAAAGTTTGACCCGAGGAGAGTGCTGTTCATGCATCATTGGTAATAAATATCATCATAAACGTCCTTAACCTACTGAAGTCAATCATTGATAGAAATTTGTCACTCGTGTTTCAGCCGTCTGGAGACCATATTCGAGGTGCCGCTCAGTCGCCGCAACGGTTCCGAGTCCCGGTTCGGCCAGAGGCGGGTCAAACGATTTCTGGAGTTCCTAGAAGTCGGCGAGGCCAGAAAACCAAAGAAGCCGCTCGTTGGCGTCGGAAAGGCGGGGATTTCAACGTCCAGGACGAGGCGAGGAGGCTTCCCTAAAGACGAACCGTCCCTTATCGTGCAGGATGTGGACTCGCTTCTCTGTGCCAAACTCGATCAGCTGAATTTGTGGCTGATACACGATCAGAAAGACAGTTGACATTTGCCTCTTGTATGGCGATTGTAAGGCAGCCATTAAAAAAAACAACAACAAAAAAAAAACACTGCAACAGATCATGCTGTCTATACGACTATTTCTTTAGACCTTTTCTAACGTATTTCCAACATGAAGATTCACATATGAGCTCTTTTCAGGTCGACACAATCAGTATATAAATGTTGTGGTGACAAGTTATTAAGGAAGAATTACACTTTTTATTCTGTAGCATTTGTAGCCTGCAAGTTGAAGAACGATGCAACATAGCACCATAAACGTATTGCCTCCATAGAAGGTGGTTATAAACACTTAAAACATGGTGGTAAAAGTGAATTATAAGTCACTTTTTGTATTCATTAACGCACTCAAACCTCTGCCGTCCATTTCCTCTCCCCCTCCACACACACACACACCGGCCATTTTCAACCTGCCATACATGAAACAATCTAGAAACAAGTCGACCTCCATGATTTAAACACTTGTACAGTATCATAGCATTTATTCTCAAGTTTTCTTTGTTTTTTTTCCTCTCAGAACTACCTAGAGTGTTAAAAAAAACTGCACAACATCCCCTACAAGGCTGCGGGATGACGCCATTTTTGTTACAATGACTGTTTCTTTTCAAAAATGATGCAGAACACAAACGATTTTTCTTTTTTCTGCTGCACAGTTCTCACATGTTGGAAGAAAGAAACTGTTTTTACATGAATAGTTATGACCTTGCAGCATCATTGTGAGTCTTTTTTTTTGTAATGAAAGGCAGCTATTTTTTATTAAATGCTGAATATAACTTAAAACATGCCAGCAGGAGATTTGTAAGTTCATTCGCTAAAAAAAACACAAAAAAAAACAAGTTTCTGTCCTTACCCAGTCAGTGTGTGTCTGCGAGTAGCGATGGACCGTGTAAAATCAGTTTACTCAGCTCAGGGCAGACGCTGTTCACTTATTTGTGTTTTTCAGGTTTTAAGGCTGAAGAGGTTTTTGTTGTATAAAATGTATTAAAATGTAATAGAAACAATAGAAAGCATTTTTAATCAAGAGTGGGAGGTGTCCAGATTCCACTGCTGGCTAGCTCTTTTTTTTTTTTGTCTTTACTACCTGTGGTTCTCTCTGGATTGTCTTGTGGTGTCTATATTTGTGTAACTTGATAAACTGCCTGTTGTTTTTGTTGTTTGTTTTTTTTCTTGGTCATGCCAAATGTTTAATGTTGCCTTAACTGTAAGATTTATCTGTTTTTAAATGGATGTTTTGTAGGTCGTATTTGTAATCGTTGCCGTTTTTATGAGGGTATGTCAAGATGCTTCAAGCAGCTCAGAGCACAAAAGTTTGTTGTTTTTTCTTTTGTTGTCATTTTATTATAAAATTGTTTTGTATAAAAGCACAACATATTGATACATTTGACATTAATAAAGATAATATGGTAACAATGCAATAATGCTGTAATGCTGTAAACTGGGGCAGCAGTTCTTTGATCTCTTGGTCTCTGATAGACATAGTCCTTCCTAGTCCTCTCGTGTTTCATGTAACTAAAAGCTTCTTCGTGGTTTGTAGTCGTTGATAAGCAGCTTCGTACCGACCGCTGCGTCGGTAACACAACCATCCAAAATCAGACGATGCTGGTTTTATCCTCTGTCTGTGGAGCTGTTTTTAAAAGTCCATCAGTCTATCAGAGTGATGAGATATGAGATCAGTATCATCAACACAGGCGTTAAAACCAGAATGGAAACCCATGTGGCGATGGAGATGATGCCGAGCTTCTTTGCCCGTCGTGTATACTTCTCAGCTGCGGCTTGATCTGGTTCTCGTTGAGCCTGTCGCAGCAAGAAAAAAAGACAATATTGTGAATTATTTAAGTGACAGCAGAGATGAAACAGAGCATCTTTTGCCTTTCTTTGGTATTTTTTTTTTGTGATTAATTGGTCGAACTGGTAAACACGAGCTTGTCTGCCGGCTTTAAGCTTTGACGTTCAGATTGACAGGTGAGAGAAAAACTGAGGCAGAAAAAAAGAAAAATATAAAATATACCTTGACTGAATTTATCAAAGCCTTGATCCCGATGCAGGAGATCCCGCAGACGATGCTGCAGACGGCCAGCTTCCTGTGATGTTTGTCGCTGCAGCAGGACGCGGCGGCGATGCTGATCACTTGATGGCAAGTATCATTATTTTTTGCTTCACCTGATCCTGCAACAGTGTTCAACGGGGCCTCTTCATCCACTGTTATATTTGTCTGAGATGAGTTAGACATTTCTGCAAATAAAAAAAAAAAAGAAACAGCACTTAAATGATTTGAGTAGTTTAAAAAGAGAGAGAGTCTCAAGCTAAGAATAATTTTATGACCTGTGAGTGGCTGCTGTATGGTTTTTAAGTTGGTTCCCTCTTGATAGGATTGTTTGTTTTTAAGATAAAGGCACTTCTAATGAACCGGTTGCACCTCCGGGGACAAACCCTGCCTAGGTAAATGTTTAGTTTACTATAATTTAGTGTTCCCGGTCTGTGAGAAACAACTTTTCATGTGGTCTTTTCAGGATTATATGGAGAGTTGTTTTATGCCTCACTGACTACATTTTATTTACACTGTGTTTGATCTATTGTTCCATTCATCTTCCTGCTTACATTCTTTAAATAATATAATAGCCTGGTGTCACCAACCTGTAACGTCACAACATTTTCAGTTGTCTTAAAACAGTCAGGTGTTCATATGAACATTGAAACTGGGATCTTCTAATGGTCAGTATGAACAGGAGGAACGATTAAAGCAGTGGTGGAAGAAATACCAGTACAGCAATGTTGAAATACTCCATTACAAGTAAAAGTTCTGCATGAAAATCCTACAGTAAAAGTACATAAGTATAATGAGCTTGATGTGGTTAAAGTATTGCAGTAAAAGTAGTGGTTTGGTCCCTCTGACTGATATATTATTATATATGACATCATTAGATTATTAATAGTGAAGCATCAGTGTTAGAGCAGCATGTTATTGTTGTAGCTGCTGGAGGTGGAGATAGTTTCAACTACTTTATATACAGTTAGCTAGTTTAGTCCACTGCTTCCCAACCTAGGGTGGGGCCCCTCCAAAGGGTCAGCAGATAAATCTGAGGGGTCGTGAGATGATTAATGGGAGAGGAAAGAAGAAAAAACAAAGTTCAGATACACAAATCTGTTTTCAGTTTCTGGGGTTTTCCTCTAATCTTTTATTTCTGGTGAAATATTGGATCATTCAAACATTTATTGAAATGAAACCATGTGAGAAGTTTAGAGGGAAAAACCACCATTTGTTGGAGCTGTTAACAACTCATAGACATCTGAAATGTGACCCCGACTACACACTGCTTTTTGTAAGACGTCAAAAGCTAAAAAGGTTGGAAACCACTGGTTTCATCTTTAACAATGTGTTGTATTTTAAAAGCTTGTTATATTATCCATTGTGTCAAATCTTCATCTGAAAAGTAACTAAAGCTGTCAAATAAATGTAGTGGAGTAGAAAGTACAATATTTCCCTCTGAAATGTAGTGGAGTGGAAGTATAAAGTAGCAGAAAATACTCAAGTAAAGTACAAGTACCTCAAAGTTGTACTTAAGTAACTAAGTAAATGTTACTTTCCATCACTGGATTACAGGAGGGAAAAACGTGTCAATGTTTATTTGGGCAACTGACTTGTTTTGTGACAGACTTGAAAAAGTGTGAACCGGTCCTTTAAATCTGAGACACTTATTATGACATCACACCAGAATCAACCCACGCATGATTTGGTGCAACAGGATTTAAAGGAGGTTTCAGATGAAACTGATCTGCTTGTTACATCCTCTCACTGACATCTACACAACGCTGCTGCTTTGATTCATGCTGACAACAGAAAATGTTCTTAGTGTAACAGTTTTCTCTGACCTGCTCACGTCGTCTACAGATCAGAGCACAACAATCTAAGTTAAAAGAATTTTAAAACAGTTGTCATCTACATGTCTTAACGTGTTCTGAGAAATAGACAGTGTGTTCTGAACATGGGAATTTCTCTGTGCGGGGTATTTCCAACATGAAACAGAAAGTAATCTATAAATGGCGTAACATCAGAAACAATGTTAACAGTTCCCTGCTGACAATACAAGAAAAAAAACAGTGTATGATTACATTTTTAAAAAATGTCAAAACTTCACGCTTGGCTGGTGAGCTGTCACAGAGAAATGAAAACATAAAATGCTTAAAACTTATCTCATCTCTGATTTGATCAAAGAATGGCATGCAGCACACCCGCATACTCTTCTTGTTTTTCTCTTTGAAAGAGTGTCGGAGCGGTTTAGTGTGAGGTAGTTTCATTGTGTAATGTTAGACAGAGCTGTGAATCATTTGTGGTGAGACGCTAAATGTGTTCTCACATATAGAAGTGTGGGAAACATTGAATATGGGTTAAAATCATGGAGGTAGTTCTGTTTTGTTAATTGACAAATGAAATCTTAATGACAAGAGGAAGCACATACTTCATATGTTTGAATGAGAAAACAGAACAGTTTAAACACAATTAAACCCCATTTGAATGTCGAATTCTTACTTAAAAGTACAGACCTGATCCAAATATAAAGGCTTTGAACACTCCCTCGGATTTTAAAGTCTTGATCAGATAGTCGGCAGGTGTCTTCTTCTTCTTCTTCTTATAAACGGTCTTCTTCTAGTTTAAATCTTCTTCCTTTTAGGTGTGAAAGCTTTGGTTGAAACGTCCACACGTGGTCATCCAAACCTGACGTTTGTCCTCGTAGTAGTCGTTGAGTCTCAACAGATAAGAGCTCTGAAGCCGACCTGCTCCTCTTTGCTGTCTAAGCTGCTGAATGACATGACTAAGAGAGCCGGGAGTGAAACTCCCTGTGAAACTTACACGCCCATTTACTGCTCAGATCTTTCCCTCTCCTCTTGGCTTTTCCTCCCACACAGACGCCTGTAAAACACTTCAGTTCACTCGGCTACAGTAGTTGTCACATACTGCTCCTTGTTATCGCAGTTTCTGTCTATCTATATTATTAGTAACAATATCACAGACGCTTTTACAACCCTTTTCCTGCTGTCTTCTCTCACATTCCTGAGGGAAGGTGTGTCAGCACTTGTCTCGCCTTGAAGGGGAAACACTCACAGCCTCTTTGTTTTGTAAATTCATCCTAGAAGGCCAAACATGCTATTCTTTAAGTGTTTGCTTATTATTCTTTCTTGGTTTATAAGTGTTTCTTGGCTCCTGTCATCCCCATGATCTGTGAACAACAGATAAGGAATATTTGTTCCTTCATAACTCAGGAATTCACAAGTACCTGTCTGCGTGTTTTTTCCCGAGCTGACGTCACCCCGCCCTACCTGCCAGCTGGATCTTTGCCTCACGGTGACGAGGGAGGGATCCTCTGTGGCTCCATGCTGATGTGTTATTTATAAATATGGTAAATATATCCGGGCCTTGCTTCATAGTTTTTAATACATGTCAGTCATCCTCAGCTCAAATAAATGATTGTCTAGAAAGAGTTCGGACTAGTCAGAGGAAGACTGCGGAGAGAGATTTTTGTATCTGACTGAAGTGGCCAAAATAACAACAGGTGCTGTTAGATAACAAGAGTCTAAAGTCACTGTGTGCTTTAAAAGCTGTAGATGCTACACAGTGAGAAATGTTTAAAAAAAAAAAAAAAAGTTAAATTAATGGTTAACTTCAAACTCCAAACTGCACGACACACTGCTGGTTTAGGTGTATTTTGAATTGAAACAGAAGAGTTTACTAATATATCAAATGTTACAGGCTGAATTTTTGTGCGTACGAAATGTAGAATATTTCTGTTTAATGTGATGTTGCAGCTGTAAGAAAAAAATGCAGTGTAATGCCGTCAGATTGAGAAACATGTAGCTTCAATAAAGTTAAAACATGTTGAGTCAGAATAGCGTGGAAAAGGTTTTTCTTCTCTAACTGTAAAGCTTATTAAACTTTACTTTATTTATATAGCACTTTAAAACCATATGTCTGTAAACGCATACAAGCAATAAGGACATATATGTGCATAACAGATGTGAAAATAAAGCAAGATTAAAATAGAAACAAGTCTAAACACACACACAGAAATCAGATAGAAATAAGAACAGATTAAACACAATTAAAAGCCGGAGAATAAAAGTGAGTCTTGTGGTGAATCTTCAGGGTCTGGTGGAGCTGTAAGGAGGTGAGAAGTTCTGAGATATATATGTAGGGAGAGATTTATAGAAAATAAGAAGAATTTTGAATTTTACCCTTAAACGAGCGGGGAGCCAGTCTACGGATGCCAGGATAAAGGTGATGTGGTCTCGTTTCTTGGACCTTGTTAATAAGCAGGCAGCAGCGTCGTGGATGGAAGTTGAAAACAGGAAATAACAACTTGATAGATGCCTTCGGTAGGTAGAGGAAGTTACAGTAGTTCAGCCTTTCTTCTGAGGGTAAGAGGAAATGTTTAATTTTAAGCAGAAAGGAGATTGGAGACAGTAACAGTGGTATGTTGTAGGCGGGCTAAAGAGTACAAAGTCTGTCTTGTCCTCATTTAACTGAGGGAAGTTAAAAGCTAACCAGTCTTTGATGTCTTGGAGACACCTCTATAATTTGGCCTGATTTTGGGAATTGTGGGAGGCAGCAAAAAGAGATGTTATGAGTTTGGATGATTGTTCCCAGTGGGAACATGTAAAGTTCAGTGGGTGTATATAATTTTGCTGTTGATTATGTTTTGGTTGATAGTGAATTTGACTGAAAAATAAGAGTTGCTGGATGCTTATGAGCCTCTTCACTCTTGAACATCACTGGAACACACCTGCCCGACATCGAGGACGTCGACACAGAGAGCTACAAACATCACCGAGGACCTTCGATCTCCAGGAACATCCTCAGACTCACACGTCAGGATTCAGGAGCAGCTTTTTCTTCCATAAACTATAACCTTGCATCCCCTCCACATCACATCTCACTCCTCTGACATATCATGTATGCATTCATGGACAGTACAGCTCCAAATGTATGCAACAGAACAATGTATAATAACCACAGAGATCAGTGCAGTACAACTGTATAAAGAGGCTAATTTGCAATTCAGTACAATTCAATAATTACACAGTTTCAACATCTATTCTCATTTACATACTTTTGCCATACAACTCACTATAACAACTACTTTGATACATGTATCTAGATTTTTATACCTTATTTATACCTAATATAGCTTTTATGTAATGGATGTCTGTTTTTTTATGGGCTTTATTGTACAATTTAAAGTATTTTTATGCTGTTATTTTATATTGTATGTGTTGTTACCAGTGTAACTGTATATTATATTTTATATATCATACTGTAATAACTGTAATTCCACTACTTTTGACGGTAACTAGTAATTAAATTCAAATTAAATAATGCAATTACAATTACTGACATTTAAATGGGCTCGTTACTCGTTACTTTTGTCTTCTGTGAATATAGTGAACAGCTGTAGATGACAGCACACAAACACACAACACAAACACAGCGTCATCTGACCTTAAAGTGACGTCATTGCAGCCAGCTGGTGGTAAAACATCACCCTCGTTTCTGGAGTTATAATGTTATAACGTAAAACCAGTTTCTCAACTGCTGCTGCTATTCTTGGTTCGAGTTGTGGATGTGCGGTAAAACCCGCAGCGGATTTTATGAAACTGGATTGGACTGGACTGATTTTTTTTTTTGGGGTTGTGGGGAAAAACAAAACGGACTCTTTACCAAGTGGATTGAACTCTGAGATTTTGGCACTTTCGCGTTAAGCTTCAATTATACTCCCGAGCGAACGCGTACGCGGACAGCTGCGGACACCACGGAAGCTGAAATTATAGTTTCCGCGTCCGCGAGGGTCCGCGTGATGTAAATTTCGTCAACAGAGGGTGTGTGCGTAGGCTACGTGCGGACATCCGCGTACCTGCAAACAACGCTGTCTCCTTGTAGACGGCGATCTACTGCGCATGTGTGGAACGTGTCCTCCAAGCGGACTCCTGAAAGTAGTATTAACAGAACAACTAACTGTCTGTGGTGTCTACAGAAACACTGTGTTGTGACACAACAAATTGCACGTACACGGATGTCCTCACAGAGCCTACGCATACACACTCTGATGATGACGTCATGTGGACCCTAGCAAACCCTTGCAAACCCGCGCAGACTTGGAAAGTATAATTTCAGCTTTAAGTAATGTAAAAGTTACTTTCCTTAGTAACTAGTTACTTTTTATACGCAGTAACTGGTAAGTAATTTAGTTACTTTTTAAGAGAAGTAACCAGTAACTGTAACTAATTACTAATTTTCAGTAATGTTGAAGTTATACTATCCGTGTCTGTGAGGGTCCGCTAGGGTCCGCATGATGTAAATTTCGTCATCAGAGAGTATACGCGTAGGCTCTGTGAGGACATCCGCGTACGTGCAATTTGTTGTGTCCGCGCGGTCACAACGCTGTGTTCCTGTAGACGGGGATCTATTGCGCATGTGTGGAACATGTCCTCCAAGCGGACCCTAGAAGGTAGTATAAACAGGACAACTACCCGTCCGTTATGTCTGCAGCTGTCCGCTTGGGAGTATAAATGAAGCTTAGTTTGCCCAACACTGGTTGCTACTTTTATATCGTTATTGGCATCTGACTGGAGATGAAACTGCAGTTTTGTTGACAGAGATGATGACAATAAAGTTCAAGTATGTGTGGTTTGGTAGTCGTTTAAAGTCATAGTAAAATAAACTTTATTATAGGAGTGATTCTTTTGAGTGATTTTTAATCAGCTTTACTGAGACGAGTTTACAGTACCTTGTGTACACAACTGGTGTCTATAAACACGCCAGAGGGATTAAAAGCTGTAATAAAAGAAAATAAATATATTTGAATGCTCACAGGAGTCTTAAGTTTTAACAGCTTTTCTGTTTGTATATTCAGATGTAGAAAAATGTTTGATATGGACAATCAGCTCTGAAAAGTTTGGCTTCTTGCTTTAAAAATTTGATGTGTGGATATAAAATTTGGCCAAAATAATAAACAAATTTATTAAATAAAACTGAGTCATATTCAGTGAATCCTTGCTTTTAATTTGACAAGCTTACATTATTAATTTCTAGTTGACATTTTGAGTATATGTGATGTGCTGTTGTGTGTAGCTTTGTATTTTGTATGTGTCCTGTGTGTTTTTTGCTTTGTACTGTTAGTTATTGTGCTGTTATATGTTTTAATTGTAAGGGACTGCGGATGAAAATTAGCTATAAGCTAACTCTGGTGCTGTACATCAAATGGTAACATTTATGTTTAACACTGTACATGGTCCCAATAAATACATTTCAAATAATATTTTTAATGTGAGGGTAGATTTGATCAGCAATGAAACGCAACAGTTTACTCCACAGTTGTTTTGTGTGCAGACAGGTTTAAAATAAATGCATTTTTCTCTGAGCTCAAAAGGTTCAACTTATATCAGTGTCTTTCTGGAGTTTCTGCAAATAATGATTAGTTGGATAAAACCTGTGAAGCATTTTAAACAATATCTCTTTGACTTTGTTAGTCAAAAAATACTCTTTCCCAACAAATATCTCCAACAAATGTGCAGCAATATGATAAGACAGAGGGTGTGTTTATGATGTCTTGTTGAAAAAGTTGACAGACTGACTTATTTGTATTCTTAGTTTGCCATGAAAAACAGGTTTTCCCATATAGGAGGAGATTTTTTTCTTTATTAACATGTAAAACATTTACAATTTCTTCTTCCACAAAATGATCATATACAAAACAATAAAATTTTATTCACAAAACAATTGAGATCACATATGTTAGAATGATGATGTCTTTTTGAAGAAGCGATCTTATGGATTCATTGTTATTACAGAGATGTAAAGAAAAACAAAATTTCTCTACATTAGAGTGCACTGAAGTGAGAGACGGTAGAAACTGATGATTTGGTTGTTGGCTAAAAAGAATCAGAAAGGATTGCACCAAAAACCTTTGCATAATCTTACAGGAATGCTATATTGTGATAAAAAAAACTCCTGATAAATAAATAATATGCCATCCCAATTAAACCAGTCAACCAGAATAATGTTGTTTTGGAACCAAGATTTAAAAAAATATAGATTTGTGTTGATACAAAATGTCCTTATTGTTCCATTTGAAATATGTATGAGGTGAGAAATTATGCTTGTAGATAAGAGACCTTGATGAAAAGCAGGTAATTTTACTGGAAATTGATCGGTATTATAATTGCACGTAAGGCGCTTCAGAGTAGGAGCGACTCTCTCTGTGACGTAACCGTAGCTCCGCCTTCAAATGCCAGCGGACCAATGAGGAAGCTCCAAGCCGTGAAGGCGGAAAAAAACCCGGAAAAACACGACAGGAGAGTAGGACACGTCGGCTGTTGACAGTAAAATGCCATCTTCTCATTAAATGGACTTTAACTGAATTTAATCCAGTTTATTTCAGTCTGTTTCTCGCTCCCAGCGGTTGAAATGGAGGGAGGTACAGGTGTGGTTTTGGCCACAGAGAGATACGGCCGAGCAGAGTCCTGGAAGTATTCAGCAAAGGATGGAGTGATGGAGAGAAGGAGAGATGGGAGGGAAGGGGAATCGAGAGGAAACTCCATTGTTGGAGTCTTTAAAGTATGGACTTATAACTGTTTTCATGTAGCTTTTATTGACAGTCCATACAGCCTGATTTTTAAACATTTTAATATTTAATATTTCAGAGTGTCTTTCTGCCTCAAGGCTATCCAGAGAGTGTCAGCGGGGACTATCTGCAGTACCAGTTCTGGGATACTGTGCAGGTACAGAAAAGACCAGTGGTGGAAAGTAACTATATTTACTCAAGTAGTGTACTTAAGTACAATTTTGAGGTACTTGTACTTTACTTGAGTATTTCCATTTTATGCTACTTTATATTTCCACTCCACTACATTTCAGAGGGAAATATTGTACTTTCTACTCCACTACATTTATTTGACAGCTTTAGTTACTTTTCAGATGAAGATTTGACACAATGGATAATATAACAAGCTTTTAAAATACAACACATTGTTAAAGATGAAACCAGTGGTTTCCAACCTTTTTGGCTTTTGATGTCTTGCAAAAAGCAGTGTGTAGTCGGGTCACATTTCAGATGTCTATGAGTTGTTAACAGCTCCACCAAATAGTGATTTTTCCCTCTAAACTTCTCACATGCTTTCATTTCAATAAATGTTCAAATGAGCCAATATTTCACCAAAAATCAAAGATTAGAGAAAAAGTCCAAAAACTGAAAACAGATTTGTGTATCAGAACTTGTTTTTTTCTTCTTTCCTCTCCCATTAATCATCTCACGACCCCTCAGATTTATCTGCTGACCCTTTGGAGGGGCCCGAGCCCTAGTTTGGGAACCACTGGACTAAACTAGCTAACTGTATATAAAGTAGTTGAAACTAGCTCCACCTCCAGCAGTTACAACAGTAACATGCTGCTCTAACACTGATGCTTCACTATTAATAATCTAATGATGTCATATATAATAATATATCAGTCAGAGGGACCAAACCACTGAATACTGACACTGATCTGAATACTTCTTCCATCACGGCATCAAACTGAAGCTCTCTGTTCTCCTCTCAGGCTTTCTCCAGCTCTCTGTCGGGGACTTTGGCCACTCAGGCGTCTCTTAAAGGCGTTGGGGTTGGAAACCAAGAGGCAACAGTCGCTGCAGCCACAGTCACCTGGTTATTAAGAGGTGATCCTTTAAAATATACCATAAAATTCCTTAAAAGTATTTTAGCTTTGTGTGCTTCTATGATCTTAAAGGACAGTCATGGACATAAAAGACCTACTGACCTTGATACTGCACTGAAGCCCATTTTCTTTTTTTTTTTCCTCTCTTTACATGATGTTAAGCTTTTTACTTGACCTATGATGGCCCTGTTTGTTTGTCCTTTAGTCTGTTTGCAGTTAAATGCAGTACTGTGCAAACGTTTTAGGCACTTTAGATGTTTAGATTCTTATCCATGATCGGTCCCAAATGTATTCTCCAGCATGACAACGACCCCAAACACACAACCAGAATATAAAGAACTATCTTCATCAACAAGAAGAACAAGGAGTCCTGCAGCAGATGGTCTGGCCCCCACAGAGCCCTGATCTCAACATCATGGAGTCAGTCTGGGTTTACATGAAGACACAGAAGCAGCTGAGACACCGAAATCCACAGAAGAACTGAGGCAACTTCTCCAAGATGCAGGAACAACCGACCTGCCGAGTACCTGAAACACTGTGTGCAGGTGAACCGAGGAGAACTGCTGCTGTTTTAAAGGCAAAGCTGCTCACAACAATCATCATTGCATCAAGTTAATTGATAAATAACTATTCATGGCAGTATTTTTGAAAGCATCCTCACTTTATTTTCAGTGCCTAAAACATTTGCACAGTACTGTACAGTATATATTTGAAGCTAATCATGCATGGTTAATGTTTTCCCAGCTGGAAGTAGAATAACAAACTAATGTTTTCCCTGCAGATGGAACCGGCATGTTGGGAAGAATCCTCTTCGCCTGGCGGAAAGGGTGAGTTCATATTTCTGCCTTTTTTCAGCCCAATAAAAGTTTAAATCTGATGTATGGATACTCTCGGTTTGTGCTGCTCTAATTCATTGCTGGGAATTACTTTTTATTAGAGCTGCAACTAATGATTATCTTCATTATCGATTAATCTGCAGATTCCTTTTTCTGATTAATCATTTTGGCTATAAAATATCAGAAAATAGTGAAAAATTAACGTTATAATTTCCCAGAGTCAAAGATTAAATCTACAATTGTCTCAATTTGTCTGATCAACAGTCCTAAACACAAAGATAATCAGTTAACTATCATGTAGGACAAAGAAAACGATTCATTTATCACATTTTAGAAGCTAACACCAGCATACTTTTGCTTGAAAAAAATGACCAAACCAATTATTTGATTATCAAAATAGTTGCTGATTCACCTTCTGATGATCTACTTGCTGATTACTCGACTAATTATTGCAGCTGTACTCTTTATAATCAGTGTCTGTGTCTCTGTTCCAGGAGTAAACTGGACTCTGAGGCCAAAAAGTGGAGGTACGCAGGTGTCCAGGCACAAAAACTTTGAAGATGTAACAGTCATAAAAACTTTTTGATGTCCGATGTTCATTTATTTATTTCCCACCAGACTTTTTGCTGATATTCTCAACGACATCGCCATGTTCATGGAAATATTGGCTCCGTTCTTTCCTGCTTTCTTCACCTTGATTGTCTGCACTGCAGGAATATTTAAGGTAAAGAGAAAATAATAACTCAAGCTAAGTTAATTATTTTGTTATTGATACAATTATCAACAAATGTGTTGGATTATTCTCATCTAGCAAGATTATTCTGATGTGTTGTGAGAAAACAGAACTGGAAAGCAGATTGAAAAAGTTTCTGCCACATAAAATTATGTTTATCTTTTAAAGCTTTTTGCTCTTGAATTACTGGAGAATTTAACATTTCAAGGCCCCTAAATAAATCTAAACTGACTGTTTGGTTTAAGTGGTCACCACCCAGTTACATTTGCAGCCTGTGACGAGAGGTCACAAGGAAACATTGCTCTATTTTAAGAAGGCCCGAGGACACAGTGACCTGATAGTGTGACTGAACTGCCATTTATCTCCATTCATTCATTCATTATTCTCACGATTTGCATTGCTCAGCAAATTGGAGATATGGATGGAGCTCACACTGCAGGAAACAGGGTACAAACTGTGAAACTGTGATAGGAAATGGACACAAACGATCAAACTCAGCATTTGTAAAGGTGCAATTATTCTGTTGACAGATTAAACTCTTATCAACTCTTATCGACTGTTTGGTATTTATTTATAGATATAAGTTGATTTAAAGGCCCTGAAAAGCTGATTTCTCAATCAGCTTCTAACTATAAGGGACGACTTCCTACATAAAAACAAACATTTCAGCCAAAGTTAGATCTGTTCAGGCTATTTCACATGAGATATTTCTGTCTGAGCCTCTTCTCACTTTTGAAGTAAAGTCTGAAGTTTGGAAAAACCTGATATCACTTATTTCTGTGTACATCAGGATTAAGCAACATTTGAACCAAAGTGTTGCTTAATCTACAGTCCAGATAGCCCCGATGAAGCAGATTAACAGTTTTTAAGTGTTAAAATGTCTTAATAAATAAAACATTAGAATTATTGCTTATTTAATCAGGAATGTTTACTGTTATGGAGAAATACTCAACATTTAAAACCAAAATTCAGGGTCTTTAACACAACGTGGTGCTCTTATGTGTATCTCTCTTCTCCAGTCCATCGTCGGAGTGGCAGGTGGAGCGACCAGAGCTGCTCTGACCGTTCATCAGGCTCGTAGAGACAACATGGCCGACATCTCCGCCAAAGACGGCAGTCAGGTACTTTTGGGATTTCACTGGACTTGTTACTTTATCATGAAGCAACACAAGCTGAACTCTAATATGTTGTGATAGATAACAGTTGTGGTACGTTTTCATGTGATTTAATCATAGCAGAGAAAAGAAGTAAAATAAGGCCGTAGCTAATGATTGTTTTCATTATCAAATAATCTGCTGATTATTGCTTTGATTAATCGATTAATTGTTTAGTCTATAAAATGTCCATTAATTCCCCAGAATCCAAGATAACATCTTCAAATATCTTGTTTTGTTGAACCAACAGTCCAAAATAATTTGTTTGTAATGATATAAAACAGAAAAAATTCTCACCTTTGAACAGCTGGAACCAGACGACGTTTGGTGTTTGTTGCTTGTAAAATCACTGACACGATTAATCGATTGTTAAACTCGATTAATTTTCTTTCAGTCGACTAAACAATTCTAATCGTTTCAGCTTTAAAGTAAAAATAATATGATGGTATTTACAACTTCAGAGCATTCTGTTGCGTGATTGTAAAACTGTGATAGTTGTATGATTGCTGCAGTTTTCTGAGTTTTGATGAACTTTTTTATACAAATCTGAAAAATCATGAAAATATGGTGGATCAAGGAGTGTGAATATTATCATTAGTGTCTCTGAATAGTTGCTGCTGAGGGAGAATTTCATTCTTGTCTCGCCTCCATGTCTTTTATTTCCTACAGGAGACTCTGGTGAATCTGGCCGGACTGCTGGTCAGTTTGCTGCTGATTCCCCTCGTCACTGATAATCCAGTGTAAGTGCTGAGGGTAGAATAAGGATCCATCATAGGAGTATAAATTATCTAAAGAATCTTATACAAGGAAGTTTCCTCAAAGCATTGACTGTCAAATCATCTCTGTTTCTGTCCCTCAGACTGACTCTCAGCCTCTTCTTCCTCTTCACCGTCCTTCACCTCTTTGCCAACTACAAGGCAGTGCGCTCGGTTGTCATGGAAACCCTCAACGAGGCACGGCTTGCGATCGTGCTGCAGCAGTACCTGAGTGACAAGCGGATCCTGAGTCCACAAGAAGCCAATCTGAAAGAACCGGTTTTCTTGGGTAAGAGTCGTGATTCAACGTCGAGTCAGATTTTATTTATATCACAAATCACAGATTTGTCTCGACAAACGACACCTTCTATAATTAGACTGTAAATGTAGATAAGAAACCCTTTAGCAGGTCATACAATACATGTCATTTGTACAGAATAGACTGAAACAGCAAAATGACATATAGATATAGATAGATTGATAACTTATATGAAGAATATGATCAGGAATATGTTGAATAACTTCCAGCTTTGATATTTTTTAGTTGACTGTTTCATGTATCCAGTTGTTGTGGCGTTTAAAGTCCTACTTAAGTACATAAGTATTATTATTAAGTATTATGAGCTTGATGTAGTTAAAGTATTGCAGTAAAAGTAGTGGTTTGGTCCCTCTGACTGATATATTATTATATATGACATCATTAGATTATTAATAGTGAAGCATCAGTGTTAGAGCAGCATGTTACTGTTGTAGCTGCTGGAGGTGGAGCTAGTTTCAACTACTTTATATACAGTTAGCTAGTTTAGTCCAGTGGTTCCCAACATAGGGGTCGGGGTCCCTATAAAGGGTCACCAGATAAATCTTAGGGGTCGTGAGATGATTAATGGGAGAGGAAAGAAGAAAAAACAAAGTTCTGATACACAAATCTGTTTTCAGTTTCTGGGGTTTTCCTCTAATCTTTTATTTGTGGTGAAATATTGGATCATTTGAACATTTATTGAAATGAAACCATGTGAGAAGTTTAGAGGGAAAAACCACTATTTGTTGGAGCTGTTAACAACTTCTGAAACATGACAAGGAGCCAAAACTACACACTGATTTTGTTGCAAGAGGTCACAAGACTAAAAGGTTGAGAACTGCTGGTTTCATCTTTAATATTGAAAAAGTAAGAAAGTAACTTAAGCTGTCAAATAAATGTAGTTGAGGAAAAAGTACAATATTTCCTTCCAAAATAGTGGAGTGGAAGTATAAAGTAGCATAAAATGGAAATACAGTACTTGTGTAAATGTACTTAGTTACTTTCCACTGCTGCACAGTTTTAATATGTCTTTGCATTCAATAATTATGAACTTTCTTCTCACTTTTTTCCAGAGTTCAGGAAAACGGTGCCAATCAAACTCGGCGTGAGGCTGCAGGAGGTTGTTCAAAGGTAATTTCATTTGCATGTTTTGCTTACACGATAAAAAAATGGACACACGATAAAAGTTTGATATAATTCTGCTTATTTTGCAGTCCAGAGGAACTTAATCTGGCTCTGAAGGATAACAACATGCCTTATCTCTTAGGAGTGAGAAACGGTATGTCATCATGTGAAGCCTTCATCCTCCCACAGAACAACAACAGCCACATATACTGTAAAACCTGTAAGAGTTTGACTGTATTTTAGCTGCTGTGTCTTTCTTTCAGGCTCCGTCTGTGTTTGTTTGGGACCAGACGCATCAGTACGAGATGAAATCAGAGCAATGTGTCAAGCTGTGTGGCTCCAAAGTATGTTGAGCTCTGCAGCTTCCAGAGAACCTCCGACACAAAAACAAGGTGAGCATTTACCTCCATTCATTCTCCTCCTTTACATTCATAGAAGTTATACTGTTTTAGACACTGAGCACTTTTATTCTGGTCTTAAAAGGTCACTGGGAAATGGTGCATGAGAGTCACAAGATGATGGAGACAATTTTCAGTCAGTTTCTCAAAGGTAAGCACACACACACAAACTGTTTAACCCACATATCATAAGATTTATTTCATTTGTTTGTTACCAGTTGAAACAATATTCTGCTAATTTCATCGACAGGCGTGGAAGCTGCAGGATGGGACGTAAATCGAACTCTGCTGGACTGGGATGAGTGGAGGGTTGAATGGAAAACAAAAAGCAACTGAGCTGTGAAACATCTGCAGCTGTTCTCATTGTTTATATCATATTGTTCAATGTTTATTAAACAAACGGGACCTCGGATGATTCATTCTGTGTTCAAATCTCTATGGGTATGATGCAAGTAAAGGAAATAAAATCTATTTTTCTATGGGAATATTTCAGGGTTCCTACAGTCATGAAAAACCTGGAAAAGTCCTGGACTTTGAAAGTAGTTGTTTCCAGGTCTGGAAAGGTGCTTGAAAAGAATCAAATCCGAAGAGGTTTTGGAAAAGTCTTGGAAATTGGTTTCGTTTTTTTTGTGACCAAATGTTCTTGTTTGTTTTGTTTTTACTCAATTATATTCCAAAGGGGAAACAGGAAGACTGTACATGAACAATACATACTCTCATTTCCCCATAAGCAGGACTGCTTAGTGTGTGGATACTCATGCAGACTGTCTTTAGATCAGATTGAAATAGGGGATTGTAAAACAATTATGATGATTACAACACAATAATTAAACCCTATTTTTAAAAATCATTTTATTTAAAGGGAATTATTTTACATATTGGTTTCATGATAATTAAGCACATTGTCCATGTCTGATTGCTAGCTGTCTGGAATGATATTAAAAAAAACCCTCACATTATCATTTATATAATAAGACTTCACAGAATGTTTGAAAATTTCAAATGAATGAAAATTTGGCTTAAAGTCATGGAAGAGTTGTGGAAATCTATTGGCTAAAATGTGTAGAAACCCTGTGTTTTTGATTTTTTTTATTGACGGTTATAATGAAAATCAAAGCTGGAGGTTCAGTGATCAAGTGTCTGTTGTTTAACATGTTTTTTCATTTGATTTTGCTCTTTATTGTAAAATACGCTGTCTTACCTGTGTACAAATGTGTCATCCAAATAAAATATGACTGACTGCCCTTCTATCATTTATCCATGAGGAGGCGCCGTTGAATCTCCACAAACAATTAAAACACACGAAGAAGAAGAGACAT
Organism: Thunnus maccoyii; assembly: GCF_910596095.1. Lineage (NCBI taxonomy): Eukaryota > Metazoa > Chordata > Actinopteri > Scombriformes > Scombridae > Thunnus > Thunnus maccoyii. The sequence goes on from NC_056550.1 coordinate 23,927,411, forward strand.
CCGTTGGCGAAACAGTTGCGTCAAGCTAGCAATAGTGTGTATGGTCATAGCGGAAATATATATGTATAGGTTGCGAAAAGAAGTAACAAATGTTGATAACTATTTAAAATAAATATATGACATGTACTTCTATATACTACATACTATATATACTATAATTTCACTTTGTTGTTACCTTACAAGCTCTGAAACATGCTACGAAGCTGTAAGTCTCACCGGATGTTGAGGTTGTGTTATTGCTAGCTTGACTTCGCTCAAAGAACAGAAACAAAACAAATTCTGTGTCTTGTGAAAATTTGGCCGAAATTGTGAACGAAATGGGGCGATATAAATGTGCCTACAACTGTGAAAGCTCCAGCGAATCGGATGTAAAGTTTTTCAAGTGAGTATTCAATATTTGTAATCAATTTGTCACCCAAAAGCAGATTTGTGAAGTAACTAAGATAGTAATGCTAACTGGCTAACATACTAACTAGCTAACATAAGTATTATGAATCACGTTCGCCTGTTATTAGTGTTTGCTGGCTTGGTTTTCCCGGTTCGTCGCTATGTTTTATTATTAAAAAACGATACGAGATGAACCGTCTTCCAGAAACAAACTATTAGTCTGTCTGTGTACATATGTGGAGTTGACTTGTGTTCAGCTGGGATGTAGTTTTAGTTATTTACTGATGGAAATACACATCTTGGCGAGTTGTTTTCATCAGACTTAGAGAGATACTATCATGAAACAAACATTGGTATTAATAGTGCAGTAAATATATATTATACCCTCTTACTGAAGAGTATTTAATTTATTAGCTGCCTGAAATAAAGGAAATGGACTGGACTTTTATCCAGGTCGATCTTACAAAGCATGTTTATTATACTGCAGCCTTTTCTTTTTAAATACTTAATTGCAAGAGTGCATTTTACATAGATTTGCATTTGCTTACAGATGATAGTGTTCATATGTCTAGCATTCTTACAATATTTATACATTGTATAATGGAAATAAATAATAATAAAACAGTGAACCAGTAGTATGATATGCATACATATATACACATATACATATACACACAGTACATACATACACACATACAGGAAAAAATAAATACATAAACAAAACAAAGAAAAAGAAACAAACAAGCTCATGATTAACTCATTTATCTATGTTGAATAATCCTTTGATCCTTATATTTAACACTGATTGTATTACATATTTAACTTGTCAACCTTGTTTTACCAATGTTTTCATTCAAAGTTGAGAAGCTCACCCTGTGGGGCTGTAATAATCCTGGTATACATACAAGAATATTACACTGAACCTCAAAATCAATAATCTGGCAATTATTAGAGCAAAAAATAAATTGATATTCCCATTAAGTCCAACACAGGGCCACACTGTTGTGGATGGTGTATACCAAATATTGATTTCTGGATTGGATTATTTTGTAGTAAATGTTATCTGTTGCATCTGTTTGACGTGTAAAAAGCTCTTTTCATGTGACTAAACAAAACAAAATTGCTAATGAAGGCAGGAGAGCTGCTCTGTGTTCACTGTGTCCTCTGAAAAGAATGATTATCACAGAAATGGAAATGATTGGCAGTATTGATACCACACATCTCTAATACATACAGTAGAACATTATTTCTTTACTCTGCCAAGAACTTTGACTCATATTGACACGAACCATCCCTCAGTTGCTATTGTGTGCAGGAAAATTCACTTCTTATGTAGAAACATCTGGAGCCTTCCAGTGTCAGAAACAGACAAAATACGCTGATTTTAATGGAGTTCAGTGCAGCATTTCCTCCATTCAAGAGTAAACAACACATATGAGAGCTAGGACTTTGGCTTGGTTTTGTTTTAATGAGATTTTTGTTACTTCAGGTTTCCGCTGTACAACCAGCGAAAACTCAGGAAATGGCTCGTCAACATGAAGTGGAAGGACTGGACGCCGACTCGCTTCTCTGTGCTGTGCAGCAATCATTTTGAGGAACAGTACATTGACCGAACGGGCAAATCCGTAACGCTTAAAGAAGATGCTGTTCCCACCATATTTTCATCCCCCGACAAGACGCAGAAAAGGAAGGTTTGTATGTAGTTACTCAGTGTCAGTGGAGCATTTGAAAATAGAAAATGTTTGACAGTAAAATCCCTTTTAATAGTTCAGTGGCTTCATTTAAAAATCCTCTTTATCTGTATTTGATTATTCACTAAAATGTCACTTTCTCCCTGATTTAGGCTTCCATCACTCCAAAGAGTAAGAGATATAAGGTGAGAGTACTATATTTATACTTCTGTTATATACTTTATAGTTTTATTACATTTAGCTGTTCAAATTCTGTGAGTGACTAGTCATTTGTGGTCATTTTAGCAAGTGTTTTGGGCTCAAATAAAGAGTTTTTTGAGCTGTGACACATGCAAAGCTACTCCAGTGGAGTCCCAGAATAAAAATAAACAGCTGGAAATGAGCTGAAATAATAGATCCTCTTTTAAAAATCAAGAATATTAAGAAAAGTTCTGTCTTTTTTTTAAGCTGTTCTTCTCTGCAACAACCGTGGAATCAGCATAACTGCTTACAGCCAGAATAAGAACTGTTTCCTTGTATTCTGAACAGTCAGCTGGTGCTAAAGCCTCACAGACGAATCCAGCTCAGTCTCCAACGACGGCTCCTGCAAGAGCGAAGCGCAGCGTCTCGAACAAAGAGCCCAGCCAGACAGAGGAAGAGCCTCCAGGGTATGTTACTTCTAGACGGGGAAACACCAGTCTGTATTTTCCTGTTTTACTACCATTATGTCATTGGGATTTTTTGTGATCTTCTACTCATATTTCTTTAGTGTAAACAAGCCACTGAACACAAAAACAGTGGAAAAGTTATAATAATGCAGGTGTTTGCTACTAAATCTCCAGGACATGTTCCAGGTCTATATTTTTTTTATTCCGGGCTCTACTTTTATATCTTTTCATGGTTTACAGTTCAAAAAACTGATGTATCTTATGTATTGCATTACATTTGTTCATAATTGAGCTGGTGCCTCATTAATTTCTTGTCATTTTCTTGTTTTATCATCAGAGACAAAGATCCAAAAAAGACTGATAAGTGGAGGATTATAGTAGATGAAGGGCTGATGAAGATTGAGTCATTTCCACATTTCTTCCATGGAGATTACTGTGTACCTCTGGTAAGCAGCTGCAGACACAGACTGTCTGTCTGTACTGGAACACTCAGAACTTCATATTATAGAAATTCCCTATTTTTTGTTGCTTGGTTCATCCCTGTAAAACAGATGATTTGATTAGATTTAGAGTTCATATACAACAGATGAACTTAAAATACTGTGACAAGACAAGTGTATCATCATACCAGACTTAGATACAATCAGTGTTTCGAAAAATTTGGGATCTTATTAGTACAAATGTTAATTTTTTAAATGTATTACGGTCATTAGGCAAATCAAAAGCCTTGTGTTATCGGATATTTACTATCAAATACAGTGATTTCATGTTTATATTAAATTTGTCAATTTTTCTGTGTAATTTTTCACATTGACCAACAGGATATTCAGTGGGCTCCAGATGGTGATGATAATAATGATAATGTAAGTAGGCAGCATGTTTTCAAACTGTAATATTTTGTCTTTTATACTTAAACTTCTATATTTTTAGGTGATAAAATCAAACGCTCTTCTGTCCTTTTCACAGACAGACTGTCAAGATCCTGATAACGTGATAGAAGTAAGCACATTACGACATGATTACTTAAAAGTGTTGCAACAAAGCTACATTCAATGCAAACAAAAGCAACTTGGATTTTTAATTGGCAGGTGAAAGAGCCGTGGCAGTGGCTCGGTCTGGATGTCAGGGGACCTTTGCCGCAAACACAGAACGGACACAAATACATTTTGACTGTGACAGACTACTACTCCAAGTGGGTGGAAGCTGTGCCTATGCAGATGTGCCTCCCTTCTCATGTAGCGAAGCACGTCGCGGACATCATCGCCCACTTTGGTTACCCGTTCAGAATCCTCTCCAGACTGCCTCATGACATAGTCCACAAAGTGAGTGCACTCATATCATTGTAGAGAATAAAGGGGACATAACATGCACATTTTGAGGTCTATATTTTGAACTTGCATGTTTAATGTAGACATCTGACATTATAACAGGATAGAAATCACAGAAAATCACAAAAAACATGTCATGTCCTCTTTAATTCCACCCTCGCTCAGTTGATCCACCAGCTAAGTAAGAACTACAGCTCCCATGAGCCTTAGACAGAATACCAATGGCTCCAATGCTGCCTTCATGTGATATTGGAATTACTGTAATTATCAGTTTCTGACTTGCGAAAAGCTTTCACATCCAAGTTGTATTTATGACTGGAAACTAAAAGCTCTGATATTTCTGACTAGTCGTTTTAAATACAAAAGCTCCTGAAAACCAAACAAAAATAGATTCCTTACATCAGCCAAAGTCTGTCGTTACAGGTTATTAAACCCAAATTTAATTGATATAATGCTATTTTGTCAATGCACATTATTTTTTAACCCTCTTAAGACCAACTTTGCAATCATACAATCATCTTAAGTTGTCAGCAAACGTGAACATTCCCAAGTCTTAAACACAAGAGTCTTTCCTATCTGTGTCATCTGTCAAATATGATGTGAACATGACACAAGACTCATGTTGAATACTAACAAAACATTATATATCAGTTAAACTAAACTAGGTGCTCGAATGTTACTATGCAGCAGTAGACCGCAAAGTTTTGAATATTGCCAGAAAACAGCAGGAACATGTTTTCAGAAAGACTGAAGAAAGAAACTCAGAGGGAACCCACAGAGCTGCCGTAATATTGATAAAGATGTTGTAATATTGTGTCTGACATACATGATGTACTGTGTCATTATATTCTCACGCTAGATCAACAGAGAATTGAAAGACCAGCTGAAGGTCACCGTCGCTCTCGTGGTCTATCATCAGCAGACCGGGACTGCAGATTTAATCACACAGCAGCTGATTGACAGGTCTGTACTCTGTGTTGCAGGTGTATAAATGTATTATTTGTAACATTTGTACATCATATTTTACTGCTACCTTAATTATGATGCTATTAAATTGACGAATGACACTATGCATGACATGTCGAGTAATTGTTAATTAAAAATCTCTCATCACGCCTTCATGTAAACGCTGTAACGTTTCTAATTGCTGCTTCCCAACAGGATGGTGAGTGATCTGATAGAGGAACATGCAGCCGACTGGGACGTCTACCTTCCCGCCAAGGTTTTCAGTCTGTGCTTCAAAGAACATTCAAAGACTAAGGAGAGGCCTTTTTCAATGCTTTGCTGTAGAGGACTGGAGCCCGTACAGTCTCCCAGGGGTCTGAATGTACGTCGTTAAAGGTTTGAACGTTTTAGTTTTGATGAACCTTTGTTTACGTATATGAAATGACCTTTGTGTTCTCCACCTCTCTGTCCCACAGTTTGCCTACTCCAAGATCCAAGAGAGTGCTTTCGTGGTTAGATAGATATTTAAGGTGCATTTTGAGTAAGTACATCCCATATATTAGTATAATATTACACACTTTTCTGAGATAAATGAGTTTGTGGAATATTTAAGAACACAAGATGTTTTTCCAGAAAGATAATGTTTGTACATTTGAGAATATCAGAGAATTTTACGTACAACTTGTCTCACAGTATTGTTATTTTTCAGGTGAATTGAAGTGGAAACCAGACGTGGTTACATTATCAAACTGGGGACGAAGGATACTTCTTAATTCTGGAGGCGCTCTGACTCAGTTATGGATTGTAATGGAAAAGCTGGACTAAATGGGAACCCTGCTAGTTTGAACAAGATGAAGACTTTGTTGACTGGACAGTTATTACAGATACAACTGCAAACGTCTACAGCATCCTCCGCAGGACTAATTGACATTTTCAACCTGTTCATTCCAAAGGATGTCGGCTTTTACCCGTTTTTCTGTTCATCAACTCAGTGCAAGACAATTATCAGTCTTGTGTCATGTTTTTGGATGTAATATCTTATTTCAGGAATTGAAATTGTACTTCAGTTAATTGAGGAGAATCTCAAAAACATCATTATGACTGAGCAGGATGCAGAATGCTGGAGCAGGAGCTCAGTCGATGATTTCTTTAATAGTCATGACCAAAAGTTTTCAAAGCTTATGTCATTTGGGTTTGAGCAATATGAGTCTGATAGATCAGGAGTTTTGGGTTTGTGTTTGCAGAGCTTTACTCTCCAGACAGTTGAGGCATTTGATCTGGCAAATTTAAGTCTGTTGTTCCTCATTGTTTGTTGCCATTTTTGTCTATAAAATGTAAAACATGAACAAGAATAGCTGTGATTATTAATGCAATATGCAAACTGAGACAACAAAAATACTCCTGTGTATCAACGTGTACTCAAAATAGGAGTGACGTGTCAGTATATAGTTCATAATTAGAGCACCATGACTTGATTTCAACTTTAAAGATTCAGTTTATGCTGTGTCAGACTTGACACAGGAAAATTCAAGTGGTGCAAAGACAGGTTACTTCCTCTTTTCTTTACAGATTACAGTGTTAAGGTAAAAAAAAAAAAAATACTACACACGCAAGTGTTTTGAAATGCAAACCACTAAATGGACAGATTTGGTACATTTTAAACAATGATTTTAAAAGACTAATTGTTTAAAGATGGTAAGACAAGTGTGTGTATATTTTCAGGTGTCTTAACTCTTTCTGAATCACGTTCTTTATAGTCGTCTCTGACCAGCCAAACAAGCCACAACATCATAAACATAACTGAGAAAGACAAATTCTGATGGTGTTATAGCAGCAATGGGTTCAACTGTGGACCAGTTTTTTCAGGATTTTTCATTGTGGGGGCCATGAACTGGTGCAGTGGAAAGGCAGGTCTATATGTTTTATTTATTTCTTTTAACTCATTAGATGTGCTGGCACCAAAGGAGAAAAGCACAACTCTTGTAATCCTGTGTACTAAATACTTCTGGTCCCAGTCAGCACTCAGGCAGCAGATTTATGACTTAATTGTGACTGATTTCTAACTTTTTTGGGTACACCAGATAAGAGCATTACAGTAGTCCAGCCTGTCGGATATTAAAGTGTGCGTTAATCTCTTTTAGTCGCTCATATGGTCGTAATTTGGTTATATGTTTGAGACGATAAAAAGCAGCTTTAGTGACAAACCCCACATGAGCCTTAAAGTTCAGTTCTGAGTCAAAGATGACACTGAGGTTTCTGGCCTTTGGGCTTGGTGTAATTCCTAGAGAATTTAGTGTTGTGACCAGTTTCTCTCTCTGAGCCTCAGATATACAGTATTTATATTTCACAACAGGAGAAGGAAGTGCTGCATGGTTCTGATGGCTCATACGACAGGTGCTCTTCAGTAGAGCAGGTGAAAACACACACACAAAAAAACAAAATCCAGGAAGTCTTGCTGAATATTTGTCCTAAAGTGGTGCAGACGACCATGGAGAAAAACTAAGGCACTCCGTCTTCATCAGGGTCAGGTTCAAACTCTGATGAAGATGGAGTGCCTTAGTTTTCAGAGTTGATACGCGTTGGTCTGTTTGATTGACTATCCTCAAAGAATACATTTATTATGTTATTTCACCTAAAGACAGAGTGCCTTAGTTTTTCTCCATGGTTGTCTACACCACTTTAGGACAATTATTCAGCAAGACTTCCTGGATTTTGTTTTTGTTTATACAGTAATTATCGTCAGCTGAATTCAATGCATTACACTGTGAACGCCCTCGCTGTGTGGTATGTTGAGCCCCTTTTTCATTTTTTCTTTCCCCTGTGTGTTTTCAGTATAAACATAAGATGAATGTGTTTGTTTTTTTCCCTCCGGCTCTGTCATCTCCTCTGCTCGAGGACAGTGAGGTTGTCGGTACACATAAACACAAACATCCACCATGTTCCTACATTCACACACAAACACATACACTGTGGTAAGGACGCACTCGTTAATCTATGATCATTTCTAATAGCATCTAAATTATGATGCTTTTGGGAAACACCTCTCTCAAAGAAGTTTGTAAGATGGATTTTTACTGTTACCTTAAACCTAAAGATGCTTTTGGGAAAGGAGGTCCTGGTCATCAGGTTGCCAGCACACCAAATATTAAGAACTTTTGCGTTGATTTGTAAAAAAAAAAATAAATGTAAAAGTTTTGATGTAAACTATGAAAGTCAAAAGTTTCATCAGGGGGCCAAATATTTTTGCTGCAGGGCCAGATTTGGCCCTCAAGCCACTATTTGCCTACCACTGGTGTATAGTTTGTGGCACCTCGCCCTGATTTGTTCTCGTCTCAGCTGCTGTGTGGATTCAGCTGTCGTGCTCTCTATGGTGACAGCTGTTACCAGGCTGAGAGGAGGAAATGAAGTCCTCCCACATAAAAGACCCAGCCAGTGAAAAGAAACACACCTGTTAGTTTCACCGCAGAGGGAGACATGATGAAGCTCTGTCCACTGCGGTTAAAAGGGTTTTGATCCCACAGACCTGTAGCTGCTGAATCCAAAAGGAGGAACGAAGCTCCATGAGAAACCAGAATATTTTAACTAATAAATTCTTTGTTGAATTGAAAAACAAACAAACAAAAAACATATTTGCTTGTGTGTAAAAATCAGTTCATGGACAAAGTAAATAGAGGAATAATATTAATGCTAAAGAAAGTAGGGGGTAGAAAGAGAACAAAACCAAAAAAGATAAATAAGATAATGATATAATAAATATGCAAGAATGACTGTGTGATATATATATATATATATAGACTTAATAGAAATCTCACAGTGAAGACATGAACACAAGCTATATTCAAGAGCCTTCACTCTCTGCTAAATAGCCTTGTCCTGCATTAGAAAAGTACACAATTAAAACCAAAGAGCTAATAGGTCAATCGCCAAGCGTCAGAGAACAAAAAAACTGAATCTGTCAGAAAGATGCCAATTAAGTATATATGGTGGTTAAAAATGAAATAAATAAATAAATACAGACAGAAAATTATATAAAAAGTTCCCAAAATATCAGGAAAAGTAATCTCTGATGCACTTACATGAAATAATCTGCTCAAAATTCATTTAAATTGCTGGTTTTACACAAACTTCCTGCAGTTACTGTGTTCACTATTTGGGTTACAGTCTATCAGTTGTGCTGATGCTGTTATTTTAATGCATTAAATATAACATGAAATATCTATAAACATGAAAAAGGTTGTGAACCTATCATTTAAGGTGATAAATAAGAATAAAGTTGAGCTGCTAGACTGGACACTGTGAATGGGATCACTGTGAAGCTGTCACAGTCCAGCAGATGACGCTAATGCGACACTTATGGATGTCAACCGTCATAAAACTAATAGTAGAAGAAGAAGAAGTTGCGTTGCCGCCATCTGCTGGCAGATGTCGTAGCTGCATGTGACGCTGCTGTGATCTCAGTTGTCGCTGTGCGGTGGAGGCGTTTTTTTTTTCTTCCCTGTGTGCAACCAACCGCAAGAAATGGTGAGTGAGGAAAACAGATACAGCTCACAATGTACTGGCCTGTTGACTCGCCGAATCTTACTTTAGTTACTCGGTAGACCTTTTTTTCTACGCGTTGAAATGTACGCTGTCAGTAGCTGAATCAGGCTTGTCACAAAAAGCGACCATATAGCATCTGATGTCTTTGTTTAGCTAACGTTGGGTAGCTTTACTTAACGTTACGTCGGTTAACGGTAACACACTTAGCTGAACATTGCTTTATAATGCTCACGACGACAGTAAGGTTAGCAGAGATCGGGTCCAGACAGAAAAACAATGATTATGTCATTGTTCTGTTTAAGTGACAGCTCAGCTAACAAACTTTGCTTTTGATCAAGTGAGCAGCTAGCAGTGAGGAAGCTAACTACCTCGAGTTGCTAACGTTATCATCTGTGAGGCAACAACTTGGATAGAGTTAACATTTAAAGCTATTAAATGTTAGACAGGTGCCAACACAAGCTGTGTTTAGTGCTGGGTAGCTTCATGGCCCACAGTTTCATCATAAGTTAAATAAGGAAGCTATAGCCAAGCTAACAGTTAGTTGAAACGGCTAATGTGACGTTAGCCGCAGCTAAGCTCGCTAGCAGCTGCCGCACTGAGGGGCTTTAAATGCCTCGATGCGGAAATTAATGTAACGGTAATGTTTGAGGATAGAGGTTGTTCTCTATTAACCTAAAACTTCAGTCTGCCAGCTTATTAAACTGTTGTCACTGTCACATTTTCCATAACAGCTGCTACACAGTTTAACCTGCCATATTTTGGCTGTTATAGCTACTTAAAATGCTTAACGGGGGCTTTATACTATATAATTTGAGTTAAACAGGTTCAAAATTTTTCTAGTGTGGCTTAAAACAACAGTCAGTTGCCAATATGAAAACTGGAAGAGGTTTTTCTCGCTGTAATCATTCCTCCTGTTCATACTGGCTATTAAAAGATCCCCTTTTAAGGACCAACAATAAGACTGTAACGTTGAAAGATATCTACTTGATTTGACTCATGTGGGCGTCTGAAGCTTCATTTTATCTTCAGATAAACTTTTAAATACATTTATGCACAGAAGGAGGACTGTGGATTTTGTCCCCCATCACTTACATTGTAAGGGATCTTCTAATGGTCAGTATGAACAGGAGGAATGATTACAGCAAGAAAAACATGTTTCAATGTTCATTTGGGCTCCTGACTGTTGTTTTGAGACAGACATGAAAAATTGTGAACCTGTCTTTTTAATGTTTGTTAAAAGTTTTATCACTGTATGTTTGATTTTAAACTTACCATATGCTCTTAGTAAAGCAAGACTCTAAGCCTTGTTTTTAGAGCTTCAGCAGACTGTACATCTGTTATACTGCTGGTTTGCATTATCATGAAATATTCAGACTACATAAAACAAATTCATCAAGGACTTTGTTTTTAGGCTTTGCTTGGGCATTTCCTTTTGTGTGGTGGGTCAGTGGTTCTTGTACTGTTGTGTTTTGATTTAAGAAAAAAAAAACTGAAATAGATGGCACGCAGTCATCATGCTTTCACTTTAATTGATCAAATGAGCAAATGGCAAAGCTTTCATCTGGTGCTGTCAAGTATCAGTCGATTATTCGATTTGTTGCCAACAAGAAAAAAGTCCAAATTCTCAGATTCAAGCTTCTCATATGTGAATATTTTCTGGTTCCTTTAGTCCTCTATGACAGTAAACTGAATATCTTTGGGTTGTGGACTGTTGGTTGGGATTAAACAAGGTTGCATCTTGGGTTTTGGGAAACAGATTGACATTTGTCACCATTTTCTTACATTTTATGGGCCAAACAACTAATCAATTCATTTGAGAAAATCATTGTTAGTTGCAGCCATAATGTCAAGAGCCACTTTCCGGAGCTTTTACCACAGAGACGAGCAGTATTGATTTGTGCATTAAAGTTTATCTTTACACCAAACTGAGCTTTATTCCCTTGCGGAGTATATGGGTTTAGGATTAGGGCTGCAACTATCCATTATTTTCATTATTGATTAATGTGTCGATTAATTACTCAATTAAGCAATTAGTCGGTCAATTAAGTGTCAGAAAGTTGTGAAAAATGATGATCACTGTTTCCCAAAGCTCAGTATGCAACCTTAACTGTTTTGTTTTGTCCACAATCCAAAGATATTCAGTTTACTGTCAGAGGACTTAAAAAAAATCATGTTTAAGAAGCTTAAACAAGAAGATTTTGGCATTTTTTTCTTTAAAAAATTACTCAAAATGATTATTAAATGATCAAAATAGCTGCTGATTAATTTTCTGTTGTTCAACTAGTTGTTGCAGCTCTATGTGGGATAGAAAACAGGATTTCATCCTAGATACTGTTTTAGTTTTGGTTGGTTGTTTTTAAGCTTTGGAAGAATCTAATTGACACAATCCAACATCACAACATGAACGAGTCGTTTCAGGGAGAAATATGAGCTTTATGTCTGAGGCTCTGTTCACACCTGGCATTAACATACATCCTGGGTCATCTGATCACAAGTGGACAGCTCTAAGTACGTCAGTTCACACTTGCGTCTCCAGTGACCACTTGTCATCGTATCTGACTTCCCAGTTCCACACGCAAATAAACACTTACATGATTTCCCTTTGCAAAGACCGAATACGTTGTTGTTTTTAACTGGCGGGTTAAGTGCCTAATCTGTCAGGAGGAGGAGGAAGAGGAAGAAGAAGAACTTGCATGCAGGCTAAATCAAAAATCTTCGGGGCCAGATGGAAATCAGACGACGGGTTTTATGTCTCACTGCGTACTCAATGTATCTTAAGTGAATTCACACCTTTACTTAGAGCTGTCCGCTCATTTTAATGTCAGGTGTGAACAGGGCCTGAGAAAACACTGTTTACCAGTTAAACAATTCAGTTTTTCTGAAATCACTTCCACTCATTCCTTTGTCATTCGATCTCACTCCAGGACGTGTTTCTAATGATTCGACGTCACAAGACGACCATCTTCACAGATGCCAAAGAGTCCACCACAGTCTACGAACTGAAGCGTATTGTGGAAGGAATCTTAAAGAGGCCACCTGAAGAACAGAGGCTTTATAAGGTAAAAGAAATCATCGAAAAATATCTCTGATGGGAGGGAAGTTTAGGCCGGTTATTGATTTGTCAGTAAAAAAAAAAAATTCCATACAGTCACGGTGTGAGCTGCCTGTAAACTGTCTGATTATTAAAATGAACAGTAAGTGGACCATATGCATACAACTAACAGCTTCTTAGTCTGTTTTATTGCTTTCAGATAACACAGTTGATTTATCCCAGATATTTTGTATTTACTCCCATGATTAGACCCATCTCTCAGATAAAACAAATGCTGTTATTTTAAAATTGTTTAATATTGCTCAACATATCAAATCAGAAAGATAAGCCAGCTCCAATAAAGGCGAGCCCCACAGCTTCAATATATTGATGTGCAGCAAAGACAAAAACCTCATTTTCATTTATTTAACTGCCTCATAAGGAGCCGTACGCCCACAGCAGCAACTCAATATTCCGGTGAACTTTTGAGCCTCGGCCTCAGAGGAGGCCTGAAGTTAAGTCAGTTTGTCGTTATTGTTGTTGTTGTTCATATCTACATGTTGATGAAACATGTCCATGTAAGTTTAGAGCAATATCAGAACCCACACAGTCTGATTTGAGCAGAGTGCAGCGGTGGGTGATACTGTGAGATGATATAAATGTGTCTATATTATTATGTTTCTCTACACTGTTAATACCAGTTAGCATCTCTTTCATATCTATAGTTGTATCAGACTTATGTAGACAGGACAGCTGATGGGATTCTTTGGAGTTTTGTATGCTTTCAACTCACTAGATGTCATAAAAAGTTTCTCAATTGATTCTCTAGAAAATTTGAAGTTGCAATATATAAAATAACTTTCATGTTTGTCATACGAGATGCAGGATTTGATCCGTGTTGCTCACCCCTAACAGACTGTTACAAAGCCAAATGCTAAGCTTGGACTACTTTCTTTTTAACCTTCAGCCTTTAATTTGCCTTAAAGTTTCACTTTCAAACTTTCAAAGACGTATTCTTCCTAACAGTGAGCTGTGCGGTCTCACTGAGTCCTCACTGATTTTCCACTCGTCACAAAACCTGCTGCAACTTGATCTCCTGACTCTTCAGACGTCTTGGACATCATCACTCTGAAAGGGCTGATAATGTTTAGACTGTTTAGTGTGAGAAGTAAAAAAAAAAAAGTTGTGTATTAACATCTGCTCTGTTTATGTTTTGTTGACCAGGATGACGTGCTGCTTAACGACAGTCAAACTCTTGGAAATTGTGGCTTCACAAATCAAACAGCCCGACCCCAGGCCCCGGCCACAGTGGGATTAGCTTTCCGTCAGAGCGGTAATTAGTTTGCCAATATTTGTCCGTGTTTACTTATGTTATCAGTCTGAGCTGATAGGGCTGTTTCAAACTTTCCTGCTTTGATTTACTTTCAGTTCCTCATAGAACTCACTCAGACTTCTCTCTCTCTCTCTTCTCTCTCTCTCTCTCTCTCTCCCCCCTCTTGTCACCGTCCGTCTCTGTCGTTCTCTCAGATGATTCATTCGAGCAGCTGAGGATCGAGCCCTTCTCCACTCCCCCAGAGCTCCCTGACGTCATGAAGCCCCAGGACTCGGGCAGCACAGCCAACGAACAGGCTGTACAGTGAGAGAGAGACAGAAAGAGAGAGAAAGAGTGAGAGAGAGAGAGAGGGCGGGGGGAAAAAAAAACGAGAGGGACACGAGAGGGAGGACGCACCAAGGGGGGAAAGGGAGGGGAAAGGAGAGGAGGGGGTTGAATTTTTTTTTTTTTTTTTTTTTTTTTTTTTTTGGGAAGCGATGCCTCAGCGGTTGAGTTTTCCCCTCGCGGACGACAGATCTTCAGCTGGGGCATAAACAGTTACAAACACGGATTTTCCCCTTGTTGTATATGTGAGGGCGGGGTTGGTTTCAAAGTGGTTCATTTATCCTGAAATCGGTGAACGCATGCTAGATAAATTGATAATTTCACACAAGACCCTTCAGAGATAACCTGACGGACTTGTCACGACACTGTCAGTCATCCATGGGATTGGTAAAGGCTGAACATAAAGAATTGTACCTCGTATTTAATTAATTCTAGTCTTTATTTGGGGTAAGGTTAACGCTGCCTTACTTGTGTTTTTTTTTTTTTTTTATTATTATTTTGCTGGCTTAAATGTGGGAGTTAAGGTGTGACATTTTTAGGCTTTTATGTTTGTGTGTTTTTCTTTATTAAACTATTACTAGGATTTAACATGTTTTTTGGTCTTTTGGCCTGGATGTGTGTGTGTGTGTGGCGACAATAGCTAGGAGTTTGTGAATTTCTTAAGTTACTATCTGTATTTCAAGAAACTTTTTTGAACAATATTGAATCTGAAATAAAAAAAAAAAATAAAAATAAGAGTCACTTTGTTGGCAGAAGATCCGGCGTTAAAGATGAGCATTTCCTGGTACTTTACCTATCAGTAGTTGTAGTTTCATAGCTGCTTACAGAAGTTACTGAGACTTGAACGCACTCAGCTGCGGGTATCTCCCCAACACACGTAACGCTGGCGTGGACCTGGTGTTGAAATGACTGACAGGTAGAGCAGCAATCAAAAAAAATGGATAAGTAGTCATTATTGATCCTTTTTTTTTTTTTTTTTTCCTTACCTCACTAACAAAAGGTAGGAACTAACCAACTTTCCTCTCCAGTGTTTGATTGTAGCACATGACATCTTGGAGATGTTGAGGAGATCTTGTTGACTTTTAATGAACGAGGCCTAAATGTTTCTAGTGAACATAAAGTTAAACAGGTTGTATTTGTGTGATGAGTTATGGATCTGTGCCTGTGATCAGCAGGCTGCACATTTAACCCTCCATTACCCCCCCCTCCCACCCCCCCACCCTCCCCAAGATTCACTACCCCCTTTAGTTTTTAGTTCATGCTGCAACGTGTGTTTTATTATACACCATTAATACCTTAATACACATTGTTTTCCTACAAATTAAAGGAGAAATGAACTCATCTGCACATCGAAACGTGAAGCGTAACACAGGATCTCATGGTCAAGAAAACTACAATTTAAAAAAAACAAAACAAAACAAAAAAAACATAAATAAAAAAATCCTCCATTATTCACTTCAGGGAGAAGATCTTCTGACCTGAGGGTGTTGAATGAAATTGTTGACATTAAGTAAACAAAAAGCATTTGCAAATTGAGGCTGTTAAACAGTGGGACGTGATCAACAAGTTGCACTTGTAACTGATTTAACATTAAAACAACTGTTTTTCACCTGTGTGCACTCTGGTGTATTTTTTTTTGTATGCTTTTGTAGTCAGTGGTAAACATATTGACACAATATAATATATTTACACACACTTTGACACATTTGAAGAACAATCAGTCATTTTTAAATAGCAGCTGTCGTCTCATGTAGTTCCTCTTCTTGTCCTATTCTACTGAATTAAAGTCACTGTCATATATAATAACGTCAGCTAAAAAAGCCCAAATTTTATGGTTCCAGCTTCTCAAATGTGAATATTTCCTGGTTTCTTTAGTCTTTTATGACAGTAAGTTGAATATCTTTGGGTTGTGGACAAAACAAGATATTTGAGGATGTCATCTTGGGCTTTAGGAAACACAGATCGACATGTTTCACCATTTACTAGATCAGGGCTTTTCAAAGTCTGAGACTGTGAGTGTCCCCTCAGACAAAGCTTGGAAAAAGACGCCCCCTCACCCTCCCTTTGGTTTACTTAGTATTGCTCAATTCCTGGATTCCTAAGGGATCATGATTATGTTATTTGGTCCCATAGACACTCAACGATTGAGCTAAGATAGCCTGATATTGTTGTTTGACATAACTTCAGACTACACTAAATACATAAAAAAAGGTTTGTCTGAAGGCATTTATTAGTTTCTGACTCTGGGAAAGTGGGAAAAACCTTAAAATTCCCCAAAACTATTTTATCTCTGAACTATTAAACCAAATCACACACATTTAGGTTATTCTACATGATCTCCTTTTGATAACTAATGTAATATTTGCCCCCCAGTTTGAAAACCTCTGTCCTAGACCAAATGACTATGCGATTAGATGAGAAAATAATTGACAGATTAATCAAAATGAAAATAATTGTTAGTTGCAGCCCTTAAAAATTTGTGACGCAACAATTTGCAATTGTGTTACTTTGCTTATATTGAGATAATTGGTAATAACTGTTAAAATATGTAATTATATTTGACAAGTCAAAACAATAAATCGTTTGGTCTGTAAAATATCAAAACAAATTCTGAAAAATGGCAAACTGAACACGAGACCCCAGCATGATGTTTTCAAATAGTTCAGCAAAACCAAAAGATATGAAATATACAGTGATATGAAACAGAGAAAAGCAGCAGATCCTTAAAGTCCCCTTCCACTCAATGTGTTTGTTGTCCAGGATTTTTAATGAGGGAGAAGGAGTAGATATCATTTTAAGGATTTTAACAAGGTAATTATGTGTTTTTGTGGGGAAAAAAACATATCAGACTCACATTATTGTTCCAAGTTCTGAGTATTTTTGTATGTCTTAATAAATGCCTGGAGGGGATCTTTAAATATAAGACACTACAACCAGAGACTGCACTTTTTTTGCTTAATAAATGGTTTTAACGATTAAGCAATTATACAAAAAAACAAAAACAAAGTACAGCTACAGATTAATTTGTTGTCGGTCAAGTAATTGTTTAATCAAGTACTTGTTGATTATCTAAGCTCAAAATGGCTGTTTAACAATCTATTTCAGATACAATTTTAACCACTTAGCAAACCTTGACTGAGTTATGTGCTCGCTGTTCCTGAACGTATCAGAGAAAACGTTGAACGACAGCACTTGAAGGCAGCAGACGTTAGCTGTCTAGATGGTGATCCTAGATTTACGTAACTCTCGCGATATTTGTGCGCGTTGTTTCTTCATTGTGCGCGTTTTACAAAAATAATCATGTTGTATGATGTGACAGCGCTGTGGTTAAGGTCTGGTTAGGTTTAGACACAAAAAACTCGGTTAGAGTTCGGGAAAGATCATAATTTTGTTTAAAAAAAAAAAAAAAAATCAATCTCGCGAGAGTTTTCGCGGCGAATCGTGGGTCTGGGGTTACCATCCAGACACTACTCAGCTACATTAGCATTTTGCGGCTGCGCCGCGACACACTAATGACTCCTGTCGTAACTTAGACAAAAACAAAGGTAGGTACTAGTTGATCCACCAACAGCACACATGGACATCAATGAGTGTGTTTTGTCGGCGGGCCGAGCCGTGCTGGACATGGTGGAGCGAGAGTGGCAGCCTCTGTCTCCGGCCGAGCTGGAGCAGCGGTTGGACCAGGCGGTGGAGGAGATCCTGGAGGCTGACCTGATAACAAAACTCAAAACTCAGCCTCCTCCTCCTCCTCCTCCACCACCACCACCACCTGCTGCTATATACGTCCAGTTACTGCAGGATCAAGCTAATGTGCAGCCGCAAGTGTTACACACGACCACATCCAGTCCTGCAGAGGAAGAGACAGCAGAGAGCCGAGAACAGCTGGAGACTGTAGACACAGCTGTAGTCAAGGTAATAAACTACCTGACAAACAAATCAACACATCCGAGACCGTAAAATAAGTTTATACATCTTTAAAAGGGGGTAAGAGCATTAAGCCACTGTTCATGAAGGGTTTGAACGTTGCAACCAATGACTTTATTAATGGTCAGTAGATGATGTTGATGCTTAATTGATCTGTTGTGCACCATTGTTAAAGGAGTTCACAATCTTTCAAGTGTGTCTTAAAACAACAGCAAGGAAAACATGTTTAAACGTTCATTTGGGCTCCTGACTGTTGTTTTAAGGCAGACTTCAAAAACTGTGAACTCGTCCTTTAATCCAGTAACAACTTTTGGGTTACAAAAAATTCCTCCAGCAGGATTTTTGGTCCTTTAATTCATCTAATGGATCATTTTACCTCACTGGAATAACCTGTGGAGATCAGAGCTGCAACAATTGGATTTGAACAAGTCGATTAATGGATCAATAGTCAATAGAAAATTAATCAGCAACTATTTTGATAATACTGAATAATCCTTTTAGTAATTTTTTAACAGAAAATGCCAAACATTGTCTGCTTTTAGCTTCTCAAATGTGATGATTTAATGTTTTTCTTTGTCACACATGATAGTAAACTTATCGTTGGGTTTTGGGTTGTTATTCGGACAAAATAAGATATTTAAAGATGTAACCTTTTAACGGTCATTTCACTATTTTACAACATTTTATAGACAGAATGACTAATCAATTATGAAAATAATCATTAGTTGCAGCACTAATGGAGATTGTTGGTCAACAATTTAATGTTTTACTGCCAACTTGGTGGATTTTTTTACAACTTGGCAACCCAAATGTTTTATTTTACTTGTTTGCAGTGCACATAAACACTTCCAGTGAGTGTTTTTCTCTCTACTGTTTACGTCTTGTATTTACATGATTGTTCTGAGTGAAACTACACTGTAAACAAGAGATTGCACCACCTCAATTAATCTGTTCAAGCAGCCATGTTGCTGTTTTTGGGCTGCAAGGCTGCAACTAACTATTATTTTATTTTCTTTATTGATCGAGTAGTCTGTGTATCTATAAAATGTCAGAAAATTGTGAAAAACCACAATCCAGTGTGACGTCTTCTGTCCAACCAACACCTCAAAACCCAAAGATATTCAATTTATAATAATATAAAAGAGAGAAAAATAGTATATCCTCACATTTAAGAAGCTGGAAACAGGGAATGTTTTGCCATTTTTGCTTGAAAAGTGACTCTGCCGATAAATTAATTACCTAAATAGTTGCAGGATAATTTTCTGATTGACTAATTGATAAATAGTTTCACCCCTATATGATCGTACTGAACTTTTTATGGATTCTTTCCAGCTTTGGGCCCAGATTTCACTGTGCTTGTGATGTTTATGCTCAATTTTACCTTAAATACCATTTAAACCTACTGACTGACTGATGTTTGGAAACTGTAAAATAATTTTCTCCTTTTTTTTTCCATTCACATTCATTCATCAGCACATCGCCGATCTGCTTCAAAGCTCCACATCTAGAGCTCGAATGGCTGGACGAGCTCGCTTATCTCTGTCTCACACCGTCCTGCTGTCCCTCACGCTGCTCTCCGAGCGCGTCAGCTACCGCTGCGTGTCCCGCCGCTTCCGCCTGGAGAAAGGAAACATCCACAGGATCTTCTTCTCTTTCTGCGAGCGCGTCAACATGCTGCAGGAGAGGCTCATCAGATGGCCGGACGGTGGGTTGACGTCAGTGTTGCTTGTGGTTTTGTTGATATCAGTGCAAAAACAGAGCTGAAAATGATAATAGTGGGTTTATTTCATCTCTATTCTCCAGGCAGAGACGCTGTAGAGGCTCTGCTCCCACTTTCCAGTCAGCTGGGAAAAGAGAGGGAGCAGGAAGAAGAGGAGCAAAGTATCCCTCAGGTCCTGGGAGTGCTGGGATTCACACGGATCCCAATCCGCTTGCCTATAGGGAAACATGACGTGGAGAGCGCAGTGCCTGAGGTGAAGAGGATGAAGAGGGAGGCCCATCCCGACTCCTGGCTCAACCTTGAGCTCGTATGCGACTGTAAGGGCCGTTTCCTCCACTGCAGGATCAGTAAAGGATCAGACGTGGACAGAGGCAGCGCAGTGAGAAACAAACTCAAACAGCATCCTGAGCTGATGCCGCCCGGCTCCTGCCTGGTGGCCAGAGCCGGCTACCCGCTCACCGCTCACATTTTAACCCCATACACCACAGGAAGTCACGGACCAAGAGAGGAGCTCTTTAACAAGACGCTGGAGGCACATTTTCACATTCTGGATCAGGCCGTCGCCACGCTGAGAGCCAGATTTCAGAGACTCAGGTATCTGGATATCGGGAACTACGATCGAGCCAGAGCTGTCGTGCTGACCGCCTGCGTGTTGCACAACGTGTTTTTGGACATGGGAGAAGTGGTTCAAGGAGAGGTTGAGAAAGAGGAAGTCATGAGCCAAGAGGGAGAGGAGGAGCAGGAGGAGGATGACGAGGGTGTACGCAGACGTGAAGACATCGCGGACTTTCTGTTTAAACGCTTGGATTCTGAAAGCACATGATGTGTGATGATGTCTGTTGTCGGAGAGAATGAACATTTCTGTAAATTAAAGGTTTATTTTAACAGGATCTCTAACTGTCTGAGTGTTTCTGCACATAAACATCACAGCAATCAGATAACAGGGACACATTTGTTATTAAAGCATTTATATTATGTGATATAACGGTAATTCTGGTTCATTTCTGTGGTTAATTTACCATCATGGGGATAATAATTCATGATAGGATTTTTTAGTTAATTGGAGTGGACATAGAGTTTACGTGTTTATCTTTCACAGCTGCAAACAGTTTCATTTCCACTTTTAAAATGTATTTGAAAAAGTAAAATCCAAATGTAACCGAACCAAATAGACTTTAAAGGTACAATATACGACATTCAGCCCCACTAGATGTCGCATTATAGCACCAGTATCTCAGACTGAAACAAATGTGTGTCGTTTAGTTAATAAAGTTGTAAAAAAAAAGAGTTTTATCTGAACAGACAGCTCATGAAACTCAGATCAAACCGTCAAACTAGGCAGCGCTGATCAAATATGGATCAAGATTCTGGTACTGCATTGCCTATTTCTCCCTTCAAATGTTTTCAGAAACATATTTTATTGTACCGTTTAGCTATAATCTGATAAAGTTTGTGACCCAGCCACCATGTTGAAAACGGCCACGGGGAAGACAGCGAGGGACTCACATACACTAACATGCCATAACCAGCTATCAAAACAAAGAGCAGAGAGACTTGGATTACAACCACTGACTGTATATAAATATGGACGATGTGTCTCCACTTTCTACCACTATGAAAAAGTGCAGCAGAGTCGGACAGCGGGATGACGGTCTGCAGGACACGCCCCCTCAGCCGTCCAGCTGTCTGACCGAGGTTTGAGAGTGGCTGTCCCAGCTGTCAATCATGATGTTCCACCTCCTTTTTTATATCATCAAACAACTAATTAAAAACAAACTTATCAGAAAAATGAGCACTCGGACAAACATCAGCATGATAAGAATGATCTAAAATGACAGAAATCATCTTTGGGAAAAATTTATTTAACGTGTATTTTGATTTTTTTAGTTTGGCTCATGTCCCATCTGCTAACACGACACTTATGACCTATACTGCAACCAGCCACCAGGGGGCGATCGAGATGTTTTGGCATCACCTTTGGGTAGCTGTCATGACGTCCATGTTTATATACAATCAATCATTACAACACACTCAGAGGGAGTGTGACTTCGTTCTCTGCTCAGGTCGCCAGTACGTCACTATATCATTACATAGCAAATAACTGACTTCTAGTGGGATGAATGTTGTATATTGAACCTTTAAGATAGATTAGTTTAGTTAAATAGGTTTTTACTACATGAAAAATTACTCAGAATTACATGAAAAATTCTGACATAATCAGACTTACACAATGGAAAAAAAACATCAATGTTGTTACTTTCTGGAGGAAATCTGGGACATTTTTCCAAATAAGGATAAATATCAACGACTGGTCAGAATATTATATTTGTTTGTGCTCAATTTGATCACTTATAAGTAATACCACAAAACTCTCTAAACACAATTATAATCAATACTAATGTTGCTGTTATTTTTTGCAATAATCACACTAGTAATGAGTTGCACATTCATTACGTTAATAGACTTTAATTATGATATACTGATATCAACACTGGTAAACTATGAAAGTCAAAAACTTCCACTTCCATTAAGGGGCCAAATATTTTTTCCGAAGGGCCAGATTTGGCCCGCGGGCCGCTATTTGCCTACCGCTGGCATAAATGTTTCTAATATTCTGTCCACCACCAAGTATGTAAATAGAGCTCAGCTGGACAAACATTTACAAAAGTAGTGTTTATTGCAAAGCAGTTGTTTTTTTAGAATACATTACATGAAGTTGTTCATACTGTCTGATAACATAGTGTATATTAATAATGAATACAGCTATTGATACCTGCATTCATGTATTTTTTCTGATCATTTTCATACAAAACATGCTCCACTCTTGCATAGACTGACATTTAATATCAATAACTGGTACAGTGATGGAAGGATGCTTGTATTAATATTATATATGAGTAATATTTTAGTATTCTTTTTACTCTCTGATCATAATTAACTTTTCTAGAGCTGCAACAATTAGTCGATTCATCGATTAGTCGATTGTTAGAAAATGAATCATCAACTTTTTATGATCGAATAATCGTTTTTTAAGCAAATATGGCAAAAATGTGTTGGTTTCAGCTTCTCAGATGTGATGATGTAATGTTTATCTTTGTTATTAATGATAGTAAACTGGATATTTTTAGGTTTTTTACTGTTAATTGGACAAAAAAGGACATTTGAAGATGTCACCTTTGACTCTGGGGTGTTATAAGGATAATTTTCACTATTTTCTGACATTTTATAGACAAAATAATTAATCAACAAAATAATTGGCAGATAATTGATAATGAAAATAATTATTATCAATTAATTTTGGTACAAAAATAAGTGATGCACTGCGAGATAAAGAGAAAAGGCCAAACTATTAAGCGATATGTGGACTGTTTTCAGTAAACACAAGTGCTGCCAAGGTATGATATGAGAGTCTCTGTCCTATGTGTCTTATTTTCATTAATTATGACATTTCTCTACAGAGTTCAGACTGGCCAAACTATTCTAAAAACCGTAACAATAAAAATACGCCAACATGACCGAAGAGCCTTCATTTAAAAATATGCTCAAGCAGTGTTCTTCGTGCAGTATCGTGAGAGTTTTTGGTAAGTTCAGATCCGCTTCACGTCTCTTGTCTAATGTCCATCTTTGGGCATCTGCGTGCTGTTCTTCTGAGCCAGGCTGGAGATGGCCTGGGCCAGGTTGTTGATGGCCTCTATCTTCCTCTCCTCCAGAGCTTTCTGCTGGGCCCACATGTTCATCTTCCTCTCCTGCAGCTCCATGTACAGCTGCAGGACGTCCTGCGGAGGCCTGGAGGAGCAGGGAGCTGCTGTCGCGGGAGGCGTAGGGAGGATAGGGGTGAATCTTTTGCTGGCTATGGCCTTGCCCACTCTCGTCCCGCTGAGCTTAGCCTGACGCTGAGCTTCGATCTCCTCCCTGCTCTTGCCCAGGACCTCGTGCATGGCCTTGAAGAACTCCCAGTGGACACTGGCCGCCCCCAGCCTCTTGGCCCTCTCTGCGTTCTTCCTGTACGTGGCCAGCATGTTTCTCCACTTGAGGTCACACTCGTAGGCCTTCACAGTGACATCGGTGACGTCTGACTCCCTCAGTTTGGCGTTCACCTTCACTGCCACCATCTCCCAAAGTTTCTTTTTCTTGCACACCGGCTGGTCAAAAGCCTGATCCATCTCAAGCCGCGTGTTAACAAGGTGCCACGTGGCCTGAAGTGTCCATATAAATTCTAGAGAAGAAAACAAAGGTGGATCATGTCATCGGCAGTGATGGAAGACGTATTCAGATCCTTTACTTAAGTAAAAGTACCAATACAGCAATGTAAAAACACTCCATTATAAGTCCTGCATGAAAAATCGTACTACAGTAAAAGTACTTAAGTATTATGAGCTTGACGTAGTTCAAATATTGCAGTAAAAGTAGTGGTTTGGTCCCTCTGACTGATATATTATTATATATGACATCATTAGATTATTAATAGTGAAGCATCAGTGTTAGAGCAGCATGTTACTGTTGTAGCTGCTGGAGGTGGAGCTAGTTTCAACTACTTTATGTACAGTTAACTAGTTTAGTCCAGTGGTTCCCAACCTAGGGGTGGGGCCCCTGCAAAGAGTCACCAGATAAATCTGAGGGGATGTGAGATGATTAATGGGAGAGGAAAGAAGAAAAAAAAAAAGTTCTGATATACAAATCTGTTTTCAGTTTTTGGACTTTTTCTCAAATCTTTGATTTTTGCTGAAATATTGGATCATTTGAACATTTATTGAAATGAAACCATGTGAGAAGTTTAGAGGGAAAAATCACTATTTGTTGGAGCTGTTAACAACTCATAGACATGTGAAATGTGACCTCGACCACACACTGCTTTTTGTAAGACGTCAAAAGCCAAAAAGGGTTGGAAACCACTGGTTTCATCTTTAACAATGTGTTGTATTTTAAAAGCTTGTTATATTATCCATTGTGTCAAATCTTCATCTGAAAAGTAACTAAAGCTGTCAAATAAATATAGTGGAGTAGAAAGTACAACATTTCTCTCTGAAATGTAGTGGCGTGGAAGTATAAAGTAGCATAAAACTGTCCTTAAGTGCAGTACTTGAGTAAATGTACTTAGTTACTTTCAACCACTGGTAATTGGTTGATAAATTTATGACTTTGCACTGAACCTAATATGTTTTTTTTCCCCAAGCTTACTGATTTTATAATTTGACATGTCCTGTCTAATGAAACAGCTTTTTGAAGCTACCAGATAAACATATAGTAATGAATTCATTGGAGGCAGAGCCTGCGCACTCATCAGGCCCTCCTCGCATCATGCGATGACTGGATGAAATCTAACTTCAGGCTACGACTACTGACCTGTTTTTGTTTTATCTGCGTCCACACTGGACACCACCGTCTCTTTTCCTTCCACTTCAGCGCTTTGTATCACAATTGTTTCGATCACCTCCATGCTGCTAAACCACCACCATTACAGTTAAAGTTGTTTTTTTATTAGCGGCGTATCTACCGCGGAATTTAACAACCTCTCAGAGGCACCGATGCGCTTTCTCGCATCGAGTAAAACGATGAAAATAGCAACGTCACTCGACAGATAGGGAATTGTAGTCCGTTTTGGTTAACACAAACGGGTTTTTGAGTAGTCTGCCGTTCCAAATGAACTACAATCCCTTAACCGCTGCGACCTGCTTAACACAAGCCGCACGTTCTCATCGCCACGGGGAATGTAGTTTTTTAAAGAGAGGAAACGCAGCTGAGGCGCTGATAGGCAGCGACGTTCTGAACTACACTTCCCAACATATATCTATCCGACCCTCCTCTTCACTCCCTGCTCCCTCCCTCGACCGCCCCTGTTTTGTTGTTTGGCTAAAGATGGCGTTAGCGGCTAACACAGGCGATTGCTTTTTGTTTCACAAAAATTATTCGGCCAGTGGTTTCAAAACATTGATCAAATAGAGCTTTAATTCGTCATTTAATGTGCAAACATGTGTTATATTGAGCAAGTACACGTCCACTACGCAGAATAACGCTTGGTCGGCCTTCTCACGATGTAGGCCTGTTTTGTAAGGGAGTGGACCGAAGCTGGTGGGACTCCATCTCCCGTCAGCAACTGCGGCGTCAGGTGGTACAACTTTATTTTTCCATGCTGGTATCTGTAGTTTTCTGACCACACAAGTGTTATTTGTGGGGAAACTTTTGTTTAAAAAAATATGAGTGGACACAGTAAGATCACATTTCACCAGCTGAGTTATTAGTTTGTTAATTGAAGGAGAAAAGGACATGTTGTTTGATTTCTCAGTATTTCACTGGAAGCCTCCAGGGATGCTCCACAGTGTGTGTTATATTTCTGTTTACTGAGAGGAGGAACATTAAGGTTAGTGAACCCGTGGTGTTCCAAGCAGAGGCACCATGGCTGCATCACCTGTGCAAGGTGACTGGAAACAATCTCGGGCACACGTCAAGGAAGGGCACCCATCATCACCCGAGTCCTCTTTGACCTGGTGCTTGACTCACCTCTCCAAACCCCGATCAGGGGCTGAACATGGTAAGGCAGACTCAGGCGGCGGCAGAGAAATGGACAAGAGGTCCAGAGTCTCTCAGTGGCGAGCCCTGGTTGCTATCCGGACTCAGCACATCAAGGGTGACAAGGCTGGCATCGCCCGATTCAGAACTCGAGGCGGTCTCCGGCCCCTGTTGGACCTACTCGGGCACCCGGAGTGCTCCAGGAAAACCCTGGACCTGGCTCTCAGCATCCTGGCCAACTGCTGCACTGAGCTGGAGACGCGTATAGAGGTGAGATTAAAGAAATAATTAAGAAGGTATTGAAAGCTGATATGATTAAATCTATAAATTTGCTCACATTTAAAACGTCTTCCGCTACAGGTTCGTAAGCTTGATGGAATAAATGTTGTAGGTAAGTGAAATCATTCACCCGTGTAACTTTTTAATGACGAAAGGCAGGATTTGCAGTCATTTTCATCAGATCATGTAATCCTGAAAGATAATTCTTGACTTTCTCAGTGGACATCCTGAAAAGAAATGTGGCCCTGGAGACCGTCCAGAACCGAGCAGCCCGAGCTTTGGGAAACTTGGCCATGGATCCAGAGAGCTCAGCACTCATCCACTCTGCCGGTAAGTCAGAGGAGAGAAATGTTAGTGTGTCTCACTGCAGCGTCTTTAGTTGGCAGTTTTTCCTGCATTCAGAATGAGATGCAGTGTGAATGCTACTCGGGCAGCAGAATTATACAAGATGGTCAATTTATAGTAACTTATAATTTTGCTTTTCTTTTGGGTAGATAGAAACATTGACATTTCAGGTTTACGCTTCCAAGAGCTTATGTGCAGAGTGAACATCCTAAATATTAAAATGTTTAAATTTATAAAATGACTGGAAATATAGAATATGGCTTTGTAGTAGACATTCATACTGGGGAAACTACTGTTTCATTTTTATTATTGAGATTAAGGCTGCAACTAACGATTATTTTCACTATCAATTAATCTGTTGTTTATTCTCTCAATTAATCGATTAGTTGTTTGGTCCATAAAATATCAGAAAATGGTGAAAAATGTCGATCACTGTTCCCCAAACGCCAAGGTGACGTCTCTAAATGTCTTGTTTTGAATCAGAGAATTTTTTTTTACTTAAAAAAAGACTCAAATTGATTAATCAATCATCAAAATAATTGGCAACTTCTCAATTAATTTGCTAATTGTTGCGGCTCTAGTTGGACATCCTGTCGGCCAAGTCGTGCGTCAACCGCCACTCACTCCATACGTTTCCTGTCTGTGTCTTCACAGTCAAACTATATAATAAAGGCAAAAATGCC
Organism: Thunnus maccoyii; assembly: GCF_910596095.1. Lineage (NCBI taxonomy): Eukaryota > Metazoa > Chordata > Actinopteri > Scombriformes > Scombridae > Thunnus > Thunnus maccoyii. The sequence continues at coordinate 23,955,094 of NC_056550.1, forward strand.
TAAAAAAAATTGTAATTCATTATCAGTGGAGAGAAGGAACATATGTGCAGAATCTTCAATAAGGAGAGGTCAGTTAGAAGTGTATAACAATATTTATTGATATTAGCGACATAAAGATTTTTGGCGATTAGACTCCAACGATGATGAAGCATCGTCATAAAGTGTAGGCCCACATGAAGATAGGAGACAGGATATGATCACCCGGAGTCTAGACGCTGCTGCTGTTGGTGGTGGAGCAGAGCCAGCAGGTGGTTAATGGAAAAACCTTTGGACGAGTCTGACTGGATACCACGGAGGTCATGGTGGTGGTGATGGGGAGGAGGAGGGTTGCTTAATAATAGGTCAGAGTGGCAGCGATATTTAAAGAGCGGCATCTAGAGAGTGATTAGCATGAGGAATGCAGGCAGATGTATCATTAGTCAGGTGTGGTGACGTCGGTAATGTGAACGAAGCGGTTTTTTGACAGCGTGGGAAAGCGGCTGTGATGGAGAGAAACAGAATAGGAGGAAATGGCAGACGTTCAGTTGGAAACGTCTGTTCACGTTACCATTAATCAACACCTGCCAAATGTTTTTGTCCTCTGTGGATTATTAATACGTCTCTTTTCTTTCACACAGGTGGCGTTCCTCTTCTCCTCCTCTGCGTGTCTCTCTCCTCCGCCCCGTCCTCCCCCACTGCTGCTCCACCCAAAGACCCCTGTCCTAAACTGGAGTGCGCTCAGTCGGCGGCCCGAGCCCTCCTCTACCTCTCCGACACGCCCTCGAACCGCCTGTCGCTGCTCACCCAGGGGACCTTATCTGCCCTCGCCCCTCTCATCGCTCCGGAATACCCTCAGGGGCTGAGACGGGCGGCGCTCAGGACCCTCCACGAGCTGACCCGGAGCTGCGGTGTCGAATGCGCCAGGGAGGTGTCGCGTTCCGGCGTCCTGGCGCAGCTCGGTGTCATGGCGTCGGGGGAGTCGGGTAAACCTTTCGAAGAGCTGGCACTGAAAACCCTGGCCAACATGTGCTCCCAAGGCTGCTTGCGCCCTCTCGTGGGGTCGCTCGGGGTCATTCAGAAATTCACCGAGGAGGTCAAGAGGGACCCGCTGAAGTCTGGAGTCTTCCTCAAGGCGCTGTGCTTGTGCTGCAAGGAAGCAGTCAACCGGGCTAAGGTGAAGGAGAGCGGCGGACTGGAGGCGTTAATTGGCTTTCTGGCCGCCCATCAGAGTCACCCTCTTTCCCGGCTGGCCATTCTGGCCTGCGTAGACTTTGTTTTTGATGAAACCGCCATGGAGCAGTTGCAAGAGTTGGGGCTGGTCCCTCTGCTTGTCGCCCGACTAGTCGAGCTCACCAGAGGGGAGGAACCACCTCCTGAGAAGATGGATGTGAGCATCACCTCCAACATGTCTCCCACTGAGCTCCTGCCTTCAACGTGTTTTGACTCTTTTGACTTTCCCGCTCCTGAAGGCTACAAGAAGGAGGAAGCTGGTCGGGAGCAAGGTCTCTGCTCATCAAGCTTTTTAAGTCTCAGGTATGTAAAATGACATGAACGGTTATGAATGACTGTATCATTCTATGATTCTTTTTTAAACCAGATGTTTGTTGTGGTTTCTTCAGGTCCTGGTTGGTGTCTGAGGGATTGATCTCTTCTGAGGGGGATCTTCTGGATTCCTCGGGGAGTGTCGACGGGGAATGGGCGAGTCTTCAGATCCCGCCGTCTTCATCCCCTCACACCTCCTCCCCGAACCCTGATTCTCATTCCTCTCTTAAAAACTGTTCCCCTTCCAACCCTGTTACCTCCTCTGCTTCTAAAAAAGTAGCTCAGCCCTCCTCTGCGTCATCTCCAGGGAAAGTCACCGATCCGCCTCCTTCTAGTCCTTCTACTGCACTCGCATCGCAAAACCAGCCTGGTTCCTCCGCCGTCTCTTCTCCCACTAAAACACCAGTTTCCCCATCAAAGTTCACATCCCCCCACAGACGGAGGCAGCGGGCTCACTCAGCAGCTTGTTTGACAAAAGTCACTCTTGATACGCCTCCCTCGGTGCCCCGTACGATGGCGTACCACCACCCTTACCACCCCGAACCCTGGACGCCAGAGTCTCCCATCCTGCTGCTGCTGTCACGTTTCTCCCACGCCACGGACCCGAGCGCCGCTCTGGTCAACTCAGGCATCATGTCCGGCTTGCTCTGCTACCTCACCCAGCACCAGGACCCCAGCAGCAGGTGCTTCCGTATGCTTTGCCGGCTGAGCTGCAACCCCAACTGTTTGCAGGCGTTGGTCCGAACCGGCTCCGTGGCGCTGATTCGCCACCATCTCTGCCAGAGAGAGCGAGGATCAGAGGGAGAGAAGAGGCAGACGGACCGAGTGAAAGCCAAAATTAAACAACTCGGTAAGAGAAAGAAGATGTTAGTGAGGGAGGCATGTTGATCAGTAACCTGCAACACTTTGGTTCACGATAACTTTTGACAACCTAAGAAATTTCAACAGAACCAACAGTTACTCGTTGCCTTATTAAATTTATAGATAATGCAAATTTGTGAGTGAGTAAATCATTTAATGTAATTTTTTTGCCAAGAATAAGTATCAGGAAGTAGTTTAAATAATTAAATACAATGTTTTTAATCATTTTTCATTATCGATTAATCTGCAGATTATTTTCTAGATTAATTGTTTTGTGTATAAAATGTCCAAAAATTGTGAAAAATGCCCACAGTGACGCCCTCAAATGTCTTGTTTTGTCTAATCAACAATCAATCCAAAATCCCCAAATCCAAACATATCATACATATGACACATAAAAGTTTCAATCATGCTGAGCTACCAGTAAATGTTTGGTATTTTTCCCTTAAAAAGTGACTAAAGCGATTAATCAATTATCATAGTTGCCCGTTAATTTTCCGTCGACTAATCGATCAATCAGCTAATCACTGCAGCTCTATTCATTCTATACAGGAGCAGTTTATAATTGTGCACTGACTGTCTGTGTAGGTTTGGCTCTTCTCAATAATCTGCGTGTCCAGTGTGAGTCTGGATTCGGCTCTGGAGTTCTCGCCCATGTGATGCTGTCGGGCTCCGAATCAGACAAGATGAACTGTGCGCTGTCGCTGCCGTTAATCAGCAGGTGAGTAGCAGGACTGTTTTCAGAATTTAACGACTGAAAAGCACAGGAATGTCGTAAAATGTACTTTTTTTTTGTCCACAGTTAATTTTAAAGGATCTTAAAGACACTGGGCATCCTGATAAAAACAGTTTTAATTTACTGGTTTTACAAAGGAACTAAATATTCTCAGATTTAATTTGATGATCAAGAACAATCACAGCAACATGAGCTTTACGAAGCCTCTTTTTTTCTCCAACAGCAACAAGCTCCTGTTGAAGAAACTCCTCCTGGACAGTGGCGGTCTCCTCTTGGCTCTTCAGCCCCTCGGTTGCGATGACGACGACATGGATGAAGACCATCCCGCTGAAGGTGGAAGGTTCCTCTCTGATTGGTTTAATTCACCTCATTCAGGTCTGACCTCTCAGCTCCACTCGCTGTACTTTTCTTTCCTGATCGGATGCTTGTCCGCCCTGATGAGCGGCGTCAAAGTGGAGCTCGACAGAAGACATCTCAACCCAGTTAAACCACAGACAGTCAGTAAAAGTGACAGCGCTTCACCGCCTCCCTCTAAAAAGCCTCGCCTAGCTGACATCTGTCCTTACGGTTTGTCGAACTTTGACCTCCTCTTGCTGCTGGACGACGGGACCGAGGTCCCAGCCAACAGGGAGGCTGTGGCCGGGGCGGAGGGCACAGACGGGGTCGGCTCTGAGTACTTCAGGGCTCTGCTGAGAGGCGGATTTGGAGAGGCTCAGGGTAACGTGGAAGAAGCCATCCATATTAAAGATGTCAGCACAGGTATGCTGCTCCCGGTGCTACATTACCTGCATGGATGTCGCCTCAGGAAGGACACAGAAACAACAAAGGCGGAGGATAAAGGAGAGACGGGAGGACACTGTCAGATTTTGGACACATTGGTCCTTGAGGGACTGGATTTCTGCAAAAAGGAGACAGAGGAGCACTCGATAGAAAACCTGGACTTCCAGAAAACACCTCTAGGCGAGATGATGACCGGAGCGTGCAGGTTCTTGGTGACTGAGCTGCAGAGAGAGTTGGAGGATCTCTGCGTGTCTCTCCTCCTGTCCTGCTCCACCAAGGCCGCTAGTCGAGCTGCATCAGCTCCCGCAGAGGACAACGCCGAGAAGGCCGCATCTAAAATGGACCAAGAATGCCTGGAGTCTGCCGAGGAGAACCTGGCCAATCGAACATCTGAGCTGGAGTTGACTGGCTTCGAGGCGCAAACGGAAAATCTACAAGGACAGACGAAGAAACCGAACAGTTTCCTACATCAAACAGACAGTAAAAAAAGCTCTTCTGCTGTTCAGAAGACCAGCAGGGAGCTCAATCCAGCTTCAGCCGTCGCCCCGGTTTCTAGACCGAGCTGTGCGTCAGGCGTGGACAAATCCCTCGCTCAAGAAGAGCTGAAGGTAAGACCAAAGAACTTGATGAAAAATTCAGCAAAGCTAAAATCAAATTCTTCCTCAGAAGGCGGCGCAGGAGGTGGGATCCTGGCCGCTCTCCTCCCGCAGATTTACTGGTTTTCGCAGCGGTACAGCTACCCAGCGCTGGGTCGGGCCTGCTTGTCTCTGCTACTGGGCTGTCAGGACTGTCCTCGGCCCTTCTTCTCCTCCTCCCTCGCCGGGGATTGCCTTCGCAGACTCGCCAGAGAGGCCGACTGCACGGAGACTCTGAAACAGGATCTACTGAGTCTGGCTACGGCTGCTCTGAGCTGAACAAGGAGTGAAACATTGAGTGACGTGATTGACATGAATTCAGAGGGCACAGATTAAGTCGACTTGCTGGGGGGGGGGGGGGGGGGGGCGCGGGGGGCTTATTATAAGCTTCTAGAAAAGTTGCCATTGTAATAATTTTATCAAATGTCTGAATAGTACAAATGCAGGTTACAACAGCAGCATCATTACCTGAAAAACATGCTGTATGAATTTCTTCAGCACTAACAGAATGTCGATTTATTTTCATAATTTGAAAGCCTGAATTTCTATTTAGTTTGTAGCTCGTCACAGCATGACATAATGGTGTTTATAATTTACTGTTAACTTCGAATGACATTTGTATTGTGATTTTTTTTTTTTTTTTTTTTTTTTTTGAGGGTGGGGGAGTGTACGCAAATGTCTATAATGCATTTGATAAATGTCATTTAGCTGGAAGTACTGGAATTATCAGGGTTGGTCTTAGGAGCCAGTTGTTTATTTTGTACATAGAGATAATATGGAAATAGCAGATATACAGTGTGTAGATTTCACCTGTCCCATATCAATTTATGCCACTGAATATATAAATTTATGCCACTTAATATGTTGTTTGTGTGTGTTTTCTACACATTGATCAGAGCACACGGCTTCAGGAAATGTCAGTCGGTTATATAACAGCTATTAGATTCTTGTGAAATCTAGTGTGTCCAGAGGATGAATCCTTATGACTTTTCATTCAGTGTCTCCCACAAGTCAGATTTCTCAGGTGTCCAGCGCCTGGCGTGCTACGAAATGTCGCTAAATGTTAGCGTTTTAAAGGATAAGACTGGAGAGATTCTATCAAATCACATGAAAATACGAAAACTAACAGTGTCTCTCAATACTTTCTGACTTCCCCCATTTGTTCCTGCTGTAAATCTTTAAAAAAAAAGGTCACAAATATAGTTTCATTTTCAAAAAAAGCTAAATCATTTCCTTTTTAAAATAGCTGGGCGCTGTAGTTTGTAGCAAACATTGCACAAACAAGAGGAAATAGTGCTATTTTCAGCTGCAGGTTAATACACATTTGGTCCACTAGTGAGTTTTTACTGGGGCTGCCCCATAAATGTTTATGATTGAAATCATTTGTCAAGAAGCTCCTGAGTCATTATACATAAAGACACGTATGATAACAACATGACAGACTGTAAACTTTTACAAACAAACCACACAAAGTGGAAGAACAGGGCAGTGCAGAGGAGCACGGGGCTCATCTCTGTTCCGCTTCTCTCGGCTCTGGTGCTGAACGTTAGCGAAGTGACCAAACTGCCTTTGAAAGACGCTGATACAGTCTCCTCTGCTGCCGTCCGGTGAGACTCTTCAGCTGACAGGAGAGATGCTCTGTACTGCCCTTCGGTTTTATAACTAAACTACCAGGATGCACAATTTTTTTATATTTCTCTGCCTGTGAGGGAAAAGTGATGTTTTCACATCACAGATGATGAACAAAGGCATTAAAATGTGTCTTAAAGGTAAAACATGAGACTCATGTGGGGGCGGCTGCTCTGCAGGTGTAACTTGATGGAGGCTGACTGCTCTTATAACCATAAATAAGGTGTATTGAAGAGAAAACATCAGTAATGTTGACATTTATGAGAATAAAAAATATCCGTAGAAATAGCAGGAACTCTAAGCACATGACAGATTTATACACCAAAGTCGACCCCCAACTTGCCACCTGAGTCAATGCATCATCCTGAAGGTCTGAATACTTTAAATTCAGGTGCAGCCTCAGTATTTACAGCAGCGAGACAGTTTATGTGGGATCGACTCAGAATAAACTACAGTGGCCATGAGGAGCAGGTTGCAACGATGCGGCTCATTAATCGTTTTTGGACAACAATGGAGGTCTATGTATCTATATATAGTGTGTTTTGGCCTTTTTATGGGTTTTGTTGACAATAAGTAATTACAGAATATCAGCAGCTCTGTCCTTTAAAGCCCCAATGTGCAGGATTTCAACATGTCTGACCTTGATGACCTTTATTGGTTGTAAAAGAAGACACAATGAGAGACTGAAGTCCATTCTGCTGTAACCAGTGAAACCCTTGAACATGGACGACATTTAGATAAAAGACTTAAGTGCTGATTAAATTGAGCACTACTCTCAATTAAAAAAAAAAAAAGAAATGAAATGGCACTTCTTTTTAATACAGCATAAAGTGGTTTTATTCCTGTCTGAGTTGCACCGCTTGATGGCGATGCTGCTTCGCCTCTGCTTTGGTCAGTATAATTAAGCCAAGTACACTGCAGACTGGAGTTTAGAAAGGTGCAGCTAAAGAAATGTGACTGGTCTCCTCAGTGATGGGAGCTCTCGAAGCCATCGGGCAGAGGGTTGGCGTGAGGGTTGTGGAACAGAGAGTGGTTTCCGTCTCCCCAGGGGAATTTCTGTAAGGAGACATGTTAGCAAAGTCAACAACAGCAACAGAAATACTCACATACTGTTGTGTAAATCATACTGGGAGAGTAGGGGGAATGACACCGAGACTCACCTTGGTGCGGATACGCAGGTGAGGATAAGGCACAAACTCCGGCTGTTCATGAGAGTGAGCCTGTGCCTTCATGTAGGCGTTGACCATGCAGACGGTGACACCAGGAGCGGCCAACACGAAGGACAGTATCTTCCAGGTCCTCGCTGAGGAAAAACCATTAGTGAAAAAGCACACGACTCAAGCACTGAATAAAGCAGGTTAACAACTGTGTGAACAATATAAGCATAAATTAGAGCAGCTGTCCTACTATAGAGTCCATACCAATGATTAAAACTGATTATCTGCCAAAGAGCGTGAATGTGCAGGCCGGCTTCCAGCTCTGCAGACATTTCAGTTAATGCACAACAACAGGCTCAAGAGGGGTCGTTGCATACAGGAGGTCTGAATTTTGTTTGTATGGCAGAGACAGGAAAAGACACACTGACCTCCTCCCTCATGGCTTGAATGCGACGCAGCGGCAAACACACGACGAGCGGCCAAGGCAGACAGAGACATCTGCAGGGGGTTTAAAGATAGTTATTGATATTAAACTTGTATAAACATACTCACTCATGATGAATGTGATAGCACAGCGACAGCACACTTCAATCTTATGTCCCACTAAAGACGTTTAAGTAGATTAAAATGCTTTATTTTCATGTCAAGGGGGCTTTGATAACCTTTGTGCAGACCCCAAAATAGAATAACATAGAAATAAGTCATCGAAAGAGAACTTCTGTACAAAAATCTGATATTTGTGATGCAATAATTAGCAGAAAAACATAATTTATATGACTGAAAATGGTTCTTTACAAATAAACAAGAGATATAATACAGTTAGGGTTGAGGCTGGGCCTACTAGGGTTGCTGTTTATCAAGAGTACTATTAATCTAGCTGAAAAAAAAAAAAAATCAAGGGGAAACTTACTGTTCTGCAGGCAGGTAATATCTAATATGTTTTATTTTCCTCTTATTTTTCTGGCGAAACCGTTGCTCATTTAATTTTCTCCTCTTCTCTGCTTGTTTGTCCTTCAGTCTGTCCTCAGTTGAACTCAGTGTGTCAGACTCCTCCCCGTTTCAGTCTGTCGCTGAGCCAAGAAACTTTATATTTGGGCAAGTGCAAAGGCAGGCTGATAAGTGACGAAGAAGAAGAGGACGGTGGGGGGTGGAGGAGGATGAGACTGTGTTCAGTCTATATTAAAAAAAGACTGGAATAAGGGCAGAGGGCTTATTAATTCTCATTAATGGCCTAAGCTAACGGAGAAGGCTTTTTTTTTTAATATAATCATTGTGCCAGCTTTCACTTTTAGTTTCAGGCTGTTCAGTCCTCACAGTCGTTCTTTGAAAGCACCTGGGGTTCAGTTGCAGGTCACAGGTGCAACATGACGTCAGTTTATTTGAATTCCCTCATCATCACCGATGGCTGTACATCCTAGTTGTTTTTCCCTCTAAATCAGATTAACAGTGACATCGTAATGTAAAAAAAATATAAGCCAGTGAGGCCAATGTTATTATCTCAAAGGCAAGACCTTCGGGATTGAGATCTCTTGTACAAAAAACGACTTAAAAGTTATATTTTTAAACGTAATAGTTCACAGGCTTCTAGGCTTTCTCGAGGTTTTGATTGTCATATGATATTAACAGTGTAAATGACAACATATCCAGTTTCATATCAAAATAAGTTGGTTTGTCATAGAAAGAGAAGTTATTAGAACATTTTAATATTACAATATTGACAAATATTAGCGATGCTGTTAAATGTATATGTTTATATATACTGTATCTATATGTGCATAAACAAAACAAATAACAGGTTAAGTGTTTAAAGGACGGGTTCACAATTTTTCTAGTCTGTCTTAAAACAACAGTCAGGAGAACACTGACGCATGTTTTTTCTTGCTGTAATCATTCCTCCTGCTCATACTGACCATTAGAAGATCCCTTTATAATGCACTTACAATGTAAATGATGGGGGCCAAAATCTGCAACCATCATTATGTGCAAAAATGTATTTAAAAGTTTATCTGAAGCTAAAATGAAGTTGCAGGTAAGCTTGACTGGACACATGAGCTGCACCTTATAGGTTAGTATGACTGCTAAGTTCCTAGCATCCCTCTCTGGGCTACTAAGCTACCAGGAGCAAAGGTTTAGCTAAATATCCAGCGTGACAGCTGAGTTGTTTGATTATAGGGTTTATCTGCGTGCTGCTTTTCATGTTTTGTTCTGTGTGGTGTTGGTATGCAAAGGCAGCATATTGGGCCTCAAAGGGAGGAAGAAAGAGAGAAAAATGTGAGCTAACGCACCTGTTTGACTGATGTTTTGTCCTCCTTTGCTTGATGCTGTTTTTACTTGTGTTCTTTACATTCAGAACTGTTTTAGTGTTAAAATGTGATGACAGGTGTGGAGATGTTTGCTTAAAGGACGGGTTCACAATTTTTGAAGTCTACAAATTAACAGTGAAACATGTTTTTTCATTCCCTCTGTTCATATTGACCATTAGAAGATCCCTACATAAGGCACTTACAATGGAAGTGATGGGGGACAAAATCCATAGTCCTCCTTCTGTGTAAAAATGTATTTAAAAATTTATCTGAAGCTAATATGAAGCTTCAGCGTCCAAATGAGTCAAATCAAGTAGATATCTTTCAACGTTACAGTCTTTTTAGTGCTAAAGTTCCTCTTCTTGTTACTATACTTCCACCGCAGCTCAACAGGGAAACACTGTCTGAGGAAACACAAAGAGGGAATTTGATGCTAAAAAAGCTCATATAAGCTTCACATCACAACTTTTAAATGCATTTTTGCACAAAATGACTGTGAGGACACCATTGACTGTATATAAATATGGATGTCATTACAGCTCCCCGGAGGTGAAGCCAAAACATCTGGATCGCCCTCTGGTGGCTGGCTGAAGTACAAGTCATTAAGCCCGTCAAAATACACGTCAAATAAATTATTACCAGAGATGGTTTCTGTTATTTTAGGTCATTCTTATCATGCTGATGTTTGTCCAAGTACTCATTTTTCTGATAAGTTTGTTTTTATTTAGTTATTTGATGATATAAAAAGGGGGGTCATGATTGACCTCAAACCTCCGTCAGACAGCGACTCTACTGAGCAGACTCTGGCTGCAAATGACATCACACAAGCAAGATGGCAGCTCCTGGAAAGGAGGTATCTTGGCTTCACTTTTGCATAACGGCAGGAAATGGAGACGCATCATTGTCCATATTTATATACAGTCAGTGGATTTTGGCCTCCATCACTTACACTGAAAGCACATTTGAAGGGGATCTTTTAACAGCCAGTATGAACAGGAGGAATGATTACAAGGAGGAAAACCTCTTTCACTGCTCATATGGAAACATGATTGTTGTTTTAAGACACTCTTAAAAAATGTGTCAACCTGTCCTTTAATACAAACTATCCACCAGATGGGGTAGTGTTGCTATGAGAAAACTGTCCTTAAAATGACTTCTCTTTTACTTTTGGTCACTTGTGTTAAGCTCACTTCTGCACTGGAGTTCCTTCCTCTTTGGTTGGTTTTTGTACTCAGTTCACTAGTTTGGACTGCAGAAGTGACACTGTATAACCTTTAAAATAAGATTTGTGACATAGAATTGGATTTTGGCTTATATATCTGTATGTTGAATCAGTTATTTAGATACTAAACGGCATTTAGCCTTAAATTTGAAACATTTGAATCCACTGAACAACAAATAAAGTTCAATAAAATATAATGAAATACAAAATGCAGGATTCATTATGTGCCAAAGTAGGTCTTCATACCTTTATTTTCACGTTGACAGTATTCAGAAGAACAGAAGCAACAACTAGCTGCTCCAACCTGCTTTGCATTTGAGGAAATATCTATTAAGAGTTAATGCACAAATGTTCAAATGCATACACAGACAAAAAGGCGCCACTTCTTTCGTTGGTGATTCTTGATTTTCACACTGTTAGTAATGCCTTTGTGGTCTCCGTCTAGCCAGTTTCAGGCTGAAGTGCCAATAGCAGCCGGAGCCAGCGGTGATGTCAGTCAGTCACGCAAGCAGCAGCCAGTCTGAACGTCTAGCACTTGTGTTATTGTGGGCAGAGGAATCAAACACACACCATCTCAGGACAGACGTATACTGGAAGATAGACACGCTGAGGTATGCATGTACTGCAGGTGTGCTGCCAGAGCTCCAACCTGCAGACATGTCGTTTATGTCAAGGAATCTGCCTTTAACTTGTGTCTGTATGCAAGTGTTAAATTAGAAGTAAAAATAGAAATGTATGCAATATAGAAGTTTCTAAACCCGTAGCAAATAATCTAATTTTTTACATTTTGAATTAATTAATCACCCTTTGTTGTAAGTCCTAGCTGGTTTGTCTTGCCTCTCAGATTAACACTGACATCTGAAGAATTTAGGCCACTGAGGCCAATGTTATTACCTCTGTGTCAAATCCTTTGGGACTGAGATGTCTTGTACAAATATGACGTAAAAGTTATATTTCTAAAGGCTTTCTAGGCTTTCTTAAGGCTTTGACTTGTCATATCTAACAATAAATGTCAGTTTCTTGAAATGACAAATTCACTTTTCTTGTTAGAAAACTTATTTTATAACAAAATATGCTGGTATGGTGCAATATTTTGACCCACAATTTAATGAAGCTGGTTATCTCTTTAGATCACAGCTTAGTAATTACAGTATAATTACTCAAAACGTGTGGGGCACTTACAATAATTACACAGTACAAGAGAAGAGGGGGGCAAAATGAGATGTCTAACACATACTGTATATTATTTTTAGCCACACTAGAGTGGCTCTAGGGATGACAGTGTCAGTCGTTCCACCGCTTTGTTCCACACTGACTCAACAACTATTGGACTGATTGCCAGGAAATTCTGCACAGTTGTTCACGGTTCCTGACTGACCTTTGGGGAAATACTTCAGCAAACAGACATTCATGGTTCCCGGACAACTTCTACTTTTTAGGCTGACATTTGGTGATGTTATTTTTGAGTGAAATGTCTCAGCAACTGTTGGATGGATTGTCCCTAAACTTAGTAAAGACATTCATGTTCCCCTCAAGAGGAATTGTATGAACTTCGGTGATTCTCTGACTTCAGTATTTTGGTTTATGACAAACACCATGGACGTATTGTAAGAGCTGGATAACGAACTAAAAATGGCACCCGGTTCCTGCTCGGGCCATAGACTTTACATTGTGATGACATCACAGATTATTAAATTGTTTTTCTTGGCTTGCGGAAAGTTTTAAAAATATAAAACCTCCACGGATCGAAAATTCATAATAGAAAGAATCATAACTGACCTAGTTTGCAGTTCAAGGTGTCCTGTCAACAGTTTTACAGACGTCTCTTTTACATTGGTGGTCTATGAGGAAAATACTTTTTCGGCCTCAGGGGGATTTTTCGCTACAATACCGTGAGTGACCACTGGGAAAAATTGGCTGCAAGGCGGAGCAGCGGCGCCATGAGCAGCACTTATAATACATCCATTCCAAACACCAGCAAAACTTTGAGTGTTGTGCTAATTAGCGAGTTAGCATGCTAACACACTAAACTAAGATGTTAAGCTAACTGTTATCTGCTAAACATCAGCATGTTAACATTATCATTATAGGCATGTTGCATGCTGACATTAGCATTGAGCTCAACATTACAATTATATATTTGTCCAAGTGGTTAATTATATTCAATTACTTAAATAAATTTAATTAACCAACACAAATTATTGGGTGCTCTCGTAGGCTGATGGTCAACATACCACTTTACATCTGCAACTAATGACCATTTTTATAATTGATTAATCTGTTGATTATTTTCTCAATTAGTCTGCCAAAAAATGGTGAAAAATGTCAATCACTGTTTCCCAGAGTTAAAGGTCATGTCCTCAAATGTCTTGTTTTGTTTTGACCAACAGTCCACAACCCAAAGATATTCAGTGTACTGTCATAAAGGACTAAAGACACCAGAAAATATTCACATTTGAGAAGCTGGGATCAGAGAATTTGGCCATTCTTTTCTTAAAAAAAATGACTCCAAACAATTAATAGATTATCAAAGCAGCTGGTGATTTATTTAATTGTTGGCAACTGATCGATTAATCAACTACTTGTTGCAGCTCTATACCACATAACCACAATGTCCTCAGTTTATAGGTTATTCACTGTCAAATATCTGATCTTATCTATTTTATCTGGTACAGGATACAAATCCTCCACACCAGACAACAAAACAATATCACAATATACCTATTTAAAATAACAATAATTACCCAAATAATCAAAAATCAACTTTATAATTATATAAAATATCCCTTGTTGACCTGAATTTAAAGTGATGAAATGATCACTGCTACGTTCCTCTTCCAGCTTAACGCCACTGTCTTGACAGCAGTGAATCTGCGTGTCCTCGAGCGCTTTCACACCCGGGCAACAGAGAGAAAAGACACACAGATTTACAAGGAAAAGACGGGACAGACTGTCTCAAATGGCACAGGCTGCTTTCACCTCTGTCCAACATCACACACACTTACTGCATCGCATACAATCCACAGTTGTCTTTCTTCTTGGCATGAAGGACACAGACAGGAGTGTGTGGGTTTGCAGCGATGTACTCATCTGAACTCAGAGTACGCACGTTTTTTATTTGCATAACACAGTTTACCCACATTTGAGGATGACCTAATGCTACAGTATATGCTATAAATTAATAGGTGGTGTCAAACTGAAAAAGTCTTGTCTGGAAAATAAAGAATATGAATTTCTGTTAACCTTGATTTTGGAGGTGATAGTTTACCCAATTTAGTATTTACACATCATTCTGTACAGTATGTGTCTGTCTTGTGCAGTTTGCTGTGTTGAGTCTACAGTGTTTCCTCCGGCTGCTGTATAAACTCCACACCCACTGATGGAAATGCTGCATTTCATCAGGTTCAGGTAGAAAACCTGCTGAATCGGTACCTTCTGTATGTGGTTATCCATCATGCTGGTGACAAAAAGGACTGCTGTGTTCAATACTGGACAGACGCTCAGCTCAGGAGAAAAAACGAACATAGAAAGCCTCTGAAAAATAAAGGAAAACTACAAGTCCGCAATTTAAATTGTATTTAAAACTATACCTGAATGGTAAAACTACCATAATTAAATACAGTGAAACAGTTATTGGCTGCTTCATGAGGCACAACACAGTAATGCTAATTAAACTAGTAAACATACTGTACATTACTAGACTCTGCCTATTAAGATCAAACAGGTGATGTATTTTGTGTCTTTTAAATCTCATCTTGAAACGTTATTTTATCATAAAGCTTTTATGAATATTTGATATGTTGCTGTGTAACTACATTTTATTCCCCACTGTTTTATGATCTCTCTTTTTATTTTATTTTTAATTGGTTCATTAATTCTTCTAATTCTGTTCTGTTAAGCACTTGATAACTTTGCTAAGAAAAGTGCTATATAAATAAAGTTTATTATATATATCATTATATTATTACATACAGAGTCCACAACAGCCTGGCTGTATGCAACCAATTCGTATAAACTTGCATCCAACCTGCCTCGCCAGTCACACAGCCAGTACACACAGCTGTTCAATGGGGCTGCAAATCTTTTGCTCAAGTTGAAACATTTTCAATTGCGAACAAGCATGGACTCATTTTCAATTTGAATAGCGTTGTCAGTAGCAAAGCTCTTTTATTGATCAAGTAGACAAATGTGGTGAAACAGCCTTTAGCTCCTCCTGGAACTAAGATTTGCCCAAGCCCCCAGGAACAGCACCAGGCTTTGAAGCCAAATTAACATACTGACCAAACCGTGTCATACCAACGTCACATGACGCTACTGGGCCCAAAAAGACTTTTACCCATAGACTTACATTGTTTGTAAATCAGCGGATACATTTGTTTGAGTGTCACAACGCCCACGAAATGACTCGTTTCCCTATCAGAATTTGATCCATTCGGTCCGATCACACTTCGAAAGTTTAGAAGAGCTGCATGATTGAATCATTTTATCAAATTAGCCGGAGAGCTAAACCGGAAGTTAGCGGTCTCAGCTGTCTCTAGTGAGCTACTAGTACAGAGTGGGCCTAATAAAAATACCACTTTTTAAACTACTAATCATATAAAATATAATAATAATAATAATAGAATAAAAAATACAAAAGTAGCTTTGATATAGCTTCTACTTTTGCCATGTTGCTGTAGCTTAGCTTGCTACATTTCTTTGGGGATAGCTTAAATGTAGTGGAGCTTCATTTGATATAGAGTATCTTCCCACTACACTTTCCAAGTAGCTGGCCCAACACTGCTTCTCTGACTAAGACAGATACTGCCTTAAAGATAACTTTGGCTGCAGACACTTGAACAAACTATGAGGACAAAGAATCCACATCAATATTGTCCCAGGCGGACTGAGACAGCAGGGGATCTGGAGCAATGTGCACCACACGTTACTCTACGGTGGAAACTTCCATTCACTGTCCATCACATCAGCAGGTCCTCTGCAGACAGAGCTGCTTGTGGGTGGAAAAAAAGAGTTCAATCTCTACTATCTGCAGTGTGACATAACAAGTAAACTGGATACTTAAGTACAGCTGACAAGTTTTATGATTTGTTTGAATTATTTTCAATTCAATGATTAATAAGTGGAAGGACCTGAAAATACTGATGATATTTTGTTTCCTTCCATTACTCTTGTGTGGAAAATTATTCCCCCATTAACCTCTACACACGTCATTTACCTCCCAGGTCCTTGAAGACATTGTAAAGACATGGAAACCAGTCTTTAAACTGGTTGGTTCACATTCTGACCATCTGTTGATAAGACTTTATGCAGCACATGGGGCTGTTAGTTACAAGCTGACTTGACCACATCAGTTCCTTGTCTCAATATTTCTGTGAAGTGCAGTCCAATTTAGTAATTTCTTTGGGTGTTATGTTATTTTAATCTTTCTGTAGCCATGCTGAAATGCTATTAAGGGTGGCAATGTTGGTCTGTTTGGTCAGTCCACCACTACGATCCAAACTGAAATATCTCAACAAATATTAGATGGATAGCCATGAACTTTGGCACAGACATTCATGCTGCCCAGAGACTGAATCTTAATGATTTTGATGATCAAATCAGATCAAAATTTCAATGTCCAATTTGGTTTACGATCAAATACTTGCAAAACGCTCAACTTTCCTATCAGCCTTGCTAATTAGCTAGTGTTAGCATGTTAACATGCTAACCTAAGACGATGAACATGCTAACCATCGGCATGTTATCGTTGTCATTACAAGCATGTTAGCATGCTGATGTTAGCATTTAGCTCAAGTACAGAGACGTGCAGCCTCACATAGTCACTAGCATGACTGTGACTAAAAATCTTTTTATTTATCTGCCTAACAAGGCTACAAAATAGGTTTTTGTTTAGCTACAGCCAAGAATAACTTATGCCTTCATACCATATTGTA
Organism: Thunnus maccoyii; assembly: GCF_910596095.1. NCBI lineage: Eukaryota > Metazoa > Chordata > Actinopteri > Scombriformes > Scombridae > Thunnus > Thunnus maccoyii. The sequence continues at coordinate 23,971,871 of NC_056550.1, forward strand.
GAACTCCTCCGTCCTCCAAAAACATAAAAGAGCCATACAAATAAACTAATTGTTGTTTATTTGGTTAATACTGCACCTAACTAACCTAACATTTGGGGTAGGATGTTGTATATCACTACAATTTACCCTGACAGGTCATTTTTCACACGTCACATTTGGAGAAGTGTCAGTTTGGCGGGACAGCTTGTTTCCTTCAGTCTCTCCTTCCTCTTCCAAACTTTTACATCTGACTTCAGTCCTTAGGCAAGTTTACCCACACAACACCTTCCACCTCCTGCCGCTCTTGGCGCCCTTTAACCAAAAAGTCACTCTCAAGTTCACATTAAGAGGTTGTTTTGAATAATGGTGAAGTCCCACCTCATCATAGACTCCCCGGTTGACTAAATTTGGTGTCCGTAATGTCTTTTAAAACCAAAATGTACTGTCTTTGTTTGGAGGGTGATTTACTGTAAGCAGATTTGACATCAGCACCTTGCCACTTGCTGACCTAACCTGCTCAGCCAGACACAGGTTCAGCCGAAACACCTGCATGAAGGTGTGTGCCAGCACAATCACTCTGTGGGTCTTTGTGTTCCTCTACCAATTTGGTTACGCTACATGGAGCTGAACGCTAATATTAAGCCCCTTGGAGGTGGCCAACAGTGTGTTACAAGCTGGAAGAAGAGGACCATAAATCCACCAATAAACACTACAGTTACAGTCCTGAGGGAAAGAAAAAAAAAGCGTTGGACTAAATGTATTTTGAAATTCCTTTCACATGGATGAAAGTGATCATTTTACCGGAGTGAAGGTGTTTATTTTACCAGGGTGAAGCTGTTCATTACACCAAGCTGAATCTGTTTTGTTTTTTTTTGTTTAATGAGTTCATGATGCTGCAAAGTTCACTTGAGGTTATGCAGATTTCCAACATCCTGATGAAACTGCAAGATACAGACTTTAGGAGCCATTTTCAATTATTTCTTTATTTTTATTTACACCTCCGACCACCAAATGGAGCATCTGTATTTTGAAGTAATTGATAGACATAATTTAGGAGGTCAGTGTGATTGGGATCAGGTGTTGCCGCTTTGTCAGACAAGTTTTTGACTGTTCTCCTGCTGCATCATGCAACACTACTTTTATCCCCATTTTTGTGGTTTTGTACTTTCTGTGGAACATTTTGGTTTTATTTTTGGAAGGGCACAATGCACCATATTAGCAGTAACTGGTGAGCTGCATTCAGCTGTATAATACATAGTTTGTGTAATATTGCTCAGAAGTGATAATGATATAACTTTAATAGCACTAAAACTAGATGGGAAGTAACACTGAATGACTGTAGATCTGCATGTTGCATCCAATGTTAGCACAACCTATGTTACCTCACATTACAGTCACCTTAAATATTTGCAGATTTGCATCGAATATTTGAAAAATAAATTACACTAAATATAAGATTTGGAAATTTGGAATATAAGATTTACTTCCTTGTGCTGGCATGCAGCAGCACTATACCAAGATTAAATTTCACATTTCACAATATATTTGCTATAGTTTGCACCTAAACATGAAGGTATAGCAAATGTATGCATGTCTTTATCAATTATAACAATTCTCTATATGTTGGTCACATTTCTGTTTTGCGCCATGAGTGAGTACAGTTGATGAAAATGTCTTTATGGGGAATAAGGAGGTCTGTTTCATGTTTACTAACAGGCCTATTTGTGAAAAATGATGTGTTTGGCCTGTTTGGTTGATATTCCTAAACTCAATCCTGAGTCAACCCCTGAACCCCTTTTTTTTCTCCTCCTTCGTCATTAAAGGACACATAAGGACAGCACACGAGCACACACAGAATGTAATTTGTATGTATATATTGGGGCACACAGTGTTTCTAATATGAAAGACCACAGTGAAGCTACCAGATGTGTCTCCACAGACACTCATACTGTTCTCTGAGTAAATGAGGCACCACCTCACCATCTTTGTTTTACCTCCGACAACCGTCAGCTCCTTTTTTTCTCCTCAAAGCTTTGACATGAAAAATCGACACTCTCCTATGGATCTGATTGTTTTTTTCCTTAATAAGGCACCTGTCAAACATGCAGACAGATAAATGTTTGGAGGTGAATCATGGCTGAAGGGATGGATTCTTACCGTTCGTGAGTCAGACGTGGGTTATGTTATTGTCTTATGCTCGGTACCACCAGGGAAGACGATGTGGTGGTCTGCACATGGCATGAAAACAACGGGCCTCTTTTTAAAGAATGACCGTCGTATGCGGTTCTCCAGTCAGATGTTTGCAGTAAGACATAAACTTAAAGATTACATTAAGAAATGTCCATCATACAAAGGACCTCCCACACTATAGGATATGAGAATGAGCCTGGAGCTTGTGCTAATGCTTCTTGTACACAGTCTCAACTGACTGTATGAGAGGAAACACATTAGAACCCAATGACAGCCTGTTTTAAGTGAGTAAACTATGGAAACTGCTTGAAATGACATTTTAATTGAAGTGGCAGCCTCGGGGGATATTTACAGATTTCCTCGTTAAACATTTATTGTCGCATGTGTTTTTCACTAAATTGTACAGTACACACACATTATGTCATGTTTCCTCTGCAGTTTCCAGTGTACTTCTTTCTTTCATCAGGATATTTACACTCTTTTTAAAAAAAAAAAGATTCTGTTTGCTTGCATTTATTCTTTTCCCTCCTTCTTGTTTTTTAGGAGGTGTCATGTTTGCTCAATTTACAAAAACCCAGGAAAAACAGGTGTGTTGTTAAAAAGCCGATGACGTTGTTTGGCGGGAGGATTGAGTTCAACTCATCTGTCAGGGCCTAATTTTCTGCAAAAAACAAAAAATTATAATAAAATATAATTCTTCTGTTTTCATTTACAAGTTTATTACTGAACAAGGACAGAACATTTGCATTACGAGATGATGTGCATGAGGTCATCTTACTTTATAGAGCTGCTAACTTCTATTCCTGATGCTTCTCCATCCTTACAAGAATATAATTATGCAGAAAACATTGTTGTGTGTGTGTCAGTCGCTTAACAGTGTTGTAATTGGCAGAAAAGTCAGACAGACACAGAGAAAACACTGGATGTTTGCTCTTTAGCACCGTCTTGACTAAGAAGAATTTCCTTTTTGGCTTATTAGTCTTGTGAAGGGACCTTTGCAGTTGCTGTTCTTAGATTTGTTACTCTGACAGAAAGAATTTGATCTAATTAATCAGGATAAATTATTAGATAAAATTCTGGATTAGGCTTTCAGATGTCCCCCATCCACGTGCTCATCGTACCTTCAGTTGGATGTTGATGATGTATGTGCAGAGTTTGACACTAGAAAGCTGTTTTCACATTCATCTGCTGAAGTTTCGCTGTGCTAACATTAACCTCTTAGCAGGCACCTTATATGTGTGCACAAGCCCCAAATTTAATGTACTCAATAAAAAGGTAACTGTTCATAATCCTGGTCTCCCAAAGTTGTCAGTCCACAGGTGGGACAGTGTTGTTGAACAGGTTAAATCTAAGTTGACGTGCACGTACGAGCATGTTTTGTGACATCACAACCAGTTTGCAGGCCAACCGTGTGATGTGGGAACCTGAAACCTTCAGTGAACATACACTGAGAATGGACTTTTCAGGAAAGTTGGAGAAATAATGTGTCCAGCAGTTATACTTTTGAAATGAAAAAAATCTAATAGATAATAATATAAGATTCTGAACTGCCAATGAATGATGAGGAGACATATTTTTTTGGCTTTGTTTGTGAAAAATCTGTTAAGTGTGCACCTCCAACACAAAAAAGATCCTTATCAGACATAAATCATTAAAAAAAAAAATTCAAACTAAATAACTAAATTCCTTTATGTGTGTGCTCTGAGTTCTGCCGATGGAAATGGACCAAACTGGTCCTTTGATTTTGCCCAATCAGACCAGTGTGTGTGTGCAGAGGGCTGGACTGGTCAGTGGGAGTGTATCAGAGAGAAAACCATATATAAGTCATTGACATGCTTTAGAAATCCAGCCGTCCGTTTGTTCAATTCATCCATCAGTTGGTCTCTCTCTGCTTTCTGTCAGTGCTGCTCAGTTCTTTGGTCTCCTCCATCATGCTGGTTCCAGCTTTGCTCCAGACCTCGCTGATTCTCTGGTTGGCTCAGCAAACTCTGCAAGGCGGTAAGTGAGAAAACTCTGGGATTATATAATTATGTAGAGACAGAACACTGGTTGTTTATTAAAGCAATGCACAGTTTTGCAAGTTCTGTCAAACTTGAGGTTATTTTTTTTTAACAGATATTTAAACTTGTCTTCATCAAAACTTCTGACTGTGATCAGGATAATTTATGTTTATCATGCTCTTGTTGAAAAAAATGAGATGCCTTTCCAATTCCTCCTCTATCTCTCTTTGTATTGCACATTTCAACAACAAAGTGCTTCACATAAAACATAAAAGGCATCAAGACAGAATGTAAAAGCAACACAAGACAATATAAAAAGACATTTAAATACAATTAAAAAGTGTTAAATTGGAAATAAAAATAAACTAAAATAGAATAAGAGATGAAACAAGAGGATGAAAGTTACAGTGCAGTGTAAGATATTAATCAAAAGCCACAAATTTGATATAATAAAAGGCAGCCGCTGTGGCTCAGGAGGTAGCGCGGGTCGTCCACTAATCAGAAGATCGGTGGTTCGATTCCCGGCTCCTCCGGTCCACATGCTGAAGTGTCTTTGGGCAAGATACTGAACCCTGAATGTGTGAATGTGAATGATTAGATCCTCCTGATGAGCACGTTTGCACCTTGCATGTGTGTATGAATAGGCAAATGTGGCTTGTGGTGTAAAAGAGCTTTGAGTGGTTGGAAGACTAGAAAAGTGCTCTATACCAAAACAGAAATCTCATGCTAATTAGTATAAAAATAATGCCCAATCACTTAAAATGATCAGTTTTCATCTTTACACAGATATTATTCCCCTTTGTTTGAGTATATTCAACTTAGCTTATTGCTTGAAAAACATATAATCATCACGTAAAAAAGATAATATTGCTAAAACTGGAATATTTGTTGAAATTAAACAAATATGACAAAATAATTTTGATCTTATTTTAAAAAGTGAAGTACAGTCTGGGTTATTCTGCACAGACTTGTGATGTTTTACTGGTAATTCTGCATTAATCCCAGTTATAGCTGTAGTTGTCATGATAAATTCTTTTAATCTTACCTGTGGCATATGACAAAAGCAGTTTGATTTTGTCACATGTCAGAGCTCAAAGCTCTCTGATGGATCGGTGTTTTCAGTGACTCACTTTCACTTACTTGTTAAATATCACGTCAGTGAGATTGAGGGAGAAAAAATGAACTGTGTTGGCTGTGTGAGCTCCAACATCACTGATCCTGTCACTGCGGTTTATATTATCTAATTTCTTTGGATCAAAGGAAAAGGTGGCAGAGGAAGGCTAAATTTGACGAAAAATTGTGAGACAAGCTTACTGACTCCTCACAATCGCCTCATTTTGTCTCATCCTCAGTCCATCAATGGGCGTCTGTTTCTCTGTCATTCTGTTGCCCAGTAAGGTGACGGTATTCATGAAACACTATAGTGACATTTGTTTCTCAAAGGTTTTCATTTATTGAGGACAGTCTTTCAGGAAGTTGTGAAAGGGCCTGAAAGTAAAGTTATTTTTAAAAAAAATTAAGTTATTCCCATTCTTGTTAGCTGCAACACCTTGTCTAACAAGTTATTTGGTTCAGCTACATGTCCGTTATGTGGAAAACCATTAAAGTAAACAGGAATCTTTCTAAAAGGAGAAAAAAATAACTGTAATACAACTCCCAACAGCATTGTTAAAAAACAAATGTACATATAGACACTTGTTCGCTTGTTCACACTGTGTTTTTTTGTGTGCATTATTGTCTTATTTCAGGGTTAACATACAGTATATTTGTACCATACTGTGTATGTAGTTTGGTTAGTTTTGTAATGTTTTTATGTACATTCTATTTAATGTAATTTAATTTAATATAGGTCTTTGTAGATCTATTATATGCTGCATGAGCCATTTCACATAGTATCACATGGTAATTTTTGGCACTTTTGATAACTTTTAAGAACGAATTGTCATTAACTTTAATGTCACTAACTGTATTTTTTTGTCATTTTTTCAGGGGTTAAGCCTCAGAGTGTAGCCTGGGGGAGAATGCTGCCAGCCAGAGGTACAAAAAAATGTTTATATAGTTTATATAGTGTTTTGTGTTTTACTTGCCTTGAAAACTAAAGGTTTTTTGTCCTTAATGACCTTGACCAAGCTGCTAGCTAGCTACAGATTAGCTCGGAACGTTAACTAAACTAGCTAGGCTACTAGCTAACGTAAATCCTTAATTTTATGGCAAACCCTTTGTTTGTAGTCATACACCAAGGATTAATGATATTATGACATCTTGGAAAAACAAATAAGACAACAAACATTTTCCTTACATGTGAAATTTCCTCAACTGTCATCGTCTCTCTGCTTTTTGTGTCTATTAGCGCTGCAATAATCAGTTGATTAACTGTCAACAAAGTATACAAATCCTCTGAATATTCTTGAGTTGAGGACAAAACAAGACACTTGATGATGTCATTTTGGGTTTTGGGAAACAGTGATCGACATATTTCACCATTTTCTGATATTTTATAGGCCAAACAACTAATCGATTAATCGAGAAAAAACCCCAACAGATTAACCGATAATGAAAATAATGGTTAGTTGCAGCCCTAATGTTTATTATTTTTCCCTTTAGGTGTTGGCATTGGAGTAAAACCTGGAGGTCAGTCATTACACTCCATCGTTTTCTGATTTCTAAAGTGCAAATATGTGTAACTAACGTTGTTATTATGTTAATATGAAATGTTCACTCTTCACTTTAGATGGACAAATGACAAATTTGCATTGTTAGTATTAAGAATGTAACAAGAACACATATCTCTTGATTGAACTTTTGACTTATTCACAGCTTATGGAGATTGTTTGGTGTAATAAAATCACTGACTGTTGGTACTTTTTCGAAGTAGCAGGTGCCCTTGGAGCACTGGGGAGCCGATATGGCAGCAAAGCAATGAAGACTGGAAGTATGTTTAACTTCCTGCAGACAGAATGATCTTATATTAGTTTCATGTCATATACTGTAAGTAATGTTTACATTTTTCCCTTTTTTTTTTTTTTGTAAATCTTAGTTGGACGTTATCCAGCGGCTCAGCCTGGTGCTGGTAAGTTGTCAAAGAGCAAATCTATACACATGTATAATGCATGTTGCAGCACTAGTAAACCTGTATAACTTATCAGTTGTCAAAGGCAGGTTCATGTATACTTTAGCCAATAAAACAACCAGCAAAAATGTTTAATGTTCATAAAAATACAGCTACAAAATCTAAAGTTAAATATGTATTCTTTGTTTCATTCATGATCATGCCACTGGGTTTAAGTTTCACCCAATTTGGGTCAACATAGCACCCCGACCTCCAATGAAAAACCATAAAAAGAACCATACAACATTGGCTTAACTTCTGTTATTTTGACCCAGTGTTACACATGACAAACTTAAGCTAAAAACTGTCACAAATATATATTGTTTCTTATATAACAAACCGTGACATGTAAGTCTAAAAAGAGTAGATTATAACAAGCTTTAGTTTGAGTAAATAACCCAACAGTAAAGTAAAAAATAACTGGGTCAAAACAACCCTTTGTCTTGTTGAGTGGCTTCCTGGGTAACGGTAACCCAGTATTGGTACCATATTGACCCAAGCTGGGTACGATTTCAGTGATTCTTATTGCAAGGTGAAAAACTCCTCTTCTCTGTAGTGCTACAACCCTTGTATCATAAGTCTGAATGATGACAATTGTTGGGAGACTCTTACTGTTCAACAACAACGTGAAATGTGGTTCCTTTCATCGTTTCCACAGGGGGTTACAGAGCTCTCGGAGTAGGAGGTAGAACAAGCCTGAAGCAAGGTGGATATGTCCCCCAGGGAGCCAACGGTATATATCAGTATAACCGCTTATCAAACCCTCACAGCCTGCTTTATTTTTATTATCTTCCCCTGACTGCTGTCGTAGATTACTTATTGGCTCCATGTGGATAATGAAATTTAATAAAGCATTAAATAAATTTGATTTTACTGTACATCTTTCTTCTGATTGCAGGCGCCAGTCTGGGATTGGGGGCTGGACTTCCAAATGGACTGGGAATGGGTTTGGGCCAGGGAGGGAAACGTGGTAAGACTGGCATATAAAAGAAAATATAATCTACTTGATATATTGATTGATATTTCATATAGATATTGAATCAACACGTTCCACTCTTCAATATGTGTTGATGGCTGCTGAATCCCCCAAGAGCAAAAATCACAAGGACAGCACTCCGATTAAATGTTTATTCATGCACATGCCTGAATAAATATTTTATAAGCAACCAAACCCAGCTGACAAATTCGTTAAAGACCATTTTATTGACCCACCGCTATGTGAAAAGCTTCCATCTGTCATGAGTGTCATATTAAAGGCCCTGAAACCTATTTTCTGAATGTGCCTCCTACTACTCCTCCTACAACATCCACAGTCCTCCTTCTGTGCAAAAATGTATTTAAAAGTTTATGTGAAGCTAATATGAAGCTTCAGTCGTCCAAATGAGTCAAATCAAGTAGATATCTTTCAACGTTACAGTCTTTTTATTGCCAAAGTCCCTCTTTTTGTTACTATACTTCCACCGCAGCTCAACAGGGAAACACTGTCCGAGGAAACACAAAGAGGGAATTTGATGCTAAAAAGGCTGTAAATGTGTCAGATATCCACTTGATATGACTAACTCAGACTGCTGAAGCGTCATATAAGCTTCAGATAAACTTGGATGTAATGGATTTTGGCCCCCATCACTAATTTTAATAGCCAGTATGAACAGGAGGAATGATTACAGCGAGGAAAACCTCTTTCAGTGTTCATATGGACATCTGACTGTTGTTTTAAGACAGACTTGAAAAAGGTGAACCCGTCCTTTAAAGAAAACAGTTAACATTAGAACAGTTTTAGTTATTTCACATGATATATCTCTTTGTTTTTGTCTGTGCTTTTCTTATTGAGTTGAATGGGGGCAGTTAGAAAAAGGTGATGGCATATATTTCCGTGCACCAATCAGAGTTCAGCAATATTTGAAACCAAAACTGATGACAGTTGAAGGTTTGTTTTCTCATGTTTCCAGACCACATTTAATTAAATCTGATCAAATTACACCCACACAGCTCTGACGAAGCAGATTAGCTAATAATTACTATTTAAATGTTATAGAGAAACACTTAAGATATAAACCAGATTTTCAGGGGGATTTTAGCAACACAAGTGTGTCTGTCACAAGTTGGGGGTTGTTCACAGTTGTGTTCACACCTAGCAGACGAAATCTCTATGCTGCATGCAAATAGCAGAAAACTGTCAAGACTGAAATAAAGGTGTTGAACCACTGAACGAGAGACATGAAACTCATACAGATTAAACAGATTTTATTTTTTCCATAAGAGGCATTTATGTAATTACCTTCTTGTTGTGTGTCTTGTTTTTTGACATCACACTAAAGCAGCTAATTGTCAAAAAAAACCCAAAGATTGTGTAGCAATTTGAATGATCTGTGTAATGTTTTAGCTTAAAAAAAATGAGACAAGGACGAAGACTAATCTCATCAAACATTTGGGCTTCAGCTGTGGAAATCTTTGTAAACAAAAATTAACTCTGTGTCTCTGTGACTTTCCAGTTTATGGCGCCGGCGTTGGCACTCTGCCAGGTAAATATTTATCTGATTTGTTCCACAATTTTCTAACGCTCTTTACCCACATGAGAGTACACACAATGAATTACCCTCCTCTGTTAGCTGTCTGCTTGTTTGTTTGATATATCTCAGCTAAGTGGCACTCTGTCATTGTCTGTGAGCATGATATATATGGGGCAGATCGTATCTCATGCAGATAAATGATGTGTCCTTGTAAAACAGAGTTCAAGGCGCTAGTAATGTCATATAAGTGCTTGTCAGATGTTAAGATTGGCTCTATGAACTTTGATCTTTGTTTTCTTGTCAGGATATGGGACTGTACCCGGCATGGGCCAACCCGCAGCCCGATCAGGTCAGTGATGAGTCTTGTCTTAACTTTTTATTCCATTCAGCTATGATTTGTATGCGGGAGGGTTATTTTCTTATGTCTCATCACTCTTAACATGACTGATAGCATCACACTTATATGCTGTCAGTCATAAACATCAGGTTCATCACAGAAGAGAGTTTGATAATCACATTGTTTAATCCATAAGGTGACTGGATAGTTGTGTAAAACTATATGTCTTTGATGTAACCAGTCATCCTGTTTCACTGAACTGAGCCTGGAGGAGATCATGTGTTTGGTTGTGTGTGTCCGCAGCTATTCTTGCACACTACTGGACCCATCACCCTAACATTTTTAGTGCACATTTATGACTGTATGCTCAAGGACCTCTCATGGTTGCAGTGACTCACAGTTGTTGAAAAACCTATTTTATAACATGTTTTATGCCGCCATTGACTGCTGACTCTGGCAATATGCTACGCTAAAAACAAGTCTGTTGCAGGCCACATTTTTGGCCTTTGTCGTGGCTCAAAAACTGACATCCACAGAAAAGTTTGGTCTCATCTTGAACTGGAGCATCTGCAGATTAATTCCATGGCTGATATGTTATGATCCACTGAAGTTAGGCACGATACGAGATGTATAATATCCCCACTTGTCTTAGCTTTGCCGCCATCTTGACTGTAAGGGAGCCGGGAGGGACAAGTGAGTGAAAGTCAACCAATGGGTGACGAAACGGTGGCTACGTCCATATTTTTTTACAGTCTATGGGTACGACATGCAACACAAGTCCCCCGGCTAGGAATAAAACCGTGGATATTACGGTTATGTGGTGTGCGCCTGAACTATCAGGCCACCAGGGTGCCATACATCCGTTGTCGTCTTTGTTCTGTGTTGTATTTGTCTGTAACCTCTGTGAATTCGGTGTCTTCCTCACTGATATTGGGTTCATGTTGGTTTTCATGCGCATGACGTGACGTCTATCTAATATTAACCATCAGCTCGGCTCGGCTCTATTTTGTTTGCATAGGATAGATTCCCATGTTTGACTGTGTATCAGTGTTTCATCTGTGTTTCATGGTACATTAGTTGCTCAGCTCTTATTGCCACACTCAGTCTGTGAGTTGATCAGAGTTAATGAGAGTTAATGTGTGTGGATTACTCAGTGCTGTGGTTTACAAGAGCTGAAGGAGCTACTGGAAAATAGGATATGCAGCCTAAATACACATTAACAACTTGATTATAATGGGATTACGTAGAATTTTGCTCACGTATTTGATTTATTAGGCCGCAAAAACAAATCACTCGCACACACTCCGGTTTGTTTGGGCCATTACATTTTTAAAATCTACCATCATATGCTGGTCACAGTTCTGGTTCACTGTAATTGGTTTATAGTATGCATGCAAACGTTAAATAAAAATCTGATGAGTGAAACTGCATTTTAAAAGTGGAATTATTTAAATCTAAATATTTTTCAGTTTTAAAACTGTTTTTTTTTGTATGTTTCTGCTCCCATGTCTCATCAGTGTTTTACTAAACTTTATCTATCGGTTGTTCTTTGTCACATGCCGATGCTGTCTGAGTCAGGCGTTGCGTTATGCCATTGCAAGATCAGCAACGTCTTGTTGTCATGGCATAATTTGTGTTTTGATGCTCTGACTCAGTGTAGTATTAATGTATTTCCCTCCACTGTGTTGCATCAATTGTGTGTTTTCTCTTTGTTGTGTCATTCCCCAATTATGGTGATAATTCTGTCCTTTCAAGCTGGGCTAATTTCATACCATAATGGATTTTGTGTTGACTTTGATCGGTCTTGAAGTACTTCTCTTTGAGTACTGCTTACTCTAAGTACGATGTGTTATATTGCAATCAATGCTCTGATATACACATCGGTAACTTTAAATTTAAATACAGAACTCTAAAATATGTTTGCCACTGGCCACTACAGTGTGCTGTTGACCCTTAAAGAAACACCACCAAGAAGTCATGACTGCATAATGATATTTCTCTGCCAGGTGTGTCTGCAGCAGACTTGGGCCAGGCTGTTCAAGATCTGAAGACAGCAAAAAGCAGAACACTTGGTTCCTTGTTCCTTGGACCTGAAATGCCCGACATGAGGAGAAGCAGTATAATCGGTCACACTGCTCCTGAATTACAGAAAGAAACTGGCTTCAGACCTGATGTACTGTCACCTGGAACACAGGTCAAAAGCCTTGATCCACTAGTAAAGTCACCGAGTCTTGGACCTACGACATTTCTTGATAAGATAAGTAGAAGTCTTGGTCGGCCCGTTCCACCAGCACGAGGAGGAGAAATTTATGGGCTTACATTCTCACAAAGAAAGAGCACCGCAAGCCATGGAGCCACAATGGCCACTGGAGGTGCACGACAGCAACACCCTGTTGATGAAGACAACATCAGAAATCTGGGTTCCTCCAGAGACTACGATTCATCTATTCAAAAAAGTCAGCAAGCCAGAAACTATGGATCCACTAGAGATTTGTCAGATGCATCAGAAATAGAAAAATACCGTGAGCTGTTGGCTTCAGAAGCACAGAGGGCTCAAGGTTTAGCGCCTCAGCCTCGTATTGGTAAAGACGGCAAACATCTCGGTCTTGCAACTCCTCAAGCACAAGGAGAGGAAACATATCGACTTTCACAAAGTCAAGATACCAGAACCTATATATTCTCTCTTCCTCCACCGAGTCAGAGATCCAGAATATATTTATCTGCTGGAGCAGACGGGCAGGGTATTGAAAACCTTGAGCTTGCAGGTAAATACCCAAACAGCCTTAAAATCAGTGGGACTGTAGTTGCAGAAAACCATAATCAGGCTTCTGCAAATCCTCAAATGCAAAGAGTGGAGAGCGATGTACCGGTGATCCCAGGTGCAAGTGGAACCAAAAATTTAGCTTCAGCAGGAGGGCAAGAAGGAAAAGGCCTTTTCCAAGCTGAACATGATGGCAGAGAGCCAAAAGCTCTCGATATCCCAGAGCAGACTGGGAGGAGTACCCAGGGAACAAGTAAGAGCAAAGCTTTGTATTTTTCACCATCTCAATGCCTTTGTGTATGTCATATTTGTCTTTTTTTTGGGGGGAAGATGATCCAGTCTTGAGATGCACACCATATTCGTCTCCTGAATTCCACCTTTACTATTTGCCTCTAAATTACCCTGCTTCTGTTTGAGGTTTCCTCTGATTTATTTAGTAATTCCATCTTGTTCTGGTGCCTGTTGTCTTTGCAGATTAGTGTCTAAACAAATTTATTTTCAGATGACCCTTTTGAAGTGTTTTTATAGGACTTCTAACTAAAGGCTTTTGCCCTTCAGCTGACTAATCTATTACCACATCTACACGTAGCCACTTCATGTGTCTTGGGAATATTGGATAACAATCCAATATCAAAAAAGCCGAGTGGAAATGCAGCCAAGACACATCAGAAGTGAATCACCATCCAATTAATGTATGGTGAGCAAAACCTTCTCGCACTTTTGTTCCATCCATGTGAGTCACTCGTGGTTGTGGTTGTGTCTTGGTAGCTGCTCACTAGCTAGCTAAACATGTCAGTGCTTACTTTGTGCTTAGCATGAGAAAACCAAAGTAAACACAGTTAGACTTCTTATTTGGCTGATGGAGATGCACACAATTAGCTAGTCAAGTCAAGTCAGTTTTTTTATACAGCCCAAATATCACAAATTTGACCCAATTTGTACAACATATGACACACTCTATTCTTAGACCTTTTTAAAGTGTAAATAAAAGTGGATATTTATCTGCATATGAGTCACATGAATGTGTAATAAGGGCCATGAAACCCTTAAATACAGACTTTGTTTGCTCTATGATCTTGCAATGGTTGATTTAGTTAACTTCTTCATTACTAAGTGGGTATATTTCGGATGACATTTATGACTTTGGAGATACAGTCAGTATCTGATCAGGTTATCATTTGAGGTGTATGTGAGTAACATTTAGGATAGATGGAGCTGTTAAGCCTTTAGCTTCCTGATGAACAAGTTCTTCTCATACAACAAGTTTCTCTTGTTGTGTGTTGGTTCTTTGACGTCTGTTTGCATGTTTGTGTTTAGTTGGTGCTGCTGTTGTGCTTCAAGCCATGATCAGGATATCAATACTCAAATTTACATTATAAAGCTTGAAGCTGCAATATATGGATTATGCTTGTCTGTATTTTGGAGCGTTTGTAAGCTGTGATCAGTCTGTTGTGATCTTCAGGATATGATAATGGACCTGGAGTAGAAAACAATGCTGAAGATTGAAATGGCAATCGATTACTTGTCTTAATATCGTAATAAAATGGTAGTTGTTGTGATCTCCAGTTCATGGACCAGCAGCTGGAGAGACCAGTGGCACTAGAAATGGTAAAACCGTTGCTTGGCACGCTGAACGGTGTCCTTGTTTAATTTCACCTTTACATGGACGGAGAATCATAGGTTTAAGCTTCTGACAGATTTTTCTGTCAGAAGCTTAAACTTCTGTCAGAAGTTTTCTGGTATCCAGGATATGATCCAGGAAATACAGCTCTGAATAGATCTATCATAAACTCCTTCTGTACCTGTTTCCAGGCCTATACCATCACAGGATTGAACGTGTTGGAAAAAAGAACTAATCTTCCTGACTTTAGACACAAAATAGATTATTATTATTAATAATTTTGGTCACTATGCTTAAGTCCAGGTGCTGCAGGGCCCTAAAGCTGCTCACAGGAATGACAAGCACCTGCTAATCTCTCTGGAAATCTCTCTGCTACTTTTCTCAGCGTTTAAACTTATAGTGAAAGTGCAACAAGAGTTTTGAATTGTTGTGGTAAGAGTAGAAATAGAAAACTGAGCATACAAACAATCAGTCTGAATCAGACAGACAAATACGATATTGGGTTTCCAGTTTCTTATGAAAAGGTATTTCGGTATGGTCACAAATTTTCACAAACCTCATGAGTGCAAACACTACTGGACATAATTTAAATTGTATTTAACAGAATTTGCTTTGCAGGTCTGTGGGTGATAATATTGAATCCGAACACTTTCACTGTGTAAAAATATGTGAAAGTGACACTTGTAGAAACCAACCAACAGAGAAGTAACACAGGAACCTGAATCTCAATGCTGCTTAGTCTCATTTTAGATCTTACAGTAGATTGTACAGTTGAGTCTCACTGTTCCTTTTTCCGTTGTAAAGTTTGTTTACTTCTTGGTAGCAAGAAGCGTGTGTCTTCTGATTATACTAAATCAATGCTGGGTGCTAAAAGTACTGATCTGTTTGTTTTTCCGATCTCTGTTCATGTATTGAACTCAGACATTTATGCGTCACTAAACATACTGTACTTTAATATCTGCTATGCTGTGTTTGTCTTGAGTATTAGCTTGAGATACAGTCTCATTCTTTCAGTTGCAAAGTATGCTTGCTGTAATTGGAAAGGGTGTTTTTTTAAATGAGGAAATTCTTGTTGTTACAAATATTGGATTCTCCTTTAAGCCAGAAACAATAAGTTATCGCGCCTGTTCTTGGTACAGTTGTCTATGGAGGATTTATCACTAATACTTTAAGCTCTGCATTATGCGTCTCGTTCTGTGTTTGCTTAGAATTGATTCAGCTGATGATCTCTTAATCACAAATCTGGTTTTCCAGGCAAAGAGCTTCAGATTTTTTTATTTTATTTTATATCTACTTATTATTATTATTATTATTAAGGAAAATCTAGATTTTGTCCAGTCAACATTGGTTCTTCTTATCGTTTTCAAATTTGTGTTTCAGGTTGTCAGATACTCTTGAAGCAAACAAACTTTGTTTTCAGAACAAAAGTTACAAAGTGCTTTACAGGAAGATGGAAAGAAAGAGTGAGACAGATGAAACAAAGACAGAAATAATATGCTTTTTGTGATTTTCTGTCATTTATATCCTGTTATAATGTCAAGTGTCTATATTAAACATGGTCAAAGGTCCGAAACTTGAGGTGAACGTATGTAAAAATGCTCCCTGAAAGTCAAAACCCAGGGCTTCAGCCTGCTCTGAACACTTTGTTTGCAAAGTTACCTCTACTTCCCCATCGAACAGATGTCAGATTGTTCACCGTCGTTCAGTAGCCTTTGTTGCTAAGATCGTTGCTATGGTTGTACCACAGGTTGTTCACGTTTTCCACTCACATATTTCGGATCAGATTTGGGCTCCGACATGTACAGATGTATTTGACAAGTTTATATTTCAAGTAAAGAATGTGAAAAAGAGGGGAAATCAGACTGCTAGTGTTTGTTTGAGCTGGCGGACGTTTCTGGCAGCCTGTGGGAGCTGGCCAATCAGAACAGAGTGGGGTAATTGGGGGGCCTTACAGAGACAGGAGCTAAAACGGCCTGTTTCAGACAGAGGCTGAACTGAGGGGCTGCATAAAGAGCCAGTATAAGATAAATAAGGAGTTTTTTTGAACTATAAATCATGCAAAGATATTCCAGTAGAGCCCCAGAATGAAAATATAGACCTGGAAATGTGCAGGATACGTCTCCTTTAAGAGATGCTGAAAGAAGTTTCAAGATCTAGTGTTGTGTTTTTGTAGGATTTAGTTGTCTCGGTACCCAGCAGAGAAACCATCCAACCCTGGCAAAGATGTTGAATTGTATTTTATGCTTCTTTGTTCCACTGACAGCTGCATGTGTCAAACACTCTGTTTACAGCAACAACCAAATCTTGTGTATATAGAAACTACTGAGTGAGGAGGGAAATTATGTCTCAGCTGAATCGTGTGTTTGAAATAGGATTTTGATTAAAACCTGATGTGTCTACTTATGTCTGCATAGACGTCCAGCCAAGAGCAGTATCGTGTGATCGATACTCATGTTTTTCTCTATAAATGTTCTCACTAATGTTTTGTAAAAACAAAAAAAGTGAGGGATTGTGTCGCTCTGGTCCACAGCCAATCAGAGGAGGATTCAGCTGATCTTGTGTTGTCTTCCTCCACAGGCTATAACGGTGGAGTGGGAACCTATCCTGGAGCAGGCCTGGGCCCTGGAGGCTACGGTCCAGGTAATGTTATACAACACAGGAAAAGTAAAAGTCCTTGTTAGCAGATGGAGATGTTTATGTAGATTTAAAATACCTGTGTGGTGAAGGATTTCCATGCACTGCTCACAGGTTTGGGACAGGGAGCGTACCTGGGTGGCGCAGCTGGAAAACTTGGAGGTAAGCATGTACATTTTTCCTCCATTCGTCTTGTCTTTGTTTTGATTGAGGGGTTATTCTCACTTTCTTCCTTTTGCACCATGTCCAAACTCTTTCTCTCTCTCTCTGTAAAATAAATCTCAGCTGCTGCTCTTGGACAGGGAGGGTATCCACATGGCGTTGCAGGGAAGTCAAACGGTAAGGCTTTAAAGTAATTATTCTGTCTGTATATTATCCTTTCTTTTCTTTCTCGGTTTTTGCTCTGACGCTTGATTATTTAAGGCGTCGTCCACAAACCTCATGACCCTTTATGCAAATATAGAAGCTTGTCTGAAAACACAGATTTAATAAGATAATCAGGACTTTTCTCCGTCTGAATTTTAATGTTTAGAAGGTGAATAGCAGCGATGACTCACAGCCTATCATGTTCCAGACAGGAAAAACTCAGCTGCTACTCCTACTTTGCCTTGTAAATTAATCATTTGCTTGTGAGTCTCATTAGTTTAAAAAAAAAACAAAACTGTGTCTCTCTGAGTTCATCTTGCCTTCAAGGTCATAGGAGTCGCTACTTCGCTATGTTGTAAATAATTGATAGTGCTTTTAAAAAGTAGAAGACAACAACAATGACAAAGGATTACACTCAAAACCATTTCACTCATCCCCAAAATTGTTCCTCTGTGAATCTCTTTGTTCTTTTTTTTTTGCATGGAAATAAACATTCCTTTGAAGCTTCAGAGCCAGCCATGTTTCATATTTGTCTCAAATACTGATGTGTTTTGTCATCACAGGCTATGGTGATGGAGCAGCAACAGGATACCTCGGTCCAATGGCGGCCAATGGCTACGGTAAGTTGGCAGCTCATCAGTGCGTGCACATGAGAAATTCAAATCCCGCCAGTCAAATTGTGCACTGTGCAAAGGACGAGAAGGTAACACTGAAGACAGTTTAAACTGAAGAACCACAAACTTTAACCTTGAAGCGTGAATTTTCTGCCTGGAATGACCGAGGGATCGTTCTTCATTCTGTTTGGTGTCAGAGTGAATCTGCATCAAAGCCGTCACTGACAGGAGGGATGATACTCAGGCTGATGCTTTGTGTTTCCTTGTTCTGCTCTTACTGTCGGTGCAGAGATGTTGGTGCAAAAGCTTTTTTCGGCATGTGTGCACAAGACTGTCTTGACTCTTTTCTATCCTTTTGGTAGTGGGTATAGTCAGAAATGTTAAATACAGCACTGCCTCTGAAATAAGATTAGCTTTGAAATTGAGTTTTTAGATGTAAATGTGATCTTTGAAATGTTTTAACATCTTGCTTCTCCTCTCAACAGGTTACCCAAATGGGAATGGGAATGGAAATGGGAATGGTTATGGCGATGGCTATGGAGCTGGTGAGTACCGTCTAAAAAATAAAAAGTGGAAAAAGGTGGAAACTTTAAAAGTCATTAGCTCCAAGACATAATTATAATGCTAATTAGAACTATGTTTCAGGGCATGGTTACCCTTCAGAGTTAGCTGATGTTGCTGAGAACAAAGCAGGGAAGAGTCAAGGTAACAATTTCGAGGCGTAATAACCCGCTAAAACCCGTAAGAGGTGATGGCACTAACCCATAGATGCATAACCTGCGACTAAGATAAAAATAAAAATAAAAATAAGAGGCCATCAGGAAATAAACACTTCTTCTGCTGAACACGTCCAGTGTGGTCTGATATCCACTGGGTGTAGCTATTGTCTCTTATTTATAGAAACTGACCAGTTGAATCTGGTGGTTTCTGACTTTCTGCTCCTGTAGATGCTTTTTCTGACAGTTTTATTTAAATGGGTGAATTGGTTCATGGATCAACAGCGTCTGACCTTCACTTTTATGTGTGTCTTGAATTTTCTATCCCTCAATACAGGAGCCTACGCCGGACAGCCCCAGGCAGCGTATGGTAAGAGAGATTTACGATTGAAGCAGCATCAGGGACAAGAGCTAATGTGTGTTCCTCTGGCTGCTGTACACTGTCAAAAATACACCGAGACAGGACCAAATAGACAGCAATGGGACTGTTGGAGCCTCCATCAAAGCTGTAGAGTCCTAGTGGATAAAGATAATATGAACAAATTGTTGTTCTTCCCAGCGTGCAAAGCTGCAGACTGTGTAATAGTTTCAGTGTGTTCAAATGTGTGTGTGTGTGTGTGTGTGTAGCATTTGATTATCTAATAAACAGATATATAGTTCCAATCAAATGCTACAGCAAAAAAGTCAAATCACCCTTTACTTGTCTACAAAATCTCAGCCAAATCAGTTATTTTTTGAGAAACTGTTCAAGCTGGAGGGAAAAATGCCAATTCACCAAACAGAGCTCTGTGAAAATTTTCCGTGATGTTTGAAAGTTTGTCACTGAAGCCCCCGTCGTCTTCTTTCAGGACCACTTGGTGCAGGACTGGAATCGCCCGCCGGTAAATATGGTGAGCATAGCTGACGTGACCTCATCCTTCAGTCGCACTATTAGTCAGACTTTTGTCAATGTGGCTTTCTGTGCATGAGTCAGACTTTAGCTAGAGAATAGCATGAAGCTGTGTGATAATGTGTGCAGGTGAAAAAAGAAAGAAGAGATATGAGTCAGTTTGTCCATCTGATTTTTTTATTTTTTATTTTTTTCCCTGCAGGAGGAGGAGCTGCTCAGGTTCCTTATGGTGGAGCTCCAGTGATTCCCACTGGACTGGAGGGTAAGAGCTGCACGTGCTCTCAACTTTGCAACCTTAATCCCTGTAATTTAGAGTCATTGTATTAAGTTACATCAAGTGATGCATGATAAGAAGTTCTGCCTCGGCCACTGAAAATACTAATTAAACAAATTAAACAGCTTAAAAAAGTTTAGTGTCACGCTGCAGGTTGTACATGAGAAACGATTTGTTGTTAATTCTTAATTTATTAATTAACACTAATCCTTGCGGCTGTACAAGCTACTAAAATGTACTGAGCCTACCGAGAAAGGATGTGGGTTTACTTTAACCCACTGAGGTCAGTTCTTCTTCTATGGTGACACTTAGCTCGCTTCTCGCAGTGTCACAACCTTTGATGAGGGGGTTTGAGAGCCACCTCAACTGCCCATCTTTAAACTTTGCACTGAGCTCAGCAAAGGTTTCAGTTCATATGGGTTAAAATATACAGTTCAGTAGAGCTGTAGTGATAAGTGGATTATTTTGATAATTGATTAATCGTTTTAAGGCAAAATTCTTGTATTCTAGCTTCTTAAATCAGTTTCTTTACAGTTAACTGGATATCTTTGGACATTTGAGGTTGCATCTTGGGCTTTGAGAAACAAGCAAAGCATATTTCACAATTTTATGACGTATTATAGACCGAACAACTAACCAACTGATCGAGAAAATAACTGACAGAACTGATAATGAACTGATAATGAAAATAATCGTTAGTTGCAGCCCTAATAGACATACCCCAACAGAAGATAGGTGGGCCTTATCTAATGTGAGCCTGCCAGAGGAGCGACAGGAATAGAATGAGAGAGGAAGGTGGCGTGTTACTGATAGTGATATCTTTGAGTTGAGACCGCTGTGACGGACATTGAACAATAACTCTCATCCAGCTGATTCCAGTCCTGCACCTAATTTAACAGAAACCAGCCTGAAGCTCAGTTCTCGTCGCAAGAGGAGCGCCGGGTCCGGCCCCAGACACCTTGTGGAGAGTGCGAAGTGACTTTTTCTAGACTTAGGCAACCAGTTCACTCAGTATATGATGTGGCATGGTAGTAGCTGGTATAGTCATAAGGCTGGGTGGTGATTAATTCCCCTACACCTACACCTAACGACTGATCCTTCCCAGCACTACCTGTCATGACACCTTGAAACCAGTCAGTGGTAAACTGGATCCAACTATGAGTTAAAAACCGGGGAAATGGAAAATGATTTAAACAGTGTCTCTCTCTTGTCTGTAATAAGGATTAGAGTATTACAATGAGTAATAGGTTACAATAATACACTCCAAGGTGTCCCTATATATGTAAATCAAGTAATCAATTATTATTTTTGATCATCAGGACACATTTGATTGATTTGACACAATAAACAAAATAAAATCAACACCCAAACAATTCATTTTGTTACACCAAGACAAACTGTTGTTTTAGTTTAACACAACATCACATGTGACTAAAATACTGATTCGACGGCTCTGTTATCCCTGCAGGTGACGTCGGCTACCCGTACGGCGCTCAACACCTCGGCCCCGTCGGTGAAAGCGCCAAAGCCTCAAACAAAAATGGTGCGGATGGATGAATGTGTGCAAGCTGTAAAGTGTGAGAAACTATGTGTAATGGAAAAAGTTCAGTTAAACCCGTGTCTGTTCTCTTCGGGTGTTTGTGGTTATTTTTCTACAGCAGCTGTGTGTTGGTTAGATTTTATTTAACCTAACTCAGATAAACTGAACAAACAATACTAAAAAGGTAAAACTGAGATAAGACAACTGACAGTAGTTTAACAAAGAGTTTACAGTTGAACTCAGCAAGAGAAACCTCATGAACCTTAAGGCTTTCTCTCATATATCTGCATTTGCATTATGGGACAGACCACAAGTACGTCTTGTGATGTGAGATAAGGCTGCACTGTGTGTGTTCATGTCTCAGTGTGTCGTATCTGTCTGCAACAACAACATTTCTCTTCTGTTATGTCTTACCATTGTTACCCCCTCTTGAAGTTCACATGTTTTGTGTTGTTTCAGGAGCCGGAGCAGGATACGGAGTTCATCAAACAGGTGAATTTTCATGCATTCGTTCATTTAAACATCTCCTCACACCCCTAACTGTGCAGTAGGGGTGTGAGTTAAAAAGTATGAAGCATAACAAAAACAAAACATTTTTAGAGTGGATATGACTTGTTACGATAATGAGTCAGCTCTTTGTGTTTAAGCTGCAGCCATTCTCTGACAATAATGTGTATGTGTGTGTGAAAGAGAACAGTAATGACTAAGGTACAGAAAAAAAGAGGGCTGGTTCAGTTTGGAGTTTACTTTGAGGCCTCACCAGCAGTCAGCCCTAAACGGCATTCATCACAGAAGCTCTTGTTCAAGTTTTATTGTCTGTTATTGTTGCAAAAGGGGAAAAAAATGGAGTTAGTTGGCTTAACAGCTCTCAGTAAAGACGAATAGGTAAACAGCAGCTGAACGAAGGCGATTCTCGACGCTGTTAAACATGAGCAATGAACACACTCGGGTCCTCTTTCACACGCAGATGGTGTCAGCGTTTTAGCTCCATAAATGACGGTCCCTCGCAAATTTGCAGATAAATGTGTGAGCTCTACAGTTTTGTTGCATAATATGTTGTTTTTTTTATCTCTTTTGATTAGTCAAATGTGTCAAAATGAATGCAAGTCGCGGCTTACATGCAAATTTGTCGAAGCTTCATGTTATTCTCCCTTTTATTCTACAAAAAAACACTGAATCAAGATTTATCTCCTGTCCCGGCTGATAATGTAACTTCTCTGTATGTGTTTGTTAAGGTTACGGCGCACAGCTAGGAGCAACTCAAGATGTCTTGGGTAAGCAAGAAAAGAAACCCAGACTTCCTCAATAACGATCAACTTCCACTCACTTTGCTGTTTCCTGTGACCTTATTAGTCACGTCTTCTTGCATAATATCACTGCACATATTTTACTGCATGTTTTTTTGTACAATATAGCTCTCATATCTTACTTATTGTGCGGTTTTGCATGTGTCGTGATATTACTGTGCTTACATACGACATACAAATTTTTCATCCTGAGTAAGAACAAGAGGCGAAGCTGCTTTTGTTAAATGAACTCTGTGCTGACATGTTCCTTTTACATGCTCTGAACATGTACTTTTTTACTTACAGTAGCTTGCACACACAAAAAGCACAACTGCATGCATTATGGATTATTTTTCACTCAGGGGTGTGGAGGCTGCATAGTGAGTTAGCTGAGTCGTCTAATACAAGTCAAAAACCTTTTTTTTTTATTTTTAGCCTGTTTAACTGACTGTAGCTGTTTTGTTGGGGTTTTTTTGTTACTGCTGCTGTTTCCTTCTGAGCACATTTTTAACCGGATTGATCCTTTTCACAGGAGAACCAGTTGGCAAATATGGCGGCGCTAATGGAAATGGATACAAAGGTAAGAATGAAAGGGAGGTTTACGAATAGTGCATGAAGGTCCAATCAATCAACTAATTATAAAACAATGCAAGAATTCCACTTATTTTGACACATGTATTGATTCTTATCATCATAAAGAACATTTTCACTTTTTAAGAAACGTAGCCTGAATTTAAAAGTCCTCTGATTTGTTAACGAGGACATTTTTTTAGTGTGTTGTGCGATCACACAATGTGGTCTTGTGGTAGTCAGTGACAAATCAAATGCATAAATCTTTACTGATTGAGAATCACTGTCCTCCTTCCCTTTGTCTTTCTCTTTATCAGGCTAATTCAAATGAGCTGGACTTCTTCAAGTGGATCATTTCCATCATGTGTTCACTGTAATGTGTTTTTAAAGCTTTTTTTGTGTCTATTCTGTCCAGTTGTGTTGTCTGTTTTGTCTTTTTTTAAATTTAAAAAAAAAAAATTGTTAAAAAGCCCCTTGTCTTTCTCTGTAAGTGGAGGTTTGCTGTGCCCCACCAGTCTCATTCTGTCAAAGACTGGTGGTGAACATGAATAAGTGCAAGAAAAGTGTCTCTATGTTTCTGGAATGAATATTAAAATGATGAAATTTACTGTTTTAATCCAATAAATTATAAATCAAATGATGCTGAATCGAAGCCTCTGAGTCATAACATTTACATCATGTTTACTTGTACACATTGTTCTATTTGAAAGCCTCAACCAAGCCTCATCCGTGCACAGGAAGTTTTACCATTTCCTTTCTCATATAGGGCAACAGTACGTAAGCGAAAGATCACTGACGGAGAAAACAAAACTAAAACTAGTATTATGAAACATTAAATTCTGCAAAGAGTTCAGATATTCTGCTTTTATTTAGAATAATACATGTCAAAAAATACAACAATGTGATTAAAATACATAAAGCACACCAACCATGTTATAAGTAGTTATGTAGAAACAGCAAAATGCATCAAACAAAATCTTCAAATATGTAGGTCTTGAATATACAAACTGAAGTATATAAAAACTGAAGCATAATAAAGGTTGTGAATAAAAGCTGCATTAAACCAAACTCACATTTTGCTGTTAAAACAAGGCTGGTGTCTACAATATATACATACAGTATTATAGAGTATGATGCGGATATGTAGATACAGTTGATAAAAATGGGAATATATTACCTTCTACTTTTTTAATTCATATTTTAAATGTTTTAAAATCTTTAAATAAACTTAAAACAATAAATTTCAGTGACATGCTTCTTTTTGTTCATGTAGATTGCAGAAAGCCTGCATTAGCAATTCTCTTTTGTCAAACACAAATCATTCAATATACAGAAACTGTAAAGTGAGCAATAGCATTTTCCTAATATTGAGTTGCCTTCAGCTTATCAGTTTACCAAATGAAAAGAGTAATGTTGCTATGTGAGCCACATTAAAGCCGTAGACGGTCCTCATATCACATCATCATACTTTCGACTCTCAGCAGTAAGACTCTGGTTTCTGTATGAGCTTGTTTCATTCACAAACACACCCATCTCTGACAGGATGGCCTTTGGAATAGGGTGGGCATGACGGGACACATAAAGCTTCTTCAGACTTTGACTCATAGGCGAAGGTTTATAGTCCGTGCATGACTTTCCGCTCAGATTCGGAGCACATGTCACCTCCACTTTGTAGAACAGCCTGCCGTGCTGCAGGTTACAGAGATCCGTTTTCACTCCCACATACGCAAATTGCTCACATTCTCCAAGCAGGTCGTCGTCCCAGCCGCTGTCCTCATCCCACATTTCAAATCTCACTTTAGGTCCTGCAGACACATCCCGGCTGCCCAGGTCGACGATCATGTTCCAGTGGGGGTTGTTGTTGTTGTAAATGACAGGAGAACGCCGCACCATCTGCCCGTTGAAGGACACTTTCACGTAGCCGTCTGTGGCAGTGGTGTGGTCTCCCCAAAGACCGGTGGCATGTTGTACAGTTATGATGACCCGTGCCATGCCCTTACGGGTCGGGCAGCAGTCTGGGGTTACAGCGGGGTCATTGTGGCAGTTGCAGACGCAGGGATCCCTCGGGTTGTTCTTGCCGTTCTGACAGCGGGCGCTGCAGTTCCTCATCAGGCCCTTCTCCAGGATGTAATGTCTAATTGCAGAGCGCACGTTCTTCCGGGCAGGCTTTTTGGCATCCAGTAACTCGTGCAGCGATTCCAGGGAATATGAGATTATGTCTGGATTCCGTGATAATGAGCTCAGCCAATCTGTGTAGGCCGATGGATTTTTGTCAGCAGAGAAGAGAAGGTCTGGCTCGGTGGTGTGGCCCCCGTTTATTTCTGTGAACCTGTAGAGAAAAAGGTTGTTTCAGTTGACCCAGTTTGTCTCTTCTGGTGCTGAAAATAGTTATTTAAAAGGAGTGTTTCCAGTCAAATTATGCGAGTGAATAGAAGACAAAATACACAAGAAAATGTTCCATACCTGTCGTTGAAGACGCTGGCGAACGCTGACTTACTCTCCGTCTTCTCACTGTCCTTGTTGCAGTGTTTTGCTTGGGTCTTCATTTCAGCTTTGATGCTGGCGGACGCCTCGACTTCCAGGCACATCTCCACTTCCTCCGAACTGAGGCCCTGCAGGCTGGCCTTGCACTCTTGGATGCTGGTCACAGAGTTAACACTTCCTCCCAATTTCACCTGAAACAGTCAAAATGCGTTACTGTCTATAATTTCACACAATCTGTTTTTTTTTTGGGGGGGGGGGGGGGGGGGGGGGGGGGTTGATAAAGTTGCTGTCTGTTTTCTTTGGTTTACTTTACCTTGGTGATGTAATGGGTGCCAAATTTGTCAATCAGATTGTAAAACCGTTGCTTGTACTCAGGGCTGTAGACTTTGGGGAGCTGATTCACTGCTATTTTAAACTCTCTATGCAACCTGGGCTTGCTAGACACTCGGTAACTGTTTCCAGTGAGATACAAGACAAAAAAAAGAAAAACCAGAATAAAACAAATATATAAAAAGTATTTCACTTAAACATTGAAGTCTATTCATTTTGTTCATTGCATTTATCTGTGCAAGTTTGCTGAAAAAACAAACAAACAAATAAACAAACATTTTCTTACCTGTAGTACTCACAGGACATACTTTGGGTTGCAAAACTATACTTGTCATTCTTTGTTTTCTCCATGGAGTATTCAGCCAATTTAGAATTGGTGCCAGCCAGCATAAACGAGCCACTTTTACTACCCACATTAACATCCAGATTGGCTCCCCAGTTGTTTTCAACAGAAGATGTGCTGGAACTGAGCAGAGACTCACTGGATTTGTGGAGCGCAGTGGCTAATTTCATCCTGCAGGACTGCTTTGGCCTCCAGTCCACCACTGACAAGGGGAGCTTTTGCTTTTGGTTCTCCTGATAGGGGTTGCTACACAGGGTGCATGTTTTGTCCTTTCGTTTCCAGTGATTCATGTCGAGCACGAAGGCCCCTTTACGTTCCATTTTTGTGATATCGAAGCCTTCCCCGGCCAAATTGGTGCCCGGAGCAAATTCTGCCTCTAGGCACTGGCTGGGTTTCCCTTCTGTGCATGATTGATACGTACGCTGAGGCAGGGACAGCATGAGGCCGGCACAGATGCAAATATTTAACAGATACATGTTGACGTTATGTTGGGTGATAGATGTAAAATGATGGTTTAACCTGAAAAAAAAATTTTTTTTAGTTGAATTAACATGAGCAAGTAAAGCTAGTTAGACATACAGTAATAATAAGAAGTGTTTTACATTTTGGGGCAGTGTTTTATCCATAATAAACCCCCTTTTTACTCGGTTGTTATGTCCCATCCTCCTTCAAACATGCAGTGATAGACCTTAGATCGTAGACCACGACATTTTGGATAAATTCCACTCAGTTTTCTGGGTTCACCACATGAATGAGTCTGCTCTCCCACAGGTAACAAATTACTTAATGTTATCTGCAGACTGTGAAAATTATGTTCTTTTATTTTCTGTTAGACCCTTCTGCTGCTTTTGATAAGATCTCGCTCACGTTGTTGGCATTCAGGGTAAGGCCTCGTGGTTTGATATTGATCTATCAAGCAGATAGGAAGCAGTTACGAATAGTAACACTTTCTAACTTGTTCCTCTTTTTTCGTGGTGTACCTCAAGGTCCTGTTTTAAGACCTATTATATTATACTTTCACTGGAGTCTATTTTTAGAAAATATGACATCCAATGGTTTTAAAGGTACCTTGCAGAGTTTTCAACTACTAGTACCACTTTATAGCAATGTTTGCACCTGTGGGTATCCATTTTCTTTGCATTCTGCTGATTGACAGGCAGCAGACACAAAGGCAGTGAAGAATAACTGCTTTGCTTATAGAGTTATTCACTGACACAGCAATAAACAGTTTCTACTCCAAGCAAAACAACTCAAGATTAAAACAAAATTAAATACCCCACAGAGTTCTACATATATTTTAAGCTTACAGAGTGCTACGTATATTTAAATAATGTGAAAGAATATTTTAACATGAGTACATCAGTCTTGACTTACCCTTGCCTCGGCTGTTCACGCCGCATGTGTGAAACTGACTGTGAGCATAAATATCAGTGCTTTGTGTCTGAAAGTAAAAAAAAAAAAGCAGTACAGGAGGTGGTGAGGGGGTGAGGTGACAGTGGTCGTCAGAGAGCAGGGGAAAAAAAGTGGTTTGACAGTTTCATCGATGTTGAAAATACCCAGAACTGAGGGGGAGGAGTTGGTGGTCTGTTGACAAATTCGAATATATAGTGACAACATGAAAGTACGACTGGCTTTCCAGTCAGTAACGAATGAAAGACCACAAACCTATCATTTCTCTGAAGTGGTGGGCTGTGGCTATACTAAGTAAGAAAATCAGCTTGTTAAACACCAATAATCAATTTCTTACATTTGTCACGAACACATAGTGACTAAATAAATGGATATGGCATGCAGAAATAATATAGGAAATGAAAAAAATAAAAAAATTTTAGTGATATCAGTGAGAAAATTGGGCTGATTCAGCAGCAAATACTAATACAGAGAAAATGAATCTAAATTAAAATACAGAAACATTAAAATAGGAGAATCTGACCACTTTTACACGTAAAGTGATTTATTTATGAATATGAAGCAACTAAATCTAACATCTGTTTACTGAACAGAGAAGAAAACATTAAAATAACAAGAAAACAATCAGTGAAAACTGATAAATGCATGGATTCATACAGTACATTAGAAATATATGTAGCACTAAAATAATGGAGGATGAAGGAGAGGAACTACTGCAACCAGAATATAAAATATATGAAACATGTATAATATGAAGGCCTTGCATGGAAACATAAAGCTTTATGTTCAATTCTTCACTTCTCTCTCCTTTACTCTTACTAGAAATTTGAGTTGAACATCATGTCAAAAATCCACAAAGCAAAACATGTGATTAAAATGTATAAAACATACTAGTACATTTTATAGATGTTTGTATAGAAGCATTAAGCTGCAAAAAAGAAATGCACAAGTAAAAAAGTGTAAAAAAAAAAGAAAGAAAATAAGGCCAAAAATAAGTTTGTTTGTAAAAGCTGCATTGAATCAAAGTCACTTTTCAACAACTGCAGGAACTTTTAGATGATCTTGTGTATCTAATCTTCATTGACAATACTCAAAACACAAATCTTATTTTACTTTAAATTCATTGAGCCCTTAATAGAGATTAAACTGAAATAAAAATTGAACACAGGAAATATGAAGTTTCCTGAACTGGAGCCACTTTGTCAATTCTTCCCTCACAGATGTACATCTCATCTTTTTTGGTCAGTAGAGATTTAATAAGGGGTAACAGTTATGATAATGCATCTTAACTTTAATGCTGCAAAAAATGTTGGTAACACTTTGAATGTAAACCTCAGTAAAGCCAAATGCAGGTATTATATCAAATCAACCTTTTTGATCTCAGCAGGAAGACTCTGGTTTCTGTATGAGCTTGTTTCATTCACAAACACACCCATCTCTAACAGGATGGCCTTTGGAATAGGGTGGGCATGACGGGACACATATAGATTCTGCAGACTTTGACTCATAGGTGAAGGTTTATAATCTGTGCATTGCGGTCCGGTCAGACTTGGAGCACATGTCACATTCATTTTGAAGAACAGCTGGCCGTGATTCAGGTGACAGAGATCCGTTTTCACTCCAGCAGACAGACTTCGCTCACATTTTCCCAGCAGGTCGTCGTCCCAGCCGCTGTCCTGATCCCACACTTCAAATTTCACTTTAGGTCCTGATGACACATCCTGGGTGCCCAGGTCGACGATCATGTTCCAGTGCGGGTTGTTGTTGTTGTTAATGACAGGAGAACGCCAAAACGGCCCGTTGAAGAACACTTTCACGTAACCGTCTGTGGAAGTGAAGAAGTCTCCCCAAAGACCAGTTGCCCGTTGTGCAGTTATGATGACCCGTGCCATGCCCTTACGGGTCGGGCAGCAGTCTGGGGTTACACCGGGGACATTGTGGCATTTGCAGACGCAGTGATCCTTCGGGTCGCTCATGATGCCGGTCTGACAGCGGGTGCTGCAGTTCTTCATCAGGCCTTTCTCCAGGATGTAATGGCTAATGGCTGAGCTCAGGTTACTCCGGCGAGGGCTTTTAAGAGGCAGTAACTCGTGCAGCGATTCCAGGGAATATGAGAATATGTCTGGATTGTTTGGTAACGTGTTCAGCCATTCCTTGTAGGCTGATGGATTTTTGTCAGCAGAGAAGAGAAGGTCTGGCTCGGTGGTGTGGCCCCCCTTTATTTCTGTGAACCTGTAGAGAAGTTGTTGTAACAACTGAGAGCTGGGGCGTACACTAACACAAGAGAGGCCAACAGCTTTTGGATGTCTAACTCTGATGCATGAACTGGAATTAATATTGCTGTACATAATTTTCACAGTCTACACTATGTTTGGTTTGATCACAAATTTGGTCTAAGACATTTTAAAATTTTACATATTTCAATTTGGGCATCAACATCGATGACATTTTGATCCCTATTAGTGTTGAACATAGCAATTTAAAAGAAATTACTTAATCAAGCATAAAAAATAATAGAACACTTCTGACAAAATATATAAGAAAAAGGTTCTGTACCTGTCATTGAAGAGGCTGGAGAACGCTGACTTACTGTCTGACTTCTGGACATCCTTCTTGCAGTGCTTTGCTTGAGTACTTATTGTAGCTTTGATAGTGGCGGACGCCTCGACTTCCAGGCACATCTGCACATCCTCTGCAGTGTGTCCGTCCAGGCCGGCCTTGCACTCTCGGACGCTGGTCACAGAATTAACACTTCCTCCCAACTTCACCTGGAAAGATATATTTAAACACCTTCTGCACAAGTATATTTGTTGTTTTCTATAATTTCACTGTTGTGTAAATGTTTTTTTACAACCACGCCATCCTTTTGGTTTACCTTGGTAATGTAATGGGTTCCAAAGTTGTCAATCAGTTTGTAAAACTGTTGCTTGCTTTCAGCACTGTAGACTTTGGGCAGCTGTTTCAGTGCTGTTTTAAATTCTCTATGCAACCTGGGCTTGTTAGACACTCGGTAACTGTTTCCAGTGAGATGCAAGACAAAAAAAGACAGACCAGAATGAAACAAATATATAAAAGTATTGCATTTAAGCATTGAAGTTCATTCATTTTGTTCATTGCATTTATGTGTGCAAGTGTGCCGGAAAAAAAAGTCAATTCAAGCTCTCATTTTCTTACCTGTAGTACTCACAGTGCATGCTTTGGGTTGCAAAATTGAACTTGTCACTCTTTGTTTTCCCCATGGAGTATTCAGACAATTTAGAATTGGTGCCAGCCAGCATAAACGAGGCGCCTTTTTTTCCTATTGAAAGATCTAAACCGACTTTCCAGTTGTTTTCAACAGAAGATGTGCTGGAAGTGAGTAGAGACTCACTGGATTTGTGGAGCTCAGTCGCCAATTTCATGCTGCAGGACTGCTTTGCCCTCCAGTCCACCACTGACAAGGGGAGCTTTTGCCTTTTATTCTCCAGATAGGGGTTGGTAACCAGGATGCATGTTCTGTCCTTTCGTTTCCAGTGATTCATGTTGAGCACGAAGGCCCCTTTACGTTCCATTTTTGTGATATCGAAGCCTTCTCCGGCCAAATTGGTACCTGGAGCGAATTCTGCCTCTAGGCACTGTTTGGGTGTCCCGTATGTGCCTAATTGATCCGTACACTGAGAAAGGGACAGCATGAGGCCGGCACAGACGCAAATATTCAACAGAAACATGTTGATGTTTCTTGTTGAGTGATGGATGCAAACTGATGGTTTAACCTGAAAAAGAAACATTTCAGTTGAAAAACCATGAACAAGTTACTTGCACAGTTACTTAGTTGCACAGGACTAAACTACTACTAATTCCGCTTTGAAGCAGCAATGAAAAGGTTTAAACCAAATTTTAAATAATTTAACACCAAATTCAGTCACTTCAGTAATCTCTCCGTCAACCTAAAACGCACTATTGCACTTTCGGAATCAACCACCCACCCATACGACTGCATAGCCTACCCACTTTTTTTAAAAACAGTATTTTAGACAGTTATTCCATATAATATATTACCCCTCTGAAAGAAGTTCTCCTCTGAATCTCTGTAATTTTAGACACATCTCTAAAGCTACATTCATGCCATGTAAGGTGGATGGAAGACTGGAAAAAGACTCCTGTGTTAAAGATTTGCAAGCGTTCACGTCTGACAACTCAGGAAGGTTGTATGATAACTGAGTTGGTCGTATGAGAGTTTAAAATACTGTGCATTGACAAAATTACATTATATCCATTAAATTTGGGATTAATTACATTGAACTGACTTTAGCAGACAAAAGGTGTACACATTTGTTTGGTTTTCAGGCACTTTACAGTATATCTGAACTTTCAGAAAAATCCCAATCTCCAAGTTTTACGGCCAGAATGCTTTTTACAGGTGGGGAACTGGTAATTATGGTAACTCCAATATGACATGTAAGTGGCATAAGCTGCCTTTTTTATCCAATATTTTATGAAGAAAAATGTCTCTACACAATTGATATATTTCCTGAACAACAACAAAATCTACTCTTGCTTTCACTCTCCACACAGCGCTGAAATTGCTCCGGTCAAGGTCACCAATGACTTACTGCTCGCTGCCGATGCCGGCTTGTAATCCATCTTAATTCTCCTTGATCTCAGCTCAGCCTTCCACACAGTGGACCACAATGTCTTAATCAGCTGTCTGAAAAAACTACGTTGGCATCAGTAATGTGGCTCTGGATTTGTTTATCTCTTATTTGTCCAATAGATCCTTCTCTGTTACAGTTTTTTTTCGCACTTCTCTCTTTTGTGGAGTCCCCCAGGGGTCTATCCTGGGTCCTCTTTTATTCACATACTTCGCTTCATTTAAATAACTGTCATGTGGATGATACACAATTGAACATCACAATAAATTGCTTTGCTGAAATCAAGAGTCGGATATACAAAAATTTACTGCAGTTAAATGAAGAGCACTTAATCTAGGCATGATTTTTCACTCTGAGTTGCTTTCTGATGCTCAGGTGACTGAAATGGTGCAGTTCTGTTTTCACTTTGAACCAAAGATTAGGTCATCTCTAGACTTGACTATTGCAATGCACTTTAGTCATCTAAAGACTCCAGCTTTATACAAAACGATGTCACGCTTTTAACACGTGAATGAACTGCAAGATTTTACCGCTTGTTTTTTAAGTCTTGCATAGGCGGGCGCCTGCTTACATTTGTGATCTGCTAACTTCCTATGAGCCTGATTGCTACCTGAGATACTCTGGCATGATCCTAGTACATTTTGGTTTTAATTTACTTTTTTAATTCCTTGTTTTACTGTGAAGCCCTTTGTAATTTTGTTTTAGAAAGATGTTGTATTATTAGTTATTATTAGATAGCCCACAGATGGTTATATATTTTCAAATATCTTCAAAGTTAGAGAATATTTCAAAACGAGCAAATCAGCAGAGACTCACCTTCTCTTTCCTGTTCACGCCGCATGCATGAAACTAAATGTGAACATGGATATCAGTGCGTTGTATTTATAGGTAAACAGGGCAGGACATGATGAGGAGGGGGTGAGAAGACAGTGGTCTTTGAGGGCAAAGGAGGGAAAATAAAAGAGGTTTCACAGTTTCATCCATTCAAAGTAAACCTGTCATTTCTCCTAAGTGAGAGGGCTGTGGCCACTGTGGGTGAGAACAGGACACTGTCACACTTATTAATTTCTCACCAGGTACTGGTACAGAAAATGAATAGAGTCTAAATGAAAGTACACAAACAGGATATAGCCATGCCTGACTGTTTTAACATATAAAAATGTTATATATTTATAGATACTAAACAAAATTAATTTCAAAATAGAATAAGTAAAATATTTTTAAACAGAGAGCAGAAAATGCATGCATTCAAACATTAAAAATATATTTATATCAGCACTAAGAGATCCACAAAGCGGTAGTGCAAGCAGGAGAGGAATAGTAGTGTATTTACTCACCAGTGGTTTCCAACCTTTTTGGTTTTTGACGTCTTACAAAAAGCAGTGTGTAGTTGGGGTCACATTTCACATGTCTATGAGTTGTTAACAGCTCCACCAAATAGTGATTTTTCCCTCTAAACTTCTCACATGCTTTCATTTCAATAAATGTTCAAATGATCCAATATTTCACCAGAAATCAAAGATTAGAGAAAAAGTCCAGAAACTGAAAACAGATTTGTGTATCAGAACTTTGTTTTTTCTTCTTTCCTCTCCCATTAATCATCTCACGACCCCTCAGATTGATCTGCTGAACCTTTGTAGGGGCCTCGACCCCTAGGTTGGGAACCACTGGACTAAACTAGCTAACTGTATATAAAGTAGTTGAAACTAGCTCCACCTCCAGCAGCTACAACAGTAACATGCTGCTCTA
This sequence comes from Thunnus maccoyii, assembly GCF_910596095.1. Classification (NCBI taxonomy): domain Eukaryota; kingdom Metazoa; phylum Chordata; class Actinopteri; order Scombriformes; family Scombridae; genus Thunnus; species Thunnus maccoyii. The sequence goes on from NC_056550.1 coordinate 24,006,214, forward strand.
ACACTGATGCTTCACTATTAATAATCTAATGATGTCATATATAATAATATATCAGTCAGAGGGACCAAACCACTACTTTTACTGCAATACTTTAACTACATCAAGCTCATAATACTTATGTATTTTTACATTGCTGTATTAGTACTTTTACTTTACTCTTTACTCTGAACTATTTAAAAAATTGCAAACATTGCAATGTGTGTAATGGACATGTAATGTGTGCGTATGTGATCTAAACATAAAACTTTATCATTATTCCTCTCCTCCTTCTCTGTTGAACTGGGAGTCTGAATAACATGTGACATGTTAGAAAAAGGTTGTTTTTTTTTTCTTTGTCACAGGCCCACTGAAGTGAGGTTGTAGGCGGACACATGTCATACGGTCCAGAGAGGGGTGAGAGGTGGAGGTGGTGTGATTCATCCAGATCCTCGACAGCCCTCTCCCATTAGAGGATTACACTGCGTCACTTGCTGCCTTCAAGTCCTCCTCGGAATCTTCAGTTTCCAAGCTCGGGCTGTCTTCATTAGGATCTGTGCAGTACTAATAGTAGTTTTGTTGAAATTAGAAGTCCTAAGCATGAATTTGAGCATTGCATTTATATTGTCACGTGTCTGGATTTGCAGACCTGCAGGTTTCAGACTACAGACTAGTAGTTTTTTTCCAACAATAAATGGTCTTTTTGATGGATTGGCAGTGTGCCTTTGATGTTCTTCACCTGTGTGTATTGCAGTATGTGAATAATAATCAATATCCAGCAGGGATGCATCCAACTGTGAGCGCCATGACAACACCTCATTCATGAGGATGGTCGTTTTTTGTCATTGTTTCGCTCTGTTTGAGCACAGTAGTGAAATGAACTCCACCTACAACAACACATCAGAGGCCAACATGAAGTTTATGAGGAAACTGATTTCCTTATAATGAAAATCTCCCATAATTTATATGCATATTCCATAATTATACAATAAACAGTATTTGTTTCTATGGGATAATAATAGTTTTCAGAAAATTCAACAATGAGGAGTTTTGAAACATTCTTGGAGGGCTGACCTCATTTCTTTATCTGTAATTGTAATATTCCTACACAAAGAAATACATATCTGTTGCTGTGATTACTGTGTTTTTTCTGTGCATCATTCATGTGAGCTCAGGTGATAATTGCAATATTTCCGGCTGTCTTGAAGGCAGCTACAGCTCAGTCAGTGTTGGCATTTTACTCTCAGTCAAGCAAAGCAGAACCGGAAGTTGAAAGAGTTTGCCTTCAAAATAAAAGTCTGAGCGCTGAAAAAATAAAAGTCAGTGTGGGCAGCTACAGGTCAACAGGTGCAGCACACGTCTGTTGGTTTGCATAGTTTTGTTAATTGTAAATATTGTAGGGAATTTGCACCACTAACTCAATGGTTCTCAAACTTTTTCACATGAAGGACCCCAAAACTGACACAAATTAGACCACGGACCCCCATCTCATAAGATTTTGTCCCACAGTCGCCCATCTGTTATGCTTTTAGATGTTTCATTACAGAAAGTGTATGAACCCAATGACCAAGAGAGTCATACATTCTGCCAGTACTTACAGATGGAATTATAGTGACAATAAATTACACCCCTTTTTGCTGGGGAACCCCCTGGATCCCCCTCAAGGACCACTGGGGGTCCCCGGACCCCACTTTAAGAAACAATGCACTAACTAGCATAGTTACTGCATTATTAGCAAGTCTTGTAAAGAGGCCTCGTGTTCACCTTTATGGTCTTAATTCATCATTGTTCTCACGTTACGCAAACTTTACCATACACTAACTGACACATCAGCATAGGAGGACTTGTTGACAGGATACAAACACACTGTAAACAGGTCAGTAGGCAAATATTTGTCTATGCATTTGTGTTTAAATTCAACTGAACAGTGAGTTTGCACAGTCTTGCTGAGCTTAACGCCCTGCGTCAATAGCTGTGAGAAGATTTAAAATAACATACTCAGACCTGCTACCACTGCAATCTGCTGCTACATGCTACATAATACACGACAGCTGGGATTAAGGGCCTAATGTTGATATTAAGGATACAACTAAATGTTAGTTTTAGTATTGATCAATTATTGACTAACTGTATGGTCTATGAACTACCAGAAAACTGAAAAATGCTGATCACAATATGCCAGAGCACAAGGTGACGCCATTAAATGTCCAAAATCCCCAAAATATTCTATTTACTATCATGTAAGACCAAGAAATCTCACATTTTAAAACCTAAAATCATCGAATGATTGGTCGATTATCAAAATAGTTGCCAATTAATTTCGACTCAGCAATTAATCGACTAATCATTGCATCTCTAGTTGCCATAGTTTCCCATCCCATATGTTGATTTAAACCAGCAACCTCCTGGACACAAATACTCCAACATTTAATCTATCAGTGTTGCATAATATATAGACAATATTTTGTATGATTGATTCTTTTTTTTAATTTTCCGAAACAGATTACAGTGTAATATTCATGATACCCAGTGCACCAGTACCCCGATGTACAAAGAAAGATGGTCTGTTGATGTTTGGTACAAAGCTAAATTAAGAACATATTGTCTGATGGAAAACAGTGAGGAGCTTTATGTGAAGCAGAATTTATTCTGTGTATATTACCATCAGCTGTAGAAACAGGCAGGTTTACTGCTCTCCCTGAGACTGAAGATAAAGTCCATTTTATATTTTATTGCTCATTATATGATTTACGAGCTACTCTATTCAGTAAAATGTCCTTAATTTCTGAATGACTGATTATAAAAAAAACACTTGAGCTGTGTTTCAGGATGGGAACATCTTTTGTGGCTGATTTTATTCGTAGAGTTTGGTGCAGAAGACAAAATTCTTTGTTTGTGATTTGAGATGTTTTGTTCTTGTCTATGTTTGACAAACGTTTCACCACTGCAGCAGTATTTCAGTGTTTTATAACTCAGTGTGAGCTCTCTTAATGTGCACGACACGTTAAATAACTAACTAATAGATCAGCGGTGGGCAAATAGCGGCCCGTGGGCCAAATCCAGGCCTGCAGCGAAAAATATTCAGCCCCCTGATGAAAGCTTTAACTGTCATAGTTTATATTAAAACTTTTACATAATTTTTCACAAATCTCTTGTAGATAACAAAATAAACAGAAGGCTCCAGTTAATCCCAGTTATTGTAATATAACCGTGTTACATCTAATCCTGCCTCCACATGAGGAGAAGCATTAAAACCATAACTGCACTGTGCTGTTTGAACAGTTGAAAGTCTAATAAACCTGCCAGAAATTAAACGTTTAATGTGTGAATTTCACAACTTTAGCCTTTGTGACCAGAACAGATGTGTTCAAATGCTCATAAATGGTCGGCAGTCGAACAGAAATAGTGTGATGATGCCTGGATGGTAGTTTTTGGATGTTGCTAATTGGTTTTTTATTATCATTTGGGTTTGTTTGTTTGTGTGTTTTTCTGTTGGTGTTGTGGATTTAGTGAGATTCCCTTGGATTCATTTGTGACGAGCACAACTAGAAGCTGTTGTAAACATGGACGCTTGGTAAAGGTTTCTTATAATCCAGGACACTTTAATAAGGAAAAAAATCATTAATTCATTCATTTATAGGCCTGTTAACAGCCCTGCAATGAAAAATACTGAAATAAACAACCTTTATTTAACTAGCACTGTTCAAAAACAAGTTTACAAGGTGCCTCACAGACATAAAAACAGAAGATACAAATCTTATATATAAATAAATGAATAAAACATGACAAAACAAAAAGAAAGACTATAATTAAAAGCCTTTTTTATATAAATGAGTCTTTAAAAGAGGACACTGAAGTAGTTTGGAAGGTTATTCCACAGTTGTGAAGCCCCTTACGGCAAATGTCCTCCTACCCTCCGTCTCCAGCCGGGGCCCTCGGGGTCCCGAGAGCAACAGCTGGTCTGCAGATCCGAGAGAACGAGCAGGGGTGTAAAGGGGTGAGAAGGTCGACGGTGTAAGACGCCGCTCGGCGATTTAAAAACAAGCTGTAAAATTTTAAAATCAATCCTGAACACCGTGGGTCACCAGTGGGGGAAATGTGCTCATATTTTCTCGTATTTGTAAGAACCTTTAGCTGATGTATTTTGTACAAGCCGGAGGCGGTTGATTGATTTCTGGGGCAGCCCCGGCAAATAATGAGTTACAGTAAAATAGATGGACAGAGACAAAAGCATGAATGAGAGTTTGTGTGTCGCTGAATGAAAGAAACCAGAGAAAATCAGACTTAGAGCCCCCAGAACCAGGACCACCCACGACCCCCCAGGCAGGCAACAGCCAACAAGGTCAACAAGGTCAGTAAAAGTCTGTAAACACTTCACTTCACCTCCATATCTGTCTAATTCATATTATGTATGCTGTGTCTTTGTCTGTCCTGCACTGTGTAGCTATATATAGATTTTATTTATAGTTAACTGCACACACAGTATATACCCTGTTAATACGCACACATAGTTTATTTACACTCTATCTATATTTATATCTACACTGGTATTCACACCTCTATTTCTATTCTGCTTTTCTGCACACACGCAGCTTTTATCACGTCAATTGTTCATGTTTATTGCTTTTTCTGTTGAAATCTGAACCACATTGACTTCTTTCTATTTGCTACTCGGCCGATAAATCGGATCCTGATCGCTGAGCCCTGAAATAGATGCGGGTTTTATTTCGAAAACAGTGACCGGAGGTGTCGTCATGTGTATCATATGTAGCTTGACAGTGGTGTAAAGGCGATGCAGGGGACGTAAAGGCCGCCAGGGAAGGATACCGCCAGCCCGGAATAATGGTGAACAATTATTGGATAAAACCGATGTTGAAGAAAGTAAATACTTGCTCTGTGGACCGGACCGTGTGTGTTTGGAGTCAGCCGGCTCAGATATCCTCATCTCCGGTCACAGGACGACTTGCTAGCCCGCAGTCCTTCCCAAAACCACCGCTCCAAAATCACGGAGCTCATCTGCTGCTGCTTTTTTAATAGCGTTACGAAAGCCTGCCCGAGCAGACCTGACCCTGAGTGTGAATTTTTTTTTTTTTTTTTTTTTTGCTTTCATGAAAGTAACCTGCTTAGTCCTCCACTTGCGGATCTAGACCGCTAGGATCCAGCTAGCATCCCTCCGGAGCCGGATGGACGGAGGCGCGGCTGTCGCTCAGCATCCCTGCAGCCCGGGACGCGTCCGATCCTCCGCCGCCGCCGCCGCCTCTTCTGCCGCCGCCGCCGCCGCCGCCGCTGCTGCTGCTGCGCCGCAATGCTAACCAACGAGGAAGCGGCTTCAACATGACGAGCAACATTTTGTCTGCCAGCCTCTCATGGGGTCCAGGTGCCACACTGACATTAGTCTAGATGCCACATGTAACGATAATCCCGAGCTCGCAGCAGCATGTCTGTGGCTGGCCGCGTCTGCCTGCAGCCCTGCGGATGACACCGACACCGGCACCGGCGGTTCACAGCGAGCAGCAGCGGCGGCGCGGACTCACCGACGCCGGGTCGTGCTGAGAGACTTCACCTGCTAGCGGCGAGCTAGGCGGCTAACAGCACAACATAAAAACTCTGAATACACACCAACACCAATGGTATCCCACACGGTTTTAGTCGCAATAATCTTATTAAACGTGTATATAGGCGTCCAGTCTGTTTTTTACTTATTTGGCGGCGTCCTTTTAACCGTCTTGTTTGCTATGGCATTTTTAAATGGACCCAGGCTGCTGGACTGGGCGAGTTCACCTCCACATCTTCAGTTTAACAAATACGTCTTAACGGGATACCGGCCAATCTCCTCCGTGCAAGACTGCATCAGGAGCCTGTTTTACCTGCACAATGAACTCGGGAACATATACACTCACGGTGAGTGCAAATAAAAAAACAAAAAATAAAAGCAGCAAGGACTGCTAAGTGAGCAGGTGAGATCTCTGTAGCCTGTGTGTGTGACTTTGAGTCTTAACCCACATCAGTGCAGATACTGTAGTGAGCCTGCAGAAGCAGAGCCAAGCCTGTACTCCTGTACTCAGGGCTGCAAATGTGAAACATTCATGAAGCCACACAGGACACTAATCCTTCATTTCTGACCCACATGTGAGAGAGAAATTCACATATTTATTCGAAGAAGTTGTTTTAATGAAAGAAAATTTAAATGATAGGCTTGTTTTGAGTTATAAAACATACACCGGCGACAGAAAACACTAATAACTCAGATTTATTTGCATGAAATAGCTGCCAGTCCATTTAAGAGTCTTAATAATGTGTAATGTCTCTAATACACATTTATATTGGTGCAATATAACATAACAAAAAGACAAGATGAGGCAGCCAGATGGTGTCAGAACATACAGACATTAAAAAAAGTCCGGGGATCCCCAGGGGTCCTAGATGGGGTTCCTGGGGGTCCCCAGAAAAATGGGGAATATTTGAATATCACTTTTATTCCATTGACTAGAAGTTTGCCCAGTGAGAAAATGTATAAGAATGACTTTTCTGTTCACAGGTTTCACACTTTTCACTTAATCTATGAGTCTACAGTATAGACAAGTTATAGAATAACTAAATCTGATCAGACGGGGATTCCTGAGACCACATCTGATCAGATACAGGTCTGCGGCCTGATGGGTATCAGTTTTGGCTTCTGTGACACCAAAAAGGTCGAGAACCACTGGTTTACATTAAACTGGGAGGCTGAGTTTGACAAGTTGAAGTAGTGTTTGTGTTCAAGTCACTTTTAAAAGTTGCCCCAGTTTATGTTACTATCTAACATGGTGAAAGTGCCTTTTTCTTTTAAATAAATATACACTGTACATTATATATTTATATATAGAGCTATAAATAAAAAATCAATCAGTAGGGCCACAACTAACAATTCTATTCATTAACGATTAATTTGTTGATTATTCTCTTGATTAATCGATTAGTTGTTTGGTCCATAAAATGTCAGAAAATGGTGAAAAATGTCGATCACTGTTTTCCAAAGTCCAAGATGACGTCGACAACCCAAAGAAACCAGAAAATATTCACATTTGAGAAGCTGGAATAAAAAAATTTGGACATTTTTAGTTGGCAACTGATCAATTAATCAACTTATCGCTGCAGCTCTATCAATTAGTTGATTGACAGACAATTAATTGGCAACTATTTTGGTAATCGATTGATCTTTTAAGTCATTTTTCAAGCAAAAATGCTCAAAACTTCCTGCTTCCAGCTTCACAGTTTTTAGGATTTGTGTGATAATAAATTAAATTAATATATTTGGACAAAACGAGCTCGATAACTCATCAACCAAAATGATAGTCAGATTGATAGATAACTAATCAACAACTATTTTGATAATTAATTGGTCATTTTTAAAGCAAAAACTTTGGTTCCAGCTTCTCAAATATGTCAATTTGCTGTTTTTATTTGTCATATATGACAATGAAGTGAATATCTGAAGGTTTCTGATGATTAGTGAGACAAAACAAGCAAACTGAAGACATTGTCGACTGATCGATAAATGGAAAAAGTATCAGACAGATTAATTGATTATGAAAATAATCGTTTAAATTGAATCTCAGCCAACTAAAGAGTGAATTTCAACTTTTAATTCCATTAATTTTAAAAAGGCTTTGGTCCATATTTTGCCACGAACAAGCGAGATAACTTTAAAAGTTCTCGACTGAACGACGACATGACGGAGCGACTTCTTCATCTGGATCAGAATAAAACGGCGGTTACACAATCCGCCGTTCTTTTAATAGGCTTTTGGGGCCAAAAATTCATTGCAGTAATGTGTTAATCTGTGCAGCGGAGGTGAGACTGGTGTGTCAGCCTGTTAACAGTCTGTCTGATGTTACTGTGTTTTCAGACTGATATGATTAGACTGACAGTAGCATGACACACGCACACACACACACACACACACACAGTAACGCGTCTCCTCTCACTTACATACGTCAAAACGCGTCCCGGAGCTGTCGAGAGGACGACACGTCATCTGCGTTCATCGACTTCTGAGACTCTTGACGACTTCCACGAGTCTGAAGGTCGACGCTTCACGGCACTCAGAGCAGATTGCAGTAGTCATCATCAGTAAAGTCTTTATTACAGTCGAGCGGCTCGAAACGCGTCCTCACAGAGCTGCGACGATTAGTCGATTAACTGATTAGTCGATTGAAAGAAAATTCATCTGCAGCTGTTTTGATAATCAAAGATTTTTTAAGCAAATATGAGAAAGTTGCTGCTTTCAGCTTCTCAGATGTGACGATTTAGTGTTTTTTTTTGTCATACATGATAATAAACTTTGTATTTGGGTAATTGTTCAGACTATACCTGCGACGATTAGTCGATTAATCGATTAGTTACCAACTTTTAAATTAATCAACCAACTATTTTCACAATCTATTTATCATTTTCATTCATTTTTTTCAAAATAAAAGTCAAAATTCTCTGATTCCAGCTTCTCAAATGTGAATATTTTGTGGTTTCTTTAGTCCACAATGACAGTAAACTGAAAATCTTTGAGTTTTGGACTGTTGGTCGAGACAAAATAAGACATTTGAGGACGTCTCCTCGGACTTTAGGAAACAGTGAGCGACATTTTTCACCATTTTCGGACATTTTATGGACCAAAAAACTAATCGATTAAATCAATAAAACAGTCAACAGATTGATAATGAAAATAATGTTTAGTTGCAGATGTAACTGTTGACTCTGGGAAGTTATAACGAGCATTCACACTATTTTCTCACACTTTATATTCAAAACCATTAATTGATTAGTTGAGAAAATAATCAGCAGATGCATTGATAATGAAAAGCTGCAGCCCAGACGTCAGCGCCTGCATAAATAAAGAAGGCTGTGATGTTTAATCCAATAAACATTAGAAGAAAAGATGCTTGGAGTTTAAGTTTCATGAGCTGAGTTTCTTTTGCATATGAACTCAAATCTGCACTGACAGCTCACCAGGTTCATGCTGCGGGCCTTTAGAGGATGTCCTCTCCACTGTGTCCATCCCTGAGTGCAGCCGGTTGGCTCGGGACCCGTCGAGGGTGGGAGGGGGAGGGGGGAGGAGGAGGAGGAGCAGAGATAACACACTTAAAATAGATGTGTTAGATGGCATTGCCTGGTATCACCTGGCTGCCTTGACATTGGGAACGGTAGCGTAAGCAAAAAAAAAACATGGGGAAGGCGTAGATAAATAGGTAAATGATTGTAACAACCGTACACGGATCAAATTTCAAGGTCTAGATTCTGCTCACACAGCAGTCGATACCTCCCCCCCCCCCCTTTTTGCCAGATAGAGAAACTTCAACTGCAGCTATGTGGCCATTAGCAGCAGAGCCCTTGGCTGCATCAGAAGATAAGCCTAGTGGTAGCCTTGTCTTTCTCTCAGAGGGTAACACTGATAACTTCATGCCAGTTAAGTTTCCTCCCCTCTCTCTCTGCTCCACATTATTCCTGCTGCAAACACTCAGTAGAGTCTGAAGCCACTCGCAGCTACTCGCCTTTGTACAGCTTTAAAAAAAACTAAAAAAAAACGTCTGTGGGTTCGGAAAGTCCTGGGCTAGATAATCCATCACGATAAACATGACACCTTAATTTGGTTTTGTCAAAGTTTCGAGCTGATGGTTTTCATACCGGTGCGCTCATAACCTCAGGCTCTGTTTCCTGTCAGTCGCTGCAGAGGAAACATCCGACAGCAAATAATCGTTCAGAAGATGTTGCTTTACTAATATTATAGTCAAAAATATGTAATTACAGGCAGATTACACTGTAAAATGATTGCACAGAGATCTACAAGACACCAGTGATGGAAAATAACTAAGTACATTTACTGCACTTAAGGACAATTTTGAGGTACTTTACACTTCCACTCCACTACATTTCAGAGGGAAATATTGTACTTTCTACTCCACTACATTTATCTGACAGCTTTAGTTACTTTTCAGATGAAGATTTGACACAATGGATAATATAACAAGCTTTTAAAATACAACACATTGTTAAAGATGAAACCAGTGGTTTCCAACCTTTTTGGCTTTTGGTGTCTTGCAAAAAGCAGTGTGTAGTCGGGGTCACATTTCAGACGTCTATGAGTTGTTAACAGCTCCACCAAATAGTGATTTTTCCCTCTAAACTTCTCACATGATCCAATATTTCAGCAAAAATCAAAGATTAGAGAAAAAATCCCAAAAACTGAAACAGATTCAGAACTTCCTCTCCCGTTAATCATCACACGACCACCCTTTAGAGGGGCCCAACCCCTAGGTTGGAAACCGCTGGATAATATCTCAATCAGAGGGACCAAACCGCTACTTCTACTGCAATACTTTAACTACATTTTGCTGCTAATACTTGTAACGGAGTGTTTTTATATCACTGTATCGGTACTTTTACGTCTTCCACTCCTGCGTGAGCGTTAAAAGCCTCGACAGGAGCAACACATGAGCTTCATCTTTAATTACAGCTGTTAAAGCCTCCTCTAATAACCCGTTCTGTCTCTCTCTCTCTCTCTCTCTCTCTCTCTCTCTCTATCTACAGGCATCCCTTTGGTTTGCTTCCTGGTGCTGCTGCCTCTCAACATCCCCTGGTCTCAGATCAGCGTCACGTGGTTGGGCGTGGTGCACTTCCTGGCCTGCCTGTCGCCCCAGCTGGGCTCCGTGCTTTATCACCTCTTCATGAACCACGAGGGAGGGGAGCCCGTCTACCACACCCTCCTCAAACTCGACGTGTGTGGGATCTGCATGATCAACACGCTGGGTAGGTCTTCACTGTCGGATCGTTTTAGGTCGGACGTCGTTGTTTTACTGCCGCTCTGTTTACTTTGAGGGAGGAAGTTTTTCTCTATTGATTGTTAATTATTTACCACGGAGGTGCTTCGCTTGGAGGTGTACCAGTATTGATTTGTCAGAACAAATTTGACTACGGAGTACTTTGTGAAGTCAATTGACCAATACAAGACATGATCCAAGTTCTGAAATGATTATTGATCTTCCTATACTGCTTTATATTAGCCTATTATGACATAGAATGACAGGTGCATTATGTTGCATTTATTTATGTACCACAAACAAACAAACAATTCAGAACTTTATTGTAAAAATTCAGATTTTTAGTCTTTTTCTCATCACTTCTAACACTTTTTTTTATTTTGTATTTCTGTAGTCAAATGTTAATGTTGGTCAGTGAAGGCATCGTGTGTGTGCATGTTAGAAACACTGTGTATTTACTTTAATTAGTTTCACGTTTATGTGTGAAATAGATTATATCATATTAACCACCTCTAGCTCAGATTTAATATTATGTGGAATCTCATATATAAGTCTCAACATATTGATGGACTGAGAGCTCGAGGTGACAAACTTCCTGCTTTGTCTGAAAAACAGCCAAAAATCCAAATATTTTCAGTTATAAATGATATAAACCTGATTAAATCCACAAATCTTCACATTTGAGGGGCTGGAATCAGAAAATCGTGAGCATTTTTGCTTTAAAAATGATTTAAACGATGGATTAATTAACTCGTTTCATCATTTCAACTGTAAATGAATCTCATAAAACAGAAAAATGTTCAGTCTAAGTTAAGGCTCCTCTGCTAAAGTGCTCCATCTGTGAAATTAATACATATTTTCAGCGTTTTCCTTCATGCTGAGTTAAGTTCTATATTTCACCAAAGTATCTGGAAAGCTTCATTTCTTAATGAGCTCTCACATGACGCGAGTTGAGCGCCGCATTTAACGGCCAGTCAGGTGATTCTTACACATTAGCAGATCTGAAAGCAGCTGAAACAGCAGCATCAGTCAAGGTTCAAACAGTCTGACCTCTGACCTCTGAGCTCTGCAGCATGTGTCAGGCGTCGTCGCCGCTCCTCCTCTTTGTTGATGTCTCTGTGTTTTCTTCATCTCAGGGGCGCTGCCCATCGTCTACAGCACGCTACTGTGCTACCCGTTCATCCGCACCGTGGCCCTGTTAGTCTACATCCTGCTGTCCAGCCACGCCATCTACTGCGCCGTCACGGCACGGAGCAGCGTTCGCCGGCTGCGCTCCTTCGCCTGGCAGGCGCTGTTCCGCTTCTCCTTCTTCCTGCTGCGCTGGGTGGGCGTGGGCGGCGGCAGCCCCACGTCGCTACGCCACTTCCTCACCATGGACGCGCTGGCCGTGCTGGGCGGGGTCATCAACATCACACGCATCCCGGAGCGCTTTCGCCCGGGCCTCTTTGACTACTGGTGCAACAGCCACCAGATCATGCATGTACTGGTGGTGGGATCCATCCTCTACCTGCACTGGGGTGTACTGGACGACCTGCTGTGGATCAACAGCTACAACTGTCCCTCAGACTGACCCCCCCCTCCCGCCCCCCCCCCCCCACCAGCATCCCCCGACTCCCCCCCTCCTCCTCCTCCACTTCCCCTGCAAGGAGCACTGCTGGGACCTCATGGGGGAGGGGGGGGGGTGTCTGGAGAGGTAAGGGGAAGGAGGGGGGGACTGATGCTGCGAGGTGAGACGACGTGTCGTCCGTGCATGTGATCACCTCACGCGCTCAAACTCAGAATGTTCATATCTTCGTCCATCTCGGTACTTTGTGCAAACGCAGGCAAACGTATGTCAAGTAACACGCACAAGCATTTTGACTCTCTCAGACATGGACGCACAGGTGCACACACACACACACACACACAGTCAGACACACACAGAAATATTTTAATTTAATGACTCAGTATAGGACACTATAAAGTCTTAAGTAAAGGCTCCAGTAAAAGGTTAAAGTTTTAAAGCCTTTGCTTAATAATAGAAGTTTAACTTGAGCAATTAGTCGATGTGGTTGGTTAAGACAGTCTGTGGCTAAATGATATCACACGCTCGAGTCTCTCTCAGATGTCACCGTTGCTACCTATGCAGCACGTCCATATCTCAGCTCACGCACATCACACTCGCACGTCACGCCACCACCACCACACTCAGACACCGTCACACCTATATTTTTATACCACATGTACATACTTCAAGTGCTGCACAAAAGCACTCGTAGAGTCGTCCAATAGAAACGAACTGACTTGAGTTTTACCGGACTGGTTTTGTTTTGTTTTCTGTTTCCTTGTTTTTTTTTTTTTGTGCCACTGCCTCTTTTCTTTTACATGTGAACTGTCCTCACTGTCACATGATGTCGAAGAGATAAAGATGAGTGTGTGTGTGTGTGTGTGTGTGTGTGTGTGTGTGTGGTGAGGGAGGGGGGGAGGGTGAGGGAAAGGTGGGGGTTCATTCCTGAGCGCGCTAGCATGTTGGCAATGAGTTTACTTCCTGTTTGCGGCTTCGACCACACAGTGTTATCGGCTTAGTTTGCACCTGAACTCAGTGCCAATGAAATTCAGGCGTATTTAATCAGAAAAAAGGAAAAGTGCACACGTTTACAAAACTGTGCTGTTCGGTTATATTACGTTTGCCAAAAATTTTTTTTGCAATGTTCTAATTGTTTATGATGAGGTTTTTATAACTTTTAAAGTTAAGAGTGTTGTTTGCGGTTTAAACACTTTCCTGCACATTTGCTCCTCTGATGTGCATTTTAAAAAAATGGAAAAAAAACTTGTAGATGACATAAAGTTATGCTTATCTATTATGTTTTACACTGACACGCCCTCACGTGTACTTTAGATCTTGATGTACGTGTGCGGCAGCAGGATGCACTGAGAGTTTAAGGTGTTGCCACTTGACGTTTGCTGAGTTTTACAGTGTCATGAATAGTTCAAATGTTTTTACACTGGAAGTAAATTCAGGCAAACTACAGATATAGATGATATATGCACTATATATATATATATATTCTATTTATTATGTTTTTTTTTTAGAGTTGTTATTATTTACTGATACAGATTTGTGTTTCTGCCTGAACAGTTGTTGCTGTGCAGGATCACCGGCTCCACAGAGGTCAAAGAAAAGCTTTTGTTTCATTCAAACCGTGCATTATCCTGAGGATTAGCTCCTCATTTTCTCCCTACAAACTTTCCCCCCCCCCTCCTCAGTCGCACGTAGAAAGAGACCGGGGCCTCGATTCATTTCCACACATGTGGAAAACAGCCCTTTTCCTGAAGGTGTTATGTACGTTAATCTTCCTCGATGCTTGAACGGTTCTACTGTATTCGGATGTTTACGTGTAACGACGCTGGACCCTGGATTTTTGCTCATAAGGGTCGTTATTGCCACATTATTGAATGCACTGCTTTATTTGTTATTATTTAATGAAGCTGGCCCCAGGAATGAACCCCTCCGCCTCTCCCGCCATGTCAAAGTTCATGATTGTTTTTTTTTTTTTTGAGCTCCATTGTTTACCTCTGTGTGGTATTTCAGTTACTACTCTTGAGTAAAAGTTACTCTGTTCCTTCAGGGGTTTTTTTTTTTTATTATTTATTTTTTTTGCTCAAGACTACTGGCTGAAGCATGACTCCTTCTTCCCTCGAGGCAGACTTTACTTTCTTAATGACATTGCACTCGTTCCCCATGCCAACAGTCACAGCCGCCCACCGACTAGCTGCCAATCCCGTCAACCCCCCACCACCAACCCCCCCTCCTCACCTCCCTCCACTCCCCGACTTCATCTTGCCAAATTAGCAGCGTTTGAGGTGTAGCACATCCTCTGCTTCCTGTGCTGACACTGACTCATACGTGAAGAAGGATTTCCCACAGTCTCTTATCACGTACACTCGCCTCAGACTGCCTCCCCCCTCCCCTCCCCTCACCTCCTCACCCACCACCAACCCCCCCCTCTTGGTAAAGCGTCAGATATGCTGTATGTCTGCTAGTCTTGACACAGCGATTATTACCTACTATGACCGTGGTACAATGTAAAAGCTGAAACTAATGTATCCTTTTGGCCACTGAATGAAACAGAGAAAAAAAACACACACACGCATAAAAAAAACAACAAAAAAAAACAAAAAAATATGCATGAAAGTAGCTGTGAACAGAAACTGATGTCTCATAGTGTTTAGCTAAACGTTTGTTCATTGTAAGCATTCACAGGCTGATGTCACTCGCTCCTGGAAATGGTTTGACTGATTGTGGTGAGTTTAGGGAGGGGGGACGGGGGGACGGTGGGGGGGGTTGTCGAGGGGCCGCCACTAAAGGAAGATGACATTCAGATCAGATCTGAGGCAATACATCACTATCAAATAAACTGCACTGTTCATTGTTCTTAAAAAGGGCTTTGAATCAAAGTAAATTATTAAGCATATTTAAAGTCCATATAAATAATGTAAATACATGTATGTAGATTATATATACATACAGTTCAAACAATATACCCTGATTCTTTTTTTTTTTTTAATTTTTTTTTAATTTTTTGGAAAAACATACACAATAATGTTAAGGAACGAAAAACTAAGAGAGACATAGGATTTTTTTTTTTAAAAAAGGTTCGCCATATATAAGCTGCCACTCTCTTCCACAGCCAAAGCGAGACACGCGAGAGGGAAGCAGACAAGGCTCGAGACGCGGTGCTTCAGATTAATATCAGACGTTTTGTTTGCTTAGCTGTGTCTCCATATGTATGTGAACAACACGGAGAAAAAAACAACAAAAAAAACAAACAAAAAAAAAAAACATACTGAAGTTGGTTTCAGTGCTAATGTAGAGTTGTTTGACCTTTTTGTGACCCCTCCTCTCCCCCTCGCCCTCCTAACTTAAGAATGCTTTTGATCATTTAAATGTAACCACTTTTTAAGATAACGCGGGAAAGACATTTGCGACCAACGTGGGGGGGGAAATCTTGGCGGGCATGTGAATACCTCGTGACTACCACTGGTCTATCTATGCATATTCAGCCGGGAAAGGATATATATATATAAATATATATACACGCAACAGTGAGGTCGATTTGTGTTTGTCACAAAAAAAACCAACAAAAAAACAACAAACAACAGCTCTCTGATCCACTGTAACGGAGGGATTTCGCTCCAAACATCCTGGGTCTCCCCACTTCTCAGGGTGCCATAACAGTAGCTGTAACATCCGGAGGCCTGACCCCCCCCCCCCCCCCCTCTCTCTCTCTCTCTCTCTCTCTGCTGTCTGAAACATGGCTGGCGTGATTTGTCCGCCTACCTCCGCCCGCTCTCTCTCATCTTTGTCCCGGTGTCTCACTGGTTAGACAGAGCGGAGAGAGAGAAGGGAGGTGGAGATAAAAAAAAAAAACAAGACCATGTTACAGAAGTGGAACCTGGCCAGAAAAAAAAAATGGTCTCTTGTCCTTTTTTTTTGTCTGTATGTTAAATGAAGAAAAAAAAAGACTGATGTATGAAAAACATCACTAACAAAACAAAATTCAGTTTTTTTTTAATATAACACACAGGTGCCGGATAGCCTGTTAATGACCTGTTTATAATGGATTATCTGTCATAACTATTGTTATATACTGATTATTATGATTCCTGTTATTCTGTGGAAACTCATCCTAACCGATGACACTGGTCTATGTGTACAGATAACGAGACAAGCCCCCTTTTCCTTTAGGGAAATGAAGGGAGCTTTCTGGAGGGTCTGTCTGTTATCGTCTCCTCATATCTATCTATGTACAACCGTCGTCATGGCATTATTTTTAAAAAAAAAACACACACAAACGACAAAAGGAGTGAACGTGTGGCTCCCTCTAGTGGAGGTTCACGTGCACTGACGCAGGCATTACTGTAGCCATGCTGCAGCCAAATGAAACTAATTGACAGCGTGTTGCACTGTCAGCGCTGGTATGCAGTTATTCTCCAGGGTTGTTTATTTATATATATATATATATATATATATATATATATATATATATATATTTCCAGGCCATGTATGAACACATGTGTGTATGAGCTCTCTCTCTCCTGCAGAACCCATACAAGCTACTATGATTTACTTTCCTCTGTTGCACTGACCAGGGGGAGGGGGCAGGTGGGTTTTGCTGATTGCATCCCCCCCCCCCCTCACCCTCCCCTGGGGTGTCCTCATAACCCGAGTCTGTGTGCTTGCAAATTAATGTGCACGAGCACAGACACACAGTTTTGTTCCTGTGCTGTAGTTCACACACACACACACACACACACACGTCTGTCCAGCCCTGTGTAACAGACAGGCTCTCACACTCCTCAAGTCTCCAGCAACGATTGTGCAATAAACTGAAGTCTATATTTTTAAAACCGCTTATACGACGTCTCTTTCATCCGTGTTTCTTTTACTGAGATGTGTGTGTGTGTGTGTGTGTGTGTTTGTGCTTTTATCTTTGTGAGGAACAATTTGAGTTTTAAATCTAGAAAGTGAGACTTTTTAGTTGGGTTAAGAGTTTGGTTTAGGGTCAGAGAATTAGGTTAAAGGTTGGACGAGGAGCTACAGGAAGCAGTGTGTCAATGTGGGTCCTTATGTGTGTAGAAGTACATATATGTACAGTTCCTCAAGGAGTAAATTAGGGTCAGAGTTTGTTATTGTCTGTAAAAACTCAAACTGCTAAAAGCAAAATTTGGACTTTCAGGAAAGATGAAAGTAAAAACCTCACAAACTTATGAATTAAAACTATTTATCAAACTTATTTTGACTTAAAAATGCTCTTAAATATAAGAAAGCTCCAGAAATTGGTTAAAGGAAACGTTCAACATTTTTCAAGTGTGTCTTAAAACAATAGTCAGGAGCCTGAATGAACACTGAAACAGGTTTTGCTGGCTGTGATCATTCGTCCTGTTCATACTGGCTGTTAGAAGCAAATCTGCTTACAATACAAGTGACAAATCTACAGGCCTCATTTTGAGCCAAAATGTGTTTAAAAGTTGATGTGAAGCTTTTATGAGGCTTCAGCAGTCTGAGTTAGTCATATCAAGTGGATATCTGCCTTTTTATATTCAAATACTTTTTATTAATTTTTTCCTAAACAGAAAAACACACTTAAGGTTCCAGTTAGTTCACTTCCTAAGGTTCACATCATAACCTCGTTACAAAAACAGGAAACACAGGCAGATCATTTTACTCTTCATCATTGTGTATGCAATCAAAATAATCTAAGAATGGTTGCCAGACTTTAAAAAGTTTCTGGACAGATTCCTGAATTTAATATTTAAGCTTTTCGATTTTCAAATGAGCCGTCACCTCTCCAACCCATCGTTTATGTGAAAGGGGAGTAACAGATTTCCACTTGAGCAGGATGTGGCGTCTAGCTAACAGTGACGTAAAAGCCATAGAGTCAGACTGAGACAGCTTCAGTCCACTCTGAACCGCTCCAAACATTCCCTTTATAGGGTCGGGTCGTATATCTTTGCCACACATATAGGAGGAAGTCTCAAAAACGTTAGACCAAAAGGAGCTCAAGGCTAAAACACATGTATGAGTGTGATGGAGTCTGTGTAAGACTTTAAACTATAGTAAGCCATGCTTAACACAGATAGAGGTGAAATGTATTTTCTCAATTGAATGTTGCTGATCATCATCAGGAATCTCCCCACCAAAGTCTCTTTCCGATAAATCTTTCAAATGTGTAAATGTGTCTTTTTAGCATCAGATTCTTCCTCTTTGTGTTTCCCTGTTGAGCTGCGGTGGAAGTATAGTAACAAAAAGAGGGACTCTGGCACTAAAAAGACTGTAACGTTGAAAGATATCTACTTAATTTGACTCACTTGGACGACTGAAGCTTCATATTAGCTTCAGATAAACTTTTAAATACATTTTTTTCTCCCATCACTTCCATTATAAGTGCATCATGAAGGGATCTTCTAATGGTCAGTATGAACAGGAAGAATAATTACAGCAAGAAAAACATGTTTCAATGTTTATTTGGGCTCCTGACTGCTGTTTTAAGACACACTTAACAAAAATTGTGAACCTGTCCTTTAAGAGCAGATACTAGATGACTGCAGTATAGAAACAGAGCCGATCACACCTGTTTACTGTCTTTTTGGACTAAATATCATCGGTCACTATGAATAACACATCAGCTGAAGCATCAAGAATAGATTAGTTTTAGTTTATTATTTGTATTTGATATTTGATAGGATGTTACGTCACTTTCTTTTCTTCTTAGTTTTGACATTTATTCTTATTAATTTATTTGACAGGTACAATGTTCATTATCAACAGGGGAAAAAATAACTATAAATGAGCCAAAGTTAGTCGAAAAAGCTCATTTTCATTTGCTGTGCTGCTTTCAAACTAAGATGTTAAACAGGCAAAATGAAATTAGAATAAAATGATGCACACATCCACCAATCACACAATGTACCAACACAATATAGAGTACTTCAAATCTGGGATTTAATTCATCTGCAGTCACTTTCTAAGCATCTTTACTGTCCGTACTTGTCAGCGTGGATCTAAATTCTCCTTATTATGTGATTTCTGTCTCGCTGCAGAAGTTTGCTTCCAATTAAGCCAATTTCTTATTATTTCATCCCTATTTATATATTTATACATTATAAATATGTTCAATTGTCGTATTTGAATTTCAGGCTAATTATTCCTGGAGATTTAAAGATTTCACACAAATAAAATTAACTTTTATTTGTATATGTTCTTACAGAATGAAGGTGAAGGAGGTGAATCAATATCTCTGATTGGCTATTCCTTCTCTGTTCAGTCATGTGATCACTTAAGAGTTGCTTTTTAAAAGTTACTGTCACTTGATAAATGTGTCTTATTCCTCAAACTCAGCTAATAACTTTTTTTTAATCCTAATTTTGTTCTTTAGAGCATTTACAAGTGTAATACCAGGTTTAAATTTACAACAGGTGAAGTTAGGTGTATGTAATATAATAAGATCAGGGTTTAAGAAATAAATCAAATTGCTTTCAGGCAACCGTGAGCCAGTTTCTGCAGCGCTGTTTATCGGGGGTTTGTACAGTCGCAGTGAAAACTCAGTTCAGTATGTTGGTGTATTAAACAGTTTTAAGGTTGTATCTGAGGGCAGATGTCGTAGTTCCCATTAATACATGAAGGCTAACATGATTACAGCAGCTACGTTATCAATAAATGAGTCAAAAACAGGAACATATCTTCTGTTTTGTCAACACTATGAGACTAGTAACTGATATCTACTCTCAGTAAACAGCAGTCTGCTTCATTTAGGCAAAACAAGGGAGGGAAGTTCATTTGTATCAACCACAAAACAATTCAAAGTGCTTTACATAAAGCATAAAAGGCATCGAGACAATATAAAAGCAACACGAGGCAATAAAAAAAGACATTTAAATACAATTAAAAAGTGTTAAATTGGAAATAAAAAGAAGCTGAAATAGAATAAAAACAGGAGAATAACAGATAGAGTGCAGTGAAAGATATTAACCCTCAAATTTGGTTGAATTAAAAGCAGAAAAGTCTTCAGCTGTGATTGAAAAGAACTGAGTGTTGCAGCAGACTTGAAGTTTTCTGGGGGTTTGTACCAGATGTGTGGAGCATAAAAACTGATCTTCTACATGTTTAGTTTTGACTCAGGACAGGAAGCAGACCAGACAGGTCTAGATGGTTCATATTTTAGAGGATCAGAAAAATATTTTGGCCCCTAAACCACACAGACAGACAGACAGGAAGCAGACCTGGGAGGTCTAGATGGTTCATACTGTAGCAGCAGATAGGAAAGACAGGAAGCGTGATGATCTGAGAACTGGAGTGATGTGATCCACCTCCTTCGTCAGGTACAGTAGTCGAGTCTACTGAAGATAAATAAGATAAACTTTTTCCAAATCCTGCTGAGACATAAGTCCTTCAATTCTTCATATGTTCTTCAGGTGAAATTCAGGTCTGAGTCCACGACTACACCAACATTTCTGGCTTGATTTGTTGGTTTTTAACATAATCGATTGAAACTGATTGATGACTTTTAATAAATTTATGGTTGAAGCACTGAATTATTGACACAAATCAGGTCAGACATGCCAAATCATGTTATATACCGGTTTTATTCATCCGGTAAGTTTATAAGAGGTCACAAGGTCATATTTAAATGAGCCTTTATGAGATTTTATGTCATCCCTCAACCATTTTGATGCTCCAGCACTCCAGGAGAAAGCAACAGTGTCTTATATGTGTCTTAAAGGAAAAGTTCACAATTTTTCAAGTGTGTTTTAAAGCAGCAGTCAGGTGTCCACATGAGCTGTAATCATTCTTCCTGTTCATACCGGCTGTTCAAAGATCCCCTTCAAAGTTTTTCAAGTTTTCAATGTAAGTGATGGAGGCTGAAATCGACATTATTTTGTGACTTATATGAGGCCTCAGCAGGCTGAGTTAGTCATATCAGTGTTTCCTCAGGCAGTGTTTCCCTGCTGAGCTGCGGGGGAAGTGTAGTAACTTTGGCACTAAAGAGACTGTTGAGAGATATCTACTTGATTTGACTCATTTGGACGACTGAAGCTTCATATTAGCTTCAGATAAACTTTTAAATACATGTTTTGCACAGAAGGAGAACTGCCTCCATCACTTACATTGTAAGTTCATTATGAAGGGATCTTCTAATAGTCAGTATGAACAGGAGGAATGATTACAGCAATAAAAAACATGCTTCAATGTTCTTTTCACTCGTCCTTTAAGATTTAATTTAGAAGTGTTTAGACTCCTTTAAACCCTCAGGCAGACTGTTTCACACATTTTTGGGGCATAATTAACAAAGGTTGCCTTTTTTTATCTGACCTCAGGAACAGTTAAGAGGTTTGAGGATCTACAGGAGCAAGCAGGCGCATATATATCTTAATCATGTCAGACAGATAAGAGCCATTCAGTGATTTAAAAACCAATAAAAGAACAGACAGGTGTAAAGATTTTCCTCTCAGATATGAGGCTCCTCAGCCCTCAACTGTGTATCTCAGAAAGTCATTACTTGGGTATGAAACTACTGTGATGCTTTTAAAACCTTTTTACAAGCTCAGAAACTGTCCGATTACGAGGTGACACCTGAGCAACAGTGGCCTCCATCTGCTTTCATTCGCCGCCCGGGTCGACCGAACTAACATACGATCACAGTCTGAGTTTAGCATGTCAAGAGGAGACACCTCCCACTTCCACCTTCATTTGAAAACTCTCACTTCCTCCCCTGTCATTTTGTGATGTACTTAAGCTACCGTCTTCTCTTAAGTCCTCATTCTGGTGACTGGTGCACCGTTGAAACACCGTTGAGCTGAATCACCCCTGCACGACTCCCAGGTAGGCCCGAAAACATCTTATCTGCTATGCAAGTTCGCTGAAGATATAAGTCTATGTGTTATAAGTAAATTTAATATATATATGACTGTTATATGAGTTGAGCATCATTGTTCCACATGACCTGAGTTTCTCCTGTTTCAAGTTAGTGAATTGTTTCCTGCGTTGTAGCACAGGCGATGTTTTCCATCACAGCGGTAGAGGGGAAGATTATTGACATGCATTTAGGCTCCTGATAAAATTACAGCTCACTCTATAAAGGATTATTAAATTAGGTGCAGAGCAGGCAGAGAGGTCTTGTGATGCACATGCAGCAAAACTGTTATAGTCCTTCTGAGTCTGAGCTCAGGGGCGGCTGCAGATTTCAGGAAGTAGACTCTACAAATGGAGGTAAAGCAAAACATGTTCAGTGTTTCTGATTGTTTTTTAAATGGTTTGTGTTTAGATCATTTAGCAGCAGGTGTTGGTTGAACTTTAAACCATTTAAAGGGAGGTTTAACACAAATCTCATTACTCAGGTTTGATTGCTGGTTTCGGTAAAGGATGCATTCACTGTATTTATATGTTAACGTACGTGTTCGAGTACATATATAACTGTGGGAAAATCAGTGACAGCATGAGAGTGAGAAGGACAAATTTGGCATGAGAGAAAGGTTCGGTGGTTTTGTTGCTCACTCTGTAGGATGTGGTCTAACTGACGACTCCTATTCTTGTTTAAACTCGTAACGTGTGCAGCTTAATATTGTGATACGACACTGACGATGAATAACATTTTTTTTAAGCATCATCTTTATGCTGCTGATTTTGAACGTGCGCAGTTATTAAACTGACCAGCGAGATCTCAGTTTTAAAAGAGAGAGAAGAGGGGGAGTACCAGTCACAGACAGACTAGAGGAAGCTGTTGTGAAAGCCTTTGCTTCCCCTTTTTTTTTTTTTTCTGTGTCGTCTCTTTCAGCTGTGTCGTCAGCTTCTTCTCTGTATTTCCACATGAAATCTAAAAGCTTAAACATAAAGAGACAAAGGACAAATTAAATACCGGTTAGTCTTAGTTTATGCATTCAAATGAAGATATTTTGGTGTAAACTGACTTGCATGGAGGAGCAGATCTTTGCATCTCATTCAATCACTCACAGCCTTTCTGTACATGTAAACTTCTGCTTGTCCTCATATTGACGCTTGTTTTTTTTCCCCCCTCCTCAGTTCACCATGCTTAGGAAGGTTGTAAGGAGCAGTAAGTTCCGTCACGTCTTTGGTCAGGGTTTGAAAGCTGACCAATGCTACGATGACATCCGAATCTCCCAGATGACTTGGGACAGCAACTTCTGCTCCGTCAACCCCAAGTTTGTGGCCATGATCGTGGACGCAAGCGGCGGAGGAGCCTTCATGGTGCTGCCCCTGAGCAAGGTGCGTGTGCACAAAGTCATAAAAAAACAAACAAACCCGGTTGTATCATCACATACATACATTAAAAAAAATGCATGCTTCTGTGCCCTTCAACCTCTCATATGACCATTTTTAGATGTGTTGATTGTAACATTTCAAATGCAAGTTGACGTGACACGCACTCTTTGCACATTTGAATACTGGCAGTCACCATCACACGTTCATCTGAATAAGGAAGTTCGGTGCCGATTTCGAGTCTCTCTACACGTCACTCCCTCTGCTGTCGAGAAGTTTTCACCTTATTAGGAGTTTGTTGTCAGCTCAGTGAGGGCAGGATGTGGCCTCAACCCGTTCATTCTGCTTATGGAGTGCGTTAGGTGGCTTACAGCTTCTTTATTGCATTTTATGTGCCAGAAAAAAAAGTGGGAAATTACAAACCTTGTGGGCTAGTTAAAGGCCCGCATCTGAATTTCTTACAGTATGTGAACTCAATAAAGATCACCTGCATAGTCCCTCAGGCTTGTGAATTTAATATAAAGCATTAGCAGTGTATAACTCTCAAGGGAAAAGTGACAAGTGGGTGTTGAGAAACTTACTGTTACTGTTCAACTGGTGCTGTAGTTTCACTTTGTTTTAAGGACAAATAACTTGTTCAGTTCTTTACTTTGTGTTAATCAGAGTCTCTGTAGAGCCACATGTGATTGAAACAGCATGCTGGAACCAAAAAAAAAAAAGCTCAAAAGATTTTAGTGAGATTTTATTTTTTAATCAAATAGATGCAACCAAAAATTAATTGTCATGATGCCCTGCGTCAGGCATGATGATTACAGGGAGGGCGGTGCAAAAATGGGCCGTGCGAGGACCAGAGGAACCATGGGATTTCATCTTCCTGGCCCCGATCGGCTCTCTAACCCAGTTACGAGGCATTAGGAGTAATTGAAAGCATAGCTGTGGAATTTGTATCAGCTGACTATCAATTCCCTCCCTCCCATCTAGACTAGATCATCATGTTTTTAGGTTTTTTTTACCTTCTTCTATAGTTGTTTCTGTGCATTGTATGAATGAGTTTTGGTTTCTTCATCATCCTTCCTGATGTTTCTCTCTCTGCAGACGGGGCGTATCGACATGTCCTACCCTACTGTGTGCGGCCACACAGGCCCGGTCCTGGACATTGAGTTTTGTCCTCACAATGACAACATCATTGCCAGCGGCTCTGAGGACTGCAGTGTCATGGTAAGTTAGGCAAACATCCGTATGATCTTTCAAGCATTTCAGTTTTCACTGAAGCATGACATGAGATATATGTTTGTGCTGCGATAGATACAGTCAGTGTCTTAAAACGTCTTTCTTGGCGAATAGATTTGGGAGATCCCGGACGGCGGGCTGACCACGTCGCTCACAGATCCTGTTGTCAAACTGGAGGGTCACTCCAAACGTGTCGGCATCCTCTGCTGGCACCCTACAGCCCATAACGTGCTGATGAGTGCAGGTATTACATTAAAGTAAAGGACAGGTTCACAGTTTTTCAAGTCCTGTCCTAAAGCAATATTCAGATTTGCAAATGAACATTAAAGCATGTTCTTTCTTGCTGTAATCATTCCTCCTATTCATACTGACTGTTAGAAGATCCCTTCATAATGCACTTAAAATGTATGTGATGGGGGATAAAATCCACAGTCCTTCTGTGCATTTAAAAGTATATCTGAAGCTAATATGAAGCTTTAGCTGTTCAAATTAGTCAAATCAAGTAGATATCTTTCAACATTAAGGTCTTTTTAGTGCCTTTCACTGCAGCTGAGGAGGGATTTTTTTTACTAAAAAGACTGTAAATGTGGAGGAATTTCACTGTATTTGACTAACTCAGACTGCTGAAGCCTCATTTTAGCTTCAGATCAACTTTTAAATACATTTTTGTACAGAAGGAGGACTGTAGGTTTTGTCCTACATCACTTTCATTGAAAGCACATTACGAAGGGAGTATGAACAGTATGAACAGGAGGGACGATTACAGCAAAGCAGAACCTGTTTCGATGTTCATACGGGCAGCTGACTGTTGTTTTTGACAGACTCCTTTAAAACAGAGAAGCAGCTGTAACTGGTGCTGCATTCACATGACATGAGAAGAAGGCTCCTGTGCAGAAACGTATCTGGTGTTTAAGAGGAACCAAAGTGAGATGAGTGTGCGACATGTCACAGATGTTTTTGTTGAATGAGGCTAACACCTTCAGAACAGGAAGTTCTCACAGCCTCCACCCACCGTCTTCACTCTCAACACCGATCTGCTCCTGTTTCAGCATTAACAGGAGTCCAGTCTGTCTCGTGCAGTTCACGGAAGCTACAAGATTTCAATTAGAATATTTTTTGCCGATGTCCATATAAGGTTTATATGTTTGGAGCCATTCATTCGAACAACAGAATTATGGTTACAATCATATTATCATGATGCAATCCCACTGAAAGTCGCCCAGCTCTAATTGCTGCTCTAATCTTTAGTTTGGGCAGCAACTAACGATTATTTTCCATTATCGCTCAATCTGATAATTTCTCTCCATTAATCGATTAGTTGTTTGGTCCATAAAATGTCAGAAAATGGTGAAACATGTTGATCACTGTTTCCCAAAGCCCAAAGATATTCAGTTTACTGTCATAGAGGACTAAAAAAAACAGGAAATATTCACATCTGAGAGGCTGGAATCAGAGAATTTTCACTTTTTTTTTCTTAAAATTGACTCAAAACGATTAATAGATTATCAAAATAGTTGTGGATTAATTTAATAGTTGGCAGCTAATTGATTAATTGACTAATCGTTGCAGCTCTACAGTACAAACCTGTGATTTATGGATGTTCCAGCTTTTTATCCTGAATATTTGTTAAATTCCTCGTCTTAGTTTTATGTCGAGGTTTTTACAATGTGGAGGTCAAACAACGTGTCCACCACTGACATAACTTTTTAAATAAGATTTAATTTTGCTTATTTGTGGATGAAGTTTGAGTTTCTAATATATATATGCAGCTTTTTCTCTCTTCTGTGTAGTTATGACAGCGACTGTATCACTTCATGTTCTCAGAAAAAAAAAACCACTGAAACTCTGAAATGTGAAAGTTTTCATTCACATCTGAGCTTTTCAAATAGAAAATAAGGTTGACTTTAACTGTAATACTTGAAAAAACATTTGATTTTGACTTAGATTAAATGCTTTATAATGACTCCACACATTAAAGCTCTTTACCCGTCTTTGCGTTGACCACCATCGTCTCTGTGCCCCCCTGCAGGCTGTGATAACGTTCTGATCCTGTGGAACGTGGCCCGCGGCGAGGCGGTGGTGAGGATGGACACCGTGCACACCGATCTTATCTACAGCGCCTGCTGGAACAGGGACGGCTCCCAGATTCTCACCGCCTGCAAGGACAAGACCTTGCGGGTGCTGGACCCTCGCAAGGGCACCGTACTCCTCGTAGGTTTCCTTATTTTACTCTTTTTTTCTCTTTAATGCAGCACCAATGTCACTGCAGCTGCACCAGTACGAGTGGCATTTATCTACCACAGGTTGTAGTTATATCACAGTTTTAGGTTTTTATAATGTTGGAGCAAGTAGATTTAATTTATGTAAAAAGACAAACAAGAAAATAACATACACAAAGAAGCACAGTAGAGGTATGATAATGAATTATAATGTTTAGTCTCTATTTTTAATTTATTTGTTGGTCTTTTTGCTTCTGAATGCAGGAATTTGGTTTAATTTCAGTGCAAAACTTCACACGTTTCATGCATTTCTGAGCATGTATTTGTATAATTTTACACAAAATGTTTAATTATAATAATAACAAGAAGGAGAAGAGAAAAAATGACTTTTGACATTATTAGTATTAAATAATTTGAATATTTAACATGTAAAATGCAATAATATTATGTTATTTTTCTATTATAATGAGTAATCCGAGGCCCTGTGTTCAGAGCACATAATGAATAAAGTATAGTATCTTTTAAAGTATCTGAAAATCCATATCTGTGTGTTGAAAGATCCCCTCCAGACGTGTTAAATATTAATTTTATATAAAATTATTCTACATGGAAATACCTCAAAAGGTCTCTGTGATGTCACAAACCATGCTCGTAGGCCTTCTCCTTAATCTCACACTTTTTGATCGAGCACAGAGAAACTTTCACTCTTCAGCAGATGAATGAGTGAGAACAAACTCTATTTTAAGTTCTTTAAGTTTGTAACGCCTCCATCTCTGCTCCGCCTGAACCCCCCCCCCCCCCCCCCCCCCCTACAGGAGAAGGAAAAGCCTCACGAGGGCTCCAGACCCATCAGGGCGGTGTTCGTGTCCGACGGGAAGATCCTCAGTACCGGCTTCAGTCGCATGAGTGAGAGGCAGGTGGCGCTATGGGACCCGGTGAGTGTTCACGATCCTACGTGTTCAAGTTTATCAGCACTGTGGATTTTAGCCTCCATCACTTACATTGAAAGCACATTTGTAGTAATTATATGCACATCATACAGGTGCAAGGCTATCAATGATAACGCCTGCACACTTACTCCACGCCACTAAAGTTTAATAATGACAACGTTTCAATCCTACTTGGATCTTCGTCAAGTCAGAATCTTTAAAAAGTGGAAATATTTATTACATCATGCACACAAATATGCTGACAAGCTCTATGATGGCAGGTGGTGGAGTTAAACATCCGAACCGCCCAGGATAATAAACATCCAAAAACAAGTAACAATTCAATAAAATACATAGAGAGAAGCAGCAATACAAAAGCCATACTTCAAAATATTAAACATACATCTTATATGTAAACATTATATCAGATTCCTCATCCCATATATCAGAATCTACATCATTTACATTCAAATATATATTGAATTAAGTTAGAAGAAAGAGAGAAAAAACCTCTTAAACTTAAATTCTTGTACAAAAGTTGGGTTTTAACACCCTTCTATAAAAAGTTAATTAGATCAAATAACAATAAGGAAAATCACACACCTGCTGAGTTTATAAAATTTAACATTTATAAATAATATTTTATAATATATACATTCTTACATTTGAAATGTTGTTAATTTGTCTCTATTTACTTTATTTACAACACTGCTGTTTCACAACTGCCATCTTACAGCACTAATGTATCAATCATGAAGCTCAGTTAAATAAATCCATGACTTACCAGCAGCCTTTTACAATATATTATAATTTTGGACATTTTGTACCTTTATGAGGTTGAGATAAAGGACAAATAGCACGTAAAGAGGAAGATCTGTGGTTTATGTTTGACATCTTAACCTCTAAACTACAGGCGTCTTGTTTATACAGTATATCACATTGAATTTGGTGAAATGTTTAACTGAGTGTATCTGAATCTCTTCTAACAGAAGAACTTCGGGGAGCCTCTGACCCTGCAGGAACTGGACACCAGCAGCGGCGTCCTTCTGCCATTTTTTGACCCAGACACAGGCGTCGTCTACCTCTGCGGGAAGGTTAGATTTAGTTTGTCGAAACAGCTTTCCGTCCCAACACGGACGCACAGACAAGTGTAGCTGACTTTGTTTGTCACGATCTCTCCGTCACAGGGGGACAGCAGTATCCGTTACTTCGAGGTGACAGATGAAGCTCCGTATGTCCACTACCTGTCCATGTACAGCAGCAAGGAGAGCCAGAAGGGGATGGGTTACATGCCCAAGAGAGGTCTGGAGGTCAACAAATGTGAAATCGCCAGGTAGTGACGTTTATAGTTTTATGAAAGCTGGTTTCTATTATGTCTGTCATTCTGAATCCTTTAAAAATAAACGTATATTTCTACCTTCAGATTCTACAAACTCCATGAGAGGAAATGTGAGCCCATAGTCATGACGGTGCCACGCAAGGTAAAGCTTTAACAAACTTTTATCAGAGTTTGTGGAATAAAAGGTTCTTTTGTTTTTTTTTTTGCATTCCTGTCATCAACTCGCTCTTTCCTCCTCTTCCCGTCCGCAGTCGGATCTGTTCCAGGAGGATCTGTACCCAGACACCATCGGCCCCGAGCCTTCGGTCGAAGCTGACGAGTGGTTCGCTGGAAAAGACGCCCAGCCCATCCTGATCTCTCTAAAAGACGGGTTCGTAGCGACCACCAAAGCCAAGGAGTTCAAAGTTCACAAGAGTCTCCTGAAGACCACGTCTGCTTCTGCGGGGAGTCAACAGGACAACAGCGGGGTGAGACATCTATAATCTATAATCTATAATCTATAATATCATGTTGCATTCACGGTTTAAACTTTTCTAAAACTGTATGAGCTGCAGTCGAACATTTACTCAAGTTCTGTAATTAAGAACAACTTCCTGTGCTGCTTTCTACTTCACTAAATTTAAAAGACGTTATATTTAATTCACAGCTTTAATTCTTAGTTACTTTCTATAATAAGATTTTTCATGCAAAGATCAACATAATTTCAATTTAAACATAAAAAATGCATTGTTATAGATAAAAGTTTATAAAGCAGTTAAAATACAGCAGTAAAATGCTACTTACACATTAAAGCATCAGTAATAATGATTAAATAAAAAAATATATAACAATAAAAACACTTTTCCTGTGTTATAGGTGCTTTTGATACTTCAAAGGACCAGTGTATGTTTTTATTAGTGTATAATCCCATGAAAACAAGAACCATTGTGTTGTCATTACATTAGAATGAGCCCTTTATATCTACATAGGAAGTCCGCCATGTTGCACCGCCATGTTTCTACAGTAGCCCAGAACAGACAAAGCTCTAGAGACGGAGGCCTTTCGCCTTTTTTGCAAGTTTTGCGGCCAGTGAAGCTTCTCCTACACGCTCAGAAGGGAGGGGTGTTCAGTTGGTTGCAATCTGTAATCTCACCACTAGATGTCACTAAATCCTTCACACTGATCCTCTAAGTGCATGTTGAAGATAAAACTTCTGCACTTTTTCTTAAAATTGAGATTAAAAATGCCTTTTTAACCCTTTTAGAGCACATCAGCGGTCATATTGTGCACCTATTTAACAATATATGCAAAAAAAAAACCCCACAAAAAATCAATATCTTTGTATTCTTATGAAATACAAAATCCAATCATGTTTTCTGCCTGTATGACGTGTGTTTACATAAGCTTGAACCACCCACTCTCAACCAATAATATCATGACATCCACCCATCAATAAATCTTCAGCTTTTAGCAGCACAGAGCTGAGATTCATCATGACGCGCCCACTTTCCAACGTTCAAATCAAAATCCTCTCAACGTTTTGTCTCGCCTGCCTGTTCGGTCATTTTTACTGAACTTTAAGTACAAATTGAATGCAAAACTTACACCTGTGAAGTATTTTTACAAGCAAATCTTGAATCATCTGAATCTGAACTTTTTTGGTTTATTTCTTCTTTAGATTCCATCATTTTTATTGCTCAAGAAAATCCTCTCACAAGTTTATTATTGGCTTGAAAATTAGTTCTGCAACTGCTATTAAGATCACAAATATTAAGTATGAACCATTTCTGCTGCACATGATATACTCATCATAACTCTGTCTCTTTCTCTCTCTGCGTGTGTTTCAGGAGGTTCAGTCCTTGAGGAAGGAGGTGAAGGATCTCAAAGAGGCGATAGAGGAGCTGACCAAGCGTGTGAGCGAGCTGGAGAGCAAGCATTAAACTACAGAAGTGTGACAGAAACTAATTTTTCAAAGAAATAAATCAAGAGCAGAAGTCCAAAAAAAAGAGAAACTGGGAAAGAAGCAAAGAGACACGGTTTCATTGATTCTTGATGCAACATTGTAGTTGTGACATTCATGCAAATAAAGATTTGAATTTGAGAGGGAGAGGGCTGCGTATTGTAACTGTATAGTGAGACAAAGGGAGAGATCAAAACAACTGGTGTTATGAAGAACTTTTTTTTTTTTTTGGCTTGAATTTGTTTATTTGGTTTGTCTGATCAAGTTTAAAATTTCCTATTTTAATATATGCTATAGTTTGAAATAAAGTCTTCTGTATTTTCAGAACACATTTTTTGGACTTTTTTTTTTATTATTTATTTTTATTTTTCACAAACACATGAAATACACAACACACATATGTTTTGAATTACACCAAGTTTTAATGGCTTATACTCATTATGATACAAAATGAGAAACAAAAACAACAAACGTTATATAAAATGTTCATGAAATGTGACGTGGACGTTTTGAGAACATTCAGAGAAACAAGTGCACACAGACGCTCCCTGAGGCCGACTGCGCTGGTTAAACGTTATTCTGGCAGCTTTTTATGACTGCGGGCGAGAAATAAACAAGTTGGAAAACACAGAATTTTGGCAGAATGGTTGATCCGAACTATATGTCAAATATGACCCACTAGTGCATTTGTTTTACCTTGAAATTCTTAGTTTAGGGTTTAGATTATCAGATTAATATCTCTAGACAAATATGCTTTTCACATTTTTATAATCTTGGATACTACTTGTGGGATTCAAATATTTCAATAAAAACAAAAAAAAAATGCATTTTTTGCAGCGAGGATATCATGTATATGTCAAAGCAAAAAACCTGCCCAAATAAAACATTCTTATTACAAAAGAGTTTGATTTATAGCCTAATTTACAGCCTGTGTACCATTTGTTTTACATTGACTTTCACATACAGTAGCTTATGCAAAACCCAGCACCTGAAATGAATATGAAAGAAAAAAAACATGTTCAGTATTTACAGAAACCTTCTTCTATTTCATTCAAAGTAACCCTTGATGTCATCTACTACTACTAAATCACCCTCCCCTCCTTTTTCTCAGACACCAGTCCCCTTCAAATAGGCTCTACACGTAGTTTTTGTTAGGGGCGGAGGCGCTGTTGCTGTAGTACTTGGCGGTTCCTCCTGAGCTGCCAGAATTTGGCCTGCTGAAGCAGCACAGCAGACCTCCAGCCAGAAGGAGCAGCACGCCAGCTCCCCAGCCCACAAAGATACACGCTCCCAGTTCCCTCTTCAGGGAAGTGGCCACCAAGGGGTTGTTGAAGTCTCGCACGACGATGTGGGCGGACCAGCTGACGGGGATGATCACCAGGAGGCCGGCCAGCAGCATGCCCACCCCGGCCACCAGGCTGATCTTGGGCTTGGCGTCTTCGTTCTCTATGCAGGTGGTGAAGTCGGCGCCGCAGAACAGGATGAGGATGCTGAGGCAGCTGAACAGGCAGCTGATGATGGTCATGGCGCGGGCGGCCTGCAGGTCAGAGGGCAACACCAGCAGGGAGTCGTAGCTCTTGCACTGCTGCTGGCCGGTACTCTGCACCACACACTCCATCCACAGGCCTTCCTGGTTGCTCTACTCACACACAGACAGGAAGAAAGTAAGTTTCAGTCGTTTCATACATCGAGTACTTCACCCAAACTCAGTTTTGTCTTTTCATTTCATGCAATACTTCTATAGCACTAGAATTTAGAGGGACATGTTGTACATTTTACTGCACAACATTCATCTGACAGCTTTGCCGATACAGATTATAATTAACAAGTCAAATGTGACATCTTCAAATGTCTTGTTTTGTCTGATCAACAGTGCAAAATCCAAAATATTCAGTTCACTGTCATGTATGGCGAAGAAAAGCATCAAATCTTCATATTTGAGAGGCTGAAACTAGAGAATTTATGGCATTTTTGCTTTAAAAAGTGACTTATCATTGCATCTCTACTACTTACACCTTAATAGATCAGTAATAATAATCTAATAATATAATTCATAATAGACTCACTTTTATTTGTGATACTTTAAGTACATTTTGCTGATAATGCTTCCATATTTTTATTTAAAGGACCAATGTTTAGGATTTAGTGCCATCTAGTGGTGAAGTTGCACATTACAACCAACCAAATATCCCTTCCTTCCCTTCCAAGCATATAGGAGAAACTCGTGAAAAAAATTTTTTGGTTTGTCCATTCTGGGCTACTGTAGAAACATGGCGATGCAACATGGCGGCCTCTGTGGAAGAGGACCTGCTCCCTCTGTAGATATAAAGGACTTATTCTAAGCTAACGGAAACATAACGACTCTTATTTTCAGGTGATTATACACTAATGAAAACATACTTATGAATATTATATTCTGTTTCTTCCAAGTCCGTTCCACCAAATTCTACACACACTGCACCTTTAAGTAATATTTTCTTGTATTTTGAGTATTTCTATATCACAATATTGATACTTTCCTGGTGGATTTTATTGAATTGATGCTAAACTGTACATCCTGCAGTTGATGACCAGTATAAAGTCTTAGAGGCCAAATCTGTCATTTTTATTATAACTTTTTAAAAATATATTTGAATATATGATATAAAAAATAAACTTGTTTAGTTGGTTAACTGATTGCAATTGAAACTCTGTAGTTGGCATTTTTACTGCTGTTTTTACAAACATGACTAATGTAAGTTAACAACATTAGAAATCATTGAAACTTAGATTTAATTGATGTTTAGTGTCAGTTCATGAATTAAAAGAAGTGAAAACAGGTTTAAATCCTGTGTTTCCAATTTTGGTTTAATGTACTTTCAAATATAAAGTTAAATACCAGAAAAAATTATGAAAATAATATGGAATACATTTATGTTTCAAGATGAAAGGAACAATTTTAATTTAATCAATCTGTACAATTTAGTAAATGATGTTTGTGTTGGTCTTTAATTGAATGTATAATATAACAGATGTGGACTCAGGAATTGTAGTGCGAGGTAATAAATTTCAATACGAGTAGAAAAAAATGAAAAGCACATATGTAAATGTTTATATATTATTTAGTTTATTTAATTTAGTTGGTTTTGTTTAGCTTGTTTGTTTGTACTTTTGTTGTTTCTTGAGTGTGTAGCTCTACTTGCTTTATGTAATTGTGCTTTTGGTTTTTGTATTCAAGTAAATAAACATTTAAAAACACTTCCTGTGAAATGAAATGTGGGTTTTTACATCCTTTAAAACCTTAAAAACCTTCCTCCCGTTAATTAGCATTCATAACGAGAGGCTGAAGTTTTTCATTACCTGTGCAGTCACAATGTTGGATCCCACAAAGGAGGACACTTTCCAGCGAGGGACAACGCAGCACACGATGACCCCGATCAGGCTGAGAACCCCGAGGGCCACGCAGACAATCTGAACTCCAACAGATCCCATTCTGGAGAGGACAAGATAGACAGAAAGGGAGAAAAATCAGAGGCATGAGGAAGATAATTACAGGTGTTTCTGAGCTTCAGTAAATTCCTTCAATGCTATCACAACTTGTTTTCTTCTGCTTTTTAATCTTTTTAAATTCTAGTTTAAATAATCTTCTCCCTGTTTCCCTCCTCTGGTTAGAGGAGGCGTTGTTGAATATCTTCCAGTGATCCAGTATGTGCTGTAAGAGACATTTATCTGTTGTTACTGTGGTGTTTTTGTAGATCTGTGGGTTTTTTTTTTTTTTCTGTTATCGCATAGCTGAACATGCACTCAGACAAACACCCGCTCTCTCTGACAGGCCTTCACAGGATAATGTGTCTCCGGGCTACGTTTTAAATCATGTCCTGACAGGCCCTGCTGTCCTGCACCTCTACACCCGGGACTGGCTGAACCACTCCCTCACACCTTCCTACTCGGAAAATCTGAGTTATGTATTTATTTGAGGTTTACTGTGTGATTCTGCAATCAACATTTGAGCAAAACAAGGTGGAAGGGAAGAGATCCAACACCACCAGAAAGGGTTTGAAACTGTAACTTGCATGAAAAGTGATGCAGTTTAAGCAAAAAAAAACAGTACATTTCAGTGTAAACAGGTGAAACATGCTGCATGCTTATATTCTTTCCATGCATAAGTTCATTTTTTGTGTTACAGATGTCAATAATCTTCTTTTCATGTTTTTTTGTTCGTACAGATTATTCTTTACCATTTAAGAACATTTTATAGCATTTAAAGTCAACAAAAACATGTCTCATTGTGTTTCCCTATATGCACAGATCACAACTAAACCCAATTTCCTCCACCTTAAATCGACTGCAATGACAAAGAAGAGCCAATAAGCCAGTCAGACTTGGAACAGCGGTGCGTTGGTTTAGACTGAGACAAAAATATCTTACTTTTGAGCATATGTGACCCGCCCCAGATCACAAACTTTTAAAAGCAGATTAAACACTGAAAACTAATCTGATGTGGGTCGCCGGATTTAAACTCAGATCTTTTTTAATATCCTCATTTTTCCTGAAAGTTCGGTCATTTTATCCTCAACATAACTTGGTGTAAATGAGCATACGTGTTTGTTTTTTTTTAATTAAGCAATGCATGCAAAGTCTTATCAAAACCTTCCCTAAAGCAGGATAATAAGAATGGTTTCTGAAAAAAACCCTGCTGAGCCCTTTCATATCCTTTTTTTCTGTTCCACTCTCACATCTGTGTTTATTTGTACTTTTTTCATGATTTTCGTTGCCGCTCATAAAAAGGTACTCAACTAATCCTCAACCAATCCTTTCATCCTGTGTCATTTCAAGCTTTTGCCGAATCATATCTCTGTTCAGAGCTCAGATTGTCCATTTGAATGAAAAGTGGATAAAAAAAAAAAAAAAGGATGCCTACCTCTTTATTCTGTGTCCTCTGAGCTGCAGTTGAAAATTGAAAAATTAGGTATTTTCTTGAGCTTCTTCTTTCCGTTCCTGTTTTAAAGATGCTGTTTGCTGAGTGTTATGCAGAGACTGTGTGATAAGATGGGGTATTTGTAAAGGAATGTGAGGTGTAGGGTGGGGCTGATCTTGAAAAGGGGAGTACGCAGGTGGGACGTCCCTTAAGACCAGACTGGACTTGTCCTATACGTAGGTTTCCCTCTCTTTTTAGACCTTAGACCTGCTGTGGAGCTATGGCAACTCTCTGACAAAATCCACCTCAATGGGCAAAACTTTATTTCTTTCTAGGAATAAGTTTTTTGTGATATCTTAGCATTACATCAATGTTGATAAAAACCCATATGTAGAAACTGTTTTTGAATGGTGGCGATGACAGGAGAATCATTTTTAGTTGTGCTGGTTGGCAGAAAAAAGAAGAAAATACTTGAGTCATCTGGGAAAACATCCCACTTTTCACATGCTCTTAGTCAAACCACCCGTATCTGTATACAGGTGTAAACACCCACCCGTTTCCACCTCTACACCTTCCTCTGTCGAAACCGTGATGACGAATATAAGGAGTCTGATTCAGACTGAGACTGAGTGGGATTTGAGACTTTGCGTAATATTTTAAGCAGGGTTTCGTGGATCATGGGAAGAGAATGAGGACATGAAGAGGCATGTTGTGAAGCCAAATAAGTGTAGCCTCTATTTACACACACACAAGAAACACGCAGACAGAGCGTCACGCTTGGTTTAGGATTGCATAGTGTGTGTACAAATTTAGATCTTTAGTTTGGGAGATGGTTCAGTGGTGAGGAGGCACACGGAGTAAAGCAAGATGTTGTTTTTTCCTACATGACTAAACATTACTTTCGGGGCAATGAGATGAACACAAACACACTAATGTTGTAGAAATTTTACATGTGTATCTACTGTGTTTTAGCAGAGAACTACACTGTAATTCAATAACAAAAAAATCTGTTCTTGACAACATATAGGAGCTATTTCTGCTAGTGTAGCTCACTATTTGGGTTTGATCAGTGTCACTGTAAAGTGAGCAATAAGTTCTGATCTATTTTATATGTCAAAACAGCTGCAATGTCACAAATGCTTTTAAAACAAATGAAACATTTTTCAACACTGATATTTGTTTAATGTGCAACTGGCAGATGTGGAGAAAAGCAAGAATTAAAATGTTTAACACAAACTCAAATTGCACTATTCAAACCTTTGTTATACTCAAGATCCCAGGGTTTCCAATGATACAAGCTATGCAGTGCTGAATTACTGAAAAAATGTGTAGTTTTTTCCTCTTTTTCTGACTATGTTGAAGGTATTTAAATGTGTAACCAGGGCCTGTAGGAAAGCACCCCTGCATAGAGGAACCACCACTCTGGGAATTTCACCCAGAAAATACCCAACAGATACACAAGCTAAATGGTAAACAGACTGTACTTGTATAACGCCTTTCTAGTCTTCTGATCACTCAAAGTGCTTTTACACAACAAATCACATTCACACACATTCATACACTGAATGGGTACAGGGGCTACAATGCAAGGTCCCAACCTGCCCATCAGAGGAAACTACCCATTCACACACTGATGGCACATTTGGGGTTAAGTATCTTGACCAAGGACACATTGGCATGTGGACTGGAGGAGCCAGGAATCAAACCACCGATCTTCCAATTAGTTGACAACCCGCTCTACCTCCTGAGCCACAGCCGCCCAAGCTCTTTGATAAAGAAAGGGAGCAGAGACGTGAGTTTCACGTTCCAAAAATAGAATAAATTTATTTAGATTTTAAAAAGTCAAAAATGGTTTTAGTTAATAAAAGCTGAAATAAAGAAAAATGAGTCGTCTCTATTACCAAAATATGTTATAATTTTAAAAAGTTACTACATGAATGGATTACCAGTACAGGGGAGGGTGCCAGAGAAACCCAAAGGAGGATGGGAGTGAGCAAAAATAAGCAGAAGTATATCAACACTAACCCAAAATAAGGAGGCCAGTAAGGCAAATTGTTCAAACAAGAATTTACCAAAATCAAATACAAACTACTAGAAGGGAAGATACCCAAAAGATAAGGAAATTAGGTAAAAAAAACCCACAAAAGACAAAAACAGCAGTTATATTTGAGGAGACAACAACTAGGTGACTTTACTACATTACCTTCACCAAGTACAGCAAACTAGGTCATACAGGAAGCCAACACCATGCTCCTCGTTCCTATTATGAGAGGTGTACATTATTACCCACATATGACTAGGAATATCAGAAGAAGGCATACCTTAGAGCTGCAAGTTACAGTGATCTCGACAGCCAGCCCTGGTGAGGACATCTGGTACACACACACACACACACACACACACACACACACACACACACACACACACACACACACAGGTATTCTGGTCTCTTCATATAAAGCTATGCTACCTCCAGCTAGCTCCAGTCTGACTGCAAACAGTGCCTGCAAAAATGCCAGGGAGATACTTAAAACATGCACAAGGAAAACAGGTAAGGCGGATATAAGAAAATGTGAGGCAAAACCTCCCTCCTAACCCCACATGGCTCCTTTTGAAGGGACTGTTAGTGTCACCTGTTCTCATTCAGTGATTATCAGATGGGGCAACATCTACAAGAGCTCACTCATTACAATCGTAATATTGGCTCGACATTCATAATTAGTTAGGTGAGTAATTGTAATCAGCTGTTCTAACACAGTGTTTACAGTTAGAAATATAACTTTGGCCTTTAAAAATGTATTATAGATTTGAATCAAGCCCATTTTGAGTCGTAATAAAATCAGAATCTGACTTAATTCACCCAGGCACATTTGTACAAGGAACTTGTTTTAGTGTAGTAATAATATAGAAAATTAAGATTAAAGAGATAACAAAAAACATAGTAAAACAATTGCAAATACTTCTAAAATATTATATGATAATACACAAATATTTTGTTTACTTTATATATATTTATATAATAGTTTCTTTCCACACGCTGTAATCAGACAGTAAACAATCCCTGTGCAATAAACATGCATTACCAATACATCAACTAATCATATATGCAAATCTGATTCTGATTCTGATTAAGTGTAGTGCAATCAGCATGTTAGATAAATGCACAACGCAAGTATCCATAATGTTTAACAGTATTTGAGTACAATATGCATAACGAGCAAAGTATAGGGAATGGAGGAGATCAAGGAACAATGATCACATCAGACTTTAAACTGTCAGTCTGTGTGGTCTAAATCTAAAATCTATATACCACAGAATGGAATAGTTTTGAAATGGTACATATAACTTGAAATGAAATATTGTACAAAGGGAGTATGGA
The DNA here is from genome assembly GCF_910596095.1 of Thunnus maccoyii. Classification (NCBI taxonomy): domain Eukaryota; kingdom Metazoa; phylum Chordata; class Actinopteri; order Scombriformes; family Scombridae; genus Thunnus; species Thunnus maccoyii. The sequence continues at coordinate 24,045,672 of NC_056550.1, forward strand.
CTGCACTACAGACCAAGAGATGGAGCTGCAGAGGTGGTGTGTACAGTCCTAAAACTGACCACTGTGAGATTAAAAAAGCTCTACATTGCAGAGTTAATGTATTTGGATTTTATCTGACTGTACACAGTTCAGTCCACCTCCTGTGGGTGGGTCAGATGAAATACTAGCAGAGTATTTTTAGGTTTTAAACTGCAGTTTCAGTCATAAACACTGGGTGGCGCACTGTGAGCTCTCATTTGAATCCATTGATGCTATTGTAAACTGCTGGGGGGCGGGGCTTATGTGTGAGACGGACCCAGAAGGCGCCCAATCAGATGCGAAGATTCGGCTTCTAAATTCCGCAACGGACCAATCACCGTTCGAGAAACGTGTGAGGAGCTCGGTTTGATTCGGCTTCCTACGTCAGACTCTTCGATAGAAACGGCCCTCTTTTAAAGTTCCTGGGGGAAGAGTGGAGGGACCCGGACAAACCAAAGGGAAAGGGGGCCAAGCTTGAGCGTAGAGGATACATATTTACACATTATTCATCCTGGGAGGACCGTTGTTAAACTGAAGACAAGGTTCGGGGACGTTTAATCTGTTTATAAGTTATATCACATAGCTAACTAGCCGCGGATCGGTGGTAGCTACTACGCTAACTAGCATTAGCTCACAGATTGTCGGTTAACGTTGTTTAGATTAAGCCGGTGCGAGTCACTCGATGGCTAAACGATGTGAATTATATACTGTGAGTAACTGATAGTCTCCGTTTCTTGTTCTTACTGCTCTTTTAAATCTAAAGGTGCAACACGGAAAAAACGAAGGTCTCGACTGCCTGAGAACGTCAGAAAATAAAGAAAATGGCGGAGCCGGACAAATTAAACATCGACTCTATAATTCAGCGTCTCCTGGAAGGTGAGGAGGACCAAAACCACTGTGCAGAAATATACTTAAATTAGATTATAGGATGTGTTGATGATGGTAGTTTAATGTGTGTGTGACTCATATATCAGGTAAGTCGACCAAAGTCAATGTTACAGCAGCCTAACGTTACTAATGATCGCTGTGCTCCAGAGTCGATGGTCGGATTTGCATGAAAGGTTGCATCTCTCTCCCAGATTGCCCAGCTAGTAACGTTATTTGATCGGGGAGATCATTTACAAGCTGTTTAATTAGAGATACACAGTTACTGCGAATCAAGGGGAAATGGGGGACGTTACAGAGTGAAGTAGCATGCAAAAAAAAAGGCAGGAACATCACACATTTTATGCAAATTACACCTTGTCATACATCACTGGATTATGGTTTATGGTTTGTGATTCATGCATCAGATTTTTTCCGTAGAGGAGGTGATGCTAGCCCAAGATTTCCGTTTTGTGCTCCATATCCAGTCTGAACATTATGTGCACATTTGCCATATACAAGTGGTAGTTACTTGTTGATATTTGCATTGATTGATATTGTAAGAACAATCTTGTAGACATTGTTTTTTCGGTCCCTATTTGTCGCCCCTTCCCCATTGGAGCTTCTCAGTTACATGGGGCGGACTGTCCTGTGTTGTGCTTACTGTTTTTGAAGGATCTGATTACATTGTGCAGACACAACCTTCCCCTAGAGTGTCTTGTTAATGAGGTGTGCAAACAAAGATGCTTTGATTGGCACATGCTCACTATTTAATACTGTGTGGGGCTGCTGGTTGGCCTTCTCTGCTGTTCCGCTCCAGTGTTTGAAACAAGATACAAGTGCAGCAGTGTTGTTTTTATCTCATCCGCTCCCAGTGAAAAACAGCATTTCCATAACAAGGAGTCGATTAATTATTAATTGCCAACTATTTTGATGATCGGTTTGATTGTTTTGAGGCAAAAAAAATCCAAATTCCTATATTTATATTTCATATGTTCTCTATAATTCTTATATGTGGATATTTTCTGGTCTCTTTAGTCTTCTGCGATAGTAAAGTGAATGTATTTGGCTTGTGAACTGTTGGTCGGGACTAAAAAGACATTTGAGGCCATCACTTTGTTCTTTGGGAAACATTTTTCACCATTTTCTGACAATTTCTGGCCCAAAGAACTAACGGATTAATTGAGAAAATAGTTGACAGATTAATCAATAATGAAAATAATCATTAGTTGCAGCCCAAGTTAGTTAGGATAGTCGTTTTTATGTTGTGACTGTGGCTTTGCATAAAAAAACAAGAAACCTGACATTAGGCAGCTCCAGTATGTGAGGACCGGTAATCTGTACTGACCCTACAAGTGTGACACAAACCATTCCTAAGTAGTAGATTTGAAATGTCTGAAAGCTCACTGTACACAGTGTGTGGAGACAGATTTGTTATGGTTGCAGCTGTGTGTGTGTATGCGGGAAAAACAGTGCCGTTTTATCTGCACATCCACATGATGATTGTGTAACAGGAGCCCTGAGGACATCAAACAGGCGCATAAATCTCTTCAGAATCGACTGTACAGTTCATCTAAAGAGCACAAGAAAATAAGGTTGTGACCTCTGCAGTTGTCCTTGCAGGCCAGGTGCACCGTGCGCGGTAATTATGCTTGCTTCACACGTACACCTATGTGTTTTTTTTCCCCCCGCGGAGCTGCCGGTATAGAAGCAGTTGTTGTCTGCCTATGTTTCACAGGAGGAACATCATGTACAGTAGTCGGTTGCCCGTATGGCTCCTGTAAGTCGTAACTGATAACATGTGCTTTTAGTCACATTATCAGAAGATATGTTGCTCATTAAACGTGGAATGTTGGGTACAGAGAGAATTTCCTCTGTGAGTGCTGTTAATGAATTTGACCTTAGCCCTCTGTTTGTTTACCTTCTTAAATATAGGTCCCGCTCGATCGGCCTAAGTTGAGCCGTTGGATGTGATTGGGATTATTCACAAATATGCAAAAGTGCAGTCATAGCGCCCGGAGTTTGACTTTGACTGTGGACCCTGACGGCTGCGGGAGTGTTTTGTACATGGATTGTTATACTTGGGCCGTGATAAGGTTGTCTGCCAAACGCAGGAGAAGACAAACAAGCCTGATAGTGGCAGTATTTATATCCTCTTATGTAACTCACTTGACCTTTTTTTTGGTGTGTATTCGTGGTTTTGTTGCTGGGAATAACCACTCACTGCTTAACAGTGCTATTGTGATGATCCACTACAGTAGACTCAAGTGTAACTGCCCCCTCCGCAGCGCCGCATCAAAAGATTGATAAATTATTCCACACCGGCTCGGTCTCCCAGTGTGGAAAACAAGGTAACCCTCCTGCTTGCTGCCTGTGTTTTTTTGAGACCAAACCAATTAAATGTGTTTGGATCAAGAGCGGATTCAATTGGATTACCTACATAGATCTAGAGCTAAGTGAACTCTGGGAGTGTGTGTTGCTAATAGCTGTCTGAAGAGCGTGACATCACATGAGCCCAGCCAGAACACCCTGCACTGAGTCAGGAGTGCTGGACCAAACCAACTGTTGATTCCAGCGCTCCCGACACCCCGGCGGCTTTTCTGTTACGCTGGTCCGGCTCTTTGTTTTCTGCCCCCTGATCAGCACACAGCCTTTTTTTGTCTGTACCCCTCATGATAAGCTCACTGTTTCCCACTGGCTATGTGGCTAACTTTGGAGTAAGCTCTGTCAGGGCTTAGCCTCCCCTAATCCTGGTTTAAAGTGACGAGCAGCACTGCAGTATTTATACCTACTTTCCCCTGTTTAGGACCTTGCTTTTAGTTGTCACTCGAGGACAGTGCCATTATTATTATTTTTTTTTTTACGTCAATTTGTTGACTTCTGCTCTCTCCAAATGCTTTTTAATAGTTGCTATTAAAACTGGATTAGTTTGACTGAGAGATGTTCGGTAATGAAGTTTCAGGTGTGTAACAACAGTTCACATGGGGTGTAGGATATCTCTGATTTCCTCAAGTTACAGCTTGTTGCTTGGACACCTCCGTTTCCATGTCTGTGCAATGATCCGTTATCTTGACACAGTTAATAGGAAGTTGCCACATAAGGGCTGCAACTAATGATTATTTTTTATTATCAATCAATTAAGCAATTAGTTGTTTGGTCCATAAAATGTCAAGATAGTGAAAACTGTCAATCACTGTTTCCTAAAGACCAAGGCAACATCCTCAAATGTCTTGTTTGGTCCCGACCAACAGTCCACAATCCAAAGATATTAAAGGACTAAAAAAAACAGGAAATATTCACATCTGAGAGGCTGGAGTCAGAGAACTTTCACCTTTTTTCCCTTAAAATTGACTCAAAACAATTAATAGATTATCAAAATAGTTGGGGATTAATTTAATAGTTGGCAACTAATCTATTAATCAACTAATCTTTGCAGCTCTATTAGCATTAACCTGCGTCAAATTGTGAGATTTTGACTCTCATTTAATTTTATCCACCTTTGTCTCAATGATTTGATGTGATACTTATTTATTGGGATCAGCGCTAATATCCCAAGAGTCCACGAGTCTATTGTGATAAATGTAGTCTTCTTCGTTTTTGGCTTCTATTGTAATATTGATGTTTTGTATTTAAATACCTGCTCTGGCTCATCACGTCAAGCTCTCTGTATCTGTATGGAAACTGCTCGACCATCAATGAGTGGAAACCTGTCTGATCTGTCACAGATGTGTCTTCTGAGCTCGCTGTGATTGACGGCAGTCTGGTGCACAGTTACATAGAGGCTGAATCCTCCTTTGTTTTGAATGCTGCTCCAGTAGTATTAGTTTAGTTGTTTTTTTTCATATGTTAGTTAATGAGGTCAGGAAGGATTTCACGTGAAGAAAGTAGGGTACAATGGAAACCAGTTTTAGTTACTGGATTAAAAGCTGCAAATTTGCTCTTAATTTCAAATGTTCAGCTGGTATATTTTGTTGATCGGATGGAGCGTATTTATCATTTTGTTTGCTTGTTTGGCGTTTTAAAGGCGCAGAAAACCTGACAATCAATCCCATAAACATGTTCTGCTCACATCCAGCTATGAAATAAACGCCAGCGAGACAGTCGGAGGCAGTTCTGTCTCCGCTTTTACGTACGCACATGAACTGTAGCCGTAGCCTGTGCCGGGTGGGAACGAGGCTCCTCATTAACAGGCTCGTACAGCTTGTGTCGGGAGCCGCTCTGGCATCAAGCAGCACATGTAGGAATGGGGGCGTGATTGATTCTGTCAGTGATGCAAACAAACCAGATTCCAAACTCCCCATCAGGAGCGGTCTTGCATAAGGCTGCAGCACGCACACAGTCACTGAGATGTAGTCTCATGGCATCGCGTCCACGCCCATGGTTGGCATGTCAATGGGGCAAATATTTAGATCTGAAATGTGAGTCTTTTCTAGCATTAGAGCCGTGACGACACACATTTTTGACGTGATGTGGGGGTTTTGAAACAGCTAGGTGGGGTTGTTTGTTCATATCTTTATCATTATGTGTGACTCCATGTGTGTGTTTGAGCTCATGACAAGGAAAAACTTGACAAACTTCAATTAGATAACATCAGTGAAGTAACCGGAGCAGTAAGTCACCTTCATTTTTACATGATGAATACAGTTTGTGTTATCACTTATATCTCGGTCTTAGCATTAATTTGAAACAGTGTCATCACAGCTCGCCATTCTTCGCTTCTTAACAGCGCATATTAAGAGTCCTAATTATGCGTCTGCAGCTACATCAGCTGGAAACGGGGGGAAGTGGGTCCTCACGTCGTTCTCCTGGCTTGCGTTTGAACTGCCGCCCAAGCAGAAAGATATGCTTTTTGAGGCTGACAACATCAGACTAGTTTCCACTGATCAGGTTTTGTCAGATGTTGCATCTCTATGCAAACTGCAGAGGCTCAACTTGTTGTGTTTTTTTTTTTTTTTTTGCCAAAGATTAAAAGTGTATCTTGTATTAGTAGCTCAACAAGACGATATTCAAATGATGTGGCTACCTGCTGAAGTGGCCTGCTGAACAGAATTTGACAGCATTTGGCTGGTGGGAGGTGTTAACTCCCCGGTCTGGTGGTCTGGCTCGAAATCAGAGGATCACGTTTCATTGCTGTGCTTCATTCAGTTTTTTTTTAACAGTTCTGAGAACAAGCGTGTCTTTGTCGAGTTGTTTTATCTCCCATTAAACGTCTTTATCTCCCGTGTTGATGTTTTTTTTTTCTCTCTCTCTCTTTCTTTCCAGTCAAGGGCTCTCGGCCAGGGAAGAACGTCCAGCTGACAGAAGGCGAGATCCGCGGCCTTTGCCTCAAGTCTCGTGAAATCTTCCTGAGCCAGCCGATCCTGCTCGAGTTAGAGGCTCCCCTCAAAATCTGCGGTGAGTTTGAACAGATAAAAAAAAAAAGGGGTCAGTAAGTTTCACTGACGCACGTCTGAAATATCATCAAAACTGTTAGACTGTAGACTGACCCTGATGCTCGATAAGAAGGTCATTACTTGTGGTTTTGTGCATGATTTACTAAACAGTCTGCTCATCTGTAATTGCCAGTTGTAACAGTCCCTAAGTGTTGCCTCTGCACGCAAAGGCAGGCTACACCCAGCCAGCAGTGAAAGCATGATGTTTAAACTGCACGTCTCTGCTGCCCCCTGCAGGAGATGTCCATGGTCAGTACTATGATCTGCTCCGGCTCTTTGAATATGGAGGCTTCCCCCCGGAAAGCAACTACCTGTTCCTGGGTGACTATGTCGACAGAGGGAAGCAGTCGCTGGAGACTATCTGCCTGCTTCTAGCCTACAAGATCAAATATCCAGAGAACTTTTTCCTGCTGCGCGGCAACCATGAATGCGCTTCTATAAATCGAATCTACGGCTTTTATGATGAGTGTAAGTGCAGAGAAAAGCTGTAAACAAACAAAAAAAACTCAATTTCTATTGTAGACTGTTTCTTTAAACACTCATCTCTTTTTTTTTTTTTTCTTGTTGGTAGGTAAGCGACGGTATAACATTAAGCTGTGGAAGACCTTCACAGACTGCTTCAATTGTTTACCTGTGGCTGCCATCGTAGATGAGAAAATCTTCTGCTGTCACGGAGGTAGGCTTTGTTAATATAAGCTGTTAATTATACCCGCATTAAATGATGAGAAACCAAGCTAAGATGCTCGCTCTCTCTCTCTCTCTCTCTCCCTCCAGGCCTCTCTCCTGATCTTCAGTCTATGGAGCAGATCCGCAGAGTAATGCGACCCACAGACGTGCCTGACCAGGGTTTGTTGTGCGACCTGCTGTGGGCTGATCCAGATAAAGACGTCCTGGGCTGGGGGGAAAACGACCGCGGTGTCTCCTTCACATTCGGGGCGGACGTGGTGGCCAAATTTTTGCACAAACACGACATGGACCTAATATGCAGGGCACATCAGGTAATGTGTACAGATGAAAAGCCAGGAGGCCTCGTGCTCCTGCTAACCGGAGCTTCGGGTCATGCATTTGTCCTTTTTGAATATTTCATGAAAGCAATAGTTGTTGCACCAGTTTAACAATTTCAAACTCTTATGAAACATTTTAGATTCCTTTCAGTATAAATAAAATTGCCAGGTGATTACTGCAAAGTTGCTAATATGTAATATTTTGACATTTAGTGGTTCTGAAGCAATTAGTTGATTAGTTGATTGACAAAAAAATAATTGGCTAGTATTTATTGTTTCAGTCATTTTTCAGGCAAAATTGCCAAATATTTTCTGGTTCCAGCTTCTCATATGTGACAATTTTCTGTTGTTCTTTTATCATATATGACAGGGATTTGAATATCTTAAGGTTTTTTACTGTTAGTTTGACAAAACAAGCAAATTAAAGACGTCACTAAGACCTCTATGGAATTGTGAATGACATTTGTTTAACATTTCATAGACTAAATGATTACTTGAGAAAATACTCTGCAGATTAATAGATAATGAAAATAATCATTAGTTGCAGTCCTGCTGAAAATCTTGTTTAGTTAAAGAACCTGAAAATCTGAACCAAGATTCAAGGTTTAGTTTGTCATTTTCTTTACTTGCATACACAAATAACCAAATAGTCCCAGCCTACAGCAGTGCAACAACAACAGAAAGGATAAAGATATATATTTAAAAAAATGATAAAAACATGTAAATCTCCAAAGAGAGAAAAGATCAAACAGTTAGCAGCACAGTGCATTCAAGCGTTGCTCCTTTCAACCAGTGAAACCAAGCGAGTCATCAGCTGTCTTTCCTTCTGTCTCGTCTGTATTATTGACGCTCTTCATCTCTGCGTTCAGGTGGTAGAAGACGGTTATGAGTTTTTCGCAAAGAGGCAACTTGTCACTCTGTTCTCGGCTCCCAACTACTGCGGAGAGTTCGACAACGCTGGTGCCATGATGAGCGTGGATGAGACACTCATGTGCTCCTTCCAGGTGTGTAAAATACAGATTTGTTTACAGTATGGATCACTAAAAGAATTATAGTGTATAAATACTGAGTTTAATTTGTCTTCATCGTCTTTCTCACAGATTCTGAAGCCAGCAGATAAGAAATTGTATCCTTACGGCGGAGGGGGAGGAATGGGATCTGGAAGACCGGTCACTCCGCCACGAAATTCAGCCAAGTCCGCCAAGGCCAAGAAATAACACCCACTCGGGCCCCCCCCCCACCCCTCCTCCCACAACCTGCCACCCCCCCCCTCCCTCCCCGTCGGCCCACAACGCTCTTTCTTTTTTTTTTTTTTTTCCTCTACCTCCCAAACTTGTTTCTCCCTCGTCACCAAAACGGCAACAAAGCAAACAAGTGTCCAGGGTTCAAATCATGTTTTATTTTTTTCTCTCTCTCTCTCTCTCTAAAACTATTTTTAACCGTTTTGTTTGTTTGTTTGTTTGTTTGTTTGTTCGGCTGTTTGCCTGCAACATTTCGTGCGAGTGTGTGTATAAAGTGAGAATGACACAGAGGGCAGTCGCTGTATTCTGTATTTGTGTTTTTGTTTTTTTTTTCTTTTCTTCCTCTTGTACCCTCTGTTCTGTTTTTTCCTGTCATTTGTAGAGATGGGTTCTGCCCATCCGTGATGTAAACTCAAACCTGGTTGCAGGGGGGGGGAGGAAGAGGAGGAGGAGGAGGAGGAGGAGGGGAAGAGCAAGAGAGAGAGAGAGAAAAGGAGCCTTAGCTGTTTATGTTGAGGCCCTGCACTGTTTAAATGCTAAACACAAGCTTTTGTACATCCTGTTTCAGAGGTCTGTGTATGTCTGTGTGGTGTGGTGGTGGTGGTGGTGGGGGGAGGTGGGTGGGGGAGGGGGCAGTGGGGGGAGGGGGGGGGGGGGGGGGGGGGGGGGGGTTTGGGAACAAGTTGCACGCTCAAATGGTAACGGCACATACCACACACTGGGTGCACTGGTGGATATATTGTATGTGCAGGTGAATCGTTAAGTGAAATTCACAATGAGATAACATTTTATTTTTCTTTTAATTTTTTTTTTTTTCCTTTTGAAAACCAATGACTTGAGAACGCAGTCGTGGATGTGAAATAGTTTTTTTTTTTTTTTTTTTTTTCTGTAGATACATGAAACAGACATGCTTTGATTTTATTTTATTTTATTTCTTCCTTTTTCTTTCTTGTTTTATTTTTTTGTTTGTTTTTAGTTCACTGAAAGTTGAAGATGAATAAAAAATAACCATTTATTTGACTTTTGCCACCATTGCTGATCACTTTGTGTTCGCCATCGCATTGTCATGTTTTTATCGTTAGCTGCTGCTCTCGTCCGTTAGCGCTCTGACCTTGAACTAACAACGCAGCGGCTTCGAACAGATGATGAATGAGACTCACAGAAACTTGTAATATCGGCCCTCTGTTAGTTTAAACAAGAGAGTGATCCAGTCAGAGATAATTCATAAGTGACCAAAGCTGGTTTAAGGACCAGAAGTTTCCTGTTTTTAATCACAAAAACAGATCTTTCAGACTCTCTTTAGTACCAAATGTTATATTGGATAAGTTTAGCAGGACGTGAGCAGCTTCTCTTGCTTGTTACCTCACTAATGTTGCAGATCTGAAAGCTAAACACAATCCCCACATAATAAAATAATACATAATATATAATATAACATCACCGTCTGCAGGTGCCACAATTTATCTGGCATTTAATCTGCACAACACATGCAGGACACCTACTGTGGAGAAAAGTAGCCTGAAGGTTTGTTATATATTTTCTTCTGATCAAAAGACAAAAAAAAAAACTGAAAGTGAGGTGCGACAATGAATCACTGCTCTGACCTTTTCCCGCTCAGAAGCTCTCTACTCAAGACCACTTCACTGCAGTCTGTGATATAAACAAAGAGTGGGCGTATTTAAATGTAAACCCACACCTAATGAGGGTTGCGTGCAAGCTATGACTGGGAACAAGGCAGCCGTACTTAAAAAAACAAAAAACAATGATTTATCCATTTTATGACACAATAGTAGAAAGTCCTTTTAAACCTGATGGAGAATTTGAGCACAAAATCATTTAAAAAACAAACATTATGAATATGTGTGTGTGTGTGTGTGTGTGTGTGTGTGTGTGTGTGTGTTTGGCAGATTCCCAGTGGATTTAGCTTAAAAAGTTCCCAGTGAACAGCTCCTGCTGTATAGCAATTAAATAAGTAATTTTATACGCTTCTTAGGTTGTGTTATTCCAAAAAAAAAAACATATTAGTGAGAATATGGAAGTACTTGCATTGCTTGTGACTGCAATCATCTGCTCTAAAGTATGTTGTATTTTTCTTTCAGCAGGTTGAAAAACAAAAAAAAAACAAACATTTAAGAGCCATAGAATTAAATAACTTTCAATATTGGAAGATTATCAATATGTATCCTGTGACAACTGTGAACCCTTAAACAATTGAATTCAGATGTGTGCTTTTTAAAAAAAAGAAAAACTTTCTCTTTTTACCACTTAATATCACATTCTACTGTGCATTAAAAGTCCAGCTGGCGTACAGGGTTCCCCCCCCCCCCCTCTCCCAGTATAAGCAGCCAGTTCAGCACAGGCTGCTGCAACTGGTTAAAATCTTTCTCTCTCTCTGCAGTATTTCAGGGTGTCTCACTGCCCATTTCTAATAACCAAATAACACTTTTATTTTATGTTAGTTTTTCCAATAATACACAACTGGTGTGTCTGGTTTTGTTTGTCTGCTGTCTGCTGTCTGTGCTCCCCTCTGTCCAAGTATGAACACATGGCACCGCAGCGCTCCAGATTGCAGAGCCAGTAAACATACTGGTCAGGTTGACTGCAGTGCATGAGCAGGTATTTAAAAAAAAAAAAAAGCAGAAAGTGGGGAAGCTTCAAGAAGTCAGACGCTTCACATTGTCCCGAATTCTTTCCATTTTTGCAGCAAGAGTTTTCCAACTCAGTACCTCAGAAGATAAATGTTCCTTTTTTTAAAAAATAAAAATCAATGTAGGTAAGATTTAATCAATATCCTGCTTGGCTTTCTAACAATAGTGCAACTCATAACTGCGTTTAGATAGTGTGTGTGTGTGTGTGTGTGTGTGTAGGGGTGGACGGGGGAAGAAAAAAAACAACAACAATAATAATAATAATCATTGGACTTGTGTACTCATGTTCAATTCACATCCAGTAAGATCAACTCAGGAAGTGAAATTTAAATTAAAACGGTATGAAATGTAATCATACTTATATTTGTATACTCGGACACATACCATGAAATAATAAAACACCATTATTATTATTAGTGAATATTCACAAGTCAGGTGGCTTTTGAAGTTTCATTTTCAGCTTTAAAAGGTGGTTAAATTGAGATAAGTGTATGAGTCCATATGAGAGGGGGGAGGGGGGAGGGGGGTGGACGGGGGGGCAATGTGTTTCTTTGAAGGTTATTTCTCCTGCTTTGTAAATGATATCAGGCCGACCTTTTTTTTTTTGTGGATAAAGTTGATAAGAAGTATGTCGACAGATGAAAATGTACCTTTTAGAGAAAATATATGTGATTAAAGTGGATAATAATAATAATAATAATAAAAAGAAAAAGTTAATATATATAAGGCTTTGAGAGCTGTAATGTTTCGGAGACCAGAGTTTGTGTCTTCAGCAAATGCAAAACAATTAAATGGTTTCATGTAAAGAATTAATATAACGCGCCCATTATGGAAGTTGTAGATCTCCCATCATCTGAATAAAATGGTCCCAACTGGGCCCCATTAAAAAGTCCACTTCCATCTCCATATAGCTGTACAAACCTCTTGCTTCTAACATTTTTTTTTTAAACTCTATATTTACCGTTGTTATTACCTCTTAAGAATCTGCTCTTAAATCACTTTTTTTTGGTTGGTATTTTGTTTCTACTGGCTGATTTAACGCTGGGTATATGCGAGTTTATGAGTGTAGGATTTTTTTAATCGATCAGGGATGTTTTTTGCACCATGCACTGTCGCTGGGTAGATATGAAATTATTCCAATAAATGAAAAAAAACAAAAAAACAAAAAAAAAAAAACAAAGAAAGAACTGAAATCAACAGTATTTTTATTTGTATTTCATTTCTTTTCAAAATCAATCACAAGTTGTCTCTGTTGAAAGGTAGAAATAAAACATAGAATTTGTATATTTTGTGTCTGGTTTTCTTTTCTAACATTTCGCTTGTTGGAAATGACCCTGGGAGTGTAGAGGTTTTTTTATATGTTCTAGCCCTCGAGGCGGATTATTATTTTTTTTCCCTCCTCTTCTTCTTTTTGTGGAGGCAGGTGTTAGCGTCTGTCAAACATTTCAGCATGAGTCAGTAGCATGGGTGGCCTCTCTCTTTATGCTTGTGTTTTCTTTATTTTATTATTAGATTTCAGCCGCTCAGACAGCACAGAGACGCTCAACCGGACCCAAAAAAAAAAGAGTTTATGGATTGAATGTATGTGACCCTGTGTGAACTGGGTTATGACAAAAATGATAATACTGAAAAGGCAACATGAGTCCAAGCTACCAGCCTCTTCCTTCCTCTTTGTGGCTGGGCAGCACGCCTCGCTTCCGTCTCGGTTCCTGTTTGCAGTCGCTTTCTCTTCCCCTTGTTTATTTTTTGGTTTTGTGTGCGTGTGAGTGTGTGTGTGTGTTAGTCATGCTGTAAGTACAATAAGAAAGCTAGAGAGGCAACGAGCCAAAACGACTGCTGTAAAGGACGGTTTTTCCTCGCTGACATCGTTCCTCCTGTTCATACTGGCTGTTGAAATATCACCTTCAAATGTGCTTTCAATGTAAGTGATGGAGGTTAAAATCCACAGTGTGTCCACACAGTTATTTAAAAGTGTATCTGAAGCTTATATGAGGCTTCAGCAGTCTGAGTTAGTCATATCAAGTGGATATCTGACACATTTACAGTCTTTTTAGCATCAAATTCCCTCTTTGTGTTTCCCTGTTGAGCTGCAGTGGAAGTATAGTAACAAAAAGAGGCACCAAAAAGACTGTAACGTTGAAAGATATCTACTTGATTTGACTAATTTAAATACATTTTTGCACAGAAGGAGGACATTAGAAGGGTCAGTATGAACAGGAGGAATGATTACAGCAAGGAAAACGTGTGTCAGTGTTCATTCGGGCTCCTGACTGTTGTTGAAACTCAGTCTAATGAAAATACAATTAACTAACAACTAATTTACATTTTCATTTAATGCAGGTATTCAACACAAAAACTCTGAATCAGTTTTGTGTTAATACGACAAAATTATGACAAATATGTATATAGTTAGAGTGAAATTGGATGATTGTTTTTAAGCATGTAATAAAGTGTATATAAGTATAAAACTATAAGATAAGAGATCTGTATGTATATTTGCCTTCTATACGGTTTATGATCTCTGCTAGAATAAGTTAGTTTACTGACAGGAAGCTGCAGTCGTAAATGTGAACTTGCTGTATCTGCAACATTCACATCAGGTCGCTCAGCCTTGTCTTGTAGATTTATGACGTCCTCTGCAGTAAAATCACATCTGTCAGCTCATAAAACACCCTGCTGTTATATTATTACTATTATTTATTTTTTATTCCTCTAATCGACTTTATTTGTCTTTGTTTTGCTTTCTCTTTTTAATCTATTTATCTAGTTTTTTTAGTCTAGTTTTATTTGACTCATTTAACTTATTGTTATTATTATATATATATATATATAATTATAGTTTTTAAATCCATTTGATTGTATTAGTTTGTCATCATTTTTATTTTTGTTGTCTTTTTAATCTATTTTTTAATCTAGTTTTTATTTCACTATATTTTACTACTATAAATTATTATAGCTTTTACATTGGTCTCAAATTGTTTGTTTTTTTTTCTCTTGTTTTTGTTGTTTTTATTGTTTTTATGGTACTCTGTCTTATTATCGGCTTGTCGGTCATCTGTGAGGAACTTTGACCTGCACTAACCTGTGTGAAAGGTGTTATACAAATAAACTCTGATTGATTGATTGATGGATTGTTGAGTTATGAGTCACACTTGTGAGTCTTCACCAAACAGCAACATCAAATCCTGCAGACGCCGCGTTCGTCACACTGACCACCAACCAGGAACAATAAAGCTGCACATGATGGATGGTGAGAACATGTATGTAGATGAAGATGAAGATGTAAAAAAAAATTAGAATTACAACAACTCTGACTTCTGACTGTGAGGAGAAACTGATCTATAACTGGACTATAATTATCTGTGATGAGAGAACTCATCCAGACATGAAATTCCTCAGTTGAACATCGGCGATGACGGAGTGATGATGTGTTCCTTCCACTTTTTTTGATCTGAGAGAGCTTGAATACCTTGATGGACTTTGAATTATGCCTTAAAACTACTCTGGATTGTTTTCCTGCTTGCTTACCCATAATTACAGCCTGTAAACTATAATAAATTGCCCCTCTGAAATTAAATTGTACCTCTCTGAAACACTAATCCAATGCATTGAACTACTCGCTAATTAAAATTGTATGTAAATTATAACTGTTCTTACTGTAAAATCCCTCTACACTCAAAAACATGTTTTTCTTCTTGTTCCTACGGTCGGATGTTTGAGCTTCTCTGTGCAGAGTTTGTTTTCACATTCATCTGCTGAAAGTGGAAAGTTTTCTCAGCAGGATTTGTGATGTCACAACTAGTTTGGAGGTCAATCCTGGACCAGTATGTAACAGTAACTTGCACATACACTGAGGATGGACCTTTACAGTAAAGTAGTAGACACCTTGTATCCACAAGTTAAACCTCTGACATGAAATATATTTACACACAGTCTGGAATTTTTAATGAGGGAGAAGAAGGAGATGCCGTTTTAAGCATTTTAAAGAGGTAATTATACGTTTTTTTTTTGTGGAAAAACCACGAGACACACATTATTGTTCCGGGCAGAGTATTTTTACATGTCTTACTACATGTCCACAGTTATTTTTATTATTAAGTTTGTGAAATTCTTCATTATCTTTATGTCACAGGACTTACTTCTCTCTATCTTAAAAACATATGCAGTTCCTTAAGTTGCTTTGATTTTTCCTTTCTTGCCAAGTCTTACACAGATCCCACAGTGCAGTGGTTTGGAGATTTTTCTACACGTAGATAGACGAGTATTTCATATAGTTTATACAAAAAACCCCACAAATTTATCATAAGCAAATTTCTAAGGGAGGTGGTACCCAGGATTGTATCTGTATCATTACTGTAATATAGGCCCCATTTCTTGTCTGCATCTATACCATCAACTGTTCAATAAAAGTGAAAATGCCCAAACAAATAAGCTTAGCGTCTTAATATATGTCTAAAGGGGATCTTTAAAGTGAAAGTGAAGTGTGCAGAGTGATGGGATAAATATTAAATAGCAAAAAAAGACAGTACATGTACAGTATATACAGTCTGTTCATATATACAGTAATGAGTGAAATATTTTGCACATCTTGTATTTTAGACTATATAAATATGTATAATTTGTAGGGATTATAGTGTTTCATGGTTATTGCACAGTGATTTGCACAGAGTTAACCGTTCATAAGTGTGTTCATAATGTTATGGTGCCGCTCCTGGTGACCGCATCTGCACTGTCCACCGGTTAGACGTACACTAAAGCAGAGAAAACACTCACCTCTGTATCAACATAGTAAGGGTAAACCTAACCACATGGGAAGCCCCACCCATAAATACTCCAACCAATCACAGAGCTCAAAATACTGGCGCTGTGTCTGATTTGTTAAATTGACCTTGACCTTAGCGAATAGCGCAGCGTGTGGGCGGGTCCAGTAGTAGTTCGGTTGCATTGACTGGACGTCGCTCATCAACTTTTTGCTACCAGACGAGCCTTGTGCAACGCTAGTTAGCTAGCATCATAACACATACATTTCCCAGCTCGTTTGTCACCCTCCCTGCTGCACATTTGCCATTTTTTTTGGCATTCAAACTGGGATTTGCAGTCGCCAACAAACCAGCAAATTCCAGAAGTGACGAGGAGACTCCATTTTTCGTCTGGCCGGACGGACGGAGAGCTAGCTGCTGCTAGGCTAACTCTCTCCCTGCCCAGGTGAACGGGAGCGAAAGCAGGCGACAAGCTTGCGATAAACTGTCCATCCGACGAGACTTTCGTTGACTACAAAACACTCCCAGGTAGTTTTTCGACATCTTCATCGCCAGCATGCATCCCGGTAGCAGCGCTTTGCTTCACAGCACGGCTCTTAGTTGCTGCATCTCATCACCGATCCGATGCAGTCATGTTAGCCGCAGGCCGGCTATGCTAGCTGCTATTAGCTTCTCTCTCTGTCCACAGCTGATAGCCGAGCGTATTTTTCACAGCAAGCTGACGCGCTAAAAGCTAAGGCACATTCCTAACCAACACAGCCCCGTTAACTGGTGGGTGCAAGCTCAGTTTAGCAGATGCATGACGGGTCTGTGAAGCCAACTTCTGCAAATGATCAAGTAACTAATGTTGTGTCATTTGCAGGCTGGATCAGCTGAGATGCACAACTCATAAAGAGTGCGTTTACATGCACACAAGTATCCTGGTTATGATCACATTCTGGATGTAGTGTTTACATGTGGAGCATGAGGGAAACCTGGTTAATCATTTACCTGCTGACACGATTCTCACAGCATCCAGGTTTCTGCTCATCTGTGTGTCCGCATCATCTCATAATCTTGCAGACACATAGTTTTAATCATGTTAATATACATGCACATAGTATTTATACTTATATTTATATTGTTTTTTTGCACACGCGCCTTTTATCATGTCAGTATGCAAGCGCACAGTCCTCTCATTCTGATCTTGTTATGTTTATGTTAATTGCTCATGTTTATTGCCTTTTCTGTTGACATCTGGACCACATTGAATTGCTTGTACTTGGCAAATAAATCTGATTCTTATCTCAGCTACCCATTTCTCTACCAACAGACAATGATCATAAACATGGATGAGGTGTTTACATGCCACAGTATCCTGGTTTCTGTTGGACTAGCGTATCCAGCAGGGTAGGAAATTAACTTTTTTTTTTTTGCCCTCATGAAATATGTTTCGGGGGCGTTTTGGATCATTTCCAGTGCATTTTTTTTCAAATGATGGGAAATACCGTAGTTCTGTGTTGCATGACAGACAAATATTCAATGACTCTTATTCAAAGAAAAGCAAAGGGAGCAGCTGAACTGATAGTGCAAGAACATTTAATGGGTAAAACACTGAGTTATAATCCCAGTTACAGATTAGAACTACGTGAGTGTTTTTACCCATTTCATGCATGCTTTATTTTCAAAAGTAGAAACAATAAACATAACGTTGCGGAATAACGTCACAGTTCGACATCTCAACAACATTGCTGATTGTCTGGTATGTTATATATGGCGCTCTGTTTAAAATAACATGCGCTATGACAGCTTTTTTTCTTTTAGGCACAGTGCAGACCAGGAGAGGGTCAGAGACTGTCCAGACTTCTAAAGTACTTTCATTTTGATCTGATTGTGACTCAGCTGGAAGTGTGACAGGTTTGTGAAAACGCTGCATGTTGGTAACGTTATCATTAGTGGCTGTCATGGCTGCCTCACAACCTCACAACCCCTGGAGCGGGAGGATGGGGGTGCAAGTACGGAAGCCTGACTGTCCCAGCCAGGAATACAGAGCAACATCAGGGCCACACTTTACAAAAAATGTCTTTGTTTAGCTGTTTATTTTACTAGGGCATTTAAAGACCTCTGTCATCCTCAAGTCCAAGGGCAGTTTGACTTATTTGTAGCGCCCTTTTGCTCCGAGACGCT
Source organism: Thunnus maccoyii (assembly GCF_910596095.1). Lineage (NCBI taxonomy): Eukaryota > Metazoa > Chordata > Actinopteri > Scombriformes > Scombridae > Thunnus > Thunnus maccoyii. Next base: position 24,063,805 of record NC_056550.1, read on the forward strand.
GTTAATTTACGACCCCGATGTGTTTACGTGTGCAACGCATAACCAGGATACTTGTGTGCATGTAAACACACTTACACATGAATTGGGTTTGTTGTTGTTGTTGTTTTCCTAACGTTACTTTGACCCCTGTGATTGCAGCATGCTGATGGTGGGAGGCGATGGACGGATGCACTAGAATGAGTGTGAAGGAGCTGTGTGAGACCGATGACCTGGCCACCAGTTTGGTGCTGGACCCTCTGCTGGGCTTCAGCACCCACAAAATGAACATCAGGTAATCTCTCACTCCATCACAAATACATGTGTTCCTGTGTATTCATGAGTGATACGACACCGAGACCTGTCCTTAAATCTTTCAAGTGTGTCTTAAAACAGTCGTCAGGAGCCCAACAGGTTTTTCACACTGTAATAATTCCTCTTGTTCATACTGACTATAAGAACATTTACTCCAAATACACTTGTAATGTAAGTGATGGGGGATAAAATCTACAGTCTTTTCAACAAAAATGTGTGTGAAAGTGAAGTTTATATGAGGCTTCAGCAGTCTGAGTTAGTCATATCAAGTGGATATCTGCCACATTTACAGTCTTTTTAGCAACAAATTCCCTCTTTGTGTTTCCCTGTTGAGCTGCGGGTAACAAAAAGAGGGACTTTGGCACAAAAAAGACTGTAACGTTGAAAGATAACTGCTTGATTTGACTCAGCTGAAGCTTCAATTTAGCCTCAGATAAACTTTTAAATACATTTTTGCAAAGAAAGGAGGACTGTGGATTTTGTCTCCCATCACTTACACTGTAAGTGCATTATGAAGGGAGGAATGATTACAGCAAGAAAAACATGTTTCAATGTTCATTTGGACTCCTGACTGCTGTTTTAAGACAGACTTGAAAAATTGTAAACCTGTCCTTTTAAGGTGTCTTATATATAGACACATAAGTTAAACATTTCTTCACTTGGAAAACGAAAGTAATATCAGTGAGTTATTGTCCTCGCTATGCTATTTAAAGTTTATTTGATGTGGTGAGCATTTGGTTTCACAGCAAGTTTCTAAAAAGCAGGAGCAGAGACAACAAGCAGGCGGTATCAAGCTCTTTGAACGTTGTGGTCTATGATTAAAATACATGTTTAAAAGGCAGATGAACTGATCACACAACACATCTCTATCAGCTTCCAATCCGTTTCAGGATTGATTTTTAAGATTTTATTGAATGTTAGAGCGCTGAAGTTGACCAACCAGATGTTCTTGGATGTTCTGAGATCCAGACTGAGCCTGTGTGGTGGCTGCTTCAAACCTCTGGAACAGCTTACCTGTTCATATAAGAACTGTTAAAGTCGCTGCTGAAGAGCTTCTTCTCACTGGTAATCTATTCAAGTTGAGCTCGACACCTTGACTTTATCTTCTATTGTGCTGCAACTCTATTATTATTGTTATTATGTTTATTGTTTTCTTTTATTCTCATCTGTTATATACTTTTATATTCATTTATTTAGGTATTAAGCCTGTGTCAAACACTTTGGTCAACTTTGGCTGCTTTAAATGAGCTGTACAAACACATTTAGACTTCGACTAACTGGGCATAATTTTAAAAACCAGCTGTTCCACAGAGTCCCTGCTCACTGTTCACTCCACTTGATGTTAAACTTGGTCTGATGGAACTTATTGTATAACTCAATACAGCACGAACCTCCACAGCTGGGAAAATAGACAAGATGCTCGTGTGAGAACCGTCACCAATCATTTGTTTTCATCATGTAGTGATTGATAAACGCTGCTTCTTATTGTGGCTTCAGGAAACCTGGGATTTCTTTGTAGAAATCTATTATTACTTCTTATTCATAATAACAATATATTATTAGTCTTATTGTTATTAAAATATCTGTTTAATTGAGTTATTCATAAATGTGTTGAATATGATGTGAAAGTGTTTCAGTATGATTTTTGCTATTTTATCTATATATTTTTAAAACCTCCTTAGAGATGATAAACGACAAGTCTGAGCACAAAATATTTCGATGATTAACATGCGGGTTAAAAATAGTGTTTTGCACAGACACATCTGGACTGACACAGTGTTTCTGCTTTTTCTCTCCTCTCCAGTCCACCACCAGAGGTCCGGCGCTGGGGGAACCTCAAAGAGACCCTCCTGCGCTTTCAACGTACGCACGACTTCAACGCTACGTTCGAGGCGCTGACGGTCGGCGAGCTCGCCGGTGACTACTTCAACGCTTTGGGAAGCCATCGACAGGAGCTGCTGAGACAACATGTAGGCAGATGTTTAAGTTAACAAACCAGTATAAATATAAAAACGTGTTATGGGAGTTGTGTTTGGAAGTTGTCGTCTTTTTCGTGTGAGGTTTATCCGCTGATTCTTTTGAATGTGTGAACACTGAACCGTCTCCGGTGTCTGCAGGTGTATCGCTACCTCAGTGCCTTCCTGTTGGATAGCGGCGTCAAGATAGAGTCCTGTGACAGATACTCATCAGAGACCAACGGAGCAAAGATAACCTCCACGAGGCACTGGTAATCTCTCACACTTTAAACCATATATGTGTCCAAGTAGCATGTATGTAGCTGTGTGTGTTTGTCCTTTTGTTTTTTTTAAATATTGTAGACGTGTTGACGATGGAGTTGTTGCTCTGCAGGTTTGCGGGGGAGCGGGTGGAGGTGCTGCTGGGCTGCATAGCGGAGCTGAGCCCTGCTGACAGCGCCGTGCTGAGGGCGGGAGTCAACGACTTCAGCGTGATGTATTCCACACGCAAACGCTGCGCTCAGCTCTGGCTCGGGCCTGCAGCTTTTATCAACCACGGTGAGCGTGTTTGCATTCATGACTCATTCTTTCCCAACACACACACACACACACACACACACACACACACACACACACACACACACACACACACACACACATATATATTTCACCTTTAAGTTTTTAAAGGTCAGTGATCCAGATGCCAACATTCAAAACACAAGATTAGAAACTACAATCACTCTTTTAATGCGTCGAATCATAAAACACAACAATTAGTTATTTGTTTTCTTTCTGCCGTTTGATTACTGACGTTACTGAAAGAGGATTAATTTTCATTTTAAAGACACACAAAATACGATTTTTCATGTTACATCAAGCCTTTCAGTCATATATCCAAATATATTTGCAAATTACATGGTAACAAAAAAAAAAAAAAGAGTGATTAGGCCTTTATATCCACGTTGGGAAAGATTAATTTGTCAATCCGAGCGCTTCAGAGCTGGATTAGCAACAGCTTCTGATTTCACCTCTAACCAACATATAAAGTCTGATCCAGGATGTGTGCCTGCATCGATCTGAATCCAGACCAAAGTAAACACACACACACAAACACAAACACACACACACACACGGGGAAATAATCTATTATGCATGTGATGCTTAATGTCCTTCTCTCAACACTATTGACTGTTTTTTTTTGGATGTTTTGTTGTGTTATTAAAGTATTTGCGTTCAGGAGTTTTAGCAAAATATCTTTTGTCTTTCAAATTCAGACCAAGTTTTAACTTCCTGAATTATTAAATTCCACTTACAAATATTTTCCACTATTATTAAGTTTGTGAATTTCTTCCTCATCTTTATGTAACAGAGATTATTTCTCCCTATCTTAGAGACTTGTGCAGTTCCTGAAGTTGCTTTAGTTTTTCCTATCAGTGCAGTGGTTTTGAGAGAGTTTTCTCTGCGCAGCTAGACGAGTATTTTATGTAGCTTGTACCAAAAAAAACAGATTTTGCATAAACTATTTTTTTTACCACAGAGAAAATGAACAGTGAATCAATGGAGGTGGTAGTCAGGACTGTATCTGTATCATTAACATACCATCAGCTGGTCATTATAGGTGAAATGCACAAACAAATAAGCTTAAAAAATGCCTGCTGTTCAGTATAACTCTGTAAATGAATCATTTCATTTCATTACACGAGCGTTTTGTCAATGACAGAAGTCAGATGAACTGCGTGTCAGTCAGTGTAATGTTAACTGATGTTAATGTTAACAGGCGGTTCAGTGAAGTTCATTCTTTCATCCACTCGGAGGACAGCGTCTGACAAGATCTTTTAATAATGTTTGAGAGTTAATCAGCTTAGCCTTTTCAGCCTTTTACCAAATGAATTGAGTACAAATCAGCTGATCAACAAAAACGTTGAGCCCCATGCATTCATCTGTCTGATTGAATTAATAACTTTACATCTTTTATCTCTTTGTTTGTCTTTCCGGATTGAAGACTGCAAACCAAACTGCAAGGTAAACATTTATTCATCACATACATTAAAGAGATTGGACAAATGCATTATGTGTAACTGATAAATGCTTTATTTGCACGATCCAGTAAGATTTATTGTAATACTCGCATTTTTAATATTAAAATCTGTATTTTAGATGCAGAATTAAACTCCTAAAAGCACATCTTCTCCTTCTGTTTACTAACTGCTGTGGTTTTATGTCTCATGGGTCAACCAACCTTTTGTCTTTGTCATTTTTTTTCCCTTTTTCACCCTCCCAGTTCGTCCCTGGTGAGAAGAACGGCGCTTGTGTCGAGGTGATTCGACCCATCTCCCCCGGGGAGGAGATCACGTGTTACTATGGTGCCAGTTTTTTTGGGGAAGGAAACGAAATGTGTGAATGCTGCACCTGCGAGAGGTGTGTCCATCATCTGATCAGAGTTTGTCTTTTAATATAGCTTAGTTCTGTTTTAAAACTGAAGATCTTGTTTATCAGATCTGAGAGGAGAAAAAAAAACCTCTTTAACGTAAGTTTCATTTTGTAATTTGAACTGCTCTTTAGGAAAGGAGAAGGCCACTTCAAACACAGAGGGAAACAACCTGAATGTGAAGAAACAAAGGACTCTGTGGGCCAGAAGTACCGTCTGCGAGAGAGATTTCTTCGTCATCACAGAGAGAAGGGGCATCTACCTACCAGGCCGATAATACCAGGATTACACTCAGGTATCTTTAAAGGTAACCGGTTTAGGATTTTCTCTAAAATTATATCTTTCAAACCAGTTATTGATACTGATAAAAGTAAAAAACTAATTAAAATCATTGCTAAGTACAGTTAAAAGTGAAAATAACAAACTGAATAGTGACAGTCAGCTAATTCAAACAGAAGACATGCGTTACTGGCAGGAATATTAGTACCAAATGCAATTATAGAGCAGTAATATCAAGAATAACAGCTCGACAGTCAGCTCATCATCATTAAACGCTCCATCAAACTGAAAGCCTTGAAGGACAACCGATAGGCTCGTTCATGAAGGTCCAAACCTCGCTGGAATCTTTTATTTTTACACGTGAACATGATTTAATTCATGTTTAAAAATCTGCAAGGTGGCCTTTTAACTGCTTTTAAACTTGTAATAACATATATTGCTGCAAATATCGGGAATTCTCGTTATCGATCAAATAGTCGTTTTGTCATAAAATGTCAGGAAATGGTGAAAAATGCTCGTTATAGTTTCCCAGAGTGAAAGATGATGTCTTCAAATGTCTTGTTTTGTCCGACCGACCATCCAAAAACAAAGATATTCAGTTTAAAGATCATATATGACAAAGACAAGAATTAAATCATCACATTGGAGAAGCAGGACCCAACAAACATTTGGCATTTTTACTTCAAAAATTACTAAAATGATTATTCTATTATCAAAACGGTTGGCGATTAATTTTCTGTCGATCAACTCATGGATTAATCGACTAATTGTTGCAGCTCTGCACCATGTTAGACCTGAAACGAGCCGTCAGTTTGCTGTTAACGAACAACGTCGTCTCTTCAGGAACAGATTTAGAGCAGCTGTATAATTACTGTGAATGTAATCATCTACTTCCTGTTAACATACATACAGCTTCATCTACACTGATCTGATACTGCGAGCTTGTTCAGGAAGTAGACCGTGTTGCTTCACTGTGACACAAGGGTTCGGTATCTGCAAACATGTTTACTGACTGGTAAATAATGTTGAAACACTTTTATTCTGTTTTAGAGCTGCAACTAACAGTTCGATCGATTAAACTGTTGAATGTTTTCTCGATTAGTTGTTTGGTGTAATAAATGTCCGCTGATATTTAGTTTGTGATCATAGAAGACTAAATAAACCAGAAAATAACCATAACGAAGCTGGAATCAGAGAATTTGGACGTTTTTTCTTGAAAAATGATTCAAAACGATCAATCAGTTATCAAAACAGTTGGTGATTAACTTCCTGTCGATGGAGTCGCAGCTCTGTTTTATTTTGTTTTTGTCTTTATCTGTTTTAGACAAAACAAAACTTCAGCACGATAAGTTGCATATGTATGTTTATGTAACCGTAGCAACAAACAAAAAGGCTTAATCATGGAGGATTTAAAATAATTATAACACAAACATCATAAACATGAACAAGTTAGACATTAAAACTCTTTATTAGATTTAGTCAGATTAAAAAAAAACACATTTTACTCAAACATACCTGTATGTATGTATGTATGTAATTCCCTAAATTACAGCAGCTACTACAGTGTTGATTAACAGTATTGATTAGATTACATGTGATCTGACATCTTTTTAGCAGCTACAGTAGCTTAAACGTATAGCAACGTAACGTTTGTTTATCTTTTTAAGCATGAGAGTTGTTCCTGTGGCTGTTAGTCATTTTATTTGCTGATGTAGGAAGCGACATTCCCGTCTCTACAAGCCCCTGTTAGGGGTTAATATAATAATTTAAAGATTCTATGATGTTTTATAACTTAAATAAAAAAGTGGATACAGTAGAATCATACCATTTTTAATATATAGACAACATTTTACAGTAAGAGTCGTCTTTATACACTCTCAACACTGTTTCCCAGCGTCACCTGCTTGCTTCATACTACAGGCTATCTCGGCATCTGCTGTGAAGTAAATTGCTTACTTGATAGGAAATGAATTAAAGCAATTTAATGATTTGGTCAATTGAATCACATCGATGCGTCTCCGCGATCGCGTCTCGGCTCGGGGTACTAGGTTTATCGTTTAAGCGCCGCTCACGTCGAGCGGTAGGAGAAATGCTTTTGTATAGAGCGGCTCAAGTTCAACAGCTTCTTCTTTTGTTGTCTTTCATTCATAGCCATCCCCTCGAGGAATTCCTTTACCCAGCAGATGAGGAGGAATGCCTTGAAGAACAGGAAACTGAGTCAAACGCAGCAGTGGAGACGAGAGAAGCACAGACGATCAGGAAAGCATCCGTTGAAATCTTCTACAGCCAAACAGCGTCGGACAGTTCCGCTTTTGTCTCAAGTTACACTGAGGGACCTTAGAATCAGAGTGAGGCGCCACTCGGTGGATTTTTTACTCAATTGTAAGGATCCAAAGAGCAAAGAAAGGGCCTTGCTGCATCGACTAGAAGAAGTGGAGCAAAAAGATAACACACCGAGTGAACTGAATTCAACCGGTGAAGGAAATAGCAGCAGTGAAAAAGGGACTGAAGAGGTAAACTTGAAGCCTTTCACTCTAAATTCCTCCATGTCGGTCCATCAGAAAAATACACGGGCAGTAGCAACTAGCACAGGCCTCAATGGGAAGTCTGTCAAAGTGTTGGAGGGGCGAACAGTTCACTTGAGGACCTCTTCAAGAACAAGGAGCATGGTTCAGACCGCGCTCGTACATCAAGCGGGGTCCAACAGCAACACAGCTAACACTACAACAGTTTGTCACCCTGTCGACTGCGACGAAACCTGCAGTGCAATAAAACAAGAGAAAATAGAAAAGGCAATCACAGAAAGTCAAAGCAGAAACGACAGCGGCGTCGAATCTTGCACCATCACCCCGGCTCAAAACCCAGCGGCGGAGGAAGCCGAGCACAAGACCATCAGAGCTTCGCCCCTGTTCGAAGTTTGTCAGAGTGTCAAAGATGCATCTAAGAAAGCTGTGGACAATCCACTAATATCACTGAAGCAATACCTTACAGTCAGCCTAACAAGGTTATCAGTGCAACAAAGTTTAGGAGCAGAAAATACCTCAGAGGACAGGAAAGGAAGAGTGGTGGTAAGAGGAAGGAGCAGGCAGAGCCAGGCCCCGAAACCAGTGACTCCGACAGTACAGCCAGAAAAAAGAGTGTCCAGATCACAGCAGAGGCAGGCAGAACGGTCGGACATCTGCACAGCTGAAGGTAACAGAGGGGTGAGGGAAATGTTTTTCAAGGCCATAGATAAAGTAAATGTGAGGAAGCGACACGCAAGTGAGACGGCGGGTGATTTATCACACGGCGAGAAAAAGGGGGATGATAAGGTTATCGAAATACAAACGGTGTCAGGAGAAAAAACACAGGGGCAGCAGCAGGACATTGTAAAAGGCCAAATTGAAGGTCAGAAAGAAAACGCTATACCTACGGTTACGGAATGTAAAGTTAACATGGCTCTGGAAGAAGTGAAAGAGTCCAAATGTAAAAATATGTCCAGTGAAAAAACTGGAGGACAAAATAACTTGCAGTGTATTAAAAATAAAGTAAAGGATGCATGTAAGGAGGACGTAGTTGTTCAACGGCCAGAGCGAACGGCAAAGAGCGTGAGTAAACAGCTAGTAAGTAGGCACGAAGATGTCGTCGTAAAGCAGGCAAAGGAAAAAGTGAAAGAATCTGAATGTAAAATTGTGTCCAGTGAAAAAACTGGAGGACAAAACAACATGCAGTGTATTAAAAATAAAGTAAATGATGCATGTAAAGAGGACGGAGTTCAACTGTCAGGGCAAACGGTTAAGAGTGTGAGTAAACAACCAGTAAGTAGGCTTGACGAAGATGTCGTCATAAAGCAGGCGAAGGTTCTGTTGTCTGATATTTTAAGAAAAGATAAACGCTTAATAGATAAGAGATTAGATATCGTAGGAGGACGGTTATCTACCTCTGCTCTTAAAGACGTGCAAAGTCCCGAGGAGGAAGCACAACAGACTGAAATAAATGGAGGCAGGTACCATCGCTCAGTGCAGGGGAGGATTATAAGACGAAAGATGAGGCCCAGAGCAGCGAAAACAAAAGCGGAAGATAAGCAAAACTCCAAGGGACACTTGAGCGAAGACGCTCCGGCTACTCCTAAGACTGAAACGAGAGAAGATAGTTCAAAGCGTCAGTCACCACAGAGACATGATGACCCACCGGCCGCCTGTCTCAACCCTCTACCTCTTAAGTCACCAATTTCAGCAAAGGTTATTACTAATCTGCATCCAGACATCAATCCACAGGCACACATACAGTCCAACATACCTCTGAAGAAACGTACATTTCGAAGTTCTGTCGAATTAGACCCTGAACAAGGTTTGAATTCTGCTTCAGATCAAGCCTCTAAAGAAGCCCCCGAGTTAAATTCCTCCACAGACAACAGGCAGGGCATTACCCAGTGTTCAGGGGAGAGTAGTAAAGTAAAAAAAGAAGGTAAAAGCAGATATAGGAGTTCAGAAGTCCAGAGGTTAACCTCCAAAAGGACCACAAAACAAAACGTCTTTCACAGAGTGCTTCGCTCCAGAACTAATGAAGTTCAGAGAAGCCATTTATTGAGGAAAGTTCGAAGGTGTAAATTAGAGAGGCAAGATAAGGATGACGTTGACAATGCTCAGACACTACAGAGCGAAAAGCTCGCAGGGGACAAAAAAGCTGAGGATCCTGCTAAAATCCAGGAGTGTTGTATCGTAACAACTCGAAGTAAATCTCAAAAGGAAGAGGAGGTGGAAACGTTACCCCTCCAAGAAAGTGATTCGGAGGAAACAAAGCCAGACCTTAATTTTAAGATCCGCTTCAAGAGGAGGAGAGGGAAAGTCTGGGAGATGCATACAGGAGTTGAAAATATGGCATTAAAAACAGAGAAGAGAGATGAGTTGATGACCTGTGATCCTTTTAAAGCCATCATGGACTCCGTATCCATTTTAAACATGGAGATGGAGGCGGCTCAGGCTCACGTGCAGGCAAGTAAGAAGTCAAAGAGCATGTTGCATCGTTTGAAAAGAAGAGGCGAGAGGCGGAGTGAAAGTCAACCCACCAATATCCCCGCGGATGCAAAATCAGAGAAGGACCAAGACGTTGAAAAAGTTGAAAACGGACCTAGTGAATCTACCGCTGACAAAGTAGAAACGAAAGAGAAGCTCGATAGGGAGATTCTAGTCGGAGTCAAGCTGCTGCCGGAAAAACTAGAAAGTCTTAAAAATGATGTTGAGACTGTGCCGGCCGTAGTGCAAGAAACAAAAATTGAAGATCGTTTTTTAAAGAATTGCTGCTTGTTTGAAAGTGCGTCACAACATAAACAGGAGCTCGAATTGGATTTTAATGGTCTTCCATTACCAGTAATTAAACTTCGGAGGAAGGCGGAGGATATTTGGGAGGTGGACAGCAAGGAGGAAGAGCTCAAACTAGCTGACCTTAAAGTAGAGCCCAACATTAAGAGAGAGATAAAGGGTCAAGTTTTAGGGAAACAAAAAGGATTGCTTGATTTTAACAAGCTCAAGGAAGAGTGCGTATCTTCTCAGAGGCTGAACAGCAACTCAGCCCTTCTGAAAACAGAACCGCCACCATTTTCCTTGTCTCTGTCACCGCTGTCTCTGTCTTCCCCTATTAATGACAATAAAACTGAAGTTATATCCTCTGCTGCAAATATAACCACTGAAAGGCCAGAGATGAACAGCGGAGGAAGGAAACAGAGGCACAAAATGGAGAGGACGCACAAGTGTGGGCCTATAGAAACACCCACCACTTGTCTTAGTCACACTCTCCAACAAATTGACAACAGTCTCTCCAGGCTCTCTGAGGGCTTGTGTTCATCCCAGACTTTGGAAAAACCAGCAGCCTGTTCCAGCACCTCTAATTCTGTCATCCAGCCTCCGTCTCAGTCTCCTCCATTCACAATTGCAGATAACATGCTTGCCGGTGAGCCCAGCTTCACGAACTGTTGCGATGACCTTCTGGACTTTCAGTGTCTCAACTTTGAGGGGTATTATCAGCCACAGAACATGCTCCCATCTTCCCCTTCAGATCTGTGTTCACTAGATCCGCCCACAGATCCCTTCAGCAGTCCCCTCTCCCACAGCCCCTCTGATACGTGGACCACTGAAACGCCGTACCTTGGCCCTCCCAGTCCAGGAAATAACTTCAGCAGTGAGGATCTCCAGTTTTTTCCAGGTCTAATTTCTTCCAAAAGTGACTCTGTTCCTCTGGAATGTGAAGCGAAGGATGCCTCCAAAGACAGAAACACACCCAACCCCAGTTACAGTTTCTCAGCTCTCTGCAACCCAGAGTTGACTGCAAAAGATCGAATTATGAGTAAAAATCCAGGAATGAGGCTGTCCAAAGAAGACCTCAAAACTCAGCCCTCGTCTCTAGTTGGCAAGCCTCGTTTGTTTGGTGCAACACCATCTTCTGTTACATCTCAAACTCCTGTTACTTTACCCCAGTCCCCAATCAACGTCAAGGCGAGCACCAGCCAGTTCAAAGCCCAGTCTAACCTTAAAAACCACGGGCCCTTCCATCGTATGACCATTCCCAATAAATCCCAGCGCCTTTCTGGTTTTCAGCCAAACACAGTCAGAGGAGTGTCCCAGAGTTGCTTGCCCAAATCCGTCCAGCCGTCTCAAATGGCTAACAAATTCTCATCTCCTCAACTCTTCACTGTGAGAAATCCCAATCCTCCCGACAATCCATTCAGCTTCCATGAGAAACCCTCTACAGTTATTCATAGGGTGCTTAAGTTTCAAGGGGGGCCCACGAGTCAGAACTTGTATAGCGCACCTTGTAAGGACACCATGGCTGCTGGCAGCCCGACCGTCATGTCCAGAACACTTGGCGCAAAATCAGGTGCTATTGAGAAGACGCAACAGAATCAGAAACTAGGTGTCAATACAGACAGTCACCATAAAAGCAACATCTCTGTTCAAGGGTTCGGAAAGGATGTTGACCATCTCGGTCCTTCCAGCACCCCCAACAGGTCCAACCCTCATTTCAACAAGTCCAACTCTTTCCCTCAGTCCCTTAATAAAAGTAAGATGTCATCTGAGAAACATGAAAGTGGTGAAATCAATATGACATACAAAAACTTTTCTGCGCTGCCAAGACCCTTCTTCTTTCCTAGCAAAGTGTCCGAGGGTTATTCATCACCACACGACAAGGGTTTGAAACAGGACAAATCTACTCCGTCAAACTCTCACAAACACCAGCCATGTTACGCTCAGCAGGACCCTTTTGATTTCAGCTTTGGCTCGTCTCTTTCGCCCATGTCTCAGCACAACAGCCCTCAAGTGGTCCACGGTACACCTCCTGCTACGCCAGCACCAGCAAACAAGAGTCAGTCATCAACCTCCTCAGCCTCTTTACCTTATGGCTATCAAGGCCCTCCTTACGTACTGAATTTCAGTGGAGATCATTCGTTGACCCTGGGTCTCAGGGATGGGGCTGAGGGTTACCCAGGTCTAGGCTCAACAAACTACACCTACCATTGCCTGATGGAACCTTCAGGCACCCAAGGGCGGCTGGTTCTTGAGCCCTGTGGACCCCAGCTGTCTAACCCAGCGTCGTTTTCTTTGGGTGGATTTTCAGGGCTCAAAGGTCAGGACGAACACTGCAGGAAGGACATGCAGCAACAGTGTCAGCCAGGAGAACACCAAGGCGCCCCACACTATGGACCTGTTACATCGTCTCACTCCACAGGTGCCACAAAACCCAAGAGAGTGAGGTTAGTGGTGACAGACGGCACAGTCGACTTAGATCTCCAGTACTCTGATTGATTTCTACCTGCCGAAGTCACTGGATCCCAGTGCTCAAGACGGATTAAACAGCATCTGCCACAAAATGTTTTTTGTAAACATTATAATTCATAGTCTACCAGTTATTAAAGCCCACTGACTGATTGACCTTTTTTATAAATCATCATTTTGATGGACTGTTAATGTATAAATGACTTGTACAGGGTTTTATGTAAAGCGGGCTCATCAGCCTATTAGAATGAAATATCCACTACAATTTGCTGAGAAGACCAAATTAAAAATTCATAGAGAAAGCATTTAATATATTTGTGACCACAAGTTTGAAGTTACAGGCCCTGTAATGATTGAAAGCCCTCTTACTTGTACTGTAACATAGCTGTATGAATTTTTTCTATACAATGTATGGCAGTAGACACAGGAGCACCATCATCGGTTGCTGGTACTTGTATTGGTGGGTTTTAAAAAGGCAGCTTTGTGCCTCAGTCTTTGATATGTTCTTGTGTGACTTTTTGAAGCACCTGTTGAAACAGTCTACCCTCGTTTTTATACTCACAGTAAGCTCTTTTCTCACTTTGTGTGTGTGTGTGTGTGTGTGTGTGTGTGTTTGCGTGTGTGTGCGTGTATGTGTGTGTGCATGCATTTGGCAGGCAGGTCTCGAGGGATCAAAGTAGGGTACCATGTGTTTTTTTGTGCCTGATCGCGTGACAGTTGCTATGCCAGAATTAAGTAAGATCATTAGTCGTTAGTGCATAAATGAGAGGCTCATGCATGAACTGTGTACAGTAAAATGATTTCCAGACCTGACACAATATATATATCCATATATATATATATTCTAGGACAACTCTACCGGGTGAAGACATGCGTGACATGAATTGCAGCATTTCACAGCTGCTCTCTTTAGTTTCTTGTGGATGATGTGGGTGGGAGAAACTGCAATGTGTTGTTTTTTTTCTGGCCAGTAATGGATCGAGGGGTAGTACAACATGAGATCTTTCTAATGGGAGTTCTCCCAGTTGCAAGTTAAAGAGAAACATTTGACCATTTTACATCAAAAAAAGTGACAATCTTTTCACTGAGAAACTCACTTTTATCATTTATTTGTTTGTTTTTTGTTTCCCCCCCCCCCAAGGAGTTGATGATTATTCTACGGGAAGAAGAGATGGCTAAGTTGTGCATCACCTACATGGTTACTGTCTGTTATTTTTTGTTGTTCGTTGATGGAGCTACACATTCATTAGTTGTTTATATTGTAACCAGAGTTATTTGCTGTTGATTGTGGAAGTCACATGAGCATTCCCTTCACATCCTTATGTACTGTATGTTGAACCCATTTGACATCATTTGGCAGGAGTGTTCAGTGTGACTGCACAGCCTTACATTACTACCATGAAAATGTACTGTCTCGATATGGAAAGGCCAATTATTTATTTTAATATCCTCATTCTTGAAATGGTGCTTTAATGTAATTTATATTTCACATTGATTGTTCAAACTATTAAATGTTTTTTATCATTTATTTAATGGGACAAAATATTGAACTGAATATTTACATCGAGTATTTAATTTCAAATCCTTGGACAGCTTATCCAGTTCATGTTTTCAGTTGTTACAGGTAAAACTTTGTCTGTTTTTCTAAATTGGCAGTTAGTCTTACTGAAAGTCTGCTGTAGAAATGTACAAATGTAGCCTATATCATTAAAGACACTTAATTCTTTTTTGTATTTTCTCTCTTTGACTCTTTTTGCATTCTTTGTGTACTACTTTTAACACTTAATTGCACGAAATCACAAATGTACATTGCATTATTTCTACATATAGTATTACAAGTACTATTACAGTGGTACAATAGTGTGTATACAGTATATATTAGCTGTAACAAACATATATCCAAATAGAAGGGGAAATTAATTGATAAATATAAATGTTTAAGCTCTATTAAAGTAAATTTGAATGATGGGATGACTAGCTTCTTAATAGATCATCTATCTAATCATTTAGTCAATTAGTTAAGACATCCACTTTGTTACTTCTCCTCAAGGTGGTACCTCATTATGTCATTTCTATACTGTGTCTGACAGATTTAATGACATACCTTTCTACATTATTTAAGTTGTGGGCTTCATTATAAGAAAACGTCTACTCCATTGTCTCTGGGATTCAGATTAAGACTGAAACAAGAAATGGATTATCATAAGAGTTGCTGATTTACTTTCTATTCTATCTATTCTATTTTCTGTTGATTATTAATTTCAGCTCTAATACAGATTCACATTCTTCAAATCAAGAACCTCAGTACTGGATAGGTGCATACATACCACATAACTGAAACATTCATAGTAGACAGCAGATATGTTGACAGGTGGATTTAATGACATTAATAATAACTGTAATCATGGCCGGATAAACCTCCTGTGGGGCTCCAGAGCAAAAGTTTGTTGCTGTGCCCCTATTGATCCCCACTGTACATGACAGAACTCTAGAGCCAAAATGATTCAAGGATGAATTGGTTAGTCGATTGACAGGAAACTAATTGGCAACAATTTTGATAATTGAGTAATCATTTTCTCACCTTTTAACTAAAAATGCCAAAAATTCACTTGTACTGGCTTCGCAAAAGTGAATATTCGCTAATTTTCCTAGTTTTCCATGAAAATAAACTCAACATCTTTGGGTTTTTGACTGTTGGTCAGACAAAACAAGTTTGTCAGATTTACTGATAATGAAAATAATTGTTGGTTGCAGCCTTACAGTATTCCTATGATGGAATAATACTATTTTGCATGCAATTTGATAAAATACAACTCTAAAACAAAGGAGCACAACATAAACTAAAACAATTCAGGTCTTAAAACTAGATTTTGACCAAACAGGTAGCGCCAGATCTGAACAGTGAACCCAATGTGAAGTGACTTAAACCTGCATTCTCTCTAATGGCCATCATGAGGAGTCCACTGGCTCCGAAAAGAAGTCTGATTGTATAGAAGTCTATGAGAAAATGACCCTAATTCTCACTTGATTTATCACCTCAGTGATGAGTTTATGGTCTCAATCACTAGTTTCAAGTGTTCTTAAATGCAGCATGATGTTCATTTAGCAAATAATGGTTCGGTTTAATTTAAATTTGATGATAAAGCAGCGTATGCTTTAGAGCGGGGCTACGTTGTGATTGACAAGTTGTTTCCATGGTGACAACCGTTGGTTAGGTAACGTGAACATGGCGTAACCCTACATTCACAGAGTATAGGCGTAGCTGCCACTATTTCAGCGTGTTTTCAGTTCATGAAAGTTAACTGTAACATTTTGGTCGCCTGAAATAATCTTGTTCAGCGTTTGGTTGTACTAAAACACCCTCCAAGGAGTCAGATGTCCAGTTTTTCCGGTAAGTACATTTTCTTTTAATTGTTTTAAAGCTCGTTTTTCGCTAGCGAAAAATTAGCATTAGCATTAGCACAGTTAATCATATACTGTAAATGCACCGTGCTAACCAAGCTAGCAACTAGCGCCAGGGTCAGCGACACCCTCTCGTTCATTTCTGGCTCCAAAAATCAAAGATGGCGACGGTCAAAATACCAAAACTGGAGGCTTCAAAATGCCAGTCCAAAAAACAAATGGGTGACGTCACGGTGGTTACGTCCACAGCCCGGGGCCACAGGATGGAGGATGTTTCATAGCTGATATTGTACTTCAGAGGTTCAAATTGATCATTAATCAAATGATGTAAACACAAATAATATATGAGTAAACCTGGGCTTATATTAACTACATTTGTGTACAAAATGTCAGCAGTGAAAAGAGTCTATGCCACCTGACAGAAGTTTATGAAACTATTAGGCTTTTAGACCATTTGTGTGTATCCACTGCAGCATATAATCAATAGAATAAGTTATTACATCATTGTTACAAGCAACAGTGAGGTGTTTTTGTTTACTTTCAAATGTCTTTTATTTTAAACACTGTCCTAGTCATTTCCTCCGGCTCTAGTGTTGTTTTTTTTTCTGGTTAATTTCAAAGCTCGGGGTGAGTGTTCACCCTCCTGGTTTAGTGCTCAGCCTTTACCTCCTTCCTCTCTACCTGTGCTTTCATCCCAACCCAACCAGCGCTTGTGTTTCTTCTTCCTCCATCCCCTCCTCTCTTCCAGCATATGACCCACTTCTGCTTCTCTTTCTAGCACTCAGTAGCAGCTGAGCAGGTAATTCAGATGCCAAGTATAACGCTTTTCTCATAATGAGGACGGAAAGAGAGGGAAGGGATTAAGGAAAAAAAAAAAGAAGAAGAAGAAAATAGGAAAACAAACAAATATTAACATTAAAACCCGGTTTTTCCTCAGCTGTCACAACAGAGTAGGTACTCAAGTTAGATTTATGCACTCATTAATTCGACGCTGATTTCAGTTTGGTTGCAGCAAATTATCAAAACACGACTTCTTCAGTTTGATCTGCTTTTAACCTGCTTTATTTCCTGCAGCTCTGCTTTATACAAAATACAGAGGATTTCCATTTTGCGCCACGTGAAATGTTTTCCAACCCTTTTAACCCCCTGCTAGTTTTACCACTGTTTTCATTATTCATAGAGCCGTCACAACACCAGCTCCTCATCTGACTCTTCCATTAAACTTTAGCTACATGTATGTATGTAGGACTCTCATGTTCCCTATGGTCGACACTCAGGGGGGGATTAAAACCTGTCATGACATATGAGCGTTGCACGGCAGCGGCCGACCTTGTGAAAATGGCCGACTGTGTTGGATTTTGCATGAGCGTGGAGTGCTGGAACCACCGTCGTCTCTGCCATTATCAGTAGCCGAGCAGGCGGCCTTTATGCGAAGCGGCGAGGAAACACTGACGCCCTGAGAAACAAGCTGTGGGATGAAGTCTATAACAGAGAGAAAAAGAGCTGTATAGAAAGGTTTCCCAGGCATTATTTCCCAGGTGACAGGTGGCAGAGGCTCCAAATGACTGAGGTGTCAGTGCATTAGTGTAAATTATGACTGCAACAAAACCCTGTGTGTCTGACAGAGGGGGCTGAATAAATATGTCAGCTGCACGAGCAGGGATATTGCTCTTATGATTATTATGGCCATCTTTCTTTATTAAGTCTGACTGTCTGCTATTAAGGCGACTCCCTCTTGTTCTCTCCGTCTCCTTGTACAAGTCACAGTCACGTGTGTCGTTTTTGATGAAGCGCAGCAATCCCTTTTAGCTTACTGCAACCCATCCAATTAATACTAACTATTGGTTCAGCTTGAGCCTGATGAACAAAACCTGATAAACACACACACTCTGATACATAAAGGCCCATTTAGTCAAAGGAGAATATGCAGAGGCTGACCAATCAATGCAAACATAATTTAAAGAATATAATAGATCAGTTGGTTTTAATACTTTTAATGTTGTGTGAGAAAGTTTCTTCCGCTATGAGTCACTGACATTTTATTCACATCTGTTTCTAAATACATAGCCGGGACCTACAGTAACAAGAGAAGATGAAGTGAAGGATATTCATAGTTATTAATACCACTTGCAAGAGCTGAGACGTCGGGTTTGCCTGTCAGCTTAACCTTTGAGTGGAAGCGTACGCCATACCTGCGATATGATGTCTTGACATTGGCATTTGCTTCGCTCGTGTCGCTTCGCACGTGCGGTTTGATATTTGTGTGCTTTATTTAGGATCAATAAATAAAGCGGAGGATTGTTGTCGTCACATATACACATCACAGTCATCATACACACTCATACTTAAAACAATCACAAACGTTATGAAGAATATCTTTAAAACTTTTAAGTCCTTTAAAGAGGAACAAGCGTCTCTAACGTGAAACTGTTCATT
Source organism: Thunnus maccoyii (assembly GCF_910596095.1). Classification (NCBI taxonomy): domain Eukaryota; kingdom Metazoa; phylum Chordata; class Actinopteri; order Scombriformes; family Scombridae; genus Thunnus; species Thunnus maccoyii. The sequence goes on from NC_056550.1 coordinate 24,082,344, forward strand.
CCAGTGGTGAGGTGCATGGTAACAGAAACCAGTCTGTCCCAGTTAAGAGTTTTGAATGAGGAACTTTTAAAGCCAAATTGCTCTGTGACCTCATGTCACGGTTATTAGCTCTGAGCTAAGGATGTTAAATAAGTAGGCAACTTAGATAGCGAGGCCTCATAAATGAAGACACAGGTACGCCGGCGCCTTCTAGATGACGACCACCTGACCTCTTTCTATTTAATGTGACACACACTTATGTCCCCATATTAGTGTGAAATCTCTTTATTTGCACATCTGTGAACTCATCACATCTAACATGATGCATTACGTCAACACGGATTTTGTATTATTATTATTTCCACATTGCATATACTGTTTGTTTCCTGGTCAATATTTTGTACATTACATTCACTTCAATTTAAACTTGTAATAGCTCTTTTCACTTACATATTTTTCCTGTAAATTTCTGTTTAATATTATTCATATTACTTGATTTTTGTGTATATTTTGACTGTTATGCACCACAACAACAAGGCAAACCTACTTGGCAATAAACTTGTTTCTGATCTGATTTAACAAATGTAATTAATGTGGCGCTGTGGTCGACAGCAGCATCCAGCGGTGGCGGCAGTGTGAGCTTACAGGATATCATCATAATCTAATATAGATTGTCTGGTAGATTGTATGATGGTTTTCTGAGAATATATAAACACACTGAACGTTTCAAACCAAAAGGGCTTTTTGTGCGGAAAATGGAAAAATAATACGGCCTACAGTAATAATAATAACAACACCTTTATTTATTTAGCACTTTTCAAAATAAGATACAAAGTTCTTAACATAGACTTAAAAAAAGACAATTAAAAGCTAATAATCAATACAATATTATAATAAAATGATAAAATTTGGGGGGAAAAGTGACTTAAAAGACATTGTGTTAGCTTCTCTGACCTCCTCTAGCACGTCATTCCAAACAATAGAGCATCATAGTAGATTTAGTAGATCCTTACTTCCTAAAAATGATATTTGTAGTGAAGAGAAAAGACTTCATAAACTGGGGAAAATATTACATCACAGTCACAGAATAACCAGCAAGATCAATCTGCGTAGACTTGCTCGAAACTATTCCAGCAGATTAAAATGCACATTAATCAATAGAATAATACGTCCGAGATTTTCAGTAAATGGGGCAAAATCCTCCCAAATTCCACAGAGAGACAGACAGAATAAATCCAGAGAAGCCATTTTCCATAATGTAATAAGAATCCACTGTAATGTAATAATGTGAAACAGTCTAATGCAGGAGAGCTCTCAGACTCAGAGGCAGTGATATCTGGTCACTATTTGACATGCGGCGCAGCGCTTGTCAACATCAGCTGAGGAATTTCTCCAGCAGATGTTTATTTTTTATTTTATTTTATCATTTTATTTTTATAATTATGGGATCTAACTGGAATAACCGAGTGTGGAGCGAGAGCCAGCATATATAAATCACCCACAGCGACAAGAGGGAGATCTGACTGCTGAAAAACATCTGGTTTATTTTTTTCCTGTGTGATCATGGTTATTATAGCCATGGTGACCCTCCACCCCCTCCTCCTCCTCTTCTTCACCCCCCCAACTATTAAAGGGGTGTTCGCTCATCAAAGCTAGTTTGACATGCTTCACTCAACACTGATTGGCATTATAGAGTTGATTTCTACTTGCTATTCAATTCAGCTCATCAGTAGAAGACTCCCTCTCCACCCACGGTCCTCGTCGTCCCCCCCCCCCCCCACCCCTCTCACCACCACCACCACCACCCCCCCCCCCCCCCCTCCTCCTCCTCCTCTATGTATGGTAATGAGCATTGCAGCAGTGGCTTCCCTCATCCTTTTATACACATCTCTTTCATTCCTAATTCATATTTCTGTGCGTGTGTGCGTGTGTGCGTGTGTGTGTGTGTGTGTGTGTGTGTGTGAACGTGAGAGAGAGAACACACATCTCGGCCGCGGATTGCGCTGCGTATTCTGTATCTTTGATTGGGATTTAATCGCTGGATTATGGCAGGAATCCGTTAAAAATGAGAAAAAAATTTTGCGCTAATTGATGAGTGTGGTTTTGTTATTGATACTGTGGGGTAATTATTGGATAATCTTTCATGTGTGTGTGTGTGTTTCTGCACGGTTGGGTGGATCCCACTGTGTTATATGGTGCTTCCACTTCTGTGTGAAGGGGGGGGGGGGAGAAAAAAAATAACACAGCTGAGAGTCTAACTCCAAAACATCAAAGACAGAGAGAGAGAGAGAGAGTGAGAGAAGAAGAAGGAGGGAGGGAGGGGTATGCCCTGTATCTGGGTAATGATGGAGGAGTGAGAGCTGGAAGGTGAGGTGGGGGGGGGACAAAAGAGAGAGAGAGAGAGAGGGATGGGAGGCAGGCAGGGAGGGAGAGAGAGAGGGAGGGAGGAAGAGAAACCAACCAACCAGTACAAGCAGCGAGAGAGAAAATGAGAGAGAGAGAGGGGCACTCTGTGCACGCCGAAGGGAGGGAGGAGGGGAGGATAGTGAGCGAGGGATGGGAGATCGCCGGACTGAGCAGATAGAAGTGTTACTACAGAGCTGCTGCTGCTGCTGCTGCTGCTGCTGCTGCTGCTGGAGGAGGAGGAGGACGGGCTGGGAGCCGAGGATAATGCTCCATCCCTCAGCGTACAGCAGCACGCCGGACACCTTGTAATTTCTCGCGGCGGCGGCGGCGGTGGTGGTGGTGGTGGTGGCGGTGGCTGTGGAGGAAGAGGGGGGTTTCTCGATTGTTTTGCGGCGGTGATTTTTCTCCTGCCTTCCTTTTCTTTTTCTTTTCTTTTCCCCCCTTTTCACAGTCTTCTTCATCATCATCTTCCCGCTGCTCACCCCTCCTCACTCCTTATTCCTCTCGCGAACTGGCAATTTCTTTTTCTACTTCTGTCCCTTTTTTTTTTTTTTTTTTTTTTTTTTTCCAGAGGAGGGATTTCTGTGTTTCATCGGGGATTGTAGAAGACAGTAAGAATGTCTTTTCTGCTTTTCTTTCCTCTCCTTTCTGAAGGAAGGTGTGCATGGGGGATGAAAAGGAGGGAGGGGGGGGGTGGGGGGGTGCATGGCAAAGCAGAAAAGCAGATGAGAGTATGATTTTATATGTGTGGAGGGTTGGTGGTGGAGTCAAATGGGTGTGTGTGTGTGTGTGTGTGTGTGTGTGTGTGTGTGTGTGTAGCAGGGGGTGGGAGGGGTGGTTTGAGTGGAGGTGGGGGGAGCGAGGGGGGTTTGCATGTTCAAGTTTACTGCATTGATGTGAAACACTGATTCTTCTGCCACATGGCTGTTAGTGCAATATCCTATAGCTTTAAATGAAGACGGTAGTTGCACGAAACGAGAAATGAAAATAAAACAAAACGAGAAAAAAGCGAAACAGCCCGGAGAGAGATCTGCCGAGGGACGCGCAGACCCGAGGAAACGGAGCGGTGTTTGGCAGCGGATTACTCCTTGATACCAGCAGATCTCAGCTTCACAGAGAGGCAGAAGAAGAGAGGAGGACAGGAGGAGACAGCAGTGGAGGGACGCAGATTTGTAGATGAGGCTCAAGACAAGGGATCAGAAAATTTATGTGGCGGCGTAAATAAAACACAAATAGGTAGATGTAGGAGAGATGCTACTTGTCAGCTCCTGGATTTATCATTGTGTCAAACTGATAATCCCTCCCACACACATATTTGCATGCCTGCCAAGGACTGCTGATGATCTGCTGCACAGTACAGCTCATGGGTTCACATCTAAAGGGCTAACTAGTGCATAAAATCACCTCACACTTCGACTATGCTGACATATTGATTGTAGAAGCAGGGTATGCATGGATGGACATTGGCACAGATGCACCTTAGCATTAAAGAATGTGTGCTCAGGAGCAGATACACAGGCGTCTTGCCATGCATTAAACAGCAGATGAGTCTGATAGGGGATGTTCAAACTGCCGTCCTCTCACTTGAGTGGCTGCTCGTACAAGAAGAGGGTCACCCTGCCGACAGGAAACATGTGTTTGGCCTTCCTCTGTCATTATCTCTCCACCTGAATTTAGTCTATCTATAGAGGTGACAGTGGGTCACTTTACAGGGCGCACGTAATTACACACAAGCTACTTCTGTATGCTGTCGCGCAGAGTGGTGATGTTGGAGGTGTTCGTGCATGAGATGTGTGTTCAGTCTCAGTTTCAGAAAGGTGTGGACGATGATCACACACACACAGCTGGCACATAGTAACTCACACATGCTGTTCATGCTCCGTATATAATGTGTCACCGCAGGGAAATGGAGGTAGAGGATGACAGAGTGGATCATCAGAGAAGACGGCCAGCGTCACACACAAGTGTGATTTGTAACAGTGGAAAACTTTAAACGGCGCCGTCAGCGCATTAATGTCGGATTCGGAGAAGTTTTATAGTCTGAACTGATGTATAAAAGTGAAGTGCTTTTGTCAATGTGTTGCGAATGTTCTGTTAAGTGTTAGTGTGCAGCAGATACATGACTCAGTCTTTGCTTTGAGTGGCGCTCTGAGTTCAAATACACTCATCACACGTCGATGTCAAGCAGTCGCTACAGGCTAACTCATTGCTACCAGCTCTCCATAGATCACTTTCATTTCAAAAAAAAAAAAAAGAGCCTTAATCTGCTAAACACATTAGACTGCACATTTTGGATCAAGTGTCACATTTATTTTGACCAATCTGCAGTTTCTAAGGCCTCTGATAACATTTGGAAAGTCCAGAAGAGCCACACGATTAAATTATTTTATCCCCATTCAAGTTAACAGAGAGCTAACAGGAAGTTAGCTGGCTCTGTCCATAGAGCATTCGCAGCACGCATTCATCCGGGCAGCGCGGAAACGTCAAACCCGACACCAGATTAAAAACTCTGAAATACAGTGAGATTTACCTGGCGGTGGTAGGCTCATTCAGCATTGTGTGAACTCATTTGGCGAGGGCTTGAACGTAACAGACGTTCATTTTAAGTATGTTTAAAAGTTCCGCACTGCAGGTTTAAAGGACCAGTGTTTAGGGTTGAGTGGCATCTAGTGGTGAGATTGCAGATTGCAACCGAATGAATACCCTCCCCCTTTCCAAGTGTGTAGGAGAACCTATGATACCTGACGAAACTTGCGAAAAACATGAAATGCAAGCTCCAGAGCCACGATTTTGTTTGTCTGTTCTGGGCTACTGTAGAAACATGGCGGTCCAACATGGCGGGCTCCGTGGAAGAGGACCCGCTCCCTCTGTAGATATAAAGGCTCATCTAAGGTTAAAAAAACACAACAGTTCTTATTTTCAGGTGATTATACACTAATTAAAACATACTTATGAATATTTTATTCCATTTCTGCCAAGTTGGTTCTACTAGATGCCACTAAATTCTACATACTGCACCTTTAAGGAACAGTTAATGTAATTTTTCATGAACACGCCTGGCTATGGTCGTCTCTCTCTTGTTCATTGTTTGTTGTTGTGATCTCTTTCCGTTTTTACAAGTGTCACAAACTGGCTCAGGAGGATTGTGACAAGGAGGGAATCGATGCAACAATACATAAAACAATAAAACTAAAGTTAACAAAAGCAAGAGAAAATGACACGGAGGGGAAACCAGCTGCAGAAAAAGGAGCGAAAGATTGAGAACATGGGCCAGTTTTTATAGCCTGCAAGGAACTCAATCACCTGAAGACCCTCCACTGGAAAACAGTAATACAATAATAAGAGTTGTATAGAAGCTATTAGGTTCTCTGTAAAATTGGCTTTATTTTCTTTCAGTGCCTATAAACCGTACAATTATATTCCATCACACTGGCATGAAATTATAAATCATGTCTTAATATCTGACTTAAAAGCTGTTCTACTACATTTTTTCCTTGAAAGGAAAGTAAGAAATTCCCTAGCCAGCAATACTCAGCTAAACCTGGCTTATGCAATTATGTTAAGTTACTTGCCTAATGGATGTGTTAGTCTGATGAAAGCCATTCTTTCACATCCAGCATCACACACGACCTCTAGCTCTTCATTTAGCTTGTCCTCAGGTCTGATTTGTTCAATTTTTCAGCACTCATAGTGACGGGTAAAAGCAGCACCAAACAATAGTCTTGTCAAAGTGAAGTTTCAAGTCCAGATCTGTTCATTTTAAGTCCCTGGGAGCTCAATTAATTTGGTGGAAGTCGAGTTGATCTGGTTCAACAGGCCGATGCGGCTGCTGTTGAGCGTTGATTAACTGACTGTCATGTCGTTTGTACTTCAGATGTTGTTTGGCACAAAGAGAGTCAAGGTCTAGCAAACAGCCATGATTTGCCGCCCGAGCGGTCGAATTGATATTCGGCCCACGTTAGCTGGGAAATACCATTAATTCCTTCTTTGGTTGGAAAGTGTTTACGGGTTGCCACTATTTAGTTCCACTACTGAAACAGAGGACACAGCACACAGTTGACATTTACACCCATGCAGATCACTCCAGATCCTTTAGGGACCGGGGGACCAAAATCTCCTCTTGCCATTCATTAAATTCAACAAGGCTTGGGGGGAAAAAGAGGGTTTATCAGCACACAGGGAAAAAGATTACCTGTCCCAAAGAGAAAAAAAACAGGATGGATGGTGATAAAAGTTGAATAATTGGCATTAATTGGATTATTTCATGCCATGTTTATTTGGATTCCTCTTCCGTAGGGGTATGGCTGGTAGAGAGGGGGTGTCTTAATCAGCTGACAACCTGTCTAAGTCCTATTGTTACAGTTTTACATTCACCGAGGTTTTGCGGTTGTATTATTTTTCATTCTCTCTCCTGGCATATTTGCCCAAGTGCAGCAAGCGGAGCTTAACTTTCTTTTCAATATTTGCCACGCTGCTCAGAGGGGGATGTAGTTCATAACTCCAGATTTAGCCATCTCGTTTACTCTCTCTCTCTCTCTCTCCTTTTTTTTTCCTATCTCACTCATTCCTCCTCCCTCTCTTGCCGGCGGTAAACGACTGATCTGGGACAGACAGGCCTCCCCTGCGCTCTGTCCTACTTCGCCGTTGTCCTTTCTCTTGTTTCTCCTAATTCCTTTCTCTCCGTCGTTTACCTCCATCCACCTATCTCTCAGAGAGTCTCTCTGTCTCCATCTCTATTACTCATTTCAGCGTCTGCCACTGTTTCATCACACCAGAGTGATGGTTGTGTCTGGCATTAATAGATTGTCAGGGTGTTTGGGAGACAGAGGCGCCGTCATTACCAACAGTACATTTTTCTCTTCCTGGCGTGATGTAGAAAATTGATGCTTTGCCTGCCATGAAACTTTGAAGGGAGGTGACGATTAGGCCGAAGAGGAGCTTCGGAGTTTTTGTTCAAGTGCTCAAATGCTCTGTGTTATAGATGAGTACAAAATCACCCATCAGCCATGATAATCTGTAAGGTTTAAAATACAGTTTCAGTCTCTGATGGTGTCAGGCACATGTTGCTGTGCTGGTTTTTCCATTACATTACCTGTAGTTCTCAGTGAACCAGTTTGTTTAATGCTGTACTGTGTTTTGTTTCGATTGTCTCAGGGTATCTGCAGATGCTGATCTTTATATTATCTGTTCAGCAATGACGGCTGCCAGTTTTCTGATCAATACAGCTCAAACAGTACAGCATTGGGAGATTATGGGTTGATATTGGCTTGTCACAGAGATATTTGTGTATATGTTGATATGTAAATAGAAAATGCAGCACACTAATGTTTTGTAGGCTAAATTTCATGTGTTTTTGGACATTTTTTAATAGGTCAAGGTTAATAGTGTATATTTCTGCTGCATTTGTGTATTTATTTCTAGTTACGTATAACATTTACTGTCATCTTCAATACTTAAGTTAATTGTTCTATTCTAAAATATCCTGCCTTATCCTACCCTATATTTGTTAAAAAAAAATGCATGTCTACAGCCATGACAGCGGTTCTGTGAGGTTGTACTTGGTTTTGAGCTACATGCTAACATCAGCTTGCTTTCATGCTCACTATGACATTGCTAACATACTGATGTTAAGATAGTATAATGTCTGCTAGGGATGTGCCCGAATACAAATGTGTTATTCGGCAAATAGTGGGTTTTTATGAATATTTGTGTCATACAAATATTTTAATAATATTTGTTTTCGGGAAGAAAAAAAAACATGTCAAATATCAGCGCGCAGGTCGGTTACATCACTATCTCAGTCTCTCTTTTCTGCTCCGCTGTTATGTCTATCAGCAGGTTTCAACAAGGGGAGTCACATCCACCTGCTACATGACGCACATTTCCTAATTTGGACATCACTCCCGGTGCTGGGGGTGTTCCCCAGAGATAAAGCTGAGCTACTGACACATGTGAAGTGCTCCCAAGGGACTCTCCATAACCTGTTGCTCCCCTTCTCCTTTCCACACAGTTAGGTTGTAAAAAAGTAGGCAATAAATGAAAAGTGCAAAGCAAGAATCACCTTTGAAGTCCCTCCCTACACATTACACGCTGTGCTGTCTCTGTGTTATGGGTGTATAAATAGGTAGAGTTCTGTCTGCAATGAGTCGATGAGTAAAGTTTTAGCTCAGTAGTCAGTGCAGTTGTCTTTGATCTGGGAGACTCCAGTTCAAGACCTGATATGGGGACCTCCTTTATAAGGTAGTTTATTCATGAACACTTATTGTAACACTTTAATTTTCTAAAATTAAAAGCGTAATAAAAACAAAAACAGGATTTTTAAGCCTCTTTCCACTTTTATTCGAATACAAATACAAATAATTTTGCTACCTTGACAAATACAGATACAAATACAAATACTAGGCTCTCTGTACATCCCTACTGTCTACTATGTACACCATCTTAGCATTAAACACAAAGTACAGCTAAGGCTGATGGGATGAGTTATGCAGGTATTTGGTTGTAGACCAAAGTATTGAGTAAGTATTTGACCTGATGATGGTGCTAGATGAAATGTAAGCTATCACATTATTTTAATTCATCATGTATTGAATGGATATCCGTACCAAATTTCATCCAATCGATCCAGACATTCCACTCAAAACTACAAATATCAACCTCATGGTGGCGCTAGAGGAAAACTTAGGATACATCCTCAGGTCATCATGAATATCTGTACAAAATTTCATGGCAATCCATCTTATAGTTGATGAGATATTTCAGTCTGGACCAAAATGGTGAACAAACAGATCGACCGACCAAACGACCTTCAGAGAGATGCTAGCGGCGTAAAAAGGATACTGGCTAATATATACACTAGTTATCAGATATTGCTTCTCTAAATATTGATATCAGTGAATGTATCAAGTTAGTTAATGCTAATTAACAAAACCAAATTAGAACAAAACGCACCACTTTAGTGTACCTGAGCACTTTTCATCACTAGTGTCTTGAGCTGCAAATACACAGTATTTTCACTGTTGTGTGTTTTTATTATATATTGAAACATGGAAAAACAGAACAGACTTTTCAGATTTAAACTAATTGATGAAAGACAGACTAAAAGTTCAGTCTACATCATAACATGGGATGATGTTTGTGTTGCTGGGTGTGTTTCCTGTAACAGCGCAGTAATTAATCGTCACATGTAAATGTTCTGGCTGACTTTGTGTGTATTCATCCTTGCAGAAACAATGCCCAGCCAGTCCTCGGTCCCCAAGGGGATAACACCCTCTTCCTCACCACACACACAGACACACACACACACACACACACACACACACACACACACACAGAGTCGTGTTTCCATCACTTCAAAGGACATTACATTGACTTACATTCATTGTCTTGGAGACTTATCTTAACTTTAACCATAACCACCACATGCCTAACCCTAAACCTTACCCTAACCTTAACATAACCCTAAACTTACACACTTACACACACACACACACTATATCTCTATCATTTCTCTCTAATGCTGTTGCTCTCTCTCTCATTTTCCCACCTCGTCCCCTCACAGACAGATCACATCTGTCCCGTTGCAAAGACTCCATTCATGCTAATTGGAGGGGAGGGTAGTGTTGGCGGGGTTGGGGTTTGGAGGGCTTTGGCCAGACTCCTCCATGCATCATGAATTCACTCTCAGTTTATTAGGGCTAATTGCGCCATTGAGAGGCGGAGAGGAGAGGTTTTTTTTTTTTTTTTTAGCTCTCCCTACAGTCACCGCTGCATCATCAAAGTGGGGTTTGTTACTATATTTAGCAGCAGCAGATGCATGGCAGCAGTGGAGCAGTGCTGGCCCAGGATGATGATCAGAGTGCCGGGTGGGGTGTGATTTGTGTTTTGTGTGTGTGTGTGTGTGTGTGTGTGTGTGTGTGTGTGTGTGCGCGCGATTGAAGGCAGCAGCATCAGTATCAGCCGCAGGGTTTGATGCTGCTTTCAGGTCCAATGGGAAAAAACAGTAGATATGAGCTTCCTACTTGAAAGTACTATCAGCTTTCAGGTGGTAAGTAGGGTTTAGCAACGTCACACATGTTCAGATACATACAGTAAAGAATTAGATGTTGTTTTCATTGCTGAAAAACAGTTAATGGGTTTAAGTGCCTATGTCTTTGATTTTTATTCTTTACTTGGATTTTTTTTAACTTTTAAATGCCAAGCCAGATGGTATTTTTGTGAGTTTGTTACACTACAATGCTTAATTTTCTGCACAAACCTTAGCTTGTATATAAAGATGAACATTTGCATCAGAGCTGGTTTGAAGCCCAGAGTTGCTTTTTCCTTCTGGAGCCAGGATCTTCCAAATAAGGAGTGCGGAGTGTTGCCTTTCACGCTTTGGAAACACATCCTGCTACTTCGGTCCCAAGCTAACGCTAGCTTACTGTGGAACACTGAGCGCTGCACACTTGGGCTAACGTTAGCTACTTTAGCTAAATTGTGCTAACAGGGCAGATATCGCAATCAAGTAACATTAAACTTACGGAAATATTGCGACAATAGCAGGCAAGCCAACTGTCAATCAACGCCCACAGGTCAGACATCAAAGCTACTTATTAGCAGAGCAATTATTTCCAAAATGACCACCAGCACACTTATTGAGACCATAATGACTACTTGATAAAACAGACTGACTTAGTATTTCTAGAGAGAAGTTGATGCTTTTTGAATGGGAGTCGATTGGAGCATCTAGCGGTCGTCGGTAGCACAGCACTTTGAGGTATTTCCCCATTGGCTTCAACTTCAAGCCTTGGTAGCTGCCACTTGGTACAAACATGAACTTCAAGGTGTCACCAGCCACTTGTATGAGTGTTAAATGTGTTAAAACCTACTAAGAATCAAATGGAATCTCCAGAAATCTCATTCTTCATTCTTCTTTTAGACACAAACACTTCCATATTTTTGCTGGAAAATCATAAGTCTTGAGTGCAGCAGTACAGCCTGACAGGACCGTGTGCAGCGTTCAAAGAGTTTCCAACCAAAGCAAGTATTTCATAATCTTTTATCTGCGAGAGGCTTATTTGATTCAACTAAACAGTGAAATGAGAATGGAAGGCTCATCATTCTGCTCCGTACTGTATAACTTAAGGAGCATTTTGATTTTTCGACTGTCTTATGATGTTTCAATCATCAGTGAAAATCGTCCATATGTCGACTAGCTTGTTAGTTAAATCCAGGATCTTTGTGGTGAGATTTTTTCTGCTGATGTTGCTCTCACAGTGTGTGACTCCGCGCTTTGAACAAACTCAAATTGGTGTCAGGTTTTTGCTACTTGTGATTGAAAGGTGTCGAGCTGCGTCGCCTTATTTTTGTCACAACCTAAGCCTGCTGTCAGGGGGGGGGGACAGCTGCAGCCTGCGTGGTTTAGCTTCTGATTGCACATTTTCAAATGTAATGATTAGCTTTTAACGTTACAAAAACAGTCTATTATTTCCTCTCTGTGTGTGTGTGTGTGTGTGTGCAACCTCTTTAAACAACAGTGTTACATCTCAATTTGTTTCTGCATCTCAGCGAGAAAGAATAGAGCCGAATTCAATTTACCTCCTCGGAGCTACGGCCTTCTGCTTCCATATTGCATTACAGTCTTTTTCAAACAGTAACTGATCTGTCATCAAGATGCAATGTGTTATTTTTGGTTTGCCTGCCTCCTCCTCCACCACCGATGAACTTGTCATGGACAGAAGTGTGTGTTGGTGTGTGTGTGTGTGTGTGTGTGTGTGTGCATGTACCTTATCTGCCTGTTTATGTGTGTCAGTTTGCACCAGCAGTAGGCAGCAGTGGGTGTTTTAAAAGTTTATGGGAGATGATGAATCGGCAGTGTTGGAGCCAGGGAAGGTTTGGGCGTCTTGCTGCATTAATAATGGAAGCACAGCTGGCAGTATTTATAGTAACAGTGGAAGAGGGGGGGGGGGGGGCTGGGGGAGAGTGAATGGGAGGTGATATATGAGATACAGTACATCCTACCAGCTCGCCTGGACAGTGGATAGCGCGAGTTCCCTCACGGTTGGCGGCACTAGATGTGAAATCGGCTGCAGAGGTACGTCTGACAGTGACAGGTGCACAGGTACACACAATAACAGAGGTAGAGTAAGTGTAAGTTGGCACACAATACAACACACGACCCCTCTCTGATCTCTACTGTTTCATTAGAAGAGGCGAACAAAAAAAGGACAAGCGCTGCTGATGATGAGAACATTGTCGGTCCAAGCTATAGGAGGAAGATGAGCAGATGGAGGAGGGAGGAATCGCATGGAGGCAAAGGAGATATAGCCCATAGGAGACGTTTGATGTGGAGCCATATTGATTGGCCTACATAGCTTAGATTAAAACAGTGAACATGTGATGCCTCCCCCCCCCTACCACCCCCCACCCCTCCTCTGTTGTTTGAGTTTATGAAGCCTGATTGAATCTGTGGCTCTCAGCCGCTCGGCTTCTTCGTCCTCTTCTGTTACTTATCTGTCACTTTCCGGCCAGATAACAAGAAACACAGATGACATGAAAAGCGTCCGAGTCCCCAGTGCATTACTGACATGAAGGACGGCGGGGATGTTAGGAAATAAAGGACACTGATATCATCCTACAGCAAATGTACTGTCCCATGACCTATCAGTGACATATCTGCTTAAAGATCAGCTTTTGTACGTGCCTTCAGTTATTTGCCTGTTTTAAGAAGATTACAATAACATTGTGAACGTCACGTATGAAAAAAGGGTAGAAATGTGCAACGGAGGAGTGAGGATTCTTAGTTGATTTTTTATGGTAACTCATCGTCGACAATTAACTGGCATTTGAGTCCAATCGGCAAGAACAGAGCGGGGTGAAAAAATGTGTTTAATGTGTCTATTTGGGATGCTGTATCTGTCTGAGGAAATAGATTTTCCACTCAAAAGCTTTGAAATGTGAAACCACAGACCGAAGGAGTGCTGATTCAGCTGCTGCTGAACCGCAGGGAGCTTTAAAAAAAAGAAAAAAAAACTAAAAAAAAAATAACTCGCTTCACTTTGTCAAACAAGGCTTTCTCAAACCGTGACAGCTTTGTCCAGCTTTTGGCCCTCTGCTTGTTCTTCCTCATTTTGCCTGAGTGTGTATGTGTGAGCGTTTAAGGTGTTTAATTCCAACCGACATCTAAAACTTGACTTGTTAGCGTTGTCAGAGCTGCAAGCTCATCACAACCCCGGCTTTGGTCGACTCCCAGCGGTGTCGAGATCAAAACTTCCATCGCTACATCGACCCTGCTGACGGTCGGCACATTCTGACAGGACTTCAAAGGTCCGTCGTTCTGAAAGCTTGTGTGAATGTGACCGACAGCGAGAGACGGGCGCTTCGCTTTCTGTCGGTCTGCAGAAAACAAAAAAAAAGGGACGACCCGGAGGTTGCCACATGGTCAGGCGCCTGCAGCCGTGGAAGCAGCATCCACCTTTAATATTTCACAGCCCTTCGTATGTTCAGGCGGTCCCTCCCCTACAGCTACTCCCGTTGTTGCTTACTTATTCATGAGCTCTCCATGCACTGCCAACTAATAGCCCCGATTTGGCCCTCAGTGGGGCCCCTTGATAGCAGCAAGCGGGTCCTGCCGCTCAGAGTCACGCCACCGCTTCGGCTCTTCATCCAGACGAGAGAGATGAGTCTGTGTGGTTCGGGATATTACTCAGCTCTCTGAAACAGGCTGCATATAGCTGCTAGCAGAAAACAAGTACAGATCCCGCGCGGTCCCGCAGAGATTTAACGGTGACGACGAGCAGAGCTGATTAATTAGCAGGCTATTTGAACGTGATCTCGGCTCTCCGGCTCCCCGGTTGATTGACTTGTCTTCATCTCTTCTGTGGAGAATAGAGAAGCTTTAACAAACACTGTGGCTCCTCACTGTACACTCATGCAGAGGAATACTGTTTATACAAGAGATACATCGGCTCATAGCAATGTTTTCATATTCCCTTGAACTTCCTTTGAATCCGAGAAGAGGATTAATGTGATTTTTTTGTGTGTGGCTGTTTTTTTCTGGAGTAACGTGTAACGTGTGACACTTTCATACACATACATGGTTCTTGCACAAATAATATGTCATGTTATATGTTATATGTTTGAGTAAAAAAAACTCTAACCCTAACCCTTAAGGGAGGGCTTTACAATCTGTACAGCAACACAACATCCTCTATCCTTACACCCTGGATTCGGATAAGAAAAAAAGTCCCAAAAAAACCTTTAACAGGGAAAATGGAAGAAACCTCAGCTACAGAGGAGGGATCCCTCTTGCAGAACACACCAAGATAGCAAAAAATTATGATAGATTGATAACATATATGAAGATACAGTACTGTGCAGAAATATTAGGTGCAAAAGTTAAGTGGTGATAACTTCATACAAAGTTTAAATCAATATTTGTTGTGAGCAGCTTTGTCTTTAAAACGGCAGCAGTTCTCCTCAGTTTTCAGGTATTTGGCAGGTTGGTTGTTCCTGCATCTTGGAGAAGTTGCCACAGTTGCTTCTGCGTCTTCATGCTAATCCCAGACTGACTCCACGATGTTGAGATCAGGGCTCTGTGGGGGCCGTACCATCTGTTGCAGGACTCCTTGTTCTTCTTGTTGATGAAGATAGTTCTTCTGGTTGTGTGTTTGGCATCGTTGTCACGCGGCTGAATAAATTTGGGACGTATCAGATGCCTCCCTGATGGTGTTGTATTATGAATAAGAATCTAAATATCTAAAATGCCTGAAACTTTTGCACTGCGTAGGTGTGTTTGCACCACCTGATCTGTAGAAACTCAAGCAAAAAAAAAAAGTCAAAAGATGTTCCAGGAATGAGACTATTTAACAGGTTAATAGTGGAAAATGCAGGTTAATAGTGGAAAATGCAGCGTAGAGGCACCGCTAATTAAATCACGCAAGATTTCAAGCTGTAGATGACTCAAGTGATAAAAACAAATTCAAATTAAAACAGCCTGTATATCATACTATTACTGCCCAAACAAGAGCTGCAACTTGTTGCTCTTTCAAACATGGGTTTGTGACATTCATTAGCTGTCAAAATCTGACAGCTGCTTGTAAACGACCCAACCTCTGTCTGATCAATAGGTAAATAAATGAGCTCAATGGACATCATCAATCTTATAATAACATTTGTATACCAATTAATTTTGCAGATGACCTATAAAGTTTGCAAAAGGGCGAGAGAACAGAAGCTTTAAAGCAGGAGAGAAAGAGAAATCTTTATAAATTACTGTTGTTGATGATATATATTTTTTCTGATTTGGCCGTCCCTGCCTCCAGCTAACATTTATTAAATTGAGTTAAACAGTAAATGGAAACATGATTCTGACTGGAAAATACCTTAACAGTCACTTTGTTGGGAGGCTAGTTTTGGTAGCATGAGGTAAACAGTATTTTGAACCACAGGGAAATAGGCTACGGGGTCATTCTCACCCCTCAGGAAGAGCTCACGCGCTCGTTTCTTTCTTGTGTCTTTATGTAGTTTCACACACCCACTCACATCTTCACTATAAACCGCTGTTGTGTGTATATATAGGAAGCCCTCCAGGGGTTTGTTTTATTGCTTTTCCCCCAACATGTCTGTAAATCCTCTTCCTGTACTACAGTGTTGTTTCTTTTGATGCTCCAAAATCAAGGAGGCGGAATTGGATAGATGTCTTTGGGCTTATTGTTGGTGTGAAAGCTTTTTGATTTCTTGTAAGCATTAATGTCTTGGCTACTGTTTTGCATTTGGAGTGTTTGGCCTTGGTAACCGTGACTCTCTGAGTACGGTGTTTGAATGTAGGAAGGCCAGCAATTATTAATACATTAAGGTTTTAGAATTGAATGGAGGTTAAGGGGCCAGCGTAATCCTTTAGAAGTGCTTGTCTACACCTTTCCAACGTTGGATGTTGGGGGCTGTGTAGAGACATTTCTGTAATTTATCTAAACCGATGATCTGACATTAACACCAGTGAATGTTCACACAAACCAATTTGTCACCAGTAATTACCTGCTTTGACTTCTATGTTTATGATCAAACCACCTTCCTACCAGTAACTATCTACAACTATAATTGAATGATATGTATTAACACTATATTGCATTTAATAGCAATATTCAACAAGAAAATAATAGTGAAAAGACTTTAAACTCCATGCTAACATTAGCTTGTTAGCTAGCCAGCAACATTCACAAACTCACAAACATGTAGCTGCTGTTTTTACTGACATTTAACTGTTGACTCTTTGTAAAAAAAAAACAACCTCCTTATGTCCATCACCTGTTTTTGTAGGACGCATTTCAGTGTTGCAAATTTGTCTTGACAATTTTGATAATTTAGCTAATAATGCTAGCAAAGGACAAAAAGCTAACACTTAATGACTTGTAGGTTATAGTTAAAACCTCTGATGATTCATTTAAGTCAAACTGTTTTATAACACTGCAACGATTCTACACGACTTCCACAGCCGCACAGTTGAGCGCCAGCAGAGCCGCAGCTAAATAGTGTCAGTAAAAACCATTGATGTCTAAAGAGAACTGGATGCAGCGTTGGAGGCAGAGCCCCGTTCATTTCTATGAAAGTTTCTCAGTGGTGCATGAAGCTAAAAAAGTTACGTCCCGCTGTAAAAAAATACCGGGATGAAAACATACTGCGGACACTCTGTGGGCTGCATGCACCCATGGAGCATGCTCACTAGAAATTTCCGCCGGCTGAGACGGCTACTTCCAGTTTAGCTCTCCGGCTAACTTGAATGGGAACAAAACTATTCAATCGTGCAGCTCTTCTAGACTTTCCAAATGTGATCGGACAGAATGGATCAATTCAAATCAATTCAATTTTATTTATATAGCGCCAAATCACAACAAAAGTCATCTCAGGGCACTTTTCACATGGAGCAGGTCTAGACCATACTCTTTAATTTACAGAGAAAGAGACCCAACAATTCCCCCATGAGCAGCACTTGGCGACAGCGGTAAGGAAAAACTCCCCTTTAACGAGAAGAAACCTCAAGCAGAACCCGGCTCTAGGTAGGCGGCCATCTGCCCTGACCAGTTGGGTTGAGAGAGAGAGAAGCAGAGAAGCAGAACAACAACAACAACAACAGATACATGGCTAGCAGCAACCACAGCAGGAACAGCTGGTGAAGGACAGAAGGACGTCAACACGTCAACATGGCCCATCCTGTGGATGAGAAAGCACAAAGAACTCCGGGGAAGAAGTCAAGTTAGTAACATGCATTAATGGTAAAAGAATATATACAGATGAAGAAGAGGAGAGAGGAGCTCAGTGCATCATGGGAAGTCCCCCGGCAGTCTAGGGCTATAGCAGCATAACTAAGAGCTGGACCAAGGCGAGCCTGGTCGGCCCAAACTATAAGCTTTATCAAAAGGGAAAGTTTTCAGCCTACTCTTAAACGTAGAGAGGGTGTCTGCCCCCCTGGACCGAATCTGGAAGATGGTTCCAGAAGAGAAGAGCCTGATAGTTGAATCAAATTCTGATAATGAAATGAGTCATTACTTGGGGGTTGTGACGCTCAAAAAAATGTATCTGCTGATTTACAGACATCTCTTTCAAAATGTAAGTTTATGGGAAAAAAGTCCTTTTGGGCCAGTGTACATCTCGTGACGTTGTGATTACACAGTTTGGCTGCTATGTCAAATTTGCTTCAAAGCCCTTCCTGTATCCAGTTCTCTTTATACATCAGTGGAAAAAACAGCGGCTACATGTTTGTGAAATAATCAACCGTGCTGGCGAGCTAACCAGCTAATGTTACCCCTGAGATTAAAGGCTTTTCGCTAACATTTTCTTGTTTATTCTTGCTATTAAATGCAATATAGTGGTCAAGGGTGGTTAGATCAATGACATAGCAGCCAAAGCAGATAATTACCGCTAACTTTGTTGAACATGTGCACCGTACAGCCGTGCCCCGCCGTAAAGAAATCGACTTCATGACGCCCCTGGGTGAATATGTGGTGCAGGGGAGATTCTGGGACACCAAATGGGCTGGTGAGCTTTCTGGAGGTGTCCTGGGCCTAATTCTGCGAAATTTCCATGATGAGAACACCAATGACGCTGTTACACACCCCTCTCAGACTCAAACCAGGTTCCTCCGCTGGCGCTCACCCTAGTTTAACAGCACAGGGGGACGGTTACATCAGAATGTGCGTAAAACACGTGGCTTCATTCTCCTTTCTCCTCGGGCTCCGCTGGGTCGATGCGCTTTAGATTGACATTTTCTGTGACGTACGGATCCCATGTGGATATTTTGGTGCCGGAGGATGATGACATGTATGCTCAATTGACCAGAGGGTCGACTTTTATACACATTATTAACCTCTATCCATCTGTATATGCTACACTTCATGGGAAGCGGATGTGTGTGTGCGAGCTTGTGTTTCTGCACACAAACAGGCTTTCCGTTTGTGCGCATCAGAATGCCGTTTTGTGTGTAGATGTCAAACAAGGAGGGAGGGAAATTGGCCGTTCCAGTTTAGTGGCAGGAAAGTGGGGCGATCTGTTCTTTGGAAGTTTCCCAGTGAAATTTCCTGGGGACCAAGACACTGAAAATATCTATCTATATACACACTATGTCCTACATAAAAGGGAGGGTGAACCAGAGACAGAGAGAGAGAGGGAAAGGCAGGGAGAAAGAGAGAGAGAGAGAGAGAGAGAGGGCACGTGAAGATACATGTGTGTTTAGGCGAGATAAAAAAAGAGAGACGGAGGTTAAATGTCACTGTGCTGGTGGGATATCAATCTTTCGGTGGCATCACACAGACCGCCGATAGATAGAAGCTCAGTAGAATCAGGTCAAGACTCCGACAAGTCACTTAGCAAAGTTACCTCGTTTTCCTCTACAGTTTCAGAAGAAATGCTGCCTCATAACCCCATTTTTTTTCTCCGCTCACCGTCTCGTGCTACCGATGGAGACATCATACGCACGTGCAAGGGTTTATATGGATTACATTTACACCTGGCAACTGTCTTGAGTCAACACGCTGAGATCAGATCCATCATTCCCTTGCCAAATCACAGATCTGCTAAACATACCACTTCCTCCTGTGAGATTTGCGTCCTTTAAAACAGATGTTAAATGGCTCATCTCACTTGCTCCCCATCCATGAATATCTTAACATTTCATTTTTGACAAGTGTGTTACTACCAGAGCTGCCAGCCACCTGTTTTAATTTGTTGATGTGAACATCAGTGCATATTTAGCACATTAATAAGCCGGAGATCAGTTTTTTTTCTCCCTGAATGATTACAATGCAACCATGCGCAACGTTTAGCACTTCCAAAAACCAGCTAGCGGTGATGTCTCTTTCTCTTACGGGGTCTGTTTTTGTCTCATTGCCACAGACAGCTGACCAAATGTAAATGAAGTGCCTGAGATATTTCCAGCTTAGTTTCATTATCAGTAAACCACACACACAGTCACTTTTTTAATATAACAGTTTACACAGTCTGTGTCTAGGGCTGTAACTAATGATTATTTTCATGATCGGTTACTCTGTTGTCATTTTCTCAGCTAATCAATTAGTTGTTTGGTCCATTAAATGTCAGAAAATGGTGAAAATTGTCCATCATCACTTCCCAAAACCAAAGATTCATATTTAAGAAGCTGGAATCAGAGAATTTGGACATTTTGTCTTTAAAAAGAAGATTAATTGATTAATCGACTAATCGTTGCAGCTCTAATTGTGTCCTAAACTCCCTTTAGAGCCAACATTTAGTGATCAGTTAAGCACAGAGTGAATCTGATAGGCACAAATAAAACAAATCCATGAAAACCACATTCAGATATTTTTGGGATTCTACCTTCAGAGCATCAATTACCAGTCAAAGTGCTGATCCACATACTGTAGAAGTCTACCAGCAGGTGATTAAAGATCCCGAGACTCAACCAGAAATAACAGTTGCACATAAAAAGCAAGCAACGACACAGCCTGTGTGTGCATAACACTCCGCTGTGTCTTAAATCTGAGACTCAACAACAAACACAATTGGAAGTGACATTGCCAACAGAGCAGATAAATATGAGAGCTGATGTTTGCGAGCCTACAAAGGAATCTACGGCAAATGTGCCATGGCAGGGGCGAGGAATCAAACACGACACCGCCGGCAGTAAAATGAGTTAAATTTTCCATTTTTTAATGCCCATAAGGTCTCTGTATAGTTTAGTATGCATGTGAAGCTCAGGAGACTACTTCTAAATTTGTTATACTGTACATTTCACCAACCAAGACCACGCCGAGAACAATATGGATTTCGATAGTTTAACTGAGGTAATGAAAGAGAGATGAGATGTTGATGGATGGGTTGGAGAATCCTGATGAAGGGATTAGGGACGGAGGGTTGAGGTGATGGGGGGAAGAAAGAGGGCGAGGGTTGAGGGAATGAGGGTTGAGGGTCGACGATGGATGTACAGTATTTTGTCAATTAGACGATGACGGCTGATGGTCGGAAGGTAGGAGGGAACAAGGGGGAAGGTCGAGACTCTGAGTGGGGGAAGCTGTCTCGTCAGTCCATTGAGAGGGACTGAGACAAGAGGGGAGAGGAACGGATAAAATGTGCCTAAAAAAATCTGTTGTGCGGAAGTGGGATGTGTACGAAACTTCATCTAAATGACATAAATGTATATACAGATTCTGACCATCATGGCTCCAATAGAACAGAATCATTATCTCTTTATCTACAGCTATCTTATGTTCCTCACCTGTTTTAGACACAATCAGTTGATCACCAACTTTGTTCTAGACTTAAATATCTCAATATCTAGTCATAGTCACAGAGAATGAATCCCATTGAATTTTGTGAGCCTGTGACTAATATCTCAGTAATACTAGCAGGTTCATTAGGTTGACATTTTTTGGTTTTGAGTGAAATATCTCAACATCTGTTGGATAGAATTCTATGAAATTTGGTGCAGATATTAAAGGTCCGCAGAGGAGGAATCCTAAAGACTTTGGTGATCATCTGGTTTTTCCTTTAGTGCCACCATGAGGTCAAAGTTTCACTAGTCAATTATTCAAATTTCAGTAATTCAGTGACATGGTCTGACATGTACAAGATGGATTAGCACGTAATGTTGTACGTTGTTGTAATTCATGGTTCCCAGATGAGGAATCCTCCCTGATGTTTCCTCTTAAATATCTCTTTTTCCTCTGAAATATCTTGTATTGGATTTATATTCAGCAGGTGGACAGAAATATGACTCCAAATGAATGATAATGTTGCTCCGTTAATGCTGGAGAAACTGAAAACATAATGATATGTCAATGTTGTGGTCATAAATTCATTTAGTGCAGGGTTAAGTAGAAGGGAAACTGGCAACAACAAAAAAAAAACAATTGGAACACAAAATAATCTGCAGAATATGACATATTAATGAGATATAACAGTGTGACTGTCGCTTTAATATCGTTTGAAATGCATCATGAACTCTGTCCTTCATGCACCTGGAACATTTTAAATCAGAAAATCGATTGACTTGAAAATGCTTTGCCGTTCACACACTGTGCTTTAACGTCTCCCCCGTGGAGCGAACGTCTCTGATTCCTTGATGAGTTGAGGGTTAGCGGGGTTAATATAGTTTTAAGTTGCCGCGCTGCCTGAAAGTGTTAATGATATGACCTGAAACCGAAAAGAGCTCTCCAAGGAGAACGTGGAGAGAGATAAAGATTTATGACAGCGAGATATGAAGCGGAGGAGATGATTATCACTTGTTGGCGTTAGGTAATATCTAATCGCTCCATCGCCCTCTTCATCTTCACACAGATAGGCACACATAAGCTCACACATGGAGCATTCATTATGAAGGTCTTTTATGCGTGAGTCATGACTTTTCTCTCGGGAACTGATTATCCCTTTTTTCTCTCATAATTCGCCCTCTGTCCTGACCCGTTCCAGCTTAATTGACAATGAGTGATTCCCTAAAAAAAGTTTGGTATTCAGCCTTTTACCTCCACCTTCGTTTTTTCAAGATCAGGACTTAATATCTGCTAATGTCAAACCTTTTAAAAAAAAATAAATAAATAAAAAAAAGACTGGATGGCGTGACAAACAGGTCTGTCACGCCATCCATTTTCAGATTATCATTTCATAAGGCTGATGATCACTGTGTTGGCGTGGGTGGATTTTTACTCAGCAGCTTCAAGGTGTCAGTCTGTAAAACCTGCTATGAAACCTGCCTCTGTTTGCTTTAAAGGGGGACGTGTCATGCACATTTTTCCAGGTCTGTATTTTTATGCAGGGGCTCTACTGGAATATATTTGCATGATTCACAGTTCAAAAAAACTCCTTATTTATCTGATACTGGCTATTTATGCAGCCCCTCAGTTCAGCCTCTGTCTGAAACCGGCTGTTTTAGCTTCTGTCTCCCTCAGACAACATTTACATAAAGCCGGTTTTCAAGCAAAAATGACACGTGTGCACAGCAAATATCTCCACATTAAAATGCCCAAACTGGTAATTCGGCTGCTTCTGTGGACAGAGAGGTTGAGCACAGGTCATTCAGATCATCATCATCATCACTGGACTTGTATTTCGTGTTGTTTATTCGTCACATCCCGACAATATGAGGCTGTTCAACATGTTTCTTCTTCGTTCTCTTGTAATGAAGAGACACGCTACTGCCACCGTCTGTTTTTTCAGTGATATGACAGCGTTTCTACAAAGCTCTGTTTTCCCCGTACACACACGACGATGCCAAACCAGCGTTTTCACATTCACGTGCTCTGGAGGCCATTTAGAAAAGCGACGTTTTCAGGGGAGAAAAGCTCTGTTTTATTCTTGATAGAGGGCCAAAACCGAGAGGAAAAAAGACGTGTTTACGAATATAAACGGCCCCCCCTCCTAACGAGCCCACTCTGTCCTGATTGGTTATCTCACGGAAGCTTCTGCCGACTCCGGAGGCCGTGTAAACCCTGGATGTATTAAGAGAGCTGGATAAGTCGAAGGAGCTCAGCCCTGCTGCCAGTTTTTCCTAGTGAAGCGAAAAAATCCCCAAAAGCATTTTCCCCATTATAAAAGAGGTCTATAAAACTGTGAACACCTCAAACTGCAAATAAGGTCAATTAATACTCTTTGTATTATGACTTTTTTAATCTGTGAAGGTTTTCTATCTGTAAAACTTTGCAAGAGCCCAGAAAAGCTCTAAATTAACATTCATTAAGTTATGCTAATGTAAAGTCTGTGGGCTGAGCAGGAACTCTCAGTGGTAGAAACACTACTTTAGTCGGACGCACAACGTGGAAGCTTCTACTTCAACTTTTTTGGCTCATGTGCCAGGTGAGCAATTTTCATTTGAGTATATGCCATCTTTGAGTCTGGTATCCACTTCCTGTAATTCATCCATGATGTAAACAAACAGTGGTAGAAGGATTTCACTTCTTTTTTCACTTCTTTACTCAAAATATCAACTTCTTAAATACATTTGTACATGTTTGAGCCGAAATCAGATCCGAAATATGCGAGTGGACAACACGAACGACCCGTGGAACAACCTGAGCAAAGACTACAGAACTAGTGGCCATTTGTGGACGTGCAAACGGAGCAATCAAAGCAGGCTGAAGCCCTGGTTTTTGACTTGCAGGAAGCATTTTTACTTATGTTCACCTCATGTTTTGGAACTTTGACTGTGTTTAACATGGACGTCTGACATCATATCAGTATACAAATGACAAAAAACATGTGATGTCCCCTTTAAGGAGTTCCTCATTGTAAAATAAATGTCATTATGGCTTTCAGTGGAGTGTTTTAACATCCCACGAGGGTCTAAACGCTGTTTCAAAGCCTTTTCTAACATGACAAGAATTAAATTCGACAGAAGAAGAGGGATTTTTTTTGGCATAAAAAAAACGTGGAATAGGGCCTAATCCAAGTACGTTGGATATCAGGCTTTCGGCGACTTCAGCCAAAGAAAAAATCCTGGCATTGATATCACGGTTCAACCCCACCTACATCCTCTCTGCTCTCCATCATCCAACCCTGTGAGTTCACACCTTTGATTTCACAGCCATCTCCCACATTCAACTCCTTTCCTCGCCGCTCTCCCTCACCGTTCTTACGTCTCCCTGCTTCATTAAAATACAGTAGATCTGCTCTTGTTCTCTTCTTCCTCACTGTCTTTCTTATTCATGTCTTTTCTTCCTCCATCTAATGAAACCCCTCTTACCTTACTGCATCCCTCTTGTCCCCCCCCCCCCCCTCTCTTTCCCCTCTTAGTTTTCTCTATCTCTGATTACTCAGCAATATGCAAAAATACCGATTGTTCTCCTCCATGTGTTATCATGTCTTCTTCAGGTACATCTCCCAGGTTGGTCAGCTTTCTCACAAGACTGTGCCAACCTTGCTCCTTGTTCTTTCTATGCCTTTGTCTCTGTATTCATCAATTCCTTCCAACAATTAGCTTTCAAGCCCCCCCGCCCCCGTCCCCCCCCCGTCTTTTTTCCTCCCCTGTCAGCTTCTCTCGCTCTCCGTTCCGTTTAATTTCGTCTTTTTTCTTTCATTCCTTCAGCACTCCTCTAAACTGTCAGAAATAGCTTTATATAAGAGGCCTCATCAATTTTAATTTACATTAAAGAGAGGCTTTTTAACCTTTTTTTTTCCAAAGCTTTAAAAATCCATTTTATAGCGCTGTAGCAACATTAAAAAGGTGTAATCACTCAGGTACTGCAGTTAAACATATTTTATAATTTATTTACTTATTTATTAATCCTTTTAACTACCATGTGGGATGTGGGCTTCTTTTTCAGATTGTTAGATTTCCTTTATAGTGTTTCTCAACCTAAAATTTATCTATAAAGATATTTAACAAAAAAAAAGCATATTTTAATGCTTTTGCTCCACTACATTTATCTGATGGCTGTAGTTAGTATTAATTTAAAGATTTGACATGTAAAATAAGATAAATCAATGTGGGTTTAACAACATAAGAAAGCATGAAGTAGTACGGCTGATATTTAAAACTCTACTTACAGTTTAATGCATCAATAATCATAAAATACAAATGAATCATCATCTGTCGCTGGTTGTTACAGTGTAACAAGGCTCTGTCCCCTGAGTTTATTGTGTATATTAGCGGGTGACACAATCTGGATGTCGTGTCTGTTAAAATTTTACAGTTTTCTGCACACTCGTCTGTCGTCTCCGTCTTTCTTCGTGACTGTGACAAAAAACAGAAGTTTGCCCGCTAATAAGCTTTCAAAACTTGGAAGCTGAAACCCTTCCAGAGACTCAGTGTTTGTCACACCTGGTCCTGATCTCAGTGTGTTTGTTTGAGCAGAAATCAAAACACAGACAGAAGACATATATTCTCCAAACAGAAGAAAATGGCCACTTAAACAAGCCGTTTCGCTTCACATTCATGCTTAAAATTGTCTTTTCGGGAGATCGAGTCAATGATTCTGGCAAGAATGACAATTTTCTGTGAAGGAGTTTCATTTATTTCAGGTATTGCTTCAGGTAAATGTTGCTCCGCTGGTATCAAATAAAAGAATATTCTTGGAGCAAGTTGCATTATACAACCTGTGCTGCTATGTTTGTTTTTCAAAAGGAATAAGTCTTAACATCAGCCTAAACAACATGTTATAATAGATATTCCTTGCCAGACACTGTTCTGTTAGAGTAATAACTTCCCTTTTATTTTTCATTTCTCGTCGCACCCCTTCGTTTTCTACTCTCCCTTCTTTCTTCTCGTCGTACTGGACAGCTGGTCGTTTAGCTCTCGCTCAGCGTATCTGAGGAAAACTCTGACATTATGTGTCTAACACTTTTTTTTTTTTCTCCTTTCACAACATGGCTCTGATTCCCCCTGAGTGTCTCTCTCTCTGCTGCGTCTCGCTCACACACACACATGCACAGGTCCATTAACAGTTTAAGGTTGCCTCATTATACTTGATTTGCATTCAAAGTGAAATGAAAACAACTTGACACGTTTTGTCTTTGC
Organism: Thunnus maccoyii; assembly: GCF_910596095.1. NCBI lineage: Eukaryota > Metazoa > Chordata > Actinopteri > Scombriformes > Scombridae > Thunnus > Thunnus maccoyii. The sequence goes on from NC_056550.1 coordinate 24,108,685, forward strand.
AGTGTTCAGATCTGAGGTGGAAAAAGTTTTCAGAGCTTTGTGTATAAAATTTGAATCTATAACTATTGTAACAAATAAACATTATTTTCACTGTTCATTGCTTTTAAACTTATTATAATCTGTAGTTAAAGTAAAAAAAAAACACATTTTCATTACATTCTGTTAAGGCTCTTTATAAAAACAGCAGCTTCTCCTCTGTGGTGTAGAAGTAGAGATTGTGTGCGACTAAGTCAGGTCCATTTGACATGATTAAGGCTCTTTTCACTTGGTCTAGACTCTTAAATTAATTTCCCTAGCAGCAAGAGTGCACTTGCTGCTTAAATAATTATCCAGCAACCACAACAACTGAAGGGAAGAGTTGTGTTTAACGAACAGATTTTTACTCTCTGTCTCTGGTTCGGGTCAATAGGGATGCTGGTAAAAAGGCAGCTGGATGAATCTTTTCTGCATGAGGTTAAAGTTTTGATTAGAAACCTGTACTATAGGTATAAACAATAGGCAGGTGAGTTGTAACCTTAATGTGAGGGCTGGTCTGGATTCCTGTACGGGAGTGTCAGGGTAACATTTGCCTTTTTAGTAAATAGTAATAGTATATTTTTCTTTATTTTCTAATCCAACAGTGAATTGATTTACTTACAAGTATTGTGTGTGTATCCAGAGCCTGATATGTCTTATTCCTCTGTGCTGTAGACCTCTGTTGTTGTACAAAAACTATTAAAAACACATCAATGAGCCACACGGCTGCACTGGGTGACATGTTCCTTCACCACAAAGATTACAATCATGTTAGTTTATGTAAAAATGGCTCAAAAGACTAATAACAGCGATGGTGTTTTCATTCTCCTGAGAGTAGTTCTATAACCTGACTTTGTACTATATTGTACCTTGTTAATAACTTTAATATAAAGTCAATAAGTTGTAATATGTAGGACAACAAGCTAGTGAAACACTGTAAACAGAATCGCATTCCTGCACATGCTCAGTGGCGTCTGCCTTACAAAAAACTACTCTCTGGAGACTGAAACCGTGATCATTAATTTTAATCTTTGGAGCCGTTAACATGCCTAAACTCTTCGTGGTGAAGGAACATGTCACCCAGTGCAGGAATAAGATATATCAGGCTTTGGATACAAACACAGTACTCATAAATAGATCAATTCATTGTTGGTTTGGCTCTGCACATGAGATTTGTTGACAAGAAAAATGTAGAAAATCGCCTTAAGTACAGTTCTTGAGTAAATGTACTCAGTTACTTTCACACCAGATGTTCCCTTGGTGTCTCTACAGCTCTCCCTGCTGATTGGTCAATCTTCCTGTGTGGATGTCACTGTCGTCTCTCTCTCTCGCCGTTTGTTACTCTGCTGTTTGGTGCCGTGTGGAGCTGTCCAGAATGTAGTGGTGCTGAAAATCCTGGTCCAGTGTGTAGAGCCAACACAAAGCCACCGGGGAGAGATCTGTTATCTTGCTCAGCTTGTACTTGTATACAGCGCTGCATCACTGATGCTCTGAAGTGGCTTCTTGGCGCTCTCAAGGGTGATGGCAAGAGCAGGAGAGTGTACAGTTTATCATCTGAAGAGCCGTTGTCCATTAGGAGTGTCTATATTGCGGAGGCTCAGTGACGAATGGTTTTGCTGTGAAGGGCTAGACCGATATATTTGTGATGGTATTGGCTTTTTTCACACAGCTTCAAGGCGATGAATTGGTAAAAACTGTAATTAATAAACTTAATTTCATCCTGCCTGAAAAAACTGAAATAACAAAATCGTTCCGTGATGTGAATTTCAATCGATTTAACAAAAAAATGAGAACAATGTGTGAGGGAAACACAATCAGGGCGTTAAAATTGTTCCAAGATATTGACAGACAGTGTAAAATATCAACTCTCAGCAGCTTCAAACAAGCCCCAGGTCCTCATAGAGCGCTGAAAACGCAGGGTTCGCATCTAATGTGCACTGTGTGGGGAGGTTTTTGGCAACAAAAGCACTGTGGTTAAGGTAAGTGAAAAATTGTGTTTTTGGTTAAATATTAATAAACACATTGTGCTTCAAGTCACTGTGGATTTTTCTCTGTGTTGAACAAAGACCATAATCTTTCTTTAACCTTAACCAAGTGCTGCCAGTTCTTAAACATTACTATAAAAACACGTTAAATAATGCTGTAATTATCTTTTGGTGGAGCAAAGATCAAACACACTGTCACTTAATATTTTACACATACGCTCAGTATTTTTTCAACTTGCCAGATATGTTAATTAACGTGTCGGGCGGCATCACGTTTCCGTCAAAACGTGTTTGCTGTTGCAATTTAGAAGTATGCAAACATCATTTCCAGGAGTCAGGGTTGAGTACAGGCTGCCTTGTTCATTACAGACGGCATAACAAACAGGCCACTGAGTCATTAAAACCTAACAGAGTTAATCCTCCAGGGAACATAAATTTGTTCAGCAAATTTCATGACAATCAGCTGGTTTTTGCAACGTGCAGTAGGTTACATTTTAGGGCTGAAGAAGTTACGAGAGGAGAGTTCACTACATGGAAATATGAGGAAATGAAGGGAAAGTTCATGGCAGTCTGCTCATCAGATGAGGATACGTCCTCTTGGGACATTTAAATTAATAAATGTACCAAAGTTCATGAGAACCTACACAGTAATTCAAAGTTTTGGATGTGTTAAAATATCAGATCAGAATTTGTCTGACATCTTCCATATTTACAGAGGAGTACTTTCTTCTTTTAGGGTTTTTTTCTATGTAGTTTTGTTATAAAAAGTGTTTCGCTTAATATTACCTCAACAATAATACTATTCAAAGTAGTACCTGTGACTGTAGTACTCTTGTAAGAGGCAAAGTAGTACTATACTCCCTGTCACTGTAGTACTATAGAGTGAAATACTGGTTTGTGTCTGGCGTGTTAGAAATCATCTAGTCAGGAAGTCTGAATGTCTGGCGAGAGTCTGGAGGCTGAAAATTAACAGCATTTATACATGAGGTGTCATCATGCGGTGAGGGTTAGAAGTGCTGTATGTCTGTAAGTGAAGCAGTCTGTTACCATGGAGACCAGAGTTTATTACAGTGATGTGAGAAGAAACTTCTGTTGTTTTTGCTTTGTCTTTGTTTTTCATCACCTCGTCTTCTCCTCCTTCCTCTCCCCATGCAGTGTCTCTCTGGGAATGATGGTGTTGCCACTGGTGCCGCCCTCTCTGTCGCCATGACGATGCCATTCAGCCCCCTGTCCAGCGACGAGGAGCAACAAAGGATGCTGGGAAACAATCGACATCTCTACCCAGGGGCCGAGGACGAGGAGGAGGAGGAGGAAGAGGAGGAGGAGGAAATGGAAGAGGACGACCGTGACGAGGACGGGGAGGAGGAGAACGGCGAGCTGGAGGGGGAAGAGGAAGACGATGAGGAGGAAATGGTGGAGGAGGTCAGGCGAGGAGGAGGCCTGTCGCGGGGGGGAAGGGGTGAGGGACTCAGGCAGTCAGGTAAACTTGCCGGACGACCCGCCGGGGACAGACAGATCCGGCCAGGGAACCCCGTGCACACCACAAACCCCTATTCGTCCAACCCGGGGCCCACGCACCAACAGCCAGCCAATCAGATACAGCAGCAGCAGCAGAGGAGGCTGAAGGAGCGCAGCGCCAGCACGGTGCCATCTGAGGACGCCCACATCGCCATGATGGTGTTTCGCATCGGCATCCCAGACATAAAGCAAACGGTCAGTGCTGTCACCGCAAACACCCACAGAATCTGCCAACATCATGGCTGACGGGTTAACTTCACAAAGGGCCTCGAACCGACCCCGCTTTTTTTTCCTTTTAGTTTCAACACCAAAGTTTTCTGAATACAGACGTGATGTAAACCACTTCTCATTATCAAAGAGTAAAAGCTCTTGGTTTTTCATATGCAGTAAGTGCGCACTCATAAAAAGTACACATTTTTCAAAAAAAAGACTAGTCTAGGTGTAGCTGCTTTTCAAAACCCAAATGAGTCAGTTGGTTTTGTTTTTAAAGGGGCACTCCACTGATTTGTTTTATGCATGAAGTTCAGTTTACTTGTCAAGGAGAGGAGACCGATGTGGTTCTGGAGGAGCTTTTCAAAGTTTAAAAAGTCTCAACTTGAGCTCACAACTTTTCAAGTCTGTCTTAAAACAACAAACCGCTGTAATCATTCCTCCTGTTCATACATACCCGTCCATTACAACGTAAGCGATGCCAAAATCCACAGTTTCTCGTTTTGAGCAAAAAAATTATTCAAACATGAAGATAATATGAGGCTTCAGCAGTCTGAGTTAGTCAAATGAAGTGGATATTCTTCCACAGTTACAGTCTTTTCAGTAAAAAATTCCCTCTTCAGTGTTTTCCTGTTGAGCTGCAGTGGAAGTATAGTAACAAAAAGACAGAAATTTGGCACTAAAAAGACTGTAACATTGACACATATTGACCTGATTTGACTCATTTGGACGGCTGAAGCTTCATATTAATAAACTCAGGTAAACTTTTAAATACATTTTTACACAGAAGGAGGAGGACTGTGGTCAGTATGGACAGGAGGAATGATCAATGGGCCTCATGCAAGGATATTTTCGTTAGTTTTTGTCCTAAAACTCTATTACTTTTTTCTGTGAGGTTACGAGTGCTCCAAGTCGGATTCAACAAACTCTCTTAACTGCCTGAACTTGTCGTAAATCGCTTGTGTCAGCCTGATGAACGCCACCTGTTCATGAGGAGGTGCACGTTTGTGAGATGTGATCACTTAGCATAGTTCACGCCCCTAAAATTGTCCATGTTCTACTCTACTGTTGTAGGTGAGTTTCATTCACAAAAAAAAGGTCCCAAAGAGTAAAAACACTGCACAGCCTCCAGAAATGACTAAACAAAGACACATTTAGGAGTGTCAGTAGTAGGAGACATGTCATTAGAGCAGCTCTGCACTATGACAGAAATAAAGAAGGAAATGCTTTGACATGAAGTTAAATGCTAAAAAAACATCTCTCTAAAGCAAAGGGTGGTGATGGGAGGCGGTCGTGTGACAGTCACTGAGATATTAGCGGAGAATATTACAGCCTACAGTAGATGATGTTACGATGTCTGCTGCGATAGAAGATGATACTGGACAGAAAGCTGAAGAGACACACACAGAGAGGCAGCTGTCGAAGTTTCCTGCAACGATTGAAATGTAGAAGCTGCTGCGCCGAAATATGACAATAAAAACTATAAAATCTAAAACACCTTTGGCAGCCATGATGATGAGAATATGACAAACAGAATATTAAGTTTAAATTAAGTTTGTTTTAGTTATATTTTGTTAATTTCGGTACAGTTAATTCAGATTAGGGCATTATAATTGAAAGTCAAACAAGTGTGAAGAAAGGCAGAGATGATCTGCACGACATGCACGACATGTCTGGACCACTCGTACATTATTTTTCGTACCTTAGAGAGAATTTTAAGTACGAGAAAACTGACGAATGACACAAATTAAATCGCTCGTATGTGCGTTTTAAGAGCAAATCTGTTTGTACGAGAGCTTCTTGCATTGTTTTAACACAGACTAGACTGTGTTACAGCTATAGAGTTTGAAAGAAGTGGACATTTAGGCCACTTTGCTGCTTGGATTCTGATTATTCTTATATTAATCTTTCTCTTGTGCTTCCCCAACTTGATGGAGGAGTGATACTAAATTGCCGGACTACCTCTTTAACGTACATAGCGTTAAGACGTACCAGAGGACTCAGGGATCTCTAGTCTAGAGTGTTCGTTTGATGTCGTTTTCGTGAGTTTCCGTAGAGTGTCAAAGGGCAAAAGTCTGAGTGAAAAGTCCATCTGAAAAACTGATGAAACAGCCTTCACCTTCACTTTGAGGATGTAACGACAAGGCGGCTTTCATGACATCTTCAAAAGAAGTGTTTGTACCCTCAGGCTTTCTGTAGGACAATTATGCTTCTGTACTGATATTTTGCAATATGGGACCTGGAGCTTTGAGGAGTGATATTAGGTGGGAGGGATTCGTGTTTGGCGTCCGTGAGCGTGTGACGGTACGTGTGGTCAGTTCAGTGGAAACCTGCAATGTACAATGCTCGAGAAACAGTGCCAGTCTGGGAGGATAGGGCGTATTACGTCAATTAGATTCTCTCTCTTTCTCTTTCTCTCTCACTGCATCACCAGCGGAAAAAAAAAAAACACAGAGAGAATTGCAAATACTCGTCAGCAAAGTGACTGATCTGAGAGGGAGACAGAGACTTTCAAGGTGACCCAGCTCCGGAGAGCAAAGAGAGAGAGAGAGAAAGGGAGAGAGAGAGACAGAGCGTAGAAGAGCAATCGCTCTGCTGATAATATGTGGGCAAGAATTAGATTTTAAAAACACTACAAGCAGGTAAAAGGATTCACAAAGAGTCAAAGAGAGCGAAGGGAGCGGCTTAATGTCGCCGAAGAGGGTTTTAAACGGTGCGATGAAGCGCGCCGTGAAAAGTGCGCCTGGTTTTTTAAGAGGGTCATCCAGAATCACGATAGATCCATCCACCGCCCATCCGCTTTCCATTTCCCAGATGCGAGTCTTACATCACATCGGCGAGAAAAGCTTCCATCAGAAGTGTGTCTAAATTGGCTTCACGGGCTGGAAATGCAGCTGCCTCCACCGTACAGTACGTCAGTCTCCCACTCTTGAAAATTTAGGCAATCATCAGCGCCAGACGCCCAGGCATTTTTTTTTTTCTCCCCCCCTTCTGTGTTTCTCTGATGAGTGATCTATTCAAGTGAATCATGAGGAGTAATTCAATTGTTTTGATAATTGAATTACAAAGAAAAGGGAATTAGGGATGTAAAGCTGCATCCGTGTGTGTGTGTGTGTTTTGTGCTGGAAAGGAAGAGAAGAAGAAACAGGAGGAGTAAAAAATATTTTAAAAAAAGAGAAAATGGAGGAGTGTGTATCTTTGCTCACTGCCAGATAAAAGCTGAACCAGACCGGCTTTGTGTTCGACAAACAGAAGGCCGCGTTCCTCAGACATTAGCTGTCTGTCCTCTTTTGTCCTCTCTATTAAGCCACCGAGGTCTGTGCGACGCGTTCACAGAAACCTTTATAAATCATCAGCCGGGATACGACTCCGAATGAAATAAATGTATTTGCCAGTGCCTGTGCGTATGCGTGTCCATATTTCATATTTACCATCCCAGTGCACAATAAATGCCTGGCTTGACGCTTCTTTCTGCCTCTTGCTGCTGTATTTGATTTATTATTGATCTGTGCATGGGTGTTTTTCAGCAGTGTGCTTGATTCAGTGTTTTTTTTTTTTTTTTTTTTTTTTTTTAAATCCGACCATAAATAATTCACCGCTGCCTATTTATTCTAACAAATCGACATCAAAGTTTAATTGTGAAAAGATGGATAAATGGGAATGTTCACTCAAGGGTCTAAATTGCTGCGGTCCCAGATAGAGATAGAGAGGAAACCAGTGGTGGAAGATGTATTCAGATCCTTTACTTAAGTAAAAATACTTCATTACAAGTAAAAGTCCTGCATGAAAAACCCTACTTAAGTAAAAGTACAAAGTTTTAGCAGCAAAAATATTCAAGTAAAAGTATTTATTTCATTTCTCTGACTGATATATTATTATATTACTACTACTACTACATCTTCATCATAGCTAGTTTAGTCCAGTGGTTCCCAACCTAAGGGTCGGGCCCCTCCAAAGGGTCACCAGATAAATCTGAGGGGTGTGGTGAGCTGATTAATGGGAGAGGAAAGAAGAAAAAACAAAGTTCTGATACACAAATCTGTTGATTTTTGGTGAAATATTGGATCATTTGAACATTTATTGAAATGAAAGCATGTGAGAAGAACAACTCATAGACATGTGAAATGTGACCCCGACTACACACTGCTTTATGTAAGACGTCAAAAGCTAAAAAGGTTGGAAACCACTGGTTTCATCTTTAACAATGTGTTGTATTTTAAAAGCTTGTTATATTATCCATTGTGTCAAATCTTCATCTGAAAAGTAACTAAAGCTGTTAAATAAATGTAGTGGAGTAGAAAGTACAATATTTGACGCATATAAATAAAGTGGTGTACAGTACTTGAGTAAATGCACTTAGTTACCACTGAGATAAACTGAGGTAAAATGGGCTCGTAGAGGTGAGTGTTTGGACATGGAGGCAGAAGGAGATAGAAGAAGGTGGATGAAGTAGAGACAAAGTAGATAAAAGCACAATGAAGAAGATAGAGATAAAGGTAATGGAGGCAGACAGAGATCGAAGTGGATCAGAGCGAATAGACGTAGACAGAAGGTAGCTGAGAAAGACGACTGAAAAGACATTAAGGCAGATAGAAGAAGACAGTTAGATAGAAATAGATCCAGGTGGATAAAGTGAAGCCGACAGAAATAAATAAAGGTGGAATGAGACTGATAGAAATAGATATAGAGAGAGTACAGATGCAGCCGTTCAGTGCAGCAAACTACTGCTGATCGATGCCTGTAAGCTGTGTTTTATGTTCATTTCCTAAATCTTTAAGTTTGACCTCATTTTCACATCTTCCAAAACATGTTAATGTTTTATTATATAACTTTTTAAATCTACATGACAGGGAGACAAGTCCCCTGAAACAGCATTTACAGTAACAGACGTTAAAAATCCCAACGATTTGTCTTAATGTCTTATAAAGAAGAACTCAAGATTCATCAAAACACATGTATACATACAGTATATATGTATATACAGTATATATGTGTGTATGTATGGGTATACAGTGTAGGTACATGATTATCTTTCTATATTCTTCCTTTTATAGTTTATTTAGCTATTTTATCATATATAAGCAAATTTAAATCTGAACATGCATATATATATATATAAAGTTATGACCTTTTGTCAGAAGAGTGTGTTACTCTTTTTGTTAAAAATAGAAAGACCTGTACAAATATATAAATACATTTAAGAAGAAATTATGCGTTAAAAAAGTTAATAAACTTCTAATTTCATCATTTGAGGAAAAATTCACCTTTTTCTGTGATTTTTTTTTTAACAGGACAGGATTTTATGCAAATCTTTTGGATTTATGTGAGTGTGGCAAAGACAGGGAAATTAAATGATGAGTATATATTTTTAAGCACTTACTAGCCCACTTTATTGACTATATTTTCACTATTTATATGCTATTTTTAATAACATTTTAGCACTAGCATTGTTCATAACTTAAGCGCTGCAGAAAGCTTTCTGAATCCTCACATTCTCTCAACTAAGACAACACTTCGTTAGTGACAAAGTGTCTATCTGTGGACTCTGGTGATTGGCAGGTGTAATCATATTCATTAAACTGCCTGACAGACGAGGACGCGCTGATGGATCTATATGAAATTTTTACTAAAAAAAAAGAGAAACAAAGATCCAATATATGAATCTAACTTTATAGTATTTTTATTTGTTTCCTTCTCATCTTTCTCTTAAATTGGTCCACATGTTTAGTCTGACACAGCGTGAATTGATGAGGAACATAAACCGGCGCCGCTCAGACATGCAGATAAACATTAACATATGAAAGAAGTAAAACATGACCTTATAGACTTCCTGCCAACATGTACTCACTCAGTACATTTTTGTCTTCCTCCCCGAGGTCACGAGAGTTATAACCCACCATCGCTCATGACATTTACTCTCTCCGCCTCCCACTCTCATCTCTCATCTCGTCCTGACTCACCCTCTTCAGGCCATTTTTTCACTTGGCTTCCCTCTCTCTCATTCACACCCTGCACTTTTCACAGCAAAAAACCTGATTACCCCCCCCCCCCCCCTCCTTCTGGTTCATCTCCTGCCTTCCTTCCTTCTCAGCTCCTCCTGCTCTCTCTTGTGTTGGGTAATATCCCTTTACGCTCCCAGTACATTAGGTCTGTTCTACATGTCAGCTAATTCACCCTCTATAAACACTAATTGCCCGTTAATTGTGTTGTAATGAGACGAGGGAGTGACTGTAGCAATGCAAATGTTATGAATTGAGAGAGGAGGATTTTTAGTGACATGCAGAAAATGCACAAACACATGTATTTAGTGTTATATTTACCTTTTTATCAGCAGCCACGTAGCTATTTTTTTAACATAACGTAGCATATATTACTAACGAGCGTTGTGTTCCACTGGAATTATGCGCTTTGATTAGATAATTATCTACACTGATTGACTTTGAAACAGCAGTTTATGTTATGGTTCCAGTGGGGCCGCTGGTGATTAGAGCCTGAACAAATTTTTTTTTTTTTTTTTGGATCTGTGTTTTTTGGACTGTCACTGCCGTTTCAGATCAGTTAACAAAACTACACCGAGGAAGAAATTCAGAGTTATTACGCTTGTAATTTCCAATCGTCGTGGGAGGACAGATTCAGTTTTATTTCACTGAATCTTTTAATAGGAAAAAGGGTTTTATGCTTCTTTTTAATTTCCATGAGTAGAGAGGAAATAATTCATATATATTTAAAGTAAGCAAATGCTGGTTTTCTCTCTCAATGCTTTCAATATTTTCAGGCAGCTGTTTCACATCAGTAAACAAACTAAAAAACACAGAAGAAGAAATTCAGAGGTGATACTGGTGTAATTTTCAATCATCACAGGAGGTCAAAGGACAACTTAACTGTATTTTTTGAGGCTGATATATCAGGTAATAATCTTTTTAAACATTAAAATATCATTTCTTTTTACATCGCAACACATGCAAACACGTTCGGCGAAGACCCCTTGAAGTACGTCACAAAGCGTCGTGATAAAGATGTGTTTGAAGCGAGATATTTTGTCACAAATAAAAACAAGAGAGGGAGCCTTTGAATGCATTAAAAAAAAAAAAAAGACAAAATGTGTTTTTTATTGTAATGATGTACACAGAAAAAGGCTTTGACAGGCAGTTACTCCGGATTGCAATGTGTTTCGAGCTTGGCGCTCGTCCTCAGGCGGCGTTGAGTCTGTTGCAATCCAAAGTAGCTGCCAGTCCAAACCTTATTTTGTGTTACATATTGAGAAGATAAAACGTTTCTCATTTTTCTACATTCAGTGGCTCCCTCTCCTCTCCTCTCCCTCTCCTTTTTTTTTTATTTCTTTGTGTTATTAATGAGCTCAGAACACTGTCAGCTGTAGTCCTCGCTAATGCCGTCAGACTTTTTAGGAAGAGGTCAGTGTTTGTCACTCAGTCTCTCATGAAAACATTTTCCATGACGCTCAGAGGAAAACATCTGGTGAAAAACGTCCCTCCTTCCCCGTGGTGGGATTTACCTTTGGTGCTTTGAAACGCTGTGCAAGTCTTGCTACGGGGAGATCTTTCTCAACACTGCTGCCAGTCAAGACTGGTGCTGCTGCTGGTGCACTGACAAGACATTTGTTAGTGGTGAGAAGGGATTCAGGCCAAAAAAAAATAAAAAAAAGTCAGTGCTTTTTTGTAGTTAGTTGTTTTAGGTCAAGGAGAAATTCAGTTGGATTGGATTTTATCATCTCACGCTGCGGGAGAGAGACAGATAGAATTGCTAAAGTTATTTTGCACTGTGACGGTTGATGTCCTGTCCCATTTTTATGCACTGCTGTGTCACCTCTGGCCAACTGGAACTGTGTTGAAGAAAAACTTCCCGTTAAGCAACGTTTTGGTGATTCGCAGGTCAAAAGAAACTTAATCTGGGGAAATTATTTTAGAGGACTAAGTGACATGTAGCTCTTGTCTCAGCAGCATTTAAATGACTATATTACTGACTTGCTTCACATTGAAATATTGTCATGGAAACGCTGTTTTAACATGTACTGTATGTCCACACATCCTTTGACCTGCAAATCACCTACTTAGTGATTACTGACGGTGGTGGAAAGTACATTTACTTTATATACCTCTATTCAATTACATTTATTTGACAGCTTTGATTACTGGTCACTTTGCAGATTATGATATAACATAAAAAAAATATGATCAATTAATAAAATATGACTTTGTAGATTAAAGTAGCCGACGGTATGAAAAGTACTTATGATTAGCCGCAACATTAAATTGCTGCTAACGTGTGAATGCATCCAGTAATGTAATATATATGATTAATTAATAAGTTTTTGCTGCATTTTGCACACATCCGTACTTTTACTTAAGTAACATCTTGAATGCAGAACGTCTACTCAAGTGCAGAGTAGTTTTTTACATTGTAGTTTTGTACGATTATTTTCATTATCCATTGATTTGCTGATTAGTTTTGCGATTAATCGTTCTATAAAACTATAAAAACAGTGAAAATGTCTGTCACACTTTCCCAAAATCAAAGGTGACGTCTTCAAATTGCCTGGTTCGTTGGACCAACCCCAAAAAATGTTCAATGTCACTTAAAAAGTTCCTCACAAACAACAAGCTGACTGGAGAATGTTTGATATATTTGCTTTAAAAACGACTGAAACAATCAATTGATTATTTAAAGTTGATTGACTGATTGATTTATCAACTAATTGTTACTACTCTATAGTTTTTTTATGGTAGTTTTACTTAAATAAAGTATCTGAGTAGTTCTTCCACCACTTGTGAGTCCCTGAGTCGACTGCGGTGCTTGATGCACTAATCATTCCTCTTCCACTGGTGGCTGATAAAAGAGGCTGTGGTCCATTAACTCACTTGCGTGCACAGCCAGAGAGTCATATCTGTGTATCACAAGTTGTTGATATGATCCTGTTCCAGCAGGAGGTCAAAGCACTTTTGTGTCTCTCGGTTTTTATTAGATTGTCGGACTCACGCGCACGCAACCGAGCTGGCATTTGCCTGCCGAGCGCATTAAACAGCGTGAAACAAATGAGTTCTTCTCCGCTGTTTGACTTGAGCTGAATTCTTGTAAACTCTCAAGTATATAACAAGGAGCCCTCAGGCAGGATTTGGCCTCGCAAACACTTTCACGCTGACATACAGATACAAACGCTTAGATTGAAGCGCCTAGTTAAGATACGTGACCCGGTCAGGCTACAGACAGACAGTGTCTTTCTGCAGCGGTGGAGAGATTGTACGTTAATGAACGGGTGAGCCCACATGGAGACGATGAAGAAAGGGAGGGATGACACAAATGCTTGAGAGAAATTAATTTGCTCTTCTTATGAACTGCTGTGGAGAGGAAGAGGGTGGCTGGAGTGGCTGAGAGAGGCAGAAAGAGTGTGAGAGAGGAGAGAGAAGTTGACTTAAACGGCGACATGGCTGACGTGTGTGTGTTTGGTGGTGTGGTGGTGGTGGCGGTGGGGGGTGAGGGGGGGGTTATTTCCCCATAGATCTCATTAAAGACTTCTAGTCCCCCTGCACTTGGCCTGCAGAAAAAGGCCAGAGGGACAGTGATAGAGAGAGAAAGAGACAGAGAGAGAGAGGAGAGAGAGGAGAGACTCCTACTTCTGCATAGAGAAGTGACAGAGCTGTTAAGAGAAAGATGGCGAGAGAGAAGGATGGAGGATAAGATAGAGATAGGCAGAGGAAGATAAAGAGCAGCATGGACAGAGTGAGTGGGCGTATGTGAGTGGGAAAGTGTGATCACAGCTTTAGGAGGCAAGACAGAATTTTTTTTTTTTTGGTCTGCATAATGATAAAAAACCACCTCTTGAAACAGAAGAGCTTAAAGCATAAAACTTGCAGCATTAATGTAACACTGGGAATCATTTTAAAAGTTAAATAAAAGCGGCAACATAGAATATATTTGTTCTGTTTTTTCCTAAATGAGATGAGACGACGGACACTTTCAACAAGATATTTCTGTGCAGATTCAATTAAAACTCAAAAGACAAACAGTGGTGGGTTGGTATCTAATTAACGATTCAGTCAACATGTTTTTAAGTTGCAAACTGTAGCGATGAAGGATTAAGTCTTTGGCTGGGTTTTGAGTGTTGATCCTGATTGATCTTATTTCATTGACTAATTGCAGCTTGTTAGATGAAAATATTGTCAGTATCAGCTGCTGGCGCTTGGTGTATCAGAGCTGTGCCAATTTCACCAATGAGCACTGATTAGGCAGAATGCTAGCATGAATTTAAAGGGGACATATCATGCATATCTTTAGGTCTATATTTTTTATTCTCGGGCTCTACTGGAATATATTTGCTTGGTTTACAGTTAAAAAAAACACTTATTTATCTTATACTGGCCCTTTATGCAGCACCTCAGTTCAGCCTCTGTCTGAAACAGGCTGTTTTAGCTCCTATCTCTTTAAGGCCCGCCTCCTGATGAGTCCACTCTGCTCTGATTGGTCAGCTTCCACAAGCTTCCCCTTGGCAGACGGATTGTATACAAACATGTTTGAGCCTGAATCCAATCTGAAATATGAGAGTGGACAACGTGAACGACCCGCGGAACAACGTTAACAACAACCTTAGCAGCAAATATTATAGAACAGACGACTGTTTGTGGGTATTTGCAGACAATGTGACGTCATCATGAGGAGGAAGTAGAGGCAAATGGAGTGTTCAGAGCAAGTTGATGCCCCGACTTTTAATTTCTTTACACATGTTCACCTCAAGTTTTGGACCTTTGACCATGTTTAACATCTGACGTCATAACAGTATAAAAATGACAGACAATCACAAAAAGCATGATATGTCTCCTTTAAAGAAAAAAAAATCTTGGCCTTTATACTTTCATATTTTGGCACTGAAACGATATTGTCATTGTCCTACAAACCAACCACTCAGTGTCCATTTAACCTCAATGATTTACAATCAGAGCTCTCTGCCCACTAGAGGGCACTCTGAACACTCAACTTCAACTGCACCACTACAGATTTATAACAAGTTACGAGACTGTCTGACACTATGAAGACACCACCAACTGTGCTGTGAGACAGTCAACCTGCATTACTACATACATACAGTACAGAACCGTCTATTCTGTGGGCAAATCGTTGGGAAAACTGTCTGTTTACAGAAGCAAGTTGCATGTCGAAGGCTTGATAAAGAGGAATCTGTGATCAGCTCTAATTGGCTTGCCAGTTAGAAGCTGGAGGATCAATCGTGTTCCTGGAGGTATACAGATCAATAAGCAGCATGGCTTCCTCGGTAAAGTCTCCCAACTATCTGAGGCATCTTGGAATGAAGGGAAATTTACAACAAGATTTCTAATCTCTGTTATTTTATGATAATTATCAGTGTTTTATAAGACGCTGACTCCTGAGTGATAACTGAATCTTTAACTGTCATTCTTCCCTGCTGGGATTGTGATTCATTTTAGAGTGTGTTTGCTTTGCATCCTTTGATGGGACTGTAAGTGCAGTGTGTAGGTTTGTTTGTGTGTGTGTGTTTGTGTTTGTGTGTGTGTCTATTTGTGTGAAACCTAATCTAATACAAACAGACACACCTCTTCATCCTGTACCTCTCTCATACTCAAAATCTTAGACATTCCCCTCGCTTTTACTTTCACACACACACACACACACACACACACACACACACACACACACACACACACACACACACACACACCTTCATGCACACACACACGCACATGCTCACACACACACACACACACACACACACACACACACACCCTCCCAGTACCCCATCTCCAAGGGAACACGGGGATGTCTCTATGGCAACAAGCAGCTTGCTCCACTAATGAACCGGTTGCCGTAGCGACCGGGTTGGCTGTGCGCGAACAGGAGACACTGAATAAAATAGAGAGAGAGAGAGAGAGAGAGAGAGGGGGAGAAAATGTTATGTTACTCCTCTGCACAAAACCCCCGTGCAGGGTTTTATCTCTTTCTTTGTAGGACACGCACACTCCGAAACGTGTGTGTGTGTGTGTGTGTGTGTGTGTAGAGAGAGAGATTAAGATGAGTGACAGTGAGTGAGCGAATGTTCTGTGTTAGGAGAAAGTGTTGGCTATAGAGAGGAGCCCATGCAGTAATGCAGCAAGAGGCAGGGATCCTTGCAGCTGGCTGTAACTGTGTGGGCCAACCATCCTGCTGCCGCCTCAAGGTCAACCCACTCCACTGGAGAGAGAGAGAGAGAGAGAGGCTGAGAGCGAGATAGGGAGAGAGTGATGCCAAAAAACCTTCTGTCAGCCATCTGTGTAGTGAGTTACGTTCCACTTTGCTGACTGAGCTCTGAGCCGTTATACACTCGGCCATTCACGACCCCACCAGAGACACTTAAAGCTGCACCGAACTGCCATTCATATCCTGTCTGCCGCTAACCGAGGCCACACAGGGAATCACCCGCTTTACTCCGCCGCTGTCTCCCCCTGCTGGCTCAAAGATCCACTGCCACAGCGTTGGACTCCCAGCACTGTGTCCCAGTTTCTTACCACATTGTAACACTGGTGGAAGAAGTATTCAGATCCTTTGCTGAAGTAAAAGTACCAACACAGTAATGTAAAAGTACTTCATTACAAGTTAAAGTCCTTTAGCAGAAAAATGTACTTAAAGTGTTAAAGTAAAGGTGTTCGTTTTGCAGAAAATTGGGGCTGTGACTGATATATTCAATAAATTTAACAAAGTACATTATTAATACTAACGAGTCAATGCATGAACAGCATTTTATTGTTGTAGCTGCTCGTGGTAGAGCTAGTTTGAACTACTTTGTCTTGAGATGCTAGATTAGGTAGGAAATAAGAAAACAGTTTCTGCTACATAAATTTGGATGTGTTTTTTTTTTGTGAAGTTTTACCTCAAACGGTTATTTATTTGAAACCATGTGAGGGGAAATGTCTCTTTGGTGGAACTGCAAACAGCTCATAGACATCTGAAACGTGACAAACAGACACAAACACACTCTGATTATTTCGTAAAGAGCCACAAGCCAAAAAGTTTGGGAACCACTGGTTTAAATTTAACAATCCAGTGTGATTTCATGTAAAATCTTCATCTGAAAAGTAACTAAAGCTGTCAAATTAATGTAGTGGAGTAGAAAGTACAATATTTACCTCTGAGATGTAGTGGAGTGGAAGTATAAAGTACCTCAAAATTGTACTTAAGTAAATGTACTTAGTTACTTTCCACCACTACATACTAACTGTATACAGACAGAACTCACTATACAACGAAAGTACAACTAAATGTTGTTAAAAAAAGTTTTCTGATGTGTTCCTAGAGCTGTTTCACCACTATTATTTTCTACTTTGTCCTGCTGTGGGTACAGTAGCTCCTCCGTTTCCTGTTTGCATTGCATTGTGGGAGAGTAGTGTCAATCAATAGCACACAAAAGAGGCGGTTTAGCATGCATACTAACAGTTTTGACTATACTAAATCTGTCACTTCTCCAGTGTGAACACACACTCAGAACCTGATTAGAGTGACTGTGTGTGTGGATTTGGGACACAGCCATGGACAGCGGCTCCTACGATCTCTCCGAGGGGTCCTCAGATCAATTTAAGGAGTCGTATGATAACTAATGAGACAGAAAATGAGTAAAAATATTGTTCTGCTACACAAAATTTGTACTCGTTGTTTTCAAGCTTCTCTCTAACATAAGTGTTTTGTTTCAACATTTCAGGCAGTCACTAATTATTCAAATGAAACAATAAAAATGAAACAAGCTCAGAGAGGAGAGAAAAAAAAAATCACTCTTTGGTGGATGTAAGCGAGTAGACACTGTTTCATTTTAAGGGGTCACAAGCTAAAAAGCTTGCTGGTTTATTTCCATTGTCACCTTCAGCTCATTAAAATGAACTGCTGTGCTTCTTCCTGCAACAGAAAGTTCAAAACACCTCAAATGTTTTGCATCCTTGCATTAGTTACTGTTTATTTTTAAGGCACAGATGGTCTGCCCCCCCCCCACCCTAAAATATTACAGATCGTTTCACTCCATATTCAGCCGCCCGAGTTCCTCCAGCAGGGTCCTGTTTAAAAGTTTAAAGAATTTATATTAAAGCACAAAGTTAATTAAAACAATATGCTTCATATTCACAGTTTCTTTAGATTGATTGACAGGGATCATTTTTCCCATCATGCCCTGCAGCGTTAAGATTGATGCACATGATGAACTTTATTTGTATCATTTTTAACATCAACTTACTTTCGTGCGACTACTTATTACACGTCTGTGACCTCACTTTTGCTGCCTTTTGTATTTCTTACCTTGTTTTCATCGCTTATTTTTTAATGTCTTATAAACCACAACTTGTTAAAATGTTCTTCACATATAAAGATATTTATCAATGTGAGTAAAGATTATTTTCATCCTCTGATATTTAGTATTTCTTATTTAACAACTGCTGTACTGAAAACTGAACCGTGCGTCCTGTTCTGTGTCCCCCTGCAGAAATGTTTGCGTTTTAACCCGGACGCCACGGTGTGGAAGGCCAAGCAGCAGGTGCTCTGCTCCCTGACCGAATCTCTGCGGGACGTCCTGAACTACGGTCTGTTCCAGCCGGCTACCGATGGCCACGACGCCAAGTTCCTGGAGGAAGAGAGGCTGCTCAGAGAATACCCTCAGTCCTTTGAGAAAGGGGTGCCATATTTGGAGGTACTATTCCAGTCTTTTGACACATTTGTAAGACTAGAAAAGTGTATGTAGCATGAATGTCCTCAAGATGTCACTGCTCTTAATTCATCACGTCTCCCTCCTAAAAAGATTAAATGTATTTTGGGGAACTTTAACAGAAGTTTGTTCAAACGGAGAAACATCAAACATTTGTCTCGCTGTGCAGGTTCTTCTTCTTGGTCGCCTGGAACTAATGTGACATTTTGAATTTTGAGTTCAAATATTCAAGCTGCGTTTTAAGGCACTTTATCTACTGTAACTGTGTTATTTATGTTTGGCCAAGTTGTATAAAAACCTGCTTTATGAATGAAGTTTCATACACATCTTAAAAGAGTGTCACAGCAGCGTTCAGCCTCCCTGCTCTGTTTAGTTCTACACCCTCTAATCTCTTATCCAGTCTGTACAGTTACCTCCTTTTCACGCTGTATTACGACCCAGCGGAGGCTCTAAAACATCTTTAAACTGCTGTAAAGCCAGCCCATTCCTTTCACACTTCTAGTCGTCAGTGAAGTAGAAGAGGAGTTTTGTATAGCAAACCAGATAAAGCTTCTCCGTACAATAAATCTGCAGGCCCCATTTCGTGGATCTAGGCCAAAAGCTAAGAGAATTGAGGACAAAGGCCTTCTGTGGTGGATTAACTCTTCCTTTCCTTTCTCTTTTTCTCCCTCTGCTTTAGTTTCGATACAAGACCAGGGTGTACAAACAGACCAATCTGGATGAGAAGCAACTGGCCAAACTGCACACAAAGGTATAAAACCAATGTTAAAGTCATACGAATGTGTGTGCAAGGGAATGAAAACTGATACTGTAACAGTGTGCATGTGTGTGCCACTAAGCATGCATGGTGCAGGTGTATCTGTTTATTTTACACATATTATTTGATACTTAGTGCACTTGGCTGTGCTGCAAATGCACCGTACTGTACAACACTGAACCGTGCTATTTCCTGGCAGAAGGAGCTCTCTCTGTACTCTGTAATACAGCAGCGCTCTTATCTCCTCGTGCAGGCCAGCCTGAAAAAATTCATGGATTATATCCAAACCAGCGCTGTGGACAAGATGGCCAAGTTCTTAGACAAGGGCCTCGATCCCAACTACCAGGACGCTGATACCGGCGGTAAGAAGTGCCACAGAGCCAGAGGAACTGTCACCTTGACTCATTGTCATTTAGCTTTTACCTCAGCTCCACTCGATCCATCACCTGTCCATAATAACAGTAGAATACACGTGTGTTGCTGTTGTTTTAGCATAGCGTATTTTTAGCATGTGCGTTATAAGTCAAAATCATCACATTCATGAGATAAATAAAATGGCTTAATTAAATCATAATGTAAAAAAGACTTTTACATGACTGCAAGAATCCTACTTGAGTATCTGATGCAGCAGCTAGATATATAGATTAATAGATGCTTTATATGACTGGATGTGCCCTCTAGGTATAGTATTTAAAATAAGTAGATTATATACAAAAAAAAAAAAGAGAAAAAACCCGCAAGACAAATAAATCCAGCTCAGAGCTACAGAAACACGTCCCAATTTACAGAACTGTGCAAAATATGCTGATATAATAATGCTGATATGGATAAACAAAGAATGCAGTTATTATCATTTGTGTAGATAAGACTCTCGAGGGACTTAAGAGGACCCAATTATGCTTTTAAAAATAAAACTAAAACCTTAAAATCAATTACAGAACTGACAGATAGCCAGTGTAGTAAATATTTGGACTGGACCGATGTGATTCCAGCTGTTTGCTTCGGTTGCAGCTGTGTGTTGTTCATGTCGAGGATGAGAAAGAGACTTCTGACTGATGCCAGAACAAAGCCAGTTAAGAGTTAAACTAAAGTTTGTTAATGAGCTGCAACAAAGACGCCGAATATTAAAAGAATTAAAGTTTGATTTTTAGAGATGGTTCTCAGAGGAATAAGGAAACTTTATTTACTGGTTCATCAAAGACTCCCAAATGTCTAGTAGATGGTTTAATATTGGCAAATAAGACATTGTTTTTAAAGAAATAGCTTGGGAGTTAAGGAAGATACTGATTACACTTGCTACAGCTTATCTCATCCATCCATCCATCCATCCATCCATCCATCTACCCACGTATCGACAGTGTTTTCCCTCATTTGTCTCATCGCATCAAACAGAATAAACATGTATTTGAGATACAAAATCCCCAAGCAGCTAAACTTCTCTGACTTGTTGCTCTACTGTATAAACTCGACCTTTCACCTTTCTGCAAACAACAAACCTCCCCCTCTGTTTTCTGCGCTCAGCTCTGCAGCATGTTGGCTCTGACGCTTCTTCAAGGATCTGAGCCAACGCGCTTCACAATCCGGTGGCTTTTCTCAGATCCTGTTACTGTTTACGGGGCGCAAGCAGACGGTTCGTTTATTCGTTTGGGTGTGCTGCTCTGTGTCAGTCCAGCCGCTGTGGGGGCAAGTGTCAAAACACTAAACACACCCTGTTATAACAGGTGTAAAACACACTTCCGCTTCTGAACACCGGGGGGCAACAGAGAGCCCTGATGAACCCCCTTCACTAGCCTGCTGTACTCACATCATACGGGAAAGACAGTGCATACAAACACCTGAAAATGATACTAATGCCACTGTGGATGTCAGGGTCTGATGTTGGACTCTGGTTTGTGGATTTGTGGAGTTAAGTGTAGCAAATGATACATTAACAGAGCTAAGGTTTGCTATAAAACTCACTATGTACAAGTGATAAAAAAAAAGCAATATTAGATCACCCAAAATATACAGAAAATGCAAACTGTAGCATCTTCATGGCTTCAAATGGTTTCCTCTTCTTCTTGCCTGTGAGGTCAGTGTGTTCTTACAGTAAGTCCATAAACTCTGGATGCAGCATTAGGTATGCAGGGCACAGAGGTGATCAAAAGCCTTTAGAAAAACACTTCTCTGTGGTCTCGGGACTTAAATATCCCCACCTTTGTTAACACTTCTTACGTTCGACCTGCCTATCTCTCTCTGAAACCCTCTCTCTTGATGCTTCCCGGCCCAGCAGAGGGCTCCCACCGAGGGCCTTTAATAGGACATGAAATAATTCTGCAATATATTGAGCGTGGTTCCTGTTAGCGGGGGCTCACTTCCATCACTGCCAAGAGAAACTGCTAAATGGGAATTCCCATCAAGTCATCGTGACATGGTAACTTCAGAGGACGTGCGGTCAAAACACCCCCCCTCCCCATTATTATTTGTACCTGAGATCGACAGAAGCTGATCAGAGATAAAAGCCTGCAATCGTTTTCCTCTTTGCCAAAAAAACTCTCTTGTCGCCATGGCAGCCAGCGCTCTGTACTGTGTGTTTTTGTTTTTTTTTACTGTGAGAACACTTTGAATGCTTTTATTCTTCTAGGTGCTGTTGAATTTTCTTACTGCAGAAGTTCAGGTGTGTTAAATGAGGTTAAGGGTGTTGTGACACAGTGTTACTTTTATTTTTAATTTTATTGAGTGTCTTTGTTGCTTTATTTGGCGCCAAAGTAACATATATAGCGGAGACGAATATGAACATTTGCAGGGATCTTCACATTTGGTTTAATTGTCTTCAGGTGTGCAGTTGAGTAACCTGTTAATAAAGCCTGATGATGACACTGGGATTCAGGACTGATGTCTTTTGTGTGGAGTAAATCTTCTGAAAACTGTAAACTCTCTGAAACTGTCAGAAACTGTACCTGAAAATGATCTCTACATCTGAAACTCTCCATCTGTCTAAAACTATACAACAGCGTTCACAAACTACCGGCCTTGTGGCCAAAATCCGCCCACGAGAAAAATGTCATAAGGCACCCAACATGTTTAGGATGTATTGTTTG
Organism: Thunnus maccoyii; assembly: GCF_910596095.1. NCBI lineage: Eukaryota > Metazoa > Chordata > Actinopteri > Scombriformes > Scombridae > Thunnus > Thunnus maccoyii. The sequence continues at coordinate 24,130,951 of NC_056550.1, forward strand.
AAACTGCTTGAAACTGTTTTGTTTTTTTAATTTTATCCCATTATTATTTTAGTAACCATTTAATTTTCTAGTAAAGCGAAAAAGCATCAAAATTAGCTTTTTATGTCATTTTTCACAATACAAAAGCTGCAGCGAACTTCACAACTAATTAACATAAACACATTATGTTCAATCAGCAGAACTCTGATTTATTGCAGTGCACATTTAATCATCCCCAAAAATAATGTCAACATGTTTTTTTAATGTATTTTTAATAGTTTTGTATTATTGGAATGAAGAAAAATGTAGTTTTGTCTCAGACTGCTGGGGATGTGTGTCAGTGTCTGGGTTTGACTGACATTAGCTGGCAGGCTACCGATGTTACACAGTACAGAATAGAGACAAAGTAAACAAACTGCTGTAGCTACAGACTAACAGGGATTTTGAAGACCAACAACCAAACCAGCATCTAACAGCTCTGAAGTGTCATTTTCAGGTATATTCAGCTACATGTTGTTTAATGTGCTGCTGCTAGCAGCTAATTAGCTATCTAGCCTGCTAACTGACATAAGCAGTGCACTTTTTCCCGGGTGAATGTTTGCTTGGTGGCTCGTTCAACAAGCTAAGCTGCAGGACAAGACGTGTGTTCATGTTTGTAAGTTAGATAAGAAGGAGACGTTAACAGGAAAGCTAATGTGGGTTGTGTTGTGTAGCCGGATGCAATCAGGCTCAGTGTGACCGTCCTGCTCCGCCTATGGTTGCATGCCACGATATTGAACGATTTGGTTTGCTGTATTGAAATAAGGACTCCAGCTACGTGAGCGGACGGCTGGTATTTAATTGAAACAATGTAAAACTAGGGGGCATCATCATGAAATCAAATCAAATGTAAAAATATAAATTTCTCCCTTTTGGTTTGAGATTTTTTTCTCAAAGAAGAACACAAGATAGCTGATTTACAAAGCAGATAAGTACGCTGTAGTAGACAAAAAAAATGCTATTTAATTTCAGTTGGACTTTAAGCTTAAAAGACTGTTTGACCTGAAGAACAAACAGTTTCCAGAGAAGTGGACAGTTGATTACTTTTTGTTTTTGTGTCTAATCTGAAAGGAGAAAGCTGCTGTTCTCCAGGAAAACAATTTCAAAGCAAGGAAAGTTTATATAGTTGAAATGTATTATTGAAACAAAAAACAAAAGTTTTTCCACTGAGTATTCAAGTCACCAACCGATTCACTATTTTGATACTCAATTAATCATTTTGAGTCATTTTTTAAGACAAAATACTAAAATAATTCTTTGTTTCAGCCTCTTAAATGTGAATATTTTCTGGTTTCTTCAGTCTTTTATGACAATAAACTGAATATCTTTCGGTTATAGACTGCTGGTCATGAACAAAACAAGACATTTTAGGTTGCATCTTGGGCTTTAGGAGACATTTATCAACATTTTTCATCATTTTTCTGACATTGTATAAACTAAACGATTAATCAAGAAAATAATTAATTGATAATAATCATCAGTTGCAACCCTCGTCGCCTCCCGAGGAGTAAACAGCCTGGCCAGTGACCTTCAAATAATTTGAGTTTGAGACCCCTGATCTAGAACAATCCCTGTGACCATTAAAACTTTAAACAATAAATCTGAATGTGTGTGTGTGTGTCTCCTCCAGAGACTCCTCTGTCCCTGGCGGTGCAGTGTGAGCCGGGTGGAGGTGAGTCCATCCGGGTCCTGGTGGAGGGAGGGGCTCATATTGACTTCCGCGCCAAAGATGGACTCACACCGCTACACAAGGCTGTTCGAGGCCACCGCCATACAGCCCTGCTGGTAAATATTTATGCATGTTCTTGTCCTTTTATGCAAAAGCTGTTATCTAACCAGTAATGAGTTCTCATTGTCACTTCATAAAAGGAGAAACTCCAACGTACACCATCTATATCTGTAAGATGGATATTTGCCCTGAATTTGATGCAATATTCTCCTCATTTGTGTTTCTGTATAAGCAAACAAGCTGAAGATAGAATAAGCCAGACCCTCCCACTCAGCATCCACACCCACCCACACACAACATGCACATGTACAAAAAATCTATTATTCTATTGTACCAGAGAGAGAAAAAAGACATTCAAATTCAAATCGCCTGGTTTTTAAAGGCATGTTATACATTTACATTTTAGGCATTTGTCCAGATTTTCAGTTCCCAATTCACCAAGAAGACAGATACCTGTAGAGAGGAAACTCATTCAGTGGGAGATAATTGCATGTGTTACATTGTCAGAGTCCATGTTTTCCACAAAGGAAAGAAACAGCTGCTAAACTGCATAAAGATTTACAGCAGACTGTGATTGAATACATAATTCTCTCCCACCCGAGGAGTTGCGTGACCTCTCTGAACCGCTGGCTATGAGTTGCCGTCCTGATTTAAAATTCCATGAATATTCCTCAACTTTCCGTAACTAAATTGAAAGCCGCCGTAAGATTTTCTTCTTCCTGCTTCTTTATTGCTGGGTTTTTAGCTCATAAAAGTTTTAAGTCATCATTAATTTACTGCTTAGCAATAGTTGCATAATTTATCAAACCTCCTGATGAATGGCCTGTACATGAGGCTTTACCTTTTCTCGCTCGGTCGCTCTGCAGGTCCTGCTGTCTCTGGGCGCCTCTCCGGATTACAAGGACCGGCGAGGGCTGACACCGCTCTACCACACTGTGCTGACAGGGGGCGACACCTCCTGCTGCGAAACACTGCTTTACCACCACGCCAAGCTGGGCATCAGGGACGAGAACGGCTGGGACGAGACACATCAGGTACATCATGTCTGTACCTGTGTGTGTGTGCATGATTTGACTCCGTTTAAAGGATGAGTGCAAAATTTTTCAAGTCTGTCTTTAAACAACAGTCAGGAGCCCGAATGAGCAGCGAAATAGGTTTTTCTTGCCATAATCATTCCTCTTCTTCATAGAAGATCCCCTCATAATGTATTTACTATGTAAGTTATCCATAAGCCTCCTTCTGTGAAAAGCTAGTATGAAGCTTCAGCGTCCAAATGAGTCAAATCAAGTAGATATCTTTCAATGTTACAGTCTTTTTAGTGCCAAAGTTCCTCTTTTTGTTACTATACTTCCACCTGCAGCTCAACAGGGAAACACAAAGAGGGAATTTGACGCTAAAAAGACTGTAAACGTGTCAGATATCCACTTGATATCCACTAACTCAGACTGCTGAAGCCTCAAATAAGCTTCACATCCACTTTGAAGGGGATCTTTTAACAGCCAGTATGAACAGGAGGAATGATTACAGCGAGGAAAACCTCTTTTAGATTCATATGGACACCTGATTGTTGTTTTAAGACTTGAACTTGAAAAACTGTGAATCTATCCTTTAAGACTTCAAGGGAATCCTCAAAGGGTCTTTAAAGGGGTTTTTCCAGAGCGGATTTGCAAGCATATAACAGTCATATCAGTGTAATTCACTATGTATTAATGCAACATAGGCGTGCACTGGTAGCCTACTGGTTAAGATGCGCGCCACATCTGCAGACTCTTGTCCCTCTTTCTCTTCATTTCTTGTCATCTCTCTCTACTGTTCCTTATCTAATAAAAAAGGCATAACGTGCCTAAACAAATAAAGAAAGCATTAAAACTGTTAAAATCACAGATTCAATTTTTTCTTCTGTTATCTTCTGTTTTATGTGTACACAATTAATTCAACAGCAAAACTGTAAGAGGGTGCTCGGGGCAAAGATCTTTGAATCTAACAGGGTCAGTGGCCTAATTTGTGTCTATTTGTGGGTTATGATATGAAAGCACCATTTAAAAAAAAAAAAGAAAAAAAAAGTCTTGCCTTTGGTTATTTGGGGTGTTAGTTTCTGCTCTTTATATTGCAAGTGTGCAACGTCCGTGCATGCTTTTCGTAATGCACCAGTAACCTTTGTGTTCCAGTATGTACAGCGTCCGTGTCTGCGTCAAAAACCATTCATGCCATGAAACACTACACCTCTCACCCTTCATCCTACCCATCCTGCCTCCGTAGCCTCATATTCCAGCAGCGAAGCGGACATCCGAGGCCAGGAGATAAAAAAAATAAAGGTATCCGCCTCTTCATCTCAGTGTAATCATCACCCACACTTCATCAACATCTGTCTCTCCTAGCAACTTGTGGCCTCCATCTTACACTGTCTGTGTGTGTATATGTGTGTGTGTATTTTGTATATTTTGACTGACGCTCAATATCTTTAAATTTAGATATTTCCATGACCCCAAACTTAAAAGCATTCAATGTTTAATGTAGGTTTTCAGCCCCATTCAGGCAGCTTTTTATTGCCTCGAGGTCATGAAGATATACCGTATAAAGCAGTGACATAAGTCCAGTTATCTAAATAAAACTTATCAACGTGATACCGCACTACAAAGTTTTTCCTATGAAAGAAAATAATGGATGTGGTGGAGGTTGGAAAATTGGGACACTTGGGAGTTTATCATACTTATACCATCACTACTTACCAACGAATAAAAGGTTATCATTCTTTTAATATATATATATATATATATTTGTAGTGTACTAGTGACTTGGTAGTATAGCATGAAACATGTATTGTTGCTATGATTACCTGCAGTTAATTATAAATTACACACTGAGGTGTCCTGATATTATTTTAATGGACCTGCTCATTAATTAGAAAGTGAATGTTGCTGTGATGTAACTGATAATAATTATTAATTAAGATTAAAACATAAAATATCTACTGTAAGCTTGACAGACAACTAAAAGTATGAAAAATGTAACGTTTATATGTGTAGTATTTATATCCATGTGTGTTTATCATTGTGACTAATATTATTGTTATTATTGGATCTATCTTGTGTTCTCTCACTATTTTCCCGCCCTCCGAGTTTGCAGGTGGTGTTAATATAATGCGGTGTCACTTTATAACTGTGACCTCGTGCTTCTCTCTGTGTCGCTGTCTCGTCTTCATCCTTGTTTTCCTCCTCCTCCTCTCTGTCCTCTTCTCTATTAAACAACCACATAAATCCTTCCTCTTTCACTTTTCTGTACATCTTGTTTTACTCTTTGCCTTTTCCACTTCCTTCTGTCCCCTCTCTCTCTCTCCTTCCATCTCTCCGCCATGATCTGTTCATCTTCAGGCCTGTCAGAACGGTAACTCGCAGCATCTGGAGCACCTCCTCTTCTATGGGGCGGATTCTTCCTCCCAGAACGCCTCTGGAAACACTGCCTTGCACATCTGTGCTTTATACAACAAGGTAGACTCACTGTTTCACAGGCAGTTATCTTCCTCCTCCGTGAGTAGAGATCTCAACTTCTATAGAGTGAAGAAAACATTCTGGTAAAACACGTACAGAAGTATAATGATAGGTGCTGTATGCAAGAATCCTGTCTCGTAATACCACCTTGTACCTCAAGAGGCGATAGTGAGTCGCTGTGGTTTCCAGTTTGCTCTCAGTCTAACATGAGAGGATGAAGAAGCCTGTCGCCGCCTGATCGTAAGTTTCTGGGATTTAAATAAAATAATATTATCTTTGGTTTTACTGGTTATGAAATACACATTTTTCCTGTTTTGGTAAAGAATGTCTCAATATATGGGGCTAATTTCATCATCCATTAACACAAGAGGCTGGTAAAACGCTTTCATTCCTTGAATAAAGTCTTGTTAAAAAAGCCAAACTAAATTACCTTAATTATTCATTCCATTATGAAAAATTCAATATATAATTATGCATATTTATTATGATAAATTTTAACCTAAGATACTTTTTAAATTCATCAAATTTAAGTGGACCACTAGATTTTGGTAGGATTGTTAAAGTCACACTAATGTCACACTATATTCCACCTATCGACATTAAGTGTGACTTCAACTGAAGCTTTCCGTGACCTTTTCCTTTACAAACTTCTGCATTTAAGAACCTGAATCTGTGCTTTGGTGTCGTCAAGATATAAAAATGCTACGTAGATATTAGAGTCAGCAGTAAACTACCAAAGAGCTGCAGAGATCAGTGCATCAGATCATGACGACAGACGTTGACCAGCTGATCACATCTCCAAAAAACTTTCCAAACAGGCGTTATTTGGATAAACTGACCACATGTTGGGAATCTAAATGGTTACTTTCTCCTCTGAAAAAATATGAAAACTTAATAAAGTGACACAATAATGGGCCTAAATTGAAAATTACAACAGCTTTTAGCCTCCCTCAAAATCTCAGCCATTGCTGCCGGTTGCTCGGGGCAACACTACTTCTTCATCCTCTCGTGTTAGACTGAGGGCAGACTGGAAACCACAGTGACTCACTATCACCTCTTGAGAGACAGGATGAGCTGAGGCTATTCATACATATTTGTAAGAATACATATATTATAGGTATATTCTTACATTCAGCTCTTTAGGTTCATCATCCTGAACTTGAAAACACCCTCATTCATAAAATCTAATTAAAATCTGTATTTTCCTTGCAAAGAAGATGAAATCAGAGCAATTAGAAAATGATTTGAATTGTACCTGATGATGAAGTGTGAATAATATTGTATATTATAAAAGTTATGTCAGCAAAACAAGGTTTAAATTTTGACAAACTAGATATTTCTGTCATATTAATGTTTCATTTTTACGTAACTCTCATCCCAGTTTGCTTTTAAATCGTTTTCATATAACATATTTAATTGCAGTAACAGAAGGAAATGCACACAGAGTCAAAAGAAGACACACTTTCTCAAACCATTGCATACATGTGAACAAATAACATTTCTACAGTAAACAGTAATTACACAAAAAAACGTTTTACCATAAATTAATCAACGCTGTTTGTTGCAGGAAAGCTGTGCACGAATTCTGCTCTACCGGGGAGCAAATAAAGACACAAAGAATAACAGCGGGCAGACCCCCTTTCAGGTAATGGCTGAGTGTCTGGCTGGGTAATTATGCATGTTGGGTGGTTGTATGGTTTAGTGTTTTATTAAGTTAACGTAGCAGAAAGTGCCAGGGTCCTAATTTCGCTTTAAACCATTATTGTGCTGCGATGCACACAGAGTTCCCAGGTGGCAGGATTGCGTGTGACCCCTTAATCTGGATACATTAACTCTGTCAGTGCAGAAAAACACAGATGAGACAATATGTTGTGTGTGTGTGTGTGTGTGTGTGTGTGTGAAAGAAAGAAAGAAAACAAGAGAAGAGAGCAAGGAGAAAGCTGTGTAATTTGCTGCTGGATTGTGTGCTGACCTGTGTAATTTGGGAAAAAAAAAAAAGGGTTGAAAGCATTTGGGTAATGGCGAAAAGAATAACAAAAATATCTACGCATATGAGAGCACTTATTAGTTTTTGCTGTATAATTTTTTTTTTTTAAGAAAACAAGCAAATCATTTTGAAAAAACGTCAAAACTAAACAACAAAGTAAAGAAAGAATCATTGCAAAACCTCAGGGATGTTTCAGTTTTGTCTGTACAGATCATATATATTTCTTGCATCAGGGGAATGATCTGTATGTTTCTATTAAATATGATCTAAACGCATAATAAAAAGGCGGATGGTGTGTACGTCCGACTCCCAACGTAAAGCAGCAGCAGCAAAAGAAAAGGAGAGGCTGTCTCCACAACGCAAGGTTGAAAAGTTGCAATAATTACTTTGGAGCTTGCAAATGTCATTGTGTGGACAGCGTCTCATTTTTCTAAACACATAACAGCCATTAATCTTCTGTCCATCACTTTTAAATTTGCCAGTTTGAGTTGGAAGTGTAGAGCGCTTACGAAATGATTTACTTACAATATACACAAGTATAACGCTCCAGTAAAAGCACACAACAGGAATAGTAACCAGTCTCTTCCACCTTTATATTCTGTGCACTCATTTGCTATAAGGTAAATGTACTGTATTTATATGTGTGTGTATGTGTGTTTTCATCAGGTGGCTGTTATGTCTGGCCATTTTGAGCTGGGCGAAATAATCAAAAACCACCGAGATACAGATGTGGGTAAGTAGCTGAGGTGAATTTTTAATGCCAGTTTGAAGATGTGTAATGTGAGGTAACAGTTAAAGTTAGACTTTTTGCTGAGTTTAAATGATACACAGGACTTTAATCAGCAAATACAAGGAAGCTGCAATGAAAAGTAGAATCTATGCAACAGTATATTTGGAAATATTTGGATGGAAAGTCTAAAGAAATATGAATTAAAGGATGTGCAAACTACGATCTGCACTCACCAAATTCTCATTCTCTCTCCCGTTTCCTCTCACCTCCCAGTTCCCTTCGTGGAGTCTCCAAAGTACGCCCCTCAGAGGCGGGAGAGCACCCGGACGCTGGCAATACCCCACCCTCATCCCTTCCTGCGCGCCAACAGCGACAGCAGCATGAACCTGCCGGACTGGATGGCGGTGCCCAACGCTCCGACCACCAACATCGTATCAGTGCAGGTGTGTGTGTGGATGAAAAGGTGCTAAAGTGAGTCAGAGGAAACAAACTGTGGTAGATGATTAATATTAATGTGTTCAGTAGCTGCTTTAAAGCTTTAAACTGGATCACACAGTCCTCATCACTGCCATTAAAACTGCAGATGTTAAAACCCTCCGATATTCCGAGCACGTCTAGGACTTCCTGTCCGAGTTGAGCGTCAACGTTGATTCCTGACATTGCAAACAGTAGCTGACAAAACAATCTCACCTGAAGGTCCATTTAGTAGCTGTTCTGGATTTTTTGGCCTCTCACAAGAATTTAAATCTATCTAATGCTGCAGACACAATATCTCTACTGACTGATTTGTGAAGTGGGGACTGCTCGTAGATGTTAGCGACTCCATTCAAGAAAGTTTTGAATATATTTTACTAACTTGTATTTCGACACAAAGTGCACGAAGCATCATTAGCTGGCACAAGATTTAATACTTTAACAAACGATCACTGAACAAATTACAGTTATACTTTGTGCAACAACATTAAACACAGGGAAGCAAAACAAAGTTGCTAAACTGGAAATCAGGATTGATCCAGTTGAGAGTGTGTGTGGGCAAACTTTAGGACTTTTCAACCAAATTGTCCAATTTGTTGCTAATGTGATGTGATGCTTTCTCTGTTTCTATCCAAAATGTGTCTGTTTGGGAGGTTTTATCCACTTAGTCCACTATATGTATTTACTTGTTTGATACTTCCAAATTTTCTTGTGATTTGGATTTCTGTTGTCCACTTTATTCTAAGTGTTTTATTCTAAAAGAGATAATTATGAAGGAACTGATGGAGAGCCGGTTAACCCAAAGTGAAGAAACTGTCAGGATGTCTTACGCAGGAACATTTACTGAAGTTTACTTATAATACAAGTGAAAACACTGCAGTTCTGCGGTCTACTTCTGTACAAGAGTATTTAAACCCAAATAAGATTATTCTTCACTCATAAATGCCTCTATTGGGTTTTGAACTACAAACAATACACTATGCTGATTAGAGTTAACTGGAGTCACGTAGTCTGTCACATGCAATCCATTGTAAGAGGAGACCAGGACACAGACAGCCTTATCGAGACAGCTGCACATCTCAGCCAACCTCAGCAGACAGAGAGATGAACTCCACTCTGACCTCATGACCTGCTGCTCCCAGGATAGAAGAGGACAAGAGAATGACCCGAAAAACACGAATAATTCCCCCACAATAATGACAGATGTGTCTTTTTCTATAAATCTGACAGCTTGGGGAACCTGCTAATGTCCATATAAGGAAAAATTACCAATGCATAGATGAATATGTGCTAAACAACAATTCATATGCAAATAATACAATTTAAAGGAACTTTATACAGTGGATGACCTTCAATGACCTCTAGTGGTGACCAGTACTAACTGCAGTAACTTATTTCTTGCTTTCTCACATAAGCCATCCGTGTATTTTAGTTATTATGTGCAAAAAGAAACATATCATCTTTTTTGATATGAAAAGAAACATATCATCATAAACATGCACCGTGTAATAAAACTACATAATTCACGAGACATTTGTGCATGCAAGCTAATATATTTATCATGTTTTATAAATGTTGTTTTCATCTGTAAACATTATGAGCTCTTAAAAGAACAGTCAGTCCTCATTAGGAGAGTTTTCATAATTAATTATAGATACGGAAGTCAGAGAAAGTCGCAGCCACAAAGACGAACAGATAAAAAATAAATTGACAAATAGAAAATGCATTTACGTTTGTGCAACCAGTTATCAAAATTAAGATAATACAGAAAGTAAAAAACTATAAACAGACGCAAAAATAACAACAATAACCATAAAAAATGTAATCACAGCCGTCCAGGTTCATGTTGTTAGATAAGCGTACACATCATGGTAGAAAAATGATGCACAGCTACACAGTACACAGAATATTTTATACTATAATAACATGAAAACATGTGCATGGATGTAAATGAGAACATCTCTAAAAGAGCAGATGAATGTGACCTGTTGTAACACATCAATATCTGTCATGAAATATGTTTTTTTTTTTTCACTTTTCTCTCCTCTCTGTCTCTCTCAGGGATATAAGCATACAGGTACTCTGCGGAGCTCCAGCAGTCCCAGAGGGGCGAGGACGCGCTCGCCGTCCCGAGGGAGGATCGGAGACAAGGAGGACCGGAGCAGGCAGAGCCGGAGACAGGGGTGAGCGGCGAAGACAGACATCTGAACAGGAACCTCTCTTTTGCTTTTCTAACAAGAGCAGAGGTTCAAATCAGTGCTTTAAGAGGCCTTAAAAATGCTCCTTTTTCTGTCTGAGTTTCTCAGATATGCCTCAAATGTTTTTGTGGTACATTAGCTAAATTTACAGTGAGGAATATCTGGTTTTATAGATTCAGTTAGGAGTCTGAGTAGATCTGAAATATCTCAAAAAATCTTTGATTTGCTGAAACAAAAACTTACAAATTAATATAATCAAAGTGTGATTCATAATAAGTCAATTTCCTGATGATTAGAAGATTGTTTGATCTGTTCTGCGCACGTAAGAACTACAAATTGCATAAATTAAACCATTTGATTTGCCAAAACAGGACAGTGTTCTGTTATTTTTGTAAAACTGTCAAGACTGAAGTTGTAAGTTTAAGAGAGACTTACACAAAGTAATTAATACATAAATGTAGTCACCTATACCTAGAGGGAGTTTTAACCTAACCCTAACTTCACCTTCTGCTGTCTCCCACACAGGCCTGCACCCGCCAGCACTGCTGGACAAACCGCCGGCCAGCGGAGACGCCTCTACAGCGCCGTCCCAGGACGAGTCTTTGTAGCTACTCGAGCACACTCTGCCCAGGGCGAGCGAGAAATCAGCTTCAATAAGGGAGACAGGGTCAAAGGTGAATATACGTGCATTTTTAATGGCATGATACTCAGTGTGTGTGTGTGTGTGTGTGTGTGTGTGTGTGTGTGTGTGTGTGTGTGTGTACTGGAGCTTTTTCTGTATTTTGTCTTCCATGAGAATTCAAAGTGTCTGTCTGGTTGGGAGTCAGTGTTGGTGATGCTGTTTACACCTGGTACTAACTGCAAGTCTTCTCTAAAGGTTTGTGGAAGGACATTTACACAACAGCAACATATTTATATAAATGTAACAACAGGTTACATGTGCAGTAGTCTGTCTCTTTTTGTGGCGTTGGAATAGCCCCAAATTCCTCCTTCCTCCAATATGCGAGTTGCTGACCACAGGGATTTGACAATGTCAGAGTTGAGATTAAATTATCAGCTTTTAAGCTAACACCACTTAGCTAACTGATAAAGTCTTTTGGACACAAAGCCAGATGCTCCTCCTCAATAACATTTAGTTTATCAACCTGACATTAACTATTATTACACTGGCGAATATTCAGCGTCCGCAGCTAATACTGTCATCCAAAACAAACACAGCTCCTTTACTCCATCGGCTTATCAAACGCGTTACCAAACATTTTCCTTCTTACACATCTAGTCAAATATTCACCCTGGTTTTACCTCTGGTATGACCTTTCTGTACGTGTTTTCAGCCTTTGAGTTATACGAGGACGCTGTGCTAATGAGGTTCAATCATTCATGGCATGTGTGTGGCTAAAAAGCTACGTAGGGCGTAGTTAGTATTCACAATCCTGTCATATTCACTTCAGCCTGGAGATGTTGAGGAATCCCACCAAAACTACAGCTGAATGGACCTCTAGCCTACTAAGTTTAGATCATCTCTTAAAGGATTTGGATGGCGATTTTCTATATTTTTCTTATTTTCAACAAATCCCATGTGTGAACTGATCTACTTACAAGTAATGTGTGTTTATTCAAAGTCTGATATATCTTATTCCTCTGTGTCATAGACCTCTGTTGTTGTCCTAAAACTATTAAAAACATGTCAGTGAGCCACACGACACGTTCCTTAACCATGAAGATTACGGTTACGGTAGTTTGTGATCACGTTTTCAGTCTCCAGAGAGTAGTTCTGTGTTAGGCAGATGGTTCAGTTTACAGAGCTTCGCTAGCTTGTTGTGCTACATGTGACAACCCTTTGACTTTATACTGAAAACTTGATCACTGTTATTAGTCTCGGGAGCTGTTTCGAAACAAACTAATTTATTTTTTTATTTATGTATTTATTGGGACCATGCACAGCGTTAAAGATAAATGTTACCATTTGATGTACTGTACCAGAGTTAGCTTAAAGCTAATTTTCATCTGCAGTCCCTTCGGCAGGTCACAATTAAAACATATAATATAGCAATAACAAACAGTGCAAAGCAAAAAACACACAGGACACATAATACAAAATACAAAGCCACACACAATAGCACATCACATACACCCACAACGTCAACTAGCAATTAATAATGTAAGCTTGTCAAATTAAAAGTAAGATTATTTGTGTTCATGAGATGAAATTTAGAGTCAGTGGTTACAGAGCTGAGTAGTTTTTAGCAGATTTTTTAATTTGGTTTTGAACGTACTGATTGAACTGCAGCTCTTCATATCATCAGGTAGGACGTTCCACTGAGTTGTGGCTTTCACAGACAAAGCTGACTGTCCAAATGCAGTGCAACGAAATGGTACAATCTTATATCTGTATAGAGGATATCCTGGAGGATCTAATAGAACTTACTGAGCGAGTGTTCACAAAGTCACATAGTGGAGAAGAGGCCAAACCATTTAAAATTTTATAAACTAGGCACAAATTTGAGAATAATCTGAAATTCTCAAAGCTCAGTAAATTGTATTTCTCCAGTGTATCTCCTACAGTGATGGAAATGCAGAGTTTGTTTGTATAAGGACTCAAGAGGTCTTATGACAGTGACCAAACTCTTTGTAATGAAGGAACATGTCACCCAATGTGGCTCACTGACATGCTGTTAAAGGTTTTTGGGCAACGATAGCGGTCTACGGCACAGAGGAATAAGATAGTATTACTTTTAAAACACTGACTTACTCCAACATGGCAGGAGATGCATGTTAACACCAGGTGTAAAGGAGGTAAAGGAGATCCAAGCCAAGTGCTTTCAGATCAGTTTGTATAACCGTCATGTCCTAACATGAGTGTAAGGTCTCTATATATGTTTGTATTCAATGTCTGCAGGTATGAATATGTGTGTGTTTGTGAGTGAGTCTAAGGTGTCGCCAGGTATGTATGTCTTGGTGAGTATGTAAGAGGTTTGCATGTTTGTGTGTGTGTGTGTGTGTGTCTACATTATTTCTATTCTGTCTGTACAACGTTGTCGTCTTCTTGCGTTTGTTCATTTCTCATTGGTGTCTGTGTGTATATGTGTGTATGTGTATGTGTGTGTGTGTGTGTTGGTGCGTGTTGAGTTGCCTTTTCCTGACATGCTGCTCTTTCCTGCTTCCCCCCTCCCCCCTCCTTCTTCTCTAGTGTTGAGTGTTGGTGAAGGCGGGTACTGGGAGGGGACGGTCAGAGGTCGCACCGGCTGGTTCCCCTCCGACTGCGTGGAGGAAGTGATGCTTCGAAGCCAAGACAACCGATCAGGTGATCACCACTCGTAGCGCACACTCACACACAAACACACACAAACACACACACACACAGGCAAAAGCATCACTTCAGTGGGAATATCAGTTTCACATTTACACTCCTCTGAATATCCAGCGAGTTTATTCTCCTACATGAACCAGACTGTGAATTAAGATGCTATTTTTAGTATTATGTGACTATGCAGATTAAATACAATCAGCTACTATGTTATTGTATTTAAGTATATAAACGTTGTGTAGTAGATCTAGAATTCTTCTGCTGAAGGAGGAACGTTCGCTTCTGCTCACCTTAAATCTGATTTTAAGACATCAATGAGCATGATTTGTGACATCACAACCGGTTTGGAGCCAATCGTGGTCCGGTATTCAACTTACACAACTTACGTAATGTGGAAGCTAAAAGCGCAAACACTGAGGATGGACTTTACAGTAGTGGGAGTCCAGCAGTTTAAATTTTGAAATTAAGAATATTTGCATATTTATAGATTCTGGATTTTGAATGAGAGAGAAGAAATAGATGTAATTTTAAGAATTTCTAACGAGGTAATTGAACTTTTTTGAAGAAAAAATACTATTATTTCAATCAGAGTATTTTTATGTCTTAACACAAGTCTGGAAGGTATCTTGAATATTTTAAGTGAGCAATCTATCAATTGTTTTTTCGATTAATTGATTGTTTTGTCAATAATATAGCAAAAAATAATGAAAATGCCCAATTGAAGTCCAAACTGACATCTTCACATTAATTGTTTTGTTCAACTGATGGTCAAAAATCAAACAAAAAAACCTCATAATTGATATTAACAAATGACATTAACACTAATGACTAATTGATGCAGTAATTTACATATTTGTTACACATTTAGGTGCAGGATCCAGGTCTGGTGTCAGTTGAGTTTGTATATTATCAAATGACTTGTAACAGTGAAAAGTCACCTGTAAATGAGAGCAGCTCCTATAATCAATGATTATAGCAGCAGTAATAGTAGGTTATTGATTGTTGCTCTTCATTGACAGTGTTAATGTGTGTGTTATGCCTGCAAACCAAATGTCATTTGGGATAATAATAATAATAAAGTTGAGAGTTTAAGTAACTGAACAGTACACCTGCATAATAATCCATGTTTATAGATCTTCTGCTGGCAGCAAGAACACTGATGTCCTTGTGGTTTTATGTTTCAGAGAGCCGTGGAGAACGAGCCAAAAGGCTGTTCCGCCATTACACTGTGGGATCCTACGACAGCTTTGACGCTCCCAGGTAAGAGCTGCCTTGCCGCCGGCCGTCACCGATCCACAGTGAACTGAACCAACTGCCAGTTTTGTCCAAAGAAGCAGTGGTATGCACAGATTGGCCGAAAAATGAATACGGGGGCCACTGTTTCAGCTCACATGGTTAATGGTAGGGGTCATGTAGGGTAAGGTCACCTAACAGAGGGGTATTTGTGCTGAAAACAAGAGCTCTTTAGGGCACTTGGGTTGACAGAAGAGGCATTTGGACTACTTTAGAGCTTGTGTGGTGTCACATTAGGACCAAAAACAAGCCCCGGATACCAACACACCTGGTTAAATAAAGGTTAAGAAAAAGAGCAGTTTGACATTCAAACCATTGCTCCACCTGACAGTCAGCACTGTTTTCTACCGTCAGCCACTAAGCAGCTCTACTGAGGCAACGAGGGGTTAAGTACCTTCACTAAAGAGCATGATGTAACTCGTCCATCCTCCCGTTGGGTAAGGAAATTCAAAGTGACAACCGTTTTCATGTGATCCGACCGCGCCAGTGTGTACATGACACACAGCACATGCTGGCAGTGGATTTGTTTGTATGGTAACACACTACTGTATCCAGATAAGATGATTCACGTGGTGATTCATAAGTTGCGGCAGTACTTTGATTTGATGTGTTGTGAGTGATTCATGCGATAGGATGACGACGTGTGAGGGTTCACCGCCTCGGGTCTAGAAGCTGATCTGCCTGCCTTTAATAATACCGGCGTCATCCTCAAGGCTGAGGTTCACCAGCTGTGTTGTGACTGGTTGATTTTGCTGAGTTTAACCAGGAGAGACAGAGAGACTTTTGTCATATCAGGATTTTAGAGGAAGTTCCTGTCGAGCTGCTTTGCCAGGTTGCAGTTTTTAAGTGGGTTGAATGTGTCTTTGATGGTTAATGTACTTTTAGACCTTTAGACCTTTAGACTAATGTGAAGTACTGTGCCCAAGACAACTTTCCCCTCTGGAACAATTAAGTTTACTCTACTCTTCACTCTGATGACTAATTCTGAAATTTCCTAATGTTTCCGATATTATAAACTATCTGAACTGATGCATATGTAATACTGCACCATGAGAGGAGCCACAAATAATCTCAGAACAACAGCTGAGATCTTTAACTTTTAACATGGTTGTGCTTTTTGTGTTGATACAGACGCAGTCATGCACTTACTTCATCAGCATCCAGTTATATACATTCTTAAAGAGGACGTATCATGTACGTTTCCAAGTCTATATTCATATTCTTTGGCTCTACTTTGCATGATTTACAATTAAAAAACTCCTTATTTATCTTATAATGCAGCCCCTCAGTTCAGCCTCTGTCTGAAACAGGCCGTTATAGCTCCCGCCTCCCGGCTCTGGATGCTACGTAAACAAACAGTCTGATTTTGCTTCTTTTGCTTCATTTTTTTTCTCGAAATCTAAACTTCTGAAATACATCTGTGCATGTTCGAGCCTGAATCCTGTTCAGAGCAGGCTGAAAACCTGGATTTTGACTTTCAGGAAGCAGTTTTACATATGTTCGCCTCATGTTTTGGAACTTTGACCATGTTTAACATAGACATCCGAGATTATAACAGTATATAAAGGACAGAAAACCACAAAAAACATGTTATGTCTCTTTTAACATTTTATTATTGATGAAATAGATATAAAGAACATTACCAGAACCCTGTTTCCATCCAGCTTTTTGATAATAAACGTTGTGGAAGACTATCGCTGACACTTTTCTGGATTTTCTCCGGAGATGATTTGTTGACACATGATACAGGAAAACTCTCCTGTATTGACTTTGGGGCGTGTGACATCTCCTCATTAACTCAGTCTAATATAATGTCATTCCCTTTAATGCCTTGCATCTGCATTTACGGTGAGCAAGGCTTCGCTTTGAGGCAAACTCATTTCACTGTCCAGGACTTGGACTGAGCAAAGAGAGAATTATTTACATAGAAATGAAGCCATTATCAATCACATGTATTATTTACACAGAATCCAGTCTCGCTTTCTCTCTCCTTCCCTCTTTTTTTTTTCACCTTCTCTTCATCATTCTTTATCATTCCTCAACTTTCTCTTTTCACGTCTGCCTTTTGTTTTCTTTTCATGTGTCTTTATCTCTCCCTCTAACTGCGTTTCTCGCTCACAAACGCACACGGTATCATATATTATTAATACGCTTTTCATCAACGGTGACATTTCATGCGAGCGACGCACTCAGGCGTGCACGCTCACACACATATGTTTGTACACGCACGCAAACACACACACACATCATGGATAATTAAAGCGTTGTACTGCAGCATAGACGGAGCCCGAGACTGAGTTTGTTTGGCCAGGCGGGCGGGCGTGCAGGCAGGCAGGCATGGCTGACTCAGAGCCGCCCTCACATGGGCCTACTTCCACAGCCTTTATCACTACATGTAATGTCTCACCTATCCCTCCTTTCATCCCTCTATATTTGGACGCATCGTTTGACCATCTCTGCATCCCTCCCTCGCTTTTCTATTCATCACTGTATCGCTAACCCCCCTGTACTTTTTAATTTTCTTTTCTATCACCCTCTCTCCCCTGCGGTGTCTCCATCTGGAGGTCAGACAGTGAAGGGCACTCTAAAGGGAGAGATGGAGGGCTGGAGAGAGGGATGAAGAGCTTTGGATGAAGGAAGAAAGACATTCTGGGTTTCCAAATAGGTTAAAAAAGAGACTTGTATCGTTTTATGTGCCGAAGCAGGTTTGAAAAAAGCGGGAAGAAAGATGCCCTCTGCCCTTTTTAACCTCCTTCATCTTGACTTTGAAGACCAAAGCAAGACTGAGATTCATTTTTTAAAGGCTAATATTATACTGACATTTATTTTTGGCTAAAGTTGCCATTAGCCAACGTCTTCTAAGAGAGGAGAGGCCTCTGAAACAGTATTTAGGTCACGGAAGAACAAAGCTCTCTGTCGAAGGAACACACTGATCATTTGTGTGAACGGTAAAATTACTTTTTGATCAACTGAAACACAATGAAACCACAATCATCCACTGGTAGATCTTTGACTCTGCTGGTTTATGCTAACACATAAGCATTTGGTTGTGTGAAGTCTGATGATGCTCAATTTGGTTCACACAATTCACAGATAGATTTTACAGATACATTTTTGATTTTTAATCAATTTAACAAAACCGACAGATGTTTCTACAGTTGTGCTGCTGAGTGGATGCTAACGACTGTACCGATGTCTCATATCTTGTCAAATTGTTTTCGCATCAGAAGTGGATTTTAATTTGTAAATAACCAGAAAAACTAGAATAAGTTGGTCATTATTATGTAATAAATCTTAACAGGGTGAGTCAAGATGTCAATATAAAGCAGAGCAATAATAAACAGTTAACCAGAGCACAGCTATCATAAATAACTTGGAATATCCCTTAAAGTGACTTTTGCTGAACAGCAGCTGCAGTGGTCACATGTGACAATTATGAAATGGTGGTAAATGTAAAAAATCACGTAATAGTTGCACAAGTGGAGAAGAATAATAAAGTCAGTGAACTGGCTCGGTAATGTCTGTTAAAGAGCAGTATTTACCTAAAGCTTGCTAACATTAAAAACCATAAACTACCAGTCATACCAGGCCATGAGTGAGACTGTAGCAGCGAAACCTCAAGAACAGTTGTCTTGTATCGTTTATGAATTCAAGTTTTAATTTGTAAGAGGAAGAACGTCTCAATTCTTCCATCAAAATTTGCATATTAAAGGTATACTATGCAGGATTGGTTGGTTGGCGTTTGTAAACACGGCATTCAAGGTTGGCTCCTCCTCCTCAGCTCGACCAGAGTGAGCTGAGAGCAGAGCAAGAGAGAGAGTGGTGGTCGAGCGAGCTAGAGAGCGAACGAAGAGAGCGAGCAGCGCCGGCGAGAACAAAGCCGTGAATCATCCTGTCCGCTACGGCCTTTCTTGCTCTGCATATGTGTGTAGCTCAGCCCCGCCCTCGTTCAAAACAGACACACAGACCTGCAGCTCTTTATACATCCAGACACAGAGACAGAGAGCAGAGCGGACCTTGTCGCTACGCTACGAGTCCCAACCTCACACCCTGAGTGCTGTCATTGGCTGGGGGGCTACACACCCACTGCCCAAAGGTTGACAGAAGCATCCCGAACACAGCAAAATACAGAAAATACAGGCAGAGGGCAGCCACACACTTCTAGTGGGTCATAATGATGATTGAGAGGGATTATTTTTATATGAATCTATAAGGAAAATCCTGCGTAGTACACCTTTAAGGGAAGTTAAGTTACAGTTTTTGTAGACCGCCATCCCTGCTGGTTACGGTTACAGTAGAGGAATTTTGGACTGAAGGGCTGATATCAATTTCTTTGATAAATGCCTCACATTAGTCCAACATATTGGTTCATCTCTAATGAACAGAGTTATCCTCTCAGATCCTCACCTCCCGTCCCACCCACTGCCTTTTATTGACAGCTGGATTTATTTCGTAGCTCGGCTTTTACAGCACGGGACGAGCCGTGACATAATAGCAAGGCATGATAACCGAAAACCCGGCAGTCAGCGAGATGAACTGCTTTAACTTGATAATGCGGTGTGGTGATTACATTAACAAGAACACAAGGGGTGAGGGATATGATGACTTGGGAATCAGAGATGACAAATGACAAACAAATGAGAGAGCTTTTATGTACGTCTGCCGTGCCCGTCCACCTCAGATGTCTTTTTAATCACCTTCTCTCCCTTCTGCTCTGCCTCCCCCACCCCTCCTTGGATGGCTATATTTATATTCCCCACCTTTTCCTTTTTTTTACCATGATACTAAGGTCTTCAACAGCCAGATGGCTTGATGAGGTACACACAAGGTGAAAACACATAAACATATTTTCCCGATAACGACAGATCTTAGAAGTTAAAAGCATTTCTACGAACTTTCTACGAAATTTCTGCACGTGTTTAAGCAGGACTTGAGGAGCGAGTTAAGGTTTCCTGACATGAGCTGTCCGTGGTGCTGAAGACGATGCTGAATACACTTTAAATTAACTTTGCATGTTAACTGAGCTTAAGTGTAGAAATGTTTTATACTTGGAAGTAGGTCAGCATGAAAACAAAGCATAATGTGCAGTAAACTGTTTATAATTCATGTTACTGGGTAGAAGTCGTTTTTAAACTTTGATTGATTAACCTGCTGCTTGAGGCAGACATTACTCTTAAAGGGATCTATTACGCTTTTCCTTATTTTCTGTCATATATTATTTTCCAATGTCAGATGTTCATATTAAACATGGCCAAAGTGTCAAATAATGAGGTAAATGTATGTAGTAATAAGTACATAATGTAGAGTAATCCCTGTGAGCAAAAAGCATCGGCTTCAATGGTTTTTTCTACTTTCAGCCCGAGCCAACGTTGGTTCATGACGGATTTCTTTATATGGTCATCTGCTCCACATGCAAGTTCACTGCTCTGCTCTGCTAACATTATGGTGTTTTTACATTGTTTTGGTGGTAGACTGAAGTCAAGCTGTGAGTGTTTTTCAATCATGCAGCACTGCGAAGTAAAATAAGTAGTTTACCTGTTGGAGATGTGCTGGTTGTCTGCGGCTCTTCATCAAATGTCATCATCATCACTATGGCTGTTTCTGCTTGTACTATTCCTCCTTGCATTATTTCTAACTAATCCGCTCAACAAAGAGCTCCAAATATCTCCATATGTTGTTGTTTTGACCAGTTTTTAGTGCCGGTAATGAAGTTCTGCTAATTTGATGAGGAACACATTTCATTTCCTGTAAATTCTTCGCAATAAAAGTCTAACTGTTATTTAGTCATTTAAAAGCTTTAATATAAGGAAATGAAGCAGGAAATGTTGGGTTTGCATCTGCGGTAACTTAACACAACTCTGATATGGCTGCTCCTCGGCAGGCTTCTGGAAAGCTGGCCAATCAGAACAGAGTGGGCTCATCAGGAGGGGGGCCTTAAAGAGACGGGAGCTAAGACTGCCTGTTAGAGACAGAGGCTGAACTGAGGGGCTGCATAAACTGGGAATCATGCTAAGCTACTCTAGTGGAGTCCCAGAATAAAAATATATAGCTGGAAATGAGCATAATAGGTCCCCTTTAACTCATATTAAAAAGAAAATAAAGCAGTTCCTGTAAGTCTCATGAAGGTGCATGTCATCTATCGTGAGTGTCATCATTTCTGTATTAGACCTACTGCTTATACTGCATATAAGCTTGTGGCAAACAACATACAAACCATAAAAAAGAAAAAGAAAAGAGAAGATAAAGAACCTTAAAATATACCATCAGAGAAGTGACATTTTATCCAGAAAGAGATAAGAGAGATGGGTTACAACATACAGTCTCTATATCTTCTCTTCCATCTCTGCTGTTTAAGCTTTGCCAGAAGTTCAGACGATAACTAGCTCGCAAAACACCCTTTTTCATTCTTCTCTCAAAAAAAAAAAAAAAGATGAAAACAATAAACTAATAGTTCATCAGATTTCTTTGTCATTGCCACAGATGCACTGAGTATGGACACAATCTGTATGCCCCTACTCTGCTAGCCCACATGAGACCATTTTGGGCCAACAGTGGGTCAGATAAGGACGAGTGAGTACACAGTTTGGAGGAGAGCAGCAGAATACCCCGATAAACGCTGCTGTGGGGGTTTGTTGCCGCTTTTCTTATGCATATATAACAGTCGTTTCATATACGCCTTTTCATATCTCTCTTCACTGTACTTGACTTTTGGCCGAAAAACTGTTTGAAGGTAGAAAACAGCATCAAAGAGTGTGTGTTCAGATTTGACCATAGTTACATCAGATACACAGATGCACACACACACACACACACACACACACACACACACACACACACACACACACAGTCCATATCAGACAGACATGCAGATAAACATAAACACCCGATCATATGGACCTTCTGTCAACATTTGTTGGCTCTCCTGCCCCCTCCCCCTACCTCTCTCTCTCTCTCTCTCTCTCTCTCTCTCTTTTTTTTTCTTTCATGCCCTCTCTTTCTCTCTCTCTCTCTCATCACATATGTATGCGCACACACACACACACACACACACACATACTGCTGTACACACCAAAATCACAGCGGTATAGCCTGACATGCAGGGAGGGAAACAAAAAGGCAGAGATGTGAGAGAAGAGAGAGGACAAGAGCTGTGATCGTCCTCGGATGCGGGAGAGAGGCGAAAGGGTGAGAGAGAGAGAGAGAGAGAGAGGGAGAGAGAGAGGGAGAGAACGTAGAGAGGGAAGGAAGGAGGGAGGGAGGGCAAGTCGACGGAGGACAGCTTCGACATACGTGGAAGGAGGCTCTGACTAAGAGATGATGTGAGTGCCTATTCGAGAGAATCTGTACCTCTCCCTCTATCTCCCTCTCTCTCTCTCTCTCTCTCTCGCTCTCTCTCTCTCCTCCTCCTCCTCCTCCTCCTCCTCCTCTTCCTCTTTCCGCCACTCATCCGCCAGCTGTTTCTCTGTCCTCTCTCCTCTTCCTGTCTGTGTCGATGCGTCTCCTCCTTCCCCTCCTCTTTTCTCTCGCTCTACCCTCTCATTCATGCTTTGTTTACAGCAAAAATGTGAGGAGGGAGTGTGTGTGTGCATGTGTGTGTGTGTGTGCATGTTAGAGGCTGGAAAGAAACAAGGAAAAAAAAAAAAAAAAAGGAGGAGGGGGGTTGGGGGGGGGTGGGTGAGGTTAGTTAAGTGTGATTTAAAGGCACGTGGGGTCAATAACAGCAGCAGAGGCTCCAGAAGGATCTGCACAAAAAACAGCAAGTAAAACCTACAAATAGGAGTTTCTGTAATATTACATGATAAGAACTTGACTTGTCTTTCATCGTCATGTCACGTGATGATGATGATGGTACCTGTTCAGTCATTTAAACTTCAAGAGCCTTCCCATCATTCCCCCCTTTTTGAATGAATTATTCCACACAGGACTGTATGGCAAAGACTCATCTCAGTTGCATCTGTTTTTTTTTTTATGAATGGGAAATCATGCCAGTGACAGATAGGCAGAGTGAATACTATACATACAGTGTAACCTATAGGATGTGGAGGAGTGAGATAGGGATGATGGGGATGAAGAGGAGGATGGAAAGAGGAAGACTGGAGAGTATAGAGAGGAGTGTGTGTTGGTTGCATGAATGCATGCATGTTTGGACTGTATGTGTGTGTTTGCATCTGTTTGTGTATGTGAGCAAACCCGATCACCCCTGCACCTCTCACTCTCTCTCTCTAAATTACCTCATTTCTCTCTCTCTCCTTTTTTTTTTTTAAGCCACCTTCCCCCCCCCCCCTCCCTCTCTCCCTCTCCCCTTGCTCCTCTTCCCTCTCCCTCTCCTTCTCTCTCTCTCTCTCTCTCTCTCTCTCTCTCTCTGTGTCGCAGTCACAGCGAACCATCTCCATCTCTCTCTCTCTCTCTCTCCCATTCCTTCTCTCTCTGTGTCTTAAGTATGAAGGGGCTGGGAGAGCTCGGCCCTCTCCCTCTCCCTTTCCCTTCTTCCATCTCTCTCTCCTCCTCTTCCTCCTCTCCTCCTCCTCCTCCTCTCCTCTCGCGGCTCGCGCTCGCTGCTGTCTCGCTGGAAGACGAGAAGGAGAAGGAGCAGGAGAAGGAGGAGGAGGAGAGGGAGGGGAGGAAATGGCGATGGGGGCATGCGGCGAGGAGGATCTCTCCCTCTCCCTCTCCCTCTCTTCTTCCTGGCCGTCGCTCGGCCCTGTGAATAGGAGCGTCTGGTTCATTTACAGGTACCTGCCATGGCTTTTTATACCCCCCCTACCCTCCCCTCCTCTCTCTCTCTCTCTCTCTCTCTCTCTCTCTCTCTCTCTCTCCCTCTCTCCCTCCAGATGCCAGGGGAGATGAGTGGTGGGGGGGGTGGGGGGGGGGGGGGGGAGGGAGAGTTGCATGTATGTGGACTTCATGGATGGCAGGGCAGGATCGATTAGATAGATTGGCAGATGTTGCAACGCATGCTTGCAGGCGGATGTGTTTGATTCAGTGTGTCTGAATGTGAGTGCGTGTGCGTGTGTGTGTGTGTGTGTGTGTGTGTGTGTGTGTGTGTGTGCGCGAAGACGGACGAGAGCTGCTGCTGCTGCTGCTGCACAGCCCGGTGTATGAGCAGTGCAGCCGTTCTGTGTTTCGCTGTATGAACATGTGTGCGTGTGGATGTGTGTGTGTGTGTCTGTCGTCTTCTCGCTCTCCGCTTTGAATCGCTCTCCGTACAAACGTCCTCTAGCAATGCTGCACGGGCAGAAGTGATGCTTTGCTGCTTTTTACTGATGTGCAGATTGATTGCGCGTTTGTTTTGCGTGCGTGCATGCCCGTGTTTGTGCGTGCATGCGGATGGCGTGTTTGCTGTTGTCCATCAAAAAAAAAAACACAGATGTATGTCTGGAACATTTCTCCTCCTCTCTCTTTTGGCTGGTTGATTGCATGTGTCCTGTGTGATGTATGGCGTGTTTCTGTATGTTTATCCGTGCGTGTGTGTGTGTGTGTGTGTGTGTGTGTGTGTGTGAGGGAGAGAGAGAAAGTGAGAGAGAGAGAGAGGGAGGGAGACTGCCGAGAGAATGGAAACAGTGCATGGTGAGGGAGTTTTAATGATGCAGCATGCATGACAAGTTCCAGCTTCTTTTTGACACCTCTATGGAAGCCCGCTTGTCCAAATCTGTTTAAGGCCTTGGCTTTTTACCTATGCAGTATGAGACACACTGTACGCTGTGCTGGAATGTCCATCTCTAACGCCTGGATGCTAAGATACTGGTGACAACGTTGGGTCACTGTTATTGAGGATGTAACGTTACTGTAAGTGACACTGTGTCTCAGTTCAGTGGCTGGATCCTGTGACGGATGCGACCCACAAAGGAAGGCTTTTTTGTATGAAAATAACATAGCATCATACAGACCAAAACAAGTTTCTAAGTTAATCATAAGGAAATTGCTCTCAGGCACCTGAAAAACTGTAAATATGAGTTATAACCTTGTGATAAACAAGCATCATGATACATAAATTTAAAGTTCTAGCTTAACAAGCACATTATGAACAACTAGCACATAGTATAAACAGGTTCTTTAAGTTATATTTCTCTGTAATGCAGTGTTTTTCTTCTTTGGTCTCGTTCATGTAATATATTGACAGCTGACTAATGAGTATCTGAACACCTGCTGAATATTATCTGGTCATGTGATGTTTCCAGACTTAACGAGTTGATAACGTTCTGTTAAACAGTTGACCAGCGCGCCAGTGGATCGGTCGATAGCAAGGACGCGCTGGTTGTGAGGAAAAGTAGGCCGCATTTCTCAGCTGCATCTGGGGGAGCTTTTGAAATGGGTCTGGCCTTGTTAGTCCATTGTGATGTATTCGGTCTAGAAATTCAGACTTCTGAGGATCCTGCCGCTGAACTGGGACACAGCAAATGTCACTTAAACTTGATGAAATCCTTTAGACAGCAGAGCCTGTGTGAGTTGTAGGCGCTGTTTGGATGGGATTCAAGGGATTATTGCTATGTGTGCTTCCGACACACACGCACACACACACACACACACACACACACACACACACACACACTAACAGACACCCTGAGTAAGTGTAGGATGAGTTGTGCGACATAAACATCACACTTATGATCTGACGTATCTTCCAATGACGAAATCTGACTCGGCTTTGCAAGTGTCACTTTGTTCTCACTGATTGTTGGCATCTACGCAGGAGTCCTCAAAGTTTTGAAAGGGCAAATCCTACTTTTTCTGCTTTTTTTTGTATCACTTTTCAAATGTTTACACGACTCCGATGAGTTAATGTAGCTGGATAGTGAACACTTAAAGAATAAGGCAGCATTTGTTTAAAATAAAAAATAAATCTCAAGATCATCAATTCAAAAGTCATCATCGACCCCAGTCATGTAGAGCTGCAACAATTAGTTGATTAATCGATTAGTTTTGATAATCAGAATCCCAAAAATGCAAAAGATTTGCTGGCGGCAGCTTCTCGAATGTGCGGATTTGAAACTTTTCGGTGTCATACATGACAGTAAACTTTGGACTGTTAATCTGTCAAAACAAGACATCTGAAAACATCACCTTGGGCTCGAAGACATTAGAACAGGCATTTTCATTATTTTCTGACATCTTATAGACAAAACGGCTAATCGAGAAAATAATTGTCAGATTGTATTATATTCACTCGTTGCAGCCCTGCAGTCATAGAGGTAATATTTTTTAGGGCATTTATTCATGTGTCCTCAGATAGAAGCTGCAGACAAATATGAAACTTTGTATTACGGTAATAATCGATTTTATTCATGTTGTGCTGAGCTACTGTTCATTAAACAAAACCACATCAGTTGGGAAAAAGTGCAAAAATATGACTTGTTGTTGACAGTAAACGGATATGTTTGTCATCTGCACCTGAGTTGAATTTACATGGAGAGACTTGTTGCTTGTGTTCCCTGCAGAAACACGGCAGAGACGAGTAATTCGATGTTTGTGTGTCTGCATTTACCAGATTGATGTTCAATTTAGATTTTAGGGGAAACAGTTGTTGTGTGAGAGCCGGTTTGTCACCTGCTAGCAGCACTGATTGTTTCAGGTAAATATTTGCATACATCTGCAAACCTCTACAGGTGGTCAAATGGAAATATCTTTAGAAATCCATTACAGGTTACAGGAAACAAAACTTGTATATCAACAATACTTCCTACCTAATTTCTTGTATAAGTATACTCTCTAGCTTGATATTTGTGTAAATGTGTTTGTTTGTACTGTATATATTCACTGGGGCCCTCAGAGTGTTTGAGACCTGGACAGAAATGGACAGAAGAGGACAAGAATAACAAAGAGAAAGATCCTTGGCAGGGACAGAGATACTTTCACAGCCTGTGGAGAGCGTCATTGAACTCAATAGTCTGAGTGAAAAAGATGATGGGAGGGAAAATGTGATTAGGAAGAATGAGAAGTATAGTTTGGAGTTTGGAGAGCAGGAGAAGAAAAACCAATATAGAGAGAGAGGTATGGAGTAGGTGGGGCCGTCAGGATGGAAAAATGTAAGAAGAAGAAAAACCAGTGAAGAGAGAAATAGAGAGGGATGAACAGATGGAGTGGGCTGGGACTATTTTGGTGCACGATGGGATTATCAGCATGTGGTTACAGTATGTTACAGCTGACACGGTATATATACCTCTCTGACTCACCGACTGACTGAATGGCTGTTTGGATGGCCTTCCCATTCATAACAACACAAGAGTCCCTGATACCCTAGAAGCCTGCAGCCCGTAGAGGCCCGTAGAGGCGGCGTTGTTGATAGAGCGTCCGAGTGTCTGACATGTCTAATCTCTCATTTTAGTAGGAAAGCAAAAGCCTATTAATGTAGACAGTTTTTTAAATTTAAATTTTTAACTCCCTCTCAATCATTTCACAGACTGGAGCGGCTTTATTTTGCTTGGTCAAAATGTGTGAATTTAAAAGGGGGACGTATCGTGTGTATCTACATTTAATTCTGAGGCTGGAATATCTTTGCATGATCTAATACTGGCTCTTTATGCAGCCCCTCGGTTCAGCCTCTGTCTGAAACAGGCTGTTTTAGTGTCTGTGTCGCTTTAAGGCCCACCTCCCGATGAGCCCGCTCTGTTCTGATTGGTCAGCGTCCGGAAGCTGCCCTTCAGCTGATTTCCAGCGGCTCAGGAGGCAACGTAAACAAACAGTAGTAGCAGGATTTCACTTCTTTTATTCATTTATACCTAATATTAAACTTCTCATATACACCCGAACATTTTCAAACCCGAATCTGATCTGAAATATGCGAGATGACAACATGAACAACCCGTGGAACAACCTTAGCATGTTTGTGGGAATGTGCGAACAATCTGATGTCATCGCTAGGAGGAAGTAGAGGTAACTTGGCTCCACACACACCTCCTCACCCGTTGTTAGATAAGGAGGAGGACGAGGGAGAGATGGATGAATTAGACCTCGGCCACATTGTTTTTGCACACTGACATCCAAACACACATCTCCTCTATCTCTCTTCATATTTCTCTGTTAGCTACTACGACCCACAAACGTCGAGGTGAGGTTTTATATGACCGGCGTGGCTAGCTACTCGCCTAAACTCTCATTTGATTGGATGAACTTTTGTAAACACCCCTGAGTGCAGGATGAGTCATCAAACATTTGAAACCATTTTACAGGAAGAGGAGATCAAGGATTTGATGTAAAAAAAAAAATACTCTGATACTAATTTTTTGACATGTATTTTGCATATAAGAAGAGATAAATGAACACAGGGACACAGGATTAAAACTGAGAAAATGTATTTTTCATTTCACTGGGACTTTAAGCATTGCCGTTAAATCTTGTCTTGCCTTACTTGCCTCACACAGTCACATATTTCCCATCTGTTTGTGCCACAGGACAAGAGCACAAACTATACTCTACTGTACAGGCTCCACCTGTGAGCATGCAGCGCCTGTTTTCTTCTGTCAGTGACTAATAGTTTACCATTACACGGCTTGGCTCTGGTGCGGACCTGCCCAAGCAACTTTTCCCTGCGTCCAGTTCTAGCTGTTGCTGAGGCAACGAGCATCATACTGTATATAGCATCTCTTCTTCTTTCTTGAGGTTCTGGTAGAAACCGGCTCTGGGCTCGCTGTCAAAAACACATAGCAAAGTGAAGCATTGCAAAACACTGTTTTCAGTCACCATGTAATGTAGGGGATGTGGCATAAATTAAAATTGAATGACTGGGAATTTTGAAGACAGAGAGCAGTGTTTTTAAATTAAAGCTGCACTATTTTAAATTCAAAAATGTGTTTTGCTTCTTGTTTGGGATCGGGATGTATGTGCAGAGTTTTGTTTTTCACATCCATCTGATGAAGGTGGAAAGTTTCTCTGAGCTCACCTTAAATCAGCAGGATTTGTGACATCACAACTAGTTTGGAGCCAATCGTTGTCCAGAATGCAACTTACACAAGTGTGATGTGGAAACTTGAATGAAAACATTTGCATTTTCATAATCTTTTCAGACACAAAGTATTTTTATATATCTTCAAACAGTAGACCGGTACGAACATTTGCGACTGAGCCGTAAAGCGATGATATGATTCAGCAACAAAAGCCGAACAATAATTATCACATCATAGGCTTTTTTTTTTTAATCTTATTTTTGCAGTAATGACCTTGAACTTGGCGCAGTCTGTGCTGCATTTTTCCCTCATCACTCCCTGTCATATCATGCCCCCGACAACAACATACTGATTTGTAATTAAAGTAGGTCATCAGTAAACAGTCTGTCGCACAACCTTTCAGCGTTCAGCAAATCATAAAAATCAAAATGTTAGTGTTGGTGAGAGTCTGCCTGTATTTTAATAAGGAAATACAGAACAAATCAAGTTCTTTGGTTTAGTTTTTATGCTCTCCCTTCTCTCTCTCTTGTGCTCTCGCTTACCAAGATGTATAATATGTGTAATAATAATAATAAAACAAAACATAAGGGTTATAAATATACTTAAAATGTCAGTAAAATCCATAGACATACTGATGTCAGTCTGAGATGAATGTATTTATTCGGTGACAGGGAATAGTCTTCCTCACCAGCCCCTGTGTAAGATACTATTCAGTCCTGATATAGGAATAAAGTGATGGAAACAAGGTCATAAAGAGGTTCGTTTATGGCTCTAACTTGTCTTGTCTCCTCTTCAAACAACAAATTCTTGTCAGACAACCATATGTCAAGACATCCCAAGGCCTTCTAATCTTTACTGCCGGACAGTCAGCACATTTCCCACGCCGAAGGTTATAATGCTCCCCCCCCGTCAAGTTATAAAAAAACAGATGATTCAACAGTTTTTACATATACCACTCTTATATAGATCAGCTCTACGGTAAACATATATATCAAACAAACTGTAAGGTTGTCGTGGTATCGGAGGTGGATGATAGTTTGTATGTTCTGTCCTACATCAGATTTTATTAACAGACATCAAACAACACACTGGATGAGCTTCTGTGTAGTATTGATGGTAATGTCATCAGAGGGGGACACAGGAAATGGGAATCAGACAGCAGGGGAAGGGAAAGGTAACACAGGCAGGGTAAATGTTGTGATTTATGCATTTTAAAACATGACTCCCGTTGTTTAAGGTTCATTCTGGGGTGAAGGCAGAGATGTACTGTACATGGCATTCGCCTTCTGTCTTTCATTTCTGTTTTCTGTCATTTCTAACCTTCTCTTCTCTCTCTGTCTCCTCTCTGCTAGTGACTATATAATCAAGGAGAAGACAGTGCTTCTGCAGAAGAAAGACAGCGAGGGTTTCGGCTTTGTGCTGAGAGGGGCCAAAGGTAAGGAAGTCATACTTGATTTTTAGCTTCTGGTTTTATGCATAGTACTGTATCAGGTGCAATGCTAATGCATCCTCTCCTGTCATATATATTTTCATGGTGTCTCCAGCTCAGACTCCCATTGAGGAGTTTACTCCCACCCCGGCCTTCCCTGCCCTGCAGTACCTGGAGTCAGTGGACGAGGGAGGAGTGGCGTGGAGAGCCGGTCTCAGGATGGGGGATTTCCTGATAGAGGTACTGACATGATTACCACCTCATGACTGAAATGAAAGCGCTGACAGATTTCCTATCAGGGTTTCTGAAGGTATACAAAACTAGAGAGCAGTCAAAAAGCATAAAGGGGTTCAGTCCTCTAAATCTAGAAATATTAAATCTCCATTCCCATGAACATTTTTCAAATTCAAAATGCTTTATTTTACAACTTCCTGCATCTACACCTGCACCAGGAATAAATATTTTGTTCAGTCGCCCATGGCTTCACTTTCTAATGAATTTCACTGAGCTGTTGTGTTCTTGAGATGCTAACTAGCAAACACGCAGGATTTAAAACATACGGTAGACTTGTTAGCAGAGGGTTTTGAATTTATTCTTCAGGTGGTCAAAATTTGCAGATCACAAAAAAAGCCTTCGACTTTATTTATTATTTCAAAATAAATTAGGTTTGCAGGCAGGATTTAAACACACAAGTCACAGGAACACACTGATGACATAAGATATAAAACACTTTATTGTCATTTTGTGTGGCAACCGTCCGAAAACAGCAGCAATAAGAACACAAGGGAATGAATTAAAAGATAAATTTGATAAAAAGAATAAAATTAATACAGTGAGCTGTCTATAGTCTATAGTCAAAGACATAACAGCAATGTGAAAAATATTTATAAGAATATAAATGTTAATAATAGAATAAATATACATAGTAAGAGTAATAAACAGCATCGATGGAGTCAAAGACAGAAACACTGATAGCAGCCTGTAAAAGCTAAACAAAGTAGTGAAGCTGTTATTTCATGAAGTGTCTTGATATTAATGGAGACCTTGAACTACAAGTGTGCCTGTCAGTTTCCACTTTCATCAGCTTTATTGACATAAATGTTAGATGAGAGAACGTGAATACGGTTTCCTCCAGCTGACAACGAGCTCTTGTTAAGCTCAGTAACTGTGTTTGACTCTCTCTCCGCCCGTCTCCGTCTCCGTCGCAGGTCAACGGTCAGAACGTGGTGAAGGTCGGTCACCGGCAGGTCGTCAACATGATCCGGCAAGGCGGCAACAGTCTCATGGTCAAGGTTGTCATGGTAACCCGCAACCCTGACATGGAGGAGGGTTCCAGAAAGAAAAGTAAGGGTCTGCTGCACCTTAGAGTGGTTCTGCTAGTGGATGCTGGTGGTAGCTGTTAGCTTGACCACTTCTGTGTTTTTTTTCTATTCCCTCCCCTCCTGCAGTCCCCCAGCAGAGTAAGAGGCTGAGCACTCCGGCTATCGCTCTACGATCCAAATCCATGACTTCAGAGCTGGAGGAGATGGGTAAGAAACAGGCTTAGATAAAGTTTTGGGGGTTGCAAAGAGGGGGATTAAAAAGAATGAAAAAAAAACAGACTGCTTTAGAGATGTAGACAAAAGCTGAAGAGGAGAAGAAAATATGGATGGAAATAGATTGAGGTGATGAGGAATGATAGAAACAGTGTGAAACCGGAGTGTTGGGGGTTGCCAAAGATGCTGAAAGTGTGAAGGGGACTTGAGCTAGGGCTAAATTTAGACAGCAAGAAAGTAGAGAGGGAGATAGTGTAGTTACTTAGAGATAGAAACCAGAGGGAAAGTAAGAAGATTGGCTGCCGCCGTGGATGACGGTCTCAATGCATTTCACTGTTCTTTCAGAGGTTCCACACTGTCACTTCCAGCACCCCCACTACAGGTAACCCCACCCAGAAAAAAATGTCGCCATCCACCCTGTGATCCCTCTCTCACTTGCCCGCCTTTTCTTACCTCTTACCTCCCTGCACATCCCCCCCACTGCTCCCTGGCCCACCCCACAGCTTTAACCCCCAGCGCCCACAGAGCAGCAGTCCACCAGCCCCTCTGCTCCACACACACACACACGCTGACACTCAGCAAGTATTTGTTGCCAAGGTAACACTGCAGGGGAATGGGCGTCACCTGAGAAGAGTTTCCGGGTGCTACGAGCATCATTGCAAAGTGTCTGGTGAGCAAGTTTCCAAAAAAAAAAAGGTTTGTTAATATATTTTATTGAAAACGTCTTTGATTCGTTTGGAAGAAAATCACATCCAGGATGAAATTATTGAGATGAGTAATTTTTTTTTTTTTTTTAGAGAGAAAAAACAACAACTTTGTTCCTGGTCTGTTGCTATGGTAACAGCATTATGTGTGGCTATGCTTATGCCATCTCTATTTGAGGCAAAAATAGTGGGAGGAGAGAGTGCATGTTGAGGGTCAACGCCCCCATTTGCAGATCAGAACGTCGGCCGGTATTTTAGCGGCGATTGGATTATATCTTCCAAACATTTACGGTCTCTTCCGTCAGCTGTCACGG
Source organism: Thunnus maccoyii (assembly GCF_910596095.1). NCBI lineage: Eukaryota > Metazoa > Chordata > Actinopteri > Scombriformes > Scombridae > Thunnus > Thunnus maccoyii. Next base: position 24,164,037 of record NC_056550.1, read on the forward strand.
TGAACGATTGACGATGTATGAAAGCTGATGACATGTGTAGCTGCTGGAGAGGAATCTGCAGGGCTTCTTCAGCTGGTCTCAGTACTTTCTCTTAATAACTGACACTTGCTCAACTCAAAAACAAGTCCCGGCCTGCTGCTGTATGTCAGAATCTGACTAAAGTTTATCCTAAGTGTAGAAATCAGCCCTTTGCTTCATCCCCCTCCCCCCACCCCATCTCCTCACCTCACCTGCCTCTCTGTGGTGTGACCTCACCTGACCAGCAAAAAGCATGAGCCAACCAGTCTGAAACACAGGTAGTTTCCTGAACCTCCGACCCACCTCCCTACTGCCACTCACTATCCAGTGCCCACTATAAACTCTATAATCTAAACCCGTAACACTGTGTGTAAGCAGTGATATTGTATGTATTCTCTCAATACATGCAGTATTACTCCAACAAACATACACAGCATGTAATAACCAAAAAAAACACGATGTTCTTCTTCCAGCACAAATGCAGAAAATAGCTACAACCTCTTTGCAACAGGAAGTCATGGCTTTTAGAGAAAATGTGGTCATTATTGTGAGGAAAAACTATTGCTTGTTTGAAACTGTGGAGACTAGGTAATCAAAGGTATCATTTAAGTGTTTAAAAAGGCAACAACACATACTGCTTTTTAAATCCTGGAGTCAGTTTGACACAACATAAAGTTTATTTATCGATATATATATATCCCGAAGTTTTAAGATTCGGTTGCTTAATTTGTAGTCAGACTCCTTATAACTTAAGATCCTCTTTGCCTCCGTCTGGATCAAGGTGAGAGGAGTACAAAAAAGCGACGAAGCCATGTCAGCTGCTGCCATATGCTTATTCTAATGCATTGGAATTCATTTAGCTGTGACGCCTATTAAACTATCTCACCCCTGTGATTGGTGCAGTGTCCCAGTTCACCTAGAAGTCATACTGCAAGATAACAAGGACATTAAAATGGAAATGACCCTGCAGTGCACTTTAAGTGCTCAAATTGTTTTCCCCGGCGCTCGTTTCCAGTGATGTACACGTGTGTTTTGACACGACTGGAGAGGATTCGCGCAGGTGTAGACGTGAGTGAAGGATGAAATACAGTAAACACGAGTTCAGAACCCTTTCATGCTTGGTTTAACCATCAGACATTAAAGTTTGATTAAGCTCGATAAACTACATATTGTGAAATATAACAGCTTGAGTACGGCAGACACACACACAAGATTACTCACACCAGTGGATGCAAACACTAAAGGGTCACCTTTGATTCCTCCTCCCCTATGGACTTGTCCCTTTACTGTTCACTGTTTTAACCACTAACTTTCTCTTTTCTTTGTCTCCTCTGTCCTCACATCACCGGGATGCTAACCGTTTAACAGTGGAAAGAGGTGGGAATCAGCTTCAAACTAATTTATTTCTGTGTGTGTGTGTGTGTCGTCAAGCGTTTGAGAGTAACACCAAGCACCGTACTGTATGTGTGTGTGCAGCATATTTACCGTAACATAAGTATGCACGCCTCAGCTGTCTTAAAGCATGGGTGCGATGTACGTTCTTTTACATCGAAGATGGAAAAGCCTGGCGAGATGACTCAGTTTGTCAAGCTCCAGGGAATATGATTAGTATTCACTGTAACAACGCTATCGCACTTTCACTCCTGCCAAAACTTAAGTCTCCTTTTGTCCTCCTTCCAGCTGCTACCCCTTGGAAAAAAAAATCAGGTACGCTCTGGTACACTCTCGCTTAAGGCACTCGTGTTTATGTCTATCCAAAAATGGCTTGGCACTCATCGCTCAGTCACTTACCGGGGCTAATTCTGTGTCTCTTTTTCTTTTTAGAATTCGAATCCTCACAAGTTACAGAGAAGAAGAGGACAGTCTATCAGATGGCTTTGAGTAAGGAAGCTCATGTTTGTCAGTGGATGTTTCCTGAATCTTTTTCCTCTCTTTTTCATCCACCTTCATCAAGTGTGTCCCTCCCCAGCCCCTCCCCCCCCTTTCCCTCCGCACATTGTTTCCTTCATATTTTTTGCTGTCCATTTATCTGTTTCATTGCCGTATGTCCCTTTCTCTCTCTCTCTCTTTCTCTATCTCTGTCTGTCTCTTTCTCTCCCTCTGTTCTTCTCTCAGATAAACTTGATGAAATTCTTGCAGCAGCTCAGCAGACAATCAACACCAACGAGGCGCCGGGGACACGGGCGCAGGGGCCGAAAAGAGACAGGGGACGAAGTTTCTATGGCAATGAGGTGTGTGTAGTGAAACATCCCACAGTATATTTACAGTACATGTGAAGAGTGCTCGACTACTATGAGACTGAGCTGCAGTAAGAGAATTATATGAATTTAAAAAATATCAAAGCAAAAAACTTGAAGCAACCACAGGTTTTAACAGCAAAGTATTAAAGTTTCCCTCATCATTCCTTCTTAAAAAAGTATGGAAATTAAGAGATCCCCATTGACTGAGACCAAAAGGATACACATGCCTATACACTAGGGGTGTGCCCGAATACAAATACGTTATTCGGCAAAGCACAAATAGTGGGTTATTTACGAATATTTGTTTCATACAGATATTTTTAAAATTATTTGTTTTTGGGAAGAAAAAGACAAAACATGTCAAATACCAGCGAGCAGGTCAGTTATAGTCGCTATCTCAGTGTCTCTCCTCTGCTCCGCTGTTACGTCTATCAGCAGGTCTCAATGAGGGCAGTAACATCCACCTGCTACATGACGCATATTTCTTAATTTGGATATCACTTTCATTTTCATCTTTGATGTTCTAAAATTATAAGTGTAATAAAAACAAAAACAGGATTTTTAAGCCTCTTTCTACTTTTATTTGAATACAAATACAAATAATTATACTACCTAAACAAATACAGATACAAATACAAATACCGGGCTCTCTGTACATCCCTACTATAAACTGGTATATTATGTACAACACATCGACCAACATTAGGACGACACATTTTTCACATTCGTTTGAGCAGAATGTTTAGTCCGTAGATTTGTAAAATGATGCTAATGTCTCCAGCAACATCTTAAAGCACTAAAAAGTATAAAAAAATTACACAAAGTGAACAACTACCAGTTTCTAAGTTTTTAATCTTTAATCCTTGATTTATTTAAATCTGCATCAAATGATATTTTTGATATCAACATTATCTTATTACTTTTGTTCTCTGGCCCACATACTGTATATACTGTATGTTGAGTCTCACGGCTCTCACCGCAGTGCGTTTTACTCTCTTTCACATGCTCCTCGTGTGTTTACCATTTCAGCAGAACTACGGGGATCAGTCTGGGATGGGGATGATGGGTCTCGGCTATGACCGCGGCCAGTACACCTCAGGTCACGCCCCTCAGCACGGTATGCTGCGGCAGAAATCCATCGGTGAGGCTGTCTGTTTTTTCCGTCTGCCCCTCCGTCCACCTGTCTGTCTGTCCTCTGGACCAGTGGAGGTCTACGCTGTGCTGACCTGTTTGTCTGTAGCCAACAATGTCTTGTCTGTGGCCAAAAAAAAAAATGTGCGCACTTTTTATTTGTTTCTGTAGCTGATCATGTGCTATACACTCACCTGTTTAACTTACTATACCTGTGCTGTAACAATAAGATGTTTGTTTGTCTTACACTCACTCTACTACTACTTGTTATATATAAAGCAGCGCCACTAATCTCCTTGTTTATTCTAATGGCTTATTTTCTGGTTTGTTGCTTAGTAAGGCTTTGCTAACTCTCCCTCTGAAATAGTTATATGCTCCCCGGTGACCAGCAAAATAAAATGCTGGTGTGTGATCATGTCCACTTGCTACTTGTTTGTGAAATATTTAACACTAACTGACTTACATACTAACAGACATAAGAATCGAGGACAGACTCGCTGGCAGGTAGATGGGCGGGCAGATTTCGACAGACACTCTCAAAGATTACGCCTTTTTCTGGCTCCATTTCCTCTTATTACACAAAAAAACGTTTATTCTGTCCTTGTTCATCAGCCTCTCTTGATGTCTCTCTGCACCATCTGTACCACCTGTAAATCCTTATTTCATCTTTATTCGTTTTTTCTTTATTTGTGACTGCTGTACTGCAGGGGTGCCTGAGGAGGAGAAGCAGCTCCTGCATCCTCCAACCATGAAGTTTGCCCGCAGTCTGTCGGTTCCCGGCCCAGACGACATCCCCCCTCCTCCCACCACTGCTCCGCCGGACCCTCCATTCTCCTCTGCTCCTCCGCTAGGTTGGAGAGCTAAGTCATCTCAGCAGCCCTCTGTCTCCGTGTCCCAGTCCACATCCACCTCTGCACACTACCAGCCCTACTCCCAGTCGGTGCACTTCACCCATGGCGGCAGGGAGAGGGCAGGCGGTCCCAGCACCGGCCCCGGCGGTGGAGCGGCGGACCACACCACCTCGTATTCTCACGCAGCTGCCCACACTGCTCAAAGCAGGACTGCTTCGCGGAAGGTTGCTTATACTGGGGAGCCTGTTGGAGCTGGCATAGGTGCAGGTGGAGGGGCCAAGGCAGCAGGTCTTAGAAGAGGCTACAGCACCGCCATCCCCCCATCCAGCATTGCCACTGTAATGCCCCAGCAACAACAGACTACCCAGAGTCAAGCCCAGCGAGCAGACCGCAGTGCGGCTGGGGCTGGAGCAGGGGGTCCTAAAGGAGGGGCTCGGAGAGGTAAGGGCCCCCTGGTGAAGCAATCGAAGGTAGAGGACCTGCGCATGGGCCAGGGTACGCTGGGTGGCAAAGGTTCGGTGGAGAAAAGCTCCATCCCTATCCCCACCATTATCGTCAAGGCTCCTTCAACCAGCAGCAGTGGACGCAGCAGTCAGGGCAGCAGCGTGGAGGCCGATGCACCTGCATCAGGGGAGACAGACGAAATCAAAACGCCCCATGGTCCTCCTCCCTCCACCCCTGCTCCACAGCCCCCTGCCCCGCCTTCCATCCCAGCACCGCCGCCTCCCTCCTTGCCTTCTATCAGAGCCCAGGAAAACCTGGACTTTACCAGCCAGTTTGGGGCTGCCATTGTTGGCGCAGCTCGCAGAGACAGGGAGAGGTTTCACGAAGCCCGCAGAAAGAGTGCCTCCTTGTTTATGTCTGCTGAGGACGAAGTGGGTCTTGGGATAGTGAGCGATGGAGTAGGAGGGGGAACAAGGACTCAGGTGTCACAGCTTAGCACACAGGCTGAAAGTTCATCCACACGGCTGCGCCCGTCCAAGTCTATTGACGAGGGCATGTTCTCTGGGGACACCTTTATCCACCACACCCGTAGTATGCCTCCAGCCTTTGGTTTACCTGAGTATTCCTCACCTGCTCTAGACTATCAACCTAAGTCTGTGCCTACTGACTTGTACACAGCAGCAGGTAGGCAACAGGCAGCTGCCTCCACCACCACCTTCATTCACCCTCTAACAGGAAAGGCTCTTGACCCCACATCGCCTCTAGGCCTCGCCCTGGCTGCTAGAGAGCGTGCTCTGAGGGATGACAGCAGGTTAAGGCGGGGAACGGAGCACCACTTCACCCGCCAGATGTCGAGTGTGGTGTTTCCTTCGTCTACTGTTACCTCTCAGCCGGTGTCGTCTGCCGCCCAGACCTCCAGTTCCTCCTACCTGGTCACCTCTTCTTCTCTGGCTGCCACCACACCCACTGTTGGCCGCCCGCCCTCGCCCAGAATCCTGAGAGGAGTTGGGAGCGTGTGGGGTGAGGACGGCAGCGGAGGAGAGAGGGAGCGGGAAGGAGGAGGGGCACGCGAGGGGCTAAGAGTTCGCTTTTCTGAGGACAAAACAGTCCACACACACCACTACCAGTCTCAGCCATATCAGCCAACCTATAAGGAGAGGGAGCGGGAGAGGTCGAGGGAACGGGAGAGGGAGCTGTCGAGGGAAAGAGAGAGGGATAAAGAGAGAGAGGGTTACATGAGGAGGGCAGAGCAGGCTGCTGCCAATGCAGCGGCGGCTGATAGCGCTGCTCAGCAGGCTGCTCAGCAGGCGTCCCAGTCTCAGCAGCCTCGGAGGCCCTCTTTTCTCAGGATGGAAAGTCAAGCTGATGCCTATATCCTGTCCCTCACCCCTCCCTCTCCTCCACATACCAGTGCTCAGCAGACAACAAGCACTACTGGGAGCACTGGGACTGGCCTGATGGTTCTTCCTCCTCCTGCCCCTTCAGTTGATGCGGACGATGAGTTTGTCTACGCGGACCCCCTCCCACCTCCATTGGAGTTTGCTAACAGCTTTGACAGGGGAATATCAGGGTACTCACAACGTGGGATGCTCCCCAACAGCGTGACCGCCCGCCAACAGCAGGTCCCACCTCCTCCACCTCCTCCTCCCCCACCACCGCCACCCCCTCCACCCCCCCAAAAAGAACCATTTGCAAGCGGGTTTCCTGCTCATACGCCCCTGCCCTCACCGCAGGCAGGGGACTCCACTGCCTCCAGCCTCACATCATACGACAGTGAGGTGGCTAACCTGACTCAGTCCGCTCCCTCCCCCTCCCAGACGTCGCCCAACCCCCCTCCTCCCTCCTCGCCCTCTACCCTGCAACCCACCTCGATAGCTGGACCTCCACCTCCCCCATCAGTCTCACCGCCGCCCCCTCCCGGCTCCTACCACAGACCCTTCTCTATGTCCCACCCCCACCACCTTTACAACAACACTCACACTCCTGGGCGCTCCTCCCCCACGCCTCCTCCGCACACTGTCGCACCGCCCCCGGCCTACCGTGGCCCCCCAGCGCCCTCCTCCACTGCTGCCACCTCTGCTCCACACAGGGGCACCGCCTCCCTCGCCACGACCACTAGCTGTGCCGCTACAACCACCGCTGCTGCCACCACAACAAGCACCTCCACTCAGCTCTACCACGAGCGAACGCACACCACACATACACCTTCCTCCACCACCATCACCAGTAGTCGCAGGACGGGAGAGCACCACCGTCATCCCCCTGCTGCCAAGAAAGGAGAGTCCCAGGAGACGGTGGTGGACTCTGGGATCGAAGAACTGGACAGCCGCAGCAGCAGCGACCACCACCTGGACAGCATCCTGGGTCTTAGTGGAGCTACTGTCCGAGGAGAAAGGCTGGACCGAGCGGAGAGAGGAGGAGGCGGGGTTGGTGGACGGATCGTAGGGGGAAGTGGGACAGGGGAATCAGAGAGGGGAGGAGATTTTCTAGAGTCTTACATGAGCTACCTGGACGGACAAACTTTTGAGATGCAGAATGCCACAGCAGCAGCCTCCACCTACCCAAAATCCAACAGGTTTAGAGAGGGAGGTCGCGTCAGCGAGCTACACAGACAGACCAGCACCGCTCCTGCATCCTACCACTCCCACAGACGAAGAGAAGACCAGGAAGAGGAAGAGGCAGAGGAAGGTGTGGCAGAGGATGAAGGTGGCCACGATGGGTACGGGGTGAGGGACATGCAGAATTTGGGACGTCCCAGTTCACCGTATTTTGATCGCCCACGTACTCCTGAGATGAAGCCTATGTGGGGCGAGGGGCAGATGAGCGGTGAAGGAGGCCAATTCGGGACACTTTTAGAGGGAAAGAAGATTTACCCTCCCGCATCTAGTATGAAGCCCAGCATCATAAATGAGCTGAGCAGCAAACTGCAGCAAAGAACCAAGGACAGCTGGAGCAGCCAGAGACCACTGAGCAGACACAGGTACACATCAGTGAAAACTTTGGCTTTATGTGTTTCAGTGTCACAGCATGAACCACATTTTTATTCATTCTATCCATGTTTCATCTGTGTGAATGCATTATTGTTCCACCTGTGAGTTATTTACCTCCCACAACTGTGGTTCAAGCCGTCTGTGAAAAACAGCGTACTGTCTGGCAGGGGCGTCATGCAGTAAATATTTTTGAGGGGGCACAGTTTCACAGTGCATATGTTAATGTTCACACCAAACCAAATTGTTAGCAGTAATTATCTGCTTTGGCTTCTGTGTTTATGATCAAACCGCCCCCTATCAGTAACTATCTAGAACAATAACTGAATGACACTTATTAACACTATATTGCATTTAATAGGAATATTGAACAAGAAAATGTTGGCGAATATAGTTTAAACTCAGGGGTAACGTTAGCTGGTTAGCTAGCCAGCACCGTAAGTTATGTAAAGAAAGTTCACAAACACGTAGCTACTGTTTTTACTGACACTATTTAGGTTTTTGTAGAAAATCTCCTTGTGTCCTTGTCCTGTTTTGTAGGACGCATTTCAGCACTGCAAATTTGTTTTGATAAGACAATAAGTTAGCTACTAATAACAGCAAAGGACAACAAGCTAACAGTGATGTTAATGACTTGTAGGTTATGGTTAAAACCTCTGATGCTAAAGGCACATTAAAAAGGGAAATTCTGAAGCTCCAAGTAATTTACAAATTCATTCAAGTCATACTGTTTTATGGCGTGAGCTGAGATTGGTTATTCATACCTCACAGCAATTCTACACGACGACACGGCTCTACGAGCTCTGCGGCACTACGTAGCGCTTTCTAGCTGGAAGGTACCAAGTAGCCTAAACAGAGAGGGGGGGGGTCTGTGAATAGCAGGCAGAGTTAAATATGAATAAAAACCTACAGGAAAACTTTTTAAAAACATATTATGTTATTAAGATTAATTACAACACTTATTGTGAAAATTGATCTAATCCCAGATATTTGATGGAGCGTGTGCTCCCTCATGTTGAATGGGCACGACACCCCTGCTGTCTGTTTATGTCATGTGTACATGTTGTTTATACTGTGTAAACTTTTATTTCTCTGGCTTTTTACATGTGTTTCTCTCAGAAGCAGAAACAGGTAATAGAGCCCCCGCCGCACTCCTTTATTTTATGTCAGGAAGAGTGTAAAACTTTGACCCCTGCTTGAATTTACAGAGATAGTGAGGAAGGAGAGGAAACCATGTTAAACTTTGCAACATTGAGAATATTTACTTATGGATGATTATATAAACTCAAGATGTTGACAGTCTAAAATCATTTCAGTCCACTTTTAGAAATAACTGGAAAATGTTTTACCCTTAGCGTGTGCATGATTTTCATCTTATCGTTTTCAATTTCTCTCCCTCTCCATTCACAGATTCTCAGAAGACTCAGCCTCAGCTCTGAGCCCCCCATCGGCTCGATCCCAGTCGCCGTCTCCGATCTCGTTATCGCAGCCATCGTTGTCCCCATCCCCGACCCCCGCCTCCCAGTACCCCAACTGGGGACGGTCCCCATCTCCTCAACCTCCAGCTGCCCCTCAGCCTCCACGTTCACATTCCCCGCTGTCCCCAACAGGTTATTCCCCTTACCCCACCTCCCCCAAACACAGACCTGTCTACCGGACCAAAGCCCTGGAATTCCAATTCATCCCCAGTCGTGAGTCCCGTAAAGCAGAATCACACATACTCCAGCGTAGGCGAGCACCCAGCCCCCTCATCTCCCCATCAGAGAGGCCCAAGCTGGGCCCGCCGCGCCCATCGTCCCTTCCGCTCCTCCCCACAACACCCCTATACAGCGCCATCTACGACCTCCGAGGTTCAATCACCCCACCGTCACCTGGGAACCCTCTTGGAGATCCTTACTTCTCGCCCTCTCCACCTCTGTTTGCTCCCTCGGGTGCCCCACCTCCTCCAAACTCTACTTTAGTTGTTTCTCGATCACTCTCTCCGACCCACTTCCTGTCCGGGACGTCTTCTCCACCGCTGCACCCTCTCCCTCCGCCTACCTGCCTGAGCTACCCCCATCTACCGCCCCCTTCCCCTACCAAGCCTTTTGCCTCCAAGCCGCTGCCCTACTGGACCAAGTACGACGTCGCAGACTGGCTAGGATACCTGAACCTGGGTGAGCACAGAGAGCGTTTCCTGGACAACGAGATCGACGGCACTCATCTGCCCTCCCTTACCAAGGACGACTATCTGGATTTGGGCGTGACTCGTGTCGGCCACCGCATGAATATAGAACGGGCCCTGAGGACTGTAATGGACAGGTACGGCTGAAAGACACAGTTGATCATTGACAGATTGAGGTAGCTGCAGTAGACAATCAGCACAGATCATCCTTATTTTTGTCCTGGCAGGACCGTATCAATTATCTGTAATATTTTAGTCTAATTTAACAAGACTTTAAGTCCTCTTGTAGTGCTTGCAGGTCAGTGATTCAAAACTAAACACAGAGCAGAGGTAGCAATATAATTGTAACAGAGCACACAGGTGCTAGCGGTGCACCACTAGTACAGTATACTAATAATATAATTACTATAAACAAATGAGACTATGTTTAATATAAGTGGTTGCCTCCATTGTTCTACTTTTGCAATTGAGACACTATAAACTCCTTGTTGTTCCTCTCCTTCCCTTTTGTCAGTCAGAAAACACATGTTGGGAATAATTTTCCTTTCCCTCAGTTCACCATCTGTCATTATCACAAAAGTAAAGGATAGGTTTACAATTTTTCAAGTCTGCCTTATCAGAAGATCCCTTCATAATGTGCTTAAATGTAAATGATGGGGGACAAAATCAAAAGTCCTTATTTTGAGCAAAAATGTATTTAGAAGTTAATCTGAAGATAATATGAGGCTTCAGATGTCTGAGTTAGTTGAATAAAGTGGATATTCTTCCACAGTTACAGTCTTTTTAGTAAAAAAAATCCCTCTTTGTGTCTCGACAGTGTTTTCCTCTTCAGCTGCAGTGGAAGGCTCGTAACAAAAAGAGGCAATTTGAGACTATAAAGACTGTACGTTGAAAGATATCGACTTGATTTGACTAATTTGGAGCTAGATATTAGCTTCAAATAAACAGATGGAGGGCTGTTGATTTTGGCCGCCATCACTTACATTGTAAGTGTATTATGAAGGGATCTTCTAATGGTCAGTATGAACAGGAGGAATGATTACAGCAAGGAAAACATGTCTCAATGTTTATATGGACACCTGACAGTTGTTGAAGGACAGACATGAAAAACTGTGAACCTATTCTTTAATAGGCTTTAGCTCCATTTACACTGGAAGAACAGCGCCATCTTCTTGTTTAGTGTTGTAAAGCATTCCAGTAGTTATCAGCACAGACAGAAAAAGCAACATGATTCAAATATGGTTGTTTTCAGTCATCAAGTGTGCGATGACCAGTCTTTTCTTTAGTTATAAAGCACCGTAGTTTCGTAATGAACAAATATTTTAAAAAGCACAAGAGAATAATTCACAACTGTGCTACTAGAGAACAAATCACATTCCTTATCATCTCACACAAAGCACCAAACATCACACGTGTCTTATGTTTGTTCTTCTGTCCTCAGGCTGTCCAGCAGCCCGTTCCCCATTTCTGTTCTCTCACCTCGGGAAGGACAGACTGACAGGAGGAGGGACGATGGGAGTCGGAGCTGAGGTTGCAAACACAGAGACAGAAAAAGAGAGAAAGAAAGAGAAAGAAAGAAAAGAAGGGGTTGGAGTCAATGAGGGAGGAAGACACAACTGCTGCTATCCACGGTGGATTCACACAACGAATGAGGGAGGGAGAGGAGGAGGAGGAGGAGGAGGAGGGGGGGGGAACAGATTTCACACAGAGCAGAGAGCGACAGAAAGAGGGAGTCGAGTCCCAAAGGGAGACGGAAAAAAAAGGGCTGACGATCCATAAAGACACCGGCTGCTGCTCCCAAGTTGCGGGCAGGCTGATTTTTTTTTACACAAGTACACTCCCCACATGCACGCACGGTCACAATGATCAACAAACACCCTCTCATCTAAAAAACACATATGAAGACACCACATTATGAGACACCATTAAAGCGCTGAAATCGAACCAAATACTTGAGAGGAACAATCAAAAAGCCAGTCAGATTGTAAAAAAAGAATATCCAAGCAGGTTGTGTTGAGCTGGAGGAGATAAAAGTGTCTTTAATTGTACGGCCATTGTTGAAGTCTTTTACCTGGTTAAATCTGTTCAGGTCAGAGAGCCGGAACCCACCGAGAATATATATAAATATATATATAGAGAGAGAAAGTGCAATCAATGACGACCCCTCCCCTGTGTGAGTGGACGCTAGTTTTTGTCTTGAATATCATAAGAAGGTGAATGGAGATTTATGCGTGCAGGAGTGAAACGTAGGACGACGACGACGGGCGAGTACGACAGCTTCCTTTAGAGGTGACAAGGAGGGCAGCAGACGGATAACTTCACGTCCTTGGTTGACGCCAAGGTGGCTCTCTGTGTGTCGCTGCGATTGGTCGTTGTCTTGTTTTTACCTCACCAACTGGTAGGGCTGTGTCCTCACTGCAGGTCCTGTGATCAGGATTGTACGTGTTTCTCTATAGCTCTTAATCATCTTAAGTCTTATAATGACATATATACAGACTGGTCACTGTATCACAAAATTTGTAGCAAAAATAAGTGCCCAGACCAACAACATAAAAAAATAAAAATAAAAATTAAAAAAAAGAAACACACTGATACGCACACACAGGCACCCGAAGTTACTATTATACATGCCTGCATGCATACACCAACATGTAGACACACAAACATACACGCAAACACCTTACGGCGTTTGTGTTAAGAGTTTATGGGACACCTTATATATAGACACACACACTATATGTTTGGATCCAACTTATACAAACGGAGAAAGACTGTACTTTCAAACCGTTAAGACGGGGATACACGTGAAGAGAAATCTCTCCCTCCCCCCCGAGGATTTTATTTTACCTACGAAAGACTTCCTTCTCAGCGTCGAGGCAACTGTTGTACACCCCGTTTATTAGACCTTCTGTCCGAGGGAGACTGGAAAGGAGAGGGGGAGGGGAAGAGGAAAAACTGCCAATTTCTTGCTCTTTCCCCACCCAATCCCCCCCTGCTCCTTCCAGGAGTGTCCCCCACACCCCCACCCCTCTCTCTCTCTAAATCCAGGAGGAAAACAAGCCGCCACCCGACCGAGGGGATCAAAGAGAGAGAAACGCTTAGGCTAATATCAAGTTTTAATACTATGATTGTTCTTACAATTTTTAAACTTTAAAATGGGAATACTGGAATACTGATATTGATATGAAGAGATTTATTGTTACTATTCATCATTACTATCATCGTCCTTACTGTTATTAAAGCTTCAGAGACTTTTCACGGTTTCTGCCTTTTTGGTGGCTGAGATGTGCAGTCTGCGTATTTCTGACTGCGGTGAAGATAACGGTTATATATAAATATATAAATATATATATGTATATGTAGGTATTTTTTTGAATTTGAAAGATGCATATTATTTAGTGCACTGTACCCTTAACATTGCTTCCATGTGACGAGAAGCACCGCAACTTAAATGTGAAGCACATTTTTAAATCACTTCCTTTTTTCCGCTCTCTCTTCTTCTTCTTCTTCTTCTTCTTCTTCTTCTTCTTCTTCTTCTTCTTCTTCTTCTTCTTCTTCTTCTTCTTCTTCTTCTTCTTCTTCTGTTGTCAGACTGTGAAGCTTTAATGGAAACTACATGTCGACCTTTTACGGCCTCAAAATATGATTTTTCCCTCACTCTTTTAATAAAGTTGTGACGTTAGCTGCCACTTTAATAATATGCAGATGCTGAATAATGTAGCAACTGTTAACTCTGGGGATGCCCATGATGAGAGAAAATCATTTATCACTTTATTTAACCGGTATTTTCGATTCTGGAATAAAAAATAGCCACTCCCTTTCGATTAATCACATATTTCCCCTCCTTTGATGTGCTATTTTTGTCCTGAAATCCTCCGTATTTTCTCATCAGCTTTCCACATTTTTTTGACATCTCATTTTACAACCTCAGTCCTGCTTTTCTCACTGTTGCTGAGATCAAATCTAAGGGCTCTCTCATGACCTCTCTACCTTGAACAACATTTCACCTCTCCTGCTGCTTTTTTGAGTCCTCGAACACATATCAGACGTGCGTTTTTTGACATCAGGGCCTCGACGGGAAGCCCTGCTATCTATCCTCAGTCTATTTTTGCAAAAAGATGATAAATGAGTTTTCATAGATCATATCGCTCAAAGTGCACACACACACACACACATATATATATACACACACAAGCTATAAATGTGAATGAGAGAAGGTTATTAAATGGGGGGAATGGAGGTGGGGGTTGTTTCTGTAACTGCTCTGCACTGGTTGGTAAAGGAGAGATTATATTTGAATGCAAAGGAAAATAGCAATAAGGACGATGAAAATAATGGTCATCCTAATTATGGTTTAAGATGTAAAAAAAAAAAAAAAAGGAAAAAAAAAGTCTCAAAAGTTCTAAAGAATCTCTGTCTTCCAAATAATGTTTAACAAGAAAAAGGTACAATGTATTTATTTAACTGTTCTGCTTTCTATACAGTTTGACCCGTTCTCTAACATCCACTGTCACTGACCTGACAGTGTCAAGAGCTCAACTCGACATCATCATCATCATCATCATCATCTGCATCCTCACATTTGTATAAAGCACCTTCTGCAGTCGCTGAGATGTGCCAGTATGCTCACAGCTCATTGTTTATTACCAGCATATTATGCAATGACCCTATTTCCATTAGCAGCTGTGACTCTTCACACTCTTCCCTTCTTCAGAGGTTTTAAAAAGTGATTTTCAGCCAAAAAAAAAAAAAAAAAGGGATTTTTTTTTTTTTTTTTTTTTTTCTTGTCTGAAAGGTCAACAAGTACAACGTGGCTTCCTGTCCAAACTCAATCCACAGCCAGATTCTACTTGTTTCTATCAGGTCTTTCTATTGTAAATAGGGCCAATTAATAACTTTGAATAAGACGTTGTGAAAAAAAAACATCTCTCTTGCTGATAACAAATGGTTTTTCCTCGTTAAGTGACTGGTGAGAAACTGTTTTGAGATCCTTTCGTTGCTGTTCAGTGATGGAGAGCGACGGCTCATCTGCTGCTGCCGGGAGACTAATGAAGATCAAGAGGGAATCGGCCCGACTGTATAGAAAGCATTTCTTTTCCTTTAAGAGATCTTTTAAAAAAAAAATGAGAATATGAACTGATGAAAGGTAACTTACAGAATATATATGTATATGTGATACGCATATACACACATTCATATAAACATATATGAATTTCAAATGTTTTAAGAGATAATAAATTGTTAGAATTATAATAAAGATACAGAAACAAAGTTGTAATTGATGGTTTCTGATTTCTTGAATGTTTAATTCGTCTGGATGCTGATGCTTGTTATATCTGACAAATGTTTCAGGTTGTTTGAATTTAAAATCAATATCGGTTGATTTACTTTATAAAATATGATATTTATCACATACAGGACTATACAGTATATATTCTGCATTTCATGTAGCAACACATGAAGATTTAAACACATATTGACACAAGTTAACTGTGATACACACCCTGTTTATGGCTTTTAGGTTATTTTATTAAAACTATGTACATCTTGAGCATCACCTTCTCGCTGTTGATCAGTTTACAAGATAATTGAAGCAACTGCAACACATTTATAAAATCTTTAACTGGCTCATGTAGCAGTTACAAAGCCCATAAAAGTCTCAGCATTTATGTTACAAAATGACAGAGCTGTAACTTTAAATTGAACAGAAAATGTTCAATTTTCATCAATTCATGTCAGTTTTCAAGCTAAACTGCCCAAAATTTATGGTTCTAGCTTCTCAAATGGGACAATTTATTGTTTTATATTGTGTCACATGACAGTGAGTTAAATATCTGAAGGTTTTAGGCTGTCAGACAACCTGAAGACATCACTGTAGCCATTTTTAACATTTCAGACTAAACGATTAATCGATAATGAAAGTCATCGGTTGCAGCCCTCGGACAGAGTGTCCTTATCAATTATATACTGTTGTTTATTCTACAGAAAGGTTTGAAGAGTGAAGTAACAAATCGAAAATGTTTAAGATGCAGAGTTTTATTTGATTAAACAGAGAAAATACAGTACAGGATCATTTTAATGGTAAAAAAAAAAAATCACATTACAACAGAAACATTCAAGACTGATGTTACAACGTGGTCATCTGGTAGTTTGATGTCTGCCGGAATTACCTGAAACACAAGAGAAGAGCAGTCAGGAAACCATCAATCACAAAACACATAATCATTATCCTACTAGCTTTACTGTGTTTTTTTTTTTTTTTTTTTTAGCTACTGTCTCATCAGACTCTGCCTTGTCAGGGGCAGAGCTGCACTTCTGTCACCACTGATTTTCAGAGCCCAGTGCAAAACATCACAAGAGATCAGCGTTCACACCACGCCTGCTATTAAAGGCCAAAGTCATGTAGTGTTTTATGAAACCAACCTGATCCAAGTCCGGTCTAGGTGTGACTTCTTTGAAGACCTGAAAAGACAAAAAAAAAAAAAATCAAATGTTAATTTGTTGTTTTAATCCTCATCTTTGACTGATATTAGTTTCATTTTCTCCTCAGAGACTCTGGCTTGTCAGGGCCAAAGATGCACTTTTGTCTCCATAGTGATTCAGAGCCCAGTGCAAGTCATCAGGGGAGAAAACAGCTAAACACACACACAAATCATAGTGTCTCTGAACAATTAGCAGGAAATAATGTCGTCCATACTGGGCTGCAGTTGTCGATATGTTCAAGTGTAGTTTGAAACCACCACTAATAACACGAGTCTACGATTAGTCGATCAAATCATTAATTGGCAACTGATTTGATAGTTGTTTTCGTCCATTTTTAAGCCAAAATCCACATTTGCTAGTTGCAGCTTCTCAAATTTGTTTTTCTTTATTATACAGAGTAGTAGACATAATATACATATGCATGTTGCTGCTTTCTTTGTTGGTTGAGCAGGTTGCTGCCATGACAGCGTTTGTAAAATCATATGAAAACAGTGCCCTCTACCTACCTTTGTTGGACCCAACTTGATTAAAAGGAGTTCACTTGTTCTGAGACCTGAAAGGACAAAAAAGCCATGAGTCACTGTACTTCCAAGATCATCACTTTTGACCAAGGTTAGCTCATCTTCTCCTCAGAGACTCTGGCTTGTCAGGGCCAGAGGTGCACTTTAGTCTCCATACTGACTCAGAGCCCAGTGCAAGTCATCAGGGGAGAGAAAGACACACAACTAAATCTCAACAAAACAGGTTTATGATCTGTTTAAAACTCTCCTCCACTCAAAAACATGTTTTTCCTTCTTGTTCCTAGAGTTGAATGAATTATGTGCAGAGTTTGTTTTCACATCCATCTGCTGCTCAAAGTGGAAAGTTTCTCTGTGCTCACTGGAAATCTGATTTTTTTTTTTTTTTTTTTTTTTAAGGGGTGGACCCACAAGCATGATTTGTAATGATTTGAAGCCAATTCTGGTCCAATAAATCAACTTACACAAGTGTTGTGTGGAAACTTGAAGCCTCCAGTTCACAAACACTGAGAATGAACTTTACAGTGAAGGAGGAGCCAGCAGGAAAAAATTTGAGGTGAAATATGTTTGCTTATTTATAGATTCTATATTTTTTAATGGCTGACAAAGGACATTTTAAGCAAAAATGAACTTTTTCTGGTGGAAAAAACCATATCAGGCACGAGTTATTTAAAGTTAAGTATTTTATATACATGTTAAAAAACACATATGGAGGGTTTCTTTAAGATAATGAACCAAATGGTCACATGGAAGTTGCATTACATAGTTACTTAAAGGAGCAGTTTATAATTTAGGGGACTTTTCAGGGGGTTGAGTAGACAAGAGCAACATAAATCTTATGTCTGAGTATTCAAAACATGTTCAACTGCTCCTTTAAGTTTTATAAAACGCACATTAATGTTTTTGAAGGCCACCTGACTAGCTGTTAGCTAGCATGCTAATGCTACCTAGAAGGCCACGTGGAGCTACCGTTAGGCCCACAGAGTTACTGACCGGCTGTTTTAGCAGCTAATGTA
The DNA here is from genome assembly GCF_910596095.1 of Thunnus maccoyii. NCBI lineage: Eukaryota > Metazoa > Chordata > Actinopteri > Scombriformes > Scombridae > Thunnus > Thunnus maccoyii. The sequence goes on from NC_056550.1 coordinate 24,181,889, forward strand.
TGTTTGGACAAATGACATTAACTGGCGACTGTCTAATTTCATTCAGAAAAGTCACAATTTAATGTTATTTATTCAACAACGAGACCATATGAGTCCTATGAAGGGCAACATGCTAACAGTCGTAGCCACGTGTCTGTCTGTTGAATTCGGCTTTTAATTTAACCACCAAACCGTTAGAATTTAGGTTAAAACACCTTTTCTTTTCACAGGCAGCTGCTCGTTTCTGCTGCCGATAATTAAACCGGATTTAACGTGTAAAATAAGTCGTCACTCAATCATATAACAGAAAGGCAGCAGGTTGCAGGAGCTGCACAAACAAGTAACTAGTTCTCACTACAATACTGCCCTAATATAATATATAACACAACATATCATATCATATATCACAAGAAGAAACGTAATATTAGTGAATTTATCTCACCATTTCCACCGGAGATACTACAGGTGAAGCGGACAGTGTCTGTCCAACAGACTGAAGACACTGATGAAGCTGCTTCCTCGTCTTTCCATTTATTGCCGGTTGGAAGCTGGTGAACTTGTGTCTGTATTACCGCCTCCTACTGGACTGGAGTCTGCAGCAGCACATTCATATTAAAGGAAAGGTTCACCGTTTATCAAGTGTGTCTGAAAACAACAGTCAAAAGAGGTTTTCCTCGCTGTAATCATTCCTCCTGTTCATACTGGCTGTTAAAAGATCCCCTTCAAATGTTCATTTTGTGCAAAAATGTATTTAAAAGTCGACGTGAAGCTTATATGAGACTTCAGCAGTCTGAGTTAGTAATATCAAGTGGATATCTGACACATTTACAGTCTTTTTAGCATCTCTTTGTGTTTCCTTGTTGAGCTACGGTGGAAGTATAGTAATAAAAAGAGGGACTTTGGCACTAAAAAGACTGTAACGTTGAAAGATATCTGCTTTATTTGACTCATTTGGATGCTGAAGCTTCATATTAGCTTCAGATAAACTTTTAAATACATATTGATTGTTTCAAAGTGTTTCAGTGTTCATTTAGGCTCCTGACTGTCGTTTTTTAAGACAGTGAACACGTCCTTTAAGAAACAAGTCTTTTCAAGTTTTTCTCAGCTGAACTTTGAGTAGGTAATCAAATTACTACACATTTTCCATTAAGTTTTCTCAAGATGCCTTTCTAAAGATACCTCTGCTCATTATAAATATTACATTACAACAGTACATCTTAAACAACATTAAAGCTGTTGTGCGCTCTTGCAAAGACAATTAAATGTACTTTTTATAATCTGTATTTAAAAGTTATGTTTTCTTCTCCGTACGATAGGAACAAAGATGAAATGAAGTCATGACATTTGAGCAACAGAGTACTTTGTGTTAAGATAATATTTATCTTTTGCAAAATTTTAAGATGCACTAACATTAATAAATTTTAACAAAGTAAACACATGTCTACTGTAGTGAAACATTTCTGGATTCTTTCCATCCAGTTAATTAAAAAAAAAACTTGGTTATGCTACAGTAAGAATCAATATAATATTTCCAAAACTCTGCAGAAATATACAGCTTATGATGAATTTATATTGAATTTATATACAGTATAACATCATTTAATGTGGATCTTATTCCACTTGTTTACGTTTTCTGTCTCTATTATCATTTTAATTACAGTGTTGTCATGATATCTGTCTACTATCCTTCCAGGTTTGATTATAGGATTTACAAACATAGAATTACTGTTTCCTAAGAGCAGGTTACAGCAGCTGGCCGTAAGCGTTGCAACATACGACAGCTGTCTAGTTATTTACATGACATGTTCTGGCAAGCTGGAAGCTCTACGAGTTCAGCATAGCATGAGCCGTTATGTCACCGATATATGAGGGATATGTGAGTGTTAACAGTGTCTCTGACTTCAAAGCATCTCTGCCAAAAAAACACACACACCGGATGTATCTTCCAGCTGTGGAGGCAGGCCTACCAAACTATCCCGAGGGAATGTTGTTGGGGGGTGGGGGCTAGGGGGAAAAAATGGGGTTTAAAGATAAGCAAAGTGGAGGGAGGGGGTGGAGATCCCCCCTAATGTGGTCACGTTGCTTTGTGCGTCTTTGCAAGATAGTGAAACGAGGACTATGAACACACACACACAAACATACTAGTTGGTGACTCAGCTTTTTGTGTGACTCATCTAGACACAAACAAACACCAAAAAAGACACACCTCATTAACACTTAACTCTGAGGGAGGTGAAGCGAGTGAATGAAAGACAAGACATACAGAGAAAAACAGAGAGAGAGAGAGAGAGAGACGGTTCCCCGACGACAAGTGGTGAAGTACAAAGAACAAGAGCATACGTTTCCTGCAGCTGTTTTGGAGAGAGAGAGAGAGAGAGAGAGGGGGGGGGGGGGGTGAGAGAGAGAGAGAGGGAGAGGGGAGGGTATGAGGGAGGAGAAGTAGGGAAGAAGAAGAAGAAGAAGGAGGCGAAAAAAAAAAAAAAAGAAGCCAACTCATCTGATACAAACAGTGTGGGCCAAAGAAAGGGGGAAGAGCTGGAGCAGCAGTGTCCAGAACGAGTGGAAAAAAAAAATCAGGAGTGGGAGAGCTTGAAGAGCAGTGTAAAAAGAAGACAGGACGGTGGAGAGAAAGAGCCTGAGAGTGTGCACAGAGATTGGATTGAGAAGAGAAAAAAGTTTTAACCTGACAAACAAAAGAAGAAGAAAAAAAAAAAGTGGGGGTTGAAGCCAAGAGAGCCCCAACATTTAGAGAGGTAAGAAACCGGAAGCAGCTTGTTAACCTTCCTTTGGTTTATAGTTGCATTTATAGAGAGATCTGATGGAGTGATTGGACTCCTATTTCTGCTCTGTGTGTTCATTTGTTACTATATATTTCGTCTATGCAATGTGTGTGTGTGTGTGTGTGTGTGTGTGCAGAGTTATGTGTGACAGATGAAACGGGGACAGGGGGAGGAGTGAGCGTGTGTGTGCCAGAGTGGGTGCAGGATACAGGGGTGAAAGAGTTGGTTGGTTTGGAAGCACCAGATGGGCTCTTAAAACTCGCACGAGCTTCGGTTTTAGTTTGTTTTTTTAAGTGTAAAAAGTTTAAGTCAAGTTACTGGATCAGTGGAGGACTTTTGTTGAAAACTTTGGGGGGGGGAAACAAATTTCCTGTCTGACCTTGCCAGGAGATAATAAAAAGTCTGGAGAACCCATGGTGGAGTCAGATCTGTGCATGTAGGTGGTAAGTTACGCAGTATACTCTCTGTTGTACTTATAGGACAAAGTAGTAGCACGCAAATGCAAGTACTTCAACTGTTGTGGCTCATTGAAACTTTAAAAGTAGGGAATATATCAGAATATAGTGCAGTCATGCTTTTCTAATTTGTTTTTTTTAGAGATTTCATTCTTAAAGTAGTTACATATGAAGAATAAAGCAAAATCCAGACTATCTGAGGCCCTTTAAAGGAGATTTAAATTGATTATAAAGGCTAAGAAATCATATTTGAAAGGCTCTTGCTGCCACTGAATTGATTCCAGTAGATATGGAGTTGTGCGTCTTGATGCCTGTAAAGAGTATGAAATCATATTTGAAAGGCATGCAAGTAGAGCACGTCTAAGCTAGCAGATAGGAGATTGCAGTTTATACGTGCTGTGTATAAATCTTTCATGTAGCATCTTTCATCTTTACATGTAATTCTCACCGAAAGTCAGCAGACTGGAGTAAAACCTAGTAAAACTTGCACATTATTTGATATTAGGCAAGGACAGCAGAGCCTCCCCCCACACCCCCCAACCCCCCATGCTCCTCTGAAAACTCAGACGCAGTCATATCCCCGAGGAAAGCCAGCCAGCGAGGGGACAGGAAGTCGAGGGTCAAGGGTTAAAAGGGAGGCGATTCATTATTTTCGTGACCTCCTGCAGATGTGGGGTTGTGTAATCTTCGAGACCTCAGCGCCAGGGACACGACAGAAGCGAGCTTGAGGAGAGAGAGGGAGAGGGGGAGAGAGAGGGAGGGAGGGAGGGAGGGGTGGGGGAGGCATGGTATTATGCTCTTAGTGGAGCATGTGATGCCCCGTGAACGGCAGGATGTGGAGGAAAATCATTGAATCTAATTGTGCGCCTTAACAGAAGCATGAGGAGAGATGGCTGCAGGGAGGGAAAAACAGGCAAGACATGAAGGCCTAGTCTGGGTGGAGTTCAGCTCCGGGCGCGTTGAGGGTTTAAAAACACCAAAAAGGCAAAAAGGCAAAAAAAACACCTCCTATTTAGTGAAATATTTAAACTGGAAAAGTTTCTTTTTGGAAAATGGGAAACCACACCACCATTAAGCAACATTCAAAGATCCCAAATACTTCATGTGGATCATTTCATTCTGAGTCATACAGAACTTTCTAGGTATTTACGTCACCTCTCGTCATGTGAGTTGCTGTAAATGAATATGAGCTGGTGTTTCTCCTCTTTTAACAAATAATAAAAAAAGCAAGAGACAAACCTCCACAAGGCACAGGAAGAAAAAAAAAAAAAATAAGTGAGCGTGAATGATAGGATGTGTTGACCTTTACCCCCTGTTTATTTTAGGAGAGCTCATGTTTCAAAGCTGGGAACGCTGGGATAAGATACTCCATGCTCGCTGATGTTGTTGCGGCTTGTGAGACGCTGCCTCCGTTTACTGTACGCCTCCTGGTTCAGATTAACTGTACACGACTTCCAACAACAAATGGGTTCAATGGGTTTGCAAAACCTCCGTTTATATGACTGACACATGTTACACAGCTCACTTGTTTGAAGAGAAATCAAATGCTTTCATGTCTTAGACTCACAAGTAGATACACATTAGAGGACAGGGTTTCCTAATGGATATGTTTTCATTGGCGGTTTGGTTCTGAATTTGATAAATGTCCTCGATGTAGGTTGGGAGATAATCGATGAGAGTGAAATCTATTATTAATGTAGTTCATATGTTCTCCAACTGGGATCATTTCTGTTGAATTGGCTCACATACTGAAGTGAGAAATCCTCCAAAAGCCTTCAAAAAAGGTCAATGTGCACTAGATTAAAAGCCAGAGTGATACCATAGTTTTAATCTCATACTTTCCTTTACTCTGTCAGAGAACAGGATGTCGACGCTGTCATCAGAAAGCAGCTCCGAAGATGCCAACAATCGCAGCTTCTGGATGGTAAGGTTGTGTGTGTTTGTCTTTGTCTGTGTGTCTTGCTGTCTACCAATAGAGAAGATAGAGATACACAAGATAGCCTTTTTCCTCGGTTTCAATGACCTTCCAGTCAAAACAGACTAAACAGTTTTGTCGTTCAGGTTGCGTATCAGCGTAAACAAGGCTCGTGAATAGTAACCATTGTGCACTCTGACCGACTTTCTTGGGGTCAACTGTGCTCGGGAAGGTTTTTTGTGGTAGTTTACAGTTCATTAGGTATTGACTGTCTTCATTCACTCGATAAATCAGACGAGGTTTATGTTTCAACTGCTCTCTGCAACATAATGGCTCTGCTACTGAGGCGTGATGTTTTTATTTGTTGTGTTTTCTGCTGGATAAGGTAAAGTTTCTGTGTGAAATAATGACTTCTATACAGAGATCTTCTATTTAAAAAAAACCAAAACATTACATGGTTTTGTCCAAAGTGACTTTTTTCCCTGCTTCTGGTCGTTGTTCTAAGCTAAGCTAACCAGCTGTAGCTTCATACTGAACAGGCAAACATGACAGTGGTGCTGAACTCTCATTGAACTCTTGCAAAGAATGCATTTCCCAATGTCTAATGTCAATTTCCAAATGTCAAACTACTCCTTTAAAATAAAATCTCAACTGTAATGTCGTAATAAGTGTCAAACATGGTGAACTTAAGCTGCAGAACAAAGACTGAAAAGTTAAAAACCAGATCAATTTAGACCATTTTATAGAAAGTTAGGCCTACTCTATATATATGAGGTGATCGCTTTCCAGTCATAATATTTCCTGTAGGGCTGCAAGTAATGTTTATTTTCATCATTGATTGATCTGTCGAATATTTTCTCATTTAATTGATTAGTTGTTTGTATAAAATGGTGAAAAATGTCAGTCAAAGCCTCTAAAGTCTTCTTTTGTCAAGACCAACAATCAATAACCCAAAAGATATTCAATTTACTGTCATAGAAGAGCAAAGAAACCAGAAAATATTCACATTTGAGGAGGTGGAATTGGAGAATTTGGGCTTTTTTTCTTAAAAAAATGAGTCAAAATGATGAATTGATTATCAAAATAGTTAGTCTACTAATCATTGAAGCTCTAATTTCATAGTTTGGAAACTTAGACGAGATGAAGAAAGCAACTAAAATATAAAAATATATCAATATCAAATGAATAAATAACAGACATGAGTAGCAACATCAATACATCATTCATGAAAAAGCAATAAATTACACATCAGCTGCATATTGTACCATAAAACTGAGCATATTCAGTTTTATAACACCTGATGATAAACTCTGTCACATAAAGCTGAACTGGTTCATAGTTTTAATTCAGTATTTTAGCTTAAATCTTATAATATAATATCTGTGATGTGTTATTTTACTCCAAATGACTGCAGATGACTATTCCTTTTGTAAATGCAAATCACTTCAATTCAGTGTTAATAACAAACATTTTTAATATTTCGTTAACCGGTCTGCACTCTGTTTACAAGACACGGTTCTGTTTAAAGCCGTAAACACTTCCAGCGTGCTACATCTAATTTGAGATGTGCTACCACTTTAACATTGGCTTTTGTCTCCCATTGGCCTTAATGGGCTGCCCCACTTTCATCTCTCTCCTCCTGTAATTTTGGCAGCCTCCCGTTGCGCTGGATGTGTTTCCAGGCCAGTTCCTGTCTGTGTCATCCCGCCGCTGTGCTCAAGGGCTGTCTGTCATTATAGCTGCAAAACTTAAGCTCTTCTGTTTCGTATTTACAAAGACAATGCCACTTCAAGAGGTTTGCAATACACTCTATAGAGTATACAAGTGGGCTTTTCACACTAATAGATACAAACCTCCCGCTGTGACACTTCTGGACTCTTTACTCACCAGTGATTACTTACAGACAGTATGTGATCCCCTACAAGGCGCTGCATGATCAGCCTCTAATGTGACTTCACTCACAGGTCCTCTGACACATCGCGCAGGCTGTTTAAAGAGCTAAGTAACAAACAAAAGATCTTAGTGTTTTCCAATCTGAAACAGACTGTCTGTAGATGTCGGCCTGGATCGATGAGCCTCTTTATTCTTGTTAAGACAAACAGTTTGTGTCAGGTATTCTCTTAGCTTGTTGTTAGTAGTGTAGAGCTGCGCTGTGTCTCATGAAATGTTTGAAAGGCACTTTGGAAGGGCGTGCATATAAAATCTGGCATATAACTACTATTTCTACTTCTATTAATACTACTACTGCTGCTGCACTATATGCTATTTTAAACTATTACTACCACGCCACTCCTTATTGTAGAGTAGTAGTACTAGTAGTGCTACTCTAATACTTTTACTGCACTTTAATTCCTGCAGATTTTACCATCACTGCTGCTGCACTTCTTCAGCTTGTGGCTCTCTGTACTTTTTCTATGTACTGACACGCTAAAGTCTGGACAAGATCAGTTATATACATGAAAATGGGATTTTTTTTTCAACAGATGACCGTGGCCATTTTCTTTGATACTGCGTTGTGTAGCTCGGGCAGATTCTCTAGTAGCGGATTTGCATCTGCCTCTGAGATTGGCCAACTGGGTCTCTGCAGCGTTGCCGTTGGCCTCAAACTGGATTCCTCAGCTGTTTCTGTTTAATTCGCAGACGAGTGAGGAGAGTCAGTGTAAACCACAACAGAGGCCGAAAGAAAGGAAAGTAAGGAAAGAAACCAGAGCGAGGGAGAGGAACACTGATTTGAAGTTCACCAATTTGATTCTGAACGAAACATAAAAAAATAGTGTTTCATAAAAAGCACATTTGCTGCTGATTGCTTTGTTTGAAGGCTGTTAGTGCAAAAATAAAAAACATTGTTAGAGTCTTGGTGATGGACTCACTTTGGTGCAGTTTTTCCTCCTATCCATGCATACTTGTCCTGAAAAGATTCCTTCCTAATGCAATTCCAATGTAATAAAAAAACAAATTCCACAGTCCTTGTTTCGTGCAAAAAGGCATCCCTCAAGGGGACATGACATACTTTTTGTGATTTTCTGTCATTTATATGCTGTTATAATGTCGGATGTCCATGTTGAACATGGTCAGAGCTCCAAAACTTGAGGTGAACACATGTAAAAATGTTGCCTTCAAGTCAAAATCCAGGGCTTCAGCCTGCTATTAATGCTTTGTTTGCAGTGTGACTTCTACTTCCTCCTCGTGATGACGTCACAAACGGCCGTCTGTTCCTTTATTGATAAGGTTGTTCTTTGGGTTGTTCGCGTTGTCCAATCGCATATGTCAGCTTGAACATGTATGGATGTATTTGAGAAGTTGACATTTTGAGTAAAGAACAAGAAAAAGAAGTGAAATCCTGCTGAGTTTCCTGAAGCTAACCAATCAGAGCAGAGTATGCTCATCAGGAGGGCGTCCTTAAAACGGCCTGTTTCAGACAGAGGCTGAACTGAGGGGCCACATACAGAGCCAGTATAAGATAAATAAGGAGTTTTATGAACTGTAAATCATGCAAAGATATTCCAGTATAGCTCCAGAATAGAAATATAGACCTGGAGGTATGCATGATACGTCCCCTTTAAGTTCAGCCAAAGCTGATATGAGGCTTCAGCAGTCGTTCATATCAAGTGAGTATCCTCCAAAGTCTTTTTAGTACAAAATTCCCTCTTTGTGTTTTTGTTCCCTTCAGTTCAGCAAAGAAGCAACATCCAGGAAAACACAAAAGAGGGAATTTAGTTGTAAAATGACCCTTTGGAAGACACCAACTTGATTTGACTAATCTAGACTCATTGAACCCTCATACTAGCTTCAGCTGAACTTTTGATTAAGATGCTTTTTTGCACAGATTAAGGACTACAGATTTTGTCCCCCATCTCTCACATTGGTACTGTGTTAGAAAGGGATCGTTTCACATCCAGTACAGAGAGGAGGAATCATTACAGACACCAGGAACCCTTTAAATGTTCATATGAGCATGTGACTATAGCATAAAGACCAGCAGATAGATAGCATAAAAATGTGAACAAAATCCTTTAAAACTATAAAAGCAGAAGGGCAGAAAAAATAATTTATATGGCAAATAAAAAAAAATCACATACCTTAAAAAATGCATTCTTATAAATATTCTCCCGTCTTAGATCCTGATCGATCGAAGCTACCTAATAGCATCGTGTTACAACTGCTGTCAGTGCTGCCGACATGAATAGACTTAACTTCTTGACCTTTGCAGTGCACCTGATTTTAATTAAGAGTCTAATTAGAATCAAAGAGCTCATCAATTAGTCATAAAGTAAGTAAGTATACAAAAATACACTTTGGTGGAATACTCTCACAGTCGATTAAAGGTTGGCTGTTGTTATCTGAGTAATGAAATAACATTGATCGTTGTGATCATCAAAGAAACTGTCCAGGATGTATTTACTGTACGTGTAAAACATGCAGACAGCATCACTTACAACCTAATTATGAATCTAATTAGAGTGATATAATCCCTAATTAAGAAAATCAAATGTCATAGCAGTAAAAGCACAGGTGTAACTAATAACATTAATGATCACTCCGTTACAATTAGCTTCCCCGGTAATTAATATATCAATACAGCAACTGGAACTTCATTAGCAATGTTTATTTTTAATACTTTTTGTTATTTTCACACATGCAGTGTTGCTGTTTCCAACTTCAATAACTCACACTGAACAGAAACAAAGTAACATATAAAGAAATGAGTTAAATCAAATCAAATAAATGAAGATAATGATGATAATATGTACTACCTACAAAAAATAGACTTCTTAATCATATAAAATATATATATCTATACTATTATACTGCACCTACATGTCATTTATACTCTTGTGTTCGTATATTGTATATATCTATATATTCTGCTGTACAGTACATCATTTATTATCAATATTAATAGTTCCACCTGTTGGCCGGTAGAAGGCTCTATTCACTTCTACTTCTATTCACTTATGTCTACTTCCTACTCATATATATATATATATCTATCTAAATTTATGGTATTTACAGTGAGTGTTTTGTTTCAGATGAGCTAACACAGCATGCCAACTTATATTGTGTCCAGCGCCTTTAATCTCGCTGTCTAAATGTGCCAGTGACTCTCAGATAGAGTATGACAGAAAGTGAGAGGGAGAGTAGGAGTGAGTGCTGAGTAGGAGCTGCCGGCGGCTGCCAGGAAAATTGCAGAGAGATTTCCAAATTCCACATCCACAAACAACACACTTGCTTCAGATACACTCTGGGCCTTTTCCTCTTCTGCCCTCTTGTCCTCCCCTCTCTCCGTCTGGCTTTTTATGGCCAGGGCCTCGTCTACATGTCCGCTGACCACACCCCGCGCTGCTGCCTCCGCCGCCGCCGCCGCCGCCCAGAGTTTACCACAGGAAACCTAATGCCAGTAAAGTGTCACTTGTGGCGAGTAGGGGTTGACCTTAGACGGCTGCAGCAGTGTCACAGCTGTGAAAAGTAAAGAGAATGAATGCCGGACCTTGTTATGACTACTGACTGGAGAATGTCATGACAGACTAGTGGAGGCAGTTGGTCTTATAGTAGAAGTAGGAGTCGCAGCAGTAATGCTAATGGACATTTTACATGTCAGACTTCTTGACACCAAAGTGTAACTCCAGTTTAAAGTTGTGTACATGCTGGTTCATTGGCACAACTTACTGGGGGACACCTAAATGAAACAGAGCAATCATTAAACAAGTAGTTTCACATTTTGAGAAACACATTTTTTTGCTTTTTTGGTGTGAATTACAGCAGATTGACACCACTCTCAGGTCTCTATGATAAATATTAAAGGTGCAGTGTGTAGAATTTAGTGGCATCTAGTGGAACAGACTTGGCAGAAATGGATGTTTTAATTAGTGTATAATCACCTGAAAATAAGAATCGTTGTGTTTTTGTTACCTTAGAATGAGCCCTTTATATCTAAATAGGGAGAAGGTCATCTTCTACGGAAGCCGCCATGTTGCCATGTTTCTACAGTAGCCCAGAATGGACAAACCAAACACTGACTCTAGAGAGGGCCTTTCACGTTTTTTTTACGAGTTTCATGGTCACCGCCACTTGCTTGGAAGGGGGAGGGTGAGGGGAGGGGTATTCAGTTAGTTGCAATCTGCAACTTCACCACTAGATGCCACTAAATCTTACACACTGGTCCTTTAAGCGATATGTCTGGTGATTTTCTTTATTTTTCTTATTGTCAACTAATCTCAGAGCCAAAAGAACAATGAACTGATGTACTTACAAGTATTGTGTGTGTATCCGAAGCCTGATATATCTTATTCTTCTGTGCCGTAGACCTCCGTCGTTGCCCAAAAGCAATTAAAAACACGCCTTACCACCAGCAGCCGGCTAGCTTAGCTTTGCACAAAAATTGGGAAACAGGGAGCAGTTTCCAAACAACCAGTGGAGACTCCAGGTAGTTACTGCTCTCGGCCAAGAAATAGCCCGGCACATAACCCCCAATAAAACAGCAAACTGTTGGTTTTACGATTAAATAAATTATGTATAACGCGTTAATTGGAGAGCTTTAGAGGAGCTGGTAGGTTGATTTTATTACTTTTGGACAAAGCCAGGCGAGCACTTTCCAGTCTATGCTAAGCTGAGCTAACTGGCTGCAGCAACACATTTACCAGACAGATATGAGAGTGATATTGATCCACTCATCTAAGTTTTGGCAAGAGAGTGAGATGAGAAGATATATTGAACTATTCCATTAACGCTATTAATTACAGCGCTTTTAGTGCTTGTCACGGTGCAGCAGTCGAAGTAGAAAACGTCTATAGAAGGAGTATTTGTAGTTGCATTAGTAGTAAGTAGGTTGTGGTAATGTTTATAGTAGCAGCAACAGTAATAGATGTACGACTAGTGATGAAAACTAAAGGTGATTGTTAATTGGTAATAGCTAAAAAAATTGGCAAAAAATAATAATCTAGTATTTTTCAGTTTTGTATGTCTATATTTTTCATACTGACTCTCCTTTTTGTTCCTCTTTATGAAGCGTCCTGTATTTTTGTTTACTTTTGTTTACTAATGGTAGTAGTACAGTTATAGCAGCAGTGATAGTAGTGGTTGTAGTAGGAGTAGCTTTAGTAGTTATAATAAAGGAATATTTTATTTTGAGTAGTATATATATGGTAGTACCAGTAAAAGTCAACATTTCAGTGTTCACTGTGTTAGTTTGTCTAATTAAGTTTATGGTCTGCATAAACTAAATGAGACAACAGTACAATTAGGAGCAAACTCTGAACAGATGTGTTATTTTGTACTCTGGCACTGAAACAAATGAAGAAAATGAAATGAAAGACTCTTCTAAATATTGACAATATGCAGCAGAGTCTTTATATATTCTCAATGTGAAAATAAGGACACTGGTATCACTGGGCTTATGCACTCGATCTTCCTCTCTCTTTGTGTCACGGCAGCCTGGGAACTATCAGCGCACTGTGAAACGAACAGAGGACTCGTTCCAGGCCTGTAATGACATAGTGGCGTGTTTCCAAGAGAGGGCTCGCGTGGAGAGGCAGTACGCCCAGCAGCTCAGTGAATGGAGCAACAAGTGGAAACCAGTAGTGGACTCCAGTGAGTAACAGCAGCATCGAATGTGTCTAACATGATGAAATGTGAATAATTATCATACAATCTTTTGTGAGAAGAGATGATAATACTATTTGTTTTCTAGTTCCTGCTTCATGTCATTAGTGGCTGTCATCAGAATGGTTTCTATGATGCAAAAAATAATATTTTTTATATATAAAATTAGATTAAGTGGTAAGATGATGATGCAGAAAAGCAGCAGAGTATTGTTAGACATATAAAAGAAGAAAAACATGTAGCAATATTGAAATATATGCAGTGTGTCATTATAAAAATATAAAAAATGAAGACTTGCTTACTGATAAGTGTGTGTGATTCCCTGGTCCATCTCCTCCTCCTCCTCCTCCTCCTCCTCCTCCTCCTCCTCATCCTCCCTCAGGTCCACTGTACGGATCTCTCCTGAAGGCTTGGCAGTGTTTTCTCTCTTCCGCTGATCGTCTGGCCTCCTTACACGCCTCCATCTGTCGCTCCCTGGTGTCGGAGGATGGAGACCGGGTCAGGACCTGGCAGAAAGACACCTTCCACAAGAAGTTATTTGGAGGCTTCAAGGAGTCCCAGGACACCGAGACGGGCTTTGCACGTGCTCAGAAGCCCTGGGCCAAACGCCTCAAAAAGGTCTGGGAGTTTTTGAGGCAGTTTCTCCTCTCTCCTTCTCCAGATTATACTGTTTATTATTCTTATTTATTCACATTTATTCACCACTCCAGTGTTCAAGATCTGTACACAGAGGCAGTGTAGTAGCTTCTACACTAGTTACAGTGTAATAACATTTAGTTATAGCTTTAAATAAAGTGGTTTCCAACATTTATTATCACAGGATAGTTAACTAAACATCATGCTTTTTCCTACAGCACTTTGGCTGATATACCTTTAGTTTCACACATGCACTCAGTACAACCACACTCTTCTTCTGATTTCTAGTAAACAGCTGACGTAGTTGGTAGCTCAAGGCGTTTTGGAGTTTGTTTTCGGGAACATTTCAAACTCAGCCAGTCAAGGACTCCAGTGACCTGAACCAGACACATTTGAACCAGAAACCCATTTAACAACACTTTCTCTTTTTTAATGCAACACTGTTTTACTTATTCAAAAACTGATTTGACTTTATCAGATCATTCTTCTCAAATGTTCCTTCCCAAGGCGAACACATTTCATATATATATATAACAAAACATAACAAAAAGAAATACTACAGACAGTATACAACAAGTAGCTGCAGTGCAATAAATCTCCTACACAGGAGAAACTGAAGCTCACGTAGAAGCCAAACGCTGTTTAACAGTGTGACTGTTTTGAGTGCAGCTTGAGAAAAAGAGGACATCCATCAAAAGCAGAATTACATATTTGCATCAGAAATATATATGCAGGCCCCCTCAGGGAATCAATACTAAACTTCTGCAACAAGACAAATGGGGAGTGATTCAGTAAATGGCTTCAATTCAACGGCCATATTTAGACCACAGGGACCTAATGCACTGCTATTTAATCACTAGGATGATTTTCCAAAAGTCAGATGTATCTGTTTTTATCATTAGCTGCAGGTTAAACTGCTTTGGAGTGGATGGTATGGTTGTTTGTTGCATGTAAAATCCATGTAGACGAACTCCTTTATACAATACATACAGTTCTACTTAATGCACTTACATTTACTGCAAAATAATGATACGGTTTGGTTGGTACACAGCTGGATAAAGCCAGGCGGGCGTATCATAAGGTGAGCCGTAAGGAGCAGGCAGCCAGAGAGCGAGAGGAACACGCTCAGGGAAACCCGGACGTAGCCATCGACAAACAGAAGAAGATCCAGGAGGAGAGAGAGCTGGCTCAGCAGGAGGCCGAGAAGGTAAACAACATGTTTCATCCCGTTATCATGTTGAAGTGTTTAGTCTCATTGATTATTTTATTGGTCCTGTTTGTTTTATTTCACCTATTTTGGGGATCTAAACAGCTACTGAGTTGTTTTAAAGAGTCTTAAATTGTCTTTATGATGTAATATTTTATATGATTGTATCGGAATTTCTACTAATGATTTATAATTGCAGTGTTTCACTCTGATTTTGTGATGTAGTTACAGACATATTTTGTGTTATTTGCTTTCTGTTGTTGGTGTTGTCGATGCCTATCTCGGCCAGGATACGCTTGACAAAGAGATTTGTAATCTCAGTTAGGTGACTCAAAAATGTGTAAGTGATTAAGGGCAGCCGGGAGTTTTTAACCACCTTAGTCAGTGGCGCCAAGATAACAACTAAAGGCATGAAAGAACAAGACTGTGAGCTGGTCAACATAGATGTAAATAAAGCTCTAAAATCATCTGTGCAAGTCTTTTATGAGGAATGAAAAGCATTTAAAGCATTTGTTAAGGATACAAAGTGTGTGTTTTGGAAATAATGCAATGAACCTTTCCAGAAATGTGTTTTTTTTTTACAAGAAAACCATAAATAGATCAGTGTCATTTTAAATATGACACTGATTGGCCAATGGGAGGCGCTGTACATCAGGTCAAACCAGAATTACATATTTTTATACCAATTATGGCAACTAAGGAAAGTATTATTCATGGTAGACGATACTATGTCTTATTTTGTTTTGTAAATATATTGATATCATATGTTTATATTTGGTTTTGGTTTTGATTAATTCTGGTTAAATCTTTTTGAATTGTTTTGGGGCTATTTGATTTGGCTTTAGTTTTTCTGTATAATGAAAATATTGTTTTTGTCATTGTTCTTTCATTTAAAACCAGTGTTGTTGAAGGAAATACTGTAGTTTTAAATTTCCAAGAGGTGAGACAATAAGATGTCACCAAGAAATGCACGAAAATGAGAATTATGTACAATCCATGCACAGTTTTAGTTTATTTTAGTTTATTTTAGGGGAACAAGCAATATAAAGTTTTGGTTTTAAAACTGAATTTCTTTCATAATCTCACTTCTCACATCTAGTTTTAGTTAATGTTTGTCTAGTATTAGTGGTTAGAGAAGAGTAACCTTCAAACCTTCAACTCAAGAGCCGTATATGAAAATAAAACTATATTTGTATAATTTATTTACAGGTTCGTGGCCGCTATGAGAAAGTCCTGGAGGAGGTGAACCGCTACGCTCCTCGCTACATGGAGGAGATGGAGTCCATCTTTGACCAGTCGCAGGACGAGGAGCGTAAAAGGATCGTCTTCCTTAAACAGGCTTTCCTCTCCATCCACAAACACCTGGACATTACCAACAATGAGAGGTTTGTGTGTGTGTGTGTGTGTGTGAAAAACAAATCTTTAAACACTAAAACCGCCTATTTATTGAAGATCAGTGCGTGTTGTCAGACAGGTAGAACAGTTTGCGGTTTTCTCAGCTCGTCTCCTGCTGTGCATTCGGAACTAAACATGTTAAAATCAATCATTTTACTTAATCTAGCCTTAATTAAAAGCTGTTCCACTACATATTACCACATGAGTGTTCCTCTTCTACTCTAATAAAGGAAATAATCACTAAGACAGCAACTTAATTACTTTATAAAAATCTGCAGGGGCCACAGGGGGGATGTGGGGTAGATGAGAGAAATTATATACTCTATTAATCTGCTTAATTTATTGGCAACACTTTACTTCAAATGCTCCGGATGGCAGTGTATTCAGATTATGTGCCAATTAGATCTTTAAATAAACTTTTATTTCCATATAATCATCTGGGAAACATCAGTAAGTTAAATTCGAATGAACACCACGCCGTTAACTATACAGCTGTCCCCGAGGGCATCCAATCGCTTACATTCCTGCATGTTGTGTTTATTATATCATGCTCAGATTATGACGAATAGTAAAGCCTTATGAGCACCACTTCAAGTTAAGTGGCATCGTTTTTTTGCTCTCTTGGGCTGAGTGAAGGTTTAAAACCGACAGCAGGAATGTGAAGTGTTTCTTAAAAATATCTTGAAGGGTATTGATTTTTTTTTTTTGTGTGTTAATCTTATTTATTTATCCTCGCTCAGCGTGAGGGCCGTTTACAACGAGCTCCACAACACACTGATGGCCATCGACGAGCAGGAGGACCTTCGCTGGTGGAAAAACACCCACGGGCCCGGCATGCCCACCGACTGGCCTCACTTCCAGGTTAGTTTTTTATTTCTTTCCACCATTTCTATAAGTTAAATGAATGTGAAGTTCAAATGTTTACAGTCTGCTTGTTCTTTTTTAGGAATGGACGCCTGAAAAGAAAGCCAAAAAAGGGAAGAAAGAAGCTGAACAGAAAGTATCGATAGACAGGAAGTGAGTAGATTCATCCCAAAGGAAGTTGTTATGTGCAAGTCTGATGCAGTGTAGCTGTGAATGGTTGATCACACATCACCATCTGTCTCACTGTCTCCTCTTTTTGTCCTCCTGCGTCTTCGTTTCCTCTAGTGTGATGATCGGAGGAGTGAAAGTAAGAGCTCTGTATGACTATGTTGGACAGGAGACGGACGAACTTTCCTTTAAAGCAGGTAAACACACAACCACAAACCTACAAAATGTACTGTGTTTGTTTATTTATTTGCACAATATCGAACTAGAAGATAACATATAAAAAGTCAAGTAAAAAAATGGGTTAAGACACAAGGAAATATGCTTATAATCACAAGAAATATGCAAACAGAGCCAAAAATCCAAAAGGTTTATCATGTGGCTCCTTTAGAAGAAAATTAAGCATCACAGCATCGTGTTTCTGGGTCTAAATATCTAAATAAAATCAAAATTGTGTGTCAAAATTTGTGAAAATTCAATTCAGTTCGGTTTTATTTATATAGCACCAAATCACAACAGAAGTTATCTTGGGGCACTTTTCACATAGAGAGCCGGTTTACACTGTGCTCTTTAATTTACCGAGACCCAACATTCCCACATGAGCAGCGCTTGGCGACGGCAGCAAGGAAAAACTCCCCTTTAACGGGAAAAAACCTCAAGCAGAACCGGGCTCTAGGTGGGCGGCCATCTGCCCTGACTGGTTGGGTTTAGAGAGAGACAGAAGGAGGGGAGGGGAAGAGGGGAGAGAGAGAGACATACAGAGAAGCATAATAATAACAATAATAACAATAGCAACAATAATAATAATAGAAATATGACTAATAATAGTAGCAGCAGGAGGCGGCGAGCTGGGCAGCAGTCGGTCCGCAGCCGAAGGTCTCCTGTGAGATGAGAAAGCACAAAAACTCCGGGGAAGATGCCAAGTTGGTGACAAGCATTAATGGTACATGAATGCGTACAGATGGAGAGGAGGAGGAGGAGGAGGAGGAGGAGGAGGAGGAGAGAGGAGCTCAGTGCATCAATGGAAGTCCCCCGGTAGTCTAGGCCTATAGCAGCGTAACTACGGGCTGCTCCAACGCAAGCGTGGTCGTCCCAAACTAGAAATCTGAAAACTAGAATCTACAAATTGTTCAGAATAGAAAGGTACTAAAAAATAAACAAAACATCTGGGGATAAATTTACAAAATTACTTTGAGTTGAGAATTGAGTTGCAGATTTTAAGACTTCTAGTTTTTTCTAAACCAGGTGTTTGAGGTTCTTGATAATGCTGTTCCTGGTTTCATTGTTGTGAATGGTGCTAAATGTACTGAAATAAGTATTAGAGGAATACCAATAAATAAATTCAACAACCTGAAGTTTATTAATTCGGAAAAAACCGAGAATGGCAGATCTTGCAAAAAGGGATTAGCATATAAAAGCCATATTACAGAAACTAATATAAAGGTAAATAATGGAATAATACAAACATAATGTAGTGCTGAGATTAAGCTTGTATCTTGTTTTGCCAATAATCCCTGTGTTTATTTATTTATTTATTGCTATTTTAAATAATAATAAATAATAATACATTTAATCATATTAATATGTCATTTCCAGTTCAACTTATTGTCTATAATTACTCCAAGGAATCATGTTGAAATGTCCGAAAGCATAGAGTTTATAGATTTGTTTTCCGAGTTAGACCCTAATAAAATGAGTTTTTTTAACATTAAATCTACAAACTACATCAAAAAGGAATAATTATGAACAGTATGTTTAATAGTGTTTATTGTTTCGTGAAATTATTGTAAATCAGCATATTGTGAAGCTTTATTTTTTCCTAATTTTAACTACCAAAAAGTCTCTTTCTCCCTGCAGGTGAGGAATTCTTGAAGGTCGAGGATGAGGATGACCAGGGCTGGTGTCGGGGGATGAAGGACGGCGGTTGGGAGGGGCTTTACCCAGCCAACTACGTCGAAGTGGTGTAGTTACCGCATGTAGACTGAAGATGAAAGATCTTATTGATTTCACTGTGGGAGCCACAACCTGGTTAGAAGTATCAAACACATAAAAACCAAGTGCTGTAAAAAAAACACCAAGTAGCTGTTAGCCAAAGACGTGTGATGACAGTTTAATCGCACTATGGCGGATATTTTAGCATACAGAGATTTTTTTAAAAACTACCCACGTTGTGTGATCTCCTGAAGGATTTTGACAAATGTTTTAATATATACAGTATGCATAGACCACTTGTATTGAAGCCATATGATAAACAATGCTTTAATGTAAAGTAAAATATGCTGGACTCTAAAGGTACACTATATAACTAACTATTTGGTGCTAAAATTGCATTACAGGACTGCTTTGAGATGATTTGAGTTTTTTTTGCACCTCAACACACAATGCTATTAAAATGCTCACAAAGCTTCACGACATAAGAGGAAAGTGACGCTAATAATGTGATTGTAATTAACCCGGAGCAGCCTTACAAGCGGAGTCTGCTTGATAGTTGTAGATATGAGCTGCATTTCTCTTCTGTTTTTGTGGTTTAAAGGAACAGACTGAAATGATGAGGAACGTGTTTGTTTGCTGTCAAATAGCTACGCAGTGAGATGAAGATGTCAGATTCAACTCTCTGTGTGGTAAACTGCTAGCCTAGCGCTAGCCTAGCGCTATCAACAGTGAAAAACATACAATCCAGGAACTCCAATGCTGTCCTTTTTTCTTTTAATAAGAACAATGTATGAAATGACAGTGTGATATGTGTTGGTAGTGATGAATTATCAGCGACTCTGCAGCTCCCCTCGGCTTAAAGGAGCTTTATAGCGAGTTTTAGCTCATTGTTTAGCTGTCCAGCTGCAACTTTACTGTTTCGCTTCACTCTCAGCGCTCTCATAGTGTTGTTTTCGGCCGCAGCAGGCAGCTGTTTTCAGAGAAAAAGGTCTAAAAAGCCCCTGTACACTACCTGCTCAACACCAAACGGCAGCCAGATAAAGTTAGCAACTAGCTGGTGAACATAGTGCAGCATTTAGCAGCTAAGATATTTTCCTCAGGAGTTAGTGGAAACCAAAAACAGCTAAAAAGAGTTATTCTGTATCTGCTTGATGTTAGGCAAATATCTGCTGGTTTAATTAAGAGCGGACCTGCTGCCTGCACACAACATATTAAACATCCTTTCCTCGTAGTTGGGTTGCCAGGTTAGAGCTCTGTCCTAACTCTCCTTTGAAAACAAAATTTAGGTGACTTTTGGATGTATTAGCAACAAGTTTGGCAGCTAACAAAACGTATAATATACCTATTGAAGATACTGACAGGCTACTTCCACTCAACAAGTATATTAAACTTTGTAAATGGATAAAGATTGAAACATAGCCTCCTTTTTATAATAGTATAATCACAATAATGCACTGTGAGGTGTACCAATAGGGAGAATAATGGCGGAGGAAAAAGGTAAACAACTCCACATCGTCCTATATATTCTTATACTAAGACACCTTGTTGTGCGTTATCTCTTCATGTGTAAATAAGACCCTTTGGAGATCTTGGAAGGCATATTTTTTCAATTTTGATGGAGCAAGGCTAGGAATTTCCCCCTTCTTCTAGTCTTTGTGCAAAAGCTGGGACCCATTTCCAGAGAGCATGTTAAAGCCAAGAAGTTCTTAACCCATGTGCCTTTAAAACGGGAATAAAGATAATCTTTGCCACAAGATGCTTTTAGCAAACATGGCCCAGGTCTAAACATGCCCTAGATATAACATTATCTCTGCACAAGATGTTCAGAGATAAAACTGATATCGCTGTTTTTCATCGGATTCTCGCTTTGACGCCAAACACGCATATAGAATTTCAGACTGTTCCTTTAAGATAAGTAACTGGGGAACAAGTAGTTTTCCTGTCTGTCTGTAATATCAAATCATGTGTTGCTATATGTATGTATGTATGTATGACGCCTATCATGGAGAAGATCTTTACCAAAGTAATGACATAGCTTCCAGAAAGTGCTGGGTTTGCTCTGCTACTGTCTTTAGCCTTATTCAGTATCTGTGTATGCTCTTCTCTCCAAAAAAAACAAAAAACAACAAAAAAAAAACCCTCCTCTTGTGGCAAACCGCCTGTCTTTTGGAAATAAAAATTGAAACTGTTTCACACAAAGTAGAAGTGTTATTGAATTTGAGATGAAAAGAATGAAAGAGTGTGTGTGTGTTTGAAAGAGACAGAGTGAGAGTTGTTGCATTTATGTGGGTTTGAGCTTGTGAATCACCCTGCCATCATCCTCTCTAGAGTCCCCGAGTCTCGCCTGTGGATGTTATTACATGGGCAGAGCTGTCAGCTGTCACACACACACACACACACACTCACACACACACTAACACAACAGTCACTTTTAAGCCTTGTGTCCATGTCAAGCGAACTGTGTCCAGGTCAAACGCTGCACTTTATCTCAGTCAGCTGACATCAACACATGGCCATCTGCCAAGCAAACCGCCCCATTAACCACTGTTTATGTTTTTTTTTTTTTTTTTGTAGCCAGCCAATAGCAAACAGTGCGATGATAAATCCTGGTATATTGTTACAGATTCAGATTCAGATCAATTTTATTATCCCACACGGAGGAAATTAGTTTGGTCCAGTGCTCCAGAATACCCAATAAGACCACTGCATCATCATTATAAAACACATTTGATCCCACTGAGACTGAATAAAAACAATAAATCTAATTAAAACAGTTAATCCACAATCAGTAAAATCAAATTTAAGTACAAGAGACCAGCTAAGAGACAATAAAACCTGCTTGTTTTACAGTTCTTGTATCTACTTGTTTTGAGTTTTCTTTGTAGAAGTCTCTGTCACCGGGTCAGGATGTTGCTGTGGAGTGAAGGGGATGGGTACTATCTTGTGAAATTGTTTCTAGTGTTTGGAGGATGAGTTTAGTTGACAGGCCGGTGGTTGTTTCTTCAACGCCTGTGATTTTCCACACTGTCCTGACTTGTCGTTGTAGCCCGGCTCGGTCCTGTTTTTATTCACGTCACAAAAGCCCGTTCGATTGAGGTTAAAAGCAACTTCAAAACACTCGTGAGAGCGAACAAACAGTGGAGCGTGGGCAGTGTCGCCGCTGCCACACATGTAGTTTTGCCGTAAATACAAATGAAGATGGTCTGGGTGGTCTAGGATGGTCTAGGAATGTCTGTTTCCACAGCAGTAGTTGAGATAATGATGTCACCCTGGAAGGAATTTCCTCACCGGATGACAGTTTTCTTGCTTTCAGCAGATGTTGACCTATCCGTCGTCACATAGACTGTCTTAGTTGAGTTTTGACACCACTTCCCCGTGATGCATTTATCTCTGACGGAATAAGGGAAATCCCTCGAAAAGATTGAGAAGACAGAGTGTATCCAACACAAGCGCTTTCATCTGTTTCATCAAGGATTTTGATTAGTGAGATTACAAAGAAAGTCCAGGATTTAAAATCTGTCTTAAACAAAGTATAAAACGTAGAGCTGCATCAGTTGATTAATCGATTAGTCGATACACCGAAAATTTGTCGCCAACTTTTTTTGATACTTGATTAATCATTTTGTCATTTTCTAAGAAAGTTTAGTCCTATATGACAGTAAACTGAATATCTTTGGGTTACATCTTGGGCTTCGGGAAACAGTGATGAACATTTTTTTTACCTTTTTATGACATTTTGTAGACTAAACAACTAATCAAGAAAATAATCGTCCGATGAAGTGATACTGAAAATAATTGTTTATTGTCTTTCAGAGTCTCTTATTCTATTCTATTATTCTTAGCTTTGTATTAATGTGTATTATCTAAGCTATGTCTAGCTATGCTAGCGTTGTAAAGGATCTGGTAATGGTTTGATGACTTTATACTACTTCTCTCCTCAACAGCTCAAAATAACATACTTAACATCACTTTAAGTATATTTGCAACTTCATTAGTTTTTCCTACTTTTATAAAAGTTGTTTATAATCATCATTTCACAGTGATGACATGTTTTAGATGTCTGCTACAGAAAGTGATGCAGTAGTTTGTAGGTGTTTGGGCTGTAAAACCTGGATAAATACAACAGATTTTCATACGTATCTGTGATTGGTGTTGACTCCCAACATGGGAATACATTTTGTTTGGAATAGATATTCCTAAAAACGTGACTATATATTTGTTCATACATAGCTCATATAACATATAGCACATGATATATTACCTTACTTGATGTGATAACAATAACTTTATAGACATTTCTGTATTTTGTCAACTTCATCAAATGTACAACTCAGTTTGTGTCGATGAAGAGTTTACTGTTCTACATGTTGGGTTCTTGATTTAAAAAGTTGATCATGCAACCATTCTTCTTCTTCTTCTTCTTCTTCTTCTTATCATTATTATTATTAGCGATATTAGTGTTATTAGTATTATTATTTTTGCACATACAACAGTGGAGTCTCTGGGTCAACAAATGAGCCAATAAGAGTTGTATAATATAACAATGCATTTTTTTTTAACATGGTCGTGTGTTAAATAGGCAAGACAAGTTTATTTGTACAGCACATTTCAACAAGACGATTCAAATTGCTTTACATAGAACATAAAAGGCATCGAGACAGAATATAAAAGCAACACTAGGCAATATAAAAAGACATTTAAATACAATTAAAAAGTGTTTAATTGGAAATAAAAAAAAAAGCTAAAATAGAATAAGACGGATAAAACAGCAGAATAAAAGTTGCAGTGCAGTGTAAGATATTAAACCTCAAATTTAGGTTAATAAAAGGCAGCAAACAGTCTTCAGCTGTGATTGAAAAGAACTGAGAGTTGCAGCAGACCTGCAATTTTCTGGGAGTTTGTTCCAGATATGTGGAGCATAAAAACTGAACTCTGCTTCTCCAGGTTTAGTCTGACTCTGGGGACAGAAAGCAGATCTGAGAGGTCTGGATGGTTCATAACGTAGCAGCAGATAGGAAATTTATTTTGGCTCCTAAACCATTCAGAGCTTTATAAACCAAATAGTAACCAAGGACAATAAACTTGTTGTCGCTGGTCAGTTTGTCTACTAAACATAGACAGCGCTTCAGCTCACACCGACCACACTGAGTAATATTTACACTGTGAGGAATAAGCAGGCAATTTAACATGAAACAATTAATCAAGAAGAAGTTGACCAATGAATAAACCCTTCGTGACACCTAAAAAAAAAGCCACTTTAGCAAGAGACGCAGCACAAAGGCCACAGGCAGTGGCCGGCTGGCAAGTAGGGGGGGAAAAAAAAAAAAGTCACTTTGTCATGAGTCATCCTTCATCTTGTTTTCAACAAGCGGGAGAGTACATTTATGGGGAATGACAAACTGAGACCATGACCTGAGTGCTTGTTTTCCGCAGTGAAGTGTTCTGCCAGCTCTGATACGGACTCTATTTCGTCTTGGCTTTAATCCACAGAACCTATTAAAGAAAAAGGTTATTACCAGCAAATACACTGCAATCCTGAGTAATCGCGCTCATCTTCAAAGAAGTAGGCTATTTCTTTGCCGGTGGGAGTTGAGTCTTTCAGGAGGAAACTGACCTTAATTCATACTTTGATAAAAAGTAAAAAAATGATGCAAACAATACATGAAAGAAAAAAAAAAAAAAAAAAAAAAAAAAATTTGACAAAGTGGCTGCTCCACCTGTGGGCCACTAAGACACATCACAGAAACTTATAATTGGCAGTGGAGAAATTTGACCTGCATAGCTCTCATTGTCTTCTCCATTCACATTAGAGGAAGGTTTGAAGAGTAGCAAGGGGACAGCGAAAGAGTAAAATCAATACTGGAAGAGAGATTTTTCTGGAAATTTACATCTTCTAACACACTCTGTTGACATCTATTTTGATTTTTCACCCCACAAAACCTCAACGCAGCACCTCTCAGTCATTTACATTCATCAGTTTGAGCTCGTTTCATACCGTAGGTGCAACATAAACACACACACACATACACACATAAACAGACACTTGTTTGTCAGAACAATTATGCGTGGAAACATCTCATTTGCATTCAGCCCCATAATATTCAATTTGATACCACTCAGCTCTCAAATACAAACCGCTCCACGGTGTCAAGCTACTGAGATCATTACCCGCTCTCAGTGTAGGAGTGCTGACCCTTTAGACTCATATTTAACACGTAAGACTTTCTGATTGACGGTTCAGCAGGTGAACCGCTAATGTCAACATTCACTCACTCACACAGTCACGTTTTTTTTTTTCTTGTCGAGCATGGAGGCCTGTGTTTCGAACGGGTCGATGTCATCCAGCAGAGGGAGCTAAAAGATCAGCAGCGCGAACCCCTTGGCAGGCCCTGTCTTGAGGAGAAATATGCACGCCGGGGTGGCAGCATAATGGGAAAATGTCTTTATTCCCTCATCTCTCATGTGGTGACAGGCAGAACTTTAGGTTGCCATGGAGAGAAACAGAGAAAGAGAGAGAGAGAGAGAGAGAGAGAGAGAGAGAGCTGCTGAAACAGGGCCATAATTAACAGAGCCACAGAACTTGGCTCAATGACTCATTACGTTTCGAGAAGTTAATGAGGAAATCACGTAGCTCCTCGAAGGCAAACGACTCCTTATGTGTAGAATGTGTACGTAGGATAGATGTTTGAAGTAGCATCATGAGGTGAATGTAGCTGTACGCTGCTGCAGCCACTCCTGCAGGCCTAATGATGTGCATGTGATCTGCCCGCGCGTGCAGTCTAGTCGGGAACTGAACGTGTGTGTGTGTGTGTGTGAGAGTGTGTGTGCATGCTCAGGCGGTTGCATTATAGTATGTGTGTTTGAGTGTGTGTTGAGGGAGTGACTCATCTCCTTGTCAGGGAGACACAAAACATATGAACATTTTCTCAGGCTGTCACACACACATACACATACACTCCCCAGCGCCTTTCTCCAGATGTACATTGGTGTCTCTCACTCTCTCTCTCTATCTTTTTCTCTCTCTGTATCTCTCCCCCCCCTCGCTCTCCATAAGATGAGGCTGCCCTGGGGAGGCTCCTGTCACAGCTAAGGGCCAACAGTGGGCCAGCTCCGGAGGTTACACAGCGGCCAAGAATACAGGAAAAGCCACCCAACCACCTGTAGACCTGTCAAGAGCACTTAAGCACAAACCATCTCTTACAATTTGTCTCAAGGATGTCTGGAAAATCCCACTCGACTCTCTTGCTTAAACAACACTAAGGCCACCGGCAGCGGGGGGATGCTTCCCCCCCCCCGCCTGGAAAAGCAAGAGGCGAGTCAGCGGCGAGAATGCCAAAAGGAGAAAGGACACAGCACAGCGAGCAGGCAGACTTTAGGCCACGCCGCAGACCAGCCGAGGCCAGGGGCCTAAACCCTCGGGCCTCCAGGCCTGCAGGAGCCTGAGCTTTATCAACACCAGGCAACAGGGTCATTCAAGGAGAGAAGCGAGACCGCCTATTTTGGCCTCCGTGTGTGTGTATATAAGCATGCTTTTCATTTCAAACTGCCCAAAAATAATGAGCAATCAAGAAAATGGTTATTCTCGCATTTCAATTAGCCTAATTAAAGAGAGGGCAGCGGGCTACTCAGAAGAATGGCAAGCACCACAGCGCAGTGTGTATTTGTAGGTGTGTGTGTGTGTGTGTGTGTGTGTGTGTGTGTGTATGAGTGAGTGAGTGAGAGAGAGAGTGAGAGGCTCTCCAAGGGGTTCAGCTGGAGCACTGCATCAGCAGTCAGAATGAGAAATTAACCATTTGCTTTCTTCCCCCCACAGCCTGAAGCAGATACACAATCTGGTCTCAACGCTCGGCTGCCAGAGAAGATCCAGAGTCGCACAGCGTCTCCATCGATCTATCATCAATCATTCATATCACTTATTATGAGGACTGAATGGTCCCAGATGTGAGTAGTCATGCCGGTCGAAGATGTGTTTATCTCTGACTGTACTCAGTGAGACAAGTGTGGCATCTGTTTGTGTTTTCTTCTTCTTCTTTTTTTTTTTATGGATGTGGATGTGGAGGAGACGCTGGCTGTGAGAGAGTTAACCGTAAATTCAGCATCCAGTCTGACAGTGAGAGCCAGATGGTCATGTAGAGCACTTACAGTGACATGGGCCTACACAGCTCCCCCTGCTGGAAGACACAAACACACACACACACACACACACACACACACACACACACACACACACACACACAAATGCACAGATGAACACCTCTGGCAGATAACAGCGCCTGTGATTCCCAGGTCATTTACCCATCTATCCCCCGCTCTCTTCCCCTTCCTCAACACCTTTTTTCTCCTCTCTCTCTCTCTCTCTCTCTCTCTATCTCTCACTTCCTCGCTCCTCCTGTTTTCATTTCCCTCAGTCTCAGTCTGATGGCCAGAGTTAATTGGCTGCTGTCTAATTGCTGCTCATTAGCTTGAGTAACCAAACATGTGAGACGCAGCAAACAAAACCTTCCTCCGGCGCCGCGCTGTGTTTTTTTCCAATTCCCATTCCAAGTCGTCCCCGTCCCCGCCTCTGTGGCTTTGTGCGCATTACTTACCTTTGTTTATCGCTTCATTTATCAGTTTGTCGCTTCGCTCAGCCTGAACTGGAAAACATCTGAAAGGCAGGGATGAGTAAGTTCAATGCCAAACCAAATAAACACAAACATTTTCACAGATTTCATTTCATACGATGGTAAAAAAAAAATCTGATTAAAACAACCTTGAAAACTCACACAAATGTTCCTTTTTTTTAAGGTTTTAAATTGGTGAATCATCATCCATTCAAGATCAAAGTGTTTTGCTGTGTAACGTTCCGCCGCTGTATTTCATTTGCATGCGTATGACATGCACACACGCACACACAAACACGGGAGCAGGCTTATTTACTGTTTCACACACACATCGTAGAAACCCTCACAATGCATACAAAACAACCACCCACATGTACAGACATAAACATCAGAAAGGCCAACCTCTTCGCCCACACCCTGTTGGCATTTGGCAGGTTCCCTGTATTTGGGTTGTGCCCCTCCCATGAGCCCAGCCTTCTCAGCTCCCCTCCCTACTTAATCTATCTTACAAAAACCTCAGGGGTTTAATTCCTCTCTCAAGGCAAAGTGCTTTGCTGGCATGGCAGCCAAATCCATACACAAGGAGTGCATCAAGCTTTAAAGTGGACATCTCAACAGCGGAGCAGTTTAGTTAGAGTGACATGAAATATAGACCATAGTGTGTCACAGTGTAGAACAAGAAAAAAGAAAAAAGAAAAAAGAACAAAATTGGTCTGGAGCTGCTGCTGTCTGCAGGGGATGTGGATGATTGTGGTGAGAAACACTGGAAAGAGCGAGTTGAAATACACAAAACTCGCAAATGTACACACACACACACTTACTCACAAAGCTTGCGATATGCCAAGAAAATTATTTACTACTCAAGAACAGTCCCTAAATGATTAGATTAGTCTCCTGGCTCCGTGGTTCCTATAGCCCCGAGAGACGGGACGGGACGAGACATTACCAACGTTGGAGACGGCAACGCAAGAAATGACGGATCAGTACATATGATAAGTAAGAAAGACATAAAGAAAGAAGACACTGAAGTCTACTTCACCAACCAACAACATAGCCTACAGTGAGTCAGAGCCTTTTCTCCCATCTTATATATTATATATATAACTGAGAGCAAAATATATGTATACATATAATATACATCAATGCAGTTAGAGGATGTGGTTTGCATTGGTTGGCGCCATTTTTTCTGTTTGGAGCCAGTGCAACGTTCTGGAAACACAGCCCGCTACTTCGGACCGAAGCGAAACGCTAGCTCACTGAGTGCTGCACACTTGGGCTTGTGTCAGCTACTTGCTAAACTTGCAAGCTAAATTGTGCTAACAGGGCAGATAACAATAGTCTGACTCAGTGCGAGACCTGGAGTCGAGGAGAGCAGCAGGTGAGCCAACTGTCAATCACAGCGGTGAATCAACGCCCACATAGAAGACATCAAAGCTACTATAAGTCTTCAAATCTTATTAAAAAGGCTATAATTTACAAAATGACCACCAGCGCACTTACTCAAGGGCCTGACTTTAGCGATTGAGACCATAATGACTTGATGAAAACAGTGATTGATTTTTGAATTGGACTCAATCGGAGCCAGCATCTAGCAGTTATCAGTGGCATTGCCCTTTAAAGTACTTCTGTATTGACCTCAGTCTCAAGCCGTCGTAGTCGCCGTTTGGTTTAAACCTGCGTTAAACAAACTTTCTGACAAACAGTTGCTTATTTACACCTCCAGCAGATGCCAAGCGACATTAGCATTCATGTGGAGTCGTGTTTCTGGACACCTGGCGAACGTAAGCCCGATATTCACTCTCCCTTTAAGTCTCCACCAACTCCTGAGGGAAATATCCGGCTCGTTAGCTTCTAAATGCTCAACTGTGTTCACCAGCTAGTCGCAAACTTTATCTGTCTGCTGTCTAGTTTCGGGAAGGTAGCATGCAGCTGCCTGCTGTGCTGGAAAAAAAAAAAAACAACACCACGTGAAAGGTCAAAGAGAAGTAAATCGGTGAAGTTGAAGGCTCTCATCCCTGAAGTGCTCCACAGAGCTGAGGGGAACCGCAGAGCTGTGGGTTCATAACTAGGAACAACCCCTTTCATGTACGTGTAACCATTTGACCCATTGTTCATATTAAAATATTGATTCTAGCAGCTGTAAACATATTAAGATTTTAAGCTCCTCTCAGATCCTCCTTGAGGCTGTTCCAACAGTTTTAGGAGCACAAGAACTCAGTGCTGCATCACCAAATGTTCTTGTTTTAAATGGCCACCTTGGATACAAAATTCAACAATGCAAGCCTGTCCTTACTCATCATGCAGAACAACCAGTGCTCAAAAAAATCACAATGTAAAAAAAAAAAAAAAATAGACAGGCAACCATATCTGACAGTTCTCAGAGAGAGTACGCTGCCCCGGACCCGTCAATGCCAGGAAGCAGTTGGTTGTCAAAGCTCAGTGCACTTTCTTGCACACTGCAGCCCCCCTTTTGACCTCAAAAGTAGCAGCTTGTGTAAGACTCCTCTTAAACCTTGCCCATTAGCTCTTGCCACTAGGGTTCACAAGAGGACTTTGAGGTTCCTGACCTTAACACATACTGCATACGGGGCCTGTCCAAACTGCTCCAGGCAAAAAAGGGCACGGAGGTTGGAGAAACCCCCAAAGAGCCTGGCCGAGAGACTGGACTGACCTCGCTGAGTTCGCTGGAGGGGTTTCTATGCCAGATGCTGCTACTGTAGCTGGTGATGCTACTGAGGGTATAAGACGAAAGAAAGAATCAAAGAAGGAAGGAAAGAAAGAAATTCATTAGGTAAAAGGAGCGAATGTAATACTCTGATGAGAGAAGAGTAAAATTAAAGACGGTGGTGGCGGCGGCGGTGGCTTTTGGGTGAGGGGGAGTCATGACAAAGAAAATGAAGAGCGATAGAAGAAAGAGCGAGAGACAGCGAGTGAAAGAGAAGAAGAGAGAGAGAGAGAGAAAGAGAGAGGTGGGCGATTGGTCCTATGAGAGAGTTGTCATGGTAACAAGTGATCATGATGAGAATGATCAGAAAAGATTTTTGGAGAGAAAGTGCAAATATACATATAGAAGAATTAGATTACATTACAGGAAATGTGTCAGAGTGAGCTACGTGTGATGTTAAACTAATTCAGTGATATAGTTTCGTTTTAAACTTTAAATTTAACAAATAACGACTCGGGCTAAAGTACAGTGAATCAAACTCTCAAGAGAAATATTGTTTTATTAAATATTCCAAGGCAGTTTTAATAAATGCTTTGTTTGTGCTACTCTTTATTGTCAAAGGATATAACGGCACTCAGAATAAAATACAATTATATCAGAAAACAGATTGTGCGGACGATAAAGTTACAGGTTGTATAACGTGTGAGCAGAATCCTTAATTGAAACCTGGTCTGCAAGTCCTATATTAATGACCCATGTGGTGATTCTGTTGTTATCACATGTTTTATATGTTCTAACATTATTTAAGTATACAGTTTATTTATAGCTTCCTATCTTTCTGGTCTTAATGCTAATATATATTTTTGTTAAAAAACAAAATCCAGGAAGTCTTGCTAAATATTTGTCCTTAAGTGATGCAGACAACCATTGAAAAAGAAACTAATGCACTCAGGTGAAGAAACTTAGTGAATTTATTCTTTGAGCGTAGGCAATCGAGCAGACCAATCTTCAGTCTTCATCGAGGTCTTTGATGAAGACTCTAAGTTCAAATGGGATTGAATTTAGTGGAATACAAGTCAAAACCAAGGTACTAACTAACTAGGATGCATATTTAGTGGCCTGGGAGCTTGGAACAGAGTAAAACTGGGCACTATATGTGGCGTCCCATGTTAACACAAAAATTCACTCTACAGTATGTTCATTTCTTAAAAAACGGGGCGAGTTGCATAATGGTGAAAAGATTCTGCTCAAACCTCCTGCAACAGTACTGAGCTGTACTGTCATGTGATGCCCTTTACCAGGACACATGACAGACTCTGTTTAACATATAAAAGATAAATCACACTTTGAATTGTCACACTTCAATCCAACATATAATATATTTAAAAGCTTTCAGCTATGACCTTTGTTTCTATCTGTCAGTGCAGTTGGTCCATATTTTGACAATTACTTTAATTTCTCTTGATACATTTACTAAATTAGTATGTTTAATGTCCCGTGCACCTGCAATTTAGGCACCAACTGTTTGCTCTCTTTGGACATATAGCTGTTCTACTCCCCACTAATTACTTTGGGATTAACGTTAATAAGGCAAACCTTCTATATGAACCTGCAAAAGGAGGAAGAATACATGGAGGGAGGTTGTAGTGGCAGCCAGTTATCTAACGTGGCATCTTGTATATAGACTGTATATATTTGGAGATCTCATGACTTGCTTCGGTGATGCCAATTGTTTCATAACCAACAGATCTGATGGCCAAAGTTGCCAAAAATCAAATAAAATCGTAATAAACTATAGTTCCCCTTTCTCTCTTTGTCCCTTGTTTGGCCACAGGAGTTTGTTTTGCTGAAGTTGAATTCCACTTATGCTCTGTTTTGTTGATACTGCTGAGAAAGTAAAACTTAGCGAGCTATTGGCAACTTTGAGTGTCTTTCCCCTTTGGCAAGACAAGACAGGAACAGAGCAGACAGACAAAGACACAGCTTTGTAAGTAATGTCTGTCTCCGTCTCCTCTGTCTTGCCTTGCCAAGAGGGACAACCCCCCTCTACTTTAGGTGGGAGACGTAGCGTTAAATGTTGAGGAATGTAGTTAAATTAAAGGTGAAAAATAAATCTGCTGATAAATACGGAAATCTTTCCAATGAGGAGGCGACTGGTTTGCTTCTCTCTTGTCTTTTAGTCAACCTGAATCTGTCATTAAGTTCAAATAACAGTGATAGTACATATTAGCAGCTCCATGATGTACCTGAGGATTTGCTTGCCACCAGTAAAAGTCCAAGAAGAGAATGAGTTAATGGTTTTTTAGTCGCCAAGTTAATAAAAGTAAGATCCTCTTTATAACTTAAGGAAGTTGTCTCAGATGATACAATGACTGGATGTGGATCCATGATCAGAATCTACAATCTCTATTATATTTGAACTTGTGTTTTTCTTACTCTTTAACTGCCTAACATCAGAGATGCGGCGACCAAGTTACAAACCCATGCAAAGAAGAGGAAGAGGAGAGGGGGGAAAAAAGGCCTACAAAAAGCCCTAAAGAGTCAGGAACCGATGGCTACAGTCCTTGGAAAGAAGCTTAATATGCTAGAGATTTTTGCCCGGCAGTGCCTCATAACTCCCCCCCGCTGACCTTGCTCGGGTGAGGTAATGTGCCTAATAAACCGCAGTGAGTCCCCGAGTCGGCTGATGTCAGCCAACACATGTGATGTATGTGAATGGTCACTCGAGCAACCTTGGATTTAGAGGGTTAGCTCATCACGGTGTTTCGACCTTTGTCCATGAATTTACATTATGTATGCTGCACCTACCTTCTGCCTGGATCTTTCTGCAACTTTCTGCAAAATTTGGTTCCTCTTTGGGAATTTAAATCACTGCTGCATCTTCTCAACTGGCTGTCGAGTGTTTTTAGTTGTATTTTAGAGCCTGATGTATTAGTCTCATTGAGTTGTTTCAGACTGATTTTATTCGTTTTTATTTCAAAAACAGCTATTGGGTTGTTTTTAGGAATCTTAAATTTCATGATTCACACTGCAGTATTTTCACTCTGATATTTTGATGTAGTTTTTAAGACATACATTATATTTTTGTGTCATTCGTCTCGTTGTTGTCGCTGCCTATCTTGGCCAGGACACTCTTGAAGATTTTTAATCTCAATTAAGGTGTCCTGGTTAAAGAAAAGAATTGCAAAAACCAGCTCTTTTAAATCAACAACAGGTGTCAGCTTGAGGATCTTCATCTCCACTCCCACTTGGAACAACCTTCAAAAAGCTCCCAGTGCAACTAAATTACTGTTTCTTAACTAAACATAAAGAAATGTGAAGTAAACCTCTTGGTAACTTGGTTTCTTTTTGCTACTTCTTCAATGTTCTGTTGTGTTTACAGTGCACAGGAGACTTTTGGTCCTTGACTTTATGCCTTTAAGGCTAAGCCTCCACCCGGAAATGGATGGAGGAGAAACTGTCTTGGGGATAAACTGGAAGCAAAAGTCCCTTCTCGTGCTATTGCTTGGAGGGGTAAGAAACAAGTATAGTAGTATAGTTACGAATTGATCCTACTTACAAGTATCGTGTGTGTATCCAAAGCCTGATATACCTTATTCCTCTGTGTCGTAGACCTCCGTTGTTGTCCAGAAACTATTAAAAACACATCAATGAGCCACACCGCTGCACTGGGTGACATGTTCCTTCACCACGAAGATTTATGGTGATGGTAGTTTGTTTGGAAACGTCTCCAAAGACTAATAACAGTGATCACGTTTTCAGTCTCAGGAGAGTAGTTCTGTGTAAGGCTTCTAGCTTGTTCTGCTACACGTCACAACCTCTTGACTGAAGTTGACAAATTAACAATGTAGTACAAAGTGAAGGCGTTGTGATATGTAGCACAACAAGCTAGCTCTGGAGCAGTTTCTAAGCAAACTAACATGACTGTAATCTTCACAATGAAGGAACGTGTCACTCAGTGCAGCGATGTGGCTCACTGATGTGTTTTTAATAGTTTGTAGACAACAACGGAGGTCTACAGCACAGAGGAATAAGATATATCACGTAATACTTGTAAGTAGGGTCAATTAATTGTTGGTTTGGCTCTGCACATGAGATTTGTTGACTATAGGAAAAATATAATAAAGCCAAATCCTTTAGGGATGAACTGGAAGCAAAGGTCTCTTATCTTGCTATTGTTTGGAAGGTATCACATAAGTATAGTGGCATAGTGTAGTACAACAATAGTGGCAAGCTAATCATGCAAACACGCAGTGACGTATGTAACAGCTGATGTAAATACTTCTTACTGTACGTCTACGACACCACACGGGATCATAAATGTTGATGACCACTGTTACCTCAACAAACATCCTCTGTATTTTGGTTTATCATGTCTATTCGTTAAAGAAGTTAAATGCTGATGAGATCCTTAATCGATGTCAGCATGAGATCTACACTGTTGCAGCACTCGTTGGCCGTTAAGATACAAGAACAGGACATCTAGTATCATTTGTCAGCAGAAACTGTCAAACCTGCTTTTATCAACAAAATGAAAGTGAAAAAAAAGGACCGAAGACTCATGAAAAAATTATTATTATGTGGTCAATGTGATGAATTATTAGGTGCAAAGCTTGGAGGAAACATTGGCCCTGAATGCTCCCTTTAGCACATTTTCTTTTCTTTTATGTCAAATAAATTTTTAACACATTTTGTGACCTTATTCTTAATGTTATTCTTAACAACATTGCATTAAAATATTTGGACTCAGACACTTTTTGCCTTACTGAGTTGACACTCGTGGTCTTAGTCACTCTTAATCTCTCTCTGTGGACTCTTCTCCCCTCCGGCATTTCTCGGTCTACTTTCTTTAATATGTCTGCACATATGAGATGTTTAGATGCATGTATTTTATGTGTGAAAGCAAGTGCCTCAGTGTGTTTTCAGTGCACTTGCAGGAGTGGATAATTTGGCCCATATAAGTGAGATATTGTCATGCCACTGGCCTGTTTTTAAGGACTAGTCTGACAGTGGCTGCCGCCGCCGGCCGAGCTTTTAGTTTCCTCTCTCGGTCTCGTTTGTTTAACTTTTCATTTTCTCCTCTCCTCTCCTCTCCTCTCCTCTCCTCTCCTCTCCTCTCCTCCCCTCTCCTCTCCTGTCTTCTGTCTCTATCCCGGTTCCCTGACTATTCGTCCCTGTCCTCTTCTGTTGTGTGTCTCAGCCTCTGTCTGTGCTCTGCTGTGACAGTTAACAGAGGTCACTGTTTACTCTCATTTATCAGTCAATCATCGCTCGCTGCAGGGTTCCAAACGCAGCTATTTTTCCATCCTGCATCCTTCTTTAACCATCACTGTTTCCAGGATGATGACGAAGACAGTAACACGTAATCGCGGGGTGTTCGTTCGTTAAACTAGGTGGGACGTGCATCGTGTTTAATATCAGTCCTAATTTCTGAGGGAAATATGTGATGACTGACAAGATATTATCATTCTGTCAGTGTGACAAGTTACTGTATTAGTCATAGGGCAGAAGATATATTATTAAGTGGTCAGTGTAATAAATCATTGGACAAAAGGACTCTTGAGACGTTATTTTTGTCCGTTTGGTAAATTGTTAGCTATAAGGAGTGACAAGATTTTATTATTTTGTCAGTGTGATAAAATCTTGTGATGTAGATCACTAAATGCTCAGCAGGAACATTAGTCTTGAACGCTCTCTTAATGTGACCCTTTGGATTCCAGACCTATTTTGAAATCTTTTGTCTTGATCTTTGCTCTCCATTACCATGATAAAAAGGCACCAGATCAAATTTGGATTCACTTAAGCAAAGGTAATTCAAGTGTCCGCCCACCCTCCCCTTGCAAAACCCATCTAATGCCCGTAATTAGCACTGTTATGATTAAATAACAGTTTGATTATACCTTTTTTTGTTAAAAAAAGTATGCATTTAGAACAGTTTTTGAGCCAAATGCTTGTCGAATTTCCAAACTAAAGTTTATAATAAGGCCTGGATGTTCTCTGTGCTGTGTGGCCCATTAGGTGTTGTTTGGGCACAAGCTGGGAGAATGATTAATTCATCAGTGTGATGTCTTTAAATATGAAGGTGCCTGCCTCCATACCGACAACAGAACTCTCAGTAGGAGGACTTTCTTTTAGACTAAAAATGATGAATGCGCAAGCTTCCGGTTTAACCATAAACATGACCACTGACACATTTTCTTGTGCAGGACGAAGTGAAATATCTGCAGTGACAGGAAGCGATAGAATCGAGGTAATAACGTACTCACCGTGGAGACAGCTATGATTGAATGATTGGCGATCTTGAACCGCACGGAGGAGAAGAATCAAAAGCACACACTGTTCGCTATGTTAATTAATTATGGCAGCGAGCACACATGCAGTGAACATCTTGAGGGGCAGAGGGATGACTTGCCTTACATAACTGCTAAAGTTGGCACCATGTCAGCAGCCAGCAGGCTAGAAACCCTAATGCAGGGGTTCACACATGTTTTCAACTCGTTCACCCGAAGGATTACATCCCCCGTTTGACGACAGACCACCTCCTAATTATTTTCTCTGATAGATCTGATGAGATTTCTGTTGATGGATGCTATTTGATACAGAACCGGACATCTGGATATCTGGATATCAAGCTGACATTCCAGTTACATTTTCTCACCACCTGATCTACAAATCGAATGATAATTGAATTACAGTTTCTCTTAATTGGCTCTCTGCGAATAATTCAAGGACCCAAAAGCGCACCCTGAGGGACACCATTTCAAAAACTTTGATACAATGTCTAAACTTGTTCCTGAGCGACTGTGTAGGTTCCTCGTTATCCTTCTGATGACGTTACCATAAACCAGAGAAACATTTTTATGTGCCTCCGCTCTCCTTAAATGAGGCCTGCAGGAATATCATAATCTAATCAGAACTCCAGTAAGGCTGTGTCTTGTTCTAACTAGATCACAGCATCTGTATACTACTCTCGCTCTTCTTGTAGAGGTTTCCATGGTGCACACACACACACACACACCATCACCCGCACGCATACATACAGGCGAACAGCCATGTCCTTTTTTTGGCTCGCAGCCGAGCGACATCGGCCCCTCCGTCTCAACCCTACTGTCGACTGTCTTGACATCCAAGCAACACCTCCACCACCTCCTCCTCCTCTTTCTCACACTCCCCCACCTCCTCCCAGGCGTGTTACCATAAAAAGGAGCAACATTTCATGTGCCCCCAAACACACCCACCTACTACCAACACTACCACCACCTCTCCAGGGGCATCGGCAGGAGTATTATTATCTAATCACAGCTCTAATAAGACCAAATAAGATCCTAGGCCCTTTTAACCTATCCATGTACCCTCTGGGCTTAGAGTGGCCATTACCCTCCACACCATGCACCCCCCCTGGTTCCCACTAGCACACACAAACACACCAGCACACACACACACAAACACATACACATTCACTCCACCTCTGCCTCTCTCTCTCTCTCTCTCTTTCTCTCTCTCTCTACACGCCCCACATACATCAGTATGTCTTTAGCACTGGCCAGGCTGTACAGGCAGTGACAGGAGAGACAGAGTATTAGTATTCAGAGCACAGGGAGGAAAAAAAAAAGAGAGCGAGAGAGCAACCAAGAGAGAGAGAGAGTGAGAGAGAGAGAGAGTGAGAGAGTGAGAGGGAGGGGATAGTGAAATAGAGAGGAGGAAAATACACAAGGAGGGGAGAAAAATAAAAGAGAAGAACACAGGAAACGGGAAGGTAGAGAGGGGAGGGGAGAGATATCATATTGTTCATTTCTCCCTCTCAGTCTGCCATCCCGGTTGCGGGGCTTATTGCTCGGTGCGTCTTAGGGAGAGAGAGAGACAGAGAGAGAGAGAGAGAGAGAGAGAGAGAGAGGAGGGGGGTGGACAAAGCGAAAGAGGGCGGAATGCCCCTTTACAAGCGTCGCATCTGACTAAAACAGCGGAGGAGCTCATAAATCGGAAATTGGACAGAGAGGGAGACAGTGGTTTCTGCAATGCCAAGGTAGGAAGATATTCCTTTTGTTACTCCTGTGGCCAGCATGCATTTCGGGTCTGTGATATCTGCGATGTGTGCGTTATTCGCATCATATCTCCTTTGATCCTGTATCCCGCACTGGGCTCTGCTGAATATGCCCTAAATCTAGCAGCATGTGTCTGTTTTCCATAAATGTTTAATGTATATTATTTGTGCATCATCCTAGCTCTTCCATGTTGCATTCTGCCTTCGGTAGGTATATGTTTCGAGCATATAGTGGGATGCATGTTGTGTGGAGGCAGTCTGTACAGGCTATGTAGGCTGCACTAGCCTATAGAAGAGATAACAGGCTCGTATCTGTATTACAAGTGTATCAATTTCAGCTATCCTCACTGATGAGGAGGGTTTAACTTTTTTTTTTGTACGCGAACGCTATTATTATAAGGTGAACAGACAGAAGGGGGGGGTGGTGCGCGCACAAGCACGCAGAAAACACACAGAAGACAGGTTGACGTGCGTAAGACGTGCGTAATTCCCCCTCCACCCACACCCACACCTCCTCCACCCCACCCCACCCCACTCCCCTTTACCATCAAAGGCACAGTTGCTCTCTGGCTTCCCAACACAGAGAATCATATTTATGCAAATGAGGAGGGAAGAAGAAAAAAAAAAAAACCTCAACCACTGAGACACACTGACTCACCGACTCTGACATAGCGGTAGGTGAAAAATGAAGTGAGGGCGGCCCGTTGTCTGTGTGTGTATGTGTGTGTGTGTGTGTGTGTGTGTGTGTGATTACACTCCCTGTCTGTAAATAGGTCCCGCTCTGCAGCTCCACTGGCTGTGCAAGAGACAGGAAGAGCGGCACCAATATCCCAGGGTTCCTGGCTGGCCACTTGCTTTCTATTTCCTGTCCCACATTATAGATAATTTAGACACTTGCAGCTCCAACAGGCTCAGAGTGGTAGAAAGCTGTGAAAGCCTGAACGGGAACCTTTGAAATGTGTGAATGTGGGATAGAAATAGGTGGAGATAAAAGGAGCCGGTGTCTGCTTGGATGTGAACGGGTGTTTGATTGCATGTTTATAGAGATATATGGTCTTAAGCAGATATTAAGGCCCACTCTCTCCCACCTCATGTTATTTATTTGCTGAAAGGGTGTCCAGGAGCTATTATAGGACAGGCTAAATTGGAACAACCTCGAGGCGGAGGCTCAGCAAAGCTATTACCACTAGTCAATAGACATTAATATCCCCACGCTCAATCTTGGCCTCATACGGCGCCGTCTCTGTCCCGAGCGAAACACAGTACCGCTCCACTGGAGTAACCAAAAAGATATGTTGTAGTAGCCCTATCTGTTTACCCTTGTGCATCAATCCGTCACAGCTGAATGAGCAGAGAGGAGCGATGATAGCGTTGTCTGAGGCAGACATCGTTTGTGGCCTCGAAAGGAAGTGATGCAAAACAAAAAAGGAGGATATTCCAGTTTGCCGGTGGAGAGAGGTCATGACCTCTATGAATCAGAAAGAGTCCTGACGAATGGTGGATGATCTAAGGATACACGGGTACATCGATTTGAGGTGGTACAAAACATGATACGGCCCAGCAAGGGTACAGCATCAAAAGTCTGGAACAGAGAGGTGCAGGTCAAAGGGCCAAGTCACCAGTCTGTATAGTACAGCTGACTGGAGATGACAATGTTGTTTTTGTTTTTTTGTTTTTTTTTAAAGGAAACACTGTTCAAATTCCCATAAAGGCACAGTCATAAGGAGTGGGAAATTGGCTTAAACACAAGCAAATTTACAGACTTTAAAACAACAACAAAAGCATTCGGGGTAAGGATGAGAGGTTCAATTAAAGATGACTTCCAGGTACAGATGAAAACAAAAGAAAGAGCATGGCAGCAGATGGGAGGACTTGAAAGCAGGTTCAATGAGATCCAACTGAAACATCCTATTAGGTATATCCAATGGATTAGTCTCCTTTGTCTACAGGAGCATTATGTTCCCACACAAAAATGGGTCTGAATTTTGTGCAGTTAAATTTTGCAATTATGAAGGTGTTCATTTTCTACCCATAAATATAGTTGCAGCAAATTAATTCCTATTAGTCCAAGCTTAATAAATATAGAGGGGAGGGGAATAGAAGGAGATTGGAAGAGGGTTTTATGAAAACTTAATAAGAATATGATCTTAAACCTGCCTTGTTGTTAGGTAAACATGCAAATTTTATTCTGAAAAACCTCAAGGTAATACCAGAACTTCTGTTTCCACTGCTACAGCTGATAATATTGATCCAGTTGTAGTAAACAGTAAAACTGCGGTGGTCTCACATTTTCCGCATTTTATTCTGCGCTCTGAGATAACTTCTGTTGTGATGTGGCGCTATATAAATAAAGATTGAATTGAATTGTAATGAATAATTCAATACCCAGAGAAATGTGTAATTTGAATGGAAAATGAGATGGCAAATGATGATAGCGGGTTGCAATAGATCACAGGTTTGTGGCAGGTATCTGAGTTTCTTCTTACTTCTTATTCAGCAGACAGCAGCGTTTCAAATGCCTTATCACTGTAATTCCCAAACCCAGCTGAGGTGTGTGATTCATCCCTCAGAGACAGATTCCACATACAGATTTCACATTTCACTCGCACTTTCTAACATGATCCTTGTTACTGAAAAACCTGCCCCCTGGGTTTTATCAAATTCACATTCGCCCCCTTCTTGGGGGAGTTTTTTTGTTTGTTTGTGGCTGTTTTTCGGTGGAATTTCTAAGCAGGGGAGCAAACCACTGGAATTCTTGCATGAGGAGCCAAAAAAATAAATCCAATACGACTACTCAAAAAAAAAAGAGTGAGGGAATACATTTGATATTAGATAAATATTTATCAGTGAATGTCCCAGCAATAAGAAATAGGAGCCCTGTCTGTGCTGAGTTGTTTCATTCCCTCACATTTTGTATGTATTTCCTTATTCTAATTTGTGTTTTTCTCTCAGCTCTGTGCACCTGAGGGCGGATCCAAATCTGCCCTCCTTCTTGTGCAAATACCAGAATGATCCCTTCATTATAAGGGGATACAAACATGAACGCCTCATCTGCTTTATCGCCTATAAGCTAGATAGAGGATGTAACGGCTGGACTGAGCCATTAAAAATAAGATGTTTAGCTGATGCTCTTATCCTAGTGATTAACGGGCGGGGGGTTTGGAGTCGTGCTCAAAGACCCCCGGAGACTGGCCTCCCAAGGAAAAACGACACAGTAGGTTGTAATGTCAGTCACCCAAAAACAACACATAGTTATGCTTAAGTGACAGATGCCATCTAGCGGCTGTAATAATTATGACCTGGAGCAGTGGCGCGGTTTAGATGACATATATATACTGTGTGTCAATATAATTTCCACATTCGGAGGTGGTTGGGTGGATGTAGGCTATAACCCAACAGTAGAAAACAGGAAAACGTAACTATGATCGATCGCTCCCCAACCATAACCCGGTGGTTATTATTTTAGCCAAGGTCGCCTAACTTTAAAGAGGACGTATTATGCTTTTCTGGTTTTCTGGTTATTTATATGCTGTTTTGATGTCGGATATCTATGTTAAATATGTTTAAAGTTCCAAAACCAGAGGTTAACGTATGTAGAAATGCCACCTGCAAGTCAAAAGCAGGGCGTCAACCTGCCCTGAACGCTTCTTTGCAATGTTTTTTTCTACCTTGCCGACAAGCTGACATCTGCTCATCACATCTGTTCGGTAGCCTTGGTTGCTAAGGTTGATGACTAAGGTTTTTCCATGTGTTGTCTACTCATATTTTGGATAAGATTTCGGCTCGAACATGTACGTATATATTTGAGAAGTTTATATTTTGAGTAAAGATAAAGAAAAAGTAGTGAAATCCTACTGCTATAGTTTGTTGCGTGGTTTGTTGACGTAGCCTTCGGAGTCGCCGGAAGCTTCCAAGAGCTGGCCAATCAGAACAGAGTGACTCGTCGGGAGGTGGGCCTTAAAGAGACAGGAGCTAAAACAGCCTGTTGCAGACAGAGGCTGAA
Organism: Thunnus maccoyii; assembly: GCF_910596095.1. Lineage (NCBI taxonomy): Eukaryota > Metazoa > Chordata > Actinopteri > Scombriformes > Scombridae > Thunnus > Thunnus maccoyii. Next base: position 24,224,128 of record NC_056550.1, read on the forward strand.
CTGAGGGGCTGCATAAAGGGCCACTATGTGAAAAATAAGGAGTTTTAAACTGTAAATCATGCAGAGATATTCTAGTAAAGCTCCAATCTAAAAATATAGACCTGGAAATGTGCATGATATGTCCCCTTTAAGGACATAATAAATGTAACCCATACCACATGTATTCTACCCTTAACAAAGTGATCATTTTAACCCAAACCATGATCTTTCCCTAAACCTAACCAAGTTGTTTTTGTGCTTAACCAGACACATCATAAAACATAATTATTTTTCAACAGTGATTTGTATCTGTTTTGGAAAGCTACGGATCAGAAAATGCTCCTATGTGTCATTCTGGAGTCCACGCGGTCAAACGACGTATCGGATCGTTTAATTTGGAGGACTTGTTGACACCTGTGCAAGGTTGAACTTGCAGCCTTTTTATCACTTAGCCACCTCAGCTGATGTAATCTACCCTCGAATTTGGATTACTGGCTGTCTGGCTCCCGTCTTTTGGCGCAACTGGCCCTTTTTTCCCCCGGATTTAGCTCATAATCTGATTGGCCATCGTCTTCCATAATTGGGCACTGACCTCTTCCAGTTCCCCTCCGGTGTCTCTTGTGTGATTGGACAGGACCCCTCGTATACTGATTCTCCTTTCTCTATAGTGTGATTAGACTGTGACCTTGCATGCCGCCCTGTCTCCTCTGTCCAATCAGACAGTGACCTTACTGGTCGACTGGTCTGTGTTGTGGCGTATTCCTTCCCTGAGAGTATTGATCCCAGGCAGAACAGCAGTCAATGGAGGGTCTGTGGGAGGTTTAGTGTTGCTCTGTACGCTAGGAATGTGCGTTTCTCGGCACGGTGCTATCTGAAATGATTCGTCAACATGTTTCTGTAGGCATATTTATCTGTGAATAACCAGCGTCTGTAAATATTTTGCTTGTAGTAAATTGCATCCCCAAACCCTTGATTACCATTGTTGCTGTGTCACCCTCGCCGCCAGCTTCCTATGTTTTTTTTTTTTCTGCCCTTCTCTGCTCCAATTTTTTTTTCCCTCCCTCTTTATCTGTCTCACCTCCAATTTAATGTCAGCATCTCTCTTATCCCACTCTCTCTCCCTCTTCCTCTGTCTCTTGCTACTCGTACACAATCGTTCTTTCTCTCTCTGTCTGTCTTCCTCCATTTCTTCCTCGCCTCTCCCTCTTTCCTGATGCTCTCACTGGCATTTGAGGCGGCCAGTTTTGTGCCAGATAGCCATTCCTCAGAATGAGATATCCTGCGTTTTAAAGTCACTCAGACAGATTTACTATCTTAATGGGAGAGAGTAGAGGGGGCCAAGACGAGGGCTGGTGTGGGATGTTGGGTCTGGATGTCGTTTTGATTCGCTAATTTCGGATTCATTTCGGCAATTGGCTAAGCTGAGATGGACAGATAAATAGACTCTGTTTTATCTGAGTTTCCTTTAGACTGAAAGACTCTCCTAATGTGACAATCAGCTTTTCAAAAGAGACAGAGACAAAGGGTGAACAAGAGAAGAAAAGTGCGCCCCTGTCTTCGAGAGCAGAGAGAAAAAAAAAACTAAAAGGGGAGTGGAAGCATTTCTTGTTTTGGATCTTGTTGAGAGTGAAATATGTCTTTGCCTAATGCGGTGATTGATTGATGGCTGGGAGACAGATGGACACATAAGGAGCACTTTGCTAGGGAGGTGCCACTCAATGCACAAAGACTGACGCTGACATTTCACAGAACAACATACATCAAATGATCAATAGTCCTTCCTCTGTCCAACAAGGCACCTTGCTTGAGAAATAGGTCCGCTGCTTTACAAGGACAAAACGGCTCGGTGGAAAAGTGAGCTGACCTCTCACCGTGAACATTGTTTTGCCAGTGATTTATTCTCCAACCAAACCACCGCCTGTACAACCTTTTTTTGGCAAGACATGTTCAATACTAGCGTTTTTGCAACAGATCTATTAGACACAACTTTGCATATACTCTCCTCAGTCAGAGTCCCTGGAGACTCACAGGCTGTGAGAAACTGGAGTTTGGGCATTGACCTCCTTTTATTTAGACAGAATGAGTTCAAAAATATAGACAGTATGCTAAAGAAGTCTATTTTCTCTTGGATGAAAGGACAAGGAGCACACACATAAGGCAGCCAGATTTAATACAGCTAATTATACCTCTACTCTGATGTTGTTTTATGAGATTTTTTTTAGTCCACCAAACTTCGGTGTGGGTTTCAGTCTCTTGGTGTCCTTGTTGTTGTTAGTCTCTGCTGCGCTTGTCTTCATACACCTTATCGATTGATTGATTTTTTTATTGTTTTTTCAGGTGAGAGCTTTGAAAGAGTCTCCGCAAAATCCGACAGCGACGTCAGATCCATGCTGGTGTGTTGCAGAGACCACAGAAACGTTCCAGCGGATTCATGTCGGAGCTAGATGACTACGAGCGCAACTCTATTCCCAATTTGCAGTGAAGGAAAAAAAAAACAAAACAAAACACTTGTCTGCAGGCTCCTGTTGCTAGCCTTGGAAACATTAGGAAAATAACAAGCTAAAGGTTATGCATGCACTGCAGGCATAACTCCGCCTTCCTCTGCCAAATCTGTTTGCAAAGAAAATTCTACATGTAGAGTTTCTCCGCTCCAGCTCGCAAATTCAACATGGCCCAGAACCTCGAGAGTCAAGTTCAATAAAGGTAAAACACACACACACACACCGTGGCTTTATGACATTATTAAATCTAATGAAATGCTTTCTTTTGGATTTGTTTCTTCGGCACAATAGATCTACTTATATAACAAAATGTGAAGCTACTGTAAATCTGAGGTAAGCGATGGTTCTTCCACCCAGGAAACTTTTCAGTAATGTGACCTTGGCAGGATATTTTTCTTATACGTTTGTGGATTTTGCCGCACATTTAAAAAAATGTACCACTACAAACAAGGACGAAGCCCATACCCAGTCTTCTTAACTCTATAATTGTTTCTTCAATATATTTGTGTGAAGGCACTCATCAAAAAAGAGCTCACGATTATTTAAATTACTCTGTAATTACAGTAAGCAGTGTTTTGCTTTGAAATATTTCATGTTTTGAAATGATTGACCCGCTGGTCAGTTTTCGACTCCAAAAATCATAACTGCATCCCCCCAGGAGATCACTAACCGCAGGACTCCTCGCAATTAAGAACGCACCATGCTGAGTGGGTGCAGAAGCATTTGGCATCGTTCAAAGTAAGAAGATTGATTTTTAGGAAACAGAACAAAACAAAAAAAAAGGATTTTAATATGCAGAGTGTCTATTTATACATTTTCTAATATGAAATACAACCTCAGTGGAGTCACAGTAGCAATATTTCTTTTTGAAACACTGCAAGTACACAATTTTAGCTGTTGAAAGTTACCCAAAGCTTTCATTTCCTGAAGTAGCAGGTAAATGTACTCATGTGTATTTCATGCTAAATTTATAGCACCCTCAATCTTATTATAGTGATATTTTTTAACATATCAAAAGGTTGTTTTTAGTGTCGAGCTCGCTGAGAATCAACACCTAACTCTGAGCAACTCCGCAGCCTTACGCAGCTTTTAGCCTAATTAAATTAAATTCAAAATATTTTATTCATTCCTCAAGGGAAATTCAAGGCTCATCAGCTCTTTGTTATTGTTCTTCCGGGTACACGTAGACTTTACGGTGGTTTTATTTGCCCCGACACCTTCTGCTGCCACTCACAATGGAGGGGAATGAAATATAATCCGTGGTTCACTGAGGATTTAACGTTTAAGAAACTCAACATCAATGTGCCCTGCAAGAAGTTACGCCCTGGTAAATCAGCATAATCCATTGGCCTCGCTGTTAACAGTTTTTAAGTATTTTCTAGCAAAACAAAATGTAAAAACTATCAATTTTGACTAATCTCTCTAAACTTTATTATCTGACTCTGACTCTGATGATCAAATTTTTTTTATGACGCTGGTTGCAGAGTGTCACTCCTCATACTGTATGCTAAAGAAATATGTTGTAGCACCGGAGCCAATGATCTATCACGGACACACTGATGGTTTTGGCATCAGTGTTCTATCTTAATGGCTAAGGTGACCAATCTGCCAATACACTGATTTGTACACTTTTATGTCCTCACACCTACACTGACTGTTTCTCTCCCTTTATCTCTTTCAGGGTAAGTGAGAGGGGTGGGTGTCGCTCAGTCACACATGGGCACGTCAGTCTGGTCTCTGTGATCCAGACCAAGACACCCAGCAGAGCCCCTCGTGTTCTTCCCGCGCCCCTCCCCCCTCCACCCCCCCTTCAGCTTCCTCTGCCTCCTCTCTCTCAGTTCACACCTTGTAAAAGGTGGACGGGCCAATACTCTGCTTACCCGAGCGCCGTCCGATAGGTGAGGGCGGCGAGGGCTGCGCTGTCATTGGCTGACTGCTGGTGAGAGTGCGATGCGGATTGGAGGATGTCGGGGGACTGGGATGAAGACCTGTGTAAGAAGGCGCTGGTGTTGGTGGAGGAGCTGTGCTTCAACTCTCCGAGAGGTTACAGCCAGAGCGAACGCTGCCAGGAATTCAGCTACCTGCTGAGAGGGCGCAACAGACACCTCGACCCAGGTATCTGACACGCCTGGAGCTTCTCATGAGTAATTTTGCATTCATATGTCAAGATTGATTGACAGTATAATGGCAGCTTTTCTCCCATTAGGTTCTCAAACTATCCAACAGTTTGTAAAAACCCACAACCTCACCCTGCTTCAAAGCAATACCTCGCAGTATCAAAGAGTCACCCCCTGTAGACTTGAAAGGTGGCGTGTAAAAGTTGGAAATTTCTTCCTTCACGCCAAACAGATGCTGTGGTCAGCTTGAATCCATGCTAGTTTAAGTGTACTCCAAAAGATAACAAGCTTTCACAGCGGAAAAAAAGCATCAGAACATCCGCATAAAACCTCTCAAACATCTCCTGCGGAATAAACAGCTCCTCCGCTGTGCATCCAACTGCTCGATGTTTTCCATCATGAAAACTACTACGTTTGGCGTCGATTTTTTTTGATTTAATGTATTCAAGCAGACCGCAGCTGCTGCATTCTGTGAAGGAGGGAAGTACGAACTTAGCAGACATCCTTCAAGCCTACAGGGGGGTAAGCCTTTGATACTAAAAAGATTTGGGTATCGCTGAAAGGAACTGATCACCCTCTCAAAAAGAACTCTGGTATCCCATGATGGTTTAAATAAGGCTTAACACAATGACAAAAACAAAAGACTGGGCAGACATCTGTTACTTAAAATGTTTGGTGTGTTTTGCTACGACGTGTTTAACATCCAGAATATCGACATGAAATATAGTGTTTTAAAGGTTTAAACAGAAAATTTCGGTTCAGCTGCGGACATGTACAGCAACATGACACATGTTAGTATTTAAGATATGTGAAAGGCAAATGTTAAAAAGAGAGTGCTCATGTTTAAAGATGTTTAGAGGTACTGTGCACTCAGAACAACAAACCATGAAATATTCATCAGCTAGATTGAAATGGCTACAGTACAAGTCCATCCCATTTCTTTTTACGAGCCCCAGAAGAGTCTCGGTAAAAGTCCGCGATTGTTATCTTTAAACTGGTTTAACAGTTTTTTTTTTTGTTTTTACCAAATTGAGTAGGTGCATCATGCAGCACCGTGGCTAGTATTGTGCGCAGAGTATTGTGTGTGGGTTCTCATTGAAGCATTTGGAAGTGCAATGCGCTGTTATGCAGATTAGCGTGGATATTTGTGGCTCAGTGTAGATTAGCCTGGATTAGCTGCGTGTTGCCTCTGGAGATTTAGATGGCTCTGTGAAGAAATGTCACGCCATGGTTTTAGGCATTGGCCCCCTCGCCTACCAGCTGTGATTTTTCGGTGTTTGCTGACGGAAGTCTCCGAGCCCTCCGAGGACCGCGACCGCCAAAAGCTGTCAGCGAATGGCTTGTGTAAGCAGCAGAGATGTGTTTGATGTGGAGCTATGTACGACTCCCGGTTGGCTTGCATCAGTTGCTGATTGACAGGGAGTCTCGGTCCCTCTTCACTGTGTACTTCAGAGGCCTCCTACCCATCCACCTACCCGCCCGCTTACTCGCTTTTTATGCTTTGTGGATTAGCGATGGATCTTTGGCAGGATCAGTGCTCGGGAAGGTACAGCGACTGCCCTAAAGAGAGACAAATGGAGGAGGAGAGTGCTTTGGCCCCTGACGGTCCCCGCGCACGTTTGATCACAGCCGTGTCTTATCGGTGCACCTAGATCTGCCAACCGCACACACTCCCACACTCCTTTACCTCCACGCTTTGTTTTTCCCCCTCCGAATCAATACATTAACCTTTCTCATCCTTAAACCCCTCCCCTCTTTTAGGTTTCACTCTAAATCATTGTCAGCTTGTTTTCCTCCATCTCTCTGTTTCCCCGGCTCCTTCTCTCTCTATCATTGCCTCTTTGGTTTCTAGTCTTTCACACATGATGTGGTGTTTGCATGTGAGTTTATCAATCCTCTTTCCATCCCCTCCCTCCTTCCTCCTCCTCCTCCTCCTGGAAAACGAAAAGGGGAGAATAGACCAAGTCAGCTAATATGTCTGTTTCAACATGTGCACCAATCTGTTATCAATGCTCCCCCTCTGTCTGTCCCAGCCCTGCCGGCCGTTCTGTGGTTTGGATCGTTTTCTCTCCCCTCTTTTCATCCACCTTAATCAGTACTGTCCTTTTTTTCTTGATGTTTTCTCCCTCGTCCTACCTTCCTTCGCCCTCTTTTCCTCCCCTCTTCTCCATCACTTTTCCCTCCCTGTCTCCTGTTCGCTATCATCGTCATGCTCTCTCTGTGCATCTTTTTTTTCCCCCCTTTCCATCCCTTGTTCCTCACATCCCAGCGCTTTTCTTGTTCTCCACTGCGACAGATCGATGGCCCCTCTCGCCCATCCCCCCACCTCCGCGGCCCCCCAATCATATCTTTTGAACAAGTGCTGATTAATGACATACACAGACTGATGAATAATTCACCAAAGAGAGCGCGGGAGAGGAGAGGCAAGACAGGCGGGAGACGGAGAGAAGGTAGGGGCGAGCAACAAAAAGACGGCCGCTGAGGAGAGGAATAAAGTCAAAGCATGCAGAGGCAGACAGCATGGGAAAAGAAATAACAGCGAGGAATGAGGGGTTTTTGAGGGGATTATATAGAGGAGAGTGTGAAAGAGAAAAAAAGAGGAAGGGCGAGTGGAGACATAAGGCGAGCCGAATTCCAGAAGATGCACCCCAAGGGCTGGAGGATTGGCTGCTGTTGTCTTGTTTTCACTCATTCGCTCGCAGTCTCGTTGTCAGCCTGTTACAGATACTTTTGTGTGATTTAACAGTGTTTATGTCTTTGTCATGCCCATAAAGACGCTCTGAATTGATGTAAATTGAAGGAAAAAAGGGGGTTAAAGAAAGGGAATGCCTTTGTGCGGATCTGAATGAGCATGAGGTCTGGGGGGTTTCGGAAACATCTTTCTCTGAAGGGAAGACAGGAAGGATTGTTAATTGGTGGCCCTCTGGTCTGGATGGAGCCCAAGATGGCGAGAGGCGAAACCCTTCAGTTAGACGCTGCAATGTGGGGAAATATACTCCGCACACTATATCGTAATGAGACTTCTCGGTCTACTTACAAACCATGAATATTCATGTTAAGGGCTCTGGGCCTGTAGTTAATTGTGGGCTCTGATTGGTCCTTTTGTCAAGATAGTCATCAGACCAAAACATGCTATTTATAAAAAGACTTCAAATGGTTCAGGATAATTATAAATATTCATTGTATATTTAGTCTATTTATTTATAAATATTCATGGTATATTTATAGGGTATTTACAAATTTATGAATTCATCATGAATTTACGTATCATAGGCTCTGACACGTGCAGTCGTGCGCTAAACAGATCTACAAAAGTTCCTAAGCTCATGTCGACTTTCTCTCATTCCTGCTGTCTTTGACGGAGGCTGTTGCTGGAACTGTCCGGCAGTCTGGTGCTGAAACTGCCTTTTCTAGTATTCTGTACAGTTTTTCATTCGGATGAGTCATACTCCCCCCTTCCACCACCCTCCACCCTACACCCCCCTCTCCACACACACACACACACACACACACACACACACACACACACACACACACACACACACCAACTCCTCAGAAGCAATCCTTGAGCCGTCACAGATTAAAAAGCTCATAACCATGAGGAAATGCATGATGACATTGCATAGAGACATCACAGGGAGTATTGGTGTTTTCTTTTTTTTTTTTTTTTTTTTTTAAATGTTTGCACCTCCCCACCCCTCACCTCTCTCTCCCCCTCGTCTCCTCTCCTCTCCTCCCCTAAGAATATCCACTCAGCCGATGTTTGCCCCCATTTTAGGCTCAGGATTCAAATGTTGGGATATGAGTTTCAGGGAACGGTTGCATATCAATTTATGCCTACAGCGGGTTCCCTCTCCTGCTCCATGATGTGTGATTTGTAGATGTTGAGGTAATGCCTGCGACGGTGTGTGTGTGTGTGTGTTGATGGAGTGTATGGGTTGTTGATTGCACAGTGGGTTACTGTTCTGTTCTGTAAGGCATCTGTATGATGTGTGAAGGTGAAAATACAGGACGTGTAGGTTGTAGCTCCTAAAACTACATTTTCTTCATACTTTTTTAAAGAGGACATAGCATGCTTTTTGTGCTTTAAATGGTCATTTATATACTGTTATGATGTCAGATGTCTATAGTCAAAACTTGAGATGAACGTATGTAAAAATGCTTCCTGAAAGTCAAAATTCAGGGCTTCAGTTTGCTCTAAACGCTCTGTTTCCAGCCTTTGTTGCTAAGGTTGTTGCTAAGGTTGTTCCACTCGTTGTCCACTCGAATAGTTCGGATTGGATTCAGGCTTGAGTGTGTACGGATGTATTTGAGAAGTTTATATTTTGTATAAAGAACGTGAAAATGAAGCAACTACTACTACTACCCACCTGAAGGGCAGCTTCTGTAAGCTAACCAATCAGAAGAGAGCAGGCTCATCGGGAGGCGGGCCTTAAAGAGACAGGAGCTAAAACAGCCTGTTTCAGACAGAGGCTGAACTGAGGGGCTGCATAAAGGGCCAGTGTAAGATAGATTAAGAGTTTTTGAACTTTAAATCATGCAGAGATAATCCAGTAGAGCCCCAGAATATAAATAACGACGTGGGAATGTCCACGATATGTCCTCTTTAAAGGACCAGCCATGAAACACGTGAAAATGCAAAAGGCCCTCTCTAGAGCCAGTGATTGGTTCTGAGCTACTGTAGAAACATGGCGGTAAAACATGGCGGCCTCCATGGAAGACAACCCACTCCCTCTGTAGATATAAAAGGCTCATTCTAAGGTTATGAAAACACAATGATTCTTATTTTCAGGTGATTATACACTAATTAAAACATACTTATGAATATTATATTCCTTATCTGCCAATAGATCCCCCTAAATCTTACACACTGGTCCTTTAAAAGGAGAAAAACTTCTTTCTATTTATATACAGACAATATAATGATGGAGTCATGGCTCCCCTCTATTTGCTCTGTTTTTCCTCCCTTTACCTCTCCGTCTCTTCTCCTCTATAGAGATCTCTGTCAGTCTGCTGTCAGTCATCGTGACATTCTGCGGCATCGTCCTCCTCTCCGTCTCCCTCTTCGTCTCCTGGAAGCTCTGCTGGCTGCCATGGCGGGACAAGGAGGGCGGAGGCCTGAGCCTGACGTCGGGGTTGCTGCCCGGAAGCGCCGGCGTCGGAAGCCTTGGAGGTGCCGGGGGGTCGTCTCTCTTACCCCCGCTGCTGCAGAGGAAGGAGGGCCACTCCTCGTCCTCGCTCTACCCCACTCTGGGCCAGCAGGGCCAGCATCACCCCCATTTCTCCGATCTGGTGGGGCTGGAGAGGGGCGAGGTCGGAGGTGTGGTCGGGGGGCCACATGAGACCCAGGAACACTCCTACCTGGATATGGACTCCTATCCTAACAATGCTGGTGAGAGAAGGCACAAGCAGTGGTAAAAGTTTTATCTCACAGACATTAGACACTCTTAATCCCAGTCTGACTGTAAGAGTAATGTAATGCCTCGCTTAATAACTTCACATTTTAATAAACTCACAGAGTATTTAATACATTTACCTTCATACAGTAGAATTATTCATCTGTGCTGCACCGGTGTGATGAATGCTGCCCGTTATTGTACATATAAGTGGATATTCTCTCAGTAATACTACATTGATGGAATATTACTTTTTCATCTTACTGGCTTAGTCTCTTATTACGGTTTCTTAGTTATAGAGTAGTAAAATTCAGAAAGAGGTACACTGTGACTATGAGATCTTTAATTACAACAAATATCTGCCGCATTTTCATTAAAGGATTCATTTGTTAATTTTTTAAAGCTGCGTTAACTGATTTTGGCAAAACTGTGCAGAGAAACTTCATTAAAAGACGGATATGGTTGTTATGGTCAGCGTTGCCAGATGATCAATAAGTCCCATAATGTAAGATAATTTGATCATTTTTTGACACTTAGTATTATTAGCTGTAATCAGTCTAGGCTATGTCATTTTAATTCATTTCCAGACACGATCAGGATAGTGAAATATGGATCCTACGTCTGTGTTTATGCATCTCTTCCCACCTGACGTCTTAACAGCCAATCACGCTTGTTGTGATGACGAACGAGACTCACGAGCGCAGCCGTCGTTCTCCCGCGAGAGTTTGCAGGAGAGATAGCTTACTGCAGCATCCATGTGACAAAAAAAAGTAAAGAAAGTTAAGTTATTTATTTATTGAACAGCTTTTGTTTTCAGTGTTGGGACATTTTTATTTAAGTGAGTCCTGAAAGACACATCATAGAAATATATCAGCAATTTTTAATTTTCTTTTTAAACAATGTGACTCAATACGTAGGCGGTGTCAATAAGTCGTTCATCTCAATAAATACATGTTTTCTAAAATTACACATTGACGCCTGTTATGATAATTTTCCTCAAAATACAATAATTTTAATCCTCTGATACGATACTTTAACATTTCCTATCTGGCAACGCTGGTTATGACCAACATCTTAGCAAACAGTTGCTAAGATACGCACACATCCAGCAGATAACAATTAACCCACAGGAGTCGTGTTTTTGGCCAGCTGAGAAGTCAAACATTCAGTTTTTCTTTTAGTTCTTTCAGTTTTCGTCTCTGCAAACTTCCTCAGACCCAGAAAATATATATTTGTGTCTTTACAGTCGCTGCTAAATGCTCAACGTTTTTCACTAGTTTTATCAGAGCTTGTTTGCAGAAAACAGCCGCTTGCAACTGTTGAAAACTGTGTTTATTGGAGCAGTGAGACTGAACCAAATGTTAATTGTAACATGGGACCAAAACAATGAGTTAAAAAGCTTGCTGGAGCTGCCGAGTGTTGTATAAAAAAATATTAACTAATGCAGCTTCAAGATATCCTCTCTGGAAAGCCATTAATAATGAGGTGGTCCAACCAAAATAAGCAGAAAATTTCATGATAAGATCAAATAGAAAGACATGTAGGACCTGTTTTTTTTTTAAAGAAAGCTCTGGAAACAGTGATGGGTGACTATGAGCGTACTTTCTGTGCTGTAAATACACTGGCTTTCATCTCAGGTGCAGGTAATTTATCATTATTCACAGTCAAATGTTTGCTGGTTACCTTCATCGCAGTCAGATGTTCCCTCCTTCCCTGTGCTATTCATGCTGGCTCATGTTCAGCTGAGGAGTGTCTGCTCATTTCTTCCCTTGTCTCTGCTGTTAAATCACTGCCTGTTAAATCAATGTGATGCAATCAATGAGATCGATGACGCCGACCCCGAGTTACAAAAAAAAAAAAAAAAAAACAACCAACAAAACATTGCTCTTAGCCAGTGTAACGACTTGACGCCGCAACAGCATAAACAAAAGAGACATGTGAGTCATTGAGGCTTATTTTATCACTTCTCCCGTTCTGTTAGGAACTCTGAAGCTGAGTCAGACGTCTCCAGATGTTCCCAACTCAGAGGGTGGAGCCCATCCTCCCAAAGACCTGCCCAACGCTCATTCCCAGCAGCAGGTCACTGCACGGTCAGTACCAGTGGACAGGTGTGTGCATTTATCATTTAAGTCTACTTAATGCTGTTGTAATGCTAAATAAACACAGGAATGAAGTTAAATCTTAAAGCTAGCGAACGTTAAAGGAAAATCAACTGAAAAAAACAAATGATTGTAAAATGTTTTTTTCTGAGCACGCTGATGAAGAACATATCGGTTGCATGATGTTGGCTTTAATCTTGCTCACCTTTAATGAAGGCTTTGAGGTCTCTAAAAGCAACTGAGGCTGATATTAACTGATTTTAGCAAAGTGCAGGTTAAGATAATAAGTCTACAAATACAGAAAACACTCTCACAGCACATTATTATTATATTTTTAACAGATATTTTTGTGGTTTCCTCTCCAGAAAACACCATCATCACACATCTAGCCTTTATTTCATATATTTTATAACACTTACTATGATGCATGCATGTGTAAAAAGGTGTGTAAACTCTTATGCAAATATAAAACGGTGGGTAAACTCAGTTTAGATGATTTACCCGCCACTGCATCTCTGATTAAGCTGCTGACTCAAACTGTTGCATAGCATCTTTTTTTTTCTGGTGCATGTGTCTGTGTGTATATGTGTGATTGTGCACCGTGCACTTCACTTAATATTCACCCTCTGAGCTTATATGTGTCTGTTTAGGCCCAAGCCCATGACTCACCAGCTCTCCAGTCCTGATTTCCACGGCGAGGAAAAGGAGCAGGTAACCTGCATCGGGCAGATCAAACCGGAGCTCTACAGACCCAAAGGCGACCAGGGCGACGGCAAACAGGGCGACAACTGCGGCAAGATCAGCTTCCTCCTGCGCTACGCCTTCAAGTAAGTCAGCAAGTTTACACCAAAACAACCTACTAGCTCTGTCAGTGTATGTGAAGAAGTATATACAATTACTGCCACAGTAATTCTAAGATATAATATTTAACCATAAGCAATGAGAGCATTACATCACCACCGGGTCAGACAAGATGCTGCATCAGTGTCTGTGTTGGGCTCCATATTGAATTGCTGTCTGGAAAACTGCACACGCTCTCTGCTTTGATCAAAATAGTGCAAAAAATATAAAACTTTTCTATGTTTTTTTTCTCCTTTTCCATGTGGAGCTGGATTCACCAAACAATGCTTTGTGTCGTCACAGTTAAAGCCATAAGAGATGTTGCTGAGTTTTACTATACAGGACAGGTTTCTGCAATCATTCCTCCTGATCATATTGGCCGTTAAGAAGTCCGTTCCTAGAGGGATTTTAATGTCCACAGACTTCATTCTATGCAAAAAATGCAGTGTGAAGTTCAGCGGATGTTAATATGAGGCCTCGGCGGTCTGTATTAGGCACATCATCTGGGTATCCTCCAGTCTTTGTAATACGAAATTCCCTCTTTGTGTTGCTATTCCTCCGCTGCAGCTCAGCAAGGAAACACTGTATGAGGAAACACAAAGAGGGAATTTGGAAGATACCCATTTAATTTGTCTAGTTTCAGCTGAATTTAAGATTATATTTTTAATACAGAAATAGGACTATGGATTTGTGCGCTACATCAAAATTGTTTTAGGAAGGAATCTCTTCAGAGACAGTTTGGACAGGAGGAATGATTACAGCAAGCGATAACTCTTCCAGTGTACATATGTGCATCTGAGTGTTGGTTTAAGATAAACTTGATAAAGTGTGAACCTATCCTTTAACTACAGAGGAGATATCTTCCTTATTTTATGAAATCTTGTGACGGAGGTGCACAGTTTGCAGGGTTTAAACCTTAAAAATGTAACCTTAGCATTGTTTGATGAACGGTAACACTGTGTGAAACTACCATAGTATGCTTTTACATGTCTCCGGTGAATTTTGATAAGTCTGGGTTTTTTTTGCACCTTTTTGATGTGCAGCTCTTCAAACACAAAGTTGGAGGGCTGCAAACACTGACACTGGTTTTACTGAATTTCTTTATGGAACAGAACAGAGAGAGGTTGTGCTTCTCGGGAAAATATCTTTCAGCGTGTTTATCCTCTTCGGATAAAAAAACAAAAAAACAACCTCCAACTCAAGGAGAAAATTGCATTTGTGACTGCGAGCGTTGGATTTTTATGTTAAAAAAAACAAACAAAACTACCGGCTAACATACCACTAGCATGAGATGGGTGAGAGGTTTCCAGTCGGTGTCTCGACTCTGGTTTAGTTTGTTTACAGTAATCATACTGAAATATTAATGTTTAAAAAATAAGGAAGTTGCACCATTAAATGTAAGTGACAAGTACTGTGTGGCTCCACTGTTGAATATTCTCTGCTGGAGGATTTGGGTTTAAGTTAAGTTATTGTCGTACTTGCACACATTAAAATGACAGGATTATTAACCCTAACGTCTTTGATGTAGCATGCATGAAGTATGTAATTAGTGGGTGTCATGCTGTAAGGATGATGGGAGAGTGTGTAAATGAATTTGCACTGTAAGTGGAGGAGAGAGAGAGGAGGACGGTTGGGTTGAATGTGCAGCTCGTTGTCTGTGGCTCAGCTGGTAGCCCCCCATTTCTGCCTACCCCGACATGTAGAAACATTACAACAGGGTGAAAGTGCTGATGGTCAGAAAAGAAAAGGAGCGAGAGGCCGTTTCAGTCATGAATTATATATACGGTGAGCCACTTTAAACAGCAGCTCCTGTCAACACATAATAACACCCGACTGTGTTATAGCTTGAGTTACAGATACAGAGAATTAGCAAGGGAGCTGGACGGAGAGGGAGGTTAATGATGAAAACTATTCATGTGTCCCTTTTCCCCCATTTATAAAGTCACAAGATAATTTATGTCGTGCTGTAGTCGCCTGTCAGTACAGTGAAGGGAAATTGTTTTAGTGAGGCCAGTAGGAGAAAGAGAAAGAGAGAGAAAGAGAGGGGGAGTGACTGAAGAATAAAAGAAGAAAGGTTAGAGATGTAGCTGCACATGAGAGCGTGGGACATGTGTGTCTAGATCCGCACGCCGAGGTGTGTTAGTATAGAAACTGTGATAAGATTGGTATGTTAATGTGTGAGACCTCGCTGTTTGGGGTGTAACAGTCAGAACAACAATGTCAATCTTCCTCAGATCCTCTGGGAAACGCATTTCTATTGACAATCCCATTAAAAGCTGACACATTTCCACTGTGGGAATAACAGCTAGCTTTCGGGCATTGTCTGCCAGGGATAAGGCCGTGAATTCCGCTCTCTCTCTCTGCTCGAGCGGTAATAGGTATATTCTCTGCAGCGTGCCTCGGGGATTGTATAAAAACCTTGGTTTTTGGTTCAGGCTCATAAGACACGTGAGAGCAGGAAAAGCTGCAACCTTCTCCTTGAGACAAACAACCAACGCTGGAAAATTATGATGATCAGGGAGAAGAGGGTTTTTGTTTTTGTACACAAGCTTCCTGTCGTTTCCCAATTATTGTACATCTGAGCGTTGTCGTGAGCCACACTCTACCACCAGCATGGCACAAAATCATACTGGATTAAACATCATTAGATACATATTTGAATTGGTCAGGGTTTCCCTGTTAAAATATTTGTCTGGCTGTGCTGGAAATGCAGTTTTCCTGCAGCAATTTGCCTCGTATATCATCACCCTGATTTGATGTGATTGCAGAGTGGGCATGTTTATCCGATTGCCTTAATTGGATGTGATTCAGAGGTAAACACGTGTTCAGATTGGCCACAGTTGTATCGTCAACAAGCGTATCTTGTTTGTGATTGGTACACACGGACAGGAGACATTACGACCGGCCGGGGTCACCGATGGCGTTCGCCCCGCTGATCCTTCCTCAGACCCAAAGTTCACGCTGCTCTCCTAAAGCAGCTAATGAAGTGCTGACACACTGGTTAACAGGGGGAGACACTGTCTAACGAGGTCTGATTAAAGGCCTCCGAGCCGTCTTCATCTGGTAATTAAATACATAATAAACGGCGCGTGAGACGCAGCCATGACTACGGATGGAGCACTCGAATGTAAAGGCTGTGCATCCGTGTGCTCGTGTGTGGTCACGCTTGCACATTCTTGTGTGCGTTACAATGAATGACTTACACTCCTGCCACACTGCTTATATGTGCATTTGTGAGTGTGTACAGCATCTGCTGGGTTTATTGATATAAGGGTCAATAATGCTATTTTAAGACCAAAGCTGCTGATATTGTGACTATGTTTGCTATCTTTAAACATTAAACAACATCAGTAAAAGGAAGCAATTATATAATCTTATAATTTTGTAACTAAAATAGCACCTTGAGCGTGGGACACTAAAGCTCCAATCTCATTTTTTTGACCACATAAAAACGTTAAATATTCACACATACATAATTGATGAGCTTGACTTGCTGATGTTGGAAATATGGGCCTGTTTCACTGCTCTGCTTACAAACTATATCGATGTAAACAAACCTTTAGCAGCACCAGAAAACGTTAAGTTGATGTCTTAATTTCAGTCCCTGTATTAAAAGACATTTCAATTAATTCAGGAGTGACTCGGGAATACAGATAGATTACAGATTGCACCTTAAAAATAAATAAGGAGATATAGGATAAGGATACATATCATTTTAAATAGTAGCAATCATTCTATCTAAACTATTAAAACTACCTGGGAAAAGATGGATTATAGCACTTTAACACTTTGAGGCATATTCACAAAAGCTCTGTTCATGCATAGTTTGATGCATTTTAAAATCACTTCTCTAAAACTAAGCTGCATCATATCTACCCGACATCATCTCCAGTACAGTATGTGACAAATGCCAGAAGGATGAAGACGAACCTCTTTGAGTTTTTGCTATGATGTATTTAATATAATGTCTGAGACCGTGTGCACACATTGATAAAACCAAACTGTCAAACGGCTATTTTTAATTAATCGGAAAGACTTCAAAAGCTCTCACAGTCCCAACAGATATTTCTTAATTATTGTATTATTGCTGTGAAAAAAAAAAATATCTGTAATAAATATGGAAAAGTAAAGAAACTGTAACCTCTGTTAAGATGCAGCTCTCAGACACAGATCAGCACCTCAATGGTTGAAAGAATTACCAAGACCGAGCTGCCAGATATGACTCCGACTGTCTGCCTTTTACATAATGCAAAGGATATTAAAATTTTTATCCTATTTATTACAGTTATGAGTAGTCAGATTGTCTCTTTGTCTTCCCGCTTTCCAGACAGAGTGCATGTAGATTTCATACAGTGTCATTTCTGAGCATTCACTTTGATAAAATTATGGATATTATAAGGAAAGGAGGAATAATAACTCCATCCGTCTACGGAGTCCAATAAAAATGCTCCATTAGAGACACAATCAGTTAGTTAGTTAGTTAGTTAGTTAATGTATCGTGCATATACAAGTCAAACATCTTAAATTACATTGCAAACAAACAACTTTGTCTTCTGTATCTGCTCTAAAAAATAAAATCCCTTCCTGAAACACTCACTCATGTTTGCTTTTATAATAATTCATCTAGAATCAGATATTAAGGATATTTTACTAAATAGTGTAGCCCTTAAATCATCATATAATGAGCAATAACACAATAAACAATAAAATAAAAACAACTCTTCAGGGAGAGCAGTAAACATTAATGTAACTGAGATCTTTTGGGATAAATTCTACTTCACATTAAGCTCCAAACTGTTTTTCATCAGACAGACAATATGTTCTCAATTTAAGTTTGTACCAAAACATCAACAGATCTCATCTTTCTTCTCTTTGTGCACGGGGAACAGTTTGCGCCGGGCATCATGAATATTACACAGTAATCTGTTTTGTTCAAATGAAAAGATAAATATAAAAATAAAGATCAGGACGGGGGCGTTCCTGCAAAATGTCACAATTCAAAATCTTTCTCGCTATTCAGGCATATTCACAAGTCTGACATTTGGTGGTTTCCCGTCTCGTATCACCACTAACGACCAAAACTAGTGCATGTTTATGAACTCGGAGGCCTTCAGTCAGCGGTTCATATGAAAATGTAGAATAAATATGCAAACAAACATGTTCCGATGTTGATAACGCTGACATTTGAAGACCAGCAACAGACCAAACAGTAGCCAGGCTTAGTTTTATTTGTACGTGTGTGTGTTTTCTACGTGTCTGATATACATCCAGTAGTTGTTTATTTGTGTTCCAAACCGACTGTAGACTAAAGGGTACTGTGTTAAGCATTATTAATGAGCTCGGCTTTGGCCAGACACTCTCTCCCTGGCTGTACATCTGTGCTCACTGTGCTTACATCTAACATCGCTGATAGTGCAACCGCGATGCAGCTGCAGGGATGACACACACACACACACACACACACACACACACTATTCTGGCTGTGCTTTACTCCAGAGCCACTGAACCTCCTTCGCTATTATGTGTGAGCAAAACCTGCACAGGTGTGGGCTGATCCTGTCTGAGTCTAATGTGTAAATTTGTGCAACCTCTGCTTTTTTTATGTGAAAGCCTGAAAGAATTTGCTCTATACAGTATATATACATATATATATGTGTGTGTGTGTTTGTGTGCGTGTTTCTGTGTCTTAGCACCGAGCAGTTGGTGGTGAAGATCCTGAAAGCTCTGGATCTGCCGGCGAAGGATGCCAACGGTTTCTCAGACCCGTATGTGAAGATCTATCTACTGCCAGACAGGAAGAAGAAATTCCAGACCAAGGTGCCTCCAGCTCCCACTACACCTCACTTGCATCCTCGTAGTAGTAGTAGTGAACTTTAATCTTGAAAGATAGGTTCACAATTCTTCAAGTCAGGTGTCCAAATGAACACTGACACATGTTTTTCTTGCTGTAATCAGTCTTCCTGCTCATACTGGCCACTCAGAGATCACTTCATAATGCACTTTCCCCCCCGTCATTATCTGCTTGTGTGAAAATCAAACACATGTGCACATGCAATGCAACAAAATGCAATATTTGTGTAATTTTTACACACAGAGAAATCAGAGAAATTAAACAGACAGGTTAAGAAAAGCAAAGAGTGAGAGTGAGGAGCGATGGATGTTGAGTTGAGGAAGAATGTGTTTGGGTTGTTGTTGAAGGTAAATGTGAAGATGGTTTATGTAGACTGCAGTATGTATTGTTGAGAAGGTATCTGTCCAAAGTGTTTGCCTAAAATGAGGGTATTAAAGTTCTGCTAGTTCAATACACACTTTCAATGTAAGTGATGGGGAACAAAATCCACAGTCCTCCCTCTGTGCGAAAATGTATTTAAGCCTTTATCTGAAGCTAATATGAAGCTCCAGCATCTGAATTAGTCAAATCAAATCAATATCTATCAGAGTTACTGTCTTTTTAGTGCCTAATTCCCTCTTTTTTTTGTTACGATGCTTCACAAAGAGGGAATTTTACACTAAAAAGACTGTAAATGTGGAAGATATCCACTTCATTTTGTCTGAAGCCTCATATTATCTACAGATACAGTTTTTGGAGGAATGATCACAGCAAGAGAAACCTGCTCTGAATGTTCATATGGGCACATGACTATTATTATAAGAAAGACTTGAAAAATTGTGAACCTGTCCTTAAATTCAAACACAACATGTTTTAAACGTTATCAGCTCTGACTGATTTAATTCCAGCCTGTTTCTGCCGCTCTGATGATCCTGCCTCCTCATGGGGAATCATTATAGTTTCACTAATGTAATCTAATCTAATCTGGGACATAATTTATTCAACATAATGTGCTCCAGACGGTTATAGGGCACTGCTACTCAACTCCTGTGTGTTATTCTGGTGTTTGAGGACAGTTGAGTCAATATTTGAGAACATTTCAGGACGCTCTGTACCAGGAAATGTACCCTTAGCCCTCAAAAAAAAAAATTCCTCCTCTCTCTCGTCTAATTTATTCCCTGTGGAGAAGCTCAAGACCTATGAGCTCAGCTGCCTCACAAAAGTGAGTTGTAGCTTTCTGTTTTCGCATCCATAAATATCACCGGGACTTTTGTAGTGTTGGGAGAGAAACTGCGAAGTTGAAAAGGGTCCGAATTGATCGTAGAGACGGTGGGGGGGCCGGGGGGGGGTGGGGAGTATGAAAAGTATGCTTTCAGTGACAATGAAGCAGTTTGAAATTTCTCCCTTTTGGTTTCCTCTTTGTGCGACTGTCTTCCTATATATCACAAAAGCCCCTTCAGCTGCTGAAAAGCGCGAACGCTTCAGTCATTTGCATAATACTGCTCCTCTTTTGTTTGGAGTGTATGATTGTTTAATTTCAATCACATCCTCATTAACATGGATTTTTTTTTTTTTTTTTTACACCACTCATATTTTTTCCGCTCTTTTATCCTTTTCAACTAAATCCAGGAGAAAAATAGACATCACCTACGAGTCAATGTTAGAGCTTTACATTTCTGGATTCTAACGGCGCAGCATCTCCAGCAGCTGCATGTTTAATCCAAAGCTAACAAGTAATCATCAAGTGCCAATAAGCCAGAGTGACAGACCCACTCATGCAGTGACAAAAGTTGGATTTGGAAAATGGAGTGTGTGTCACATTTTAATTATCACCGGCTTTATTGCATGGCAGCGTTTATATCAAATGCTTTCATAGCAAATAAATCCCACCAGTGAATCAACAAATTGTAAAAATTCATTTTGCAGACCGAATGAGATTGAAGACAAATTTGAAAACATCGCCTTGCAACGTGTTAACATATGATGAGCAGGAAATTACAATCGATCTCTTTCCATCAGGCTGCATTCTCTGATTACAAATAATCAGTTTTTATTTGATTCGCTATGAAGGTGACAGATGGGAAAAAAGGTGGGAAACACAACACACACACAGTCACATAAGAAGTGTGTCGTGAACATTTAAAGAAAGAACACCTGAAGCTTTATATGCGTTCGGGGACGAAATATTGAGTTTTAAATTTAGTTTAAGGTCTTTATTTCATTTCTGCAGCTTCAATTTGATTCCTCATCCCACAAGAAAAGGTGAAATTCACTTTTCTCTCTCTGGCTCAGTAGCAAGGTCAGCCATTGAGGTTAATTATCTTGCTCAAGGACATTTCGGCGAGACGTGTCTTCTTTTCGGCCCATCCTCACAAGAAAAACGACAGTATGGGTCTAAAATCCAGGCCGGCAAAAACAACTAGTTACATTTACACCATCTAGGAAGGGACGCAGTTCAGATGACATCAATATAAGGTGACTAAATAAGCTGATTTTGCCTTATTAGCATGGATGTATAATAAGAGCTGGGCAGGGCGCTGCTGCTCAGCGTTGCTGCCAATTTTCCCCCAGTGGCCACTCGTGGTATTACAAGTAAAAGCAGCATTTTCCCCATTAGACCACCACTGTAAAAGAGACGTCTGTAAAGCTGTTGACAGGACACCTCGCACTGCAAACAAGGTCAATTATGACTCTTTCTATTATGAATTTTTGATTCGTGGAGGTTTTATATTTGTAAAACTTTCCTAAAGCTGGGAAAAGTGATTTAAAAATCCATAACGTCACCACAATGTAAAGTCTATAAAGCAAACCCGGAAGCTAGAAACTTTTTTTGGCGTATGCGCCAGTCGAGCAATTCTTATTGGACTGAATGGGCGCCATTTTTGATCTGGTATCCAGCTCTTATAATACATCCCAACCATGCTTATTAGTAGGAGGCGTGTCGGATGGATCGCTAGATGGCAAAAAGTGGATTTTGCTGCAAGAGACCACTGTTTGCTTCCCGCCTCCAACCACGAGCATCATGTTTCCAACCGCGAGTCAGGACAAACATGGTGGTGTTTACTGCAATGATGACGAAGGTTGTGTACCTTTAAGGAAGTGTACATGTTTCAAGTGATCATTTCAATTCAAACCATGATCTTTAATTAACCCTAACCAAGTTGTTTTTGTGCTTAAACCCAATCAGACCGTAACCACAGCGTTGTCACACCATTAAACATCATTATTTTTAACAGTGTGGGTCGTTCTGGAGGGCATTACTGCTGCTGCGTGCGTAAACATGAATTGAATGAATTTTAGACCTATACTGTCATTTAATTATGAGGATGTGTTTCTCCTTTTTGAAGGAGATCAATGTAAACTCCTGATTCATGATGTATACATGTACATGTTTGTTTTGCTGCTTTCAGCGTAATGTGATTCATCCTACAGACAGTTAATCAAAGCTTTTAAATTCACTGCTCCAAGTCTCTGGTAGCTCTTCTTTCTCTGACATTTGATTCATGGGAAATGATGCCTTTTATGTTTCCAATTTGCTTGGGATAAAAAAAAAGAAGAAGAGCTGGGTGGTTTGCAGGAACAAAAAAACAGCCAAAACAAAACAACAAAAACCCACCACTTACTGAAACTCAAACTTAAATCAGAGGGAGAAGATTTAGTACTGTACATGCTGCTGCTAATTGACAAGTGATCCTTGGCAAGCACACAAACACTACAGCAGCAGGAGATTAGTGTTAAAGTTGCTGCTTTTACAATAAACAAGGATCCTGCAGGAAAAGGGCCTTTAAAGTATTTCCACCAAATGTAGCTCAATTTTGTACCTCTCAGTTAAGCACTGTTCTCACCTATGTGACCTTTGCATTGATGGTTACATTCAAAACCACAGACAAAAGCTACAAGACAAACTTCTCCAGGTCGCCTCTCAGGTCATTTGACAACACTTAGTGTTTTGTTGAAGACACGTCCAGAATCCTTGGTGTCTGTTCTGCTGGTATGAAAACATATCCTTCGTTTGTTTGGTTGAGGATGTAGAGTTACACCTCATGAAAGAAGGCTAGAAATATCCTGTTATATGCAGCAGATGGCATATTTCCTTGCAAAATACAAGATTGTTTGAATATTCTGCAAGTGTCTTCAAAACAGCATGAAAGTGTTGTCAAAAAAGCTTACTGAGGTTTTTTTTTTTCAAAATCTTGCTTGAATTTATCTTTGAGAAAACCTTGTTTCATATCTGTGACTGGAATCATCGATGTAAAAGACTCAACTGTGAACACCGTGTTCACATGAAAGGCACCGACGGGCGGCTAGGCTAAAAAATTAATGCAAAGTCTGTCTCTTATTTTTTTCTCTCTCTCTTAGGTCCACAGAAAGACCCTGAACCCGGTGTTCAACGAGACGTTTCAGTTCGGCGTGCCGCTGAATGAGCTACATTCCAGGAAGCTGCATTTCTCCGTCTACGACTTCGACCGCTTCTCCAGACACGACCTGATCGGCCAGGTAGTGGTGGACAACCTGCTGGACTTCAGCGAGGGCAGCGGGGACAAACCCGTCTGGAGGGACATCGTGGAGGGCACCGCGGTAAGGACGGCGCCGAAATAACTAGCATTCAACCGGAGGAGAAGATGCCCACGTTCGATTAGATTGGAGTAGATGAAATTTCAATGAGACTCGCGGCGATACGAGGCCGTTGCAGCTGCAAATTATGGGCCAAAGTAGGGAAAAATAGGATTGAAGCAGGGATGGAGCATATCAAAGCTGACACAAGTGACAGTTTCAATTCTAGAAGTGAAACAGAAATCCATGCATTAATGCTATGAAAATGAATCAGAAACACAGGCTAGAAGAAAGAGAAAATGAATGAAACGTCATATGGAAGCGTGACTCTAAATGATAAATATAAATGCAACAACATATATGCATGCATCAGTACAACACTCTGCTCATATTATGTTCAATTTAGTTTAAAGATGCAGGTTTTGATGTGTGTTGCTCCTCATCATATCAGAAATGGAGTATTATTGTGCAGATTGGTAATTGTCAGCAGTATAGATTCATTCAGAATCTGGTAATGTGAGAAGAACAGCTCAGGAGAGTCCAGATAGATTGCTGGAAAGGCACCGCTGGTCACATCCAAACTTTTTTTTTATCAAGTGGTGTCCAAGTAGATTTATATGAAATATTCATAGAAGACTATTAGCAAATTAGACAGAGCAAAGTCTTAAAGATTTTTGGCATGGACCACAGGCAGAAAGAAGATCAGTAGATGGGAGAGGAGGGAGAGCTGTAAAAAAAAAAGAAAGCCTGGAGAATCGTCACCTCTACTTAACACTTTCCCTCCACTCGGGGACATCGTCAGATTGGCATATGATTCATTTACAGTGACGGCACTTCCCCACTGCCTAAACACTCTGCCCGTCCACATTAAGAGACCTGCTGTCACCCGGCATCTGCCATAGATGTAGCTCTTTTCTGGCCACAGTCAATCATAACAAACCAAAGGATATCTTTGAGTTTTTCCTATCTGACTGTGTGTGTGTGTGTGTGTGTGTGTGTGTAATCACAGTGGCCCTGCTCCATTTCTAATCCTTGTTTGTGTGTGTGTGGTGACTTACAGGAGAAGGCTGATCTCGGGGAGCTTAATTTCTCGCTGTGTTACCTGCCCACCGCAGGCAGGCTCACCGCTACAGTCATCAAGGCCACCAACCTCAAAGCCATGGACCTGACTGGCTTCTCAGGTAAGGGATTAACACACATAGCAAGGACTCTGACTGAGAACTCATTTAAGGAAAAATACGACAGGAAAACAGCTTTAAAGGGGACGTATCATGCAGATTTCCATGTGTATATTTATATTCTGGGGCTCTACTGGAATATGTTTGCATGATTTACAGTTCAAAAACAACAACAACATATTTATGAAAAAATGTATTTAAAAAATCCTCATTTATCTTGTACTGGTCCTTTATGCAGCCCCTCAGTTCAGCCTCTGCCTGAAACAGGCTGTTTTAGCTCCTGTCTCTTTAAGGCCCGCCTCCCCATGAGCCCACTCTCTTCTGATTGGTCAGCTTCAGGAAGCCCGGCAAGCTACGTAAACAAACAATAGTAGTCAGATTTTACTTCTTTTTGTTCAAGCCGAAATCTGATCTGAAACGTGAGCGGAGAAGTAAACAACCCGCGGAACAACCTTAGCAACAACCTTAGCAACAAAGGCTACAGAGTGGACGCCCATTTGTCGGCAAGCACAAACATTGCAAACAAGGCGTGCAGAGCAGGCTGAAGCATTTTATACATGTTCACCCCAAGTTTTGGACCTTTGATCATGTTTAACATAGACGTTCAACATCCAAACAGAACAAAAATAACATGAAAAAAATATGAAATGTCCCCTTTAACACTATCTTAAAAAGAAACTGCTACTGGTGATTTTGCTTTCCTGGGCTCTTTTAGGCTGATATGTCATTCTGATGGAGCCATGGAGAGACATTTTTCATAAAAAAAACATCATTACTGAAACCTGGTGCCAGTTCCTGAGAAGAAAAGAGTAACCTCCAAGAGCTTTCATGTAGCACCAAATACAGAGGCAGAGGTTTCTCCTTCAGCAGCAGCCTCAACAGACAAAATATGTTGCATTTTCTTGCATGTTAAAGGGAACGTGCAAAAAAAGTAAATTAAATCTTCTCTAAATAATTCCTTGAATGCACCAAACATCACCAGATTAATAATTTCTAACCATGAAAGGGAATCTCAGGGTGGATTTTTAACTTCCAGCAGTGGAGGTAGAGTTTATGCATAATGAATATATTACCTGAAGCTGTAAAGTATATTTTTAACAAACACAACCAGTAAAAAATTGTTAAAGCGTGTTTGGTTGGGAGCAAAATCACCTGCAGTTTTAGCACCAATTATGTCAAAGCGAGCCGACGCAAAGAGATAAAAAAAAACAAAAAACAGTAATAGTTTCACTCGTGAGACAGATATCAAGAAATGTGATTGCTGATGCTAATTATTGTATTAACAAAGGCATTTTATTCTCTAGTTATCCTTCACTTAAAGACGTGATGATTGCAACGTCCTCTCAGATTAAACGAGATCTCAAATGATAATGACCACACGCAGTTATTATTACCACAGTGATCCCAAGATGATTGCAGCGCCTGAAAGATGCTTAAAAATGCAGCATAAACCCAGAGTCGTGTGTGTGTGTGTGTGTGTGTGTGTGTGTGTATGCCTGTGTGTGTGTGTGTGTGTGTTTTGCCTGGCTGCTGTCACCGAGCTGCACATGTTGAATGGATAACTGAAGTGATTCAACCTGTGCTGCTTTTCTCCTTTTGTGTTCTTAATCCAGCTTTGCCAAGGTGACTTGATTTTCATGCCTTTTATGTGTTACAGACACGGATACCTGTGAGCATAATACCGAACAGCGCTCGCAGGAGTCCCCCTCTTATCTTCTTCTCTCTGCTTCCTCCCCCTCTCTCTCTCTCTCTCTCTCTCTCTTTCTTCTTCGCTGCTTCTCATCTCACCTCCCTCACTTCCTTTTTTTCCCCCTCTCTTCCTATTTCCTTCTACATCATTTCCTACCTCATTTTCTCTCCTTACATCTCCTCCCTCCATATCTTTCTCTCTCTCTCTCTGTATCTCCTCCTTCAGACCCGTACGTGAAGGCCTCTCTGATATGTGACGGGCGCAGGCTAAAAAAGAGGAAGACCTCCATTAAGAAGAACACGCTGAACCCCACGTACAACGAGGCGCTGGTGTTTGACATCCCCAACGAAAACATAGAAAGTGTATCCATCATCATAGCGGTGATGGATTATGACTGGTGAGGAAGCTTGGCTGTTATTATATCGCAGCCCCGGGGCTTTAAGATGGAACCGATCATTACTGTGAAGAGCGCTTGTTTATTGAACGTGTGTTAGCACATGCGGCGCGATGTTTGCTGTTTGCTTTTGGGGCCGACGCCTTTTTTGACGATGTCGCGCGCCTGTGTTGAACACGACGAGGGGGGCCCCTCATGAGTCAGCCTCCTGGTGGACGTCCCCTGTTTTACATAGACAGGCACCTCATGAATAAGCATGATTTATGCTAATGGTGAAGGAAGAAGTGTAACCCTGCCAGTGTTTCTCTGTCTGCTCGCTCGCAGCAACACTTGGCTGGCTGATGTGTTTGTGTATAGACGCACAACCGCCCTATTATGTAGTCTGCCCTCCATTTGGCATCTCCTGTGTGCTTTTGTATGTTTGTGCTCGTGCCTGCTCCCCCGCTGACAACAAGCTTTTATACAGGACTGTGTGTATTTGTGAGCTGCTATTCAATATCCTTCTACAGCGTTGTACTCTTTTCCCAGTACTCAAGGTTGATAAATGAGACTCACTCTGTCTGTATCTTACAAGTCCTCTCTCTGTCTCTCTCTCTCCCTGTTTTATTGTATCCCCGCTCCCTCCCTTTCCTTTCCTCCTCTTCCTGCTCTCTCGTCCCCTTCGTCCATCCTCACGTCCCTCGCTGCGTGTCAGTATCGGTCATAACGAGGTTATAGGGATGTGTCGTGTGGGCAGTGAAGCTGAAGGTCCTGGGAGGGAGCACTGGGCGGCCATGCTGGCCAATCCACGCAAACCAATAGAGCACTGGCATCAGCTTGTGGAGGTAATGTGCATATAATCAATTATGTTCATGTGTGTGTGAGCGTGACTCTATTTGTGTTTGTGTGTACCACGAGTACAATCTCATAGCAAATGTGTGTTATATTTAGTTCTTCTGTTGTTGCGGGCCATGATAACCAAAAATAATGATTAGAAGTAGTGGTAGATGAGCCTTTGTTGGGCAAGGATGGGATTCAAGCACAGTGTAAAGGTCCAGAGATTGGTGTGTAAAGCTTCTGACATAGCTAGTGGCTATTTAAGGCGATGGCATTCAGATTAAACTGATTATCAAGCCAGTGTAGGTTAACCTGGGCAGATACAGTGTAGATATAAAGCAAGGTCAGGCCTCCAAGTATCTGCTCTTTGCTTGGATGAGAGAATGGTGTCACCTGTCAGAGGGTTCAGCAGATTTACGACAGCCTGATACCTACCGCTTCCATGGGAACGCTCACCCGACTTTTGGCATATTTCCTAATGTGTATTGATAACTGCTTTTTATTCCCCACCACTAAGTATGGTTGTAATAATAATAATGGAAGTGGTAGTGGTGCTATAGCATAAAGGCTTGTATATACGCCATCAGAAATACTTGTCAGATGGTAGAATAGCTTCAGAAACCACTTCCCTCTTACACCTTTCCGACGTCGGATTGGGAGCGGTTGTGTCCGACAACATCCGTAACTTTCTCCAAACCGACAATCCTTCCCGACTCACAGAATATGACGTGCTTTACAATCCGTACAGCATCCTCTATCTTTAGACCCTCAAACTTCTCTCTCAAGCCCTCTTTTTTTTCTCCTTCCTTTACACAACTATTTCTGTCACTTCTTATGCGAAGTGCCACGCTGTGTCAGAAGCAACACTATGAACGCCTTCCAGGAGAGACAGTCTGAAACCGTTATCCTCGTTATTTAAGCAATATTTTGTCTTCCCTGTTTCTATGACAGGCAGCTTTTCACTCCACTTTTGAGCACAGCTGTTCGGAAACAACTGTAAACACTGTAAAAATGCTTCTTTTGGAGCGTAACTTGGCCTTGACAGTAGGCTAGTTGTGGTAAAAGAACACAGTAATGTACTTCAGTGAATATATGAAGTGGTTTCTTTCTGTTCTGTTGTGAAGAATTAACATGACCTAAATCTCTTTTCCATTGCAGGAAAAAGCAATTGGTACATTTATGTCAAAGAGTGCAACAACACCCTCCCCTAAGCCGCATATCGTGGTGGACAGTCCTCACTCCGATTAAAAACGTGAGCCTCTTCTGCTTTAAATCTTACTCCTTTCACACTGTAGAACTGGTTTGTTTTTATTTTTTCTAGGTGACAGTATATTTTGGAATTGGTTTCATCATTCCACAAACAATCGGCAAACACCTTCTTATTTCTGCATGTAAACAGGACTCGCTATAAATAAAATATAGTACACATCCACATACTCCGCAGCATATGCTCTCAAGTCAGATTTACACTGGAAAACTGGTCGATTCTTTAAAAGCATGACCTGACTGTGAGTGTGTGATAAAGTGGAGGCTGCGGAGCTGTCAGATGTAGGAGCTCTAAGGCAGAAGCATCTGTATAATCTAGATGTTATGGGTTATGTAATGCATCTACCCCTCCTCCCTTCAGACTTACAGTACTGCATACTGTTTATGTATTCTCTCGCCCCCCCCCCCCCCCCCCCCCCCCCCCCCCGCTGTCTCTCTTCCTTAATCTGCCTCTTCTCCCTTATTCTCTCTTTCCTCAGGTCATTATCATCTCTCCAGCTCCAGACTTTTCCTTTCTTTCCTCTCATCTGTGAATAATTCTCACCATCAAAGAAACGAGAGACGCGGAGACACTGCTAGTGTCCAACTGCTAGTGCTGTTTTGCTCCTGCTAATGAATCCTCCAAGTCCTCTGCTGCCGTTACCGAGCCAGGGTTAAAATTAATTCATTAAAAAAAAATTTAAAAATATCCATCACAAGCTACACTTTGAGCATCAGACTACACATTTACAAACACATGCCGACACTAAACGAAACAGCAGGACGGATATCGGGTGTAAATTTGGATTCTGGCAAGTGACACATACATATAACTCACACACACACACACACACACACACAGACATATACACACACACACACACAAACGCACTAACACACACAGAGTTTGTAGTATGTGTGTAGTCCATGTGTGCTTCAGAGTAGTGTAGTATTTCATCTAGGAGGAGTGTGATGTGATAAACTTTTATCTCTTGAAAACAAAAAGAAAAAAAAAGAAAACATAAAAAAAAAAAAGAAAGCCATCTGAGAATGGTCATTTCAACCAGGACCAAAGGTTCATGCCCTTGTACAGACTATAAAAGAAGAAAATCACTATGTCGATATTTTTCTTTGCAACTCTGGTGTACAGTATAAACCGTACTGTATAGGAAAACATCTCATGTAGTATTTAGCAGGACAAAAACATCCATGGCGGATTCTCCTGGCCATTTTGGACCACCTTCTCCAGGCTCCGTACCCCCTCTGGTTTTTAGACTTATCAGGCTTATTTTTCTCCAGAGGAAAGACGACGTCGACGACGAAGCGTCCGGTGGTCTTTATTGATGTCAGAGGAGCGGAAAAATGAGGACAGACTCACTAGTCTAAGCATGTTACGCAACCTTGAAATGTGTCCCTCTTCCTCATGCTTTTTCGTCACGATTCTCATGGTGCTCATCGAGTTTTTTAATTTTTTCCAGATTATTTTTGCTCTGTCGTTTGTGTGATACATCATACATATAACTATCAGGAAAATAGTTGCCATTTTTTTTAAATTCCACTGAGGATGAGATGGTGCGAGAGACATAGACTATTGGATCGTCCCCGGCTTTCTGGCCAAACTGGAAGACTTTTCCTAATATATAGGACAACATGGGTTGAAACCTGTGTTTAGGAATCGGACCAGCATCTGTTTGGAGCGCACTCGCTGGAGGATGTATCCCGACGGGAAGGAAATCCACCGTTCTGTTTTATTTTTCTATCATTCCGGGACTTTTTTTCTTTTTTTTTTCTTTTCTCAAGAAGATCATCGTCCGGCTTCAACTGAGAAAAATCGTTCCACCATCATGTCCCTGACGAGACTTTAGAAGGACACACACGTCCGTGTCGCTTTTATTAGTGTGTGTTTCCGTGTTTGTGGGTGTGTGTTTGTTTTGTATTCGTGCGCGTCTGTGTGTGTGTGTGTGCGTGCGTGTGTGTATGCCTGTGTGTCACTTGTGACCTTGTGCGTGACACGTTTCTGTCTTCTTCTCCTCCCTCGCTCCCCAAAATCCCAGGCATCCACAGACTAAAAACGCTCGTCTCGGAGCCAAACGTGTCTTCTGTCTACGTGTCTTTACAAGGAGCCATTGTGTGTGTGTGTGTGTGTGCGTGTGCGTGTGTGTGTGGTGTGTGAGAATGTGTGTGTACTATACGTGCCTCATTGCACTAGGTGGGGAAACACTGTCTTATCATAGACATTAGTTTGTATTGTCTATGTCGTCTCTGAAATCAGCTGCCAATCATTCCGCCCTCCTCTCTAACCCTTTGCCTGATGTAAGTAACTGTGTTGATTGTGTACTTCTTTCAGTAATTTGTGTACTGTATGTCCGAGGGAAGAAAAAAAAAACAACAAAAAAAAAAAAAACCAGATGGCACAGTGATTGAAAATTAAATCGTTGGGTGTGTTTTGATTAAATTTAAGGGAAGAAACACAAAAAAAAAGAAAAAGAAGAAGAAAAAAAAAACCATCTGAGGCTCATTTGTTAACGGCCTACAGATCAGGACAAATTTAGATCCCCTTAAAAAGCAAGAAAACAAAGGAGGAGGTGTTGTGAGAAAAACAAGCGCCTGGGATTTCTGCACTTCCTGTGTAAAACCTGATATACAGACTTATAAAGCCATGTCTGTCACCGCTACTACGACTACTACTGTAACCTCAGCAAAACAACAGTACAACACCTCACTACAGCTACTTGTATTGCTATCGTCGCCATTTCCCTCTCATCCTCTCCTCACACGCACACACACACTACACACACACACACACACACACACGCTCACCTTTTAACGGAGGAGTGTTTGTGTGTGTGTGTGTGTGTGTAGTTGTGTAGAGGGATCTAGTTTCTTTCTCTTTACCTTTTGGACCGTGGAAGTGCAGTGAGACTTACCGGTGTACTTAATCGGGTATATATATATATATATATATATATATATAAATATATATATATATGTACGGGAGGTGACACACAATCCCGTATTATACCTGCAAGTATTCTGTGTGGTTTGCCAGCGTCGGGGGGGATTATTGATCAGCTTTTATAAGTAGATATGGTATTGAGCCATTGGTCTCGAAGCCCCATAATTCTCTCTCTCTTTCCCTCTCTTTCTCTCTCTCTCTACCCTATTTAGCCCTTGTGTTACTGCCTGGTGATAGATTACAAAACTCATAGTGGAACCAGCACATTCCCTGTTTTTCTTCCACCCTCCCTCCCTCCTCCTCCTCCTCCTCCTCCTCCTCTCTCACTCTCTCTGTTTCTGTCTGTCTGATTACCGTCTGATTACTCATTCTCTCCTCTAGCAATCCTTACCTTTCCTACCGCTCTAACTCCCCTTCTATCTCACATCCCTCCATCTTGCCCTCTTTTTTTTATTCTTTCTTTCTTTTTTTTTTACGTATGACACCCCCTTCCTCCTTCCTTCCTTCCTTCCTCTCTATTCTCTCTCTTTCTCTCGCTGTCTTCTCGTGTTAGTGCAGTTCTGAATGGTCATGGGGAAACATGTTTGCATGCTTATATTAACATGAATGATGTCAACTTGATGCAATGAAAAATTATATAAGTGATGCTTTAAGCAAAATCTGACAATGAACTTGATACTAATACTACTAATGATGACTCAATGGAGACCTAGCAATTGTTTTATCTCTGTGGTCAAAAACAACAATGATGAAATAACATTGTTTATGCTGTATTTATCTTTCTCGAATTGGTATTTCTTTTTGATTTTGGGTTGGTTTTTTTTTTGTTTTTTTTTTATATATAATTTATTCAAGAGGTTTACTTTTTTATTGGTTAACACTGAGAATTTGAGTGAGAGGTTCAAGTCAGGGCGATTGTTTCAGTCAGGACAGCTGTAACCAGGTCGCAGGATGTCGGTGAATGTGTAAGTAACAGTGTGACTGAAGCAATGATAATGGAAATAAAGGATATGTATCATCCAGTATTGTGTGTCTCTGACTTCTTTGAATCCGTTGGGTTGGGAGGCAGGAAGCTACTGTCACACACTGCCAGGCAGTATGCTATATATAAAATGGAAAGCCCTGAGCATTTCACATGTACATAGTCTATATTTGACTCAGGCATGGAAGGTAAGACACTCTACCTGGACAGAGGAAGCCTGAACCCAACTTTTTTTTTTTTTTTTTTTTTTTTATCACCAAGCTCTCTTGACTTTCTCCTGTGCAGAAAGTACATTAAGTCGTGTGTAATTATTCAGCCACTTTGTCATGAATTCTTTATTGTGGCCGCATTTTGCCTAAATGCAAAATGGAGCACGGCTGCTTGCCCTGTGTGCTTTCCTCCATCTGGCCTCCTTACTTCTATTTTGTCTCGCTTTATTTTTAAAACACTCATATTATTTGTCATGTGGTTATTATCTCCCGTTAAAGCGTAGATGCCCACCGGTAGCAATCTGCAACTCCTGGGCTGCTGTAAAGCAGAGAGCAGAGAGAGAGAGAGAGAGAGAGAGGAGGAAGACCCAGCTCAGATGTGCAGGGGGATGACAGAGAAGGAGGAGTAGGAGAGGATTAAACAAATGAAGGAGGATGAAGAGAGGGAGAATGCCAGTGAGGAGGAGGAGGAAGAAGAGGAGGAGGAGGAGGAGGACACAAATGGGAAAACCTGGAGAGGAGATGCGGGATGTATATGGTTGTGTGTAGAAGCGGAGACAGTAGGTGGAGGAGGATAGTTCTGTATATAGACACACTCATCATGGGGCACCTGCAGCAAACTGACAGTTAACAGTTCAAGAAGAGCGAAATACACACACACACACACGTGACAACGCACCAGTTAGCAAAGCTTTAATGCTGTAGACTGTTGAGAGAGAAACGTGGGAGGGGAGGAGGGGTTGGGGGTGGAGGGGAGGGATGAGGGGAGGGGTGATGGGAAGGGGGGGGGGGGGGGTACTGCTGTCTCCATGGCAACGTTCCCACCGTGCAAAAAAAAAAAAAAAAAATCATTTAGTCGGAAAGACATTTCACTCAGTTCAGTGAGCTGAAAGAGGCAGAGAGGGAGGTAGGGGGGGAGCAAGTTAGAGACTGGGGGAGGTGTGCGATATAAAGCTGTTTGTATCACACTGGAGGGATTTATCTAAAGTAAGCTGACAGCGAGGCATTAGCCCTTATTGCTAATATATCTGATTATTATGCATAATGATAATGAATTCCCTCGCATCATTAAAGATGAATGCAGTAGCTTTGGGTGATACTTTGGTTTTTACAATTCTTGACAGCACCATCTGCACGTAGCCAAAATCTACATCTTTATGTAACATGTTTAAATTCACTTAATGCCACGACATCACCTGCACACCACCTACACTCCTCATGACCGGGGACTCCAAACTCTTTGTTTTTTCTCATCTTGAAAGTGCTGCGCAAAGGGACTCCGACCTTTTTAAAGGACCACTTATTATGCCACGTATACAGTTTTTAACATTTACACTATAAATAATACCCGAAACCTTTCAAAAATAATGAATTCAAAGAATGCATGTAAGTGGAAACCTCAACCGGTAGGAATATTAAAGGAGCTCGACTCTGCGGGGGAACAGTGTATTAATATAAGAGCAGGGCCCCTGGAGCTGACCTTCTTTATAACTTACTTCCATGGTAAAACTTGATGATATTCACCTTTACAAACAGAAACTTCTATGCAACATCCTTTTTCATTACATCTCTGTTATCATTAGGAATGCTAGCAGGAAGCTTAACATTTCAGGAAGTAACAATCCATATCTAAGCTCCTTTTATTACTCACTACTTGTACCGAACGGCACCGGTGCCAGACTCAATAGAAAAATCCCCAGAGACCGGCATCCCAAATGCATTGGGTAGTTCTGGTAACCCATTTGTGTGGATGTCAGTGTATCAGCATGCTGGCTGTGATTACCTGTTGTGAGCAGACCATCTGGCCCTCAGCATCCCAGCTGGGTACCACGGTCAGGAGACGGATTGTCTTTACCACACCACCTGGACCTCGCAGACGTGGAGCGCCGAGGCACCAAACATATTTCTCATTCATATTTTATTATGTCATCCTCTGACCAAATATAAAGAAAAAAACAAAACAGGGGAAAAAAAAAAAAGAAAATATTGTCTGGTTTTCCAAAGGCACACCCCGAGAGCAGGCTTTCTGTAATTGCTTGGCAACTGCTGGTACTGTGTGTGTTGAAGTTCAAAGCAGCGAGACACGCAGTATATCCCTCTGAGAAGCACAAAGCATCAGAGTTGCAAAGTAAAAGGGGTGCCTACGCATGCACATTCACACACACACACACACAAACACAAACACACACACACACATACATGCACAGAAAAAAAGAAATCCACTATCCGTTCTGTCAGTTTAATTTGGCCATGTTGCTCAGTCAGAATAAAAAGCTCTGTGGCGGGATTTTAATGTCTGCATCTAGAGGGTAGCCTTGGGCAGAAACCCTCCTCTCCCCCCCCCCCCCCCCCCCCCACCCGATGAAATTCTCTTACGTCATTGGAAGCCCACGAGGAAAATCTGCTTGTTGCCCTCCCTAAGAATTTGGGTTAAACTGATATGGATCATTGTTTCTGTGGGAGGTTTTGAGTTTGATGAGCTCTGAAGCCCTTTGCTGAACGCTGCGCTGAGCTGACTGGCTGGCGTTGCCTCAGGGGAGTAGATGCTATTGTTGGACACACAGAACACAGTGTGCTGATGTGTTACAACTACAGGTTAGCCGCTGGTGTATTGTACTGATCTGACAGCAGTTTAGTATGCCTATACTGTAGCTGCTGTAGTAAGGACCTAATTATATGCATTTGTTTTCAGTATTTTTGGTTCTGGAGGGGGAAGAACTTGGATAGAAAAAACCTGAAAACCAGTTAAGCCTGACAACCAGGTTCAATGTTACAAGTATCAAATCAAAAACATGTTATGTTTATTTAAATATCATTAACACAAGGCCTGAAGGACATAGTACCCATAGGAAGGCTTTTCTATTTTCCTTGGAGCTTTTCTCTTATGTAACTACAGTTTAATATATACATACAGTGGATTCACCATCTCAAGGCTTTCTGGCTCTCAGTGAGAAAAAGGCCCTTGAAATTACAATCTGTAACCTTGTCTCTCTGTTAAATAAAAGCCATCTGCTTTACTTTACTGTAGATATTTGCTGACATCTCCTGGAGATCTGGCTCAACAGCACTTAGAAATCTCCCAGCGTTCTTGCAGAGAGCTCTAGTTCAAATATAAAAGAGCAATACACTCAGTCTGCCGTGGGAAGTTTAGTCTAAAACATGGCTATAATGTCATCACAGAGATGATCACACACTAAAAGACTTATATGATCATTTACCCTGGAAGTACTTCTGTTTATTAGTAGTATTCTGGAGAAAAACACTCCCATGAAGTTCCAGGACAAACATCCATCAGAAGCTTCATGTCTTCACGTCTCTCGGGAGTCTAAACTGTACTTTTGGACACATCTTGCAGGATTTTATCACGGTCCTTGCAAAACTTTTACAAAAAGATTAACCTAGAATGAGCCAACTGTTAAATGAATTAATGTTTCAGATGTCACAGATTTGTTGAGTCAAAGAGTAAACAGTAAACGGTCCAGCGGGTCTTGCGATAGCATTCATCAATTCTGCTGTCGGGAGAACGTGTTCAGGTTTATGATTCAAATCTTTCCGCTTGACTGACTTGTCTGAGCATCACAGTTACATCAAACAAATTTGATTTTTATAACTACAGTGTAGAGAAATGTGAACATGATCACAAGCTGGTCAACAGAGCAAAACTGAAACTGCAACAATTAGTTGATTGACAGAAAATTCATCTGCAACTATCATTTTTCAAGCAATAATGCCCCAAAAAGCTTCTGCTTCCAGTTTCTCATACGAGATGATTTGCTGTTTTTCTTTGTCATATATGAGAGAATTCAATATCTTAAAGGTTTGCACTGACAAAACAAGCAAATTGAAGATCATTTCATACACTAAACGATTAATTGATTCATAAAGAAAATAATCTGCATATTAATTGATATTGAAAATAATCATTAGTTGCTGCCCTGAATGTGTCTGTGTCAATGCAATCTGTAAAAGTCTGCGGTTAACGGTGTGATGCTAAGTCTTTTCACAGTCAGTTAGGATTTTAAAAGTCTTGTAAAGTGTCTTCCTATAGGTCAGGAGATTCTCGACTTTACTGTTGAAGAAGACTCTGTTGTCCCTGTTGCTCTATCCACCTTAAGATGCCCCTCAGATGGATATGAGGCAGATACGATAACAGATGACCTTTCTCACGAGAAGTGCCACAAGCAGAGCACTTGCAAAGAGTGAGGTTTAGAGGTTTAAGCCAAGATAATATTCAGCGATGACCTTATGCCTCCAAGTATTTATAGTAAGTAGGTAGCTTGATAGAAATGCAACTGGGATAAAGTGAATGCAAACAGCGGCCGCACAAGAATAAATTGAAAGCCTCCTCCAGTTTATGCTGTGGAATATGCATATGTACTGACAAAAACTAGAAAAAAAAGAGATCATATTTCTCCCATTTTAGCTTCTCTGCTCAGGTTCCCTGTAAAATCCAGAATAGAGTTTAAAATCCTTCTCCTCACCCACAAATTTTTACCTTTAGTGTCTTAACAAGTCTCCCTAAAATGTCAATCAGACAACTGCAGCTTATGCAGCTGCTGGAGACCCAACTAAGAACAATCTAAACAGTTTGATTTAAATGTGATTGTCAGACCAAGAAAGAAAACATATCCAATTCTGAGGATTTTGCACTGGCTGCATGTGTGTCAAGGATACTGCTATCGGTTCATAAAACACTGAACAGTTTAGGGCCAAAATACATTTCCGATCTGCTGCTGTGATATGAACCGTCCGAGTCTCTCTGCTTGAGTGGAAAATTACAGATGTTCCTCAAACCTATTGCACAAGACCATATTTAGCAAGAAAAATCATATTTGTGTGTGTGCCAGATAATTAAGGCAATAGCAGCTGCAGGAGAGTTATCTCTGTTAGACGTATGACAGAAAAAAAACAAACTCAAGGTTATCGGTGTTCACTTATCTCACATAACTGATTTGTTCACGCCATGCTAGAAGTGGCTCACTCGCTCCTTTCTATCGCTTCCCTGAATGCTTTGAGCATGTATTGAATGATCCTCTTGCAAGAGACTACAATGAAACTCTGTCTGAGACCAAACTAAAGTCTATTCTTCGAGGTTTCCATCACATATCTTGAACAAACTTGAGGTATGTTCCAACTTTCAGTTCTTTTAAACTCTTTTAAACATATCTTGCACTACACTGCACTCTTTATACCTCTGTTTATTTAGTTTTATCTATTCTATCCTATTTATATGTATTTTTTTTATATTACCTTATGTTTCTTTTATATGCTTTGTATCTTATGTAAAGCAGAGTTGTTAGAGATGCCTTGGTTTTGAAAGGTGCTATACAAATAAATGTGCCTTATCTTGCTCGAGACATAACAAAAATTTGGCGACATGACAATCATGACCTTGTGAGGAAGATTTGTTTTTCTTTTTTTTGACTGCTATGAGTGTTGAATACGCTGTGAGATGCGAGAATCCAGCTTGTTTAAAGATTGACCTGCGGAGGGCAGCAACTGAGTGTCAGAAAAAAAAAATAGACGAAGAAGAAGTCGCTGTTTGTGGGCGGGGCGTTGCGTCACTTCCGTCAAAAATACCACAAATGGTTATGCTAGCTATGCTGTGTGCCCGGACCCAATTTAAAAGGATTTTACCTTATATTTTGGTTTAACTGTATAAACGGTTATTCGACTGGCAGACGAACAACATCAGGTCAGTTTGCATCATTTTCTAGCCAGACGGTTGCTTGCTAGTCGAGGATAATTGAACTGTGCTAGCTTAAATAGCTCACTGACGTTTACCTTCCGAGCTATCGTCAATGAAATGCGCTGCACAGTTTCACCGTGCAGGCTGCTTTTGCTTTCGTTTCTTTGGTTTCTAACCCCCTGATGGCAGTGTAAAGGGTTAACGGTATGACTCAAGGAAGAAAGACATGTTGAGAGTGTTGGGTTGGATAATATTAGCTTGTTAGCCAGGATAAACCCAGTGCACAATAATTATAGCTAACTTATCGAAGCTAACTTTTCT
Source organism: Thunnus maccoyii (assembly GCF_910596095.1). Classification (NCBI taxonomy): domain Eukaryota; kingdom Metazoa; phylum Chordata; class Actinopteri; order Scombriformes; family Scombridae; genus Thunnus; species Thunnus maccoyii. Next base: position 24,262,924 of record NC_056550.1, read on the forward strand.
CTGCAACAGAAAGATGCTCATCAGTAGGTTCACAATGTTTCAAGTCTGCTTTAAAACAAAACAGTCCTATTCCCAAATGAATATTGAAACATGTTTTTCTTGCTGTAATCACTCCTCCTGGTCATACTGACTATTAGAAGATCCCTTCATAATGCATTTATAATATAAGAGATGGAGGACAAAATCCACAGTCCTCCTTCTGTGTAAAAATGTATTTAAAAGTTCACATGAAGCTTCAGTCAAATCTTTCAGCGTCTTTCAGTCTTTTTAGTGCCAAAGTCCCTCTTATTGCTATTACACTTCCACCACAGCTCAACAGGGAAACACTGTCATTACTTAAAAGACTGTAATAATGGAAGATATCCACTTTATTTGACTCATTTTGACAGCTGACGCTTCATATTATCTTCAGATTAACTTTTAAATATATTTTTGCTCAAAACTAGGTTTATGTCCCCCATCACATATATTATAAGTGCATTATGAAGGGATCTTCTAATGGTCAGTATGAACAGGAGGAATGATTACAGCAAGAAAAACCTATTTCAATTTTATTTTGGCTCCTGACTTGAAAGAAATGTGAACCTGTCCTCTAATTCAATAAACAGCACTTACTATAATAACATTTCAACTTTTCTAAGTGGTGAGTATTTGCTGTTGCCCGCTGAAGATTGTAGGAATAAGTGGAGTTTGTATTGTCAAAGTTGAACTTTATTCTGAAGCTTCGTATTAGCTTCAGATAAACTTATAGAAACATTTTTGCACAGAAGGAGTTTTGTGGATTTTGGCCTCAATCACTTACATTATAGGTGCATTATGAAGGAATCTTCTAATGGTCAGTATGAACAGGAGGAATGATTGTGACATCTGACTGTTTGACTGCAGGTTGTTAATGCAGTCAGGCCTCGGCGATGCTGCTCATTTCTACCTGTTGTTATGTTGCTTTGTTGTGGTTAAAAACATAATGGATCTAATGCCAGAGATGAGTCTCGTTAAAGGCTTAATTAATCTGACCCTCCTTCATTGTCTAGATCCACGGTGGCAAGTTCGGCACTTATGGAACCGTCCACTAAGCCTGGGACCAACCAGGTGGCTGACGTGGTGTTTGTCATTGAGGGGACGGCGAACCTGGGACCCTACTTTGAGTCTCTGAGGAAAAATTACATCCTTCCAGCTATTGAGTAAGTAAATGAAGAAACTCCTCCTTTGCTAAGTTAACGTAGTCACAACTAAACACTGATGTTTTGTATTTTATTCTTTTCACCATAGATATTTCAATGGAGGGCCTCCAGCAGAAACAGATTTTGGTGGAGATGTGAGTGCTTCTCCTTTATTTCACCAATGTTTCCATTTACATTCTGTGCCCACGCTTTCAGTGGGTTATTACTAAGAAAAGATTGTGTTATTATTGCTGATAGAAATGATTATTCCTGCCTTTTTGTCCTTCTAGTATGGAGGAACACAGTATGGCCTTGTGGTGTTCAACACAGTGGATTGTGCACCTGAGTCATACGTCCAGTGCCACGCACCAACCAGCTCCGCCTTTGAGTTTGTTTCGTGGATCGACAGCATCCAGTAACTTGTTTTAAAATGATTTATTCCATTATTATGAATCTGATGGTCTTATGTCTAAACCAGGCAGTGTGAATGTGTAAATATCAATTATTCTCCTGTTTTTTCACACAGATTCATGGGAGGTGGAGCAGAAAGCTGTAGTCTAATTGCAGAGGGGCTCTCGGTGGCCTTGCAGCTCTTTGATGACTTTAAGAAGATGAGGGAGCAAATGTAAGGAACTGCAACTCATAGGAACAGACATTTCACCTGTCTAGAACAACAAGTTTTACTCTTAACGGCCTGCTGGTAGTGATAAAAATCATTCAGCTTTCTGTCTTTCTGCCGTCGCCAGAGGTCAAACCCACAAGGTGTGTGTGCTGCTGTGTAACTCTCCTCCATACCTGCTTCCTGCCGTGGAGAGTGTGAGCTACACCGGCTGCACCGCGGACAACTTGGTCAAAATCATCAGAGATGTAAGTTATCGCTGATATTTTCTCCATCAGGTGCTTGTAAGACAAATTGAATTGTTGTTGTGATTATTTGATTTACTGTATTCAATTGGTAATACAGCTGAATGTATGTATTTCATTAAATATATTTTATTTTCTTATTTCTTAGAGAGGAATTCACTTCTCTGTGGTGGCTCCCAGGAAACTGCCCGCTCTGAGGGCTTTGTTTGAACGAGCCTCCCCTGTTGGAGGGGCGGTTGAACCCCATCCAGACTACAGTCAGGACCCCTTCCACATGGTCCTAGTCAGGGGCATTTCCCTTCCTGGTGAGAAATGTTTGTTTTTAACACATAGTTTGTGTTGCGGCCATGATGCTCTGACCAGTTTACCCAAATCAGTTTAAAGAAAAGGGATTATACTTGACCATGTGGACAAGTTAAGAATATTTATTGTATGATAGATGTTTGTTTTAATCCGTTTATGTGAATAAGCAGTTTTGTGGTTCAGCCACTATGCAATCTTTACTGATCTCCAGGCACTTAACAGCAGACAGACAAAGTTAGTAACCAGCTGGTGAAGGAAATGGAAGATCTAGCAGATCACAGGAGTCGATGGAGACCAAACCAGTGCTAAACTGGGTGTAACAATTAGATTTATATTTGTTGGTTCAACAGAAACATGATTCCAACTAAATCCCAGCGGGTTAATCTGAACTTTATCAGGAGATAATATGTAAAATCTGATAATAATAATCATGCATTTTATTTATACAATGCTTTTAAAGGCACAAATTGGCAAAAAGAAGTGATGCAGAACAACAACAGAGCTGCAGGAAAACAGTGTTAAAAGAAGAAAACAAGTAAAAGACAAGACATACTCTCATTTAAAAGTATTAGACTAAGAGCTGAGCATTCATTAAAAGTGGCTTATTTAAAGTCTAACAAGTCTGTGGCTTGTTGTGGATTTTTTCTGCCAAGTTGCAAGTGGCACAAAAAAAAATCAATCTGTGCAACATAAATACAGAAGCTATTCATCATACTTCCTTTGACTGAGTTCTGTCTGAATTATGTTTAACTTTTAGAGCTGCAGAAGTCTTTAAAGTTAGTTAGGAGTAGCTGGTTATGATCCTAGACATCTGCAGTAAATGCAGAAATCTGTTGTTAAGCCTTTTGTCTCTTTTATATAAAAGAGACAACATAAATCTTGACATTATTTACAGCGTACAGGACATTTAAGTTCACCGTTCACTTATTCAGGCACAAAAGTCACTCGTCTGTGTAAAAACGACACAGTACAGAAGCTAAAGACGCTCTTTAGACTTCTGTTTCACGGGGACTTTAATGCTTTTGTTCAACATCTGTGATGTGAGAACATCAGATTTCCACACAGAGAAATAAAAAGTCTGCGTCCTGCCGTTAGTTCAGTTATAAAATCTAAATGCAGCACACAGCGTCGCTGCTGCCCGGCTGCTGACAGCGCTGTCAGCTGAGCGGCGGAGGAGGTTGCTCCGACTTCGCTCTTTTATTATTATATTATATATCATTGTTAGACGTCGACATTGATCAAGGTTAAACATGAAATATAAATGTGATATTACAGTGAGGGTTCTTATGTGCTAGCTCTGAAAAAAAAATGTAAATGTGATAATTATTTATTGGTTAAAGCAGATTGTGTAAAATGTGCATCTATAGTAGTTATTGACTGTCTGGTTGCATGAGGGCTTTTATTGATGAACGTGTGCCAGACTCACTTACAGTTACAATGACTGGAGGAGGAAATGCAGCGTAGGGATGCTGAGCAACACCCAGCACAGACTCAACATTACTCTGTTCTCTGTTTAAGCAGCTCAGATTGTCACTAAGATGAGAAAAACTGGTCTGCTTTAGGTTGCTAACTTCAGGTTTAACCTCCTTCACTTTAATTCTGAGTGTATTCATTTAACTAAATAGCTGATTAATGATATAACCCGAAGAAACACTGTATTTTAATTGTTTTTCTTTATGACTTTTAACTCATCCGACAGGGAAAGTAAATTTCTCTTCCACTCGTCCTACAAAAAAAAAAAAAAAATCCACTTATCCCAAACAAGCGGACGAGCCTTAATGTCAAGACGGAGACAAACACACACACACAGTGTAGTATTGTTCATGGCGGTGTTATCTGTAGCAATATGCAGAGTAGGTTAGTTTGGTGGTTTCCCAGTTGTAGCAGCTGCCTTTTTTGTAAGCTTCTTATCTCCAGACACACTTTTGATAGGATGTTACACCGCTTCCTCAGGGCTGCGACTGACAAGAGTAAAGCTGGCGTTAATGTTGTTTATAATCTCTTTCCATGCATCTTTTTTTTTTTTTTTTTTTTGTCTCTGCTACTAAATTGCTCCTTTTTTTATTATTTGTTTTTTCTCTGAGCTGCTTCCTCTTCTAACAGATGCACAGACTTTCCTCCCGAGCTCCGGTTCTGATTTACTTTTTATTTAATTTCGGCCAGTTTCCTGTAATTCCATCTCCAGTAATATGGTTGTAAGCTACTAGTTTTCACACTAATCTCACTATATAATTTAAATCATAAAAGCTTTTGCTGAACATCACATCACAGAAATCGATTAGGGAATTTATTTATGTTATGGGCGGATCAGACCTGTGAGAAAAGATATTTCTCTCCGAGCGCTGATGTGATTCGCTCTTTAGTGCGTTTTGAGCTGCTTTTTAAAGGTAACGCCTACATTTTTCTGCGAGTAGTGAGTGCTTATCTTCACTTTTAACGAATAACTTAAGACCTCCTCTTACTGTCTGTCTCCAGTTTCCTCAGGTGGAGGACCCGGACCGCTCAAACCTGTCCTCCCGCCACAGTCGCTGCCTGTCAGTCAGCCTCTTGTCGGACCTCCGCAGCCCCCTCCGACCATCAACACAACCCACCCTTATCAGGTAACGGCGAGCAGCTGTGGTATCATTTTACAAGACTTATAACGTGCTGAAAGAAAGAAACGGCAATGCGAAACGATGATTATCAATATAAGTTTTAAGCATAAGTATGTTTAATTGTTATTAGTATGAGAAAGGTGAAATTGTAAGCATGTCTGTGTAACCTCAAGAAAGAATCAAGAAATAAGGGTGAAAAATCGGCAAGAATAACTTGAGAATTTGGAAATAAAGGTGTAAAATAAACCTGAACAACCACGTCAGGGTGAACAGAACACGCTCAGGCCTATTTTTAGGATTCCAGCCTCACAACAGCTGATGTAAAGGGTTTCTAATGGTGTAATTGGCTAATAAGAAGAGGTTGGACAAAAGACGTCACCTATGCGAACCAAACAGTATCAAAGAAGGAGCAGAGTGAGTTCGGTGAACCTTGCGTGCACTGTAACCTGCTCTCCTTCGCCGCTCTGAACTCTGACTCCTGATGATTCTTTTTTTTTTTTTTGGACACCAAAGTTTTTTTTTTTTTCTTGAGCTGATTTTTTTTGAACATCTGCCAACCGAGGTCTAAAGATTTATTACGACACAGCCGCACAGCGTAAGGCTGTCTGGAGACTAAATTCCTATCGCCTGTTTTTGGCTACGTTTCAGACAGCGGCGGTGTTTATGTTCTTTTCCCTAAAACGTTTTTTTTTTTACCCAGCATTGTCTTCCTTTTTAATCTGCTTGCTGACAGAATCCAACCCCCATGACTGCTGCTCAGGTGGCTGCACAGATGGCCGTGGAGGCAGCCAACAACCAGAAGAGTCGCTGTGAGTTACCAGTGGACTCTGTAGGGGCCTTTTGTGAACATTTTTATGTTAGCCAAGCCTTTTAGCCGTCTGCATACTGTATGTGTGTCTGTACGTCTTATACGGTAAAGTTTATTCTCACTTTTTTTTCTTAGAAAAGAAGCTTTCCAAAGACAGTGTTCTTGTTCTTGTCTAAACTTTTTGGTGTTTACTAGATGCTCTCTCCTGGAGCGGCCTAAGACATCTTTAGATTAGTTAAAAAAAAAACCCTCAAGAATAGACTTCTGTTTGGTCTCAGACAGTTTTTATTGTAGTCTTTTGCAAAAGGATCATTGGATACACACTCAAACGTACATGCTTACACACTTACAAGCATGCATTGAGTGCGGTTCAAACCAGTTTTGTATGATAAATGGGTGCAGATGCCCTAAAATCATGCTGAATCATTAAATGCTACTCTGCTGCCGTTGCTTAGTTACCTAACTTGCACATATATGATTTTCTCGCCAGATGTGGTATTATGCAAGAGAACATTTTATAGTAATTTAATAATAATAATACAGTAATCTTCCACTTCAGACCACAGTGTACAGAATAGAAGATTTTATCACAATGCAAAATGAATTTCAGCGTAAACCGATAATAAAAGTTGTGTTGCATCGTCGGTACTTGTTCTTGATTCGTCACATTTTCATTGTCGTGTTCTGTCTCCCTCCTCCAGTCCCAGGAATGGTCAACCAAGGCCCTCCGTTCACCAGTCAGTCAACCATCCCGTCAGTCCCCGGAGTGAAGCTCAGTCAGCCCAGCATATCGACGGTCACCACAGCCCCGCAGCCCATGATGCCGCAGCAACAAGTCGCTCCCAATCAGCAGCAGCCGGTCCCACCTCCTGGACAGCCGGCGCCCAATCAGCAACCGCAGCAGCCGCCTCAGCAGCAGCCCACTGCGAGTCAGCCTACAGCACCTTCAGCACAGCCCAACATGGTGATTATGATAAAAACCGATTCAGTCCCAACACACTTTACAGTTAAAAAGAACAACATACAGCAATCAGTTAACAATAATAACAATTAAAAGTGGAACAACCACATTAAAAACGTCAATGTTAAATAGATGTTAAAAGGTAGGCCGTTCCAGAGATATAGGGCACGGTAGGAAAATGCTCTGAAGCCAACTGGTTTTTTTTGTTAAATGAAGGAACGACCAGGAGACCAGCATTTAAAGAGCACAGAGGGCGTGCTGGTGTATATGGAGTAATTAGCTCTGATAGGTAAGTTTGTGCAAGTCCATGCAAGGCCTTATAAGTTAAAAGAAGAACCTTAAAGCTCTAGCTTGCACCGGTAACCAGTGAAGAGAGGCCAGAATGGGTGTGATATGGTCAAATTTTCTGGATTTTGTCAAGATTCAAGCCGCAGCATTGTGAACAAGCTGCAGACTTCTAGTAGAACAACCAAGAAGACCAGAAAAAAAGGACATTACAATAATCAAGTATGGAAGATACAAATGCATGGATTAAGGTTTCAGCATCAGGCAGTGATAGAATAGGTCTGATTTTGGCAATATTACTAAGATGGAAGAATGCTGTCTTGGTAAAAGCCTTAATATGAGACTGGAATGTGAGACGAGAATCAAAAATCACTCCGAGGTTTTTGACGGTCGAGCTTTCAGAGATAATACAGTCATCGAATTTGACACTCAGGTTCTCATGCTGATGCTCATGTTTTGCTGGTCTAACAACTAATAACTCTGTTTTATAAGCATTTAACAGCAAAAAGTTTATATCCATCCATTTTTTTCTTATTTCTGATAGACACGCCTGTAAATTTAGGAGCTGGGAAAGGTCATTTGGCTTTACAGGTACATATAGCAGCGTATCATCAGCGTAACGATGAAAATTAATACCATTTTTGCAAATGATGTCACCAAGGGGAAACATGTAGATAGCAAAAAGCATAGGGCCAAGGATGGATCCCTGGGGTACACCAAACTTTACTTCAGAAAATACAGAGATTGTGTTGTTGTAAAAATACACGTTGCGTTCTTTTTGATAAATATGATTGAAACCGTGAAAGCGCTGTCTCCTGGATACCAATATGCTTCTCCAAGCGGTCTAGAAGTACGCTGTGGTCCACAGTGTCAAGAAGCAGCAGCAGCAATGATGTTAAGTCAGAATCCAACCAACCAATAATACCTATACTGGTTTTCTTCCATTTCATGAGATTAAAGCAAAACTTGAAGGCCTTTTTCCACTGCAGGAACTTAACGACCCGTAACTTAATGTGCAGCCATCATCACAAGTTCTTCTTCTTTTTTTTCTCCACTATACTCCGCCGGCTTTAGGGGAGTATTACTGAATCTAAATTTCACGATACCGAATAGTGTGTTTCAATATACAGGTAATGTTCTGATTCTATCTGACGCGCATGTTTTGCTGTCTGTATTTATTTGTCCATGTACACTGTAGGTAGTTTGTATCTTACTGACATATTTAAAACGTTCTGGTTTGTAAAACACAGTAGAAACACAAGACGCTCCTGGTTACAGGTTGTTGAGTGGAAAAGAGCTAGAGCTTCATCTAACGATTATTTTCATTATCGATTAATCTGTTTATTACTTTCTCAATTAAACAATCAGTTTTTTGGTCTATAAAATGTCAGAAAATGGTGAAAAATGTTGATCACTGTCTCCCAAAGCCCAAGGTGACGTCCTCAACAGTCCACAACCCAAAGATACTCAGTTTACTGCCATAGAGGACGAAAGAAACTAATATAAAATTCACATGTAAGAAGCTGGAATCATTTTAGCATTTAGCATCAGGAACAGAATTACAGTAAATGTCGTTAAAATCCCAACATGCACTACATGTTTAATTTACATTTTCTGCAGATATTCAGCTTGTCTTGATCTAGATATTTTATTAACTGCTGTTATTTGACACGATATTGAAATGCGTTCTTTGAAAAACCTTTTTATCCCACTTAAGGGGTTTTCATTTACTTACTAACGAGCTAGTACGGGTTACTGCTCCGTTTGGCTCATCTTGTCAGTATAAAAGTGGCATCATGTGTTTATCCACATTTCTAGATAAACTGTCTAGAGAGGATGTTTGTCGTAAGTTCGTCTACATTCTGCGTAGGAGCTGAACTGTCTCACAGCACTGAGATGAAGACTTATAAACATTATCAATGTTTAAATCATATTGGTATTTGCGAAATGTAAGTGGCCCTTTTTCAAAGTCAGAACTCGGAGAAACCGAGACTTTAATCTGTGGTGCTGTACCACCAGCAGCCCTAGAGCTGAGTTTGCAGAGTAACACGGCGTCTGATGTCTAATATCAAAATTAATTTTAAATGTTAGCGCTGCTATCAGATCAAAAAACCCAGACGATCTTCCCTTTTTTCTCATTGTGACTACAGCCAGTGATGTTTTCTTTCTGTTTTCTCATTCATCTATTAATTCTTCTTTTTAGTAGTAGAACATACTTGTGAATCTTATTTTGTCTTTGGACAAACAAAAATGAACATATTTGTTAATATTAATAAGATAATCCAATCTGCAGTTATTTATATTATTATTTGGGGTTTTTTTTCCGGCTTTGAATGAACAAATGCACTTTTATCTCTGACTGGTAAAGGATCTGTACCAGTACGCCACATGTAATCCCTCTTCTTCTATTTCCTGGACAGCCTGGTGTATCCGGAGCTCAAGGAAACGCAAATCCGATCGGACAGCAGCAAGGTGTGGCCAATAAGATCGTAGCGTGGACCGGCGTTCTGGAGTGGCAAGAGGTAACACACAGTAAAAAGTCTGTTGTTTTTTTGTTTTTTTTTATTAATATCCTTTTGGAAATGAATGATTTCCTACTCTGACAGAGCGGTTTGTGCCCTGTTGTAATATAAAGCGAGGTTAGGAATAGTTAAAGTGAAAGTGTTGTTTAGCTCTCTGACTGCACTTTAATTAGAACCACTTACACTGCTGACAGCTGTTAAATGGTCTGTTTTTTCTGGATAAACCAGCATTTCAGAGTAAAACTTGGCTGAGGTGAAAGCTCAGCGCTTCCCATCTTCAGTCTTTCAGACTCACAGAGGGCAGAAGTTGGTTAACTTTGCTGGCCTGATGTTCCAGCAGTAAATCAGCCTGTATTAGACAGCTGGAATAAAAAAAAAACAGCTCTGAGAGTCTGGAGTTAGGAAACACTTCCCTGCCGCTGTCTGGGAACTATCACTGTGGTAAGTCTTAATAACCACCTGTCACTGATGTACAATATGATTAATAGCACATCATTTTACCGTCCTAGTACTATCGGTTTAGCTCAAGGTCAAATCGATTTAGTTTACAGTTGCAGTGCTGAGCCAGGAAAACGGATGTTAATGGCTTTATGCGACACTCACGGGGCCCTCAAGTGTTTGCGTTCGGTGGACGGACACGGATCAATTTCCTCTATCGACTATAGTCTCGTCCTCCCCTCCTCTGTTTGTCAGAATTATCTGAGTGAGTTAAACGGACAGGAATAAGAGTTGGAAGAACTCTAAATCTCATCTATGAAAACGTAGAGCCGCGGTGGACAGATTAAGAGCGCGAACGATTGCTCTTAATCTGCTATTTCCTCCTCCTCCAGTTCACTCGTTAGGCTTTCAGCTCTGCAAAAAGTGATTCTTCTTCTCTGGAGTCATCTGTAACGTTGAGAAAAAAATTTACACCACAGACACGAAAACTCATTTGAAGAAATAGTTGTTGATACAAAAAAAAAAATCTCGCAGCGGATGCCAACACACTTGGCTGCAGCTCGTTGTTATCAATATGGAACGTTCTGTTTTTGGCTGAATTTCAATCTTTTATTTCCTGAAAGCTTTTGTCATCAAAAATGTAGGGTAACTTTCCAGAATGGGTTAGCTAACATCTTTTTTTTTAAAAATCCGCCACTAAATTAAGGTAGATGTGTTTTTATTTTGGCTTTTTTTTGTTTCTGTCCACATGTCAGGCTCCTTTTTCTTTTCTGCTTTAGTAATAAATAACCCATTAATCTGCAGAGAACGCCCTGCACGGTACATTTGTAATAGACAGCAGAGTGACTACAGTAGGTTTGACTAATATGTGATTGATTTTCATCATTGATCCTGTATTGATGTCCTGAAGATGAAGAGTGTTGGCGGTTTTCCCAGTGGGATCGGCGCATTGATGTGCTAAGAGAACGCCGTTCTTCTTTTCTTTCATTCTTGACGTTTTCCTCCCGAGGAACCGGGTCTTTAAAAGTCCATCTATCCATCCATTTTTAATTGCCTGTCCCGATCGAGGTCACGGTGGCAAAGGGGCGAGCGGGGCAGCCCGCATGTCGTTTTCCTCGGCAGTATTCTCCAACCGTTCCTTGGTTTCTCCTGTCATTCCCAGAGCTCCTCCGAAAACAAGCAGTCAGGACGCATCTGTAGCTGCACTACTCATTTAGCCATAGACTAGCCACTAGTGAATCAGACTACCTGTCCTTTTTCACTTGTGATAGCCGCCCCCCCCTCCTCTTTCTTCGCCTAGAGTGAGAAATCAAGCTTATCCCTGTAGAGAACCAGGATGTCAAGACTTGCAGGTGCCGTTCCTCCTCCAGAAGGCTCCAGCGAACAGTGAAAGTCATGACAAAAATCAACTAGAAATAGCAGAAGTGCAGCTCCAATGTCACCAGACACCAGCGGCACCTCGGTATCCTGCCCCATGAATATTAAAAACAAGGGGAGGTGACAGATCACACTCCTCGCTGGAGTCCAGCGCTCACGGCGAATGTGCTTCAGTTAGCGCTAAGAATGTGAACGTGTCTCTGGCTGAAGGTGTGATGGATACAAATGGATCACGACAGCAACCCGTGCATGTCATAATCCGGCAGCAGCTCTGCAGTTGTGAATAGAACATTCCCATATCGCTTTCAGTGATTTGTGATGGAGTAAAAAATCTTGATCACCTCCTGAATCTCACGTTTTGACAGTTGTTTGGAGTCTCATTTCCTGCACCTTTTGCATAAGGCAGCTGGAACACGACATCTAGTCCACTTTAGAGTTAAAAATATGGTGTTAAAAGCAGTACGTTTTTTTATTTTCTCACAATGCAGCACAATGTGTCTTTTGAACTACATGTCCAATGTAAAATGAATGCTGAACAGGCTCAGTAAAACATCATTACTACTAAACACAATCTCTAAATTCCCCATGAAACGTTTCAGACATTTCATACATGGTAATGTAAAAGCGTCGTCTTTTTATTTTTGTTCGCTCATAGGGTCTGTTCAGGGTTTCAGATATTTTAAGAAGTCTTAAAAGTGCCCTGTGGAGTTTTCCTAAAAAACAAACTGTTAATATTCAGTGTTACTCACCAAAAAACTCACTGTGTGTTTTCTTAAAAGTTTGATACCTGGAATTGTTTAGATCCATGTTTATTTGCCAGCAGCTGTCTTTTTCACCGCTGTAGGGGACACCTGTGTTTATAAAAAAAAAGTATAGGGCACCTTTAAATCGATAGGGCACCTTTAAATCTGGCTTTCTGAGATGTGCTGGACACCTAAAGTAATGCAACAGGTTAATTGCAGATCTTTTTCCATCTTTCTGTCCACTTTTTAATTGCTTGTATGTGTCACAGTGGTAAAGCGGTGAGCCCGGCAGCCCACATGTCCTTTTTCCTCAGTGTTATTCTCCAACTGTTTCCAGACCAGCGTGTCCCTTTTTTTAAATCAAGCTGCCTGAGAACTCCAGTATATAAAGTATTTGCCATGTAGCTTCTCAAGATGTTCGTCCTAAACTTCTTTCTTCTTCTGTGTTTTGTGTCCTCTTCCCCCTCCTCCCCTCCCCTCCCGTCCCCCTCTGCTGTATTAATTACCACAGAAGCCTAAAGCCTCATCAATGGATTCAACCACCAAACTCACACGTTCTCTGCCGTGTCAAGTGCACGTCAACCAAGGAGAAAACCTGTGAGTAGCTGATTCAACAACTTATCTGTAGCACACACACACACACGGTTTGTTTTAACACACATAATTTGACATTTCTACACCGTTTGTGTCTCCAAACAGAAACACAGAACAGTGGCCACAGAAGCTCATCATGCAGTTGATCCCGCAGCAGTTATTGGTGAGACTACTTGTGTTTCATAGCAGCGACTTTCTGTCTGTGAATGATGCATAACTCAGCCCTTCTCTGTTTCCGCAGACAACCTTAGGTCACCTCTTCAGAAACTCTCGAATGGTTCAGTTCCTCTTCACCAATAAAGACGTGGAGTCGCTGAAAGGCCTCTACCGCATAATGGCCAACGGTTTTGTAAGTTTTTCACTCTTAAACTCTCCCTGCCCCTCCGTCATGTCCCCAGTGTTATCTATCATTCAGTGCCCCCCCCCCCTCAATACATTTTCCATGAGTGCAGGTCTCATCTCCGTCCAGCAGATGGGACTGAAAATGAAGCTGCAGTGTCGCGGTAAAGACTCTAGAGGGGGTTCCAGGCCATACATTTAGCCCACTTTCAAGCTAGATAATAGGATTTTAAACATGCTTTGCCATCAGTTCAGGGGGAGAGAAGAAGGAAAAAAATTAATTGTTTAGTTTTGATTCAGTTCCAGAAGGCTAGCATAATGATAGGGGTTTTGTCAGTGTGGTGCATTGTTAATCAGGTAATACCATTAAGAAATAGCAGAGCCATTAATAGCATTCAGTCCGGCTGAGCTCTGCCTCTTCGCCTGAATTTGATTTACAGCTCAGGGAAAGGACAGTATGAATTAACTTGATACCATTCAATTTATAAAACTGATATGTTTGATCAGGCGCAGGAGCCCCCAAAGCCCGTCCAGTAATTATGACAGGCTCCCTATGTCAGGGTCTTAATCTGCCCCTGTGACCCCACCCACCCCCCCCCTCCCTCTGCAGGCCGGCTGCGTCCACTTCCCCCACACCACGTCGCCATGTGAAGTGCGGGTGCTGATGCTGCTCTACTCATCCAAGAAGAGAATATTCATGGGCCTCATCCCCAACGACCAGAGCGGCTTCGTCAACGGCATCCGGCAAGTCATCACTAACCACAAGCAGGTCCAGCAGCACAGAGCGGTGAGTGGGTAACGAGGGAGAGGAGCTTTGTGGGAAGAGAGGAAGGGGGTTTGCGGAGTAGGAGGGGGGGGGGGACCAAAAGGAGGTGATAACGAGGAAGGCATTATAGAGGAGCACCGGGGGGGAATTGAGGTGTATTGTTTAAGGCATTAAAGCTGCATTGTTATTGACATTTCATTTAGCAAGCCCAGTATCTACACAGCAGCCACTAACGCCTCTCACTCTCACTAAAGGCTAATAAGGGCTAGCGTTAGCTAAAGTCCTGCAGCAACGTTAGTTAACTGTTGCACTCCCCACCTCATTATCTCTCCGCTTAAGTGATGGAAACATAGGTGCAATGCATGTCAGATTAATGGCGTCCTCAACACTGTTTATACACTGTTTCATAATGATAAAACAGTTCAAATATCAACTGAAGTGAAAGTGTTTGAATTACAGCACCTAAAGCAAATATTTAAGCCTTCATTATAACTGGTTTATGTAATATAATAATGACACCAGTGTGTGTGGGGGAATGTGATGAGACACTTTTCATACTCTGCCACTGAGAAGCATCGATGGGTTTGTCCTGTTTAGAGCTGAAACAATCATTTAGTCAAACTACAGATTAATAATTTTGATAATTGATTCATCTGTCAAGTCATTTTTTTAAGCAAAAATGTCAAAATTTGTGGGTTCCAGCTTCAGATTTTAGATACTAAATATCTTTAAATTTTATATTGTTGCTCAGAAAAAACAAACAATTGAAGTTTAAATTGTGACGGGCAGATACAATAAATGATTAACCAATTAATAAAAAAAAAAAAACCTGCAGATGTATCGATAATCATTTTTAGTTGCAGAGAACAACACACATCACAGAACTAGAGCTGCAACTAACAATTTAATTATCAAGTCATCTGTCAATTAGTTTCTCAATTAACTGATTAAACGTCTTAAAAATGTCAGAAAACGGTTAAAAATATCAATTAATGTTCCTTAAAGCCTGAGATGCAACTTTAAATGTCTCCTTTAGTCCCGACCAGCAGTTCAAAACACAAATATATTCAGTTTAGTGTCACAGAGGACTAAAGAAACAAGAAAATATTCACATTTAAGAAGCTGGAACCAGAGAATATAAGCATTTTTTCAAAATAAAAGTAAAAAAATAATTGATTATCAGAATAGTTGGCAATGAATTACTCAATAGCTCGTTGCTGCTCTGCAAAGAACGTTATAAAAACTAAATATGTACACTAGTCTCTCCGTCATCTTTGCTATAGTTAGAACTCAATGAAAGTTATGAGATTCGGCTTTAAACAAAGCTCAGATGGGTATTAATTATGCAGTGCAGGCGGCTCAGATGTTAACATTACATGAGACACTCTGTAGGAGACGGAGTGGCAGCGCTGTGTACAGATCTTTAGGGACAGAATGAGGAAATCAAGGCCTCCTCCTTCCTTCCTCCCTCGCTAAAGGTAGAGACCACTTCCTGAGGTCGTTACAGGTTACGAACGCCGCCGCTGCCGCCTCCTCGTCCACACGACACGGAAATTTCAATTTCACTCATTGCTCATCTTCACCCCCCCCCTCCCTCCCCTCCTCCCTCCTCCCTCCTTCCCCGGAGACAGGATGATTTAAAATGTGTCCTCTGGATTAGCCGTCTTCTCCGTCAGGGTTCCCACTTCCAGCTTATTGCGTTCAGCGAGGAGGAGAGGTGCTGCGTAACTCTAGAAACAATGCAGCATGCAGTCACAGAGAAGCAGCATGTCTGCTTTAAAAAAAAGAAGAAGAAGAAGAAGAAGATGTCGAGAGTTTTTACATGAGTTAGATTACATTTCTCCTCGCCGTCTGCTCCCATCATGAACAGCTTGTTTACTCACCCTGCTAATTTTATGTTAAGGTGCGTGAGGTCCTATACGTAACTTGAAACTGTGTGTGTGTGTGTGTGTGTGTGTGTGTGTGTGTGTGTGTGTGTGTGTGTGCATCAGGGCATTTAGAGAAGGCAGAAGACATGAAATTATAATGAAGGTTTTTTTTTTTTTTTTTCTGCTGCCTCTTGTGTATCATCACATATTCAGTGCTGCATTGCTAATAGGGAAGCGCTACAGCAATCTTAACGTAATTAAAATTTCAATTTGGACCAGCAGTTAAGGTTTCTCTCTGTGCAAAGCCCTGGAGTGGCATTCTTCAGGAATGAGATTGCAGTTTGTTCTGTTCACTGCCAGACAAAATTGAATATTTTCCCCTTTTTTTTTTTTAAAAGCGATGCAGACTCTAAATCTTTATCCAGGATTTTACAGGTTACTGGGTTAAAGACAGGAGATAAATCAGATAACTGTGTTCCCTCAAAAGACCTGAAGATGTGTGTTTTGCGCTATTATTGTTGGTCAGAAAACACACCACGCGTTAGCGCAAAAACCCGGGATAATTTGTTCAGATTCAGCAAGACGGATGGATGAAGATGTTTTCCATCACACCCCGAGTGTGTAGTTAATAATTTGTGCTCAGAGTCGGGATGAAACACCCTTCGTCGCTGCTTGTTTCTCCCTCAGCGTAGAAGCACACAACATGCAGAGCTCAGCTAACTCCATAGCACTGCTGAGTTGCAAATTCTACCTTTTTAAGCATTTATCACTTGTCTCATATTGTGATTTTTTTCAGTGCAGGACTGTACAAATACATTGTGATAATAGAGTTTGTGTATCTTCAGAGTTTAAAGTGTATTTCTGAGTAATCAGAACTCACTAAACAGGTGCGTTTCTATAATCTCTTGGCGTATAAGCAACAGGTGCCCTCCTTTCTTCCTGCACGACTCCTAATGGATGTTATATATGACTTCTGCTGTTCTGGACTTCGCTTACAGCTTTACTCGCTAAGCTTCAGTCTGTTTTAAACAGTGAAATCCAAAATAGCTTGATAGTACTTAAAGTGAAATCTCCACCGGTGTATCGTTATCCTCCATGTTTGTTTTCACTTTTCCGTCAACACACTCATGAACTCTCTCAGCAACATTAACACGGCTACAAATATATCGACTAAATATAGATGATGGATTCGTTATGACAATGCAAAAATGTGTCATGGAATTTATTTACTTATTTTGGACAAGTCCGCTTCTCAGAGGGTCGTTAGTTCAGCTTATTAAAAAGAGTATGAACCTTTAAGTTAAAGAGGACATAATGTACATGTATGTGTCTTATTTTTTATATTTCTATTTTATACTCGGGGCTCTACTGGAATATCTTTCATTGATTTGTAGTTCAAAAAACTCCTTATTTATCTTCCACTGGCTCTTTATGCAGCCTCGCAGTTCACCCTGTCTGAAACAGGCTGTTTTAGCTCCTGTCTCTTTAAGACCTCAGTCGTAGTTTGATTTCACTTCTTCTTCTCGCTCTTTACTCAAAATGTCAACTTCTCAAACACATCCGCAACTTGTCGGAGCCAAAATCTGATCTGAAACATGCGAGCGGACCACCTGAACAACCCGCGGAAAAACCTTAGCAACAAAGACTACGGAATAGACGGCCGTCTGTGGGCGTGTTTGAACAATCTGACGTCAGTTCAGAGCCGACCTCTGACATCATAACAGTATATAAATAACAAAGAATCACAAAAGGCATGTTACGTCCCCTTTAAGAATCTATGTTTTGACTGTATCACCTTTGGTGTCAGGGAGTCTGAACTCACTTCCTGCACAGATGAGACTATTATATATTTTTCTCAGGTTTTGGCTAAACTGTCTTTTTTTTTTTGTAAATGTTGTTCTGTGTTTATTTTCCTTTTTGTTAAGTACACCTTGACCTGGACGCTCTCCCCTCTTTTAAGTACAGTTGAGATGCCACGCTCAATTTTAGTCCTTAACCTTAACACAGCAAAATAATAAAAAAAACAGAAGAAGAAATAGTTTGTTCTGGGCAACCGTAAGGTGTTAATGAGTATGAGGTGATGCAGAGCGGTGCTGGGGAAGAGTCTGCACACTGAGTCGCTAAATAAAGGTGAAAATATTTTCTGTCATCCCATGTGACACTTTTATAAAAATACACTCACTGCTGTCTGTGTTTTCCGTGCAGCAGTTGGGTGGAGCAGGGGGTCCGATGCAACCCGGTCAAGTCCCACCGAACCAGAACTTCCTCAACAGGCCTCCTGGCCCCATTCCTGTCTCCCATGGCAACGTCCAGCAGCAGGTATATTAACCCCCTCTGCGCTGGCATGTTCCTCTCTCTCACTTGCCTGTATGTTGACACCTTTACTTCCCCCGGTGCCCGCTGATTTCTGCATGCCTTACTGGTAACCCTTTCCTCCACTGTCCTTTTTTTGTTTTGTTTGTTTTGTTTTACACCTCCACCACTCTCCCTCCTCCTCCTCCTCTTCCTCCTCCTCCTTTCTCTCTGATCTCTCCTGTGTCCAGTCTGTGGTGGTGGGCATGCCCCCTGTTAGTCAGGTCACTATGATGGAGGAGCAGCAGAGGCAGAACAACATGGTGAGACCTGCAGTAGCCCTCTTTAATATTCAAGCAACATATGTTCAGGGTGTCCACAGGTATTTGAAATTTTAAAGGCTTTGAGGTGTTAAATCATCACTATGCATCGAACTACATAGTGTAGCACACACACACACGCGCGCAGATTTATCAACATAATGTTCATTTTCCAACATCATTTAATTTCATGCTGTTCTTGCTTTTATGTTGCACACTTAAAGTGGAAGAAATAAGTCATAAGCTGCTTTGTTTATTTATTTTTAATGAGATTAGATAAATGAAATTCCCGTCTTTGTGAAACTTGTGGACATCCGAGTATTGTTGACACACTTTCACTCCCACTGCTCAGCATCAGACCAGTGGACAGATAATCTTCTATCAGCATGTGTTCTCAGTTTTTGTTGAATGCTTCTCTTGTAGCATGCCATTAATACACACACAC
Source organism: Thunnus maccoyii (assembly GCF_910596095.1). Classification (NCBI taxonomy): domain Eukaryota; kingdom Metazoa; phylum Chordata; class Actinopteri; order Scombriformes; family Scombridae; genus Thunnus; species Thunnus maccoyii. The sequence continues at coordinate 24,281,603 of NC_056550.1, forward strand.
ACACACACACAAAGAAACATGTTTCATTGATAACATGCATGCATACATTTGTATATCTTGAATAAGAACTGTTTGTGAGCATGAGGTGAAGGATAGAGCTGAGTTATAAAAGCTCTTAAACCGTGCGCTATTCCCTCAGATGACGATGAGAGCAGCCGGACCGACCAACCAACAGCCGCCGGTCAGCGGAGCTCCGCCCAACCAGATCGCACAGGGCGGACAAGCCCAACCCCAAGGTCCCATACTCCGCCTCTCAAACCCGGGAGCCAATCCACAGCTTCGCAGTCTCCTCCTCAGCCAACAGCAACCAGTAAGAGAGCAACAAACCTTAACTGCTCTTCTGGAAGTCTCTGCAGAGGTTAACATGTGTCTCTTCTGTGTGTCTTGTGTCCTCTCAGCAGGGCGGCGTGTCTCACATGCAAGGCATGATGTCTCATCAGGGTTTAGGGCAGCAGTTGGTCCACCCGGCACCAGGAGGGGGGGCTCAAATGCAGGGCCAGTGGAGGCAGCCCTTGGCAGGTCAGTAAGAACCTCCTGACTAGAGGTGGAAAGAGTTCAGAAACATTTGACTCAAGTAGACATGAAGTTTTAGTATAAAGACCTGCACTACATTACTCATAGAAGAGTCATAAAATTGATGTCTTAAGGAAATAAAAAAGACTTCAAAAACAAAAATTGTTGATAGAATCTGACTAAGTTATTGGAGATGGTTTCTTTTTGGCTCAACACAACTGTTTGATCAGATTATGTTTTTGGCTGGACTGCTACAGCGGGGCGAGGCCTGTAAACGCTCCACTGACTGACTGACTGACTGATGAAGTTACACCGTTGGTCGACCCAGTGCCGCCACTTCCTGTATCGGTTTCTAATTAAAAGCCCTTTATCATCCACGTTCCAACCATATATGAGGTTCTGACCAAGTCTTGTTATTTTATCCTATTAACTACACAGCAAGCTTTACATTACAGTTGACTGTTTTCTAAAGCACACTGCACTTTTTAAAGTAAACTGCTCAAATTTATATTTATATTTATATTACTTTATTTTATGCATTCATTGAAAAAGTTTGCAGAACTTCTGGTGCATTTATATTATATTTATATTGATTTCAACTCCGAATAGTAAGATTTCATCACTGAAAAAATGTATTTCCTTTTGGTAACCCCCGCCTGAACGCTACCAGTGGTATCATTCAACTGGTGTGAGGTGGGCCTAACCAAAAAAAAGAAACATCCATCCATTATTTATACTTGATTAGATTTTATCCACGTTCACATTATCCTACGTCTGTTTGCTAATTGTTTGTTGTTCAGGTTTGATGTTCAGCACAGTCATACAGATTGTTTCATAGTTGACATAAACATACCAACACAACAGTCAGGTAACTTGATGTTTACTTGTGTTAATCATATTTCCTCTAAGTTGATCTTCCTCACTTAATGAATGGATGTAGATGGCTGCTTTGGAATTTAAAAAAGAAAACACATGAAAAAGTAAAGTTTCTAGTGAAGAATGAGTCCAGACAAAGAGTCAAAATATGACTTAAAACTCCAGAAGTCATAAATAGAAAATGCTCAACATCCAGAAAACAGCACAAAACATTTTACAAAAACAAAAAAACTCACTTTCACTGCTTTAAAGTACTTTAAAACTGATATCAACATTATTCTTGAAGATATAAAGAAAATCCCTCTTCTAAATCTCTCTTCTTCTCTCTCTTCCCCTCCCCAACCCGTGTGCAGGTCAGATGCTGATGTCCGGAGGTCAGAGAGGAGCCGTCCCGCAGCCCGGGATGCCTCAAGTCTCCAGCGTCATGGAGGATGAGATCCTCATGGACCTGATCTGATCGAGCTCGTTGTGGACTCATGAACGGAGATTTCTAGTCGAATCTCGGCGACTATTCGCCAGTTTGGACACTTTACATTCACTTTGTTGTTGCTTCACTGCTACAGATGTTCAACATAATTAAGGAACAAATCATGAGTAGTTTTTTTTTGGTTTTTTTTTGTAATATTGGAGTGAGCAGCTGAAGTTAATCAGGGGCAGAAGACGCCAGCATTAGTTTCTCATAGAAATGCTACACACTGGATGAAGCCAAACCAGTGGAAACACTCGAATTATGTTACACGTCACGCAACTCTACACTTAAATAAGTTTTATATTTTATCATTGTAATCTGAAATAGTTTTTTTTTTCCATTTTAAATAAGATTTTACTTTCTGCTGTTAGTTTTTTTTTTTTTTTAATTATTGATAAAGTTGTTTTATGAGGATAAAATAAAACGAAGGAGAATTAATTTAAGTTGTTCGTCATTGTCGAGAGGTTTTTTTTTTGATGATGATGATGATGATGATGATGGTCAGCCAGAGTCTCGGCGGGTCCTACCTCCGCCCGTGTGAACGCAGCTCGGACCCTTAAGGTGAGACTGAAATAGAAACAGTAATAGATAGTTCAGTGTCTCTTTCTGCCAAATAGTGTCACAGTGTTAATTTTAACTACTCCAATATGTCGTGGAACCATAGAGAGTCCCCCTCGTGCCAAGTAGTCCTACCAGATGGTATCAGTTGGCCGTGTTTCCGCTGGCATAACACACAATCAGGCTGACCGCATGCGCACATGGCACGGAGTCCGCGTACATGCCCGCGGTCTGCTTTCGAAAAATGCATCCCCCCCCTCGCATGCACATACACGGCAACGCATGCCAGTTCAAACCCTGCACACCGACAAACACTCTCACACACACACACACATACCAACAGGAAGTGATGTCAGTCCCTGTCACCTGGGAGACAGAGACGGTTGCTAAGATACCGTGACAGTGGGTTCTTGTTTCTGAGCTTTTTTTCCTCAGCCCCGCTTTCACATGGACTCACACAGATAGACACTAGTCCCTCAGTGGCTGGTGTTCATCCCTCCCATCCCTTAATCACTGGCCGGCCCTCGGAGCCCCGGCTTAGCTTCAGTTATCTTCCTCTTTCTCTCTCCGTCTCTCTCCGTCTCTCTCGCTATCTCACCATCGAGCTATTAGCGCCTGTCTGAGCTCACAAGTTTTTCAGTATCTCTTTTAGTTCACAGGTCCGTACGATGGAGCTGTAGTGGTGAATAAACTGACCTTTTAATTATTATGGTCATTTAGCAAATATCTACCATAATAGTCACTTTAAAATATCAATACTTAAGGAATCATTCTTTTAAAAAGTGTTATTTTATCTTTTTTCATCAATTTGATGCTATTATATGACACTCACTCCAGAAATATGGATCTGTTTTCTTTCTCCACCGTAGATGTTGTCATCATGGTGATACTGCATGTGTGTCCACGTTTCTTCTTATTTCCACATTTCTCTACTGCAGAAAATACAACTTGGAAACTCCATAAATACAACCTGCGGTTCCACTAAAGTGCGGTGATCTGATTAGATTTTTAAGGGGCCTTGCTGCATACATTTGCATATTAAAGAAGGAAATCAGATTTTCTGAAAACTAGTAGAAATCTTTAATGTTTTTAAAATTCAGTTCATTTTAATAAAACCCATTGGGTATGTACGTTGAAAAAGAAATATTCCCTAAGTAGTACATTAGATCAGTTATTACCTTAGTTGGCAGTGTTGTATATGCAGTATTGTGCAAAAGTTTTAGGCACTTTAGATTCTTATCCATTATCTGTCTGTTTACTGAACTTTGTATAAATGTGAATTGATAAATAAAAGTTATTCATGCCATTATTTTGCCTTTCAGTGCCTAAAACATTTGCACATTACTGTATATATGCGCTGTTTAATGGGACATAAGGTAAATGCTGCCGTCCAGATACAAACGGCAACGTCAACCACAATGGAGATCAACACCTCGATGTGTGGTTTTCGAGTCAGCCTCTTAAAATCAAAGAACAAGGCCTTCTTTGAAGCTAGAACTTGCGATCGATGCTGAACTCTTGTACTCGATCTACATGAAGAAATCACTACAGGATAGGATGTCAACTCCTCAACCAGTAGCCTTCTTCGGCTGAAACTCGACAGCCCACGGTCGCCTGCTGGTTAACACGCATCACATAAAAGCAACAACGGTTTGCTTCCGGCAGTAGACTTTTATTGCCTGTCGTTCCCCGTCTGTCTCTCTCCCTCTTGTTTCCTGTCATATCTCAACTGTCACTATCCAATAAAGGCATAAAATTCCCCTAAAATACAGCACCAATCAAAAGTTTGGACACACTTTCCCGTTCTGTTCAATGAAAAAGTGCAGGTTAAGCAAGGTTGTGTCCTCCTGAGACATAAAGAGGAAATCTCAGGCCTGGTTAAATATGTAATCTCAATCTCAAACTACCATCAAACTCATTTTACTTTCACTTGTAAAGAAAACTCAAAGAATACCTGAACTCCTCTTAATTTCGGGCAGCAGCTCGCTCCAAACCCAAAGGGCACAATCCACTCTTTTCCGGCAGAGACATGAAGGTGCTTGGTGCCCGATGAGTGTGGGAATACTCACAAGCCCCTGGCTGAACACCGCTGAGTTGGATGTTTTCCACGGATAAAGAGGAGGTTGCCCCAATGTGACTTTGTGTTGTTGAGAGGAAGATGTTTTTTGTGTGGCTTTTTGCACAGGGCAGCAGTTTGAAGTACTTGACGTTCTTGGAGCCACACGAAGTCTCCATAGTTCTGCTTGGGGAACTTCCAACATTTAGAGGGGTGACAATGGAGAAGCCTTGAGGTGGAAGGTTTGGGATTTCTGAGCTATAATCACTGACTTATGAACGTCATGTGCAAGAATGAGGTGTAGCTGGTACCAGAACACCTTTAGCCAAAGATTGAGTGGGCAGAGGAGCAGAGCTGTTAACTGGTCGACCCTGCTGGTGAGTTGGATCAGGTCTGATGGACAAGGGTCCAGTAGAGTTTTCAACTCTCATTTCTAGAGCCATTTTTCCCTCTTCATGAGATTATGTCTCCTCTGGTGTCATTTGGAGGTTACAGTGGGAATACGGGGACTCATGCCTGTTGATATGAGCCATCTGGGCCTCGTACACCCAGAGAAAGCGCCATTGTCAACACTCTCTCACAAATATGAGATCTTTTTATTTCAAACTTAATTTTTTAAAATCTGAATTGTGAGAACAGCATCCCTGTAATGTTGAGAGTTCAGCAGAAAAAGCAGTTGAGCTGCAAGTGCTGCTTTTCCTGAGAGGAGAACCTTAAAGGGGCACTTCAACAAATTCACACATGAAGTTCAATCTGTCTCGTGGAATACCTCTCAGCCTGTGAAAACTGTTGAATAATGTCGTTTTAGGCTTGTGGAGCGTTCCTAAATTCAACAGGTGATGTTAGCAGGGTCAGGCTAAAATTGGGCTAATGTAAAGATGCTATTCAGTTGCATTATGGGGAGTGTAGGATCCGGCATGTTTGGGATACTAGGGAGTAAAAGTCAGGATATCTCGATCTCTGCTGCTTCCATTTTGACACATCTTTTTTAAGATACGTCTCAGAGTCCCCTAACTTTATGGAAGTGCAATTCTAATGAGTTCAGTAATTTTAAACAAATTTACATTTTTCATGATAGGACAAATAATACAAACAAAACAAACTATTAAAACTAATAAGAGATAAGTTTGGACTAAAGTACATTTAGAAGTTAGTTTAGAAGAAAACATCAGATATTTCACAGCTCACTGTGGATATTTTAAGTGTGCCATGAATGTTTTGAGACTTACAGAAATACACTGCACTCTGTCAAGTTTCTCATCATTTCCTCATATGGTCAAGTTAATCTTTAAAGAGCAGATTCATGTGGAAACTCGGCTACCAAAGCTTATTCTGTCTGCATCCGCATCGAAGGGTTGAAATACTGATGTCAAATTTATGACTAAAGTCCTTTTATAGTGACCAATTCTACCTGATATTTTCATCTCTGAGACCAAATTGCAGTAAAGCAAACATTCTTCTGTTCTTACTGTCTATTTCTAATGCAGCTGAATGCAACAGGTTCAGGCAGGTTCTGCTAAATGCTCCACGTCCAGTAAACTGTAATTCCAGCCACATTTTTGTGTATATAGACAGTTCACACTGCTGGACAAATGGCTAATTGCTAAAGTATACTTAAAAATTCAGGCATGCATACAAAAAATGTCTTCTTATGGCTGCTGATTTTCTATATTTTTCTTACTGTCAACAAATCTCATATGCAGAGCCAAACCAGTAATGAACTGGTCTACTTACAAGTATTATGTGTGTATCCAAAGGCTGAATCATCTTATTCCTCCGTAACTATTAAAAACACCTCAATGAGCCACATCGTTGCACCGGGTGACATTTTCCTTCATTATGAAGAGTTTATCACAACCTCTTGACTTTGACTGTCACCCAGTGCAACCATGTGGCTCATTGACGTGTTTTTAATAGTTTTTGGACAACAGCGGAGGTCGACGGCACAGAGGAATAAGATATATCAGAGCTTGGATACACACACATTCATTCAATTCCTTGTTGGTTTGTCTGCACATGAGATTTGTTAATAATAAGAAAAATATAGAAAATCAGCAGCCACATCCCTTTTAATGTGGTGTTCATAGACAGTATTAGCACTATGCATACATGATGGACCTACTTATGATTGAAATATTTAATGGACTGTAATGTGATGGTGCTGGTAAAAAAGCTCAGTAATAAATAAATCAGTGAAACACTTTGGATGACATTTTTTTCAGTAGTCTTTAAATTTAAAACTGAACGAGATGCTCTTAAATTGCAGTTAAACTGACAACCATCATCTCTCCCCTTGTAGGCTTCAGTTAACGTTTGCACAAAATAAAAAAACACATTATTTTTTTGCTGTATACTAACTGCCAAAAGCTGTAGTTGGCAACACTTTAAAGTATTGTTATAAACTGTGAAGTTCAGACACAGAAATGAAAACCGCTAACTAAAAAAAAGTAGTAAAAGATGCAGGTTTCACATAATAACTCCCATAATTCACCTAAAATCTCAATATAAAGCATCAGGGTATGGAGAATTCCTTTTAATATGCCTCATATAGATTTATGACATTTGCATTAAAAGAACCTGATCAAACACATTAAGTGCACTTAACCTCACCCATTACATCACCGAACACATCACCACATACGACCCGAGTCTGAGCTTGACTGTTCTTTACTGCAAAGCGGTTCGGGTCAGAGCAGCGCTGGCCTAAAATTAAAACGTTCCTCCTACGTGTGAGGCTATGTGGCATTTTCCTTGTTGTCTGTCCCCGTTGCCACCACGAGAGAAGGCAGTGGACCAGTTTAAAGGGGGCCAGTTAGAGGAGGCTATGAGCTAGAGATGAAGATTATACAGCCTGGTGGCAGAAGTGCTGCTCAGCATAATGGGGTTTATAGGCTCGGGGGCAGAGTTTGTTTTACGCCCAGCCGGAGGAGGTGTTGACAGGAGCGAGCGATGGAGGAGCAGGAGAGACAGTCTTATTATTAAGCCTCGCCACCACGCAGACGGCGAATGTGTTGTGATGGTCGTGGTGGTGGATGAGTTCAGCCTGCACAAGGAGGAGGAGGAGGAGGAGGAGGGGAGGGTGCAGCAGGATGGAGGAGCATATAACACCTAAAATTGGATTTGTCTTCAGGGGCCTTGTGGTTGAGGTCCACTTGGCCTGGGTGTGGGAAGATCAATGGCGCTATCGGCCCTAATGGATGCAGTTGCCAGATAGGGCTGTTTCTGATAAGGAAAGGAGTATTGGCTTTAGCGGTGGAGATACAAGCTTGGTTACCTCTGTGTTTAAAAAGAGATTCTTCCTTCTCTCTGGGTGAAAACTATGTTTTCAGGGTGTACACAAGCATGAGCGTCAGAGCGTTCAAGCCTTACTTGCTAGTCACGACGGCCCAAATGTTCAATTTGGTATCACACAGGTTAGAATCTCTGCAGCCGCCGCGTGCTGTTTCACCATCAGATACGGATCAGGGCTCAGTGAGGGCCTCAGAGGATGTGGAGAGTTCGGTCTTGAGATAGCGTGTGAGGAAGGAAGGAGGGAAGGAAGGGAGGGAGGGGAAAGATGCAGAAAAAACGGCAGGTGGTGTGTTCTCAACGCCACTGGTATATCTGCTCCCACTTCCTCTCACCACACAGGTACAGTACAGCTCGGCCATGGCAGAGGTTTCACCCCCAGCGCAGCGACCGCCGCCGAGGCCGCGGGCCCTGAACATAACTCGGGGGCAAAGGGATGCACCTGCATGTCTCTAAACCAATATGCCGGCATAACACACAGCGACACGAGGCAGAGCACAGGAGGAGGAGAGAGCAGCCCGGTCCGCAAGGCAGAGGCAGAAATACTAGATGGCAAGCTTTCTGTCTTCATATGCGGCGCATTAATCCTCACAGTGGCTCCCATCTTTATTCATTTATCGGCCTGTGGTGTCCACTCAATCAGTCAGTTAAAGGCTGGCCTGATGGAGCGAGCCCTGCACACCCACCACAGTGAGGGAGAGAGAGAGAGGGAGAGAAAGAGGGGAGGGAGGGAGGGGAGGTTATACTCCACACCATATAGCCTGAGCAGACACTGCAGCACAGAGATACAAACAGAGTGGGTTGGGGAGGAAGAGGAGGAAATGTGAGGGGGCTCTTTTAAATAATGAGGCAAAGAGGGGAGGAGAAAAGGGGGAGATGAGACAACTGGAGGTGAAAAGAGAGAGCAGCCTTGTATCAAGAGTGAGTGAGATTGAGAGGTTCAAAGTAAAGGAGGGAGAGAACAGTCAATATCAAGAGCGAGCGATAGGGAGAGATTCAGGACGAGACAACACCTCCACAGACTACTGAGGTATGTATGTGTGAGAGAGAGAGAGGAAGGGGAGGGGAGGGGAGGGGAGGGATGAGGTGGTGGAGAGTGTGTGAGAGTTAGAGAGAGGGAGGGATATCCACTGCACTGTTGTGTGACTGGAAATTTAATAGAGAGAGAGAGGGAGGGAGGCAGGAAGGCAGCAGGGGAGGGTGAGGAGAGAGGAGAGAGAGAGAGAGAGGAAGAGGCGATGCAATGCAATGCAAAAGCACTGAGCGAAAGCCGTTGTTGTTGGAATTACAGAGTACTGGGACAGGCTGGTGGACACTGTGTGACCCTCACTGCAGACTGTGGGGATGTAAGGGGGGGGTAAGAGGGAGGGGGGGGGGGGGCAAGTGAGCGATTACATATTGTGCATACAGTGGAAAAGGGCGGCCAAGGCCATGCGGAGTGTGCAGTGTGAAATGATAAATAAGAGAGAAACAGGTGGCCACCGTGTTGCTGCATCCAGACTGAATATGTAGGGGTCAGTCAATGCCTTGTTCCCCATCTAAATCACGCCTCTGTGTGTGTGTGTGTGTGTGTGTGTGTGTTTGTTTGTGTGTGTGTGTGTGTGATGGAGTGGAGCTGAAAGGAAGACACGTGTGTGTATGTGTGTGTGTGTGAGAACACGTGCCTCTGATGGAGAGCTGGCGTTGAGGTGCAAGGATGGGATGTGAGAAAGAGCGATCCTCTGAGTCACGATATAGAACGTTATCAATCCAGCACTAATCACCCGTCTGAACACCCCCCACCCCCAACGCCCCCCCTCCCAACACACACACACACACACACACTGCTCTCTACCTCCTTCCTTCTTCCCTTCTGCTATCTGATGGACACACTCACCCGCCCACCCACTCTCTCACATACGTCCTCATGTTAATATCCTGCTGAGATGATTGACAACTCAACCCTGACCAGACCTGTAACCTTAACCTGACCTTAAACCTCACCCGGACCCCCGCCCCCTACCCACCCCCCCACCCCCCCTTTTAATGATGTAAACCTCCCTTTATCCCAAGAGAGTGCCTGATAAACTGCTCTCACATGAGATCAATCTCACATTCTTTAAGGGAGAAACACACACACACACACACACACACATATTCAATCTCTCCTCTCTCTCCATCTCAGCATGTCAATCAATATACCTGTATACATGCTATATATATTTATTTATATACGATGGGAGCCGCAATGGCAGGCAAGTCCGATGAGGCAGTGCTATACAGGTGGGGCTCAGCACTGTGTGTGTGTGTGTGTGTGTGTGTGTGTGTGTGTGTGTGTGTGTGTGTGTGTGTGTGTGTGTGTGTGTGTGTGTGTGTGCTTGAGCGTTGCCTAGGGAACCGGCCAAGCAGCAAATGTTCCCTGTAACAAGCTGTAAACACCACCATCATCATATTATAGAGATATATGACCGTATGGACACGTGTGTGTGTGTGTGTGTGTGGATGTCTCATGAGTGAATTTTAAGAATCGAAAATTCAACAGTGTTTTGTTGAGGAGTTCATAAAACTAATAGCATTAATTACAATTATTAAAAAAAACGTGTTTGTTTATCATTTCATCTCATTTCTGGTTATTAAAAATTGAAGCTTTCGCCAAGGGGGCTGTCTGGGTCTTGCGTGCCACGTGCATGGTGATAAGTCTGCAGATTGCAACGGTATTATTTCAATATTGCATTTAATATATATATATATAAATAAATAGATAAATAAATAAGCAAAGTTGTATGTTAAACGTCCCAACAGCAGCAGCAGCCGTGTAACATCCATCCCTTTATACCGACGGACAGCGGTTCCATCCACCTGAAGATTTCGGTGACAATTCTCATTACCAGCCGTGGCAGCGCAGCACTTGGAAAGGGTGAATCAATCTGAGAGAGAGAGAGAGGAAGAGGGAGTGAGAGAGAGGGAGAGGGAGAGAGAGAGAGAGAGAGAGGGGGGGAGAAGACAGCCTCGGCGGCGGCTCTGCAGTGGAATACGTTGTTATTTGAGGGAAGGTGAGAGCTCTCGGAGTACCGGCAAGCGCGTGTTGGAGCGAGATGTGTTTCAGGACTTGATCGCAGCATCTATAAGGTGAGTCTGCCATCACTGCTTCTGCTCTGTCGATGACATTCATATAGTCGAGATGCAGATTCATGAGCTGTCTGTCTGTCTGTCTGATTGTGTGTGCGTGTGCGCGCGCGCGCGTGTGTATGAGAGTGGCGTGCGCGCGCGCGCGCGCGCGTCCCGGGCAGTTTGTGCTTTTTTTTTTCGCTCCACGCGCAACAAACTACTAAAGCGTCGGAATGGATGGAAATCCGCATTCATGACCTGATATGATGTGTGTGAAGTGTCCTCGTGTGTGTGTGTGTGTGTGTGTGCGCGCGTGTGTGATCCGGTTCAGGCCCGCGCGGCTGTTATCCAGGAATTACATGTATGACGAGACAGACATGTATATGTGAAGGGAAACATCTGGAAATTAAATGGATTTGGATTATTGGGATTAATCCGTATACACAATTCAAACTTTGCTTTCATTCTCAACTTTTCTTTTCTCTTTTTGTTTGTTTGTTTATTTATTATTATTATTATTATTTGACGTATTTGTCAACACAAGTTAATCTAACCTTGGCGATAGGAGGAGCATCCAGTGTAGCACGAGCTGTTGACAGGGCTTAATGTTTGATCCGGCTAACGCGCAGCTTTCACTCAAATATACTCAATTAAACCTCCCTAATCGGAACAGTTTACAGTGTTAATTCGTGTATTTGGGGTTCAGTTACCCTCGCTGGCCCCCGCTGATGACCCCAGATTTGGAGGAAGAAAAAAAAAAATACGCAGGCACCTTGTGGTTTTATGCGCGGTGGGTTAAGCTCTGAGTCAGAGCCTGGGGCCCCTCCGGCTGAGAACAAGGAGCAGATAGATTAGGACTGATGAATGAAGATCTACTGCCTCTATCTGCAACACAATGATACGGTTATGAGAGGATTTAAATGCTAATGTGCAGTGTTTCAGAGAAATCCGAGCGGGCTGGGACTGGCGGGAGGAGATTGTTGGCAGTGTGTGTGTGCTGTGGACCAGCTGGATGATCTCCTGAGTTTTATGATAGAGAGAATAAGTTATTAATGGGGTGTTGGGAGGTGAAGTGGGGCACTGGGGCAGGATTAGACAAGAGAGGGGTGGGGGGGTGGTAAGGGGGGCTGTGTGTATGGCATATGCATTGAAAGTCCCCTCCAACACTGCGAGTTTTAGCAGATTTGCATGTGAGGAAGGAAGAGGAGGTGAAAGAGAATTTAAAGGACGTTATGGGGAAGTTACTGGACTATGGTTGGTGTCATATAGACTCTTTTTATCCTCACAGGCTGATTATGAAACACTGTTTTTGCTGCTTGCGTTTTACGTCTTGCAATTTTTATTCATTCACCCATATTGGATTTAATGCTTGTTAGAGTACCTGTAAACTTCTACACCATCGCAGCTAAACCGTCAAACGAATGACCATGACACATACCATTTACGAGCCCCCGCTTCACTGCATATTATTTCCATTAGGTCCAAAATAGGTCTACAGACGTAAAACTTTAGGAGGATGGTAAGTTTTTATGTCGCCTGTAAAAGTATGTATTTTATCCACTTGTATCGCATGGGGGGGCTTCAGTGAGGAAGAAGAGAGTCTTCTTTCACAGCCCATCCAGAGAGAGAGAGAGCCGGATGCAACAGCACCAGTCACCGCGAGGCCCCTGCTTCATGAGAGGCTTGTCACATGATATCACATTTAAAGGCAAGGTCCTCCAGCTCAGGGCAGAGCTTCAAAAATATCAAGACATCTCGCCGCTCCAAAAGCAAGGCCAAAATGTCAGCGGAATCCGTTCGTCCTGAACTTTGTCGCTGCCCTTCCTCCTACTCCCCAAACCAAAGCGTTACCCTAAGCTGAAATGAATTCAAAGTGGGCCAGGTTACTAAGAGGCAGAGCCATTTATGATGCAGCCCGTCTAAAGGAAAAACAACAAAGCGGTCTGCTGTATCTAGCGTGTGTGATGTGGTTTAATAAATTCTTAAAAGCCTCATTCTTGGGGAGTTTTGTGGCGAAGAAATCCAGGGATGCAGCGTGCTGAATTAGTAAAAGATCTGGAAGTAGAGCGAATCTATCGCAACAACTTAGGGCTGAATCTCCTTTTAAGTCCTGAAGGTGCAAAGTCATGACACCTCTTGACCTAATATGCATGTTATTAAAATTAAACAATGTCGTGAATCACAAGGAAAGGTTAACACAGATTACTTAATGGGGATGCAGGTTGAATGTTTTATTCAGTTTATCCCCCCATGTAAGGATTCTGCACTTGTAACAGGCTCCACATGTAGACTGTCTGGCTTCAAGCTCTTCATCATGCTTGATCAAAGGAAAGACATTTTGACTCTTATATGTATGTTGTTTGTACAGTATGAAAGCTGCAATTATCCAGCATTCTTTTAGCTTTTCATACAGCAAATCCATTTGTTATACCTCATCTCTCATTAGCTAAAGAAGAAAAAAAAACTATAAAGCGAAGCTATCCTGAGCTTTTTTTCACCTGCCTGATGACGTCAAAACTGATATAACACGTGGTCATCTTACTAATTCTAACTGTTAACCGTTAATTTAAGGTTAACAGTTAAATTAGGCGCACACTATCCCACAAAAACCTGAGTGCCGGATCCTTCCTGTGTCACAAATTAAGCACCAGCTGAGCGATTTCAGTCATTTGAGGAATCAGGCCAGGCTGCTCTTTAATTTCTGAGGCGCACCGCTTATGCATGGCCGATGAGCTTGATGAAAACAAGCAAGCAGGTTAACAGGGACACTGTAAATTACACCGGCACACCTGGCCTAGAGGGAAGGTGTGACTTTGAGATAATGCTCAGCCCCCTATCGCTCCGACGCCGTAGGAACCGAGGAGACGTTGCAGATTATTTCCAGAGGAGATGTTGGGGGAAAAAAGTCACAGCAAATCCTTCTATAACAAACACACAGGATGGGAGGGGAAAGGGCATGAGAGGAGTCCGGCGTATGAAAGATTACCCCCTAAAATATTACGCAATGTCAAAAGATTTGTGCATCCTCTCAAATGAAGCCAGGATACTTTCAATCTGGTTAAAGTGTAGTTTGCCTTTCCCTCGTCCCCTTACTGTAACCTAAAAGGACAAAGGACCGCATTAATTCTGAGGGACGTCTCCTCCGCTGCTACATTAGGATGCAAAAAGAGTAACTGTTGCCCTAAATTTGGTGTCTGCGAGGGTGTGCGTTCGTGCATACATGTGTGTCTAGGCACATACGCTCGTTTCCGTGCATATGGCAGAGAGCAAGAGAGAGAGAGAGACGGAGATTATAGATGACACTGAAACTGCTCTAATCAGGGCAAGCTGGTCGCTGATCTCTTCATAGGGCGAGGGTGTCATTGATTGATGGACGGCGATTTGCTGATGTACACAGGTTGAAGGGTGAAGAGAGAGTCGCTGATCAGCCATGAGAGGCTGAAAATTGTGGGAACAACCTCCGGCTGTCCCTTAATAATGCAGCACTACGAGGCCCCCCCCCCCCCCCCCTCCCCCCTCCCTCCTCACCCCCCTCCTATCTGAGACGCTGGGATCATATCACACATGTCGCTGCCAGTCTCCACGTGCTCACGCCATGCCTGAACCCGTGGATGGAGATCTGAGATGCTGTTTTTTTGCGCATGATATGGCACAATTTGAATCTCAGTAACCAGAGGGCCGGGAGAGTACATGAGCACTGACCCATCCACAGCAGAAATGCTAAGGCGCCTATGATGACGGGGTGGATATAATTAGCCGTGATTGGTTTGATTGAGTCTCCCGTCCAGGCCTGGGTGTTGGGCCCTTCGGGGATCATGATCACTGTCCAGGCATTAATTATTGAATAATAGATGGAAGAATGGCAATGGTTAATGACATAAAATGAATGCTATAATCCATTGAATTGACATAATTAGAAATGGTGAGATTTCCCCCGAGGAATATATTCTCATCATGACCTAAAGTGGAGAGGGATGCCTGAAAAATGGACTGAGGCGATTTTCTTTTCCCTCCCTCCTCATGAGTTTGTGAATGTGCCTTGGGAGAGCTCACTGGCGGGGACTCAGCCAAATATCTTATCATGTGCGGTGGTAGAGGTGGTCAGAAAGTGGCCGCTTGCTCGGGGTGTTGTGCGGCAGTCACTCGAGGAACAGTCGGGATGCAGTTCAGTTCATGCCATTTGAAATGAAGCGGCCGGAGAGAGCAGTCAGCCCTGCGTGTCTGATATTGAGTTTGGCAAAGAGAAGAGATATTATCTTCTTCTGGTTAGATTAAGTATTAGTAAATGTGATTGGGTAATGAAGGCGGTCAGGCCTCAGTGACCCTCATGCTTTGCAGCTACTGCCGGCTTGGCTGCATCCAGGCACAGAGTCTTGAGGGAGTTTGTTTCGGGTCAGTGACGGCATAAGAGCTCAATACAGCATTGCAGAGTCAGGCTGGGGCCTTTCCTCTGTCTGCCTCACTGACTGGCTGCGCTGGCTGGAGGCACAACTGTAGTGGCATACTGATGCTGATGATGATGACAGTATAAATATTGATGATGTAAATGGCAAGAAACAGATAGTGCATGAGCGCAGTAAACATGAAATTATAACCCTGATGACCGAAGTGTGATGTTTAACAGTTTTCTCCTTGTTGTTGTTGTTGTTGTCTTTTTTTCACTCCTTGTGATTCAACCCTGACACAGACAGGTTTGGTTTCCACAGCACTCTGAGAGATCACGATGAGACGCCTGGAGAGAAGCGTGGGTGCGCTGTCGCGCAAGATGACACGTAATCAAACGTCCTTTTTGGATCTGGTTGGAGGTTGTCATATTTTCAGGGGCAGTAAAGCAAAGGGGGGGGGGGGATGCTGATGTCACAGTGAGGTGGCTCCAGAGGAGGGCGATGAGACATGCCAGCAGTGTTCCCTGGAGGCCGCTAAGAGACACAGAGGAGGTAGTTAGTGAAGCTACGCACCATCGCTGTGATAAATCACAGATTCAGCCGTATGGTTAGGACGATTACTCTCAGTGCCATCATGTGAACCCGTGTACATGCTTTTACTGTTTGTTTTCCAACTCCCCGGACTCTCTGTGATATATGTAGAGTGTTGACTCAGTTGTACTAGTTTATTTATATATTTTGCCCCCTTGCATTTTTCTCTTGTGGTAGGATTGGGTGGTGCAACGCTGAGGCCTTGAGGCTCAAATTTCCCTGTGTGGACTGTTGAAACAATGGGCATTAATTGAGATGTTAAGGTGTAATATTTGTCTTAATTTAATCTTATAGGTCAGAGAGCAAAGATCACAACTATAAAGGCCTATCAGGTGCACTCATAGCCAATTTTTCCTCTCAGCTGAGTGCATCTAGTGACATACAGCCGGGTGACAAATTAAAGGAAATACCTGGATAAATGAGTGGAGAAACATAACGAATGCAGATGCTTCGACACAGGTGCAACGCATGTTACAATTAAGCAATTAACATCCAATCACACTCTGTGGCATGTATAAAAAAAGCTGTGCGGGGCCAGTTGATTCTGATATTGTATCAAGATGGCAACAGGAAAAGATGTAAGTGGCTTTGGAAGAGGACAAAGACTGCTCAGCTGGCTGGTGTCTCAGTAGGAACACTGACTAAAGTGACATCTGCATTTAGATCTATGGGAAAGACATCAGTAAACAGGGTCAGAAATCGTGGTTGACAGTGCGCATTTGATTAGCGTGATGCTTGTGCATCAGTGCAATATGTTAGGAAAAACAGAAGAGTTGACCAAGAGTCGACCATTTAGCCTCTGGAGGCAACAGCCAATATTTTGGGGGACCCGGTGTAGTCAGTGGATATCCAGATATTGGATAATGGACAACCAGCCCAAGACTTCCTCTTCCGTGAGCTGGTCATTGTTTACAGTCCGATTACCAACTCGAGGTGTTCCAGACAACATTGCAGCTAGATATATGCATACAATGCAGATACATTTTTTAAAAAAAGCTAATAAAAAGCTAAATTATTGTCAGACGATAGCTGATGGGTTCTGAGATTGCATTTCAGCTCTTTTGCTCTCCACATGGACTGTTTACCTGCATGCAACCGAAGCCTGCTCAAACTTGATTGGTCAATACTACTCAGACTACAAACAGAAACCAGAACACTTCCAGTACCAGAATCTTGTCCCATTGTCCATAGATTCCACATTCATATGCAGATATTATGTGTGATGTGATCAGACCGTGTCAGCAAGAACAGTCCGTCGACAATTACACAGAAAGGGATATTATAGTAGGGTTGCAGTGCTTAAACCCCTCATTATAGAAGATGAATGCACATTTGAGAGTTCAGTGGTGCAAAAAAAAAACCATAGGCACCCGGTCTACAGAAATGTGGAAAAAGCTGATATGGTCAGATGAGTCATCCTTCACCATATTCTCGACAAGTGGGCGAGTGTGTGTTAGTGTGTGTGGCGTACACCAAGAGAACGGTACAGGTCTGAATGCTTGACCCCTACAGTGAGGGGATCCGGTTGCTTTGTTAAGCTGTTGGGGGGGCGTTTTGCTGGCATGGTTCGGTCCACCCGTGCCCTTAGAGGGAAGGGTCACTGCAGATCAATAGGAAGATGTTCTGAGTGATCACCTTTATCTCATGATGAAACACTTCTATCCTGATGGTCTCTTCCAGGATGACAATGGCCCAAAGCACAGGGCAGGAGGGGTCACTGAATGCTTTGATGAGCATGAAAATGATGTGAATCTTATGCTATGACCCTCACAGTCTCCAGATCTCAACCCAGCTGAACACCTATGGGAGATTTAATATCGACGTGTTAGCCACCATCATTAAAAAAATGAGGGAATATGTTTTTGAAGGATGGTGTTCATCTCTCCAGAAGAGTTCAAAGACTTGTAGAATCAATGCAAAGGTGCACGTGGCGGCCCAACACCTTACTAAGACACTTTATGTTGGTTTTTCCTTCAATTTGTCACCCGTTTTGGTGAAAATGTCTAATGATAAGTCAAAGTGACCTGATGATAACAATAATTTTGTCAGTTATCAGTCATGGGTCCCTCCCCATCACACTGCAGGGTGTACTGAACCGACAGCCCGCTTTGGGAGCTGCAGAGCAGGGCCACGGACGCCCCGAGCCCCCGCCGACGTGTCGGAGACACGCAAGATGGTGAGTGGTTACTATGGCAGGTTACTATGGCAACCTCAGGTCTCTGTGAGAGCTTCCATTTCGCACAGCGTGGGAGAGAGGGAGAGAGAGAGAGAGGGGTGGAGAGAAGAACCCGCAGAGAAGAGAAGGGTGGAGAAATCAGCAGAGGAGGTGAGGTGTGGAAATAAACATGCCTTAGGTGTAGCAAAGGAAAAAAGAGGGCGAGCAGAGGGGAGCAGACGTGGAGGAGAAAGGAGGGATGGAGAGGTTATGAGAGGAGAGGAGTGGAAAGGAGAAAAAAAAGTGATGGAGAGGTGTGAGCGATGGGGAGGGGGGGGTGAGACTGAGGTGTGAGAGGAGCAGATCGGAGGGCAGGGAAGACGATCACGTGGCCTGTTAGACCAGATCTGCACTGCATCCGAGCACACGCTGGAATATTTCAACGCTGCTTTGTAATCATTCTGCCGGTGCTCAGTGTGTTTCCACTCTTTATCTCTCCTCTCTCTCCCCCCTCTCATTTCTTTTCTTTTCTCTCCCTCACCTCTCTGATTTAGTTGGCACAGTGCTTAGGCTGCAAGAGACATTGTGTCAGTCTTGGTGACTGGTCTCCATGGAGACGTCCATCAGTCAGTCCGTGTCAGTGTTTCTTGGGCAAAGCCTTATCGTGTTTGTCAGTGTGAGTGTTTATCTGTCTGTGTATTAGTCAGCGTGTCACTCATAGGGAATGCTGGGGCGAGGCCTGAATGGATGTGGGGGGGGGGGGGGGGGGCAAGAGAGTGTTGTTGTCTTGCATGCATGCACACGCTGTTTGTTTGTTTGTTTGGAAAAAGACAGTCATTTATACAGTAAAAGGTAAGATCTCATGGAAGTGGAGATGCACAGACAGATGGAAACATAATCAAAGCGTATCCACCTCTGCTCCACATGTTGCGCCACACTGTCTGTTTATTTCCTTTTTTTTTTCACCTCTGAAATCCTAATTAAACACCGAGCCCCCGTTACACTGTAAAATCTGCGGCTGTACACTGCAGAGCACTGCTGATGTTGCACAACTCCTGTTTTTCTTCTGCATATTTTCAACGTTATCTTGTCTGTTCGGTGCAATATGACACAAGATGTTTCTGATTCATTGTGATGCTGTCAGACTATTATGGCATTTATTTTATTATATTCTTGAAGTGTATTCTTTGCATTATCCCTCTTTTTTTGCACTAAATATACAGTTGTGTACTATATATACATCCTGATAACTGTAGCCAGCAGCATTGTTGTCATATCTGTATTCAGTATGTGTTCCCTTTATATTTACAGAGTAGCACGCTAGTTTTTGATTTGTTAATATTCTTTATTCTTCACAGCTTCTTGCTCTTTATTTTTATTTCCTTTTCTAAGACGTGTTGCATGTATCGATGACCTTGACCTTGACCTTGAGTAGTAAAGGAGTATTTGTAATGAGACGACTTTTTCAGATTGCGAACGAGTGCGTTGAAAGGTGCTCAGGTGGAGTGACTGCTGCGTACGACGGAAGTGAGCGAGACTTCATGTTGACTTAAAAAAAAAGTGCACCTCTTAATTCCAAAGTGCTGCTGTTGCACAGTGTTGTTGAAAGTAAGTGATTTCCCCACTCCAATTAGAGAACCAGCGAGCTGTGTACTGGTATGTAGATGCGCAGCGCACCAGCCTCCGCCAACTCTTAGATTTATATTTAATAGTAAGAATACACACTCTAGGGCTTTGCACCACCTAAATAGTGCATATAAATCAGCAGCGCAAATGTTAAAGTGTGTTCCACACGAATAAATGAAAAAAGAAGATGCAGAAGATGATGTTTATAGAGGAGCAAAATCCTTTAGATGTTTCTCCAGAGAGTCTCAAAAACTTTAACTGTATTTGAAAATGTTGCTGAATATTATTTGTAATTGCCAAACTCAATATTCTCTGTGCTACCGTGATACATTGTCTATATTAGCTTCCACTCAGTTCATTATATAATATAAAAATCTGCTTATGCAGAGTTGCACAAATGTACCAAAGGTAAACCATCACAGTGAATATATTATTGTTTTATAATAATCAAAATCAAAACAACTTTATTGTCCACCTTTGTTGCAAAAAAGTACAAATTTGTCTTCAGATATGACATCATACGTCACAAAAACAACAAGTAAACGACATTTAAATACACCATATTAGATGCAACTTTGTATCAAAGCAAGGAATAAATTACTAAAGATGATGTTAAATAATGTGAAATAATTTAAGACCAGTTTAAGGTTCACAGGATTGCAGGTAATTCAGCTGAAAGTATCGACTCTCTTGAAACATATACTTATATATAGATTTATGGTGCGTTCACATGCTGCTGAGACTTTCCAAAATGTGAAATCACATGTCCTGCTGCATTCACAAGCAACAGTAAGAAACACTGTCCTAGATGAAGCAGAAGAAGCGAACATTTATTTTGTTAAAAGCATAATGTCAATTTGACAGCCGACCGTTGTTATACTGCTGTTATGCTTCAGTATTATCACGCATGATCGCAGAACAATCACTCTAATGCATCAATAATCCAAGAAGTGTCAACGAAAGAAAAACAAACACTCGTCTCCAGTCCGAATAAATGCTTCCCGTTACCAGAAAAGCAATATCATGCAAATAAAGATACATGTGAAAAATCTATACGTTACTTCAGAAAATGACACTTAAATGCATCTTTCCTTACATTTACATTTGAGCCTGAACCTTGTATTCTTTTAGTTTGGGTGACTGTAAGTGATAAGCAGCACATTTTTAAACCCACCCATCCCTGCTCATGAACACACACCTAAAAAAAAAAAAAGAAAAAAAAAAAAGAATTTTGTACTCTTAAAACTATTTTATCACAAAGTACACACAGTGAAGGCAGCGTAGACTGACCCCCATCACAGAAATGTCACCAAACACACACGCAAACAATCACATGGAGTTAGAGTATACACGCCATAGTTTGACCCCCCAAAAGGCATCACACACACACACACACACACACACACACACACTCACACACACTCACATGCTTTCTCCTGAGAGGAAAAAAAATAAAAAAAGAAAGGAGAGTGAGGGCAGCTTGAAACACTGAAATGCAAAAAGCAAGCTCTCCTCTCCAAAACAGCTCGGAGCAACGAATGCTCAGCCGAGAAACACTGGGAAAAAAAAGGTTTTAGAGCAACCCAAAAAAACTGTGCAGTTTACATTGCTCTGCAAATGGCTGAGAGACATTTTGATTAGCTGCTGGCTTTCGCTTCCCACCCCCCAACCCCCTACCCCCACCTCAGCATGCGGGAACCGAGTGTATCCACACACTTAACAACCTTAAATACGGATTAATTGTTCGAGAAATCAGCGTTCCGACCAGGCGGCGCCACAGAACGGACAGTAATAACTGGATTTCATTTGAAGTTGAGAGCTGGCGTCGTGAACGTTGAAGATGTTAACACTTAAAAGACTTTTATCCCAGCATGTAATGACAAGTGGTATGAAGCCCCCCTCCCACCCCCCAGTTAGGGATTTGAACATGTGTGGTAGGTAATGTAATGTCTGTTAATGGAAGTGCTTTAGCAGGGTGATGAACACAGTGACTTTTAATCTGCAGCTCTCTTGGCCCCCACCGAAGAGGGGCGGGGGGGGTGGGGGGGGGAGGTCCCCGCTCCTGTAGGAGCAATTCTGAATAGATCAGGGCTTCTCTCCGCATCCTGCATCCTAATGAGAGCAACGGCGCGTCTTTGGACATTTTGAGTGGGAGGGCGAGGTAGAAGACGGATCCGGTGCAGAGGGGGCTGCAGTATATCCTATTTGACAAGGATGAGTGGTGATTAAAATGTGGAACGCTGAATTCTGGGGGTTTAAGAAACCTCATCATTTTTTTTCCAAAAATAAGCACGTATTGTAACGTTGCTCCAATAATCAAAACCGAACAGTTTGTTTGTAGCAAAAAACAGACATAAAACGTCGAGTTGAAGAGTATCCGAGGCCGCACATCCTGCCATGAGATCACATTAAAGAGCTTAATAAGTAAACAGGGAGGAAACGGGGAGGAGTTTCTGTCTAATTAATAGTTTATCGTACACTCATAAGCTCAATTGACCTTCTGTACGTTTAGCTGAGGAAGTACAAAATGACAGATTAGCTCAAGAGGTAACAGGGCATTATGAGACATTAAAAGTGCATTTAGCACATTAGGAATATGTTATATTTATTATAAGTGGAGAATGATAGAATGAAAACGATGTAAGAAAAGAGAAGATAAGTCTGGACTTCTGCGGTCGAGGCCTCTCAGCTCTGTCTGAACAGAATCAGTAACATCTTGTAAATCACTTCTTTCATTTTCTTTTTTAAAACAAGCCTTTAATTAATTTTCACCCACATGTTTCTTTTTTTTTTTTTTTTGTTCTAATATGTTCTGTTCAGTTCATTCATTTCATTGTTGGGTATTTTATTCATTCTGTGGCCTGATTTTTATTGTATTTATTTATTTAATTTTTTTTATCTTGGAGTTTCTCATGTAAAGCACTTTGTAATTCTGTTTTGAAAAGTGCTTTGAAAGTAAAGTTGTTTTTTTTTAAAAATTCTTAATTTGTTCTGTTTTATAGGAGAAATCATTGCAGCCATCTAACGTTGTTTTTATATGATGATTTTATTTTAAGGGAATATTAATGAGCGTTTTATCTTCTTGTAATCCATCCTAATGCAATTTCATCTGCAGGTATTTAGACAAATTTTCCAAGTAAACTGGACTTTTAGAGCATGTTGAGCATCTTGTTTATGCAGTTTGACACATTTCCTTTCAAAATTGAATGTTAATGATGAATATAGATGTGACACCTACTGGTACGTCTTCTAGTAACCACTCACCAGACAGCGCATGTCTCTGCCAAGGCTTTTAATAATTTAAAATATGTATATTTAAAGTATCATTTACATCGTTTAATATAAATTGTATATACATTTAAAATATGTAAATTAAATTATATATATAAATTATGTATAAGTCAGACATATGTATCTGTAGAAATGTTAAATTCTCATCTGGGAGATGCATCATAAACCACTCAGTGACAAACATGGGTATGAAGCTCGTTAGAAGTTCATATTAAAAAAATATCCTTTATAAAATGTTAAAAATGCCTGGATCTGTCTGGATTTACACCAACAGTCCATCACTTGTTCTTTAACCATTTGCTCTTTCTAGTAGATTTAAAATAAAATAAATAGAACAGAAAAAAATATTAAGGTAAAAATCTTAAGTTTCCAGGTTTTGATGTAGAAATAAAACTTTTATTGTTATATTGGAATAAATTATCATAAGATAGCATGATAATGATTGTTTTTTTGTGACTGTTAGGTATCACAAAGGTAAGAAGTCCTTCGACATGAATTTCATTGTGTAGCAATGAACGATTATTTTTTGATTAGTTGTTTTGTCCATAAATTATTTTAAAAAATGCCTTTAACATCATCACACATATACATATATATACACCAACATGACTCCAGATCTCCAACATACAAACTGAAAAATGACCTGAATGAGCAGCAGATAGCTATATAAATATATATAAATATATATAAATACATACAACGTAGAATAAATGAGACAATGCAAACATAGAGGACTAATAGATCGTATCAGTCCTGATACATATTTTCATCTTTGTCTGATACAGGCGTTGGCGAGGTGTCCATATAGGTCAAATATGATTGCAGAATCTTTAGAAAGGTGTTGTATTGATTTCTGAGAAGACGTTTGATCTTTTCAGGTAGAATACAACCGTTCATCTCCAAAAACTCCTCCAGCTACGAGGAGATGGGAATCAGACTCTCACGTCGTTACTGTACACTTCTGAGATAAAGTTATATCTAAAACCTTTTCTTGAAAGTTCCTTAATTGTGCACTAATTGGTTGTAAAATTCCCCAGTAAGCAAATTTATAGATCCAACTGGAAAGTTGACACATTTAATGTTCTTGTTTTGTCCCACTGACAGCAAATATATTTAGTTTCATATCATAGAGAAGCAAGAAAAACAAACAAATGTTTACATCTGAGAAGCTGGAAGCAGTGAATTTTTAGCTATTTTGTGCAAAAATCTGAGATTAATCTTCTGCCGATCAACTAATCGATTAATCGACTAATCAGTTCAGCTCTCCACTTAATAAGGATTGATAAGACTGCATATCTGTGCAGAGGACAGAGTGTGTGTGTGTCTTATATGAGAACATTACAGTCTTCAGGTCTTGTTTCCACACTTGAAACCAAACTCGCCCATCTCTCCCTCCACTAGTTTGTCCCATTACAACATACCAGCCATTAAATGATATCAGCTATCAAACACATATCGAGTCAATAGGCAGACTCAAATATGTTTCTACATAAACTTATACTCGTGGGAGGGAAATCATTGCGAACAATATCAGGGAGAGAAAAAAAAATCAATATCAAGTACAATGGTGGTGTTTTCACCTGAATCTGGTAGCGTGTTGGCACAACACACCCCTGTCCTTAAATCCCTGTCGGGGTGGAGGGGTGGCGTGGGGGGGGGGGGGGTTATCGACTGGCATCATTGATTCACCTGCACTAACATCTAACGTCTCTGAATACTTCAATAACTTGGGGAGGGGGGGGGGGCTCCTTCCCCTGGGAGCCAGACATGAATCAGGTATAACTGAGGCAACACAAAGGACATTAGTACGCTATTAGTCACACTGCTTACAGTGTGTGTGTGTGTGTGTGTGTGTGTGTGTGTGGGCAAGAAGTGACGTCAGGGCTTCATTCACCAGCAAGGCCAACGCTCGTCCAGCTTTCTTTCAGTGCCAGGGGGGTGGGAGGGTAAACACAGCGGAGGAGGCCATGAGAGGAGACAGAGGGAAGGAAGTGAGGGAGTGCGGGGCTTCCTCTCTCCCATCCAGCACAATGCAACACAGCGGCGTCCTCCCCCCCCCCTCCGATTCCCTCCCCCGCCCCTCCATACAACCGCCACCGCCACCACTCCCCATTTAAAAACCATTCACAAGCACCTCCTCCATCATTAAAAAGAGAAAACCCCTGTGTGTGACTCGTCTACTTCTGCTGAATAAGACTTGCTTTTTTTTATTTTTTTACTTTTTTTTTTGTTTTCCATTAAATCAGGTCTTCTGTGTCCTGATGCAGAATTTCCCCCTTTTTTTTTTTTCATTTTTTTAAAAGCCCCACGGTCTTTCATCCCAAAGTCAATTTTGCCTGGCGGTTAGTCAAATGCTTTAAATGTTTATAAGTGCTTGTGAAGAGTGTAAGCTTTAAGTGTGATAGACTACCCTGGGACCAGGACGGGGCTGAGTGTGAAGGAAAAATGAGGGTAGATGAGCAGACTGGGCTAAAAATTAATGCTGGTCGGTAGCAGACTGTGGAAAGTCTGGATGGGATTATAATGGGCTGATTATGATGAAACTGTGTCCGTGGCAGGATTATCATCTGACATGACTACGGAAACAAATGATACGTGAAATATTATATATTTTAAATTCAGATTGCACTTTTTTTTTAAGCTAAGGTGGCAGGGTTTATATTTAGTTTGGCCTCTGTGTGTGTGTGTGTGTGTGTGTGTGTGTGTGTGTGTGTTATTCCGCATGAGCTGCTTTTTCTCTCCCCGGATGAGACAAACAAGAGATTGCAGGCTGAGTGAGGAGCGCCTGCTAAGTGAAAATTTAGTGGTTGTTTTATGTTAACCAGCAGACACTGAGGGTAATCATATTAGAGCTGATTTATCATATCCTAAATTTGTCTGCTCCTTATGAGCTGTGCAGCGCGGAGATCACACTTGCGATAGAGCAGCAGCAGCAGCAGCAGCAGCTCCGTCTCGGCCCCGGGAAGGCCTGGAGAAATTAACGTCTGGGAAAGTGAAAGACCTCGCTGCAGCCTCTTACTTGATTGTATTGTGGTCCGTCATATTCCCTTCTAATAAGAAGCAGTGAGATGAGACTGATTTGGTTTGGCGCTTTGTGTTCAAACGCTGTTTCGCTGGAGGTGGACGGCCTCTTCGGAAATCTGAATCACTTTTTAAAAAAAAAAATGATTGAGCCGGTCTGGTATTTAGAGGACGTTTGTCTGCTGGTGACGTTTCAATGATGAGAAATCTGCAAACAGTCACGTGTCTCTGGCAGAGTGTTGGATGTTTAATGTTTATTATGCAATTATATTTTTAAAGCCCCTGTCATCATTTTTTGAATAATAGCAACGTACGAGATAACAATGTGTAATATTAGAGATGTGGCTCGTAGTGGTGAATCTAAAGAGAATTATCAGTGACTCTGCAGCTCTATGGAGCTTTATAGTGAGTTTCAGCTCATTGTTTAACTGTCTGGCTGCAACTTTACTATTTTGGTTCACTCTCAGCACTCTCGTAGCGTTGTTTTTGGCTGCAGCAGGCAGCTGTTGTCAGAGAAAAAGCTCTAAAAGCCCCACAGTACACTACCTGATCAGCACCAAACAGCAAACAGGCACAGTTAGCTGTAGACTAGCTGGTGAACATAGTGGAGCGTTTAGCAGCTAAAGAGAGATATTTCCCTCAGGAGGTGGTGGAGACCAAAAACAGAGCTAAAAGAGAGTGAATATTGCAAAAACACGACTTCAAATGAACGATAATGTTGCTTTGTAACTGCTAGATGTGGAAATAGGCAACGCCTTCGCCATATATGAACTTATAAGATGATGATATGTCAGTGTTGTGTTTCCGCTGCTTCCACGTCACCAAAAAATGAATCAACGCAGGTTTAAGTGTTCACTAGACGACTGTATCCTGCATTAGCTTTTATACAAATTGAGCAAACTGAGCTTTTCATTGATAAGTCACAAATTTTGAAACTTAAAGTCTCCCCCACCACTCCAAAATGTGTTTTGCTTATTGTTACCTCACTTGGATGTTTAAGCTTCACTGTGCAGAATGATTTATGTATAGAGTTTGTTTTCACATTCATCTGCTGGAAAGTTTCTCTGTGCTCACCTTCAATCTGAGTTAAAGCCGTGTCCCTAGGAGCATGATTTGATTGATTTGACATCACAACCAGTTTGGAGCCAAACATGGTCCAGTATGCAACTTACACAAGTGTGATGTGGCAACTTGAAGCCTCCAGCGTACATACACAGAGGAAGGAAATGAAAAATATCTGCATTTTCATAGATTCTGGATTTTTCAATGAGAGAGAAGGTGGAGATGTATTTTTGAAGGATTTTAATGAGGTATTTGGACTTTATTTGTGGAAAAAAACCCACCCACAATCAAACATGTTATTATTCTAAGCAGAGTATTTTTATATATCTTTTAAAAAAAACGTTGCAATGAATCTGCATCAACCTCTGCAGCCTCCTACCTGGAAATATTCTAATCGCATTTGATGTATCACCAAATGCATTTAAAATTAGTTACTGCTGCTCTCCTTACACTCATAGCAAAGTGTTTTTAAGTGGGACACACGGATGATTTCGGTGTAAGTTTACCATTGGGACAAGCACCCAGTAATGTGTTATAGTCCATTAAAGACGGAGCTGGAGCATCTTCAGAATCCCCACTAAGAAGGGAGAGAATGGATGATCCTCTGTTCGACACAAGGACTCCACTTTCCCCCCCAAGAGACTTCGCCCCCTAGCGATGCCTCGAGGTGCCAAGACTGTGTCAGTTTGTGAGGAGACATCCACTCGTCGCTGTTGGCATTCATACTGAAGTGGGAGACAGAAGGGTTGGAAGAAACAAGGCAGGAGTTGGATCTGGGTTTTTTACACTTGCCCTCCGCTTTACCCCTCCACACGAACTCCCTGCCAGTCGTAAGCAATTAGAACACGAACATTGTCCTTGTTTACAGACATCTTGTGTGCAGCGAATTTCTGCAAGATTGTTTCTGGATAGTTTTTTATTGGTATCTGTCATGTGGGCTGTTAAGGCCGATATTGATGCCGTTTAGATCGAAGCAGCCAATTTCCCTCAGAATTTTATTTTTCTCAGGGTGCTAAAGCCTCTGAAACAGCAGTTACTGTAGAGCACGGAGCACTAAAAGTCTGCTCTGAAATGCAAGATGACAACAAAAAAAAACCTGACTGCTGCTTTCTTCGGAGACTCTTGCTTTAAATTCAGTTCAGATTAAAGGACAAGTTCACAATTTTTTCAAGTCTGTCTTAAAGCAATAGGCAGGAGCTCAAATGAACATTGGCACATGTTTTTCTTCCTGTGATCACTCCTGCTGTTCATGCTGACCATTAAGATAGTAATGCACTTACAATGTAAATGATGGGGGACAAAATCCACAGTCCAAACCGTCCAAATCAAGACTATATGTTTCAAAATTCTCTCTTTTTGTTCGATCTTTCCTCTGCAGCTGAACAGGAAAACACTGTTCAACCAGACACAAAGAGGGTATTTTTTTACTAACAAGACTGTAACTATGGAAGATTTCCACTTTATTTTGACTAACACAGACGGCTGAAGCTTCATATTATCTTCAGATAAACTTTTAAATACATTTTTGCTCAAAATGAGGTAGATTTTGTCCCCCATCACTAACAAAGTAAGTGCATTATGAAGGGATCTAATGGTCAGTATGAACAGGAGGTACAGTAAGGTAACAGTGTAGTTAATCGACACTGATATTGATCAGAAATACGTTATCAAATCCATCATATCAGACCTGATATTGATCAGAAATACGTTATCAAATCCATCATATCAGACATGGACCACAGCTAACTGAATTTTTAATAAAAAGCTAATTGATTGCATTGATTCAGTAAATTGACTGAATCAGCAGCTGCCATGAGACATACCGTCCCCGGTTGAACAGAAGTATCAGCAGCTTTGGGACAGCAGATAAAACATGCTCTCTGTTGCTGTTATTGTACGTTATTATTTTAAAATTACTTCCTCGTGCGACTGTCAGCAAAGCCTCACAGACACAACCCCAGATTGCCGAGATGTCATCACGATGAGGAAAGGTCATGGCTCCGTTCCCGACGCACACTGCAACCAACATGATGAGCTTTTCTCATCTGTTTTTTTCTCATCTCGTAGCTGCTTGAGCTGCCATCTTGGTGTGTGTGTGTCGAGTCATTATTGATGGGCCTTTATGCTGTTCTGCAGACAGGACACTGAGGAGAAGGAGCGTATTCCTGTCTGTTCAGCTCGCCGCCCCGGTCGACTGTCAGCGTGTCTTTCTGGTTGTTTCTACGCCCGTCTCTCAATCTTTCCATCAATTAGAAAAGTTTACAGTCCACACTCAAGGCCGGTATACTCCTCTGATGATCACTTGCTTCTGCTACCTGCTGCTTTTTTTTTTGGCTGGTGGAGAAAGAAAGCTTTTTATTCTGCTTCTTTTCCCAACCCTCCACTGTTACATTATGGTTCTGTGGTCACAGGCAGAGATGTAGCGGAGGGTAAAATTACCCAAACTCAATTACCCAACCTTTAGAGGCTGACATAAATCTTTATGAAATAAAATTCGCAGGATACATCATTGCAGCTCGGATCAAAAACGTGAAGATAGGGGTCTTTTAACCTTTTCAACCCTGCGGAGCCTCTGGCAAGTCAAGCATTAAAAATTCATACTGGGAAACCGAGCATTGCTCAGATGCACAAAAGTTTATTTTAAATTCTTGTCAGGATCTGAAAGATATCAGATATGTCAGGCTGAATTACAGGGAAATACTGTATGTGTAAAACGATGCACAGGACATCCACAATTTTTCATTTGATGTAATCGTGCAGCTTTAAAAAAAAATGCTCCTGAATATTTTATAGAACAGAGAATATACTGTAAATGTAATGTTGTCTAACAGTTTGGGGAGGAAATGTTTTCTTTGACTTTGAAGGCACTCCAGGGAAAATTTAAGAGAAATACTGTTAAGTTTAAGTGTTGATGATTAAAGGGGGGAAGCATTTTTTCCCCCCTGCCATTACGTTTAAAGGACCAAACCAGTAGTTTTTCATGTTTTAATCCATCTGCTACCAAGTACTGATACGTTACATCCAAACTAACCATTTGGATTTTGTCTGTCGTTACAAGAATCCAATCCATCACATTGAACATATGTTCTGCATTAATTTTCATTTTTGTTGTGAGTTAATGCAGCTCAGACTTTTCAAAACAATCTGAACTTAAATTACATTACCAATTCACAATACTGTAACCGGCAAAAAATTAATGGAGACTTGATGGAGCGCACAAAATAAGGTAATTTCAGCCCGATAATTGAATTTTCAAACAGAAATTAATGAAAACCAATGGCTTCCCGGAACTGTAGCAAAAAAAAAAGTCATTAAAAAGTTTTAAACTGCATAGCTTTCACTGAAAAATGGTTGCAAAGTATGCATAATGTAATTAAATCTCCTGAAAATGTCTCTGTAACATTAAATATTTGTGTCTCAAAAAGCAACTCTGGTTAGTTACTGAGCAGCAAGTCACAGGATGCAAGTTTCAAAAAGTGGGTTTTTGTTTACCGAAAAATGACACAGAGCAATGTAGAAGTGATTAATAACTAACTTAGGTCCTAAAAGAGGTCAACAAAGCAGAACTTAACTCAATATAAGAACTCAAACTGACCTAACTAACACACAAATAAACACAATAACCACAAATAAACACTAGATAGACATTTTGCCTCAAACTAAACTATTAACAATGCAAAATATAAGCAAAATTAGATTAAACCTACTAAATTAACTCCAAAATAAACAAACAAACAATAAGTTTCAGCATCAACATGAAACTGACTTTTGTATGTTGCATGTTATAGTGGGAAATACTGATCCACCACTGGCTTCCAAACTAGTTGTGATGTCACAAAATCATCCTTGTATGTAACTTTCCCTCTTTCAGCAGATGAATTTGAGTGTCACACACATTTTTTAGTGGAAAGAGGTGTTTTTCTGTTATTTATATACTGTTATAATGTTGGATGTCGATGTTAAACAAGTCAAAAGCCAGGGCTTCAACCTTCTCTGGACACTTAATTTGCAAAGTTACCTCTACTTCCTCCTAGTGATGACATCAGATCGTTTGAGCATGCTCACAAATGAGTGGCCGTCCGTTCCGTAGCCTTTGTTGCTAAGGTTGCTCTACAGGTCGTTGGCGTTGTCCATTCGAAAAGTTAATGTTTCAAGTAAAGAATGAAAAGAAAAAGTGAAATCCTGCTGCTGTAGTTTGTTGCTTCTGGGAGCCGGCCAATCAGAGCAGAGTGGGCTCATCAGGAGGCGGGTCTTAAAGAGACAGGAGCTAAAACAGCCTGTTTCAGACAGAGGCTGAACTGAGGGGCTGCATAAAGAGCCAGTATAAGATAAATAAGGAGTTTTTAACTGTATATCATGCATAGATACTCCAGTAGAGCCACAGAATAAAAGATATAGATCTGGAAATGTGCATGATACGTCCCCTTTAAGAGTTAAACATGAGTTAAATATGTGACATCACCTTTTCCAAACTGAGCTTCGTCCACTTCAAATCAGTGAGAAAAGCAAAGACATGAGCACGAATACAGATGTCTCTCATGTGAAATGATGTTCGCAGGCGTAGTCCTTTAATTCTTTTGTATTAATTCACTGTTTTGTTTTTTTTTAAACTTGCGATAATGTCAGTTTACTTCCCTTTTAAACCACTACATCATCACTCATAGGGAAAAATGCTCCTGATCTTTGCACTTGTTATCCGCGGTCGCTTGTCATTTGTGGCGACGCTGTGGACAAAATGAAAGTGTATTCTGCCTCACTGTAAATCACAGCAAGCGTCATCGGCGGTGCTAAAAACAGTAATGCGGCCCGCTGTAATGCAGCCTCATGCTTTTTTGGAGTGTTGATGTCATTCAACGCACTCATGTTTGGTCCGTGGTGCCATTTGTATAGGAGAGTGTATAGGGTGCTAATGAGGGAGGAGGAGGAGGGAGGAGGAGGAGGAGCGGGGTGGATGTGGAAATCGGTGGGATACAGCTGGACGGAGTGGGAGACTGTGGTGAATAGGTAACCATGGTAACCCTGTTGGCTAAGATTTGAATGCAGAGAGAGTGAGAGAGCAAAAGGGGGAAAGGAAGCTGCAGTGTGTGTTTGTGTGCGGCGGAAAGAGAACGAAAGGGGTGGAGGGGGTGGTGGGTGGGGGGTGAGGGGGGGGTGTGTGTAGGGGGGGTTAAGGGTTAATATGCATCACTGTAGCAGGTTAATCTTTCATCAAACTGCGAGGTCAGTGCAGTGTTTACCCCCCTCCACCTCCCCCCCTTCTGCCACTGGACACTACAGTGCACCACACATAGGGGGGGGGGGGGGGGGGGGGGGGGGGGGGGGGGGAGGGAGGGAGGTCCAGGAAATATGTAGTAGCGGCGAGGAAGGAGGTGTAAGGCAGCTGGGAGAAGAGGAGGAGGAGGGGTGAGTTGAATGAGTTCGCAGAGAGGAAGAGAGTGTTCCTACTTTTATAGAAGGAGATGGGAGATAGGAGGAGGAAGATATCAAGGGATATAGAGAAAGGAAGAAGAGGGAGGATGAGGAGGGAGAGTTACAGGTAGAGACTATTGTAACATGTGGATAGTGACAGCAGTGAGGCAGAACACAATCAACCAGCCTCTAACCAGCTGTCAGCTCCAACTAGTCTCAGTCTCCTCTATGGACTCTCGCTCAACACCACCTCATCCTCCCCTCCACACCCCCAACACTCTCTCACCCCCCTCACAACATCTGAGCCACCATCTTAACCTTTTTTTTTTTTGCACCTTACGTCTCAGCTCAGACGCTGTCTACCTGAAATAGCTCTGACACTTAGTTCTCACCAGCTGAAAAAAAAAAGAAAAAAGAAAAAAGGTGGCTGGAAATTAAAATACGTAAAAAAAAAAAGGTGAGTCGATTCCAAAAATAACACTTGAGTGCCTCTTTATCCACCGCTGTGTGTGTGTCGGGATACGGATGACGATGTGCGGTGGTTGCAGGGCAGCGGGACCCTGACGTCCCCTGACGACTGTTGCGTCGTTGCCGGGGTGTTGCAGTCGCAGTCGCCCGTCCCGCGACCACCGGTGTCCCGTCCCGCTCTGCCTCACATCGGCCCGCATGACCACAGATGCTGCTGCCGATATGATTTATCATAGTGTCCTTGTGTGTGTGTTTTAATGTCATTGAACTACTGTGTGCGCATTATTGATCAATCTTGCCCCCCCCCCCCCCCCCTCCCTCCCGCACCCCATCCAACCCCACTCACTCAAAAGAAACCTCTCTCTCTCTCTCTCTCTCTCTCCACCTGTTTCATATTCATCCCTCTGTATTGTCTTTTGCCTCCATCTCTCCGTCGTCTCTCTGCTTTATATGCGTCTCTGTGTTGTCATTCCCCTCCCTCCATCTCTGTCTGTTTTATATTCATCTCTCTATTGAGCCCCCCCCTCCCTCCATCCCACCCCCCCCCCCCCCCCTCTCACTGA
The DNA here is from genome assembly GCF_910596095.1 of Thunnus maccoyii. Taxonomy (NCBI): domain Eukaryota; kingdom Metazoa; phylum Chordata; class Actinopteri; order Scombriformes; family Scombridae; genus Thunnus; species Thunnus maccoyii. Next base: position 24,315,021 of record NC_056550.1, read on the forward strand.
GAGAGAGATTATTAATATTAATGTGTCTCCTCTTCTCTCCCTCCTTATTTTCCCCTCTTCCACTTTTTTTTTTTTATCTTTGTTTTACTACTGATCTCTTCTCTGCTCTTCCCACTATTTATACCTCTCTCTCCGCGTATTTATCCCTCATCATCCCTTTCACTCAACCTTACCTTCATCTGTCTCCATCTCTACTTCCTCTCTCACTTTTTCTTTCTTTCTTTCTTTCTTTTTCTTTTCTTTTCTTGTCTTTTTCTTTCTTTCTCTCACCAGCCCGCTCTCTGCAGCTGCTCAGTATTCATCTATTACTGTAGTGTTGATAATTCCCTTCTCTGCCTGCAGCCATACAGTCATCTATCAGATTAATAATCCCTCTCTCATTCTCATTCTCAGTCTCTCTCTCTCCCTCCTCGTCTCCTTTCTCACTGTGCCAAGTGAGGATGCTCGGCGTGTCAAATGAGTTTGCGTGTCAAAGTCCCATCATTACAACCATCATCATTAATAACCGTATCTAGATTGCTCGATGCCCTTATTTAAGGTTATTCAGGTCTAAATAACCTGCAGAGGGGGAGGAAAGTCTCTCTCTCTCTGCTTCTCCCGACCGGTGGAGCCTGACTTGAGCTGGCCATCTATTAGTGTTAATATAGACTGCACCATTCGCTACCATTCTCCAGTCCCCAGAGCATGCAATGCTGGGCTCATACAGGACTGGAATTAGCATTTTAGTCCCACCACTATGTCTATGCTGCTGTACAAAAAAAAAAAAAAAAAGTGGCGCTGCTTACTGGATTCAGTCTCTTCTTGTTAATCGCTTTAATATAAGTGTGAGTTTAATTAAAGGATATATGTTCCAGAATCAATATATCATTGTCGTGTTAATTGTTGTACCTTTTTATAATTAGCGTTAACAAACCAGAGATGACTGGAAGCATCTATCTCACACCGGTGTTATTATTAATGGCTATAAAAAAAAAATGGAGACCACTCATCTCTTAAAGCCTGTTGCTTCCTGTCAGGTATAAGTTGCATAAATTGCTTTAACTTTCATAAACTTAATTGAAGCTGAAACGATGAGCCGATTATTGGTTTTGAACGTAGATTAATTTAGTCTGCGGCTATTTGGTAATTCATGAAGTAAAAATACTGAACGTTTCCTGTTACAACTTTACAAATGTGATGATTTGCTACTTTATTCCATCACATAAATTGGAAATACTTTTATTTTTGTTGTTTTTTGACTCTCGATATGACAAAATAAGAACCGCATTGGCGTCGTGTAACTTCTGATGGATATTTGTCATAATGTTTAGACATTTTATTGAGTCCATTTAACAAAAACTGTCACACGCTGTCAACACACATGATAAATTTATTGAATAGCTACATTTTAATCAATCTTTGTCACTAAAACATACAGTATATATATTCAAAGTATGATACAGGTATCTAAGGATCGCTTTTCCTGTAGTTACTTGACTGACTAAATGATTAATTGACCCAGATTGGTGCTACACTGATTTCTGAGTTGGTCCAGAAAAAAAAAAACAACACACACACGACTGCTTGAACGTCGCAGTGTGATTGTGATACAGCTCATTTGTTTACAACAGTTGTACCAATGTTTCAAAAATTAATGTCTTTTACTGATTTATTCATGTCAACATTTTAAATGCGGTCCCGTAAAAGACAGAAATACCGTGTTGTCCTACTTTAGGTTGCATGTTTCCATATTTCTGTACCACCTCCTTGAACCGTTAATTACAGAAATCCGCTTCCACCTGCCCTTGGTGCAAGGATTTGATTTCTGACAAAATGTCTGCTCAGGGATTATGTGGGATTTGATATGAGCAGTGACACACAAGTTCTAATGCTTCTCAAAGATTTTTTGACAATCCCTCCCATGATAGGCTATACTGTAGATGTCTACCTATTATTTGTTCTATTCGTTCTCTGTTGGTGAAAACACGAGGCGCAGTCTGTGTTCTGTCTTTAATATCTGCTCTCTCTCTCTCTCTTTCTCTTTGTCTCTCTCTCTTTTTGTTCTTCCGCAGTAACTCCTGGGTTTGTCTCACTTCACAAAAAGCCTCACTCGAATCCCCAGACGACAACGAGAAAAAAAGGGAATAACATCTGTTTATCTGCATATTTCTATGTTCAAAACACAAGAGGAAAAAACACAGAGATCGACAGAGGACGGAAAACATCTCCGAGGATGCGGAATTAGAAAGAACAAATTGCCACTGGGGGACCAAAGGGAAAATAAACCTTTTCTCGCAAATCCACCAGCGTGGAGTCACCTCACCTGTACATTCGGATTAAAGAGCAGGGTCATGTCCCAGTTGCCATGCGCATCGCCACGCTGACCTGCCTTCCCGGCCCTTCCCCCTTCCTCTTTCTATTGGCCCAGCTGCTACTGCGGCTCCTCCTCCCTGGGCCGGAGTTGGTGGGAGCCGCTTCCTCTTGCCCCTCCCTGTGCACCTGCTCCAACCAGGCCAGCCGAGTCATCTGCACCAGGCAGAACCTGGAGGAGGTGCCCGAAAGCATATCAGTCAACACGCGATACCTCAACCTGCAGGAGAACTCGATACAGGTAAAATATCGGCCGCGAGAAGTCGCTCCAGCTCAAATCGAGTCATGTTAAACTTGATTTGTATTGTGCATTTCATACAGGACACTTTACATGAGAGAAAAGATAATAAAAACCCATCTTTTAATATATGATATAAATAAATTCCCTTTATTTATTGCTGTAAGTCATATCAAGTGATTTAATTTAATAGTTGTCTTTTTTTTTTTTACTGCTGGTGTAGTTTCTCATATCATGATGACCGACTGGAGGTCATGGTTCACTCTCATTTTTATTTACAATCACATCACGGCATAAATCACGCAGATAAAAACGCACATCGTATCATTTTCACCAAGTCAGTGTTTCTAGTTTAAAGTTTCTTTTTCAGCACAAAGCTTTATTGACACGTCTTAATACAGTTATCGATTTCATTTATTCAAATTCTTGCTATTTATATAGTTATTGATAGAAAAGACAAATCCTGTGTAATAGATTGAGGATTTTCTCCTTCAGAGTACATCCATACTATATGGATTCATATATTTATGTGTCTGTAACAGTTGTTTATTTCATTGTTTTTGCTCAGAAATTTTGCTTTTGCAGCTAGTTGTGGATCTCAGGATTAACTTCTCGGTACAGTTTTTCTTGTGGAAACTTAAGTTCTGAGAGAAAGTAAGTAAGTAAGCAGTGATAATGATAGAAAAAGGCACCTCTGCTAAACCTCTGCTCAACTGAAGGAATATTTTATGAATTGAAAGCAAGGCATATTTCCATGACACTGTGCTGCCTTTTGTATGCATTACCAATTTATCTAGAGTCCCTAGACAGCGTTTTGTGGCTTTACAGCTGCAAGGGAAGATCATTTAACCGCAGACCATCGATACAAAGCGCATTAATCTCTACATTTATAAACAGAGCGGCTTGATTTTACTATTTGCAGCAGCATTTGAAGTAATTGGATCCCTCCTCATGTTGCTGACAGTGCTTTGTTCTTTTTGTGATTTTTGAACTACATTTTATCTCCTCCAAACTAAAAAGCAACGACTTTGCTAAACATTGTTAAAGTCGTTCCGATGCACCTCTTATCATGTCAAACTGCTCCGTACGACGGGCAGAGCAGTTTCATATCTCCCTACTTCTCGGAGAAAACATCTTATTAAACATTATGGGGGACATTAACGCCGCATAAATGGGACACATGATTTTGTATGTGAGGATTTAAGAGATACTGTTCACATGAGGGAAATAAAATATAAAGAAATAATAACAATATTCATTGCGTTTTTAGCCTACAAATTCCGATTCGGTTTGTTGTATCCTGCAGCCCCACTTGAAATGATTAAAAATCTAAAAATGTTTTAACACCTGAAGGCATCCTAGATTCTCTGGCTTATTTTTTCCTTCACTGAGTGCCCTGAGAGTAAAGCCTTGACAGCTCCCACCCCCTCTTAACATCCCCACCCCTCCTTCTCTCTCTCTCCCTCCTTTTTGCCTACCACCCCCCCTTCCTGCTCTACATACAGAAGAGGCAATGGCCTGACTCCAGGAGTCTCTGTGTGTCTCACAGAGGGCTTTGGCCACACATATCTCAAACAGTCAGAGATTTAAGGGGCTTTTAGTCGCGCTCGCTAGCTGTGTGTCTTTGACTTCTTGCCAAACGAGCTCCAGTTGGACTGCACCGATACTAGTGTGTGCTGTCCAGGGCACATGGCACCAATGTTTTTTTTTTCAGAATCATGTCTTCATGCAGGAAAACATCTCTTTCTGGTTGCACATTTGCAAAAAAAGGGGCTTTTTAAAAATGTCACACGGAATATTTAGACATTTTTAGAAGTGTATTAATTTAGCTTCATAGTTTTGTCTTCAGTTGAGTTGAGGAAACTTTATTGTCCCCGAGGGGAAATTCGTCTTGGGCACAGTGTTACGGTCTGTTGCTTCACATAAAAAAAAAAATTAAAAAAAACATCACAAAAACATGGGAAGCGTTAGACACGGTGCTAGACAGTTGCTTCACATAAAAAACATCTTAAAAACAAGATGTGGTGATTTGTAGTGACACTTTATGTGAATAGTCCAACACTGATAATCAGCTTATTATCAAGGGATTATAATGTGTCAGCCCCCTGAGTCTCACTTTTCCCACTGTGAAAAGCACTTCAGTGTCTGGTGCGCGCAATGAAATAAGGTCAGGATTAGGAACAGGACTGACTTTACCACAGTGCTTAGAGATAGAACAAAAATACCTGCTTTTTGTCATGATAGTTACCTGATTATCAGAGTTGAACTACAAATTAAGTGATCATTTTTTGCCCTTCTTTTACCATCAGTACCCCACCAAGTTATGCCGTGTCATAGCATCATGTTTACACAGTTCTCTGACTCTCTTGCCATTTATTTTAGTACTAAATCTGAGCTAAGGAAGCCTTAAAACAAGACAACCTTAGCCTGCTAACAACTCCTTAGCAGGCTAGGGTTAGGGATTTGGGTTTTTACACTGCCTGCACCCATATTTTCAGCCTTTTTTAGCGGAAAGGTGCACTCTCAGTCCATCGCCCGATGCATGTTGTTTTATCAATAACAAGGAGACTCCAGCAGGGAGGCCAAGGTGGCCTGCGGAGCCGGGTCACATTGCTGTCAGTAGTCAGTGGGAGTCTGTGTCTGTCCTGTGTCTGAAAAACCCATCTTCCCCTGCAGACAGCGGCAACAGTCACTGAGATGGAAGGGTCAGCTGTTACAAATATGAGCACATAAAAGAAGTGATTTATATTTTATAGACATTGTTTAACCATATTTATGCCGTTGAATTATTCATTTATAATGTTTTGGGTGTTTCAAAAAAAAGATTTTTTTTTTATAATGTTCTGCACATCCATACATCTCTTGGTTTAAAACATAATATATTTATATATCTATAAAACATGTATGTTATATAGATAACGTAAAATAACGTAATGTTGTTGTTTAAGAAGAGAAAATTAATGATTAAGAAGAGGAAGTTGAAAGAGAGCAAACGTTAGAAGATATGTGTCCCTGAGTTTGTCAAAAATATTTTATCATAAGAAGAATTCTATTTGTGGACACCACTTTTTCTACCTCAACTAAAACCTTCAATTATCAAAAGTAACCACACAAGTTGTCATTAAAGACACTTTTGTTTGTATTCTACAGTAATACTTCTACTTCTTGTACAGTTACTTTATCCTTATCTGTCCCTCCAGGTTATCAAGTCAGACACTTTCAAGCACTTGAGGCACCTCGAGATCCTCCAGCTCTCCAAGAATCAGATCCGTCAGATTGAAGTAGGAGCATTCAATGGCCTCCCCAACCTCAACACGCTGGAGCTCTTCGACAACCGCCTCACACTGGTGCCATCACATGCCTTTGAGTACCTCAGCAAGCTGCGGGAGCTGTGGCTGCGCAACAACCCTATTGAGACTTTGCCAGGCTATGCCTTCCACCGTGTGCCCTCGCTGCGTCGCCTGGACCTTGGTGAGCTCAAGAAGTTGGATTTCATCTCTGACGCAGCCTTTGTGGGCCTCATCAATCTACGGTACCTGAACTTGGGCATGTGCGGGCTGAAGGACATTCCCAAACTGACTGCCCTTGTGCGTTTGGAGGAGCTGGAGCTGTCAGGAAACCGGCTGGAGATCATCCGACCCGGTTCCTTCCAGGGCCTGGTGTCCCTCCGCAAGCTGTGGCTCATGCATTCACAGGTGTCCGTCATTGAGCGCAACGCCTTTGACGACCTGAAAAACCTGGAGGAGCTCAACCTGTCCCATAACTCCCTACACTCTTTGCCCCATGACCTCTTCACACCCCTTCACCAGCTGGAGAGGGTGCACCTGAACCACAACCCCTGGGTCTGCAACTGTGATGTGCTTTGGCTTAGTTGGTGGTTGAAAGAGACGGTGCCTAGCAACACCACCTGCTGCGCCCGCTGCCATGCTCCCCCGTTCTTAAAGGGCAAGTACATCGGAGAACTTGACCAGAGCCACTTCACCTGCTACGCGCCTGTCATCGTGGAACCACCTACAGACCTCAACGTCACTGAGGGTATGGCTGCTGAGCTCAAGTGTCGCACAAGCACCTCCACAACATCTGTCAACTGGATCACCCCTAACGGCACTCTGATGACCCATGGCTCTTACCGGGTGCGGATATCCGTCCTGCATGATGGCACGCTCAACTTCACGAATGTCACCCTGCGAGACACAGGCCAGTACACCTGCATGGTCACCAACGCTGCTGGCAATACCACAGCAACCGCTGTCCTCAACGTCACTGCTGCTGATGCCAGCGTCAACTACACCTACTTTACAACAGTCACCGTGGAAACAGTTGAGCCGCCAGGAAATGAAGAATCCGCACGGGTTGCCATCAATGAGACCACCATTCGTGTTCATCCTGGTCCCACTCCCTCGGGCCACTTTTGGTCAGAAGGTTTTCCTACCACAGCCTCTTCTCTGTCAGCCAGCTGGTCCTCCTCCTCTCCTCGGGCCACCCGACCCACCTTCACTGTGCCCATCACTGAACCGGGCTTCTCGGGCCTGGATGATGTGATGAAGACCACCAAGATCATCATCGGCTGCTTCGTAGCCATTACCTTCATGGCAGCAGTGATGCTGGTGGTGTTCTACAAGCTGAGGAAACAACACCAGCTGCATAAACACCACGGCCCCGCTCGTGCCATCGAGATCATCAATGTGGAGGATGAGCTGGGTGCCGGGGCCAGCGGTCGGGGCAGCGGTATCTCAGGAGGCTCCACCGTGACGCAGACCGGAAGCAGTGGAATAGGAGGGGGCCAGACCCTCAGGTTGCACCACCCGGAGATAGTCAACCTGCCGAATCTGGCCCGATCGGAGCACCTCAACCACTACTATAAAACCCATCACTTCAACAACAACATGATGGGCTTAGGCGTGGGCACGGGTTCTGGTGTGGGCCTCAACAACAACAACAACCCGTCGCCTTGCTCTCAGAACATGTCCATATCCTGTTCCCAGGTTCCAACGTCCACCAGTGGGGGAACGCCCACAGGTGGCACCCTTCCCTCCCCTGTGCCCCTGCCCCAGTTGGGTCTCCACAGTTCTCTGAAAGGCCTAATGGGTAAAGGCCAGAATGAGCCCCTGCTTTTTAAAAGCGGCTCCAAGGAAAATGTGCAAGAGACTCAAATCTGAGTAACAGTGAGAGTGAAAGTAAGAGGTAAGAGGAAGGGGATGCTGGATAGAGACAGAAGGAGCCTGTGACCAAGTACATGAGACTGATTGTAGCCTACCGTCCTCGTGGACAATGAAATTTCACATAGTCACTGCTTTGCGTTGTCAATCTGTTGACAGAGAGAAGCAGATAGGAAGACTGTAGAAGACAGAGTACGATATCTGATCAGCACTAGTCCCACCAGTAGCATCTGCACATACTTTTCAACTAAATCAGACACTTAAAATGTAAACCACAAACATCAGAATCATTCTGTTGCCTGTGCAACCTGCTATAGTCTTTGCCAAAGTCCGAGATCACGCCAACTCTTTACATTTACGTCCACAATTAGAGTGGAAAGCTATGAATATACATGTGCAGGTTTTATACAGATTGCTTCGTATATTTCCAGACACATTTCAGTGTATATATTTGGAGGGAGACATAATATTGGCCATTGAACATGTTGTCAGATTAGTGTTTGGCAGAGACATTGAATAACAAACAATGGTTTGGGTGAGCGCTACGGTCCCAGGTTTCCAGGAAGCACTAAAACAGAACAGAGAAAGCAAAATTAGAGCAGTGCGGCGATTCTGTCCAGGACACACGTCTAGTACTAGTACTTTGCAGGGAGACAGAACAACAACAATTGTTTTTTCAGAGTGGTTTCACTCTCACTTTCTCACTTTTTTCCCTTTCACACCTTCCTGGCTACTGTCTTCTTGAAGGAGGAAAGACACGGAGTGAGTTATCACGGGAGAAGAAAAATCCTGTGGCGTAATGGACAATGAGAGATCTAAAAAGGACTGAAAGTACATATTATATATACCGTAAATATATTTTCATTCAAAGAAATAAATTATAAAGAATCTTTAACAAGCTTCTGACTGAGAACTACAACATCTGAAGAATATATTTAAAAAAGAAACACACACACAATTGTTGTAGCGGCCCACCCTTACAACTTTTCTTAACTCGGAACAAGATGGCCGCTCCGACTGTGCTGCATAAGGTCACATTTGAAAGAGTGGCGTCAGTTTAAGCAGGAGCTAAAACAAAAACCTGGCAAAGTGTTTGAGTGAATTTATTTTGGTCTTGACTTTTTTTGTAGCCACACAAAGTGTTTTTCCCTCCCCTGTCGCATTCACATAAACAGGGTCATGGGAGGAGGGAGACCTTCATGCTCTACTGCGAAAATATGAAATACGACTACGGCTCGTCAGCATTTGGTATACAGTATAGCTATAGTATTAATAATAATGATCATAATGGTAATAATGATAACAAGTGTTTATTTGTCATAATTGTTATTTAACGGTTATAACTTTAAATGATCAACAATATTTTACTGCACATATTCCTAAAAAGCTGCTAGTTTAGCATGCTCTAAGAAATATTCGGTTTCAACATGATATAAGATCACAATCATGATGTTATTGTTCTTGTGTTATCATTATTATTATTCATATGACTATTATTATTACTACTTGTGCCTACAAATAGCTGAGAAGTACATCTTTTTTTTTTTCATTTGTATATGACACTGAAGTTGTTTTATGACTGATCCTGTTGGCGATTGAACGGCGGCGGGATGGACTCAATCTCGCCACTAAGTGAACTCCAAATGCATCAGCGGGAAATAACCTGGCCCCTCAAAATGGCTTCCTCAGTCCAGCCCTCACTGACTCATCTGCTCTGATGTCTCGGGCAGTCAGGACCCCCTCATGTTATCACGCATTAAAGACAGGACATGAACCTTTGATGAAGACTGCTCCTTTGCAGAGGATTATTTCACAACTGTATCTCAGTGTTATCGTGTTTGAGTGGATTTCATGGCAGCAGGGAGCTAAATGGACGACAGGCATTGCCAAGCGTTTTTAAAGGTAAGCGAAGCTCGTTCAAGTGAAGTAGAAAGACTTAGGTGACATACAGTACAGTATACAGTGGTGGGTGAATTTTTTTCTAAAGAAAAAGACAATTAAATGAAAAAATATAGAACCTTATAGATCTCTTTTAAAAAACAAAACTATTATGATAAGTGTCTTTTATTTTGGGTTTTTATCTAGTTTGATTATTTTCTGTTTTTTTAAAATCAAGTGTTATCTTTATTGTAATATTGTTATTGTTATTATAATTAGCTAATTACACTGGTTATAATTATGAGAGATGTTCTGTTAGCAGAGGTCACTTTGAAAATTAAAAAACCTGGCACATAAAATGGCAGTTGAAGTCTGTGAAATTTGGTGGCTATTTTTTTTTCTTCTTCTTTTTTTCTTTTTTTTTTGTTATAATCAACTTTAATTGTAGTATCACTGTTTGTATCCCTTTGGCTCTGCTTGAGATGAGACATAGCGAATGTGAAATGGTCAGCACTGGGTCCTTTTTTTTCTGCACAGGGGGACAGGAAAGGCCCTGCTCTGGTTTACAAGCTCACTCACACTCTCTCTCTCTCTTTCTGTGCTTTCCTGAATGTCATCGCCATCACAGTGCTCGGTTGCGCTATGTCAACACCTCGTTGCCATGACTACACACTCAAGCCGTTTTCACATATGAACTCTGGACAATGTCCGGAGAACCAGGTGCCGGACGTTGTCTGGAGTTGCCCTTTCACATATGTAGCACACAACAGGAGATTGTTCACGTCGGACGTGTTCTCACCTACTGGTGACGCGTACTACACCTACCTACAGCTCCTCCGGCTAATATCCGGATAACTTCAGGGTTGCAGTACATGTGTGAAAGGGGCTTCAGACTAACGCGCCCCTTGTCAGTCACGTTCCTCAGAGGTGCCATATCTCGACGAGCCGGCCAGTGTTCTTTCAATGGTAGCAAATCAACCTGAGCGCCCCCCCCCCCCCCCCCTCTCCAACCCTCAGCATCCTGCCATCAGGTTTCCCTGGCAACTGTTGCCGCTGCGACAGCCCTTATCACAGCATCTTGATTTGGGTTTCGAATGCTAAATTGACGGGAGCAGACAGTATAGAATTTCCTCCATGTGTGCACGTACATCCATCTCCCCCCCCCCCCCTCTTCTGCCAGGTAATTCTTGCCATAATGTTCCTCGTTAATGTTTTTGATTTGTTTACACCAGCGACTATATTTCTTACACCACTGACTTTCTGTCGGTGAATCATGCGGTTTAGACGCCACTTTCCCCTATGCATTTAATTTGCATAGGCCCCACACCATTGCTAAACGCATTTATGCACCCTACACTTGTGATTAACACTCATACCCTGCATCAGTCATTAACATATTCCTTTCCTAGCACAAGGGATCCATATTCTCCTCACAAGTTATTTACATATTCATCTGCCTCTTTGTGTGCAAATAACAGAAATTATCATGTTCGCATGCTTGTGGGTACGAGTGCTATGTGTGTGTGTGTGTGTGTATGTGTCAGTATTGTGTACATCAGTGGCTGAAAGCAAGGACTGTTACAAAAGCTATTTACCCCCTAATTCCTCAGAAACTGCATGCCCTGCCTATCGCCTGTAGTAGCTCATCACTTTGGAAAGCATTGTGTAGCCCCTATAGCTCCTAAGTGGCACAAACCAGAGGCCATGTTATTGAGGCTCGGTGTTAGAGAGAGCAGCGTTTGAGCTGGAGAGACACACAGTCACAGTGCTGCAGTGTCTGAGTCACAGAGCACTGAACACACTCCCAACACTCTAATGGAAATGCTGTGTTTACTGTGCAGGAAGGGACCCGTTGTTCACCCATTCAGGGAATAGGTGAAAAACACCAGAAAATATGTGTGTGTGTGTGTGTATATGTGTGTGTGAGAGTGTTTTTTGTGTGTGCAGCTCTGGATTATAAAATGCCTGTTGTACTGTTGTATAAGGCAAAGAAATCAGGACATTGGAAGCGGTACGCTGTTTATGGCAAAAGGCGATTCACCATTGTTGATGCAATACTGCTGCTCTGTTTGTGTGTGTGTGTGTGTGTGTGTGCACATGTGTGCGTGTTCAGGTGGGCTTACGCTAGCTAGGTTGTGTAAGGAGGAAAAGAGGGAGGCGGAGGAGGGGCGGTCAGACCTCCATTTTAAATCCCCAGTTTAAACCAGCTCCGTCTGTCTCCCTCTGCTTCAGGCTACTTTTATGATCCTCTCACTGACACTTAAAGTAAAAACATGTTTCTATTCTTTTTGTTAAGCAGTTCACTCCTTTTCTCTGCCTCTCTCTCTCTATCTTTCTCTCTCTCTCTGCATATTAGGATAAACCCAACTGATGAAAGGTCTTTTCAAACAGGCCAGTCTCTGCTTTCAGTAGAACATTCCCTTCTTCTTTTAAGAGTTGAGATTTTAGGGTCAAGTCTTATCACGTCTTTAACCAGCTAATCAAGGTTAGCATTTCCGTTTTGGATCGTGCCATTTGTTTTTTATTGTTTTGCCCTGGCTCAGCTGCATATGAGAGGAACACCTGTTGGTGAGGCTGTAAGTGATTTTTAATGTGCATTTTCAGTGGCCGTATTTATGGTTAATCGCCTCGACGATGATCTGACTTTTAGTCATAATCATAACGATGCGGATGAAATGATTCGGGGCTGCTCTCTTATGGGTGGGTGAGGTTTGTGTAATCACAGATATGAGGATGTTCCAGGTTCAGTCTGCTGCTCACTGTGGCCGGCAGAGTTAGAAAAGCACGGCCACACTCGTGCCAGTCCCCGAGGGCGGTGTTGCACACATGTTAACCTCAGCACTACAAGCCCCCGTGCGAGTGCCACACTGCTTAATTTCTTTTCTTGTCACCCCCCCCCCTTTAAAAATAGCAGTGAAGTGACAGCAGAGCTCAATGCATAATTGATACACATGGTGTCAATGATGCATGTGCTTAAGCACCAGCGCTAATTTCCTCTCCGTTGCAGAGGCCAAAAGCATCAAACCGCTGTAATTTATATGCATCGTTATTGCTATTATTTTTCACGTGGCCGTCAAGGTGGTCCAAGCAAGAGCTGAGGCAAACGTTGCAGCTTGTCTCCTCACATGATGGCAGCTGAGATTCTGTTAAGTGCAGCAGTGTTTTGTGTGCCACTGTGTCAGCGAGGGCCCCCGCCACCACCCCCACCACCCCCCCATCCTCCATCCTCCAGCAACAGCCCTGTCTCACTAAGCTTCGCTGTGCCTGGACGGTTGGCAGCGAGGGGCTGGTTTCATCACCGTCACACTGGTCTGAGGCAGATTTGATGGTACTAGTTTCTAGATGTCCGGGTCACTCTGGTCAGTCATGTTATGAGATGATGGAGAGCTTTTTTTTTTTTTTTTTTTTTACACTCCAATGTTGCTTCTGCTGGAGTTTGAGACGAGATACACACAAATGTTTTTCTTTGTCATCACTATCAAACTTGAATACTCACATAGACGTGCACATGCAAGACACACACACACACACACACACACACTGACTGACTGAGTGATTTATTGATCAAGGTGGGGCTTTCTTAAACAATTTGTAACTGAGTGCAGTGGAGGTTAACGCAAACCTCTCAACCGCTGCTTCACTTCGGTTCAATTCGTTTGCTTTATATCCTGTGAAGGTGTCCTTAATTTGAGAATGGCCGAGACATTAGCACATGGCTTATTTCCTTTGTTGCCTTGGTAACCATGTCCTTGGTCACAAGATGTCCGTTTTGGTCATCTTTGGCGAGCTTTGAGCTATGTGGAGTCGGAGGTAGCTTGTCAACGTGTGTGGGCTGTGACGTGAGAGTGATGAATGGTGTCTCATCCCAGATGACTATCTCCTCTGTGTCACTCGGCTGTGGGTCAGCGGGCCTCTGAGCGGCAGCTCCGAAGAAAACTGAGAAAAATCCACACAGTCACTGAAACAGTAAAATGGGACACGCTCACAACCCATGTAATTGTAAAGTACCGATTAATGGGAATAGTAAAGCCGGAGCACTGCTTAACACAGAGCTTCTCATGAATGCTTTATAAAGGAGGATATCAGTGTCGTCATGTGAAAACCTTGTAACTCCAGTTTTGAAACATCAGTGGAGTGATTACATTTTTCTATTTGCGCTGAGAATACTCTACAGCCCCTTTGTGCTTGTGAAACCCTTTCAGAACTCCATGGGGTAAAACTTAAAAAAAAAAAAAAAAGCAAAGCAGCATAGCACTGCACGTTCAAAAGAAGGCTGTTTTTCTTAGATCCTGAAAAGCTGACATTTGGGGCAAAGCAAGGTTTTCACCCGACCGTGACCATATTGCGCTTTCATACAGATTCGTGTTTTGAGAACAATCTGGGATGCTGTGGCTTGTGTTGGGATTTCAGAAACGCTCTTCTGGAGCAACTTCATGCCCTGGAGCGCTGTAGAAAACCCATCCAGTTTTTTTTTTGTGATGTGTGTGGATTTCGGGGGGGGGGGGGACTTGTACTGGAATGTCCCGAACCGTCCGTAACTATTACTAAAGGATGTGCTGACCCAGCAGCTGTGCTCCTCTCAGAGGACAGGCTCATAGTTAAGTTTCCAAACACACATTTTCCCCCCTCTATCCACAGCAGCCCGGCTCCCAGATTTACTGTTTATGGGCACCTTGGCTCGGCCTCATAATCACACTCTGCTGTGTCTGATGTTTGTTTGAAGCTGGGCGGGGGCCATAGAGTATATTTCAAGCTTTGAAGTGTAAATTCAGGTCTGGTTCGAACACCGTATGGAGGGCAGTGAGGAGATAGCGACAGCCATATGGATATAAGCTGGTGGTTTGATAATAGAGCTGTCCAACCCTTATCTGTCTACTGAGGTGGCAGAGGCCCGGGAGGACACGAGGTCAAACCCAGACTGTAACGTCAACAGCGAGGGTCAGAAGTTGTCAGGGCTCAGAGAGGTGAAATAAGCCCTGACCCAGATAAGCTTCCCCAGCTGAGCTTTGAACGACATCCTCCCGGAGAAAGAAGTTTTTAAAAAAAAGCAGGAAACAGTTGTAAACAGTCATCAATATGAAATAAACTTTTACTGGAGATATCGATTTTTCTTTAACCTTTTTTTGTCTCCAACCCCCACATGTCAGCCCAGTGAGGCATGCTGCTTCTCTCATTGGTGCTGATTTATTTATCCGGTCTGGCCCTTAGTACCCTCATTTCATGTCAGCTCTCATTTCTGCTCACAGTCTATGTGACAACAACCTCACAAGTTATATATATATATATATATATTTTTTTTTTTTTTACCCCCGATGCTCATAAACGGCACTCATGCTGCAGAGTTTCTGTGCTGGCCCGCCATGGCTTGCTCTACGTTTACCGGGTTCAGCCGGCCGTAGAGCCCGTTTACCGCACAACAGCCTCTGTCGCCTCGGGCCTCCCCACCCTCCAAGCCTAAAGGAAATAGAGTGACGAGGGAAGACAGAAATAGAGAAAGAGGAAGGAGAGATAGATTGAAGAGACGAGGATGACAGAAGAAATAAAAGATGACACTGAGAGACATCCTGTCACTCCATATCCTGTCTGTGTACATGTGTGAGCGTGTTAGCACGTGTGTGTGTATGATTTTAATATGTCATACACACACACACATACACACACAGCAGCCCTCTGTGCACTGTCTGTGTGTAATATCTGCATGAGTGGTGTAAGTATGCATATTTATGCATACGTCCGAGTGGGTTGCGTGCGTACTCGTGTGCACTCGAGTGGCATCCGTGTGTTTGTGTATCTGTGTGCGGCAAGAGATAAAGACATGAAGGAGGAACGGCCACCGTGGCGCTTATATGTCACCCAGCGCCGGAGGGGAAATGACTCCTCTCTCTGTCCCCGACCCAGGGGATGCAGAGGAGGAACACGGCTGACTTCTCCTGCTTCTCTGCCTTTTTCTCACCCTCTCCTTCAGAAATGTAGCTAAAGCCTCAGTCATGGCTCTCTCTCTCTCTTTCTCTGAGTCACACACACATAAACGCTCGCTCGTTCGCTCACGGGAGTACGTCTTGCATTATACCCCTTTACTTCCTCTCGTGCCTCTCATCCCCTTAACCCTCCTGTTTCCCTCCTCCGCTCTTCTCTATCTACCTCATACTTCCTGTTTCACTCCTCCCATATTTTCCCTTTCTGCCATTTTTCACCCCCCTCCACCCCTCCACCCTGCAGCTAGATGTCAACTTGTGATTCTGTATTAACCCCTTGATCCACACACACACACACACACACTCACTCCCACGCTCACCCTCCACAACTCCGATCCTCTCTCAGGAAAAATGGAAAACAAACCCAACAACAAACCAAGGCTTCTGATATTTCCTTCCCTCTGTTCAATTAAACATGGCCTCCATCTGCTTCTTTGTTTCGCTTCGGCTTTTCTTCTGCAATATTGACTATGGTTGTTCTTGTGATTGTTTCTTAAGACTGTGTTTTAACCTGTTATAACCACAGATGTACGTATTAACACTGGAGGAACATGTCACGGGGGTGTGCGCGTCTGTTTGTGTGTGTGTGTGTGTGTGTGTGTGTGTGTGTGGTAGAGAGAGTGTGTGTGTATGTGTGGAGGAGGGTGGTTTCGTTCTGCTTCAAGGTTCTGTGCCAAATCTTTTTCAGAACATTCAATCTCTGTTCATGTGCCATACTGAGAAATTTATGAAATAAAAATAACATTTTTTCACAAAAATTCAATCGTGAGATTTGTGGTGCTTATTTTTTTTTTTTTTGACTTTAGGTCTATTAACTTAAATCATCAAGACAAGAAAACAAGTGGAAGAGCATGTTTTGTCTGCAGGTTATTTCGCCTGCATGTGTGTGTGTGAATGAATTTATGTGTGTGTTCTTCCACGTCGCTATTAGTTTCTGAGAGAGCCTCCTCTTCCTTCAGTCGGTATTGGTTTTTCTCAGTGTGCCGCAGCAGTGTTGCAGTGTGTGTGTGTGTGTGTGTGTGTGTGTGTGTGAGTGTTTCCGAGGCATTGTGTCAGTGTGTTAAAGCTGATTTGACACCGAGGCTGTGGACCGGCTGGCTGCAGGGTGTGTATTGTGACCCGAGCGGCTGACCTACGCCTGCGCCCCATGTCTGCCCGTATGTGTGTGTGTGTGTGTGTCTTTGTGTTCATGTGGCTACATGTTTCTTCATCCGTGTGTGTGTGTGTGTGTGTGTGTGTGTGTGTGTGTGTGTGTGTGTGTGTGTTGTTCGTGGGATGTTGTTTAGCCTGCGGTGAACACTTAGCTCGTGCTGGCTGGGGGTTTGCCAAGAGGTCAGCTTCTTGAATGCTACTGACTCAGGGTTACAATTATTGGCTTACCGTGTGTGTGTGTGTGTGGGGGGGGTGGGGGGTGCAAGGATATGGGGTGCAAGATGGGGTTGTTGGGGTGAGTTAACATCGATTCACTGTCTTAACAGTGATTCTCCTGTAACGTTTGAGGTATAAATTGTTTTATTCAACTATTTTAATATCAGAGCTCTGGCGGTTAACTGCCTGTCGATCGGCAACAAAGACGCTGAGCTCTGAAGGTTTTAGATGTTATTTCAGTACCATACCTGACTCTAAACTCTGCTCAAACCTGCTGACAGATAAGCACAACTAATGATAGAAAACTGATGTACTGTATGTGTGTGTGTGTGTGTGTGTTCACACAAGCAGGACGCAGCGTTCTTATCGGGACGGTATACAGTATTATAAACGTCCAGGTTTAAACCGTGTTCAATAATGCAATCTGGAATGAAACATAATCAATGACTCTCAGCCAGAGCAGTGGACTCGAAACTTAATTTGGCCTTGAATGCTGTGAGACTTGACTAACTTCAAACTCGAGCGGACTTGAAAGCAAAAACACTGAAGTCTCTTCAATGAAGAAAAATCCTGAAAGCACAACTTTGAAGGAAAAAAACTGTCAAATGCTTCACCATTTCAATATTCAGACCTGAAAGACCTGAAAGACTCGCTTATCAACTCTGGTGACTTGATTTGCCCCAAAAGATTTAAGCTCTTTCTGCTCTTAGTTATATCTTGAATATTTTACCTGTATGATACGTATGAACAAACCACTCCAAAAATGTGTAATTTATTCAAAAATCTGAGCCACAATGTTTCATCTTTACTTGGTTGCTTTGCCATTAAAATCTATACGATATATGAATAATCCCACTTGTATAAACCGTATGAAACTGTATCACCTACAACTGTTTAAACTCATGCGTAGAATTGTTTTGGGTCTACTGCATAAACTCTCCTGTTTCCCTTCAAACAGCTTAAACTAAGAAGCATTTATTCATTTTTTTCAAAGCTGGTCTTCTAGCATCTTAACTTTTTTTTTTTTTATTTTCTCTCAGAAATTCTGTAAATTCTGTCATCAGATTACTATAATCCAGTTAGACGTTATGTATTACTCCTCCAGCCTTTGTGTGGGCAAAGAACTTACACTGATAAGAAGTGAAAGCTAATTGGTCGTTCCATTGCAACATCGGCGCGCAGCGGCAGAGCTACGCCTCCGCCATTTTGGACTGAAGGCGAATGCGGTATAATGAAAAGACCATAATGATGCCAGTAAAACGTCCCACCTGCAGAACGCCATACAAAAGCAAACCAAAACTCTTTCTATTCTATTGTCAAGTATTTAACGCCTCTACAGAAATGGCCTGTGTTGATCAATGACAAAAATATGATAAATATTCATGCTATTATAACTAAGTAATACTTACTTATGTATTTATTTGTTGGTTTATTGATTAAATTTATCAAAGAACCAAAGCAAAAATTTGTAAAACATTCATTCAGAATTTCATTTATTAAACAACAAAAACTTTCAAATCATGGGTTTAGATATAGAAATTCTGAGTGTTCCAAATAGAAAGACATAACATGACATATCATAACATACTATAACATAACTTTGGACATACATGGATATTAATGGAAGCTAGAAAAATCCGGCACTCTTGGGATTTTGAGAAACTAGGCAATCTCAAACTTTTTCATGTCAAAGAAGCACCATTCCCTGATACGTTCATACGTGATACAAAGATACATTTACTGTAAGTTAATGTGATAAAACTGAAATTAATCTATGTGTCCTTTTGCTGGAAACCCCCCGGTGGTCCTCAGTTCCCAGTTTGGAAACCATTCTTCTAAACAACCACATAATAATAACCACATTACCAAGTGGATAAAATTAGGGATATCACAAGAATCAATGTATAGATACTATAGACACATAGACACTAGGGGTGTGCCCGAATACAAATACATTATTTGGCAAAGCACAAATAGTGGGTTTTTATAAATATTTGTTTCATACAAATATTTTAAAAATTATTTGTTTTAGGGAAGAAGAAAAAAAAGTTTAAAAAAATACCAGCGTACAGGTCGGTTACATCGCTATCTCAGTGTCTCTCCTCTGCTCCGCTGTTACGTCTATCAGCAGGTCTCAACGAGGGGAGTCACATCCACCTGCTACATGACGCACATTTCCTAATTTGGACATCACTCTCGAAGTTGGGGTTGTTCCCCAGAGATAAAGCTGAACTACTGACACATGCAAAGTGCTCTTAAAGACTCTCCATAACCTGTTGATCCCCTTCTCCTTTCCACAAAGGTAGGATGTAAAAAATAGGCAATAAATGAAAAGTGCAAAGCAAGAATCAACTTTGAAGTTCTTTTCTACATGTTACACAGTGTGTTTTCTCTGTGTTATGGGTGTATAAATAGGTAGAGGTCTGTCTGTGTGTTGGTGATGCACTTGGTTTTAGTTCTGGGAGCTTGAGTTCGAGACCCGGTGTGTGGACCTCCTTCGTTAGATAGTTTATTCATAAACACTTGTTTTAACACTTTAATATCCTAAAATTAAAAGCGTAATAAAAATAAAAACTGGATTTTTATTTCCACTTTTATTTTGAAAGTGATACTAATACCAATGTTTTTAGTTATCAGTAACATCAACACCTCACTCTATAACTCAATATTATTATTCTAATATAACCAGAGTGTTTGTTTAAATACTGAAACAAATACTGAAATCGTACTTATAAGATTGCAAACCACAATGAGAACACATAATCACACAGTTGTATTTGTTGTTACAGCAGGACATTTCATACAGTTCCTCTGATTTGAAATTCCTGTTTTTCGGGCTGTTTCGCTTTCTACTTGAAGGCTACACGCCAATATCTCATTTGTAACTCTTATTCTAATGCAGCCTGTGTGCTTAAATAATGAAACACACAAAGTTTCTGTTTATAAAAAGTGCTTAAGTAGAGGACTGTGTCCTGAATGGGATTACTGGTTTGTCATGGTATCAAATCAGGTATTGAGAGTAGTGGAACGTCAGTGGTAAAAACAATCTCTCCTTATTTTGAGAAATGTTCTATTGCGCTTCTGATTTGGCTGAAATTCGCCAGTTTTGGGTAAGATGTGGTGAATTTGAATGTATGTGATGGCGTTTTCAGTCCAAAATGGCGGAGAGTTTCGTTTCGTGTGCTTCTATACTCTTTGGTGTGGGTGTGTGCATGAGAAGAAGAAGAAGAAAAAAAAAAATGATGAAGATGCAAACAAGCACTGTCCTCTTTTGCATGACGTCTACGCACAATCCATGTTAAAGCATGCCGGTTTGAACTGCATGAACGTTGTGTAATTTCTATTTCCATATAAAAGAGTGTGACATGTTCTCTGCATGCGTACACGGTGGAAGGTTATCAGTACAGTAAGTGAAAGATACAAGTGCTCTCTCTACCTAAGTCATGTGTTGGATCTTCAAAATGCTGATGCGAAACCACCTCCGTTCACATATCCATGCTATCCGGGGTGCAGTCCTCAGTCGCGCTGAATAGATTATGCAAAACCACCTAACAATTCTCATTTTCACCTCACCGACACTATTATCTACATGACTTAAGGGTAGAGCAGCAAGTACGTACTTAAGATTGGAACAGACTGCATGAAATCCGGGGCAATATATATGACACAAGAGTGAGGCTAAAGCATGTAACTCAATCACAAGGCTCTATTTCTCTCTCAGCTCTAGTTAGCTTAAAATACTGGTGATTGAAGGTGTGGGGCAGGCAGAGGAGGAACTGTTAGGGGAAAAATAAAAGCTGATGGAAGGACAGGGATGGGGATTTGAGAAGAAGGAGGAAGGGGGGAGGGGGAGTCCTAATGATGAGTGGCAAACAAGTTGCTGTTTTTTTTGCCTCCCTTTCTCATGAAAAGGCCGATTCTTGCAGTTGGCTGGAATCTAAGTGATTTCTCTCCCCCCCCCCCCCCCCCTTCTGGGGCCTGTCGCATGTCACTCTCTTCCTCTCTGCCATTTGTCTCCGCTTTTCTGCTCTGGCGGTCAAGTCGCGTCGGTGTTGCGTCGTCGTCGGTGTCGCGGTTACTCCGGGAGGTGAGCATCGTCTGGAGGTCAAGGCTGGCATTACTCCCCGGATGTGAAGGTCAGAGTCAGGAAAAAAAAGGTGCTTCTGTCTTCTTTAATTCAGCCTCCTGTGATGAACGGTCCGTGTCACCCTTCCACAGCCCCCACCCACTCGCCCCCTCCACATCACCACTCACCCACTCTGCAGTGATACAGTTGTAAAGTGTAACCTTGGAGACAGGGGCTAATCATCCATCCCATTGCTACCCTTTCAATCCTTCACCTTGCTGTCTCTCTTACACCTCTCCCCCTCGGCTTCGCCTCCCACCTCCTCTCCACCTTTCCCCTCCTCTTCACCGCAACAGGCTATTTAGGTATTTTATAGGGTTTACAGTATTTTCTCAATTATCTGCCTACCTCTTTACCTCCCCTCCTTCCCCCCCCCCCCCCCCCCCCCCCCCCACATCCTCCCCTGTCTTTGTTTGTCCTGTAGAAGGACGTTTGTTTTCCTGTGGGGGTAGAGGGGAATCGACATCGAGAGATGAGTTATTGATTAGAAAGCAGGTTGCAGGGGAGAGGTAATGCGACTCAGAGAGAGAGAGAGAGAGAGAGAGAGAGAGAGAGAGAGAGAGTGAGGACAGGATGACACGTACAACCTATGACACATCCTGCATACTGTATCAAGGCAGCATACCCACGCATGCCGATGTAGCATATGTGCAATGTGGCGTATGCACACTGTTACATGCACACATGATTAAAGGTGACACAAACTGTTGCTTTTGCGTGAAAATCTTTGTCGATTGAAATATTTAAAGGATGTGTCTGGTGATTTTCTGTATTTTTCTTACTGTCAACAAATCTCATGTGCAGAGCCAAACGAACAATGAATTGATCTTCTTAGAAGTATTATGTATATCCAAAGCCTGATATATCTTATTCCTCTGTGCCGTAAACCTCCATTGTTGTCCAAAAACTGTTAAAAACATGTCAGTGAGCCACACTGCTGCACTGTTTGGTCACCTCGAAGAGTTTGGTCACTTCAGTTTGTTTAGAAATGTCTCCAAAGACTAATAACAGCGATCATGTTTTCAGTCCCTGGAGAGTAGTTCTGTGTAAGGCAGATGCTACTGCTAGTTCTGTTTACAGAGCTTTGCTAGCTTATTGTGCTACATATCACAAACTCTTGAGTTTGTATTGCATTGTTAATTTGTTAAAGAACTTCAGTGCAAAGTAACACACAAAAAAAGTAAAAGAAACACAACAACACATATATCCTTGTGATATATAGGACAACAAGCTATCAACACTGCTCTCCTGAGAATGAAAACGTGATTGCTGTTATTAGTCTTTGAGCTGTTTTAAAAACAAACTACCGTAACCGTAATCTTCCTGATGAAGAAACATGTCAGCCAGCGCAGCGGTGTGGCTCATTCACAACAACAGAGGTATACGACACAGAAGAATAAGATATATCAGGCTTTGGATACAATTAGGATGAGTTATTTGTTGATTTGGTTCTGCACATGAGATTTGTTGACAATAAGAAAAACCAGCCATATCCTTTAACTTTAATTCAAGTTATACATACTTATCTGTCAGTGGAGAAATCAACAACCTGTTAGGTTCTTGAAAATAACAGATTTTGCTTCATTAATTGTGATCAGGAATGCTTGATTTTGATGAGTGTGTGTTAGTGCTTTGCAGTCTTTTAACCAACCAACACATGATTGACATTCACTTAGACCTCAGCGTGAACCCTCTCTAGACAGCCTGTCTTTTTAATATGTTCTGCCAACTGGAAATCATGGCGGCTGCTCTGGAAATGTTGACAAATTTAATTTCAACTATCCCTCCAAATTCATATTCTGAATAAATGTAAGTTGACAAATAAGACCACGCGGATGTTTAATCCTGCTTAATTTTAGATCTGAAATGCCTCACTTTGCATCTCAACCTCCTCAGTGCACAGTCATGCTCTGAGGAGTTGAGATGCAAAGTGAGTTGGTGCACAATATTTAGTGCTGCTGGTTGTTGTCACCATATAAGCCACTTTGCATAAAGTGGTCTTATTGGTCTGGCTCCTAGCTGCCAGAAACAATCCATTCTCAGCGGATGTTTTCCGGACTAAAATCTCGTTGCACAAACTGAATTCACAAGAAACAGAGTGGCTTTGCACGGCTATGCATGTCGGTCAAGCTGAAAACAAGGCGCTTTATTTCAATCTCTGAAAGACAACATATGGTTGATACCATTTTTCATCTGACTTTGACACATTTTAACTGCGGCGGTAAATGCACCATAACATGATGAAAAACCTACACACTTTAGGCCACATGTGGCTCACATACAAGGGCAGGTATGACACCGGCAGTTTTGCAGTAGACAGAGCAGAGAATATGTCATCCCAGGAGAAGATAAAAAAAAAAAAAAATCCAGCAAACAATACAAGATGTAATTTATAACAAGGATTTACCCAGGGACACTATTTCACGCACAGCTATCCATGAAGAGATGTCTTTTTTTTCCCTGAGAGCAAGCATATGTTCTGTCAGACACCGGTGGAGGCATCAACGTAACACCAGTCCACCAGCCAACATGTGAGAGCGTGTGTGTGCAGTAAAAACAGCTCTTTAAGGAGGTGCCAGAGCCTCCTCTGTGGTGCGCCACGTTTGCAGCATGTTGACTTGTGATATGACGCTATCACAGGCTACAGTCTGGACCCCGGCGATGGGCTCACGTCCACGCGTCCTTTTCCCATAGAGCTCCTCAAATCCTGACATCCGACAGAACTCTGACAAAGGAGATGAGAGCGTTTTCAACCGGTCTGCTATCTCAGATAATTATCTCTGATATTCAGCATTCCAGACTAGAGCAGAACAACCGGGAGACAATCTGTACAAACAAACACCATACGATTATGAATGCATTACCATCCGGCAGACAGGCAATCAACACGCAATGACTTGTCCTGCAACCCTGCAGAATTAAGAGTCCTCTCAGGTTTCTAACACACTTGAGATGATTGACATGCAAACAACAGCGGATTGGATGGAGTAGAGTCAGCTTCGCTTCACCCCCTCCCACCCTCAACCACACCCCCCCCCCCCCCTCCAACTTGCTCTTACTCTTCGCTCTGTGTCTCCTGGTTACATAAAGGTGCTGTGTTTGTTTCCCCAAGGTGAATTGACTAGCCTGACGGTGCACGCCGAGACTTGATTGCACGCTTGTAGTACATTTCGAAATCCATGTACCACGCGGCGTGCAACCTTCGCTCGTGCACATGGTCACTGCTGCCACCACTCCCCTCCATCCCTATGCTGCAGCACTAAACGATTCAAGTAGTTGCGGTAATGACTTGAGGCAAGGAGGCAATGGTTGAGGTGAATCTCTCTCTCTCTCTCTCTCTCTCTCTCTCTCTCTCTCTGTCTTTCTCATCTGCGTCTTCAATCCATCGATTAGCTACAGAGGAGTACTGACAAGCGGCAGCCACTGCGGTCCTGCAGGATTGCCTGTGTGTGTGTGCACGTCTGTTTGTGAGCGTCGGCCTGCGAGTGTGAACAACAGATAGGGATACAGACAGCAGACACGGGGGCAGAGCCTGCAGTGGTGCACACCTATGCGAGGGAGTGCGAGAGCCTTATTTACTCCACTACCTGGTTTATTGAGTCAGCCCCCTCAGTCAGGCTCTGATGCAGCCGCCTGCCCCCTCGGCTCAGCTGCCTCCACCACCACCACCACCACCACCATCGCTGTGTGTGCTAACTTACCAGGCTTTAGCAGCTTTTGTGCCAACCTAACCTAACCACAAAAGCATAAACTTGTGCACATGCAAACATCGTTGATTGTGCAGGGGCACGGCATCTCTGTGCCTGCACTGCACACGCTGAACCTGTTTACGCCTAATGAGACGACATTATTTATAGTCCGGTGTGACAGCGGCGGCCTCGCCATTAGACTGATAATGAGTCACTGGGATATTGATGGATGCTTGTCTATATTGGTATTCACCAAGGAACCGGTGCCACTTCTCCGGGTTGCCGTGGATACCAGCGTTGCCTGTTAAATGACCCAATAATAATAATGATAACAATGACAGCACTATGTGGAGATTGAGTTTTAAAACCACAGGGAGAAGGACGCCGGCCAGAGCGCGAGAGTAATGAGGATGGAAGGAGAGCGATACAAATGAAAAGAGGGAAATAAATGCTGAAGAGTGGAGGGGAAGGTGGGTGGAGGGGGGTGGGGGGGGTGTCAGGAGTTTGGGTTGGATGGTGATGGGGGGTGCATAGAGAGGGGGAAAAACACACAATCGATGATCAGTGAAGTAGCATTAGCATTGTTCACACATCCCCAGCCTCGCCCCCCCACTCCCCCCCCCCCCCCCCCCCCCCCCCACCAACCCCTCCACCCCCACCACCCCCTTCCTCTTGCGGCCTCTCTTTCTTTCTTGCTGCAGCGTTGCCATGGCGACCGAGAAATGTGGGAATACCTCTGTCCTTCAGAGAGAGAGAGAGAGAGAGAGAGAGAGTAAAAGAGGGAGAAGGAAGAGATGGAACGAGACAAAGGGCACAAGGAAGGAAGGAAGGAAGAAACGAGGGAAGGAAGCGCGAGGACAGAAGATGCAGGGGAGCAGACATCGCTCGCTGACTGAGCGCACATTAAAAGCCTTGTTTAGCCCTTGAAGGAGCAGCTAAAGTATGAAACATCGTGATCTTACACACTCCTGTACACACATAAACAAATGTGCGTCAGAGTCGGCGCCCCACTAATGCATTCAGCTCCCTTTGCTGGCTTCGCTTCCATGAAAGAGAGTTAGTGGAAAGTGTTTTCAGTGAGTTTGTGTGCGCAAACACACACGCACACACACACACACACACACACACTTTCTCACGCACATGCTCTTCTCTCTAAAACACACAGGCGTGATTGTGATCACACACATGTTAATCAGTGGCCAGCCAGGCTCCTATGTATTTACCTGCTCTCTGTGTTGTGAGGCCATAGTTACTATGACAACCCATCCAGACTGAAATAGTCTCAGTGGATTGTTGCTTTCCATTGCATGCCATGTTTCCCTCACATTGTTTACCCAAAATTCTTGCCTTGACATCCCCCTTGTTGTCCATCATGCAAGTAGCTGGTGCATTAGCAAAGCTAGTGGAGTGCCCCAAACAACCCCCCCACCAGCACCACTACCCCCACCCCACTCAGCTGCCGCTCCTGTCATCCCCCTCTCCCGCATCTCTCTCACCTTCCTGCCAACCTGCTGCAAAGATCCTCCTCAAATTCATTTTATTGGCAGCTAGCATTTCCATGGAAACATCTCGAAACCATGGCAACTATTTGAAATAAGCCAAACGCTTTCAAAACTGCTGCACTCGTCCCCTCACTGTACCTCTTTCTCCCTCTCCCTCAGGCTTTACTCTCTCCATTTTTTTTTTCCTCTTCAGCAGACAATATTGTTGTTGCAGTCCACCTGCGCATGCATGCATATATGTGCATGCGTGTGATGCACGGTACACGGTGAACTTTTTATACAACCCAGCATGTTATTACTGCACCTGCATAAGTGTGCCTCATTGTGCAAATGCATGGATTTGAGCTTTGGTAGGTTTTGGCCATGTGGCGGTGTGAGCCGATTGTCGTTTAACACATGCATGTGTGCGTGTCTGTGCATGTTTGCATCCTCTCCTTGTGCACTCTCTGTAAGAACCAAACATGATTATGGGTGAGTGCCTAATGCGTAAGCCTCCTCTCCTCCTCCTCCTCCTCCACTACTTACCTTGAGCTTGTCCTTTCAAGTGTTTCAGCAGCATGCCTGTCTGTCAAACTTCTGACTCCTCCTCCGGGATGCAGCCTGATGATGTGAACTGGAGTAAGACTGAACTGACTAGCTGCCTGGGAGTCCAGTCACAGCAGCCCTCTCCTGACCAGGCCTGGCACTGCTGCAGCTACTAAGGCCAGACAAAGCCCTCCACCAAAAATTACATTTCGGTTTGATTTTAAAGCTGCAGTAAAACTTTGGGCCCTTTTAACATTATTATATAATGTGTTTTTAACAAGTAAAACACAGAAAACTCTGTGTGACAAATAGGGAGCCGATAGGAAATGTAAAATTATAAGAGCTAATATACTGTATGTGATACAATACAATTACAACACTCATACCAATAAAGAAAAAAAGAAATATGTAGACGCAATTAAGCAAATCTGTTTAATTTAAAGATGCCCTCCAGACATGTTTTAAGATATATAAAAATACTCTGCTTTTACAAATAATTTATATCTGATGTGGGTTTTACACACAGAAAAAAATCAGTAGACTAGTTAAATATTCTTAATCATATCTTCATATCTTCTCCTTCTTCCTCATTGAAAAATCTATCTATGAATATCTATGACTATGCAAATAATTTTCACTTCAAAAGTTTAAAACTGCTGGACACAAGATGTCTCCTCCTTCACTGTAAAGTCCGTTTCTCAGTGTTTGTGCGCTGGAGGCTTCAAGTTTCCACATCACACTCGTGTAAGTTGCGTTCTGGACCACGATTGGCTCCAAATGACTTGTAATGTCACAAATCATACCCATAGGTAACGTAAATGTGTTAAACTGAAATTAAAGGTGAGCACAGACACTTTCCCCCTTCAGCAGATGATTGTGAAAACAAACTCTGCGCGTACATCATTCTGCACAGAGAAGAGAAAAACATCCGAGTGAAGGAACAAGAAGAAAAGCTCATTTTTGAGCGGACGGGGACTTTAAGTAGAGAAGGAAGAGATTTAAAAAAAAAAAAAAAAAGGTAGATGTCAATAATCCCTGTTAACAAGCTCGTTTGTCTGCCCATAAACGGTCCCAAATTAAGCTTTGATGTCAGGTTTGTACACATTTTGCCCACAGAAGTGAATAAATTAGGTGAACATGATGAGGTAAACATCACGGTGCTTTGTGCATTGCACTGACATCATGTTGCACAATTCCTGTGTAGTCAAAACCTTCCAATTTGAATCTGTAAATTTGTACAGTCGCCCAACACCGCTTAAAGCTTAAAGGTGCACTACTGACACCGTGTATGTTGTTCCAGCAGTGACAGCCGACGCTCGGTTTATGATGACAGAGGAGCGCATAAAGCAAAGACATTTTCACCACAGACAATCTAGTCAAACATATTTACTGCCTCATCTAGCAGCTTTGAAAGATCCCTCCTCAAACGATAGGATGCGTAAAGCTTTTCTGTAGCATGTACTGTGGTTTTGTGTATGTAATTATGCATTAGAGCGTTTCCAAAAGAAAAAAAACGGTTTGCCTTCACCCACCAGAAGAAGTTACAGATTGACTGGCCTCCGTGACTGCAGCGAGCTGGATCTGATCTGAGCTGGATCTAAGAGCTATTAAAAGTTGTTTATTTTTATTTTTTTGAGGTAGATATCAGAGTAGTTTTCTTTAACGTTGAGGCTTTGAATGTGGCAGTGTTGACTGAGACAAGAGATGTGAAGAAAACATTTGCACAGAAATGCAACCAACAGCGCTTTGTGTGACTTCACTTGAGTGCCAAAATAGAGAAGAAGAAAAAAAAAAAAAAAGTGCCATAACTGTGAAATTTAATCTGTCCTATTTTAGATCCGTCGGTAATAATTGATATCTCGCCCACAGCTCTGAAGCATCAGTGGGCTTTGATTTTATCTGAAAGATCTAATTGTAAAGCTGTGGTCATACAAGCACTGGGAAACTAATAGCATCACTCTCAACACAAAATAGATAAAATAATCTCCGTCTTTAATAATAATAATACGTGGGGAGACATCTCAGCATCCTTTTAATGCTGAGCGACCCTCACTGTCTTCATCAAAGAAAGTCAAAAAAAAACACATACATAAAGCATTAATCACTATTCTGCTTGAATCATGACAATCCCGCCTTGTCTTCTTACTCACCTTCCCCTCCTTTAGTTTTTTTTTATGTACAGTACTTTTTTTCTCTACTTGCAATTTTTTTTCCCAACCCTGGATTCCTTAAAATAAAGCCTTTCTCGTTCTTTCTTTAGCAAGTAAAGAGAAATTAGCGTAATTGTTTTAATGAGAAGCCCTCAAGGCGTTTTTTTTTTTCTTCTCAAGCTCGTGTTAGCAGATGAGTCCTTCTCACCTAAAGCAGAAGGCTGTCCCCAAAATCAGAGAGGAGAAGCAGAAAAAGAAAAAAAAAAAACCACGGTAACAGCAGAAAAAATATAACACATACTAAGAAAGAAAAAGACCAAAAACAATACCTTAAAATAATAATAGTATTACTAAACATAATGCAGATGAAAGCCATATACACAAGTCTATTCCCCAAAGACCTGCTCAGGATTTGCTCAGTGGGGGAAAAAAAAAAAAAAACAATTACGGTGCCATGAAATGAATAAAAGGTATATTCAGTTATCTGAGTCCTTTGAAGATGGGTGAGGACGAGTAAGCAAATCTAATTCAACAGTGAGGGCTTTCCGTTGCGGAGGAGCCTACAAGAAAAAGAAAAACTCCCAAAGTGCAGAGATTAGTTGGTAGTACTGCCAGTTCCTTCTTCTCTGGGGAGTCGTATGTGTGTGTGTGTGTGTGTGGGTGTGTATGGGATGGGGTTGAAGGGGGGGTTTAACCGATCCGTTTTGTGACTGAGCAGATAAAACTTCAACGGTTACAGGATTCCTGGGAGTTAATGATGAGGAACCAACAGAGGTGAGGACATTATGATCAAACACACGCAGGGGAGAACAAAATGGGGGGGGGGGGGGGGGGGGGGGGTGACAAAAGAACAGAAGCACCCTAACAACATGTGAATGTCAAGCAGCTAATAAGGAGGACGACCATCCTTCGCCACCTCCAGAACGGCTCCAGAACTCCTTGTGATGCTTTCAGGCTGTTTCTCGGACCGTAGGACACTGGAACCTCCGGTTCTACGAGGGCTGAGAGAGGTGAAGATCTTCTAATGATGTGGTCGTCCTTTTTTTTGGCACCAATAAGAGATATCACATCATCGTCCTGTACTGGCCTCCTTCCACTGGTTACCGGTGAAATATAGCATTTATTTTAAGATTTTTTTTTTTTTTAATTTGTTTTTAAAGCTCTGAGTGGTTTGGCATCAGACTACATCTCTGATCTCCTCAGTCTATGTTCTACATCCAGACTCCTCAGATCAGTCACAATCCAAAGGTGACCAAGCTTTTTCTATCGTTGCTCCCTCGCTGTCAGATCTCCCCCGTCTAACACTTTTAAATCCCAACTAAAGACCGACCTTTATAAAATCCCCTTAATTTATCTATTCATTTATCTCTCGTTTTAATGATTTAACTGTATCTCATATTTCTAAATGAGCTCTATAAATTAATTTGACTTGACCTGACTACATGATGCATCTTAAATTCCTGCTCAAAACAAATTGCTTTCTGTTGCAAAAATGTCCAACGCGCTCTCTCTGTATCACTGCAAAAAAAAT
Organism: Thunnus maccoyii; assembly: GCF_910596095.1. NCBI lineage: Eukaryota > Metazoa > Chordata > Actinopteri > Scombriformes > Scombridae > Thunnus > Thunnus maccoyii. Next base: position 24,345,511 of record NC_056550.1, read on the forward strand.
CAAACACGTTTCCTGCAGTGTGCACTGTCTGGCATCTTCTCATTTTTACAGTGAAACAAAAGTGCAGGTCCGAGCCTTTGCGGACGACAATATGTGAACACAGTTTGGGTCTTTGTTTACGTGCAGTAGCATAAGTCTAGTGACGCATCTGCATCATGTAGCAGTGTGCACAGATACACTGGCATCTCGTGGAATGTGGAGACATCATGATGGAGCAGTGTTTGCACCCGGGGCTGCAACTGCCATTTGAAATGGCCTCATAGTCCTTGTCTGTTACATGACCATGCAGATCAATCATCAGACATAATATGCCGGTACACGACTGAACGGAGCTGCTGTTACAGATCACCATCCACCGTCATGTTTCAGAGTTGGCAAACGATACTGGACTGAAGGCTTTTTTTTTTTGTCTTCCTCCAAATTTAAGAGAAATGGAGAAAAAAAAATAGATTAACCGTCTTTCTTTGTTATTCTGTAGATACGGTGTTGCTGTGTTGACTGTCTGTCTCGACCACTCTTTGTCTTTATCGGTTCAGTTTGTCAGTGTTTTGCGTATGTTTTCATGATTTTCCAGACTGTTATTCCTTTCACACTATGCAGATGGATTTACATACACAATATGAGGCACATTTGCGTGTGCCAACATATTAAACACCTACACACATATGCATGCGTGTGTGTGTGTGTGTGTGTGCGCCCACACACGTTACTTATGAGAACCTTCTGTCGGTTATATTTATTCCTTAAACCCATCTTCTCATCGCTACATAGCAACCAACAACTTCATAAGGGTTACAACTCTAATTCCTGAACCCGATCCTAATATTTCCCACACATTTTTTTTGTGTGATATTAATCAATTCTGAACAAAATTTCAAATTCAGCAGATATGTTACAGTGAGAGCAATCAATGTACTGTATCAGATGTGGCTTTGAGAGCAGCTTATTGTGAGGAATAATAATCTCTATCGCAAAGCAACTGGTGAGAATAGTCAGGCACTTTACCAGTAGGTGTTATTCTCTGCTGTGTTTGGGCCTTTTCACCAGTCTGTTTAATTGTGTATGCAGTGTCCGCTTTGGCAACTTAAGGATCGCTTCTCTGTTTTTTGCTGATGATGTAGTTTCGCTGGCTTCACTGGATGACGGCCCACATAACCCACATGCTGAGGAGTTTTATAGTCGACTCTGCAGCTGTTCGAATGAGTTTCAGCACCTCTAAAGATCATGATACTCTGAAAAACTATGGACTGCTTCCCTCTAGTTTGGAATAAGTTTCTGTCCTAAGTGGAAGAGTTCTAGTGTCTCAAAGTGTTGTTTCTTAAAGGATGTGGCTGGTGATTTTATATATATTGTGCAGAGCCAAACCAACAATGGATTGATCTACTTACAGTTATTCCTCTGTGCCATAAACCTCCGTTATTGTCCAAAAACTATTAAAAACACATCAGTGAGCCACACCGTTGTACTGAGTGACATGTTCCTTCATCACAAAGAGTTTTGGTATGTTAGTTTGTTTAGAAACGGCTCCAAAGACTGATAACAGCGATCACGTTTTCAGTCTCCGGAGAGTAGTTCTGTGTAAGAAAGATGCTATTGAGCATGTGTGGGGACGCAGATCCGTTTACAGTGCTTTGTTAGCTTGTTGTGCTACATATCACAACCTCTTGACTTTTTAGGCTTTGGAGCCATTTCTAAACACCATCACCAAAGTCAAAGTCAATGTGATGTGTAGCATAACAAGCTAGCAAAGCTCTGTACACAGAACTACTCTCCGGGGACTGTCACCCAGTGCAGTGGTGTGGCTCATTGATTTGTTTTAGAAAGTTTTTGGACAACAACAGAGGTCAACGGCATAGAGGAATAAGATATATCAAACTTTAGATACACACACACAATACCTGTAAGTAGATCAGTTCATTGTTGGTTTGGCTCTGCACATGAGATTTGTAGACAATAAGAGAAATATAGAAAATCTTCAGCTGTATCCTTTAATGTGAGGTAAGACGGAGCATTAGATCAACAGGAGGTTGGTGCGGGATCAGCAGGGATGGTTTTGTACCGGACGGTCATGATGAAGAGGGAACTGATCCAGACGGCAAAGCCTTGGATTCACTAGTTGAGCTACATTTCAAACCTCAGCTACAGTCCATGAGCTCTGAGTAGTGACTGGAACAATAAGATCATGAATACGAGTGGCTGAAATGATTTCCCCTCCCGTGGTGTCCCGGCTCAGCCTTGATACAGGATGAAGAGCTCAGATATCCAGAAGCTCACCATCTGATCTGAATGCCTCACTGTGGAGGTATTGTGGACATACACAGCTTGGTGGAGAAACCAGTAAAGACCCAGAACACACAGGAGGGATTACCCTATCTGGCCTGAGAACGCCTTGGGATACAGCAGGAAGAGCTGGAGGACGTGGTTGTGGAGGACAATTTAGCCGGCTTCACCTATGACCTGGATCATGTGAAGTGCTGGGAGTTGAATGATATGACGAGAAACAGTTCTCCGACAAACTTAAATTCTAATCTATGCTTATATTTACTGTGCATGATCTATATTTGGTTCAATAACATGTTTTCTTTTGAAGTTTGCATCTTGTTTCATGTTAAATTGCACTGCAGCTTCAGTTTTTTGGTTGTATATCTAAAAGTCTACATCAAGAAAATCTGTGGAATCTCTGAAAAACTAATAAACACTAATTTTACAGAGCACCTTGTGTCCTTTAAGTCTGCAATGCCCTTCCTCTCTCCCAATGTCTCCTGTTTGTCTCTAAGTTATCGAGTAAATTTAAAATAAAAAGACAAAAAATGTACTTAAAAATGATTCGACTTGCAACGTGTGACTTGCAAAACAATCATTTTGTTCCTCAAAACTCCAACACAGGATTATAAACCTGCTGACCTTAACCATACGCTTGTAAAAAAAAATAAGCCCCAGGCCTAAATGTCCGCATGTCGGTGGATTTTCTTTTTAAATGGGCAGAAGCTCAACAACACCCAGCCACCCTCAGTGCAGACAAAGCTGTCTATTTCTGTCAGCCACATGCAGTCATGAAGTTGTCATTATTGTGAAATGTGAGGGCAGCTCTCTCCTTTAACACCTCCAAACACCCCTCCTCCCCCCACCACCTCACCCCCCCCACCCTTCCAATCCCCCATACATTGTGCTCATTATATGGGTCGTGAGCTCAGGGAGGGTTCGGGCTCTTTAATCAATGAACACGATGACACAGGGTATAAGTCATACTGGTATTCAATAGCGCATACCATGGTAACAAAAAAACATAGAGCTGCAGAAGATGAAGACAAAAAGTCCGTGTGTGTGTGTGTGTGTACTGTAATGACATGTGTGCTGATCTGGATGCAGCCTGAAATAGACGGACAAACACCGTGTGCGGCGCGGAGAGACGACAGGTGGACGGTCCTGTATGATACGTGTGTGTGTGTGTGTGTTCTCCCTCTGTTTCATTTAGTTCTTATACTGTAATTACACGGATGAGACTCACTGCGAGGCTCTTTCCCTCCAGTGCTCTTCCTCTCTCTCTCTCTCTCTCTCTCACTCCGACTCTGTGATTCTATGTATAATTACTTGCATAATTATAGTTCCCTCCATCCTACTGTTTCAGGACGTCTGTTTCTGTCTCTCCGGTATCTCTTGTCTTTCTTTTTCTTGAACACACACACACACACACACACACACACACACATATGCGCACACTCACAGACATAACAGTGCTTGCACCCCGCCGATTCTTCCTCCCTTTCGCCTGGTGGTAAGACTCGTCTTGTCACTCTCTTTTTGTCTCGTCTTCGTTTGAAGCGGGCCTGTTCTAATATTGGAAAGACAGCCGAGCAGATACAGTGTGTGTGTGTGTGTGTGTGTGTGTGTGTGTGAAGAAGCCGGTGGTTTACTCCTGGGCTGCCATGCTTTCCTCATTATTCATTCAGACATCACAAACTTAAAGAGCCTTAAGGTGTGTCACAGGGAATAAGGGGAAAACAAAATGCTCTATTATTTTCTTATTTTTTCTCTCTTGCTTGCTACTTAAAGCTTTCTGAAACTGTGCCGTTATGTGTGAGAAAGGGAGCGGCGCACACACACACACACACACACACTAATGCTGACAGTAGCATTATAAACCTGCACCTCCTCATGTTTTGAAAGTTTCTTAAGGCTGGCGGATGATGCCAGTAGATACAATTAGTTTGATTGCTTAGCAACTGAACATCACTTTTGAGAGAGGGAACAGAGGGGAGAAGCTCAGGTGGAGAATCGAGGTTACACGCTGTTTTTTTTCTGAAGAATCTGTTTTTCCCAAAACTTCCATGCAAAGTAGCATGCGGCGTATCTTCAGCGTTGCTTTCATGTGTCAATCAGCGGAGTAACACACCACGCTGTGTCTCAGGTTAACTGACAATAAGATTATATCAACACCTCACATAATCCACACACACACACACACACAGTCATTTACTGCTCGACAGGGTTCAAAATTTAAGCTTTGTGCTGCACTGCAGGTCTACTGTGCAACCAATCGTGGCCTACTTTCAGGTATCTGGAGGATTTTCCCAGCTTTATCTGGGCATTTATGCCCTCACCCTATTTCAACTCATCTTTAACAACATGCTGCAATGTAAAGGAGGAAATGCAAGTGCTCAGAAGTTCTGAATGTTTTAGGGGCCGAGAGTGCCGAGAGTCAGGATTAGGTTGGGACGTTATGGAAGCCTTCAGGTTTGGGGGCTTCAATCGGTTATGCAATGGTATGTAATAGTTCTTAAGAACCTGCCACTCATGATTACAACACAGACCTTATTGATGGTCAGTCATGGTCTTTGTCACTGTGCTCTTACCCCCTCTGCTGGAGAGAGACAAGACCAGGACCCTGATGCAGACAGTGGTGGGACAGACCTGGAAAGTAAAGTACCCCGACATCCCCAAGGGAGGAGCGTGATGTATTTACTCTGCGGCAGGCAACTCCAACAAACAAACAGTCAGAACTTCTGCTTTTTGTTTCTAACTTGATCTTTTTTTCAAATCTTCTTCAGTCAGATGGTCCGGCTCAGTGTGTGTGTGTGTGTGTGTGTGTGTGTGTGTGTGTGTGTGTGTGTGTGTGTGTGTGTGTGTAAGGGAGGGCGGGGTCACATGGGACGCCGGTCTGGGTTGCAGCACATCGGCGAGGCTTTAATTTGGTGTGTGAGGCGAGCTGCGGCGGACTCTCCCAGCAGAGACGGTGCTGTGTTTGTTTTGCGGGTGTGTAAATTAGCGGTAATTCGTTTGCTCAGTAATGACGTGGGAGAGCTAATTAGGGCAGTGTTGATGGGTGCATTAATTAGTCTCTAGTGTGTGATGCTAATGAGACCCTGATTCCAAGTGTGTGTGTGTTTTTGTGTTTGCATGTGCATGAGTGTAAGCCATGTATCTGTAAAGGCCAACAACTACAGGTCATGCCATGAGGTATGTAGCATGAGAGCTGGTAAAGACGGGGAGAGTATGTCTGTGACTCAACATGTGTGCCCTCTGTGTGTGTGTGTGTGTGTGTGTGTGTGTGTGTGTGTACATGAAGGACGCAGCAGGTCCATATCTGTGTATAAGAACCCCCTTTAATCCTGGTGGCTCCATGATGTCGGCCATGCCTGACTGAATAGTGATCCCTCCATTCAACCGTCACAGGGCCGACGGGCCCCGGTTCACACATCACACACTTAACACCGCAGCGAGGAAGCAAGCGGGGAGGGGGGAGGTGGGGGAGGTGGAGGGGTGGGGGGGGTTGTGTGCAGCCGGTCGGTCACACTGCGGTGGGTTTGCTGCTACAGCTGCATCACAATCATAAATTCATCCCAACCTATAAAAACGTCCTGGACACAAAACAGACAACACAGGGAGCCGTAATGGATGAAAGGCTGTTTTATAAGTGTGCTCAGTGACAGGTCCACTTCACAGATAAGAAGGATCCATCTGCGTGTGGTCACAGCGGGGCAGTGCTACTACACTACTACTGTGGCTTCTCTCAGTTAGGATGTGACAAGGTGGCAGCTTGCTGTAAGAATTTATGGCATATTACTGATGTGGCATTCGTCATAGCGGTGGTGAAAGGCAAGCATAGAGTAAAGGGGGGTGGGGGGGGGGGGGGGACTGGCTTTAGAGCCTCACCAGTGATCTATTCTAATCATATTTATTCATGACTATCCCGTTATACATAATCCATTACTATTCCTGTTCAACTTTATCCTCTTCGGGTCCGTGCTGTCGCTTATTTCTTCGCCTCCTCTCCTTTCTCTTGTACAACTAGAGGGGGGGAAAAAGAGAAATTTAAAATCAGCATGAGAGGGCCAGTAGATGTGTAGTAGATGTTTTAAAAGAAACAGCACTGGGAGTCATCCTGAAAACTTTACAAATACAATAAGGTGATTAATATTCAGCACAAGCGGCTATAAAATTTCAACTTAAGTTTCACAACAAGAGATCAGTCAAAGGGATGAGGAGAGGGAGATTTGTCATGCGAAGCTTTACTGATGACTGTCACACACAGAGAGAGAGAGGTCTGCCACGCTCCCGCTCTCCACTTTGAAGCTACTAGTGACTGAATTTAAGGCGGCGTACCTCGAACCTCCAGCTTGCACTCCACCTGGTCTTCCCCGAGGTCGTTGACAGCCTTACAGGAGTATCTGCCTCCGTCGAACAGGCCCGGCTTACGGATGTTCAGAGTCAACACCCCCTGGTTGTTCTGCATCAAAAACTTGGGGTCTTCACCGATGATCATGTTGTTCTTCATCCAAATGATCTTTGGCTGAGGAACAATGTGTTTGAAGAGGAGGTGGCGGGGTAGAGGAGGAGGAGGAGGAGGAGGAGGGAGTGTATAAACAGAGTGAGGGATGTCGGGGAGGGTGGGAGAGCAGAGGGAGGCGGGAAGAGGGAGAGGTGAAATTAGGTCAACATTTCGGCTTGACAAATCTTTGCCGATTCGGAGGGATAAAAAAAAAAAAAGTGTGTTCAAAGATCTTTCTGCTCCACCTCTTGTTCTCTAGCTTCAGACATAAAAATACACTCACTGCTGCAGAGGCATAAAAATCCAGCGACTGTTCTACACTCACAGTGTTTGACGCTCACACTTAAAACACAAAGCATGAAATCTACAGCGTGCCCTTACAGCACAGCTACCAGGGGCCACCGCAGGTAAAGAGTATGCAGGATGGGTGGTAATGTAGCGCTGTAGTGTTTATATTTAGTCGTTTGCAGGATACAGATTGTCTTTATCCCACAGGTTTCTACGCTAAGTGACAGTTTTGTGCATCTTTTTTTCTACCCTTACTTTGTTTTACTCTTATTTTACTCCATGCTTACATGATAAGCTATCATTTGCCAGTTGTTGGGGTCTTTTTTCCAGTAGTTTCCTATCTTTCAATGTTAAGATATCCTTTATAACATTCCTATATTTGCAGAAAAGATGAATATCTTGTTCCTCTCCAATCCAACAATCAGGAGTGAAATCATAATCACATTTGCAGAAGAAATAAATCTGATATAAAATGAATAAACTGAGCACAGAGACGGTTTCATTGACACACAGCTCTACAGTAAAGATGTAGATACCTTGGGGAAACCGCGGACGGCACAGCTGATGGCTGTGGTGTAACCTGCAACCACACTTCTGTCCACCAGGGGCGCTGTGAATTTGGGGGAACTGGTCTTGTCCCTCTCTTTGAAGGGTGTGGGGTTATAGTCCAAACCTGGGCAGGTGGAGAGAGTGTTGAATGTCTCGATTATTTTTTTCTACTTTGAGAACACACATACAGTGAGGTGCAAACAGCCCCAAAAAATTAAAATATGTCATACAACTCTTCTCCAGTGCACCAAACTTTATTCACCAGATGTTATCTTGTCTTCATCTTGGTGGTCTCTGAGTTTCTGATTCTCTTGTATGAGCGATATGATGACGGAAGCCTTTGTACGGAAAAATAGATATTCAATATTTTTACTCTTTGATAGGTTAACATGAACGATTGTATTTGCAAGACAATATTCTGAAAATAAAAAGGTTTTAATATTATATGTGTGGTGTTACAGTCATTGATATTTCTCTCATGTACATTTTCTATCCTCTAAGAGTAATTGTATTTTGTAAATAGTATATTATAAGTAAAGGATGATGATAACGTTGTTTGTATACTTATATAAGGAAACAGCCTCGGACACCACTGTGATGAAGGCAAAAACCGTTGAATTAAGCATGAAGTACTAAAGAAGAGTTGTGTCTTTTAATTTTGTTGAACATGTCTTAATTTAACCCATCTAATCCGAATTATGTGGCTAGTTTGCTACTTTTTAGTAGTTTGTATAAAACTTAGTCTGCTGAAATGCTTAATTAATAACCTACTGTAATAACTTTTAAAGGATACGTTAAAAAACAACAGTCAGGAGCGCGAATGAACATTGAAACATGTTTTTCTTGCTGTAATCATTCCTCCTGTTCATACTGACCATTAGAAGATCCCCTCATAATGCATTTTCAATGTAAGTGATGGAGGAGTTGATATCTTCCACAGTTACAGTCTTTAAATACATGTTTGCACAGAAGGAGGACTGTGGATTTTGTCCTCCATCACTTACATTGTAAGCACATTATAAAGGGATCTTCTTATGGTCAGTATAAACAGGAGGAATGATTACAGCAAGAAAAAAACATGTATCAATGTTCATTTGGGCTCCTGACTTGACAGATTGTGACTCTATCCTTTAATATCCAAACCACATCCTGTTAAACTATCTAATTGTTTAAATTTGCAGATCTGAATTATCGAGTGAGGAAGCTGATTATTTGTTTCATCCAGAGGTCAATGTGTACTGTACTGTGATCCCACAATCCTCACCATTTTATAGGCCAGACCGCTGTTGGAAACACAAAAGAGATTGGCTGGTTGGCTGCCAAATGTTTCTGGTAGAGTAAGCGAAGGCAACAACACAAAAACAGTAGCAGCATTTGGCTGGTGGCAGGTGTTAATTTCCCAGCCTAGTTGCTTTCAAAAATCCACAGCCAGTATTAAACATTATTTAACACTCTGTCAGAGAATATTTCTGTCCAGCATAATCAGTGTGAATTAATTTTCTTAATTTACATATTTACTTCAGTAAATAATCTCAACCAAAAATCCATTGTAAGAGGTTCTAATGTTAATCAACCTCCCTGATACCTTCCTCTTGTCACCTATCATGTACCATAACGCTCAGTCAATGTTTTAACTGAATAAAACGTGGCCTACGGCTCAGTATGCATTAGATGATGTGTTTTGGCATAAAAAGCGATGCCGTCCCGTTACAGTGCACGGTGCTCTGCGGGGATTTCATTACCTGTTTTGGAAATGACGGCTGTGTTCTTGCTGATGCCAGCTTCATCGCTGTGGCCGCAGATGTTTTCGCTGAACACACGGAAAGAATACTCGTTCCCCATGACCAGGTCAGACACGGTGCAGCTGGGCCTGCGGTTGTGCTCGTAGACCGTGAACCACTCCTGATGTGAGAGAGAGAGACGGATAGAAAGATAGACAGGGAGAGAGAGAGAGAGAGAGGAGAAGCAGAGGTTCAAAGAGGCTTATAGCTGAAGATGACGAATCTCCGATCCCCAACGTCTGTCTTCTTCTAGTCCGTCTTCCTGTCGATTCATACATCATGACGGACGTGACGGTACAGCGAGGTTTTGAAGTTATGTGAAGAATCTCTGAGCTGTCACTGCTAGAACCATCAAGGGTCGACCGGACAACCATAGATCTTGGAAAACATTAAATATGTAATGCTCCTAAACAAGTCTTATTCAGCTTTCTGCAATCTTTGTCATGAAATACAAAAAAATTTGGTTCATTCTCAAATCGCACCTGTCCAGTTGACAATGCCAGAGCTGTCTTTATCAATTCAAGGGCGACTGAATGACTTTTTCACTGCACGCCAGCGACCGTAAGGTTACAAAACCAACATTATCCCTGATAATCTGTCCTTGCTTTACAGATTGCAGGATTAACCACACATTTTTGACATTATTAGCCAGAAAGATAGCTTCACACAAATCCAGTTAAGCACTTTCACAAATTTTAACTGCCACTCAAATGTAGGAAAATAATTTAATCTTCTGGAATTATAAATCCACAGTCTATAAGCACAGCAGACCTCTTTCTCCAGTGGGGGGCGTCCCTAAAATGTCATTCTGCCCTGTTGCCCTATTAGTAAACTATGATTTTATTGTCTGCTTCGCTAATATATATGAGTTCTCCTCAGTTCCCCTGAGAACTGAAGAAGCCTTTCAGAGAGGTGAAATGTCTTCAAGAATCCAAAACATGTCCGACTCTTGGATATACTACGACCTGGATGTTTGAGAATCTTCACAGCCTTCTTCGATAATACAAATGAAGAAAACAAGCAACTATTCATGACACCAAACCATCTGAAAAGTAATGTGAGGAAAGCATTTTGGAAAATGACACTAAAGACGTGGATAAAGGTAAAGCTGTTCGCTGATGTGGCTTTACAGTAGTGTTAACTCTGCAGGGAGTTTAGGATAAAGCTATATGGGTTTCGTTTGAACTAATTCTGACAAATTATGTGTTTAAATATGTTTAAACTTGACTCTTTCAAAAAATGACAGCCCTGGTAATCAGATAGAGCGGATGTGATTATGACATGACCATATTAATGAGCTTATTAAGCAGATTTCAACCTAAAATTGATCAAATTAATCTGTTCCAAAATGACCAAACAAGGTTGGACCAGTCATTTCTACTCAAGAGTTTCAGACCTCCAATATGGCTGCCAGTGAGTTACATCACCTGATCCCCTCCTGTACACACATATACACCTCCCACTATGCGTACCTTGGTCTTCAGGTCAGCCTTCTGAATACAGTAGCCGATAATCTCGCAGTTGCCGTCGTCTTTGGGCGGCTTCCACTCCAGCGCAGCGTTGAAACCCCAGACGTCTGTGACATGCACAGAGATGGGAGGACCGGGCTTTTCTGTCAGGTTTGTGAGAGAGGAGGAGGAGACAGAGCGAGACGGAGTTGGAGGATTTTTTTGTGTGAAACTATGAACAAGACAGACTCGTCAGACAATTACGAGCAGGAAAGGACATATCGCTCAAGTGTCGTGAAAAAAAGTGTCTCGCACAGGCGTAGCTGATAACTGACTGTTCTTCCCTGCCTGGGTAGACATGTAGGCGAGCTGTAAGAGGTAGACATAGATTGATAACCAGATCTGGAGCAGGGAAGTCCCGTGGAGAGAAAGAAATCAACACTCGCAGCAGAGATTTGGAAAAGATTGACAGATTAGCAAAAGACAAAAGTTAAAGAAGAAGTTGCTGCGTACATTACTAGAAAAACTGTGTTGGCATAGAAGTGACAAACTGAGAAATAGTGCCTGGATTACAGAACAGCAGAATACAGTATGTTCATCATCAATCCTTTTGTGTGGCCTGACTTAACACAGTGCAGTACAGAAACACTGCACAATATAGTAATGTATTTGTCGTTAACCTCTTCCACTCCCCCCCCCCCCCCCCCCCCCCCCCCCCACCATAAACCCATTTTTTGGAGGGAACAGAGGATCTTTAGGGAGAGATAGCAGGTCAACAGTTTATTCTACATAGAAGTGGTGATACATCATCTGAAAGCTGGGAACCTGAAGATTAATTTGAGATGCAGCTCAGCACTGTGTATCAAGCTTTTCTACTCATAAATCTGTAATAAACATTGTGTTTTGGTTAGGCGCCTATTCAAATTTTGTGGGAGTGTATAAGGGCTTAAAACATTATGATGGAAGTATATGATGGCCATTCCCATGCTCAGTTATGTCTCATAAATTGTTGCAGCAACTTTTGAATTTGTTGCACAGATTTAGTGTAAAATTTACCATATTTGACTACTTTATAATTGATAAAAATGGTCAAAAATCCCTCCTAAATACCACATTAGGACACCAAGACCTTAAGGAACACAATAGAAAATTTGGAGATTTCTGTGAGAATTGCATTTTTTCAGCAATTGGATGGCGAGCACCTCTCTTCAGGGAATTGCACAGAAACCCCCTTATTGTCAATATATCCTTATTGTCCAAACATCCTCTGAATGCCCTCGGTCTCTAGTTTGTGGTTGTAAAGTTTCATGAGGCTGTGATCATCCTAGAGGTCACAATACGTCATTTTATAGAGTGAGGTCAAGTTTCAAAAAAGGGTCTCACTACGATGAAATGGCTACTTTGGGGACTAACATCATTATACATGAATACAATTGGACTCATTGAATCCACAAGAGTCTAAGCCTTCCAGTCAGACCCAATTTATGCAATTCGAAGACTGTTTAGGGACCCCCAGTATGCAGAAATATTCAAATACACCGTTTTTAGAATAGGCGAAAATAACATTTATACTGTATGCAAAAAACTGCATGGTTTATGCCTAAAACTGCATGGGATTAACATAAAGTAGGCATGTCTGTAAAGAGGAGACTCGTGAGTATCCACAGAACACATTTTCATACAGATATATTGATTTGAGAGGTCAAGAGATCCCTTTGAAAATGCCAGTTTTTCCCTTGCCAAAATTTAGCCTAAATTTGGAGCGTTATTTAGCCCCCTACCAGACAAGCTAACAGGGTTGGTAGCGATGGATGCTTTAGGTCGTCTAGTTTCATATCATGCCAGTATCTCCACTGTAGCTTTAAAACTGAGCTTGTTACAGCCTCTGAAAGGCACTAATGTCAGCCGAGGACGCTGACATCCTCGGGGGAGTGGAGGAGGTTCTGCGTGCTCTCCTCTGCGGAGTACAGTACAGACAGTGAGCAGCGCTACTGTTTTTGCCTGTTAATCCCTCCTGTACTGTCTCCTGCTGAAACAGTGCGGTGACAGATCAGCTGAGGGGGCGAGGGGGAGGTGGGGAAGGGGGGGGGAGCTGATCAGAGGAGCCGCAGCCTCTCATTAGCTCAACCTTCTCAGCAGAGGAAGTGACAGAGTAGCCCTCAAAATCCAAACATAATCCAAGTCTACACGCAAATAATCCCAGCAGAGCCCCACCAAATAATCCACTCCAGCACTCTGACCCGGGAAGACGAGCTGTAAGATGTGGAATGAGTTGGCGGCCGCAGTGGCAGTGCAGGAGCCAGGATTATGCGAGAGAGAGGAATCAGCGCTTTGATGATTTGCTACTTTGAGTCACAGATCCCTGAGAGTATGAAATTAGGAATTATCATCAAATTTAGGAAAAAAAAACAAAAAAAAAACCTCTTGACATGTCACAGATTTGGGCTCAAGCCATCATCCCCTTCCAAACAGGTTATTAAGTGTGTGACTTGTGAAGTACGAACCGCGCACCGTGCTCTAATCTAAACGAGAGAACAACTCAACAGGAGAGCGCGGCGTCTCGGTGGAGGTACTGACCTACAATCTGAATGTGTATGTCAGCGCTGTCCGACATGTTCTCAATCTGAACGGACAGCGTGTACTTTCCGGAGTGGGCTCTCTCCGTGGAGCGGATGAAGAGGATGGTGTCTACTTCGCTGGTACGAATTCCCACTGTTTTGTCCTCAAGCAGCACACCGTCTTTGAACCAGGTCACGACAGGACGAGGTTTACCCTGCAGTAAGAAAGAAGAAAGAAAGAAATATTTAGAGGAAAATGACAAAGTTGTGGTTTTTTAAAGGGCTCATATCATGCCTTTTGTGATTTTCTGTTATTTTTATACCATCAGGATGCCGGATGTCTATGTTAAACATGATCAAAGTTCCAAAACTTGAGGTAAACGTATGTAAAAATGCTCCCTGCAAGTCAACACCCAGGGCTTCAGCCTGCTTTGAACGCTCTGTTTGTAAAGTTATCTCTACTTCCTCCTCGTGAAATGTGAAATACAACTACTATTGTTTGTTTACGTAGCTAACCAATCAGGACAGAACAGGCTCATCAGGAGGCCTTAAAGAGACAGTAGCTAAAACGGCCTGTTTCAGACAGAGGCTGAACTGAGGGGCTGCTTAATGGGCCAGTATAAGATAAATAAGGAGTTTTTTGAACTGTAAATCATGCAAATATATTCAAGTGGAGCCACAGAATATAAATATAGAGCTGGAAATGTGCATGATACTGTATGTCCCCTTCAATGTCAGTTTTCACTAGTAAATTTCTGAACATATGTGCCTGTTTTTTTTTTTTTTTTTTGGTTGTCTGCAACGGGAAAAGCATCTCATGTTTTAGCCAAGAATGTTTTTGGGGGAACTCTTATTCAAGTCAACATGTCTCAACTTTAGTTACACCACATATTCCTTACAGTGTGAAACCAGCCGTTGGAACAGACTCTGTCCAGCTCTCGGATAAGATGACAGAACTGCGGTTGCTCTTTTTTTTCCCAGGAGAACGTCATGAAGCCGCGTCCTCTGTCTCAGAACAGGCTTTTCATCTGCTTCTTCAAAAGCAGGCAGAGCTGCGGCTCACTTTTTCTTGTCTATTTTTATTTGTAACGTCTCTCTTCCCCCTTTGCTACTTATGGTTAGCTCCTTTTCACCCAATGCCACGATTTGAAAGTTTCTGTCAAATTCTGTAATCCTAGTTTTGCACTTTGAGCTCTTGCTGTCTTTGTTAGTAGCAAAGTTTACAGATCTTATTTCCATTTCAGAAGAACATGGTATGTCCCATGAGATTGCAGCCATAGGAATATCTTTAGCTTGAGCATTTATTTGGTTAGTTTCACTATCAAAACTATAGGAAACCATAAATTAAAATGGGCTAATCAGCTGTTCTAAATCTGACATCTCTTGCCCATCCAGTTTCTACTTAAAATAAACCACTCCAGTGTTCACCTAACCCCCTCCCCTCCCCTCCCCTCCTGCAATGACCTATTTTATGTAGTTCATGAAATGGCTTTTTTTAAGCTGCTTGTATTATCCATGCTTGGACTAACCTGGAAGGGGATGACCAAGTTCACCTTCTCGCCCACAACTCTGATGAGTTTGGTTCTCAGCTGGCGAGGCAGACGGATTTTTGGATTCTCTGAATGTTGGACACACACACACACACACACACACACACACACACACACACACGAGAGAGAGAGACAGAGGGAATAGATAAGTCAACTTTGTAAGAGAGTGGGTGTGATGTGGGGGAGTGTAGATATATTAAATGTACAGCATGTACATTTAGTGCGGTATGTGTACATGTGTGCACCAAAAATATAAATTAATGAAATATGACAATACACACTGGAATTATTCCCTCTTACAGTAGATTCAGTATGTGGTACAGTAATTTTAGAACAGCTAAAGAGCCAATGTTAGCGCCAAAACAGTTTCTTCTACATCTTTAATATTTAAATTAACATATGGGGTCTAATTAGAGATTCTACACATCTTCCAACAGAAGCACAGTAGTCCGTTTTAAAACATGACACATGATATCTGTGTAAACTGATACGTCTCTGACCCATGATCTCTCTGATAGTAACAGCCTGGGAGAGAGTGGCGGGGGGGCTGCGCCCAGCGATGTTAACAGCCACCACCCTGAACAGCATCTTCTCCCCCACTGGCAGACCCTTCACCCTGTACTGGTTCTTTTCCACCGGTGTCTCGTTAGCCTGCACCCACTGGTCACCTGAGAGACGAGCAGAGACAAGCGGAGACGAGAGTTGACGGAAGAAGAGAACAGAGAGGAAGAACAAGCGAGGAAGTCGTCCTCGAAGGAATTGTTCGACAATTTGGGAAATATACTTATTCGTTTTCTTGCCGGAGAGTTAGATGAGAAAATCAGTGCCACTCTCAGTCAATACGGCGGGATCGATCTTCTCATCTAACTCTCAGCAAGAAAGTGATTAAGCGTATTTCCCAAAATGTCATGCGGCTTATTCCAAATCTATAAAGCATTGATAAATGATGTATTACCTGCTAATAATGGCATTAGTTACAACTTATTAGGTTAGTAGAAAACGTGTGGCATATATTTACTTCCTTCCTTGCAGTACTCGATGATGTAACCATCAATGCCGCCCGCTCCGACTTTCTCCGGAGGACGCCACTTGAGTGCACAGGTACTGTCTGTCACATCATCCACTGTGAGACGAGTGGGCTCGCTGGTGGGGGCTGAGAGAGACAGGAGCTAATTAATACGTTAATACCCAGTGTAAATGGGATGGGAGGTACGTTAAGCTGCCTCAAAATGAGCATTGTGTGAAAAGCCTCTGTTAATTAACCATTCTGCTAATGACAAAGGGCAACGCACCAATGGGCATGAAGGGCTTTGAGCTCGCACTTGGCTGAGAGATGCCAATGCCGTTGACTGCAAACACTCTCATCTCATAAAGTACACCTTCAATCATCTTCTTAGCCTCGTAGGTGGTGGACTCATAAACATCAAAGTTGAGCTTGGTCCATCTGGACGAGCCGACCTTCTTCCTCTCCATGAGGTACCCTGGAGGAAGCAAAACGTACGGTGAAGTCGTTAAAAAAAGAGTTCAAAAACGCTGCAACATAATAAACAGTGTGGATTCTTAACCGCTGTTTTCTCTCTGGGGACGGAGACATCAGATGTGAACATTAGACGCTGTGTGTGTTTTGCAGGGATACCTTTAACGGGAACTCCGCCGTCGAATGCAGGAGGGTCCCATGTGATCGTGCTGCTGTCCTCGCCAACTGATATGCATTTGACATTCTCAGGAGGGTTGGGCACATCTGGAGAGGCCGGTTACAGTTGGAAACGGAAGGAGACGAAAAAAAAAAAGATGAAATAGATGCAGAAATTAGAGAAGCTTTGAGAGAGCGTGAGGAAATTGGGTTGTTGGGCAGTAAAGAGAGTAAGAAAACATGCAGATTTGACACTGAATGAAAAAAAAAACATCTGGTAAAATATTTTTATATGATCCTTTTAAATCTTATAGCTTTTCTTTGACCCCAATTAAATTATTTAGATGTTTTATTTGTCTTCCACAGCATTGGCCATGTCTATAATAAATGTGTATACTTCAAAAATCATTCTGAGGAATACTTTTTCAAAGAGTGCTGTAGTGTTTAAGATTTAAATCTGTTTTTACATCCTTACAGTCAATGTTTCCATTCATTTTTTTATAGTTATGGAAAATCTAACTTGGAGTGGAGACTTAGAAATTGGCTTGAAATCCATCACATTATGTCTGCTTTAATCAGTATCAAAGTTACAGTTATGGTAATTCTTGCTTTTAACATGTGTATTATTGTACAACAATATCCTGACTTTGACAACAATAAAAGCAGACTGTGACAGATTATGTAGCTCAGGTTTGAAAGCTCTGAAATTTATAATCATATGAAAATAAATGACAACCCGTAGCTGCCTGGAAGGTCTAAAAACATTAAAATACAGCATGTTTGGATACAGAAATTTTAATAAACTGGCTACAACATGCAAAAACACTGGCATGGACCTAAAATTCAGCTAATATGGGTTTTTAAAAGATGGCATGAACTTTGTGGGAATATTTTCTGGCCATTAATCAATCTCAGTTCACAAGCACGGTCCCTGAAGCTCTCAGCCAGACAGAAGAAAGAGAATGGGAGCAACAAAAGAAAGGTGAAAGAGTCAAAAGTGAGAAAAAGTCACTGACCCACGATTTTGACAAAGAGTTCAGCCTTGTCCTCTCCGGCGGGGTTGGTCACGGTGATGGAGTAGTGGCCCTCGTCTTCTTTCTCCGCCCCCTCGATAACGAAGCTGCTCAGGGTCTTCCTCGTCTCCACGCGGACCCTTCCCTCCGCTTCAGACAACACCTATCAGAAAGCGGAGGACCGAGTGACAGAGACAGACACAACAAAGGATATTGTTGAGGAGAATGGTGTTGCGTGACGAGGGCACAGCCGCCACAATGACAGGTGATTCAACCTTCCCACTCTAGTTCTATGTTTCGTTCTTCTTTTGTACTGTTCGGTGACTAACGGCTGGATACTCTGATTGACGCACAAAGGTAGAACGTATCTGACGTGTGTTTGAGTGTGTATGAGATGAATAGCGAGAGTCCTGTCTCCTCACGTTGTCTCCTTTCATCCAGCACACAGTTGGGGCTGGATCTCCTGTGATCTCCACGTCAAGGCGAAGTTTGTTTCCAGCCACCACGGTAATGATGTTCTTGCTGCTTGAGCCGGTGGTGTCCAGGTGGATTTTGGGAGGCTCTTTTATTGACAACATCAGAGTGGAAGAGGCGGACAAAGAGAAGATTCCAGTATAGTTATTTTTGCATCAAAGCTTCTGGTGGATGATATTTTGTTTACTTATTAGTCAACATCTTAAATTTAATCATTTTATACTGAAAGAACATTTGCATTTGGAGCAGCATCATGTTGAATTGGGTCATGCAAAACAAGCAAGTTAAAGCATGTGTCTACTACTAGGTTCATTTTTATAACACTACTAGCATTTTCAACATTTAAGTAGGAAAATTTTTGTGTGGCCACTAACTGTGTGACTTAACTTGTTAAAGAGGGGCAGCAGTTATTTTATGTACAGATCATCAAAGTTTAGGCGGAGGGGAGTTTAAAAAGCAACTAAAGAGCAGCTAAAAATCTTGTTTTTGCTCACTTCCTGTGGTTTAACGTCTCACTTTATTGCAGTGATGTAAAAGTGTACTCTAGGGTGTGTCAGTACATCATGACGTCACTGTTGGGGGTCGTCAACGACAGCCACCAACACCCATCCTATCCAGACAGGACAGTGAAACACTGCTTTTAAATGATAAGACTAGCAAATGGTTTTCCTTGCTGTCAACAAATCTCAATCCAACAATGAATTGATCCTACTTTGTACTGAAGTTCTGTGAGAAATTAACAATGTAGTACAAAGTCAGGAGGTTGTGATGTGTAGCACAACAAGCTAGCAAAGCTCTGTACACAGAACTACTCTCCAGGGACTGTCAGCCGGTGCGGCCAGTGTGTTTTTAACAGTTTTTTGACAACCACAGAGGTCTTTGGCACAGAGGAATAAGATATATCAGGCCTTGGATACACACACAATACTTGTAAGTAGATCAGTTCATTGTTGCTTAGTCTGTAATGCATATTGACGTCATTGTTTTCAAAAAACAGTACACTTAAATTCCCACGACAAACAAATAAAGATGACTTTATGTGAGCACACTGGTTGGACTCTGAATCTGTCTGCTAAGATTATAGTTTCCACATTCATATATTAAACTAGTAACCTAATGTTTGTGCATATACTATAACCCAGTGCCTGTGCGGCTTGTTTCCTGCACCACTCAGTGCTTTTCTGCTTGTTAAAGATGCCTTGTGGAAACACGTCCTTACTTTGAACACTGAACATTTATTATTGAAAAAATCCTTTTAAAACCAACTTTCTCTATTGCTGGTTAGCAAGGATGAGGCTGTTTTCAAGCGGGACACGTACTGCTTGAAAATTTGTACTGCACGTATTGCAAATTTTTGACCTACATATCAGCACCGTCTCATAGATCTAACATTTACTTTCATTGCAAGGTGATAAAAGTGCATGGTAGTTCAGCGGTATATTGCAGTGAGAAAAATATTTTACGAAAATCCACTCCTACCTTGTCGGGGAACATAGTCAATCTTGATTTCTGAGAGGACAAAAAAAATATGAATCAGCTTTATTAAAATTTTAGATGGTTAGCTCATTCAGAAAACCCATCAAATGCTTCATATTGATGGCCGAAGAGCAAAACCTCCTATCTGAAAAATGCACTTTTAACTTGTTGTTTTCTTGCAGAATGCTATTTGTTAAGGATACCCAATACATAATACACTGTTTTTGGACTATATAACTATATTATGTGTTAACAATATCATAATAACCATATAAATATACTGTAAACAATACCACATAATATAGTAATAAGTCCAAAAACAGTGTATTATGTATTGAGTATCCTTAACAAATAGCATTCTGCAAGAAAAAACAAGTTCTTTTAAACAAGTTTTCTCAAAAAAGTGCATGTTTTATGGAGGAGGTTTTGCTTTTCGGCCATCGATATTTTGCTTTGACTGTTGTTCTCACCCAGGAAGTTGAGTTTTGCAGAGAGAGAAAGTGCATAGCCGTCAGGTACAAAGGTATAATCTCCAGCGTCCGCAGGCTTCACGTCATTAATCGTCAGCTTGTGGGTCCTGGGGACATTTTTACCAGATATTACCAAGGAGACAACACTCATTGTGACCCGCGGTTATGTAAAAGACAGTTGCCCTAGCAACATACTCCATGAGGCAATATCACAGAGTGAGAAACGTACTAAATGTCTTTCACCTTGTGTGACCGCTGTTGCTTTGGCATATGTCCTGCCATAGGCGGCTCTGATGGAGGGATTACTGAGAGAAACCCCAGTCCCTTGGGGTGTGTATGTTTATTTGTGTGTGTGTGTGTGTGTGTGTACATGTGTGTATTTAGAGGTTAGAGCTTTACAGATTGCAGCCTATCCTAAAAATGGGTCAAACAACGAAGAAAACCCTGTGGTAATAGTTTGCCAAGTCATGTGGTAGACTTATTGTACTTATTGTGATAGCTATATGGTTCTGTGAATCTTTGTGTGTGTGTGTGTGTGTGTGTAACTGTGCATGATGGTTAGATTAGAGAGCTCAAAACAACAGCTTTCTGATGTTTAAAGCACAGCAGTCTGATATAATACCTTCCAATGTGCGTCATTTTGATGCGATCGGTGGGTTTGACTTCAACGCCATCCTTGAACCATTTCCCCGTCACTTTTTCATCAGACACTTCACACTTGAATACAGCCTGTTCAGCAGCCTTCACCGTCAGGTCAGCTATGCTCTGCAGAACCTCAAGCTCCTTATCTGTAGCAAAAACACAGACGTGTTTACATGTATGTTTACACAGACAACAGCCTGTTCTGACCAATGTTGCAGTAATGCATGCAATGCAAGAGGAACAGCACCGCACCTTTGCTGCAAATATTCTGAACTTTTATCTCATCTTTTTCAATTCAGTTTAATACTTTTTGACATTTAGGGAAACAAGACTTTTTGCTTTCTTGGTGACACTTAGATCAGAAGATGAAAGTCATTCTCATGTCTGTACAGTAAGCAGCTGGTTAGCTTACAGTAGTTGCCATCTAAGATTGCTGGCTGGTCTGTGACGGAGCCCAGAAACCAGCTCTTCTACTCATATTTGATGTGTATGTGGGAGTGTGCTTGACAGAGTGCACATTGTTTTGATAAAGCGTTTGCTATTGTCATAGTAAAAGGTCATGAAAATATTGTGCTGATGCTTTTTGGCATGTAGTTTAGGAATTAGGAATTTATTTGTCACATGTAATGCCAAATTTTATTAAGAATTTGTTGTAGCTGCAGCTCAGCACAAAGACTGGAAACAGGGAAACTCTGTCTTAACCTGTTTCCAGTCTTTATGCAAAGCTAAGCTAACTGGCTGCCTGATGTAGCTTCATATTTACTGTACAGACATGACAGTGAGCTTCTCTCAGCAAGAAAAAAAATAAAGGTATTTCCAAAAAAAAAAAAAGTCTAACTATTCCTTTAAACTCACTTTTAGCCTTTAAAATGTTATTTTTAATTTAACAAATTGTGAGGAGATAATTGCCTCATATCCTGGTAGCCAGCCGGCCATTCGTTAATCTATTTTGGGAACTTATCTGGTAAGAAAAAGTGGTTGTAATTTCCCTTCAGGTAATTTTACTCCTGTAGATGTCAGCTATAACATCACACACTGTGGGACACTACAATAATGAGGTGTTTTTCCATTATTTTGGGGCGTACTATATGCAGGTAATCTATAGCAACACCGTGTTTACATTGACCACATGGTGACCTATGACCAGACTGCACCGTGTTCCCAGACTCCAACCGATGAGGAAGGACAGATGTTTTCTCACACTTTAATCAAAACGTAGGAGACTCATCTGGTTTGCAGGTCCGCAGCAGCAAACACTGATTATAACCTGATTTCTGAAGGGTAAGACGGGACCCAACCATCAATTTTGGACGTGTAAAAGAAAATTACCATGACAAGTAGTGTGATGAACTACTGATACTGAGATTAATGAAGTGGTATTAATTATGGCATGAGTAATGACTGATTTATTGCTTTTCATGCTTGTCAAAATGAAAAACATCAACATGTACTGATGTGTGCTCTTTCTTTAAGCTCCTAATTGAACACCCATGGCTGAAATACTTGTTAAAACACTTTATACACCAGCTGATAATATATCATATAACTTACTGCCTCTGCTACTGTTAGTTTTCACTGCAGCTCCATGAGAGGATGGATATGTTTTCTTTTCACTCTTTAGCACAATTAACATTTTACGTTTTGCAGTTTTCATCAAACTGTTTAACTTGTTTAAGATGTAATTTCATTGTTGCACTTTCAGGTTGATTTCTAAGACTTGTAAATGTGTTTGTAGAAAAAGTTTGTTTGTGATAAATCTGATTAACAGCTGGTCACACACTTAGCTAAAAATCGCATTTAATACAAGTTTTTGCTTGTTAGTAGAAAATAGGGATGTGCTGAGATCCCAGTATTTGTATTTGCATCTGTATTTGTTTGAGGCAGCAAAATTATTTGTATCTGTATTTGTATTTTAATAAAAGAGGCTTAAAAATCCTGTTTTTGTTTTTATGACACTTTTAATTTTAGAAAATTAAAGTGTTACATAAGTGTTCATGAATAAACTACACTGAAGGGGAACAACAGGTTATGGAGCACTTTGCTTGTGTCAGCTTTATCTCTGGGAAACAAATATTCATATAAAAACCACTATTTGTGCTTTGCCGAATAATGTATTTGTATTCGGGCACACCCTTAGTAGGAAATATCAAACACTCGTAATGACTCTAACAGAGAAAATAGTACCTTCAACCTCCAGTTCTGCCTTTGACTCTCCACCGTTGGTAAAGGCGTAGTACATTCCAATATCCTCCTTCGTGGCTTCATTTATGATCAAAATGTGTCTCTTTCCGTCCTTTTTAAATCTGTATTTCGAACCTGCAGTTTCTCTGTTCAGCTCAACTCCGTCTTTCATCCTAAAGAGACACAAATACACATTTGCTTCTTAAACACACAGAGAACGAATGTCTGCGAGACCCTTCAGGGATCATAAGTAGAGCTGCAATTAATTAAGTGATTGGCAGAAAATTAATCATCAACTTTTTTGATAACTGAATAATCATTTTGAGTCAATTTTTAAGATAAAATGCTAAAAATCCTCTTGTTTAATCTTCTTAAATGTGAATATTTTCCTTCTTGTCTTTAGTCTTCTATGACAGTAAACTGAATATCTTTGGTTTGTTGACTGCTGTCGGGACGAAACAAGACATTTTAGGTTGCATCTCGGACATTTTCACCATTTTCTGATATTTTAAAAGATCAAACGACTAATCAATGAATCATGAAAATAATCAACAAATACAGTTGTGCTGATAAGTTTACATACCCTGGCAGAATCTGTAAGATGTGTACCATCCATAGTGTCTATAGTTGTCACCATAAAGTTCAGTTTTGGTCTCATCACTCCAAATAACTTTGTTGCAGAAGTTTTGAGGCTCGTCTCGGTGCTGTTTGACATATTGTAAGTGGGCTGTTTTGCAGCCCATTTTTGTTCACATACCTCTTTATTTTGCATCTTGAAACAGCCACATGCAACTTTCAACTGAAGTGGCATGTGGGTTTTTCTTTGCAACCTGAACAATTTTCCTGGTAATTGTGGCTGAAATCTTTGTTGGTCTACCTGACCGTGGCATGGTATCAGCAGAGCCCTTAATTTTCCACCTCCTTATCAGAACTTGAACACCACTGATTGGCATTTTCAAATCTTTGGATATCTTTTTATATCCTTTTCCTGATTTATAAAGTTCAACTCCCTTTTCTCGAAGGTCCTTTGACAGTTCTTTTGCACAGTATCCAGTAAAGTCAGAGCAGCCCTGGATGAAATGTGCAGGGTCTCTCAAGAGCTGAGAAACTAATTGACTATTTAAACACAGATACTAATTACAATCAAACAAGTCACAGGTGTGTTAACTTACCTTTCATAGCCATTTAAACCTGTATGTGTCAACTTGTGTGTTTATTATCAGGTCAAACATTCAAGGATATGTTATTTCAGTTATTATGATTTAAAGAGGGCAAACACCTGACTTTCAGCATGATCAGTCATATTTTCCCAAAAATGGCCAATATTTCACAAAGTCTACCAGGGTATGTAAACTTATGAGCACAACTGTAAATCAAAAATAAAATATACTTTAGCATGTGGATGCTGCATTATTGATAATTAGTAAAAATATTTCTGGGGACATGTTACAATGAAAAGTTAATCATTATAATTCAGCAGTAATTTTCCAAAAACAATTATATTTTTCAAGCATATTGATAACATTTTAATTGTAAATGGAACCATCCTGCTCATAACAAGTGCTTATCTGGTGAAGACAGTTATCCAGTTAACAGCCCATTTAGCCTTTCAAAACATATAGAGCATCATCATTAATATATATTCCCACATTCATGAACAAACTGTTGAATGTTTTGTACTGTAAAAAAATAGTACAAAGCACATTGTTTGCCCTGAACACAAAACACAAGCTATCAGCTGGCTAGTGTTATTTGTTATATAAAAGTTTGCACAGCTAGAAACTACAGTAGATAGTAATGTCTTTCCTTTTTGACGAGATAACTTCAAATCCACTGTAGTGAACTACTAGCTGGGAGGAAAAAGCTTGCAGTGTCATGGCAATATGGCTGAACAGCTGAATAGTTGGCATTTATGAATGTTATTTTTATTTCTAGAAGTTCAAATACTTTTGCGTCATCAAATAAAACATTCAAGACTGACATAACATTTTACAGTAATGATGAGTAACCAAGTACATACTGACGTTTCTCATCACACTGTTTATGTTGTTTAAGCATTTATCAAAAAGGTCTAAGTTTAAGCTGGGTATGAACTGGTAGATATTTAAATGCCTCATGCATTTCCTGTTGAGCTGATTTCTGAACGAACCACAGGACAAACTGTACCGGCTCACCATTTGACGTTGGCTCCTTCCTCGGACACCTCCACCTCAAACTCCACCTTCTCTCCCACCACAGTGTGGACATCATCCAGCAGCTTGGTGATGGTGACCGGAGGCTCTGAAGACAAATCCAAAGTTTTGAGTCAAACTTTGAAACGGAGGAGAGGAGGGTCACTGAGTCATTAAAGACCTGTACTAATGTATTATGTGTATTACCTACTGTACACTATGTATGTAACTCACCAGAGTAATACTGACCAGAAACAGGAGTGGAGGACAAACGAAGTACTATGCAAATGGGATAAAGAGAGCTGGAAGGTATCTGTACATCTGTATTAGAGCAGCATGAGTAATGCTTTTCTTTTTTTCTTCTTCTTCTTCTGTTTTTTTTGGACAGAGCATGACAAAACAACAACTGTTGGAGCTAGGCTAATTCCTGGCATATGGAAAAAATCTTGATTTCTACAAAAATATAGTTAATAATTACATAAATGTGATTATTTTAATGGAAAAATTTATCATTTTTTAGCCCTAGTAAGTACAGCTTTAATTTTATTTGATAATGGTTCTTAACAAGTACTCATTCAAGTAAAATTAGCTGTACTTCAGCTATTTAAATACTCGTATGGTATATTAGTATTGTCAATAAGTGGAAGAAGAGTCACACACAGAATATATATTTTGGATATGAAGAACAGCACAATATACTCCTGAAGTCCTTTTCAATGCCACCAAACACACCCGTGTTGTGGAGGTGGAAGGTACTTCAAGTCTCCTGAGGAGGTGGGAGTCACATTGTGTAACCACATGGCGTGATGCTTGATGCTCTGCTAGCCTCGGCTATTTGTCATCGTCAGCATCCAGTCCCCCCCCTCCGGACGTCTCAATCCACTTCAACCTCAGCTGGTGAGCCCAGAAACTCCCTGAACCACAGTCACAGCACCACGGAAACATGTACGTGTGTTTGACTGCGGGCCTCACAAAAGTTTTGTGCAATGAGTTGATATCTCTAGTGTAATTCATGGCTTCCCTACATACATTTCTCTCAGGAATATGTGATGTTTGACCATTTTTGTAATATTATTGTTTTACTATGTTAGTTTTTTCTTAAAACAAATGATGAATTGTGTAACTTTTAGCAATAATTTCATATGTGTGAGGTTTTATTCTCTATATTTACAACTCTAAAGATGTTTTCAGACAAAATTTGAGGTCAATTTTAGATTCTGTGCGATTGAATATGATGTAAAAGGAAAGATGCTAGTGGACACAAATAGTTGTAAATTCAACCAGGGCAGCGCAAACTGAGGCGAAGACACTTGAAAGTGTTTCAATGTGCAAAACCTTATTGCTTATCCCGTCGCTTTATGAATCTAGCGTTGTTTCATACAGAGACAAGAGGCAAAATGAGTGAGTTGAACCCTTTGGCCTCAGTGAAGAGTTAAATTAGTCATGCTTCTTCTAATTTAGGATACGTGGCTGCTGCCAAACATGCATTTCTTGCGCTTGATTTATTGTAACTCAAAGATCTGTGTATTCTTGTTTTCCTGTTTAATGTAACAATCTCCAAACCCCTATATCTATTATCTAATTGGGCTAAATTCTTGTTCCACCTTCTACCTACTGACTTAATGTACATCTGTCCTGGTTGACTAGGCCTTTATCTATTTGCCTTTTGCCTTTGTCCTCTTCGACTCTGATGAAGACACAGTAGTGTTGAAATGTTGGACTGTTTGCATTATTAAAGGGTGCAAATCAATCAGTGTGCTCCAGTCTTTTCTCATCTGAAATTTTTCTGTCCCTGACCTGAGATGCACCTGATTCAGCTGCGTATTGCTGGAAGAAGTGAGGAGAAACCCCTTTCTAAAAAGGACTGAGACTAAGGGAAAATAACTGAAATAACTGCTGAGTTTTGAGATCACAAACACACACACAGCCACACAATGGCCGCACATGTTCAGCTGCTAGCTAGCTTACAGCTAACGTCTATATAGCTGGTAAATTGGCTGTTTGGGCCAAATAAACATGGACTGCACAAAATTTGCTTTGCTTTCTGTCCGAACACGCCTTCAGGAGTCACTTTGAATAAAGACTAAATTAGGAAAAGTGAAGCAAATAAACTACTAAAAGTAACAAACAAAGTAAACTTGCCAGGAACATAAATCATGAATCTACATCTTAGAGTTGATACTCATTTTGTAAAGTTTTGTGAGCATTGAATTTGATGTTAGAAACACAACATTCACCTAAGAATCAGTTTGGACCATGACACGGCAAAAGCCCGAGTTTTTGCCTGCAGTAAGTACATTATGCCTGTTTTAAAGTACAGTGACTGCTAGTTTTGACCAGTGCTGCCAACTATTTTCAGCAGGAGGTAGCTAAAGCCTGCTAGAAAAGTCGCTAGCACTAATGTGCATATTCATGACATCGTAACGTAACCATATATACAAGATTTTAAAAAATGAAAGTAAAGAAACTGAAGTAAAGCCGATTGTTTCATCAATCAAATCAATCAAATCTAGGGAGACAGTTGCTAAATTGACAACACTGGTTTTGACTAGCTGTCATCTGCTAAGCTGCCCTAACTAATGATGAATCAATGATAAAAAAAAAAAGGTAGAAGTTTGAATGAATGAAATCTACTTTTATGGATACAAACTTGACAAAAACACTCCACTGCGCACACACAGACACACGCTGTGGCTGCATGTAAAGCAGTGTCTGTGGTGAAGAGCTTACCCTCTCGTATGGGCTCTGATAATGTAAAAAACAGGACGGGCAGCAGTGAGCACACAGACTGAAGTATGGGATTAATGAAGCAGCAGTAGACCCAATTACATCTATTAAATCCTCTCATACTCGCACGCACACACACACACACAAAAAAAAGGACTCAGAAGAGATAAACAGCAAGCACCTGAGCTGAGGAGTGATACATTAGGACGGTATTTGAAATCATTCTCCAATGGGATCAATTATAGATAGATTACATTTCCCTGGTCATTCTGTTACTGTATGCCAAATATAATATAATATAATATAATAGTCCATTAAAAACCTGTCAAGAATCATTTTTCTTCCATTCAACCATTAAAACTGTGGTACAAGAACCAGTAAATTGTTGTACTTCTTGGTGTAAAATTGAAATTAATATTTCAATTCAAATTGCCCTTCAAAAACATCCATATCAGTCAATCTCTAATAAATATAACGAGACATTAATACGTACAGCATGACAACAACGATACATGACATTAAACAAAAACATAAAAATTTCACTCACAACATACCCATTAAAAATGAGTGAGCAGACAACAGAGCACAGCATGCTACTGTGTGGCATAAAAGCATTGAAATAAACAATGACAAACACAAGGAGGGAACAGAGCTGTCAAGCCTCTCAACGCTCAAATGACAGCATTTGCTAAACCGAGCAGAAAAAAAAAAAAAACCCCTCTTCCTCCTGACAGAAGGATTCCTCCAAAGAGAGTGACTCATATACCTTTGACAAAAACCTCCGTGAAGCACTTCTCCTCCCCGACCACGCACTCATACGCTGCGTCATCCGACAGGTTGCACTTGTTGATAGTGAGTGTCCGCTTGTTGCCCACGCTCTCAAACACATACCTGGACGCGCAGGGGATGATGGGGGAAGATTATACAAGGAGGATAAAGAACAAACGAGG
Organism: Thunnus maccoyii; assembly: GCF_910596095.1. Classification (NCBI taxonomy): domain Eukaryota; kingdom Metazoa; phylum Chordata; class Actinopteri; order Scombriformes; family Scombridae; genus Thunnus; species Thunnus maccoyii. The sequence goes on from NC_056550.1 coordinate 24,374,191, forward strand.
AGAAACAAAGAAACAGAGAGACACACAGAGAGAAAGAGAGAGAGAGAGAGAGAGAGAGAGAATAATGAATAACTGCTTTCGGCAAATCCAGCCACAATCAGACGCAGAGGGCCTGAAGACAACGCAGTGACTCACAGTTACAGACCAAGACAAAGGGATCCACATATTCCTCTAGAGACCTTCAAAAACGTACGCAGACACACACACACACACACACACACACATACTGTTGGTTTTCTGTACAAACACGATGACAACCATCAAAGGACTACAGTAGTGCTACATTCTGGTCACATGGGATGGAGGGTAGCGATGGGAAAGATTCCCATGGTTACGCGCTGCAAGCCTTCACATCACTGAGCTGAGCGACAGTTGAGGCAGACTGTCAGTGAATGATGTTAGCTAGTGTAGGGCATCCATGTTTTTATGCTTTTCAGACATTTTGATACATTTGCAGCTTTAAAAAACAAAAAATAGCTTTAAGGCTACAGCTGGCGATTTTCTACATTTTTCTTATTGTAAACAAATCTCATGTGCAGAGCCAAACCAACAATGAATTGTGCGTGTATCCAAAGCCTCTTATTCGTCTGAGCCGTAGACCTCCGTTGTTGTCCAAAAAGTATTAAAAATATGTCAGTGAGCCACACCACTGCATGTTCCTTTGCCACAAACAGTTTGGTCGCCCTACTTTGTTTAGAAACGGCTCCAAAGACTAATAACAGCGATCACGTTTTCAGTCTCAGGAGAGTAGTTCTGTGTAAGGCAGACGCCACTGAGCATGCACAGGAGCTAGCTTGTTGTGCTACATATCACTTTGTTCTGAAGTTCTTGGAGAAATGTACAATGTAGTAAAATTGCCAGCCATATTTTTTTAAAGTAATCCTCAAGAATATTTTTAGAAATGTCTGTTATTCCACAATGTGAAGCCTGTAAAATGTTTTCACCCACCTTGGAAGTTCATGCATTGAATCAGAGCAGATTTGTGTCTTTTTTGGAAACTGATCGACTGGAAATATAATCAAAGTGAAAACAGATCTCTAAAAAAAAAAGTATCTTAATTAAAAATCTAAAATACAAAATACATGTTTGCTGAAGTGCTTTGAGAAATTTACAGTGTAGTCGTTTTTGTCGAAGAATATCTGGAACGCAGGCTTCCTCTCTTTCTCTTTCACTGGAAAACCGTATCCCCAGTGGCTCTAACTCTATAACTTAAAGCATTTGATTAGTTAAAGCTTGATGGTCAAAGAGCCTGGAAGCACCTCCTACAGTAAGAGACTAGGTTCAGGGCAAAAAACCATCTTACCATCTTAATCAAAACAGGAAGAGAACTTTGAATGAACCGCATGGCACTATTCATAATGACAGATGGTGGAACCATTGAAAAAATACCACTCACAACAGCTGTACCCTCTTCAATAAAACAGCAAAAGAAGCCTTTGATGGAGGAGAGGAAAAGAGCAAAGAGGAGAGCGACACTGGAGGCACTGTAGAGAGATCAGCAAGCTGAAGTGGTTTAAAACTTAACATTTATATCAAGTCAGAGTTTGTTTTTAAATCTTCATTCAGGCCAGTTTTGGTTTACATGCTTCCATGTCATGGCATAGTAACACTGAGTAACAACAAAACTATAATCACATCTGGTTAATTAGAAGCGTCTAATTATGCTAATTAGTCTAACAATTTAGTGTTGCATTGCTAACATTTATTTATTTATTATTTATTGGAATGATGTTACAGCAACCAAACTGGTAAGCTAATTAAGCTAATAATACAGGCTATAGGTTAGCTATTAGCTTGTGAGCAAGCATTAAAGTTTTCCAACAGCGGTCCCAATTAGCTCGTTAAATAACAAATTTGTGATGCTACAAGGAAACACTGATGTCAGAACAATGTGCCAACCAAGCAGCCACTTCCACTGCAAAAACACTGCAGAGTCGCACTTGCATAGAGACACTGCATTACATGTATTCCTCAAAGTGTGTCTTGGTGGTAATTTTGAAAAATACTGTTACATTAAAGTTGTATGAACCAGTAGTTTTATATAGAAATGAGTAAGTATAATGTGAAAGGAGTCCCACAGATAAATATCAACCAATTTTGCAGTTCCCCTCAGCTCTACAGAGCCTTTTTAGCGTCTTTTAGGTTATTGTTTTGGTTTATTTAATGGCCTCCTTGGCATACTTTCACCACTCTTATATTATTGTTTTCAGCTGCAACAAGGAGTCTTCAGCCAAAATGCTCAGATAAACCTGCTGTAAACTACCAGCCCGGCATCAAACGGCAGACAGACAAAGTTTGAGACTAGCTAACTTTGCGATGAGCCAGATATATCCCAACACAGCGCTAACGGGAGAGTTGTTGGACTTACGTTCACCAAGTGGACAGAGACAGCTTGCCTCCCAAGTGGCCTAAAAAATCAACTGACACAAGTTTAAACTGATATTGAAATTTAAATAAATTTTCCGTCTCAGCCTAGTGTAAAAACTTTTTGGTGATATATTTTTCTTTTCTTTGCATTTTCAGCGTTTCCACTCAGGTTTTTTTTATGTGCTGTGATGGGTCATCTGGTCCACACCAGCAGGTCCTTGGTCAGCTCCCATCTCCCCATTGGTGCCAGCTGGGAATAGTGGTAAAGCAGCAGTTTCACCACTGTCAGCTCCTGAGGTCTTGGAGGGAGCACATCTGAGGATGGTTACTAATTAGCTGGCCAAGTGGTGAGAATGGCCCTTAAAAAGCAACACATCCATGTAGTATCCCTAAGAGCATAACACAGTCTGGGAGGAATTTCAGTTCTTTCAACCCCCCTTTACCAACCCTCCCCATTAGTCAATAAAGTTATGTTGTGTTTGAGCCTCATTCATGTGTCTGAATAGTGATTCCCTTGGTTTAAAGCCCCCCCAGTTACCACAGCTCAAATTGAAAATGCAAATAAAAACAGTTGGATGGAAATGCACCCTCTAGTGAGTATACTCTAACCTCAAACAATTGCAAATAATTATCAGACTAAGCCTTCTAGTGTTCTCCTAAACATCATGGTTCAGTACACATACACACAAACACACATCCTGTACAGTACACCTATAATTTATAGTGGTAATTGGCTCACTTGGCTGATGGTTTAATTTCCTGTCCGTTTTTTAGCCACTTGATTGGAGCGTTGGGGTCAGCCACCTCCACAGAGAGCTGGATCCTCCTGCCCTTGTCCACTGAATAAGCTGGATCCAGCTTCTTCAGGAAAGCTGACAAGGAAATATCCTGTTAGTATAGTTCAACCACTGCTCTAATAGCCAAATAAACCATAAATGCCAACCAGAAGCAGGCATATGCTAACATACATTCCACCTGTCGTCACAGCAATATAACTTCTCCCTCGAGGCCGTTAAAAGCTGCTGGTATTTACAGCCTACTGCACTAGAGAGCTCTTGTTTCCTGCCTGCCGCCTCACTCGCTAGCGCACAGTCTGTTTTTTTTGCTCCTCACCGTCACTCTTCTTGGGCTCCACCTTCCTCATCTTCTTCAACCTCTTCAGCATGCCCCTCAGGTCTGTGATGCCGTACTCAAAGGCAATCTTCTCATAGTCACAGGGCCTGGCCTCTTTCAAGATTTCCCATACATCCACTTCCTCTTTGGGCGTTTCATTTTTTTTTTTCTCCCTGAGTATGTATGAGTGATTGTGAGTGAGGTAAAAATCAGACAGAGAACCAAATTTCAGACAGTGGAAGAGATTAATCCATTTCTTGTAGTTGATGTAGCTGATTTTACCTTTTCTTGAGCAGGGCGCTGAAGTCTAGATCACCAGCATCCTCACCTGCATCTCCACTGGAGTTAAAAGAAAAGAGAACTGGGGGATTAATTTCATCACATATAACCGTGAATCCATTTTAATGTTCTACCTCGTCATGGTACATTTATAAATCTGTGCTGTTTACAACACTTATGAATTGGATAGTGAAAGAAAAGCATTAGCAAATATACATTCAATCATACACCCCCCCCCCCCCCCCCCCCTTTTCTTCCACATTACACAAACCTATAAATAGGCATAGAAATTACAAGACACATTCATAAACCCAGCAAAATGGAGTTCTAATGAATTGCTGCCTGTAGTAAGAGCTTACCCTTTTTTCATCCTGTGTGTTTTCGGATAGACGTAAAAAAATAGGATGAGTGAGAACATAGAGCAGAGCGTTTGATGAAGACTACAAGCTACCATCATGCCCTAAATTCAAGTGACAGACAACAATCACAGTAGACAAAGCACATGTAAGCAGCAGACATGACAGAAACAAGCTATAAGCAACATAGCGTTTGCTGTTTATACATAAACAAACAATTGCACATATCACAGGAAGCACCAGTATAAATATGCTTGTATGCATGAGGGATACATAGGACATTTTAAAACTGGTGTTTCCTCATGAAGGCGGCTGATAAACCAAATATTTAATCATAATTAGCATCAAGTATAAGAATCCTCAGGCAGCAGACCCACTGTGGTTCTCCTTTACTTTAGCTGCTGTGGTTCAAATAAAAGATCTCAATGAGTGACATTTATACTTGATGACAATCAGATTGCGCAGGTTTTTAAAGATAGCAAAGGTGTTGTTAGCATGAATGTGGCTGAATGTGGTGATGTGATGTGGAAGTCTTAGACATGGTCATTGGTGATTGGTAGTACACACTTAAGATTCAAGAAATAAAATGCAGCTTCATGCAGAACAATCTGTCGAAGACTTTACAGATCGGCAGCATAAACCCTTTATTACACCTACATGCACATATGCAAGTGAAGGGCGGGCGGGGGGGAGTTTAGTCATGTGTTCTTGAATCATCAGTCACCCTCTTGTACTCAACAAGGTGACAAGTGCTGTGTGTGGCGCACGCCAATAAATGTCCACAGGCTCGCATGCTTATTGTTTTCCACTGTCAACGGTTTTAGCAGCTCCCTCGGAGCATGCAGTGTGTTTTCTTGACCCGGTTGAGGCTCACTGAACCCCACGGAAAGAGCAAGATAAATGCCGATAAATTCAAAGCCATTCTGAGTGATCATGTTCGTCCTAGGGATGAACGGTTCATCCAAGGATAACATCCATCCATGCTATCCTTGCCATCCTGATGGGAGTAAATTCTCCCAGGGTTATAATGCTCTTGTTCACAGGACACACGTGATGGCCAAACGGTTGGGTGAGCATGAAAACGATGTACTGTGGCCAGATCTGAACCTACAGTACTTGAGCACTTCTGGGAGATTCTGCAGCAGTATGTCAGATAACCATAAAACACCAAGTTTTATACCTTGTATGTTTAAAGGCATTTTTGTCATCAAAAATTCATTTATGTGATCTGGGGATTACTGTGATATTACTGTTAGCTCATCTCACAGCCTATGTAATTAAAAAACATTTAATGATTCAAAGAACGGTTGCTGCATTCAGGTATAATTGATGCTCTCTATGAAAACAAAAACTGCAAACCATTTTTTCTTCTACGTTTGCAAGTGTCAGTGACACAAACACACTATGATTAAGAAGTATTTAAAGACAAACCTGGAAGGAGACAGAGCTAAGTAATTGGCCAAAATGAGGCAATGCCCTCATCTTACTGTATGTGCAAACATTTGAGGCTGCAATACATTAACTGCAAGCCTTAAACCATCACTGCCTCCCTTTCTAAAATAGAAAACACACACTTGGCACCCAGCTTACCCTGCTGTACCTCATCCATCCTTGTGGCTGGAAAATACAACCATATTGTGGTTTGTGGAGCATTTTAGCTGCGACATGATTACCATTTGGTGTCTCCTTTATTTTGGCATTCATCTGTGTGTGTAATCATGCCATACAGTATAAATACCGCATGTTTGCTGACACACTTGTACACATTTCCCTGTCAAGAATAAACATACTATGGAATAACGAATGCAAGCTCGAAATGAGTCAAAACGCTGTTCATCACACAGTGTGAGCAACACTCACGGACTGTGGTGCCAGCGTACAGTATGTATTCCACAGAATAGTTTCTGCTTCTCTTTGAAGCCCTTTCAGCCGGCCAACCAGCTGAAATCAGCAAAGAGACAACATGAAGAAGAAAAAAAATAGCCCGGGGCATATGATGGAGAGCTCAGGCTATTTTCAGACGTGAAACACACTACTTTATAGTCTGGAATTTTGGAAAACAGTCCAGAAAAATACTTAATTAACAGCAGTAAGTATCCTAAAGACCAGATCACTTGTACTGTGTTACTGTTTCATGACACTGCAGCAACAGAATCACACACACGCGAGTATCCCATATGAAGCAGGATTCTCCATACTTTACCTTCTAGAGGTTGAGCTCCATGACTTACGCATAACAAGGTGCTTAACACACTCATCCATTATCTCTCCAGCAACATATTTGAGGTTGAACCAACTTTTCACTTTCTATTTATCACACCAGCCTTTCTCCCTTGCCCTCTCTCTCTCTCTCTCTCTCTCTCTCTCTCTCTATCTCCCTCATATCAGCATTCTGCAAATAAGCACGCTGACATCCTGTCTAAACCACAAAATGATGCTGTCTTTTTACATGTTGCGTTTCTCATCTTACCTGTGCCTTTCTGCTCGTGGTCTAATGAGGGACGGAAATTATATTTTTAAACACAGATTACAAATGTGGAGACTTAGGGTGTCAGTGCAAAGGTGTCGGCTGATTTACGATCACACAGTGCTCATACAGTGTACAGGCGAAATAAAAAAAAAAAAAAAGCTACAGACTCACAGGAAACATACAGGCAGAGACAGAAATAGATAGTGAGGAAAACAGATACATATTTAAAAGAAAAAAAGTCCCTTCAGAGCCTGTCACCAAGGCATGTGATGAAATATATAAGATGTTAAACCATGAGGGACTTCAGGTGAAGCAAAAACACCAAGGCGGGAGATGCACTGAGACGTGACAGAAAGAGGAGAGATAGCAGACAGACTGACTCGTACAAAGTCGGCTACAACTGAGGGAAAGACAGACACATGGGCAGAGACACTCGTTGAGACTGACAGATGCCTACAGGCAGCGATCTACAGAGGAGCATATGGGAGACAGTGTGACAGGTGACATGTTGAGTAGACCCTCGCCGACACTGACACTCACGATCGCTTAAACGCCTCCAAGATGTTGTGCTGCTGCTGCTCCTCTTGTACAGCTGAAACCAGACAGAATGAGAAAGACTGGTGAGGGCTCTGCTTGGTTAATTCATTACACAGCGGGCTTGAGCAGCAGCAAAGGAATAATGGACTGATGACCTCGCCAGGCCACTAAATGATAGGACCTAATGTGTATCGCACTCACTGAGTTATTGGCTGACAAAGCCAGTTACATAGTAATGGTGGATACGCTGAATGGAAGATGACAATAATGTGATTAAGTGTCTGTCTCCAGACCTACCCTGCACGGAGACTTCGAATGTGCAGCTGTCGCACTTGTCTTTGGAGGTGACCTCGCAGCGGTAGCCACCTGCGTCTCCATCCACTACTTTGATGATGCTCATCTCGTAAGTGTAGATCTGACAGTGAGAGAGAGAGAGAGAGAGAGAGAGATGGGTTGATATGCAACACAATTAAATGAACACCCGTGCACACATATACAGTACATGCACAGATATGCAATACGTGCTCACAAACACACGCTCGGAGTGTACAGACGACACAGTGAGACCGATATCATCTCCATCGGGCTCATGTTGGCTCAGTCAGCTGGTCGGTCCATGCAGTTTGTTTGATTACATGTTTATCATTCCCTTTTAACCATTCTGCACAAAAGTTGAGTCATTCTATAGTCACATATTCTACACACTAATAATTAAGTCAATTAAAACAAAGTTGCAAAGTGCGTCACATAAAAAACAAATAAAAACACAACAATAACAAAATAACAGTACTAAAAGAACAACATAAATATTAAAATAGTAAAACCCATAAAACAGAATAAAACTTAGAATCAGGTGAAATCAGGGAAGGCGGTGCGATAAAAGTACGTTTTGAGCTTAGATTTAAAAGAAGCCAATGACTCAGCCTGCCTTGTTTCCTCAGGCAGGGTGTTCCAGAGCCTCGGGGCTCTTATTTCAAAAGCTCTGTCCCCCTTAGTCTTCAGCCGAGAGTCTGGAACAGATAGAAGGCCCCTGCCTGAGGATGTCAAAGTGCAAGCAGGGTCGTACGGGGATAACACATCTGAGATATATTGAGTCAGACCATTTAGTGCCTTGTAAGTAACTAAAAGAACCTTGAAATCAATTCTAAAATGTACTGGGAGCCAATGTAAAGAGGCTAAAACCACGGTGATGTGTTCAAACCTGTTTAATCTGGTTAAAAGCCTGGCAGCTGAGTTTTGTACTGTCTGTAAGCGCTCTACAGTTTTTCTATTTAGGCATGTAAAAAGCATGTAAAATGGTATCTGTATCTTTAAAACTTAAAGTAGGTTGCATTCTGGTGATGTTCCTTAGTTGATAAAATAATGTTTGTACAGGTTTTGTAATGTGCTGCTCAAAGTTTAAATTACAGACGCCAAGATTTCTGACAACAGGCTTAATGTATTCAGACAGGTACTCAGTAGATGGCAGTATTTGAATGGTTGTATTGCCGGAGCCATTTACAAGAATTTCTGTTTTGGTAGAGTTCAGTTGAAGAAAATTCTTAGACATCCAGTTTCTTACATCTGCTAGGCACTCCTGTAAAGAGCTCAGCATACTGGGATCAGTGGGCCTAACAGGAACATAAAGCTGTGTATCGTCAGCATAACGGCGAAAGAAAACACCATGTCTACAAATAATATGACCTAATGGGAGCATATAAAAAGAGTAAAATTGGTCCCAAAATTGACTCTTGAACCTACAGAATGAATGTTAACGGACACAGAATTTTCTGTAAGATTGTTTACGATTGCGCTGCATAATATTCGATCCAACTCAGCGCCGTACCCGATATGCCCACCCATTGCCTCAGTCTGTCTAATAACATGCTGTGATCAATCGTGTCAAACACTGCAAGCAAATCAAGCAGTACAAGAATGGAACAAATGCCAGCATCATTGGTCATTAAAAGGTCATTTGTGACTTTAAGAAGGGCAGTCTCTGTGCTGCGATGCTAACGGAAACCAGATCGGAAGGTTTAAAAAATGCTGTTTTCTTCCACAGCAGTTGCTAAGCCATGATTTTTTTTTTTCAAATATTTTGGAGATCAAAAGTAATTTTGAAATAGGTTGTTAATTTTCAAGAGCCATATGGTCAAGCCCAGGCTTTTTTAGGAGTGGCTGAACACTAGCAGTTTTAAAGTAGTCTGGGATGCAGCCCAAGGATAGAGAACCATTAAAAATTGAGAGCAACCAGGGCCCAATTGTTTCATTGCATCAATTAAAAACTTTGTTGGCATTGTCTCTAATGGACAAGAGGACACCTTCGTGTGAGATACTATATTAAAAATTTCAGTAAGGGTAAGCAGGATGAAATGGCTCTTGTGGGTCTTGTTCTGGGGAATCAAAATCAGTGAATGTTGTGCAAGATCTTATAGTGACCCTGATAGACTCTGCTTTCTCTGTAAAATAAATTCAAAAACTTTCACACTCAGCATCACATTCAGCAGGACCATTTGGAGGGTCTGGATTCACCAGTTGATCAATAGTCTTGAATAAAAACCTAGGATTACGCTGATTTTCTGATATGAGATTTGAGAAGTATTGTGTTCTTGTGTCTTTCACCATCATGTTGTAATGAAGTATAAGCTCCTTTATTGCCACATAGTGGACCTAAAGACTGGTTTTTCTTCCACCTCCGCTCAGCCAACACTCTCTTTTACAGCTACGAGTACTTTCATTTATCCAAGGTTGCAACTTACAACTTACTTTAAGGAGAGAAACTGTATCCAAAGTTGAAGAGCATAAATACTTAAAGCGGTCAACTAGGTCATTGACGCGGAGAGTTTTCAAAATGAAAAAAGAACACAAAACCTTAGGGGCACTTTGTTCATTAAGACCCTTATGCACATAACATCGGGCATAAGTAGCAGACTGCAATTCACAGGAAAAAATGATGCATTTGTGGTCAGAAAATGGTATGTCCAGACACTCCAAGACTGACACATTTACACACAGGGTGAAAATTAAATCAAGAGTATGACTACAGTTATGTGTTGGACCATACACGTGTTGTACAAGGTTGAGTCAATAATATTTAAAAAATCACAGGCAAGAGCATTGGATGGGTCATCAGTGTGAATGTTAAAATCACCACAGAGAGCAGCCCTGTTGTAATTTATTGCAAAACTAGATAAGAAATTAGATAAAAATCCATTATTTGATTATTTGGGGCGGTAAATTAAAGATGCAAGGACGGGTTGCAAACCACTGAGTTTAAACGTTGGCACCTCAAAGGAGGAAAACTTGTGGGCAGATGTTTGGTTACATTTGAATTTTTCCAATACACATTCGTTCTACCTATTGGTCTGTAGAGAGGCAGCTTCCAGAGGCTAACCAATAAATATAGACCTGGAAAATGTGTATGATATGTCCAATTTAATACATTTAGAAGTTAAAGCTTTAGTTAAAGATTATCATTATCGCTCCTAAAAAATCCATATCAGTCTTGCCCCAGTTTGCTGAAATACTCTGTGTAGTGAGGAATGCATAAAAGGTATATGGTATAGGCAGTATATTGTAAACATGCATACCTTGGTGTTTCTGTCATAGGTCTCTTTGAACTGCAGGTGCTTTCCGGCTTTGCTGCACAGGTCAAGCCACTTCCCCTTCAGCCACTTCATGTTTGGCTTCCTTGTCAGGTTGGACGAGTCCACTTTAGCCACAAACGTGATGTCCTTGCCTGCCACGAACAAAGATGAGACACAGTAATTAATTAAAACAAACGAACTGTCTGTACTCCAACTGGAATTTGGCATTAAGTGGGCCACTCCTTTCATTTTGGATATAATTCAGGGTTTTTATAGTGGATGATTTTGCTGGACCTTTTGTTGCTGTTGCACTCTCTGGCTTCGAGACGAACAGGCCGGTCAGTTGGGACAGCTGGGGATCCTCCCCTGGTACGATCTCTGCCGTGAGTGTTAAGTAGAGGGATCACAAAATTAGAACAAGAAAACATTATCAGGGCATGACTCAGATAAAGACACAGGACAAACACACAGTTTATAGACGACAACAGGAGACAACGAGATCAAGCAAACCGCCAAATCAACATTCTTCTTAATCTTGGTGCTTTTACAATGAATTTGCCGATCATTTGGGGAACTTCATAAGTCTATTTTGATGACAGGAAGTCTTAAGCTCAGGGATATGTTTCTTTTCTATGGTTAGTAAGCACTGAAACTGAGCAACAGTCTTTACATAAAGCAAAAACCATTCAGCATGTTTGCCTTTGCTGTTACACTGCATAAGCCATTTGGGACCACTAACAAATGACAGGCAACCAAGGAGCCCTGTGGAACCGACTGGCCCCAGGGAAAAAAGAAACTCCCTAGATCACCTTTGAAGACATCACATTATGGTTGACTCTTTGCAATCTTCTGCTACACAGACAGAACATAAGCTGAAACTGCATCAGCTCTTATCTTAGTAATAAAAAATGAGCTGCTCTTTTATCCGTTCGCTTGTTTCTGTTGCAAGTAAATTGATGTAACCTCTGTAAGGTGTTTGCTTGTCAGCTGATATGCTTTACAGAGATGCTAACGTATTCATTTCTCTTACCATCAGGAGGCAACTCTGCATCGGGGTGGGGGGGTGGAGGGGGTGGGGGTGGAAAAAAGAAAGAGAGAGTGGGGAACACGTCAGTCTGTACAGTATCTGTGCTGTGCTGTTAAACAACACAAGCGTTAATTGGCCCAATGATAATCTTGACTCCAGGTGAGGAACACTCACACATTAAATCAATGTACTCTCACACTCCAAAAAACACATCTTCGTTTTTTGCTGACTCTAATTAACAAATACTGTTTTTTTTTTCTTTCTCAAAAAGAAAAAACACACAACTGTTAATGAGTTATGTCTTCAACAATCAAGTTCAAAAAAATCACTTTAACTGTGCTGAAGTCAGGCTACATAAACTGTTTCTCTTCTTCTTTCCGAATCTGAGTCAAACATACATTAAGTTTTACAGAAAAAAGAGGAATTACGGACAAGCAGCAGGTAAAAATGAAAGCATATTGGACCGCCAATCAAGTAGAGTGAGTAGGGCCCTGGGTGGACATCCATTGGACGAGAACAGTTGCTGAGAGAATGGATCCAGGGTCACGTGTCAAATAAGGTCATGCGTCTCCATAAATTCAGAGAGCTACACCGTCGGCGCCTCTTCCTCTCTCTCTCTCTCTCACTCTCTCTCTCTCTCTCTCTCTTTCTCTCTCTCTCTCTCTCTCTGCTTTTATGGGCTCAGTTAATTTGATCTTTTAATCAAAAGTGCCCCTGAGGACAGATCCAAGTTCAGATGTTCAGGATGATTTAAAAGGTTTCAGTTAGAATGCTAAGTAGGTAAAGCTGATCCTGGAATGGCACCCAGGGGACACTTTTGAATGTTTACACTCTTACACTGTTACATTGGACACTTGCTGTGTTTGGGATGAGGGTTGCGCAGTGAAATTAACTCCAGACACTGTTCTCGGCTCTGGGAATCATTGGGAATAGAAATTTGGGATTTTTGGATTTAAAGCCTGCTGTCTAATTAAGAGTTCACATCCATACTACATCTGAATAGTAACATATTCCATCTATAAAATATTATACTATACATAGATTGTATAGTACTGTAATTTCACCTTTATTACTTATTCAGTATATCATCAATTTATCATCAAAGCCCCACCAGATAGAAAACTCTGCGTCTCAAACTCCTTCAGTCTTTGCATTGTTTTCATCCTTTTTGTTTTACTTCCCTTTATCTATCCGCCGCGAGGCACTTTGTCACTTTTGTCAGCTACATAAATAAAGTCGTGATTATTATTACACCCTATGTCCGAAAATCTTCAAAGCTGTACATCAACACCGCGGCTGAACAAATGAACGGCTTTATAACCAATAATGAATCCATCTGCTGCTGCGTGACAACCTGTGATCTTAAGCAACAGCGATGGCCATCACCAGAGCAATACCAGGCTTCGGTGGAGGGGGGCAGGGGGCAGTTTTAGCCTGTCACAGTCGGTGACAGATACCCATGTCCACTAACACACAAGGTGTTTGACTTTGACACAATGCAAGCACAAAAACAGAAAGCACAAGCAGGCCAGGAAACGTTGTATTGTGTTTTGTTTTGTTTTGTTTTTTTTTCTTACCATCCCTAGGCTCATTGCTTGCTGAAAGAAAAGAAACAGGTTAGTACATGGAAATGAGAACTGGAGACAATGAAGGGTTAAAACACTTCCCACAGTACTGCTCTGGTCCCGTCAGATTGCAGAGATGTGTACGTATATGTGTGTGTGTGTGTATATGTGTGTGTGTGTGTGTGTGTGTGTGTGTGTGTGTGTGTGATTATGAATGAAAGAGCAGTTCAACAAAGATCGGATTAAAGACAATGTATAAGCCTATTCACCGAGACAACTACAATATCTTCAGAGAGATTGCCCACACAGTCACACACACACACACACACACACACACACACACACACACACACACACATACAGACAAACACACTTAATCAGAAAGCAAAGCGCTTACCTACAGTAGGCTGGGCATCTGTTAATGAAGAATAAGCACAGGTTAAGCAGATGAACTGGATCAAATGAGTAGTAATGCAGATAATAATGTACCGAGAGCATTTAACACACACATATACTGTTCACACACAATTATGATGAAATGGAGCTTTATGAGCCAACTGCAGCTCTATGAATTACAGATTACTGATCATTTTAGAGATTAATTGATGATTATTTAAGAGATTAAAGGCACAATGAGCACACACACACACATCAATTAACAGAACTATTTAGCAAAAGGACAACGCTTACCCGCTACAGCAGGCTGCATCTCTGCCAAATGAAAATGACATGAGAACTTAAAGGGGAACAGCAGCCACTTTTAATTTTTTTTTTTCCCACCAACTCAAAATGATGTGGTTTTCCTGTTGCGAGTGTTTGTTCATTGTTGCAGCTTTTACAGTTTTTGCCACAAAAAAATCACTTTTCCGTTGACACCTCTCGTCTGCATCTGCTCTCGTCAGATACAGATGCAAATTATATCCAGTAAAATCAGATCTGAGCGTACCTGCTATTAGCTCTGATCACATGCTGGGTCGCCCATGATCATCACAGGAGCAAAATGTGTTTTTAGAGGCGAGACGGAGAGTGTGAACTGTGAAAAGGAAAAAAAAAAAGGCATGTACTGTATTGCTACTATTTTTGACCGCAGCTGCTCGTTAATTGGTAAACGCATCATGCTGCTGCCGGCGTTGCTCTCTCTTTATTAGGATCTGTTCGGGTCTACCGGTTTTTGGAACGGTCATATTTTGGTCTAATTATTCTCTGGTCTGTGCGGATTGAATCTGACTTTCTTTCAGTTCTGGTCTCTTCGTTTGAAAAGTAATTTATGTACGTCTGGTTTGGGAAGGTTTTCTGTTCGGATGTATAACCATCATGAGACGAAGGGTCAGGGAGTTAGCGTAAGGTCAGACCAGAAACAGCCCCGAATTAAGGGAGCTGTGCTGGTTCAGGCATCAGTGAGACAATGAAATATGATCCGAAAAGGTTAGTTTGAGTAATAGATCCACGAGTTTGAAGGCTTATCAGAGTTTGAAGGCTTAACACTGCACAGTGGACAGGATTTCACAACTCTGAATCGACGATCATTTTATGTTTCATTGTGGTATTTGAGTGACAAACAGTTGAAATACAGCATTCAAGTTGCAAAGTAATCTAACAGGAATGTGTGCTTGTATATATTTGATAGGCCTTCTTGCATGTGCTGCAAAAGCTGAGCCGGGTTAAATTTTTGGCCAAAACCCTCTACGTCAGCACCCATGCTGAGCCAACGCAGCGGTTGAATGAACAAGGTGGCTGCATTTTTTCACACAGTGCTGTTGTCTGTCTGAACACGGCCTTACAAGTAGATTAAAGTGGTGTCAGCCATGTTGGAGGAGGAGAAAAACACTCTTTTTCTCCATGTCCAATGAGACTTTTGTGTTTTTATTGATCTCGGGTTATTATGGACATCGCAAGGCGTGACGTCGACCGTTGGTTTGCATTGGAGCCCAGAGTTGCAGCATATGGTCAGCGCCATCTTTTCCATCTGGAGCCAGAACCTTCCAAACAAGGAGTGCAAGGAAACACTCCTTGTTACCTTGGACCAAAGCGAACGCTAGCTTTCTAGGAACACTAAGCCCTGCGCACATGGGCTAATGTTAGCTACTTTAGCTAAACTGTGCTAACAGGGCAGGTATCATAATCAAGTTACATTAAATTTACCAAAATAGTCCAACTCAGATGAGTCCCGCCGTCGGGGAGAACAGCAGGTGAGCAGACTGTCAATCACAGCTGTCAATCAACGCCCACACGGCAGCCATCAAAGCTACTATAAGTCTTCAAATCTTATTAACGGAGTAATAACTTCCAAAATGACCATGAGAACAGAGGGCTTTAATTTAGCAATGGAGACGATTATGACTCATTTTTTTATGATTTTATGATTATGATTTTTTTTGGAGCCAGCATTTAACTTTTACTTCTGTATTGACATCAGCCTCAAGCGGTGGTAGTTGCCGCTTGGTTTTAATAAATACTGTTTAGTAGAAGTTTGGGTGGCTGCTGTTTCCCTTTGAAGACAGCAACTGAACAAGAGTGAGTTGCAGTGTTAGTATAACTCATTGCTCTACCTCGTCATTGCACCTGCAGACACACACACACACACATTTAATCAGTCTCTCAGCGAGCCACAGAAAGTTTATGCAATAATTCATCTCGAATGACAGCTACTGCACACACACACACACACACATATACACACACAGAAACACGTGCACACGCTGCTTTCTTTCTTGTATCCTCCATTACTGTTTCCTCCTTAATATGAATTGACATTTAATCTAACAAGGTGAACTGGAACTGCACACGTTCACAAATAGACTCTACACATAAGTGTAAAACAAAGTATTTTTTATTCTCAGGGGACTCGCTGCTCATTATCTTCTTTGTGCTACTGGCAAAGGAAACCACCATAAACATCTTCACCTGTGTCTGCATCCTTATACGAGCTGTACTCTGATGTTAGACAGATAAAAACATCCTGTGTTGCAGCATGATTCCACCTGATCTACATACATACTGTACATACATACAGTACATCCTCTGCCGTGGGCTATTTAGTCGAATGCATTACCCTCAGCTACCAATTGGATTTGAAAGGTCAGGATTTTTTCAAGCACACAGTGACCTTAAATGAGAGGAACAATCTGCTATCCTCAATCTATCTCAGACTTCTTTCTCAAACATACAAAACAGCATCATCTTGCAGTCTACAGCAGGTTGGGAACGTGATCATGAGATGACTCCAGTTACACTCAGACAGACACAACAAAAGTCCAGAGCACGACACGTCACCGGCAAACAACTCACAAAACCATCCAGTATTTCTATGTCAGTTCTTTGTCAGGCATTGATTGTTTTGACAGTGGGAATCGGGATGTTTCAGAATTTCTCCACAGGAAATACATTTTTAAATGAAGCTGATATCACAGACGCTTTAGATGCTGACATTGATTGATCTTCTCTATATTAAAGGGGACATATCATGCACATTTCCAAGTCTATATTTATATTCTGGAGCTCTACTGGAATATCTTTGCATGATTTACAGTTCAAAAAACTCCTTATTTTTCATATTCTGGTCCTTTATGCGGCTCCTAAGTTCAGCCTCTGTCTCAAACAGGCCGTTTTAGCTCCTGTCTCTTTAAGGCCCGCCTCCTGATGAGCCCACTCTGTTCTGATTGGTCAGCTTCCGGAGGCTACATAAACAAACAACAGTAGTCGGATTTCACTTTTACTCAAAATATAAACTTCTCAAATACATCCATACATGTTCAAGCCTGATCTGAAGTATGTGAGTGAACGACGAAACAACCAGTGGAACAACCTCAGCGACAAAGGCTACGGGGAAGTAGAGGTAATTTTGCAAACGAAGCGTTCAGAGCAGGTTGAAGCCCTGGCTTTTGACTTACAGGGAGCATTTTTATATATGTTCACCTCAAGTTTTGTACCTTTGAGCATGTTAAACACAGACATCTGACAATATAACAATATATAAATAACAGAAAATCACAAAACGTATGATGCGTCCCCTTTAAAAATTAAATAAGGCACACTTTAGCTCACCTTTCTATCTATCTAAATATATTTCTGCATTTTAAAAATATCATTACAAAATTGAATAAACAAATAACCTGAAGAGATTAATTGTTTTAGTCACAAGCGTTGTCTTCCGTGTTTTATTTTAATATTAAAATATGATCACAATGTTTTACAATGGACTTGTCCTCCAGGAAAAGCAGTTAAACTAAATCAGTTTGTCACTCCTGACTATGATGCAAACTTTTATTTTTAGACATTAAGCTCTATGGCAAACTGAAAATCTTTTCTATAAATAAATAGGTGGCTAATTCTTCCCTCTAGTGTATAACACATCGCCTGAATGTGATGAACAACTCTTTTAAAATTGTACTTAATTGAACGAAGAACGGCACTGATCAAAGCCCTCAGCCTGTAGTCAGCACCCATAAGGTTTAAATGAGGAATGCTAACACTGCTAACGAGACACTTTTACAATGGTAGCTGAAGGACAAATGTGAAAGATTAATTTGCATGTGTGTGTATTGTACCACAGAATTAAGTATACCCAAGATAAAATAGGAAAGTCAAATATAGACACACACACACACACACACACACACACACACATACATATACATACATAGAGTGTGATGCTTGCCCATAAATTAAACACCTTCTATTTTGCTCCTAACACCTAATTTAATTAGCATCTCTGGTACCTAAAATAAACGCCCTCGGTGCTAATAAAAGAATATCGAAGAGACACTGAACAGTAACTACTAGTGTGTGTGTGTGTGTGTGTGTTAGTGTGTATGTGTGTGTGGATCGTGCATCTCCACACTCAGTCCCATCGCCACAGAAGCTCGCTGCTTCTGTGTTTGTTTCATCTGTGTAGTCTTACCCTCCTCCTCCGCTGGCTTCTCTGAATGTGGGGAAAGACACATATCATTTTTGGAGATGAGAGAGAGATGATGATGCCACTGACGACGATGATGATTACGATGATAATCAACAGACAGTTATATCTATGGGACACACAGTCAAACAAAACACTAAATGCAGTGTGTCTTTCTTACCCTTCTTGTCTGAAAAGGAAAAGAGAGAAAGAAGGAAAATGTGTCAGAAAATGAATGAGGCGCTTTTATTAAAACATTTCTTTTTTTTTCAGTGGTTATTATAGTTTAACTGTATAATAGCTGATTAGTGTATGAGTAACTCAAGAATAAATTGGATTTGTAGAGCACAGCTTGTGGGCTCAGATTGGATGTCATGAAGGCACTCACCAGCAGGGGCTGCTGCAGCCTTATCGCCCTTGGCTGCTGCAATTAAACAACAATTATGTAAATTAATTTGTACATCCTCATTATTTCATATCAGACAACACCAGCAGCACAGCATTTGGATAGTCACGGCTTTAAGAGCTGAGACTCAGTAAACTGTTTAAAGAGCCACATCTTGTGATCTGAATCCCGAGTCCTCAGAAGACAATAACTAATAATAATTTCTATACATAACTGAAGGCGATTGTTCATTGCTCTATTTGTCTGCAATGCTTTTATATATGTATATATAGATATATGCATTCTTCCGAGCAATATGTACACAAATCTGAAGAACCACACAGCAGATAAACACTCTACAAATAGAAATCAGACATCTTTATAAATATACAAAACTGCACAAAATATACACTTCTAAATAAACAGTTTCATTTTAATAACATAAACACACATTCACAAGTACCCGCATAGGGAAACTACATTCAGGCAACCTTGCTTTGTGCACCTCTCCTTGATTTCTGTAGGGTTCGCCTCTGGCAAAAGAGAGAATATTGGATTTCAACAGGGGAATAGTGCATGATTCAAATGAGGCATGGTTTACAGAAACAGCGGGGCTGAGATAAATATAAGTAAGTTTTTCAGAGATCATGAGGAATAATTGGGCTTAAAAAAAATCTGAAAGGGGCGGCCTCAAGACAAAAATGCTTTTGATAGGATAAGTACATCAAAGTTCCAGGATCCCAGATCTAGGTTACTTTAGAGGCTCAAGGGTGTCTAATGAGATGGCAGATTAGGCATGAGTTTCTGTCTGCCAGACAAACTAAAGCACACAGCTGCACAGTAATAATTCAAGTTGGTAGAATTCGCATTTTAACCGTCTATTTCAATAATTTCACAAGTCTGTGCCCTCATTAGGGCTCCAGTTTAAATGTTAAAAAAGGTTTCAGTGCCTCGCTTCGCCTAAAGGGTAGAATTGAAGCAGCAAAGCGTATTAAAGGGCCCCGCCACAGACATGAATAAGGACATCATCATGACAGCTATCACTCCAACCCAACAACAAGCCACAAGTGGTAAGAGCAAGTGTCCCATGAGCCTACTAAACACTGGGTCTAAGATATCAAGGCTCGGCCTTGGCACTCTGCTTGTGCTCAAGGCTGGCACACCATGTCTGGCATACTGGTGGAGAGGAGGGGGGGAGGTGGGGGGGCAACACTTCTATTTTGGATAAGGTTTGTTTTTCAAGCAGCAATCTGTTAATGCCTCTCTCAGCACTTCAATCCAAGAGGGGATCTGTGACGCACCAGGCAGTAAAAACTTTCTTTAGGGACGGGTTCCTGCTGAAGCATCTATCTCACCCGTCTAAATCAGAGGAAAGTCGGTCACTGAACTGCTGACTATTTACTGTAGGTGTTCTTCTGATCCTCAGTCTTTCATGGGGCATTTTAGCGCTTACCGAGCAGGATTTAATCTCTGACTCGTCATTACATAATTGAAGACAGAAGGCGGGTTTGTGTTTGAAAAAACAACCATCACCCTGAGAGACAACTGGGACGATAAATAAATGTCATAAAATCACCATGGAAACAGCCACCTGCTGTTTCCAGATACGTGTGATTAATAATATAACTGTTTAACCAGAAACATCCTGAAATTCAAAAATGTGTGTGCTACGATAGAAAAGAAGTGGACCAGGGTAAATCTCATATGAATGTTACTACATGCTATCAAACCCCAGTAGCATGAAAGTAAAATGACTACATGTGATGTTTCTGAACACATCCTTCAATCTCAGTCGTCGGAAATGAGACAAATAAGCTTGCTCAGCCCCTCACTCCTGTAATGTCACACTAATATGAAATCATTATGAATAAGGAAACAGAGAAAAGATGAATATGATATCACTCTGATATTGTTTGATGGTGACAGAGTATTTACTGACTAAAAATCGGTTATATAAAGCTCGCCTAGATGTAAAAAGTTCCAGTTGTCACACAGTCAGAGCCTCATTTATTGTCAGTTCCAGGCTGCACATCAATAAAAAATTTCAAATGAGAGTTTTGGTTCACCGGTGTCAAGATCTGAGAGAAAGATATCGCTGCTTAGAAACTCATATTTGACTGTCTTGAACCTTAGGAGTGGTATATGTGGTGTGACATTTTTAACAACTTTAACAGCGCTAATTAAAGCTGGAACTGTTGCCGGGGAAAGACTGAAGACTAAACTGAAAAAAATTAGTTTAAGCTCTCCTAAACAATACATGAATAAAACAAATGTTTTGGTCACACAGTAAACTGGGAAGAAACACCTTGAAGAGCTGGAAGAGATTAGACTTGCTAATGTCTGAGAGATAAAAAATAGTCTAATTCATATTCCGACTGACAACCTCTTATTGCATCATAACTTGAAAATATGATGACAAAACATCACAAACATAAAATCTTTTTACCCTCCGGCTGGGTGCTGTCTCACTGCAAAGAGGCAAGGTGGTGAGATTCTCAGCAATCACTGTGCATTTTCCCTCCATTACTTCCAGCAAACAGTCTGTGTGCAGTAAATTGAGTTTCCACAAAAGAATTTTTAGACCATCAAGGTCACTGCTACCTCTTCTACGGATGATTACACAGGGATTTTATACATGTTATTAGGATCATCCTTTCATATCTTATTTATAAACTGTTCATTGCTCAGTGCTGCCTGTTTTTTTTCCCATTTGGAAAGTTTACAACGTGAAGTTTGGTATCTGGCAAGTGCTTTGGAATTTTCTGCATGTCCAAAGTGGAAAGATTTTATGGGGGGGCGGGGGGGATGCAAATGATTACCTCACATCAAATATTTCCCCCAGAGAAAATATTTAAAGCTGTTCAAGTGCATATCTATGTTGGCAGCTCCAAGTGGCAATGAGTGTTTGAAAAAAATTTGAATATTCAGAGGTAACAAGGATGGGATGTGATGTGTAAAATACACACTGAACACTTGTGTTTACAAAAGGATGCCAGCGGGACAAAAGAAGTAAAAAGTTAAACACTGGTGAGTCTCTCTGAACAGAGTACACACTCTCTTGCTGGTTAGGAAACTATTTATATTCCTGCTCATTACAGAGTTAATATGTTGAAAATGACAGGCCTTGAGTGTTTTTAGTGTTGATATTTTTAAGAGACTCTCATGGCGTCGTTTTCTGCTGCAGCAGGCAGCTGATTTCAGAGAAAAAGCTCTGAAAACCCGACTGTACACTACCAGCAGAGACAGTTAGCTGTAGACTATCTGGTGAATATAGTGGAGCGTTTAGCAGCTAGAGAGCCAGATATTTCCCTCAGGAGTTGGTAGAGAGCAAAAACAGAAGCTAAAAGAGAGTGAATATTGGACTAACATTCACCAGGTGGACAGAAACACAACTTCAAATGAATGATAATGTCGTTCCCTATCTGCTGGATGTTTAAATAAGAAACTGTTTCCTAAAAGTTCAACATAACTTAAAAATCTGATGATATTTTGTGTCCACAACTTTTTTCTGCTGCCCCCAAGAGGTCAAAAAAATCAGTTAAAGGACCAGTGTGTAGGATTTGATGGCGTCTAGCAGTGAGATTACAGATTGTAACCAACTGAATACCCCCCCCCCCCCCCCCCCCCCCCCCTCCCAAGTGTGTAGGAGAACCTACAGTGGCTGTGAAACTCACGAAAAACACGAAAGGCCCTCTCTAGAGCCAGAGTTTGGTTTGTCCATTCCGGGCTACTGTAGAAACATGGCGGTGCAACATGATGGACAGAAGAGAACCTGCTCCCTATGTAGATATAAAGGGCTCATTCTAAGGTAACGAAAACACAGTGATTCTTATTTTCAGGTGATTATACACTAATTAAAACATGCTTATGAATATTATATTCCATTTCTGCTGAGTCAGTTCCACTAGATGCCACTAAATTCTACACGCTGCACCTTTAATGCAGGTTTACGGACAGAATTTTGGCCTGATGGTGACACCAGAGGAAAAGTCAGAATCATAAAAGTTATTACAATTCAACCGCAGGGGACCACGAATGTGTGTACCAAATTTCACATCAATGTATCCAAAGGTGGTCGAGGCATTTTACTCAAAACCACAATGTCAAACTCAAGGTTCATCATCAACCATGAATGTCTTTACGAAATTTTGCGCCGATCAATCCAAAGTCAGAAGGATTCATCCTCTGGGCACCATGAATATTTCTATCAAATTTCATGGAGATGCATCCAATAGCTGTCAACACATTTCACTAGAAAAACGAAAATGTTAACTTTGTGATGGCATTAGAAGGAAAGTCAAAGGGATCACCAAAGTCAGTAGGATTCATCCTCTGGGGAACATGAATATTTGTACCAAATTTCATTTCAATCCACCAAATAGTATAGCGGTTTCAAATCAGGCTATATTAAAGATGTTCACACCAAACGCCGAGACCAGAGAGATGAGCAGACAACCAACGGGAGTTTATTTCATTACACACGAATATACAGAATTCAGAAAATCATCAATGCAGCTCCCCTTCAACTCCACACCCACATCTATTTATACCAAAGGCGGACGTGACTCTCTGCCTATGTTTTTTTGGCACTTTCGTGAGCCAAATGATCACTTGGACTTTGACCAATGGGTGTAGATGTCTCTGCATCATTTGGACATTTCTTAATTTCTGCTGTGTGTGTGTGTGTGGTGTACTTTGCTCCCCCCCTTTTCCTAATATTTCCAGGCATCTCCTGTTTATCTGGTGGCCTAACACTTTTTGGATGGGTCAATGACCGGCGTAGGTCAAGCCGATCTGGTAAAAGTTTTCCCAGAAACTGTAACCAGAACTGTAATCAGAACTTTCGCCTATCCATTGGTGTTGTGCAACCCTTAGTGTTTTGTGTATTACTTAGTACAATTCCACACACTCATCATATTTTCGCCTCTACAATAGCTGTCAAGTCTGGACCAAAGTTGTGGACCGACTAAGACTGCCGCCATCGCCATCCCTAGAGCCATGCTGCTAGTATGGCTAAAAATTACCAGTATGTAAGGAAATGATGGGAAGCTATGATCTTGGTCGAAAAAAAGCTGAATACAGGCTTTAGTTTTCATCAGTCCCATACCCGACTCTGATATTTAATTTGGGCAGATAGGGCAAATCTGCAGCATCTCAATTAGTGAAGGTATGACGTTTTTCTCTAGTGTAGCTCTACTTTGCGATTTAGGCTGATAAGATGGGTGTATTTTTTACAAAAAAACCTTAGCTAGTGCAGCTTTTAAAACCATTTTTTTCCCCTGTAATTATCCATAAATGACCTGTTTCTCCTTCAGCCCACTTTATGAGGTGCTCTCTCCGTTTGCTGTCAGCTCTTCCTCTATCACAGGCCCGTCTGGTCTGCACTGTAGGAAAAGCTCTGCTAAGTCACAACCAAGACAACTTTGACCCTTGAACTCTCCGTGCTAATGCTGAAGGTAATACACAGCTGATGAACACTGTCTGTGTGGATCCATCTCCGCTCTCATTACCATCTACGCTTCATTGTCAGTCTTCCCTGGTCTAGATACTGTAATTTTACTCTCCAGCTGTCTGTTTCCTTGTCTTCCAGGTATCTGTTAAATGAATAATGTCTCTCGCGGTCTCCATTCCTTCCTCCTTTTCACTTAATGCAAATCCCTACTCTCAGCATTTTTCTTCCCACCGTTTCTTTGTCCTACTTTAATCTGATTCAACTTTCTTTTGAAGAAAAAAGAGAAAAGGAGTTGAGCGGGATGGAGAACGAAGAGGTGGAAAGTAAAACGGGTTGAGAGATGAAGAATGAACTGGGTCAGCTGGGGTCAAGGATGGCGTGAAGCCTTAACGTTAAGAGCCTGAGGATTGGGTTCTTCACTGGAGGGGGGGGAAGGTGAGCTATATACAGTTTATATATATAACAAATATCATGTGAGATGATTGCTGAAAGAGGATTTAATTTACTCAGTTTTCGCTGACCCTGTCATTTTAAATACACACATTACTTCATGCTGTGTTTTTATTTCCAAAAGATTATCACTGTATAATTTTAAACTCTCGAGGGCCTTAATCCTTTACAATATGGATCTGACCATAAACTGATTAAGATTAAGCAAATGTCATAATACCTAAAGTGAGACACAGGAGGTGTGTGTGTGTGTGTGTGAAAAAGATATGCGTTGGCTATTGAAGCTCAGTTATAGAGCTGAACACTAACAGTGGGTTGGGGATTAGTTTCTGACCACAGATAGGCTACTAAAAAATGCATGCACTCTTGATTCTTCAAGGTGCTTAGAATATAATCATCCACTAAATGGCATGTAATGTTCTATATATATTGCACTGGATTACAGTTCATGTATTACTCATAATTTTAAGCTGTAAAACAGTGTAGTGTTAGTTTGTTTGTTGTACCAGTCATGACATAAAATTAACACTTTACTCTACTCAGTGTGGTGTACGATGCAGTTCGTCAATTATCAGGTTGTTCATGATTCATTGTTGATTTGTTCCTTAGTTACTACCCAAGCAGCAACTACCACGGCTTGAGACTGAAGCCAATGTGGAAGTATCAGATTGCCCCTCACCCACATGCCCCCCACCCACCCCCAACCCTGTGTCTGCCCACACAGATCTACTGTGTAGGCGTCGATTGACAGCTGTGATTGACGGTTCGCTCACCCACAGCTCTCCCCCAGCTCCGGGATCCGCACTGAGTCGGACTATTGTCGCAATATTTCCGTAAGTTAAATGTTACTTGATAACAATACTTGTCCTGTTAGTACAATGTAGCTAAAGTAGCTAACGTTAGCCCAAGCATGCAGTGCTTGGTGTTCGATGGTAAATTAGCGTTAGATTGGGTCCAAGGTAGCGGGTTTCTTCTCCAATCAGATTCTGTAAAATAATTTCAATTAATAGTTTGCTACAAAAGAGAAGACTGGACTACATTAATCAAAAATATGGAAATAAATTCAGCTTGGTCCCAGCTGTGCCAAAAGTCAACCACCTTTCTTGGATTTTCTGTTGATGGGTTTTTATCGACTGTATACTACCCATCCGTTGGTTTAGAGCCGCGAAGCCCAGAGTTGCTGCTTATGGTCAGCACCATCTTTTCCGTTTGGAGCCACGACCTTCCAAATAAGGGTGTTGCCTTTAAAACTCACCCCGCTACCTCAGACCCAAGCTAACGCTAGCTTTCTGAGAACACCAAGCAGTGCACTCTTGGGTTAATGTTAGCTGCTTTAGCCAAATTGTGCTAACAATAATCAAGAAATATTAAACTTAGTAGCCCACATGGCAGACGTTACAGCTACTATAAGTCTTCAGATATTATTAACGGAGCAATAATTTCCAAAATGACCACCAGCACATTTATTAGAGGGCCTGAATTCAGAGATTGAGACTATTGAGAAAAAATTATTGACTGTTTCTAGTGAGAAGATGATGCTTTTTGAATGGGAGTCTGTTGGAGCATCACTGGGGGCATTGCACTTTAAGGTGCTTCCAAACTGGCTTCAGCCTCAAACCGTTGTAGTTGGCAATTGGTTTTTATAGATGGCACTCCTGTTTCCTAATAAGCCATGGTGGCTATTGGTTACCACTTCTTATGGTAACTGCCAGAGTGCTACCAGCAGCTTTCATAAACTGGGCATCAATCAGTTCACCATTTCTTCTGTCACATTATAATCTATAGGCTAATTAATACAGCAAGATGTACACTTATTCATACATTAACATGCTGGAGACAATTATAATGAGAGCCAACGATCTGTATGATGTCGTCTCAGGAAGATTTTACAATACACCTGAAACCAAATAATAAATAATACTTTATAATACTAAAAAACAATGATTTACAGTACAGAGCTCACCCTCCACTGAATATCTCTCTCCCCTTTCTGTCTCTCACTATCTCTCTTGCGCTCTCGTACCGCTTTGCTTTTGAAGGGTAACCTCTGTGGAATGTGCTTCGTTAATCTCTCTTGACATTTCCCTGTCTTCCTTTGCTGCGTACGTCTCTTGCTTGTTCAGTCGGTTAAGCCAAAAGAGTCAGGCCAAGCCAAACATTTGAATCTTGAAATCTTTTCTCTCTCATCATCGAACAAAGTCAAAAAGGGCACAAATTCCTCATATGAATTTGTTTGAATATGTGTTTTGATGCTAGATACCGAGCAGCTGTCTCTTTAAAGTCAGATACATCTAGTGCAGCCGCCGAGGAACGCAGCACTTAAGTGGTTTTGTTTTTGTTGGAGCTTGATGTTTGAGGACTGCTGAATACATTAAGTCACTTAAGCGTGTCTACAACCGTAAGCTATGGCAACAGCAGACGTGTTAACTAGAGACTGGGGCCAGCATGGCCTCTTCTCTCACTGAGCATAATGCCAATTGGTGGTAACATATTCCCACTGCTCATACTTAGTTAATGCAGCCTCGTGCCCTTTTACACAGCGCCACAGTTGCACCCGTCTACACCGGACACACAAATGCCAGTGACAGGTGAAACTATAAGCTCATATTACCACGTGTGTTCATTAGCGTGTAGCTGTGCACACGCAAATCCTACAAGTAGCACGTTGCAGTTTAAATAGAGTCAGACTTTCTCAGGAGCAACAATAGTTTACTCAAAGTCTTCCTCAGAATACATTCCTGTATTACTCACATTATTTACTAGACATAATATTTCCTAAAGATCATAAAAGTTTCCTTTTTGTAGCTGATGTGTCAAAACAGGGAGGTGTGATCTACAGCTCGAGATGTCTTGAGAAATGTTTGGTAGGAAATAAGCATATAAATATATATATATACATATAATATGCAGCGTAGACTTTATTCCGTGAGCTGACATTTCTGCAACAGTGTGCTTTCTTCAGAGCATAAAGGATAAAGCATAACATCATATTTATAGCTTCCAAGACAACTGGATGTGAAGTAAATAAACCGCTGAATTAAATTAATCCACACAGTATAAGCAGTTGGCCTCATTCTTAAATAATTTGATCCTGCAAAAGTAGACGTACAACATTTTTATAAAGGTAAGCTCATTTCTTACTGTAGAATAAACATCAACTTCAATGTGAAAAGCTAAACATTAACATTTTCACCTGAGCAATGAAAGCATAAATAAAAGCAAAAAACAGATTAAATATTTATATCTCAGTATACAATTAGACATGAACCCAAAGTTAATTAGATAGAAGAGAAATCAGAAAAGTATGGATAAAGATATGCAGCATATTGTGAATTAATTAATGATGTTTGGATTTAAAAACAAAAGAAGGGACAATAAAACAAGTAAAATAATTAAATGTTACTATTATGGCTAAAATACTCCTACTCACTGTATATGTATAAGACTTGGGTCAAGGCAAAAGAATAAATATTATGTTACTTCAGCTATTCCTCAAATAGTTAAGCAGATAACTATCTGGGACCGGTAACAAGAAACTCAAATATACCATATAGTGAGATTAAATGCAAAAAATATACACTAAAAGTTTATTAGTCGACAGATGGAGGCTGGAAAGACAAAAGCCCTGAGCTCTATCACAAAAATGAGCATCAGTGCGTCTTAACTCATCACACAACATCAAACCAGAGACGTCTCACGTACAGATGCTTCTAGAAGTTTGTTCTCTGTGTATTAATCTCCAAAACACAGAATCAACTGGGATTCTTAAAATTAATATTCAGTTGAAGTAGACCAGAGCCGAGTGGAGGCATAAGAGACGATTATTATGCAGCCATATCATAGTAAGCTTGTTAGCTTTGTTGATTTTGAAAATAAAATGTCTCCGCCATTCGCCGGCTAACTTCAAAGAATCGTTGGCTCCGCCCAGCGAGAGTAACTAAACCAATCAGATTTCTTCTGCTTTATGAGCAGCTCTCCTTCAGAGTGATGTTTCTTTAATATCTAAAACTCCAATCCGCTCTGATTTATACGCGTGTTTGCGAGTGCCATTCAACAGGGAATCCCTCAATGCTTTAAAAGCACCTTAATCCCACTTTAAATGCAACTCATTCCATTATTATGCCCCGTGATCACACGCGGCCAAGCCGCCGCCGCTGCCGCTACTGCACTTAAACCGCGCGATGGTGTGACTGAGATGTCTTTTTATATTTGCATAATATTCAAACGTACATCAAAATGAGGAATATTGGCAGTAGAGCATAAAGAGAAGATTAAAATTCAAACACTCTATTTATAAAACTGAGTATGCGGATGAGTATCAATGGTATTATTGGCACTTGGCTGGCATCCATGCTGGGGGCAGAGCATGACTGATGGAGTTTCACCATTTTATGACGGGGATGGAGAGCGATGCTGTCGGCAGAATCGGGGTACACTTAAGCCTCTGCTCTCCCTACATCATTTGCCAAGTTAATTTGCCATTCTTGATCATCTGTATCTGTATGTGCTGAATAAAGTATCACCTCCTATAGGAGGAGAAGGTAAAGGAGATAAACTCAGGGTAATGATTCAATAGTAGCTCGACACGCAGATTAGTGACGGATGTTGTAAAAACCAGCGTCGATGTTGTAATCGTCATATCGAAAAACAGTCAACACACAAGTCTGCTTTGAGCGTTTCATCGAGTCTCACAGCAGTTAAATCTATTTTTAACAGAATTTTTTAAAAATCAGGTCAGCTTAAAACTTTAATAGATCCACTTAGGAGCAATTTACTGACACCTGACAAGCACATTTACTGAAAAAAAACATATTTAAACACGCTCCCAAAACTAATATACTAATAAACTAATAATATCAGAAGATGCATTTCTGAGCCCTGAAACCATGTTGAGGTTAGATTTTAAGAAACAAAAATTACACCCAGCAGCTGTTGATTTGGATTAACCAAATGTCAGTTTACTTATCTTGACTGTGGCCTTTCACCAGTTACTGAAAGAAAGGAGCTCACAGTTTTTAAATACACAGACCAGGAATGGAACAGGAGAGATGATTACGTATTTGGATGACCTACTTTTTGTTTTTTGGTTGCTGAGCTTCAGCTAGTAGGGAGGAAAAAAATTGAATATGTTGAATATTTTAAATGTTTTTTAAAAGATTCTTTTCCTCTTAAACATGTATGAGATCTTTTTAAAGGTGCTTTGAATAAGCTTTACAAAACTTGTCCTTGCATGGATTAAAAATCTATAATTACTATTGATTTCCAAAAGGATTTAATGGGTTGAAGGGATAAAATATGAGGAATTATCGGACATGCAAACTCAAATCACAGTTAAATTCATATGCAAATATTTTGAATATACTTTAATCTGAGCAATGAAGTTGAGTGACATTTAGTGGATTCATTGATCAACAGCATTGATTAACTTGACTTTTAAGTCAGTTTCTAAGCAAAAACATGACCTTCTGTGATAGTAAATTGAGTATTTTGGGATTTTGCACAGTTGGTGGGACAAAACAAGCAATCTGAAGACGTCACCTTGACATTTTTTCTATTTTCTGACGTTAAACAGTTTATCAATGAATCAAGTAAATAATCTGCAAAATCAACAGTGGGATAAAATGAGTTAGACTACACTGACTACGCTCTTATTGCTACTATTAGTAGTCATCTTATGTTGATTATACTGCTATTACTCAATTCTTCTCATTCTTTCCTGTCTTTCATCCTGATCTCTGAAGCATGCATTGAGCTCTACAGGGACCTTTCTACTAAGAAAAAAAAGGTCACTAATAATGTTTCTCCCACCGAGTCGAGTTCATAAATCTTTAAAGGTGCTGACATTCCTGCGTTATTTAGTCTGCGTGCGTGCTGTAATGGTCATGCATTTAGCCTGTTGTAACTGAGGACTGAGGGATTAGACATGCAAGCCTGTAGAGGGAATGTGAGAGATGGGATAGCCGTATATAACGCTAGGTTATAGTGATGATGATAAGAATTATGGCTGTTTGGATTCCACTAGTGATGTCTTTCTCCCCCCCCCTCTTCCTCTCTCTTTTCCTCTCTGCCCCACATGAGGATGAAGATTTATGGATGAACAAGGGAGGAGAAAGGAAGGGATTTGGTAATAGGGTTGGAAGAGGAATAAAAAGGGGGTGCGAAACTGAAGATTAGATTTTATGGCACCGCTGTAAACTTTCCTGACGATTTAAATGAATTCTTATTATGTGAATAAAGCAGTCTCAACATAAGAAAACAATTGCTAAATGCAACTCTCATTTAGGGATGAGGAATCTGTGGTGTTCGGTAAACAAAGGCGGCTCTAAATACCGTATTAAGCTGTCATCCACTTCAGCTTTCCATTCATTTCCTTTTGTCTTCCAGCTCGCATCAACACAGCCTGTGCTCCAAATAGGCCAAGGCCTCTCTCAAATCACAGAGGAAGCTTTTTAGAATGAGGGATAAATTCTGGGTGTGTATCCATAGCCAGCACAACACACCGATTTGGCTGCGTTCAAAGAATCTTTGTTAATGATATATCAGGGCTCAGTTAACTTTTCACACTCTCTTTGTAGGACCTCGCAGCACAGTTGCTTGACTCTGCATCTGTCTGTAATCCATCAAGCTGCGGGCGCATACCTGCGAGAACTCGATGATGGCCTTGGTATGAGGTAATGCTACACTGGGCCAGTTGTGAAACATGCGGTTGGAGGGTTGAGGGGCTGGGGGTTCACAAGACGTTAGCCTGAAGTGTATAGACGCGACAGGGGGTTTAACCTTCTACGAAACAACTGCTGCACGCGAATAAAAAAAACAAGACGGACTTGTGGATTCAGGCATCGCTGTAGGTGTCGAGTCTGCCCCGTCCTAAGAGAGGAGGGAGGGGTGTTTGGGGTAAAAGATGCTAGCCTCTGGCAGTGTTACTGGTAATTAAAAATTGTGTTGTTATTTCTGGAGCAGCACCAGCCAACCGCCACCCTGGCACCCAGCAACTATCAACATCAATACTGGTGCTGCACAAGGTCTAATTACTCTGTAAGTGGCTCATTGCAAAGATCCCACTGGTTCATCAGACAAAAGAGGCAACAATCCATAGCTGTTGTGAAAGAGGGTGATCCTGCCAGCCTGTTTTTTTTTTTAAATGTGGGTCAAGCATGAGCTAACGAAGTGGGTATACTCCTCCCTCTCTAAAGGGGTCTTTCCCCCTCATGCATCCACAAGGCCACAGCCATCCATCCTTTACATCAGAACTATTCTCGTGGCTGTTTATTGGGATGCGTGCTTCTTTCAGATCCCCAACGGCTCCTCGAGTCCTCGAGCAAGACGCCACCGAGGGGGAGAGTCACATGAGCTTTTAACCAGCTGATCGACAGGGGCAGAGGGGCTCCAAAACTGAGAAAGTGTGATGAAGTTCAAGAGAGGGGCAACAATCTGGGATGGGTGGAAACACAAGAACAAGAAGAGCCTGCAGAGAAGGTGGTGTCGGGAATATGATACGTGTGATGTCAGGACACTGGATTGGTGACACATTGGTGTGGATGGAATTACTTCATGATGGAGAATAAAAAGGGAAAGGGTATATTTCAGATCACATGTGGACCAAATGTGTACTTTTAAGGCACTAAGACAGACGTCTCATGTTTTTAGCAAAAAGTATTTTTGATTTTATCCGGCGGACTGAAGAAAGAGCTCTATAAGCTAAAGGCTGCAGAGAATTTTTTATCAACCCTTGTGATACTTTGACTGAAATCCACAGAAACGGGAGCTCTGACTTTTTCCACACAATAACGATAGCGATATGGTGAACTTCCTGCAGATTGGCGAGGGGTAGATGGATGCCGGCGGAGGAGACAGCGTAACAGAATGAGGGAGGCAATCAGGGTCAGATAGATTAGGTGTCTGAGGTGCAGAGATACGTACGCAAGGTAGTTACACCTGACTTGACAGAGGTCCCTCTGACAAATCATCCCGCTCATCTCTCCGCTTTCATCTGTTTCCCTCCTGCCATCTTTTCCCTCCTTCCCTCATGCATGCGTGCGCTCCTTTCTCGGGTTTCAGGCGACCGGTTGATTTATGATGCTTTGAGGTGGTTGTTGACAAAGGCGGAGCATATTTTAAACCCCATGACTGATACAAACATTACGACATACACTACCGGCGTGTACAGTTTAATGTCACAATATTAACACTGTTGCATCAATGGTTGGTTAATGTTTCAGCGCTGAGGTTATTAAATGTTGTGCTGCATACAGTATATGGTAAGCTTTTGCTACACTCGTTGTTCATAATGAAATAAGGCCCTTATTTGTACACCTGACATGTTTTTCACTTTTTTCATTAAATTATTTCCTTATTTGTAGTGATAGTGGAACAAAAACCAAATCCTGTGGCACAACAAGTGTTCATTTAGCATGATATACTTTTAAGATATAAACACACATTAAGAATAAGCACTTGATTAGCACTTTGTATAAGACATAATCACAGGAAATAATGACATCTACAGAAGCAATCAGTTTCTTGAGTTACTTGGACTCTCTGGTAGTGTTACTACAGGAGCGGGGCTTTATGTATCTAACCTTGAACCTTATGTCAGACAGAAAGCGTGCTGACTTTTGCCCCCTTCGACATTCCTGCTTTCCTCAGCTTAACGAACCTCGATGACCTACGCGGATTCCCTCATGAGATCGATTATCACTACCATTAATGGCTCCCTTTCCGAGCCTTTCTATATATCTCTCTCTAGCACTTCATCTCATATGACTGATTTAAACTAATAAAACAAACACTATCTCAACAAAAGTCTAACACATTATATTTTCCTTTTTAAAACAACATAAATATTTCTTATTGAGACAGTTAATAAAGAGCTAAAATTGACGTTCGCATCCTGCTACCCCTTTGATCTTTTGCATTTCTGTCATCATTTGTTAAAACATTATTCTCATAAACTTACTGTAGCTCCAAGAACATTGTCAGTAAAAGAGGAGGCTACATATAGTACCAGTCAAAAGTATGTAGTACCAGTCCAAACTTTTGACTGGCACTATATAAGGACACTGAGGTTGAGTTTGTAAAGACATAAGCATATAACTATCTAACTCTTACCACAGATAACTCAGTAATATTCATGTTTAACAGCTGTGACACACATGCACACAAATAAACTGCATATCAGAAGTATCTTCACTATATTAGAGGTGACACTTATCCTCCTTTTTTGTTGTCCTTCCTTTGTGTTACATTGTTACCACTGGACTAAAATTAATAAAGTACTAATAATCTGTATAGAAGCTTTGATGCTTCGTGATCAATGGTGAAGTTACAAGCATTTGATCAAAAACGGGTTAAAATCGTGTGTTAAAAGAAAATGTTTTGTTATTTCCTTTTTTCACTCGTCTGAACATCACATCTGAACACTTGTCAACTTCCACTTTTGTTTTTAGATCAGTGAGATTCTGTTATAATCCTACAGGTTGGACCAGCTTACCTGGCGTCTTGGGCACAGGCATGTCTGTGTCTTTTTAT
The DNA here is from genome assembly GCF_910596095.1 of Thunnus maccoyii. Taxonomy (NCBI): domain Eukaryota; kingdom Metazoa; phylum Chordata; class Actinopteri; order Scombriformes; family Scombridae; genus Thunnus; species Thunnus maccoyii. The sequence goes on from NC_056550.1 coordinate 24,408,180, forward strand.
AGTGATTCCTCCTGAAAGCGTCTTCCTCCTTCCTTGTCTATGGATCTGCCTGCATTTCCTCCTTCATCCCCTTTTTATCACCTCAGCAGCCTCCCCCCCCACCCCTCCCCCCCCACCTCACCTCCCCTCCTCTTCTTCTCACTCAAACACACACTCTCACTCACACTGCCAGTCACTTCATCCCCCCCCCCCCCACCCCCCTCCCCTTCCCTCCCAACGAGTTGAACAAGGAAGGAAGAGAGTGACAGAATGGTTGTCACTTGAAACCTTGGCAGGAGCTGCGGGGCTTTGAGGAAGAGATGGAAGACACCATGAGGGGTAAAAGCAGTTCAGAGCCATAAAGAAAAGTCCAGCCCTCGGGAGAACCTGCCAGCTGATTAACTCATTAGGCCTTGGAGCCAGAACATTAACAAACTGACTCATGCTAATCAGCACCACTGACAGTTTGATTGAGCGAACGCTGCGACGGCCGAACCGTTTAGATATGTTTCACGCTTAACTCTGCCAATGTTAAATCTCAGCGGCTGAAACGGATGAGAGATATAAAGTCAGAAATGAAAATGTGAGAGCAAAGCGGCAGCCGCGGCCGTGCGTTCCTACAGGGCTCTGACAATCTCATTTGTTCTGTGGTAGCCGGAGCTGTCAACAGGGTGTATTTTATGGCGCTGCGAGACCTCAGCGGGGATGTGACGAACAAGGTCAAAGACGGTAGAAGGAGGTCACTGACCTTATGAGTTCCTGTAGAGGTACAGTATAAACTCTACAACCCATCACAGACACATGAGTGTAGACAAACACATACATGCTGAGGATTTGTGTTGCGGAATAAATAAATAAAAAACAGAGATTGTGCACATATGAATCTAATGGCTTTTATCCTCCTTCCTCTGATTAAAAATTGCAACGCAGAGCAAAAATGCATATAATAAACATCAGTGTTGAATTAAGCATTTAAGCGGCTTTTCACTTTCTATTCACTCGTCTGTATACAGTCATCCCTTTTTTGAATTCTACGCTCGTTTTTTTCTTGCTTGCCCAAATTGCCCAGGCAGCCATAACCTTGGCTATAACAATAAACATTCTTTCAGACTTTAATTTGGGAGAGAGAACTCAAGTCAGAAAGAGAGGCAGAGATTGAAGAACAGCTATTTAAGGCAAGTGCAACTTGAGAATCAGATGTTCAAGGAGAAAAAAAATACCCCACAAGGAAGATTACGGAGGGCTGTTTGAATAGGACATAATATGTCCTTGAGTCTACTGTATATTCTAACTTCATATGACTTGACTTTTAAGGTAAATTATCTTTAATATGTCTTTTTTGATACATTCCCAGCTCATCAGAGTCGATTGATGCTGTGACTAAACTCTGAGTGGGTTTAAATTATTCATATATTGTGGATTTAAGGTGGTTGTAGGAGACTAACAATAGGCGTCCTACATGATCCAGTGATCCGCTGTGGAGGATGACACCACAGTTATTTAACGCTTGCATTAGTTAAGCCTCACTGAAGTACACGTTAAGCCAACTGAAGCAGGTCCTCTCCACCTTCACAGCAGCTTTTCCCATGACTGATACCTACCAGTTAAGAAAGTGAAGCTATCAGTTGTCAGTATTTTGTATTAAAATTAGAATCTTTGGCACAAAACTAAATTCAGAGTAAGAATTTGTTTACCGATATTTTATGGTCGCTATAGGCGATATTTTTTAAATTAATGTTTGAAATGACAGGTGTGGCTCGTAGTGATGAACTTACAGAGATGACAATGACTCTGCAGCCTCTCTCGGCTTTATGGAGCTTTATAGTGAGTTTCAGATCGTTGTTTATCTGTTCGGCTGCAACTTTACTGTTTCGGTTCACTCTCAGCGCTCTCATAGCGTCATTTTCAGCCGCAGCAGGCAGCTGTTTTTAGAGAAAAAGCTCTAAAAAGTCCACTGTACACTACCTGTTCAGCACCAAACGGCAAACAGACACAGTTAGCTGTAGACTAGCTGGTGAACACAGTGGAGCATTTAGCAGCTAAAGAGCCAGATATTTCCCTCAGGAGGTGGTGGAGACCAAAAACAGAGCTAAAAGAGAGTGAATATTGGACTTACATTCACCAGGTGGACAGAAACACGACTCCAAATGAATGATAACGTTGCTCCGTAACTGCTGGATGTGTGAATAGGCATTAGGCTGATTACTAACAAGTTCAACATCATCGACAGAAAGCTATAATATGAATACAAATACATTATCCGGCAAAGTAATATAATAATGAGTTGTTTCATACAAATATTTAAAAAAATATTTGCAATGAGGCGATGAGTAAACTTTTAGCTCAGTAGTCAGTCGTCTATGATCTGGGAGACTCCAGTTCCAGACCCAGTGTGGGGACCTCCTGCATAAGGTAGGTTATTTATGAACACTTATTGTAACACTTTAATTTTCTAAAATTAAAAGCGTAATAAAAACAAAAACAGGATTTTTAAGCCTCTTTCCACTTTTATTCGAGTACAAATACAAATAATTTTGCTGCCTCAACAAATACAGATACAAATACAAATACTGGGCTCTCTGCACATCCCTAATATGTAACTATTCTGCTTTAAAATGTCTGAAAACAACTAGACCTATGTTATATATTTTGTTGAGTTGTGTATTTACATTATCCCAAATGTTTCCAACAATTTTCAAACCCAGAGAAATCAATCATACATTGATGTTGTGGTTGCCTGCCAGAAACATAAATTGACTTTTATTCAGTTTTAAGCCACATTTTTAATCTAAACTTTTTAGATTTTGGTCATTTTTAACTGTATCTTTTAACCGGATGAAGGATTTTAGTCATCAGACGTCTGGATCTTAAGTTGTCAGAGAAACAAGCTGAGCAAACAGCGTCAGAGAAACACTGATTTTTAACGTCAAACTGCTTTATTCAGTGTTTTTACCTGTTTTAATCACCAGGTCTGTTTGTCCTAGAGAGGAGGAGACGTCTGTGGATTATTCGGCTCCCAGTAAAAACCTCCTGAACGATGAGGGAATCCTAACCAGGAGAAACTGGTTGTTTAACAATGAAGACAACAACTCCCATGATCCCACGCAACTTCACAACATCATCACACTCCATCTTTTGTTTTGTTTTGTTTTGATTGAGAGACCCCTAATGGCAGAAATGACATATTATGCACTTAAAAGCTGATAATATGTCCATTTTCTGTTCACAACTTGTTTCCGCTGCCCCCAAGTGGCCAAAAAATCAGCTAACGCAGGTTTAATATTTTAGTTAAAAGCTTATTTCTATTGCTATGTCCAATCAAAACACACTTATAAGATGGACAGCAGAGGGTTGCAGCTTCTGGGTTTTCAAAAAGTTAAATGTTACATTATGTTTTTTTCCTTCTTTCAGTAAAGAGGGTGCACTTGTTTTCTCTCTCTTGATGTCACAATGCAACTGTCAAAGTCAATATCAGTCATGTATGCAAATGTATTTTTGCTGTACCTGTATATGCTGAAACTATTGGCTCCTGTTTATTTACAAAGGTCTTATGAATAGCTTATTTCTCACCTGGAGATGCTGACAGGCATCAGTTGAGGTTCAGATACTCTGCTCCGTTCTCATAGAATAATTTACAGAAGCTCAATACTCTGTGTCCCTGAGTATTTTCAGAGAACTCATTAAGGGCATGATTAATATTAGTTGTATATGGTTTAGCAGTGTTGCTTTTGAATAATACATTGATGTTTCAATTAATACTTATATCTGATGTATCTGATGTTTTGAAGGTTTTTTTCTTCTTCTTTAATGTCGTCTGCTTTTATGATATAAACTTGGTGCACTCAGTGGAGATAAAGATATTTATACAGTACGGCTAATACGAAGAACAATCTGTGGTTTGTGATGTGGGACAAACCATCAGCTGATACGCAGGTGAACTCGAGGACCCCTTGATGTGATTATTAGGTGCAACAATCCACACGTTTGACAGGTGCAACAGAGTTTGAACTTTCAACCAGAGAGGGCAGCAAAACACTGCTTTTCAGCCTGTTGTTACTCATTTTAGTTGGATGACAGTCTATTCCTCTGTAGGAAAATGTTGTCTCACATCTCAAATCAGTGTGTTCAATTTGTCCCTCGTTCTGTAATTGGGGTCATAATGGTAGTAGTAAAACTTGGAGGGATGATCCACTTTAGCACAGTAGTAAGATATTTTTAATTTGTCAACACTACAGCATGAAAATAACTATTAAGAGAAATATCTTTCTACACTCTACAGGTTTAGGAGTCATTTTCTAGGTATTAACCCCAAACTATGGCGGCATCATGACCAGTCTTAAAACTACGGACGTCCAGTCCATTTTTAACGGCGCACAGGCTGACAGGACATGACAGTATCTTCCTTCAAAGTGAAGAGTCCTGTTGCTGTTTCATATAAATATACCTGCTTTCGTATTTGACTAAGAATAGAAAGGTGACACCGTTGTTTAGGGCAGTGACAGAGAGTAATGGGTTGTCCCAGTAAGGGGGAATAGATACCGTATTGGCCTCCATAGTTTCAAAGGCAGAGCCCCGGGGAATCACATGCCTCAGTCACCATATGCTCCATACAGAGCAGCCGCACCTTCAGACTGAACAAGAGCCCAGAGAGAGACAGACTGTTTCCATACAGACTGTAATATGATAAGTATTATGTGTCAAAACCCATTATAATTACACAAGATATTTGTAGAGTTGTAATTTTCTGTGTAAAATCAGAGAAAACCTAAAGTGTCTTTGCTGGAGATCATCTACTGCCATCTTCTTTTAATTATTATAATTAATTGTTTATTATTGTTGATTTCTGTAATGGAGGAATTCTGTTTTTACATTTTTTTAATGGAAAGTTAAAGGATATAGTGTTTATAGTAAAAGCAAGACGTTGGGACATGTGAAAAGGCTTTTTCTTAGTGTTAAAGGATAGATTCACAATTTTTAAAGTCTCTCTTAAACAATCAGACAGGTTTTTCTTGCCATAATCATCCCTCCTGTTCACACTGACCATTAAAACATCCCTTCATGATGCCCTTACAATGTAAGTGATGGAGGACAGAATCCACAGAGCAAAAACGTATTCAAATATTTATCTTAAGATAATATGAGGCGTCAGCTGTCTGAGTTAGTCAAATAAAGTGGATATCTTATAATTACAGTCTTTTTAGGAAGGACAGTGTTTTCCTGTCCAGCTGACGTGGAGGGATCGTAACAAAAAGAAGGACTTTGGCGCTCCCAACAAATCTTAATCTTCATGTCATCAGGCTCATGATGGAGCTCCGTTTTCCTTTTGCTGTTCAACGGGCCGGTGTTTAATTTTTCGACCATGTATTTGACCTCCACTAGGACGTTCCTGTCATTATCAGATTTATTTTTGTCAGTGTTCTTCTTATGTGAGCCAAATTGTCATTCTGGCAAATGCCAGAACAAGAATTGCATTGGATGAAGTGTGACAGACTCTAATGACATTATTTTTTTTAAAGAGGACACATCATGCATAGTTCAGTGTCTATATTTTTATTCTGAGGCTCCACTGGAATATATTTGCATGATTTACAGTTCAAAAAAACTCAAAGTCCTTATTTATCTCATACTGGCTCTTTCTGCAGCCCCTCAGTTCAGCCTCTGTCTGAAACAGTCTCTTCAAGGCCCGCCTCCCGAGGAGCCCTCTCCGTTCTGATTGGTTGGCTTCAGGAAGCTGCCCTTCGGAAAACTTCTGCCAGCTCCAAAGGCTACATCAACAAACCATGGAACAACCTTAGCAGCAAAGACTACAGAATGGACAGCTGTTTACGGACATGTGACATTTATATATTCTCGGCTCGACTACTGCGACGCGCTTTATTCGGCAATCAGCCAGGGCTCCCTCCACCGTCACCAGTCGCTCCAAAATGCTGCTGCTCGTCTCATTACTGGGACAGAATGTGCTTGCCTCCCCACACTGGCCCCCAGTTAGCTTTCGCATTGATTTTAAAATTTTATTACTTGCCTTTAAGGCTCTAAACAGCCTCGCTCCTAGTTACATATCTGCATTATTGACCTGGTATGTGCCCCCTCGACCCTTAAGATCTGCAGATGGAGCCCTGTTGGGTGATCGGGCTTTTGCTGTTAGAGCCCTCAGACTTTACTGATTTTAATCACATATTAATTGATGTTATTCTTTTTATTTATTTATTTTATTATTATTATTTTACTTCTGTGCATTTTATTGTTTTATTATTACTATTATTGTACATCTTCTATTGTTACTTCTGTGCTCCTCTTTGCTTACTTTTATCTGCCTTGTTGGTTTTATTTTCGTTCTAAAGCATTTTGTAACATTGTTAAAAAAAAAGTGCTATATAAATAAAGTTTATTATTATTATTATTATTATTATTATTATTATTATTATTATTATTATGTGTGTAGAGCTGGCATCAGCCTGTCGGCAAGGTATCATTCAGAGCAGGCTGAAGACTCAGGAAGCATTTTACAGACATTCACTTCAAGTTTTGGAACTTTAACCATATTTAACATGGATATCCGACATCATAACAGTATAAAAATAACAGAAACTTGCTTGTGCATGTTATGTGCCCTTTAAAGGTTTAAGAATGAACAAAAAATAAAAGTGGTGAAAACATGTCGGATGCGCAAAATGTAAATTCTAAACTTTAAAAGGATTAAAACGGGATTCAAGACTCTTTTTCAGCACTTTGCTGCCGAAACATTGAAGTTTAAAATGATGGATGCCTCTCACTTGTATCCACAGAGGTTTTTATTGCGTGTCAGCAGAACTTTTCAGCCAGGAATAAGCATTGAGAAATAAATCACATCATTCACATCATTGGGCAGAAACCTGCTTCTCTCTTCTCTCTGGTTTGATGCTTTCATGATATCAACTCTTCCGAACACACACACACACACACTCAGCCCAATCAGTGATGTCACAGCCATTCTGCCCCTTAGTTCACCCTTAGGCTGTTCAACAGGGTTTTGGCAACTTCAAACACGGTTAAATTAGTAACTGGAGCCCTGTTCCAATAGACGCAGGCCCAGGGAAGAAGAACACAATCCATAAATTTTGGCCTGGAGATGCCCCGTGCTCACTGAACCTGTTGAGAGGAGGGAACGCTGCTAACAAACCAAACGTTTGAGTCGCTGCCAATAGGCACATCGTAACGAGGAGATGAGTAGATCTAAAAGTACCAAACATGTAGAGGGTCCTCAAAAGACCTGGAAATAAAAGCCACCGTCTTGTACATTTATAGCATAAAAGGTGAATAAATGGATCCTCCTAGCCTCAAATTAACCTTCAGCAGCATCAGAAAAGTGTCTTAACTAAGACTAAGTTATTATTTAACACTATACTTCCCATATTAAGACCAAACAATCAGTTTAAGAGTGATAGCAGGTCGTGTTTTCAGTTTTAATACTGGGGTTACTTTAATGGATTGCGCCTTTAAGTTTCTAAAGTTTTAGTACGTTATTTTCTATGTATGTGACAGATGGGGCTAGCACTTACTGGAAACCAATTCACCTTAATTCTGCAAATAAAACCTGATTCCAGTGAAGTATTTTTTTAGACAGCTTTCCACCTCCGTCTTATGCCTAGAATATAATGAAAATCTTAAAAAAAACCATGAAGGAAATAATGTTCTCTAATGTTTAAAACCTCACAGTGAAAGCTTCTCTCTTCAATTTCAAATAAAGACTTCATTACTGATGACCCTAATAACCGTTACAGATGCATGTGTTTACTTGTTAATTCAGTTATCTGTACCGGCGTGACAATAGAGCTATTAAAGGGATTTTTTTGTGATACCACTTCTGCCACCATATGAGGAGAAACTCATCTGTGCAACCCCCAGTGTTATGTCCCAAATCCATGTTACTGTATTTACTAATTTTAGATATGTTTAATGCGTTTACAATGAAGAATAGTTTGTCCACTTCACTATTTAAATGGTTTTGCTCAGACAACATATAGGCAGCTTTAAATACAGGTGTGACTGAACCCGAAACCTATGGAGACATGCAATAAAAATAATTCCTGCATTGACTACATGAGCAGACACACTCGGGTACGACAGATGTGACTATGTGCTTAACAGCTTGGTTGAGGTTTTGGGGTCAGAGGCAAAGCAGTTGTTATACATCCAGAACTAACCACTGGTATTTTTATAGCGGTCTCAGTTTCCCATAGAATAAAAGCCAAGCAGGGAAGTGAAACCCGATCACTGGAGGTCACACATTTGAGACGCATACTGATGCCAGGTGTAAACTGCTGTCTATCCCAGCTGGACGGAGACACAATATGGAGACAAAAATCTCAGTTTTTGAGATCAGAGCAGCGACAGTTTCCTGCTCGGTGTAATTCAGTGCAAATTTACTCCTTAAAAGGACATTTGGGGAATAAAAACCAGGCTGATGTAGAATGCTTACTGAAGGATTTACAAATATGAACAACCCTCTTCATCACATGACGTAAATATCTATTATTCAGCTGATAACATGGCACCTTTAGAGCCCTTTTCTAAAGGGTGGTGGTGGTGGAGGGGGGGGTAGAAGAAGGGGAGGTTGGGGGGGCCTTTTCTGGTCTGTTAGCAGCCTCTGCTGGTCCTGGATGTATCAGTGCATCCACAATCACACAACAAGTCTACATTGTATTGAATGCAAGGTGCAGTAGGGGAGAACAGGGTAACGTGAGCCACTTTTTACATTTGATGATTTTACTGCAAAGTGAAAGTGTATTTGTTTCAAATAATAGTTACTATACATACCTCAGGTTGTTGTGTAACCATGGAAATTAAAACAAGTTATTTAATTATTATGGTTTTACAACAATGAATCATCAAAAAAAGTTAGTCCTATGGCACAACTTACCGCAAGGTAAGGGTAAAATGAGCCCTCTATGGGTAACTAGTGTTACCATTAAATACTGATATAAAAATTACACAAAATTAAACAAATTTGAGATCAATTTGAACTTCATTGATGCCATTAATTTAACAAAGGCAAAAACAGACAGGTGACAAATTAAAGGAAAACCTGGTCCAGGTCTGAATGCTGGACCCCTACAGTGAGGGGATCTGGGGGCTCTGTTATGCTGTGGGGGGCATTTTGCTGGCATGGTTTGGGTCCACTAGAGGGAAGGGTCACTGCTAATCAATACAAAGTAGTTGTGAGTGATCAGCTTTATCCTATGATGAAACATCTTCCAGGATGACTGTTGTGGAAATTTAAGATGAATTCACAGAGAGCAAGTTGTCTTTCAGAGTTTTATTGTAATATCCAGAATACATATTTGCAAGTCCAGATCTCCCAGTTTGCTGGGCTGAAGAGATATTGGATGAAGTTCAGTGTTGGTACTTGCATAAACAGCCACATGCATCACATCCCATATTCATCACCCTAACAATTATTTTTAATTAATTCACCGTATCTCTAGGGAATTTCTTTCGGTCTCTGCTGAGAATTAAGAGTTGAAGGCCAAATCCTTATCTGCCTTTCCTCCCTGGACATTCCCTTTAAAGTTACAGTGACCCACACCTCACCTTTGATAGTACCTGTTAGGAACATTTTCACACGGGAAGCAGATCATAAAGTCTTACAATGAGCTTTTGACTATAAGGCAGTGTAACATAATCTTAAAACCACCATCATCAAAACACCACATGAGGGAATATCTTTTGGATGAATGGTGTTCATCCCTCCAGTAGAGTTCAGAGACTTGTAGAATCAATGCCAAGGTGTATTGAAGCTGTTCTGGTGGTCCAACACCTTACTGAGACACTTTATGTCGGCTTTTCCTTTAATTTGTCACCCGTCTGTATGTACAGCATGTTTGCGTGTGGCTTAAACTTAACATCAATCAATAATTAGGTATTTATTCATCAACATTGTAGCACTTGTAACACGGATCAAACATGAACAGGGTCTCTAGTCTCTAGAATATCAGAAAATAATTTGGGGGGTAAATTAAACCATTGACTCAACTTGCCCCAACATCACTGACAGGTTTTACCCCACAACCTCCATTTTTTTTAATTAAGATACAAGACTGATAACTTTAATAACATGATGAACTCACTTGGTTTTGCTGACCACTCTCTCCATGTGCTTGAGTCCGAGATGGATTGAGTAATGTGAACAATTCTTTCTTAATTTGTGATCACATGATTACTTTTGCTTATGGTTACCTAGATAAAGGGGGTGGCTCTATTTACCCCAGTCTCCCCTACACTTTTTTGTAATGCTGAATGTTTCTTTTACGTCTCGCTTTTACACTTTTATATCAACTTTGATTTTAATGACTGTTTTTATTTGATTTTATTGATTTATTCTGCCTCAGTATGATCAAATGTGTTTTATTACGATTATGCTGTGGTCTTACTGGGTATTCTATTGTTTTTATTGTGGATTCTATGGGGCTTTTATGTCTTTTATGAGCACTGGACCAAACAAATTTCCCCGTGTGGGATAATAAAGTTGATCTGAAACTATTAATTCTATACACATTTTATAGTGGATGATGTTCTAAATATATAGCAAGTACTTGATCTGCTCAGAAAGAATGGATCAGAACACATTACTTGTTTGGGTACTCAACAACTCAACTTGTCTTTTAGGTAAATTATTCATCTTGTTACAACCGTCTGCGCCACAGACAAAATATAGAGCAACACTAAGATGAAATTTGAATAAACCAAAATAGAAATCAAAACCACTTTAATTCACCAGGAACAAGAAATTGCACAATAAATTTGTGCTGACGTGTTACCTGCACAAACACAGATCTGTTCATTAGTTGAATTCTGTCAACAGACAAGGAAACTACTGAAAATACCAAAATGCTAAAAATATTAATTCAAAGACTAAATATTGTTCCTGTGCAGCAGCACTGACATAGCAGATGACAACACTGGCATATTCAAAGATAAACAAATGTAAAAAGTAAAGTAACTTGATATATATTGAGAGATATGCATAAACAATGTGCACACAAGTAGGTCAACAGATACCTTAAATAGCTTAGTATGCACAAATTAAATGTGTTTCAGTTGTCACCTGCATATAAAGCAGCCAATTATTTAGTCGAGACAAGGTGATGATGTAAATAAAACTGCGTGATGCTTGAATAGTGACGCTGTTAGCCTAAAACAAATACATACTGAACAAAAATAGGATGATTTCATCCACCATCATTAAAGATCCCCTCCAGATATGTTTTAAGATGTACTGTATATAAAATAGTCTGCTTTGAATAATAATATGTGTCTGATATTTTTCTTACACAAAAAAATTTCAATTATTATTTCAATTATTTCCACTGGGTTTTATTTATTTATAAAGCCCTTATTGTTTTTTTCTCCCTCATTTGGTGTTTTAATGATGGTGGTGGAGAGCGCTGTCTAACACGTCAGTCCAAAATCTCCCATAGGTGTTCAATTGGGTTGAGATCTGGTGACTGTGAAGGCCATAGTATATGATTCACAACCATTCAGTGACCCCTCGTGCCCTGTGAATTGGAGTATTGCCATCCTGGAAGAGACCACTCTCATCAGGATAGAAATGTTACATCATAGGATTTGATTTATTTGCAGTGACCCTTCCCTCTAAGTGGACAAATGGACCCAAACCATGCCAGAAAAACGCCCCCCAAAGCATAACAGAGCCACCAGATCCCCTCACTGTAGGGGTCAAGCATTCAGACCTGGACCAGTTTTTTCCTTTAATTTGTCACCCGTCTGTATATCATTCTGCACAGTGAAGTTCAAACATTCAACTGTAGGAACAAGAAGTAAAACAAGTTCTCGCGTGGAGGGGTACTTTAAATTTTTAAGGGAATCTAAGGAAATTTAATAATTTATTCTAGAAGCAGACTTACAAAAACTTCCAAATGAATATTTGAAATATTGCAAAAACAAAGAAAAGAAAGATTTGCAATTTCATTTAATTTCAAGGCTCAACAATGAGCTTATTTTTTATTTATTTATTTATTTTATTTTTTTATTTTCAGAGACTTTTGTTATGAAAAAAAAGCACTCCGGAAATGCTAATATTACTGTAGCACGTTTGACGGTGTCTTCCGGTACCCACTTCTGTCAAAAATGGCTCGTCTACTGCCATTTAAAATCGCCGTTGTTTTTACTATTTTTTTCTTCTTATGCACGAGTTTCGTCTGTTGTAACAACGGCAGAAGGGTAAGTGTGACATCGCATCAGTTTAAGCACAATATTTGACTGCGTTTAAGCGGAAGTTGCACCTGTTAGCCAAGTGCTTAGCATTAGCTTTGCGTGCTAAAGGCTAACACCAGATTTTGTTTTCATTCTCAGGTTGGCGATGCTTTAGACACTGAGTTCAGCGGTTTCTCTGTGCCTCTTGAACATTCCTTTGAAGTTGGTGAGAAAATGTTTCGTTATTATTGACGTTAACAGCTATGTTACATAGTTAATACATTGTTGGTAATGCTGCTAAAGCTAACTATGTAGCCTTGTGCCACCAGCAATAACGCCATATTCATACAGAGAAACACACCAAACTCTTAAATCTGTAATTTTGATATTTTCTAACGTGTCGACAAATTCATGTACCTGGTTCAACATATTTTGATATATTTTCAGAAATGCTAATGTGATCTGTATAATTCGGCATGTAGGAAAGACTGCAACATTTTATTTATCTCAACATTTTATATTTCTTTTTTAGGTTTAGATGCTCAATACATTTTCCCATAACCAGACATTTACTAAATTACGCAGAATTTTTGAATGGGGTTTTGATTTAGTGTTTTGTTTTGTTTTGTCTGTTTTTATCAGTTTATAAATGAGATTCTTTTCATAATGTAGTAATATACATATGTAATAATCTGGTCATATATAGGGCCTATATAGTCCTGAATTTTCTTTAAAACACATGACATTAAATGTGTAACTAGACTGTATCTCAAAAAAGGGGCCTTAGAAGGTGTTTAAAAGTCTGAAATTTCATTCACAAAGGTCTGAAATATTTTTTCTAGGCTGTCAAAGGAAGAAAAACTTGGCCGGGAGATCCCTGATTCTGTTGTTCTCTGATCTTGAATGAATTAGTTATTTTTTTAATTGGTTAATCAATCCATCCATTCATCCATTGTTTTCTGCTGCTTATTCATGTCCAAGTCATGATTAATGAGTAGTTAGTGATATTATTTGGAACGATTGTTATATACTGCCAGAAAGTCATGACAAATATGTGAAATAAATTGAATTAAACCGACATTTTCCACATTGCACTTGGTAAATCATTCCAGCCCTAATGGTTTTTATTGAAGTCTCTCATATTTTGGCAGTGAAGCAGGTATTAAATTGCATTATATGTGGTATTAAAATGTCTTTAAAAGCCTTAAATTTAACTCAGTGAAACCTGCAGAAACCCTGATGGTGTCTTTCCTGTTCTTACTGTCCATCAATCTCCTTGTTTTAGATGATGTAGCTAAATTTCGGGTACGTGGAGCGCTGATATTGAAAGCTGGAAGGGAGCCGAGCGTCTCACTAAGTCAGAACCAGCTATCAGAGGAGGACAGAACCAAACTGAAGGTGAAATATGATAAACAGTGATGTGAACTCACAAATACTGTAGTCCAAAATAGAGATCCCCTAAAACAACACACAAATGAGGTGATTCATTTTGTTTTGAAATATTGTTTGTTTGTGGACACCGTGTGCCACAATCTGACCAAAGAGTTCATTACAAATTAGTTGAATGACCACTGACAACCATGTTTGTTTTGAATGACTCAACAGGAAGTGGCTGCCGTGGACGGTCTGTACAGAATCCGAGTGCCTCGTGTCTTCCTGCAGGCAGACAGACAGACAGAGCGACAGATGGAGGGTTACCTCACAGCGTTTGTCAGAGCTGTATGTATCTTACTGATCTACTGATTTCTCCAGTAAATGCACTTTAGATAAACACCATGGTAAGACTGGATTAGAGAAGTGTAATGTCACGGCTTCATATAAAGGGCAGAAGATGTTGCTTGGAACCGGAAAAATGTTAAAGGGGATGTTGAAGAAGTAGGTTAGTAGGCGGGAGCGTGTGCAAAAAAATTGGCCTTTACTAACAAAAATATTAGTTGTATTGGTTTTATTGGGACAAGTTTTAAACATAAATGTTAACATTTGATATACAGCACCAGAGTTAGCTTAAAGCTCATTTTCATCTGCAGTCCCTTACAATTAAAACATATAATAACACAATAACAAACAGTACAAAGCAAAAAACACACATGACACATTATACAAAACACAAAGCTACACACAACAGTACATCACATAGAAATTAACGTAAGCTTGTCAAATTAAAAGCAAGATTATTTGCATTCATGAGAAGACCATGAGATGAAATTTAGATTTAAATTAGAAGAATTTGTCTTGGCGTTTGCTCTCAGAATGCAACATTAAAGATATAAGCAAAACAAACTTTGGGAAATGCAACAAATATATCTTAAAACTGAAGAAAAGACGGGAAAAACCTGCTGAAACATCACAGCCAGTTACCACCAACACTCCCCCAGTGACTCAGCCTCGCCTAACTGGAACCCACCCAGTTTACAACAGGAGGAGCTGGACGTTCATGCCATATCAGAGTTATTGTAATTACGAGTGTCTAACTTGTAAGTAGTGTTCATATCTATATCCGAGTCAAACACAGATTTATTTCTGAAAGCTCAGATATTTACCCACTGAGCACTTATCAGGAACATCTATGCAATCTAATACAACCTCACTGCCATAAATTCTACTGTCACAAAGTTTATACATTTTCAGTTTTTGTTGACATTGTTATTATTATTATTATTATTGAGGTTGTAGTGGGTGATGGTGATGATGTACTGGAGTGCATTATATTGAAAAGTGTTCTTGATATTTTGCCCTCTCATGTATGTTAATGGGATGGAGATTAAATTGACATGATTTTAAACCCTCCTGAAACACAGACTACTCAACTGACACTTGTATTCTGTTATTTGTGTAACACGACTGATAAATTAACAGATAAATTCAAAACACTGGAGACACTGTCGATGTTGGGAAATAGAGCCTGGTTAAAAGAGTGTATCACTACATGAAGAGCTTCATAAGTGACACTTGTGTCATTAGTGTAACAAATATCAAAGGTTTATAGGTTTTTTGATGGTCTCTCTTGGTGAATTCAAACTTAAAGCCTCTGGGAATTCGGCTTGAAATAGTAAAAATGCATATATGATATCAAAGTGTCTCATTAAGCATCCACAAATATCTGAGTAAAAATAAAAGTTCATAAATATTAGAAAGCCTAATTAAAAAAACAGCTTATTTTGCTGTTTAGACCATTTCTCCAGACTGTGTAGGTGTGGCAGATCACGTGACACCCGCACCTGCTACTGGGGGCTGTCTGGGGGCTGTAACTACAGTAGCAAACCACTGGGTTTCCATCGTTGTAAATAAACTACATTTATAACATGCACCATTATCACTAAAGGAGGCAGAGGAATAGCTAAACATAAGACACTCCAAGCAAAAGAGAAGCCATCGCTAACTGTGAAGCTAAAGTAACTAGCAGATCTGAAAAGCATGTAACCAACTGTGAGATTAGCAAGAAAGTCGCTAAAAGAAGGAGAGAGAGATAAGACTTCTTGAGCAGAACTTGTGTGCGTTTAAATGTACAGCAGGTAATTAGCCACAGTAATGAAGAATATAGCAAAATTAACTGAGGTGCAGAAACGCCACCAATGACACAGAAACTCCAGCAACCAGAAATACCCTTACAGCAGCACGTCACATCGCTTATGATTGGTTCACGGAATTAACTGCATAATTTTCATAATAAATGTCAGAGCATAACCACATCCAATTCAAACCCAATGAAAGTTTACAAAAACTTGACAATATTTCAAAGCTGATTCCTATTACGTACATAAGACCAGAACATTGTTAGAAGGCTGTTGTGGATTTTGGGTTTGCAGTGGTTTTAATAATCAAGGCTCCTGGGCTTCCCTTTTAATCTGTGTGTTGTTTTTTGTAAAATTGTTGATGCAGAGGACATGTTGAAATGTTTCCTTAACCTCTTCCACCCCCCCGTAGACCTATTTTGGGTTTTTTTAGGGGGTGACAGGGGATCTTTGGAGGGAGTTAGCAGGTCAACAGTACATGCTACATAGAAGATATCATTTGTTACACAGATTTGCTGCAAAATTTGAGGCCATGATTATCATAGAGGTCATAATAGGTCATTTTATACAAGTGAGGTCAAGCTTCAAAAAATGGTCTCACTACAATAAAACGGCTACTACGGGGACTAACATCATCCACATGAATACAGCTGGGCTCATTGAATCCAGAAAAGTCTCAGCCTTCCAGTCAGACCAAATTTATGCAATTCTAAGACTGTTTAGGGACCCCGAGTATGCAGAAATATTCAAATACACCATTTTTAGAATAAGAGAAAGAAACACATTCATACTGCATTAAAAAAAAACTGCATGTGATTAGCATAAAGTGGGCATATCTGTAAAGAGGAGACTCGTGGGTGCCCACAAAACCCATTTTCCTTCACATATCTTGAGGTCAGGAGACCCTTTTGAAAATGACCGTGCCAGTTTTTCCCCCCCCTCGCCAAAATATAGCCAAACTTTGGGGATTTTAAGATTTGATCTGACAGCCTGTTTGTTATCATCCTTTGTCTTTAAAGTTTGAATTGAATCGTATCCATCATATGATTCAGACGTGGGCGATACCGACTTTTAACATGAACCTTTGCTCTCTGCTCCGATCCTCAGTGCGCCATGGTCGAGTCCCATCTGAGCGACGTGATCGCCCTCCACACCGACGTCTCCGGATACCTCATCGGCGTCTCCATAGTGACGTTACCCGGAGCCTGCAGGGGCACCGAGGTGGAGGACGAGGTCGATCTCGAGGTTTTCAACACCACGCTCAGCGTCGTGGCTCCCGTCAACGCACCTGGGTCAGTTGATAATATGTTTTCTCGCCGCTAATAAGATCCCTGTTCATTTCTCACATGTCCCCACTAGCTAATAAAGCCCGACTGTTAACGGTAGCGCGCTGCCTCCGTCCCTATCTGTCGGTGTCTGTTGGCAGCTGGTGGAAATCCTCTTGTGTATCTGAGTATAACTTTCTCAGATGTCTTTGATTCATATTTTCCTTGTCGTAGCTGCTTCACATCATCCCCCCCCCCCCCCCTAGGTAGAACAAGTCTCTTTGCAATTTTTTCTTCCTTTTTAGATATACTTTCTCTTTTGGGGGTTTGTTTGAATGCTAATTGCCGTCTTTCTTCCAGACCTGAGACGGCTCTGTTCCTTGAACGAATGGAACAGGAATCTGAGAAGAAAGGGAAGAATCCACAAGAGCAGAAATCTTTCTTCGCTAAATATGTAAGTACTCGTACTGCAAAACTGCTGATAGAGTCAACAGTCTGTGCCTAAAGAGATCCTCTCTGCCGTTGGTAATTGTCCTCCGATGGTTGTAATGGTCCGTATAGTCGATGAAGAAATGAAAATGAGTTCATCTTTTTTTGCTCAATCAGACCCAACATGATTTTTTTTTTTTTTTTTTTTCAATTTGCCAATATTTCTGGCTGAAAAGAAGGAACATTGAAGTCCAAATGGTCGTGTTTTGGACTCAGTGTGTCGTGTGTTTCAGTCATTCCAGTTTGAGTCCTTGTCATGGTTTTGGATAAGGCTACAACGATTAATCGATTAGTCGATTGACAGCAGATTAATCAGCAACTGTTTTGTTGATCGAATAATCAAGTTAGGTATTTTTTTAAGCAAAACTGCCCAACATTTGCTGGTTCAAGGATCTCAGTTTGGAGAATTTGTTGCTTTTCTTGGTCTTATATTACTGTAAATTTAATATTTTAGGGGTTTGAACTAGAACTGCAACGATTAGTCGATTGACAGAAAATTAATCGGCAACTATTTTGATTTTATCTTTGGGTTTGCCGTTGGCTCGGACAAAATGAGACATTTGAGACATTTTTCACCATTTTTCACCATTTTCTGATGTTTTATAGACCAAACAACTAATCTATTAATTATTAGTTGCAGCCCTAGTTTGGACTGTTTGTCAGACGAGATATTTGAAGACGTCAACTTGAACTCCAGGACGTCGTAATCAGCATTTTTTCACTATTTTCTGACGGTTGCAGTTCTAGTTTGAGACCCAGCTGTTCTGACTAGTCGTCCTAAATTATTCAGCCAACAAAAGTCCAATTTCAAACCTTTAAAAAGAATGAGTCATCCTTTAAAAAAAACTGAGATTTTGTTTGTCTTCTGGCATTTCGAGCTGTCAGTCGGAGTAAAAGCCGTTTCTCCCTTCGGGCTCCGTGTTCGGAAACATTCCCACAGAGAACCTGGTCTCGTCTCCTATCGCTTGGCTCGTCTCAGCTCTTTTATGATCTCTCTGTGTGTGTGTGTGTTTTGCACTGTGCCGTATCCTGCTGTGTTGACTCTTGTGCTTGTGCTGCATCCAGTGACATTGTGTTGACTCGGTGCTGTGCTGTGTTCCAGTGGTATTTGATTCTGGGAGGTGCAATCTTCCTCATGGCCACCAATTCGGCACAGCCCCCAGCAGGGGGAGGCAGAGAGCAGAGCTGATTCCCACTCAAGTACTGTTTTCTTACTTGTGGCTCGTTCTGTCCTCCTCCGTCAAGTTATGTATTTAACTTTTAAGCAATGTGACTAACTGAAACCCCCCCCCTCCCTCCCTCCTCCCCCATCTTGCTTCCTACTCATTTTCCTTTTTCCAATCTTTTGACATTTCTTTTTTCCAGGTTCAATGCCAAATACATTTCAGAAAACTCCAATATTCTTAATTTGAAGCACTTTGTATGAGGACATACTGGGCAGCCTCCAAATCAATTAAATCAATTATCGGTGTGATTATGTTCAGCATGTGTTTGGTGTTTGATCCTGACGTTTCTTCTTCTTCACTTTTAGAGTCTCTTACCCACCTGTACACTTATCTTTTTTTCTTCTTTTCTGTTCAGAAAATCATTTTAACCTAATCTGGGATGACCAATCTGGAACTGTTGAAAAGATCTCAGTCATTAACAGTTAATTTGTTGTCTTGTAAACAAAGATATCATCGTATTTACTTCCCCTTTTTTTTTCTCTCCTCTTTTTCTCCTCCAGTGGATGTACATCGTGCCTCTCGTTCTCTTCCTGATGATGTCTGGTGCTCAGGACCAATCAGGAGGAGGAGCCGGGGGCGGAGCAGCTAACGGAGGCGGCCGATGATCAACACGCTAACAGTTGTTTTTGTGAAGATTTACTGAACAATAATTCTCTTGGAACAGTTTTTAATTGCTGTACATAATGCTATTTAAGGAAAATAAACGTCCGTCACTCACAACTGAAACCTGTACAGTAGAGAGAAGATAATGTGTCCTGCAGATGACTGCGTTTTTAATTCTAATGTGAAAATAAAGTATTTATTACTTGAATTGACTCAGACTGAATATTTTTATAGGTCAACTCTCAGCTCACGATTAGGGTTCCTGTTTTACTGTTGAAGTTAAATGAAATACTTTTATAATATGAATAAAAATGAAGAGACAAGTGTTTTCTCAGTTTCACATGAAGTCCAGGAAACATTAAGGTGCTCTTAAAGATGAAAAAACTCAAAACAGAGAAGAAAACGTTCTTCAGGATCTTCATCTGATGTCTGATTCTTAACCAACATGTCAGACTAAAAAAGGCTTTTAATGAAACTTCTTGCTCTGCTTGTGCCTGAAGAACATTTTCTGTTACGACTTTTATAATATAATGAAAGTATAAAAATAGTCATTGAGCTGCCGACATCTTCTAAAATAGTAAATTATCATAGATTTTAATATTCTCACCTGATGAACTTAAAGTTACATGAAAGTGTGATGGAGCTGGTTACATTATGATTCTTTCACCTGTTCACCTGCCAGCCAGAACTCTTTATTTTATATATATATTATTTTATTCACAGATTGTTCATACAGACATAAACCACTCCATATAACCATATAACCAATAATAGTAACAGAAAGTAGTTCATCTTAACTGTGTATCAAGGACAGAAAGCCTCATAACAGTATGTATCATCTACATGTGATTGCAGTCCATCATAAATAAATAAAAAAATTAAAAAACAAACAAAAACAATAAACACAAATATGGTTAAACTGAGTGTAGATATTGCAAAAAAAAGGACCACAAGATTCTTCTCATTCATGTTGAGCCAGAACTCTTCAAGGTGCAAAAAGTCAAAACCAACTTATAACATGCACAAAAATAAAATTTTAATATTGCAAACAGATATTTAGAGGTCGAGTTAATAAGTTAGAATAATGTACAATAAATTACTGAAGACAGATAAGTATTTATAACAGCACCTTCAAAGGGTTAGCCCAACTCACCAATACGTATAAGAAATTAACATTTATTTTTAAAGTATTACATTGTCAGAATTTTAGCTTTTTTTACAGTCAGTTTCATTCAAATTCCAGTAAAAACCCCAACAAACAGACTGGTTCTGCACTGGTTTCTCTCACTAACGGGGGGAAACTGGAACCACTCGTCTGTCAGTTTGCCACATTTGAATCTGAGATCCTCCACTGAGCAGTTTAATCCTTTATAATACAGCCAGTTACTCCATTTGGATAAGAGCAGCTACTGTTGTCCTCGAACAAGTCTTCACTGTTGTGACAGTTTACAGCATTTAATTAAATACTTGTTTGAATAAACAATATTTACAAAAACTAGATGATTCATTATATTTCATGTGCATGTTTATATGGACTTTTATAGACTTCTGTCCTGTTCCCTTGCTCCTTTATTCAGTACCCTTTTTTAATATTTTTTAATTACTGGGATACAATTAGGGCTGCAAATAATTATTTTCATTATTCCATCAGATATTCTATCAGAAAATAGTGAAAAATACTGTGATAATTTCTTAGAGGCCATAATGTCGTCTTCAAATATCTTGTTTTATACCATCAACAGTCCAAAAGATCCAAAGATGATCAGTTTACTATAATGTACATCACAAAAAACTTTAAATCATAAAATTTGATTAGCTGCAACCAGTAAATGTTTAGCATTTCCCTTAAAAACATGACAAACAGTTATTGGATTATGAAAATAGCTGCTGATTACTTTTCTGTATCTGTTGATTACAGCTGTAAATACAATGAAATTTTGAGTGTATTTTAGCATAGTTGGGTTACATGTTATGTTTTTTATTATTATTTTATTTTAGACAAAAGCCATTTAGTACCACAACATATCTGATCATAAGTTTTCATTATTGTCTTTTAGGTGTTTTTTTCTAGACATAAAACAGTTAAAACTACCACAGAATTAAATATATAAATGTAAAATCTACGTAAAACACAATCAGAAAGAAGTATGATACAATACTTTTAACTTAAAATCCTAATCACGCCTTTAAAATGACAGCTGATGTCTGTTTCGGTTATTTAACTGTAAGATCAAAGGCCAACAGTGAAATTTGAAATCCTACAAAGGCGACTTGTGAACTCGGAGGGGAGAATAAACATCTAACAGACAGTCCAGTCCAAACTGAAGGGCGACCACCGGTCTGCCTGGGATCCTGACTCTGCCCATGTTTGGGGTTCTCGTGTGAACATCTGCGTGTTTCCTCCCATCATCCTGCCACCTATCCGTGTATTTATATTCATGAGTCAAGGGGGGGTTGGGATCCTAGAATCACAGCAACACAGCTTTAGAAACAGTATGTCCCAAAATCCCTGTGTCAACATTGCCTCTCCTCTTCCTCACGTCAGTCAGCCTGGCTGTTTTTAGTCCATGTGTCCAACTGTGAGGAATATCCTCTTATTTTGGGAGGCTCAGCGTTGAGCTTCAACACTTCGCTGCCCTCTGCCCTCATCCAATCGCCAGCCGGGCCTTTCTCAGAACGAGCCACACCGCCCTGCTCCGTGTACAACTTGAGGGATAAGGTGATAATAACAGCTGAAGGAAACAGGAGAGTCTCAATGGAGTGAGCTGGACGACACATTATGTTATGATTTTGTTATACTGTTCAATGCTGTATTCTTTAATTTGGTCTATTCTGTTACACACATCTATTTCCTGTCTGTCTATTTTCCCCCTTTAAGCTTTTTTTTAGGGAGTTTTTCCTCATTTGAACCGAGCGTTTAAGGACAGAGGATGTTGTGTTGCTGTGCATACTGTAAAGCCTGAGGCAGATTTGTGATTTGTGATATAGGGCCATATAAATAAAACTGACTCGACTTAACCACAGTCATCTGTTTGTAAAGAGATCCGCCTCTGAAGGTTATAGACGCCTTTTTATCAGCAGGATGAGCCGTGATTAAACACGCCTTAAAATGTTCCCACTCCCCGACCAGTACACCGCAGATCCTTTTTCCACTTGAAAACACAATCTCAGCTGTGTATTTTACTTTCAGCGTAAACACTAATGAATCACAGGAGGCCTATCAGCGTGCAGCGTGATATATGTGCATCTACCAGGAAGCCGGAGGACACTGACACTGAGACACATGATTGTTGTGATGTTTGAGAAGGGAATCATGTGTGTTTGCAGTTACACAGAGGTCACACATAAACATATGTTGCTTTCAACGCTTGTATAACAAATAGGAAAATATGTACTGGTCAAATATAACACGTGAAAATAACACAACATTATATCTAAGTAAAGTAGACATTATAATGATTAAAATAATAATAGATAATTTACATTTTCATACTGTAAATACATCATTTACAGTATGAATTACTGCTGGAGGCTAAAATACTTTACATTTATAACAGCATAAAAACATTAATAAATGCTTAATACATTTAATATGTTTACACACACACAATGATGTACTTGTAAGCAGATATAAGTGTTTATTAATATATTTGGCAACAACTATAACTCCTCCTGTGAGCCTCCATAAGTGCAGAGAGAGAATATTGTAACATAAGACAAACAAAGAAAGAGAAACCCCTTCTCACATGTTTAAAGACACATGAAAAGACTCAGCTTTGAATAATAATTCATGTCCGATGTGTTTTTCCACAAAATGGATCAATTACCTAGTTAGAAATTCTTAGAATGACATCTTTTTGTATGTATGAATATACAAATATTTTAAAAGTTTAACTGCTGGACACAAGATTTCTGCTATTTCACTGAAAAGTCCATTCTCAGTGTTTGTGCACTGGAGGTTTCACACTTGTTTGAGCTGCATACTGGACCACTAATTAGTTGTGATGTCATAAACTATGTTTGCAGTTACGCGACTTAAACTCAGATTTAAGGTGAACGCAGAGAAACTTTCCTCCTGCAGCAGATAAATGTGAAAACAGCCTTCGAGTGTCAAACTCTGCACAGTGAAGCTCAAACGTCACATTTTAAAAAAAACACATTTTTGAGTGGAGGAGGACTTTAAAATAGACTGTGTGACTTTCTTCATACAGTCAGCATTATTAGAAGCAGTATTTCTCAAGATCAGTGGTGCAAAGTGGATTTAACTTCCTGTCACTGCGTCTTTGGTTCACCAAGGAGAATGAATATAGACATTTTTATTGGTAGCTACACCAAAAACATTAGTGCTCTTCCTGTTTCATCTCATAAAGAAAAGCAGCAATTTCCCCACTAAGTCCAACCTGATAATACACAAACTGATGCCATCGAGGCTGTAAATCATTTGAAGTGTCTTATGGATGTAATAAGGCCTGACTGCAGACATTTAATTTATTGTAATTGACAAGATATCCAAATGTCCACATAGCATGGAAAGATGATATCAGGTAAATCATATACAAAGGAGACAGATAGCAGAAGAAAACGTGATGCGAGAGCGTCCATGTGGGCAGAGAAGAGGGGAGATCACGTACATGAAAAAGGGCTGCTGCTTGCATAGCAGCAGTTACTCATAAATCTCAGGGCTCTCTGTCGCTTAGAGACCACCAATGTCAGCATGACACCATGTGTTAGGCAGGACACCCACCCAACCCCTCCTCCCCACCCCACCCCCACCCCCCGCACCATGACATCTCATGATTTAGGAGCAGTTACGAGGTTTATACTGCACTAAAACCGCAAGGGGCCAGTTGATTTTGGCCTGTCGTTTTCACACTGTAAATCTGGACACTTTAACCGTATATGTTTTAGTAAAGATGCTCAGCCTTGATCTATAACTAAAATCTGTGTTTTATCTCTTCTATAGGCACTGCAGGACACTACAAATGACAAATATTACCTCTCAGAGCTGTTTTGGTTTCATAAGGAGAGAAATGATCAACAATACACAACATTTGCTTCAGTCACTTTGGGATAAACATACTGAGAGCCAAATACATGTGGACAAAAACACCGAGAGAGAGAAGTGAGAAGGAGGAAGCACCTGCCATGTCAATCAGAGGAGAGCCAAGAAAACTGCGGGGAAGTTTTGACGGTCCCTGAAAAGCATCCCAGCAGGCCTTCAGAGATTACAGCTTCGCACTTATTGTATCCCCCCCGCACCCAATCGTGCTATACATTTCACCATCTCGCCATCGTGTTAACATGTAATGAAGTAACATGATAGGATGTTTAATGCCCACGCTGGGCTGTAATGTACACTGGAATATTACTTAGTGACGGTTGACTGTATAATGCTGTGCATAGCGCCCCTAAACACACCCAGAGGTCGCGCTACAATACTATTTAAGCCCACTCACTGACAGCAGTAAGCAGCAGGTGCTGAAATTTGTTTTCATGCCTCACACCGATCATATCTGATATTATAGGAGCCGGCGCTAAGCAGGCAATTACACTTCATTAAAATTCTTCTTCTAATAGAGTGTGTCCCCAAACCAAGCGAGAGGTTCAGGGAGATACTTTCTCCTGACAGAGTTATTTCCTATTAAGTTGGATCAATTAAGGCGCGCCAATTAAGGAAAACCCCTCCAGGCAAGATCCGGAGAGAGTGTGAGGACTCGCACGTGGAATAGCTTACTGTCTATAGGTGGAATACCACTAAATGTCAGCTTTTAAACATTATGTAAATGTTTATTAATGTCTTTGGTCGCTGACAACAAGAGTTTTTAGTATGAACACCTTAGATGATTACGTCCTATTGCCTGAAATCACATTGTTGCTTCCTGATAATCACTCTGCATTGTCACATTTGTCCACTTTAAAGGATCAAAGTCTGAGATTATTGCAATACTATTATGCAAACTTATAAATGTGGGGCTGTTAACTGACTTTTATTTCTATCTGTAAAATGTCAGTAAATGGTGAAAAGTGCTCGTCACAATTTCTTAAAGGATAGGTTCCCAGTTTTTCAAGTCAGGAGCCAAAATGAACATTGAAACATGTTTTCTTGCTGTAATCTTTCCTCCTGTTCATACTGACCATTAGAAGATCTCCTCATAATGCACTTACAATGAAAGTGATGGAGGACAAAATCCACAGTCCTGCTTCTCTGCAAAAAGTCAATATCTTTTAAAGTTTCTATCTTTTTAGTGCCAAACTCTCCCTTCTTGTTCGATCCTTCCATTGCAGCTGAACAAGAAAACACTGTCCGTTGAAACACAAGGAGGATTCTTTTATACTAACTGTACTGTAACTGTGGAAGATGTCAACTTTATTTGACTAACTCAGATGGCGGACACGTTTTTACTCAAAACAAGGACTGTAGATTTTGTCCCCCATCACTTACATTGTGAACACATTTGGAAGGGGATTTTCTAATAGTCAGTATGAACAGGAGGGATGATTACAGCAAGAAAAACCTGTTTCTATGTTCATTTGGGCTCCTGACCCCCCAGAACCTAAAATTATTCAGTTCACCATTATTTAACACAAAGAAAAGCAGCGAGTTTAGCATTTTAGCAACAGCTGACTATCAATTTTCTGTCAATCAACTAATGAATTAATTGACTGAAGATTTCAGCTCTAATTAACGGCTTCATATTCATTTATGGGAGAGCAGAGACAGACATGAGCAGATAAGTGAAAAAAATACTTTAAATGACTTTATTACATCAGCAGATTTACTATTTTATTGCAGCTTTACTTCCCTACAACATTAACTATAAGAAGTAAAAGATGGAAATTGATCCAAACAAGTAAAATAAACTACTTGAATATTTAATTACTAAAAAAGATTCAGATTTAAGGACTGTTCAGGTATAAAATATGGGAGATAAAAGCCAAAATATTGTCCAAACGACAGACTTTAAAGTTCTCCTAACTAATTAATCCACGTCCAATTAAAAGCGGTCATTTGAGACGACTGTAAAGCAACGTCAGCAACATCTACTCACACAGCCGACCGTTAAAAGCTGTTATTTTCAAGCTCTGACCACACCGGCGGTTCAGTACACACTTTGCCTCAAGTTCTCTGGCAGCGCAGTGCACTTACAGCAGCCGCTGATTGATGGGATCTGGGATTGACGACAGCTCCCCAACGAGTAGCTGGCTGCCATCTTAGATACTGACTGCCCACACTCTTTATACAGAAACAAACACCTATACCTTGTGTCAGGGTCCATTTAAGATGCTCTCTAGTTTTTTGGGGTTTTTTTTTCTTGGGTCAAGGTTTGTCATGTAAGGTGACAAACAAAACACAATTTTGTTTATGAATTCAGGCACCAAAATGTCTAGAAATATAGATGTAGGCGCCATCTTTGACTCCAAGTGGTCACATCATCATCTTTCCATTCATCGTAATGTGTTTATGTCCTTTCGTGAATGTGTTTGTTAGATCCGGGGGTATGTACTGTACCTCACACACACACACATGCTCGGTCCATGTGTATGTAAATGAGCATGCATACTTGGGACATACTTGGTATTCGCTTGTCTCCAACTGATCCCCAGAAAGGGATCGGGAGAGTTTCATGTGACAGGACCGTCCCTTTGGGGTAACTGTCACATACAACCAAAACATATGCATATTCCCTCCTCCTCGCTCATTTTCTGCCCCCTCCTCCTCCCCGCTCATTTGGAAGTTAATAAAAGCGATCCTCCAGAGATGCACAGGCACTATCACAAGACCCCGTCAGTTTGATTCCAATCAACGCCGAGCGAACGCCAAAGGGAATCATGCCCGTCCCCAAGAAAGCAGGTAAGAAAACCATCCTCGCCTCACCTGAGCCTCTGTGAGGGACATTAAACCATGTGGCGTGAGAGTGAAAGCACCACCTGTTTGTCATTTTACAACCAACTTTTGTTACTACATCAAATAAAATGCAGGTAAGTTGTATTTAAAAGTCTTTTTTTGTAATTCCGTAAGTCAGATTTTGGCAGGTCTGATGTTTTCCACACTTGTGGCCTCTCTTAACTCACATTTCCTTTTTTATTTATCTGTGTATCGCAATTTTTAAAAGCTTCACATTCAGATTACACGAATAATCATGTCATCTACAGACACAGGTGAACCGTGCACATATTATATTTTTATTCCACTCCAAGTGTGCCACAGCTTGAGCAGATAGAACTTGATTTATAGCTTGTCACCGGGGTTTCATTACCACTTGATTATGTCTTTCATATGTTGTTTATTGGATGTGGTTAAGTTACCTCATTCTGACCATCCCTGTAAATCAGGTCGCTGCCAAACATCCTTCCTCACCTTGGATTCTGCCAGTTTTCTCTCTGGCTCATTAATCATGTCATCATAGCGCATGAAGAGTCTCTCCCTCGGGGCGATTACGGTTTCGTCTACACTTGTGCCGTCGCTTGCTGAGTTCCCTTCTATGTCGCTGGCTCTTCTGCAATTTCAGAGCTCGTATTTCTGTCTGTCCCCTCCCTATGCACCTGTCTCAGCATGCTTGCTTACTCTCCCTTTCTCGCTACAACAGGTAGTTCGCTTCTTATTAAAATCTTTCGTCGGCCCCTTTTGCCGCTTTGGGATATTTCTAATACTCAGTGTTTCCCATTCCATAACAGCTTCCACAGCTCAGACAACTCCCATCGGGAGGCTTCCCCCCCCCCTCCCCAACTCGGCCCAAATGTTACTAATCCCTCCTCTGGCAGCTACAGTAATGAAGTGTGAAATGCTGTACAGTGCTGTAATTCAAGTCCCAATCTCGGTTTTTATTTATGGCTGTTTGATTCTGCCATTATGTAACATGTGGCGTCCCTGGCCTGTGCACTCTGACTTCTCCTTAAGGATTTAGTACCATCAAAGGTTTAGTCACCACCACTGAAAGATTGAATTAGTGTGAAATATGGCAAGTCTAAAGAGCCGATGTGATTATCTAATGTTTGATGCATACAAATAAGTTTGACGTGATTGAATAACATTCAGCTTTTACAAATCAGTCCCATTTCTTCTTCTATTAGCCCTTTAAAAAACCTCCTGAATTCTTCCTTTTAAGCAGAATCCTTCTTCCAAAAACTTACATCCATCTGGCTCTGCATCTCAAATGTGCGCTCATCATCATCCGCAGGGCCTCCAGCCAAGGAGTCTTGACGCTTGACAGGAAACCAGAGGGATGAGTCTGGACCCACGCCACCTCCGCTCATCTCTCTATCTCTCTCCCACCCCCTCCTCTTCTCACTATCGGCGCCTCTTCTGATCTCGCCGTCTCAGTGGGATGTTTCGAATCTGATCGCACAGATAATGTAGCTCTGTCCCACTGAGCGGGGAATCTGGAGAGGGGGAAAAAGTCTACCTCACCAACGTCCAAAGCAAACAGTCTTCATGGAGCGTCAGGAGATCCGGTGTTGACCTTTTGGGCAGGGCCTCCCCTGCTGAGCTGTCCACTCATTTAAACATGCGCTCAGAAAGGACGAATCTGGTGTTTTGTATGGCGTCATTGATGTGGATCCGTACCAAAATCCAACACGGATTTACCTCACTGAAGATCCTTTTGAAGTTAAACACACTTATATATCCAACTCAGTTACCTGACACGTTTTGCTCAAACTCCTCTTGAGAAATAGCAACTTCACCGTGATATTCATCCCGACCTGATTGATGAGGTGTCTTTTTTTATGGTCCCTGTGCCCTTAAATATTTTATGCCTCACACCTCTCTCTAGCATCCCACTCCATCTTGTGCATGTCTCTATTGCTGTGATGTCAAGTCATCAATCTTTTTGAGTATCTGTTTATCTCTCTGGGGTTTTCCTGTTGATCCCGTTGAGCGTGGACCGGCCTCTGCGGAGGGGGGGGGGTTTTAACCTCCACATCGGAGCCAGAGAGCTGGCATATCTCCCATCACCCCCCCACCCAAATACTGCCAGCCTTGATATCTCACTCCAAGGTTACTCGAGGTGCTCGTTTCATTTCCATCAGATAGAATCATCTTATAGATTTGAAGATGAATTTATTTACAGTGTAGCATTCCCCCCCCCCCCCCCCCCCCCCCAGACATCTGTCCTCTAATCTTTCCTCAGTAATTCCTCTTAATGCCATGATGAGCCTGGCATTATTCCACGAGGCTGTTCTTCCATCATGTCCGTGTCTCACCTGCTGTGTTACTTTACGGGAGAGATCGGGGGAAGGAGGAGGAGAAAGACAGATGAAGTGATCTGTCACCGGCGTCTTTCTGCTCTACCAATTTCCAACGAAGGCTACATGACCTTCACTCTATCCCTGTCCGTCTTGCCAAACCTCTCTGTTCATCTGCTGTTCATCAGCGTTATGTACACCCGCTAATAATGTATGTACACTTTCCTCTGAAGTCATACAGGCTTGCTGCTGACACGTGGAGAATATCCAAACTGATATCTGGTCTGTAATTGGATCCTAAGCCTCAGTAGAGTCCAATTCATATTTCTGCATGCCCATTCAATTATCAAATTTTCTGGTGTTAGTGGCTTTAGTCAAGTAATTGTGTTCGACATAATAGTCTCCTGCGTAACAGTAACACTGTATATATTTAGGATTTTAATTACAGCCCCTAATGATACACAGTATTTTAGTCATTCAAGGAAGAGTGATTGATCTCTGCTCTTCAGCCACATTTGAAAGAATCACAGGCCAGCACACTTCAGGGAAAGCGACGCCATCCCTCTCACTCGCATCCGATGTTTGCAGATGTTATACCGGGCTCCCATAAGTCCGTCTGGTTGACATGCTGCTGGCGTCTTCCCTGACTGAGGGTCATTCATGCTGCGGAGGTTATGTTTCCTCTGGCTCAGCCATGTGTTCGGGATCGGCCGTCCCAGCTCAAAGAGCTGACTCTGCTCTTCTTGCACGTGGGTGTCAGCACAGTTAGAGTAAAAGAAAAAAAGGCATTCACTGCATTTATTTTATGCGATTACAACCATATAAAAGGCTGATCTATTGTATTCTGTCATAAAACAACCTACACATAACACACTTGTCCACATATTCACAAAACGTAAGACACAATGGAGCATGGACATGCAGAAATACAAAATGACTCAAATTATAAATAGTATATAACACAAATACAGTGTTATGCATAAAATTGAAGCATGACGCGATGATAAAATCACTAAAAGTTGCATCCAATCAACAGATCTCAGGCCTGTTTCATGTCAGTAGTCAGTATTAGTAGAGTCCTACTTTCCTCTCACATCTCCATGCACAGGAGTTCTATTTGATTAGTTAAACATGTCAAAATCAATACAAGAGGAATTTATCTCTTGTTGTAAATTGGATCTTGCGTGTTTGGTGAAAATGGTTCCTGGTTTCCTTGTAAATCTTTCAAGTTCCAGTCATGCATTCGGTGTTTACAGCATGAATTTCTGTTGGTGTTTCATAAGTAAGCTAAAACCAGATGTTAACCCGTTTATCAGACAGATTATGTTAAACTCAAGTTACTGGAAAGTCAGATTAGTGCTATAAAAGGGCTTTTACAATAATGGAAATGTAATGTAGTGATTGACGTCCTCTCATGTGCAAAAGTCAAAAGCACATTTACTGAAGTACTTTACCTTTGTACAATTTTTAAGTGCTTGTAGGATTACTTTTGCACTTTTTGCACTTTTATGCAACTTTATACTTCGACTCCACAACATTTTGGAGGCAAATATTGTACTTTTTACCCTACCGCACTCAAGATTTTACAGCATAAAACATATCATAATCTTATAAAATAGAGTGCATCATAACAGATTAAGCTATACCAGTGGTGGTTTATGACCCTTTACAACAAAGAAGTGTCTACTTTGGGCCACATTCAGATGTCTTTTAGTTGTTAGTTTAACCAAAGAAATAAAGAATTTTACTTCTCTCCATTTATTTGACAGATTTAGTTACTTAGCAGATTCATATTACTTATATAAAGTATAATCAACTAATGAATTCTGATGTATTTTTATAAATTAAGATACCCAGCAGAATATCAAGGAGTAAAAATTAGCCCCAACCTACTCAGCTGCGACATTAGAAATGTACACATTAATGTGTGAATAATTATAATCCAGTATATATAATGTATATTATCCTGAAATGGGCCATTCTGTATAATGATTATTCTTACATTTGGTACTTTAAGTATAATTTGATGCAAATACATAATAACAGAGTATTTCTACAATGTGATATTATCTATTAAGTAAAATATCTGAGTACTTCTTCCAACACTGTCACAAAACTCAGCGTCAAGGGTAAAAAGCTGTATCAGATGGTATTTTATCCTGATTTTATCTACTTCCATTCTGCATACTGAAGATATCGAGTCAATGACAAAACAAACCAGTACATTAAGAATACAAATTGAAGCAGTTAGTCGTCTATAAATTCTCTAGCAAATGGTTAATCTTTGTTATAACGTACAGATATTTATTTTAAATTGTAATGTGGATGCTAAAATTCCCAAAAATAAGACAAAAAACAAGAAATGGAGTAGCCATAAAAACTTGTGTCTCGTGTCTTGTAGAGCTGCAACTAATTATTATTTTCATTATCGATTAACCTGTTGATTCTTTCTTTCTTTCTATTCTCTTGATTGAGCCATTTGTCTTTTGATATTTAAAATGTCAGGAAATGGTGAAAAATGTTGATCAATGTTTCCAAAAGCCCAAGATGCAACCTGAAATGTCTTTTTTTTTTTTATCCCGACCAACAATCCACAAGCCAAAGATATTCTATGATGATATATGTTATATTTTCTGACATTAAATTGGAAATGTTTGTGCAAAACTGGTGGTTAAGGTTATGTAAAAGCAAATATGTCTCATTTTAAGCAGAGAAGGCCTTTTTCTCATGCCTACAAATGCATTAACTACACAACCATGAGCTACAAGAAGCAGCCATATATGGAATCAGAGGAAAATTGAGGTTGTTCTGTCTAAATTTGGCAATAGCAAAGGACACACACACACAAATCTACGTAACGTTCTGATAGGTGAGTAAGAATGATGAGGAGTTAGTTGTCTGTGTGTGAAATCTGAGAAACGGTAACTTGAGCGCAGATGACCCACGCAGAGCGGTGACGGATGACCAGACCGGGGCCAGAATTGGATCACAGTTTTCTATGAATGTCAGAGGACTCGGTGTGACTCACCGACTGGAGGTGGAACAAACGAACAGAGATTACACACCAGCCCACGACATGACAAACATGCCCTCGGCGGTGTGAAGTAACAGCATCATACAGAAAGTATATTCTTAGGACGAGAGACTCCTCGCTGTCAGTGGCCATGGTGTGTGTCCTTCACTGTTGAATGCTTTGGGCCTCTGCATTCCTTATGTTGAAATCTAAACCTTGGCGGGCCCAGGGAAAAACTTCATGAATCAGTGCTAAGCTGACATCGCACACATACTTCTCTGTGATCTACTGTATGTTGAGAGCAGCAGGAGATTTACCGTAGATGAATGGTGGCCTGACAGAGGTATTGATGGAGGGAGAGAAAGATGAGATGGTTTTAAGTAGCTGGCTGGAGTTTACTTGTCGATGCCACCCCCCTGAACGGTGTTGTGAATTTAAATTCTTTGTCATATGTGCCAATATGAGAAGAATCTGCCAAGAGAGGGCTTTATAAATCACGTCCTATTTAAAGTATCTCTCTGTCATATACACACACTGGGACAGATTTCAGTTAAATGACACATCATCTTTTTTCTTTTACAGGAAGAAAAAACAACGGTGCTGCAGAAGGTAAAGAGCAACACGGGGTGCCTTGTAAATCACCAAATGATAATAAGATCCATTCATTAAAGGATAATGTTGGCGATTTTCAATATTTTGAAAACGGACTGATCTACTTACAAGTATTGTGAGCCTGATATATCTTATTCATCTGTGCCGTAGACCTCTATTGTTGTCCAAAAACTATTAAAAAGGCATCTGTGAGCCACATGGATGCCCTGGGTGATACGTTCCTTCATTATGAAGATTACAGCCACATTAGTTTGTTTAGAAACGGCTCCAAAGACTAAAAACAGCGATCACATTTTCAGTCTCCAGACAGTAGTTCTGTGTAAGGCTTACAGAGCTTCACTAGCTTGTTGTGCTACGTATCACAACCTCTTGGAGGTCTATGGCACAGAGGAATAAGATATATCAGACTTTGGATACACACACAATACTTGTAAGTAGTGGTAGTAGTACTTGTTGACAATAATAAAAATATAGAAAATCGCCGGCCTAATCCTTTAAATTAAATAGATGTTGTCATGTAAATTTGATAAACCATTCATGATAAAGTTTAATGCATTTCATTCTCTTGTTATCTTTTTATCTTTCCTGTCCATCACCTCAGAAAAGCGACCTCCATATGAGCCAAATATCCCTGAACCAACCACCAGGGCAGACTTCATGAAATGTAAGCCTCTCTTATATATATATATATATATATATATATATATATATATATATATATTTTTTTTTTTTTTTTTTTTTTTTTTTTTTTTTTTTTGAATAGTGAAAATTTACATTTAGGTTAGAGTTAACAGGTTAATAAATCAATTAATTACAAATAAGGGATGAAGAGTTCATCACTTAAAGACAGATTTTTTGAATTTATTTACACATTTAATGAACATTTAACCTTTTAACTAGATTCAATACCATTTTCAGCACTTTTATCATTTCATTATGTATTTAATCTGCCTATTTAAATGTAAATGTACCATGTATAATGTTAAACATATGTGTTAATCAACCAATTAACACAAACTAGCAAACAATCTATGTTAATTAGACAACATGCTAATGCAGGGAAATGTATTTTAGAGAAAAGATAATCTATTAAACAGAAAGTTTAGAATTTTATATTTAAAGGAGCAACAAGTACTTTTGTGATAAATACAGATTGTTAATACAGTATTTTAGCGAATACCTGAATTAGGTACAAAATATAATCCAATCACTGCTTATAATGGTAATCAATTTGAAACATGAATTTAACATACATCTCGAATTTCGATTCAGAACCAGATACACAATTTTAAATTCTTAAACAGGAAGTTAACCCTAATCCTACCCCTAACCCTAATCTACAGCTTTTCCGTGCTTGACTTGAATTATCTTGTTAAAATCTCATCTCAAAGTTCCCACTTTCTGCTTGTATTTTTCTCTCTCTATTCATACAGATTGGTTCCCACTCTCCATGGATGATAAAACTGCACAGAAACTGTTGTGGATTTCAGAGGCCGGCGCCAAGGTGGCTCGTACCTCAGATGCGGTCTGTCCGTATCCCACCAGACCTGAGAGATACGAACACTCACCGCAGGTAGGCCTGGCTATGCTCATAGGAAACAACCTGAATTCAGGGTTTAATCACATCTACAGTCTTATTTTCATTGGTCTCAATAATAGTAACAGTGTCACACAGCCAAACCAAGACTTTTAAATCAGTCACACAGATCCACATGTTGCTTGGAGAGGTTTGATACCTTTAATTTAACAGTAGGTTTTAATTTATGCAAACACAGTTTACTTGTCTGCCTTTATTGCTGTGATTTTAAAACATCATTTTATGTCCTCAGTTCATTACTCATGTTAGACTCCTTCAGTAGTGGGAGAAGTACTCACATCCTTTAATTAAGTAAAAGTGCCAATAAAACCATGTAGAAATACTCCATTACAAGTAATTGTCCCTCATTCTAAATCCGACCTGAGAAACTTGAGCTGAAGCTTGAGCTTTAACTACAACTAAAAGTCATAAAATAAATCTGAGGGGGGTCGTGGGATGATTAATGGAGTAGCAAGAGAAAAAAGTTCTGCTACACATATTTGTATTTGTTGTTTTTTGGGACTTTTTCTGGTTAATTTAAATGAAAACTATCCAAGAAGTTTAGATGAGAAATACTTATTTGGTTGACCTTCTAAAAACTCCCCAAGTAGACACTCTTTCTTTGTACGGGGTCACAAGCCAAAAAGGTTGGGAACCAGTGATAAATCCTATTTTATAATGCATTATATTTTATAAGATTATGATATATTTTTGATGTAAAATCGTACTCTGGAGAGGAACTAGTAACTACAGCTGTTAAGTAAGTGCAGTTGAGTAAAAAGTAAAATATTTCCCTATTAAAACAAAGGGGAGTAGACGTATAAAGTGGAGTAAAAGTACCTCAGCAGTGTACTGAAGTGCAGTACTTGAGTAAATGCTCCAGTTACTTTTCACCACTGGTCTCCTCATACACATATTTGGGGGTCCTGGTTTATCTCCTGCAGTTATTTCACAACACATTGTCAGTGCTCACAGTGCAGTTCTTTAGTATATTATCTAAATCTTTTACTTAAACTGGACAGTAACTCATCCTATTTCCTGTCTCCTTTAGGTCCTGTGTAAAGAGAACCTGCTGGGCTCTCGAGGATACTGGGAGGTGGACTACGACGGCTGGGTGGTGATCGGGGTGGTCGGTGAGAGCTCACCCAGGAAGGGCCACGAAGGGCCCTGCGGCCTCGGGGAGAACAGCGGCTCCTGGGGCGTCGGCTGGTCAGGCTCCTGCTACCAAGTCTGGCACAACGGCGAGAACGTGGACGTGCAGCTCCCCATGACCTCCTGCATGGGCGTCTACGTCGACCAACCCGCCGGCATCATCAAGTTCCTCTTGGTGGAGGGAGAAGGCGAGAAAGAGGTGCGGCTCATTCACAAGTTCAAAGTCAACATCCAGGAGAAGATTTTCCCCGGGTTTTGGGTTGGCACAAATTCGCACTGTCTTATTCGGAAAAAGGATCAGTGACACAGCAGCAGGTTTAGCATGCATGGAGACGAGCGGCTAGTAGTGTAAATTTAAGAAGGTGTCGGGAGGTTTGGGGAACAAGTGTGGGGAGCTGCAAAGCTGAACTGAAGCGTGTCATGATGACATCTTTATAGATTGTGTTTGCTTTCTCAGGCGCATGAGGGAAGCTTATTCGCTTCACATATATATATATATATCCGATAATACCAAACTATTTTATTTACTATTGTGTATCTAGTCGTGTATTTTAGTTTATTTATCTTAGAAAAGCATGCAAAGCCTTACACACAGGACTTTGTATGTGCTAGAGTGCTTGTATCTTTTTCTATGTGCCAAATGTAGTCAATAAATTCAACCATTGTGTAAAAACACTGACGCCGTCCATTGTATCTGTGCTACTGAGTATCTTCTCATATACAGTAGAGCACTGAGGCCATCTAGTGGCCTCTAATAATACTGCATCCTTAAACGTTCCCATAATCATACAAGAAGTCTTTTCTCTTGGTGTTTGCTCCTTTATTTGAAACATAAAAGTACTTAACGGAACATTTATTTGTTTTTGAAATGTCAGAGATTGACATTTTTTTTTCCTTTCAAAATCAACCCATCTCTCTCTCTCTCTCTCTCTCTCTCTCATACACACACTTTCTCATTCATTCAATCATTTCAACAAGATATCTGGAGCAAAAAAAAAAAAAAAAAAAAAAGAAAAAACAGAAAAACAATACCATCCCCTATAACTCAGTATTGATTTACAATCATTCTATCAGTCAGTCATTCGTTGGCAAAAAGTAAATGTACAAATAGGCATGTTATAAGGAGGTGCTGGTGTCCTCCACTCACATTTTGAAGAGCCCCAAGCTTCATGTAAAGCCAGACGTTTCTCTAGTTTTTACCCCTTTTTTAGGACTAGATTGATTTTTTTTTTTTTTTTGGGGTGGGGGGGGTGACAACTGGCCTGTTGATCAACTTACTCATTAAACGATGGGAGCAATGCAGACAGAAATCTCACATGTGGTCCTGGGAGATCTCTGGCTCCAGTCCTCCATGCTAACACTTCAGTATATACTGTGCTAAATGACGGCAGGGACATACAGTAGTGATGAGTTACAGATTTTATGCCATTAACTCCTTACAAATGTAGATAATGTAATTTTTGGAATATTGTTTTGTGAAAAATAACATACAGAATCTTCTTTATGGAAATAAAAGCATCCCGTCATCCACTGTTTTGACTTCCTATGAATAAAGATACAGTAATGTCACTCCTGCTAGTTCCAAATATTCAAGAAATGGTTCAACATTTGGGGAAATTCTCCTTTTTGCCGTCTTTCCGAGAGTTAGAAGAGAAGAGCGATACTACTCTCATGTTTGTGCATTGAGTATTGAGCTAGAGCTGGAAGACAGTTAGCTTAGTTTAGCTTAGCATAAAGACTGGAAGCAAAGGGAAAACGGCTAACCTGGATCTGTCCAAAGTTCAAAAATACACCTACCAACACATCAAAAGATCAGTAATTAACACATATCTTGTTTGTTTAAGCTGTACACAAACAGAAATGTAAAAACGACAGTGTGTGCTACTAAGGGGAAGTTGAGTACTTTAACTATTTTTTGGCGAACAGCAACCAGGTGCAGTGAGCTACAAAAGTCTTGCTGTCATCACAATTAAGTTACAAGACAACCAGCAGTATAGCCAGCTGCAAAGCAGTGCTAGGTGGATGGATTAACGCTAACTGTTGTTCATCAAGAAATACTTACTGCATTTAACGTCCCATAAAACCGTAACTTGACATCTTTATACAACAGTTTGTGTATATTTAAACAATGTGTTAATAGTGAAGTCTAGAGGTGCTGGTAGGGATATTTTTGAACTTTGGGTAGGGCTAGGCTACCTGTTTCCTTCTGCTTCCTGTCTTTAAGATGAGCTAAGCTAAGCTAGGCTAAGCTAAGCTAATCATCTACGAGCTCTAGCTCCAAACTCAACGCGCAAACATGAGAGTGGTATCCATCTTCTAATCTAATTCTTGGAAAGAAAACAAATAAGTGCTTTCCCCCACATGTTTAAGCCTTTAAGCTAATTTTGTATCATGTTTCCAAAAACCTTTAAAGGTGCAGTGTGTAGAATCTAGTGGAATCTACCAGAACAGACCTAAATGGAATATGATATTCATAAATATGTTTTAATTAGTGTATAATCACCAGAAAATGAGAATCGTTGTTTTAATTGAGGCCTTTATATCTACAGGAAGCCCGCCATGTTTCTACAGTAGCCCAGAACAGACAAACCAAATAGTGGCTCTAGAGAGGGCCTTTCGTGTTTTTCATGAGTTTTGTGGCCACCGTAGGTTCTCCTAGATGCTTGGAAGGGGAGGGTGAGGAGAGGGGTAACCAGTTTGTTGCAATCTGCAAACTCACCACTAGATGCCACTAAATCCTACACACTGCACCTTTAAGTTTCCAACACCAAAATGCCACATTTTGCCACATACGGTTTCATTTATGATAAACTAAGCTGATAAATGAATTAGTAGCTTTAGCGCTAATAATATCAATCAACAAAGCATCTGCTATAAAGTTAGCATGGAGCAACCGGACACATCAATCAACCCGGGTACAGGTAGCTGGCGCCTAAAAGTTCTCATCACTTCACAGGTAATTTGACCAAACGGCAAACTTCCCAAAAACTCAAGGTTCGTAACATTCGCCCGTGCCAGTTACACTATTAAACTCCCTGTTTTAGTGTCCTTGTGGGTCACAATGCGCACATCTTGAGGTCCAATCCTAATGTAGTGTTGGGGGGGACGTGTAGTAGCTAGTACTGTGAAATGTGTAGTGATGAGGTGGGTAGGTATAGTGTTGAGAACGTTATTAGTGTTCATAACAACATTTCTTTTTGTCAATTACTCCTCGAAGCATGTGCCGTTAATTTTGGTTAATGAGAAATAAAATGGAGGTACTAGCTTTTACACCGTTTCACATACTGAACGTCACATCTGCCAGCCAACCCAGGTCGCCTCCTGTCACGACAACTTCTCTCCACGTTTCCTTTGCTCTCTTATTCTCTCGCTCTTATTCCTTTCTCTTTCTCTCTCTCTCTCTTGCTCTCTCTCTCTCTCAGTGCTTGAGGGAGAAGTCTCCTGTGTTGAGACGGGGCCGAGGCAAGGCCCCAAACATTTCTGTCCCATCGGTGGCTCCGGGGGCCAGTAGGGCCTTCATACTGGCAGCAATATGCTCCAGGTCGGCACAGCCCACCTGAAGGACAAACAAACACAGGGACTGTATGTTAACACGGCACAGGAGGAAATACACAACAGACACAAAATTCAATAAAACTTCCTTCGTTTTTCTGCTCAATTCTGTTATTTTTTATGGTGTTGGACATTCTGAAATGTTACTTGTAAAATATTTGCCCAGCGCGACCTCACACAAATGTCACACACACTTTAACGGTCACATGAACTGATGGAGCCGTCGTGGCCATTAGTTGGTGCATCAGAATACTGAGAGCTGAATAGTTTCTTTGTCTTCGTCTTTAGACAGCATAAAATATGTCAGGATCAACTGACACCAAAAAAAAACAACAACATAAAAACAAAACACAACAGCCTGCTTAATTACCGATTGACAATCAGGATGTCTGTTTTCTGCATTTCAATTAAGATGGTGTAAACCAATTATATGTGAGATTTCTTTTTTAATTAATTCTTAAATTAACAAGTCTATTTGATGGAAAAACATTCAGACACTCGTGTCATGGGAGGACACATCAGAAAGCTTCCGCTGACCCATTTTGCTTTCAGATGTATTAAAGAATAATATCTGCAGCTGATATGTGCAGATATTCTGAATCAGAGAAGATATTAAAGCCGTGTCATGTCTTATTTAGTTACTGTTTGATTGGATTTAGGATTGTTAGTGACTAGTTATATGGTATGCACAGGATTTCAAGATGATAATAAACGGCAGCACTTATTATAATATAATAATTATGTAATAACAGGTCAGTACTAGAGTTTTCATATTGATGCACCAGCAGTCTGTACCACAGAGCAAGTTGAACTTAAAGCCCTTTTCACTGTGCTGTCAACTGTGACAGGAACATGGTTAAATCTTTTGTCATTAATTCAAAACAGTGTCCTTAATCTCACTGTCAGACACGTCCACTGACGACTAGTTTGGAGCTTTGGCCTCTGAAGACAGTCTGAGGGAAATATCTGACAGTCAGAAATTTTAAGTAAGTCCAGTTTTTTGAATGAAGTTTAGGAAGAAAACTCATTCTTAATACGTCCAAGGCACACAAAAACCAAAACGATGAAGGTGAAATGAAATAGAAGTTTGTGTGAATTTGCTGCATTTCCAACATGTCAGTGATGTAGATGGATGACGGCGTTTTTCTATTTACTTCGTAGCACTGATATCGTAAAGTCTGACACAGATTGTGAGCAAGATTTTATTATAGGCGTCTCACACAATCAGACATATAATAAACCTACACCATCGTTGTTGTCATGCAGTCTAAAGGCGCCTTTAGTCTGGTTCTCCTCTGGTTACAATCCTGGATTAACTCTGAGATTACTGTTCCAGCTGTGAGCATGTTCATGTTCTTATATACATGAAACATCAACAGAACAGGAAGTTAATATGACAACAGATGAAACTCTGATAACTGTGATATTAAGTGAGTTCAAATGCATATCAGGGCTGCAGCTAACGATTGTTTTCATTATAGTTTAATCTACCGATTATTTTTTCAATTAATCGATGAATCCTTTATTTTAGAAAATGTCAGGAATATAATAATGGAAAATCTGTCCATTAATTTCCCAGAACCCAAGAAAATCTTGTTTTATTCGACCAACCCAAAGATATTAACTTTATATTGATATAAAACACAGAAAAGTAGAAAATCTTCACATTTGAAAAGCTGGAACCAGATGATTTTTTTGAAAAGCTGGAACCAGATG
This sequence comes from Thunnus maccoyii, assembly GCF_910596095.1. Classification (NCBI taxonomy): domain Eukaryota; kingdom Metazoa; phylum Chordata; class Actinopteri; order Scombriformes; family Scombridae; genus Thunnus; species Thunnus maccoyii. The sequence goes on from NC_056550.1 coordinate 24,449,252, forward strand.
ATTTTTTTGTGTTTTTTGGTTGAAAAATTACCAAATAGATTAATCAATTATTAAAATTGTCGCCATTTACTTAACTTGAACAGCTGTTGAAAAACTAGGAACAACAACCAAATATAAGTGTGTGAATTATTACATAAGCCTTTTTAAATACGGTCAGCATTTTCAACATGTTTAGTCTACTATGAGAAAATTAATAGATAACCCGAATGGATGATCCATTTATTATCCAAAGTGTGTGCTCTTTTGAAGTAATGCACATAACAAACTGTTCACTGCTGGAGCAGAAAACTACAGATAAAAAAAAAACCCTGAAGAAGAGTCATTAATCAACTTAGGTTGATCAGACTGAATGTTATGCATTTATAATTTACTTACTTACTCATGTATAGAGTTTTTTCCCAATAAAAGGTGACAGTTAGTGAACTTCACACATCCAATTATCACCTCATTGATTCTAAAAAGATCCTGAGTTGCAGAGATGCAAGTAAAACCTGTTTGTTACCAGAAACATGACATTGTTAGTGTGGTAAGTTATGTCTCTGTTTGTTATAAACCCTGTTTTAAACCCTTTCTATCACTGATTATTTATCATGATAATCAAAGTGTCTGCTGAACTATAAAAAATGTCCCTCTTGCTCTTTATGAACTGTCACTTTGTTGTTAACTCAGTACTTTTGTCCGTGTCAGGATCCTGTTGCAATGATGACTCATGAGTCATTTTGTTGTTTCAGCAAAAATGCCAAACATTTCCTGGTTGCAGCTTCTCAAATATGAGGATTTGAAGCTTTTCTGCATCATGCATCACAGTAAAGTAAATTTCCTCAGACTTTAAACTGTTGATCAGACATCACTATGGGTTCTTTCACTGTTTTCTTACTTTTTATAGACAAAAAGATTACTCGAGGAAATAATCAACAGTTGAAAATAATCATTAGTTGTAACCCTTGCTGCTTGTTCACACATTTTGACTTGATCCTCTGAAACGAACCTGCGCTGAAGCAGTCGAGTCGTGCAGCAAAGGTTAGAAGATCTGAGTTAAGCCCAAAGACAGCTGGTTTACCCACTAATCTGGCTTTGTAATCTCCGCATGTACACCAGCTTTGTACTTGTGTGTAAAAAAATGATACGTGCTCACCCGTTCTCCGCTGTTGCTGTCTCCCGGAGCCGCTCTGTTTCCTCCTCTGCATCCCCACACGGGCACAGATACGGGCAGAGAGCGGGCCAGAGCCATGGGGTGGGCGTGCCGGGACGAGTACGCGGCCTGACCCATGGCCATGCTGCGCGAGGGCGGAGGAGCGTCCTCACTCAACGAGCCTGGGACACAGGTAGAGAAATAAATAAATGTGAAATCCATGGATCCGGGCGCACACACACGTCTGCACATCACATTCTTACCATCGGTGCTCTCCTCCTCGCCGTCAGACTCGAAAAATGGCTCACAGTCGCGAGACAGAGAGTCCTCGTCCATGGAGAAGACGCCTAAAACAGAACCACGACGATGTAAACCCTCAGAGTCAACACATGTTAAAGCAACACATGAACGACATCAATCCTCACCTGCGCTTTCGTTCCCGTAAGGTCTCCTCTCATCCATGTCCTCCTCCTCTTCCTCGTCCTCACATTCTTCTTCCAAATCCACGATCCCAGATCTCTGTCTCCCCTGCTCGGTTGCCTCCAGCGCGCTCTTCTCCCGCTCCCGCTCTCCGTTACCGTTTTGCCCGCCGCCTTGCCCGGGAGCACCTGAGCTGTAGATTGACGGGTAGCTTTGGGAATATCTTCCATTGGGGCTGACTCCGCCCACCCCGCCGTCCCCTGTAAAGCTCTGAAAACAAAAGAATCACGTTATGAATGTGAGCTTTTTTTTGAATGAATACCACAACAAAGTTTGCAGCACAGGCAGGTCACTCACCCCCCTGTGTCCGGGGTCAGAGGTCAGGTCAACCACCAGCTTGGTTCCTCCCTCTCCCCCCGCCTGGCGTGTGTGCCTTTGGGCTGTTAGCATGGTCGTAGAGTGCAGCACGCCGATGTCATCTATGTAGCGGCGTGCAGACTCAGCAAGAAACCCTTGACCCCATACATTATAGGAGAAATCCCCCTCCCTCGGAAAGGCACTGCTGCTCTCCCGTTTCCTCACCCCGTCTCCGTCTCCGGCCGACGACCGGAACTTCTTACACGCTGTAAGGATGGCCAGGTCGCAGCCAGACTTTTGGCAATACGTTTCCGCAGCAGAAAGTAGTGCCAGCCAGCTTTCTTTGTGGTTGTCTGGGATCTCGGGTTCGGATGACTGGTTGATGGAGGCCATAACGGTGCTAAGAAGTGTTTACAGCTTTTCTTTAAATGGACTGACCTGATGAAAGAACTGAGTGATGCTGATGAATGATGAAGAGGTTTCAGACTAATCAGAAGCTTGGATAATGGTTAGGGCACCAAACTTGAGTATGAACTTTGGTGGCTCTTTGCGTTGTGGCGGCGTAGCTTTCCTTTTACCCAAAATCGCTGAAATCTGTATCTTCTGTTTTGCTGGTGTATTTTTTTTTTTGCACTGGTGAAGATGCAGAAGGGGGGGAATTTTTGATCAATCAGGTAAAGAGGCACAAGGTGACTTCAAGATATGATATAGTGGGTGATGTCCTTACACACTGGAGAGCCAGGGGAGAGAAGAGATGGTGCCAAGTTGCTGGTGATACCTGGAATTAAAACATAAAAAAAAACAAATCAAGGTTAACTGTCACTAATTGCTTCTCTATGTAAGGTTTATCCATTAGGACTGATTGCACACGTTTAAATATATGCAGATAAACACATAAGCACAACCTGGATCAACTAAATCTGTCCTCAGATTGTCGCAGCCCCCACCACCTCTATGAGCTGCTTGACACCAAACCAATGCTAACTACTGTAGCTACTGTAGCTTTCTTATGACCATGCACTCGGTTGAATCCACTTTACAGACATGCCATCCTTTCTAGATATGATTTTGCGTAGTTTAAAACTGCATATCGAGGACTTTTCTGCACGGTCGCTGCCGTTGCTGCAGCTGTTGTTGTTGATCTTGTTGTTTACTCAGTGTTGTGTGCAGCCTGCTCATGATGGAACCACATTTCACCTCCATTTTTCAGGCTTTAGCAGGAGCCCAGCCGAGAAGTGTAAATTACAGAAACGAGGGGAGACGTTCACCCACCTGTTCAGTTTCTTTGTTCCACGTTGCCAGGTATTAATCGATCTCAAACTTTACTTATTTTTAATCAAACGTATTCTGCCTTCTCCCACGGTTTCTCTCCCCTAGCTAGAGCTCTTCACCAGCGGCAAGCTAGCAGTGATTGATAGTAGCTTTTTTCCGGTTAAGGATTTCACAATAAAAGCAGTGATGATGAACAGGCAATTTTTGTGTCGGATAATTAAGCTCAGCAAGGGGGGGTGGCACAATAACACTAACCCTAACCCGGGATTATATAGGCCTAGCCTAATTATTGATATTATATTTCCGATTAAGGATTAAGGATCAGTGTGTAAGATTTAGTTAGATTCACATTTAAGATGAAATTATTCACAATTTTGAGCTGTAAAACAGTGTAGTGTTGTAGTTTGATAGTTGTACCAGTCATGGCGTAACATTCTTATGTTAAGGTGGTTATACACTAATGACAACATACTTATGAATATTATATTCCATTTCTGCATATAGATCCACTTATGTTGTACATACTGGTCCTTTAAATGAACTGCTTTCAGTCTAAATACATATTTGTATAACCCTATTCTTTTACTGGAAGTGGATAAAACACACCATAGTTTTGACGGTTTAATCTTTACCTCGAATTATGTAACTGTAGCAGCTGAGTATGTTGTGGTCAGTTCAGGTTAATTTCACATCACTGTGTAATACTGATTTATTACATCAGTAATAAATAATCATAAAGGCCTTTTAATACTCTAGTATGTCATTGAAAAGCTGCAGCAGTCACAAAGGGCCTTCTCAATCTTTATAAGTAAAGGTATTATATTACTTAAAATTTGGAAGGTGCAATGATTTAATATAAACAAAGCTTTGTGACATTCAGTTGAACATAATCTTCTGTTGTTATCAGCAGCCACATTATATGCTCACCTTATTATTATTAGTTGGATATGTATCAGAAAATCCATCCTCAATATTATGGAGGATTTCCTCTGACAATAAACTGTGTATACTATTTTATTTTTTGTCCAATGTCATGCTTGACCTCTATTTTCTCAATATCAATCGAGCTTTTAGCTGCAGTTCATCATAAAATGCACTGAAAATACACTTTACCTGGTACTTACATACTTTAGTACTTTTTAAGGTTTATACTTTTTAATTATTTATAGTATTTTTTTATTATTATCTGTTTTTTCAGTATTTCATTCCCATACTTTATGTGATTTAATGTGTTTTTGCACCGGGACCCGAGTAATGTTAATTTCGTTGCTTTTCATGAAATCCTTGAACTGAGTTTAAGCGACAACCTGCTCTTAATTTGAAAGATAAAATCACCTCTCATCCGGTTTTGTTTGTGGTAGCTCAAGCTTCATCCAGCTCTGACGTCACCTGTTTACTGACTTCCAATCGAACGCACGTTGCACACGTGACTGAGCTCTGTGGGCGGGCTCGTACTCGTATTTCTTCTCGTGCACGTGTGCAACCCACCTAACAGCTGCTCACAAGTTACACGATTACTTTAGTCTTCAGTGGTGGAAGAAGTATTCAGATCCTTTACTGAAGTAAAAGTACCAGTGCAATAATGTAAAAATACTCCTTTACAAATAAAAGTCCTGCAAAAAATCCCACTTAGGTAAAAGTACATAAGTATTATGAGCTTGATGTAGTTAAAGTATTGCAGCAAAAGTAGTGGTTTGGTCCCTCTGACTGATATATTCTTATATATGACATCATTAGATTATTAATCCTGAAGCATCAGTGTTAGAGCAGCATGTTACTGTTGTAGCTGCTGGAGGTGGAGCTAGTTTCAACTACTTTATATACAGTTAGCTAGTGAAGTCCAGTGGTTCCCAACCTAGGGGTCGGGCCCCTCCAAAGGGTCACCAGCTAAATCTGAGGGGTCGTGAGATGATTAACGAGAGAGGAAAAAAGAAAAAACAAAGTTCAGATACACAAATCTGTTTTCAGTTTTTGGGACTTTTTCTCTAATCTTTGATTTCTGGTGAAATATTGGATCATTTGAACATTTATTGAAATGAAACCATGTGAGAAGTTTAAAGGGAAAAATCACTATTTGTTGGAGCTGTTAACAACTCATAGACATCTGAAATGTGACCCCAACTACACACTGCTTTTTGCAAGACGTCAAAAGCCAAAAAGGTTGGAAACCACTGGTTTCATCTTTAACAATGTGTTGTATTTTAAAAGCTCGTCATATTATCCATTGTGTCAAATCTTCATCTGAAAAGTAACTAAAGCTGTCAAATAAATGTAGTGGAGTAGAAAGTAGAATACTTCCTTCTGAAATGTAGTGGAGTGGAAGTATAAAGTAGCATAAAATATAAATACTCACGTAAAGTACAAGTACCTCAAAATTGTACAGAAACTATCAGAAAAACTATAATACTAACTGTCACAAAGCTTGCTGGACTGTAATTTATAAAATTAGGATCTTTTTATTTATTAAAAATAAACTGATTGGCTCGCCTTCGTCACGTGACTTCTTTTGGGGGCGGGTCTTCTGTAAACAGGAAGTGTGACGTCAGATTTGTTTTGGAAAAACGAATTTAGGAAACAGCGACGGAAGAATGGAGCAAAACCCTGAAGATTGTAAGGTATTGCCAAGTTTTTAACAATATTTTACTCACAGTATTTACATTTGTGAACTTTCTTCTCACTTGTATTGTTGTTTTAGGGGGAAACTACACACGAGTTTATTGTCAGCGTTAGCTAATGTTAACATATTTGGCTAGTCATCGTTTACAGTAACCTTCGCTAAAACAAAGCAGTGCGTTTAAAGTTACATATCCAGCGATTTGCGGTCATGTAACTGCATAAAAAGATGTCGGATTCTGGTGTATAGCTAGCCGATAGCTATATACCCATAACCGCACAGATATGATAGCTTGCAGGCTATTTCTGACTATACGACCACACAGTAAAGTCAACCCGAGTGGTTATTATCAAAGGTTTTCTTAGGTATTTGGTTGACTCGCCCTCACCAAGTGACCTGACAGACCAGCCACGCTGTAATCATGTGATATGCTTCTGTCATTTACCAGCTCTTTGTTATGTGTTCCCACATACCTGCCACGACTACGGGTTAGCTATGAAGGAGCACTTTATGATGATTATTATTCAATTTTATCTGATAAGTTATGTCACAGTTTATGTAAGCGAGTAGATAGAAGGATTACCCGCACATTGAACCAGAGCTCTCTTTACGACCAACTAAAGGTCAGACGAATATCCTCAAGAAGGAAAATGAGGACATATGTATATAGTCAAATGACCGGTGACACACTGCAGTCATCTAACCACATCCACATGTGTCAAGACACCATCATCATCATAAGAATAAAAACATTAACGTCAGGTCATACGAATATGATAGAAGGTCTGGATGCATTTTCAGTCAACAAGTCACAAAAATTTAAAACCAGAAATAGCAAACACTCATTTCATATAAATAGTATTAATAGGGTGGGTGTCATAGGTTGACAAGACACCAGGGGGAAATTATTATTAAAAAAGATATAAATAGTGTGTCCAATATAGAATTAATAGACATAGACTAAGAGAAATATCACATGTCATGTATGCATATAGATCCTAGAAGAAATAAGACAGGAGAAAGATGTTTATACAGTATATACACCTAGATTAGGACTGTATATGTTAGAGTAACTAGAACAGCTGTACAGTATAGGCCCTAATGATATAGATAACCTACAACAAGGGTTTAATATCAAAGATTAAATCCATGAGGGGACAAGGTGTTGAGAGAGTGGATCCAATAAATTTCCCGCTGCATCTCAATGTGCTCAATTTATTAATTAGTTTAATTGTTTTTTTTTGGATCCAGCACCTACCTCACTGACATACTTTGTTTCATTCTTCAGTTTATGTAGTAACATGAAGATGAGCTGATTTTATTTAATGAATTAGATCTTAGTTAAGCCGTATAACATCATTATGACACAAACCAGAGCCAATCTGGCAAGAGTCAGTCCCAAAATGAATCTGCTTTTTTTGATAACGGACTAATTGTTTAAGTAATACTTCAAATTTAGCTTCTTAAATGTGACGATTTGTAGATTTAAGAAAAGAACCAGAAAATATTCACATTTGAGAAGCTGCAATTAATTGATTATCAAAATAGTTGGTGATGAATTTAAGAACTGGTTATTAATCATTGCAGCTCTATAATAACTTATTATATAATATAGTCATTTATAATTATTTTGACTGTTTCATATTTATGTGCATATTCTTTCTCCTCAGCTAATATTTGAGAAGGAGGGGGTGTACCTGCACACAAATGCCAAGAGGAGCAACCAGGACACCACCATCCCAGGGTTCATCCGCATTGTAGAGCGGGTAAGCAGATCCGTGTGAGTGGAAGTTGTTAAGATAGAAAAAGGGGAAATCAGATGAGTTAATTGTGCTTTTGTTTTAGGCTGGACTACCAGCTTTAGAGTGGAGCCCACTGGAGGATGAAGGTCGCACTGCCCCTGCTGTACTCTACACCAAAAAGGTCCGTAATCATGTGTTTGATGTGCATGAAGAAGACAAAAATATTTGTTTTTTTTACTCAAATATAATCCAAACTTCTTGTTACTTAGGATGGAGAAGGAGGGGAGGAGGATACAAACTTTGACCCCGGGTATGAACCAGACTGGGCTGTTATCAGCACCGTGAAGAAGGATCGAGAACACGTCCCAGTCAAAGACTCAGGTGCTACTGAGGTTTCTGTCACTTTGGGCAAACAGTTACGTTAAGAAAGGATGTGTGACACCAAACGTCCTCTCTCTCTCTTGCAGGTCAGTGGTCGTTCTCTCTGCCTCTCTCAGAGCTCTACTCTCTCCGGAGGGCCCGCTTCTCCTTGGGTCGAAACTTCCTGGTGTTGACTAGTAGAGGGGGCCACCCTCTGCCTCCTCTGCACTTCCACAGAGGAGGAACCAGAGAACTGCTGAGGGCCCTGCAACGTTACATCATCCTGGACCAGTAAGTGTCATCATCCTAATTCTAGCAGCTGTTCTTGTCACGTCGTCGCTGTAAACGTGTTCACCTCATGACAGCTGTTAAAACAGCTGATGTACAGTTTCAGACAGAGCTGCTTATATCTTTGTCGACACATCACATGATTAGTGGGAAAAAAAAAAAAGTCACATGGCTCCTGTTGTTATCATCATCAGGTCACCGGTTGACGGACGGCTCTTCCTCGCTTACCCTCATGACTCCGGCGCTCTGTCTCAGTCCTTCGACAAGCTGCAGCTCCTCGATGACGGAGGCTCTGATCTCGTCTCGGTACTTTATTATTCATTTCTTAACAATAAAATTAAAAGAAAGAAGAAGGTAGGGGATTAAGTAATGATTGATGCTTTTAATAATAATGTCATGCCTAATAATAAACTGCACCAGGGTACATATTGATCTTAAAATGTTTGTCTGTAGCTTGTTGATCAATGCTGATGACTCACTGATCAAAGTCACCCTCTAACCTCTACAACAGACCGATGAAGTCATGAAATACTGACCACTCCTCTACATCTGTTCATGTTTGTAATTCTCTTCTCTGTCTACCTGAACAGAGATTTATCCAAGACCCCTATGCGACTACGTTCGGCGGATTCTCCAAAGTCACAAATTTCTTCAGGGCTGCCATCCGACCTCCGGATTCCCCGCTTCACCCGCGTTCTGCTCAGGATCCTACTATGCCTCCGCAGGCTGATGAAGAGCCCGGCTTTGAACTCATCACCTGTGTAAGAGAACGAAACAAAAAGTAGTAGCAGTGTGTAATATAAAGAGATGACACATGGTTAAAGAGACATTTGTTTTGATAAAGTTTGCGTATGTCTTTCCTTCAAGGGGGTGGAGCTTGGCCCCAGACCAGATGTAACCAGGGGGCCACCTCTGGACAAATGGGAGGTGTTCTTCGACCCTGAGGGTCGGGTGAAGAACCCTGACAGAATCAAAGAGCTCGTGTTCAGAGGGGTAAGACAGTAAATACAGTGTTACTCCTATGTGGAAGACCCCTCTTGTTTACCTTTTTCAACACAATGTGCACTTTTTGATCATCGCAGGGTATCACACCATCACTAAGGAAAGAGGCCTGGAAGTTCCTCCTGGGCTTCTATCCGTGGAACAGCACTACCAAAGAAAGGGAGGAAATTCTGCGGGTCAAAACGTTAGTGTTTCTACTACTGTGCATCCCCTCTCTACCGCTCTTCTTGCTTGCTGTAATCATTTCTCATGTTCTTAAGAGATCTTTTCTTAATGTGCCTCTGATGGAAGATATAGTTGAAGTTCACTAATATGAGGCTTCAGAAGTCTGAGTTTCATCAAATCAAGGGGATATCTTCCAATGTTAATTCCAAGTGCAATTAGGATGCATAGCTAGGTTTATGTGCGAATTTCACAAAAACATAACCCTCCTCCCATCTTACATGTTGTTTCTGGATTTGGTGTCCCTGTTACTTGTCCTCCCCATTGTCCTGTATTGTCAGTTTTGGTGAAACTAAAGATAACCAACCAACTAACTAACTGTATGAAATTCCCTCCTTGTGTTTCCCCTCCGATAGTGTTTCCATGCTGAGCTGGAACGGAGGGTTAATAACACAAAGAGGGAATTTCATATTAAAAAGTTGCAACTTTAGAAGATATACACTTGATACGACTAACTCAGACGGCTGAAGTCTCATATTAGCTTCAGATAAACTCTGGAATGTATTTTTGCATGTGGATCAGTTACACTAGAGGCAAATTAGGAAGGAATCTGTTAACGGCCGGTATGAACATGAGGAATGATTGCAGCAAACAAAACCTGGACACCTGACTAGTGTTTTAAGACAGAATGAAAGAAATAGAGGCTTCTTTAACGCCTCTGTGTGTCCGCAGGGATGAGTACTTCAGGATGAAGGTGCAGTGGAAGTCGGTCAGCGAAGAGCAGGAGATGAGGAACTCTCTCCTCAGAGGGTACCGCAGCCTGATAGGTCAGCCCCTCAATCCGTCCGATAACAGAAGATCTGTTGATTATGACAGTCAGCTGCTCGCGATGGGGAGTAGATGTTGGAAGTAAAACTGTCTTTGTTCTGTCGTGACAGAGAGGGACGTCAGCAGGACGGACAGACACAACACGTTCTTCTCCGGGAACGACAACCCAGGACTGACTCTGCTCCACGATGTGCTGATGACATACTGCATGTACAACTTTGATCTTGGTATGTTTTTTTTATGGATTGTTGGCTGCACCAGTACTAAACTTTTCAGCACCAGTACAAATGAAAAATTGCAAGTTTTTATAATTGATCATTTCTGCCATCTAAAGCCCCATTCAGACTGGATTTATCTCTCTAGGGGAGGTGGGATGATTCTTTACATGGTCAGTGGTTTTAATCCAGTCTGAAGTGCATATCTGGGTCATTTTTCACCCTTTCTCTAGTTGCAATGACCTACTGGCAGCTCTTCCTGTAATTTAAATCCAGTCCAGAGCAACATCCTTGTATTTAAAAAAAAAAAAGTGGATCTCTGAGTTTTTCCCGCAGGAAGAACTGCTACTTTTTTAAAAAATCAGCTCAGAAATTTGACTTTTGTGTGAAAATTGAGCCAATTTGGAAACCAATATGAAGGCAGAAAAAAATAAAGACCCCATAAAAGCTCATCCAATGGCCTGTTGTAATGTCAGCTACAGGTGGGTGCTGCTATTCTCTTTTCAGCCATGTTTTTAGCTTATATTTGTTTACATTCTGACAATTTACACCTTTAAAAGTATCCTGAATTAGCTATTAGCAGTTCCTGTTTGCAGTGTACCCATGGACATACAGACCACTATCACTGGATTACATTGATACTGAAGAAAACTTAAAAATGTGATGATTCTCAGGGACGTTCTAGGATTTATGGAGGTTTATTAGCGACAGATATTTTAAGTAATTATATCCTCGGACAGCGTAAGCGACATACGATATGTCTGATTAGATTTGACTGTGTTATGACAATTTTTGACTCAAATTCTCCAGCTGAATGTCCACGCCTCTTACAGACCATAATACCCTGTCATTTGGATATGGTTAAAATCATCTGGAACCATGAGTTCAATTACAGAGGAACACAGTTGAATATTTCATTCACCGCCTCCCCCCTCTGTGATGTTAATCCAGGACAAACAGGGCTTAAAACTGGTTTCTTACAAATCAAGTTGATTTTTGTGCTTATCAATGACAGATTATGATAAGCGTAGGCTACTGTATAGAAACTTGCACACAGACTCAGATTAGACACAGATTATTATTCCGAGCAGGTTTGTAGATAAAGAACAGTGTAGGAGGTTCAGGATGTTAGCATTTCAAAGCAAAGACTCCCTTACAGAACAATGTTTGTTAATGACGATCGACTCATTGATCATTAAAGGGATGTTTTAGTCGATCCGAGTCCCTCTTGACAGTTTTCCTTTTCCATCCAGGTTACGTGCAGGGGATGAGCGACCTCCTGTCCCCTCTCCTGTTCGTCACCCAGAACGAAGTGGAGTCCTTCTGGTGTCTGACGGGCTTCATGGAGCTGTTGGTTAGTAGAAACGTCCCTCATCCTCAAGATCAGTCACCCGTAGCCTTTGAAAGTTTTAGCTTTGGTTGTTCCTCTAATGGTTCATCAGAGGCTGTACAGCACCGGATGACAGCAGCAACATTCAGAGTTTACATGCTAGCTTTATTGTTCCTGCTTTGTGTGCTAGGTTAAACTATTTGCAGCAGCTTAATTGTGGTTTGAACATCTGTCAGTCGGATCTTTAAGGGCTGTAAGTTAGTAACGAGCCCGTTTCCATGACTGTGTTTCCTCTTTCTCTCTCTCTCTCTGCAGCACCAGAACTTTGAAGAGTCTCAGGAGGCCATGAAGCAGCAGCTCCTTCAGCTCAGTATCCTCCTGAAGGCTCTGGACCCCGAGCTATGTGACTTCCTGGGTTAGTCAGCTAATATTCATCCAGTCTGAATGGATTAGATTAAAATAAACCTTAAGGAGCCCCGAGGGACAGATCGGCTCTTGTAGCAAATGTTATTAGGATAAAGCAACGGAAAAGTAGGACAGAAAGAAAATAAAGCAAACGAGGGGCTGTTATACATAATGCAACCACTAGATTATACTTTAGAATCTGTTAATTATGATGAATAAAGTATATATATTTACAGCATCTGCAGCTGGTGTGAAGCATGTAGATATGCATAGATAGATTTACTGGAAAATGAAGATTTCCAGGATTTCTACAGGGTAGTAAAACGTGCTTCATATAGACGGGATGTCACAAGCAACTCTCCATATTACTCATGTCGTTGGAGCTCATTCTGCTTCTTTTTTTTTTGTTCTCCTTTTGTCCGTCAGACTCTCAGGACAGCGGCTCTCTGTGCTTCTGTTTCCGCTGGCTGCTCATCTGGTTTAAGAGAGAGTTTTCCTTCGAGGACATCCTCACGTTGTGGGAGGTGATTGCACAACAGCTGCGTTTATTTCAGCGTGCTATACTGAATACATGGATGTTTTCATGATGGTGGTTTGCTGAAACAGCTGAATTAAGACAGTGAGATAAACCAATAAGATACTCATGAAAACAAGGTATTTTCTTCTTAAAGGCAAGTAAGTTTATTGGTATAGCACATGTTAGACATGGGTAATTCAAAGTGTATTACATAAAACATTAAAAACATTTAAAAAGAAAAAAAATGCAGAAAAACATTAAAGTGCAAATTGAAAGAATAGAAAACTTTAAAGGAAATAGTGAAATAGTAAAAGTTAACAGAGGCATAAATACAGGAGAAGTAATGGACTAGAAATACAATTACAGTGAATTAATAAGTTGTTAAGTCTCCCTAAATGCAACATGGGAAACAAAAGTGCAGCAGAGAAACCAGTCAGTCAGTCAAAGGCACAAGAGAACAGCAGAGTTGTTTATTTGGATTTGAAGGTGGTTTTTGTTTTAAGGTCAACAGGAAGTTGGTTTCATCGTAGCTTAAAGCCGCTTCAAGCTGTTTGCTTCTGACTCTTGTTCCTTTCAGTTTTATTTATATTGCGCCACATCATAACAAAAGTTATCTCGGGGCACTTTTCACATAGACTGTACTCTTTAATTTAGAAAGAACCAAAATCCCCACATGAGCAGCGCTTGGCAACAGCGGCGAGGAAAAACTCCCCTTTAACGGGAAGAAACCTCAAGCAGAACCGGGCTCTAGATGGGTTGACTGGTTGTATTGAGAGAGAAAGATAATACAGATATGACTCCTTAGATCTAAGATAAACCTATAAACCCAGTGTATCCTGTTAGTGTTCTCTACTAGACGTTTTATAACATCCTGTTTTCTTCTTCAGGTTCTCTGGACTCGTCTTCCTTGTGACAACTTCCACCTGCTGATCGCCTGTTCAATCCTCGAGTCCCAGAGAGGAGAGCTGATCGGCTCAGACCACGACTTCAACACTATACTCAAAGTGAGATTAAGTTACTTTGTCTATAACCGCACATGTTTTCATCTGTGGGTGCATTTCTTCATCATGATCTTTATGATCTGCAGCACATTAACGAACTGACCATGAAGTTGGACCTGCAGACTGTCCTGCGTGAAGCGGAGGCCATCTACCTGCAGCTGGTTCAGTGTAAGGTAGGTCCAGATGTGCTTTTACTGTTTTTATTATGAGTGACAATGATTAGACAGAATTCTATAGTATGTTGGGACCCAATAAATCCCAATATAAATTTTAGGGCCACAAAATGATTAAAGACAGAAAGAAATGTTGCTGTAAAATTATCTTACTATTATATTCTGCCGTTTTTCTAATATTTGCTTTTCATGTGAAATACTGGATACTTCCTCATCTTCAGGCCTCCTTATAATGAAACTGAAAAGGGGAAATCACTCTTTGCTCGAACAGTATGAGGCTGTGACCTTTAGTGAGGGGTCACAGGCCAGAAATGTTGGGAATCATTGCTTTAGACTTTATATGTCCCTCCAATGTTTGGGACAAAACTGAACTTTTAGTCTTCACCAGTATAAGGCAAGTCTTGAAGATTCTCCAGACATGTTTAAAGACATAAAAATACTCTGCTTCCAATAATAATTTGTGTCTGATGTGTTTTTCCCACAAAAAAAAAGTTTAATTCTTAAATTACATCTACTCCATATGTAAGTACTTTTCATTTAAAACTGCTGCTCCTTCTTCACTGTGAAGTCTGCTCTCTTCAAGTTTCCACACGGCGGTTGTGTAATTTGAATTCTGGATCAGGATCAGCTTCCAAAATATTTGTGATTTCACAAATTGTGCACTTTAACTCAGATTTTCAGTGAGCACAGAGAAACTTTCCAGCCTTCTAGTGTCAAACTCTGCACAGTTGAAGCTGAAGTTAAACATTTAACACAAACATTATTTTAGTTCTTGTTTCTATATTTATTATGCCTTATATGTATATATTTTTGGAAAATCTGGTCCGTATTTTCACCTCATGTTTTGTCCTAATTTCGCACTTCATGCTCCACTTATAACAATAACAAGCAGTCACGTGTTTAAAATAGTTGAAAAATGATTTTCTTTATAAACCCTAACAGCAAACATTTTGGCCTTTTAAAGCAGGAAACGCACAGCTGTAATTAATAACATTAACGACGGCTCCGTTCCATTATTTGCTCCAGTAAGCCACGTCAGTGAGTCAACATTAGCAATACCAGAACCCTAAAACTGACTCAACTAAACTGAATGCAGCCATCGTTAACGTTATTAATTCCACATGTGCTTTTACTACTTTGGCAAGTCATAATATCTGCCATGAAAAGGGTCTATTGGTATTAAATCTATTCATTTGCTACTGCGGTGATCCCACACAGCTTATTACAGCTTTTTCTCATTTAAAAATCTAAAAAACACTTTGTTTCTTTATGAAATCCATTAGCTTTAGAGAATTTGGTTAGACGTGTGCGGTCAGAGAAATTTAAGGATAATTACAGTTGAATTACTTAATAGAAATACAGAAGAATGTACAATATTTCTGCAACTAAAACCAGCTGTCACAGAAGCTCATTTTAGAAAAGCAACACAAACAAGGTTGAATACATATTTTAGACATGCATAGTCTCTTGTTGACACCTCCTCCTCCTTCTTCTCTGCCCTCCTTCCCCCCACCAGGAGCTCCCCCTGAAGGTGCAGGAGGTTCTGGGTCTCTACGTCCCGTCCAGCTCCGAGGAGGAAGAGAGTCCGGACTCACAGGCCACCGAGACGCAGCGCCTCCTCAGCCAATCCCAGGCAGGAGCTGGAGCTGCTGCTTCGTGTAGCGCGGCGGGCGGTCCTCCCCCCACCTATCCTTAAATCTGACTGACAGTCACTCAAGAAACAATGAAGTACGAAAGCGTGGAAGATATTTATACATGAAGAAATATATATTTACTGTATATGACCCGGTGAGAGAGGTGGGGAAAAACTTGATTGGTGAAGACTGTTGTTAGTTTTTGTCAGAGGCAGGGGGCGTTGTTGAGGCTTTTTTTCTTTTAATGTATAGCCATGAATGTTATTATACAAGACAACACTATAGCTGTGCTTGCAGTGCTCTTTTTCTTTGTGTCTTTTTTTTCGTGATACGACATGTCCCGTGTCTTGCCATCCATTCATCTCTCCATCCTCTTTATGTTCGATGCTGCTGTTTCACATTTTCACCTGTTGTTTAATAATTGTATTTTATTTTCTCCGCTTATCACTCGTGTTTTAAATGTACTTTCGGTGCATTTTGTTAGTTTCCGTTTGTTTTTGACACCTCTGTCCTCTCGCTGCTGCTCCTGTAAAAGGAAGAAGATGAAGGACCTTGTTAATACTGTATGATGCCATTCCAGCCCTATGCAAAGTTTTTGCATGCCTTATAGATTTCACCTGCAGCATGGTAATATTTTAAGCTTTGTAATTATCTGTAAAATGTCATAACATTTTCATCTGCTGATTATTACCAAATAAACAGTGAATCTTAAAGACGGAATATTAATTCAAATCACACAGAGGGAGAAGAGACAAGAGATGATTAGAGAAGATTAAGCAGATTAAGATGTTTAAATGCAATTCACATACAAAAATACAAAAAATGTCATCAACAGAAAGAGACTAAAAAATCTGTAGAGAAATGCAAAAGTGAAAAAAGTCAAAAACACATGAAAAAGTTAAGCAACTCTCAGTAAGGGAACATGATACTAAAATGACAACAGTGAATTTCTATATTGTGCAACTGACACTAAAGTGCAAAGGGAAGGAATCAAAATCATACATGAAAAGTTTAAGGAAGTGCCAATAAAGAAACTTAATACTAACATTTTAAAGGTCAAATTCAAAATATACAAAAATAATCTAAATAGGACATTTTAATTTGTAAAAAATTATAAAACTAAATCAGCACTTTAAAAAAACACCTTTCTGTAAATTTTACAACACCCAGTAGAAAACATAGCACTAAAATGTACTAAAATGGCAAAAAAAAAGCAACTTAAAAATAATTTTTAAAAAAGTTGTTTTTTTTAACTTTAAAATGCAAAAAGTAAAAAATCAAAAACACATGAAAAAGTGAAGTAACTCTCAATAATGAAACATGATACTACAATGTCAAAAGTGAACATAAAGAACAAAAAGGATTCAGGTAGGGCATTTATGCAAAAATTATACCACTAACTACACATGAAAAACTTTAACATATCTCAGTGAATTGAAAAAAAAATAAGCTGAAATGTTAAAACTAAAGTACAACGAAAACACAAAAATCCATACCAGACAATTAACACAGAAGAATACAAAAATGAATCAAGTCAACACATGAATTTTAGCACCTATGAGGGGAAAAAATAAAACCATAAATGTGTAAATGTAATGAACAAATAAAAAAAAACTTTAAAAACAAAAGAAAAACAACTTCAAAACCTGGAAGAAATCAAAACATCACACTTGAACATGCATAACTTATGTACTTGAATCAATATATGAAGAACTTAAGCACCTATTAACCATAAATGTGACAATGGAAGATGACCGAATAAAAAAAATCAATACCCTTCAATTAACATCCAAAATTGTAACCAATGTGTCAAATAAAAGGAAGAAAAAACCTTTAAAAAATGTAAATACATGCAAAGAGAGAAAACATTAAAAGTTAAGCAATTCTTAGTAAGAAAACATGATACTAAAATGTTAAAAGTCAACTGCAAAACCTGTAAAAAATGGAAATAACACACTTAAACATGCAGAACTTATGAACCTGAATCAACACATGAAGATTTTAAGCATCTATTAAGTTATGAAAATAAAACCATAAGTGTGAAAATGGAAGATGAAGAAATAAAGAAAATCAATACCTACTGAACATTAGTAGAAATTTCTAGTTCTATAGTCGCTGTGATCAATGATTACATCAATTTCACGAAGGATAGTTACTGTAAGTGATATATATATATATATATGTATTTACCAAATCCCCATCACCCCCAAAAAAGTTTAAAGCGTGCTGAACATACTAACAATGTACTTAACCTATTGATTATATATAATTAGTGCAATTACAAATATACTGAAATACACTTTTGTGCACTTGACTGTATGATTTTAAGACACCATTAAGTTATAATTAAGTCTCCATCCACGTTAAATGTTCCTTCACTTAGATGTTTGAGTTCCACTATGCAGACTTTGACCCTCTGGTGTTACAGGATAAAACACGCAGTTGCACTTTAAAGGAAATGAAATGACTCAGACTGTGTAATTAATTACATTATTGCACTTGAAAATTGAGCATTTTTACAATGCAGTGGACTGATTTAGCCTGGGACCGTGCACTCTACTGTGCATGACATTTGAGATTACTGTATATATGGTGCATTGATTGATAAAAGCACACAAAACTGTACAAAAACACGCGCAAAACAGCACAAAATATAAACAATGATACAATAAAATGACCATAAATGATAAGCACCAGATCAGTACTCTTTAAAAGCTGTTTCAACTTGAGTTTAAAATGATCCTAATCCATTCTGTGTTCCACATATTGATCCTCTGAACAGAGAGATGTCTGTTTAAAAGACGCACCCCAAGTTATTGATCCAGACACCCTGAGGTGTTCCACTGGGTCACTGGACTTAAGGATTAGTTTAAAGGATAGTTTCACATTTTTTTCAAGTCTTCAACTCAGAAGCCCAAATGAACATTGACACGTTTTTCTTGCTGTAATCATTCCTCCTGTTCATACTGACCATTAGAAGATCCCTTCATAATGCACTTACAATGTAAGTGATGGAGGACAAAATCCACAGTCCTCCTTCTGTGCAAAAATGTATTTAAAAGTTTATCTGAAGCTAATATGAAGCTTCAGCGTCCAAATGAGTCAAATCAAGTAGATATCTTTCAACATTACAGTCTTTTTAGTGCCAAAGTCCCTCTTTATGTTACTATACTTCCACCGCAGCTCAACAGGGAAACACAAAGAGGGAATTTGATGTTAATGAGACTGTAAATGTGTCAGATATCCACTTGATATGTCTGACTCAGACTGCTGGATCTACATATTATCTTCAGATAAACTTTTAATATGAACAAATGTTATGAAATCCCTAAAGAAAAACAAAAGATGTTTAATTGTTTTTCCACAAAAAAAATTGTTATAAAATTTTAAATTACATCTCCCTCTTCCTCTTTAAAAAAATTCTATATCACACTTGTTGACACTTGTTGCATAAAGAACCACGATTGGCCCCGAGCTAAGTTGTGATATCACAGATCATGCTGGTAGGTGCTCACCTTTAACTCAGATTTAGGAGCTCAAGGAGAAACTTTACATTTCAAGGAGATGAAAATCAAACTCTGCACATACATCATTTTGCACAGTGAAGCTCAAACATCCAACTGCAGGAACAAGACGGAAAAAAAAACACATTTTTGAGTGAAAGGGGACTTTAACATATTTAGTTTTATTAACAATATGGCAGCGGTGGAGTCTGATCTTTTTAAGAAACAGACAAAAAATTAAATATCACAAAAAATGTGAAAGTGTAAATAGTGATTAAAAAAAGAAAAGGAAAAAAAAATCTGACATTTAAGGAATGATGCTTTGGTGTTTTTTTCCAGTGTAACAGTAAGGACTATTTGTTAATGCAGTGTCTTAACTTGTGAACTGGTTAAACTTTGGCCTCTCTCCTCTCCTCCCCCCACCGGCCAGCAGGTGTCTGTGTGAGGTGAATGGCTGAGGGAGGAAAATAGGACCTCTGTTCTCCACTGTCCCGGGAAATGAGCTGGAAAATGAGGGGCGGAGAAACCACACCTCCTTCTCAGGACCCGCTGCACTCCTCTTTTGGCTGGTCGCTGTCTCTTTCCCCTCTCGATCCATGTTGTTTGAATACAGCTGCGACGTATGAATTTAGCAGGCTGCTTAAACAGGCCGACGATCTGTCACTCTGTTTCTCTTGCTCCTCCTCCCTCCCCACCCTCCTCCCCTCCTCTTCCTCTCCACTCCGTCCACCCCGGCCCTGACCTCACTTGACTGGCAGAGCCAAACTTACTGAGTCCTTCATTCAAACTCAATCTGCTTTCAGTTCCTCTCAAAGCCTGTTTTATAGGCGAGGGCCTTGTCGACAGCTTAAAACCCCATATTCTCTCACTAATGCTACAATCGACTGAGTGTTGGAGGATTATGGTCTCTTCATGTTGTCATTATGCCGGGTGTCTTAGAAAAGCTGTTATCTGTTGTAGATGATGTGATTGTTGATCTGACCTCTGTGCTTGAGATCTGAGCCTTGAGTTTTAAGAACCAGGATTATGGCTCTTTACATTCCTCCATGTGTGTATTTGTGGGATTATTTTATAGGTTTCATAAGGTTTTCGCTCATGTTTCATGCTTGTTTTTATTTTTGCATTAATTTAACTTAAAGACCCCGTCCAGACATGTTTTAAAAGTACTGTCTGATATGTTGTTTTTACACATAAAAGCTCAATTCTCTAGTTTAAAATTCTTTGAAAGATCCAGAATCCGTGAAATTATAAATATTGTTAATTTCAAATGTTTTATTGCTGGACACAAGATGTCTCCTACTTTCAATGAAAAGTCTATTCTCAGTGTTTGTGCACTTCGAGGAGGCTTCGAGTCTCCGCAGCACGCTTCTGTAAAGTTGCAAACCGGATAGTGACGTCACAGATCCTGCTCTTACGTCCACATCTTGAACTCAGATTTAAGGTGTGAATGTGAAACTCTGCACATACATCATTCTGCACAGTGAATCCCAAACATCCAGCTGAATGAACAATAAGAAAAAAACAATACAAAAAATACACATAACATTAAATATCCTTTGCACCTTAAATCATATCTCTAAATACATTAGCCAAACCAAAACCCAAACAGATAGAAACTAAGGTTCACATCATGACCCCATTACAAAAAACAGATACTCTTCATCATTGTGTACAGAATCAAAGTAATCTAAGAATGGTTGCCAGACTTTAAAAACATTTCTGGACAGATTCCTGAATTTAATATTTAAGTATTTCTAGTTTCAAATGAGCCGTCACCTCTCCAACCCGTCGTTTATGTGAAGGGGTTGTAACAGACTTCCACTTGAGCAGGATAACTAGCTAGCTAAAAGTGACGTAAAAGCTATAGCGTCAGACTGAGACACATTTTTGTAGTGGAGGGGGGGCTTTAACATATTTAGTTCTGTATGGCGGTGGTGGGATCTGATCTGCAGACACAGATAAAAGATTAAATATGATGATGAAAGCAAAAGTGTAAGTCGAGGCTGATAAAACCTGAGACTCCCGTTGGTGGGAGACTTTAAATACTCTCATATTAAAAGAATGAAGGAGGGATGTAGAAGATCATAAAACACCCAAATGTGTTTTATTTGAAAGCAGTATGTAACTGTACCAGTAAACAAACTGCTGTAGAGTTTAATGAGTTTTTAATTCACAAATGACAACTGATCGGTACAATACTGTAAAAATTAAGATGGCTGTAAGATGGATCTTTCTACATGAAATGTGATGTTTTTTATGTTACTGGATGTTTATGTTATACGTCCCTCTTTATATTTACCACACCAGCACCACTGACAACTTGCTGTTACTCAAGTACTGTAAACATTTTAGGAACGTCTTCATTACTTGAGCATTTTATGCTACTGTTTACTCCCACTGCTCTATATCTCAGAGGCAAATATTGTACAGAAGCACTGCCTTCCAGATTAATGTAGAAACATGAAATTCACAGGGCATATGTATCATGTCCAGACACACAAAAAAGCCTCTTGGAGCCATACTGTAAATCCAACAGGAAGTCGGCCATCTTGGAAAAACTGGTCAATTTTTGTGTTTTTTTGGCCATTTTTTGCCATTTTCAGGCCTTTTATTTTAACGAAGTCCTCCCACAGAATTCATCATAATGACTTCAAAATCAATGTGTGTCATCTAGACTAGTTTATGATCAAAAGTTATCAAAAGATTTAGTTAATGTTGAAGCGTGTGGCCGCGGCGTGGTGTTGAGTTTTGATGTTTCACCATTACAGAGGAAATTGCTATAACTTTAGTGCAAACTGGCTCCATAGCGCCCCCTAAGAAATTTCAGTGAAACAGCCCCAGCAGCAGGCAAAATACTGGACAAAGTAAGTGATGTTTAACTTCTTCTTGCAATGTCTGAAAACAGCCCAGAGTCTGAAGACATCTACACGCTTGTGATAGAAGCCCTTCGATTGCTCCTCCTCCACCAACTGTAACAGTAAAATGCTGCTTAAACATCAACGCATCAGTAATAATAATACAGTAATATAATGTATATATAATAGTATAGTGAGTAACACCAACGAGGGACATTTCTCTGTATTAAGAGCATTTTTACTTTTGATACTTTAAGTACAATTAGCCGCTTTAATAATACCTCCATACTTTTAGTGACTTTTACTACTAATGGAGTATTTTTATATTGTTGTATTGCTACTATCTATATACTCAAGTAAAAGATCTCAGTTCTTCTTCCACCACTGATAAAATATGAAAAGTTCAATCCTATAAAATGATTCATGATTATCTTCTTATTAAATATACTGTAGTTCTTTACCATGTTTTGCTCAAATATCATGTCCTGCAAAGAAGAATTGTTATATTTTTCTTTCAAAAAGTTTTACATATGAAACTGAATCTACCTTGAGTCATAGTTAGTAAAACCAGTTTCCACCTCTGACTTGAATAGAGCATGAATTATTGATGCTCAGCTCAAATCAAGTCATGGTGATCAGAGCATGCTGTCAGCGCGGCCGTCCGTCCATTTAACTCCTATTTGAAGCTTGAGCTGCCACTGAAACCTTAATGTGTGAAAAGCCACCTGTAATGAGTGTGTCAAATACAATCTGTATTCTCCACTGGTGAGTGCGACCCCATTGTGACCATCAGAGGAGTCCCCCGGGGAGCGTGTGAAAAGTGTGTCTACCAGCGATGAATGTGTGAGGAGGCCAGCAGCAGGCAGAAGGCCAGGGGCTGTTGTCTGACACTGATTTGTAAAGGGAGACAATACGGCTCATTGACCTGCCCGGCTCCACTGTCTGTTGCACATACCTCGCCCAGCCCTCCCCGGTGGCTTCGCTGCTCTTTAAACACGAGGAGCAGATTGCCACAGGCGCAGGGAGGGGAGGCCGATGGGACACAGGTTGCTTTGACAATGAGGATCCTCCAAGAAAAGAGAGAGAGAGAGAGAGAGAGAGATGCAGCTCTGAGCCAAAACTTTGATGAATACATTTACAGAGAAAAACCTCTCTGTTACTATATTTTCTTACCTCTCTGACTGATAAAGTACGTATGATAAGAAATATAAGATTGATGCAGCATTAGTGGTTTGGTCACTTAATATTTTGACCTGAATTTCTATCTTGTCAGGTGCAAAAAACCTCTGAAAAAGGGTTGAAACTTCTTATAATTCCTCGACACAAAACAAAATCTGCATCACTGTGTTGGCAAACTAACGAGTAAGACTGCAACTCATGAATATTTTCATTATTAAATATTCCACCATTTATTTGCTTGTTTAATCAATTAATTGAAAAGAAAACTGTGAAAAATGCCCATCATAAGTCCTTATATTAGCTTATTTTGTCCAGAAAAAACAGTCCAGAACCAAAAGATATTTAATTTACTATCATTTAAGACAAAGAAAAACTGTAAAAATATCACATTTGAAAAGCTGGAAGCAGCATATTTTGTACATTTATGCTTGAAAAACGATTTAAAATTGGTTAAATTGGTTATCAAAAGTGTTGCAGATTGTCTGTAAATCTACAATCAATTAATCAACTAATCATTTCAGCTCTACTAAAGAGTTTAATGTTAAAAAAGAAGGTAAAAACAGTATTTCACAAGCAAAAAGCAGTTTTGGAAAATAAGATTTTTGCAGAAATCGGATTTTTTTCCCCCTCAGTTATTCATCTCACAACCCATAAAATTTATCTCACGACTCAACTGAAACCGTTTTAGGATTTTAACTGTGACAAAGGTTGCAAACTGTCTGCTGAAATCATATTAATTGAACCAAAATTAGAAATTAATTCACTGAATAAAGGGGGACATCGTTATACAAGTAAATATCAGAATTCCACTCTGTCCACCACCGAGTTGCAGGATTTAACATCTATCTTGCGTTTGACGTATTTCCTCCTGTGCTCACGTTGTAAACAAACACCCCTCATCCTATTGTCATCCATTCCCATTGTCAGAGTCTGGAGATGACCTTTCCTCTCTCCTCTCTGTCTCTGCCTCTCACCCCTCGCAGCCTTTTCTTTTCCTCCCTTCTCTCTTTCACTGTCGAAGGCAAGCTGTTGCTCTGTCCCTGCGGGCCACTCCCTCTCTTGTCTGCTCCTCTTTTACTCCTCCCCTGCCACCATCTCTGCCCTGCTCTCCTTCTTTCTCCCTCTATCTCCCCACCTGTTGAAGCAATTGTTGCACAGACCGTATTGTTGTCTTCTTATTATTTTATGTCACTCACGACGGGTCTCCGCCTCTTTTTGCGGTCCTTTTTTCCACTCTGTGCCACTCCCCTCTCTCTCTCTCTCTCTCTCCCTGCTTGGTATAAAACCCAGAGATAAACAGTTGAGGTGTGATATTCAGCAGAGCACCACAGGAGGTCAAAAGTAGTCCAACAAGACAAAAAAAGAGGATTTCCCAGCAGGTGCAAGAGGGACATTGGCGGCTGCAGCGTTTCTTTTCCCACCTGGACGTGAATAAGTTCATATTTTACCCAGCAGGAGATGGAAAGAGGCATGTCTGTGTCTCTGTGGTGTGAGGAAGCGGAGGACGACCAGAGTCAGACCGAGGCGCCGGCCCAGGGCCACATCAGGGGCTCGTCTCAGCTGCGAGCCGCCTGGGACCCCACCGTGTCGGGGCATCGTGTAATCCAGAGGCTGCTTCACGTGGAGGAGAGGTACATGCCCTCCGTGCTCTACATCACCCTCATCCAGCGGGATCCGGAGCGCAGGGAGGAGCTCACCAAATGGGCCCTGGAGGTATGAAACTCTCTCTCTCATGCACCAGTTTCTCCCCAGATTCCCCTTGCAGTGCTGGATGTTTTCCATCTTCTTGTTTCTTCCTCTGCAGGTGTGCTGTGAGTGCGGCTGTGATGAGGCAGTGTTCCCCCTGTCTGTCTCTCTGATGGATAGGTTCCTGTCCGCCTCTCTGTCCCTGCCCGTCTCACCTTACTGCCTGGCTGCCGGCTGCATCCTCATCGCCTCGAAACTCACTGAGAGCGACAACGTCACGGCCGACACTCTCTGCGCTGCGGCCGAATACAGCTTCCTGCCTTCTGACCTGCGGGTGAGTCACAGCATCCACAGACACGTGGGTGAGAACTTAACATACAGTCAGGGCTGTAGTGGAGTGGAAGAAGGGGTCGTCTCCAGCTGTGGACCTCTAACACCAACTAATCCTTGATTTTACACGTGGAATACCTTGTTTCACACCTTTTTTATGTCATAATATGTGGTGGAAAACTTACATACATACAAAGATGAGGTCTTGAAGGGAGGCAAACTTTGATTCTCTTCTCTGTTGATGTTTGTTGTGTCTTAACAAAGCCATCAACTGGATTTCAGCCCATTTAAAACTTCAATTTACAATCAAATAGGTCTAAAACTAACATTTTTAGATGACTGATTACTCTATCACATTTATTTTTTGGTTAAAAGTCTATAAATGGGGGGAAATAAATAAATACAGATGCTCAGAGGAGACAATGATGCATCTGTATGACACTGACTACATAAAATATCAGACGTATTTGGCTCAATCATTTAATATTAGTGTTTTAATCTGATTTTGAATTTAAATTTAAGCATCTATTGTTCATTTCACTCAGCCAGAGCAGTCAGATATCCTCAGAGAATAACCTGCAGCCTCTAAAATATAGAAAATAACTAAACCCCTCACAATATATATATATACTATTGTATGATACTATTAATATTAAAGGGACACCTCTGACTTTTTTCTGCCCTCTTCTCTCCATCAGGAAATGGAGCGTGTCATCCTCGCCACCCTGCGGTGGGACACAGCAGCGGTGACTCCACAGGACTTCTTCCCACACTTTCTCGCCTCCGTGGAGGAGTGGGGAGACGTAGACGGCAGCGACTCCGAGGAGCTGCTCTGCACCCTGCGGAGGCACAGCGACACTCTGGCCGCCATGTGTGTCTGTGACTCCCGTTTTCTGGGAGCGCCGCCGTCACTTGTCGCTGCAGCTTCCCTGAACTGTGCCCTGAGAGGTCTGGGCAACAAGGGCCCCACTCAGCTTTCTCTTATGAGTGAAGCGCTGGCAGAGCTGTGCCAAACTGACCTGGTGAGTATATCTGTGAATCGTGAGGCCGCAGTTGAATTGAATGGGAACTTTAAGCAGGCAGACTAAGAATACTAGTGTTTTAAGGCTTTACAGTCATGCCAAATGTTTTCAACAATCATTTATTTTCTGAATCCCAGGCGGTGCTGCAGTGCTACAGCGAGATGATCGAATACGCCCTCCAACAGCGGCTGAGGAGCGGGCTCCAGCAGGGGCCCCTGGAGAAAGGTGAAGAGGTGGAAAACGAAAGGGCCGGGACGCCCACCGACATGAGAGAGATTGATTTCTAAACACTGAATCAGCTGTTTTGTATTTGCAAGTGTGAATCAATCAAATTTCCTCCAAGTTCATCAGTCAAACTGATATAAATTGATTATGACCTCAAAAAATATTTTTATATTTTGAAATTACTTTATCGAATGACTGTTAATTTATTTTTGACTTTATTTATTTGTGAACAATTTTTGCAACTATGTGTTTTTTTTACCATGTGCCATATTTTATTATCTATTCCAATTAATTTTATTAGCAGGCCTAGGTGTTATTTTGACATTTTGATGCTTAATATTTATACCTTTTATTTATTATCATTATTATTATTATTATCATGTGCAATTATTGTCTCTTTTGATGTTAATTTATTTCAATCTGCCATACTTTTGTGTTTGTGTGATGAATTAAATATACAACAAATCTATTTTTCAAAGCAATTAAAAACATTTGTACATATTTTGTGTCCATGTATTATTTAAAGGGATGATGCTGCCTTTACGTGCTATTCATAGGCGTGTAATTCGGAACTTTTACAATTCATCTTATTTGGTGGGACAAGTATGAGTATTTTATTTTAATTTTTGTATGATGTAATGCTTTAAATGGATAGTTATTTTAGTTTAGTATAATGTTTATTTATTATACTCCTGTATGAACTCTAACATTTGATACCGTAATTATTTTGTAAATTTGCCTGCCCAGGGACTGCAGATGAAATTCAGGTGTCTTGCTAACTCTGGGACAATCAATGTCCATGTTAGAGATTAAAACTAATAATAATGAAAATAACCTCCTAAATGGACACCAGAAAAAGCAAATATTTTGGTGTTTTTCTTTTTGTTTTTTGTTTGTTTGTTTTGTGTGTTTGTTTTCTGACCTTATACGAAAAATAGAACACTTGACTCTGCCAAAAATGTTAGACAGTTTAACTATTTATTAATATACCAAATATTCCATCATGAGTTGACATTACTTTCACTGTCACAACTCAACAATTCGTTCATCATCCCACCACTTATTATTCTTGTTATTTCCATTATTTCCAACGGTCCTTGAAAGCAGCACGTTAAATCGCTGCTGCATTCTCATGACGTCAATTTTATCCGACGCTGGTGTGGATCTTGTTTGGGGCATCGGATTAGATATTAAAAACACACCTGCGGTAAGAAACGAGACATTTAAAGATATATGTGGGTTTTAACTAGTTGTAATAGTGGTTTTGACATCGGCGGACGTTAAATGCTGCGTTAAAAACACATCTTCAGGTAGATAATGAGAGGAGGAATTGTGCTAGACGTTTCTATAGCTTACGGCTGCGTTAACGGATAAACAAGCTGTTATGTGACCTGTAAAATAACGTTTGAAGGTGAATAATGTCTAAAATGTTGTTATAAAATCAAACGTTAGTTCATAAATATCCTAGACCTAGTTTATCATGTCATTACAGTCACGGAAATATCAGTTTTGTATTGATTCCTCTGCATCCTGTATCAGCATCCGTGTTGTTCTTCCTTAAGCTAGTTGATAGCTACAGACATGACTCATACCTCATATAACTACGAATAATCCCTTTTAAACCTGATATAACTCTATTATGAATGTGACGTATGTGAAAAATATGTAAAAATACTCCGTTACAAGTAAATGTCCTGCATGAAAAACCATAGTTAAGTAAATGATTAATGGGAGAGGAAAGACGAAAAACAAAGCTCTGAAACTGTTTTCAATTTTTGGTCTTTTTTCGGTGAAATATTGGATCATTTGAACATTTATTATTTTATTGAAATGAAACCATGTGGGAAGTTTAGTCAGTTGTCAGCTAATGTTACTCATTGTCCCATTTGAAGTAATAATCAAGTCCATGTCCTCATCCAGCTTGTTTACGACCTGGATTTGAATCGCAAAGTTGGTGTCAAAATAGAAAAATATTATAATATAGTCTACATGTAAATGAAAGTCTGCTACCGGTAATATAGAGGATGAGTTGAACTCTCTTCTTCCATTACTGGTTAAAACATGTAGAAATCAAATACAGCACATATAGTTAAAATGTATTTCTAGTGTTTAGACAGACATGAATCAAAGCTGACAAGCCTGAAAATGACAAGACACCTCAGTAGTGATGGAATAATGGTGTAGACAAGGGATATAAATAACCAGGTTACACTATGTTTACAATAATAATATCATATCTTAAATGTAAACAAAAACAGATTGAAGGACGGGTCTTAAAGCCTCATATAAGCCTCACATCAACTTTTAAATGACTGTGTGGACACACTGTGGATTTTGACCTCCATCACTTACATTAAAAGCACATTTGAAGGATCTTTTAATAGCCAGTATGAACAGGAGGAATGATTACAGCGAGGAAAACCTCTTTCACTGTTCATATGGACACCTGACTGTTGAAGACTGACCATTGGTGTTGTTTTATAGTTTGCATGTGAACATCTGATTGTTGTTCATGTTTAAGGAGGATGAACTTGAAACCAGGCCGGCTGCTGCTGCTTCTATCCGTCTGTGCCGGCGTCTGGTCAGTGCCTATTGATCGCAATGGAGGCAACCAAGAAGCTAAAGAGGAAGTCCCAGAGGAGAGCGTGGTAATACTCTCAGTAATCTATATTAGATTTGATCAGGATTCAGTTTTATTGTGAATAACTTGTCCTTTACAACAAACTGTTTCAGGACACTGGCCTTTACTACGACAGATACCTCCGAGAGGTGATCGAGGTTTTGGAGACCGACCCTCACTTCAGAGAGAAACTACAGACGGCAAACACGGAGGACATCAAGGTCAGAATCTGTTACTGTCTCCCTCTCTTCATTCTCATTCTCACAGCTGACCTTTTCACAGGTGATAAGAGGATCTGATATTAACGTGTTCTTCTCACGTGTGTTCTCCGTCAGAACGGGCGTCTCAGTAAAGAGTTGGACCTGGTCAGTCACAACGTCAGGACCCGTCTGGATGAACTGAAGCGGCAGGAAGTTTCTCGCCTCAGGATGCTGCTCAAAGCCAAACTGGACAGCACCAACACACAGAGTGAGTCGATGAGAGAGATGGTGTATATTTACTGTATATTTAGGAAAATGTGTGGAAAATAATGTCTTGTTGTTGTAGTAGAGAGAAGAACACAAACAGATTCTTTCAAACTAGTTGTAAATTGTCGTTAATAGTTTATTTATTTACTATATTATACATCTTATTCTCTATAAAATGTCAAATTGTGGCAAATTCCTTTTTTTAATGCTTTTTTTTCCCCCAACTATTTTCATATGTGCAGCTGCTTTCATGATGAAGAAAAACTGATGAGCTGCAACTAACGATTGTTTTCATTATCGAATAATCTGCCATTTATTTTTTTATTAATCGGTTAATCGTTTGGTCCATGAAATGTTAAAAAACAGAGAAAAAAATGTCATTTATGATTTAAGAAAAACAACAAATTGTCACATTTGAGAAGCTGCTTGAAAAATGACTGGAATGATTCACTGATTATCAAAATAGTTGCCAATTAATTTGATCTGTCGACTAATTGATTAATCGTTGCAGCTCTAGATCTTAGTAATAATAATTAATACCACATTTTATCCAAGTTACTTAACTGTACTTAAATTATATGATATGAAACTGAGGAAAGCAGCCCTTTCTTTATTTGCAAAACTGCAACCAGCAAATGTTTTATTTACTTGATAACAAATTCTAATGATGAATAATTTATTTAAAAGGTTAGATTTGGCTCATTTTTGGTCGATCAACGAATCAACAGTTTGAGAACTATTGACAAAGTTTTCAGCAGTGTTTGCATTAAATATTAATCAACAAATAAGAAAAAATAGATTTTAAAAATTCATCTTCATTGTCATTTATTTACACACAAATGCACATTTTAGAAAAACAAATAGTCCCGATACATGCAAATATTCATCGTTAGCTGTTTAAAAGCTCTTTCACCAACAGATAGAACAACGGAGGCATCATGTGTCTTTCATTGTTATCCTCTAATATACTCAGTGAATAAAAACATACAAATGTGCAGTGTTGTCATATTTCATATTTAGCTCATATGCATGGATGCAAATCATAGTTTAAACAAACAGAGCAGATGGAACCATATGTCCGGAAAAATAAACACATTTTTGACTGTTAAAGTGTTGTAAAATACACACATGAATGCAAATCAGCAGGTTTGGGTATTAAAAGACTGACGTAGCTTCCATGCAGAGATGTGAGGATGTGTTCAGTGATGTATGTACAGGATGTAATAATGATGTGTATCTGCTGCACAGGCCTGCAGATGGACCACGCCTCCCTGCTGAAACAGTTCGAACATCTGGATCCGCACAATCAAAACACCTTTGAGGCCAAAGATCTGGAGCTGCTAATCTCAACGGTGAGATCCTGCAGGCGGCGATACATGAAGAGCTGTGAAAAGACTTCCTGTCCGGCCGCTCAGATAGTTCAGATCAGATTTTAATCAAACTCAAAACATTCCAGCGGGATTATAATTACACTGATTTTGACTCAAGGGTGCTACAATTACAGATCCAAACAAGATGGTTAAATCTGTCACTGATTGTCCCAGATACTTTGTATTATATCTGACCTCTGTCTCTCTTTGTGTAGGCCACCAAGGACCTGGAGAACTACGACGCCGAGAGACACGAGGAGTTCAAGCGCTACGAGATGCTGAAGGAGCACGAGAGACGGGAGTACCTGAAGGGCCTGGATCAGGAGAAGAGGGAGAAAGAGGAGAAAAGGATGCAGGAGCTGAAGGAGAAACACCGCCAGCACCCCAAAGTCAACGCTCCGGTACTCACAGATGCAGCCATGTTGACTTTTTTGGTGTGTGGAAGTGAATCGAGCTCTGTTTACATCTTTTTCCTCTTTCTGCTGCATGTTCTCTCACTCAGGGTAGCGTCGCTCAGCTGCGGGAAGTGTGGGAGGAGACAGACGGACTGGATCCACAAGAGTTCAACCCTAAAACCTTTTTTAAACTACATGGTGAGTGACACTTCTTCCCTTACTTCATATCCCACTGATTGAGTTTGATGTAAAAACGGTCTCTATTCTTCTCTGCCCTGTTTAGATACTAATGAAGATGGTGTTTTAGATGAGCAGGAATTGGAAGCTCTGTTCACTAAAGAGGTAAAGGAACCTACACGACACGATGTTTTATTCCAGACTCTGTTCAAATCTCATGACAGAATATCAAAAACTGGATGATAATCCTTTTGAAAATCCAGCTGTTTGGCCTTTTGTTTCCGAGTTCTAGCACACTTTCAGCTAACATCTGTTCATTTCCCTCCTCCAGCTGGAGAAAGTCTACAACCCAAAGAACGAGGAAGACGATATGATGGAGATGGAGGAAGAGAGGCTGAGGATGAGGGAACACGTCATGAAGAACGTGAGTTTTAATCATTTACTTTTACGTTCCTGCTCTTGTTTTTCATCCGATGCCGTCTGTCGGTCTTCTAACTGCTTATGTTTCTGTGTTAAAAGGTGGATACAAATAAAGACCGTCTCGTCAGCCTGGAGGAGTTCCTCAAATCCACCGAGAAGAGGGAGTTCAATAATCCCAAAGAGTGGGAGGTAAAGAGCCAAGAGATGGCCTGAAGGTTGGGGGAGTGGGCGGGTGATCGGAGGGTCTGAGGTTCAAATCCCAAGGGAAGCTGGGAAAATGTGGGTGGTGAATTTGAACGGGTGATTCTGTTCTTTCCCTCATCGAATCACACACACGTGGAACTGCTGCAGTGTTGAAGTGTAGTGTAACGTTGTGTTGCGTGCACATCAGGACCGGCTTCTACATGAGATTGTGGTAATATGTCGTTAAAGCTATCCGATGCTTTGTAATAAGGGGCAGGCAGGATAACTGGTGTAAACAGCATCATGTAGCTTTGGTTAAAACATTTATTCAGGCAAATCTCACTGCATGCTAACCAATGAGTGCAGGTTTTCTGTTTATGCTAAGAAAAGATGACACTTCATGTTTTATTGTCATGATAATGTTAAAGATGGCACCTATGAGAGGCCAGAAATTAAAATAAAGTGTAAATCCAGTGTGTTTATGTACGTTCCCCGCCGTCTCTCCAGACTCTGGACACCGTGCCGGTGTACTCGGAGGAGGAGCTCCAGCGGTTCGAGGCTGAACTCAGGGACAAAGAGGAGGAGCTGAAGAGGAAGGCCGAGACTCTTCGTCAGGAGCAGGAGCTGCTGAAGGAGAGAGGCAAAGCTCTGGAGGCCCAGAGGAGAGAGTACCAGCAGGTAACCGTGCACCGCCGCCTCGCTTAACGCTTCTTATGATCTGTGACTGACCTAAAAAAGTCGGACAATGTGATTATAATTATCGGAGCTTCACTTGTCTTCACGTTTCAGGCGGTGTTAGAGATGTCGCAGAGACAGAAGGAGCCGCAGGCAGCAGATGGGCAGCCTCCCGCGGGTCCCAACGGAGAACTACAGTTTCAACCAGAGGCACAGAAACTAGAAGATAAAGGTAAACAGTCCAGTATCATCTGTATGAATCTGTGTTGTAATAGTTTCCAGTAAGCGAATCTTCATCTTCCTCTTCTTCTTCTTCTCTTTCACAGAGGCAAAAGCTCCAGCTGACCATGGAGCTCCAGTTCAAAATAATCTGCCTGCGGAGCCTCCACAGAATCTGCCAATACACACTTAAACGCAGCGTGCTCCGACAGCCTCAACACACACCACTCCCATACACACACACACACACACACACACACACAGACACACACACACGTGATTTGCACTGACACAGATATCCAGATGGGTTCTGCAAACTGAATTATGTGAACTGTATGTATAAATTCAGACAGACTGGCGTTTTATCATCATGACATATTGTGCTGCGTGTTCATTTCTGTGGTCTACATTAGATTAAAGGTCTCAAAAACATCCGATATCAGTGTTTATGTGAAGTTTTCAGTCATGCAGGGTCTCTACTATAAAATCACCACAACATAAGAAATAAATTCTTTATTTAAAGCCTCTAAACTTGTTAAGTGTGATTTTTTTTTTTCAACACTAAGGTCATGTTTGTAAAAAAAAAATAAAACAAATACACTACATATGATATCAGAAAATCCATTTAAAAAAGAAATTCTTAAATCGTATTGTAATTGTTTAAGAGATTTGACCCATTTTTACATTTGAGATCAGTAAAAACATAATAAACTACTTTCTTTTAGTCCAAAGTGACCCAGAATATAAATTTTTTTAATTCTTTTTCTTTCTCTTTTATTTGTTTATAGTGCAATACAAGTGAGCAACATGATGACACAAGACAAGAGGGAGAGCTAGACTCACACAAACTGAAACAAAAGGGGGGGAAAAAGCAAAAAGATGGAGGAGAGAGAGAGCAAGAAGGGGTGACAGTATTAACCAAAGGAGGAAAGAAAGAAAACAATGATATAGCTAAATTGCTGTGTGAGGGCTTCTGGTTGAGCTCCAGAGTGTATCTGGGGCGGGTCAGGTCAGAATTTTGCATGTATTTATTTATTTTCATTTATTTCCCCTTCCCTTTTTCTCCTTTCTTTTTTTTTTTTTTTGTTTGTTAATCCTTTATTTTTCTTCATTTTTATTTGAACATACAGTAGAGGATGTTTCAGCTTAAATTTGACCATCACCACCACCACAAAAATGCTTGTGTCGCTTCATTCTTCACGTTCAATAAAATTAATTTAAATCATTATATCTGTTTTATGTGACATAAGACCGTAATATAGTGTGATAAACAAATAGAGTAAAACCTTAAGAATACATTCTCTGCTCTATGAAAGCTTCATTAAGGATTAACCACCTATTTATCAATGACTGATGAGGTGTTTATGAATGAAAACTAGATTTGTGGTTCAGAAGTTTGGTTTATATGGAGATTAATTAGTAGAGGATCATGTTAAAGGTCAGAATATGAACAGTGTATGAGGGTTAAAACTACAATTTAAACACGACATCAGATTGGAGCAATAAAAGAAATGAAAATTTGATTAAATTAAATATTTTCCTTTGGATTCCTAATTTTAAGCTTCAATACAAAAAGAATAATCTCCTACCCTCAGTGTGGTAAAATCTGTGTAAATGCAATTTTCTGGCACAACAAATCATGCAATTTAAAAAGAAACAGTATCCTAGCAGTGCATATTATATAACATCTTCATCCTCTGGGTCACCATGTGTCTCTGCAGGCCTGTTGTCCACTGTCATGGCTCCCCGGGGAGCCGCTGATCCTTGTTGTTGTCCCGCTGACCGAGATGCTCCCCCTGGCCGCCGCTCTGGGCATTCCTATCAGCATTCCTCTAACCCACTGACCTCTCATGACCCCCGCGTGGCCCCTCCTCTCCTGGTGTCCACGCAGCTGCCTGCTGTCAGTCACCGCTGTCATATTCAGCCAAATAAAGCTGTCTCTAAGCAGCTGCCTGGATCATGCAGGAGTTGTTTATTATGATGCAATCTGCAACTTTCACAGCAGAGAAGAGTAAACTTATTGAGGAAATGTCATATTTTTATCAGTATAGAGGCAGTATATGGCTTTTCCTCTATAATTTAGATATGCACATTATGTTGCTAATTTCACTGTTAGACTAAATAATGGTTTTTAAAGCTGATACTGGAGGATACTAACAGTTTGCTGATATATTATTTGTGCCAAGGCAAATTAGAGTATAACAGTAGATCTATTTAGATACTGAAAAGACTGAAACTGAGATGAAAACAAGTAGTTAAAACCATTTTTGTAAGCTGGAAATTTAACTACAAATGAGACTTTGACTGCTGAACTAAAGCTGTAGTCTTTTAAATATTGTTTTAAATACTTATATTACGACTAATAACCTCTAATAATATTAATTCTTGTTTGTATCACACAATACTTTCATTAAAAAGTCATAAAGTGGGACTAAAAGACACAATAAAACACTCAGCTGGAGTTGAAGTAAACATTTAAACTGATACTTAAATAAAAGTCACTTTAAGTATTAACCTGTTTTTTATCTTCCTGCTTGGATGTGGTTTGATTTTCCACAGCGGCGTCTCTGTCTTTATTAGCTCAGCGTTTATAAATGCCAAATGTCTGTGATGATGTGATTATCTGTGAAACATGTTGGGTTCAGCTCCCAGTGGGACCAGTATCAGGTCTGTGTTGTGTTGTGTCTGCAGCAGGTTTCATCCGCAGCAGGAGATCTGACATTTAATCCAGCTGTTGTTGACCAGAGGTGCCACCGAAGCTGTCGACACACTGTCAGTGTGTTTGTGGCAGCGCAGGACGTGGTGTGATGTGCAGTGTGTGCTGTGTGTACACCATGTTCAGACGTACCTTTACTCAGGTACTAACAAATACTGTTACTTTACTGTAGTACTTGTATACCAGGTACAGTATTTATATATTTTATATATTTACTGCACTTTGTTTTAAAGGAATTATGATGCTTTTTCTTTACCAGTCGAAAGCAAGTACATTTATTCAAGTACCGTACTTAAGAACAATTTTGCAGTACTCGTACTTACTTGAGTTTTTCAATGTATTTTTACTACTTTATACTTTTACTGCACTATGTTTCAGATGCAAATCTTGCACTTTTTACGCCTCTATATCCACTACATTTCAAAGGAATTACCAGTGTTATACTTTTTCTTTACAACTGGTTGAAAGAAACTACTTAAGTACATTTACTGTATTGTAGTACTCTTACTTTACTTAAGTTTTTCTGTTTTTTACTACTTTACACTTTTACTGTACTATGTTTCAGATGCAAATCTTGCACTTTTTACTCCTCTATATCCACTACATTTCAAAGGAATTACCAGTATTGTACTTTTTCTCTACCAGTAATTCAAGTAGTGTACTTAAGTAAAATTTTGCAGTGCTTGTACTTTACTTATCTTTTTTCTCCATTTTCTACTACTTTACACTTTACTAAATTTCAGAGGCAAATATTACACTTTTTACTTTTACTTTTTACTGTAAACATAAGATAAGGTCTTAAATATAAAGCATAATTTAACAGCACAAAGTAGTTAAAAGTACTTCTCCCTCCACCAGCTACAACTTTAAAACATCATTTATCATCAATAATTATGATCCAAAACTATAATATATAATAAAATAACTCTGACAGGGGTAATTCTGCTGCATAATGATAATACTTATGTACTCACATTTAGTAAGATTTTGAATGCAGGACTTGTAATTGAGTATTTTCACAGTGTAGAATTGCTTGCTTTTATTCTTCCACCACTTTACTGTATGACAGCTACAGTTACTGTTAGAAAGGGTTTTTATGTGCAACATATACAATTTGAACCACAGTAAGAGCAGTTTTGTTATTATTATGGTTTTCCCTGTTTACCCACAGGTTGCAGTAACAGTCCTCGCACTATAAAACAATAGTGAAAAGACCACATTTTAGCATGACTGTCACTTTTAATGGAGTATTATTCCATGATGGGGGTCTTTATATTTTCAGTTAAGTAAAGGATTTGAGTTCTTCTCCCACCAGCTGCGGCCACTCTGACTTGTCTGGTCCCTCAATGAGACACTGTTGTTCTGTACATGGTGCCTCCTCTTTTGGATGTCGTGCTGAGCTTTCAGTAATACACCTTTGTGATCTCTTTTCATGTTTTTAAAAATCTCAAATGAAGTCAAAAGAAGTTTTTGTTTGAGGTTGACTTCTCCACATGTGTTTGCAGATAACACTGAAACTGGAGAGCTTCCTATTCACTGACTCACCTCTCAAGCTGCTCCGATCAGTCTGACCAGTGATAGACTTTATTCAGATGGAGGAATTTTGCTAAAACACAGTGTGGGTTTGTGCTAGTTCCCTGTATGACCCCACTACTGTCCACAGAGAGCCAAATGTCACTATAGAGGTGCAATAAAGTAACAAAACAGAGTAGATGCAGTAAAATAAACAGGTGGGGTTTTTAGCTATTTAGCAGCACATACAGGTGATATTGATGATACAGTTCTGGACAGCCTGATTCTATTATTGACACAGCCTGGAAAAGGAGGCAAGAGGGTCTATTTAATTAGTATTTTTCTTCTTTATCCAGTATAATACGATACATCTTCTGTCAGTGATTGATTAATTGTGTTGAAGAAATGAAAGTCTGAAAATCCAACTTTGGAAATGACTGAAATTGGTCGTTTTTGTTTCCGTATCATTGGATATTTGGGCTGAGGATACAAGTTGTATGCATGAGACAATCATAAAAACTTAATCAAACTACATTTACAATAAACTAAATGTTTTACACTTTAAGTGCTAAAACTCGTCCTTCACATCAGCCCTCTCAGTGAAGTTGTTATCTTCTGCTTGCGCTTATCTCGGCCTCAGTTTCTTGTTTTCTTTCTTTCTTTTGTCTCTCTAGAATATTTTTTTTGCAGATTTAATCTGTGTACACTTTGAGTTTCACTGCTGGATGTACATCATCAGATCTGGAAGAGGACATTACATCACCACCTCCCCATCCTCCTTCACTACCATAAGACCCGCCTTCCCTGAGCTCTGATTGGCTGATGGACCCCCAACCTTTCATGACAGTTGATGGTGACTGGTTAATTTCTACTGGAACGTCTGTCAGTCTTCTGTCATGAGTAGTGGGTGGTTTAATCATAATTTTTCCATTTTTTTAAGATTAATTTATTTTGATGAAATACATTAAAAATGTTTGACCTTAATATAAACTTTTAACTAAATTTCTGGTAATTTTAAGTTGTTTATTCCTCACTATGACCTTTTAAAAGTTGCTCATTGCCTACAATTTCACAAAAAAAACGTGTATCAGTGATGGTTGCCTAAAATCCAGACATTTGGCCTAAAACCTTGTGCACTATAAGTGCATTTCTCCCATTCAGGCGCCAGAGGGTGCAATTGTTAATTATTTTGGCAAGTTTCATGTGTCACATAGCAAGAGTAAATTCAGGAGGTGATTCTCTCTCTTATCTTCTCTAAATGAAGTTCACTGCTTTTTGTTTTTAAAGGTGGAGAAAAGCAGCAGAATGCAGTGTGAGGTGAGTGTGAGGATGTGAGCGGCTTTATGCTGAGAGCTTGTTTCTTTAAGACCCAGCATCTTCCAGCGGAGGAGATGAGGGAAGATAAACGGTGGGAAGTCGTCAAGTTGGACAGAAACATCAGGTAAGGGGGCGGAAGCAGTATTATTTGTCTTCAGAATAAAGTTTCAACACGTGTCACCAATATTTGAGGCTATTTATAGTAGCTATTTATTATTAATAAGTCATTAGCTGCAACGATCAGTCAATTAATCGATTAGTTGATTGACAGAAAATCAATTGCTAACTATTTTGATAAATGATTCATCGTCAAGAAAAAAATATTAAAATTCTCTAGTTCTAGTTTTTTAAATGTGATTATTTTCTGGTTTATTGAGTCTTATTTGACTGTAAACTGAATGTATTTGTATGTGAGGTAGCACGTTGGGTTTTGGGAAACAGGGATCAACATTTTATAGACCAAACAACTAATAAATTAATCAAGGAAATATCGACAGATTAATAATGAAGCCCTATCAGTCATTACAGAAATGATACTATATTGTTCAAGCAGTCAGTATAGGCCTGTTATAATAATGTGTTCTTAAAGCTATTTATTGCACCTGCTGACTCTGTTATCTGTCCAGTAAATCAGTATTTTCTAGCGTTTTATTTTAGCTTGCGACTCTTTAAATCAAAGCTATGTCTGCTCAAAAAACCCTTGTGACAGGTTTAATATGTGTAGTTGTGAGCAGTTCAACCAAAGAGTTCTCAGATTGTTTCGTTCAAATAGTTTTTAGAGGCCTGAAGAGGTAAAAACTCTCCAGTATATCTCAATTTAAAAACAGAAAATTAGAGAAGTCTTGTCCTGTCTTGTTTAACGTCTCACGACCCCTCAGGTTTATCTTGCGACTCATTGAGTTGTGAACCATGACTAACCAGACTAGAATAAAACTAGTCCTGACACATCTTTAAACTGGCTCATCCTATTTTTCATATTGGATCCCTATCATTTGTCTATTCTGTACACACAACATCTACTGCACGTCTGTCCGTCCTGTGAGAGGGATCCTTCTCTGCTGCTCCTCCTGAGGTTTCTTGCATTTTTTCCCCATTAAAAGGTTTTTTGAAAGTTTTTCCTTATTCAAATTGAAGATCTTAGGGTAGAGGATGCTCTATTGCTGGTATTGTGATATACAAATAAAACTGCCTTGACTTCATGGTATGTCTAATTGCGAGTAGTTCAACCAAAAAGTGATGTTTCCTTTCTCAGATTGTTGCCTGAAGAGGTAAAACTCTCCATTAAAATTAGAAACGCATCTCAAAAATAAAAGGAAAAAACTTGTGTAGCAGAAATAGTTGATGTTTTTGTCTTAAATCCTGTCTCGTTAATCATCTCACAAACCCTCAGATTAGCCAGATTTGGATTAGGAGCCACAATTTAAAGTGATATTTTGTACTTTACTGAATAAAAATCAGTACTCCTTGAGCACATCTTTAAACTGGCTGAATGTGAAAGCAGGCTTTTTCAAGAGATTACAATATTTGTTCATTTGGATCTCGTTTAGTTCAAGACTAATCTCCCAAGAATCCCTTTAGGTTCAAGGTTCAAAGGTTTTATTTGTGATGTACAGATTTACAGTGAAATGACATTCTGGTGGCTCCATAGACTGTGCAGTGTTAGATAATATAAGAAGAGCATTAGAAGGGGGGGGGGGCTTAGAGGATTATAAAGAAATATAAAAGATTTAAAAACACATTAAACATATGAAAAAGCATTAAAAACATAGAAAACATGTGTAGCTAATCTATAAAATCTGTAGATCTATAAAAAATATGACATTTATTACAGATTATGACATCAACAAAAGGGGTTTCTCATATGTTCTTCAACATATGATAAACCTCATATGACTCAAACTCAATTTATCCATCCATTGATGAAGGTCCTGTCCGGATGCAGCCTGTGCTCGCTGCGCGCAGTTTGACGCATCGGCGGCGCGGCACCGTCGCTCCCACAGCAGAGAGAGGGAGGGGATGGGGCAGGCTGGTAACCGGGCTGTAACGGGGATAACCTGCAGCCTCTGATGGAGTGAACCGGGGAGCGATGCGCCTTCATTTCCTCTCTCTGTCGATCATGGAAAGGGTAAGACGTACAAATCGTCCGGTGGCGGCTGAAATCCACGGTGATGTACGGGTACAACTCACAGATCTAGCCGTTAGACCGTCCAGCTGTTTTTATGGGTGGGGGGAGGAGGGCAGGGTGGTGTGTGTGTGCGTGTGTATGTGTGTGTGTGTGTGGTTGGGGGGGCAGTGGGGTGTTGATAGGAAATAGACGCCTTCCAGTCGGAATAAAGCGGCGCGCCGTTTTTCCAACATTTAGTTGAAGCCATATCATAATAAATAATCCAATTGCGTAATATCTTATTATTTAATCTGTTAATTAGGCCTACATCATTTACAGGATGATTGGCACCTCCCACCATGGTGTGATAGCGGTGTCAGGCTATCCTGCACAGCCCTAAATGCATAAAAAAATATGTTTTTTCCCCATTTAGGCCATTTATTTCGTTAAGACAGCAATTCAGTTCCCGTCCTAACACCCTGAGGATAATAAGCCTCCTGATTCACACACAATATTTTTACAGATGGGTTCCGGAGCCGTAGAAAAGAAGCCTATTTCCTCCTGGATACAGCCCGTAATTACAATTCATGATGACACCCTTTTTTTTTTTTCTCTCCACATGAATGTATGAAGCAGCGCCGCATCTTTATCCCACCTACAGGCCCTGCTAATTGTTCTGTATTTGCGTGACGGACGTTTTGTTAAGGCTGCTGAGGTAAAGCTAGCTATTCACGACTCATTTCCGTACATCATGCGCATTCATTATTACCATTACGACTGTGGACGCTCGGATACATAAAGCCGAGACGCGCACTGATGGATGAATTACTCCA
Source organism: Thunnus maccoyii (assembly GCF_910596095.1). Taxonomy (NCBI): domain Eukaryota; kingdom Metazoa; phylum Chordata; class Actinopteri; order Scombriformes; family Scombridae; genus Thunnus; species Thunnus maccoyii. Next base: position 24,490,512 of record NC_056550.1, read on the forward strand.
GACGTTGAGTATCAAGACAGCACTGCTGCAATAGCAATGGTCACCCTGTGAGGTTGGAGAAAGGTGCACATCCTGCCTGCCTGTGTGTGTGTGTGTGTGTGTGTGTGTGTGTGTGTGTGTGTGTGTGTGTGTGTGTGTTTTAGGATGGATTACAACCTGGTGGGAAACACATTTATGCTCTCTGTTGTGGAATGGCTTCATTTTTACTCCATCACATCCACCGTCCTCCTCCAGCTGCGCTCATCATCACATCCGCTCACACATATATATACATATATATATATATATATTGCCTAAAGTGACCTCTCCCTTTCTTCTTCTTCTTCTTCTTCTTCTTCTTCTTCTTCTTCTGCTTCTTCTTCTTCTTCTTCTTCTTTTTCTTTTTCTTCTTTCCAGGTTCGTCTCTCGTCTCAGTGAAGCCTGGGCCGGGGGGTCAGAGGTCGTCCACCGAACCTGCACTTCTCCCTCTTACCCCTGCACCCCACCCCACCCCGCCCACCCCCCCACCACCAAACCCTCAGCGCCCTCCCTGTTGTCACCCTGTTGCCCTCCAGCCACTGGAACTTTTATCTTACAGTATATCCTCTCTCCGCCCCTCTACCCCCACCTCTCTCACACACACATTCACAAAACTGCCCTGTCCATCATCCCCCCCACCCCCCCAAGCACTCATTTCTCGCATGCCAGCTTGAGAGGAAAGACCCCCCTCCTAACGAACCGAGTAGCCGTTGACCATTTCATGACGAGAGCCAATCAGACACTGCGCCTGAGCGTCCTAGACAGCTTCTCAGATAACACCTCTCACACCCAGGCCTCAAGATGATGTGCGAGGTGATGCCAACCATCTCGGAGGACGGGCGAGGCGGGGGAGGAGGCGGCTCGTCTTCCCCGGCGGGGGGCGGAGGAGGAATGGGCGGAGGGATGGGAGGCATAGGGGGCTACGGGAGCAGGGATTCTCGTGGTGGTGGTGGCGGCGGTGGAGGCGGAGGAGGAGGCGGCGGAGGAGGAGGCGGCAGTGATGAAGGAGGCAGTACGGGCAACCTGGAGTCGCTGATGGTGAACATGCTGACGGAGAGGGAGAGGCTGCTGGAGAGCCTGAGGGAGACACAGGAAAGTCTGGGGACGGCCCACCTACGTCTGCGGGAGCTGGGCCACGAGAAGGAGTCCCTCCAGAGGCAGCTGTCCATCGCCCTGCCGCAGGTATGGTGACCGAGGGGGTCGGAGAAACGATCAGGAGGTGACTGAACAGCTGCTAAGTGGATTTTGACTAGTTTTAATATCACATGATGTTCTTCACACGCACACGAACTCCTTTCTATCCCGGATTCTAACAGCGTTTTATACTTATAGGTCGTATTCATGTTTGTCAAGGTCAGATTGAAGGTGTGAATGAGGGAACATTATGTAACAAAGAAAAGTTATGTGTATTAGGCATGAAATGACAAGCTCAGTCATCCTGTGTGATGAAGGTTTTTGCACGATTAAAGGCACAGACGATAGTGCATCTTAAATATTACTCTGCATGTCAGATTAAAGGAACAGTTCACCTCAAAATGTCGATTCAATCATAAGATGAAAACTTGTCAATTCAATATTTCTAGTATGAGTTTTCCAGTATTTACATCATTATCTCTTCTGTTTGTTACAATATTGTGGACACATCCTACAGTAGCACATAGGGATGCATGTAAGGCTGCAACTAATGATTATTTTCATTAGCAATTAATCTGTCAACTATTTTCTTGATTAATCAATCAGTCGTTCGGTCTTTAAAATGTCAGAAAATAGTGATAAATGCTTGTTGGAATTTCTCAAGATCCCTTGGTGACGTTTTCAAATGTCTCGTTTTGTCCTCTCAACAGTCCAGAGTCAAAGGAAATTCTGTTTATAATCATGTTTTATGCAGAAAAGCATTAAATCATTACATCTGAGAGGCTGCAACCAGCGTATGTTTGCCGTTTTTGCTCAACAAAATGACTAAAACAATTATTAGATTGACTAATCAATTAATCAACTAATGGTTGCAGCTCTTGATACATGACTAAAGTATGAGGAAAATATACAGCAGGACATCACTTGATTTACTGTATTTATTGGGCTCATATTGCAGTTGTCTATTTACAAAACATTTGCATTGATAACAAACTGATTTAAGAACATTTCTGGTATTTTGTGCATTTATCAGAGCAGGAATTAACTACTAAGATTTAGCGTTTCAGTTTGGGAGATGATTAAAATAGAACAGATGAACTATTGGTTTGTGATTTGGTGTGTAGTCGAGGTGAACTGTTCCTTTAATTTCAGGTACTGGATTAAAACATGTTTACGTGTTGAAGTCTGTTTTAAAAGAGGGAGAATAGGCATGATAAGCTCAAAACTAGGGCTGCAAATAACAACTTATTTCCATTATCAGTTAATCTCAATTATTTTCTTGATTAATAAATTAGTTTTTTGGTCTGTAAAATGTCAATAAAAGGTGAAAAATGTCGACTAAAAGACTAAAGAAACAAGAAAAATCACAATTAAGAAGCTGGAACCAGAGAATTTTAACATTTTTCTCTAAAAAATGACTCAAAACAAATAATTGATTATCAAATTAGTTTCTGATTTATTTTCTGTTGATCAACCTTAAACCTATCAGGTGCCAACTCAGTAAAAACACAGAACTACATAAAATCATGTAAATTCACACAGTATCAACACTTTCCAGCACTTAGACAGAATATCAGTGAAGACAGCTGGTTCTGTAATTATCAATCAGCCAATAAATACACAGAAGTCAAAATAACATTCTGGATACAAACATAGAAGAAAGTGTTGAACGGTTCAGCCTGGTGGGCAGCGTGACTCAAATCCTTTACTTACTGTATGTACGACGGAAAACTGGACCGTTCAAAATCTGACCTCAGTGAAAGTAAACAAGTACTATCAGCAGAGTGTACCCTCGGATCAGAAGTACTCATAGTGAAAACTGTTCCTATAACAGTGTTGAATTATTGATGTGTTAACCTGTAAGCAGGATTTTAATGCTGTGGCCGGTCCAGGAGGCGCTGAGTCGGACTACTTTATTACTTTCTGCTGCCGGGGAGTCGAAAGTACAGCAACACGGATGAAAACCTGTCAGTTTTTGTAGATTTTGATGCTTTCAAATCAGTTGAAGGATTATTAGTATTATTATTATACTCCTCCACAGCTTCAGAAAACTATAGATCATGTTAAAAGCTCATAACAATCTAAACAACAAATTGTGATAATCATTTAATTGTAAAAAATGAAAAAATTCACACGTACCAGCTTCTCAAATCTGCATATTTTTTAGTTTTCTATGCCTGTAATCATGTTTAGAGGTGTTTTCAGCTATTTTCTAACATTTAACAATACAAACAAATAAATTAATTAAGAAAATAAGTTGTAGATTAGTTAATAATCGCCACAAAATAATTGTTAATTTAAAAATATTAAAATGAGAGATTATGCAATCATGTACACCATCAATATAAACATGACTGAGATACAGATTTTCTATTGGTTCATGTTATATTGAATGTAAACATTTACTGCAAAGTAATTAGTGACTAAAATGTACTAAAATAGAAATACTTAAGTAAAGTGTTTTTTTACTGTAAGTTGCCAGCAGTGCATATTAACAAAAGCTGCCCTAAAACCTGAAGATGACAGCAAAACGTTGCATTTCGCCTGCAGCGCAGAGGCCAATATTATCCCACATCCTGGTGCCCGAGAGCTAATCATTTTGTAATTCCACTCAACATACAAGGGCTCCATCTCTATTTTCAGGCAGGAGTCATTGTTGGATGCCCCAGGCGGCGATGATGCCTCCCTCATTGTTAGGACCTATTTTTCTCTGTCGCTACACGCCTGAAATATCAAAAATGAAACAACAGATGTAGCGGCCGCTGCGCTTTTCTAACAGAGAGTGACCGGACATTAAAAGGGGGGCCGCGTTACCTCACGGAGAAAGGCGATCGATATGATGTACACATCTGCGGGAACACACACACGTGCGCGAGATAGAGGAACACATGGAGCGCTGTGTGATACGTTCTACAGTAGATGAGTTCACCGAGTTCGTCTGTGTGTGTAGACGTTGCCAAGAGAGAAAAATAGGGGAGAGAGAGGGATGGAGAGAGCGACAGCACGGTACAGAGAGAAGAAGAAGAAGAAAAAAAAATGGTGATATGAAACACACAGAGACTAACAAATCAAGCCCATTTGCATATTGCTGCATACTAATAAGGTGGTTTCTAGAGTGTGTTTCGGATGTCGTGTATCGTGACGGAGGGGGGGGATTGAAATGAATGAAGGAGGGAGAATAGAATAGCAGGATTCAGACGGGAAGAGAGTGCAAGAAATGAAAAGTGTAAGGAGGTGAACGGCCGGCGCCGTCAGGGGAGCAGAGCGATTTGCATGGTGTATCTGACCGAAATGACGGCGATGGAAAGAGACAGAGAGGAGTCTAGAAAGTGTCTGGTATCAGCGGTCCATCTCACACCGTCTTTTTACTTGAACTAATCCCAGAATTATGGCGTCCTTTGGGGTCCGGAACATGCCATCTGCACACAGCAATTTTCTCCCTGATCCTTCCTCTGTCGTCTTTTCAAAGAAGAAGCATCCTCCACTATTTCAGCCCGGCGAGCACATCAGCGTGTTACATTACTGTACATGCTGTACTTTTTAAATGCTTTTTAAAATGTTTTTTTTTGGGGGCTGGAAGAAGGGTGTAAAGGCCTGTTTGCTTCCGTGAGGGTAAAAACTGATGGCTGTTAACACGGAGTGAAGATAACAGCAGCGGCGTGCACACATCACTGCCCTTTAATGGCTTGTTTGCATCAAGCATTTTTTTGAAAACGCACACACGACGAGGCGCACATGTTTGAGGATGGTCGTGTGCTCTGTCATGTGTGTGTCACGCCACGATCGCACATGAGCCGAGTCGAAACAGTCGGTGCATATAGTGCAGGATATAATACAGTATGCGTTCACAGTCGTGTGTTTTACTTCGCGTTGAAACATCATCTCAGCAACTCAATCTATGTGACTTGCACCTAACGTCAATCATCCTCTCTTTGTTGATTTGTCGCCATAGATACCACTTATTTACACTAAAGGCAACAGATTTTAATCATATCTATCATGTAGCTAACCACACAATTACACATAATTGGAATAAATTACACCAAATCTCAACAATTCAACTGGACTGCTGTCAAATGGAAATATACAATACACCGTGCTGGCTCTAATTCCTGCTATGCTCATGCTTGTTTAACCTCCAGGCATTCTGTTTTAATGACGGCCAAATGTACAGCCAGTCGTGGTTATTGTGCAATTAAACCAATTTCAGGTGCAACATGTGCAATAAACCCGGTGGTTAGATTTTTATATCAAGGACCGGTTTAAGACTCATGAATGAGGAGCGCTGTGGTAGACATGGCAGAGATTATACTGTACGTGCTGTCATGCTGGTTTTTTAGCGACTGGTTTTCTTTTTTCGGCCGTGGTGTAGCTGCGTTTCTGTGCATGTGTGCATGGAGGTAATGCAATGAAACCCTGCGAGGTTGAATTTGTTGAGTTTGCTAATGAAATCAAGATTTGATTTCAAACTGTTCACTGTAGGTAATTGTGTTGTGTGGGAAAATATTGGCAGTAAACTTCACAGTCCAGAGTTTTATTTCTTACGTTTGGCCGTGCATGTTTCTTATTCTTTTTGGGATCACCGGCCAAGCAAGTAGAGGTTACTTCATGCTGAGATATTTCCAGCCCAATTACCGTGGTGTTTTGTAACAAAGTTTTCGATGATTAGGACATCATTTGTTTGGTTTCAGTCCCTCTGACTCAACATTTATCGTCTCACGAGAGAGAAATCCGTTACAGGAGCAGCAGAGCAAATAAAACCAGCAGAACAGATTCAGTGCAACCTTCACTCCCCTGCTAGCCTGTTACTAATCCCTCCACCTGCAAAACCAACCAGGTAAACCAGGTTTATGGCTCTCTGAAGGCATTCTGGGAAATGAAGGAAATCACCAAAAGAGGCAGGTTAAAGGGAATGTGGGAAAGTACTTCATTACAAAATAATTTGTGGATGCATTGACCCTTTCAGTTTGATGTTTGTATGAATGTGTGTGTGTGTGGTCAGTGTGAATAAACTGCACTCATGACCTCATGCAGAAGCATTGAGTCAATAACAGCACCCTCTTGTGACCCTGCAGGAGTTTGCAGTGCTGACCAAAGAGCTGAACCTCTGCCGGGAACAGCTGCTGGAGAGAGAGGAGGAGATTGCCGAGCTGAAGGCAGAGCGAAACAACACACGAGTCAGTGCACTTCTGTGTCTGTTTAACATTATGTTCTTGTGTTTATTTGGCCGTTAATTAAAGTCCCGCTCTGATATTTTTGGCCTTCGTGTGTAAACGTCTCGAAAGATTTCACAATGTAATATGAACAGTATTCATAACGGATAGGAGGTGCACCGTGGAGAGGGGTTTTAACGTACGTGAACCGCATGTGTTTCCAGCTGCTGCTAGAACATCTGGAGTGCCTGGTGTCCCGTCACGAGCGCAGCCTGAGGATGACCGTGGTGAAGAGGCAGGCCCAGTCCCCGGCCGGGGTCTCCAGCGAGGTGGAGGTCCTGAAAGCCCTCAAGTCGCTGTTTGAGCACCACAAAGCGCTGGATGAGAAGGTTCGAGAAAGGCTACGGGTGGCTTTGGAGCGCGTTGGGGTCCTGGAGGAAGAGCTGCAGTCTTCCTCTCAAGAAGTGAGTTTCTGTGTTAGTTTGTTTTCTGTTACGCACTGATGGAGTCTCTCCTGACGGTTCTCCTCTGTGTTGTTTTAGGTGGTGTCTTTAAGGGAGCAAATCAAACGGCGGCAGCAAGGACTAGACAACGGCAAAGAGGTAATTTGATAAAGATTAGGTAAAGATGTAATTTCCACAAATGCTTAAGCTGTGTTTAGGAAATCTTGAAAAAAAAAGTAGATGCCACATAAAAGACCTGCAACATCAAGGTCTGTACAGCTGCTGGTGGCCTGTAGCCGCCACAAACAAATCACTTTTCTCCAACAGAGATAAGTAAGCTAGCTAATTATCGCCATGCAAAATCCTGCATCCAGTGCTCATACTTTTTTGTAACAGAAGAATGCTTAAAATACAAATTCACTGCAGCAGATGGGAAAAAAAGTCAATGTCAGGCAGATGTAAAGTAACAAAACTCAAATTACTTCCATCGAGAGCGGCTAAATTCAATTCAAGTCGATATGACTTGTTTAAAATCCAAAATGTTGCATAATTTCTTCCTCGCTCACTGACTGGAGTGTAGCTGGTAGCCAGCAGCGGCAGCACTGAGCGCACTGCTACCGTGCAGCACTACAGTCAGTCAGCGTGTAAGTGGTTAATGCACCATCTTGGATTTTACATGAGCTGTATGGACTTTAATGCAAAACCTTCAGAAGTTTACTTTGCACCCATCGTGCACAGACATGAAGTTTATTTATCTTGAGCGGTCGCTAAGAAGTTCACGCTCCCTCCAGTGAGGTATTTCTACATTCTCACCATGAAGGGCTTCTATGGACCGTGATACTGTATGTAATATGATACTTTATGACATATGACAGGATCCTTTATGGCCAGAGTCCTTTTCCACCAAAGTACACGCCAAAAATGTGTTTTAAAAGCCAACAAAAACAGCGCCAGAAGCGCAACCTGTAACGTAGGGTTTAGTCATTTCTACTGATCACAACTTTAATTGGGACGTATCACGCACATTTCGAGGTCTATACTTTTATTCTGCCGGCCCCGCAGGCTACGTCAACAAACAATAGCAGCTGGATTTCCTTTATGTTACCAATTCTTTACTCAAAACGAACTTCTTAAATACGTCTGTACATGTTCAAGCCCAAATCTGATCCAACGTATGCGTGTGAGCAACATGAATCAAGGAACAACCTTAGAAACAAAGGATTACAGATCAGACGGCCGTTTGTGGGCATGTGCGAACAATCTGATGTCAGTTGGATGGAAGTAGAGGGAACTTTGCAAACGGAGCCTTCAGAGCAGATTGAAGCTCCGGCTTTTGACTTAAAGGGAGCAATTTTGTGTACGTTCACCTCAATTTTTGGAAGTTTGACCATATTTAACATAGACATCCAACATTATAAGAGTAGAAAAATAACAAAGATATTATGATCATTGTTTGCAATTAAATTGTACTTGCACTCTTCATTCAGCGGCTGCCCAACGGACCTTCCTCCATCTTGGATGACGGAGAGATCGACAGGCAGAGGGAGGGCGAGATAGAGCGACAGAGGTCAGAGTTGGGCCAGCTGAAAGAGAGACTGGCCCTCATGTGCAGACAGGTACTTGATACAGGGACACTCTTATGGTCTGATGCTTTCACCAAAACAAACAAAATATCACAAGCCGGAGATGCTAACAGACAGACAATGATGTGTGCTCACTCGACCTTGTGTCCCACACTCTCGCTTCCCGTCAGGTCGGGGAGATCGAGGAGCAGCTGACGTCCGCCAGGAGGGAGCTGGCCAGATCGGAGGAGGCCAACCAGAAACTACAGAGAGATGTGAAAGAGGTGCGACTCGCCGAGCTGTTGACAGACAATAAACCGCCACTATGTGTCTGTCGCAGTGGCACAAAGAGTCTATTTTGCTCATACACAGAGATATGTAACAGTTTGCTATGGTAACAAAACCATTTGACTACTTGGCAGCAGCGGCTGCTACTGTACGCACAGGAGCAGCCTCTACCCTGTAGCCATGGTGACAGTGCCAGTGGTAGAGCTGCAGGCGTTTTTTTTTTTCCTCGCATGGCTGACGCCTCGTTAATCAGTCAGCGTGCTGGTAGCTGATTGAAAGGTGGGGAGTGTTTTGGAACGTGAGGTAGACGAGACAGTTTACTCAGCAAACCTTCCTCCCTTTGTGTTTCCTTCCAGCCGAACTGCTTTTCTTCGGTTTATCCTCTTTAACCTCCCGTCTCGCTCTCTCCCTCTCCGTCTCATGGACTTGTGCAATAAGTGGGTGCTTCTGAAATATGTCAACAAGAATTATTAACTAGTCATCATCATTCTTCAGCCAATAGCTGTTCAAACCCAGTGAATTCCCTTTGATCAACTCCTACTTACAAGCTTGACATTTGCCCTCTCTCTGCTTTCTCTGTCTGGTCTCCTTTCTTTTCTATTTCTGCGTCAGAGTCAGAGTTACACACACCTTTTTTTTTTTTTTTTAAATCTCATAGGCACTCTGTCAAAGGGAAGACATGGAGGAGAGAATCACCACATTAGAACGCAGGTTTGTGTTTTCCCTCCCGTGGTCTTGAACTCTCAGACATTGCCTTCTTCTAAATTGTTCTCCGCTCACTGCTCTGCTCTGTCTGTTTGCTGTTTTAATCCGGTTTGCAGGTACCTCAGTGCCCAGAGGGAGGCGACGTCTCTCCATGACATAAAAGATAAACTGGAGAACGAGCTGGCCAGCAAAGAGTCTCTCTACAGACAGGTGGGAAAAGTCTCTTTCATACCTGTGTGTGTGTGTGTGTGTGTGTGTGTGTGTGTGTGTGTCCATGTCTCTGCTCTTGATTGGCAACTTGGCCTCGTTGTACGTTGGCACAAAGACTCCTAGTCTCACCTCCGCTCCCTCTCATCCTGTCTTCTTGCAGAGCGAGGAGAAGAACCGGCAGCTTCAGGAGCGTCTGGATGATGCCAAACAGAAGTTGCAGCAAACCCTGCAGAGGGCTGAGACGCTGCCTGAGATCGAAGCCCAGCTCGCCCAGAGAGTGGCAGCACTCAACAAGGTGAGTGTGTGTGTGTGTGTGCGTACCTGCAATCATACCAACACAGTTATAGATTTGAAAAAGTGTCATAAACCTCCCCCCTCCCCTCCCAATGTGTTTTTATGTAATGAAATTAAAATAGCAGTACAGCAATATGTGCACAGACACATTTGCATGAATGTGTGTGTGTGGGCATGTGCGGGCGTGTAGGCTGGTGCAGGCATGATTATGTGTGTGCGCGCGCGCGTGTGTGTAGGTGTTTGTGTGCATTCATGCATGAATGAAACAGAACATGAGATGTCAAATGACAGATGAATATCAAATATTTTCACCAAGAGGTGCCAGTTAGCAAACAATCTGAGATGAAAGCCAGCGCAGGGCAGCAGGTTTGATCCTTGGGCGCTCGACACGTCAGGAACTGTACACCGCACAAACACATTATGACTGATGTAATTGCTCAGGTGTTAACCTTTAGCATGCTTGCCTTGTCACTCATGCCAATCAAAAAAAACAAAAAAAATATTACATTCACTCTCCTGTAGAGCCCCAATATTGGCCTATCACAGATATACGAGTATCAGCATATATGTCATATATAGGCAACATTTTATATATATTTGATCCTTTTTCTTAATTCAAGCTTAATGTATACATACATGTTATTTTTGTAGTATGTGTTTTTTTTATTTGTAGTAATTTACAATTCATTTACAAGTCATTTTATGCAATTAAGTTAATTATTAACTGTAAAATATCCAGCGTCCGTTACATATCTGTGGAATCATTGCAAAAAATGGTGTGTTTATGTGTATAATCTGTATATATAAGATGATGTATTGATTTGCTCCCTAATATCAGTATTGGCATTGGCCCCAAAAACCCAGCATCAGTCTGATCCTACTCTCATGTCAGCAGCTACACTTACCTCTTTTACATGTTCAGGCAAGATGGCTTCCCACGGAAATATAGGACTAATACCCAGAGAGACGCAGACAAACAAACTTCCCTATTACGCTTTGATCTGTACAGGCATGTCACTAATTGGTAGACTCTGTCAACAAGCTGCCTTCCTTTTGTGTTAATCTGTATCAGTGCGGGAACACGGTTCACGCTCTAGCTTCCTCGCTTCCTTCCTCTCTCCGATCATTCAGGCGGAGGAGCGTCACGGCAACTTCGAGGAGCGTCTGCGGCAGATGGAGGCGCAACTGGAGGAGAAGAACCAGGAGCTACAGAGAGTGAGTCATGCCCGCTTATCTCTCTTTCTCTCTTTTTCTGTTTTTTTTTCATCCTCCCCCTCTTTTCGTGCCGTTCCTTTGTCGGGCTTTACGCAGCACAAAGGCGCACTAATTTTCTAAACCCTCTATTTGACCGTGCACGTTCAGATAGAAATCTTCGCTCTCTGTCAAACAGAATGGTTGTTATTAATTCTCCCCCCCCACCCTCCTCTTCTCTCCCTCCTCACACTCATCTTTTTTTTCCTCCTCCTTTCCTCCGCTCTCACCCGTCTCTCACTCTCTCTCTCTCTCCCCCTCAGGCGAGGCAGAGGGAGAGGATGAACGATGAACACAACAAGCGTCTCTCCGACACGGTGGACAAGCTGCTGTCTGAGTCCAACGAGAGGCTGCAGCTCCACCTGAAGGAGAGAATGGCCGCCCTGGAGGAGAAGGTGACCCGCTCAGACATCTCCTCGTTTTTATCTAAACGTGGTAAAACCGAGGATTCGTCCCTTTTATCCAGACGAACTCCTGGTGTCGGGTATGCGTGCCCTCCAGGAAGTGACCAGTTAAAACTTGAGTGAATTCCAAACAGCAGCGAGCGCTTCGTCCACACACAGCTGGATTCACAACAGATCCTTTTCTGTCTCTTGTTATCCCCAGGGATCACTATTTATCTGTTTTGGGGTAAACCAACAATCAATCAATCAAGCTTTATTTGTATCGCATCTTTCGTACCGATTAGCACAATTCAAAATGCTTTACCGATGACTGACAAGCTGTTTATTGGAAAATGTAATAAAATAAAACAGAACCAGATAAAACGGATAAACAACAATGACGAATAAAGTTAAAGTTTATTTATTTGAAGTGTAGAATCACACCAGGGCGTCTCAATACACTTTACAGCAGTAAAACAATATTAAAAAAATCGAGGAGAGACAACACACACACACACACAAAAAACAGATAGATAAATAGAAAGATACATTTTGGAAATAGATAAGAGGGTATAAAATATTTTAAAACATTAATACAATAAATTTAAGGATTAAATTGAGTAAATAATGGCTGTAAAATATTGTAATCAAAAGCCAGGCTAAAGAGGTTTTTAAAGCGGCTATAATCTATATTTTTCATAATAACAATGTATGAAATAACAGATTGTAATGTGTTGGTCGTGGCTCATAGTGATGAACCTACAGAGACTTATCAGTGACTCTGCAGCTCCTCTCAGCTCTACGGAGCTTTATAGTGAGTTTCAGCTCGTTGTTTATCCGTCCGGCTGCAACTTTACTGTTTCGGTTCACTCTCAGCGCTCTCATAGCGTCATTTTCAGAGAAAAAGCTGTAAAAAGCCACCGTACACTACCTGCTCAGCACCAAACGGCAAACAGACACAGTTAGCTGTAGACTAGCTGGTGAACATAGTGGAGCATTTAGCAGCTAGAGAGTCAGATATTTCCCTCAGGAGTTGATAGAGAGCAGAAACAGAGCTTAAAGAGAGTGAATATTGGACTTACATTCAGCAGGTGGACAGAAACACGACTCTAAATGAATGATAATGTTGCTGCGTAACAGCTGGATGTGGAAAACAGGTCGTTCAGGAAGAGAAACGGCTGCACTTCAGTGATATTTTTGAGGTGATAAACCTCCCATGAGCCGAGGTTTCCGGCCTACTGGCTCGGGGATATAAGTCCTCGTGAAGTTCACTTTGTGACCAGTTTGTCTACATATAATACAAATATTTGGGTGAAAAAATGGATTTCAAAAATTTAAATAAATTAAATAAAAGTACAGTTTAGAGAACTACCACCTCACAGTTCTGTTTGTTTCCATCATTTTGGTAAATACAGCACCCATCCCCTTGAATGGAAGAGTGTGTCCAAACTTTTGACTGATACTGTAATTAACAGCTTATTTGCACCTTCAATTTATATTTCTCTAGTTTTTATTACTGGAAGGAGTCATCACTGCTAAAAGGGATTATGTGTACTGTAAACAGTAACTTTCGAAAGCGCATAGATATGAAATGTTGCTGAAAACTTTTACTTTGCTTTGTGTCGTTTACTGGCTGATTTCCTTTGTGTAGCAACATGTGGAGTGATGTTTTCCTGTGTAGCTCGGTGACGTTGCCTCCCAGTTTGAACACATCTTATCAAGAATAAACTGTTGTTATTTTACAGTAATAAAACTTCTAATTCTTCCTCACCCAGAATGCCCTATCTGAGGAACTTTCCAACATGAAGAAACTCCAGGATGATCTCTTGGCAAACAAGGTGACTGTATCTCCAGGCTTCATTCTTTGTTGAAGCTAGAAGACATATGCTCCCTTTTTTTTTTTTTTTCACCAACTCTCTCTTTCTCTCTTTTAACTCCCAGGACCAGCTCATAGCGGAGCTGGAGAGGATTCAGCTGGAGTTGGATCAGTTGAGAGCGAGGCCCGGGGGCTCTTACTCCAGGTTTGTGCCGTTTAGCCACGTAGAAAGGAAAGTCCATCCATTTTTGAAAGTTTTCTCGACTGACTGTAAAGACGGGAGACGTTTTATCTGTCATCTTGTGAGTCATTGTAGATAAATCATTCGATGTCGGAGGCGTTTAACGCTGTCAGCACTCGCAGGGCTGTTACAGCGTTGATATGTATACAAGCTCAACCACACGTGCATGACCCAACTCTCTAATTCTCACTTTCTCATCTGCATGTCTTGACTCTTTCTCTTAAAGCCCTTTGTAGACCTGTTAATGGGAATATGATGCGCTATTTGAAGTCAAATCATTAGTTTTCTTCATATATCATACTCTTCTTATTGTTTTATATTGAATGTACCATTTAATTATTTAATTTCAGGTTGATTTAGGGACATATTTTCTATTTATTTAGCCTTTTTTCACACATATTTTTCATATCTTACCACATCCCTTATCTACCCCGCGGGGGATAATTAATGTTTTATCTTATCTCGTATTGTCTCTCTCTTTCCTCCTTTCTCTCCAGTCGCTCTCTCCCAGGTAGCGCTCTGGAGTTGAGGTATTCCCACGGAGGCGGGTCCCTCCCGACAGGCTCCACCACACATCTGGATCCCTTTGGTAACGCCTCCGCCGGGGGCGTGGTCAGGCGAAGTCACCGGGCCCGTTGGAGCTCCGCCCGGGAGGATTCTACGAAGGTGAGAATCTAACGTCCCGAACGCCCACCACAAGCCCAGATTCATTTTCATGCATCTGCAATGTTGGACTTTTTTATGAATCAGTATGTTATTATTACACAGGAACAATTGACAAATTTATTTAACATTACAAAGTAGGAAAATATGTTTCCTCCAAACAGCAATTTTCTCATCACTCAGTAAAATCAGTTTTAGGGTTTCCACTGGAAAAAAGTAAGCTTTTTTTTGCATCTCTTATGCAAGTTAGTTAAAGGATAGGTTCACAGATTTTCAGTCTTTCTTAAAACAATAGTCAGGTGCCCACATTTACATTAAAACAGACTTTTCTCGCTGTAATCAAGCAAAAATGTATCTAAAAGTTTATCTGAAGATAATATGAGGCTTCAGCCATCTGAGTTAGTCAAATAAAGTGGATATCTTCCAGAGGTACAATCTTTTAGTAAAAATAATTCCCTCTCTGTCAGTGTTTTCCTGTTCTGCTGCAGTGGAAGGATCATAACAAAAAGAAAGAATTTGGCACTAAAAAGACAGTAACTTTGAAAGATATCCACTCGATTTGACTCATAATAAGAGATAAACTTTGCACAAAATGAGGACTGTGGATTTTGTCCCCCATCACTTACATTTTAAGGTCATTATGAAGGGATCTTCTAACGGTCAGTATGAAGAGGAGGAATGATTACAGCAAGAAAAACATGTTTCAGTGTTCATTTGGGCTCCAGACTGTTGTTTTAGGACAGACTTGTAAAATTGCGAACCTGTTCTTCAAGTGTGAGCTGACGAATCAACACTAAGATGTAGATGAATGAGAAAAAATCTAAACGAGGTTGGGATCTAGTTTTTGGATTATTTTCCCATATCTGTCACTTGCAGGTTGATGATATTACATTTATCCTGATCTTCTGTGACTATCATATAATCAATTACTGGGGAAACAACAGTGCTACTTTCAACACTGATCACCAGCGTTTCTAAAAATAGATTTAGTCTAGAAACACGTGTGAATGATAAGTATTTGAGAGCGGGATGTATTACTCTGTGTGCAGTATCCAGACTGGGAGAGCGGGGCTCTGCTGGGGACCGGGTACGAGCCTGGCGTCGATGTGGGTTGCTCCGACGACGAGGACGACGGGGAGCATCGGTTCGGCTCCGAGCTGCTGTCCCCGAGCGGACAAACGGATGTGCAGACTCTGGCCATCATGCTGCAGGAACAGCTGGAGGCCATCAATAAGGAGATCAAGTAAGGAAGGGCGGCAGCACTCAACAGCTGGATGGACACAAAGAGGGAGGGAGGGAGTCAGCAGTCTGATACAACACCATCACATACTACAGCCTCAGAAATAAACACATCAATACTCTCTGACACTGTTTACACAAAACCGAACATTATAAATTTCACAGTGGTTGGATCAGTTGCAGGGCTGTTTAGTTGGATTGCTTTAGATAGTTCAAGTGTACCTAATAAAATGATACTCAGAGTCCAGAAACTCTAATTGTCTTCCATCTGTGCTCTCGGAAACAGGAGCAGCCTTTTTTAATCTCTCTATTCGCTGTCACCGCTTGGCACAACATTAAAAGAACTAGTTCTGAAATGAGAAGTAATTAAATAATCAAACTTAATAATAGTCATTTATCAAGTAAAACTACTAAACATTTCCAAATTAGCGTTTTTTCTCTGTTTTATATCAATGTAAAATGAAAACCTTTGGAGTTTTTTTAAATGTTGGTGACACAAAATATGAAGTTTGACATGATGGGCTCTTGTAACAAATGATGGAGATTTTGTTATTGTTTCTGACAATTAGACAATTTTTAGTTCACCTGCAGCTACAAGAGATTGATAGAATAGTTAGACATTTGGGAAATGTTCGTTTTTTGTGCCAAGTGTTAGATGAGAAGATTTATATCTCTCTCATGTCTGTAAATACTGTCTGTAGCTGCAGGCAGTAGCTGGTTAGCATAGCTTAGCGCAAAGACTGGAAACAGTGAAGCAGCTAGTCTGGCTCCGTCCAAAGTAAAAAAATAGTGCGTACCTGCACCTCTAAAGCTCACTAATTAACATGTTGTATCTTGTTTGTTTAATCCGTACAAAAACTGAAGTGTAAAAACATCAATTTGCCGCTTTACGGAGGGTTATGTGTCAGACAAGCCGGGACCAGTAACCTTCCTGGAGTTTCTGGTGGTTGCCTAGCCCTTGTAAAACATGCAACGCCGTTTTTTGCATAGATTAAAGAAACAAGACATTAGGTGTTAATTAGTGAGCTTCAGAGGTGCAGGTACGCGCTATTTTTTACCTTTGGACAGAGCCAGGCTAGCTGTTTCCAGTCTTTCTGCTAAGCTATGCTGTTGGCTATAGCTACATGTTTATCGTACATATATGCCAGAAGTATCCTAAGAAAACGAATTAGCATATTTCCCAAAAAATGTTGAACTATTCCTTTAAGTCTGTTCAGATTTCAGGATGAACTACATATCAGTATTTTAATGTTATCATCCAAATGTTTCAGTCCTCTCCCTCCTCTGTTTTTCACCCCCCACGTTTAAAACCAGACTGATCCAGGAGGAGAAGGAGAACACAGAGTTGCGGGCCGAGGAGATCGAGAGCCAGGTCAGCATCCCTCCGTCCTCCCTGGGGAGAGACAGCACAGGACGGGGCTTCATCCCCTCCTCCATCACATCCTCCACCCTGGCCTCCCCCTCTCCCCCCAGCTCTGGACACTCCACCCCTCGTCTGCCCCACTCCCCGGCCCATGAGACCGATAGACAGGTACCGCTGGAATGTAGAGAAGAATGCTTATTCCTGTACTTTTAACCTTTTTTTTTATCTTGCTCTGATATCCACCTCCCTGTTTATGCAAAAAAAAAACTCCTCCAGACAATGAGTCATGTAAATAAAGCATAAGTAAATCATGCAGACAGGGTCAGACAAGTTCGGTTTCTCTTCAACATCATGTTAGATTGGCCAAGACTACTTCAAGTAACTTTCAGCGTGGTATGACTGGTGCCAGACACACTGGCCCAGCAATCCAGAGATATGTGAATAGACTATAAAAGATGGTGCAATAAGCAAAAAAACATGCAGTCAGCAGTGATTGCAAAACTGAATATGTGGATGTGCAAGATTCAGGATAAAACTGCAAGAACTGTTCAAGCTACAAAGGGGGAGATATAGATGGATGTCACATAAAACAACTTAAGACAGTAATGGAGCTCCACAAATATTCTATATCAGTTGACATGAGTTGCAGGAAACTATAACGGCTTCCACTCCTATCAAGAACAAAAAGGTGAGGGTAGAAATGGGGTACGGTTACCAAAATAAGACAATAGAGAAATGGTAAAAGGTAACATCCAATCCCACTTTCTATTCATATGGTAAAAATGAGGAGTAAAAAGCATAAAGAGAAATGGATGTAGGTGACTTATCAGGAGTAATAAAGTTGGTATTATTTTCTCGGTTTGCTGGACCCAAATTAGTACCAAATGAGCATCATCTGAATGCTACAGTATACCCAAACATTGTTGACATGACACAAACACTGATATGATTAATCAACTATCCAATAAACAGAAAAATTAGGATTTCAGTCGGCAACTCATTAGTACTTAGCTCATGTTTCCTCTTCGCTCTTTCATTCAATAAAAACAATTTAGTTGGAATTTTCCAAGGAAAATATGAACTGTTCCTGTGCAGTACTTATCCAAGCTAGCTGAGAACAAAAAGAATCTGAATGAGGTGAGATCTAGTTTTTGGATCATTCAGTTACATCTGTTTAATAAAAAAAAACACATATTTATTCATTATATGAGAAGGTTAAACAATTGCGATTACACCCTCACAAATGGGTTTTTAACTTTTGGTCGGACTAAAAATGGATTGTGTGCTATTATCTTAAGATCCAGGCAGGAACATGACAACGAATTAAGGGAATTATAGCCCTAATTTGGCTTATCGAGTCGATCTACTCGGCAGATATCAAGTATCATTTCAGCTGTTCACGAAAAAAATGGCTCCTAGTTAAGCTAGTTAGACGTACCATCCAATGTGCAGAAATATTTGTTGAATTTTTCGTCATTAAAAGGTTTATGATCCATGTTTCAGAACAACAAAGACGACGATCGGTCTCTCGCTCTTCTTGACTCTACGCCTCCTCCGACTCCTCGTGCTCTGCGATTGGACAGGATGACCCTCACCCATCCGGGCGCCATGCTTGACGACCCCCGGGAGTTCCGCAGGTAAGAAAGCCTGCACATAAGATCTATCAGATGTAATGCTTTTGACGTGTTAGGGGTTTTTACCCCAGTGTTTTCTCTTCTCCGTTCCAGCCTCTCAGCAGATGGCAGCAGTTCCAACAGCAGCCAAGATTCTCTTCACAAGTCCAGCAAGAAGAAAAGCATCAAGTCTTCCATCGGTCGGCTTTTTGGAAAGAAGGAGAAAGGGAGGATGGGCCAACCTGGGCGAGATGGATCTGCGTCTCTTGGTAAACAGATGGAGGATAAGGGAGGGATAACATTGACTGTATATCAATAATCCACACTGTCAGTATTTTCATTTAAACATGTTTGAGCTGCTCTGGCTCTGAGTTATTCTTATGTGTGGTTCCTGTAGTTCTTGTGATGTTTGACCTCTTTGGTTCTTCCAGCATCTACACCTTCTGAGGACCTGGCCTCTGGAGACCCTATGGGGATGAACAAGACTGGGACTTTGGGTCCAGCAGATAAAGACCGCCGCAGCAAGAAGAAGTGAGCGCCAGGAAATTGTGTTCCCTGTTTTTTTTTTCCATTTGGTTCCCTGATTTAGTTTTTGTTCTCTCACAACCACAAACATCTATAACTCTTCTTCTTACCAGGCATGAGCTACTGGAAGAAGCATGTCGCCAAGGACTTCCCTTTGCATCTTGGGACGGACCCACTGTTGTATCTTGGTTGGAGGTACTGTTTGGTTGCAGATTTTTGTGATTTTCAGCATTTATGTGCTGTTATGATGTCGGATGTCTACGTTAAAAACTCCAAAACTTGAGCTGAACGTATGTAAAAATGCTGCCTGCCTGTCAAAAGCCAGGGCTTCAGCCTGCTGTGAATACTCTGTTTGCAAAGTTACCTCTACTTCCTCCTTGTGATGTCATCAGATCGTCTGTGCATGCCCACAAACAGTCGTCTGTTCTGTAGTCTTTGTTGCTATGGTGGTTCCAGGTTTTTTTCCCATCATCCACTCACATATTTCAGATCTGATCTGGCTTGAACATGTACCGACATATTTGAGAAATTGACTTTTTTGAGTAAAGAACAAGAAAAGAAGTGAAATCCTACTACCATTGTTTGTTTACATAGCCTCCGGAGAAAGAGGAAGCTTCCTGAAGCTGACCAATCAGAATAGAGTGGCTTCATCAGGAGCTGAAACAGCCTGTTAAATATAGACCTGTGAATGTGCATGATACGTCCCCTTTAAGTGAAGAAAAGAATCTAAGGGAGTTAGCCGCAAAACTTGCATTCAGATAATACTTTTTCCGCATTTTATTCTTCTTTATTTCATCTGTTGTTTTCCTCCTTCCAGCTGTGGGTGGGAATGCCAGCCTGGTACGTTGCAGCCTGTCGTGCCAACGTGAAGAGCGGCGCAATCATGGCCAACCTGTCGGACACAGAGATCCAGAGGGAGATCGGCATCAGCAACCCGCTGCACCGCCTCAAACTGCGACTGGCCATCCAGGAGATGGTGTCCCTCACCAGCCCCTCTGCCCCGGCCAGCACTCGCTCTGTGAGACTCCCTGAATCAGCAACACACTGTGACCGCACATACATTTAACATACACACTCACTATAAAGTAGAAAAGAGGAATTATATCCTCAAATATATTCTCATGCCATAAAATAATCCCAGTCTAGACGGCCTTCCTATAGGATTAAAGGTAAAGATTGGAGCATGCGTTCATCAAAGTGTTGACACCTTTTTAATAACTTATCAAGGCATGTTCTCCGTGCTGAGCATGAGTGGTATGAGGTACATGTCGAAACAGATGTTTGTAGTTTTGAGATGAGTTGAAAAGTCAATGATCCTTTTGGGAAATGTGGGCGTTGTAGCAGAAGCTAATAACAGGATGCAACAAATAAAATAGTATGCAAATGAGAATGTATGATGCCAAGTAAGCATGATATGAAATGAAATACAGATTGTGTAATGTAGGAAAGAAAAAATATGAGAAATCTTTGACTGGTTGAGAGCAAGAAAGAAGACATACAGGAAAATATAAAACACCAAAGAACATGAAACATATCCTGCATGTGATAAATGTCAAAAATAATAAAAAATATCAATGTATTTTCCATAAGAGAATGGTAGTAAACTGCATAGGCACTGATAAAGTTCCACTTATTTTGCTTGCAGATAAAACTTGGCTTAATTTGCCCATTTTTTTCATGTTCTCACACAGCCACAAAGATAAACCAGATGTTGAAAAATGTAGTAAAACCGTAGCACGCAGGACATTTGTGTCTCAATTTTTGGTTTGGCTTTACTTTTCCAATTCCTCCTTCCTTGGCTTCATATTTATTTACAGCAGGAATCATATTAATGTGATGTAATGTTGAAAGTGAGCGGCCGCGTAATTCTGCTCAACAGATTTAACAGATTTATCCTATCATTTCACATAAACCTGTCAAACCTCTTGCTCATCAAAATCACCTTGGCGATGAGAAAGCCGTCTGCTGTTGTGGTCGGTTAACATCTTGTGATGTGTTTTTTTTTTTTTTGGCACCAGAAAAAACTGTACAAGCACTGATTCAGCACTTGAAACAGGCAAAGCACTATGTGGCGCTTTGCTTTTCATATCTAACAGCTTTATTTTTCTCTCGTTCACATGACCGCAGTCGACCAGTAACGTGTGGATGACCCACGCGGAGATGGAGTCTTTAAACGCTGCCACCAAGCCTCCGGTCAGTGCCTCATCTGTTTTGTCTTTTGTCTGTGAAACCCTCTTTTATGATTACTCAGTTTTTAATCATGTTTGGCGTCTAGTCTGGTCTGAATCATGTTGACGAGTCTCTCCCCTTCCTCCTCCTCCTCCTCCTCCTCCTCTCACTGTCTCTCTCTGTATTTTCTCTTTTTGTATTTCTCTTTATATATCTCTCTTTGTGGGCCCAGGCCATAGTGTTGAGCATCTTCTTCTCTCCCTCTGGTTGCTGTTTCAATGTGAACTGCTTCCAACTAATTACCCGTTCACTAACACACTGTTCCTCCCTTTGTCCTCTTTTCCTGCTGCTGCTGCTGCTGCTGCTGCTGCCGCTGCTACTGCTCCCCTCTCCTCTGCTTCTCCTCCATCATCTCTTCCATCCGTCCACCCTGTTCTCGACCCCCGCTCCCCTTTCCCTCGCCACCTCCATATCACTCTCTCTGGCTCTGTCTCTCTCTGTCTGCCTCTTCTCTTCCTCTCGGCGTCTCAGGAGCTGAAAGAGTTCAGCTGGGATCAGGTAAGGATCAACCGCACCTTTTTTTTTTGAAAAAGTCAGAATTAACACAACATGCTGAGTATCTGTCAGTAATATTATATCTCCAGCGAGACTAGACGCAGTGAGTCATGAGTCGTTGACTTGCACCACCATCACATATCAAGCCAAGCGTGATTCAGTGTTGATCATCTGCGGTTGTCCCCTTCAGATACTGGCCTATGGTGATATGAATCATGAGTGGGTGGGCAACGACTGGCTGCCCAGCCTGGGCCTGCCACAGTATCGCAGCTATTTCATGGAGTCCCTGGTGGATGCCCGTATGTTGGACCACCTGACCAAGAAGGAGCTGAGAGGACAGCTCAAAATGGTGGACAGCTTCCACAGGTAGGGCTCGGCTCCTGCGTGCCTGCTCTTGCCTCGTTCACAACCATAACTCATTTAACTTATGTTCTTGTGTCACTTATCCTGTTCTCAGTTTCACTCTGTGTGTCTGTTCACACTCTGTTGTTGTGCGTGAGTGCGGTATGGGAAATATGAAGGTGTTAAAAGAAATGTTGGCAGCGCTTCTGTTGTTGTGACAGTCTCGACGCTCAGGTGTATGTCTCCAGGCCTTATTTAAGTTCTATTTTAAAAGAGTTGATGGGTCAAAGGTGTTGGATTGTGTTAATGCTCTCTGAGTACAGGTGAGAGTGGAAACACGCCCTCTGTTAACTTGCTTCAACTGCTCACCCTCTGGCTCTTTGACCTCTCCCAGGGTTAGTTTGCATTATGGCATCATGTGCCTGAAGCGCCTGAATTACGACCGCAAGGAGCTGGAAAGGAGGAGAGAGGAGAGTGTCCACCAGAACAAAGGTGAGCTCTTTTTATCTACCATTTTCTCACCATAACGCCTCAGATGTGGGATGGTTTTGTTCCACTGATGACCCTGTCCGCCCAACTAATTTGTCTATTCATGCAGTGCTATTGTCTTGTTCAAAGCATACCTTAGTGATTACTATGTAAACCCATGCATCTATATCCAGGTTAATCATTAAAATGATTATAACTATTGTTGATCTATTATTAAAGCATACGTTTACTTCTACCTATTGCACATTATTACATACTAAAAATCTCTGGGTCAAAGTTTTACCCATTTTGGGTCCATATAGCACCAACACAATACTGGGTTAATGTTACCCAGAAAGCCACTCAAGACAAGGGGATGTTTTAACCCAGTTTTAGTTTTTTATTTTACTGTTGGGTTATTGACCCAAACTAAAGTTTGTTATAATCTGCTCTACTCTTTTTAAACTTACATGTCAAGGTTTGTTATTGATTGTTAATAACTTCTGTATCTTTTGAATATCATATGTACAACATTTTATACAAGAAACAATACATTTCTGACAGTTTTTAGGTCAAAATCATAGATAACACCTGGGTAAAGGTAAGCCAATGTTGTATTGGTGCTTTTCTGACCCAAAGTGGGCAACATTTTGACCCAGTGATTTGTGCACTTTATCTTGCTGTGGTACTTTATTAATTGATGTCTTTTTTATTAGTATTAGTATTAGTATTAGTAGAGGCAGTAGCAGTAGCATTTGCTGTACTACTTTAAACTTTTAACAAGACATTCAAAAGTATGTTTTGCTTTCTTTTACTTCTTAAACTTCTGCCCTTTGTTTCACATGAGTAGCTACACCTTAACAAGACAAAGAGCTAACAGTCATGCTAGCAGTTCTGTGGAGCTGCACAGTATGCAGTTAGCTAAATGCTAACAGCACAGTAGCGTAAACAGGGGGCACAGAGAAAATCAGGTGGGCATAGTCCATCCAAGACCTATCATACTTAATAGGTTCTGAACCGCATATGTTAACCAATATAGGCCATTAAACTATACTGGTCTGAATACATCATCAGAGGTAATGTTAGAGGCACCAAGACGAACATTAACAGCATCGTATAGCCATATACACACACAACCGACAGACACAACAGATAGCGGTACACCAGCACCAACACGCTCAGTGACGTTCAAAATGACACCTGAACATAGCCTGACCCGGCAGCCACATAAACACACACATGCACACACACACGCACACACCCAGCCGATAGACGCAAAAGCATCATTACTCAAGCGTATGGTTAAAAGTACACCAGCACCAACATGTTCAGTAACGTTAAAAATGACACCTGAACATGACGTGGCACATAAACGACACTCTATCAAAGGATGCCAGATGCCAGTTTTTATTGGCAGTTGAAAAGAGTCTTTCAACAGTAGAGCTTATTGCTATTGGGAACTTGTTGAGGAGAAACAATCGCAGGAGTAGGTGTCTGGGTTGAGAATGATGGCTGAACTTGAGCTTCCTCCTGCTCCTCACAACGTCTTTTTGTCATAAACTTAAGCAAACTGCTTTGTTTCCCCATGATTTTTACCTTAACCTACATTAAAAGCAGCTAGCTAGCGGACAGTAGGCCTCTGTTCCTCTGTGCAGCAGTGAAAGAGGACAGGCTGCTCGCTGTCTGGCATTTGTGAAATGCACCGCCACTCAAAAAACCTATCAGTATCATTTTATGGTAAACAAGAAGCAAGAAACAAGAATTGTTTTATTTTTTATTGGTCATGTAGTCAGATAATTGAAACAGTATTTATTGACTGCTTCTGAATGGGTGCTACGTGCCAGCATTAGCATGCTAACATGCTCACAATGACAAAGCTAACATCATGATGTTTACCAGATATAATTTTTTACCATGTTCACCATCTTAGTTTAGTGTGTCAGCATGCTAACATTTTCTAATTAGCACTAAACTCAAAGTACTTGAGGCTGATGGGAATTTCAGTATTGAAGAAATTAAAATTTTGACCTTTCTCTCAAAGCCACAAATGTGAACCTCATGGCGGTGATAGAGGAGGATGAGTCATCTGGATTCAGAATGTCTGTAAAAAAAAAAATTGTGTGAATCTGTCTAGTAGATATTTAATAGGATGATGGAAAACTTTGATCAGCTTCTGGCCCTTGAGGAAAAGTCAGTAAAACCAGTAGGATTCATCCTCTGTGGACCATGAATAGATCAAAGTAATGGACTGACCAACATCCATAGAAGTATGACACATGTATTTGCTTTAGCATAAAACATAAAATAAACTCAGACCCCCCAAGAAAACCCACAAACTTGATAATGGTTAAGACATTTCCTTCATTTCTTTTGAGTTCTGATGTCTCTGGAAGACGTTTTGGACCACCCCTTGGTTACAGCCCCCCTCCTCTCCTCCTTACTTAGAAAAGATTATAAGCCACAGCTTTCTAATGCAATTCGGCCGGATGAGGATTACATAAATGTCAACACGCTCAGCCATTAAACAAACCCGAAGCTCATGCTCTCCCACCGCCGTGCCTTGAGATACACATGTTGTACATTTGCAATCAGTTCATCTTGGCTGAATTCCCCAAACAAAAGAATTTCCCAAGTGAGGAAAATCTGTGAGTTTTGGACTTGTTTGATGATAAGCTTGACCTGTGCAGTTAATGTTAGACGATAAATTAGTAAATTAGAAACGTTTCGCAATTTCTCTCCATCACTCATTGATACTTAACCGGTAATATAACCGTTTCAGAAGACCATTAATAAGACCAAACAGACTCGCATGATCCATTCAGCTCGAACTTCAGGAAGTGAAAGAAACCTGATCTGGGTTATAAAAACAGCCAGAAGACATCTCGCTGTTTGCAATGGATGCTTCCCCTCCCTTCACCTTCTCTTTCTTTCCTCCCAGATGTGATGGTGTGGTCCAATGAGCGTGTGATGTGCTGGGTGCAGACTATCGGTCTGAAGGAATATGCCGACAACCTCCGTGAGAGCGGCGTCCACGGGGCTTTGCTGGCTTTAGACGACACCTTTGACTACACTGACCTGGCCCTGCTGCTGCAGATCCCCAATCAGAACACACAGGTAACTGACAGCTCATCAAAGTGCACATTTTCCACATATTTTTACTTATGAAGGGCACTACTAGTGGTCAATATCCTGTTTTTTTTTTGTAAACCAATACATCAGTTAAATTTATTACCATCTTCTGAGCCTCAAGCAGGAGCAGGTACGGTAAGTAACCAAAAGCCTTTAAGTTAACTGGCCTCATTTGATCCATTGGGGTTAAAACAGTCTTGGTTTGATGCATTTATGCTGTTTAAACATGAACTAATGAACGCCAGCAGAGCAGACCTGTACTGAAAATGTGTCATCTGCAAATAGTTCAAACTAATCTCAAAGCTCTACATCACCTCTTTTCCTCCAGGCCAGACAGCTCCTGGAGCAAGAGTACAACTCCCTCATCTCCATGGGAACCGAGAGACGACCTGATGAGGTCAGCATGCTAATCAGCTGGAAAAAGATAAAAATACATAGGATGCTTCTCATTAGTCTTAAATGTCTCCTCGTTTCCCTCCCTCGTGTTTTATGCAAGGAAAAGATGTGAGGAAAAAGGAATCGAGGAAACACGGTTTTAGTCACATGAGACGTTCTTTTCTTCTTCTAAAGACAGCAGCTGTCAGTCTACAGGTGTTAACAGCTCTTTAGCATCTTTTGATGCCTTGATGGAGTTTCTGTTAGCAGAGATTATGTGATGATCTGTCCAAATAATAATAATAAGAGTGCGCTGTCCAACATGACGAAAGAGAAGGTGAAATATCTCTGCATCTTTCTCTTGAAATAAACTGTTTGACAAACCGATCCGTCAAAACACAGTTTGTAAAGTTACTGCTCAGATGCTCAATGCAGCCATTTACTGGCAGTAATGTGTATTAATTATCTGAGTCTGTATTTATTGATATTCTGTTTCTAAGTTCATTATTTAATAGTCAATGTTATGATGAGTATGTCTTAGTGAGTATGGAATAATTTGGCTAGTAGCTCAAGTATATACTCGAAATATACTTTGCACCCGATTTTATAGCCTCATAAAAAACGATATTTCATTCAAATGTCTGATTGTTATTTCAAATGGGAGAATGAAAAGAAAAACCTTTCTGATGAATGATGAAAGTTGTTTTATACGTCCTTTATTAATCAGACCTACAGTGAACACAAATAAAACAATTTTAACTAAATTAGGAATCAGAAAGCAAACAAAATCTAAACTTGGGAGCGATATTACACCTGAGTTGGTTCTGTTATTTGTATAAAACCACGGTGATGTAGTATGAGATCAGTCCGCTCAGCTGCAGCGTCCAAACACTACAGATTTCCAATAAAGCGGTGCATCAGTTTGATAAAAGACTGCGAAGGACGGCCTCTTGTATCCTCGCTCAGGCAGCCTCAAGGAGACATGAAAGTTAATGAGAAGCACCCATAGATTTGTCTAAGTGATGGTTTGCTTGAGCAGCCATCTTCTCGTTCACACACACAAACCCTCTCTATCTGCCAGGATGGAACTAAGACATTCACCCGCTCGCCCTCCTGGAGGAAGATGTTTAGGGAGAAAGACCTACGGGGCGTGACCTCCGACTCCGCCGAGACCCTGCCTGCTAACTTCCGTGCCTCAGCCATCTCCACGCCCTCGGTTACCCTGAGAAAAGTTCAGAGTGACGGTGAGTACGACCCGTGACCTCTGACACCTTGGCTCTCATATTCACATTTGTTCAGCTCCTCCGAGCCCTGGAGGCGCGTCTCAATTTAGACGACGGTGTGAGAGCCTGCTACTCTATATGGCATTACTCACATGAAGGGCATGACAGGAATCGGGGCAAAAGGTCTGTTGTAGCTCGGTTACAGGAGGACAGGAGGGCAAACCCCCGATCAGGTGCAACTATTCCGCAGACCTGATTATAAATGAGCCGTGTGTTTACATCTTGATTTTCTTGGAAATGAGCCTTGAACAGAAACATTTGTCTTCCAGCCAGCGTACACGTTATATAAGACACATTAAATGCAAAAGCCAGAGTCACAGGCGCAAAGCAGTTGGTTGTTTTTCATGCTACTCTGCCATTAGTTTGGCAGTGGAATTTTCAGTTTCCTTTAGCGGAGCGACTGGCAATAACAAGGAACAGACGCTTCAAAGTACAGAGGAAGACTATTATCCCTCATTCCACTTCTTAATAGGAATGCTTGTGGAAGGTCAGCGGTGTTTAAGACATTGCGGTTACGATAATAACCCCATCTGTGTCTGTCTCCCGGTCTCCAACACAGCCAACTCTGGTGCCCGGGGTGAATCTGCCTCAGTGAGGACGTACTCCTGTTGAAGGGGGCTGAGGTGAGAGCCGTCCGCCGCATTAATTAAACTTATCCAGCAGTGTTTCATCCGTGTGCGGAGACAAAAAAAACAGACAGCGCCAGGCACATTCATTGAGTCTGGTTGTTTCATGCATGTTTGTCGTAGTGGATTGGTTTGAGCCTGGGATTTTCAGTAGTTCCCCTAAGGTCATTAAGTGGTGGGTTTGGTTGGTGGGGATTTAGGTAAGAGTTGAATTAAGGCCACAGAAGCAGTGACGTGGGAGTAATGCTGTTTCTCTCCTCAGGGCGCTGACTGGATTTGGGGACTAGAGGACCCTCTCGCTCATCCACAGAGAAAGAAGCAATGAATATAACCATTTAACTTCAAAATAAATCTATCGGTCTGACCATTCTGCAATAACAGAAGCAAAGGAATAAAAGGGGGAAAATGACATGAAGAATGTATGAATGTATTTTCCGACTAGACTAGGAAGGTAGGACGGGATCAGCTGTTTTCTCTCTCTTGTCTCTCTCTTCCTGTCATTCTGTCTTTGCTCTTTCTCTCTCAGCGTGACTGTGCTGTGGGGTTAATAAAGGACAACGCCGGTGTTGGTTAGGCTTGTGCCGGTCGTGCAGGTTTCCAATCTCTTCATTCCTGTCGGTGTCTGCACACAGTCAGTATAGTTGGCAGTATCAGGGCTCGTTTTCCTTCCTTTTAGAAGAAGCCACTTGCTGCCGTTTGTTCTCTTTAACAGTATGAAAACAACTAAACATGTCGCCTTACAACTTCTGCTCAATAACAGGTCTTTGTTAGCCGGGGCAGATGTTAACCTCACCGGAAAGTTTGGGTTTTTAAAAACAAGAGAAACTGTAAAATGAGTTGGGGGGAACCTTGTCTAGATGGGCGTAAATGGGTTATAACTCTAAACGACACCG
Source organism: Thunnus maccoyii (assembly GCF_910596095.1). NCBI lineage: Eukaryota > Metazoa > Chordata > Actinopteri > Scombriformes > Scombridae > Thunnus > Thunnus maccoyii. The sequence goes on from NC_056550.1 coordinate 24,519,253, forward strand.
GTGTTCTCCTTTCTGCTCACGAGTCGGTGTCCAGTGTCAGCCATTGTGGCTCTATTGTTGGTTTCTATGGTCCTGTCAGGGGCGTCTAAGTGTCCCCAATTGGTCGGAGTGGTGTAGTAAAACATGTCCGGATTCAGACCAACATTTAGCTCCGACCACATCAGAAGGAGACCCTCCTCGTGCTTTGTCTATTGGCACCTTGAAAGCCGATAGGCCGAGTAACCTCTTTTGAAGGGACCCCATTATAGAGATCAAAGGCACGGAGGTGGATGGAGCAGGGCGGAGCGAGGCCACAGAGGCATTGTGTTCAATGATTTCATGATGTCGCTGGCAGGAAATCCATAAAGTTAGTGTTGGTGCCACTTTCTAAAAAGGCTGACTTTAGAAAGGTTTATTAATGTTAACAATTTATTAAAGCTTTGTAGATCGGTAATAAGCTTTTAATAAGGACAAGTTTTGGGTCACAGAGTTGTGAAAAATTTTTATGGTGTAAAATTTGTCTTTCTATCTAGCTTTTTAATTCATTGGGGAGAATCCCAATGATGGACGCTTACAATATATTCTGGAAAAAGAGAGATTATTAACAAATAATTAACATCTTATTAACATTAATAACTGCAGACTTGGTGGTTTAGTAGAGAATATGTCATTTGAAAAGTCACAAGTTGCTGACTTTACTACAAGCCGGTAGATGTGCAGTCAAATATAGTTGAATAAAATCTAAAATTAATAAAAAAATAAAATGTAAATAAATATTAAATAGTTCCTCCACTACAGTAAATCATCATACAGGTATACAGAGTTTAAAATGTTAACAAGTTGTTGTTGTTGTTGGATTTTGGTGCAAATTATTTCACTCAATAGACAGGAAGTGATTGTGGGGGAGTTTCTACACCAGCCAAAGGTTTTTTTCACAACCTCGCAACCCAAAAGTTTTCTTGGAAAAATACTGTAGCTAAAGCTTTAATAAATGTTTTAACATTAATCAAGCCATTAGTTACAAAATATAAACCTTTTATAAAGTATGCCTTATTATTAAGCGGTACCAAAGTTGTAAATAGATAAAAGAAGAAGGCCACGCCATCGAAGCCGGACTCAAATTCCTCACGAGCCCTCCACGACGTCGCCGTGCGGTTTATGACTTGTAATCATCAGCTCAGGGTCTTGGGTAATCCTGATGATGGGAGAGGCGACAGGGAGACAAAACAGCGACTCAAAGGGAGGGAGGAAAGAAAACAAACAAACAACAACAACAACAAAAAAAAAAAGGATGGTCATTTTACTGCACACACAAGCCATAACAGAAACCAAGAGCTGTCTGGGGGAGGGGAGGGGAGGGAGGGAGGGAGGGTGGTGGGGGTGAGATCAGAGGGAGGCAGAAGAAGAAGAAGAGAGGGGGAAGCCCGAGGAAGCCCAGGAAACAAAACCTTTAGCCTCTGTGTTTACGATGCATGTCAAACAAACGACAAATGACCTAAAACATTTTTTTTGGTGGTGAAGATATGAGGTGTCGTTACAAAAAAAAGAAAAAAATATATCTGTATGATAAACCTACAGAGGGGGGAGGGGGGGGGGGGGAGCCTGGGGGATCAATTTGTAAAATGTGTGTATTTTTTTCAGTTGTATTTTTTATTTTTTACGATAACTATTTATTTTCTTTAGGTATGTATTGGATAAATGTATGTACATGTTCCGTTCCTTCTTGATCTTCATTTGAACTAGTTTTAAAAGTAAATATGAAACATTGAAAATAGTCATTCAAATACGCTACTGTATGTGTACATTTTGAGAACAAATTGTGCAATGATTTAACAGATTTCCATGATAAAAAGTGATAGTAATACAAATTGAAAATATCATATGGAAAATAAACAATACTGATGATGATGATGATGATAATGGTGATGTAAAAGAGAAAAAAAATAAATAAAGCGATCCGGGTGGATCTGCTGATCATCGCAAACTTTCTCCACTTTTCTTCTCCTGCTTGTTTTTTGCACTTTCTGCAGATATTCAACTGTACGGCTGCAACTAACTATTATTTTCACAATCGACTAATCTACTGATCATTTTCTTGAATAATCAATTAGTTGATTGCACTATAGAATATCAGAAAACAGTGAAAAATGTTCACAAACTCCAAGATGCAACCTGAAATGTCTTCATTTGTCCCGTCTAACAGTCAACTACACAAATATATTCAGTTTACTGTCATAGAGGACTAAAGAAACCAGAAATTATTAACATTTAAGAAGTTGAAACCGGAGAAATTTAGCATTTTTGCTTAAAAAAAATGACTAAAACGCTTCATTGATCATCAAAATAGTTGATTAATTTTCTGACGGTCAACTAATTGTTGCAGTTCTAGTCAACTGTGTGTTTTAAGAAGCTGTTACCAGTAAATAACAGCAGTAAAATACCTGAAATTTACCATATATGATACCTTTGGTTGGTTTAAGAATTAAATCTGCACATGTATGCATATCAGTGTGAAAATAACTTGCTGAGTACAAAGATCCTTTATTACCACATTCGGCAGGCAAACCAAACATACCAGCAGATGGTAAAATTATCTTGTTTTTCTGTGTCATATCATTCACAAAACTACATGGTTTTACATTCATGAACCACATTTTACTCATGAACCACAGGCAGAAATAATCAGCGCGAGTGAAATCATGCCTAAATATGCTGCCCATGCTGTAGTTTGTGTATCCGATACATCCCCCCCTCCCCTCCCCTCCCCACCCCCCATCAGACTCAGTTTCTAAAAAGCACTGTTACAACATCCTTGTTAATCCATATGGGAACAGTGTGGAGCAGTAAAACGGAGCCTCAGTAGGTGGCGCTCCTTCCTCTCACAAACCCGAGCGGAGCGGAGGCTGGAATTATCATCAGACACTGGAGAGACCTACCTACCGCTCCATGAAGACTTCTTCTATAAATACACACAGATATACATAGCTTCATACATAAAGGTATACTGCTGTCATATTGTACACATATATATAAAGAGGAATATATTAATATCAAAGACATACACATGCTTACGTACTAATCAAAAATAACTTAGATTATGAAAGATAAAATCATACAAAAACAGTACTTTTTTAAAATCTCTATATATGACAATTTTCCCTAAGATCTAGTATTGAGGTCTTCGTGTGTTTTTCAAAAGTCTTTTTGAAGTTGTGATGGAGGGAGGGAGGGAGGGAGGAAGAGAGAGAGAGAAAAAAAATGGTGGATTAAGGCTGCCATCATTTTTTTTTAAAGGAAATGTCACCAGCAAGTGAAAGTGCACACAGAAGGATGTCACAGCTGCTCTGCTCTGTGTCACTCTCTACTTCTTGTCATCTCTCTCTATCTCCCCCACCCCTCCTCCTCTCTTTCTCTCTCTCTCTCAGCCTCTCCCTTGCCTCGTCAAGACCTCCCTCCCCATTGTCTGATTCGCTCTGGACAGCAGCACGCAGACGCAGGACGAGTCGATGCGGATCCACCTCCATCCGGTTCTGTTGTTCACGTCTTTGGTGAGCGCTCGGACGTACGACTGCTTGGCTTTGCACTCGCTCACCCACTGTTTTTTATCCACGCCCAAGCAGCCGGCCCCCGCTACGCCCATCCCCGTGGATTTCGCTGACGCCGCGGCACCCCTCGACCCCTGCGACCTGCCGGCATTGCTGGGCTGCTCGGCCTGGCGGCAGCGAGTCTCGTAGAAGTACTGTTTGAGCGGTCCCGTCTGGGTCTGGATTTCCTGCAAGATGGTGACCTGTTGACCGTGGGAGTCGATGGCGCTCTTCTTGTCGGTGACCCAGACGCTTTCAGACTCGCATACTGACTTTTCCCCTCTCCTCCTGTCAATCAAGTGCGAGCGTTTATCCCTTTTAAGAGGACGGGTGGCTTCGCTAGTAACTCTAGAAGAGTCTGCCCAACTCAGAGTCGTGCTCCGGTCGATCGCCCGGTCCCCGTGTCCCTCGATGTGTCCGTCCGTGTCCTCCTGCTCCTCTCCGTTCCCGTCCTCCTCCAGCAGGCCGGTCTCCAACATGAGGAGGAGAGGGGGGTGTTCCGGTGGCGACGGAGAGGGCGAGAACAGGACTCGAGGATGCAAGTCCAGAAACATCTCGTCTCCTTCGAGGATATTGTCCAACCCGGTTCCTAGACCCAGCCCTGCCTCCAGGGTCAGGCCCTCCTCAGTCAGGCTTCTTCCAGCCACCGGTGTCCCAACTGTCGATGCATCTCTCCGCTGCACCGAGGGAACGGTCGGTTCTGGTCCTCTCTGAGCCTTTAGTTTAGCAGCAGGACTGACAGCACTATGTGTTTCCACTGCAGAAACCTCTAACGGTCGATCCGTAGAGTCCTGATTGTCCTTCCTGGAAAAGTCCGCAAAACTCAAGTAATCTTGTCGGCTGCTGCTGTCAGCTTTGTAGTCCTTTGGTAGAGAATTATCCTCAGAAATATCCTCGGTCCTGAGTGTTCCTCCTTCTGTGGAAACATCCAAACTGTCACTGCTTTCGTCGTCGCTGCCTGAGTTGCTATTTGACTGGTAGGTTCCTTGATTCTCCACTTTGAACGTGGAGGTCTCTTCATCTGCGGAGGATTTTGCATAATCCTTACGGTTCTGGAGGTTTTGTGTGTTGGTTTGTTGGCTAAGAGCAGCGGTCATGTTGTAGTCCATTTGTGAGGCGTTTCCATGGAAGTTGTAGTCCGTAAGGGGCTCCGCGGGAGCTGCGGGGCGAGCGGCCGGCTCATGACGGTGCTCTCTGCGCTTGTCGAAGCCGAGCTCTGTCGTCGCGGCAGCAATCCTGGACACAGGGTTGTGAGGAAAGGGCAGGGCCGAGGCAATCACCATGGCAACCAGGGGAAGCCAGTGCATCACTCCCAAGACGTATCAGCTGTTGGATAAACGAGAGGTAATAGATGGGAGAGACACAGAAGAACAGAGAGACAATGTTATTTTAAACGAAGCAAATTGTGGTTTATACAGTAAAACTAAACACCTCAATTAAAATGTAAAATGAGAGGTTTTACTGGTGGCCCACAGCTTTATGACCGTGGTGCTTTAACTGCTGAGGTATGGCTTTAAAATCTTGGCAGAACTTGTGGAAAAATAATACGAAGTACAGCAAGGTCACCCTCTGCTTCTTCATACGGGAAGATGGAGCTCAGCTACAAACACTGTACATTCTGCCGTCTGAAAGGTCGACCTTCAGACGGAGACACACACAACCTGGTCTGTACGCAAGCCAGAACCTTAACAGCCAAAGGAAATGAATTAAAAAGACATCTGCAACCCGAGAAAACAAGCCTTTCCTTTAAGCTTTTAAAGGCATCACTTGTTTTATTTTATTTTTTGTTCTATTGTTGAAGCTTTTTGCAAGATCCAAGAGTGTGGGAAGAAGATTCTGTGATAAATCTGTGGCAACAAACATGGTCTACTTGCCAAAAAACACAGTAAAGAATCCTGATATTACTGAGGTAAACCTCAGGAATTCTACCTGATCAACCCCGGGCTGCAGGCCAGTTTTCTTGTTTATGCCTAAACATGATATAAACCATCACTTGTCTTTGATTGGAGGTGGTTTACTTACTATAATGATGTTCAATCATCAGTATTATACACGTCCTGCCTGTCATAACCTGCATGTTCAGTGCACTTTAGTAGTAGATTTTGTGTAGTACACATATAAAAGTACTACTACAGAACCTTCCTGATGATTCATCTCAAGGTCGGAGTGATGGAGCAACATGTTGCTATGAAACACAAGAGTATGCTATGAAAACTGTCCAGTCAGCTACTAAAACTTTATTAAAAGTGTATTTAATTAATTACAATCAATAGAATTGAAACATCGCACATTAAATCAAGTCTTTAGCTAAAAGAAACTTTAAGATGCCCTCCAGACATGTCTTGAAGTTCTATAACATTCTCTACTTTTAAGAATAATTTGTGTCTAATATGGTTTTTCCATACAATTATCTCATTAAAATCCTTCAATTAACATCAATTCCTTCTCCCTCTTTAGAAGTTGAACTGCTGGACACAAGACGTTTCCTACTTCACTTTAAAGTCAGTTTTCAGTGTTTGTGCACCGGAGGCTTAAAAGTTTCTACATCACACTTGTTTAAGTTGAATATAGGACCAGGATTTGCTCCAAACTAGTTGCTCGTAGGTACACAACTACCAGAACAAGAAGAAAAACACATTTTTAAGTGGAGGGGGACTTTATCTGAACTGTCTCTTGGTGATAAAATAGGCGTCAGAGTCACATTTTTCCTTCAAACTTTACCTTTTTTATTATTTATTACTTAAAGATTCTTTTCTCTTAATTAGCCTGATGCTACGTTAAATTGCGATCCATCGAATCGTCGTTATAAAAAAAAACTATTGCACAACAAAAACTGTACAAGACTCAAATCCTCCTCGTGGAAGCCAAATGTTAATGTTTAGTTTTGGCGTGTTTGACATCACACGGATGAAACAGAAATCCCGAGTCGAGCAGAGATGATTCATCTGAGGTTCACCTGTGACTAACCGGAGAAATATTCCAGTCACGTCCCGTCCATGTGGCGTGTACGGCGGGAAACGTCATTCAACCGGCACTGAGGAGGCTTTTTTTTTTCTCGCCGGAGGTGAGTGTAGATATTTGTTTGAAACCGGGGAGAAGGTCAGTTGGAAAGAGTTAAAATAGGTGGAATGATGAGAATGTGAGTGATGCAGCTTTACTGGAGAGGCTCCTTCATGGTTTCCTCAAACAAACAAAAAAAAAAACAAAAAAACAAAAGTGCCAAAGACAGGATGTGATGACGGTTTGTGTGTTTGTTTGCTTGTGTTTGTCTGTGCTGGAGTGTGAACAGATGTTTCGTCAGTGACCATCATCATCAGTGTGCGTGTGTGTGTGTATGTGTGTGTGAATAAGTGACAAAACAAAATACTTTCGTTGACAGGACTTGTACTCGGTGTGGCCACACCCTGGACACAATGCGCTCGCCGAGGAACAACAGGGTTTGGTTGACGCATCGCTCACGCAGCCAGCTCGGGCGCTTAAAGTACCTGTTCAATAAATCACATCAAAGAGCTTCCTGTTTGGTCAGGCTACTGGTTGACGCAGCCAAATATACAAGGGTAAACCCAGTAAACCAGGCTGTTGACTAGCCTTCAATAAACAAAATCTGGAGGAGAAGAGGGTGAAAAGTAGAATTTATCAATCTATAAGTCTGTAGTGGGAGAGTTATATCTGCAGGGCTTCCTCGGAGCGTTCAGGCACCACACAGAAGGCCGGCAAAGCAGACTCCCTAAGTGGTTTCTTTGTAAAACAGCAGCAGCAGCAGCACTTCATCACCATGCTCCATTTGCTACAATGACACGCATCATTTACGCTCCCCGCGAGGCTAGACGAGGACCGCGACGTTCTTCCGCCCTCTGGACCTGACCCAAGCTCTCTGAATCCCCTCCCAGATGAGCACACACACACATACACACACACACACACACAGACAGACACAAAAATCCCAGTCTCTCTAAATCGAAAAGCTCACTTAGCAAATAAAACCCCACTCAACACTACGCATTTATGTTAATCCTAATCTCCGTAGCTTGAAATTCTTCCAAATTAGTTGAGGGAAGCACGGGAAGAAAATACCCTGAAACCACAGAGCAAAACAGACAGAGAGAAACCACCTCACCCAGCAAAAATCCATGAATAAACAGACTAAAACAGAGTAAACTATGACATTATCTGTACGGCCTGTGTGTGTGTGTGTGTGTGTGTGTGTGTGTGTGTGTGTGTGTGTGTGTGTGTGTGTGTGTGTGTGTGTGTGGACTACACGTGCAGTCTTCTTTGACTGTTTAGTCATTTCTAAACACTTCGATCCATCACTTTAGGGTCTGGTAGATGATCGGAAACTTAGAAAATGAAGAACTTTGCTACAAAACTATGAAATACAGTAACATTCCCCGAAGATATCAGAGGGATGACATCAGTGAACATTTTTAAGTGACAGATCTGTTTCGCTTTGCTTTCAGCGAGTCTTTTAACACGCAGTGGGAACTGAAGGGGTTTATCCTAACATTACATACAGTAAATCTGACACAGTGTTTTCCTGCCTCTGTTTGGCAACTTACTGTTTTATTTTATTGCTGTTATTAATGTCATTCATCGTTTTATTATCTTATTAAAATGAATGATTGTTATTGTCCTAATAGACCGTTTTCGTTTGTTTATTTCTCCTTGGAGCCACACTAAGTATAAAAATATGCAAAAAATTATTTTTCTTATTAGAGCTGCAACCATTAGTCAATTAAGGGAAAATGAATTGCCAACTATGTTGATAACTGATTCATTTTCAGTCATTTTTTTTAAGAATTCTCTGGTTCCAGCTTCTTAAATGTGATTATTTTCCAGTTTCTTTTATCCCGTATGATAATAACCTCAATAACTTATTTTTTGGTTGCATCTTGGACTAAAATCAACAGTTTTTCACCATTTTCTGACATTTTCTGGACCATACGCCTAATCGATTAGCTGAGAATGATCATCAAGTTAGTTGCAGCCCTACTTTTTCTTATTATTATCATTATTAGAAGTATTATTAAGCCATAACATGATAAAACCACTTTGAAACCACCGTGTTGACTTGCAGCTACTAAAGGGACCTGCCTCTAAAACACCAAACACGCAGAAAAACAATAAAGTAAAAGTGTTTCTCGACTTAAATCTGGCACCTGGCGAATGAGGCCGACTTCTGTTTTGAGTGCTGCCGGTGTGAACGGCGGGGGTTTAATCCACACGACACAGCGTGAGTGAAAGAGGAATCAGGGGGAGGAATTATGGAACAGAGGGCCTCTGGCTGCGAGACCCTCCGCAGGAAACAGATGCCATAAAGCAGCTCTACACCTGGCAGTCGCTACTGTGCTATTAGCCTGTTAACAAACTAATCCCCACCACTACCACCACCACCACCTCATGTGTGGCTAATGTCAGACACGTCCGTCTGACAGACAGATAATGCATTCTGTGTTAGTGCTGGGACCTAATCCTGCTTCTTTGATGTCGTGTAACCTAAAGAACGACAGGAGGGGTGGGGGGTGGTGGAAGATGTCTGGAGGAAGTTTCCCCTAAAAAGCAAGCTCACACCTTTCTCATGACAGCTTCGGTCTGACGAAGATGTCCCAAATGTGACACCGTGTGACATGGAAAACACACGCAGGTTAGATGTTTGTCTTCTCTCTCTCTCTCTCTCACATGTGCTCATTTACAGTGCCTCGCTGTCCCACTGTGCAAACAGCCCATTAATTCCAGGTCTGTGATTGTTTCATACCACGCTCAGCCTGCAGGATCCAACCTCCTCCTCCTCCTCCTCCTCTCTAACCTCTAATCTGCCACTTGTAGATGTCTGTGTCTCTTTCACACACACACACCAGAGACTGCAGTTTGTTAGAGCTGCAACTAATGATTGTTTTCATTATTTTCTCGATAAACCGATTAGTCGTTTGCTCTTTAAAATAGTGAAAAATGTTGATTTAAGCCAAAGATGCAAACCTAAAATGTCTTGTTTTGTCCATCAAACAGTCTACAACCCGAAGATATTGAGTTTATTATCATGAAAGGACAAAAGAAAGCAGAAAATATTCACATTTAAGAGGCACGGACCAGAGAATTTTTTTTTTTAATTTAAAAAATGAATCACAATCATGAAACAATTATCAAAATAGTTGGGAATTAATTTTCTAATCGACTAATCGTCGCAGCGCTACAGTTCGCTACGTGCAGTATCGCGATAAATAAAAATAAAAGCATCTTTTAAAAGCTCGCCGGATATTATATCTCACATTATCACAGAGGAAACAGAAGCTGAATTACCGGATTAAACTTTCTTCTTTGTGATACTTTTTCACTTGCACTTGCCACCCGAAAAAAAAAAAAACAACCTCCCACCGAGCCCAATCAAGCCTCTGATCTTTCCACACTATGGAATGAAGACATCAGCTGCGGGTATGATGTGTTTTATACGCAGCCTGTGTGTGATCTACCTGCGGGATGGGTTTGTGATTCAATAGCTCTCACCTCACCTGGTTTGACTGCCAAAGAAAACAACATGTGAAAACAGGCTACAACCGCGAGGCTGCCAAAGAAAATAATACAAGACGTAAGTGGAGTGGTTTAAAAATGTAATGATCTTGTGCAGGGAACAAAAGAAAAGAGTGGCCGCATATGAAAGGAGTAAAAAACTTACGATATCGAGTAATTGCAGACTATTAAATTAATCCCAGAGTATTTTGATGATCAATCAATTGTTTTGAGTCTTTTTTTTTTAAGAATAAAATGTCAAATGTGAATATTTTCTGGTTTCTTTAGTCTTTTGCGACAGTAAACTGAACTAACGTGACAATTTTCTGACATTTTATGGACCAAACAGCTAATCGATAATGAGAACAATCGCTATTTGCAGCCATATAAAAAATAATAAATAAATAAACAGTATCTACATGTATACATGTGAGTAAATGAGCGAGCTGAGCAACAAATAAATAAACAAATGAATAACAAATAACGACGTAAATGAACTTCCGTATATAACTTTCATTTAGCCAAATTATTACATATGTTTGATCAAATAAACTAATTAAATAAATAGTTTGTTACTGGCGTTATGTAAACGATCTGTCTGAGTAAATAAACAACATAGAGGACATGAATGTACATAAATACACACAGTTCAAGGCCTGCATGTAGGGGCGGACTTCACCATTACACAAGGTAGGCAACTGCCTGGGGCCCCAAATAAAAGGGCCCCAAACAGCTTATAGAGTAATTGTGATGATTGCATATGAAAAACATTGAATTATGTTGTTATTCTAACTCATTGTACCATGAAATAACTTACAAAAGTTAAAAAATATGCAACTTCTTCTACTTCAGAGGAAAATATTGCATCACTATAATTATTAAATATGATTATTTAAAATATGATGCATTATTATTCATTAAACCAGTGGTTCTCAAACGTTTTTCCACCCCCTAAACTGACACAAATTAGACCACCGACCCCCATCTGATAAGATTTTTTGCTTTTATATGTTTTATTACAGAAAGTAGATGAAACTCATGACCAAACTAGTCATACATGTCATTGTGTTGCTTTATGACGGAATTACATGAAATAAATTAGTCGCCTTTTTGCTGGGGACCCCCTCAAGGTCCCCGGACACCAGTTTGAGAACCACTGCATTCAACTATCAAGCATTATATAAAACAGTTAGAATTAGAAGCTCCACCTCGAACACAGTTAAGTAAATTTAAATACACTGTGCTAATATTTCCTCTCTTACACTCAAATTTGAATGCAGGACTTGGCATTAATAGTTCATAGTTTTACTTCATTAAAAAAAAAAGTTTCGGGTACTTTTTCTACCACCGACAATTCCCCAACATTCCCAGTTAGAGAAAGGATGAAAATAAAGCGTGCCAGTGTTTTCCTGTGGCCCCCAAAATCCCTAAATCCGCCCCTGTACTGCCTGCATGTGTGATTTAAAGCCATACCGTTTAGGTGAGATCCGGACCCCGCGTCCTTCCAGCTGACACCACATTGATTATAGAGTCCTGTCGCCAGTTGCTCAACTGGTTTTAAAAAAAATAAAGTCAAAAAACACTTTCGCAGAGTAGCCGCACAACTAAACACACACACGTTTCTTTCTTCTTTTAATAGTCCGTGACATCGCATGTGAGCCCCAAAAAATCCGACGAGGGGGAGAAAAAAAAAAAAAAAAGACAAAGTTACAAACCAGAAAACTGTGCTGTCCTGGGAGCGCTTCACTGCGGGACAAGAGCCAGTGTGTGTTAATAAACCCAGAAAACTACCACACATGTAAACCTGCCGCAAAATGTAGATACTCCATGAGTTGTTACTCCTCCAGGGCAGCCCGGGGGAAAGGTATCACAGTCCAAATATGTGAAGTGGAGAGGTGAAGAAGTTGGCCAAATGTTTTAAGATCTGAACTCCGCCTGAAACGCGTAAAAGTCGGACACGCGTCAAGCTCGCGAGAGCTACGCGCACAACTTCTGGTCGCGACTTTCAAGATTAAAAACCACCTTTACGACATCTTCGGGATTTTACGGCAACTCGTTGACGCTGCATTACATTTTTACTCCTCGTAAATGTCCAGCTGCTCTATATTCGTTCCCCAAAACTAAACTAAACAGTCGCCAGCTTTCTTTTGAAAAATCTTTGTCACGATAGAAAAGTTTGCTTTAATTTCACAACACAAAAACAGCCACTTCCGGTGCTAACTCTTGCTAGCTTAACAAAGCCAACGTCTGGTTTCTCTTGGGAAGCGCAAAGACAAGACGACGTTTTTTCCCCCCTCCAAGAGGTTAGTATATTGAATAAGAGACGTACAGCTTTCAACGAGTTACATGTGTGAGAGCAGATGTGTCTAGAGCTCGTTTCCTAAACAGATGCATATAATATAAAACAGTGAATCAGGATGTAGGGAGCAAAATAAGCCCAAAAATGCACATTTCCTTCCCTGCTAGTTTTGATATACTCGAAGAGCGACAGATTGCAGATGTGCGTGACAGATATATTTTTTTTACCTTTACCTGCCCCCCTGTTCTCATCCCCGCCCACACTTCCGAGGAAAACAATTTGATGAATTACCAACAATGTGGTGTTGGCGTGGATCCAGGCGGTACGAGAGTAACTATTATATTTACTCAAGTACTGTACTTAAGTATAATTATTGAGGTATTTGTACCTTACTTGAGTATTTCCATTTGCTGCTACTTTATATTTCCACTTCACTACATTTCAGAGGGAAATATTGTACTTTCTACTCCACTACATTTATTTGACAGCTTTAGTTACTTTTCAGATGAAGATTTGACACAATGGATAATATAACAAGCTTTTAAAATACAACACATTGTTAAAGATGAAACCAGTGGTTTCCAACCTTTTTGGCTTTTGACGTCTTGCAAAAAGCAGTGTGTAGTCGGGGTCACATTTCACATGTCTATGAGTTGTTAACAGCTCCACCAAATAGTGATTTTTCCCTCTAAACTTCTCACATGCTTTCATTTCAGTAAATGTTCAAATGATCCAATATTTCACCAAAAATTAAAGATTAGAGAAAAAGTCCCAAAAACTGAAAACAGATTTGTGTATCAGAACTTTGTTTTTTCTTCTTTCTTCTCCCATTAATCATCGGACGACCCCTCAGATTTATCTGCTGACCCTTTGGAGGGGCCCGACCCCTAGGTTGGGAACCACTGGACTAAACTAGCTAACTGTATATAAAGTAGTTGAAACTAGCTCCACCTCCAGCAGCTACAACAGTAACATGCTGCTCTAACACTGATGCTTCACTATTAATAATCTAATGATGTCATATATAATAATATATCAGTCAGAGGGACCAAACCACTACTTTTACTGCAATACTTTAACTACATCAAGCTCATAATACTTATGTACTTTTACTGAAGTAGGATTTTTCATGCAGGACTTTTACCTGTAATGGCGTATTTTTACATTGCTGTACTGGTACTCTTACTCAAGTAAAGGATCTGAATACTTCTTCCACCACTGGACTCAGATGATGTGACTTAGGGAAAATTATTACAAACAAGCTGTAGTGAAGCTTGATGGCGTAATTCATCAAGATCCTCTTCTGCAAGTGCAGGGTGCAATATAATCCCATTTGGCACAACCAAACCTGAGGATGTAACCTTATGTTTTGATGCCAAATCCGAGTCTGCTTTCACACTCAGATTGCTTCCTGTTCACTTGTGCCAGATATTTTAAAATCTGCTCACAATCTTGCTATTTGGCACTCTTGCTCAAAGGCAAACTGACAGCATAATTAGAATCTTATTGACTTCATCGGTTGTAATTAGTATCCAGTGGTGGAGGAAGTATTCAGATCCCTCGCTTAAATAAAAGTGCCAATACAGCACTGTGAAAATACTGCATTTCAAGTAAAAGCCCTGCATGAAAAATCCTACTTCAGTAAAAGTACGTAAGTATTAGCAGCAAAATATACTAAAGTATTAAAGTAAAAGTACTCATTGTAGAATAAATGATATATTATTATATGAGATCATTATTAATAGTGAAGCATCAGTGTTAGAGCAGCATGTTACTGTTGTAGCTGCTGGAGGAGGAGCTAGTTTGAAATACTTTATATACAGGTAGCTAGGTTAGTCCAGTGGTTCCCAACCTAGGGGTCCGGCCCCTCCAAAGGGTCACCAGATAAATCTGAGGGGTCGTGAGATGATTAATGGGAGAGGAAAGAAGAAAAAACAAAGTTCTGATTCACAAATCTGTTTCTGTTTTTGGACTTTTTTTGTTCCAAATTGGATAATTTTACCAATTTCGGAATTGAAGAGTTATTTGAATGAAACCATGTGAGACATCTAGAGTGAACATTACTATTTGGTGGAGCTGTCAACAACTCATAAACATCTGACATTTAACAAGGTGTCCCAACTAGACTTTGCTTTCTTGTGGCCGAAACCTTGCTTAGATTAGTTGTCTTTGTGTAAAATCTTAATCTGAAAAGTAACTAAAGCTGTTAAATAAATGTAATGCAGAAAACTTAATATTTCCCTCTGAAATTTAGTGGAGTGCAAGTATAAAGTAGCATCAAATGGAAATTCCCAATTAAAGTACAAGTTCCTCAAAATTGTACTTAAGCTCAGTAGCCTACTTGAGTAAATGTACTTACTTTCCACCACTGTTAGTATCTACTTTCACACTGTATGGATACAAGACAGTATTTGCAAAAAAGAAAATATTCATCTCACACAGGGAGAAGAGATGTATTTAAACTACTGCAATTAATACAAATAAAAAGTTCGACTATAGGTCAAGCAATCTCCCCAAAAAAAACAACACACATGCCGGACAAAATCTAGAAATTAAGATGTCTCATAAAATAAAGTAACTGTGTCTGTGTCGAATTAATGTTGACATGACACAGGCAGTTATGGTTTCCAACAGTAAAAACTACACAGATACTCAGATTCAAAAACTTTTAATGTCCCAGAGGGGCTATTTGCTTTACAGACAGTAGTCCAACATAAATACATATAATACATCATACACAACACAGCACAAGATCCATATCTGCTACACTCCTACACCGCCACCATGAATCATGGAAAAATGAAAGAAAGACACAATGACATCCAAGGTTATAGTTTAAAAAAAACAATAGCAGATGGAAGTATGGACAATCTGCATCTATTAGTGCTACCTTTGGGGAGACTAAACCTCCGCCCTGATGGAAGCAGCTGGAAATCAACACGTAACGGATGTTGAGGGTTGAAAACAAAAGTCTGTGCTCTGAAGGTCATTAAGGGTAGCGCCAGCAATCTTAAGACTACGATAGACAAACCATCAAATCATAGAAAAAGAAAGGAGAGACTTAAGAAAAGATGTCATGTCCACATTAAAACTTTTCAACTTCCTTAAAAAGAACAACATGCTACATGTAGCATCTCATCTAGGCTGGTGCCCCAATACTTATATTGCTCTGCTGCTGCCACTGGCTCACCCTTAATCACACACGGGCACATAAGCACCACAGATACATGTTTTAAAATGTAATTAGTCCTAAAAATACTCGGAATAATCTGAAAAGCAAGGTAAACTTGTGCTTGAATCACCACATATGCCTCAGCTGGAGGAGGACTCACTGATTTTGGTGGGGCCTAGGCAGTGGTAAGAATGGGGCCCCCATTGAATCCCCACCCTGTTTTCCGTTTGACCTCTCATCTAAAACTACAAGCTTGACAACCCTTGTAAATCTGCTATGAATCATTTTCCATCAACGCCATATAGAATGCAAATGTTTTAAACGGGTGAATAGTCAAGACAAGTCAGTTTTATTTATATAGCGCTAAATCACAACAGAAGTCATCTCAGGGCACTTTTCACATAGAGCAAGTCTAGACCGTAATTTACAGAGACCCAACATTCCCTCATGAGCAAACACTTGGCGGCAGCGGCAAGGAAAAAATCCCCTTTAACAGGAAGAAACCTCGAGCAGAAGTGGACTCTAGGTGGGCGGCCATCTGCCTCGACCGGTTGGGTTGAGAGAGAAAGACAAAGGGAGGGGGAGAGAGAGAGAGACACAGAGAGGCACAGCAACAACAACAATAACAATAAGAATAAAGCTCGTGTATCTTGTAAAGCATTTATCGTTGACATCAGTGTTGTAGGTTCATGTCCCATCTCATCCCAGAAGTCAGCTGTGGTATTTTTGGTATTAACCACTAAGAAAACTGATGCCACAGGCAAAGTTATTTGTTTTATGGTACAAATCCATATCCTCACATGTGAGGTATCTCTTGATATTGCAACACAGAGCATTTTCAACAAGTTTTCGTTATGAATCTGGCATTTTTTTTGTCACATGTAGCAGATCAGATCAGATGTAAAATTGCTCCCTGAAAGTCAAAATCCAGGGCTTCAACCTGCCCGTGATGTCATCCGATTGTTCGAACGTGCCAACAAGTGGTCATCCGTCCTGTAATCTTTGTTGCTAAGGTTGTTCACATTGTCCACTCGCATATTACAGGTCGGACTTGGGCTCGAGTATGTACATAAGTGTCAGTTTTGCGTAAACAACGACAAAAAGAAGGAAGCTAACCAATCAGAACAGAGACAGGAGCTAAAACAGCCTGTTTGAGACAGAGGCTGAACTGAGGGGCTGTATAAAGGGCCATTATAAGTTTGTCACTATAAATCATGCGAAGATATTCCAGTAGAGCCCCAGAATATAAATATAGACCTGGAAATGTGCATGATACGTCCCCTTTAAAAGTCGATACACACGTACACGGTTACATTATATTTCTGTGTATGTTTGTTGGGCGAGTGCAGGCGGTTCGGGAGTCTTATAAAGTTGAAAGGATGGAAACAAGAGCCGGTGACTGGCTGCTCTGTCCACTCACAGGTCTTTGGGGGGGGGAAACTCGGCGAAGGCCCAGATGAGACACAATGGAGGTCTATGGAGGACACACAGGCCGACAGACAGTTCAACGGGTCCTCGGAGCAGATAAGTCGTCCCTATACAGACCAGACGAGGGGTTCGCCGCTATTGACCCGCGAGAACAGCCCATCCACTGAGCCTCCCCACCTTGAATGGCCTTGTTGAAAAGGAGAGCCATAAATTGGCGGATGAGCAGAGAGGGGGGGAGACACTGCCTCCCCCCCTCCTCCGGCCTCCTCCTCTCTCTCTCACTCTCTCACATGCTATCTCTTTCTTTCCTTTACCAAGTAGTGGTTTCCATCTCACCAAACCCCTTTTCCCCCTGAATGTTTAAAAAGATGAAAGGATAAGGAAAAAGAATGGAGACAAAAGAGGGGAGGGTTGTGTTACAACCCTGCCCCTGAGAGACTGCTCATGAAAGAGTTTGGGGATGAGAGAGATAGGGACCAGAGAAGAGACACAGAAAGAGAAGGGGATCATGAAAAGAGGTTTTTCAAACTCCAAGCCGCTAAAACGGGTCACTTCTGTATAGAGAGGCAGACTAAAGTGCAGTCTTCACTCAGGGACTTAGATATTTAACACTGTCAATACCCTCAGATGGAAGCGAGCGTTGATATACTTGCACTCATTGACTGATTGCGCACACACACACACTATCTTTCTCAAACCATACACACACACACACTGTACAGTAGATGCTGCTGGAGAAAAAAAAAGAAGAATCTTTTTCTAGATCTTGTGTCCACCACCCCGCGTCTGCACACACACACACACACATATACACACACATTCCCTGTTGTCTCCCTCGCGGCATTCCTCCCTCTTGGCATTTAGTGTCAGTCACTCGAAATCCTCGCAAACCCTCCCACCATTCTCTCTATCTCCTTCTTTGTCTGAACTTGCCCTGCATGCACTTAGATATTTCCGCCTCAGGGTGCATCAGTGAGAGTCAGAGTGACTAAGAGTTAAAGAGAGAGAAAGTTGTTAGCTAAGTGCGGACAGAACCGACGGTCAAACAAAGATGACGATTGAGAGGGCAGGGACGCGCAAAATTTCGTTTTCTTAAGCACTTGCCCTCTTGCTCTCTCTCTCTTACACACACACACACACACATGCAGATATGCAAAGCAAACCGCAACCATTTTACAACCGAGGAGCTATTGTGGTTTATTTAAGACATTCATTCACAGAACAAGTTCTCCTTCATACTGTCACAGCAAACAACGAATTAAAAGATTTCTTTAAATCCCAGAGTCACCAAAAGCCTTTTTAAAGTTAAGTCACAATAAATGGCAGGCAAATGCACCACAGCGGTTTATCTGTTTCTCCTTTGGGGATTTTGTGTTTCCGACAAACAACATTTTCATGACCGAAACAGATTTCCAGACTATTGTTAAAGCCCCCGTAAAAAACAAAACCGATCCGTTTTATGGTACAGTCCCGCCTCGTACATGAGAAACTTGTAAAGCCTTCAGAAGCATCACGCACTGTGTCTCATATCCATTTCACTAGAATCATTTTGGACGTTTTGGAATCGCTTTTGATCTACCTTTTGGACATCTTCAACCAATTCTCATTTCATTCTATAAAAAAAAAAAAAATCACACACGAAGCGTTTTTCCAGATGTCACTTTTACTACCTTCGACTTCGTCTGATGAAATCTTTCCCACACGCAGCGCCGTCAGACATCAGTTTATTGCTCTCGCCTTGGACATCCTCCTTCATTTGAAACTTGGATCTGAGCGTAATTGGAAGGTAGCTATTATGGCAATTATTGCAAATAGCTGAGCTGAGCTGTCAGGGCGAGGCTAACAGTCTGCCTCGTCCGCAAACAGAGCCACGAAGTCAGACGTCAGACCTCAATTACGGATGTTCGACCTCCCCGAGGTACCCGTCGTCAGTCCTTCATTGTCTCCTCTTCCATCTTTGCGCACTTCACTTCTCTCTGTCTTCTCCCTTCCTTCTCTCGCCACCTGAATTGTTGGACATTTTCATTGTTCCTTTCATCATTCACCTCACCTACTAAACTTAACTCCCTCCTCCTGCTCTCTTAATTCAAACCTCTCTTTAGTGAGAGCCGCACTACCATTGCCACCGTTACCACACACACACACACACACACACACACACACACACACACGCTGAGGAATAACTGCATATGTTTCCAATTTCAGGCGTAATGCTCCTCTCTCCGCAATCTGACCCAATTAAGCCGGAGCCTCCTAGAAACGCGCCAGTCGCTAGCCGTGGTGGTGGCAAAGAGGTAAAGGGTCAAAGGTGAGGTCATTCATGTGGGTGGGGGGGGGGGGGCGGAGGGGAGGGTCAGACTCTCTGATGAATGCGTCACCGCCTGTCTGTCTGGCTCACAGTCTGTCTTAAGCTGGAGATATATTTACCTTTTAACCACGCGTTCGCATAGACAACCAGCTGCGCCTTTGTGCTTTGCGTGTTACTGGAGGATTCCACTAGAGGGCGCAGCAGAGATGCTTCCATGCACGATGCAACAGTCTCACACTTGTTTCCGTTTATTTTTGCAGGTTTCCATGTCGACTTCTACAACAGTACTGATCTCACGCCAGCTATTCTGACAAGCATATTTGTCACTGTGCAGCTGCGGGTAATTGGGGACTTGGTCTATTAACTTGTCTTCCTTTCGCCATTGTTGTTACTGCTTTTGTGCCCGCTGACCCCTGAGCCTGTCACATCCCGATACCGCCCCTACTGCTCATGTGCGTATAGCATCTTGCAAACACGTAGCGTTAATTTCTGAGGACGTGCACGACCGACACTCCAAACGGACGCGATGGATACGATGTGCATGTGAACGCCTAGTTTAAAGCAAATATATCTCCGGCCTTAGACATCCCTGACTACGGCTCTTTAGCTGCTGTCTAACTTCCCCACAGACATATTTGGCACAGGTGCAGGATTCTGCAGAAAAAGCAACCCGGGCCTGAAATTAAATTTCACAGCTTACTAAAGGTCAAAGAGAATGAGTGACAGGGTCTGGAGCCAGACCACACATAAACACACAAACAGCAACACAGTATGCATGAAAGTATGTGCACACACACACACACACACACACACACATGCCTGTACCGACACACTGCTTCTCTGACAAACAAACAACACATGCGGCTACAAGTCTTTCCTGCGTGAAACTGAAATTAGCGGATGGAATGTTCACCGTCGGGAAAACGGTCCGACAGGGAGCGGGAATATGAGAGCATCAAAGCTGCAAAGCCCTTATTAGGGGAATTGAGGACTTAGTTTGGTAATTCTGTTTAATGCTTAATGAGAAACAGGTTTGAATGGGTGCAGACTGGCGCTGCGCTGCATTACCAGTCAGGCAGCCTGTCCTTTTTTCAAGTCTGTCTGTTTCGATTTGGTGTTGTGCTGCATGCTTCGGCGCAGAAGCTGGGTCATTGTCAGTTTATGAAACGGCTTCAGACGCCGCCATACAACAGTCACCGTATGCTCACACTGTGTCCGTCTTGTTTACATCGTCTGCATCGCTGATCCCTCTCCTCTTACAGCACCTCGCTCTCTCTCTCTCACTCTCTCCCCGGATCACCTCTCAATCACTCCTCCTCGCCTCCTTATCTGTCCCTCCTCAGTGTCACGTTACTGGACTCAATCCACCTACAGCGGCTACACTTTCATTCACTTGACACAGATTCGTTGCAGTCTTGATGCCCCTGGATTAGACATGATCTATTTACAGTTACGTCTTCCTTCTCGCTAACACAATCCACACCTTCTTCTATGTTTTTTGCACTTATCCACCCCTCCGTCCCCTCTCTCTCTCTCCCTCTCCGCTCCTTCACATCCCCTCACCTCCTCTTCCATAAGCCACGTTTTGTCCCTTTCTTTGCCAGGGGAAAAATGTTTCACATTGTAAACTTTTCTCACTGTACAACACCCCGCTGGATCCGATTTCAGAGGCAGACTTGGTGTTTGAACTGCTCGGGCAATTAGTAGAGGATAGACTTACAGCGCACCTACTGCACAAAGGAGGCACCGGCCCAGTTGTACAAGCCCCTGTTCCCGTGCTGCTCCCTCTCCATCTGTCACTCCTGTGGGACTGTGTTTGCATGTGTGTCAGTGTGTGGGGCTCCGCATAAGAGCTGCAACTAATATTTATTTTTTGATTCATCAATTAATCATTTCATCTATGAAATGTTAAAAAACAGTGAAAAAATGGTATATATGACTAAGAAAAACAGCAAATCTTCACATTTGAGCAGCTGGAACCACAAAACGTTGGGAAATTTTGCTTGAAAAATGACTGAAATGATTAATCAGTTATCAAAATCTCTGCAGATCAATTTTTTGTTGATGGACTAATCGATTAATCGTTGCAGCTCTACTCTACATGTGCAGATGTATCTGTAATGCTTGCATAAGTGCATTTGTGTTTGATACTGCTGGACAATTAACCATTAAGTAAATTGTGAAATGACATTATTAGTCTTACTGATCTAAATATTTGGCAAATTTCAGTCACTTTTCAAGCAAAAATGCCAAATATTTGATGGTTTCAGCTTCTCACATGCGAAGCTTTGCTGTTTTCGGATTCATATATGACAGTGAATTTAATATCTTAACATTTTAGACTGTTAGTCAAACAAAACAAGACATTTGAAGACATTTTTTAACATTTCATAGACTAAACGGTTAATCGATTAATCGAAGAAATAATCTGCAGATTAATCAATAGTGAAGAGAATTGACACAGCAACCAATTATGTCGAACCAGAAGTTCAACAAATCATTTCAGTCAAGAAGTTCATTATTTTTATCCTCGTAGAAAAGATAAATGCATTAAAATATTTATCAAAATGACAGTTTATGGTTTTATGATGACTTTATGTCGTCCAGCCTTGGTTTGCGTCTATCTGACTGCCGTCTTAGAGAGGAAGAAGCTGTGGCGATTTCACACCATCAGAAGCAGCGTTGGCATATTAATGTCCGCAAAGTCACGTCGTTATACAACAACCTATTTGATAGTTGAGACCCTTTGCACATAAATCAATCCTGGCAATGCTAGTAAAGCCAATCATAGGTCTGCATTCTTCACCGAACAGTGCAGACTCTCTGGTATGACAAACTTGAAACTCCTCAGCTTCCTCCATCGGTTTATTTATAATTCTGTGAGTTTATAAAATGTCGTGGTTCATGGAAAAAGCAAGACTCTTGTATGTATACTATGTAGCAGCTCCACCCATGGGCCTCCGTGCACTTTCAGGCCTCACGGACTGACACTGATATCTGTCAAAGGATCCCCTTCAGAGGGAAGCTACTGTACTGATTTCTCCACTCAGTGCAGAGTCATAGCGCCCTCCTGTGGGAGGGAGGGTAAAACTCCCATGTGAGGCCAGTCATCTTGACCCCCCCACCCCATGTCTGCTGTCAGGCTGGACGTCCAAACCACCTCTGCATTACAGCCTAAATTTCTTAAACAACGTAAAAACCGGCTTTCTTATCTTTCTCACGTCTCGCTCGCGGCGGTTATGACAACAGTCCTTCCTCCTCCCCTGATAACAGTTTTTGAAACCAGGCAATAAAAGGAGGCCCTTTGCGATGGAGACGAAGTGAGTGAAAGAAAGGGAGGGAGGGGAGAGGAGAGGAGAAGGGAGAGATAGGGGGGTGAGGCGGGGCGGGTGGGGTTGTGCATGCGGAGCACCAAGCTGTTGTATTAATCTGCAAATTTTCTCAGATGACGCAAAGACTGTGACTTTGCCTCCCGTCCCCTCTCCTCTCTTCATCTCCACATCCCTCCTCTCTCTCTCTCTCTCTCACCGCGTCTCTCTCCCGATGCCTCGCTCTTGTCGGATGGGAGACAGCGACACACAGCAGGTAAGCCCGGTCCCCTCCTTGTTGTCATTTTTCCCCCTCAGCATGCTCCCAT
Organism: Thunnus maccoyii; assembly: GCF_910596095.1. Taxonomy (NCBI): domain Eukaryota; kingdom Metazoa; phylum Chordata; class Actinopteri; order Scombriformes; family Scombridae; genus Thunnus; species Thunnus maccoyii. Next base: position 24,542,161 of record NC_056550.1, read on the forward strand.
TCATCCACTGTTGACACATGGCAGCGGGTTCGGACCGTTTGTCACCTCTGACAGGGTTATTTGAATTTCTGTGGCATCTCAGGATGGCTCCGTTAATGATGTATGTGTGTTTATTTCTCTTTAGGTCAAAGATGAATTATAAGTGCTCCAGTGATGTTTTGCTTGTGTGTCATTTTCTCTTTGGCGTTACGTTAATGCAAAGTTAGCTACAGCAGTGAGTTTAACTTTTTAAATCCGGTGTTTGACCATGTGGGACCTCTAATATCTGCTCAGTTATCAGCATTGTTTTTTCTGCATACTGTCTGCTGTCAGCGAGAAGAGGATCAGGGAGATTTGAGTCTGGAGTAAAGAGTTTCCAAGACGTCTGTCAGCCAAATGAGAAGATGGATTTACTGTACGGAGGGAATGAGCTGTGAGAAATTCAGCCCCGCTGGAGCAAGGAGCCATAGAGAAACTGAGGCGGCAGATCAAAAAGGAAAAAGGGGAGAAAGGAGGGAAGTGAGAGGAGAAAGAGGGAGTTTTATAAATAGCAGAGCTTTGCAAGGGTGAAGAGAGCAGATGTGATAGACAGTCTGTGCTTAAGGAGTTCAAACAACAGATTAATACACTCAGATTATCGTCCGAGAGACACACACACACATACACACGCACACACAGTTGTGAAACCATCACTTCAGAGGACATTTCATTGACTTACATTCATTTCCTGGAGACTTATCTGAACCTTAACATAATCCTAAACTTACCTCAACTTAAGTCTTCACCCTAAAATTAATGATTTACGTGAAGGGAACTTGCTTTTTGTCTCCATAAGGGAGGTGAGTCCCCACAACATGACTGTGTGAGCGGATATATGTCCCCACAACATGAGGAATACCTAGACCACACACACACACACACACACACACACATAAACACAGATGCAGTCTAAATCACACAGACACATGCAAAACCTATTTATCACACACACAAAGGCCCAAGTGTTTTCTCTCACTCACACTTCATGTCCACCCAATCTCAAATACTGACAATTGTTCTCTCTCTCTCTCTCTCACACACACACACACACACACGTTCTCTTTCCCTGAAGGTTTCTGACTTTGTCTTGTTCTCCATCTCTGTCCAGACGTCTATTCAATGCTGAACGTTTAGTTGATTAATTGATCAGTTGATCAACATAAAATGAATCCTAAACTGATAAATGATTTGTTGTTGAAGTCGTCTATCTATTATCTGATTTATATGACTGTAAATTAAATATATTTTGGGTTCTGGAGTGTTGGTTGGACTGAAGATGTCACATTAACCTCTGTGAAGTTTTGATGGGTATTTTGCATTGTTTTCACACATTTTATAGACCTAAAGATTCATTTAAAAAAAAAACTGAACAGATTAATTGACCAGATAACCAACCTTACATCCATTACGTCCATTAAGTTTGTAGTGAAAAAGTGTTAAAATAGTTTACTTAAGTAAAAGTAGCAATGCCACAGTTAATAAAGCTCCTTTACAAGTAAAAGTCCAACATGCAAAATGTTCCTTAAGTAAAAGTACAGACATATTAGTTGCAAATTGTACCTAAAGTATCATAGATAGATAGATAGATAGATAGATAGATAGATAGATAGTACCTGTAAATAAAAGTAGTAATAAATACATCATCTTACTCGTGAAAGCTGTTTGCACTACTTAAACAGTATCTTAAATGTAGCACCATTGGTCCCGGGCAGAGAAATTGAATCTTGAATGTGAAAAGTGACTGGTGTGTAAAGCTGTGAAATTAAGTGCAATACTTAAATCAATAAATGTTATTTGTTATGTTCCACCACCAGTAATTTAACTGGTTAATGAAACTAAATGTAATCTGGAGTTTGGCCTTGATGCTCTTAAAACTTAATCATAAAAACTGTAAAATGAATCCTAAAACAAAGCGTTTCACAACAAGTATCGTGAAGCTAAAAGCAGCGTCATACAGTACGATCTCTTTTTTCGGTTGTACTTAAAAGTCGAGCTGCAAATACACACACAGCAAGGTGTTAAAACATGCCAACTGAGGACGTGTACTGACCCGTGTGTGGTCATACACCAAACACTGATGTACTGGAGTGCAGTCCAGATTGACACTGACCTCCACTGAGAGGGTTAATACAGACCGTTTAACCCTCCTGCTGTAACGATCTGGTAAAGCTATGCACCAGACACGTGTTTGATGGCAGTTGTGCATATGTTGTAGGAATTAGGCACCACTCTGCTTGAGAAGCATGTATGTGTGTGTGTTTGTGTGTGTTCTGCTCCATGCTGTTTCTATGCATTAATGGAGATCTAAAAAACATGCCTGCAAAGAAAGAAGCTTATTAGGGTGTTGGGCGATATATAAAAGGATGGGACCGTTCCTCATATATCGTGTATATCTTAATTATGAAGAAAGCGGTTTATCTTGTTGTTGCTACTTCTGTATTATCACCATAACGTCAGCAAACAGAAGCAGAGACCTTCCTACATTATGTGTTTAGTTGTAGCTTTCAACAATTTTGTCTGACAAATGTTTTAAATAACTTGAGAACTAAACTTCTTCTGCATTACTGCACCAATAAAAAAAAATACAGTGAGAGGAAATACAATAATATATGAATTTGGAGCTCAGCTTAATTTTTTACCAAATTGGAACAATGGATCTTGAACACTACACACTGGACCGGACGCAGCAGCATTTATATAAATGTACATTTATCATGTCAGAAGGTAGAGAGAGTAATTGTGTTCTCAGATTTGTCTACTAATTTTAACCATGTTTTGAAGATGTAAGCACATTAAACCTGGCAAATGACAAAATTAAATAGTTTAAAAACGATACCCCCAGCTGGAAAAAATAATTGAATGATGTGGTGAGTTTAGTGACAGCTTGAAAACAAAATAAAGAATTCTATTTGCACATTTCTCTAATTAAAATTCAATAGTAAAGTCAGCGTCTGTCAATGCTTGTGTTTCTTATTAAGGCAGCTGATACAGTTCTTGCCAAGATAATCATACAATTAAATGTTCATATTGATTCATTCACCGCGTACATGTGCGTTAGATACCAGCTTTGATTGTATGTAAAGAGTGTGTTGTGACCATCATCATCTCCCTCAGCTGAACGAGGGGAGGATGGAGGGGTGGGGGGGGCAGGGGGGTGGGATTATATCTCGATCCCTTTGCAAAGCTCACACCAAACAATCAACCATTGGAAATAATCCTCTGAGACACACAGACACCCGCACACAGCTACAAACACACACATATACGAATGCCTCTTAAACAGTATATTAAAAATGTATAAAATCCTCATATGTGTAGATTTAGACAGAATGTATTTCATCATGTCAAAGAGCAGTTTAGTATTAATCTAAAGATAACAGTAAAGTAGCAAAGACACTTTTTCTGGTCATCTTGATGTTCCATTGACAGCATTTAATGGGAAACCACTCTGTTGATAAGATAGTAACAGCAAAACATGATTTTATTGGTTCATAATTGTTTGCCATCATGTAGAGCTACAAAGATTAGTCGATCAAGAGATTAGTCGATCGTCAGAAAATTAATTGGCAACTATTTTGATAATCGATCGATCATTTCAGTCATTTTTCAAGAAAAAATGCCAAATATTTGATGGTTTCAGCTTCTCATGTGAAGATTTGCTGTTTTCGTTTTCATATATGACAGTGAATTTAATATCTTAACATTTTAGACTGTTAGTCAGACAAAACAAGAAATTTGAAAACATCACTGTGGCCTCTGAGAAACTGTGAATAGCATTTTTTCACTATTTTTAAAAAAAATCATTGTCTAAACAATTAATCGACTAATCGAGAAAATAATTGACAGATCAGTCGTTAGTTGCAGCACCTACCATCATGATACGAAACCCATTTGGATGTAAAAGTTCCACTGATTGTTTGTTCTTTAACAATGGTTTAACTGTCTTAAATGTGTAAAATATTCTTGACACATACATTAATATTTATTCAAGCTAAATGTATGTTCATCTCTATCTAATTCTAATGGCTATAAAGGCTAAATAAATACATAACTACAGTCAAACCGCATTCAGATTCCTGTGTCGATTTCCATCAGCTGTTGAAAGCTACTGTAATGTCTTAGTTAAGATCAGAGGCAGGCAGACAGATTGGAAGGGAGGGGGCAGTTATATCTGTATGTACAGCCAACGTGCATCTGTTTGATCTCTTGAATCAACATCAGCGATTGGTTGGAGACCTGGTTGGATCGTTAATGTGGAAGATTGTGAGTGTATATATGAGGAAGGGGGTTTACGCTGAGTCTGTGACAGTTGGACTAAGCACAGAGGTGGTTTGTTGTTGTCCTGCTCCGTGCACCTTTCTCTATAACAGCTTGGGCTCATTTATAGTAATCAAGCCTGCTCTTCTTCTGGGAGATTAACTCATTCTGTCATCGCGGCCTGTCGTCCTGGAAACCATGACGATTAAGAAGATGTGTCGTAAGTACATGACTGCATGTTGAGACTGATTGTGGTGGTTGTCATGCGATACATAGGTCATCATTACACATCTGATGGATTCCAGGAGTATTTACATTGAGGACGCTGCTGTTTATCCAGTTGCCATTACTTGAAAGTGACTGTGGGAGACTTTCCATCTTGCAGCTGTATTTGGCCCATGAGGGCATGTTAACACCAGCATCATCACTACCGTAAAAGACTGTGGTCAAGCCAGCCGCCACGTTACTTCCTTATGCCAGCGGCCACATTATTTCCACTTGCGTTATTCCGGTAATGTAGTTTTCCACTTGGAAGAACTGAATAATCCGTGAACAAAATGCGGTTTGCTGTTGTTTTCATTTACTTTACAGTTGACTCATAATATTGGAGTTTGATTCAGAAAGTGAAATGAAAAAAATGTCTGTTTCCAATCACTGATTCCACTTCAGAAAGCATCTAGAGGACACCAGATAGCTGCTCAAAAACTTCCAGAACCTTTCACTGTGGAACTTCATAAACTTCATAAATATTATGCACTAAAACACAAGGTGTTCTACTCAGAATACTATTAAAAGAAAATTGTCTGTTTCCAATCATTAATTACACTTCTGACACATTTTAGAGCAGTGGTTCTCAAACTTTTTCATGTCAAGGATCCCTAAACTGACACAAATTAGACCACGGACCCCCATTTTATAAGATTTTTGCTTTTAGATGTTTTATTACAGAACGTGTATGAAACCCTTGACCAAAATAGCTATATAGTCCTTGTATACCTTGCATTAAAATGCGTATTGTATCCAGATTTCATCTAGATACGATTTAAGCTGATTACATTTACACCTGGTATTAATATGCCTCCAGTGTCTACATTGAGATCCAATTGTTCTTTCCAGCTCAAACAACCGAACAGCCTGTCACATCATCCTCTCATTTGCGTGGGTCCAAAAAACGACAAAAAAAAGGATGATAGCCAACCATGAAGCTGCGCTATTGTATGGCATTTTGTTTGCTTTTCACAGCAGGTTAAGAAGCCAACACTTGGTCTCAAATGTCTTGAATATCCATAGCTTTCTTGTTGCTTTTTTGCTAGAAGCTTACCCTGCTAACTGGTTAATGGCTGCGACCTTGCTGGTTCAGAACATTCGCACGCAATTACGTATTTCCACCCGCGTAGTTGTTGTATGTGTATTGACTACGCAATAGCATTTACAGTTGTGTTCAATGTGGTCACAATGTGTTCCTGACCACCTCTTGGCTGATCAGATCACAATCCATCCTCAATGCATCTTGGGTGCATTTACACCTGTACTTTCATGTGGTCAAGCACCCGATTGAAATCCGATCACCCAAAATGTATTTTAATTCAAGGTGTAAAGGGGACCATACATTCTGTCATTGTGTTACTTATGGATGGAATTGGATGAAAATAAATTGTTCCCCTTTTTGCTTGGGACCCCCTGGAACCCTGTCAAGGACAGGTAGCTGCTCAAAAACCTGCAGAATGTTTGACTGTGGAATTTCACAATAAAGCCCAAATATATTATACAATAAAACAAGATGTTCTACTCAGAACATTATTAAAAGGAAATCGTCTATTTCCAATCACTAATTCCAATTCTGACACATTGTAGAGAGAGCAGGAAGCTGCACCTGAGGTCCTCTAGGATGTGTAGAGTACAACATGAGTACAACAAGTGCCTTTATTCTGAAAGTCCTCAAGGAGTTATTCTGGGAATTTTTGTGTGGTTGTAGCTCAGGAGGTTAAGCGGGATGTTCACCAATCAGAAGCTCGGTGGTTAGATCCCCGGCTCCTCCAGTCCGCATGTTGAAGTGTCCTTGGGCAAAATACTGAACCCCAAATTGCTCCCAGTGGCTGCGCCATTGGTGTGTGAGTGTGTGTATGAATGGGTGAGCATAGAAACATTGTGGGGCATTTTGGACAGGAAGCGCTGTATCGCTCCCGATGAGCAGCTTGGCACCTTGCATGGCAGCCTTTGCCATCAGTGTATGAATGTGTGTGTGAATGGGTGAATGTTGGTGGTCGATAAGACTACAAAGGTGCCACATAAATGCAGCCCATCTATCATTCTGAAATTCCACAGTGAATCACTCTCGAAGTTTTTGTGCAGCTACCTGATGTCCTCTAGAATGTGTCAGAAGTGGAATTAGAGTTTAGAAACAGACAGTTTTCCTTAACTGATTTACTGAGTAGAACATCTTGTTTTAGTTTGTAAAATATTTTAAAGGCTTTCATTCTGAAATTCCACAGTGAACTATTCTGGAAATTCAGAGACTGTGAAATTCATATGGTGTTTAGAATGATAGTGTTGGTTTTTTTTAAAGCGACGGCAAACCACGTTTTGTCGACACATTTTTCAGTTCTTCCAGTTAGAGAAACCTCATTACTGTAATAACGTACATATACGCACAGGAGGAAATAACGTGGCGGCTGGCTTGACTGTGATTTCTGAAGTGGCGGCTGGCTTGACCGTAGACGTAACAGCAGGGGTTACGCCTTTGTTTCTTTGCTCTACTTTGAAGTAGACTACTACCTTGGTTTACCTTCACATTTGTGCTTCAGCTCTCATCACTAACATGTGTTGCCAAAGCTCTCTCAAAGACTAGGCTTCCTTTCAAAGGGAAAACCTCCTGGACCGCAGCTTACCTGGCAGAGTAGTAATACCTGTGTCATGTTGCTACGAAATCCAGGATTTACTGTAAGCTGCCTTATCATTCTGAACTCGCTGACTTGAATGGCTGTGTTTTATTAGGGATGCTAAGCCGTAATATGATGTAACGGGCGTGTCTACTGCCAGTCATTCCTCTCTGAGCAGCATCTGTTTCTTGTGCCCCTATAAATTGAGTACTTTTCAGGCAAGAAATATGGTATTAGAAACCTAGGAATCAAATTCAACCTGACAATATTGCAAATCTGTTTCCTCCCAGTGAGAGCTGGTTCCTAGAGGCCAGCTACGTTTCGTCTTGAGGCAGCTCTGACATTTCCTGGAGCAGGAAAATAATCTGTCTGTTGGGGAAGGAAGACAGATTTGCAGCACAGCCTCAGGTCCTTGAGTATGTCCTTGCAGCTTATACTCCTCAGCGCCGCCTTCCACACAGGACACATGCTGTTGCTTCATTATTTCAGGGCCTCCATCTGATCTGCTCTGGAAACAAAGGTTTAATATCCAGCTCTCACTGTCAGAGAGGAAGACAAGCATCTTTATTCCCACTGCATTATTCACTAATGCATGTAGCAGGAGTTTAAATTGCTTTATGTATTTTGTAAAGTTCATGACCTTTCCTCGTCTACTCTAAAGAACATGTCACAACGGAATAACCAGCATCTCCAGTATATCAATTATATTACAAATTAAGCAAAACAGACTTGATCCTTGCTTGATCGCCTCTCATTTTTGAATTTATCCCCCAGGGTTTGACAGGATTTCATCTAGCCAACAAGGATACAGGACCTTAACAACATACCGAGAAATAGTCTAATCCTTCTAGTGATTTTAAAAATGACAATCCCCGAAACGTACCATGTCCATGAGTTCACTGTTCAAGAATATGGCTGGGAGGATGATTTCCCTCTTTCCACCACCCAATTACATTGGTATATAACTGAAATTTTGTGTTCTACTGACAAACATTGTCCATGCTAAGAAAGGATTGGAAAGAGGATTTGTGAAGACTATAACAGTGGAACCCCCTCCCCCTCCTCTCCTCAGTACACAGTTCACTGAGGATTACATCTCTGCAATTGAAACTTGGCAGGACATTCTCCACCCCCCAAAATATACCATTTCAGATCACACTGGCAATCCGACTTTGTGCCAGCAGTGGCGACCGTTGCAGGGATGTTTGAGACTAGCAGAGACACGGTGCAGAAGATGAGAGAGTGGAGGTGAAAGCGTGAGGTCGGACAAACTGTAGGTAACACTTTTTGCGCTCCTCCTTGTCCGTTGGTGAATATGTGCGCCTGTATCTCTACCTCTGGAGAAAATGCCATCCACTCCGCTGATGGATTATAATCATCTCTGATTGCAATTGTCTCACTGAGTCAGACTGTTTGTAAATGTGGCATTTATACCTCTGACAAGGATTTGGCACTGCTGCGCTGCTCTCCAGATGTGTTTATATACGATTAATGTTTAGAGATAGTGGTGGTAGGTTTCTCTGTTGAGTAGAAACGTGTAATGTTATTGGACAGCAGACACATTCTTATTCGTTACTCTTTCTCCATGTTCAAGGTGATGAGTTGCCCTTGGAGGGGAATTGGATTGCTTCCAGAACAATGCTGTGTTGTGTGTGCTGTACATGAGCTAAAATAGACTTTGAGTTAATAATTATTTAGAGCTGACAGGTGTTTTTCTTGGAATTTTGTTTGCCCACTAGTAGAGCTGATATGCTCTACCCTCCACTTTGATGGGTGTGGACTGCAATGAGTTTTTAACTCTTAATGTTATATACACCCTTATATTATATTTCCACATTTACTTGCATTCTTTCTGATTTTTCATGCTGCTGAATTGCATTTTGACAAACATCATAGATTCAGCATTACTAGATAATCCTTTTTAGTCTCGCCCATGGCTCTTTGGATGGCAATGTCAACTGGTCGTTCCGCCACTTTGGTCAAGACTGAAATATCTCAACAACTATTTGATGGATTGCCATGAAATTGTGTACAGTTATCCACAGTGCTCAAAGGATAAATCTTTGTTTATCCACTGACTTTTCCTCTAGCACCACCAGCAGGTCAAACTTCTCACTTATCCAGTGAAATATCTCAACAACTACAAGTTGGATTGGCACTTTGTACAGATATTTGTGGGTTGGAGTGAAATATCCTAACAACCATTGGATAGATTGCCATGAATTTTGGTACACAAACTCATGTCCTCTTCAGGATGAATTGTAAATAACTTGATGATTCCTTAACTTTTCATCTCGCACCCATCATCAGGTCAAAATTTTAACTGGTCCAATACATGGGTCTATGACCAAATACTTGCAAAATAAATGACATTCCCATCAGCCTCATCTGTACTTTGTTTAGGGCTGATTAGCAAAAGTTAGCATGCTAACACGCAAAATTAAGATGGTGAACATGGTAAAACATTATGCTTACATAGCATAAGCATGTTAGCATTGTCATTTTTAGCATTAAGCTGAAAACATGCTGTTCCTAAACATGGCTGTAGACTCTTACTAATGTTTTTTCCTGTACTTTTCCATTATGGAGCCAAAAAGCAACTTCCCTTAAAGCTCTCCAGGCCCGTAATCATTAGACCTCAGTCACAGATGGTCAGGCAGCCTGGGGCCACATGGCTCCTGGTTGACTCTATATCACTTCCTTTATCAGCAACTCCATATTGTGTTGTATTTAGATTCTGGCAGTTTCTGTCTTTTCCATTTAGAGGATGTGCAAAGATTGCATCTCTTGAGTTGTTTCTTCATGTCCTGTTTAGCCATCGCCTGCTGTGTTTGGGTTCCCTGCAGTCATGCTTCTTTACTTCCTTTAGGAACCTAAACCAAATGTTCAAAGGACATTCTTGTTGTGTGAGTGGTAGGTGCCCCTGGTTATCTATAATCCCCATTTAAGAACAGAGTCAGTCAGCCTGAGTGGCAACAATGTGAATCATCAGAGGCCACGAGAGAAGAATGCTGTGTTAAGATAAACAATGCAGACTCTTCATGTTTGAGAAATCAGTTAAAGAGCCAAGCGTGTATCATTAAACAACACTGAGTACTGTACATCCCATTGTCTCCACAGGCAGGATGACAAACCAGCCAACAGCCAACCAGTCCAACACAAACAAGGAGAAGGAGAAAGAAGAAAACCAGCGAGATGACAACACAGACGAAGCGTATAAAGATGCGGGTCACTGCAGCCGCAACACCCACAGCCTGCTGCTGGGACTCACTGTCATGGGTATGCATGGACTGGGAAGCTCAGGCTATGTCCTGGTTGACTTCAAGAAACATTTGACAAAATAAGCTGCCTTTGATTAACATAATTTAACATCCCAAATCCCCACATTTTTACTGAATGAGTAGAATTTTTCAATTTGAGGTCAATTTTATTGTTCAAAGAAACAGCAATTTGTGCTGCAGCAAATATAAACACACACGACCATAAATGTACAGACTCTGATCATTTTCCCAAGATACATCTTAATCTTGTTGTTGTGTTTAAGTCTGCCTCTGTAAACACTTTGGTATGTTTCTGCATAGCTGTGTTCTTTGTCCAAAAAAGCCTAACGAAGTCAAGAAGTGAGTTATTTTTGTTGGTCATTTGTCACCGAGATTTAAACCTTGATTTAAACCTGTTTACATTACAGTAGAGGGTTCTCATTAGTCAGAGGTCTCTTACACGTCAGATGTAAATCAACACTATTTTGGCGAAGAAGAGAAGTCGGCCAGTGAGTTCAGCAATAAACTATAAATTTGTGGTCTGTCAAGATATGGTTTTAGATATTTCTGGTATTTCATGCTGGTATTTTGGTATTGTTTTTACAACAAGTACATAGTGTTAATCCTTGTTTGTAGACTTCAAGACTCTGCAATCAACGGTTTCTGTCTCCCAAAAATACAGAGAATAAAAAAAGTCCTTTCCCCTCCTCTCCTTTCAGGCGTTGTTATGGGAGCGGTGTTTGGGATGGTGCTGCGGTACATGAGGGTGACAGACGGCAGCGCCCTCACTATGGTTTCCTTCCCTGGAGAAATCCTCATGAGGATGCTGAAGATGCTCATCCTACCTCTAATCATTTCCAGCCTTATCACAGGTGTGGCAGTTCACACATGCACGAGCAATGTGAGCACAGACCAGTGTGGGTGTACAGACATTGTATTGGGTTAGGGTTAGGGTTTAGGGTTAGGGTTTTTTAGAGTAAAATATCTCCACAAATATTGTATGTATTGGATTGTAACTTGGGAAAGACATTCATAGTCCCCCAGAGAATGTACCCTAATGACATTGGGGATCCTCAAACTTTTTATTTATCACCTTAACAGATCAAATTATCCACTTTTCCAACTCTGTGATTAATGACAAGATACATCTAAAACTAATGACCGCTTTACTGTCAACCTCAGCTGTATTTTGAGAGTAATGCTAATATTTCATCCTTAATGATGACACACAATAAGTATATTAAACATGCTGAACATCTTTTAACTGTAACTCAATATGGCATCTAACTGAAATGGTAGATGTTACATGCTAATTATCAGCATTTTAATATCAAAGTTGTACATAAGTTAACAAGTATATTTTAGCCCAAGATATTGTATTCACAGTACATTGCCTGGCTAACGAAAATATACCAGTTTATTGGGAAAACAAAAACTTACAAGCATTTAAAGGATAAGGTAGCAATTGTCAAACCAACAATGAATTAATCTACTTACAAGTATTTTGTGTGTGTATCCAAAGCTTGATATATCTTTTTCCTCTCTGCTGTAGACCTCCGTTGTCGTCCAAAAACTATTAAAAATGAGCCACACCGCTGCTGACATGTTCCTTTGCCCCCAAGATTACGGTCACATTAGTTTATTTAGAAACGGCTCCAAAGAACAATAACAGCAATCAAATTTTCGGTCTCCGGTGAGTAGTCCCTTGTGAGGCAGACGCCACTGCAAAGCTGCAAAGCTCTGTAAATAAAACCACATTCCCACACAAGCGCAGTAGCGTCTGACTCATATGGAACTACTCTTGCTGTTATTAGTCTTTGGAGCCATTTAATCAACCTAACATGATCAATCTTCTTCATAATGAAGGAATATGTCACCCAGTGCAGCAGTGTGGCTCACTGAATCAGACTTTGGATACGCACACAATACTTTTAAGTAGATCAATTCATTGTGGGCTTGGCTCTGCACATGGGATTTGTTTACAATTGGAAAAACAGAAAATCAGCAGCCATATCCTTTAATGTTCTACCCATAATTTAATTCCAGTCTATGATGAACAGCCACTGAAACTTTCCACCACAGAACATATGTACAAATGGGCTAGTCCACCATGCATATCTCTGAACCTGGGAACATGTGTAACTGAAGCTGACACTTTACTTCACTTTTTTGGATGCATGTTGAGATAAAGCCCAAAATACTGCCACCTTTAATTGCTGTTTGGACATATACAGGTATTTTTTATTTGAGTGCAAACACTAATAGCTGTCCGTCTCTTTCAGGGCTGGCTGGTTTAGATGCCCGCTCCAGTGGCAGGATGGGTAGCAGAGCCATGGTGTACTACATGTCCACCACTGTAATCGCTGCCATCCTCGGGGTCATCCTTGTGTTGGGGATTCACCCGGGGAACCCCAAACTGAGAGGAGGCGGGGCGACAACAGTCCAGAAGAACCAGGAGGTCAGCAGTCTGGACGCCTTCCTCGACCTGATCAGAAACCTCTTCCCTGAGAACCTGGTGCAGGCCTGCTTCCAACAGGTACCCTCAGAATCCGCACCACATCTGTGGAGCTGCTATATTACTTTCACTCTTCATTTGTGCACGCTACAGGGTCGTATACATCCGAATACAAATGTAACAGATGTGGAATAAGGGTCAAAAAGGATACATTAGTTATTGCTTTCCACCTCCAGCATGCTCTAGGTTCTTGCAAGATTGAATATCTTATAATGAAACCTGCATCATTCAACCTTAAGGTGATACTAACCAATCTAAATTGAAAAAACAGTTCATTAGAAAGGCTTTCAATGGTGAGTTTTGGTGTTGAATGAGGCTAAATGCTGTTTCAGAAGGTTTATTATCCAGTTAATCTTGAAGGTTTATTCAGCAGTTGACAAAACAACCTCACCACAAGGTCGGTTTAGTAGCTGTTCTGGAGCTTTTGATCATATCACAAGATCGTGTTTCCAAGGTCAAGAATGAACTTTGAAGCTCGGCTTTTAAGCAGACATGGACAAGAGGTCTTTAAAATGGCCAGGAAATGGAAATCTGAGCATCTACAATTCCAAGACAGCTGAGTAACCTCCATGTGCTGATGAAGCAATTATTATAAAATTTAGAGATTTAGAGATTTTTAAAGTTGCATAAAATGTGAAAACCTCCTTTACGCTCTCCTGAAAAGGCCAAAGTTGAGGTCATTAGCACGTCTGTACAAGGTATTACTGAGGAACAGGAGGAACTTTAGAGAGTTTTTAATGACAGGTGATTCTCCAGAGGATCTAGTCGTCCTCTGAACTTCACACATAATGTTTTCTACATGTGTCAACAGCAATAAGTGAAAGACATGATTTGACTCAGAGGGTTTTGGCTACAAAAGGACCAAAAGGTCACGGCTGCCTCCTGTGCATAGACAGTCCTGGAAGTATAACCTTCAAAGTATATTTACTCAGTTAAAGATGAGGTTTTAATCGTAATATAAATACAAGCAGCAAACCTGGAGACACTTTTTATATATTAAGTGTACTGCTGAAGCAATGAAATGATTAGTCAGCTGACTAATTGTCATTTATCAAGTAAATTTAACAAACATTTGCTTGTTTTTTTCTTGATTCTTTACTTCATTCTGTTTTTGTCTTGACAAAAGGAGCAATTTTAAGACATAATTTGGCTCAGGTAAATTGAGATGAGAATGTGTCATTAACAGTTAATTAATTGAACCATATTAATTGGGTAAATAACAAAAATAGTCATTGGTTGAGACCCTTTTAGACTGATAATTACATAAGGAATAATAATAATGCTGCAAAGTGAGGTTTTAGAAATAATCTACATGTCTTGTCTTTGAATTATTACCATAAAATTTGATTGTAGTTTTCGGTCTGAAAACGCAGTTACAGTAATGTTCAGTTGACTAGTGGCGGACAGAAAGAACGGGACAACTACTGTTTATCCAAGCTGATCATTTTAAAACGATAATCCAAGTCTCAATCATGATGCGACAGTTGCCTTCTTCTGTCCAAATCCTGTTTTTTTTTTTTTTTCCCTCCCTCCTCTTCTTTCTGTCATGCGTGTGTGTCTGAATGATTAGAAGTAGTTGTGTGTGTTGGATAGGGTGAGGGTCAGCCCTTCTGCTACTGCTAATCTCTTTACATCTGTAATGCTACATCCTCATTTACCACAGCGAGGCTTCTGGGTGCACTGCTGACCATGAGCTTATAGACTCTCACTTCTTCCCGCTGCCGTACTCTCAGTTTTTTTTTCTCTCTCTCTCTCTCTCTCTCTCTCTCTCTCTCTCTCTCTCTTTATACCTTTCTTCACATGTTTCTTTTTTCTCTCTGCATCTCTGTTTTACTGCTTCTTTTGTTTGTACTCATCAGGGATTCATTGAAGTCATAAAAGGCATAATTGCTTTTGCAGGGAGGAATCGTCCTTCCCCTTTCAACCTTTTTGTCTCCCCTTTTTCTTTCCCTTGTTTGTCTTTATTGGATAATCTCTTGCCGTCTGTTTTTTTTTAACTTTTGTTTAAACACAGATCTGAGTTTATCATCTTGCTGCCAAGCTTTTGTTTGCACACACACACACACAATGGGCCTCAAGCAAGAACATTTTTGTATTTTTATCCTAAAACTCTCTGACTTTATTTCTGTTAGGTTTGCATGTACAAATGTTCCAAGTCAAATTCAATAAACTCTCTTAACTGCATGAAATTGCCATAAAGTTTCAGCCTGATGAATGTCACCTGGTCATAAGTCGGTGCGCGTTCATGTAATTTGATCGCAAATTCTCATATAAGACTGCATGTTCCACTCCGTTTGTGGGCGAGTTTCATTCATAAAAATGTTCCCAAAGAATAACAACAAGATTTTCATTCTGCTTTCAGAACTCAGTAGACAAAAGCATGACAAATTTAGGAGCGCCAGTACCAGAGGACCCGAAACAATCAGAAAATATTAATCCAGCTGCCAACATCATGTGAGGGAATACTAAAGCGAAGCACTAATATGAGAGGCAGTCATGTGACAGTCACAGAGGTATTAGATGAGAGAATATTATAGCCTACAGTAGGTGATGTTACACTGTCAGCTGCCACAGAAGATGATACTCCTGCTCCAAAATATGGTAATAAAAACAAAAAAAAAACCCTCTCAGTTAAATTGGCAGCCATGATGATGATGATATAACAAACATTTTGCATTAAGTTTGTTTTTGATATATATTCTATTTTAGTTGATTTCGGTATCATATTTAAACTCCAAATTCATTCAGATTAAACATTATAATTAGTCAGACAAGTGTTTCTCCCCTTGTGAAGAAAGGCAGAGACCATCTGTTCATGACTCGTATGACACGTCTGAACTGAAAGAGAAAAAATTCTAAGTACAAGAAAATTGATGAATGCCACAAATTTTCTTAAATCACTTGCCTCTTAAAAACAAATCTGTTCATACGAGTGGTTCTTGCGTGAGGCAATACGGGTTGTTAAATCAGGGTTCAGTGAGGCAGCACAGTCTGATCTTGTTGTGGTAAAATCTTCAGATCATCCACAATTTAGCGTTAAACTCAAAATTTATAAGAGAAAGACTCAAAGAAATACACTTGAAGCTGGTAGAGTTCAATGTGAATAGGTTTACTCTGCATAAAGAGCCTAATGCAAAATCAAAAAACATTAAATTATATACCTCTCATTACCCCTCCTAATGCGGAGCTTATTTCCTAAACTCCACCTTGCTTGACCTTGACACTTTGGTGACGATCCAAACACCTTTCATCTAAAAAAAAAAAAAAGATGTCTCAAACTTCTCTAACATGTATCAATTGTACCATTTCTCACAATACACACAGTCTAGCGGCCTTCAATCATTGCACACAGAAAATCAAAATGTGACATTACTGATCATCCCCCTTCCAAATTCCTCTGGGAACCGTCTCTTACTGACGTAAATATTATCTTTGTATGGTTGCTAACATGTTGTAGTTACTAGCATAACTGATCGTTGGGGGACATCTGTCTCCACCACAATCTCCTGATCAACTGAATGTCGTTCTGTCCCTTCAGGTTCAAACGGTGCTGAAAAAGGTGCCGGTCGCAGCACCGAACCAAACCGAGCCCATCTTAGTGAACAGAAAGAAACTGGAATACAAATGGGGCATGAACGTTCTTGGTGAGTTGACGACAGAGATGATATGTTTCGTGTGTGCCGGGGGGTCAGAGAGTTTTCTTGCATTAAATTCTAATTTTCCTGATGTTTTGAGAACTTTGAGAAACTCAATGACTTGCTAATTCGCTGTTTGTGTCTTCCTCAAGGCTTGATTGGCTTCTTCATCACCTTTGGAATCTGCATGGGCAGGATGGGCGAACGGGGAAAAGTCATGTGCGACTTCTTCAATATCCTTAACGAGATTATCATGACGATGGTCTCTATGATCATGTGGTGAGTGTCTTGTTCCCCCCCCCCCCCCCCCCCCCCCGTGTGCGTATTTGTGTGCGCGTATCTATCCACGAGTGTACGAGCACTGACAACATGTGTCTCTGTTTTTGCTCATGTGGGCCAACGGCTGCATTGCTTTGACATTCTGGAGATACCACACACAGAGGTTACTGACAGTGATGGATAAGGCGAAGATTGTATACATGAGACATATTGTGGGAACAAGCGGCGATAGACTGAAAGGGAGAGAGAGGAAGAGGAAGAGGGAGAAAGTGTGTTAGTGAAGGACATGGACAGATGGAAAGAGAGAGAGAGAGAGAGAGAGGGTTTCCCTGGGACATGCTGGAGTCTGTGGTATGCTGGGGAGTAGCAGGAGCCGGGGCCCGGAACAATGTTGTGGTCTCCCATGGGAGCCGGGGTGGAAGATCTCCAAAATGTAATGGATCCACTGACGGTAGAGGAGCCACTTGGCAGCAGAGCAGAAAGCAGATGCAAGGAGGGCGGGAGGGAGGGACAGCAGGACGTGGAAAGATGCGTGTGAGAGCATGCCTTCAGAGAGCAGTGCACGCCTTGAGGCTTCACAGGACCCGCCGAGAAAGAGAGAGTAGTGGCACTCAGAAGGGAAGGGGGGGGGGGGGGGGGGGGGGGCATGGTAGGCGGTTGGAAGACAAACAGCAGGATGCTTGTCTTGCAGCTCTCCTAGGCCATTTACATGTGCAGCTGGACACCAAAGGAATTGTGTCCTTGTTCGTATCACTCACACTGTATAAACAGATTACTCGTGGGCCTACGGAGCCAGCCAAACACAAAGTCCAGTGTATACAAAAACACGTATCATACAGGGAACACATCCGTCAAATCTTATACACTACTACACCAAACAACTGCCGATGAATTGCGAGCCTCGGGGTGCAGCACACAGCTGACCTGGCCGCTGTCGTGACGGGACCTGCTTTGACTCGGATCAGGAAGGGCCTAAAGGCAGAACACCGCTTTAATTCATACTGTGTGTGTGTCTCACAGCGGTTTGAATTCATGAAATGGAACAACTGCACTCCAAAGGCGGAAACCAGAGATCTGAGAACGTGCCGGCTTGACATTTGACACCAACACGAATGAAATAATTTTTTAAACTAATAGTTATAGACTTTAACTGATAAATGCACTAATGAGCTGCAATTATTAGTCGATTAATGGATTAGTCAGCACGTCCTCACAAGAAAAAAACAGTATAGGTTTAAAATTCAGGCCGGTAAAAACAACCTACGGTTTACGCCATCTAGTGGCCGTAGTCAGTGTTGCCAACTTAGCGACTTTTCAGACCCCTTTAGCGATGGCTAGCGACATATCTTGTGACTTTTTTGACGGACCTTAACTCCTCTCCTTGAAGGGAGTCGCCGGTATTTCTCAGTGAATGAGAGCTAATGTGGGACAGAGCAGCAGCGTGTTCAGTGGACCAATCATCAGCCAGACAGAGTCGTGAATCAGCTGTGAATGTTTGGACCAATCATTGATCCTCATTGTTTGATTTTGATTTGTAAAAACAGACAAAGTTAACAATAGTGAATTTATCCCAGTGCATGATCATCTCTCTATTCATGATACTACAGTTAGAGATGATGCAACAGCCATAAAACAGTTTTTTTAATATTAGAAGTAGATTTAGATGCACATTGCTGAGCTGCTTAGCTTCTTACAGTCAGTTTAGTTTAATTTAACTCAATTTTCTTTAACTTGTATGTATGTAATTACATCATGATGTCATAGATATGCAAATTAGCACGTGATGTCATCTAGCAACTTTTCCTGCAGGCTTTAGCTACTTCCCACTGGAAATAGTTGGCGACACCGGCCGTAGTAATTATGACTCGGAGAAGTGACGCAGTTCAGATGACGTCGATATAAAGTGACTTGATAAGATGATTTTGTCTTGTTAGGAGGAGGCGGGTTGGGTGGTTGGCTAGATAGATGGTGGACTTTTTTTAAAAACCGTGATGTCATGGTGTTTACTGTTGTCATGATGACGAAGGTTGCGTAACTTTAGTATAGTACAAATTATGTTTCAAATGATCATTTTAACCCAAACCATGATCTTTCCCAAACCCTAACCAAGTAGTTTTTGTGTCTAAACCCAACCAGACCTTATTCACAGCGTTGTCACACCATAAAACATCATTATTTTTCAACAGTGATTCGTAATGGTTTTGGAAATCCTTTGGAAACACCAGAGTCCATTTCTACAGCCGCTAGATGACATAAACGTAACTATAGGTCGTCTTTGCCAGCCTGAATTTTAGACATTTTGAGTAATTTTTTATGAAAAAAAGGCCCAAATTCTCTGGTTCCAGCTTCTCAAATGTGAATATTTTCTGTTTTCTTTAGTCTTCTATGACAGTAAACTGAATATCTTTGGGTTGCCGACTGTAAAACGAGACATTTGAGGACGTCGTCTTGGGCTTTGGGAAACAGCGATCGACATGTTTCACCATTTTCTGACATTTTATGGACCAAACACTTAACCGATTTATCGAGAAACTAATCAACTGATGAATTCATAATGAAAATAATCGTTAGTTGCAGCCTTGGTGTCTTCATCTCTCAATCTAACTTTTATACAAATAGTGAGGATGCTGCTTTTTGACGTCTAAGATTAAAAAAACATGAGAATTCTGCAACAAGTTAAGCAGCAGCAGTGAAAACATGTCATCCTTGGAAGAGGAAATAACAACATGGAAGGGAAAGCCAACAGCCGTCCTTAACTTTTCAGATTTCAAGAACAAATATCGTTTAGAAAAGAGAGAATTTAGTTGTTTATTTTTAGATCTTGCTATCCAAGATTCTCTCTGAGATTTTCTTTGTGAGTTTAAGAAGATGTCTGGTCACATGAGATTAGTGTTGAAATACATAATGTGTTTTTCTTAAAAAACACAACACAAGTTTATTTATAGACCACAATAAATACATCACATCAGCAATTTCAAAGTGTACGTACAAGAAATTATTTTAAAACTTAAAATCTTGATATATATAATAAATGAATGTATACATATATAAATCAGCCTATAAAAGACATAAAAAATGATAAAGGTAATGGAGATTAATGAAGGTTAAACCAAAATAAATGTAATTCTGTTCATTTTAGCTCTGATGTGTCTCTCTAACTCTGTGCCCAGGTACTCTCCTGTAGGCATTGCCTCTCTGATTGCGGGGAAGATCGCCGCCATCGGAGACCTGGAGGTCGTTGCCAGGCAGCTGGGCATGTACATGGTGACTGTCATAGTGGGCCTGGTGATCCACGGCGGCTTGATCCTACCCGCTATATTCTTCGGTATCACCAGAAAAAGCCCCTTCGCTTTCTACTCCGGTATCTTCCAGGCTTGGATCACAGCTCTGGGTACTGCTAGCAGGTAGGGCAGCCTGCAGGAAGTGTGTGTGTGTGTGTGTGTGTGTCTGCGTTTGTGCACATGTGTTAACACATGTGTGTCACATGCTTCTTTTACAACATCTTTTTCCTCGAGCAGCTGCTTGTAGTTACTCTGAATGATTGGCGTAGCATGCCACTCGCTTTCAGCTATTTGGGTTAAATCTGAAAGGGCTAAAAGTAAAATTCAGTATTTACGCAACTGAACTGACAAATCAGGACAGCAGAGCCATATGTGTGTGTGTGAGCGCAGGCTATCATAGACAAGTCCCTGTCAGACAGATCCTGTGTTGTAAATGTCTAAGCCTTCGGATTAGTCGTCACCAGCCAAACTGGCCTTGCTGTATCCTGCCTGGCTCTGCTTCGCTTTGCCGCCGAAACCAACTGTTATTTTGGCACATTACTGCGATTTTAGTGAATATGGATAATCCTATCAACGTTTTCTCTAATTATATTATGACCCGAGCTTAGCAGGGCCGGGGAATCAAATTCCTCTAATTCACGTGTTGGAGGATTGCAACAGTGGCCTACACCAGCTGTTAGGAGGAGGCTGTCAGTCGACTCAAATTTCTTTTTTTTTTTTTAACTTTAACTCAACTTTACCCCCCCCCCCCCCCCCACCCTCACTTCCCTCCTCACCTCTGCTCTGTTGTCTTTCACCACCTGTCTACCTATTTTATGTCGTTCAACAAACCCGTTTCTCCTGTTCTTTGTGCATCTTCTTAAAAACTTTTTTTTTAACTTTCTCAGCGCAGGGACGTTGCCGGTCACCTTCCGCTGTTTGGAGGAGAATCTGAAGCTCGATAAACGCGTGACTCGCTTCGTGCTTCCTATAGGTGCCACCATTAACATGGACGGCACGGCCCTGTATGAAGCCGTGGCGGCCATCTTTATCGCCCAGATGAACGGCATCAGCCTGGACGGCGGACAGATTGTCACTGTCAGGTAAAGCACACACACACAAACACACACACATTGTTTTATATTTAACTGGTGCTATTAATCTGGAATTTATTGTCCTGAGAGCAGTGACTTTAATTGGTTGCAGTGGCGAGAGAACGAGGATCATGAAACAAATAAAATGAAAAGTACACGCTGCAACACTTTATACCACATGTTTTCATGAAAGTGAAATTCTAGGGAAAAAATCTGGATCATGAACATCTAACTTTAAGCCAATTATAGGCTTTTTGTGTGGTCTGTCAGTCTATCTTACCTCATGTCAAGCAACAACAAGATACAGATTTTGAACTAAAGTATGTTGTCAGAGCGTGATGTCATCACCCACCTATCTACTCTAATCTGCGCGTTCAGCGTTCCTCTTACTGTTACAGCTAAATCAGCGTCAGTAAAAAACTGAGCTTCTGCAGAGGAGGTGAGATAGATAAAAGGCTGAAAATGTGTTATAACATCCAAACCTTTATTTTGGGCATAAAATGCACCACTAACCCGACCCTTTATCAGCCATTCTACAACATTGTCAACACCAGTGCAGTACAAATTTTTTCTATTATTATTATTATTATTATTTTGGGCAACAAGACATGTAATTTGCTGCCATTCATGTCAACTGCTCGGTTAGCTTTTGCTATGCAAGAATTTTTTTTTTTTGATCATGTGGAATATATCAGTATTTATACATAATTTTAACGACGCCTTTCACTCAAAAATGTGTTTTTGTCTTAATGTTACTTCACTGTGATGTCTGAGCGTCACCGTGCAGGATGAGTTTCTCTGAGCTCATCTTAAATCTGAGTTCAACAAGTGTAGCGACGAGCAGGATTTATGACATCGCAGCTAGTTTGGAGCCAATCACGGACCGGTATGCAACTTACATAAGTGTGATGTGGAAACTTGGATCCTACGAGGACTTTTCATTGAAGAAAGAAACATCTTGTGTCCAGCAGTTAAACTTGTGAAATAAACAATATTTGCATATTCATAGATTCTGGGTTTTTCTATGAGGAGAGAAACTTTTTAACCACATCAGGCACAAATTATTACTCAAAGCAGAGTATTTTATGCTTTAATACATTACTAGAGGGGATCTTTAACCAGCAGTGCAAACATGAATTCAAAATACATCTTTGTGACTTATCTGAGGCAGTTTATTGTAATGTTTATTGTAACGTATGGAGACGAATAGCAGCCTAAAACTTTGCTTAAATGGAATAAAGAAGTAATGACATATTCGTTCCCCATTTTTGAGGTTTCAGCAAAACATTTAAGTCCGACTGGAACCAGTTTACTTTGATCAGGAATCTTTTTGTAGTCGCTGCAGGGTTATAAATGATGCTCAGCACTTTGAAGTTGTTTATTCTTTGTCTTCTCATCAAAGACTTACCACCAAATTCCCAAAAATTGAATTGTCAAAGTACTGTATGTGCTGTACGTACCATCTGTGGCGATATTGTTCTAAAATAAGATCCACATGTGTTGTGTAAAATCTCTTAAATTCCCCCACTTCAGCTCCCAGTCACAGCGGGGTGATAATTAAGGCCGCAGCTTGTCAGAAATGATTGAGATGTAACGCAGGAGGAGATCTGAGATCAGATGAACAGCATCACGCGGTAAATATCAAGGTTTAGAACGTCCCGACTGGCCTGCAGTCACATCTGGGACCAACGTGAACTGATAATTCCTCTAATTGCAAACATGTCATGACGAGCAACATTCTTTTGAGCATTAAAGTTGTAAGAAAGAAAACAGAAAAGACCAGAAAATCAGAGATTCTGTTTTGTTGTGGACGAAAGAACATTTTTCCCTTCCCTCGTACGACATTTTAAGTTGCATGTGTGGCCAAATTAACACATAAATACCAGGCGTTGGACTATAAACCTGCTTCTGCATTCAGCATTCATACTTTCAGCATTCTTACAATGATTATATAATAAACAATGAATAAAAAAAAATGCATATATACACATTAAAAAAGGAAAACAAAGGAAAAATAGCTTAAGTAGCTACAAGAAGAAAGACTCTATTTCTAACCTTGTATAAATCTGTTTGTTAAACAGGGTTACCAGTGTAATGAAAGTTGGCACAGAGTAGGATTTTCTGTTTTTTATTGGGTCACCATCGCTCATGTGGGAGTATTTTATTTATTGATGGCAGCTGTGGCTCAGCAGGTAGAGCTGCTCATGCTGTATCACAAGGTTGGTGGTTCACTCTCCAGCTGGAAATGTGCTTGAGCAAGAAGTTGGACCCTTAAGTTCTCCCAATGGTCAGGCCAGAGCTTTGCATGAGAGCTCCCTGCCCATCAGTGTGTGTGTGTGTGTGTGTGTGTGTGTGTGTGTGTGAATTAGAGGCAGAATTGGAGACGGGTGGAATATCTCCTAGAACGATAAATCTGTAAGTGAAACCCCGTAGTTATCCTAACATGTTGTTCTCACCCTTCTAATGCTGAAGCCAAGTGGTATCTGATGCCTTTTAGGCCTCTTAAACAAAAGTAATTGGGTTAATTGGGAACCATTCGTCTGACTAAGCATGTTGAATCAGCAGCGAAAGCAGCTGGTCGCTGTGAATCACTGATTTCCACCATTAGGTGTGGTTTCGCTTCATTTTTCACCTCTTGCCTTTTCTTTTCTTTTCCTCCACATGCAAAAGCCACAAGCTGACAACAGCAGCAGTGCAGAGAAAAAGTCAAACTTTATAGGGCCAGTTTACACGTTTTTATCAGCCATTTTCTCAATTTATAATCTATAATGAGACGTTTTAAACACATTTAAAATGGGATGAAAATGTTTTACTAGCTTGTTTCTTTGTTTTCTTATTTGGATTACAAATTAACATTACTGGCCATTAGTATCTTCTCAAGCAAGCAGTAATGTCTGCTTTCTGCCAGGGCTGAAACTAAAGATTATTTTCAGTACCAACTCATTTCCTGAGTATTTTCTCCATTAATTGATCAATCATTCTATCTATGAATGTCCAAAAACATTAAAAAACGCTCGTTATAATGTCTTAAAACCCAAGATTAGCCTTGTTTTGTCTGATCAACAGTCCAGAGCCCAAAAACATTCAGTTTTCTATGATGTATGACACATTAAAGTTTAAAATCTTCACATTTTAGAAGCTGCAACCAGCAAATGTTTGGCATTTTTCCTTTAAAAAATGACTAAAATGATTATTATTATCATTGCAGCCCTACTTTCTGCTGTATTTATGGTGTGTTCAAGTGCAACATTTAATGAAAGATGTTAGACAGTGTAAAGATCTCAGTTTTTCCAAGGTCATTGCTTCAATGTGAATACGTGTGTGTTGTTTTCCTCGCAGTATGACCGCCACTCTTGCCAGCGTGGGAGCTGCCAGTATTCCCAGCGCTGGACTGGTGACCATGCTGCTGATCCTGACGGCTGTCGGCCTGCCCACCCAGGACATCAGTCTGCTCATCGCTGTCGACTGGCTGCTGTGAGTCAGGTGTCTGATGAGCGGGGTGAATAGCGAGAAATAAGGAATCAATGCTCTGCTATTGAAAGAGTTTAAACAGTAACGTTTGTGAGAGTTGACGGGGGTTGTGAACATATTGGTGTTATTCAGCTCTTGGTGGCTTTATTTCACTCAAACTGTTTGTCCACTCAGTGACAGAATGCGTACCTCCATCAATGTGGTTGGAGACTCATTCGGCGCCGGGATCGTGGACCACTTGTCGAAGGCGGAGCTCGCCGAAATCGACGCGGCAGAAATGCAAATTCTCCCAACGGAGGAGGAGCTCGATTTCATCCCTCCGCCCCCGATCCTCACAGAGATGGACCTGATCGACCCTCTCAAACCGCCCGAGCTGCCGCCTCGTTCCCCTCGCCCACCCAAACAAAACCACCACAGCCACGTTCTCTCCCAGTCCCACTCCGCCACTTACTCACCGGCCCGCTCTGTCCGATCTCCATCACCACGTTCCATCCGTTCTCCCTCTCCGCGCTCCGTTTGTTCCCACTCCCCCCGACCTTTCCGTACTCATTCACCACGCCTCCTCCGCAGGACGGAGCCGGGCTACTGCGCCCTGCCCAGCCATGATAACCAGGTATCAATCACCACTGTTTCTTCCTGTTGCACCATAAAGTTTGTACTATAATTCATCTCTGATATAACACTATTTTAAATATGCTTTGAAGTAATACACCATGTTTTTGGAGATTTGCTTGATGGTCAACTTATCTGTAGGTATCTGTATCTGTAAGTAATGAGATATCTAAAACATCCATGTATCCTCAAGTCATTCTGGTATTCCTTGTGCTAATATAAGATTTGTTGAGTAATAGTAGACATCATGCTAACTCTTTGGCATACGATCTGTGGCCCATTTCAAGTGCTACCTCTTTCTAAGTCCACATTTCAACACCAAATACATCATGACCGGTCACCAAGGCTGTCCCACTTCCAAAGGATCCTCTAAATCTGGTTGTTCACCTGCCAGTGTCACTCCTCTGGAGGACACACCTTTGCAAACATCCTTTGAAAGAAGCAGCCTCTGACTCAACATACTGACATTGATACGGCCATTGAAAAAATAAAGCTTTAAATAGTAACACAAAGACCTTGTAGCAGCTCTTAAAGCTAATCTCAAATGTGTGACTAAATCTGCAAATCTGGGATAAAATGGCAAAATATATAATGGACACAAGCACACACAGGAAACAACAAACCTGAAAACACAGTCCTCCCATTCATTTGAATGAGAGGACCTCCAGTTTTGGACCTTTGACCATGTTTAACATAGACATCCAACATCACAACAGTATAAAAATGACAGGAAATCACATAAAGCGCGATATAACCCTTTAACAAGACATCAGTCTGCTTTAAATAATATTAATAGTACAGTCAACTCATGTTTGGAGACTCTCTCTCAGCATATTATGCTAGCATGGTGTTAGCATGCTAGCTACCAGGGGAACATGGATGATTTAGCTCTTTATGTCCTTGTATGTTCTCAGGTAAAGTCACCAATCCACCAATCTCCACAAACAACAAGATTTAGCATGTATTCCTATTGTTTGACAGGCTACATGGCCCCACCTGATCTAATTTGGGTCTCTTTGCGTTCTCAGATTTCCACACTGCCTCGCTGCTACAGAGAGAGGGACCGGGAACGGGAGCGGCTGAGGCGAGAGAGTGAAACGGAAGAGGAGGAGGAAAGAGAGAGGGTTCTGGGTGAAGTAAGCGACGGAGAGGAGAGCGATGACACTGCTTACGATCGGAGGCACACCATCCCACCGAGCGACCTGCCATGATTGGATTTTACCACGAAAAAGCTTTCACCATCAATTTGTTTCCGTTTTACGACAGCTTTCTCCACTTTAGACCATCACTCCACTGTTTAGAAAGATTCCAGTGGAGGTCCACAGTGGATTTCTGGCTTAAAGGATAAGGCTGGCGTTTTTCTATATTTTTCTTATTGTCAACAAATCTCATATACAGAGCCAAACCAACAATGAATACAAGATTTATGTTTATCCAAAGCCTGATCTTATTCCTCGTAGACCTCTATTATTTCCCAAAAAACTATTAAAAACACGTCAATGAGCCATACCAACGCACTGGGTGACATGTTCCTCCACCACAATTTGTTTAAAAATGTTCCAAAGACTGATAACAGCGATCACATTTTCAGTCTCTGGAGAGTAGTTCTGTGTAATGCAGACGACACTGCACATGTGTACCTGTTCTTTACAATGTACAATGTGGTACAAAGTCAACAGGTTGTGGTATGTAGCACAACAAGCTAGCAAAGCTCCGTAGACAGAACCGCATTCCCGCACATGCTCAGTAGTGTCTGCCTTACAAGGAACTACTCTCCTGCGACTGAAAATGGCGATTGTTGTTTTTAGTCTTTGGAGCTGTTTCTAAACAAACTACCGTGACTGTAATCTTTGTGGTGGAGGAACTTGTAAAATCTAGTAAATCTGCACATGAGATTTTTTCACAATAAGAAAAATATAGAAAATTTGAATTAATAATTCTTAGATGTATTATGACATGATATGACTGTTCAATAAGTGATTGATAAGCTTGCGTTTAGCTTACTGTACGTAGATATTAAAATGTTGCGATGGCAACATACTGTAACATTTAGAAGGGCCTTTAAAACCAGGTCTGACTTTTGCTCTGTGCTTTGATGCAAAAGCTAACAGAACTTTACTCTAAATGAGTTGTTTTGCCCCATAATCCTCCACTCCACTCATTTATCATTTTATAACCAAACTTAAAAAGTCTCCCTTACGCCTGAATCTCCTTAAATTTGCCTGATTCCAGAGAATTTTGAGTCTGCTCTTGACGAGAAAATTATGTTGGTGTTCTTACCGGCCTTTTAACGCACAATTGTGAGTTATATGTTGCTACTTTATTTCCTCTTTTTCCCTGAAAATTAAAAAAAAAAAAAAAAACCTCAAGAAGACCAACAGGTTTGTGTAAATCAAAGAAATATACAACTAGCAGACATTATTTTTTATAAAATTCTCTACCTTTTTGCATCTCTTCACGTTCTCATCTGCTCTACTTGCACATCACCTCTTTTTTTTTCCCCGACAGCAGTCGCTATTGATGTTAATATTGTTATTACTGAAATGTATCTATGGTTTGTATTTTCTTGTTGTGGTCTGGTGTCTGAAATGATGAGTAATAGGCGTCTTTGCTCAAATGCACAAGATGCTGTTTTAATTTTGTCGTATGTTTAAATTTATTATTAGTTATTTTACTCTCATTTACCACTTTTAAGTTCTTAATTGCTGTAAAATAACATCATCAGTTTCCTCTGTCCCACTCAATTGCCTTTCATTTCAAATTTAAGTTCATCCCACATCCTTAAGTCTTAACTCAGATTTACAGGTCCAGGTGTATATTGTATGTAATAAAAAATCTTAGAGATTTATTTAAAATAATTTGTCAGTGTTTTCTCTGCTGCTTAAGTAACTTGTACAATCTGTGGAAGGATTTGCAGTCGAAAGGGGACACGCGTCAGTGTTTGGTTACTAAAGACACGGGGGGAAAAAAATCCCGCAGACAAAGATATTACTTGACGGGAAAAGTTGCAACAGACACACAAACAAAATGCACGCTTTTACACACAAGGCTGCGCTTATACATTGATGAGACAAAGACACACAGAGATATCAACACACTTAATCCTCTCAAAGAAGAGTTAGAGACGGACGGACGAGGCAGGAGAGAGAGAGAGAGAGCGAGGGATGGGGAGAGGAATCGTAGGGCGGCAGATGGCCAGAAAGACGTCAATCCTTTTCATTCTTCCCAGACAGCATAAGGGCACTGTGGGTAATTGCAAGCGGGACTGACGTTAACTTCGGTTCCCTGCACGTCAGAGAGGAGAGACCCGAGCGGAGTAGCACGGAAAAGGTGAAAGGCGGGAGGTCACTGCTCAGCAGAAATCTGAAAATCTGACAATGTGTCGAGGTACGACTGAAAGTGCGTGAAATTCGAATTTGTGATGATTGACTTAACGTTGAGGCTGATGGTGTCTGTGGAATGAAGCACTAATCTGCCCTGTAGCATGAGAGAGAGAGCTGTCCCTCCAACCGACACATGACATGGGGATATCACACCATCTGAGGCGACGGGGGGGTCAGGAATTTAATCACTGCAGCCATCATCGTTTAGAGGAGTGTGTGTGTATGTGTGTATGTGTATGTGTGTGTGTGTGTGTGAGGGGTGGGAGGATATGAAGAGCATCATCTGCTCCCTGTCCATTTTCTTTACTTTAGCTCAATTTTGAACATCTTCTCATGTATTAATTTGTTATTAATCGACGCCAAATAATGAAGGTTTGACACTAAAACAGTTTTTAATTAATTCAGTTGTTTGACTTTACAATCCCTGAACAAAGTTAATGTAATCTGCTTAAACTGGACATTTGGGAAACCACTTTCAACAACTCAAACAGATATTTTTATCATATTTTTTCAGTATTTTTGTTTGTGTAGCTTATGATATATGTTTTTTCATTCTATAAGTTATAAAAATGGAGTAAAAACACCTATTCTAGTAAAGTGCTGACCTGCAGACGGACATTTGCACACTCATAACTCAGATGAATTTCTTTAACAGATGAATATCAATGTTTAGACACACTGTGTGCATCCGAAATAAATTCATCAGAATTATTTTTAGTTTTTTTGTTGTATAAATGAAAACTGTTCTTGCAAATCAATAAAAAACAGGATTAACATCAATTTCAAGCCGCTCCACAGTCTCAATAGTGTAGTTAAAAGTATTATTGATACATCACTTGATGATAAGCTTTAAAGGATGAGTGAAACTTTGATTGATTGTGAGAGAATATGATGAAGATAACTGATAACAAGAGCCACAGATCACATTGTATTTACTGTATATATACATAGTCAGAAACAACACTGTAACGTTTTTTTAGACACTGACTTGACCTCAAATATCCAACATAATCACAATACAAGTCACTTATTACTTATTATATCACCTCGGTAGAATAAATCTATAATAAGTTAAGATTTGGTGTGTAAACTCATTCAGAAATCCACAGTTAATAGTGGTCCTAGACAGTAAATCTTTTGAATAACAGAATGAAAATAACAAAATGTGAGTCATCTGGAGCATATGGCTTAAATGAACATGATCCCTTCAAGAAGAAAGATGTTGCATTTGGATACGCCAAGGTCGTTTATGTCATATTATTGTAAATCAAATCCACTGGCAGCAGGAATGAGACAGATGTCCAGCGGTGCCGTTTTTTAAAACACAGTCTGACATCTAGAGGCGGGATCACTCATCACACGCAGCAGAGCAACAGATAACCACACAAACAGCACTAACCGGTCTCAGTGAGTCGGGAACATTTTTCAGATTGTTTGTGACCATAAAACTTGAAGAAAGTCAAAAGCACATGGCAATATAATATGAATAAACCCCTTTGAAAATACCGTAACACACACACACACACACACACACCGCGTGGTGCTTTCAAAAAGTTGTTTAGATTCGAGCACACATCATCACATTCTCCCCGAGTCACCGCACCGGGAGTCATGTGGAAGGAATTCAGAAATCTCAGACATGAGTGATAAAATAGGATCTTTATTGAATAAAGTAAGACGTGTATATATACATAGCTCCTTCCGTCCTCCGGATACGTGTAGGTCATCCGCTCTGTCAAAAAATAAAACCTCACATTCATCTGTCTTTTTTTTTTTTAAGGTAACATGTACAAAATCTACCTTTTCAGCATCAATCATTCATCTACTTTAGGCTCAAAAACTGACTGTAAACAGTTTGTATTTTCTTTCCCAATAGAGAAGAGTGGCTCATTGAATTCATGTTAGTTACAATAGATTCTAGTGGTGACAGTTATTAACAATATACACTACGATATAAACCCACTTCTCTGCCGTCTATCCGTATTCTCTCTAACAATATATGGCTCTTTAAACCCCAGACGACCTCATGATAGCAGTAAAAATTTCAACATTTTCTGGATATTCAATCAAGAGATAGTTTACAAAGTTATAGGAATATATGACTCTTTTACTTCATTTGAATGTTTCTCTGTGCAGAACCATGTACGTGCAGAGTTTGTTTCTCTGCGCTCGCCTTAAATCAGAGTTTATTAGCATTAGGATTAGGATTTTGTGACATCACAACGAGTTCGGAAGCCAATCCTGGTCCTGTTTGCAATTTACGCAACGTGATGTGGAAACCTCCGGTGCACAAACACTGTCCATCTTGTGTCCAATAGAGAAGGAGAAGATGCCTTTTTAAGTATTTTAACAAGTTAAGTGAACTTTTTTTTTTTTGAAAAAAGACTATATTAGATACAAATTATTATTCACAAATTATTTACATGTCTTAAAACATGTTTGAAGGGTATCTTTAAGGGACTACATCACACTGATACAGTTACAGTGTCATAAAACAGCTGCTTACTGATTTCCTCCTCAGTCTAAAATGATCTAGTAGAGATTTTAAGACAATAATTACCTCCAGAGAGTAGTTCTGTGTAATGTAGATGCCACTGAGCATGTGTGAAAAAATGGTTCCGTTTACAGCGTTTCGCTAGCTTGTTGTGCTTCATATCACAACCTCTTGACTTTGCACTACATTGTAAATAACTTTAATACAAAGTCAAGAGGCTGAAAGTATGATCGCTGTTATTAGTCTTTGGAGACGTTTCTAAATAAACTCTTCATGACGAAGGAACACGATACCCAGTGCAGCGCTGCGGCTCATTGACATGTTTTTAATAGTTCATGTCATTAATAGTTCAGTGGATTAAGATATATTAAGCTTTGAATACACACACAATACTTGTAAATAGATCAGTTAATTTCTGCTTTGGCTTTGCACATGAGATTTGTTGACAAGAAAAATATACAAAATCACAGCTTAATCCTTTAAGAAGGAAACTACAAACATTTTTGCAGCCACTTTTCAAACCGTCAGAAGGTGAGCGCTTGGTTCAGGGTTCAGTATCACTTTAATAAGACATCTACACTGTGCAGTTTAACATAGAGAGTTAATTGAGACGAAGTGATGAGCTGTGATGCTTGCTAAGGCTACAGCCACGTAGTTTCCAGTAGTGACTAGTTGAGCTCTGGACCATCAGAGTACAGTTTGGCTTTATTACTGTAACAGAAATGTCAACTGGAGGCCTGCAGCTATACCGTCTCTGAGCTCAGATCAGCTTTCTCTGTGCTCCTCTCTGCTCCGTATCCATTACACTGTGTAACATACAAACTGGCTCCGGACCAACTACATGAACTCTTGTCTGCACCAGCGCCAGCCGATGAGCGATCTCTTTGTTGTCCGCGTCAGCATGAGATTACAGAACCGCATTTCTGTCATAGCTCTGACAAGTGTGGTGCATCAACAACGACGTGCACGGCAACAGTTAACAACATCGCAGTTCACTTAACATAATTAGATAAATATGCAGTGAATGGATATCCAGCATGCAGCACTGTCTCTGTATTGTAGTATCATCAGTTCTTTTTGTAGTACAAATTGAGTTTTGGTGTCTGTCCTCCCATGTGATCATCACTTTTACTTCTATTACATTTTATTTCAGACTTTTTCACTGATGATTACATTCAAGTGAGAGATAAGAGTTTGTTTTTCTAAAAGACAGATCCGAGCCAAACGGTGAAGAACCTCACGGCTTATTTGGAAACACTTTTCTCAATTTTAAAGTCGTTTCTAGATTCTTCAAACACTTTTCCATCCAGCTGGAATGAAAACTATTTAATTTGCATATAAATATTTTAAAATCACCTTCCAAGTTGGGCTTCTTTTATTCAGCCAAACAAAGATGATGCAACATGTTGCTTAATATGAAGTATTTATTATCAGGTTTATTTGTTTATATGAATTTTATACAAGCAATGAGTTACAGTGGGCTGCACCACATCTGGAACCATATTTGTCTGGTTTTGGAAACAGTCGCAACTCAGGAAAGTGGTTAAAATCTACTTTATTGTGCAGCAAATAGAATATTTTTCATTCATCAGCTGGATGGAAGATTCTGTAAGGAATCCGGATAAACAGGAGTATGTTTTGTGTGACGACATGCAGGGATTTTTTAGAGATTATCTTTTACTTATTTATGCTTATATCGGTGAGTCGAACATGCAAAAGTCTCAAATCTTTGAGCGATAATCACATGAGCGGTATAAACTGGGCCTTGCAAGTCTTTGTGTTTCATACTGTATGCGTCTCCTCCCTCTCCCATTTCAACAGCATCTTTCCATCTTGACTCTCAGTGTTTGAGTGTTAACATGAAAACTCTTGTCTGTCTTTCCTGCTCTCCGTCAAACCTGAGTGACTAAAGGTTCTTTGAGGTAGAAGTTTATCCCCCTCTGATCACCAGCTACATGTCCTGCACAAAGTCCCGCCAGAAGAGTCCCATTAA
Organism: Thunnus maccoyii; assembly: GCF_910596095.1. Lineage (NCBI taxonomy): Eukaryota > Metazoa > Chordata > Actinopteri > Scombriformes > Scombridae > Thunnus > Thunnus maccoyii. The sequence goes on from NC_056550.1 coordinate 24,575,311, forward strand.
GAGGAGGGCAGATACCCCTGTCCTGCCCGTACAGGGGTGTATAATCTCCCATGTATTCAGGCCCCTCGTCCGTCCCATCCTCATCTTCCTCCCCTTCATCGTCCTCTTTGTCCTTTTCCCAGAGTGACGTGGCGACGTGGTGATACTGCGTAGTGTCCTCACACTCCATTCCACGGTGGTAGAAATAGCTGAAGTTGGACACAATGACGGGCACCGGCAAAGAGATGGTGAGCACGCCGGCGATGGCGCACATGGAGCCCACCAGCTTCCCGCCGACTGTCTCCGGATACATGTCCCCGTAACCGACCGTCGTCATGGACACCACGGCCCACCAGAAAGCCTCCGGGATGCTTGTGAAAGCCGTGTCAGGACTGTCCACTTCTGCAAAGTAGACAGCACTAGAGAAGATTATGACTCCGATGAAGAGGAAGAAGATGAGCAGGGCGAGCTCTCGCAGGCTGGCCTTCAGGGTCTGGCCCAGGATCTGGAGGCCCTTGGAGTGACGAGAGAGCTTGAAGATCCTGAAGACCCTCACCAGCCTGATGACCCTGATGAGAGCCAGGGACATGGAGGGCTGCGCACCTTTGTCTTTGACCAGCTCGGTGCCCAGCGTGACAAAATAGGGAATGATGGCGAGGAAATCGATAGTATTCATGATGTCTTTGAAGAAGTGAATCTTGTTCGGAGCGCACATGAGGCGCACAATGAGTTCAAAGGAGAACCAGCAGATGCAGATCGTCTCCACGATGAAGAAGGGGTCCTGGAAGGGAGTAAAGCCAGGTGGGATCATGATGGTTTCGTTCGCTATAGTGGGGTGAGGTATGATGGTGAATTTCTGTAAAACAAAGGATGAAAGAAAAGCGGTTACAGTTGCACTCTACGATTTGAAAAAATCAAAGCGTATGTATTCTTTTCTAGGGGATTTTGTAACCACTTATGTTCTGTCATCTGTTGCTTATCAAACATGAGTAGAAAGGGGAAAGGTGAGGAAGCTCCATGGAGACGAGGGCTATGAGCGGGTAAACAGAGAGAAAACAAAGATGGCGTAAACAGGAGAAGAAGCGATGATCATGAAAGTTTGTCCTCAGCACATTTGGAATATGACATCTGTCATCAGGATTCGATTGAGTCTGTGATACTCTGCTAAGTTTTCTCTCCTCTCCGTTTTCACTGCCCTGCTTTATTTTTCCTCGCAGACTTTTATATAAATCAGTTTCTCTATATTTAAACGCACAAAAAATATTAAGTTCATGTGACTCTGGGTTGTGTTACACACCAGACGCTGGCACGGCTGCGGCATCTGACACTTCATTTAACCCCGACTGCTTGTGTTTTTTTCTGGGAAGTAGGTGCAGGTTTGAAATGACTGGCCATTAGTGACAAGTAACAAGTTAGATAGAGTTACCCTGAGCTTTTGATGTCCTCCGAGCACACATTGTTCCCAACACTGTGTATTTATATGTTTTTTATGCTTGTATCCATCCATCAGCCTCATGTCCTTGCGTGTTTTTTTTATATCCAAACTGAACTGCTTGCAACACTACCACACACACGAGATTATGCTTGCATCTTAAAAGAGATTTACGTCTCTCATTTCTCATTTCTGACACTGTTAGAAAACAGTTCTGGTCTGGTCTGTTTGCCAAAGGGGATAAGTTGCTGACCATGAACTGCATCATCCGCGGTTCTGCGGAGTCTGGCTGGGGGCCTTTGTTGCATGTTACTCCCTAAGTGGCAACTATCACGGCTTAAGGCTGAAGTAAATGCAGAACTACTTGAAAGTGCAATGTCATCAATGGTTGCTAGATTCTGGCTCCAATCGACTCCTATTCAAAAAGTGTCAACTTCTCTCTAGAAATACTAAGTCAATTACCTTTTCCAACATGTCATTGTGGTCTCAATCGCTAAATTCAGGCCCTCTAATAAGTGTGTTGGTGGTCATTTTGGAAATTATTGCTCCATTAATAAGATTTTAAGACTTATAGTAGCTTTGATGTCTGCTGTGTGGGTGTTGATTAACAGCTGTGATTGACAACTGCTTCTCTCCGGGACTATTCACAATATTTTATTAAGTTTAATGTTACTTGATTACAATGGCTGCTCTGTTAGCACAATTTAGCTAAAGTAGCTAATGTTAGTCCAAGTGTGCAGCGCTTGGGTGTTCCCAGTAAGCTAGCGTTAGCTTGGGTCCGGGGTAGCGGGGCATGTTTCCACACCATAAAAGGAAACACCCCGCTCTCCTTATTGGAAAGGTCCTGGCTCTGAATGGAAAAGATGACGCCGACCATAAACAGCAACTCTGGGCTTCAAACCGGCTCGTCGCGCATGCCTATAAATGGCCGTCCATTCCGTAGTCTTTGTTGCTAATGATTTTTCATGTGTTGTTTGCGTTTACTCTCATGTTTCGGATTGGATTCTGGCACAAACACATCTGGATGTAATTGAGAAGTTGGCATGAAAAAGTAGTGAAATCCTCCTACTTTTGTTTGTTTACGTAGCCTTCTGAGTCACCAGAAGCTTCCTGAAGCTAACCAACCAGAACAGAGTGGGCTCATCGGGTGGGGGGCTAAAAGAAGCTAAAGAAGCTAAAACGACCTGTTTCAGACAGAGGTTGAACTGAGGGGCTGCGTAAAAGGGCTTTAAAAGATATATAAGGAGTTTTTTAAACTGTAAATCATGTAAAGATATTCCAGTAGAGCCCTAGAATAAAAATACAGACCTGGAAATGTGCACAATATGGCCACTTTAATGCTTTGGGCACCACAAACATTTCTTTTACCTCCATTATGTTAGGAAAAGTGACAGCGGTCACTATCTCAAAGCTTGGGCATAAATTTGCATGTCTAATAGAGGTAAATACATGCAAAATAAGCATTTTTGTGACTTTGTTGAACTGCCCCTTTATGTTCATAGACCATGATTGTCCGGCCATTTAAAAGACATAATTTATAGCTGTATATATTAGGTCTTGTCATATAAAAGCATCAGAACCAAACAAACTATTTTCACCGCCATCTGTTAATTGAGTGATTGCATGGGGGTTGACTGTCGGTTTAGGTTTGTTTGTGTAGTGTCCAAAGCGACCGGTGCTCTGATCACGAGTGTTTCTATCTATGTATAGGAGTAACGGAGAGGTGAAGGTGGTGATGGGGAACGTAAATCCAACACACGCTGCTCCGTGTCACCTCTCCTGCTCGGACCCCCGGAATCGTCTCCATGCTACCGGAGCGTGAGCGAGGCTAATTTCATTTTGCGTCGGTCATCAGAAAAGTTGATCTGCGAGCCTCTTTTCCATGCCGTTTTCAGTGTCTATGAGTCACAGCGTTTATTAATATAGACGTTTGTTTATGTGTTGATGTGCTCTTAGAGTTGTCCTTCCCCCTATATATAGCCCTTTAGATCTCCAAGGGGTAACGTGAGACATGTTCATCTCCTTTCCTTGCTTTCACACTTGCCTCTCTACTACTACCTCCTTCTGGTCTCTCTTTTCTCAGTACTTTTGAGGTATCCACTCCATCTTAATGCACTTGTTGGCTCTGGCAGTCGTCCCTGAGTGGTTGACGAGGGATTGCATCTCCAAAACGTATCCCTCCTCTAACGGTAAACCTCCATCAAACCTGCTCTGTCTCAGTTTCTCCTCTCTTCTTTCCTTACTCATGTTTTTCCACCGGTGGTTTAACTGCTCTCCTCATCTCCTTCATTCCTCCCTCTCAATCTAAGTGGATCAGATTTAATGACAAGTCCAAAATAATATCGAGAAAAGCTTGCCCTCGCCGTCTCTATTCTCTATCTGCTGACCTTGCTTTCCTTTTTCCTCGATCTTGAGATTGTTTTTGTAACTTGAACTGCAAATTCTGCATTTTTTTTCTCCTACTCAGCCTTCAGTTTTTTCTCAAGCAGTTGATAAAGGAGATAAAACTGTTTTCACCTTGTACTGTGAGAGTTGGTTTATGTTTGGCAAAGTGACACCTGTCAGCACCTGTTGTCCTTCAATGTTCACCTCATCATTTCCTGGCAGCGTTAACATCTGTTCTCTTTGCACCCCGTCAGCTACTTTCCCCCCGTTCCTTCACCCATATGGTTTCCTCCCTCGTTCATGTGAATTTCCATCTGCAGCCTTGTGAATCCAACAATCCAACAAGCAGCATCATGTAACCCATCACACAGCCCCTCCTCACCTCCCTCCGTTCCTTCTCATTCCTGAACTCAGGCAGAGTCTCCAGGCAGAAGATGAGAATGGAAATCACGATGACCGCAACGCTAATGATGGCGATGATCCGGGCTCCGCTTGAGGACTCTGGATACTCAAACAGCATCCAGAGGCGACGCTGTAAATCGTTGCTGGGTAAAGGCCTCTCCTCCTCCTTGGCGAAGCCTTCATCCTCCTTGAAGCGGTCGATGATCTCCTCTCCGAGCTCATAGAAGCATAACTCCTCCAAAAACATGTCCAGAGGGACGTTGGCGGGCCTCCGTAGCCTCCCGCCTGACTGGTAGAAGTACAAGATGGCATCAAAGCAGACCCGGCTCCTGTCCAGGAAGAGTTCATTATGCAGCGGGTCAAAGTAGCGAAGTCGTTTACGGGGGTCACCCAGCAGGGAGTCCGGGAACTGAGCGAGGGTGCGCAGCTGGGTCTCATAACGCATCCCTGACACGTTGATGGCCAGGCGCTCAGTCAGAGCCCAGCCGCTCCTCCACTGACAACGACGGTTCTCCCTCTTGGCCTCCCCGCTCGGCTCCGTCTCGCTGCTCTCCCTCTCCAGCTTGTTGTGCTGATCTTTGGTCCACTTGTCTTCATCACCGGCCTCCTCAGCTTTCTGTTTTTCTTCTGTCTGCCCTCCTCCTTCTGTGCCTCCTTTACCACCTCCCTTGTCTTTTTTATCCATCTCTCAACCTTTGATTTTCTCTTTCCTGTCTTACTTTTCTTGTCTTTTTGCTCTGGAGGAAAGAAAATAAGGTTAACCTGGCGATGCAGAAACAACAGAACGGGGAAACATGAGTAGATAAAGGGAAAAAAAAGAAAATAAATTAAACAGTATAAGGTATATCTACTACTTTTGTGCATATAAATCTTTTTCACATAAAATAAATTGTCCTTTAGTCGTTTGATTTTTGCCAAAACATCCAACTAGCAGTTACACAGCATCACTAATAATACATCATTATTATCCTAGAACATTTAGGAACCACTCAATAAAATATAAACATCAAAATCTTACCTCAGTGTTTTCTGTGAATTCAACTGAGCACTTTTCTGCACATTAGAAACAAGAAAAATTACATTAAGAGTGAGTAGAAACATGCTACATTGAAAATTGCTGACCATACAATTAAAAACAAATCAGAATTAGTAATAAAATTCTTCTGGTTTAGCAATTATTTGTAGATTTCTGCAACATTTTACTGCAAATCACACTGTGCACACACTCCATGCAAAAAAATCTCTCTACATGCAAGAAACTTCATGCTCACGACCAGTTTATCACAATGACCAGTGCAACCAGTGGGAAACAAACTGATACCGGCTTCTTCCTCTCACACGTCTGTCTGCCAGAGCTGCTGATTCAAGCTAATCACACATCCAGAGAATGACCATGACTCTCTCCTCCTCTACCTCCACCTCAGGGTGCCTTTTGGGGCTGAACCATTCCCTCTTCGTGAAACAGTTTAGTCTATCGATTGCCTCATCATGATGTGTGATGTTGGTTTGGGAGGAGGGAGGAGGGAGGGGATGGGAGGAGGCAGAGGGAGCAGCGTGGCTCCTTCAGTGGCCGCTGTAGTGTTAATCTGTAACCGGGGTGAAGTGAAGATAGTTATGCTTGTTTGTAGGTCACTCACTGTCTTCACTTTCTCCCTTGTGCTCTCTCTCACGCTCGGTACACCCTCGGGGAATGCTGTCAGGCAGAAATTCAATCTTCGACCCTCTCCTAGCCCAAGAGCCACCGCTGTTTCTTCGCCTCCTTCTTTCTACCCCCCCCGTAACCCTTCCTGCCCGAAAATATGTCAACCTCTTAACCCCTCTCTTTCTCTTAAACATACTGTACATATTTGCACACGCGTGTGGACATGAACTTGCATACTCACATAGCAGAGGCCAAAAAGTTTATGTTAAAAAAAAGAAAAGGATTTTTAAAAGAGAGTTGTGTTAGTAATTATCATGATTTATACTCTGGAATAAAAAGAATTCGACCACAAACATGTGGTGAGTATTTTTTTTATTGGTGTCTTCATTTTATTTTACTATAAGTATAAATCTGGTGGACTGTAGTTATTTTAGACACATCATGAAATCTAAACTCAAGCATGTGTGTGGCGCTGCAGTAAAACTACAACTCCCATAACACGCTTTATTGACAGCTGCACTTTGCAAATGTCGCCTTCACTTCACTTTTCAGAATTGTAAATGCAGCCGTCTGCTACATTCAGTCGCTTTTGGGGGAAAATAAGAAATTAGACTGTATCAACACAATTTACTTCAATGTTTCATGCAGAATTTAGGATTTTAATTAATTTATAGCCACACTAGCAGCATGGCTGTAGAGATGGCTTCAACCACTTTGATTCAGACTGAAATAACTCAACAAGTATTGGATGATTTGCCATAAAATGATGTGCAGACATTCACAGAGGTTGGCGTTTTGGAGGTTTATCGAAATGTCTCGACGACTGTTGGATTGCCATGAAATTTTGTACACCTGGTAATGTCCTTTCAGAATCAGATGTAAGAACGTTGGTGATCCTTTGCCTCTTAGAGCGCCGTCATCTGGTTAAAATTTAATTTTGTCCAATACTTTGGTTTATGCCCAAATACCTGCGAAATCTATGACATCAGTCACAGCTTTACCAAATGTTTGGTGCTAATTTAGAAACGTTTAGAGCTACAATGATTAGTTGATAAATCGATTAGTCGATCAACAGAAAATTAATTGCCAACTATTTGAGAATCAGTTTTGAGTATTTTTTTTAAGAATACTGTTTCCAGCTTCTTCAATGTAAATATTTCAAGGTTGTTGTTTGGTTTTTTTTTGTCTTCTATGATATTAAACTGAATATCTTTGGGTTGTGGACTGTTGGTTGGGAAAAAAAACAAGACATTTGTGTAACAGTGATTAATCGATAATGGAGATAATCGTTAGTGGCAGTCCTAAAAATGTTAGCATGCTAACACACTAACATGGCTAACGTTATTACGGGTTAACATGAGCATGTTAGCATTGTCATATGTGATGTTAGCATGTTAACAGAGCTGCTAGCATGGCTGTAGACTCTTTAGCCTTGTTAGCCTACTAACTAGTTTTCAGTCATAGTTGTGTTTTTTTTCATTTTCTGTATGTCAAGCACATCTCTAGCCTCCCTTTTAAAACTTCTTCCTGAAAATACAATTATTGATATGATTAATATCAATAGTTATAGTATTCCTGCTGTGTTTATTGTTGAGATACAGCAGGTGTACAAGCCATAACGGTTTTACAATATTTTACCAGATTATGTGTACAGCTTCTTGGTGTTTATTAAAGGAAACATCGTAGCATCAAGATTTGTACCGTTTCTGCGGGAACATTGTGATCTCCGATACTTCCGGTTGCACCTGAACGCAGCAGAGCAAACCCCCCCATGATTTTGTGGAACTTTGAACCTCACATATAAACTTTTGTGATAAGCGGTGATGAGTGAAGTTTGTGGATGAAGTGGAGGAGACACGGACCAGCTGTGAAAAATTAAAGAAAACAAAGAGCAGAGCTGCGGTGAAACAAGCGGCGCTGTCTGACAGCCACGCGGCGTTTTCGCGTCATTTTTTTTACGACCATCAAAGCCAAAATGTCCCTCCGCTACCACAACAAAGTTACGATTGTCACTGGAGGGTCCAAAGGCATTGGCAGGGGGGTTGTCAGAGTGTTTGGTATGGTAGTTTGGTGTCATGTTTTCCTGTTGATTTGCTTGTGATTAGAGCAGGAAGTGGCGCACTAAACATTTCACACCTCTCTTTTTCAGTGGAGAACGGTGCTAAAGTGGTGTTTTGTGCAAGAGGAGGTTAGTAATCTTGTTTTTTATTCTATTATTTTTCTATATTGAATGCAAAAGGCTATATATAGGTCATATCACCACATTTTGTCTATCACCTATTGTGAATATGAATTTGAGTGATATGTTTTTAATAGTACAATATATGCATCGGGTAAAACCTAAGCAAATACACACACACACACACACACACACACACACACACACACACACATATATATATGTACTGAAAGAATTAGTATAAAATGTGAATTTCACCACAGTCAATGATGTGTTACAGGTGCAGCAGGTGAGGCTCTCGAGGCAGAGCTAAACAAATCAGGTCCAGGCTCATGCAAATTTGTCACGTGTGACGTCTCCAAAGAGGAAGACATCAAGGTAAAGTGCTGCTTTATTGTTCCGGTTATACTGCGCATAGATTTGATAGATTTTATAGATTTTTATAACTCCCTTATGAAATGAACAGAGTCTCCTCATGATCACATGACCAGAGGATCACACTGTGTCCAGTTTATCACCTGATGTGACCTCAAGGCCAACACGGAGTTACAGTATTTAGAGCAACAGTCTCACGCTGAGATAAGGCAGAATATCCAACATATATTTAATATGAAGCTAATATGTGTTTAAGATAATATCCAAATTTGTATTTTGTTTCCTTGTCTGTTATACTCAGTTGTGTATATATGAGATTTTTCTCTCACGCTTATCTTGATGTTGCAAAACTAGTCATTGCTTTAAACTCAACAACCAGTTCTGTGTGTTTGCTTTGTCCTCTGTTTGCCTTCTGTTGCGCCTCTTTTGTTCATAACTGGTTTCTCTGGTCTGCTTGTTGAAATTCATCTGGATTGAAGGTGTGATTGTGTCTCCTCAGAGATTGATCGCAGTCACAGTGGAGCGTTACGGACACATCGACTGCCTGGTCAACAACGCGGGGTGGCGTGAGTCTCACACTTCTGTTTTGTCCTCCGAACAGATCGTGAGGATGCTGCTTTTATTTCATTTGTCTCTTTTTTTTAAAAATTTTAAATCTTCCTCCTCAGACCCTCCTCATAAATCTACTGACGACACCACAGCGGAGGAGTTCAGAGATCTGCTGAATCTGAACCTCATCAGCTACTTCTTGGCTTCTAAAGTAAAGTTTCCGACTTCTTAAAAAGGCAAATAAGTGAATGATAACTGCCCCTCCGAACACACACACACACACACACACACACACACACACACACACACACTCATAGATACTTATAAGTACAGTATATTAGGGCTGCAGCCAACGATTAATTTCATTATCAATTAATCTGACGGTTATTTTCTCGATTGATTGACAAAAGGACAAAAAAACCCAGAAAATATTCACATTTAAGAAGCTGAAATCAGATGAACAATTAATTGATTATCAAAATAGTTGGCAATTAATTGTCAATCAGTTAATCAACAAATTAGTGCAGCGCTAAAACATGTAGGATCTTTGAATTGACTGGAGGTCTCACTCTCTCTGCAGTATGCGTTGCCGTACTTGCGTCAGCGTCGTGGAAACATCATTAATGTTTCCAGTCTGGTGGGATCCATCGGTCAGAAAGATGCTGCACCGTATGTCGCTACCAAGGTGAGTTCATCGTCCACAACATGTGTCTAAACCTCATCATCCCTTTACTAAAGTAACTAAGTACATTTACTCAAGTACTGTACTTAAGTACAATTTTGAGGTACTTGTACTTTACTTGAGTATTTCCATGTGATGCTACTTTATACTTCCACTTCACTACATTTCAGAGGGAAACATTATACTTTCTACTCCACTACATTTATTAAACAGCTTTAGTTACTTTTCAGATGAAGATTTGACACAATGGATAATATAACAAGCTTTTAAAATACAATACATTGTTAAAGATGAAACCAGTGGTTTCCAACCTTTTTGGCTTTTGACGTCTTATAAAAAGCAGTGTGTAGTCGGGGTCACATTTCACATGTCTATGAGTTGTTAACAGCTCCACCAAATAGTGATTTTTCCCTCTAAACTTCTCACATGCTTTCATTTCAATAAATGTTCAAATGATCCAATATTTCACCAGAAATCAAAGATTAGAGAAAAAGTCCAAAAACTGAAAACAGATTTGTGTATCAGAACTTTGTTTTTTCTTCTTTCCTCTCCCGTTAATCATCTCACGACCCCTCAGATTTATCTGCTGACCCTTTGGAGGGGCCCGACCCCTAGGTTGGGAACCACTGGACTAAACTAGCTAACTGTATATAAAGTAGTTGAAACTAGCTCCACCTCCAGCAGCTACAACAGTAACATGCTGCTCTAACACTGATGCTTCACTATTAATAATCTAATGATGTCATATATATTAATATATCAGTCAGAGGGACCAAACCACTACTTTTACTGCAATACTTTAACTACATCAAGCTCATAATACTTATGTACTTTTACTCTAGTAGATTTTTCATGCAGGACTTTTACTTGTAATGGAGTATTTGTACTTTGCTTTATTGGTGCATTGATTTAAGTAAAGGATGTGAATACTTCTTCCACCACTGCTTTACTCTCAGCTGAAGAGAAAGGAGTCATGTGATGTGATCTTTTTCCCACAAGGGGGCGATCATCGCCATGACAAAGGCGATGGCTGTGGACGAGAGTCGTTACAACGTGAGAGTCAACTGGTGAGATAAACTGGTTTCTGTGTTCAGATCTGGTTCCTCTCTGTTACAGGTTCATTCTTCCATGACTTCTTTCACTATTAACCCCAACAGGAGAATATTTAAAATTCCCTCTCACCACTTAACCACATATTTAAATGTAAAGTGCAGGATGTTTGGAAATTCAAATTAACAGCAAATATCTTTCCTGGAACAAGTTCATAACCTCGTGTCTATTTGAGCGTCTTAAGTATAATTTTTTTGATAAACTAATTAAACATTAAGTCTTCAAATGTTAGAAAAGTGTGTAATATCTTGCATCGAGTCACATTTAAGTACAGAATCTTTGCTATTCTACTTGATAAAAGACATAAAACCATTGACCATTAATTCATTAACCATTTCAACACTAGTCTACTGGTCTTAGAGCACCTGGTATAACGTATATAGTATCTTCAAGTATTTTAACTGCCTAAAAACCTAATATTACCCTTTCCTGCCTAATTATACTGTCTGCTCTTTGTTGCAGCATCTCTCCAGGTAATGTGATGACACCTCTGTGGGAAGAATTAGCAGGACAGACACCAGACGCTGCAGCGGCCATTAAAACGGGAGAAAACGCTCAGGCAAGTTCTCACTGAGGGACACGAGCTTCCTACACACAGAGGATAGAAAGATGAGGAAGATGTTTGAGGAGGAAGTGAACTAACTGAGGTCTCGACAGGTTTTGCAACGGCACAAAAGACAAAGTTGGTTAGTCTTGCGGGTGTTAAGTTGTACTGTATTACAGGCTTTGGTTTTTAGCAGCATTAAACAGGTAAGTTGTAAAGAAAATGCAGCACAATAATCTTTAAAGAGAAGTTGTCTTCTGTCACCTGCAGAGAAACGTTTGGTTTCTGCTCAGCTGCTAAACTGGAAAACCAGTAAAAACTCAGTGAAGGCCTGCAGGTTTCTCTGTAAACCATTACGGGGATGATTATGGTGAAGCCGCCGGTCTCGGCAACATTGTTGTGTTAATGATCCAAACTGCACTGTGGTCTGTCTATTGGGTTGTAAATGTTGTTACACCCTCGTTCCCCGAGAGTGTTTTTGCAACCGGATGCTCTTTGTCGTGCAAATTGATTGCTTTCTCTTTTCTCCCCAGTAGGATGAAAGATTTAAAGCTAACGATGTGATACTATAAAGACGAGAGACGAGACTGTGATCTTACAGAGTCTCAGCTTGCACTTCATTATTCATACTGGAAGAAGTCTGGACAGTGTGATACAGTAGCATTATAACAGTTTCTGACAAACATTTCTAATCTAATTTAATCTCATATGTTTTGCTCAGTATGAATAAAAACGTCCCACATAGTTTATAGCTTCCTGCTGGAATATTTAATAGTTTACGACGTCTCTTCAACCTTCATCAGGTTTATGTGCAAACATCACAACAGTTCCATAAGTGAAGAAAACATCATACCAAAGATTTAAAAAATGCCATTTAATCATAAATCTGACAATGGTATCATACTTAAAACACTACAGCAATGTCCATGTTATCTAAATCTATACAAAAGTCAACAATTTGTGCCAGTTTATCATAAATCTTAGTATGTTATCATATATTTAAACATTACAGCAACATATATACAGCAGCAAACTATCTGAAAGTCAAAAGGAGAAAATGATATTTTGCACAAGGACAAAAATGTTATTTCATTGTATATATTCCAATGGTATCAGCAACATCCATATTACCTCCAATCTATATGCAAAGGTCAAAAATAGAAAAAGTAAATTAATGGAAAAAATGCCAGTTGTCATATATCTTATTATGTTATCATACATATTATACATTTGAGCATTACAGCTACATCAGTATAGCAATAAACTATCTAAAAGTCACAAATAGAAAATGACAAAGCATAAATATGAGCAAAAATGCCAATTCATCATAAATCTTACAATGTTATCATACATTAAAGCTACATCCATATAGCAATAAAACTATCAGAAACACAAAAATAGAAAATGACAAAGTGTAAATAAAGGCAAAAATGCAAAATCAGCAAAATCTACATAGTTAAAGTATAAAAATATAAGAAAAGATTTTAGGTAAATGAATGCAAAGGACCACTAATCTTAATAAATGTGAATATTTTATCATCCAGAAACTTATTATGAACCATAATGTTGATTTATTAGATTTTCACGTTATTAGATTTTAGTGTTACAGTATAAATTTTGTTGCTGGTTTGTGTAAAAATACTGCTGCAGCTTTTATAGTTTACTCTAATATTTAGTCTTTCTGGTTATTTTGACATTGATAACAGAGGGAGGATGCAAAACCAAGTATTCATCATGTGTGTCATTAGGAAGTTTGTAGTTTTTCTCAGTTGTTGGCCAACTGACTTAAGATCAGTGGAGAAACTTTGAGGAACTTGTTAGTTCCTGGAAGCAAAGAATGAGGAAAAAAACAGAGCATCTGCAACCAATTTTGTTCATGCTTCCTCTACATGGGAAATAGCTCGGAGCCTGTTAGTGTGATAACAGTCCAGCAGTAACTGTGGGAACAGACACTCAAACACGAGGCACGTACCCAGTGCAAACACAAACTTGCGCCGTTGGGAATTGAACAAGAATGAGAAGTGACACGTTTTTCTTTCTCTAACAGCTGATGGGTCGTATGGGGACTGAGGCGGAGTGTGGACTGGCTGCCCTGTATCTCGCTGCCGATGCCACTTTCTGCACCGGGATAGACCTGCTGCTCAGCGGAGGAGCCGAACTCAACTACGGCTTCAAGAGTCAGATCCCATCCTGACTCCTCCGGGCCTCCAAAGACTCCTCATGGTTGTTGGATAGTTGGTTTAACAGATAATTGTTTTAAAAAGCAGATTATACCAGTGGAGGAAAGTAACTAAGTACATTTACTCAAGTACTGTACTTAAATACAATTTTGAGGTATTTGTACTTTACTTTATTTCCATTTTATGCTACTTTATACTTCCACTTTCTACTCCACTGCATTTATTTGACAGCTTTAGTTACTTTTCAGATGAAGATTTGACACAATGGATAATATAACAAGCTTTTAAAATACAACACATTGTTAAAGATGAAACCAGTGGTTTCCAACCTTTTTGGCTTTTGACGTCTTACAAAAAGCAGTGTGTAGTCGGGGTCACATTTCACATGTCTATGAGTTGTTAACAGCTCCACCAAATAGTGATTTTTCCCTCTAAACTTCTCACATGGTTTCATTTCAATAAATGTTCAAATGATCCAATATTTCACCAAAAATCAAAGATTAGAGAAAAAGTCCAAAGACTGAAAACAGATTTGTGTATCAGAAGTTTGTTTTTTCTTCTTTCCTCTCCCATTAATCATCTCAAGTCCCCTCAGATTTATCTGCTGACCCTTTGGAGGGGCCCAACCCCTAGGTTGGGAACCACTGGACTAAACCAGCTAACTGTATATAAAGTAGTTCAAACAGTAACATGCTGCTCTAACACTGTTGCTTCAGTATTAATAATCTAATGATGTCATACATAATAATATATCAGTCAGAGGGACGAAATGAGTACTTTAATACTTCAGGTATATTTTGCAGCTAATACTCATATACTTTTACTGTAGTAGGATTTTTCATGCAGGACTTTTACTTGTAATGGAGTATTTTTACTTTGCTGTACTGGTATTTTTCTTCCACCAGCTGATTACACTCATGTACATGTGTGCTGGCTGCATTAATATGATGCTTTCATATAGGAGCCTATACATGTTGGCATCCTGACCAAATGTAACAGGACCTGCACCACTCCCCACTGCTCCACCAATCAGCGTCAAGTCATTTGACCTCTAATAACCTCCCCTTTTGTGCCAACTGGCGTCCACCAATCAAATGTCACGCTTGTGTCACGCCTTCAATGACTTCTTGAATGAGACCTTGCTGGTTAATAAAGCCGGTTACTACAACTAGATTACTATTTTATTAATATGCTGATGTTGAGGCCCTTTTTTTCTCTGAAGTTGTTCATAAGAATAGTCCGGGTGATGTTAAATTATTAACCGAGAAGTAATTAAAAATATTTCTAACACAAACTGTTTAAAACACAAACTAGTGTTACTGTTTAAGGACTTTATTACCTGAATGACATTTCATATTTGGGGGGGTTTCTGGCTTCATCTCAGCTGAGCAGAGTCTCGAATTTCAAAGCGGAACTCAAGTTGACTTTGAGTGTTTGTTTCCACACGAACAAATAACCTCGCTTATCAGCGTTACGTAGCGGAGATGGCAGCCCTCCGATCGGTGAGTCCCATTCAGAGATGTGTATGTGTGTGCTGTTTATTATCTGTTTCATTGACTTTCTGGGTAAATGATTGACTGAAATTAGCGATACGTCAGCGGTTAATGACAGAGAAAGATAAGAAGCGCTTAAAACCGGCCGGTTTGTCCCGCCGGCACCGAGGAAGACAAACGATGCAGGGAGACGTGTGAAGGAGCTTAAACCAAACCCCGATCTGAAAAATGTAAAGTCATATTTGTCTTGCGTATCAGCAAAAAGTTTACACCAGGAAAAACCCAACTGAAGGCTTTCTGTGAATCTTAAAGCTTTTATCTAAAATTCGGCTGATGCAAAACTCGATAATTTTTGAGTATATTTAATATAATTTCATATTTTAATAGTTACCTAACGTTACAGCGCGCAGCTCCTCCCGCGGTGTCCGGTGGAGAGTAGAGACGTAAACATGTTTTTTTCTGTTTAGTATTTTTGTAAAGATTAGTTTGCCGAATTGAAGAATATTACACGACAATACTTTAGTAGCGAGTCCGCTTTTGTGCAGTTTGTGTAAACTCTGCAATAACGAAGAGTTTATTGAATTGTTCGATTTTTAAACGGAGTTTGGTTGATTTTCTCCGTACAAGAGACTAGTAGGTTGCATTTTTTTCGGGTGGCTTAATAGGTACAGTATGTACCATGTGTACCGTTTATACGTGTGTAATTACCATGTTACGCCATATTACGTGTTTGTAATGGATTTGCTGCTTTGTTGCTGATTCACAGTTTGATGGGGGGGGGGGGGGGGGGCAAGATGCTAACTGCTACTTTAAAAGTTTCAAGTTTACTAATTGCAGATTGTTGATGCATATTTTTTTTAAAAGAAAGGATGAATGTCATACATCAGTTTTGCAAATGCATATCACATCAGGACATAGATGTATATATGCACATGATCGCAGTGACAACAAAACTTGCATCATCCGTTCTCAATAGTGCACAAATGGACTCCTGCAGCTGAGTCGCTGTGCAACTTTTTTTTTTTTTTGCAGGAATCACTAAGTGCAACAGGTTTTGCTGCCTGTCTGACATGCACAACTATTTATGCTGATGAACATTTGACATGCACATAAGATATTTGCACAAGCACAACTCAAGCACTGTATTGTCATTGTTTACTGACTCATTTTTTGCAGATTAAAAGATGAATTAATGGATTACCAAAAGTACAGTGTGTTTAATATATGATTTATCCATAATAGTTAATCAATAATCCACCAGGCTTAAGTCTGTATTTACTTGCAAAAATGCCAAAACAGTAGCTGGTTTCAGCTTCCTAGATACGCTTTGTTTTGTCATCCAGGATAGTAAAATTGAAAGCCAGTTGCAGAGATGAGGAACCACTATTATGATATCAGTTGTTGCCACTATTATCTCATGACAGGAACAAACAATAGTGGCATTAAACAGTCAAACAGAATACCTTTAACTAGAAAGCCAGTAAAACAAGTGGCGACATATCAGACATATCAGACGTATCAGATTCTCAGCCTAGTTGGCATGTTGTGCATCTTGTGGTTTACTTTTCCCATTAAAAAAAATGCTAAGACAGCACACCTAGTTTACTTATTTGTAATTGCAAAATTAAAATTTACAATTTACTTATTTTTAATTGTAGCAATTAAAAGCCCTTTTTTTATTCATTTTCACTATTTTAAGGATCAGTGTTATTACTCTGAGTTGAGCACGTTGTATTATATTTTATTTTTCCCATAGCAACTATTATAGTTGGCATCTGTGTAATATGTGTTCTACCGATAAGAACGGACGTTTTATTTCCCTTGTTTTTCGGTTGAGGAAAATGCTGTTTTTATACATATTTTGTAGCTTTTGTCACCTATAGCACCAGTCAGAAGTTTCTCATGCAAGTGATTCATAATTTTGAGGCATTTTTGAGGAAAAAATACTAAAATTATCTGGTTGCTGCTTAAATGTGAATATTTTCTGGTTTGTTAGTCATCTATGACAATAAAGTGAATATCTTTGGGTTTTTGACTGTTGGTCGGGACAAAACAAGACATTTTAAGGTTGAGTCGTGAACTTTAGGAAACATTGATCAGCATTTTTCACCATTTTGACACTTTATAGACCAAATGACTGTACTATTAATCAGGAAAATAATGAAATAAATGGTTAGTCGCAGACCTACCTACATGCAATCAAAGCAAACTAGTTTCTCACCTTGCATACCTCACTTTGCAGAGTTGCCTGCATGGCTGCCTGATTCTATTTACAGGACGGCACATAGCTGCGGCTGTCTCCTGCAGCTACATACTGTGAAACTGCACGCATAATGATTGGTGTCGAGTCACACACACCCACAGAGATACAATGTCAGACATGTTGCCCCCGCCTACTGCCACCTGGAATAATAGATAGAGTAAATACATTGCCTGGTAAATCCTTTACCCTTATGATAACACTGTATATGTATATATATACTGTATATGTGTACAACCGCCGCAGTCAGTGTACAGTCTCACAAAGAACGTTGTCATGTTTCGTTTGCAGGCACTCCATGGACGATTTGTTCAGGCCCTTCCCTTTTGCTTTGGTTCACAGCGCTTCGCCAGCTCCTTTAAGGTAATAAAGAAAACATTCTTTCTCCAGCTCAGCAGGTAAGGCCTGTGTCATCTCTGCCCAGCTTGACTTAAACTATTTTGCACCGGTCTGGTCTTGACTGTACATTCCTATGTTGACTATGATTTTGTCACTTGTTGCCAGGTATTCACAGATGGTTTATTGGAAAAAGGAAGTGACATTTTTCAAAAGAAGCACATGTTTCTCAACATTTAAGTTTCTCAGAATTTATAAGTTTCCTTTTCCCCCTCTGTCTTTCCCCTCATTGTCTGCCTGTTGTAATTATTTAATTCAGTTTAATTGAACTTGATCAATCTAATTGAGCAGATAAGTCAGCATTTCGACTGACTCTATGCATAACACTCAACTGTCCTTTTTTTAAAAGCATGCTCTGTCAATGACGACGATTCAAAAACAATCACTCTGTCCGTCGCCTGCTCTGCTTTTGTCTCGTCTACTTCCTTGTCTCCGCCCGGCTCGCTCGTCCTGTCCCGTCTCCGTCTCAGGCAGCAGATCTCAGCGTTGAACGCAATGCGGCATGCAAGCCGAGGCCCGACCCTTCCACCTTGGTGTTCGGCAAACACTTCTCCGACCACATGTTGACCATCAACTGGTCGGAGAAGGACGGCTGGGAGGCACCTCGGATCATGCCTTTCCAGAACCTGTCGCTGCACCCCGCCAGCTCTGCCCTGCACTACTCCATAGAGGTGAGAGGAGGAGAGCAGACATGCACACAGTCCTGTTTGCTGTTGTCAAGGAGGAACCTCCATGGTAACAGTTAGAGACGACTGATGTCTGATAGAAACCTCACAGTTCATCCCGTCTCGTCTGTCTTTCCCTCCAGCTGTTTGAAGGCATGAAGGCGTTTCGTGGAGTCGACAACCACATCCGTCTGTTCAGACCCATGCTGAACATGGAGAGGATGCATCGGAGCGCGGACAGAAGCTGCCTTCCTGTAAGTTCGTACCACACCTGGTCCCCAGAGGGAGTTCATGCTAGATTCGGGCCTTTCATGCAGGCTGGTGTACTGTATTAATGTCGTAACCAGGACTTTGTATCTTTCTCTTTTCATACAGTAAAATATTTAATGTTTCACAATTGTTAATGAATAAAGATGTTTTGTGGATGATTGCACATTACCCAGAGGCAACAGCTTGCTGTAAGTTTGCGTACTTACTGTTTTACTTGACATGATTTGAAGAGGGGAAATGTTGCCTTAGGCACTATACCAGTTCTTCAAGGCACAGCACCCTATTATGATTATTTGGTTAATTTCATGTAGATTAAAAAAAAAGCATATCATATTCCACACCACAGCACCACAAACTGTATTTCTTCCCAAAGTAAAACATAAAGAGAGTGAAGCAGGAAGGAAACAGAGTTGTGAAGACAAAACCACAACCTGACAGTTACTCTCCTCGTCTTCCTCATAGCTGTTTGACAAAGGTGAACTGCTGGAGTGCATCAGGAAGCTGGTGGAGGTGGACCAGGAGTGGGTTCCCTATTCCCAGGACGCCAGCCTCTACATCAGACCCACCTTCATAGGAATTGAGGTGAGCTTTAGCATCATTAAATGAAACGCAGTACATGAATCCTTGCTCCTAATTAACCGTCTTCTCCCTCCTCCTCCTCGTCCTCCAGCCGTCCCTCGGCGTGTCTCGGCCAGGAAGAGCTATGATCTTTGTCATCATCGGCCCAGTGGGACCCTACTTTGCCACGGGGTCCTTCAACCCCGTTTCTCTGCTGGCGGACCCTTCGTTCGTCAGGGCTTGGAAAGGAGGCGTCGGGGCTTATAAGATGGGAGGGTGAGTTCGGTAGCTTTGCTCTTTCTGCTCCAGTAGAGCTGCACAATACAGAAACCGATACACATGCGGTTTCTCTTTGAAAGAAGGAGAAGAGATAAATATAAATTCATGTTTATAGTTGTTTTTTTTATTGGTTTGCACAATTAAAATATCACAAGGAATGCACCAGTAAAAAAATGAAAGCCTTATCTGGGTAAAGAGCTTTACACCGCAGCTGTGTTTTCATTCAGTGGTGGATCTGGACAAAGTACAACTATTTGGATTTTCCACGTTGCTGTGGAGGGTTGCCACAGAGCAGGCTAACATCATGGTCCAATCAGTGCCAAAACAGAGACAGCAGAACAAGAGACCCGGTTCAAGAGAGACATTTTGTCTCGTCACAGCCGCCTATTTATAACCACAGAGGTTGAAATGTTGAGGATCACTGATACGACCAGTTCGGCTTGCAGGTGGATTCATAAAATGGAGAATTAATGTTATTATATGTGTGCTTTTCCTGCTGTGACGGGACAAAGAGACAAAGTGCTACAGATTAAAAACACCCAAAGGAATGACGGTATGTGGAAAATCACTAGAAAACTTTATGAACTTCACAGCCAGCGGGAGACTGTTTTCCTCCTGCTGGAAAAGAATCCTTTACTGTCTGAAAGTACTGAATCCGTCCACTGATTTTCACAACAGATACTGTCAGTGTTCCTATAATCTCCACTCATTCCACTGAGCCTCTAATCACAGGCCTGCTCTCACATGACTCTGGTATCCCACAGTAAGAAGCACCTGCTCAGCTACACTGTGATTACATAACACCACTGGAACAACCCACTCGACTCGCTAAGCCAACAAAATCTGCTCTCGTCCCATCAAACGTTGAGGATACACTTCAGCTATCAGGCCTGATATAGCACCAGTAGACATGGGACCCCGGGGTAGTCGGGAGATATTTCAGGGCAGTCACTTATGTACATATAAAGAGCTTTTTAGTTGTTTTTTTTTTGGTTTTTTTGGTATTACAGTACATTCAGTCTCAGTTCTGTCATCAACCCTGTTTTCAGCAAACAAGCTCTGATAAACCCTCAGTACACCACCTGCCCGGCACCAGTAACAGACAAAGCTGGTGATTAGCTTGTGAAGAAAGTAGATTTAGGCTGATAGATGCAGGATTTTCGAGCCAAATATTTTGGCAAAGATTTGACACTTAAAGGTGCAGTGTGTAGAATTTAGTGGCATCTAACAGAACAGACTTGGAAATGGAATATAATATTCATACGCATGTTTTAATTAGTGTATAATCACCTGAATATAAGAATCCTTGTGTTTTCATTAGCTTAAACTGAGCCTTTTATATCTACAGAGGGAGCGGGTCCTCTTCCACGGAGGCCGCCATGTTTCTACAGTAGCCCAGAATGGACAAACCAAACACTGGCTCTAGGAGTTTTGCAATTTTTGCAAGTTTCGCAGTAGGTTCTCCTACACACTTGGGAGGGGAAGGGAGGGTTATTTAGTTTGTTGCAATCTGCAACCTCACCGCTAGATAGTACTAAATCCTACACACTGGTCCTTTAAAAAACTGTGCATAACTAATTTAAGGTGAATTTGTTAAGTTTTTTTAGGAATTGTGATCAAGATACAGTAGATTCAGAAAGTATTCACTGTTGGCAGACTTTATTGTGTTGTAGATTTGTTTGTTTAGCAGCTAAAGAGCCGGATATTTCCCTCAGGAGCTGGTGGAGAACAAAAACAGAGCCAAAAGAGAGTGAATATTGGACTTACATTCACCAGGTGGACAGAAACATTACTCTAAATGAATGATAATGTTGCTCCGTAACTGCTGGATGTGGAAATAAGCAACTGTTTGCCAAAAAAATCAGTTATAGGAGCAGGTGGAGACCAAACTGGAGATAAAAGAGAGTTAATATTGGACTTCTACCACTCCACTGAGATGCTCTTGTTGCTCTGTGACTTTTTTTTTGCTATAATAACGTAACAGGGAGCCTATACGTCAGAGCTGTGTGTCTCTTTACAAACTTAGTGGCTTAAAATCAATTAGCGCAGCTTAAACTTTGCGATGCGAGGAAAAAACCGACACATTTCTCAAGCTAAGTATGATTCAACTGTTGAGTCTCGACTGTGAAATGCATTGTTCTTTGTGTGTTGAAATCCTTGCAGTCACATGGATGTACTGTGTCCAGAATTCACAGTTGTGCTGCATGTTTCTCAAGATGTAATCGGATTTCTTGGCAAGAGTTCAACATTTCATTTCATTTGAAAAATTACTGCTCTGAACAGAAATGCCCCTTTTTATTTGCCCAAGGAAGTACATTTGGAAGTACAGTTCTTCCAGGATCTTTTGGGAAATCACTGTGTAAAACCGAAAATCTGTTAGAGAAAACACTGTATATTGAAACATGGCTAAAAATCAAAGCAACCTGACATCTACTTTTCACCCATTTGTCCTTTTTCTCCTCTCTGCCCAGCCGCTCTCTACACGTCTCTGTTTATCTCTAGTTTATTTTAACTATCCTTGTTCCCTCTCTCTCTGCAGTAACTACGGCCCTACGATAGCGGTGCAGAACGAGGCGGTGAAGAGAGGCTGTCAGCAGGTCCTGTGGCTGTACGGAGAACAGGAGGAGATCACCGAGGTCGGCACCATGAACCTCTTCATCTACTGGACCAATAAGGAAGGAGGTCAGACTCTTGTCTGTATAACGTTTTCTTGACAGTTTTTTCTGAGAAGTTACTGGTTTTCTGTCTACATATTAAAGGATAGGTTCATGAATTTATAAGTCTTAAAACAATAGTCAGGTGCCCATGTGTTAACTGAAACTGGTTTTTCTTTCTGTAATCATTCCTATTGTTTAAACTGGCCATTAATGTATTTTCAATGTAAGTGATGGTGGACAAAATCCACAAAAGTGTATCTGAAGCTTATATGAGGATTCAAAGTCAATTTAAGTGGATATCTTCCAAATTTACAGTCTTTTTAGCATAAAATTCCCTCTTTGTGTTTCCCTGTTCAGCTGCAGTGGAAGTATAGTGACAAAAAGAGGGAAACTTTTCTACTAAAAAGATGGAAACACTGGAAGAGATCCATTTGATTTGACTAATTTGGAGCTGTGTGTGTGTGTGTGTGTGTGTGTGTGTGTGTGCAGAGAGAGAGTTGGTGACCCCTCCTCTGGATGGCATCATTCTTCCAGGAGTCACCAGACAGTCTCTGCTGGACCTCGCTAGAATCTGGGTAAGACGACTAGAGACGAGAAGAAACACATGTTTAGATGCAAATAGTTTTTAAAAAATGAAGAAAAAAGAGCAATTCATTTAAGTAGAGGAGGGTTTTTCTTGCTTTATCAAATCTTGCATCCAGATTTCTCTCACTATGCTCCTCGGATATTTAGTTTAGCAGATTACGTGTGAGAAACACGTCATATGTCAACATAGAACCAGGTATTGTGAGCAGATGAGAAGATCTAAAGTGTTGAGTTCTTCAAATGATTTGGCACTTTGAGTACCATAAATGTCACAAATATGATTTAATTTATTAGAGTTGGGTTAAGCTCAGCCTGTTATCTCAAAACTTAGCCGAATAGAAAGATAGATAGATAATACAGGCTATCTGCAGGTCTTGAAAAGTCTTTAAAAGCATTAAATTTAGTTTGCTCAAAAGAGAAAGCATTAAAAATTTACAAATCTTAAATTTAAACCTGCCATAGGCAGTAGGTTGCTGGCTGTCCGGGGACGTTATACACCTATAAACTATATATAAACATAAGAAATTATTCTAATAAAAAAGAAAGAAAAATGTGATATAATAATTAATCAGTCAAGGCCATGTTGTCTCTGGTTTTCCATCGTTCCTTTACTGGTTTGACCATGAACGGGTAATAAATTTCATTCTATGTGTTATTAAAAGGTTCTTTCGTCTCATTCAGTGTAAATCATTAAACTTCGATCCCATTTTGATGTTTATTGCTTTCTCTGTTTCTACCAGGGTGAGTTCAAGGTGACGGAGCGTACGATGAACATGAAGGAGCTGCTGGAGGCTCTGGACGCCGGAAGGGTCCTGGAGGTGTTTGGAGCGGGGACTGCATGCGTCGTCTGTCCTGTCGGCAGCCTCCTCTACAAAGGAAAGGTAGGAGGGGACGTTTTGTGAATCTTAACTCATGTTTTTTAGTCGTTTTGTTGGGTGAATTCAGTTGTTTGGTTTAGGTTTTGTCCTATTCATGTGTTATGTGGTCTTTGTGCAACTCAGTTTTTTTGCTAAAGGACTCAAATGTAATGTGTTTGTTTCTCCCTTTTCTCTCAGACGTACCAGATCCCTACTATGCAGAACGGTCCAGACCTGGCAAAGAGGTTCCACAAAGAGCTTACTGATATTCAGGTAAGTGCAGATGTTTAGATGTCGCTTTTCAATACTTCACAACATGTAAATGGTTCTTCAAGCTGCATTTGGCAAACTTGCATGTTGGCGGTTCCAAGTGGTAGAAAAAGGGAACTGTTTTGAAAGATTTTATTGCCCAACGTCCAGATAAATGTCTCAGGTTTTTTAGTTTGGTAAGTGAGTAAACATCTTCATACCAAAGGAAACCAAAAGCATGCAAGAGACTATCTGAGCCCAGTTTTCTCTTTGCAAAGTTTTGAGACTTGCAATTCTTTCTTAAAGTATATGGCTGGTGATTCTGATTGTCAACAAATCTCATGTGCAGAGCCAAACCAACGATGAACTGATCTACCTACAAGTATTGTGTGTGTATCAAAGCCTGATCTTATTCCTCTGTGCCGTAGACCTCCGTTGTTGCCCCATTGCCACATTGCTGCACTGGGTAACATGTTCTACAAACTCCTCAAAGAACTTCAGTATAAAGTCAAGAGGTTGTGATACGTAGCACAACAAGATAACCAAGCTCTGTAAATAGCAGCATTTCTGCACATGCTCAGTGGTGTCACACAGAACTACTCTCCAGAGACTGAAAGAGTGATCGCTGTTATTAGTCTTTGGAGACGTTTCTAAACAAACTAACTTGACCGTAATCTTCGAGGTCAAGGAACACGTCACCCAGTGCAGCGGTATGACTCATCAACGTGTTTTTAATAGTTTTTTGGATAATAAAAGGTCTACAGCACAGAGGAATAAGATATATCAGGCTTTGGATACACACACAATACTTGTAAGTAGATAAATTCATTGTCTTTTTTTGGTTCTTGTTGACAATAAGAAATAATTGTCAGCCATATACTTGAAGGTTAAATTAATTTTCTGTTTAAGTAACGATTTGCAATACCAGAATTTTATTTGTTGCAGCTCCGCTTCTTAATTCAAGCTTTTAGGATGGGCTTGAATCGTTAACGTTTATATTCACAAAGCCAACAAATATAACGATTTCCTGCTTTTTGATACATTTTTCTTTTCTCTCTTTCCTTGTCGCTGTTGTTCCCCTTGCCTTCAACCAGTATGGACGCAAACAAAGTGAATGGGCACCACTGGTCGCTTAAGCGGCCATTTTGCACAGGCCAATTGTATCAACAGTTAGTTAATTAATTCCAGTTTGGACGACCAGCAGACTCCCCCCCACCCCCACCCCACCTCACACTCTCAACCCACTAATGCACTCCTGCTTACTTACTCAACCCGAGGAGACGGACGCCTCTCTCTGTCGGTCTTCTCAAGCAACTGTTACAGATGTTCCTCACTCCGTGGGCTCTCATAAGAATACGGTTGGTGGTTTGAATGTAGCTTTGGAGAGCAATATTCACGACGATATGCAACGTTCTGACTTGACATGACCTTTAACCTCGAGCTACTTGCTACAAGCCAAGTAAAACAGTCTCACTGAGGAACAAGAAAACAAGCAAGCGACCAGATGATAAAAACATAAAGATGAGAAGTGCCTGGTAGTGATATCTATTATTCTGCTAGCAAGAGTGCTTTCAAATCTTTACAACAGGCGTCTAATTGGGTCATCCGGCTTAAAGGCTACACTCCATTCAAGTTTTTGTCCAAATATTCACTTGGATTAAATCCTTGTGTTTCCTGTGGACAGTGCTCATAGTTAATAGCACAAATATCTCATTTTCATCAACATTGCATTCAGGCATTAACAAAAAAAAAAAGGCACAAACTGACACATTTCAGGCATAGGAGCTGAAATATTTGCAATACTAAAGCAGCTACGTATTTGGTGTTAAAGAATATGTCTAGTGATTTTCTGTATTTTTCTTACTGTCAGTAAATCTCGTGCAGAGCCAAACCAACGGTGAACTCATCCTTACGAGTATTGTGTGTGTTTCCAAAGTCTGATATATCTTATTCCTCTGTGCCGTAGACCTCTGTTGTTGTCCAAAAAACGATTAAAAACACATCAATGAGAGATACGGCTGCACTGGGTGACATGTTCCTTCATTATAAAGCATTTAGTTTGTTTAGAAACGGCTCCAATGACTAATAACAGCGATCCCGTTTTCAGGCTCCAGAGAGTAGTTCTTTGTAAGGCCAGTCCTCCCATTCATTTGAATAAGAGTAATGCGTTTCGGCTGCCGCACCAGACTGTGGCCGGGAAAGTTGAGCCAGATTCAACTTTTGGAGAAACGCAACCCGACGTCACTGCGGCTGAAGGCTGCGGTGGCCAATCACAGCCGGAGATCAGACTGATCATAGTTGTAAACTCTGCTATGACGGAGTACAAAGGCGTTACCAGGAGAAGGGCAGGACATTTCTCTTCGTTTGATAACGTGATAGACTTTGCTGTCTGCTTACCGACTTGTTTTAAAAAAGACAGCGGTAAAGTTCTAGAGCACAAATAAACACGCCCACAACCCCAAGCACACCTCCGGTTGACCCCACGGAACCAGGTTCCTGCACATGCTCAGTGGCATCTGCTTTACACAGAACTACTCTCCGGAGACTGAAAACCGGATTGCTGTTATTAGTCTTTGGAGCCTCAAACTCTTTGAATGAAGTAACGTGTCAACCAGTACAGCGGTGTGGCTCATTGACGTGTTTTTAATAGTTTTTGGACAATAAAAGGACTACAGCTCAGAGAAATAATAAATATCAGGCTTTGGATACACACACGATGCTTTTAAGTAGATCAATTCATTGTTGGTTTGGCTCTGCACATGAGATTTGTTGACAATAAGAAAAATATAGAAAAACACCAGCAAAATCCTTAAAGGACTTAACATTGGATAGTTAGTTTCTTGGCTTACTGTAAGTACTATTTCTAATCAAGAAATTGAATAGTATTTCTCTACAGGAACTACTTATACTAACAATAACCTGTACTACTTGCAACAACCTGTGGTGTTTTCTCTGAAACTTTTAACTGTTACATGTGAGTAGTTGAAATCGGATCATGAATAGGAAATCTGTGAACGCATCATAGGACATGTTTTGTTACTGTTGTGTACATAATGATACTAAGAGAGAATTGCCGTAGTTTTCACGGGGCCACGTCACTTTGACACCGGAGTTTGCACTGACCTTGGTTAATGTCAGGTATGTATCTGAGTGTGACTCAGTTTTTTTTTAAGAGAGGGAACATGAACGGTTTTTATGTTTGTACGAATACGACTGCACAAAAACTATAAAGACTGAGATTAAAACGGTGAGGTCTACGTGAACTTTAGCACGCACAAATGGTAGGATGACAGAAGGCCTACAAGCTATTAGAAGAGAAGGACTTGTTAGATGTGCTGGTTGCACTGGTTTGTGTGTAATCATTATGATAACAATATATGGTAACACATAGGTTGTGTTGTTATTTTAGGTTTTAGATTTTTAAATTATTTTTTTTCTCTCTCGTCTAGACGTTAAAGTAGGCAGACCGTCTTCCAAAGTACTTAACTGTGTCACCGAAGTACTTGCCTGTCACCAGTGTTTGTTGTATTTTCGGCTTCCTGTCCTTCCCTCGCTGGTTTTCCTCTCTATGAATGTATTTTTATTTTTACACACACGTACTGTTCACCTGTCCCTCTCTTCTGTCTAAGTGCCTGACCTCAGTCTGTTAGCTTGTTGTTCTGTGGATCTTCAGCTGTTTTGTTCTTCCAGTTAGTGCACTAGGGGATATCGCTGGATTCTATAAGTCATGTTTAGTTTTTCTTTTCTTTTTTTTTTTTTTTTTTTAAATGTGCTGTTACTTTTACTCAGCTTTATGTTTTTACAATAAACCTGATTTGAGTTCAACGAGTGTCTTTCTTTATTATTTAACTTGTACTTCAGTTGTTTAGCTTTTAAAGCCTTTTAATTCACATCAGTGCTAATGCGCTGTATATCTATCAGTCGATCGGCATCAAATTAATCTTGCAAAAATGCCAAACATTCAGTTCCAGTCGTGGGTGGATTATGAGACAATGGGCCCTCCACTGATCCTACACAAGAGCAAGATCCCCACACTGGGAGACGGATAAATCAGATAAATCACAGCTGCAACATTTTCCTGGTAAATCAGATCATTTTAAAAGCTTTCTGCCACAGCTGATTCACACTGACCCTCCTCTGCACAGATATTATATTAAATACTGCAGCAGACTATCTACAATACTGTAGGAAACCATCACAGAAAGGCCCTGCTTGAAGAAAATGTACATTTACTGATGTAAACTGCATTTTAATGAAATACTATTGTAGCATCAGCATGCTGTGCAGCTGTAATATGAAGTAAAACATAAATATTGGGTTGGATTTGGATGACATACTCAATATTAAAATGACTGAAGTGCTCTGACTTTTCAGCTTGTAATCTTCAAACAGAGGCTCAGGTCCCCCGACTGACTCCATGTGCCCAGTAGACTTGTTCAGAAATCCTCTAAACTGGGAAGTTTAGCTGTTTTTATTTGTCTTATGTGATTGCAAATCAAATATCTGGCTTTTGGACTGTAGTTCAGACAAAACAAAACAATCTTAAGATGTCACCTTTCTGACTTTTTATTGACCGAATGATTAATCGAGAAAATAACTGGTAGTCGCAGTCCTAAAATGAATATTGATTAACATGTTTAAATATTAAATGCATTCTTGTGAAAGACTTTTCCAGTTTTCCTCTAAATTAAAACCGTTTATATATTTTGCACAAATCAAGATTTCAACAAATAAAAACCTTTATTCATGTGGAGTCAATTCATTTGATGGCACAGAGCTAAAACAGTCATATCATGTTGCAGGTCAGTTATTTAATGTGACACAAGAGGAAACCGGTTTCACAATGTAAACGCACACATCAGTTGTTGATTTGATGATGGAGTTATTGCATCATTGTTGTTGCCATTCATTTATGGTTTTAAATAATTAGACAGAAACACTCAGGTGACGCTTTGTCCGTCTAATAATGAGCAGCAGTTTTATCAGTGCCAAAAAATAACCTAAAAGAAGAAAGAGCTTTATGACTTTGTGTTAGATTATTGAGTTCCTTCAAAGGTGTGAAAAGAATATATGTCTAGATCAGATTTACAGCAGAGTGGATCCTGTCTTCACTTTGGCAGATGATCTAAATCAGCCTTGGTGATGAATCTACTGCCCGTCCTCCTCTCTGCTTGGGGAGACGCCCTGGAACAGAGCCGAGACCTGCTCACCCACCGGGTTGTAGAGGATGGCTTCGATCTCTCCGCCGCTGTTGCCGCTTTTCTGGAAGTGGATTTCCAGCAGATCCTGCAGGGTGTCCTGCTCCATGACGGCAGGGATTCCCGTCAGCAGCACCGTGCGAGGACAAACCGACATCTTGGTCTGGAAAAAGGGGAGAAAACGCCACAGACAAAAAAAGAGCGGTATTATAATATCAGACAATATTACAATCCGACATTTCCTCTCGCTCTGATCGATGCTCACCTTAAAGTTTTTAATCTTTCCGTTCAGGAAAGGCGTCACTCTCACTCTGTGCTTCTTCTGTTGCAGCTTCACATCGTGGTGCTCCGTATCCGTCAAACCTTTGGCGACTGATGGTAGAAAGAGTTTCATCAGACAGGATTCAGATACAAACAGAGCCTGGCGCCTGTTTCACCACATTTACAACTAGCAACAAGAGATCATTTCCCCTCACATTCATTTTGACACATTTAAAAGGACAGATGCACAATTTTTACTATGATCCTTCCAGCTGAACAGTCTGAGGAAACATGAAGGGGGAATTTTATGCTAAAAATACTGTAAATTAGGAAGATTTCCACTTTATTTAACTAACAGCTGAAGCTTCATATTATCTTCAGATAAACCTTATAAATTTATAAACTTATAAATTTTTACCCAAAACAAGGACTGTGGATTCTTTCCTCCATCACTTCATCACAAAATTTCCATCACAAAATTGTGAATCTATCTTTTAACTAATCAAAAGAAACATC
This sequence comes from Thunnus maccoyii, assembly GCF_910596095.1. Lineage (NCBI taxonomy): Eukaryota > Metazoa > Chordata > Actinopteri > Scombriformes > Scombridae > Thunnus > Thunnus maccoyii. Next base: position 24,605,014 of record NC_056550.1, read on the forward strand.
ATACTTGCAACTCATACATGAGCAACCAAGAGGAATCAAATGTATCTGCAAATTGTAAGTGACAATCATTTGTGATTTGAATCATTTTAGTGTATGTGCCTCATTGCTATGATGCACAAATATTATATAAAGAAGAATCTGTATGTGTGGATGCATGTTTTATCTTTAGGATGAGCTGTAGTCTACCATATTCAGAATAACTGCCTCCCAAATTAATCTGCCTTGAAGAACATTAAACTTGCTCACTGTGTTTGTCCACGAACGTGAGGACCACAGTCCCAGAGTCAGCCAGCATTTCACATTCGTCCACCTCTCCGCCTCCGTTTTTCGTCTTGGAGAAGTGGATCTCCAGCTTGTTCAGCAGAGGCTCGGTGTCCATCTTGGGGAGGTTGGAGATTAAAATGCGCTGAGGACAAACTTCAGAGTCGATCTGAGAGACAGCGACAGGAAGTTAACACCGCGACTCAAAAAAACCCAAAAAAACATTCATATTTGACTCTTTCATTGTTGTTGTTGTACCTCCACCAGCGTTGGCAGCATCAGCTGAATCGGTCTGGCCTCCACACTGATGCTGCAGCCTCCTTCCAGAGCCACCTGATGCTTCTTCATGTTCAGGACCTTCTTGGCCACTGAAAACAGAAGGAACAGAGTTACAGGCATCATAAAATGTACATAAAAACGGTTTGTGGCAGTTTAATGAATTGGAAAACTATTTGGGAATATGCTCTGGGTTTTTCTTCGGGTGCGAGGATCACATTTTGGTGTTGCCATGGTGACAACTCTGTCCAGCTCAAGAGTTTTGTAGGTGATTCTGGTGATTCAGTGTGTTGATCAGATACAGAGGATGCACAAGTTTCTTTTTCCAGTTAAATGAAAGGTTATAAAGTTGAGTTTCCTTTTTTCTTTATTCACACATACAGGTAATTAAATGTCAAACTGAGCCCTCGTCGCTTCTCTCTTCACTTCCTGTTTCTCTCTAACTAACACTGATTGGCTGCAGCTACTAAATTTGGTGTATGAAGGGAAAATCACAGACTGGTGAGGGTCACATGATCAAGTCTGTTATCACCTGCAGAGAACCTGCACCGCAAATATGCAATATCAGCTGAAATGATAAGTATATTTACACAATAATAATACAATAAACTCTAGTTCTTCAGTCTGTATTATTTCAGTTTGTATTGTACAAACATGCTGCATCATTCATAATGAATCTATGGTTCATGAAAGTAACACAAACTGTTACTGCACACAGGAAACTGTTGGTTTCTATGGCAACAGGAAAAATATTATGAAGCTGCTATGAGTAGTCTACTGCAGTGGTTCCCAACCTGGGGGTCAGGAACCCTTAATGGGTCACGAGACTAATCTGATGGGTCACTAGAGGATAAAGAGGACAGGAAAGCATATAAAACATATTTCTGCTGCATTGATTTAAAGAGTTAAATTCTTGTGATTTTCCTCTAATTGTTTGCCTTTTTCCTGTGAATTACTGGATAATTTTACCTTTAAAAAATTACTCAAATAAAAGAAGGAAAGAAAGTTATGCAACCTGTGACTAGAGGCTGCAAGCAAACATTAGTTTTTTTGAGGGTTCACAAGCCAAAAGGTTGGGAACTGATGGTTTACTGCATTTACTGTGTTCAGTGAAGTATATTTCAAGTACTTACTATACAGTCTATAGTATTTACAGGTAAAGTGAGGGGGGTCAACAGCTCATTTTTGCTCCAGCGCCTCCTAGTGGCTTAATCTGACTTTACAGGCAGAGCAACATGTGTAATCTCTGATCTGTTTATCTAGTAATCAAACGTCTATAATGGCAAAAAAGATGTTTATTTTATCATTAGGATCAAAGAATCAAAGCTATTACGCCTTAAAACCAGTTTTTAGATGTTTTACGATGTGAGTTTGCTGTTGTCATAGAGAAATGTTCTAACACATGTTGTTTCCTTTATTCTGAAATGTTGAATTAGCAGGTCTGGTGACTGAACTTCTCCACATGTAAGATATAAAAACACAAACATCTCTCCCGTCTTGGCTGAATCACATCGGCTCCTTATTTGTTTTGAAACTTGATTCTGCTGATTATTTTTTAAAGCTTTCTGTGGTTTGGCTCTGTTATATATTTCTAATCTTTTAATTCCTTATTCTGCACTGAAACTCCTGAACTCTGGCAACCACATGTTGTTTAAACACAAACTCACCGACTTCCTCCTCAAACGTAATCAGCGCCGTTCCTCCGTCCATGGGATAAACTATGCGTGCGTCCATCTCAAACGGTTGTGAGTCGGACGCTTTCTCTGTCTTTCCTTTAAAGACGACCTTCTTCTCCGGCACGGCCATGAACACCTGAAATCAGAAGGTGCAGGGTTTATACTGGACGCGTCGTAGAGGACTGAACACGACGCTTTGTGTGGTGAGATAAACGTACGTCGGCCTGCTGTTTCAGGTGGAGGTTTTCAGCCTTTTCGTCCTTCAGAGCCGCCTTGACTCTCTCGATCTTCTCCAGCAGCTCGTTCTCCTCCTGATTGAGCAGCTTCACCCTCGCCTGAAAGACAGAAAAGGTTTCAGATTCTGGAAAAATGCAACCTACAAATCAATAAACACCCCTGGTCGAAACTTTTAGAACACAACACATGTTCCAGTTTTGTAGATATTTAAGCAGTTCAAGTCCAGTGAACGACCTTAAATGGTACAAAGGTAAGAGGTAAACTGCAACTACCCTGAAAAAGCATTTTCAGGGTAGTAATAAGTAACAAATCATAGCTTTTCTGCAGCAATGGAAGCAAAAGAAGCCTTGAAAGCTGATGCAAACAGTTCCTGCAGGTGTCCCAACTTTAGCTGATTACTTCTAAACCCAAACTCTGTCTGTGTTAAAGCACGGAGGAGGAAGTGTGACGCTCTTCTGCTGGATTCAGAGTTGGTGACTTGCACAGAGAGACTGCAGCATCCTGATCAGGGGTTTGATCCTGCATCGAGATAACGATCTAAAACATACCTACATACGACCTTAGAAGGAAAGAACAAGACAGAACGCTTCAAATCATAGAACGGCTGCACAACGTTCATCGAGCTGGTTTGGGGAAAAACTGGACAGAAGCAAAGCAACACGTTTAACTTCTGCAACAGGAAATCAATATTTGATTTCTATTGTAGCAAGAACGCCTCAGCTGTGTTTGGCTGTTATATTAGATATTAAAAAAGCAGATAAATTTGTTAAATGAAATGATTAAATTATTAAGTTAATCTCCAATTGTTTATTGGTTCTATGCTTTAATTTCAGAGATATTAAACTGTAAATTTCAATAAAAACTGGAAAAATTGAGGCGTTGTAAAACTTCTGGCTGGTAGTGTTTGTAGCAGTAAAGAGACGCTGATATTCAAAATAAGAACTTGTTGATGCGATGGTCTTTTTATAATATTGAGCTGTATAATGTTTAAGAGCTGCAATGATTACATTAATCAATTAAGTGACTATTAATCAGCAACTGTTCTGATCATCAGTATTATTGTAGAAGTTGTTTTTTCAAGATAAAAAATCCCAAACATTTGATAGTTTTAGGATCTAAAATGTGAGAATGTTTTGTCTTTTATTTTAATGAACTGAATATTTTGGGGTTTTGGTTTGGTTTTATTTCACTTTTCTTTTTATGTCTGTTTTTATTTTTCCTCATAAGACATTTTAACTGTTCTTAAAGCTACTTTATAAATACCGTTCACAGACGTCGTGCACTACATCGATACCGCTCGTGCATTTTTCTCTGTTGCTTCATACTTTAACATCTGAAGCATTTCTGGCCACGCCCCAATCTGTGATGTCACAGCAAGTGTTTTCCCATAAACACCTGGAATGAAGCCAAAAGGTTCGACTCATCCACTGCTGCAGCAGTTTGAGTTTCAGGTGCAGCTTTGTTCTATAATATATCAGTACATCTGGTCAAATACTGATTCAGATCAACTTTAAGATCCTTCAGGCAGATTTTAAAACACTGCTTCCAAAAATAATTTGTATTTGAGGTGGAATTTCCACATAAAAAGTTCAATCACCTCTTAAAATGACATCTACTCATTCTCCTTCATTTAAAAACACTGAATATATGAAAATATAAATACTTAAAGTTTCAACATCACTGAAGAGTTCATCCTCAGTGTGTCACAGTGAAACTCAAACATACAACTGAGGACTTAAAATTAAAAGAAGTCATACTTTTTCATTCTCAATGCGTTCGCTGTAGGACAGCTTGTCCTTTTTGATCTGGTCCCTCAGTTTCACTGTACGCTGCTTGAACTTCTCCGTCATCTCGCGCCGGTCATCTCGGCTGGCTGCCAGCTCCTTGTGCTCCTCGAGGTGCTGTTCATATATTTTCTGTGGAAAGTAACAGAAAAATAGAGAAACTGTGTCTCAGTTTCATACTTTTTCTTTTTCTTTTTACTATCTGCCTTTGCTCTTAGTTTACAAGAAATGATACAAAATGATGTACATTTGGTGTCTTTTCTTCATTTTAGTATTCAAGTTTTCATAAAAGTTCATCTTTGAGCTTGTTATATTGATCATGACAATAAAATAGTCAAGTGCAAAAAAGGACATACAATCATCCTTTTATACACATTCCCATAAATTCAGGTATATCCTGTAATCTGTGCAGACTTTAGCATCTCCGGTTGAATTTAACATAAATTAAGAAAAGTTTAAAAGTTAGTTAGTTAGCTTGAAATTATATTTTCAGTGTTAATTTTCATGCGTCCGAATGTTTTATTCTTCTTCTAGTCTTCATTTTGATCCAGCTCTTCATAATGTTTATACTGAGTGAAATATTCAAAGATAAGACGTCGTATTTGTTCAGGCTGAAGCTGAATTAAAGCAGAAAATGTTATTTCAAGCTTGTTAAGAACCACAATATGTTGTTACTAAAGTGATGGACAGTGTGGGATTTGTTGTTTCCTTTTTTATTATTCATGTTAGTTTGAACTGGGGATCCTCTGCCTGCTGTATATTAAAAGGTTGCACTATGATGATTTTGTCTTTTAGTAAAGTTTCATCTTAATTGAACACAGTAGCAGCTACACTGCAGTGAAGAATGTGTTAAGATTAACCTTCTGGTTGAAGAGTAAAGCCTTGATTCCCTCTAAAGTTTCCTTAGACGGGTCCGTCACCAGAGAGAAATCCTGAAACACAAAGGAACACAAGCGTCTGTCAAAGAGGGAAACTGAAGAGAACAACTCTGTTCTCCCACCTTATATAATACAGAGAAGCTGTGAGTTAAACAGACATTTACATGAGAATACATGAGTCATCTTATAAGTATTTCAATTATTCAATAACAATACAAATCTAGCGAGAATGTTTCAGTGATGCCAAAAACAGGAATATCACAGATACATTAAATCAAATCTTATGTAAATACATTTTATTTATTTAACAAGACAAAGAAGAAGAACATGACGTCTCACCTCGTCAGAAGACATAGTGAAAGTGACCTGAAATAAATGACAACATATTAAAACTTCACTCATAAACAACTTTCAATTAAATAAACTCAGTGAACTAAAAAGAGAAAAGATTGTTTTTGTGACTAAACTTTTATAGAAAGTGAAGATTCTGCGTTCAGATAAACAAATCGACGTCAGAACGATGATTCAACTTTTTACATGCTGTATATGTAATATTCCCTCAAATGTATGAAAGCTGTAAACATTAATGTTACACCGACACTGTCGTTATGTTGTCGTTTTAAAATAAACGTGGAAATATTTGTTTTCTGTCTTAAAAAAGCAGCTGAACTCACCTTCTACCGACGATCTTTGCTGTGTTTTCTCATTTATTCTTTCAGTTTCTTTTTCTCGTCAACAGGAAGCAGATTATTGGTCGTTTCCTCCATCAGGGGGCGCTGCTGCTGCTGCTGCTGCTGCTGCTAAACATCTCGCGCACCTGTGATGCTGCCTTCAGGTGCTGTCGGACACACAGGCTCTCATACGTATCAGAATGTACAAACAACAAAGCGCGGTGACTAAAAGGAAGTGCGACTTTAATATCCGATTTATTTCATTCATTGTTCATTCATTATGTATTTGTTCCGCTCATGTTAATGCTCAGATCCAGGAAATAAATAAAAAGTGATTCACGATCAAGTCACAACTCAAGTTTACACAGTACATGACTGAGAAGGAGCAGGGAGGAGAAAATATGACTCCAAACATAAATAAACAATAGAGATAGATGATCTGTTAATTACAGTTAATTAAAAACCAAAACTTACAGTAACATGAGAAAAAGCCATCCACAATAATTCACCATCAACTAAGAAAACCAATTACATGACAACTTCATACAGTAATAACTTTCTTTATTCATTTTCTTAAACTGAAAGATATTTATACACCTGAAATAAATATCTGCTTTAAAGTAGTCCACTTCTACGGTTATTTATGCTACCTATTTTTACCACATCTGGCAGCTGCAGTAGTTTCTTAACAGCTGGTTTCTAATTCAGTGATGGAAGAAGTAAAAGTGTCACACAGTAAAATACTCTGATACAAAGTGAAGTATTCAAGGCTCGTTATAAATGTCTTTATACAACACTGGACTTCAGTGAAATTCAGTTGTATTTACAAATATTAAAATATTCGAATTAGAATATACTATATTTACAAGGAATATACAGTTATGTATATACATAGTAATATTTTTCATAAGATCAAAATCTAAAGTACAGAATTATTGGTGGTAAATATAGTTGATATGTCAAAGCTCAGGTGAGTGTTATTATATATTGTTGAACAGTAGATTATTAATGATGTATTCATGTGTTCTGTAACATTTTACTGTTATAGTTGTTCCAGGTGGAGCCAGTTATAACTTTAACTGTTGTTCTCTCTGAAATGATTTAAAAATGTACAAAGTACCAGAAACTGTGAATAGTCATTGTACCTCTGCTCATAAAAATATTGCTTATTAATGTTTTATGAGGCAGTAAAATCTACTTCATACATGATATGAGTCAGTTTAAAGAAACCAGTCCTCTTTTTTATATATAGAACTATATTTTTAAATGTTGAATGCAGGATTTTTGTTCTGATAGTTTCAACATTCACACAGATGTTTTCACTTATTGTGGCTGCTTGAAAGTGACTCGACGTACTAATAAAGTTTCATTTGTCCTGAAACAGGTGCAACAAAGCCGACAGGAGACTGAGACAGATGTCAACCAAAATAACTGTCAGTAATAAATATTCATATAACGTGTCCTTAATGTGTATATTTGGTTTTGCTGATGACTGAACTGTTAATATTTGCAGCCAGTTTTCCTTTTGTGGACACAAAGATTACAAAGCTTGAAGCAGTTCTACTAAATATTACCATTTATGTGTGTGCATGAAAAAATAAAAATATATGGATGTGCATAATTGTTACTAATGGGTGGAAATCTATTTGTCACATTATAAATCAGTTTCATGTCCATTTGTCCTGCAACCTATTTTAAGTTGTGTTGTAAACTTTTCAAAGTGTTTAATAATCTTTTCCAAATGGATTTTCACAAATCATCAAAATGTAGGAACCAAACTAATAATAACACTGAATCTCCAGAACATCACAACCTCAACATGTCTGGACTGTCAAACCCGTAACGATATTCATCATTGATGGATCTCAGTACAATAAATCTATTAACACAACTTATTTCCCTCTAATTGAAAAGTTGGAAAATATCAATAAAGAGTCAAAAGTCAAAATGCAATTTTTTAAACATTTATTTGTGAAACCAGTGAACTTAGAATCTGAGCTTCTGGAAGAACCACTTGTTCTTGCCCGTCTTGTACCTGCAAACACAACAAACCAGATTTAAGACATTTGCTCTGAAACATAAACAGCTGATTATTATATCAAGAGACGCAACAATGTTAAACTGCATAAAACCTGAAAAACTCAACTATACTAACAGTTTCTAACAGGATGATTCAACTAAACAAATAAGCCTGAAGAATCAGTTCAGTGTTCAGACAAGTTTTTCAGGCTTTTTCTTTCCCAGAAGAATGTAAGATGTTGAATCATTAAAAGCATCTTTAAGACAATATTTTGGTGGATGATTAGTGCTGATTAACAGGAACTGTTAGACATCTGAGTGACTTTTGGGTGTTGAATCGTTGTATTATAAATATGAACACAACGCCTGCGTGACATTTAAATTAAAAATGTAAACAGTTTCAGCTGTCATGGACTGAAGACTCACCTCTCCTCAAACTTGACCTTGGCCTCCCGCCTGGCTTTGCGCTTGAGAGCAGGATCCCTGAAGACGTCCTTGTTGACAACGGTTTTGTCCAGAGGAATATCAACAGAGTATCTGAAGGAAAAAAGGGACGCAACAAAGTTTAAAAATCTCCTGCAAGGATCTGTTGAGTCGGTTTTCACTTTCAGCCTTTTAACTGGAAGCTTGTTGATGCATCTCAGCAGGTTTTTGTTTTTCACCAGTGAAACTTTAAGTGTTTTGTACAAAAGCAGCTGGAAGATGCTTCAAGATGAAGGACATTATTTTATCTCTCTGCTCAGATTCTTGGAGGATGTCTCACATTACAAACTGGGAACATCAGATCAAAACTTGTACGTGTACAAGCACCTTAATGTATAACATATCTAAAAGGCCTCCTGTTGAGTTTTTGAGCACTAGTTATGCTACATAATGTTTTTCCAGTGGTGGTTCCCAGATTTTCTTGTTACAATATTCCTGAAACACACCAAGAAATACAACAATGCACCAGAGGCAGAGAACCAATAAACTGCCATCAAGTACATAGATGTAGAAAATCCACTTTCAGATGTTAAAAATACATAAAAATCCACTTTGCGAATATTTTATGGAGGTAAGAAATGCTTTCAACATGTTTACGGGACCTCAAGGATTCACACAATATATTTAGTGAGTAACACTGAATGTAAACAAACCTCTAACTGTCAGTCATGTAAAAATGTACACGAGCTGTGTTAATTAAAATTTAATTTGTCAGCGTTGCTCTAGAACGACATCCAGAGTCAGAATATTCAGATTTATTATTTATTTACTTCAAAAAAGCTCCGTCCAACTTTAAGATCACATGTAATTTCTCTTTTAATCTAACTTAAATAACCCTCCAACGAGTTCTAAATAAATTAAATACGACAGTCAAACTGAAACAGCTTCCTGCAACTACATTTCAACAACGCTGCCTCGCTGTGGACAGAATAACCTCATCTCTATTGTTTAACTCTCCTATAATATGTAAAATGTCTTAATAAAAACTGTGAGAGCAAATCATGCTCATTGTAGCTTTTCCTTGAGATCTGTTTGACCCACAGACGCAACAGATACACTGAGAGCAGAACGAACGAGTTTCGAGCCAGACACTGACCTGGTGGGCATGAGGTGGTTGTAGTTGAACACCTTGACGAAGGCCTTGATCTTGGACCTCTTGGCGATCTTCTTCTTGCCCATGGTTGTGGTCACCTTACGGGGGTAGCGGTCGATGCCTGCGACCAGAGCGTGGCTGTAGGGACGGTCGGTGGTGCCATCGTCAATGTTCTGCAAAGAGACATTAAAGAGGGATTCTGATATCAGACAAACTGTTCACACACACACCTGGCAGTCTGCTTCTTTAATATGAATACATAAAACCAACAAGGGGGTTACAGAAACTTGATTTTCCCAGCTAGATTTCTCCTTGAGAAAGCCAATATCTTGGCCATGTAAACAGGTTTATAATCAGACCGACTGTAAGTAGATTAAGTGTCGTTGTGAAAGCAGAGCTGCAAGATGAGAATTACACAACACATCTTCATATTCAAAATATGAATGTGGCTAACTCTAGTGTTTTTTAAATGCAGGTAAATCTGCTAAAAATGGGTGATTGACTCCTTTCACATTGCCAGTAGACAAGTTTGCCTGTTTTTCTGGTTTGTCATGTTCGATGTCACAGCTAGCAGCTAGTTAGCATTATTAGAATAGCTGGGCCGTGTGCATAGACTGCATAAAAATAAGGTGTAGCCACAGTGTTTCAAGTTTAACAGCACCATGCTGTGTTTGTGCTCTCTGAAAGACGTCATGGTGCGAATATAAAGTCACACGGCTGACGGACTGTTAGCCTAACAGACTAATATATAAATATATGAATGAGACCCAATGTTTATGCGTGTCTCTCTGTAATAAGTACGTATTACTTTGTTATTACACAGAAACCATACACAAAGTGTCCACCCAGGTGTCAGTTTCCATCACTGCTGATCAGAGCCGGAGCCGATAAATAACCGTGACTACTGCAGAGTCATTTGAACGGGAATGAATGCTGATTGTACCGTTTCACTCTGAGGACAAGAGCCAGATATTAGTGGGTGTTTTGTTCAGTGTTAAAGGGGCGTCAGTCTGGTTCCACCACTGAACAATTGACTGCTAATAAAATTCAAACAGATTCTCTCTGTGCTCTCACCTGTCCAGCTTCTTATATTACAACTACAGTTAATACAGTAGTTAGAATAACATCCAAAATCAGGAGCAGTTGAGAATCTGACTACTGACAAGCTGCAGAATATAAACTACTCAGAAAAGTTATAACGATGACATGTTATCTTTTTATCACGGATCACAAGAAAGACAGCATTGGTGGTGCAAAGTCACCTACAAGGAGGTATGTAACACCTTGTCAGACGAAGCTGAATTAAAAAAGTTAAGCCAAGTTCAGCTTTTTTGCAAAACAACGTTGTGTTTCCCCCCAGAAGTCAAATGCATCAACGCACTAAAATAAATGAGGATGCTGTGTTTTTCCACATAGGCTTCTATCTATCAAATATTTTCATGATCGAATAACTTGTCGACTATTTTCTCGATTAATCAATTAGTCATTTAGTCTATAACATGTATAAGGGTGAAAAATTCAAGCACTTTCCCCCCAAAACTTCATCCCAGATTTGTGTGAAAAAGCAGTAAATCTACAACAGATTAAAGGACAGGTTCACAGTTTTCAAGTCTATCTTAAGACAGTCAGGTGACTAAATGATTATAACAGGTTTTATCTTGCTGTAATCATTCCTCCGCTTTATACTGGCTATTAAAGATACCCTTTCAATGTAAGTGAGGGGGGGACAAGATCCACAGTCCTTCTGTGCAAAACTGTATTTAAAAGTTTATCTAAAGCCAATATGAGGCTTCAAGTAGATATCTTTCAACATTAGTCTTTTTAATGCCAAAGAAGTCCCTCTATTTGTAGCTCAACAGGGAAACACAAAGAAGGAATTTAATGCTAAAAAGACTATAAATGTGGCAGATATCCACTTGATATGACTAACTCAGACTGCTAAAGCCTCATATAAACTTCACATCAACTTTTAAATGCATTTTTAGCACAATCTGACTGGACACACTGTGGATTTTGTCCCCCATCACTTACACTGCAAGCACATTTTTAATAGCCAGTATGAACAGGAAGAATGATTACAGCGAGGAAAACCTCTTTCATTGTTCATCTGGGAATCTGACTGCTGTTTTAAGGCCAATGTGAAAAAGTGTGAACCTTTCCTTTAACAAAGGAGCCCTGATAATGAATGAACTCCACACAGATCCATGTTTTTACCTTGACGATGACAGCCTTGCGTCCGGCGTAGCGTCCAGCTAGGACCATCACCACCTTCCCAGGCTTCATGAACTTGCCCATATCTGTCAAAAAGAAAACACAATCAACTCCTGTGTCATCAATACATAATCAATACATCAAGCAGCATTAACGACATGAACCCCACAAAGTCACAAACTGAAAACTAGGGGTTTTTGTTGGAGTGTGGCTCGTTGTTGCTGCTCGAAGTTAGCATTAGCTTCAAACAGAGCTTAAAATGTTGATTTTATTCTCAGACAAGTCAAGGGAATGGTTGCCAGATATTGTTTAGCTGAAATGTGAATTAATAGCACTCTGTAGCAGTCTACGTAGTCTGAACACGCAAAATAAACCAGTTAAAAGACGGTATGGAAGCCATGTTGGAATGAAAGCTAGGGAGACGAAGCGCCACATTAACTGCTAATTTTCTACATTTGTTAAATACAAAAACACGAAAATAACAGACGCATCTTATCTAAAGGAGTGTTTGTCGTAAGTCTGTTGTGATAAAAACTATAAACTGTCCAGATTTGGGTCGATGTTTGAAGATTATTTGTAGGGAAATTTCACTCACTGATGCTGTTCTACGGCCACCGCTAACAGGAAAGGAAGCCGAGAAGGTTTCTGTGAACTTTGACACGCCGAAAAACATACGTCACTTCCGCTTATGGGTAAAAACCGTTATATTTTTCTATTTCTTTACATTTTCAACCCTACCACGTATCGTTTGGCTGCAAAAACTGTTCTCAAAAAGTAAGTTTAGCACGAATATACGTTCAAATAAACTTTGAAATAATTAAAATGATTGAAGACTCATAAGCAGTGGTGGAAGAAGTATTCAAGTAACCTAAAGGGCTGATTTATGGCAGGTCGCGCGACACTTTTGATACATGTCGCTCGACAGAAATGACTTAAAAAGAAAAAAGTGTCGCTCGACACTTTTCTTTCATGTCGCGCACCTGGAGAAGTTTGTTATGTCGCGGACACCGTCATATTTTGTCGCTCCATTTGATTGGGTAGTGTTACTAACGTCGCCATGGAGATTGTAGTTTTCACTGAACTTCCTGATTGATGTTCTGGTCTGTAGCTTTAGGTAACTTGTAACGTCCTTGTTAAATTAGTCCGGTCGGGATGACATTACATGGTCATTTTGTTAAAATGAAAGAACACCAGTGACTTGAGAGGAATGTGGATATTTAAGAAACAATATTTTTTTAAAAACAGATTAATCTGTCAATTATTACATCCTTCTACAGTCCTCCTTCTGTGCAAAAATGTATTTAAAAGTTTACCTGAAGCTAATACGAAGCTTCAGTCGTCCAAATGAGTCAAATCAAGTAGATATCTTTAAATGTCTTTTTAGTGCCAAAGTCCCTTTTTTTGTTACTATACTTCCACCGCAGCTCAACAGGGAAACACAAGGAGGGAATTTGATGCTAAAAAGACTGTAAATGTGTCAGATATCCACTTAATGTGACTAACTCGGACTGCTGAAGCCTCATATAAGCTTCACATCAACTTTTAATAACTGTGTGGACACACTGTGGATTTTGGCCTCCATCACTTACATTGAAAGCACATTTTAAGGGGATCTTTTAACAGCCAGTATGAACAAGAAGAATGATTACAGCGAGGAAAACCCCTTTCAGTGTTCATATAAACACCTGACTGCTGTTTTAAGGCACACTTGAAAAACTGTGAACCTATTGTATATCTTCAGGTCACTTGTTTTAACTTGCTATATTATTATTCATAAGTAGCTTGTCATTTGAATAAAACTGTGTATAATTTGATAAAAGATAGCCTGTGGAAACTGTTAATGAATCCATAATGATGAATAGATTGCTCCATACAGTCTGTTGTATGAAATAATATTCCACATTATTCCTCGGTGGGATTGATCACAGCTTCTTTACACAGAGCAGAACTTGCAGCTTTTAGTAGAAATGTACTTTATGCACATTACCATACCATTACCTTTGCTTTACACTCACTCCCTCTATTACCTCAAGTAAGTTTTTCTGTTTGAGTTACATTGATTTTGCACATATTGTTAAAATTGTGTACATACTGTACAGAGGGAAGATATGAAGTGTCTGCTGATGTCTGTGGGTCCAAGACTTCAGGAAGTCATTGACTGCAAAGAATGTTTCACAAAATATTAAATATGATGATTTTGTTTGACTTTATCTGTCCGATTACATTTAAACCCCTAAACCTTGGGCACTATGTGTTTAAAGGGCTACATCCCCCACACAGTTCTTTCTATAATAGTATGTATAGCAGCAGTACTATCATGTAGTATCCATATTTTATTTCAAATTGAATGTGCTGAACAGAGCCTGAAGAACAAAAACTGTCCAAATACTTTCTGTCTGGACTGTATATTCCTTGTAAATATAATATAGTTTTTCCTTTTTTAAAATTTCTTAGTGCAACTTTTATATACTTTCGTCTATTTATTGCCACTTTTATAGTTTTTCTATACTAATTTAAATATTTTAATATTAGTTCATACATTTTCTGCGTGTGTAGGTGAGGATTTGTCTACAGCTGCATTTCATTGTGCAATCCTCTTTTGTTTAATGACAATAAAGCTGAACCATGAACCTTGTTTGGGAATCAAACCCACCAACCCCGTCAGTGCTGGTGTCTTGCTCTTCAGTGAGTTTTGTACCTGTGTGTAACTGTTGTGTATTTGCTGCTGCAGCTTTGACAGCAGCAGAGTAAAGCAATAATAAATTTCACGCCTTGAGATATTTTCATGACAAAGGTTTACAAATCACATATCAACTTTTAAGTGCTAACACATTCAAGTATTGTATAATGTCCCTGACAAGTATTGTAACAGTTACTTAAATACAATTTTGAGGTACTTGTACTTTAAAATTTCCAATTTATGCTACTTTATACTTCCACTTTCTACTCCACTACATTTATTTGACAGCTTTAGTTACTTTTCAGATGAAGATTTGACACAATGGATAATATAACAAGCTTTTAAAATACAACACATTGTTAAAGATGAAACCAGTGGTTTCCAACCTTTTTGGCTTTTGACGTCTTATAAAAAGCAGTGTGTAGTCGGGGTCACATTTCACATGTCTATGAGTTGTTAACAGCTCCACCAAATAGTGATTTTTCCCTCTAAACTTCTCACAGGGTTTCATTTCAATAAATGTTCAAATGATCCAATATTTCAGCAAAAGTCAAAGATTAGAGAAAAAGTCCAAAAACTGAAAACAGATTTGTGCATCAGAACTTTGTTTTTTCTTCTTTCCTCTCCCATTAATCATCTCACAACCCCTCAGATTTATCTGCTGACCCTTTGGAGGGGCCGGACCCCTAGGTTGGGAACCACTGGACTAAACCAGCTAACTGTATATAAAGTAGTTGAAACTAGCTCCACCTCCAGCAGCTACAACAGTAACATGCTGCTCTAACACTGATGCTTCACTATTAATAATCTAATGATGTCAGTTTTCTGTCTGTCAGCGTGATTTAAGTTTTCATGTTGATGTTCTGACCTGCAGACCATCAAAACCAGTCAGTTCTCACTGTTTCTGTGTCGGTGAAGTTTAACAGACTCCTGCAGGTGATGGACGTCTTCACTGAGCTCTGAGCTGCAGGTGTTGACAGGATGCACTGCTGTTTCCATGGCAACCGCGGCTGAACTCGATCCACAATAATAACATCCTGACATCCAAATGTTTTTTTTTTTTTTTTTTTTAATAAACACAAAGCATTTTAGTCTGAATCATTTAGTCAATTTGTCAGTTTAGAAAACCACCATAATCATCATCATTTATTACTATCGTTGTAAAATATTATTTATAGACGGAGACATTAAATTGATCAGTATAACCTCATATAAAACTGCTCATAATTGGACGCGGAAAACATTTTTTTAAATTATAACTTTATTAATAAATCAATATGTATACATAGGCTATGTCTCGTACAAAGAAGACTGAATTGTATATAATAGTATATATACAGTATATGGAGCTGCCGTATACGTGTGTCCTGACTTATTAATAAAGTTGTTGAAAAAAGCATTTCTAACACTAAATGAGGACAGTGACGTCATGTTCTGGGTATTTTTCTCTGAGACTTTGTGGTTATTAGCAACCTTAAAGTTTATATTCTATACTGTCAAAACTAACACACTTTTGGCTGATTTCAGTATTTTTATAGTCAGTATATATATATATATATATTTTAAATCTGACTAAACAATAAATAAATACATAAATAAAGACTCAATATTTTTCCACCGGAAGGCTAGTCTAGTATTTAAAAATATAGGCTATATATACAATGTTACCTTCCGGTTCATTTCTCTTTATGTACAGTATGTGGAACTAGAAACTATTTTTTTAAAAATAAAAGTAAATCTTTTTTTCCCATCGCATTGCCTTCAAAACAAAGAAAATGTCCTTTTAAGAAATATTTATGATCTCATGAGAAAATCTCAACATCTAGATTTGGTGCTTATGAGGTAAAATATAATAAATAACCACCGAACAACGAAACGACAACGTTGTTAATTGGTGCAGAAGTGTCTGTTACACTGAAACTCCTCCTTCAACAATCTTTCTTATGACTGCAGCATAAACAGATACAACATTTTGAAAGTCTGCTTCATTTCTGCAACATCAAACTACTGTGAAGTAAAACAATCTGCACACCTGCTGTTTCCACTCTGAACCACAAGGGGGCGACGTCACTCCTCAACACAACCTCTTTCTTTAGTTTACAGGCTCAATTAAAGGAGCCCAGCAGCCACAAACAAACACATTATGTTATCAGAGTGATTATTTTTTATATATTTTATTCAATCAGTTAACTGTTTATTATATTTTCTGAAAGTTTCTTCTAGGAAATAAAACTTAACACAACCAAGATTACTGTTTCAGAGCTTATGTCTCTATAATTACCGGATGACACAGTTCTTTCCAGAACTCTTTCAAGGAAACTAGGAGGAAATTGCAGCCCCAAACATTTTATTTCCCAACATGAAGCTCTATAGTCTGTTTCAATTATTCTGGTGTAGAAATACTGAATCTTTATTTATTTATCATTTAGCCGAGCTAAAATGAGTCTCAGTTGAAAATTCTGAGTGTGTAAGTTGAAATGTCAAAGTTTTGATAGTAAATAATATAAATTTTGAGGGTTAGAAATGCTTTAAATGAAAAATCTGTAAGTCAGAACAGGAGAATGTCAGACACACACAGCAGCTCTGTTATGAGTCAGGGACAATATAACAAGATAGATCACACAAATAATCATAAAAATAAACACATAAATAAAGAATGGACAAAACATAAAACCAGGTATATGTACCTGAAGAAGGTTGTTGACTGAAATGTTGTATATATGGAAGTATCTTTATTGAGCAAGTGAAGACAGTGTGGTGTGCAGGAGTCACTTCTTCTTTTTAGTATATTATGAGAACAAGAAATAGAAAATAATACAAAATTATCTTTTAACCGACTAATTTCCTTTTGTAAATTTCATAGAAATAAGTTCAAGTTTTCTGAATCTTTGCCATCTTTTATTCATTAATGAATTAGTGCATTGAGTTTAAGCTCATTAATATTAAGAAATGTATGCATATAATTAACCTGCTACAGTAGTTATTTAAAGAGATCCAAGTAAGATAACTATGTTTTTCATTTAATTGAAATAATGGTGTTTTTTAATTGAATAGAAGCAATGGATGTCTCATTCAGGGTGTTCTATGTGAAATATGTCCAATAAAGCTGGAAAATTAGAACAAAACCTATAAAGTGTGAAGTTTTATTTCTTGATTTCTATAAAAATGGAAAGAATAAAGACTCATAAGCGACACGGCAGTTTATTTATATCATGTTTAATGTGTTTACAGCTGTTGCTATGCATGAAACATGATTTTAAAAAAGGAAAACAAACACAATTCATATCTCTTAATATATTATTTGTGTTTAAAGTGATAAAAACAACATAAATAGCTCAGTTTAAATGATCCAGTGTGTTATTATTCCCAGACTGTACATCTTCTGTTTTACAGCAGCTACTTTAACAGTGTTCTGACATGTTTTATTTACTGCAGTGTTGATCTGAAACATGCTGTCCAATAAATAAACGTCTGTATACATAAATCACAACATAACAGCAGGATAAAAACACATTGAAGCAACATAGAGCATCGTATTTACTACACATAGCCTAAAACGGAACACGGTAACGTAAAATAAACGAGATAAAATGTGCGCTGATATAAAATATGTTTTTTTTTTAATCTCAGGAAATACAAACACAGAGTGACACTCAGAGGTTTGAAACATACACGTGAGCCCAGGAAATACTGAAGTTTCAACCCCCAAAAAACAGAATAAACAGTAAGGAAACACAGAGCACATGTAAGCTAACCTCAGTTTAATAGCATCTACGGTTTTGTACATTCAGTAATCAAAGATACGTGCGACTCAGCCGTCTCAGGGAGATAAAAATCATGTTTTAAGCCGTTAATTACATCATAAAAGAAATTCTTCACGTACAATATCGTTTGATTTTTAACTACACCCGGAAACAGGAGAAAAAGCAGCAGTTCATACAGGGTCTAAAATGTTATTCACACACCTGAAACACCACGTGCAAGAAAAAAAAACAGCCTCGAGAGGTTTTGAAATATGACGCTGGGAGAGAAGCTGATATCTGTAACTCACCGTTACACAACACTTTAAATTCATATTTCCTCCCCTCGTTGACGGAAACTGTAAGACATTTGTCATTTCAAGTTGACCTGAGTGCTTTACAATCAACTAAGTTTGCTACTATTTCTCTGTAACAGCGGAGCAGCACACGCACCGATTACAGAGACCAATACATCACAAGCTCTGGTGTTACTGTGTTGACGCCACAGTAAGTATTTCTCCTCTTGGATTGTCTAACTATCAATCGCATCACAGTACTGATTACTGTGTAAGTCCAACCTCTCCCACAACGTTTGCTGCATAGGTCAGGGCGCTATCGTGTATATAGAGGAACATGTGATGAACACAGGTCACGAAGATCAGGAAAGCTTTACTTAAGATCTTCTCAATCTCCCTTCTAAGGCATGTTTACAGTACGAGTAGCGTTTTTTTTTTGGCATCTCAAACATACCGGGATATGCTAAATATGCAGGTTTGCTTATGGCTGAAGCTCACACAACATCCATGCATGTACTTGAAGACGTCACACACTTGTACTTTACATGAGTGGTTGCTTAAAGGGGACATATCATGCTTTCAGTGATGTTCTGTTATTTATATGTTGTTGGATGTTTATGTTAAACATGGTCAAAGTAACAAGATTTGAGGTGAACGTATGTAAAAATGCAGCCTGCAAGTCAAACCCCGGGGCTTCAGACTGTTCTGAAGGTTTTGTTTGCAAAGTAAACCTCCAGATCCAACTGACGTCACATCGTTTGAACACGCCCACAAACGCCCGTCCCGTCCGTTTTTGTCTGTCTTTGTTGTCCCACGGATTGTTTGCGTTGTCCGATCGCATATTTTGGATCGGATTCCAGCTTTGACATGTGCGGATGTGTTTGAGAAGTTTATATTTTGAGTAAAGAATGAGAAAAACGAAGTGAGGCGGTTCTTAAAGAGACAGGAGCTAAAACAGCCTGTTTCAGACAGAGGCTGAACTGAGGAGCTGCATAAAGGATCAGTATGAGATAAATAAGGAGATTTTTGAACTGTAAATCATGCAAAGATATTCTAGTAGAGCCCCAGAATAAAAAAATACAGAGCAGGAAATGTGCACAATATGCCCTCTTTAAACAGCCTTTAAAGTGTTACATACTTGAAGCACAACGTCATGCTTTCAGCCCTGAATGGCAGGTAAGAGTAGTGTAGTTTAGCTGATAAAATGCTTTAGTTCTGAGAGTAACGTTTCTCTTCTTTTCATGGATTTGTTGCCTTTTTTGGTCCCTTCCTCAGAAAGCATCCTTAATGTTCTTCAGCTGCCGGACAGCCAGGTCCACTGGGAGGTTAAATTTGAGGTGGCTGATGCGTCCCAGGATGCGCAAAGCTCCCTCAAAGCCAGTCTGTGCCATGTAGCTCCAGGCGTGGTAGTGCGGGTGTATCAGAGTCCCCGTCTTACACAGCAGGTTGAGCCACGACACCAGCCGCTGCTCGTTCAGAGCCATGCACACCAGCGCTTTGAACTCCGTGTCCGGTCCTCGCTTGTAGCGTCCGTGCTCCTTCAGCACAGTGTGGATGGCCCACAGCAGAGACTGTTTAGGGGTGATGGTCACCGGGCCGCCGCCTACAGGCAGGCTGAAGGATTGTGAAAGCTGGCGTGCCGGCGATTCCACAAAGGCCTTGCCGTTTTTGGAGTGGTAGTATTTGACAAAGAGTTCCCACGGATGCATGGTCTGTGGGGCTGGTCTGTAAGGCAGCAGGCAGGAGATGGGCGCCAGCACCAGGCTCATGGTCTGGGAGGGCGTGAAGAGGCCGTGAGCCAGCAAGTCTTTCAGAGCAAAAGCCAGCTCCTTCCTCACGGACGTCGTCAGCTCGTCTCGGGGCCCCAGCGCCGTGTTGCTGGTGTAGTTGACGACGTGTTCCAGGGAGGGCTGTCTGCGCGACCCCAGCACTCGCACCTTGTCGACGGCCGCCTCCAGACGCTGCAGTAAGGGGCCGTAGTCCTGCACCGTCGAGTCCTGAGGCCACATGCTCTGAGGGACGTGGCCGGGCGCGCAGCCAAACTGGCTGGCAGCGAAGATCTGCAGCACGGCGAGGGCCTTCTGGATCAGCTGCAGGCCTGTCTCTCGCATCTTCTGGGCCTGCTCTGGATCCACTGCAGTGAGAGAAGGATCAGAATACAGTAGACATCAAACACTTGAGCCTGACGGTTAATATATCTTTAAAAACAACAGATTTTGACAGATCAGTGACTCTGATCAGGACACATGGCTCATAAATGTTTAGATTTATTGATATTATTCAACATATCGGTGGCTACTAAAAGGCATCTAGTGGTTTAATTACAACAAACATCAACAGGTGCCTTCAGATAGAGTTTGATATGAAGTAAACTGACCTTTCTTCTTCACTCCCGGAGCTCTGGAACTGGTTCCTGCTGCTTGTGGCTGCTGGCTGTGTCCACCGTCTGACAAGAGAGGATTCCCCACCTCATCTTTATGGAAGAAACAGCAAAGTTACTCTTTAAACTAATAAAAAACAGTCGATGGAGTGTAAACAAATGAGCGGGTGCTACAATTAAACAGGAAATGAGACTGTGTACCTTGGATGAAGTTGATGAACATCTCCAGGTCCCTGATCTGGGTTTTGAGCTGATCCACCAGCTGCTCTTTGACCCTGGCTGGGTTCACTATCTGAGCGATGGCAGCATCCACTCTGTGTCTCAGCTCCTCGGGGGACAAGTTCCCGATGTCCTCGTTCAGGTTGACGTCCAGCTTTTTGATCAACTCATCAATGATGACCTGAAGAATGAACGAGAGTTAAAGGATGATCTCATTGTCACAGGTATCTGTAAAGTTATTTGAGGTTTGTGTGTGTGCATCCAAAGCCTGATATATCTTATTCCTCTGTGCTGTAGAGCTCCGTTTTTGTCCAAAAACTATTAAAAACACATTTAATTAAATCATTAAATATGCAAGTAAGAAGCTCCACCTGTAGTTTACGTCCTGTTAGAGAAACAGTTTTGCTATCTGAGACTTTTCCGTCAACACTTCTTCAAGGTAAAACAAAAGTAATAAAACAAAAAAACAGGCCTGAAGCATTATTGAGAACTAACATTTGACTTGTTACACCTGACCTGAAACATGTAAACATCACATTATGCGCTCAGTGTAACAGACAGTGTGTGGATTATATTTATCTGACCCCGTACTGAGGATTATTATTTTTCTCTCTCTGATACAAAACTCTCCCATACTGGTCGCATTCCCGCATCCCCACCTTCTGTCTCTCCATGACGACAGACTGCGGCAGCGAGTCGTAGCTGCCCTCCTGATAGGCGAAGCGCTCCAGGTCGTCCAGCTGGGTCTTCAGTTGGAAAATGAGATCCTTCTGTTTTTCTCTCTGAGCCTCCAGGCGCTCCCTCTTCTCTCTCTCGCTCTGACAGAACAGACACACACACACGATGGTTTTTAGTATTTCTGCACCAAATTCTGACCAAAGTTGGATTTCTGCAATATCTATATTTGAGTGTAAAGCCCTTTTTGTGAATCTATACAAAGACAGAGAGTCACAGCCTTTTCTGCCATACTTTACTATATTTAAATACACAATTTAAAAGTACAAAATGAACTGAATTTGTACATATAACAGCTTTTTGCACGGAGGTTTAGGACTTTTAGACCAGTGGTGTCATCAGGTCTGAGCAGCAGTTTATTCTGTTGCAACTTTTATAAGATTTCTAACTTGTAAACGTCACATTTACACAAAAATACACAAACCAAACTATCAAATAGACACGAGGAATCATACTCACCAGATCCCCCTGCAAGTTAAGCATGTGACAAAGGAGAAATGGCCTTTAGGTGGGATAAATGATTAGCAGTTATGTCATATTACATGCAAACACCTCAGGTGAGGCTGAATGTAAAGAAGGCAGGGAGTAAACGTTAGCGGGTTGCTACATACAGTAGTCGCTGTGTACACAGAAACCTTTATTAAACAGATAGCGATCTCCTGGAGGCATTTCCATTGAGCCTGCAGCGCTGTGAGTGAGTCACACACACTTGTGCCGGAAAGCAACATTTTCCACCAGAGATAAGAGATCCCGAGGAACAAAACCGAGGCGGGAGCAGCCTCCAGTGTGACGCAACAAGCGCAGTTTAATCAGAAAAATGCACCACGGCCGGTGAGGTGAATCATTTCATTTAATGACACCTGGTTTAACACCACATACGTGTGTCAATATTAATATCTGTGTATTTGAGGGAGTAAAGAGTCACCATATTTGTGTTGGTGAGAGTTAAATATCTCTGTCAGGTTTAGAACTGCAACAATTAGCTGATTGACAGAAAATTGACAAACAAATCTGCAACTCTTTTGGTAATCGATTAATCATTTTGAGCCATTTTTTAAAGAAAAATACTAAAATTCTCTGGTTCCAGCTCAGTTTTCAGAATTTTCTGACATTTTACAGATGAGATAATAATCAACAGATTAATCGATCATGAAAATAATGACTGCAACTACTTATTTTCATTAATGATGCACTTGGCAATTAATCTTCTCGATTAATAAATTAATTGTTTGGTCTATAAAATATCAGATCATGATTGCAAAAGTTACAAATGGCTTGTTTTTGTCCAAGTAACAGTAAATCCTCACAATTAAGAGGCTGGAACTAGGAAACACCTGTTGCTATGGATAGAAACAGAAAAGTAGTGTTATAACAGTCACAAATCTACACCTTGGATCATTAAAATGGGGGAATAACTAAATAAAGGATCCATATGCACCATCATGATTGTTATTTTTATCCAAAGAAATTATGACCAGAAGTAGAGATGTGGTGGTGTAAGGTGCATGTATATCAATGTGTCTGATATAAAAAGTATAATTACCACTTTGAAGAATCTATGAATATGCAAATAAGTTTTATTTCTAAAGTTTAACTGCTGGACACATGATGTTTCCTCCTTCACTGTAAAGTTCATTCTCAGTGTTTGTGCTCTGGAGGCTTCAAGTTTCCACATCACACTTATGAAGTTGAATATTGGACCAGAATTGACTTCCAAACTAGTGTTGATGTCACAAATCCAGCTCGTATGTTCACCCAATAAAAACAGATTTTCAATGAGCAGAGAAACTTAAAACTTCCAGCAGATGGAAGTGAAAACAAACTCTGCACACACATCATTGAAGCTCAAACATCCAACTGTAGGACTTGTTGATTATCGTGATAATAACGTTTAGCGTGATGACAGTCATACCGGGAACTCACCGAGTTCTCCAGCTGGGTGGCATCCTGCGCCCTGCAGCCCACCACATGCGGGCATCCCCTGAAGGCGAACTCCTCCAGCTCGGCCAGCATCCTCTCCTTCTCCTCGCTCTGAGCGTGAACGATCTGCTTCAGTCGGAACTGAACCTGAGCGAAATGAGAGGTGAGGGCGAGCAGAGACGAGTTCAGCAAGTCCTGCTCCTCTTCCAGCCTCTTCAGCTTGGTGGACATCTCCTCCTCGCAGGCCGACGACGAGCCTCTCTGCCCCGGCTGGCCAGCGCTTCTGCTCCCGCTCTCATCCTCGGGGCTGGCCACAGCGCCCACCGGTGCCCATCGCTCCCCGGCGCCGGCGAAGACAGCCTCGCTGTCCGAGGCTGACAGCTCCTCTGTGGACATTTTGGACGACGGAGTTCAGTCCTGCGGTTTAACTACGCCGCCAGTTTGATTATTACTCCGCTTCAGATGTTTAGTTTTCCGACGCTGCGCAGAAAAACAACAAGGATCATTATCGACGGAACAGGTGCATCGCCATCTTGGGAAGGATGATTCATACGTCAACATAGGGACACGTCAAGCTAACGGCACGCGACAAGGAAGACACCGGAAAAGAAGCACTTTGTTTTCAAAATAAAATCCTATTATAGTTAAGTCCATTTTAAATACTAAATAAAACTATTTTATTATCGTAGAGCTGCAATGATTAATCGATTAGTTGCCAATTGCCAAATATTTTCATAATTTACTAATTGTTTTGAGTCATTTTTTTAAAAAGTCTGTAGAATGTAAGAGACACTGAGCTGCATTAAAGGACCAGTCTGTAGGATTTAGTTCATCAAGCAGTGAGGTTGCAGGTTAACCTGTGTACTGACGTATTGATGGTTGTTTTTTTATTCCTACTTTTGTATTTCTGCTATTGACTGCTGGCTGAAAGCAGGGACATTAACCCTAATCCTACTACCTGAGGCTTTATTTTATCACTCCAATTTTGTTTGTTCCTAATGTCCTAATTTACAGTCAAAATGACCCTCATTGGTGTCACTATATACATATAACACAAATCATGTTTACTTGAAATGATTGAGAACTAAATGATAACAGAATTAAAGGATAGTAAATAAGCTTTTAAGTACTATTGTGGATAGCACTTGGAATAAAATCTGCAATTTGTATTAAAGAAAAGTACATGCAAATAAACTGTAACTTTCCTAAAATAATAATAGTGTGTTTTTTTCCAGATGACATTAATTACAAAACTAATAATGTTTTGAGAAGAAATATGTTGGTAGGATGAAGGTTAAAGCTTCACTCTACTCTGCTAGTTACATACAGCATGTATTGTGTATAAAACACAGATTTTATGTATATTGTATTTATTGTTCATGCCTATAACCATATACCTACTGTGCATTACATAGTAGCACTGATTTTAACCATCTTTATTGATGGTAACAGACAAAAGGGTTTTTATTTTGAAAGGTATAATCGGAAGTTTTCACTCTTTGTTAGAAGCAGCTTGACAGAGCTCATAAAGGGGAGGAGCCCAGTAGACTCAAACAATTAAAAAAAAGCTTGACGTCAAAAAAGGCTCAAACAGTGTGATGTCAGCCTAAAATGTGGAATCCCATCCGGAAGTGAGGATGAGGAAAAAAATACATCTTCATCACATTTAAAAGGGTTTTTTTTTTGCAGCTACTTGGTGTATCAGGTGTTCAACTTTTTTATTTCTGTTTCATGTCCAATAACAGTGAGATTCACCAAAGAGACACACGATGATTTAAATAATGTAATTTTTTCAATTCTTCATGAATTCATGAAGAAATTGATGTTTTAATGAAGAGTCTCTTTTAAGCCGCCATGACGAAAATGTAAATGTTTGATAAAGGTACAATAAAGTTTAGAAATAAAATATAAATGCTTGTCACGCTAATACATGAACTAGGAACCACATAGTTACGACCATATACTGTATGAATATGTATTATATACACATACCATCCTACATAAAATTATATATATATATATTATATTTTTATATATGGTACAAATATGTATTAAAAATGCATGTAATATATTTATATACATGTTATACATGTATTTTTGTTAAATGTACAACATAAAAAATACATTTAATTTGTACTGAACTTTTCATTCATAGTGAAACTCAAAGTGCTACAGCATTAATACTTATATGAGTTTCAAAGAGGATTCATAAGTAGCAATTACTGTATATTTACATACATAAAAAGGCACCACATGTAATTTCTATATATGCCACATTTATGTGATGCACCTATATGTAATTATTTATGATGATTACATGTAAGAACATGTATAAAAAAAAGGTCATTTATACTGTAAATGCCATATGTGTCTGTCACCACTTTCATTTATCTGGTATAACACATATACGGGCAACATATATGTGTTATACATATACTCAGAGGTGTTTATATGTGTCTACAACATATGTCCATATATGTATCATATATGGGGCACACAGTATATATGTTCATATATTATTTTTCTTTGTTTTTTTTGATAGAAACAGATACATTTACATAACATTTATACAGAAATGATTTGACAAGTTGCAATGATGTGTTCAGGTTTTGTTTATTAGTTTTATGGATTATGTCGAGATGTCTGTGACTCATCAAGAGGTTAAGCCGTACCAAGCGTGTGTTTCTCATGACTTACGGGGCATTTTAAATCCCACATAAACACAAGTGATAATTAGATGCACAAAATTAAAACACTTTTTTTGATTTTTAAACCATCATTTCATGAGATGACAAATGAATCATCTATTCTAAAGAAACCGTTCTTTCATCACCAGGTGGAGTCACACAGCAGTTTGTCATGTTCAAAATTATAAATGATACAGTGTTAAATTATGCCTAAAACATTAGTGATTATTGATAGAAAAATGCACTTTGCAACACAGGATGGCTGAAGCATAAAACAAAAAAACAAACAGAGCAGATGATTGACAGTGAATAAATTCACGTTGGCTGTGGAGTGTTTCAGTTGAAATCTTTACAGATGAAGCAGAGTTTCAAGTAGAAAACTGTGAACTGTGGATTAACGAGGTGTCTAATCTGACTTTTAAAAACAAGCTATCCGCATGTTCACGACCTTTGAATATTACAACAAGTCAGATGTGAACTAGCTGCATACAGACAGAACACTACAACTCCCAGATCACAGAACTTCATAACCCCAAGTGCAATTTACTTTCACAGTATCCCCATTTACTACTGTCCTCGAACAACAAAAGCATTGACCAATCACCATAAAATCCCTTTATCTTATTTTCCATTAGTGCGTTGCATGCAGAAACAAATGACAGAGCGACAGTGATGTTTTCACAGATTTAAACCTCTCTTTTTGTTGCTTAGGAACACGTGCCAGTTGTACCAGTTACGCCGGGCGTCCTGGACGCAGTCGCCGGTGTCAGTGCAGGTGTAGCCGGCTTCACAGCAGTGCTGCATGTCGCTACAGCACACCGCCTGCGGAGAGGACAGAGAGAGGAAGGTTAAAAATATTCTGCTGCTTTTGGTATTTTGTTTATAGAATCTTTATCTGTTAATTATAATAGAAGCCAGTTTGCTGAAGCAACTCTAAGCTTTATTTAAAATTTAACCCGTTTGGTTTGGCATTTTTGATATAATCTTTAAAGTCAGCGCCTCTAATCTAAGATCTTGTACTCATCATCCTCGGCTCATCTGGGTCAACGATTTGTAAAATTGTCAAAAATGTTTCCTTGAAGCTGTGGTAGATCTTTGGGACTGTTACTACACTGCTTTTCTGTTTCCATCTATGGTCACAGGTGTCTGATTGACTCTGTCAAACAGCTGGAAGTAGGACAGGAAAAATAATCCTGACACATTGGAATTAAACAAACAAAAGCATCCCAACATCATTAAGACTGACTTAATTAACATAAAAGAAGAGTTTTGATTTGCTTTAAGAAACAAACTCTTAATTTGAAAGTACCTTGCAGCTTAAAATGAGAAGACAAACTATATTTTTCCACCTGTAACATTTTATAGTATCACACAAATGTGAAAGAATTTGAATGAGTGAAGACACACAGGGAGCTTTGATGGATTTGGGCGACGGGGTGGGATTATCCAGACTCTTTATTTCCCTCTATGTTTATCTTGCTGTTATCACTGTTGCATTTATTTTTCTCATTTAGTTATTTTTTTGTTATTATATACTGATTTAAAGTCAATAATAGTCCTTTGGCTTTATAATCGTTACACTGAGCAATAATTGACTCATAGAACCAAACTGCTCAATAAATATCTTTGGCAAAAAGTAAAAGTGGTGTAAAATAGTAGAAATGTTGAAAAAATGCCTAAAAATATACAAAACAATATAGTAAATGTACTTGGTTAGTTTACACCACTTCAGCCAACTGACATCTATATGTATACATGCAGACAGCTACGTAGAAGATAAAGTAGTGGTTCAAAAATTCTTAAAGTGAATTATTATTATTATATTATGAGGAATTATTGGATTATTAATACTCATATAAAAACATGTAAGCAGCATATTAATTCTGGGTGTCAAATTAATGTAGTGAAATAAAAACTACAATATTTTCCTCTGAAATGTGGTGGAATAACTTAAGTATAAAGTAGTATAAAATGCAAATATTCACAATGGCACAAGTATTTGACTATTTGAATATAGTTAGTTTACACCACTGTGGATTAGACTGACATAAATCTTTATATCATACACCTGCAGAGCTGCTTTTAAAACCAGGACAAGAAACAAGAAAATTCAACTTAACTTAAAATCTAGTCTCTATCCTTTGGGCTAATGTAAGAGTTTTGGATTACTTTGTATTAATTGCTTTTTACAGGAACCCTTCATTAAAGCTCATCAGCTCTGCCTGCTGGAGTTATGACTGTATATCATACGTTAGGTAAGGGGCAGCAGCCCCATGTAGTAGCGGACGTCCTGCAGCAGGTCTCCCCGTCTGCGCAGCTGGTCTCGTCATCACACTTGACGTCATTTTGCCTTAGAGGACTGAGCTGGGCATCACTGGACAGGAACACTGGTGTTAGTGGGATGGTGTCCAGCTGCAGCATGATGACCTTATGGCAGGACTGAGCGACCATGTTACAAGAGTAACCCAGAGGGCAGCAGTGCTTCTTATCTGGGCAGCACACAGCCTGCAGACAAAGTGTGCAAAGAGTCAGTGAAGATGATGTTAACGCTCTTATTTTACATAAGCAAACCTTGACAAAGTTAATATATATGCTGATAATACGGCTTATATTTTAATGTCAAAGTAGCTGCACTTTCTGTAATCTCTCCACACACACACACACACACACACACACACACACACAGCGCTCACATTCTCTATAGGGCAGCAGCCCCACTTTCCCGTGGAGAGCCGGCAGCAGCTGGTGTATTCAGGACATTGATTCTGGTCGTCGCAGCGCACGGAGCTGGGATCAACCTGAGTGCTGGTGGTCGCTGGGAGCTTGGTGTACCACGGGATCACCACTCCTTCTTTGACGCACGAGGTGTTGCGTTCGTTGCACTTGTAGTGCGTCGGACAGCAGTGGTCTCCATCAGCACAGCACACGGCCTGAAGAGAAGTGAGAGAGGAAGAGAAACTTCCACATCAGCGACGCTGGTTTCGTTTCTTCTTTCATCAGAGGTGTTATGAATAAACTTAGATTAAAGAAAAAAAGGGCAGTACAGTGAAATTCTACGAATAAAAGCCCCGTAACACTTTATTTTACAAGTGACATGTTTTCTATCAATGTTGCTGGTAATTTCCAAGGAAGGTTCCTAGAAAGCACAACAAGTAAAACCAAGTAAATATTAATTTGGGGAACTATTTTACAGTTCTGTAATTTCTGATTTAATTCACTTCTAAGAAGTGTATTGAAAAGAACTTCTGTACATACAATAATGTGGTGATTATTTTAGTGAAACAGAGAAAGTGTTTAGTACTCTTCCATGTGGTTAATCCCTGGTAGTTACTTTAGAATAACCTCGAGTTAGTCAGAGAACAACAGGTGAACTGAACAAAAATGTAAAGAATAAAGTTTCCAGTAATAGCTGAATAACAAATCAAAGGGTCACTATAGGTCAGTCTTCTTCTGAGTGTTCCTACTAATCTCCTGGAAAGTTTCATAGAAAGAATTATTTAATTTTGTACAAATGATCTTTTCTTTAAAGAAAACTTCCATTGAAATCCAACTTTTGCATGTTCAGCTGATCTGTTGGTCTCTGACTACAGTAACAGCAACTACCTGGGATTCATTAGTTAAAATTGTACCAAACACTGTCTCTGTTTTCACTAAAATAATCACTAAACTACATAGTTATTTGGAAATAAATCAGAAATTGCAGACCTTTAAAATAAAGAGATTAATTACAATAATTAATCTTCTGTAATTTAAGAGTAGGAGCCAGAAGGAATTACATTCTCCTGAGTGATTATTGTAGCCTGTAGCTGATAAAGTCAAAAAGTTAGTAAAGATGAGAATATATCAACTTGCAAAATAAGAATAACACATGTCCAGAGCTTGAGAAACCATTGACCATTATTTCACATCCCCTCAACCACTGAAAGTGTCAGTAGGTTTGTGGTGTGGGTGGGATGTTTCTTCCTGTATCTTAGTATCGAAAGGGAGCAGGCTAACTAACTATTGAGTTATCTGTACTGTTCAACAGAAAGATTAGCTCTTTTTACTTTGTTTTTTTTTAGTTTATAACTGTCTTTACATCATGCATCGTCTGTAACAACGGCTTCGTCCTCTTTTAGCATCTCTTATCTGTTTTTCTTTATCTGAATTGAGGAAATAAGACAGAAAAGCCTCCAGAAGCTTATTTTTATGCACATCATCAAATAAAAATACCAAACATTTAAAGGTTTCAGCTTCTGCAATGTTTGCATTTGCAGCTTTTCCCTACTTATTTCAATATAAGATGAATTCATTTGGGTTTTTTAACTGTTGTTCGGACAAAGAGGAGAACAAAAAAGGAAGTTGAATCATTATTGTGCTTCGTTATCGCAGTTTTATAGTTTATGAAGTTCAGTGAAGAAGCAGTACTCACCTCTGGCAGCGGGCAGCAGCCCCACTTCTTGGACGAGGTCATGAAGCAGCAGGTGGTGCCCTGAGGACAGCTGGTGTTGTCGTCACATTGGACTCTGCCCTTTTCTTCTTCCTGATCCGTCTCCTGTGGTTCCGTCTCCTCTTCCATCTCCTCCGTAGTTTGCGTCATGCTTGTCTCCTGACTTTGAGTTGTAGTGCTGGGCGCCACTTCGGCGAACGCAGGTATCTTCTGCATCATGGGTGTTGAGCCTGAGGAGCCCACGCAGGTTTGGGCGGCGAGGTCACAGGTGGTGCCAGAGGGGCAGCAGTGCTCGTGGTCTTCGCAACAGACCGCCTTTTGTACAGAACGATAGAAAATACTTTCAGTTACAAACGTTGCAAGTGATTGCGGGGAAGTTCAGTCTGAAACCAGCATCAGAAGGGCAACTGGCACCAAAAGAGACTCAGAGATGATCTCATGATGTTGGTATGCTGGCTTTTAAAATGAAGCGTGTGCGTTTACCTCAGGTAGAGGACAGCAGCCCCAGTCCCCTGTTGTCTTCTTGCAGCAGGTGGTGTCATCAGGACAACTGAAGGTGGAGTCACATGTAACGTTCCCCACCTGTGCGACCTGTATGGGGATTGTGGGTATTTTCTCGAACCAGGGCACAGAGCATGAGTCGCTATCGCAGGTCTGCGCAGCCAGGTTACATTTTTTACCTTTTGGGCAGCAGTGTATAAAATCTTCACAACAAGTGGCCTGGGAGTGAAACAATAGGAAAGACAGAAAACAATTAATTGGTAATGCCTTTAAAGGATACGACTGGAGAACAAATCTCATGTGCAGAGCCAAACCAACAATGAATTGATCCTATTTACAAGTATTGTGTGTGTATATCCTTTTCCTCTGTGCCGTAGACCTCAGTTGTTGTCTAAAAAGTATTAAAAAATGTTCTTTTGCCCTGAAGAGTTTGGTTAGTTTGCTCAGAAATGTCTCCAAAGACTAATAACATGCTTTCATTCTCCGGAGAGTAGTTCTTTGCCTCAACTTTGTGTTTAAGTTTGAGAAATTAACAATGTAGGACAAAGTCAAGAGGTTGTGATATGAAGCACAACAAGCTAACGAAGCTCTATAAACAGAAATACGTTCCCGCTCATGCTCAGTGGCGTCTGCCTTACACAGGACTACTCTCCCGTGACTGAAAAGATGATCGCTGTTATTAGACTTTGGGGCCGTCACTAAACAAACTAACATGACCAAACTCTTTATAATGAAGGAACATGTCACCCAGTGCAGCGGTGTGACTCATTGACATGTTTTTTAATAGTTTTTGGACAACAACAGAGGTCTACGACATAGAAGAAGATCAGGCTTTGGATACACACACAATACTTGTCAGTAGATCAGTTCATTGCAGCTTAAACTCTGCACATGAGTCGCATGCTTTCACATCAAAGTTAGAACTTTCTAAAACAAGAAAAAGAAGTGGCTAAAAAAATTGTACCTCTGGTAGAGGACAGCAAGACCAGTTCCCCTCTTTGGTTTTACAGCATGTTGTGCTATCCGGGCAGGATTCTGTATCATCGCATGGGACATTGCCTGGGAACAAAAATACAAATACTAAAGTCAGCTAAAAAAATATGCACTTGTCTCCTACTGTCTTGAATGTCTGTCCTCATGCTGAGAAAAAAAATGGCAGAACTGCAAATTTTGAGGAACAAAAACTTCGCTGGGGAAACACCCAGTCTAATTGTAA
Source organism: Thunnus maccoyii (assembly GCF_910596095.1). Classification (NCBI taxonomy): domain Eukaryota; kingdom Metazoa; phylum Chordata; class Actinopteri; order Scombriformes; family Scombridae; genus Thunnus; species Thunnus maccoyii. The sequence goes on from NC_056550.1 coordinate 24,637,406, forward strand.
GAATTTAAAGTGAGACGTGTCTGTCTGCTTGCATATTTACTAAATTGTGTTTGCTTTGAGATGTTTTGCCTTGTTATTCTGCACATATGCTTTTATTCTATTTCATTGCTTTTATCATATAATGTGTTATTATCGCAATGTTTGATACTGATGGTGCTCAATCCCAACTGTCTTCTATGAGAGACGATAAAAGTAACCATGAACCTTGATAATTGTTTTTTGTAACCTCACTATTCTATGTAGAAAAGTACATTTATGGATCTCCTTTAAAATATGCACACATCACAGTGAGAATAATCGTAAAAATATCAATGAGCTTCCTTTTTTCTACATTTTTTCAGTTTACCTCCCAATTTAATTACCTGTGCACTTCAGCTTTTTTCACCTGCCAACTAAGAGTCTATGGAGGTTTTCTGAGAGCGTTTTAACATTTTAAATATCCACAGCAGGAAAAGCACAAGTTTAACCAAAAACACCAAGCCAGCATAACACCAGAGCTCTGGCACAAATACATGGAATGCAGCTGTTATTGATGTTACTAGTTAAACCTTTATCGCACAAGGCTGGATTGAACTTTACATAACAGAGGTAAAAACTGGTCTGACCAGCATTGTATCACATAGACACAGGAGGAAAAAATAATCCATGAAAAACTATTAAAAGGATAAGGAAAGGAACAACAGCCACACTCTAGTGATGCTTTTGAAAAACAGTCTTAAACTTCTTGCATCAGATTATCAAAGACTCACAGGCCTTTTTCACAGAAGACATTTTGACTTATAGTAGAAAAAGCACCGGCATTACTAATAACATTTATGTTCTATTCAAGGCAAGGTAAACTTTAAAAAGGGCTTGGAAACAAACTTTAAAAGATTGAATAAAAAAAAAGTGTGAACATGTATTCAGATATTTGAAGGGGACATTTCATGTTTCATGTGGTTTTCTGTTATTTTTATGCTGTTATGATGTCGGATGTTTTTGTTAAACACGGTCAAAGTTCCAAAACCTGTACCTACGTGTAAAAAATGCTCCCTGAAAATCAAAGGTCAGGGCTTCAACCTGCTCTGGACACTTTGTCCGCAATATTACCTCTACTTCCCCATAAAACTGACGTCAGATTTTTCCGTGCATGCCAACAAATGGCTGTTCGTTCCGTAACCTTTGTTGCTAAGGTTGTTCAATGGGTTAATTGCTTTGTCCACTTGAATATTTCGGATCTAATTCAGGCTCTAACGGGTGCGGATATATTTGAGAAGTTGACATTTTGAGTAAACAACGAGAAAAAGAAGTGAAACCCTACTACTATTGGTTGTTTACGTAGCCTCCGGACCAATCACAACAGAGTGAACTCATCGGGAGGGGGGACTTAAATAAGTAAGTAAACTTAATTTATAAAGCGCCTTTCAAAACCAGAGTTACAAGGTGCTTTACAATGCAAACAATTAAGAGAAAAAAAAATTAGATAAACAAATAAAAAGTTTAACAACACATAATATCAATAAAACAACGATAAAACCATAAAAACTACACGGAGATCGGATACAACAATAAAAACAGTGAAAGCAACATGGAGAGCAATCACGCATTATGAGATAAGGTGTTTACGAAAAAAGAGAAAGGAGCTAAACGGCCTGTTCAGACAGAGGCTGAGCTGAGGGGCTGCAGTAAGGATCAATATAAGATAAATAAGGAGTTTTTAAAACCGTAAATCATGTAGATATTCTAAGTGGAGCCCCAGAATAAAAAAAAATATAGACTTGAAAATGTGCACGATACGTCCCCTTTAACTGTCCCAGTGAGCCATGACAGTGTCAATAACAGAAGCAGCCAAATGTAATTCAGTTATCTTTAATTTTATTATTTACATCTGTGCTTTTCCTACTGTAACAAGTGCCTACAGCATGCAGAACAAATGCTGCTTTCGCCTCGATAGAGCTGTCTCACAGCAGGCATTTTTGTCTTGTCATAGCAGGAAATAACCCGTAACATTCACATCTAGCTGTGCCAAAATGTTGCGCATGCACTGACACACCTTAATGAAACACGGCCTTTATTGGTGTTATTAAATCAAATAAAAGTCTACAGATACAGTTGGACCTTAAACTATTAGAGGCTGCTTTGAAAATATGCATCTGCTCTCATTACGTGCCTGTTAAGATACATCTGTGAGACACTACAGGAAACCACAGAACTGTAATGCTTTTCTACTTTATTTTTAGGTGTGCTACTCGCTCTCCTTAAATAGATAAAAATCTCACCTGTAGCTTCAGTGACAGATGACACTGAAACTTCCCCCTCACAAGGAGGAAGCGTATTCGCTTTGGTGACTTCGGGGACTTTTTCTGAGCTCTCATTATGAGCTGCTTCTGCAACGACTTGTTCACTCTCTGAAAAAACACACACAAACACTTTTAGACAATGATTCACCAGAACAAAGAGGAAGTAAGTTTTTTTTTTTTTTAGCGAAGAACAAAACCTGGTCTGACCTTTCTGGTTCTCCCAGTCTGCTCTTATCCTAGCAGGCAGTTTGGCCCACATCGGTGTCTCTTTCTTGGTAGATGAGGAGATACATTTGGACTGTTCGATATCGCATGTATTCCCTTCAGGGCAGCAGTGAAGCTTATCCTCGCAGCACACGGCCTGTTTAGACAATTAAGACAACAAGGAGTCTCAGAAACACACAGGACAAGAACCCATCATTTCTTTATTGTCATCTCTGAGCACTACACTGGGAGCAGCAGCCACAATTGGGACCAACTGTAGCTCTTTTTTGCCAGTGTCAGTGGTCATTAACCCTTACAAACATACCCTTTGATGGTGGGAGGAAACCGGAGCACCCGGCGGAAACCCACACAAGGACAGGAAGGCTGGGAAGTAGCAACAGTGCTAACCATTGAGCCACCGTGTAAAGTCACGATAACGGGCCATGCAAATCCATCATTTCCTTACTTCTAATCTCACTCATGCTATAGAGAATGTATGCGTATGTCTACAATGAAAAGGTCACCAGTGTTTTACCTCTGGCATGGGACAGCATCCCCATTTTCCTTCGGGGGTTTCGCAGCAGGTGGTTCCATCCGGACACTCTGACACTCCGTCGCTGCACAGAACCGCAGTCGCAACTTCTGCAACAACATCACAAAAGATCACATTTAAAACAAGATGTCTATAATAAGAGTGATAAAAGTAAACCATTTATAGGAATAAATAGGAGTTGAACCTTTTTTGATGCAGGATCGGCTGTCTGCGCTGCACTGGAGCCCCTCGGGACAGCAGTGTTTCCCATCAGAGCAGGGGATTCCCTACCGGAGGTCCAGAAATCACAATTCACTTAATAAATACAATTTAAATGAGTGACTTTTAGATTGGATTCCCTCTAGGAAGTAGGTTTACTCTACGATTAATGCATTAATGTTTTTATGTAACAACAAGGGTTCAATTTTACTTGAACCTTTGCAATGCACTTTTCTTTGGTCTGCGCCTGACAGCAACAACAGATCTACATTTGGGATAAAATGCAGCTGCCGGAGTCTAAGAAGTTCTGATGTCTTTGCGTTGGCCACCAATACAAAATCCTCCTCCTGACCTACACGGCCTTAAACATATCAGCTCCCTCTTACATCTCCGGTCTTATTATTCTATATATTCCATCACCCTTTACAGTACGTTCTCTTGATGCTGGTTACTTATCTGTTCCTTGATTTAAATATTTGGAGGTTAGAGCTTTTGCCCATCATGCTCCCTTTCTTTTGAATAAACTTTCACTGCATATTCGGGAGGTAAGCTTGGTCAAAATTTACATACATATCTTCTCTGTGTGTCGTCATCTCTTCTTGTTTCACCAGCTGGGAAAGCAAATATTGTTGGGCAAGTGGTCTCCGTAACTCAGTCCTGTTGCTAATGTGAACTTCATTTTATTAACATTATTGCCTGTATGTTTGGGACTCTGCTTGTGTATTTTAACATGTAAAGTTTCAAAAGTCTGATGTTAAGTGCGCGGAGACTCTTCGGGTGATGTGCGCTCTAAATAAACTACACTTCAGAGAAGCGAACAGGTTCAGCTTGTAAACCAAAGAGGAAAAGATTCACTTTTGTGGCAGGAAGTCACTGAGCTTTTTGGAGAACAACTATTAGTTCTGCATAACGTGTACATGATGAACTCCGCCACTGATTTGATTTCATTGTTTTTGCTATTTTTGTTCTTTAACCTGATTTTTTTTCTGTTTCTCCAGCCTTGTAACAATTATTCAAAAGGAAAAACTTGATTTATTTATTAAAAATGATATATTGTGGAGTGACCTGGTAGCTGAATGGTTGCTGCACATGTCACATACCTGCAACCTCCCTAGTTCAGTTCTAGTCTTTGTTTCCTGTCTGCTGCTTCACTATCAACTTAAAAATTATATATTGTCATGTTATAACTGTGTTTTTCACGAGGTTTGATTACCTGAGCAAGAGGACAACAGCCAAACCTCGTCAAGGCCCTCAAACAGGAAAACTCAGGAGGACACCGTGACTGATCGGGACAGATGTTGTCATCTCCCTCTCCCATGTACGCCCTGATCATCCTGAAGGACTGCAGAGAGGGAGGAGAAGGGACAATCTCACTGTATCATCTGTATCACTGTTCATGACATCATGATGCCTCTTTCTTTTCTTACTTTAGAGAGTCCAGGTTGATCAGCAGAAGCTCTTTCCGCCCAGGGGACGGACACGGTGGCGTTCACACAGCTGGATGTGGACATGTCGCAGACTGTGCTCTCAGGGCAGCAATGTATGTGATCCTCACAGCACTCAGCCTATGGAGATGACAGTAGTAGAAACACTTTGACTACCAAAGTTTTAACACTGTTATCAGACCTCCTAAATGAGGCGCAAGCTTTTATCTGACTAATTAAGTAGTAAAACACCTCAAGGGATGAATAGTACCTCTGTACGGTCTTTCATTCTTTTAACTATAGTGTACAATAGGATGATTATCTCATATGTGTATTTTACTATATGATGGACACAGGGACAAAGTATTCTACTGAAGCTGAAGTACTGTGACTTTGCTTGGGTTTGTCTGGTGATAAAGGTTATTGTGCGCAAATCAACTCATGCAAAAGTTGCTAATTTACTTTCTTTACCTGTGTCAAATACACGAGCAGGTTTATCATTATATTATGAAATATATATAAGAAAACTGTTGCAACTTTTTAAGTGAGATTGAGAAGTTTTCAGAGATACTAAATATGTCTTTAAGGAATATTCCTTCAGGGGTAAATCTATTTATTTACCATAAATTTATAGGAAAATACATCAGGTTGAAATAAACTGGAATTTTCCTCTAAACCAAGGAGAGCTGTATGGAAAATGATGCACAAAACATCTATCATTTTTCATTACAGAAAACATTTAAGCATGTTTTCTTATTAATATTTTACACAATGTAGGAAACAGTACATTGTTGAAAGGAGAACATGCAAATTATATGTTTTTAAGTGATGTTTCTGTGGTTGCTATGAAGCTTTTTGGGAGATTATCAGGATTTTGAAGGGCCAGTATCTGCAACTGTGCATCATCTCCACTCCAAAAAGCTTCAATCAGAGCTCGCTTAAGTAAAATGACTACAAAACTAGTCTAAACTAGTCAGTTACAACAGTGGTTGCAATTAGTTTCTTCCAATTCGTTGCTTGCTGGACGTGTTTCTGCTCAGATAAACTGTATTTCAGGGCGTGCATGCTGGTTGTGTCTACCTGATCAAACGGGCAGCATTCGTAGCCGTTGGCCGGGTGTTTGCAGCAGGTTTGACCTTCCTCACATCTCCCTGCATCTGGACACTCATCTGCACCAGCTAGGGCCAAGAGTGCCCAACAGATCACAACCCACTTCTGCATCTGCACACAGAGGACAACAACAGAGGAAAAGTGAAAGGGATGCATGTGGAAATCCCCTCCACACTCCACTTTACATCAGAGAAATTTTTTTTTTTTTTTGCATTAAATGCTGCAGAAACTCTTGATTAGAAAATATCAAATGACAGTAATAATCAGCGTGCTCATATAAAGGGACTGTCTGTAAAAAAAACTAGTCTGCCTACTCTGTTAATGTAATATATTCTCTGGAAGTGAGTCACAAACGGCATAAACAAAAATTCAGTTAACGGTCTTACTTCCTTATTTCCTGAAGTCCAATGCAATCATACTTTGTCGCGTGCTTACACTTGTATTCCTATTTGTACTTGTTTGTATTTCTCAATAAAGAAGCAAGTCAAACAAAATAAAATAAATAAACTCACTTTCACTTTCGTTTAGCTTGCATACAAAGAGAAACACGCACTGTGTCTCAAAAAATCTCGGCTAGTCGGAATTAACTGTGAAAATTTTTGCACAGGAGGATTATTATTTACAAAACTGTTTTAATCTAAGCAATTAATAGTTGTCTAAATGTCCTGTCCTTTGCAGGTCAGTTAAATAACTTTACCAAGCAAGTATATGAAATTATTTAAGGCTTAAAAAAGAGATTGCGCTCTTACCTTGTTAGTAGACTTGAAGGGCTGTTGTGAACAGTCAGGTGTTTCACAAGTGTCTCACTGGAGTGTAACACAAACGTTGATCTGCATTGGCTTGAACACCACGCCCCCAAGAGAGAGAGAGAGAGAGAGAGAGAGAGAGAGAGAGAGAGAGAGGAGAGAGAGAGATGGGCAGAGAAGAGGAGCAGCTCACACTCTCTCTGAATACTTTGCAGCGCCTCTCTTTGTCACTTCCATTAAATTATAACATTTTAAATTATACGTGACGTGTTAAACTTGCTCCAGTTTAGCCGTATGCGCTGTAGGTTGGAGCTGAACTGATGGACAAACTTGTTTACATGCGACAGCTGCAGCGCAACGCACCGCCGCGTCCAGCAGGCGGCGCCAGAGCTACAGCTGCCGCGGAGGCAGGGGGCGGGGCCTGCCGCTCCACCGCAGATCTACACAACATAGGGACCGGTCTCACTCGTCAGTAAGACGAGCCAAGTCATATATAGATCTGTGAAGTCTGTATTCTGCGTGTGCGACTTGTCTGCACGTCTGCGACTTACAAACTGCAAGCTCAGTCCAAAAACATGTTTACTGGTTATCCACAATGGAGAAACGGAGGAGGTTGTGGCATTGTAGAGGAATTTAACGTTAGCTAATAAATGTGGCAACGGAACGTTAGTGTGACTGTGATGGATGAAGGCGGATATATTTTACAACGACGCTCGCAGCTAAAGTAGAGGTGAGTAACGTTAGCTTGGTTAGCTAGCTAGCTAAGCTAGCTTGAATGAGCCGATAACGTTACCTAAAAAGCTAACTTAGCTAACGACTCAGGTGACAGGTCCGTTTCTATCAAATGCATAATTTTAAACTTTCTATTAAAGATGTTATAATATATTTTGGATGTAAACACCCTACAATTGATTTTATTGTTAATGTGATGATTGTAATGGGTACGTTTTTTATTCACAAATGTCTTTTTTTCAGGAAATTACCAATATTTTCTCTGTTCCTTCATGATTTCACACATTTTTTGACCTCTAAAACCTCTTCAAAACAGGAAGAGTGTCTGTACAATCGTTTACTATAATCACATTTTTGAAAACATGTAGAATTGCCTTTATTTGGTTTTAATATATCTATTTACTGTACTTTTATTACTATTATATTATTGTCACTGTCCTTTTCTGTTACAAGACTCTAGTATAATTTCAATTCACAATAGTTCACATAACGGTTATGATCAATACATCCATAGTTATGATAAGTAAAGTTTCGGCACGTTTACAGAATAACGTTTTCTACATATTTGGACGAGGTTTAAATGCATTTTCTTAATTATTGATTTTGACTCCTCTAGTGTGGCTTAAAATATAACAATTTTGTTCGTGTATTAAGTAAAATAACGTAGTAAAGTAGGAAATGGACAGATTGTGACAACATTTAATTTCGTACATTTACTAAACTGTCTGTCCAGCAAGGTTAGGTTTTATCATTTGAGTTTCTGATTTGGACAATCCAACAGTAAAACATTAATCTAATCTAACGCGAAGGTAGTGAATGTGTCGTTTCCGCTTTTTCATTAACTTATATATTGTCAACATGAGTGTAGTGTGTAATTTAGGTTTAGCATGTTGAGGATGAGATGAGGACATGATGAAACTGCTTGCAATGTTGTGTAACTTATGTGAAGGTGACAGAAATGACATTAAAGGACAGGTTCACAATTTTTCAAGTGTGTCTTAAAACAACAGTCAACTGCCCAAATGAACACTGACACATGTTTTTCTTGCTGTAATCATTCCTCCTGTTCATACTGACCATTAGAAGATCCCTTCATAATGCACTTATAATGTAAGTGATGTATTTAACAGTTTATCTGAAGCTATTATGAAGCTTCAGAGCAGCTCAACAGGGAAACATTGTCTATGGAAACAAAAAGAGGGAATTTCATGCTAAAAAGACTAAATGTGTCAGATATGCACTTGATATGACTAACTCAGACTGCTGAAGACTCATATAAGCTTCACATCAACTTTTAATAACTTTGTGGACACACTGGGGATTTTGGCCTCCATCACTTATATTGAAAGCACATTTGAAGGGGATCTTTTAACAGCCAGTATGAACAGGAGGAATGATTACAGCGAGGAAAACCCCTTTCACTGCTCACATGGACACCTGACTGTTGTTTTAAGACAGAAAAATTGTGAACCTGTCCCCCACATCTCATTTTTTTGCATGCAGTAGAACAGGAGAACAACACCTGTTTGGCAAAGCAGCTTATTGGCGGGGCAAACCTCGAGGGCCAAGTGGCTATAACTGTCAGACTAAAGTGTAATTAACTCTAGAAATAGGACGAGCCAGAGGAAACAAATGTCAGGCACACAGGTAGACAAACAGGAAAGTTAGAGATGGCTGTTATTCATCAAAAAACAAACAAAAAAGTCCTCCACAGTGCTCATTTTCCTAAAGCACATTCAGACAATTCAGAGTTGCATGCAAGCCACCCTGCTCTTTCATGTCTTGGCTGCTAGTAATGCATTTGTTCGCTGCTGTGGATGATTTTTCAAACAACAGTAAACATCACATATGTCAGAAGCACATTTCTTGATCAAATAATATGAGTTTATGGCTGATTTTAGATGTTTATTTAGCCGCTCTCTCAGTTAGGAGTGGGCCAGGAGAAGAGGCTCTCGGTGGCTGTGCGGTGAGATTGGAGACGTGCATGTTATAGATAAGCTATCGTGATGTTTCAACGACCCCATTATGGCAGCTCCACCTAGACTAAACCAGCTCACATCATTGCAGGACGCCTGGTCTGACTTTATTACACAGTAATGATAATAGGTCAGTTAAAACAGTTGGGTAACACTTTCTTACCTAATTTGTGTTGCCATGACACTAATGTAGAGCATCTCAGGAGCTGAAATCACACAATCGGCATTATTACTTAACCAGACAGTGAACCAGCCACAAACTCGGTGTAAGGTTTCTTATCCAGCGAGACACCAGCACTCCTCCTTTTAATTGTATTACATAACAAGAGGACAGGGACACCTGGCCGCAGCAAACAAGATCAAACTACATTGTTGGACAGGCTCAGAAAACACCTCCTGTGAAGTTTAGTGAGAGTACATAGTGTTCTCAGTGTGACGTGGTATGTTTTTTTTTTTCTCGGTCTGACAGGTGGGCATGATGGGGGAGCAGGCCGTTAGCGGCGCTGTGGCTGCAATCTCTCCAGTGCAGCAGATGCTGGCCTCTGGCACTGGAGCCCTCCTCACATCTATTTTTGGTGAGATAATGGAAACAAAGACACGTTTGCCACATTTTCTCATGCGCTGCAATCAGTTTCTCAATCAATTACTTTATTTGTTTACAGTCACACCGCTGGATGTTGTGAAGATCAGGCTGCAGGCTCAGCAGACGCCGTTCCACCAAGGTAAGACAAGGATCTAGAAGTCTTCTTCTTCTATGGTGTTGTATTACATTTTATCTCTATTGTTGGAGTCTTTGCTTTTAACAGCTGCTCGTGGATGCCATTTTTATCTCGATGCTTTTCTAACCCGACTGCACCTGTCCTTTGTGTCTCTTGTGCTCTCTTCATATCTATGTTTTTTTTACACGCTATGTCTCTTGTCTTTTCTCTATTCTCTATTCTGCCTTTGCTTTTTTTTTTTTTCTCCCTCATAGCTTTAGCTCCTGAATCTGCTCCATGGGGTGGTGTCATCCGCCCTTCCAAGTGTGAGTATCTGACCTGCTGCTGCTGTTGCTGCTGCTGCTGCTGCATGCTAATCATGGCTTGTGGTTTGAAAACACACCGTTGCATCACAGCTTTCTGTGTTCGGCCACGTGGTCAAACTACAGTAAGCCCCCCCTCCCTTTGCAAATAGACCCACGTGATTTTTATCAGTTTAAATGTGCATGTTTTTGTTTCACTGCTTGGCCCCTTAGTCGTATTTTTGTTTGTTGGTGTATAAAGTCTTAAGTTTTACGACTCAACCTTTTATTCTGGCAGATTTTCTTTTACTCCTGCTCAGTCATGATCCAGTCACTAGTGAATGTTATGTTTTTTCTCTCCTGCGATATTTCCACATGGTAAAATGCATAGCGGGGGCTGGTTGTGAAATGAACCTTTTTTTAGAGTTTCCTCAAAGGTTTTGTCGATAGTCGGCTTTAAACAAACAGGCAGAGTAAGCAGTGACAAGGACAGCCCTGATCTTATCTCCCGAGTAGCTCTGCGGTCATTGCCGTTGAATGTATTATTAATCACATTTCTCTTCTCCGTAAAGGCTATACACATTAGTTCATAACAGTTATAACTATTTATCAGGGTCTTGAAAAGTCTTAAAAAGCATTAAATTCAGCTCTCTCAAAACAGGAAGGTATTAAAAAGTCTTAAATCTTCTTGCCTTCCATAGACATCATCATTAGTTCAAGCTTTTTTTTATGTGGTTGCAGCTGTGGCGAGGCGTTTTGCATCTGTTAACTACAGGTGAGATGACATGACAGTGGATTGTGCTGCAGGAAGCTCAATTCTCCATTGTTACTGTTGGCCACAGTAGTGAGGAAGCTCTTCGTTTAATAATTAGCGTCAATGTTTTGAAAAACTTTAATCAACTTAAATTATAAATGATTTTGTAATTGGTTAATCCATCCAATTAATCCATTTTCTGCCAATTATTCAAGTCCAAGTCATGTTAATTGAATAATTATATTAGTAGGAGCTGGAGACTACTGACAAAAATGAATAAATATCAATATATAATATAATTTCCTTATCAGATAATTGTAGGCCTTGTTGTACCTGCTGGTTTTCTGGGTTAACAGTATTACATTAATTCTATGTGGCATTAAAAGGTCTTAACTTTAATTTGGTGAACACATCTGAAACCCTGATTTACATGTTTCCCCAGAAGCTTGTGTTTAGATCCTCTTATTGCTGGAGTCTTACAGTTACTGTGTGCTTTGTTGGTATTTTTAGTTCTTCTGACCATGAGTTGTTGTGTCTGTCACAGGGAAGTGTTTCCTGTATTGTAATGGGCTGATGGATCACATCTACGTGTGTCAGAATGGAACCAGCTGCACCAGCTGGTACAAAACACCGACACATTTCAGCGGGACTCTGGTGAGTACGATCGCCGCGGTCAGAACAATCTTTTTACCCACAAGATGGTTTTAAATATGTCAAGTTTGTTTGTTTTGATTTTTTGTGCCACAGGATGCTTTTGTGAAAATCACTCGTCATGAAGGGCTCAGGTCTTTGTGGAGTGGGCTCCCACCGACACTGTGAATATCAAAACTCTCTGCAAGAAAATGTTAAAAACACTTGTATAAAAACACTGATGTAAGTGCTCTTATTAATTTGAAACTCTCTTTATTTGTGTGTGTATTTAGGGTTATGGCGGTACCTGCCACTGTCATCTACTTCACCTGCTACGACCAGCTGCGGGACTTCCTAAGATGTGGTCTGGGTTTCCAGGGCATCCATATACCCCTTGTTGCCGGGGGTCTTGCCAGACGTAAGTGCAAGAAAACACAAAAACATACATCCTAATTGTACGATGTTTGTTTTTGACTTCCACTATATGTATGTGTGTGTTGCAGTGGGGGCTGTGACAGTGATCAGCCCTCTGGAGCTGGTGAGGACGAAGATGCAGTCGCGTCGGCTGTCCTACAGCGAGCTGGCGGTGTGTATCCGCTCTGCTGTGGCCCAGGACGGCCTGCTGTCACTGTGGAGGGGCTGGGGACCCACCGTTCTCAGAGACGTTCCCTTCTCTGGTGAGAGCAGCACAGATGACGATACATCCCCCCATAGACTTTGAAATGTGACTGTATGATGAAGTTTTATAGGTTGAAAAATTAATCTAATCCTCAATAGAAACTCATCAAACCGCTCCTGCAACAAAATCCACTCCTCTGTTGTGATTTTAAAATCTTTAGTATGTCTCAAAACTGCTGTCACTTCATTAGAACATGCAGACCTGTCAACCTGTACGCCTGTAGCCTGCTGAAAAGCAATAAAAGAAGAAGAATTCGACCAACCATAGCACCGGATTCATTCCTCTAGCCTTCACCCAAATATCAAGCGGGGATGAATCATGATTGACAAATGCGTAATGTCATTTCAAGAGGCTGCAAATCGACAGCAACATGATTTTATCCCTCTCGTTCCCCCTCCTCACTCCGGCTGGCTATTTCCTCAAGTGAGGACGCTTCTTTTAACTCTTTTGCAAACGGACTGGGGTGGATGTGGAAAGTTGAAATTGTGAATTGAGTTAAGTTAACGCAGACTTAGCCTAATGTTAGGTAATTTGCAAGCTAGCTTGTTTGTTCACCAGGCATTTAAGGTGGCAAAATAACGTTAGGATATATTGTCCGTGTGACGCAGATTGTAAAACGTGACTTTTAAAGTGTGTACTCATAATTATCGCAGCAGCCAAACCCGTAACGGTAATAAGAGGAGCAGTGGCATGATGGGGAAAAAAGTGAGTTAATGTGCTGCAGAAATAGAGGGATGTGATGACTTCTACAAGTTTCAACAGTCACGTTCATATTCAGCCTGTATTGTCATTAGGTCATCATGCTGTTCAGTCATCGCCTTCCTATAATGAGAACTGTTGTATTAATCAGCTCTAAAAATATTTATTTCACCATAGTCACAAAATAGTCTGTTTAGGGTTTTACAGCTACATTGTCATCATCTGTACAAATCAGCTGAAAATCATATTTTCAAAAATCAAATTGACTTAAAGTTTGATAATTGTGGAGGTTGTAATCAAAAGAAACTATATAAATGCAGCAGTAGTAGCAGGTTATGTGTAGCCTGAGTGAAATTGTGTTCCTTAGTAAGCTGTGTTCAGGCAGGTGAAAGACAAATGGACAAACAGGCAGAAATGACCGACTAACAGTAGAGGCATCTGCAAATATTTTTGTAAACAATCTGTTATCGGTATCAAGAATTTTCATATCAGTGCATCCCTCAAATTTTTGTCTGCTTGACTGCTGCATGTATGCAAATGATGTACGCATGTTTGCAAATTATGTACAATAATTCATTGTGCGAACAGCAGTGATTTGCATCTGACATCTATGTCGCGGAAATGGTACTCAAAAAATTCGTGGAGGGTCGGCAGGTCTGGAACAAAGCTAAATACACTGCTTCTCTGTTGTGGTACCGCCGCTTGAAGCTCTGCAGGAAGAAGCATTTAGAGCCATAGTTTTGCAAAAATGTGAAAGTGAAATTGCAAAAGTGAAACCCACTTAGACTGATGGATGGATCTGAGAAATTTATGTGAATGTTTTGACTTTTTGTACCATGAAACTACAAACCATTTGCAGCTACCTCTCCAGCTCCCCGAGGGCGAGTGTTTGATACCTAAAAGATACATTTGGGGAGTTAAATAAACATAGAAACCTTTTTTGTGGATTACATGCTGTCAAATTTTGACAGAAAAATGACAAAGTACAAAGTTTAAGATGACTACAATGTGGAGCAAAACAACTGTTTGTGTGTATTTGCAGCCCTGTACTGGTTTAACTATGAACTGGTGAAGGCTCAGCTCTGTGAACAAGCCCGAAGGCCTCAAGCCAACTTCTCCATCAGCTTTACAGCAGGCGCCATCTCTGGAGCTGTGAGTACTCAACGTTAATGAAAACACACACCTGTCCTCCATATTAAATCTGTTTTTAATTACTACTGACTGTAGTGTTCATATTTCATTAACAATTATTAGTAAATGATAAGACATGATAACCGTTGGTCTAAAATTCTGATTAATTCAGTTAGAATGCATTAAAAAAAAATGCAGCCTTGAGAAATCAGGATGTTTTCTTTAATTTTACTGACCAAGGTGATCTATTCTTTTATAAATACATCACACCTCCTACTACTTCAGGTCCGGCTCTTAACAATGAGCGCATTGTCAGGGATATGTTTAGAGAAGTAGGCCAGTTTTTGACCCACATCCACAACGTAATGTCTCTTGAGCAATAATTAAGCAACTGCCCTCCTGATACGAGTCGTGAAGTTATCCTTCACGTGCGGATAATATTTAAGCTTTTGAGGTGTAATCATTGCAGCAGCAGCAGCTATGTATCGTCCAGAATTTGACTGTTCATGTCCGTCACGTTATCCAGATCGCTGCAATCCTGACGCTGCCTTTTGACGTGGTGAAGACTCGCAGGCAGATTCAACTGGGAGAGATGGACACTCTGGGAGGTCTGTTTCTGCTTATTCTCTGTGATGCAGGCAGTTGTGTTTCCTGTATGTATTTACTTATGTGCAATGTTAAATCTTCTGATTACTGTCTCTCCTAGTTCCCTTAAGGAGAACCACATCCACATGGCACATAATGAAAGAAATTCGGACTGAACTGGGCTACAGGGGCCTTTTTGCAGGTGCACACTCATGCAGTCTTAAATCAATATAAAAAACATCATTTTTGCTTTGCTAAAAGCTGAAACTGAAGTGAAAACTTTTTGTATTTTTTCGCAGGTTTCATGCCCAGGGTGATCAAAGTGGCCCCAGCCTGTGCTGTTATGATCAGCACCTATGAGTTTGGAAAGACCTTCTTCCAGAAGATGAACCTTGATCGAGAGCGACTGGCATCCTGAAGGGTTGTCGGCGTGGCGCTGGGTGTTGCTCAGTAGGAGAAAAGAGTTCATGGCAACACACAGATGCAGACTTTAATACCAGGACAGTTGGGACAAGGTCTTCTCAAACCGAGTCTTGAGGAAGAGGATTTGTTTTTTTTTGTTGTTTTTTATTTTAAAGTGAAGAAGAGGATTCCGCACATTTCTGGGATGCTGCGCCCTGCAAGTCCACTCTCTTGAAATGTTACTGTGGTTAAGACTTGAGACACAACTTGATCCTCGAACACAATGTGGAGTTTGACTAACGGACGTGGAAATCTTTAAGGAGAATGTTTTTTGGATGAGCAAAGGAAGGGACTTGTACCAAACTCCAAGGACACGGATCACACCTCTGTGCACATTCTCAAAAATACAGTAATAATAAGTCCTGTGATAATTCAATGATTCTCTCTTACCTGGAAATTTCACATGTTCAATACCCACTACAGTTAATTGTTTATGATGAAGACGCTGACAAGGCTGTTGTCATCTGAACCTCTGAATACGTTAAAATGACATAACTTGATCTATGCAGGACTGAGGTGTAAGGAGTAATGCTTAATGGGAAAATATAAAAACACTGCATCGGTAATATAGCACAAGTTTTAGGAAAATGTTCTCATTCTCATACTTTGTATTGCCTGACAAACTGCATGGAGCGTACAGCTTAATTCAAGACAGAATCTAAATAAGCTGGGTCACCCTGCATTAGCATTACTGCATTACTCTGCATTCCTGTAGCAGTAAAGTATTGAAGTTTTGACTTTCATCTACTAAGTAGATGACTGACAAATCTGTTTTGTATGTGGGATAAGTTCGACCATTGGTAGCACTTTACATTTACAACACAAGAGATGTGAAATGAAATCATAAAAGTTAACTACAGGTTGTTATGTTTGTTGAATGTACGCCTCTTTTCTGTTCTCACAATTGGAGGAAAGCCATAGTATTTGACACAGAAGGCCTGGTTATAATGAGTGAACATGCACTTAATTTCGTCAAACGAAATTAATGCAAGCCTTCTTGGAATTTTATGTCGATGCATGGATTTAGCAGTTTATGCTATGATTATATTACAAAGAGCAACAATGTTCAACATCTGTGAAAACCTCCACAACCAGCTTCACAAATATCACACACAAATGTTCTGAAAATTTGCCAAGGTATGGTGGTGCGAAAAAGAAAAAAACAAAAGGCTTTCCAAACTTCCCTGCGTGGCATTGTGGCGTTAAATTACTTTTGAATTTCTTGCCTGCAGTGGAGACATTATCAGAACTTGTTACAACACTGGATCATAAAACAATATTGCTGCCTTAACCAAAAAAGGTAGAATGTTTCCGTTGTTTTTTTATGAATTAAATGATAATAAACTATAAGACAGCTCCATTTTTATGTTGTGTGATTTATATTTATTTAGGAGTCTGTAAATGTCCAACATTATTCAAGATAACAAAGAAGTGGTGTTTATATATCTCTCTCACTATCAGCATTTATGTCCTGTAAATGCTGATAGTGAGAGATACATATACTGTGTCTCACTACTAAAGCATAAAAATGGCCAAAAAATACTTTAATGAAATAGTAAAAATAAGCACCAGATTGTATATGTACATTTGGAATAATATACACAGAAATTGACACATAGTGGAGAACAAATTAAATGCATTTTGGTACCATTTAAATATAGTTAATAACCGAAAAATATGCAGTAAATACTGCATTGAACTGTAAAAAGAGCAGAAATACTCAAAAAATACATGACAAATGGTTTGTCAAGACAAAGTGATATATTTACATGTACTTTTTGTCAAGTAATATGTAAATATAAGCGACACTTTCAATTTTGTACATGTATACATTCTGTAAATACATAAAAATGTCCAAAAAGTACTTAAATAAAATAATAAAACCAAAAACAACCAAATAAACGCTGTGTTGCACATGTTAATTTCGAATAATGTTCACAGAAACTGGCACACAGTGGAGAAAAACTTCAATGTATTTTTTTCCCATTTCAATATAGTTGTAAACTATGAAAAATACAGATATAATACAGTACTAACACTGTAATGTACTGTACAGAGAGCAAAAATATGGTTTGTCAAGACAAATTTGTATGTGTATATGTGCAATTCGCCAAGTCATATGTAAATACGAGTGACACTTTAAATTTTGTCTTATATTTGATGATTGCAAGTGATTTCTGCCGTAATACATGAAAATATTCAAGTCAAACAGCGGCGTGTAGTGGCTGCTGAGTTTCACACGTTTCCATAGTGAAGTCCCGGGGGTGGGGCTTAGTTGAAGATAGTCACGCTGAGTCTCGCGATATTTTCTTTTACATATAACTACGGTTCGCTCCTCAGTAAGGCCTCTTTGAATCGGATTGGAGACAAAATGGTGAGTGTGCTCTCCACGCTGTCGATACTCAAGACAGCAATCCATCTGTCATCTAAAGCATCTGACAGATTTCACCTGTTTTAAGGAGTCATACTTCTTTTATAGACATTTTAGAAGATCGGTCGCGTATATTTTTGTAGTATTTAAGTCTGAATCGTAGCTCAATGCGTTTGTGATGCACGCACAACCATACCGGCCTCTAAGTTAACGGCCCAAAATGGCTGCTTGTAGGACTTTATTAGCTAACTTATGGTTTGTTCTGCCTGTGATGAGACTCTCGACGGGCGGACAGAATGGGTTTAACCCCCTTGCTGAATGTCGAGCACTGAGCGCAGTCTACACCTTAGTTTAGAAAGTGTATTTTGCATCATAAAACTTAACGAGCATGCTTGCTAACTAGGCTAGCGGCGTGGTTAGCTAAGTTGCCCTGAATTTAACCATCAACCTAATTTAGTTAAATGAAATCTACTGTGAAACCAAGCACATACACGTCCATTCTATATTCAGGACCCACTTGGCTAACTGCAATTTTAGGCCATTTTTGAATGTCGGCTGGATCAGCTAACAGTTTCTTCCCCATCACAGTCCCACCGTAAGTTTTCGGCTCCGCGCCACGGATCGCTGGGCTTCCTGCCCCGCAAGAGGAGTCGTCGCCATCGCGGTAAGGCCAAGAGCTTCCCTAAGGATGACCCCAGCAAACCCGTGCACCTGACCGCCTTCCTGGGCTACAAGGCCGGCATGACACACATTGTCCGTGAGGTCGACAGACCTGGCTCAAGTTAGTAAATCTTTCTGTTGTTAAGAAAATATATTATAAGCCAGAGGTTATTGATTTTATTAGAGTATTTATTAAGTAACTTGTGGTTTGTTCTGCCTGTGATGAGACTCTCGACGGGCGGACAGAATGGGTTTAAACCCCTTGCTGAATGTCGAGCACTGAGCGCAGTCTACACCATAGTCTAGAAAGTGTATTTTGCACCATAAAAGTTCAAAAGGTCTTAATTTAATTGTTGCTTTTTCTTATGTAGAGGTGAACAAGAAGGAAGTTGTGGAGGCTGTGACCATTGTGGAGACACCCCCCATGATTGTGGTCGGCGTTGTGGGTTACGTCAACACCCCCCGCGGCCTGCGTTCCTTCAAGACCATCTTCGCCGAGCACGTCAGTGATGAGTGCAAGCGTCGCTTCTACAAGAACTGGTGAGATGCTAAAGAAAACTTTATAAATTCAAACCTGAATGTAATAAAGTGCGTGAAGCAGACGTTAGTTACCCAGTGAAGATGAAACACATTCTGAGTTTTCACTGAGTGAGTCTAACAGTACGGTGGCCTCTGTGGCAGCTCCGCTCAGGCGCCGTGTGCCCTGATGAGCTCCGGGCTCCTCTGGCCAGTGGAAAGTGCTGCTTAGAAACTGTGCCATGAGCCGAAATCCTTACTAGCTGGCGCAGCCCCCCTCGGTCCACATGGAGGGAGGGCGAGCAGCTAAGCACTGAGTTCTTCCGCTGACCCTCCGGGGTTACGAAGGACCTGCGCCAACCTACATGTGCCTCTGTCTCCCCTTGCTGCGCCGCATGCTCTCAGGTACAAGTCCAAGAAGAAGGCCTTCACTAAATACTGCAAGAAATGGCAGGATGACGAGGGCAAGAAGCAGCTGGAGAAGGACTTTGCCGCCATGAAGAAGTACTGCCAGGTCGTCCGCATCATTGCCCACACACAGGTTAGTATGTCTTCTTCTTTTCTTGTTTCCTGCTTGTCTGTCAGTGATGAGACCACGGATCTTTGCGTCAGGCATGGCGCCCGAGACACATGAGGATACCTTCCATGCTGCCTTCCTTCTGAGACTTCACTGCTATAATCTTCAGTCTGTCGTGGATATATCTCTGTTCTGACCTGCGTTTTGATCTCTGTGCAGATGCGTCTGCTGCCCCTGAGGCAGAAGAAGTCTCACCTCATGGAGGTGCAGCTGAACGGAGGCAGCATCTCCGACAAGGTTGACTGGGCCCGTGAGAAGCTGGAGCAGGCCGTTCCCGTCAACACAGTCTTCACCCAGGACGAGATGATCGACGTCATCGGCATCACCAAGGGTCACGGATACAAGGGTAAGATCGGCTGCAATTGTTTTAAAATACAGTCATAGGATATTCTCAAGGCGACATGTCTGCTTTAACGTTTTTATCTCGACTCTGATCAAATGCATCTTGTCTTTTCTAGGTGTCACCAGCCGTTGGCACACAAAGAAGCTTCCCCGCAAGACCCATCGTGGTCTGCGTAAGGTGGCCTGTATCGGTGCCTGGCATCCTGCCCGTGTGGCTTTCTCTGTGGCCCGTGCTGGTCAGAAGGGTTACCACCACCGCACAGAGATCAACAAGAAGGTACATAGAGGAGGCTCACCTTAAGTCTATGTGTCAGTGTTGAGTTTCAGTGTTGCAGACGAGCAGGCTGTTGGTTAAACTTGACTGTTTATATTGTAGATCTACAAGATCGGCCAGGGCTACCACACCAAGGATGGAAAACTGGTGAAGAACAACGCCGCCACAGAGTACGATCTGTCCAACAAGAGCATCAACCCCCTGGTGAGTTATGTTCATGCAACTTGTGCAAAGTTTTTGGCTGTATCTTGCCTGGGAACGGAAGTGACTAATTTTGTTCTTTTTATTTTTAAAGGGTGGATTTGTCCACTATGGAGAGGTGACCAATGACTTCGTCATGGTGAAGGGCTGTGTGGTTGGAACCAAGAAGAGGGTGCTGACTCTGCGCAAGGTGAGGAAGAAGTGCATCGCCTTCTGTAGTATCAGTTAACATCTGGACCAATTGTAGACATTTCCTTCAAGATTAATTATGTAATGGTCATTATATGGTTTAATGTACTGTGAGTGTAGCGTAAACCTAGATTAATGTAGTCTTACAAGCCACCAGAGTCTTTATTTATATTAAAGAAAGCTTTTCTGTAAGATTGAATATCTGCATCTAGCATGTTCTAGACTTTAATTTATTTCTTTTTTGCTTTTCCAGTCTCTGCTGGTGCAGAGCAGCCGTCGTGCCTTGGAGAAGATCGACCTCAAGTTCATCGACACCACCTCCAAGTTCGGTCACGGCCGTTTCCAGACTGTGGAGGAAAAGAAGGCATTCATGGTACGACTTTACACCGAGTCTTTAAGACTTTTCTCTGCAGTAAACTTCCTTGTGGTTGTGTGTTAATGACTTGTGGGGGAAGTTTAGTTTGCACACGAAGACAACTACATTTATTCAAAGTTTCTGCAAAATCCTTCATTAGTCTTGTTTTAAGAACACAAAATGAGATGTAGCGCTAGATGAACTTATATCAAACTCAAAACACTACAAACACATATTGGACACTGTTAGATATCTACATGTTTTGTAAATGTCCTGCACTGTTCGTAACCTGGTTCAGTCTTCAGTATGAACTCTGGGTTCCATTCCAGTGCCATAGTGAACTCCAGTGAGGCAGGGGAGCAGTGCCTGTTTGTGCTGGCTCCCTGTTCACTCTCTGGGAACACCGGCCCCTCAGCCAACATGGACAACAAGCCAATGGCAGACTTAAATGTTGGCATCCAACTGATTGTCTTGTTTCTCTTCTTTTTTATAGGGACCACTCAAGAAGGACCGCATTTCCAAGGAGGAAACTGCTTAAAGTCCCTGTCAACACGCAATGTCTCTGCTGGATCGTTTGTCACCATCATTACTGTTGTGCAGAGTTATTTAATAAAAAAACAAACCAAAGAATGAAGTTTTTGTGTTCTTTTTAAAAGTGAAACTGATTTTTAGAGGTCGAGGCCTCGTTGCAGTCGATAAAATCACAGGAGTCTGTTGGCTCAGACCGGAGGAAATCTGTGGTCAGCTGGTGTTTAACCTTGTAGCTCGACTTGAGTCAGCATGTTGGGGGAAGTTGCAGATGACAGCTTGATAATTCAACACAGGTAATTGGTAGTTTACAAAAGGCATCTGAAGAACAGATCCTGTGATAAAAGTTCAGTCACTTGAGGACATACGAACAGTTTGCAGAGGACTATTAGCTGTATGTGATGCAGATAAAGTTAACGTATCGTCCACTGAGCTTGTTAAATGTGATCAGCCTCATGTTGCGGCTGAAAAGGTCGGCGTCAGCTGTGAGTGCGGAGCCACCTGTGCAGAACTGACGGACAGCGAGACCCTCCGTTAGCTAACATTGCATGTTTAACTGGCTATATGTGTCCTTGAGCTGTAAGGCTTGTATCCCGCTGACATTAGAACTTGAGTAGTCACAGTACGGTAATTAAGCCTCGCCGTCATCCGTTCTGACTCATCACTGCCAAAAGTAAAACCACCTCTTCAGCAGGTAATGAGGAAGACCCTGAGAGGGCTCCACAGGCCGTTTAGATGTCCCGCAAAACGCCACTGCATAATATTCAGCACTCTTTGCAGAAATGTGGATTTTCTAAAAGGATTTCCAAGGTCCTGCCTCCCCATTAACCTGCAGCTGAAGTACAATTGTTCTCCATTGAGCAGCATTTGAAGAATTCCACATTTTCTCCACCAAAGCAGTTCTACAGCGAGGAAGAAATACCCTCTAAAGGGCACTTATGATAAACCAAAGACCTGCCGTACATGTAGAAGCAGCGGGAGGTCGTCAGTGGAAGAAGGGGTGAAGCCTTGTGTCACTGTGGCCAGAGGACAGTCATGGAGATGGCTCCCGCTGTTACATAATAACCTCCAGAGGCTCTGACCCCTGCCCTGCCGCAGCACAGGCAGAGCTGCGGTTCAAAGCACCCGCAGAGCCTGAGCTTTACGTAACGCCGCCCCCCCCCTCCCTGCTAAATGTGGCGGTTAAAAGTCTAGAATTATGCCATTAATTGCTCCCTCAGTCCCACTCAGGTGAGGTCAGGTGTCCCAGCAGGTGCTCTCTTTATGACCCCGTGCATCTGCTCAAACAGCATCTCTGTGCACTTTTCACAAAGGCCTGTCCGCACCATTCCACCCTATTAGTCGAGTCCTCCATCATCTCCGATGAGCTCTACTCAGAGCCAGGGACACTTGCAAGTGCTGGAAGAAGCATTCACATGTTTATTTAAGTAAAAGTAGCAATACAGCAATGTGAAAATACTGAATATTATCCATTGTGTCAAATCTTCATCTGGAAAGTAACTAAAGCTGTCAAATAAATGTAGTGGAGTAGAAAGTACAATATTTCCCTCTGAAATGTAGTGGAGTGGAAGTATAAAGTAGCATCACATGGAAATACTTGTACTTGTAATTGTACTTATTCAGTACTTGAGTAACTGTACTTTCCACCACTGATGAATGAGGCCTGTATTGTCAGTGTTGCTATTTTATGTGACTGCATTTGCGTGTGTGTGTGTGTGTGTGTGTGTGTGTGTGTGTGTGTGCTATCATGCAGTGGTCCAGTCCTGAGGTAGCAGCTGTTGCTAGTGGGACAGCAGCCAGGTAACCAGAGTGCATGCTGGGACAGCAGAGAGGAGGGCCAAGCATTTTGATTTATGTATGAGAGAGAGTGTGTGTGTGTGTGCGTGTGTGTGCAGTTGCTTGTACTCGCGAGTAGGTGTGCGCGCATCTGTGTGTCGGTGTGTGTCCTGGCACGGAGTCAACGCCGGGCCGTCCTGCAGAGCGAGGGAAGTGGTTGGGTGGTGCTGTGGCGTGTCGTCGTGGCGTCTTGACAGGAGGACAGACTGTCGGAGGGGGACGACCGCACACGCAGGACCGTTATTACACATGACGGAGGCCGCAGACATGGTGGCTACTACTGGTCCTACAGTGACTATCTGCTGGTCTGCTGTTAGACCTCTTTCCTGCTCCCAGCTTCTCAAATATGCTGCTTTTCTTTGCTTGATATGATTGTAAACTGACAAAACAAGCAATTATAAGAAGTCATTTCAGCATTTTTGAATCATTTGTCGACTAAATGATTCATCGTTTAATCAGAAATACAATCAGCAGATTCAATAATGAACCAGTAATGACAATAATCACTATTAGGAGCTCCAGTAGGAAGTCTTTGGTTTGTACAAGGTGAAATGAAATGCACCACAGTTGTCTGGAGGGCGGAGGAGCCGGAGAGGATGCTTCATGGCGTGTATTGTTGAACATTTTGCTAACCTCCTAAATAAAAAAGGTTTGAAAACAGTATTTTTATTTCACACTTTTGATGCTGAGAACTTGAATGGAAGCCTACCGATGATGTAAACAGGTGGAAATCACTAACAAAAGACGTGTTTCTGTCTGCCAGGCAAAAAAAAAAAAAAAAAAAGATGAAAGTATGCTTCTTTTTGTGTGTGTGTGTGTGGTTATTTTTTAATGTGAAGAATTTGCAGCAGTGACTAAAGCTACAAGGCTGCGTCCCCGTGTAAAGGACGGTGGAATCCGAGGGCCTGAGCGCTTCTCTCGGGCCTGCCAGACTGCAGCTCCTGCACCCCTGCACTGTGGCATCAGTATTCCAGGCCCGTTCATGGACACAGCGTTCCCTGAGCTGAGGGAGGCAGCCCCCGACTCTCTCTCTCTCTCTCTCTCTCTCCGTCTCCCCTCCCGTCACACCACCACCAGAGGGCAGAGCGCGGCAGAGCTCCGTTTGCTTCACGCATCCCAGAGCACTTTGTGTGTGCTGTAGCCTACTTTGGTTCCTCCTCTTTTATCTTTTTTTTTTTTTTTTTTTTTTTGGCCTCTATTCAGAGCTGGATTTGAAAGCTTCAGATGATTTTGAGACTCTGTATATTTGTTTTTTATTCAGGAAATGATGAACCTTCATGCTGCTTGTATCAGCAGTGAGGGTGATGTGTCATTTCAGACTATGTTTGCTCCAATGATTTTTTTTTTTTTTTTTTTCCTTTTTCAGCTGGTTGACTGTACTTATAGCTTTCTGTTGCCGCTCAACTCTGCATGACCCAAAAATAACCCGGGGTGAGCGCAGTCAGCAACTGTTCTCTGGTCAGCACAAACAACAGGCCGCATTTCTCTCTCTCTCACACACACATACACACAGAGAGGCTTGCACATGCAGTTTCAGTGTTTGCACACACAGGAAAAATATAAACATTCCTCTGCACAGAAGTCCACACACACACACACACACACTTCAGGTTGCATTTTGTTTGCCGGAGCAGTAATCCTCCGAGAATGACAGTCGGATGCTGCTGCGACCGTCCGGCCTCTTCGTCTTCTTCTTCTCCTCTCTCGGTGACTTAAAGTTGGCGGTATATGTTTCGGAGGCTTCGGGTGACGCGCCCACACAGCTCCCGTGGGTGCTCGCTTTCTCTATTCCAGAACGTTGTCCGGTAAAGTCAGAGAAAGGTCATCGGTCGGTTTGATGGGAGGTTATGTAACCTCGCAGCCTGCCAGAGACACAAAGCCAGGCTCGGGCAGAGAAAGAGAGAGAGATAGAGAGAGAGAGAGAGAGAGAGAGAGTGTGTGTGTTTGCTGTTAATATTCACAGCCAGGAGGGGACAGTGTGTTCCTCGGGCCTCATCTCCTCACTCCAAACAATCCCCTCTAGTGACCCCACCCCGACAACTACCACCAGCCAGGCTGTTCGCCCACTTCTCAGATCACATGGCACTGCAGAGACACTTTGATCACCACAGCAGGAACAAGAGGAAGAGAGAGAGAGAGAGGAAGGGAGGGGAAAGAGCGAGTCAAGGGAGAAGAACAGGGGGGTCAGATGATGGAGAGGAGAGACTTGAGGATCTTCTTGCAGACTAAACTGCACATTTCAGGCCTCCTGGAGTCGAGTGGACTTCAAAATTAAGAAGGATAGGTTCACAATTTTTCCATGTCTGTCCTAAAACAATAGTCAGCAATCATTGCAATCATTCCTCCTGTTCATACTGACCATTAGAAGATCCCTTCATAATGCACTTTCAGTGTAAATGATGGGAGACAAATCCCCACAACCCTCCTTCTGTGCAAGAATGATTTTAAGATAATATGAGGCTTCGGCCATCCAAATTAGTCAAATCAAGTCAATATCTTTCAAAGGTTTTAGTGCCAAATTCCAAGGAAGAAGAATGTGTGGATATTTGCATCAGTTTTTATCCTTTTTTTAAAAAAACACTGTCAATCATGAGTCTGACAGTGTTATAGGAGTGCAGTGCTATATCGGTGGGTGTCTCTTTTAGGAAGTTTTGATGACTTTTAATGTCGAAAGTTCAGCGACTCAAATTTGCAAGTTTTGGATTAAGTTAAGACAACGGTCATAACATCAGAGAGGCATTCATTTTGTTTTGTTTGTGATCTTGTGTGCTCAAAAAAAAAAAAAAAAAAAATCCTGGTGAAATTCATTTTTCAGACGGTTGCCTTAAAGCCAAAATCTCCTCAGTGTGTGAGGAGTTGAACCTCGGATGAAGAGACCAGGCCCAGAGAGCTGAGGTACAGTGTGTAGATGATTTTTGGGAGCTGTATCACAATCAAAAACAGGATTTAAAGGATAATTCCAATTTATTACAACTTTAGTCTTACTTTTGTAGCTTTGGCCATCGTTTCTCAAGGCAAGTTAATTGCTGAGATCTGGGAAAAAACTGCAACGTCACTACAGTGAAGCAGCCGGACGATCGTCTGTAAACAAACCAACATAGTGACCAGATTATCAAAACTACAGTATTTAGAGGTAAAACCCAAAGTGAGTGAGTTGTGTGATGGCCAGAGATGGAGACTGAGTTTGGGGACTTGAGTGGCTTTAATTTAACTCCCTCCACCCCCCTTTATTATTATCTTTTTCTTCCTCTTTCAATCTGATCTATTGTATTTTTCTCTCCGGCTACTATATAACATGATGTTGGTGCTTGTTGATTAACATGTATATCTGAGAAGAGGAGGAAGTTGTACTTTCTGAGTTTTATTTGTGTTTAATAAGGATGTTAATTTTTCTTCTCTATGAAAATTGGGAAAATAACTCTTAACATACAGTGAACCCATCTTTATAAGAATTGATTTCTTACCTCTGGTCTTCTGTGATACTTTAATTATCTTGCTGTCTTTATGCTCTATTAAAAACAATAAAAAAACAAAGTGAGTATGTAGCCCAGGCTTTAAAATGACACCCTATAATATTAGAATTATCCCTTTAAAACAATTCAT
The DNA here is from genome assembly GCF_910596095.1 of Thunnus maccoyii. Classification (NCBI taxonomy): domain Eukaryota; kingdom Metazoa; phylum Chordata; class Actinopteri; order Scombriformes; family Scombridae; genus Thunnus; species Thunnus maccoyii. Next base: position 24,664,020 of record NC_056550.1, read on the forward strand.
TTTATTTTGAAACAAACAAATAATTAATTTAGGGTGATTATATACATTAAGAAAATAATAATACGAAGAACTATTAAAAAGTGTTGGTATAGAAATAACATTTGGAGTAAATATCATTCAAATAACTCATATAAATGACTACATCTGTTGAAAGTTGTTTAAAATCATGAAACTATGTGCATAAAAGGAGAAACACAGCCAACATTGTATTTTCCAAGCAGCAGTGAAGGGCTCAGTATGACAAGATCCCCAAATAACAAATCAATGGACCCCACTAGTCCCAGGTGATCAGCTGCAGTTCCGCTTCCTGTTATAACTTCCTGTTTTAAAAAAACAACCTATGCTGGCTACCTCGAGTGCTGATGGGACATAGAGAAAATAAAATCTTTTGTCATCCGTTGGGTAAGAACTAAAAATGATCTTCTGAACGAAGTAATATTAATTCTAGATGATGTTAAACAGCTGCTGACCGCCATACTGTTGCATTTAAGATTGTAAAGCAGCGTGAGAGGCCGGATGATTTTCGCGGGTCTGCCGAGGTGAAATGCTGTAAACCTCGTTCATACTTTGACTCAGCGGTGAGTGAAAACACTATAAAACCTGTTAAGATGACTGTAAGGCAGCTGATATTTATGTTAATTGGCGCTGATAGCCATTAAAAGGTGCTAATAGTGCTCTATCTAAGACTGTGTTTTGTGACGCTAATAGCGTGTTAACTTGAGCCTAGCCACTTAGCTGGCATGATTATTTGGTGTTACGTGCAATTTATGTTTATTTTATGTTTATAGTAATTAAAGAGGTTAATATTTAGTGCAATCTCTCACTGTTACCGGTGCAAGGAGAGACAATTAAGCACGTTAAGCCTTAATGCCTCATGTTACTATTAATGTTTACTGCATTTGATGCAATTTTGACCAAATTAAAGGGGTACTCCACAGTATTTTATTTTATTTTAGTGAAATGTACTTTTGTCAGTTACTTGTGTAACCACATAATTTTGAGTATTTGTAGATGGTTATTAATGTGTGTTTGAACATGATTATAAGAAGCACTTTAAATGTATTTATAGTTACACAACTACAAATCAACACTTGGAACTAAAGATATATTTTTGTTGTACAACTAAACCTTTTGAGAACATGATTGAACTAATTAATACAAAATATTATTATTAATTGGTAATAATTCATGGGAGATTAGAAAATGAACATGATTTATGCAGACAGTATGAATGTAATGAGATATTTGGATCTCATCTGGCCTGTCTCTAGGTCAGGTTTTTGGTGATACCATAAAGAAAAAGGGGACGCAGCCAGTACTTCCTGCTGGACTCCTGCAAGGCTTCAGATCCCTAGACCCAGAGATTCCCAGTGTGAACTGGGTGGCGAGCCGAACCGAACCACTGGTATTGAACCTGAGATGCGTGCAGGGTTCCTTGGTTTCTCCTTTCTCACGGACTGTGCGGTAGGACTAAAATAGACAGTGATACACTGACATTTGGTCAGAAAGAGGGCCCCAACGCAATAAGGACTAACTTTGGGAACAAAGGGTATCTTCTGTTTTATTTTGCCGGCTTTAATTATTTTAGTTTGTTATTTTTCATACATTGTTCTTTCCAAAAAAAGCTGTTGTATTACATGTTGACCTTCAGCTTGAAATAACAAGTGGCCACAAACATACAAACCATTGTAGTCTGTGTCATTATTGATGTTCAAGATATTGGCTCTTAAAAGCTTAGTGTCTTCTGTTACTGGTCCAGTTATTACTATTGACTATTACTTACCTGTGCTCTGTTATTACATCGTAACAAGGGTTACAGAATTGGCGAGCCAGCCAGGAGCCAATTAATTTGAACATCAATACTGAAATCATGTCCAATATGGACTTTGTACAAAGGTATGATGTTAAAATCCCAAATGCAGTTATTGTTAATGGTCTGACACAGATAGCTGATCAAGATGAACAGGTAATTGACTATCTAAAGAAGTATGGCAAAATTGAGAGATCCCTTGTTGTTGATGATCTATCAGACGAACTCTACCAAAACCTGATCGTTGAGTACTGGAGTGGTTCAGCCTTGGAAGGCTTAGAACCTCACTTGCCACTTACGTACACAGTACATAGCAATCCCCCCATTGCCTATGAAGTAAAGACACTAAGCAGTGTGTACACTACTAAGATTGGCAGCAATGTTACCAAGACATATCTGGCTGAGCTCAAGGAGCTGGCTAAGCAGAGTGGTAAAGATTATGGTGAGGTGCTGAAAGAAATGATGTCTCAGATAGGTGAAGATGTTGAAGCTATGCAACCCTGAGCTGAGGGCTCTCCCCCCACACCTGCTGAGCCCACTGTCTTCATACCTTCACCTCTGGGCCCTGAGCAACAGCCTCTCATCTCATTCTCAGATATATCACCAAGCAATAATGGCTTAGGTGCCACTGACTCTGCCCTACTCACTAATGAAAAGAGATTACCATCCCTTTCGTTAAGTGATATGAATCCACCTGAAGTCCAGAAGGTCGTGGTTGAGCACATCGTACGGAGACAGGATGCTGTCCCACAAGTGCAATCCCCAGTGAGACTCCGCTCCTTCTCTGGAAAGGCCCCCAGACCTAATAATGAAACCGACTATGATACTTGGCGCTCACATATTGAGCTGCTCCAAACTGATTCCAGCATGTCCCCCCTGCAAATATCCAGAAAGATCTTTGAGAGCTTGCTCCCGCCCGCAGCTGATATTGTCAAAGGGCTACGGCCTGAGTCACCCCCTTCAGCCTATCTACAGCTACTAGACTCAGCTTTTGGCACTGTGGAAGATGGGGAGGAACTTTTCGCTCGATTCCTGAACACCCTCCAAGACCTGGGTGAGAGGCCCTCCGCTTACCTCCATCGGCTGCAGCTAGTTTTAAACCTTGTGATAAAAAGGGGCGGTGTTGCACACGAGGAGGTAGACAGACACCTTCTTAAGCAGTTCTGCAGGGGGTGTTGGGATAATGCCTTGCTCAACACCCTGCAACTCGAACAAAAGAAAAGTAGTCCACCCTCATTTTCAGATCTCTTGCTAATGATACGCTCTGAAGAAGACAAACAGCAAGCGAAAGCCAGTCGTATGAAAAAACATATGGGTGCTACAAAGCAGAAAGCCCAGTTGCAGTTCCATGGTGCATGTGCCTGTGTGCCAGAGGAGAGTCATGAGATCGGCCTCAGTGCTATTGAGGACTTGAGGAAACAGGTGGTTAGTCTACAGAGTCAACTAACCTCATTCATGCAATCGAAAAGGACAAAGGGGGGTGGCAACAAGGGAGCAGCTGGGAAGTTTCAGAGTAGAGTATCAGGACCAGATGATGATAAGACAGACATGCGAGAACCGATCAAAAAGAACCCGGCAAACAAACCCAAACCCGGGTACTGCTTCAACTGCGGGGAAGATGGACACATTGCTCCATCTTGCACCAGCACAGCAAGCCCAGCTTTAGTAGCTGAAAAGAGGAAGCAGTTTGAGGAAAAGCAGCGCAGGTGGGAAACACAAAATGGTCCCAGCCCGCCTTTAAACGAGTAACAGGCCCTGTTGCGGGACAAACAGGGGCTGAGGAGAGTCAACAACGTCCCCCAGATGTAAACAAACCCCTAGCTGCAAGAGTCAAAGCCCAATCCTGTTCCAGCCTGGAACATGTGTATCGAAACCCACCTTTCCGGCTTCCCAAGCGGTTGGTTGGCACCAAGAGTACGGCTCAAGTGACCATAAAAGACGAAGCAGTCAACTGCCTGCTTGACACAGGTTCACAAGTAACAACCATTCCTCAGTCGTTCTACAGACAACATCTTTCAGAGCAAGAGATCAAGCCATTATTCAACCTCCTAGAGGTAGAGGGAGCAGCGGGGCAGTCCGTCCCCTATTTGGGCTATGTTGAGTTGGCTGTAACTTTCCCAAAAGAACTTGTGGGGGCATCAGTTGATGTAAACACACTTGCCCTAGTCATACCTGACTTTGAAGCCGTCACAGAGCCCCTTGTGCTTATAGGCACTAATACCCTTGATGTGCTCTATGACATCTATTCCAAAACTGGAATGACACATCAGCCTACCCCGCACGGTTACAGAGCAGTCCTTAAAGTACTCGAGGTGAGACACAAGCGGGCAAACGACATCGAGCCCTGCGGTGTAGTGAGGCTACATGGGAAGAGCTCCCAAATCATTCCAGCTGGTGAAACTGTTGTACTGGAAGGAGTTGCTCCAATGAACGGGTTCCAGAGCGAGAAGTCCGTTCTTATCGAACATCCATCTTCATCCTCCTTGCCAGGTGGTTTGCTTGTTAAAGCTGCCCTGATTGATCTTCCCCAGCGGCGGCCCAATAAGCTACCAGTTGTGATCTGTAATGAGTCTGATCATGATATTGCCATTCCTGCAAAGTGCACAATAGCACAGATCTGTACTTACCAGACCATATTGTTAAAGGAGCACAGTGTGGCCAAGGCACCTGAGCCACTCCAAGGGTCACCAGAGACAAAGCTCTCCCAAAAGCCTGCTCTAAGCTTTAACTTTGGCGAGTCCCCAGTCCCACCTGAGTGGAAAGAACGCATCACTCGGCAACTCAACAACATGCCTGACGTGTTTGCGCAACACGACTCGGATTTTGGCCGAACAGATAAGGTAACGCATCACATAAAGCTCTCAGATGAAACTCCCTTCAAACTGCGCCCTCGACCAATCCACCCGCAAGACCTTGAAGCAGTTCGGAAACACATCCAAGAGCTTCTTGATGCAGGAGTCATCAGAGAGTCGGAATCACCATTCTCGTCACCAATTGTGGTGGTCAGGAAAAAAAATGGCCAGGTCCGCTTGTGCATAGATTACAGGCGTCTCAATCTCCAGACCATTAAGGATGCATATTCTCTCCCCAAACTCGAGGACACATTCTGTGCTCTCAATGGCTCCCAGTGGTTCTCTGTCCTCGATTTAAAATCAGGGTTCTATCAGATAGAGGTTGAGGAGGCAGACAAACCAAAAACTGCTTTTGTGTGCCCTCTCGGGTTTTGGGAGTTCAATCGCATGCCTCAGGGAGTGACGAATGCTCCGAGCACATTTCAAAGATTAATGGAAAAGTGCATGGGAGACATGCATTTAAAGGATGTGTTGGTCTTCCTCGACGACTTGATTGTGTTCTCCAGAACCCTAGAGGAACATGAGGAGAAGTTGATAAAGGTGCTCTCTCGTCTCAAAGAGTTTGGTCTGAAACTGTCCCCGGAAAAGTGTGTCTTCTTTCAGACGTCAGTCCGTTACCTTGGCCATGTGGTGTCCAGGAATGGAGTACAAACCGATCCAGAGAAGATCTCTGCCCTTAAGACTTGGCCAATTCCCCAGAACTTGCAAGAATTAAGATCCTTCCTTGGGTTTGCTGGGTACTATAGGAGGTTTGTTAAAGGTTATTCCAGTATCGTGAAGCCCCTCCATGATCTAACTTCGGGTTACCCACCTTCTCAAAAGAAGGCGAAGATGAAACAGAAATCAGAACAGTACCATAATCCAAAGGCGCTCTTTGGGGACCGATGGTCCCCTGCTTGCCAGCAAGCATTCGAGACCGTCATCAGCAAACTTACCACCGCACCTGTGCTGGGTTTTGCGGATCCCCAGAAGCCCTATGTGCTCCACACTGACGCCAGTACCACCGGGCTTGGTGCTGTCCTGTATCAGGAGCAAGAGGGTCAGCTCCGAGTTATTGGCTACGCGAGCAGAGGGCTGTCCTGTAGTGAAAGTCGCTACCCAGCGCATAAATTAGAATTCTTAGCGCTAAAGTGGTCAGTCACCGAAAAGTTCAGCGATTACTTATATGGTAACCATTTCACCGTTGTTACTGATAACAACCCACTGACTTATATACTGACCTCAGCAAAACTGGATGCGACAAGCTATAGATGGCTGGCAGCACTGTCCACATTCTCATTCAAACTTCTTTACCGGCCTGGAAAGCAGAACGGTGATGCGGACGGCTTGTCCCGTAGGCCGCATGGAAAGTTGGAGAATGACCTCAAATCCCAGAAGGAGAGGGAACGCATTCTCCAGTTCACCCGAGATCACCTCTCTGATCCAGAAAACATTGACGCAGTCGATCAAGCAGTCGTGCAAGCCATCTGTGAAAGGCAGCTTATCTACAGTGTCAATGATGATGAAAGTAGCGCTGATAATGTTGCCCTAGTTGAATGTCTTGCCATCTCTGCTAATGCTGTGCCCGACAGCTATGAGCAAGAAGGTCAATTCGGAGGATTGCCAGTCATTCCCCATCTATCTGAAGCAGAGCTGATAGATAAACAACGGGCAGACCAATGTATAAGGCATGTCATCTCCCAAATTGAGTATGGGGACACACCACCCCCCACCTTGCGGAATCAACTCCCTGACCTCCCACTCCTGCTCCGAGAGCTAAATCGCCTTGAGCTCTTGAATAATGTCTTGTACAGACGTCGTCAAGAGGGTCCCAAAACAACCTACCAACTTGTGCTCCCAGCTGAGCTCCGTGACACAGTTCTGACCAGCCTGCATGACCATATGGGTCACATGGGGGTGGACCGTACAATGGATCTCGTAAGGTCCCGATTCTACTGGCCGAGGATGGCTGTGGATGTGGAGAGGAAGGTGAGGACATGTGGCAGATGCGTGCGGAGGAAGGCACCACCTGAGAGAGCGGCGCCCTTGGTCAATATTAACACCACTAGACCCCTTGAACTCCTTTGTATGGACTTTCTCTCTCTTGAACCTGATAAAAGTGGGACCCAAGACATCCTTGTGATCACGGATCACTTTACCAAATTTGCGGTTGCCATTCCTACACCTAACCAGAAGGCACGCACAGTGGCAAAGTGTCTGTGGGAGAACTTTATGGTGCACTACGGCATGCCTGAAAAGCTACATAGCGACCAGGGGCCAGATTTCGAATCTCGCATGATAAAAGAGCTCTGTCAAGTGGCTGGCATACAAAAAGTAAGGACAACCCCATACCACCCTAGGGGCAACCCTGTTGAGCGATTTAATCGCACCTTACTAGACATGCTAGGCACCCTTCAGAACCAAGAGAAGTCTCGTTGGCGTGATTTTGTAAAACCCCTGGTCCACGCTTATAATTGCACCAGGAATGACGTGACAGGTTTTACACCATACGAATTAATGTTCGGGCGCCAGCCTCGCCTGCCGGTTGATCTGGCATTTGGATTACCAGTGTGTGGCAGCCAACACACATCACATTCCGAGTATGTGCAAAACCTTAAGTCACGGCTCGAGGAAAGCTACAAAATAGCCATGGATAACGCTGCAAAGACAGCACACAAGAACAAAACACGGTTTGACAGGCGCGTGACTGCTTCAGACTTGGAAGCTGGAGACCGAGTACTGATCAGGAATGTCCGCATCCGAGGGAAGCATAAGATCTCAGACAAATGGGAGTCGATTGTCCATGTAGTGGTGAGCAGAGCAGGCACCCTTCCTGTCTATACGGTCAAACCCGAAAACAAGGATGGTCCTTTAAGGACACTGCATAGAGACTTACTCCTCCCATGTGGATACCTACCAACAGAGGAAAGCATTGAACCTGTTCAGCAACCTGCAAAGCGCAGACCAGCAACTCGTGCAAATCCTGCTGTAGATGCCGATTGTTCCTCGGAGGAGGAGGACGATGAGCTCATTCCAGTCTACTGTTTCAACCAACCCCCAAAAGCTCAAGTCCCTGCAGTGCATGAGAGCCCAGTACCGCCTGATCCACCTATGTCTAACGAGCAAGATACACAGCATACTGAACCTCCAGATGTATGTTCTGTCGAGAGCCCAGTGAATGCTCAGAATGCTGATTGCACTCCCGAAATTGACAAACCACCTGATATGTCCGATTGTACATCAGACAGTCCCCTGACACTTGACAAACCTACCAGCCGTCAGGGTGACACTGAGTACCTATCTACTGAAAGAGTAATTCTAACAGAACAAATACATGAAACGGACCAACCCGAAAGTGTATGCCTTGGGGAAAAAGAAAACTTACCTGATAATGTTGATGACATCTGGAATGAACAGCTTCCAGTGCTCTCTGACATGTCAGAGAGTGAAGAGGAGAAAGGAGAGGATGGGTCGGATGAAATAGAGACAGAAACTAAAGAGGAGACGGAGAGACGAACAGGAACAGATACCTCTGTCAGAAGATCCGAGAGGAATCGCCAACCGTCAAGGCGACTTGATTATGCTGAACTTGGAAACCCCTTTGTCACAGTGGTTAAATCGTTCTTTCATGGACTGACCACAGCACTAGCAGGTGCTTTGAGTGAAGCTGAAGACTCCCTACATTCCCCTGTCCTGCCTTCTCAGATAAAACATATTTGATCACTGCCATGTACAGGGACGTACATGAGTTCAGGAGGGGAGAGTGTAGCCCAGGCTTTAAAATGACACCCTATAATATTAGAATTATCCCTTTAAAACAATTCATTTTATTTTGAAACAAACAAATAATTAATTTAGGGTGATTATATACATTAAGAAAATAATAATACGAAGAACTATTAAAAAGTGTTGGTATAGAAATAACATTTGGAGTAAATATCATTCAAATAACTCATATAAATGACTACATCTGTTGAAAGTTGTTTAAAATCATGAAACTATGTGCATAAAAGGAGAAACACAGCCAACATTGTATTTTCCAAGCAGCAGTGAAGGGCTCAGTATGACAAGATCCCCAAATAACAAATCAATGGACCCCACTAGTCCCAGGTGATCAGCTGCAGTTCCGCTTCCTGTTATAACTTCCTGTTTTAAAAAAACAACCTATGCTGGCTACCTCGAGTGCTGATGGGACATAGAGAAAATAAAATCTTTTGTCATCCGTTGGGTAAGAACTAAAAATGATCTTCTGAACGAAGTAATATTAATTCTAGATGATGTTAAACAGCTGCTGACCGCCATACTGTTGCATTTAAGATTGTAAAGCAGCGTGAGAGGCCGGATGATTTTCGCGGGTCTGCCGAGGTGAAATGCTGTAAACCTCGTTCATACTTTGACTCAGCGGTGAGTGAAAACACTATAAAACCTGTTAAGATGACTGTAAGGCAGCTGATATTTATGTTAATTGGCGCTGATAGCCATTAAAAGGTGCTAATAGTGCTCTATCTAAGACTGTGTTTTGTGACGCTAATAGCGTGTTAACTTGAGCCTAGCCACTTAGCTGGCATGATTATTTGGTGTTACGTGCAATTTATGTTTATTTTATGTTTATAGTAATTAAAGAGGTTAATATTTAGTGCAATCTCTCACTGTTACCGGTGCAAGGAGAGACAATTAAGCACGTTAAGCCTTAATGCCTCATGTTACTATTAATGTTTACTGCATTTGATGCAATTTTGACCAAATTAAAGGGGTACTCCACAGTATTTTATTTTATTTTAGTGAAATGTACTTTTGTCAGTTACTTGTGTAACCACATAATTTTGAGTATTTGTAGATGGTTATTAATGTGTGTTTGAACATGATTATAAGAAGCACTTTAAATGTATTTATAGTTACACAACTACAAATCAACACTTGGAACTAAAGATATATTTTTGTTGTACAACTAAACCTTTTGAGAACATGATTGAACTAATTAATACAAAATATTATTATTAATTGGTAATAATTCATGGGAGATTAGAAAATGAACATGATTTATGCAGACAGTATGAATGTAATGAGATATTTGGATCTCATCTGGCCTGTCTCTAGGTCAGGTTTTTGGTGATACCATAAAGAAAAAGGGGACGCAGCCAGTACTTCCTGCTGGACTCCTGCAAGGCTTCAGATCCCTAGACCCAGAGATTCCCAGTGTGAACTGGGTGGCGAGCCGAACCGAACCACTGGTATTGAACCTGAGATGCGTGCAGGGTTCCTTGGTTTCTCCTTTCTCACGGACTGTGCGGTAGGACTAAAATAGACAGTGATACACTGACATTTGGTCAGAAAGAGGGCCCCAACGCAATAAGGACTAACTTTGGGAACAAAGGGTATCTTCTGTTTTATTTTGCCGGCTTTAATTATTTTAGTTTGTTATTTTTCATACATTGTTCTTTCCAAAAAAAGCTGTTGTATTACATGTTGACCTTCAGCTTGAAATAACAAGTGGCCACAAACATACAAACCATTGTAGTCTGTGTCATTATTGATGTTCAAGATATTGGCTCTTAAAAGCTTAGTGTCTTCTGTTACTGGTCCAGTTATTACTATTGACTATTACTTACCTGTGCTCTGTTATTACATCGTAACAAGGGTTACAAGTACATCTGAATTTTCAGTAATTATTCCTCGGTGTGCAAGAAAAGTATAGCAGGTTAAAGCTGAAGTTGGTCTGTAAACTGAGATGGAGATTAACAACAGACATTTTGGATCATCATTTTTTAACTGTTTGTTTACTGCTTGTGTTTTTTGCTCCATTCGACTTCTTTTTTAGTGATGTTGCTGTGTTTCCAGATCTCATAAATTAATTTGGGTGAGTGGCTACAACTGTGAAAATACAAGTTGTAATATACATGAAATATCCTGTAAAAGGTTGACTGTTCGAGACTATTTTTCTCAAATCCGTAAATTCTCAAGTATCTTCAAGGCCCCGAATTGAAAGGAAGGGCACTATAATGTCATCCATACATGCAAAAACACACACACCTCTCTCTTTCCTCTTGTCCTATTTCCAGTAAATGACACTTTGTGCCCTCCAGCAATCAGAGCATGTAAATCTGGCCTCTGAGCATTATGGGGCCTTGCTCTGGCTGCACAGTGCAGCTGTGGGTGGAGCTATCACGCTATCATTAGTATTAGCGCCGGAGCTCTCGCCCTGACCCTCCCTGACATCACTGTGCAGCCGCGTCCAACTCTGTTAGTCTGCCAAACACAACCGCTTTGACTCTTCAAGGGCATGTCTCTCTTCCTCTGGATTCCAACTCCTCTCTGCGAGGAGCCAGAGGAAGAGGAGGAGGAGGAGGAAGAGGAGGAGAGTCAATTTCTTCATCCCACACCTGCAGAGCGAATCAACTTGTCAGGAGACGGGTGGAACATAACACACGTTAATGTCACTCGCAAAAAACACATTTTAGTGATTGTTCAGTTTCTTTAGTGTTGTTTTTTTTACCACAGTGGGGCTATAAAATTATGTTTATTCAGACTTATATAGGTTATATACTGTAGGTTTCGATTTGACTATATTAATTACTCAGGAGAAGAAATTCACTTCGAGACTAAATCAACAAAGAAACAAAGAAAAAGGCCCAAAACATGCTCCATGGAAGTAGGCGAACGCACACGGTTTGAACTACACAAGATCCATTTCACGCGTTCTGGAGAGCGTCACCTGAAAATTACAACTGAGTGTTGCAGCTGGTGTCGCTAGAGCATGTTCGTTATGGTTCACTACTGCTCAAAACAATCATAGACGTAGAAGTTCTGGCTGAACTTTGTCATGTCTTCATTCAGACAGGAATATTTCCGTCCTCCGTCTGTCAGCGGATCAAAGGTCGCACATCGTATCTTCTGTGTTTTTCTGTGGTTTCTTGTTTTCTTTCTTCAGTGCAGTAAGCACAGCAGTAACATCCTTTCACAGACGCCACTACTGCTACTGTCAATGCAACGCCAAAACACGCTGATTAGCTTTAACTTACCTATATTATCTCTTTAAGGACTGAGATTGATCACCTCTAGGTGTGTTCACTAGATCAACGCCTTGCACTGGCCATTTGTGTTTGCATGCTTCAGACACGGAAGCGGCTCTGTGAAGACACAACTGTGCTTTGAGATAAATGCTAACTCACTAACATGCTCACAATGATAATGCTAACATGCTGATATTTAGCGGGTATAATGTTAACCGTGTCCACTATCTTAGTTTAGTGTGTTAGCATGCTAACATTTGCTAATTAGCACTAAACACAAAGGTTGACAGAAATTAGCTTTTTGAACTGATAATTGTGCTAAATGGAAAGTCACCAAAGTTATAACAATTCATTCAGAGTTTGACATGAAGGTGTGTACCAAATTTCATCCTATGGTTGTGAATACATTTCACTCAAAACCACACGTCAACCTCATGGTGGCGCTAGAGGAATTCCTCCTCTGGCGACCATGAATATCACTACAAAGTTTCAAAGTAGTCCAACCAATATTTGGAGATATTTCAGTTTGCACCAAAATGGTGGACCAACTAACCAGCTGACATTGCCATGCTTAGAAAAGGAGTTTGACTCCCAATCTGAGTCTATGCGGGACCTGGGAACGCCTAATTTTAAATATTACAATTTGATTTATTTAAAAGGTTGACAACTCAGCCTCTCCCCAAATTAGAAATGAGGGCTGAACTCGTCCTCGCCCTCCCACTCTGTGATATCACATTTGATGTATTGTTTCACAGACGTTTACGGCCCTCCGTCTGCCAGCTGTCTGGCAGGCCCGGCTTGCAGTGAAACATGTAACAAGACATCGCGTTGAAAAAGTTATGAGAGAGAAGTCAGAGAAGACAGAGATACAAACGGGAATGGTACGCCTATGAGGAGGCAGAGAGACCGAACTTATTCATTCCTAAAACATATTAAAAATGTGACATTCAGACAGCTGCACTGAGGCCAGGTGCTGCTTTATGAGAAAGCCGGTATCTCAGCCTCCTCCCCACATACACACATTCACTTTCTCTTTAATATAATCCGGGCTTGTAAAATGACTTCTGCTTATGAATTTTGAATAAAGACGGCTATACATAAAAAAGCCCTATTCATTTAGACTGCTACGTTGACATATTTTTCCCTCAAATTTATGGAGAGGAGCTTGTGTCAGTGAACTCAGATAATGGCAAATCAGGATCTCAGCACTTTTTTTTCTAATAGAAACTTTCCCCCCCTTCCTTATTTGATGAATCCGCTGGCCTCTAAACTTGTCCAGAGCTTGGAGAACGTTTAGGGAAGCACATATTGTACCGCCTATCATACTGAATCCCCTTATTTTTTATAATTCAGTCTTTTTCTGAGAAGACTTCTTTCTCTCCTTCAACCACACATACATAAATCACTGAATAATAAATCCTTTTTGTCTCACAAATAGATTTGCTTTGTATATCTGCCTCAGCAGTATATGTGAAGCACTTCCTCACACACACAAACACGCTGGCAGCATGTTAGGCCCCTGAAAGCAATGCTTTTAGGGCGGTGGTGTAGAAAGGTGTTGGATGCTCTCTTTACAGGGATACCTCCGGTAGAATAGACGTTACAGCAAACCTGTGTTTCTCTTCTCAGGAATGCCATGACTGTTTGTGTCTTACACGCTGTCTTCTTCGTGGCTTTTTACCTCGAAGAGAGAGAGAGAGAGAGAGAGAAAATGTGCTCACTGGTGTGTATAAAAAAGCTGTATCTGTGCAGCAGGAGTCCAACTTCGCATGTAGTTTCTTCTGAGGAAAGAACATAATTTGTCAGTTTCAGTTTCTTTCTGTTACAGCCAGTTTTTCTCATATTCTCTTGGTTACATATCTGTAATATTGGCAGAAAGTTGAGGTAAAGTTGGGTGTTTTCTGCCTGTATTAATCCACTCATATAGACATTGGAGTTTGTCTGATACAGGCGTTTGAGGGCCAGTACTGATATTTTTAGATTGCGGCTCCCGGTGGTCGATTACAGTGTGTTATCACCTTTTTACAACAGCAGGCAGAGGCAGTGGTTTTAGTAGAGCGCAGAGGGTTTTATGTCTGACAGCTCAGCTGTTATTTTTATGGGTTTATGAAGGTTGATGCCAATATTTTGGAGTGAATATCCCAATATCCAGTAATTTGTGTCAATATCCAGTATCTCAACATTTGGCCATTTTCAAGCATGAAGTCTCTGGAAGCAAGTATTCATTCTGTGTCCCCGTAATGAATAAAATCACACGGGCCCTCACACAGATAGATAAACAAGAGCACACACACATACACATACAGTATTTGTGCTGCTATCCTTGTGAGGACCATCACCGACATAATGCATTCCCTAACCCTAACCTTCAAACAAAGGTGTGCGCAGGATTTGAACAGCTACTTTTGTCACTTTTCGTGAGGGCAACACCATGAATGCTTTTAAGGAGAGACTGTAAGTGCGCGTTGTTATCCCCATTTTAAAGGCAGCGTGGTCAATCTGAACAGGCAGCACTTTGCTATCATTGTTAAAGGTAATAATATGTCTGTGTTATGTTCACCACTTGTTTCTGTTGCTAAAAAAAATAAGCTATTGCAGGTTTAAAGGATATGGCTGGCAGTTTTCTATATTTTTCTTATTGTCAACAAGTCTCATGTGCAAACCCAAACCAAGAATGAATTGATCTACTTATAAGTATTGTGTGTGTATCCAAAGCCTAATTGCTTCGTTAGCTTGTTGTGCTACGTATCACAACCTTTGACTTTGTACTACAGTTCTTTGAGAAATTAAGAATGTAGTCACTTGTGATAAGTAGCACAACAAGCTAGTGAACTGTACACAGAACCGCATTCCTGCACATGCTCAGTGGCGTCTGCTTTACACTGAACTACTCTCCGGAGACTGAAAACTTGATCGCTGTTATTAGTCTTTGGAGCCGTTTCCAAACAAACTAATGCATCTGTAATCTTTGTAATGAAGGAACATGTCATCCAGAGCAGCGGAGTGGCTCATTGATGTGTTTTAAATAGTTTTTGGACAACAATGGAGATCTACGGCACAGAGGAATAAGATATATATGAGGCTCTGCACATGAGATTTGTTGACAGTAAGAAAAACATAGAAAATCGCCATAAAATTGGTGCCAAGCCAGATGTACATGCGCACACCCACACACACAAATTAACGTCTACCTTACTTGTGAGGATACTGCATTCACTTACATTCATTCCCTGGAGGCTTACCTCAACCTTAACTTTGTATTAACTCTAACCTTGACAATTAGAATAAAATTAAGCCTAATTTAAATGCCTTGTGGGGACCAAATGATCTGTCCCCAGATGGGAGGTGAGTCCCCACAATGTGACTGTATGAGCCGATTTCCATCCCCACATGAGCAGTACAAGTATTAACACACGCCATCCTATATATGCTCCTTTTTTCAGTGGCTCCCAACGTGATAAATCTCAGAGCTCAAATGATTATTGAAGGGATATAAATGAAAAACACTTATTTCTGTCGCACACAATTAATTTTTTGAGGGTCAAAGTTCAATCTTGACCTTGGGAATTTGACAAAATAATTATCTCAATTTACTGTCTTTTCCTGGAGCTATTGATTGCATTTCATGGTCTACATCAGCAAATTGAGTCTGCTCAGTTGCCACCATAGACACACAGTCGGTTGATTTGTCAGCACGTGAGTAACGTGAAACAGCTGAAAGACCAAACAGTTGAAGGACAAAACATAAATGAATTAAAGCTCTGGAAAAGGCTAGTAAGTGGATTTAAGATTATTTTGTCAAATGTTTTACGTTCTGGCTGTCTGACGTACTGGATTTGCTCATATCTTCCATGTCTAGGGAAATACTTCAAGTTAACAACAATCTGAGAAGGAAAATTTCACTATTTTGACTTACCTGCTCACAACCCATGAACACGCTTAGGCCATAACCTGTGATGAAGGGTCACAAGTAGACATTGCTTCATTTTAAGGGGCCAGAAGACAAAAAAAGTCAGGAACCACTGCTCTATTCCACAGGTCACCATGAAGGCAAATAGTTTGCCTTTAAAAAGGGAACAGCATTGCAAGTGATATGATGATGTAACAGACAGTTAGACGAGTGTTAGTACTGAAACAAAAAAAGGTGTGAGAGGGTAAAGTGTGTGTTAGAGACACGCAGTGAAACATGGTGATTTGTTCCCCCTAGGGTTCGTATTTTATTCATCAGGACTTGATGCATCCAAGTATAGGATCATTCGGTTTTGGCACCTTTAAAGATTTCATTTTCAATTTGAACAACACATTAAAAATCAAAAGAAACAAAAGAAATGGCTAAGGCTGTGTGAGTTTTAAAAATAAAATACATACATACATATATTTATATATTTATAAAGAAATCAACCAAACCATTTTAAAAAAGCAGTTTTGTTCAATGTAGATTGTTTGGTTTGTCTCACAAAAGCAATAAGATAAAATGAACTAAATAAATAAAAAAAGAAAACATAAGAAAAATACACATGAAAACATTAATACTTTAAACTTTAGCGTCTTCGCTTTTTTTCCCCTTATAATTATTAACCTTTAAAACTTAAGTTTCTCAAGAGCAGATTTGCTGTAATTTTATAGCATGCATTTAATTTCTGAAACTGTGAGTCACTTAGCTTCTCTTGTACTATTTCATATTTAACTTGTTTTTATTTTTGTGTTTGGCGTCCTCTTCTTTTCCTTCCCCTCTGCTCCTTCCTTTTTTTATTTTGTAGAAGTCGTGTTTGGAGTCTTTGCTTTGTGAACTTTGACCCCTTTGTTGGCTCTTTCTGTTAAGGGGTTCAAATCTCCCGTTACGACCCTCCCCAAAAAAAGAAAGCGAACAGGGACTGAGAAAAAGACGAGAAGGTTCTATTAAAAGAATAGATATTATTCTACTGTTGACTGTCTGCGTCTGCCTCTGGTGGCATCAGTAGCTGTGTACTGCTGCTACCTACAGCACCGTCTCTTGTTCTCAACCTTCAAATGAACAGATACTAAAAGAGTCTTTTCTCATGTTACCAACAGCACTTGGTTTAGTTAACTTGTTTTTTTCTTTTTTGCTTCGGTAAAGTCTGTATCTCTTGATTATTAACGTAATAATTTATTTATAAAAGTAATACATATATATAGTACCTTTGTTAGAGATTACAGATTGGGCTAATTCGTACTGAATCCCAAGCTGTAACAATTCACAGTTTTAATGCAAAAAATGAACAAATGAGTCAATAAATAAAAGAGTGTGTATCTGAGCGGTGGGCTGGCTGAGGGGGAGCTTGACCTGTTGCTCCAACCGAACTGTGGGGCAAAACTGTCAAACCAAAGGGCTATGAAATCATGAAATCAATTCTTTATCTCATAAATGCCCACCCCGCCCTCCCTTTCAGTGCCCCGAACCTCATAAACAAACCCTGCGCAAAAAAATGACAGATCTCACTCTCTCGGGACAACCTGACCCACTCTCACTCTTCTGCCATTCAATCCAGGAACACAGCAGACTTGTTGAAACTCTCTCAACAATGGTAATGGAAAAGTCATGCAGCTGAACAAAAAGAACAAATGTCTATAAACATGGAAATCCATCTTCTCCTGGGGCGTACTGGACCCACAGGGGTTCCCGTGTCTCCTGGTCTCCTTTCTCCGCCGGGCTGGCCTGGCCTGTGTCGACTCCCTCATACCGGCGTGGTGCGGCGGTTTGCTGTGTTGGTGTGGCTCGAGTCTTTCAGGTCCTTCTGGATGCAGTTGTGGACTTGCAGGAAGTTGTGGTCCCTCTCAGAGTTGTAGGTGGCGGTGGGCGTGCCGGAGGACTTGAGGGTGTCCCGGGGCAGCGTGTACATGGAGATCTCCGTGGATGGCAGCGCGCTGAAGCCCTTGAGGCCCACTGGCGAGGTGTCGCGGGAGTGTGATGGGTCTGTGGAGCGGGAGGAGGAGCGCGAGCGGCGCCGGTAGCGGTAGCGGTAGCTGGGGATTCGCGTTATGGCCGAGCCTTGGAGGTAGTCGGCTGCGCGCGCCCCTATTCGAAGCTGTCGATGGCGGTCAATGAACATGTGCACGGCCAAGACGCCCACCATCTCAGCCATGATGAAGGAGAGGGCGCCGAAGTAGAAGGACCAGCCGTACGAGTAGCTGTTCTTCTTGGAGTCGCTTTTTGATGGGTCCCCCGCGTTGGCTGATATGTACACGATGATCCCGATGATGTTGCTCAGGCCTGAAGGGTCGAGAGGTGGGGGATGGGCGCCATACAACAGGAGAGGGGTGGGTCATGGGTAATGGGTTCATGGGAACAGAAGAAGAGAAGAGAAGAAGAAAACAAGTCAGGATGAGCTCATAGGCCCGAGTTATTCTTGGTGTATGCTCAACTTAATATGCAGTATCATACCAAATAAGAGAGCTGATTCATGCACTGTACGCAGTGTACTAATCCTGTCCAACTCTCCATCCAACATGACTGATATTAGACTTCTAATCTTTGCCCTTGCAGTGAGAAACAGGAAAGCTTCACGTCTTGATGCAGATCATATGGGACAGAGCATATAATAATCCACGCCAAGGCTGAGCTCTGTGGTAAAGCCCATCATATATTCACATACATACGGTACTGTTACTTGTTAGCCTAGACACACACGGAGAAATGTTTGACATGGTATATCTGGGAAGATGGATCATAGGGAAAGTGTGTCAGGGACACCATATTTTTAGAGATGAATCCCAATGGGTGGCTTTTAGCCTAGCAACAGGATCAAGAAAAAGAAAGGATGACAAAAGAAGGACGAAAAGAAGAAGTGACTTGTAGATGCAGCACAGAAGACGACCAACAACCGAAGACAGACCGGTGCTTACGTGGCTTTTTGAATTCATGTGGTGGTACAATAATTACAACAGAAGTGAGTAATGACAACTTAACTTCGACCTACAGGGATGTTTTGACATTTTGGGAAAAATATTCACTTTCTGGCAGAGCCTTAGATGAGAAGATTGATAACACTCTCATGTTTCTACAGTAAATATGTAGCTACAGCCAGCAGCCGGTTAGCTTAGCTCAGCACAAAGACTGGAAACAGGGGGAAACAGCTAGCCTTCATCTACTAGCACCTCTAAACTTAGTTTTTTGAACAGATTAAACAAATGATAATGTTATAAGTGGTGGTTGGTAGATGGATTTTGTTACCTTTGGAAAGAGCCAGGCTAGCTGTTTCCTGAGTTTGTGCTAAGCTAAGCTAACTGGCTGCTGGCTGTAGCCATCGATGTAATATCAAGGTGGTATCAGTCTTCTCATCAAACCCTCCACCTGAAAGCCAATAAGCACATTTCCCAAAATGTCAAACAACTCCTTTAAAGGAAAAATCCACCATAAAACACTTCAATTTTGTTGAATGACAGCAATTAATGAAGTACATTGAATTATGGCGCCAATCTACTATTTGGTGGTAAGTTCAGTTGAGATCTTTGTTGATCTAAATAAAATACATTTTGAAATTTATCAATTTATAAAGTTCCTAAATTCACCAGCAATCAAGTAATGAGATAATTAAACGTTCTAACCACCTCCAGTTTTATTTGGAACAATAGTTACAAATAATAATTAGATAATTGTCAAGATTGTGTATGAACTTGTGTGAATGCTCAATTTGCTTATAAGCTAATTTCACTATTCAGCATCCCTTCAGTCTGCATGCATAAATAATATCTAATTATTCCCACTTATAACTGGTCAAATATGGACAATATAACATGATGTACAAGTATTACAGCCCAGCTACAGAAGAGAAACAAGAAAAACCAAAAAATCTTAACTCAAGGTCCACTTACTAGCATTTTTAACCGTATCACACAGTCTTCTTCAGTGAATGGAGTTAAATTAAGCTGACATGGAGACAACTTTTATTTAATCTAGAAAAACACTGCTAAATAATATATTTTGGTGGTGATTTTGTATGCTGTCATGAACCAGTGAAAGTCTTTTATTGCGAAACAGCTGCAAGAGGTCATCATGGAGGTCAATAGATACAAAACATCAATAAAAACTGGACACACACATGTTTAACTGATGCTCTACCCGACAATCCCTGCCCTCCTGTCTTATTTTGTGGGTGTCTAACTCACCTGCAGACACAAAGAAGATCCCTGCGCTGAGGATGATGTTGTGGCGTGACTTGTAGAACTCACTGGCAGCTATACACAGGCCTCCCATGAAGAGCAGGATGACACTGAGGATGGGGAAGATGCTGGAGGCTCGCACGGCACCTGGAAATCAGCGGAGGACAGCGGCGAATTAAAAAAAAAAAAGGAGGCGAAGGGAGAATGGGATGTGATTTTGGTTTCGCACACAGACAGGAGAGGAGAACAGCCAAAGGGGCAACAAAGAAAGAGGGGAAATGGCAGCGAGCGAGCGCAGGGGGGATGAAAGAAGTGATGAATATAAAGCAGAGGGAGCGTGAAACAAAGAGAGAAAAAGCACATTAGAATCCATTTCAGCATCTGCTCCTTGTGTGTGAGCACATCCTAATCAACACCCCATCAGGCCTGTGAAAGACTCCATCAACACTGTCTAGTGAGTGTGTATCCCCACAGTGAGCCTGTTACCCAACCTTATGTAATCACACCGCTTCCCTCTCCCTCACTCAGCACTCACTTCTCCGCAGACCACAGAAGCTAACTGGCTGCTTTATGTAGCATCATGTGAATGGCAGTCAACAAAAGTGCTACGGGGCTCTGGCATGTATATGAGCGAGACCGCAGTGCAGAGGGATGTAGCCCGCGTCCTTGAAACAAACGGCGTCCTTGCAGCTAATTATCAAGAAGCAAAACTGGAAGAGGGATATGATGTTAGTTTTGAGGTCGAGTCAGGGTCATAAAAAAGAGCTGCGCTACGCCCTGAGGTGTCAGGTAAAATTAGTGTCATATCGGAGAAGCAGACAGAGGAAGTCTTCCGAACCTGTCCATTTTTTTTCTCCACTCACCTCCTGCCCTCTCACACTTCACCTCTCAGCATCTGTCCCCACTCTCTCTCCTGTTTAACATGCACACGCAAACTTTCATCAGGCTGGTTAAATTTTCACCACTTCACCTCATCTCCACACGTGGCTGCCACCTCAGCACTTTCCCCAGCTTCTCCCCAAAGTGCTGACGCCGGGCAGGGTGAGCTCTGTGCTGAACTCGGCTGCCTGCTCCTCCACAGGGACCCGACGGGGCTCCTGGCGGCCCATCTGCCTGCCTACCTGCTGCCATTCATCGCTATCCTGCCCCCCCCTCTCCCCCACCCCCCCCACACACCCTTCTCTCAATCACTAATCCCCCCACCCCCTCCCAGATCCCTAAGGCTTCATGATGCTGGGCCGGCTCATTGGGAAAGCCACCCTGAGCCCACAGGCGGGCTGATAGGCAGCAGTTAACAGCTGCAGTGGCGGAGAGCGCCAAGCGGTGGCCACGGTCGGCTGGGCGCTTATCGTTCACCCTCCGCTGGGTTTTTACCAGTAACTACAGCAGGAGCAGTGGCCGATGAGGCTTTGTGTGCTGTTGTGCTACACGGATCCATTCAGATCCGTTCAAAACTGATTCAGAGTGCACATTTAAAAAAGTTACATACTGAATATTAATTTTTCCAGTTATGACGTCACACAATGTGACAGTTCAAAATGGCGCAATTCAAGTTTTTACGAGTAGTTGAACAATCAATCTATCTTGGTGAAGCAGCAAGGAGCACCAGCTTCATGTTTTCACCCAAGAACTTGAATACCTGATACAAAAATACTATTTCTACAACGTCCCCTCTGTAAATACAGCTCACTGCAGCCATGTTGTAATATGGAATATGAAAATGAAATGAAGACTTGTAGTGATTTTGGAAGCTCAGACTTTTGTTTGTCAATATTTGCCTTCGAGGAAAAGTCAGATATTGGCCAGTCGGTATCATCCTCCTCCGAAATCACGGATGGATACACATACAATTTGAAATGCAGTAAATCTAAAATGATTCTGACGTAAAATCTGTGAGATTTTAAGTGTCCCACGATCATCATCTGAATGCTCTTTCAGACAGTAAAAACACGGAGGCAGCAGGAGATAAAAAAACAGAAAAACGTGCAGCAGAGATCCTCATCCTACTAACAGAGCACAGGAGATTTCATAAACTGTATATATGAAAGAAATGTGTGTGAAAATCACACCCATTTGAATTCACAAACTATAAAATTGGACTGGATATGAAACAGCATTACATGTGTGAGAGATATGAATCTGTCCAGACAAGATATCTTAACAACTACTACCCATATTGCCATGAAATTTCATACGGTCATTTTCAGTCCCCATAGGATGAATATTAATGATTTTGGTGACCCCTCTTGACCTTTCTACTTGTGCCACATCAAGCCAAAACCTAATGTGTCATATATAAAAAAATAAGATACAACATACTCAACTCACGATAATACCATGAAAACTGGGTGCTGGATCCTTAAAGTAGTTAATAATGAAAGAGAAAGACTGAGTGCCGTCCTAGACTTTCTTTTTCATTATAAAGTCATACTGTATGTTGTTCATTTTGTCCAGCATTTCTTTATTTTGGGGTATAATGAACAACTGTAGGGGCCACTTGTGAGGTCAGTATCACTATTTTAATTTTAAAAAAATAGTAAAGTAAAGGAATGTAGTTATGAAATATTGTATTATTAATATATTTATGACCTATTATATCCTCACATTGTCCTTTATTGTGCATAAATCCAATGAACCAATCAAAACAGAGGACCGGAGCTATCTGTTTTATGATAATGGGATGACTGAAGCTGTTAAGAGCGTTGCGCATCACTCGTGAGCGCCTTTATGAACGTGTTTTTGACCCGACACTGTAATGTCTCTGCTCGCCGTCACACCTGTATCCATCATGTCATCATTCAACATCATGATGTGCTTATCGCTTTCTTTAACCTTGCCAGAAACAGCCCGGCAACTCAGCTTCAATCTGTATGATGAAGAACACTTAAACGCTGTCATTCGCCGTCTGCCATTTTTCTTTCGTCTGTCTGTCTCCGTCTATTGCGCACGGTCATCTCTCTTGCCGATTTTGTCACCAAGCAAACGTCCCCTGTCTCATCTTTTCTTTCTCTCTTTTCCATTTCTGTCTCTCACTTAATTCGCACTCAGTCAGAGCACAAGACAATTTGAAAGATAAAGTGTCGTCTCGCCCTCCCCCCACCTCGTCTTTCTCCGTTTCTCCCCCTTCTCCCACTTGTCTCCTTGCTCGACCAGAGGGGATTGTGGGGTTTAGGGTTACTGGTGTGGTGGGTTGATTAAATATTAAGTTGTCCTGAGAGTTGACCCTACTCCTCTGTCCTGCTCTGAACGCATCGCTCTCCCTAAGTCCCCCCCCCCGTCCCCGTCCCTGTCTCTGCCTCCATCCCTCTATCCCGTTAACCCTGAAGGTATTGACACGGCCATTCATAGCACATTACCTGAGAGAGGGCAACGGGGCTCTTTTTCATCCATCTGCTTCATTTGCAGAGACAAAAGAGGGATAGAGGGCCAGCCGGATTTATTGATTGTTGACAGTTGGACTCTTTAATAGTGTGGGATCTCAAGGTGACACGAAAGTTGAAGAAACCTCAGAGAGGCTCGGTTGCAGGAAAATGTAGCCCACAGAGAGAGAGAAGGGTAACTGTTCACCTTTTCAAAATGTGCAGTCACCTAAATCATAAAGAAACGTGTCGTCTCAGCTGTATGACTTTAAATCTGCAGTCAATTAATCAATGAGTTGCCAACTATTAAATTATTTGCCAGCAATTTGGATAATCGATTAATTGTTTGGGGTTAATTTTTAAGAAGAAAACTAACAAACTCTCTGATTCCAGCTTCCAAAATGTGAATATTTTCTGATTTCTTTAGTTCTCTATGACAGTAAACTGAATATCTTTGGATTGTGGACTGTTGATCAGGACAAAAGAAGACATTTGAAGACGTCACCTTGAGCTTCGGAAAACAGTGATAGTCATTTTTCACCGTTTTATGACACTTTATGGACCAAACAATTAATCGTGAAAATAATCGTTAGTTGCAGCACTATAATCTGATTACACTGAGGTGATTTCGATTTTTTATCCCACTAAGCAGCTGTTTTATTTAAGTCACTTTCATCATTTAGCCCAAAATATCATTAGGAACAAAACCTTTACAATTTGACACAATCTCATGTTTACTTCTCTAGGTCAGCTAGCTCTCCATATGCTAGCTTAAGCAACTGCGATAACCATCCCAACAAAGCAATCAAAGCTTTCTGTGTTAAAATAAACTTGTGCTACAGTATATACATAATATCTAAGTGGGCACGATGAGCAATAAATATTTGTTATTACAGGAGAAGGAGATGAATTGATAGTTTGCTAGCTGGCTAACCAAACAGGTAGCTAGGTAGGTTAGCCGGCTTTGCAAAAATAGCTAATCAGGGGGCTACTTTCTGTGTTTACTTTAGGTTAGACCCAGAGACAAGCATTTAAACTGATTTATGTAAAATTAGTTTATATGGAAGAGACTTTGCTGTCACATTCCCCAAATGTTTGATATCACTCTCATATCTGTCCATTAAATGTAACGCTATAGCCAGCAGCTGGTTAGCTTAGCTTAGCACAAAGACTAGAAACATGGAAAAAAATAGCTAGCCTAGCTCTGTCCAAAGGAAACAAAGTCCGCCAACCAGTATCTCTAAAGCTTACTAATTAACATGTTATATCTAGTTTTTTTAATCTGAACAAATGCTAAATTTAAAATTGACACTTTGACCATAACCTTACTCTTCACTGCTCAGGGCCAAGAAATAGTCAGACACATAACCCAGTGTAAAACATCAAATTGATGTTTTATAGATAAAGTTTTTGCACAGATTAAACTAATGAAGTATAATGTGTATAACAGTGGTGCTAGATGATCCTGCCCTGAACAGTAAATACTAAAAAACTTTCAGTAGCTTGTATGTCAGTGGACAGTTTGAGTGTCAAAATGCTGTTTTAGGAACTTTCAATGTCATCAAGCACATATTATTTAAACCCTTCTTTAAACACATTATATCCAAGGATATAAAAACTCAGCTGGTCTCTACAGAACAAATGCCTCAGGTTTGGAGAGTTTCTGAGAAATCTTGAAAGCAACGATGTGATGTTGGAGCTTTCCAGGGCAAGAGGATCCAACTCATTTGCATGGCTTCGAGGATCGGCTGGCCCAGAGTGCTTCTCCACTCCTATGGATTCTCTGTATTAACATCCATGTTTAGCTGCACACTGAAAAGTGCAGTGACCTTCACAGTGACCTCCCAGCATGCACTCTGCCTTCGCTGGGATCGGGCTGCAGTTTGCTGCGCCAACGTGCCCCTGGGTTTGGCTGACCATGCTCTACCTCGGAAGAAAAGGCTGAAGTCCCTGCAGATTTTTCATGCCAGGATGCACTCTGTTCTCCTGCATAATACTGAATGTGTCAGTGTTCATATAGCGTACGTACGAAGCTCAGATAGCCGTGTCTCTGAGCAGCTTGTTGCCTGCAGTGAGGGCCGAGGATGGGAATTGTTGGAGGACGACAGGGCAATAACTATGCCCCAAGGCAGTGAGGCTGCTACAGCTCCTATCTGAGAGGACACCTATATCAAATCAATCCTTCCTCGCCACATTCTGGAGGTTTCACATCTTCACTTTCCATCTTTTAAGGATCGGCTGAGCCCCTGTCAGAGTTTTGGATCCTGCCTGGAGGGATATTTAAGCACAGCAGCACCCCCGGGGGGGGAGGCAGACAGAGACTGACAGGCTGACAGATAGACAGGAACTAGTCTCTGCTGTGGATGGGTTAGTGCAGGAAAAAAAAGGACAGATCCATGATACACAATGTTTAACAGTCCTGTACAAGAGAAGACAAATTTATTGATCTGTTGATAGATTGAGCCTCTATTAAACATTAACTATCGACTAATCATGTCAACCACCTCTGACATGTTAAAGGTTTCTAACCGATCAGAGCTGCACAAGAACTCTATAAAAACTGCAATAAAATGACATTTTTTGTGTTCATTTTACTCGCTTCAGTGGCTCATGATGGCTTAAATGCTTAAATAAATGAAACGTTAATCCAAACTGAGGGATAAACATATATTTTTTAAAAGCCTTCAGAAACTTTATTTCCAACTTTAGTCTTGTAGTGTGAGATTATGTGTGATTAACTGTACATCTGTTACAACTTCACAGCGTTTCAAGTAGGGCCCGTGTACAGCTATTATCTCTGCCAGGGTGACATTGCTGCAGAAGTGCATGCTTAAAATACATAAAATAATATTCAATGTGTTTTATGAATGTGATAAATTAATACATAGAGGTCATGTGTACCCATTTATGGTGGAGGACCTATTTTATAGTTTTATATATGAAAGGCTTACTTAAGAAAAACTCTATTTGTGTTTAAGTGTGTGATTATTTGTATACATCTACTAGAATGACTGAAATACCACCGTCATCATGTCATCCTCAACTGTGATAGGCTACTCATTAACTGTACATCTGTTACAACTTCACAGCGTTCGGAGGAGGACCGGTGGATGGCGATTATCTCAGCCAGGGTGACATTATTCTAACAGAGGGCTGCTGGGATGGCTACAGTCCTGGGAGGGAGCCGTGGCGACTCTTCCTGCGTGGTAAAACGCTGTCAATCTCCGGGCTGCTGCAAAACAACGACCCCGTCCAAATGAAAGCTTTGACCTCCGCGCTAATAGCTAATGACAGCAGCGACCTCCGCAGCGTCTTGTGTTTCTGAAGCCGTCGCCTCGGCCCACATGAAAGGATGCTCTCGGGAGCCCTGTGATTAGCGCTGAGGTCGCCGTTTTGATTTGGGTCATGGTCACAATCACAGAGATTGGCGCATCTTTTGTTTCTTCCCCCCCCAACGACACCCACAGTTGACACCCAGTTAAGGACTGTTTGTGGAGCTCAACACCCATCGTGCATTTCCTCGTTGCTTCCCCCTTCGACAGTTCTCCTCTCTTTGGTTGGCTGCTGACACATTGTAGTGTGTTTTATTATGTTTAAGGAAAGTATAGCTATTGTGTAAAATGAATAATTCTCATCAAAATTAGAACTGAATCACTTACAGAATACAGTTTATCTACATTTTCATCTCGTCTAAAATCCCAGTGAGCTAAATTTATAGTATAAATTGCTGCAAGTTGCATCAAACTGGTTTAAATTCATGAAACAGAATTATTGAAAGGACAAAAGAGCAAAAATTACAGCTTTTCTGAAACTGTAACCGATTTCTATTTATACTGGTTAGTTTCTATTAAACCACTATCACTGGTTGTTTTTTCTGTCAGCAGCCGAAATGAGAATTAACACACACAAGTTTTCTCTTTCCAGATGGAAGGAAATCTCATCTACGTTGATTTTATTGAGCAAGATCACTGAATATTGTCACTATTTGGTTTCTCTGATGCTTCATATACACTTTTAAGGGATGAGGTAGGGTGACTGAGTTCCCCAGTCTTTGGAGAATGGAAAAGTAAGCTAATAAGGAGTACAGGACAGTGATGAGATTACTCTTGAAACAAGTAATGAGTCATACATTAATCTCTCCAAGCACTGAGGAAGACTTGCTGCCTGTCTTCTCTCCAGGTCTGATAGCGTTCAGACGCAGGCGGCGTCTCGCTCTGCCCGGCCAATCGGTGGCTGCGCCGCGGCAGGGAGCTGTAGTAATGAGCGATGGAGGGCTGGTTAGCCCCACCCGGCACTGCCATCCCTGCCAGCGTGCGTGCCAACCTGCTCACAGAGACACAGGGTGAGAGCGGATACTGTGTGTACTGTATTGATTGGCATGACTGCAGCTCAGGCTGGTGTCCGAGCGCTGGCACCGACAAACAGCTTAATGAGACTCATCACCCGTGGCTGGGTTTCTACAGCAGCTAGTCCTCCTCAACGCCACGGTGGGTCCAACTGGTAAATAATCAGAATGTTTAGAGGCAGCTTTGTGTTGAGCTGATCGGTTTCATACATCGCAAACCAAAACTCACCGACTGGCACACAAACACACGAGGGAATTAATCTACTAAACACAGAGTTGCGGAAAATCTTCATAGATTTTAAATCATTTTTCACCAAAACTTCTAAAGCTGCTTAATCCAGCTGCATTTCTGGGGATAAAATTACAAAAAAAATGCACATGTAACTAATTATGTGACTTCTAAAACCAACTGGCTGCACCACTGATGATTTTGTTCTATTAAAGAAGTATTTTGTGTATTATATTTTGTGATTCATTTAAAGCATTTGGCTGGTGATTTTCCATATTTTTCTTATTGTCAACAAATCTCATGCACAGAGCCAAACCAACAATTACCTGATTTACTTACAAGTATTGTGTGTGTATCAAAAGCCTGATATATCTTATATCTCTTGACTTTAGACTACATTGTTAAGTTTTCAAAGAACTTCAGCAAACATGCGCAGTGTCGTCTGCCTTACACAGAACTACTCTCCGGAGACTGAAAACGTGATCGCTGTTATTAGTCTTTGGAGCCGTTTCTAAACAAACTAACATGTGGTGAAGGAACATGTCATCCAGTGCAGCGGTGCGGCTCACCGATTTTAATAGTTTTTGGACGACAACAGAGGTTTAAGAGTAATAAGATATATCAGACTTTGGATACAAACACAATACTTGTACGTAGATCAGTTCATTGTTTCATTTATTCTATACATGTAATAAATTAACACAACAGCTTACAGGTCATGTGACCCTCTTAATATTTGAGTTTTCTACACAAGTAACGCTCCCAAATTACAGTTCTTATCATTTTCATTTGATATTTGCTCTGAAACACTCAACTAACACCCATGAAACACATAAGCATAACTCATGTGCATGAATAGCACACCCACTGACACTACACACACGAACTGTACATGTGAATAAACACGCACATCGACCTCTTAACAAATGCGTCTCTTTGCACCTTCCACCTCCTTCCTACTCCCCTCTCTCTTTCTCTTTCTCTCTGACTTTCTTACTTTCTTTCTCTCTCTCTTTCATTGACAGGGTTGAGAGGAAATTAGCATGGGCTCTTAATCAGCCTCCCCCAGCCCTGAATGTGCTGATGTGCAGGACAGGGTCATGCTAATCAGGTGCCTCAGCTCCCAGGCACATTGATTTAATACTACAAACGCTTATTAATCCCCTCCACACCTCCTCCTCTTCTTCCTCAATACTGAGCCCTTGCACCGTCCTCGTCCTGACCAAGAGGCTCGTTGCCCCCCACTCTCACCCCATCCTCCCCCTCCTCAGCATCAAACATCCACAAAACATCTCTCAGAAACGGTGGGAACGGCTACCGAGTGTGTTAAAATACAATGGAAATTAGCTTTTGGTGGCTAAATTCAAAATGCACAACAACACTTACGCAGCTTTCAGTCTGAATTTAAAAGCTTATGAGTCTCGACAACTCACGTTTGCAGGCAGAATGCAATTTGACTTGAATTGATTGCAAAAGTAAATGCAGGTCTCACTCACTGGCATTTATAAAGTGGAACAAGAATAAGAGCTGAGATGTTCAGATTTGACGTTAAAGACACCTTTGGGGATTCATTAACAAGGTGTTTTGTTTTTCCTCGTTTGTATTACCATCAGTTTATATTCTAGTCAAGTCCATTTTATTTATATAGCGACGAATCACAAAGTTATCTCATGACGCTTTTCACATAGAAACAAACCGTACTCTTTTATTTACAGAGATAATAACGGGATTCTTCCTTTAGCCCTTTGAAATCTTTTTTTTGTTTGTTTTTAATTTTAATTTAAGTTCTCAATATTTGATTTATAAGCTTATTGCACAGTCACTATATGTCAAGTTAGGCATCATCATTGTCATGTTTCATGTGAGTAGTTCTACACATGAAACAACACATGTAAATGCAATTACATTACAATTTCTTTGTGTCCAGAAGTTTTTAACTTCTGGGTTCCAGTGATACCATTTTAAATTTCTTTTACTGGTTTTAAATGACTGAATAGCTTGGCCCCATCTTAAGACATATGTGCCTTCCAGCTCCCATAGATCCTCTAACTCAAACCAGGTCAGAACTAAAAGGCACGGAGACGCAGCCTTCGTTAATTACGCCCCAAAACTCTGGAACAGTCTGTCTGAAGGTTTGAGGGTCGACACTTTCAAACAAAACTTTAAGACACATCTTTTTACTGTTTCTTTCACCTGAAGTGCTTTTACCTAACGGTTGTTTTTGTCCTGTTGTTTTAATTTAATTTGATCCTAGTTTATTTATTATTATTTTATTGTAAATGATTCTCTGCTTTTATGTTAAGCACTTTCTACTGCATTTCATGCACGACTTGTTCTATAGAAATTAAGTTTATTATTATTATTATTATTATTATTATTATTATTTTTATAAGAACCATGTTGATGGGACATTTTGATATTGATAGTGCCAAACGAACAACATATAGAAACCCTATTTTCATTTATTTTATTTTTGGTGATTGTAATTCTTCTGTATCAGACCGCCGGGCGTGAACACATTTTGTGACATCATAGTGACGTCATTGTGACATCATTTTGTTTGTTTAGAGTTTTGCTTTTCAACACTTCCGGTTTACACACAGACATGGGTTACTTTTACTGGAGAAAATAAATGTGATGATCATGAACCAAGATCTCATGTTATAAAGAACATTTTTTTCTATGATTCAAAGTGGATTTACTCCTGTTCATCCTTAACAGATTGCAGAAAAAAAGTTTCATCTGATCTGATTTTTGCAGCATGTGTACATGATTTCTGTGCGTTCTGGTTTGACTTTGAGTCATAATTTTGAGATTAAGGGGAACAGAGTTTTGACGCAAACTGGGTCTCTCTAGTGGAGAGTAAACCGTAAAGATGGACTGCATTTATATAGCGCCGTTCTAGAAACGTTTTACACTACATGTCACACACACACACACACTGATGGCGCAGCCTTTGGGAGCAATTAGGGTTTCAGTATCTTGCCCAAGGACACTTCGACATGCAGACTGGAGGAACCGGGGATCAAACCGCCGATTCTTCTGATTAGTGGACGACCTGCTCTACCTCCTGAGTCACAGCCGCCCGGAAAGGGTTAAACAAGAACTGACTGATTTAAACAGTTAATCTCATCAGTGTTGATTATGAGAAAGTTGAAATCATAGTTGTTTTAAAAGGTTTTAGACTTTAGATTGGTTTAGAAGTTTCTCTGCAGGAACCTTGTATTTCTGAGTCTATTCACTCAAAAACTTCCCTTAAAAATCAAAGAAAATACAGTGTAGGTTTGATAAGTAAACTTTATCCTGAATAGATTAATGTGTAATGATCAGAAGTGACACAGGGGTTATTATGATGAAGGTTTGGTTTAAGTAATACTTGGTACACAGCCAAAAACAATATCATGTTTCTGTGATATTTGTGGACGCCCTCAAACAAAAATCAATCTCTCAGTTTCAGTCTTTGTATTTTTCAGTGGGAACAAAACACACTTCACCATTTACACACACACACACACACACACACACACAATCCCCGGCCTGTAAATGTAAAGGTGTACCCGGATGATGCCTGCACACACACACACACACACACACACACACACACACACACACACACACACACACACACACACACACACCACTACCATTAGAGCCAAGTAGTCGTCCCGCTGAATACTGCTCTGTCATATTAACATACCATCACACACACAGACGGGTCAGTGGAACACTGTACAAGAACTCCCTCACACTGAAATCACTTCACATGACAGGCCCGCTCAGACAATTTAAGTTCCCTCCACAGAACACATTTCAATTACTGTAATTACCCTCCACTCCACTGCTGATGTCCCCACAGATCACGCCTGAACGTCTGCGTGACAGCGCCGCACCCGACTCTCTCCCACTCTCCACGCCGCCTTGCCGGAGCTTAGCATGGCCGACATCACACATGAGCAAGGGGGCGGGGGGGAGTAAACACTGAGCTGCCTCAATACAGGTTTCAAGTTACACTGATATGCATTATTAATCAATAAATGACATAAGGGCTGTGTTATTTTATAGCCGCTTGATTTTAGCTACTGTCATTTACATGAAATCAGTGTTTATCTTGAAGCAGACGTGACTAATCCAACGAAACGATAATCTAGAAATCTAGTCAACAATACATCTTTCTATTTTAAAACAACTGAAAATGACGACTTGGTAGAAGTATGATGATCTAATGATGAAAGAGATGATTCATATCGGCAGAAGCCCGTTAACGCAGGCCAACATGGACAAACATGTCAACAAGCATAAATCAAACTAGACTCATTAATAATAAAAAAATAATATGAATGAGGTTACGCACGAAATTAACACAGCTGTATGTGATCATTTCTTGAGCATGATTTGTTATGTTTTTGAGAAAATGATATAGTAAAAGTTATTTGTCCCATTGAATGATTTTTTAGTGTGTTTTTATAAAAAAACAGCAATAATATTTTTTTTAAAAAATGGTCTCAGATATTAAAGACTAAATGACTGTTTATGACTTTTGCGTCTTCATTTTGTCGCCTGTATTAATCATAATGTTTTGGGGATGATGTGGCTGAAAAAAAACTGTATATTTTTATTATTTTTGGGGGATGTTTTATGCCTTCATTGGACGGTGGCGGCAGTAGAGAGATGACAGGATGGACAGAAACACTGATAATGTTGCTACGTGTTAGCAACTGATTGCTAACAAGTTCAACATCTCAACTTAAACGGCGATGACATGTCAGTAAGTTGCCAAGAAAATCAGTTAATGCATGTTTAACATTTTTCATAATTTAATTCTTGACAACGTGATAAACTACAGTGACTGTCAGAAATGCTATAAGTCATATTTCCTACCGGCAGCGACCAGAGTTTAAAGGTACCATGTGGAAGTTTTCTTGTAAACAAATAAAGTTTCTGTTTACATTCTGTGTTTCTCATCAAAATAGAAACAAATGTGCTGATTGCATTTCCTTCCTCCATAAAACATTTGCGAATAATATATATGTATATATATATAAATCCTGCGTTGTTTACATCAGTGTTTGCATGCTAGCTGTGTTCTTCTTCACTGTTGTTGCTGTTGTATCGTTTATCAGCGAGTTACCGAGTTACAACCATCGATCAGCAGAGTAGCGTGAAATAAACAGCAGGGTGTGAATTGCACAGGTCGTGTTCATCCATTAAACTCATAAAACCGTTGCTCCACAGTGCCTCTAGTGGTCAGAAACTCCACACGGTGCCTTTAAGTGGACTGGTATCATCCTGATATAACAGCACCCATAAAACATCTGAGACAACTGGCCTGAATCCACTGCTCTTTATAAGCCACAGAGGGTTAAAAAAACAACTCTCTTTTTTGTGACTTTCCCCCTAAAATATGTCCAAGTGAGGCATTATCTTATATTTTTGCGACCTAGAAATATGCACACAAAGCACAACTCTATGATGTATCTCATAGAGACTTCATCTATCGAGCTGTACACTGTGTACACCCGTTGTTTCTTCTTTACGCCGCAGCAGCTGGAGGTCATTTTCCTTTTGATTGCATGTGGATCAGCTTTCCTTCTGGATTGCAACACTAAAAAAAAAACACTACTCATTTTGATACGGTTTTCACAAAAAAAAAAAAAAAAAGCCCACAAACTGTCAAACCTGACTCTCTGCTGCTTTATGTCTGGAGATAAAAAGGACACAAGTATGTAATTTGCCATTTTTCTCTAACAACGGTGGGAATTTTCATGCTGTAACAGCTCACAACTGATGATTAAATGTGTGCATGTAAAACTGATCTGAGAGGGCGCAGCCGTCTTTTGATGATGCCCCAGTGACAGCCAAACACAGCGGCTCGTCCCGTATATTCTAATCTCGCTTTAATACGAGGACACACTCTTCCACCTCTGTGTTTTACAAGCTGCGCTGCCTCCATATTTCCCCGTTAATAAGATATAAAGTTAGAGTGCTAGCACTCACTCGGTCAACCAGGACAAAAATGATTGGCTTTTAATTTATTGGCCCATGTCTGTGTGCTGTGTGTTTTATGTATCAGTCAATGGATTCCTTATTTGTTGCCTAGGATACCGCAGGACGCTCAATGTCACCGTGACAGACTGGGACACCTGCTAAAGCAAACACCGGGGCACTAGCTGGATTTAACATGTTAACTTATGAGTAGAGTATTAACACATTATATATGCTTCTGTCAGGTCATGTGATCACCCTCTGGTGAGTCTCTCCCGCCTCCTGCCCCCCACTCACACACAAACTTGTATACAAACTGGTACTAGAGAGACTGTCTGTGCGCTGGTTCGGCGTTGCTGCCACCCTCTGCTCCCCCCCCCACCCTCCCCGCCTCCCCGCCCCCGCTGCCCTACAAGCCCCTGCGTGTCCTGCCCCAGACCCATTGATTTTATCGGGCGACGCCAAAGCCTGTTCAGGCCAGCGTCCAGTCTGCTGCGAGGCCCCAGGGTGACACAGGCTGTGACAGGAGTGCCCTTCTGTCATCAATGTCAGTGTATACTCTCAGATGAACGCATGCAAACACCAGAGGCAGGGATTAACGCTGGCTCGGGGCAAAAACACCCAGGAAAGTTCATAAAGAAACTTAAAAAGGTGAGAAAATGGGCCAATAATTAGGAATACTCCTTTTTTTTTTTTTGCACTTCACTTTTATCACATTATTTCTTGTTGACTGTGGGAGCCCATCGCTGTGCCCTAATCCTATACTGCAAACTTATTCTGACTGTGTTTCAGTATGTTGTGCATTCATACAGGACAAAATGATAAATTTAAAGAGTGGTTTCAAACCTGTAGTTTGTTTGCTCTGGTCTGAATCAGTGGATGAGTCGGTTAACTTGTTGCGTTCTTTTCACACACAAAGCGAACCAAAGTACATCATCAAAGGCCATGTGAGAACACTTCTCTCATTGGTTAGATGTGTCTGGGGCGGGAGCAAGAACTGGAATACAGGAAGATGGTTCTGTCTGTCCAAATATCAAGAAGTACTTTGTTGCTAGTCCGGGTCAGACCATGATATCTGGCTGCTAGCAACTGTTGAGTTTGTAATGAACATGGATATTGTGTTAAGGGGCCAGTATACTCTGTCAGAACGACATGTCGGATGGTTGAATAGCTACAGAAACCTCCTAATGCCCACTCTCTAATGCTGGTTTAGGGGGAAGCTGTGTCCGGCTATTTTTCTGTAACCGTCTGTCAGATATTTACACCCACTTCACACCATGATCGGCCAGCTTTGCGGAGGTGAGAAAGCCAAGGTTTGAACTTCTCTTGTCTTTTTTCATTCCGGACACGAATATTTCTGTCACTTTTCACGTGAACAACTGAGTGAATGTCTTCGAGGAGAGACTGTTTGAAAATTGCCATCGTTGTCCCCACATTTTAACAATATAGCGTGTCATTTCTGATGTGGTTGGACAACATGTCGTACATACTAGTTCTGATAACATAATCTTAACTGCATGATAATGTGTGATGGAAATGAAGGAGCAAATCAAGACACGGAGAATATGGTGGACAATGATGAAAAAGCTCTTGTGAATGCTCAGAAATCTAAAATATACCAATAAATCCATGTTAAAACATAGTATATTACTCACAAATCTTTTGTTTTTTAATTTTGAATTAATAAAGACATTCCAATGTCACTTTCTTATATATTTACTGTCAAACAGTATAGTGTATACTCAGTATACCACACACTGCATGACTGGGGGATTCTGTGCTGTTGGGTGAGAAAAACAAAGTGGTTTTTGATGTGAAAACAAGCAAATACATCGCCTAAAGCGGTAGAAAATGTTAGCACCATGGGGTCAGGAATAAGAGAAAACCCACGCAAAAATAAATCAGCAATGGAGGAGATGGAAGATGAACCTGTTGGGGATAGAAAATGGAAAATGGCCACATTGTCCTCTAAGACCTGCTGCAGCTTCTCCACACAGAGCTTATTTTACAGCATATTAGGTATTATTTGATAGTTTTTACCCGAAAAGAAGACAAACATTTCTAAAAGTCATTTCAAGAGAGAGAGAGAAAAAAGCCCCCCCTCTGACTAACAGATAATTTCCAACACCAGCATGCATCCAGGGGAATCAGACACACTCATCTCTCCTCCCCTCACATGATCTTCCTCTCTCTGTTACACTGAATTGATGTCTTTCAGTTTTTGTATTAGTAGCTTGCATAACTGGGCGTTTTCTTTCCCTCTTTCTTCTCTCAGCTGCTTAGCGCCCAATAGAGCAGTGGATGATGGGAGCTCCGACACGGCATGATCTAAAAACCCACTGGCGCTTTAGTGCGCCTCAGCTGGCTTATATAATCCCGTGTGGATGTGCAAACTGCTTTGCTATTGGGAGAGCTGAGGACTCACAGAAAAGACACACACACACACGCTGCTGATATGTGGGGTGTTTGTATGTATTTGTGTGTGTGTGTGTGGATGTCAGGACAGCGGATCAGTGTTGGTGTGTGTTTTGTGTGATGGAGCGGGGGTGCATGTTTAGCAGAATCAGATTTCTCCGTTTTTTGCTCAGCACCAAATATTTCCCTGCTCTCCACGTTATGTGATGACATCACCGCGTGTCCCCTCGATTTTGGACCGGCAAGCTCCCCGGTGATGTCACTTCCGCTGGGCCTTCACCTGAAGTGACATCATTTGTGTTGCATAACTACAAACCCCCCCCCCCCCCCCCCCCCCCCCTTCCTCCCTTTCCTCCCCTGCATGTGAGAGCAGAGGCAGCTTTTCTCCGTCTCTGGCCACCCAGAGGCACCGTGAAACTCCTCATTATGGAAATATCAGGTGTGTGTCCACGAAATGGAAATGGGCAGATATAAAAATACACCACCAGGGATTAACACGGAGACACCCACCGAGGTGCCGTGTCCCCTATGACCTCCTCGTGCACCCGTACATGCCGCTCACACGTTTCAACAGGCAGACTGGTTTAAACGCTCTGAATCATCACGGCTCTCTTACTTGCCAGGGAAATGACAATAGGTGCTGTACAACTCCTGACATGAAAAATTACGGGTGCGAGGGTAAAGACAGGCGGAGAGAGAGTGAGTGAGAGAGAGAGAGAGAGCGATCGAGAGAGGCCTGACCTATATAAGAAGGAGGCTGAAATATTTATGGATGTGAGTGTCCTAATTGGCAAGCCACTGGGAGCACTGCGGCCTTCTCCTCCAATCACAGCCTGGGAAGAGGTTAACACACACACACACACACACACGCGCGTGCACACAAGAGCGTCGGTGATCCGAGGGCCCGACGAGCAGCCTCCGCCCCGCGACCCTGTCATCCCCAGCATGAGAGACGCCTCGTTATAAGACTGATCTGCCTTCGCCGAGGCTTCGGCATTGTTAGAATCATTACCAGAGCTGTTATCATAACCGTTCTCTCTGGCACATACGGACGGGAACAAGCGCTCAGAGCGCTAAGTCAAACACAGCCTAATTGGCTGGGCTTAATCTCCAGCACTGGCACGCACTGCTCGGCTCTCTGAGAGGCCTCAATTACTGTCCCCGCTGATGGAGACGAGGAGACGGACACTTTCTGACTTCTAGTTTCAAACCACTGCAGGCTGCAGCGGGGCGGGGGAGGGGGGGGGGGGGGGGGGGGAGAGGGGGAGGAGGGGGGGCGGGATGCACCACATCAGGGGTCAACAGGGACTCGGGACATTGGCAGTGGTTTTTAGTGCTGAGGTTAATGAGTAATGTGGCATATTATCAAATATAAGAAAGAAAACACTTAGTATAGTCAGACTTGATTATTACATATTACTCAATGAAACAAATTGTTTCATCACATTACCTGCGTTTTCACCAATTTACCTCAGTTTCATGTGTTTTCTCTTTATTATTTTAAACTGACCATGACCCGCGATAGAGTAGCTGTTGCCTAATGTAATGGCTAATGGGGATCCTAATAAATTAAACTGAATTATCACATTTCTTTGCTAAGTGCTAGACTGCAAAAGTAGTAGTAGTAGTTACGTTGTCAGTGGCTTTTACGCTGCCCAAAGTCAACACACCCACGTGTCACATATTCTGTATTTAACACCTGTACAAATAGAAAACAAGACACTGTAGTTTATCGAGCAACCAGCCTCAGTTTTGGAGGGATTTACTGACCAACAACAGCTAGCTTAATGTTAGCCCCAGATTCACACACATCCTCCAAGTCTGAATGAAACCAGGAATCCTTTGATGTATATGAGGTTTACCAGCGGCTAATGTTAGCAGGCCAGCTAACATGTAAATAATATGGCACTGTAGTAGTAGTGTCATTTCTCTTTTTCTGGTAAAGGCCGACTACGTCCGGTCCTTACGCCAAGCTAACATGTTTGGCTGCAAACCAAATGGATATGAACCCTCCATCAAAACTCCCAGTAAGACATTGAACAAGCAAAGCACCCAAATTATTTAAGGAACGGGGCGTTACTGGGATTAGTAACTGTGATGTAAGTACTGAATTTCCACAATTGTATGTGTTAATGCCCAACACTGATTATAATGAAATGTACAATTTGTTAAAGACTATAAGCAGGTTTGGAGAAATGACCAGCATATCCAAGTTGAAGCAGAAGTAATATTACTGTGTTACATGTGTCCAAGTAAACTTTTCAATAAAGATATAATCTGCCAACTAATGCTTCTACAAAATGTTTCTTTATCAAAGCTGTCCTCACAGATATCTGCCTTACAACGAAAAATGATAAACAATGTGCACTTTAAAAATATGCACTTTAGTTTTAGCACTTATTACTATGTACTCTGTTAGTATTTTAATTATTTATTGTATTATAATTTTATACTTTTAAATTGTTCTGCTGGGGATAAATAAAGTTGAACTGAATTGAATTGAATAGACGTCCAAAGCAAAAAGGAAAATCCTCCTGATTGGGCCACAACAGCATAATTAAATGAAAACTAAACTAAACAAATAAAAATATGTTTATTGATTTAGAGTGTATTCAAAAACCAAAGTACATTACAAGACAATATTATTATGCTCTTAGTTACTTTCCATCCTTCGAAACCAGTAGTTTCTGTATTACTGTAAGTTACACAACAGCGGAGCAGAGCTGTAACCATAGAAACATTTCCCGCTTTCATCTGATGCTACACTGTGACAGTGACCATAGAAACGGCTGTCTCCGTCATCAATAGGCTACACTGAAGCATAACCAGTAACCATAACAACACGAACAAATCAAGATTGCCTTCCAGTATCTAACCAGTAATGAAAAGTGTCAGACCTCTGAATACATTAAAGGAAATATTTTGAAAATCTTTCATGTTTCTAATCTCAACAGCAACATTTTTGGGATTAACTGTCAAACAGGGAGTCTGCTACTTAGAAATAAACAACCCAAACACGTTAATTGGCCAATCAGAACGGAGTATTGAGCTAACGATACTAACAGTACATCATGAGCTCCGAGTCATTGTTGTGATTTTTTTAGGATTAGCAGGCAAATGAG
The DNA here is from genome assembly GCF_910596095.1 of Thunnus maccoyii. Lineage (NCBI taxonomy): Eukaryota > Metazoa > Chordata > Actinopteri > Scombriformes > Scombridae > Thunnus > Thunnus maccoyii. The sequence goes on from NC_056550.1 coordinate 24,703,244, forward strand.
TTCGACAAGCATCTCTGTCTTGCTTGCACAAAGGAAAAGAGAAGAGAAATCAATGGGCTGTGTTTACAGGGTACACAGCCGACTGTAACACTGCACGTTATGTTACACACAGCCAAGCAGTAAAAACAGACGAGCTGCTTGGCAGGGCTCAGCCTGGCCAGCCTCTTGCTAAAAGCAGGCAGAGACAGCAGTGACACACGGGCCAAGAGCAGTTACTGGCACCGGGCTCCAGTCTGAGACGAGAGCAAAAAAAGTGGGACAAATTTCAAAAATATTCTGAGTTAAGTGTCAAGAGAACATGGGGAGGAATGCCTGATTTTTCCTTTAGGGTCATTTTTCTTCAAAACAGACTCTGAGATGAACACTTGAGCAGCAAAAGACTATCAATCTAACGGTGCACACAACACGGACACCCGTGAAAAACAAGAGGACATATACTCACGTAGGAAGTACTCAGATGGGTCCGCTTCGTAATCTGTTTCCTCGGGAAAGTGGTCTATCTGTTTACACATCCCTTTGAAGTTTCCTGTTGGGGAACAAAGAAAACGGATTTCAGCAAAGTTCATATAAGACATTAACCTTTTTTTTCAATTAATCTTCAGATAAATCATAGAAAGCTGTGAAAACTGCCCATCACAATATGCTCCAACACCAAAAACATTCAATGTACTACAACGTAAGACCAAAAAAAGCATAAAATTCTCACATTTGAGAACGTGAAACCATCAAATATTTGGCATTTTTGCTGGAAAAATGACTTAAATGATTAATCAGTCATTAAAATAGTTGCAGATTAATTTTCTTTTGATCTACAAATGCAGCCTTGCAGTAGTTCAGGCAGGCACAGAAGTCATTTTACAGTCACATGTTCCATACACCCTCCAATCATGTTTGTCCATGACCTGCTTCTCTCAATAGGCGGTCTATATAAACATTTTGTACTCATTTAGTCTGCATACAACAACGCTGCCTCCTGCCCTCGCTGCTACACTCCTGCCTGCTTCAGAATTGAACTCCTCCACCTCCCTGAATGCTCCTGTGTTAGCATTCAGGTATTTGGGATGTTGAATGTTTCTTTTTCATGCTCATCAAATGTTGTGTATCTCAGGCTCTGCAGGGGGGTTAATGAGCTCAGGGACGGTCTGTCTCAAGCTCAGATGTGTTCAAGCGCATCACATGAGCAGAGCCACACCGCCAAACTAAAATGCATGTTGTTACAGTAAAGAGCTAAAACGAGTGTTCTGACTGAAATTGATTAATCAACTATTCGTTGCAAATCTAAAACTCTTTTTGTTCCTGCTTTTCAGCCCCAATACTGTCAAAACAGGTCCTATCGGTGGTCCGTGGTTCTCTCACAGACCAGAAGATGCTCTTCAGGAAGCAGACCTGAGCACCAGGCCTCTCCTGCAGCAGGTGGCGGCTTGTAAACAAGAGCAGCGCAGCTGGTGCGACCTGGAGCTGCTCCAACTGCTGTGCGCGGGGAACCTCATCTCATAATGCTCGTTCATTTGGCTGACACCTCGCCATCCAGCTACTCTGTCCATCCAGGAAGAAGCATGCAGGCATCCCTCTCCTCTACCTCCCACTTCCTCCTGTCTGCTCTCCTCTCTACTGCTCTACTCAGCAGAGTTTTGCCATTGATGAGGTCACTCAAGGTGGCGTGGCAGGGGAGGCGCCCATAAGGCGGCCATTATGGCGAACTACTGCTGCCGTGAGCAGGCAGATGCCTGGGCGTTTGATTGGACCAGATTAGCGTTTCATTAACTTCTTCATCTCTTCTCCCTCCAGTGTCCCTCTAATTAGGTGAACAGGTGTTGGTTACCATGGTGCCAGGTGTTGCTGAGGAGGTCTTGGCAGCGAAGCATGATGGGCTCAGCGGGGTGCGGTTATTACTTTGTGAACTGCCCACATGCAGGGGAGCGAGAGGGACCCCCCGGTGATGACCACTCAGACATTAGAGAGAGTGTCACTTGAAAAAAAAGAGCCATCAAAGCGTTCTCGATCTGCTCGCCCACCTGCGTACAGTGTTTGTGTCGGGGCTACCTGCGGGCTGGCAACCGCCGCCGTCTGTTAAGAGACTCAGCGCAGGATGGATGGGTTTAGATGGGGGGAAATGTTTGTTTGGATTGTCTCAATGTCATCGAGTTTAAATGAAGGAAATGTGATTTTTTTTTTTTTTTCAGTAGCGGAGGAGAGAGAGAGTGTGGGAACCTCTGCATGAAACACCCGCTAATCCTTGGTGGACAGAATCCAATGCACCGACTATCCTTTCTCCTTCTGTCTCAGCTCTGGCCCATAATCAAAAAACACTTATCGATTCTCATCAACAGGTTCCACAGCAATTAAGACAAGAAAGAGGGAGAGATAAAGACAGAGAAAAGCAGGGAGAAAGACAATGAAACGGAGGAAGTAGAGGTAAATATAGAAAGGGCAGGGAACAGAGAGGTTTGAAGGACAGCGAGGGAAGATGGAGTGGGAGGTGGAATACATCAAGTTTGAGTGTCACAGTTTAGGTCTCGGTAATTGCTGAGCCATGAAAAAGCCCTCCAGAGTTTAACGGACCTGCACAGTTTTGAACAAGATGCTTTTGATATGCTACATAAAGTTCCTCTTTCGGTGGCAAACTAGAGATTAGAATTGGACTTGTTTCAGTCAGCTGTAAGGTGATCTGTTACCTGTTAACTAGCACGGTAGCATAAAGCTCGAGGCTTGTTATCCTCAGAAGCTTCAGTGGAGCTAGCTGTAGCATGCCAGCTCTCAGATGTGAGCTAGTGAATACAGTAAGTGTAACCCTGCCGCCTCCTGCAACTACTCCCCCAGGTTGCTGCTGGAAATAACAATATGTTCCTCTTCAACTTGCCAGCTTAAACAAGCTTTAAATAAGTTGCATTACCAGGAGAAGGGAGGGGAGAGCACACTCGTGCCTCCTCTTGGAGCATATTTCACTGAGAGATGACTTGTGTTTACATACGACTACATTGCACGTTCCCAGTGGAGCTGTCTGAGCAAACTAGCAGCAGCAGCAGCCCACAGAGCACCATGTGTGTGTCTTAACAGCGTTATCAAGTGGGTGTAAGATTTGGTTTGCAGCTGGCCGTCCCATTCGCAGTTGTGCGATTTGTAATAGCAGCTGTGGAGAGTGGCCTATTGGGGGAACCACTTCAATTAGCGTGCTGAAAGATTTATGTGACACTTAACCGCTCCAAACGGTCCTTTTCTTGTAAGACATGTAAACTCATCAGGCTGGTAAATGTTTTATAATGGAATTTTCATTTCAGAGACCTCCCCACGTGAGTGTGAGCGCAGGGCCGAGGCATGGAGAGACCCGATTGGCCATTAAGACGCTATGGCAGGGGGACCGCTGTTGAATGGAGAGGTGTTACCGGAGGCTCAGGTGTGTAGTGGGTCAAAACACCTATCATTCAAAGAGAAACACCTGTATTCACAGAGCACTTTCAGCACAGCTCTGAGGATTACTAAAGGGCTCTGTGTTAAAGCTCATATTGTGTCTGTAATTTCACATTCAGCAAAACAGGATGAAGGGGCAGTGAGATAATGCAGAGAGTGACTTTTAAAAGTACCTTAAAGATCCCAAATGTTATGTTTATTATTTGGAAATTCAAGCCACTAGAATCAGGTTGAAGGATTTTAGGGCTAAACACAAAAAAACAACACTACAAGCTCTAAAAGTCTAAAGCCACACAAGCAACTCTATGAGGCTGTACTTCAGCACTGCAGTACTTCTAACATCTGCATGCTAACCTGCTCAGAATGACAACGCTAACATGCAGATGTTCAGCAAGTACAATGTTTACCATCTTAGTTTATTGTGTTAGCGCACTAACATTTACTAAGTTGCACCGATTATAAAGTAAAGTCAAAGCCAGAAAACAAAATATTGGGGAAATTATGAAAATTAAAATTCAGGGGATCACCAAAGTTATTACAATTAATCCTGAAGAAGACATAATGGCTGTACAAAATGTCATTATAATCCATCAAATAACTATTTACCAAAAAACTACAAAAGTCAACCACATTATGGCGCTAGAGGGAAAGTCAGGGGACAACCAAAGTCATTGGGATTCATCGTCTTGGGACCATGAATGTCTGTACCAATTCATCTTGTAGACGTGCAGATATTTCACTGGATACCCACCAACAGACCGACATTCCCATCCTCAGAGCCAATGCTGCTAGCCTGACATGAATCATTGTACAAGATCGGGGAATGTGTACTGATCTTTGAGAGGTCAAGCTCAGCGTTCAAGGGGAAGTGGGTTTAGCGTATTTTTCATAAAATACAAGAAGGCAAAAGGTTTTGTACATTTTTTTTGGCATTTAATTCTCTAAAGACAATCATTATGACGTGAAGAATCAACTAACAAGGTGAAAAAATGTTTTTCCTGACTTTAAGGGCAGTGAGACAAGCTTATTTGCGTAGCCCTTAATCACTGTTAAAGTCTCAAAGGGCATCACACAGATAATTTAACACAACAAATTAAATATGAAACCCTCAGAACTTTGGCATCATCTTAAAAAAAAAAATCAAGACTGTAACTATAACCAGCTCTGCCTGACTGAACAGTATAAATCAAGTGGTAATAATTCGTAGAGCTGCCGTCATTAAAGCAGGTTATGTGAGATCCCCTGCTGGGATTGAGCCATCACCGAACCCCATCAGACCCCTTCTGCTGGGGTTGGATGATGTGTAAGAACATGTGTTTGAGGGGGAGAGAGAGAGAGAGAGAGGGGGGGGGGGGGGGGGGGGGGGGGGGTTTATCCAGACTTACTCAATCAGCCCAGTCACCGCTGGCCACTGTGCCCCCCTATAGTGGGAATGAGCTATGGGCTAACCCCATGCCCCCTGCGTCCCCTCCTGTCCTCTGCAGCCATAAAGCACTTCATTACCACACAGCCTGAAGAGACAGAGAAGCACTCAAGAGTGGAGTGCAGTGGAGAGGAGGGGTTGTTGTGGCAAAGACAAGGGGGGGTGGGGGAGGTGGGTGGATGTAGATTTATAGTCGCCCACCACCGCGAGGCTCTGGGTCTGCTCCTGAGGGATCGGGGGTTTATCCGGTCAGTGGCGAGTCCGTTTTCAGGCCCAAACACATAACCACGAGGCGAATCCTATTCCTGGGCGGATGACGTTTGATGTGTTGCTCTTTATTCATGTTTTTAAAAAGAGCTGCTCCCCATGAAGCTCCTCGGGCTGATGTTCACATATGGGTGCAGGGTTTTGGACCGACTCCAGCTGAAGCAATGCTCTGCTTAATGTGGAAGCAGTCCAAGGTTTAGGTGGTGAATGGTTAAAAGAGGTCTATCATGCAGCTGGGAAGGTTTTTCTAATGCTATTGATACTACAAGCATAACCTCTGGCTCCTGGTTATTGGACAAAAACAGGAAAAGAAAACCCCTCATTTTCTCTCTTGCCATCTTTCTCAGATGTAGAAAGAACAGAAGACAATTTTCTGGCCTGCTGCTGAGCACTTTCTACATGTTGTAAGGCAACTACAACCCATTTCTCCCACCATGACTCTCACTTAATCTTCATTTTGCTGCCACACCCCCAGTTTGGCTATATCTGTACCCATATGACAGAAGTGACCACGCAACAAAGCCAGAAGCTACAAGGTACGTACATCAGAGCCTTTGATGCACATCATTTTTACATCATTAACCTAAGTTTATCTATTTGTCGGGTGAGGTTCAGTCAATGTTAAACCAAAGATACCAAAGAGACCGTACATTTGTTGTATGCTTGTCAAGCATTGTCGTACCATCAGCAGCATGTTTGTTAACTATCCAGTCAGGCATGTCGGACTTTACGTGTCCAGCGCAGGGTAGGTACAGTCCGTATGAATTGCTTTAATTCCTGGAGATTTACCAACCTACTCGCCAAACAAAATGGTGATCATGACTCTGCCAAACTCTAGATTACAAACCGACACAGGAAGGAAGTCATATTGGCTATCACCAGATTGTACATATCTGCAGGTAAGAAAAGAGCAGAACTGGACGAATCCTTCCTGGATGCCTGAGGAGAGAGACATCCGGGTCAGGCCTGCCCACACACGAAAACCCTCCAACGGTAATCAAACATGATCACAGCTGCCACAGCTCTGCAGATAGAGACAAAGGTTTGATGAGACACAAACACGGAGGAGGTGCATGATGGGATAGGGGAGGGTGGAGAGATGAGGGGGGGGGGGGGGGGCGCGCAGGGGGTCAGGAGGACTCTTAACTGAGTGGGAGCTGCCGTTAAAAAGAGAAAGAGTTAGAGAGAGAGAGAGATTCAAGCCCACTTCTGATTCGCCAGTGGGCGGCATTCTCAAAAACTTTCCAGGCAACCACAGAGTGTGTCAGCATCCAGACCCCCCCCACCACCACCTCCCCGTATCCTTCTCCTGCCCCTCCCACCTCCATCCTCAGTCCCTACGGCAGCCGTTGCCATGTGGACATCACCGTTCACTTCGGTTGCCATGGATATAGCTATCTGGGCCCCTACTAGGGGGAAGATCACATGGACAGAGCCGGTGAGGTGTCTTTAACCCCTGGACACACAGCGGCTTCAGTGACACAGCATGCAGCATTAGTCAGCTGACGTTACAGTAGCAGCACGGCAGCCTGCGAGCTAGCGAGAGCTCAACACAGCGAACCTGCAAATGCAGTCAGGTACGCTCGTGTCCTTTCAGGTCAAACACATAAACATATAGCAGGATTACACCGGCAAACACCTGATGGAAAGAGATATATAGCATGCACGGGTCATTTAACTGCACAAATGAACACAAATGGTCTCCTCTGGTCCGGTGTTTTGTTGTTGCGCCATTCTAAAACTGATGTGCATGCATGTACAGTACGGGTATGTGTGTATGAATCCCTCGTGGATGAAAAGGTAATGGGTTCACGCATGTTACACGCTGACATCTTCTCCCCCCTAATGAACAGCCGCCCTAGCAGCAGTGACAAGAGCCCTAATCGCCTTATTCATCTTCATAATCACACCTTATTCATCCTTATAATCACTATATTCATCTTGGTAATGACCCCGCTAAGGCAGGGAGGCCCATACGCACCGTCTTCCCCTCTCCCATCATACACTCACAACACAGATGTAGCGGGGCTCACAGCGGGGCTGTGAAAACAGGCTTTTTTCATGTCAGCGTTTGAGCACAAGAGCTGTGTGAAAACTTAAAGACATAGAAATGACACTTTAGCTTCAGTAATGCAACGTATTTCCAATTAAATCAAGATTTTTTCTCTGAGTGACATCCAAACACACCATGATACTGCGAGCTAACAAGTTCATGACGGGAGGGGTCAAGTGGGTGCTAAAAATCACATTTAATTGGGTATAATTCAAGTATACGCAGTGCAGGATGAGTCATCAAAAATATTTTAACATTTTCCAAGGAGAAAAAAGAGGGGAATTTTTATGAATAGATAATCAGGAATACTTTTGTAGCCACATTAGCAACATCAGTCTCTCCATCATGTTGGTCCAGTTTGAAATATCTCAACAAATACTGGATGGTCATGTTTCCCAGAGGATGAATCCTACTGACTATGACGATCGCTTGACAATTATTCTAGCACCACCGACAGGTCAAAATTGTCATTTATCCAGTGAAATATCTTTAAGATGGATTGGCTCAAAATTTAATAGACATTCATTGTTTCAAGATGTTGTATCCAAATGACTTTGATGACCTCTCTTTTAGAGAAATCATCAGCTGTACTTTGAGTTTAGTGCTAATTAGTGAATGTTTCAAGGGTTCACATTACGACAACTCAGGAAGGTTGTATGATAACTGAGTCGTATGAGGGTTTAAAATACTGTGCATATTATTTGTCACTCATCGAGATATATATAAGGACTCTATACAGGTTGAACCGTTCTGTGAAGTGTAAATAGTGTAAAGAATTGAAGAGTGCATGGAGATAAATATTAAATGGTAAGAAAACTTTATATACATAACGTAGGTGGTTACATACAGTATATACAGCCTGTTCAGATTTACATAAATAATAAATATATACAGACTGTACCTATGAATATATATAATTTATAGGTAGAGTGGGTATTATAGTGTCCAGGGTTATTGCACAGTGTCTGAGTGTGTTAACTGTTCTGTGTCTGGTGGTTTTGGAGTAACGTGTTCTGTAGCGCCTACAGAGGGGAGAATCTGGAACAGAGTATATCCAGGGTGTGAGGGGTCTGCAGATCCTGGATGGCGAGCAGGTCGGCACTGATAATCTTTTCTGCAGACCTGAGCGTCCATTGTAGTCTGTTCCTGTCCTGTTTGGTGGCCGATCCAAACCAGGATGTGCAGAGAACAGACTCGTCCGTGCGTGGGGGATTGTGGATCCCAGAAACCTGAAGGATTCCACAGCCAACACAGTGCTGTTGAGTATGATTAGGGGTGGAGGGTGGGGGGAGGGGGGCAGTGATGAGGGGCTCCTCCTGAAGTCCATTATCATCTCTGCAGTTTTGAGTGTGTTCAGCTCCAGATTATTGTGACCGCACCTCAGGGCCAGCTGTTCGACCTCCCGTCATCGGTGTCACTGCCGAGTGCGTCACACCCTTCTGGTCAGACGGGCAAAAGCTGTCCAGTTCTCAGAAGAGTCCATCAGCAGCACCCACAGGGAGAGACTTTCCCAGAACACAGGCCAAGTAAACACCTCACACTAACTCAATAGCTCAAAATCAGAAATCATATTGTTCAGTCCCCCAAACTCTATCAGTCTCATTGAGAGTGGCCTTGGTCTCTTGTCTGCCAGAAACTTAGGAGTTATTATTGACTCAGATCTAAGCTTTGAACCACAGATAAAATAAAAGATGTCCAGTCCTGCTTCCTTCAAATAAGAACCATCTCCAGAATTAAACCAATGCTCTCACACAGTGGCCAAAACCAAAAGTCACTCTCTTGCCTTTTAACAGACAACATCACATCACCCCAATCCTGGCCGCACTCCATTGGCTCCCTGTTCGATTTAGAATTGACTCAAAGATTTTATTGATCACTTTTAAAGCACTTCTGGCTCTGGCTCCAAGCTACATAATAGAAATGTTGACCCCGTATGAGCCAGTGCACAGCCTTTAGATCCTCAGTTGGGGCCCTTTCTGTCCGTTCCAAAGTGGAGGCTTAAATCTAAAGGTGACCGCGCTTTTGCCATCAGGGCCCGTCGGCTTTGGAACGACCTGCCTGAGGAGATAAGGCTCGCAGAATCAGTGACTTCTTTTAAATCACTTTTTGTCTTCTCTCTACGGTGTTTTTATGACTTTTGTCTCCTTGTATTAACTTTATCTTAATTTTGTCTTGCTTTTGTTTTGTTTCAGTCTCACTGTTTGACTTTCTGCTGTTTTATTGCCTTCTGAGAGCTTTTTAAATGTGCTAAATAAATAAAGTTATTATGAAGAGTTATATTAATAAAATTACACATATCCACTAAATTTGGGTTTAATTATGTTGAACAACAGACTTTGGCTGATGTGAGGCGTCCATGTTTGCTGCTTATTCTTGTTTGATATACTGTATATATATATATTTGACATGTATTTCATTGTGTCTTTAATGCAAAGCTAGTTGGAAAGGGAAAACCAGGGAGAATACAATATTAGCAGCCTTGCAAATAAAGCTGCATCTTGCAGGCGGCGGAGAAGTTGGCAGGTATGTAACAGCAGCTGTAGCTGTAGGTGATGTGGGAGGCAGACTAATGGAGGCAGCGAGGTGCCGTCAGGTTTCGGCTCATTGGAGGATGACTGACAGATGTTAAGACAGTCATTTGACCTCCCACGGCTCGACTCTGAGTGCTTTCCCCGACAAAGCTGCTACTCTCTGCCCCCTGAACGGTGGGATGTCCGCTGCCGCTTCTGACGTGAAACGCGGCGTGCGCCACATCTGCATGTCTCTCTGTTAGCTGAGAGCGGCTGCAGCGGCCTGTAACAGCACTATGTGGCTCTGTTTACTCCTGAGATGATGTGTTGAAGGGGGTGAAACAGGAAGGGAAGAGGAGATGGCCTGTGATCCACTACCAAAGGAGCAGCGAACCCGTGGGGAGGCCAAACCCTTTCTGTCATATTCGTTTCCCCCCACTGCTTTCTTGACTCCTCTATTCAAATCACTCTTTATTTATAGTCTCCTGTTTTTAAATGTTGGTTCCTTTTCTCTGTTTCTCAGCCCCAGTTTTCTTTCAACCTTTTTGCTTTTTAGCAACGCTAGCAGTGTGGTAACGTCGGTCCACCACTTTGGTCCAGACTAAAATATCTTGAAAACTACTAAATGGATCCCCAGCATCCCCAGAGGATGAAGCTAACTGACTCTGGTGATCCTCCTAGCATCTTACTGACATATCTCAACAACTATTGGATGGATTTCCAGGAAATTTGGTTCACATATCCATGGTGACCTGAGGATGAATGAATGGTAATCCTCTGACTTTTCAACTAGTTTTGGTTTATGACCAAATATCTGGTCTATAGAAAGTCTCAGCAGACATACACTTCTCTGCTCTCTGTTTAGGAGCGGCTCAGATTGTCATTACAATAACAATAGCTGGTCCATCTTAAGTCAGTCCACCTTAAGTGAACTGGTCAGGTTAGGCTAACCCATTGTCATTAACGTCAGGGCTAACCCCGTTCACTTTAATCAGCAGGTGGCAATCAAGACACAGGAACTTGGCTCGGGTCTTGGGGAGTTGTAGCATTTATTCACTGACAAACAGCCTGAACTGTAGACACACTGCACTGCTACATTCACAGCTGCTACCTTCATACTCTCTGTCACACACACACACACTCTCTCTCTCTACCGTCATGTCACCTAATGTTACCCCCCCGTGGGGCAAACATGCGCAGAAAGAATATATTTATTCCAACCAGAGAGAAACGCTAATATTCTCCTATTGAAAGGTTTACATCATTCCTTCCAGATTGAGGTGGTTACACGAGGCGTTTTTATTCTGATTGGGCTATTATTCTGATTATCATTGGAATATTAGGGTCCGTGTAAACGCAGCCACTGAGACATACGAGGTCACAGAGGAGAGCAGGAAATGCGCTGAATGGTAGGATGAGATTTCACAGATCCAGGAACGGGGAGCCAGTGAGTCACCAGTGTCACTGCCGAGTGCGTCACAGCCTTCTGGTCAGACGGGGCGAAAGCTGTCCAGTTCTCAGAAGAGTCCCTCAGCAGCACCCACAGGGAGAGGCATTCCCAGAACACAGGCCAAGTAAACACCTCGCGCTAATATCAGCACCTACGCCCATCACAATCATGTAATCAGCTCCACGGGGGAGCTGTGATCCAAGTCTTTATAAGCATGTACAACCTCATTGGATAACAGCTGTTTGACACGTGCTCAACATCAGGGACACAATGGAGTGAAATAACCTGTCTTAGTGTTTATTTGGTTGGCTTTCATCCACCACAACAACGCCGCAGTCTTTGCCGTGTGTCCAGATTGACTGAGAAATATGTTAATCGGTTTGTTAACAGCAACACTGACCAATAACATTCAGTGCTGTTGCCAATCTGCCGGGTCTGGTGTCTGGTTCAGAATGAAAATTAGGATGCTGAGGCAGAGTTTGGACTAGTCTACACTGACGCATCACTAATTACCTGTATAATGGGAATCAATTAAAACAACTAATCTTAATGGCTCTGTGTGTGTTGTCCTGCTGCTGTCTGTTGCATCATTGAAGCTGCTGCACGTCATCACATCAGCCAATCAATCACAAACTTTGCAATCAAACCTGGCAGAGTTTTGTGTACATGCACAAAAATCAAAGTGCTTTCTTCCCAGCATTGCTACCAAACCAAATCAGAGAGTTGCTCCTCAACAGCTAGAACAAGTTCTCCACTTTTTACTAGATTTAGGAGTCAGAAGCAACTTGTTCGCCAATGTGGGGAGAAAGAAAAAAAAGGTTTGTAAAGTATTTATTTGACTGGACAGGAGGCAAAGCTGTAAGATAGAGCTAAACTAACCATCAGGTGTGCTCGCCACGCTGCTGTAGGACATAAAGCGTCCTCTCTGCAGGACTGCGTTGAGTCCTGCCCGGAGCACAGCGCCGCCGCACTCCAGCAAACCCCCGACTAATCCCTTAGACCTGAATTAATGGACTGGCATTAACTTAAAAGCTTCGTCCAGCAGCCTTAGAAGCACCATTTACAAAGAGAAAACATGATCCTTAAATATTTGTAGTTTCCCCCAAATTTAATATATGACGAGCTTTCCAGAAAATGTGGGACTGATTTTACATTATACAGTTTCTATTTTGTTTTTAAACCATTTTTACGGGTGTTTTAGTGGAGAGATGACAGAAAATGAGGGGAGACGGATGAAGAAGGACATACAATGAAGGCTGCAACTAATGATTATTTTCACTATCAATTAATCAGCCAACTTTTCTCAATTAATCAATTAATTGTTTAATCTATAAAGTGTAAGAAAATAGTGAAAAGTACACCTCACAATTTCCCCAAAGCCAAAGTTTAAATATTCGGTTAAATTATACAGTTTAAATCAAAACATCTTCACTTTAGTATCATAGAAGAAAACCAGACATTTCTAGTTTGAGAAGCTCCAACTTTTGCTTTTAAAACGACTTAAACAATTATAGTTTTTAATTTGAGATTAATTCTTAATCCCTCAAATCTCTCTTAATCCTTATAAAAGACCTGAAAACTCAGCTCTTCCATAAACACTTCAACACATGAGTCCCTTTCACTTTTTTTTAGCACTTTGTTGATTGTTGCACTACTTTCTTGTTGTTTATGGTATTTCTTATGCACTTCCAGAGGTTTCTAATTTGATTTATTTATTTATTTATTAATGAATTGATTGTCTTACGTCACTTGTGAGTCGCTTTGGATAAATGACAAAAATGTAAATGTAAAAATGTAATTTTCTCTCATCAACTAAATCAAATAATCAGCTTTTTTTCAGCTTTACGTGCTTCAAGGGTCAAAGGTGAACCAGCCACATGTTTTACCTTTATTTGGACCTAAACTGACACTTTTTTTTTTTTTCCAACACCTGAGTCGACCTCCGTATGAAATTCACTCCAAAACACATGTGACGTCTCCGTATCCTGCAGTCTGTGTTGTGTATTTTATTCCTCAACCTCTATTTTTAACAATCCCGCTGCAGCTCCGACAAATTAGATCTGGAGAGGAAAGCTTTGCTTTTGCTACGAGGCGGAACAGTGAGAGCACATGAGGACAGTGACTACAGGAGACGTTATAAATAAATAAATGTTTACATGCATCCTCAGCTCAGGATGTAGCATGCAAGGAAATACTCTCAGAAGGTTGTTGCGAGTGTATTTCAAGTTCATGCCCACATCAGCTCTCTGAACAAGCTCTTCATCTTCTCAACAATCGATATCTTTCCTTGTCCATCTCTAACTTCAGCTTTTTTCCCCCTTTTATCATTGCAGGTTAGCTGAAGCTAATCAGATAGCTTTCAACTTGTTGTCAAATTCAGCGTCGCATAGCAACAAGGGGTGATGTAACGCTCCTCGTGTGTGTTAATCTCCTGCTCTCGGTGTTTGCAGTGAACCTCACAGCTGTGCTTTGCATCTGATCAGCAGAACAAAGCGTCCTTTAAACTTTCTCACCTCGGGTTTATATATCCGCAGCCTGGAAAACATCACTCTCAGTTCACTTCAGTTTAATAAACTGGCGGCGTCACCGAGGTATCCGCGAGGTGGATTGTTCACCTCTCTGCGCTGGTGATGAAGTTGTAGCTGGTGCTTATTCGCTGTGATGAAATCCTAAATGATTTGACCCCGCTGCCAGCCTTTTCCTATGATTTACATCACACAGCCTGGATGTGAGTTCATGGTATCAGCGCAAAATCTGCACAGTGAGCACAGCGGGACAGTGGCTTGGCATATCATAAATTCCCTCTTAAAACAGCTGCCCCATTGATCTCACGATCGTGCCGCACTCTTATTTAAATCAACTGGATTCCCAACTGTCATTAATAAGAGTGGGAACACTTAAGGACAGATCTTAAGGGGGGGGGGGGGGGGGGGGGGGGGGGGTTTCACAAATCAAAGGCAGTCGATGCAGCTGTTTCACCAGATTATAACGATTACTGTATGAGACAGAGAGAGAGGAGGAATGATGGAGAGAGCTGCAAGAATACAGGATATAGGAGAGATAAAGAGATTAACTGTTTACTAAGTTATTTATCTGTAATTGTTGCTGTTATTGTTTCCCCATGTTCTATGCCCACCATCAGCTTCCTAGAGCTGGAACCATTAGTCAATTAATCGATTAGTTGATTTTGATTAGTCATTTTTTGGGGGGCAAAAATGCCAAATATTCGGTGGTTACAGCCTCTTAAATGTGAGACTTAGAAGCTTTTCTGTCAAACATAATACTAAACGGAATATCTTTGGAGTTTCTGACATTTTATAGACAAAATGATTAACTGATTAATCGTTTTGAGTCATTTTTAAAGAAAAAAATGCTAAAATTCTCTAGCTCCAGCTTCTTAAATGCAAATACATTCTAGTTTCTTTCATCCTATATGATAGTAAACTGAATATTTTTGGGTTGTGGACTGTTGGTCAGGATAAGACCGTTTACAGACAGACATTTTATAGACCAGACAATTAATTGATTAATAAAGAAAAACATTCACAGGTTAATCGATGATGAAAACAATCATTAGTTGCAGCCCTAGTTCATTTTGTGAAACAAATTTCTTTATTATTATTCTCTTATTATTACAGCATCGTTATTTTTAAAAAAAAAAGTAATATAGCCATGTTGTTAAATCAGGAGCTTACTTGGAGTATTTGATTGCCTTTATACAGCATTTACATCTTTTTTTACATTTTCAAACATCAAACAAAGCTACAACCTGTGGGATTTAAGTTTAATATTTTAAAATATAAAAAATTAAAGTTCAGAAAAATGTATTGTTAATGTTATAAAATACTTTAACTTGCTGAAGGTCTCTTTCCTGTTTCGTCAATAACTTTTAAACTGAGTTAAACTGAATTGTTTTGCACTGTAACGTAATGACTTACAGGTCACGAACTCTGTCAAAGTGTTCTTGAGCAAGATGCTGTTCACCCCGAGTTAGTCGCTTTGAATAAGGTGTCAATGAAAATGTAATGTAAATGTAAATGAAGACAGAGAAAAAGAGAGTCGAAGAGGACAAAACACACAAAGAGAGGAGATCATGCTGGGTAATACGGTCAAATAGTAAGTCTTCACTGTTTATGTTTCTCACACAGTAAGTTCAGCAGAGAAACAATCTATAACTTGTCAAAATACACTAAAATCTCTCTGTAAATGAACCAAAAATGTTATGAAACCTGTTATACTATCAGCTGCAGTAAAAAGTAAGGTAACAACGTCTAGAATTGTAATATTTACTTTAAGTTACATCCCTTTAACATTTAACATTAGCATGTTGGTGCAATAACAGTAAAAAATGTGGAATTTATTCATATTGCAATATACAGTACAATGTCATCTTATCATATTCATATCAATATTTCAATAAAAATGTAACCCTTACATACTGTGTAGATCAAATTTCACCCATTTTTACATTTAATAGCAATAAAAACACACTAAACACCATTATTTTATTTTATGTAATATATATAAAAAAGGAAAAAATACACAAAATTTGACATGTATTTATTAAAAAATTTAAAAATCACTATTCAAAAATCTTGTTGCATTCTTCACGATTAATAACATTCATGTAAATCATTATGGCTGTTATGTTCTCCTGTTTTAAGTAACTTAAGACCTTAACATAATGTGTCTGTGAATGTTTTTTCTCCATAAACAAATAGCGTAAAAACCTAAAAAAATACATTCTCTCTGCTCTCTAAAGGCTTCATTAAGGATTAATCACCAGTTTATTAATGACTGATTTATGAATGAAAAATAGATTTGTGGTTCATAGAGACTAAATATGAAGGGATACTGTGAAGAGTCAGAATATGAACAGTGTGCATGCACATATGTTAAAGTCCCTGCACTGTTAGTATATAAACACTAAGTGAATATCAGGCTCATGTTGGGCCTCGACTGTGCGTTCAGTGTTGAAATGATCAGGACTAACAGGCCGGTAGTGCAGGCTGACTCACTCTTGTGTTTGCAGGGTGTTGGGGGTCCTGATCACCCGCCCAGCCTGTTAAATGCACTTCAGCACTGCTCTCAGCACACACACACACATACACACTCACTACCAAAATATGCTGTGTATCCAGCCACCCGCCTACTCTTCCCTTCACCATCTCACACCAGCACATCACACTGGCATGAAAACCACCGTATGCCCACAAGTTTTCTCCTTAGCTGTATGCTATTTATGAGAAAAAATCTATCTCTCTCCTTTGTTCTTGAGTGTTGTTCATGTATTTTTTTTCTACGTGATCATCTAACACTCACAGAAATATGATATGAGCAGAACTGCATCATTGTTATCTACTTCTAATATGATGAATATAATGCAGCTTGATTGATTACTTATCATTTTCTATACACTTGTTGTCACCGCTGTAGGGGAAGGTCCCCTCATGGCTTCGAATGCAGACAGTACAAACCCTCAAGCTACAAGACCAGTTCCTTCTCCAGTCACCCACAGAGAATGGCTGCCACCAACTTTAATCCCACTGTGAACTCAAATAACCAACCAAAGAACTGATGCAAGTCATAACCACCAACAACCAGTAGACCGGAGACCTGCTGCCCTACATGTCAGTCCCAGCAACATACTCACACTCACAAATGGCATGGACTCCTGCTGTTTGCAGTCAAAGAGAACAAAGGACTTTAAAATGTAGATTTGTCTGAGGAAAATTAATATTGTAAGATAGTATGTGTGTGAATATCACAATATGTGTTATGTGCTTTAATTATACTTTTATTTCACTGCCTTTAAGCCAGGAAATGTACCACTAACACAGTCCCATTGTCTTTGATATCACTGATGTAATGTTTAGTACCATTCTGCTTGTTTTAAGCTAAAAATGCTAAAGCTACAATCCAAAAGGCAAAATTAGAAACTGTGCAGTTGTTATAAGACTAACAATTTTGATATAGAAGTAACAGCATTCAGGACTAAAACCCGCCCATCCATGGACATCAAGGAACTGACGCTGCCCCCACAGAACTCAGCAAATCTCTGTGATTGGCCAGGATGCATCTTCTGGGTGGGCAGACCAAAACTTTGTAATAGTCTCTTATCTGAGAAACCATGTTTGTCTAGGATGGTTTTTCTTGCCCCTGCAATGGCTTTTAGGCTGTTTATTTGGCGTTTCTTTTGCTCTTGTCCTCCCTTTTAGCTATGCACCAGGCTGGTTTTTCTTGCTCTTACTTTTTGCAAGTCTGAAGATATGATTTGGAACAATAGGAGGTGAAACCTCAATATCTAGAGTCATTAGTTAATAATCGCTCCCTCTCCTCCTCCTCTTCTTTTTAAATGCACAATAAGTGTCAGAAAATGCTACTAAATGTGTAAACTCTTGGCTTGTCTAACCAACGTTAACTTTTACTATTAATTAGTTTGATATTATGGAGATTCAAACTCTGCTTCAAAATTTGTTAATTATAAGTCACACATATTATTGCATTTGATTTATTTGATGTATTGGTGTATTATTTAGCTTTGTTTCGATGGCTAGGATAATGCTTTCTTAATAGGTTTAATTACAGATTAGGAAATTAAGGTTTATTGATTTTATTCTGTATCTTATGTGGTTCATCAATGTTGCAACGGCTAAGTGTTTTATTCACTGGTTCTCATGATGTGACGTGTTTTTCAGATCTTCGATAGGAATAAAATTAATTATTTATTACTCAATTATTAGAAGGTTGGTTTTTCTCTCCACACAAAGGAATTAATTAGTAATCAGTGTGATCCCTCAACAGAGCGCCAAGGATCCTTTTTCTTTCACAACACACCTCCTAGACTACAAGAAGTTTACAACTCTTTGTCTGTTGATCTTCTGCTTTTCGGCTTTCTAACCACTCCTTCAGTGTCTCCTGTGTTTTGTTTTGTTTTTCTCGGGATGCCAGCTGCAACGGCCCGTGTTGTGTTTCGGACGTCTTCTTCATGTTTTCCTGAGAGACACAATCTCCAGAAAGGAGTTCTCAACTCTGAAGAAAGACTGCAAAGATGCCTAAACCACAAGCCGAGCCACGCCGGTTACCATTTGAATAATCTATTATTTTTGTAATCTCCTATTTTTATAGTGTAGTTAAACTTTTTAAAGACTTTCCAAAGGACTCTTCTGATTAATTTACAGCTCCATGCATCCAACTCTGCAAACACGCCACTGAATGCACCGAGACTGGTGCATTCTTGGCGCTTTCCGGGAAGTTCGCCCATCATCAAGCCTTCATCACCACGGAAACAGTATGAAAACCAGCATGCTTCTGTCTCAGAGTTGATGGAAGAGCCTTTCAAAAATTAAATTTTTATTGGCTGTCGTTAAAGAGTCTTGGCCCCTCGTTGTGTTTTTGACTCATTTTTGATAACATTCATCATGAATTCATTCATTCTGGCAGCGGTAACTTGTTAATTTAATTTACCCATTCATTCATGCATCCATTCATTCATTCATTTAAATTGCATATATCTACATATGCTTAGTGTTTCTCTATTCATTCCTATTTCTTGGTAGTTCAATAAACATCTTGATTTATCGCCAAGTTGTTGTCTGTTCCTTTAGAGATGGAGGTCACTGTATTCAGACTTCATGACTTTCAGATTTAATTATTTTTCTTCCTAATTAATCAATTATTAATAAATTAATCAATGGGGGTGGTGCCCTTATTAACTTTTATTAATTTCCAAGTGTAGTAATACTCCCTACATACAACTGGAAGTCAGTGGCTGTGACGATATGTTAACGTGTTGGCTGATTTACAGGTGACCTTGCAGGAAGTGCAGAAAGTGTCTCTGGATACGATTTTCATCAAACGCCTGCAAACAAACACACACACACACACACACACACACACACACACACACACACACACACACACACACACACACACAGCAGTGATACAGTACTGTACTGTAGTAGCTCAGCCAGGCTTAAGCCAACAGTGTATCAGGTTATACCCACAGAGCCAAGTCACTCCAGCACTCATCGTTATGATGCTTTGTGGTTGCTGTTGATATTGTCTCTCTGGACGGCGTCAGAGTCGGGTAACACAAAAAGAATTAAACTGAGTAATTAACAAAACAGGAGCAAGAAAAGCTCAGAAAGATGCTCCCTGATGCAGGGATGATGCGTGTTTAGAAGAGACAGACATGTTCTGCAGCCCATCCATCCATCCATCCTGAATATTAGAGCCGTAATCATATTCTCTGAGAGGGGGAGTGAGAGATACTTTGTACAGTTGGCTACATTTACAGTGATTATGACTCACTCTATGTTCATATGTCAGTCTTTCTTTCGCAGTGAAAACAGGATGTTTTGTATTCCATCTCTCGCTAATAACACATGGAACGATAAGTCATCATCATCACCCGGAAAAAAAGGCTCGAAAAGAGATCATGTTGCTCGTCAAGCCGCCGACTCCTCCGGAAAGATTGAGAGCTGGATCGTAACGGTGCGATCAGTCGTCTTATGCTTTAAGATTTTCAAAGATCAAGAGTGAGCTCTCTGTCCTTTTTGTGGGCTCAGGGGTGGAGGAAGCACACAAATCTGTTAGCCACAACGAGTTAGTTCACAAAAAGAAGGATACCAACACCTGGCCCAATGAGCATTAGAGCACTGATTCCTTAACATTTAGTAAATTTAATAAATTCAACACATTATACAATCTTTTAACTAAATATGTTCTGTTGCAACAGAGTCCTCTGAATGACCGATCAACTGACTCCTTGCACTGTAGGAATGTGGAAATTTGTCAACATACTGTATATATATCTATATATATATATATGTCATCTCAACGATGCGACTGACATTACGATGTATTGTGTCGTATTTCTTGGACAGGACAGTCTCACAGAATCACCAGCTGTATCCTTTAATGGCCACATTGGATACACTGAAGCACAACACTTCTCTTCTCTTCAGTCCAATTTCATTTTCTTACCTTGAGCTCATAAGGACGAGCCTGTAAGGGTTTGCTCATGTCTCTGCTCTCTTTGCTTTAGCCCGGTCGCTGATATCACTTTCCTCCCAACATATGATATTAATCTTAACACACACCCCCCACCCCCACCCCCTCCTCCTTCTCTCTCTCCATTTTGTATAATGCCCTCATCACCTTTTCTCTTTTTTCCCTTCTCAAAAGCGTCTGGTAAAAGATCACTCCCACCACCACTGTGCCTGTATGTACTGTGTGTGTGTTTGTGTGTGTGTGTTTGTGTGTGTGTGTGTGTGTGTGAGGCCTTTCCTCAGGCAAACAAAGTACTTGTCGTTTTGAGTGGAGTGAGAACTGGCAGATGGGGAACATACACCCTTTTTTAACGCGAGCTTAAAGTCTAGTTGTGGAATTTTTCAGCACATTGTTTTTGCACATTTAAATCCTGTAAGATTCAATTTTTTTCTTTAGTCTTTCTTCTATTTTTTGTTTTTTTTTGAAGCATTTGAAACTGCTGCCAAGTGGCCTTTCCCACTAATCCTATCCTGGGCAAGACCAAACCTTAACTCAAATAACCTCAGAATATCGCACAAATGTGCAATAAACAATGTTGGCCGCTCATTACATCATCAAAACAGCTGATCAAGGTCGACACATCATAAGAATTTAAATAATGTGACCCTTAAAGAGAATCAACTCGATATAAATGTTAGAGCTGCAACGATTAGTTGATGAGTCAATTGACGGCACAGAGGAATAAGATATATCAGGCTTTGGATACACACACAATACTTGTAAGTAGATCAGTTCATTGTTGGTTTGGTTGTAGAAAATGCCAAATATTTGCTGGTTGCAGCCTCTCAAATATGAAGATTTGAAGCTTTTCTGTGTCATACATGGCAATAAACTGAATTTTCTTTGGATTTTTGACTGTTGATTGGACAAAACAAGAAATTTACTGACATTATAACAAGCAATTTTCACAATTTTCTATATTCCTCGTAGACAAAACGATTAATCGCTTAATCAAGAAAATGATCACCAGATTAATCTATAATGAAAATACAGTAATAATAATTTTTCTATATATATTATGAGAGACATGTATCTGTGTTCATGCCTGGTGCATTTAGCTCCACCAAAACCCACTTCCTACTTTTTTTTTTTTTGTCAAGAAATGATTTAAACTGAGGTTTGACTCATTTTAAATAATTCCATCAGCGTCCTCCTTGTTCCCTGAAAACTGCAGACCTCAGCAACACTTGAGCAGTTTAGTAGATAAGGCTATTGGGGGAGAGATAACAAAGTCTTTGCGGAAAGACAAACTCAGAGCAGCGATTTCCAATAAAGGTGAAGTGAGGTAAATGCAGTTAAGTTCGGGTAGTGATGAATATGACGGCAGGAGTTCGGGCAGCTGGGGGGGGGGGGGGGGGATAAGCCTGGGAGAGTGACTAATGCTGGTTTACTGTAAACACAATATCTCATGCCCACATTACAAATCTTGTACCGTCTTGGATACTATCGGATGTCTCTCAAGTGGAAACATTACTCAGTTTACAAATTCACATGATTCCTATGGGTTTGGACAGGCTGATCAATATTTGTGATTGTGAACCCTCTCTCTCTCTCTGTCTGAGCCAAAGAGTCTGATGTCATCAAAACGTGCGGCCAGGAGCTGCTCCATCGACGGCGAAAGAACAGCGGCGCTCTGACTTTGTGGACTCATCCGAAGGATATTTGAGCTTTTTTCCTACCAAAGCCGAGGCCCCGTTTTTAAAAGCAGAGATAACGGTTCAGGAATCAGAAAACGCACGCTCACACTGTCAAAGTCACCTTTCCCATCTCTGCCAATTACAGTAAGTTCTCTGAGGTGCAATACTGTAGCTCAGCCCGACATCACACATCAGCAGGAGAGACAAATTCCAGCACTGCGAGACAGCTGCTTTGTGCCCAGGATTACAAATTGAATTGTCTGAGGCAGTGTAATATATCTGAACACTAAAATGCAGAGTTATTCACTTTTGCTTTATGAAGTCTCAACCCTCATTTTAAAATATACCAAACGCTGTTGTCGTAAAATGGAAGTGCTTTGGAAAAACAAAGATCAACAGTGACTGCTAAGCATCCACTGAGATTCTTTATTATAGGAAACACAGCTGACCTTCCTCCTTACTCCCAAAAATCATCTCAGCTGTCTTTTAACTGTGTTGTAGGACACTGAATATATCTTCTACACCAGGCCTGAGCTGCAGGATGAATACATGAACCATCCAATGCTCCTTGGTATGTGATTGGCTCTGGCGCTCTGTGCTAACACTACATCATACTAAATAACATTTTGTTCTGAACTAGAAAGACTACCTTTGGTGTAAAAGTGGCTGTGCGAGCCTGGAAAATGTAAATACACAGTAGCTCAACCTCACATGTTTAGTTAAATTTAAATCTACAGACAAATAAAATAGCAGCAACAATTTTAAATGACTAAAAGTTCTTCACACAGTATTTTTGAGTGCTAGTAGCTTGATCAACTGATGCATGCAGGAGTGATAGCATGGAGCACCACAGCCACAACCTGATTGAAAAGTGTTCATATATGATTTTGATGGACACCTGATGATCAGAAATTAGTATTTTAACTGTGGCAATAATAAAACTTTTCATCTAGCGCCGACATGGTAAACATTACCTGCAAAATCAGCAAGTTAACATTGTCGTTATCAGTGTGTTAGCTTAGCATGCTGATGTTAGCATTTAGCTCAAACCACTGCGGTGCCTAATAAAGGAATAAAGTCCAACTTCACAGAACTGCTGGCATGACTGTAGACTCCCAGTGGACATTCAGACTGAAAATGGCCGGCATTAAAGTAATGTGATGGGGCTGCGCTGGTGTTGCTTCGGGTACCAGTGAGACGATGAAATATGATCCAGAAAGTCCAGTTTGACTAATAGATCCATGAGTTATAATACTTTGAGAAAAACTCTCAAAAGTTATCACAGTCGTAAAATATTTTATCTTTAGTTATGTTGATCCCGAGGTAAACAGTAGAAGAAGAATCACGTATTTGATTGGTGACTACAGCGCCTTGTGTGATGATGTCATGTTGCGGACTTGCAATCCAGCAAAAGTTAAACCAGATTCTGTTTTTTGCCGGAGTCCTCTGCTTTGGCACCCCGCTGTGTTTGACCTCTTTCAAATAAATGAGCAGGCTGCGTTTTTCACGCAGTTCGACTGTCAGTCTGATCGCTGCCTTACTCTCGTTTATTTTGCTGCAAAGTTGCAAACATATAAAATGACCAATAATCAAGAAAGACACTTCAAGTGAAGAAGGGCTGCAACAAACGATTATTTTCATTATCAATGAATCTGCCAATTATTTTCTCGATTAAACATTTTGTCTATAAAATATATATATAATTTCTTAAAGCTCAAAGAGACATCTTCACATATCCTGTTTTGTCCAATCAACAGTCCAAAATCCAAATATATTTATGTATGACACAGAAAAGCTCACATTTAAGAAGCTGCAACCACTGAATGTTTAGTATTTTTGCTTAAAAAATGGCTGAAACGATTATTCAATTATAAAAACAGTTGCAGATTAACTTTTTGATGATCGACTAATCGATTAACCGACTATTCGTTGCATCTCTAACGTGAACGTTGCCTCGTTTTACGGCAGCTGGCTCTTCTTTAGCATCAGCATGAACTTTCACTGTAATACTTGCAACCTGAAAAGCAAA
The DNA here is from genome assembly GCF_910596095.1 of Thunnus maccoyii. NCBI lineage: Eukaryota > Metazoa > Chordata > Actinopteri > Scombriformes > Scombridae > Thunnus > Thunnus maccoyii. The sequence goes on from NC_056550.1 coordinate 24,727,075, forward strand.
AAGAAAAGTTTAAGAGTGTCAATGATCCTGCAGGTGTCTGTTTACCCCCAAAGTTCACAGCTGTGTTGCTTTAGTTTCAACACACCTATTGCAGACTTTCTTCTTATAGTCAGGATATATATGTGTGTGTGTGTGTGGTCCCAAAATCCCCAAATTCTTAACGTCTCGAGACATTATCCCCCCCGCCACCACCACCACCACCACCACCACCACAACCACCACCACCACCACCTCCTCTCTTGCACTGCCCAAGGCAGAATGATTAATTTGTGGGTATTGATTTCTCTTCCTGAGCTGAAACTATGTGAGGGAGAGAGAGAGAGAGAGAGGGGGGGGGGAGAGGGAGGGAGGGAGGAGGAGGGGTGAGGTAGCGTGAGAGAGGGTCAGAGAAGCATAGGGGTGAGGGGGAGAGACTTGGAGAAAGGAGAAAGCGAGGGGAGGGATACATCCAGTATTCAGTGTAGTGCCTCTCTGCAGTTCTTTTTTTTCTAATCTTTAATGTAGGAAGAAAAAGCCAATGGTTGCAGTCTGGATGCGTCAAACCACCTCCCCTCAGTCTCTCTCTCTCTCTCTCTCTCTCTCCCTCTCTCTCTCTCTTTCTCGGTGGCGATTGGCAATTCACTGAGTGTCCACATGTCATCTCTTGCCCTGCTGCAGCGGCGAGCAGCGCGGCATGCTGGGAGGAGGAAGGTAGAAAAAAAAGAAAAAGGGGGGGGGGGGGTTTAAGGGAAGGCCGGCAGGCAGGCAGGCAGGCAGGCAAGATGGCTAGATGGATGGGAGGCATGTATTCATCCATTTCTCCTGTTTCATTACATCTATGTAAATGCTGCTGGGTATATGTGTGTGTGTGTTTATATGTGTGTGTGTGTGTGTGTGCTTACAACCCACCCTCATCCACTCCCTCCCTCCTCTCACAACCTGTTATAAGACAAACGCCGTCTCGCACACAGTTTTCTCCCCGCCGATTCTTCACTGCCTCTTTTGATTCCTCTTCCCATCCTTCGCTTCAGTTAAATCCTCATGCAGCTGCTATGGAAATTTAATATTGTGGCCTCCAAAAAAAAAAAAAAAAAGAGAGAAAGAAAAAGAGAAAGATAGAAGGGTAAGGGGGTCGGGTTAGAGGAGATGACAGGCTGTGTGATCGGCACTTAATTCTATTGGGTAATCATTTTAATTAAGCCTCTATGTGGTTAGCGTTTGCAGTGACGAGCCTGTCTCTTTGCGTACTACAAGCACATTTCTGACAGATGACGTTCGGAGAAGAGTGTGACCTACATTTGCCGTTCGCTCTCTCACTCTCTCTCTCTCTCTCTCGCACACACACACACACACACACACACACACACAGAGCTTGTCTGACTCCATATAGTTAATGAGAGAAATGAAATATGTACAGTGATCAGCAAAATGTCCATTTTGTCAAGTGACCTTTCAAGGGCACATACACAGCAGTGGTGAAATTAATACACATGCAGCGAATCAAAGCGGGTGTAACAAAGAAAACAGAGCGGAGGAATTTCAGTTTTTCTCTAATAAGCTAAAAATATTTCAGATGACGAGTGTACGCAAACAAATCCTCTGTTGGCCTTTACTTTCGCTTGATTTTACAAAGCTGAAAAGCCAGTTACCACTAACAGCACCACCAATTACACTGTAGTTGACAATCTGTGTACAAGATAATGACCAATTATTCTTTTACTATGGATGATGTTCGCTGAAAAATCTATCGAAAGGATCCATAAAACAGGACTTTCTGACAGCTACGGCGTTTCATCAAAGCTGCGCCGCACCATGAAAGCTGTAAAAGCCGTGAAACACACTCACAGGTACAGATTCTCACACAGCAGAGCAAAGTTGTGAGCAATATGTTCGACTCCACGGCATTACAAACTGACAAGTCGAAGGTACAAGACATGTGGACGTAAAAAAATTTCAGGGTAGAAGTTAACTACAACTCCCAAGGTGCATTTCAGCAAGAAACATCCAAACACCAAGCTTAAGATTACATTGTTGAGAAAACTGACTTTACAATCTACAGCGTGAATCAGTTCGCTGTTAATTTCTGCGTCAAAGCGTTTTGAATTCATTATGCGTTTTCACGTCCATGGCTTCTTTCTCCGTAGCTTTGGCGGCCGAGGCTCATGGGTATTGTAGTGTTCTTAGCCGTCCCACTAAATCACGGACAAAATGCGATTTCTGAGAAACAAAGTTGAAATAATTGAAACTGGTGGTCATAATATAAACCTATCGGATCGTTACATTCTCTAGGAGAGTCCTGAGTTTCTGTGTTCAGTTTACAGTGAGAGGAAAATATCTGATAACTCTCGTTATACTCTTTAATTGATCATTTAGTCAAACGTTGTTGGCATATAGTTTTGTAATTTGAGGTATTTTGTGGTTTAACTGTGAAATGTAAATCTTTAATCTCAACAGCTCAGATATAGAGTTGGTTCATCAATAACTTACTTTTTAATTTTGACCAAACTGTGTTTTACTGATATTGAACACTAAGTATTAAAAGTTATCAATGAATGCTTTATTAGATCCTTATTCTTATTTTAATTGATTCTATACTTTATTTAAGCAAAGATCCCGACTGTTGGTGCTAAAACAACACTAAACACTTAAGTTTGACTTTTTTGTTAACTGATTAAAATGTTTTGCAGAGAAATGTGTTTACATTCAGCACAATAACATACTAAAAAGTGACATATTAGGACTGATACACCATCGTATTCATTCATAACGTCCACATGCCCACAACATGTGACCTGCATTTCACAGCCTGGGCTCATTTCACCAAAAATGTAATGAGACTGTGCTGCTAATTCTCAACATTTTATCGTTTTAATTTGACACAAATTGGCATGAAACCATGAAGGGCAAAGATGATTAGATTTTGTTGAGTGATCAATGCAGACATGTGGTTTGGGGAGTGGAAGTCATGGGTGTGAACCCCCCTGTAGGCAGTTATATTCAGTTTATTTCAGTTCCCAGACACGCAGCCTTCAATACTACAGTGTTGTGCTCTGACTCTTTGTCTGCCAGTGGCTGCCCCCGGAGCGAGCGGTATGAGGAACACTGTGGGTAAATAAAAGATTCATTTTCACAAGTTGTTCACGCAGTCATGCTACAGACAGACGCGGCGCAGCGTCAGGCCTCACCGTGGTGATGTAACGGCATGACACAATACAGGCTGATTACAAAAACACACACAACTAAGGCTCAAGAAAATGTCACAGCAACACCAGTGTCAGACCAAGCAGCAACTACCAGCTACCACCGACGGCCGCTAGATGCTCCAATTGACTCCCATTCAAAAAGTTAACGTCTCTCTAGAAACACAACAGTCGTTATGGTCTCAATCTCTGAATTCAGACCCTCTAATAAGCGTGCTGGTGGTCATTTTGGAAATTATTGCTCTGTTAATAAGATTTGAAGACTTATAGTAGCTTTGATGTCTGCCGTGTGGGCGTTGATTGACAGCTGTGATTGACAGCTGTGATTGACAGCTGCCTCACCTGCTGCTCTCTCCGGCTCTGCGACTCACACTGAGTTGCACTATTTTTGCAATATTTCACTAAGTTTAATGCTACTTGATTACTAGTGTTGAGCAAGTTACTTGAGAATTATAATTAATTACTAATTACACATTTCTCATTGTAAAAGTAATTACATTACTCACTACTCAGTAGCAAAAGTAACGTGTTATATTACTCGTTACTTTACTTTCATTACTCAAAGTTTCGTTTAATCCTCCACACTCACACACTGCATCTTTTGTTTTTGACACGTTCAAAGAGAAAATGAGGCGTTTGTGGTTTAACAAGCAGGCAGGATACAGTTTGGAAGGATTTACAGCTAGCTAGTGATCCAACAGCTAGCGTTAGCATAGCCTCAATGATTGCACACAGCACTCCAGAAGTCCCGACCTCAACCGCATGATTCACATTCCCTCCAACTCTGAACTCAACCACCGTCAGGTGACTCCTGAACGTAGGCGTGCCTGTGGCTAACGTTAGCAAGCCGGCTAAGAACACACAACATGTGAATAAGACCGCTGGCGCCAACACATCTTCATAATACCATAAGAACCATCTAGGTCGATTGTCCATGCACTCCAGAATGACCCTTAGGAGCGTTTTCTAATATGTCGCCGCTAAACCGTCACAAATCACTGGTGTGACAATGCTGTGGTTAAGGTCTGGTTAGGTTTAGGCACAAAAACCACTTGTTTAGGGTTAGTGAAAGATCATGGTTTGGGTTAAAATGACCACTTGAAACGTGTTGTGGGTTAAAGTTGCTTCCTTAAAGTTAGGCAAGCTTCATTGTCATGGCAACAGTAAACACCACAAAAATTGTAGTTTTAAAAAACTGTTGCAGCTTGTGGTTGGAAACAGGAAGTAAACAGCAGTCTCCTGCAGCTAATCCACCCAACCCACCACGTCCTAATAAGGCAATTTGTCACCTTATATAGACGTCCTGAACTACGTCACTTCTCCAGGTCATATTACTACGGCCGCTGGATGGCGTCCATCACTCAAACGTAACTACAAGTTGTTTTAGGCAACTGAATTTTCGACCCATACTGTTGTTTTTCTCGGGAGGAAGGGCTGTCTGTCAGCAGTCCCACTAAGACAGCGAGCACGCCGACCCCCCAAGTGTAAAAGTGACAGAGCGTTACTGGGATTAGTAATAAATTACTGAATTTCACATTGTAATCCTTTACACTACTTGTTACTGAAAGAAGTAATGATATTACTGTAACACACCTCACTACATTCATCTTTATATACAGTCTATATGTCAGACTCACTCACATCCACACTGCTGAGAGGGAAAAAAACATGCATGTGCAGTTCACGTCTGCATGACATCTGCACTCATTTCCAGGTGAAGTGTGTGTGTGTGTGTGTGTGTGTGAGTGTGTGTGTGTGTGCCTTTTTCTCACCCAGAGCTGCCTGTGTGCATGCTGCTATGATCATGAGAGACTCCCTGTCCTGGAAAGCGATCTGAGAGAGCAAAGGGAAGCCACGCTGCTCCTCATTAAAAATTCATCCTGTTCCTTACTGCTCTCAGAAATACAGAGACATGAAGGTGAGCACTCGCATACAAGCATAGACACACACACACACACACACATACACACACACATACACACACACACACACACACACACACATACACACAAACACACACACACACACACAGAGGCCAGGAGAGAGGGGGAGGAGAGAAACAGCATGCTCGACTGGAAATTACATCATCCTCCTCAGTGGACTTAGCAACACCTTATCCTCGCCTACATCAGGATGTAGCGATGATAACAGTGGTGACTTCATTTTGACAAATTCCCTGATTCGCTCTGATCTGCAGATTAGCGCGACGTTGTCTTTTTATCCCGGCAAAAATCAGCAGCATCATCAGCAGTTCGGCTGACGCTTTGTCTAAGAGTCACAGTATGTACCTCCACAGACATGAATAATCGAGTGTCAGCCTTTCCCAGACACCAGGTTTACATAATTTCCTGTAGGAAGCCTATTAAATCATCATCCTTCAGGTTGAGCACCCAACTCGCTCTATCAAGCTGCTCTAGGTAGACATTTGAGTGAGTGAACAAACAGCATCTAAATCAATTAAAGTTAGGTGGCATTTAACATTTGCTGAAACAACAATACAGTTTTTTGATTGTGCAGTTCAGTCATTCAGAGTTTAAACGACGGCAAACGGAAACAAAATTCGGTTCGACTTCCGCTGCTCTTATGGACTGACCTCGACAATGAACTCCTGACACAACCTCTTCTTTCTTTATATCTCGTATTTTGGATTGAAGCGGTCTCATTTGACGTATAGTCTCATTACAACTGTTTGTTTTCCCAACAGCACCATTTGCTGTGACAGTGGGGTCTGCCAGCCCCGTCGACTGCACTCTGGAGCGCGGTAAACACGACCATCTGAGCACATCACTCTGACAGACAGCTCTGACGTCTCCAGAGACAGACAGACAGGCACAAAGGACAGTTTGATGCCTCAAAGGACGAGCCACACCTCTGAAGTCCAAAAAAACAACTGATAACAAGAGTGACTTATTATTTATTTTATTTCACCAATATAATAAAGTGGGTAAAAATGTCTATGATACAAAAATATAATTCAGAAAAAAATACGAAATATCATTTGTGGCGTAAATACTTTTAAGCAGTTATTGTTTTTCAATGATTTGGAGATGGAGGGGTGTACAAACAGCAGCTTTTTTGCAGTTTTTACCCAATTTTCTCATCATTTTATGCAGTATTAGTTGCAGTATTTTGTACCTGCGGTGATAAGTGTCAAACAGGTTTGCTACTTTCATTTTTTTTTTAAAATAAAAGGTGTTTTATGATGAAAAAAGAAAATGACGAGCCTTGTATCTTCAGTTCTGCGTCTTTTCCATGTTGAGTGTATGCTGGTGAAATGATTTTTCACATTTTTAATAATTCTTTTAAGGGCACATACAATGCTTTTTGTGATTTTCTGTTTTTATACCGTTTTAATGTTGGATATCTATGTTAAACATGGTCAAAGGGCCAAAACTTGAGGTGAACGTTATGTAAAAATGCTGCTCTGAACGCTTGTTTGCAATGTTACCTCTACTTCCTCCTTCATATCCTTTGTTGCTATGTTGTTCCACGGGTTGTTCACGTTGTCCACTCTCATATTATGGATTAAATTTGGGCTTGAATTTGGACGAACGCATTTGAGAAGTTTTATTTTGAGTAAACTAGAGACTAGAGTCAAAACAGCCTGTTTCAGACTGAGGCTGAACTGAGGAGCTGCATAAAGAGCCAGTATAAGATAAATAAGGAGGTTTTTGAACTATAAATCATGCAAACATATTACAGTAGAGCCCCAAAAGATAAATATAGACCTGGAAATGTGCATGATATGTCTCCTTTAAAAAAAGGTGAGAGGGAGCAAACTTGTCTGTCCTGCAGTGCAAAAAAAAAAAAAATCAATTTGTTTAGATCAACTGTCTGCAGTTACAACGCCGTCTAGTTTCTTTGCATTGCTGCACAGAAAACAAATCAATCATATTGGATGTCAAACACCAACAACATCTGATCTCTAAACACACCATAGAGCCTTGTATATGTACTTCAAATACAGATACACACCTATAGTATCCTGAGCCATCTGGACCGGATCACCTTCATCCTTTCAGACTGACTGTGTAACATTACTGTAGATCTGTTTCCTTCCCTCTTGCCCTCTATGTTTGCCCTGTGCTCACTCCTCCATCTGTCATGCTCAGACTGCCCTGCTGGCGTTACCTCCAGCCGTCCTCCTCTGTTCTCCTGCGGTGACCCACAGTCCGGCTACAGGAACCTTCGGCCCTCCTCCCGCCTCGATCCAGACCGGAGAGTCTAGAGTGGAGTTTGGCTTTCGCGATGGTCGCAGAGCTGTCAGCAGCTCTCCCACTGGGTGCTAAGAGTGTTTTTCAGAGGTGGGAACATCTCTGTCTCCTCTCTGAAGCTAATTCTGTTTGTTTTTTTGTTTGTTTATTAGCTACTGCATCACAGCAGCTATTCTTTCTGGGGTACGCATGAAAACAACAAACATGACTTTAAACATTTTAAGCAATCAGTTTGTCCAAATCACAAAACGTTTTCAGGCAGGGCTGCAGCTAATGATTATTTCCCATATTTAATTATCTACCAATTATATTCCTGGTTTACATTTTCATCTGTAGAATGTCAAATATTGATAAATGTCCATCAAATTTCCCGGAACTCGACATAACATCTTCAAATGTCTTGTTTTGTCCGACCAACAGCTCTAAAACCCAAAGATATTCAGTTTACTATTGGAGAAGATTAAGAAAACCAGAAAATAACCGTATTTGAAAAGCTGTAACCAGTGGATTTTTGGCCAATTTTCTGTCAACTGATTAATTGAGACATTGTTTCAGCTCCACAAGATTAAGAACAATAACAAGGTTAGCGCTCTTCAATACAGGCTTTTCAAAAGATGGTGCAGCCAAAAACAACAGTCCCATTTCCTGAAGTGATTGACTGCACACATTGAATTTATTTCATGTGAAAAAAAGTGACAGCCAAAAAGTGAAGGCTTCAATCAAAGGACCATCATCAGCACAACACCAATCCCCAAGCTTGTCAAGCTGCGTCTTTATAGAAACAATGTCCTGAGACAGTTTCATTGGGACTTCTGGTTTAGAAGAAAACCCTTCAATGTGAGAAATAGTCCCAAATTAAACTGCACTTGAAGTGAGTGAGCAATTATGTGTTTTGGGGAATTTGGGTGAACTGGCCCTTTAAACAAGACAAAAACAAGTAGTGATTCTTACCACCCTGATATATCCATTACACAATCATTACCGTTATTATCGTCGTTATTACCATTATCATTATCGGCAGCAGTCACACATTCAGCAGAGGTAACGCCACCAAACAGACTCCAACTCTGCCCCGTCCCTTCCTCCCGCTCGGAGATGATGCAGTGTGTTTGGGCTGCGTTCTGACACAAAGCAAATACGGTGTAATAGATTGCAAATGAACTGCACCACGGACACCACCAATTAATCAAAAGGCAGATTGCCGTACTTTCTCAGTGCCATTGCAGAAAAAAAAGGAGTGAATCGCACCTCCTTAAAATGAATGGATTGTATCTGCAGTTAATTATCATTTACTACAGGGTCTATTTGGGATGTTTCCACAGCTTAAGGATACGGCCAGTGAAGTGGAACGGAGAGGAGCTCTGCTGCGATGGAATCAGAGATTGCCCTGCTGGTAATTACACTTTCATTGTAAGAGGATCAATTCTATGTAATCAAAGTGCAATCTCACTGAAAATCGAGTGGTTATTCAAGCCACTTTAACATGGAAACTTTACATTTTCAAGGGGACAACATTTGCTTGATAAACAGTAGCTGAGAGCACATTAAAAATGATGCTTGTGTTGGAAAACAGTTTTTCACTGCTTTTGCTCTTGACCTCTGACCTCTGTGCACTAGAGGGGCTTGAAAAGCTCTGTCAACTTGTATTGACAGAAAATTGAAAAAAGACTTTCAAAGGGGGTATAACATGCTTTTAGTGATTGTCTGTCATTTATATACTGTTATTATATCGGATGTCTATGTTAAATATGGTAAAAATTCCAAAAATTGACGTTGATGTATGTAAAAATGCTGCCTGCAAGTCAAAACTCAGGGCTTCAGTCTGCTATTAATGCTTTGTTTGCAAAGTTACCTCTACTTTCCCAATGAACTAACGTCATTCGCACATGCCCACAAACAGCCATCCGTTCCATAGCTTTTGTTGTTAACTTTGTTGCTGAAGTTGATCTACGGGTTGTTCACGGTGTTAATATTCATTTTGGGTCAAATTTGAGCTTGAACATGTACGGATGTATTGAGAAGTTTATATTTCAAATAAAGAATGAGAAAAAGAAGTGAAATCCAACTACGATTGTATGTTTATATAGAGAAAAAATCCAAAACCAAATGGGAGAAATTTATATTTAAAATTCTTTGATTTCATGATGGTGCGCCTAGTTTTACATTACTTCGCTTAAATACCATTTGAAACAGCAAATCAAATTCTGAATAAAAAATAAATAACTTGTCGTTCTATCATCGGCAGAGCAGACGGTCACACTGAGCCTGATTGCATCCTGCTACACAACACAAGAGCCACAGACTCCGAACAACAACTCACAGTAGCTTTCCTGCTAACGTCTCTTTCTTATCTAACTTACAAACACGAACGCACGTCTTGTCCTGCAGCTGAGCTTGTTGAACGAGCCACCAAACCAACATTCATTGGGGAAAAGTGCACCGCTAACGTCAGTTAGCAGGCTAGGCTAAGCTGCAGCACATCAGACGGCATGTAAACTAGATGCTGGTTTGCTCTTCGAAATCCGTGTTAGCGACACACTATCTGTCTATGACTTGTAGCTACAGCAGTTTGTTGACTTTGTCTCCGTTCAGTACTTTGTAACACCATTAATCTGCCAGCTAATGTCAATCAAACAGCTTGATGAACTTTTTCCTTCATTCTAATAATATAAAACTACTAACAATATATTTAAAAAAACATGTTGGCATTATTTTTGACTGTCAAGAGGGATGATTAAAAGTGATTTAAAAACGTAGGTTATGTATTTAATTTCTCCATGTATTTAAACAGAATTATGTTAACATCCTGTTTTAAATGGATGTGGAGATGTTGACTTACAGACAGATTGGAAATGCTGTCTCTTGCTCCTTCATGCTGGACTGTGTGTGTTTTGGGCGCCACGGCCACTCCAGCCAGCACTCACTCACAGTATGCTTACACAGAGACTAGCCCAGGGTATGTTTTATATTGATTTGTTCTCTGGTCATGTAGGATAAAGATAGACCCCACCCAACAGTACCAACTGCTGCTAAAAATAACATGTGTAAATCAAGGCTGGAGGCACAAACACACAAACATGCACACACACACACACATACAAGCAGCAGAGCAGGCTGTGATGATGACAAGGTGTCGGGGGTCAGATGGGATAATTATTATGTAGTGAGTGAGATGCTGCTTCTCTTTGATGTGTGTCCCCATTTTTAATGTTTGTTCTGTTATTTCTATTTTTTTCTAATTTATAGCTGACATGCTCAGTCTCTGAACTGGAAGGGGAGAGGGTGTGTGGGGGGGGGAGTCTCCACGCAGAGCGAGTGACAGCATTTATGGGAGAGTGCCACCGAAGTTTACAGCGCGTCTCCCATCGATCAAAGCCATCGGAGCCATTAATCATACGCTAAACCAATTACCGCGCCATCACACCCCGTCTACTGTCCATCTCATCTCAGAGACTCAGTCAGGACGGCCGAAAGCTGCTTCACAAAGCTATCGAAACACCGCTGTTAAAATACAAAGAGGAAGATGATAACAGTGTCTCTTCTACCTCTCAAACTTCTTGTTTTGAAAGGATCAATATGTCCGGTGCTAATGCTGATGATTAATGCATTTGGGTGTTTTCTTGTTCAGCAATCCAGCTTTTTCTGGCTTTGTGAGGAGCTGGTGATGTAATATCAACGCCATGTATTTTTTAGAATATATTTTTTTAAAGTTCATTTTTATACATGTCTTTGTTTCATATATGTTTACAATCTATCTATAATTTTGTCATCCTGGTTTTTTGTCATTTTGCTATTTTGGTCTATTTTGTAAACAAAATCGATTAGATGTCTGTCCGTCCTGGAGGAGGGATCCCTCCTCTGTTGCTCTTCCTGAGGTTTCTTCCATTTTTCTCCTGTTAAAGGAGCTTTTTGTCATCCGATTTGAGGGTCTAAGGATAGAAGGTGCTGTGTGTTGTACAGATTGTGAAGCCCCCTGAGGCAAATTTGTCATATTGGTCTATATACAGAAAATAAAACTGACCTGACTTGACTTCAAAACGATGACAAGGCAAGAGAACGGACATACAGTCGTCCAGGTGGCTGAGTCATATTTGCATTGTTGCAAATATTTTTCTGTTGTGTTACACCTCACCTATCCTGGTCCCGGACATCCACAACACCTTTTTTTATGATCCAGATGGTTTTCCTACAATATTTTGTACAGTTTAGTACTGTATTGACCCGCTGTGGCATGAAGGTTTGGATCAGATTCAGACATGAACAAAATGTTCAAATGCAGTGATTTACACTGTTGTAATATTCTAATGTGTTTTTACTCAAGCAAATTTTCCTTTTTTTTTTCAGTTGCTATGGCTGGACGCCATTCCCACAGCGGCAACTCTAAACCTACACCACTGAAAGGACTTAAAAAACCTGCACGCTGTCAATCACTTGCACTCACTTTATTAACAATGTTTCACTCCTTCATCAGGAAATTTAATGTTCAGAAACATTTCCTGATAAAGGTCTGAGGACTGAAACAGTAGGGCCGGGCGATTTCTTGAATGAATTTGATTAATTTTAATTTTTGTTTTTGCACAATGTGTAAGATGTCTCAATTGTGAAAATCTAGTTATTACAATAAGTACAAAAAGGTCGTTTTTAGTCAAAAAGTAATGTAGATGACAGCTGCTACGACAGACTACAAGAACGACAGACTGATAATGAATCTGCACGCTGATCTGAGCTCTCGGTTCGTGTTTGTTGACGAGGTTTCATCTCTGGTTACGAGAGTCGAAACGCCGGGAGTCAAACAGTTTCTGCTTTGTTCAGTTTGTTCCTACCTGCCAGGTAACCAACACTAGCTAGCTGCAGTCTGCAGATATCAGACTGATGTTTTGTAAAGAAACACAACCTTTTTGCTCGGTCTGTAGTCAAACTGATTATTAAGCTGGATGTGATCTGCTTAGTAGAAGCATCTCGCACTGACAGTCAGAACCTGTTTGATTAAAAATATGTTTCAGTCCTGCAAAATCGGTCAAAACAGCGAATCGAGCATGAAAGGAATCGAGATTAGAAGCCCCTGAAAGTACTGGAAAACACCAAAACATAATCAATGAACTCTACACTGATACCTTGCTACCAGTTGATGCTAAGTGAAGAATTATAACAAATTGCAACAGTAACACAACCCAAAGGCCAGAGTCCTGCACTGTCCTGACCGTCTCCAGCCTCAAACTAATCCAGTAATGTCTAGCCTGTAATTTGGCCTTAGTGGGCAATAGAGAGGGCAAGGTGGAGACCAATAAAACAGTCGCGTTCGGCAGTGACTGTCTGCAGTCTCAACGGAGCTCCAATGAAAGGCGGGCGAGGGCAAAATGAACCCCATCCATCGCCGGCTGCAGGGCAGAGTGACAGTGCAGTAGCAATAGAGCCCAGTCACTTTACACAGGCTGCTATCAGCTGAGGGGAGAGGCGTCCCGGAGTAGCGATGCTATCCTGAATTAAACAGCAAAAACAGCTCAAGGTTCACTTCAACAAGTGGCTGCGTGGCCAATGAATACGTCTTTTATCCACGCTGCTCTCAGCTTCTGTCTAACCGTAATCCGGCCCCATGCAGCTGGATGTACAGTGTTGTTTTGTTTATTTGTTTATTTAAAGGATCACCATTAGCTGATGCCATGGCAATCAAACAACGATGCAAGCAATGATGTCATAATACGGTGTAATGCCAATTTAGGGCCGGGATATTAGCCTGGGTGGGCATACTCCAGCTGGGTAATCCTTATCTGATTGGACTATGAGACTAATCCCGCTCTTCTGCGCTGCTCCGCTCTGCTATCTGCTTTTTTTTTTTTTTTTCTGCGGCCTGTCTCACATCATCCCGCCTCTCTGCTAAACACACAGTCACAAACATTCAAACATGTTTATGTACACACACACACACACACACACACACACACACACACAACATACTCCCACATGTGTTTTCAAATGCATGAATGTACACTACATTGATACTCCCACGTGCTTATACATAAAATCATGAGGCAGAATGCGTGAACTGTGATCTGCGGTGATTGACAGGAACTGTGGGAGGCCATACTGAAGTGGTTGCCATTTTAGTAAAGCAAGGAAAGCAAATTTTCCAAAATAATCTCTGTTGGGTGAAGAAAACAGTAAAAGGAAAGACTTGAAATGACTAAAAACACACATTTAAAACTACAGTCTAAAGCAGAAATACACCAATGAGTAAATGTTTTGCTGTTATGCTGTAAGCAAACATTTTTCATCTATTATTGATTTTTCTTTCTCCTTGAGGTCATAACGTCCACTGGGGAGGTAAAAATCCTGGGTAACTGTTGAAGTTTTACTCAAATCTCTCAAAAGAGTGAACTCTTACTAGCAGATCATCAAATAAGAGACGCTCTAAGTTGACAAATATGAAGAAATGTTCATCTGTGTTGCCTTTAACGGTGCGCTCACGGCAAAAGGTTTTATGAGCAGCAGTGTGACTCTCTTTGCCCTGAGTTTTACCTCTCAGGCTACATATAGACCGCCTTATGAGCATCTGATTGGTGGTGCTTGGAGGGGCATACATAGCCTGATCTCTCACTTTGTCTAACCTTATTTATTTCATATTTCCTTTATATATTTATTATTTATTATATATTGCTTGCAGAGGACATATGAGGTGCAGTTATTGAATTAGACAATTCTTTTTCTCCCAACCAGTAGTCCAAAAATATTCAGTTTACTATCAAGACTAAATAAACCAGAAAATATTCAAATTTAAGAAGCTGTAACTTTTTGTTTTGGGTTTTTTTCTTTAAAAAATGACAATTAACCAGTCATCACAATGGTTGGAGATTATTTTTCTGTTAATCGACTAATTAATTTAAGATTAATCAACTAATCATTGCAGCTCTAGTTTTATCATAACATGTTTATTAACTTTTTGCAAAATAGGTGATGCTATCAAATGTCTTGTCCTGGAACCAGCAAATATTTGGTGTTTTTATTACAAAGAAATGACAAAAGATTGATCAATTAATAAAAATAGTTACAATAGTATAATAGTAATCGCTTAATGTGCACTGTTAATATGCAGGAATTTGCACTGCACATAGTTTAGGTCCTTGTGTATGAGAGCGAGGGAGAAGGACAAGCACCAAGAGATGAATTATGAACCTTAACAGACACGTAGCTTCATATAACAGGTAATAAAGGACAAAACATCAGACACCATGGTGGCCCTCCTTCATCACATAGTCCACCGTTTCTCTCCCACGCCTCCCTGACTCTGTCTCGCTCATCCTATAGCCACCGTGGAGCCTGAGGGCGGCGCTGTAATGAAGATGAATGCCTCAGATTAGCAGCGAATGCAGCACTGTGCACCTGGCTGAGAGCTCAGGGGCGGCGGCGGCGGTGGCGGCGGCGGCTCTTACAGACGTCCCAGATAGGATGGAGGAGCGCCAGCCTCAAGGGGCCCAATTCATCAGCAACACACATGTTATGTGCTCATGCCTCACCAGTCCTATAAACCTCTGCAGCCACACTGTCTGCAGCCACATCTGAACTTTTAATACCGTTTCAAGATTTCATTACATACTTTCACAAGATTTAACAACATCAAAAGCAGAGGATGAATACGCTGGATGCAGATTTAGATCATAGTTAGATGAAGAAGGGTTGGAAGTGGTCAGAGCTGCCGTCTGACTCCTCAAATCTGGCTGAGGGAAGTCTGTCTTAAACCGACAGTCAGGAGCCCAAATGAACAATGAAACATATTTTGCTCGCTGTAATCATTCCTCCTGTTTATACTGGCTATTAAGAGATCCCTTTCAAATGCACTTTGAGTCCACAGTCGTCTTTGTTTCCTTGGACAGTGTTGCCCTGTTGTGCTGAGGTGGAAAGATGGTAACAAAAAGTGAGAATTGGGTGCTAAAAAGACTGTGATGTTGAAAGATATCTACTTGATTTGACTGAATTGGACGGCTGAAGCTTCGTATTAGCTTCAAATAAACTTTTGACTGCATGTTTGCACAGAAGGAGGACATTATGAAGGATGTCTTAAAGGGGACATATGCTTTTTGTGATTTTCTGTTATTTATATACTGTTATGATGTCGGATCTTAAACATGCTCAAAGTTCCAAAGTTGAGGTGAACATTTTTAGAAATGCTGCCTGCAAGTCAAAAGTCAGGGCTTCAGCCTGGTCTGAACACTTCGTTTGTGACTGTTTTTTCTATAACTATTATTTGTTTACTAAGCCTCTTAAAAAATGCCAAAATTCTTTGATTCCAGCTTCTTGAATGTGAATACTTCCTGGTTTCTTTAGTCCTCCATAATAGTAAACTGAGTAATTTGTGTGTCGTTCAGGACAAAACAAAACATTTTAGGTTACATCTTTGGCTTTTGGAAACAGCGATCGACATTTTCTCACATTTTTAAGAACAAACAATTATTGTTTGAATTATTGATATTGTACTTTACAAAAGCAGAAAAGGTTTTCAGCATAATAAAAGATGCGATCAGTAAACTGCACATACACAAATCCTTTCCTTCTCTACAAGTGAGACTATTGTGTTTCTCTGACGAGCAGCGAGTGAAGCTGTGAGGTCGAGGTGTTGAAGCACCCAGTGTGGGTATTCCCATTTTGCTTTTTCACAGGTTCTCCTTTTCCGGGAGCTGGTTATACAAACACAAACCCTCGCCCACCTGTGTCCACTCTGTGAGCTGGATGTGTGGGCCTGCGCTGCCAAACCACAGTCTGTGTTCTCTGCTGCGATACGGACGCGGGGATTATTACTTCTACCGTTCGCAGCCTCTCGCTCGCTGCCTTGATTACCAATAAGACTTCATTTACCAAGATGAATACTAGTCATCTTGGCACTTTGAAAATGATCGAGCCGAGCCTGCAAACCGTAGCCTAATTAACATCTGAAATGTTAAACTTGATATCACTCCTCCTGACTGTGTGAAGAGTCTGTGTTGAAACACGGCTGGGTTTTTTTTGCAGCGAGCAGCCTGCTGATCTCTGCCTCCCTCCAGCTGCATCCGGCTCTGTACTTTTCTATTTTTCAATACTCCCCCCGCCCCCCTTCCCTCCCTCCCTGATTTTAGTTTAAAATGTTCAAACTACCTATAATTAAATGTACTCGCTGTTTAAGACCCAATTTCCTGAGCAGGAAGTCATTTGAATTAGAATTTAAATGAATCTGACCCCGGTAAGTAAATGCGGTGGCCCCCTTTTTTTCCACTCCCTTGCCTCTTCTGGGCCGGGTGGATCATTCATGAATCACAAATGACAAATCTGGGTTTATTTCCTGCCATTTTGATCCTGGATTCAAAGGAAGAGGCTTATTGTGCCGATACAAAAGCGACACAGTGCCACTCGGAGCAGCGACACACTGAGCCAAGAGTGCAATGTTTTGATCTCATCTTGACTCTGTGCCGTTTTGTTTGCCAATTAAATAATGGCCTGGCAGGGATAAAGGCCAGTCACTGTCACAATTACACTCCAGCTGTGATTAATCCTATGTGCATTAATGTAATAATTGTAGGAGCCATTTACACACAACAGCAGTGTATCAGCATTTGGTTTTTATCTCTTTTTTTTTATCTATCCAGGTAAGAATAACGGAGCTCTTTTTTCCCCCCAGAAACACCTCACGTCGACTTCGCAAACTTACACGCACTCACATCTGGATTCAGCTCACAGAAATCACAGTTTGTTTGTTTTTTTTTATGTTGTTGACACCTGAGCAGCTTCTCAGGAACAGCTGAGGTGTAAACGCCGTCATCAGAACAAAATGCCAACTGAGTATTTGAATTTCAGTTTGAGTGTAAATTGAAACTATTTTCAACAACTTACTTTTTCTCTCATTTCACAGGTGAAGCCAAAAGTCCAAATACTTTGATTAAATTCATCAAAGAACTGATCAAAGAATCTGTAAACAGGCCATGAATCTGATCAAACATTCAGAGTATCAGACAGATATTGATACGGACACAATGAATTGATCACAAACTATTGGCACACTGGATGTACATGAGCTTCAAAGCTGATCTGATATGTTAAATCTTCAGCGTCTCTTGAAGGTTTCTGCTGACGGAACCTGAGATGCACTTATAACACTTGTTTTCATTATTGATTAATCTGCTGATTATTTTCTCAATTAATTGTTTAGTCAATAAAAAGCTCAAAAGTCATGAAAAAATGGCAGTTTTTCAGCGACGTCTTCAATTTGCTTGGTCGACTACAGCTGCAACAATTAGTCAATTAATTGATTAGTCGGTTGACAATTATTCAGCCGGATACTTTGATATTTGATCAATTGTTATGAGTCATCTTTTTAGAAAACAACTGATAGCTGATAACTGATAGATGACTGAATATCTTTGGGTTGTGGACAAAACAAGACATTCAAGGACGTCACTTTGGGCTTTCTGACATTCTGACATTTTATAGACCCAACAACTAATCGATTATAATCAATAATGAAAATAATCACCAGTTGCAGCCTTAGTTTTGAAGGACTAACAGCCCAAAAACCTTAAAATGTTCAATTTACTGTCATGTGTGATAAATAAACGGAAAATTGTCACATTTGAGAAGCTGGATTTTGACTTTTTTGCTTGAAAAATGATGAATCGATTATCAAAATAGTTGCCTTTCAATCAACTGTTTCGTCTCTAACTATCACAGCACTAAAGTGACAGAGTTTACTCCAAATCTCAAGATTGTAATGTGAAACATATCTGATGCTGATGACATTAAATAGACAGAGCCCTGCAGGTTTTATGGCTGTGACAAGAGAAACTTTGACTTGAAACACATCTGATAGCTGTCGTATGTGTCCTCCAGTTACCAGTCTGGGTCAAATATAAACGAATCAGTGTTGTCCCATCATCATCATCAGGAGTTTGATACACACGATCCATCCGTCAATTACGAGATAATACTTAAATTGGATTTGTTACTTCAAACATTTCCTCGATATGAAGCTTCGAACGGAGTCTGGCTGCTTGTCACAGGAGCCGGAGGAGCATGAAGTCAGACGCCGCCGCGGCCTTTCAGGATCTCACAGCTAAGAAGATGAGCAGATTTGTAACGCTCTGTGCCCTCACAAGGTTACAGTGCCGCACTCCCAAGTCAGCGCCCGACGCCTCCGCTGGGGCATGACAGGAAACAACGCCGGCCTCCGTTTGATGGGGCAGACGCCGGAGGTTGTCTCAAACCTGCGCTCAGGATGGGAGGATGGGTTTGACAGAAAGTAGCGAGCGCAGCCGGGTCAAAGGTTACGTGACAGGCAGCGTTTACGCCGACGCCGTTATCAAGGTTGTCAGGCGGGTCAGCAGAAAAAGGCTGCATCTCTCTCCTCTACTGTGCAGGTTAAAGCGTGATAAAAATCTTCAGCATGAAAATAAACACCCTGTCCAAACTGCTGGCCCAGACTCTCTTTAAAGGGACAGATCCACCTGCAGAGTCCCTTAATTAGGGTTAGACCAGTATATTGGTTTGCCAATATATCAGGCTGATATATGATGAAGGTTCCTCCCTAACTGCAGCTTGTGAATGTGTTATTATTTCATTATTTAAATCTCCAATGTCTGACGAGAGAGAAACTGTTCCAGAGTGGTGTGGGAGGCTTTTATGCAACAGCTTCAGGCTGCCGGTCTGTAAAAAAAAAACAAAAAACCTGCAACTAGAAACATGCTTCACCCTGCTGCTAAAAGAAGAGTTTTTGGATTTAACTGGAGAGTTTTAGTCGTGATGTTTTATATGTATCCAACCTTTTTTTTTTTTGTCTTGTGTCACCGTAAAATTAAGCAATGTGTAAGTGCAGCAACCTTCTCAGATTGGGCCACTTGGGTCGTTTTTTGGAGACATGATGCAAACAAACATACAAACATAAATTTGTCTTGCAGACTTATCTTGCAACCCTTTGAAGGGGGGGTTCCCAAACATAAATCTTATATTTCTGCTAGTTTAGGAGTATAAAATGCAGTCATATATGCTCACTTTCCATCAGTATAGGTATCCATCCTGGCTTTTAAACAGTCAAACCTTGCAGTGCATTTCATGTGGGAAACAGAGGCATAAGGAGCATCCTCGCTGTTAGTGGCGTGAAGGGGAAAAAGCACAAAAGTAGCGTAAAATCCAGCAGTAAAAATGTGTGTTTTAGTAGTGATGGGACCTGCCAGGAAGACACTGGTATTAAAGAACAGGTTCACAAGTCTGTCTTAAAACAACAGTCAGGTACCCAAATGAACAATGAAATCTTCCTTGCCATAATCATTCCTCCTGTTCATACTGACCATTAGAAGATCCCTTCAAAATCCACAGTCCTCCTTCTGTGCAAACATGTATTTAAAAGTTTATCTGAAGCTAATATGAAGCTTCAGCTGAGTCAAATCAAGTAGATATCTTTCAACATTACAGTCTTTTTAGTGTCAAAGTCCCTCTTTTTGTTACTATACTTCCACTGCAGCTTAACAGGGAAACACAAAGAGGGAATTTGATGCTAAAAAAGACTGTAAATGTGTCAGATATCCACTTGATATGACTAACTCAGACTGCTGAAGACTCATATAAGCTTCACATCAACTTTTAATAACTGTTTGGACACACTGTGGATTTCAGCCTCCATCACTGACACTGAAAGCACATTTGAAGGATCTTTTAACAGCTGGTATGAACAGGAGGAATGATTACAACCTCTTTCACTGTTCATATGGACACCTGACTGTTGTTTTAAGACCAGACTTGGAGAACTGGTGAACCTGCCATGTTGCATGTGTGAGTGGGAAAGTTATTCAGGTCTGAACTCTTACCTTCCAAGCAGCAAGTCCTCCACAGGCCCGAGTGGGTCATCACCTCCTCGTTCTTCTTGCTGGTCTCGTTCTCGCTCATGGACTTGGTCTTGCAGACACCGCGGGAGTACAGCCAGTAGTCCGTGCCGACCGCGATGGTCATGAGGCTGAAGGCCGCGAAGGCTCCCACCGTGGTCAGCAGCATCTGGACTCCGCGGTCGAACAGACCCATGTTTCCGCATTCCATGAAAGGGGGACCCCCTTTCCTCTTGATGTACAGGAAGTAAATATTTGAAAATTTGCGGGACCAAACCAAACCGAAAAAACGGGATATACTCGAGCGGAAGGAGAGGGAAGAAGGAGGAGGAGGATGCGGTAGGAACCTTATGGTTGCGTTTGGGTGAGGACCAAAACAAGAGAAAAAAGAGGATGTTTAGTTTTTTTTGGATGGGGGGGGGGGGGGAATAGAGGAAGAGAAGACTCTCCTCTCTTGTTTGTTCTCACTTTTCTACCCCCAGAAAAATGAAAAATTCAGGTATGCAGATCACCTCAGCAGGCCTTCAGCTGCAGATGTAGCCCCTCACTACACTACAGCCACTTGCAGCAGGAAAAGGTGAATAACAACACTGAGCTATAAAGGATTAATTATGTCCTAAAGCCTATAGTGGCAGAGCCGAGCCCCCCTCCCCAAAACAATGGAAGTTAGATAAACCAAAGTGAAGCAGGGTTTATTCTCTACAGGCCTGAAAGAAAGGAGAAAAACTAGGCAACCTGTTTCTTGACTTGTAAAGGTTACAGCTGAGCAAAGAGCTGAATTAACATGAGCCCAAATGGAGCAAAGAGATGGTTAAGAGTAATGGCAGGCTTACAGTACAACAGTTCAATATGTCTGTTACAATGAGTTACTTTAGTCAGAGGCTATAACATTGCGTTTACTAGTAGTAGGAATTCAGAATTATAGCTATATCCTAAAGACTATTGTTATTATTATTCTAATGTTTTGTTATTCAGAGAGGGAAGAAATCAAGGAGATGTATAAACTGGGGAGGGAAAAGAGGGACAGCAGGGAAATCTATCATATTAGTGGAGGCAGAAAAGAGTAAACAAATGGACCAATTCAAGTCCTGTCGCGGGGAAATTAAAGCAAGTCTCGGTGTGTTTTTTATATAACGAGCTATTGTGAGGTTTTAAAGACAAATTATTCCTCTCACAAATCAACCCTGCACACGATGGAATGAGGAAATCAAGGCTCAACGAATAAATGAATTAATTAGCAGGCTGTTTTTTCTTTTTAAAAAAACACACACGCACACACACATAAAAAGAAAATCCGATAGAAAGAAAGCCGATAAAAACCTAAATAATAAAAAATAAAATTGAAATTAACCGCTTAGATTTTCCTTTTTCCTAAAATTCTGATCCCCAGTTTCCATATGTAGCCCTATAGCTCTGGGAAGGTTTCCGCCGAAAATGGGGGTCTGCGGTCAGAGGAGGTTCGGTCGTCGACGATCCGGAGAGAGCGGGGAGCATCCAGCAAGGCAAGCCGACCATCACTCGACATAGAGCCGGCAGGAGGAGGACGAGGAGTCGGTGTGGGCGCCGCTGCAGCCGAGGATGCTTCTTCCCTGGATGGAGGAGGATGATGCTGCCGCCGCCGCCGCCGCCGCTTCTGATGCTGCTGCTGCTGCTGCTGCTGCTTGGATATCCAAATTCACCGTGGCAGTATCACACCCAGGACGGTCCCGTTTGTATAGCCCTTGCGCCATGTAATAGGAAGAAAAATAAATTTTGATGAATGTTGCAATCCCCCTTTTTTTCCCCCTCCTCCTCCTCTTCTTCTTCTTCTTCTTCTTCTTCTTCTTCTCTCTCTCTCTCTCTCTCTCTCTCTCTCTCTCTCTCTCTCTCTCTCTCTCTCTCTCTCTCCCTGCGCTCTCCGGTGCAGGTTTGGCTGCTTGCAGGAAATAAAAAAAAAAAAAAAAATTACACAATCAGGAGAGCGACTTGCACAGATCCACAGACAGAGCTGGTGTTGTCACGATGTCAGTGTCAGCGGCGCTATACATTCAGTACATTCAGTTTAGCCTCGCTCCCCCTCCTCTTTTTTTTTTTCTTTTTTGGATGATGAGTAATGTCAGTGAAGGGAAGCTGCTCTCAATTCTGCAGGGCAGTTTCTCTTCTTCTTCTTCTTCTTCTTCTTCTTCTTCTTCTTCTTCTTCTTCTTCTTCTTCTTCTTTCTGGCGACGGTTTAAAAGGCCTACAGTGTGTGTATGTGTGTCTATGCGCGTGTGTGTCTGTTGTGTGTGTGTGTGTGCGCGCGCTCTCCGCTCTGCAGCTATGGTGGCTCGTTGCTGGAAAGATATTAAAGATTTTTTAATTCCGTTTCTGTGAGTGGAGGGGGGCGGAAGGAGGGGGTGTTGCGATGGTGGACTCTCTCTCTCTCTATATATGTGTGTGTGTGTGTGTTTATGTGTGTGTGTGTGTGTTTAGATGGATGGATGGATGATTACTGAATTGCATTTGTGCACACAGGCTGAGATTTATGTTTTTATTTGCTTATTATTGTCCGATCCAATTGTTGCAGCGGTCTCTCACGCATGTCCCCCGCTACTCTTCCCTGAAGTAATCTCACTAAATGCATTTTTTTTGTTTTGTTTTTGCCCAGACTTGCGGGCTGCACTTATCTCACATCTTGTCATGAATAACTGCAATTTTAGGCTACAGCTCGCAGCTTTAAAAGGCAGATATGGTGTCATTCTCTGCTGCAAGCGCTGATTAGATGATGTTACTTCCTCATGAATGACAATTAGCAACGAGGACGAGGCTGAACGGACTCTTAGTTCAGGCATGTGGAGCGTTTGGGTTTCTGAACTCAACGTTGCATTCGGTATATAGCTATATATTTAAAATAAGACGGAGTCCTGTGTAATTAGTGTGTAAGCTTCCTGTGTGTGGTGCTGAAAGGACAGCTCCCTCCAAGCTCTGCTCCCCCTCTGTGGAGTTTGTCGCCTCCTGCTGTTCAAATATCTTTATCACAACTAAATATGTCAAATATTCTCCACGTGTCAAAATCCAAACCTTAACCTTTATGCCCTTCTTGCTCCAAAACCCACTTTAAGGAAATACAGTTTAATACAATTCTCCTTAGTCATGCATGTTTAATTTCCTCCTAACGATAACATCTTGGGTGTTTTTTCAGTCTGTCGATGTTCACATGGTTTGGCGCACAGTTCATCCATTTTGCAGTTGCAGTGGTTGCTCAGAGCAAGAAAGTGTATGTATTTACACTTGTTGCTTAAATATCCTCTCAACACATGTTTTAAGATGTATAAAATACTCTTTGAATAAGAATATGTGTGTGTTTTTTCCACAAACAAGTTCAATTACATTATTTAGAATTCTTAAAATTACATCTCCTTTGAAAAATCTATGAATATATAAATATTTCTCATTTCAAAAGTTGCAGTGGTTTGTCTCCCACCTCACTGTAAAGTCCATTCTCAGTGTTTGTGTACTGCAGGCTTCAAGTTTCCACATCACACCAGTGTAAGTTGCATACTGGACCACGACTGGCTTCAAACTAGCTATGATGTCACAGATCCTGCTCGTAGGTACACGCCTGAAACTCAGATTTAAAGGTGAGCACAGAGAAACTTTCCTCCTTCAGCAGATTAGTGTGAAAACAAACTCTGCACAGAGAAGAGAGCTGAAGGAACAAGAAGAAAAACACATTTTTGCTTAGACTGGGACTTTAAATGAAAATGGTTTCTTACTTAAACTCCTCTTTCACTCCAAAATGAGTTTTACTTATTCTTCCTTCAGTTGCATGTTGTTCTCTTCTCTGTGCAGAATGATGTATGTGCAGAGTTTGTTTTCTCATTCATCTGCTGAAGCAGGAAAGTTTCTTTGTGCTCACTGAAAATCTAAGTTTTACATGTGTATCTAAGAGCATGATTTGTGACATCACAACTAATTTGGAGCCAATCGTTGTCCGGTATTCAACTTACGAAATTGTGATGTGGCGACCTGCAGCCTCCAGTGCACAAACACTGAGAATGGGCTTTATAGTGAAGTAGGAGACGTCTTGTATCGAGCAGTAAAACTTTTGAAATGAACAATATTTTAATAGAATCTGTATTTTTCAATGAAAGTAAAGATGCCATTTTAAGAACTAAAAGTCTTAGTGCAGAAACTATATCAAACACAAATTATTATTCAAAGCTGAGTATTTTGTCTTAATTATATCTAGATGAGCACTTTAAAAATCTCTTATAATGAAATATTGAAGTAAGCCAAAAAAAAAATTGATACAAATAAATGTAACCAGCTGTTGAATTAACACAGTATTTCGTGCTGAGAATGTAAAACTGAAGTAATTTTCTTTGGAAAACATCTGATTGGCAGGAAACCTTAATGTGTTCAGAGGATTTTCACTCTTTCAACTCTCTTTTGTGTTTTCTCTGTCCAATAGCTTTAAATGAAAATTTCTAAGACAGCTAAAGATTTTTCCATATCAATGTAAGTCATTGAGTTAACATTTTACTCTTTCATTGACTTTTGTGAGCAGGTAAAAAGCTCAGTGCCTTGATGGAGACTTCAACACATAACTGGATGCTATTTACATCACCATCATATCAGTGATGAATGTCTTATTCTGGGAAATAACACTAATACTACTAATAAAAATTCCTTTTATTTATAGACGTCTTTTCAAGATGCTCAAAGATGCTTTAGACAACAAGAAATAAGGAATATTTACAGCTTCTTTCAATAATGTTAAACAGCTTCTGAGCAGAGACTAAAAATCATCAGACCTGTATCAGCGGGTCATGAGAAGGTTAATCTTTGTTTGTTTGTTTTTTTAAATTTGACACCTACGGTATACGCAGCTCTGATGATGGGGATGAAAAATGTTCATGTAACCAGCGACGTCAGAGTGCCTGTACAGGTTGGACGGCTCCTCGTGAAAAAAAGTCATCATCATGTTTCTCTCGGGCCTCGAGGCCGCATGTCAGATACTCGGATGAGCTCTGGTCAGAGACACGTTTGGACAGCCTGGTTTCTGTTGCTCTTACTTCAGCATTTATTATCCCTGAGCCACCAAGTAGCTGCATGTTGAAGCATGTAAGACTGAAATATTTTATGCGGAGCATATGGACTTTTAAAGTAAAAAAATCAAACAAGTAAATAGAGGACGATTTAAAGATTTGATATGCACACAAAGACATTCACATGCAGTATATACAAACATACTTTTATGTACATATACTCAGTCATATATACATTTAAAGTAAATAAATGCTTGTGCAGGAGAGGAAGCTAGAGGTTCGTATAAAGATCAACAGAATTACATTAAATAAAAATAATGAGGGATAGAAAGGCCACAACAAAATGAAGAAATGTAAGTAAAAATAGAGATATATTATCAGTAAAGTGTACGTTAAGTTACGTTACTACAATTTTAATGTTGTAGCAACTTGAGGTGGAGTTAATTTAACTACTTTTAGGTAGTTTGATGTATAAAAATGCCTCATCATTTCTTGGATGTTCACAGGTTTTGAATGATTTAAAGGGGAAATATTCTGCACATTTCCAGGTCTACATTTATATTCTGGGGCTCTAATGGAATATCTTTGCTTGATTTAAAGTTAAAAACTCCTTATTTATCTTATACTGGCTCTTTATGCAGCCCCTCAGTTCAGCCTCTGTCTGAAACAGGCTGTTTTAGCTCCTGTCTCTTTAAGGCCCGCCTCCAAATGAGCCCACTGTGATCTGATTGGTCATCGTCCAGAAGCTGCCCCTCAGGTCCGGAGGCTACGTAAACAAACAACAGTAGTAGGGTTTCACTTCTTTTTCTTGTTCTTTACTCGAAATGGAAACTTCTCAAATAAATCTGTACATGTTTGAGCCCAAATCTGATCAGAAAAATGCAAGTGGACAATGTGAACAACCCATTGAATGACTTTAGCAACAAAGGCTATCTGACGTCAGTTTGATGATAAAGTAACGGTGATATTACAAACGAAGCTTTCAGTGCAGGTTGAAGCCGTGACTTTTGACTTTCAACATACATTTTTACATACATTCATCTCAAGTTTTGGAACTTTAACCATGTTTAACGTAGACATCCGACATCATAACAGTATAAAAATGACAGACAATCACAAAAAGCATGATATGTCCCCTTTAATGTAGTGAAGGGGAAGTATAAATCAGCGCAAAATGGAAATACTCAAGTAGGAATACCTCAAAATTGCACTTAAGTACAGTACTTGAGTTAATGTATGTAGTTGATTTCCTTCCTTCACCCATTCCTACTTCCTCTCACTGAACTAGAAATGTCTGAAACACAAAGTCTCGTCCTAAACTATGCAGGACTAAGTGGACTACGGCACATACGTTTTCTGAACAGTGACAGCCAGGAACAGATCCAAAGATCTCTAGTGTGTTGTTGAGGTTTTCAGGTCTGGGGTTGTCATTTTTCATGAAGTCTCCTCCTCAACAACTACATTATGAAACCAGCGTTCATTCCACAGGAAAATAAGCCCTCTGTGCAGCAAAATCTCTCTTGCAGATACTAACGCTTTTCCCTGAAGAGAGACCTTGAGCTTTGACTAAAGACCTCTCTGATTATTCCTCTCTGCCAGGATTTGGGACACCCTTCGCTTTCATTAAACAATTATCCCTGACAGGCGAGGAGGATGCGCAAATCAGGTCCCAGGCCCGCACCCACACTGGTCCCACGTGGACTCTTTATGCCAATCTGACATTAACTCAGCAAGCTGGAAATCCTGCCCTAATTGGGGCCTTGTTAGAGGACCCCTCGAGCATTGGCTCAGGGAACGCTTCCAGTAAATTGTGCTCTGGGGTAAAAGAGGGGAGAAGGAGGGGAAAAAAACAGAAGCTCTCTTTAAGGTGGTCGCACTTTGAACGTTAGTTTCTATCTTCAGTAATTGAACCTGATTAGTGTGAGTCTCTGGGTGAGGAAGCACCCAAGGGTCCTCTGGTCTCCAGGGTTAAAAACATTTCTTCCCTCTAAAAAGGCAAAACCAGGAAGGCAAACTTTACATTGCACAGCGAGTAGTTAGAAGGTTTTTAACGATACGTAATATATATGTTTTTTGGAATTTAAGCTGGCAACGAACGTGATTTTGTACTCTTCATTATTTTTTTAGTTGGACTATTTGCATACTTAAAATATATTTCTCACACACTTTTGTAACTTTCAGGGTAAAAAAAAGCTTATGATAAAACTGATACACAACAAAAACAACAAAAACAGACCCAAAATATACATTTTTGGGCAATTATAGTCAAATTTGGTACATTTCACGAAAATTGATGCAGCAGAACCAGAGATATCATCCTTTTTATTTCACACATTATTCTTTCTTGTCAAAATCTGGCACCTACATTAAATTTACATTACCCACAATGCATAATGACTCGATTCACTCGACTGTACAGATTTGGGTGTGTTATGCTAGTAGCGGCTAATGTAGCCTGGAGCCTCCAGCAGAGATGAGGAGCAGCTACAAAGGTCTGCTAACCTCACTTCTTTCTAACTCCACACCCCCAGATTCATTTTCATTTTAAAAACTTGTAGTCTTCAGCCCCAGCCGACGCTGACTCGAGTGACATCACTTAAGGCAATTTATCAGATTTCACACAGCAGCTCCCTCTGGAGACACAGGATGCTTTATACCAGTTTTTTTTTCAGATGTGCAGTAGTACTCACGCGGTGTTACTGTGTGTTCTGCTGTGTTACTGTGTGTTCTGTCGATGTTTTGCTGCTATGTTGCGTGTGAGGACACTGCCATGTCAGCAGCGTTTCCACCCTGATCCCCGGGTGCCTGCGCTGAGCCGAATGCAGCTGAGTGAGCGTTTTGACATGGCTGTCCCTGCACTGCCAACCCCCTCTCTCTCTCTAACACACACACACACACTCTCTCTCACACACATACACACACTGCCCTTCGCTCAGCTCCCAGCACCATACATGCTGCTGCCGCTGCTCCATATGTATGACGGCCTCTGGGTTCAGTCCAGGTACAGTGTCCCTGGGTGCTTGTCCAAAAGTCTCAGTGTGAAATTCACGGGGCGTCCACCTCCATCTCACCTCAGTGAAAGATGCTCACCTGGCCTCAGGTCGCTGCAGTAACGCTGCAGTTTGTGCTGCAATGCCGTAGAGGACATTAGTATTCTCTCAACCTTTATTTATTGATGGAAAGTCAGCTGAGCACCATGTTGTTTTGCAGTACTCACATTACACATAGAGTTTAACCGTTGTTAGTTATCTCATTTTGTGCTCTTACATTTGATGGTTTTCATGCAAAATAATAAATTAAACTGTGGAGACTAAACTTCTTCAAAGTTTAGTTCACATTGACTTCTGTTGTGCTGACTGTGTGGAAGAGTTTTGTAAAAGTGAACTCAGTATCAGTGGTGGAATAATAGTATTCCGATCCTTTACTTAAGTAAAAGTATCAATACAGCAAGTATTATGAGCTTGATGTAGTTAAAGTATTGCAGTAAAAGTAGTGGTTTGGTCCCTCTGACTGATATATTATTATATATGACATCATTAGATTATTAATAGTGAAGCATCAGTGTTAGAGCAGCATGTTACTGTTGTAGCTGCTGGAGGTGGAGCTAGTTTCAACTACTTTATATACAGTTAGCTAGTTTAGTCCAGTGGTTCCCAACCTAGGGGTCGGGGCCTCTCCAAAGGGTCAGCAGATAAATCTGAGGGGTCGTGAGATGATTAATGGGAGAGGAAAGAAGAAAAAACAAAGTTCAGATGAAATATTGGATCATTTGAACATTTATTGAAATGAAAGCATGTGAGAAGTTTAGAGGGAAAAATCACTATTTGTTGGAGCTGTTAACAACTCATAGACATGTGAAATGTGACCCCGACTACACACTGCTTTTTGTAAGACGTCAAAAGCCAAAAAGGTTGGAAACCACTGGTTTCATCTTTAACAATGTGTTGTATTTTAAAAGCTTGTTATATTATCCATTGTGTCAAATCTTCATCTGAAAAGTAACTAAAGCTGTCAGATAAATGTAGTGGAGTAGAAAGTATAATATTTCCCTCTGAAATGTAGTGGAGTGGAAGTATAAAGTAGCATCAAACTCAAGTAAAGTACAAGTACCTCAAAATTGTACTTAAGTACTGTACTTGAGTAAATATACTTAGTTACTTTCCACCACTGCTCAGTATTGAGAAATGCATGTTAACAATTGTAAAACACCTGTCATGTCACAACTCTACATACTCCGATGCAGCAGGAGGCGCTGTGCAGCTTTTACGCTGCGATCCGCCAATAAACACGAAGACGACGATGAAGAATTTATAAAACCCAAAGTTGCAGAATAGAAACTGTTAGTGGAACATCGTTGACGTGACCGGACCGATCGGACCCAGACCACATCATCGGTGTCTCAGTACGGTTGTCTTGTTTGGACCTCACCGGTGTGTCCAGACCTGCTCTGATGAAGCTTTGCAACGGGGGAAACGAATCAGAGTCTGAAACAATTGAACTAAAAACAACGCAGGTTTGTAAACTCCCAGATATTTACATCTGTCCACACTGTCACGTGGTTATCAGCCGAGTGTGTGATGTCAGTGTCAGTCAGTGTCAGTGTGTTGGTTTGTTTACAGTTACAGGTGGTGTACGGACACTGAGCAGCGGATGTGGCAGCAGGACACAAACAATCACATGCTGCTTTGTGTGTGTGTGTGTGTGTGTGTGTGTGTGTGTGTGTGTGTGTGTGTGTGTGTGTGTGAGGGAGAAAGTGAGTCACACTTCTGATTTGTCATCTTTCGCTTTGCATTTTATAACTTTTTCATGTTATCTTTTTTGTTTTATTTCTGTTTCTCACAGGAAAACTAGAGAATGATCAACTCAATCTGCGCCCTCTCTTTCCTTAATTCCCTGCTTTCTTTTCTTTCCTTCCTTGTTTGTTTGTTTGTTTGTTTGTTTGTTTACTTCACCAAAAAACATAAATAGTGTTTTATTTCAATCTTTGCCACAAAGAGCGCCGTCTTTAACCGCACCAGTAGGCCTGTACTGGTTTTAATATGTTGCACACTGGGCTGGGTAGGAACTCGTTACAAGTAACGCAAATGATTAAAAAAAGTGTTTTTTTAGGAACCTTTTTAAGGACCTTTTTAATAACTTTTCACGTTCTCTTTTAAAACGGCACTTTTACTTTCTACTTGAGTATATTTTAGGCCAGTAATCTACTTTTAACTTCACTCCATTTGCCATTCATATCTTCGTTACAACTAGTCTGTAGTTGTATCTACTATGAATCTATTATGCATTTTATTACATTAACTGAAATGAGTTGTCATCCAAGCTGTGTGCGCTCGGTTACGCAGCAGAGCTTTAACTTGTCTCCTTTGCTTTGTGCCAGATATTAATGAGCTGGACAAATGCAAAAAAATGAGAAAATCAGGCAAATAACTTTTCAATTTAAAGTTTGGTTGTTTTACGAATGTAACAGTTATTCAAATCCAGTAACTACACATTGTGCCACTGTGCACCCTGCAACCCTTTTCACAAGTCGGTAGAAATACTTTCACTTTCTTTGAAGGGCGTATTAAAAAAAAAAAGTCTATGCAGAACAGATGTAGGCTTCACACTGTATAAACATCTAAATCAGACGATCACTGTATGATTCTGATGTATTAACAGAATCCTCTCGTTAATCTATTTCTTTTCTCTAATTCGCATTAGTTGTTATTTGTTTTATAGAGATGAATGATGGTGAATTCATTAAAAAGAATGTGACCGGTGAAACTCAGTTTGGCTTTCACTCAGCAGGCTTCCAGTTGTTATCTATTCAGGAAACACAAACAGGCAGAGAGCAAATATGGGCGGATGAAACAGTCCTGTTGGGGTTTCCGCGTGACGCACGCGCCTCAACAATGCGCCGCTCCCATGTTATGACCACAATGAGTCTTTACACTGTAAAGATTATGCTTTAGGAATAATCATATTGTATTGAGTTCCTGTGCTATTGGAGGAGGCAAATCATAAGCAGCGCCCTTCATATCAAAGCAAGTGGTTTAGTTGGCTACATGTCCATATACAACAACACATACAGGCAACAATAGCAGGCTAGACAGCTAGCATGTATGCTATTTTAAAGCGATACCTTCATATAGATTTTTAAAAAATGAAGTAAAATAAATAAAAACAAAAGTAATAGCTAAATTACAGATAAGTAACATGTAAAGCAAAGTGCATTCCCTAGAAATAACCATGTTGCACAGTGGATTAACACTTATTATTCCAAAAAGAGACTTGACTCACACTCTTCATCAAAGACTTGAGATGTGGCTTGTACTTGCATAAAAAGACACACTAAACAATATTAAACACGAGGTAACTTGTACTTGGAGTAGTTTATTGACCAAATACTTTTATACTTTACTATACTTTTATACTAGGTTTGTGAAATGGTAATTTTTTACTTTGATTTGAATATTTTTTTAAGGGAGTAATTGTACTTTTACTCGTGTAAAAACATTTCAGTACTCTACACACCACTGGTTGCACAGGAAACATCATATAGCGGTTTTGATGTTGGATATTAAGACATTCGACCATGTTAATCCTCAATAACTGTTGAGTGAGATCATCAATCCCCACAAGATAAAACTGATACAAGGAAAATAACAGGCTGAAGTTAGGTACATTTATATTTCAAACCAGCTTTATTGTTCATCTCTGAGTCCACCTACTGCACGCATATTCCCTATTTTTTTAGATTAAAATCATGAAATATGGACTAATAAGGTGTTACAGCATTTTTTTCAATAGCTTATTTAATCTGAGACACTTGTTTTAATCTTGGCCTCTTCCCACTAGATGCACAATCTCCAGCTTTTCGATAAAATCATTATATTAGCTCAGGGGGCGATATCATGCAATATGGCCCAATGAACTATTACAGCCTGTTTTTCCCAAAGCTTTCCACACCTTCTGTCTGAGACTTGTCAAACCAGTTTTTTTTCATCTGGGTGTCCTCCCACTAAATGTTCCAGTTTTTAGATAAATATCATGCAATATTGCCCAATGAGCTACTGTCTATATATATTACTGTTAGAATAATGTATATAAGGATGTGAATAAAAGCTTAGAAACAGATGTGGAGAAGAAAAGCTCTCCGATCTTCTGCTGTTGTCCATTGAGAAGGATGTCCCAATTGACCATAACGAGGCCGCTAACATTTACAAACTAATAGCCAAAAGAATTCTCCTTTTTATTTCAACAATCTTGCTTCTTGCAAGACAAGACTGCTCAAATGAGCTAATTTTACAAAATGTTAATACAGTAGTTCCATGTTTTTACTACAGATGTGTTTGAGAAATAAAGATTTAAAACGTTACCCATTCCCAATAAATTATATTACAGTTTAAAAAGAAAATCCTCTTGAATACAGATGTATTGTTTTCCTTATATTCAGATTCATAAAATGTTCAATGTTTTTTAATTTATTCCTCTTCTAAAATAAATGAGATAAATAAATGCAGAGAGCATGAAAAACTAAATGACCACTATCTTTATGTCTCTACTTTACTTACAGTAAGACTGTCAGCATTAAAAATGTCTTTCACTCCGTTTATGTCTCAATGTGTCTGTATGATGAAGCTTTATAAATCCATTAAACTAAATCCCATAATGTGAGTTTATTCATGTGTAGGCCTACAGCACTGGAGAAAACCCAGAATATAATTAGAAGATATTTTCTGGACAGTGTTTTGCATTCAAAACCTTAAATTTTCTGTTTTTCAGTTCACAATTATTTTGTCTTCTGTTGTCTCTGGAGTCAGATTTGAGATGTGTTTAATGTGTCAGAGGTGTCATCCACGTGTAGTTGTGTGAGGAGTGAACTGAGATCAGCTGGGAACAAATACAGATGTTCTGGATGTCTCGTTTCCATGGAAACCACTGATTCTGCCCTGCCTCCTACAGCCTGTGTGTACACACACCGCTGTTCACAGCACATTTGCAGTGCTTTTATAAAGGCTACTGTAGGTCATCTAATGTAAGTTTCTACCAGCTTATCTCCAGCAGGGTTCACATCAGTGAGTAATCTATTATATCATCTGAACATATTTCAGAATCTCTTTTAGTAATTATCATAAATTCATATTTTTTCTTTTTTGCAAAAAGGAAAAAGGAGATAAGTTTTGATGTAAAGATGCCTTTCCACCACTAGATGGTGCTGTTGTACAAGATTTATGATATGTGATCTGTTGCTGAACAGTTCTGAACATATACTATTGTATTATAAGCTTTTAGATTTTTTATTTTTAATTATTATTATTATTATTTTACACATTATTTCGACCTTTTTTAAGGTTAAAGTTTGGCACAGCAATGCAGAAAATGTATAAGTAAAAGCAGAGTAGGGATTTCTGGCACAACTTTACCTACTAAGAAAGATGCATGAAAAAGGAAAGAAATATGAAGGGGTCAAGACTCCAAACTTTTTCACATCAAGGACCCCTAAACTGACACAAATTAGACCACAGACCCCCATCTGATTAGATTTTTACTTTTAGATGTTTTATTAAAGAAAGCGTATGAAACCCATGACCAAAACAGTCGTTGTGTTACTTATGGATGGAATTACAGTGAAAAGAAATTATTCCCCTTTTTGCTGGGGAACCCCTGAAACCCTCTCAAGGATCCCTGGAGGTCCCCAGACCCCACTTTGAGAACCACTGCTATAAAGAACAAGCGCGTTTTGGATCATTGCCTTCAGCAGTGTCAGTTTAGGCGTACAACACACCACAAAGAACACCTACACAGGATACTTATGGGGAGATTTCAGTTATATTTATTATTGCTTTGGGTTATATCATTAAGTAATTTGTGTTTTCCCGACAGCACTTGAAGGCAGCATCAGGTAAGCATTTGTCAGGTGAAAGTGTGCTGCTGCCTGGACTTTAAACTTTAATCGATATCACACACAGTTTCAGCTTCCTAAATAAACTCAGCTGACTGATAAGTCCTGAATGAGTTACGTGCAGAAACGGGCGTGTTTTAACTTGTTGATGTGAAGTAAGGAAAACGAAAGTAACAGTTGAGTCACACCCATGGAAATTTTGCCTTGCATGATTACTAACCAAGTGATTTAATCATTTCAACAGATTCAGTGGACTCAACTCATGCGTTGTGATCTCCAGCACAGTAAACGATCACAATCCTTATTTATTTATTTTTTATCCATGCAGGTAATACGATGGTGAGGCTCTAACAAGGACACAGCACACCGAGACAAGAAAAATGGCTGCGCCAAGGTAAAGTTCGAATCTCTAAGTTGCTGCTACTGCACAGAAAATGAGGGAAAGGCTTTTAATACTGTAACAACAAAGTGTCAAAAAGGTGGAAGTATGTTTTCCTGGAAAATTTCTATGTAATTTGCAGGTATGTAACGGTTATTTTTAGGACATTTTACAAAATTGGTGATGCAGTTTGGTTCAAATTTGGTTTATAGTTTGGTTCATATGTTAATTTGCAAAAAAAGAGAGAGAGAGAGAGAGAGAGAGAGAGAGAGAGAGAGAGAGAGAGAGAGAGAGAGAGAGAGAGAGAGAGAGAGAGAGAGAGAGAGAGAGAGAGAGAGAGAGAGAGAGAGAGAGAGAGAGAGAGAGAGAGAGAGAGAGAGAGAGAGAGAGAGAGAGAGAGAGAGAGAGAGAGAGAGAGAGAGAGAGAGAGAACCGGTTAAGGGTTAAGGGAACAGGAAAAAACGGGAGGTGGATTACGTTTTTTTTAATTCACATGAAAAACAAATTAATTATTTGTTCATCCTGTTATCAAACAAGTTGAACAGCTTTGGACCCGGAGGCAGCAATGCAATTCCCTGCCTAGTCTGACGGAAAATAGAGGACGTTGGTTGAGTAGGCGGTCCTACAATGTGGTCCAGGACGCATCTGCTGGTGTATTTGTGTGAATGCAACAGCAAACAAAAAACAGTGATACACCCTTTGTAGGCCTTTTTCACAGCAGACATTTTGATTTGTCACGGTAGGAAAAGCACAGGTGTTACAGATGTTACTGAAGCCCCAGTAAACTGTGACTGTGACAATACCAGGATCTTGACACTGCAGTTACATTGAATTTAGTCATCATTCATTTTATTATTTACATGTCATTTACATGTCAAAATATCCTCCATGAAAAAGGCCTATTATTATGTAGAAAAGTTGTTCTCAACCTTTTTGGCTTGTGACCCTTAAAACAAAGCAATCTCTACTTGTGACCCATCGCCACTGGTTATATTGGGGCCTGAAGAGGTAAAATAATACATTATTTCACAAGCAAGTAAAAAAGAAAAGATTAAAGGAACATAACAAATGAATGTAATTTTGTGTACTGGAAATATTTGCTGCTTTTCCATCCTGTTAATCATTTCACAAGCCTTCAGGTTAATCTTGCGACCTTGGAGGGGTAGAACATATAAGCCTTTATATATAGGTGGGCTTTGTGGTTATATTTTAATCAATGTGTGTATAAATAAAGTATATGTGTCTATATGTGTATTTGTGATAAGTGTGAGCTTTTCCTGCTATGGGCATTATTATCAGCTAACAAAAATTCTGGCTCAGAACTGAATTGATTATTTCTGTCATTTAAGAACATTAAAAGCTCAGCTGAGAGTAAAGGTTGCCTTATACTCCCTCAGACATGCTTGTTGGAAGGTGGAAAAGACTGGAGGGCAGAATATTTTCAACAGCTCAGTGCTGACAAGACAGAGGTTCTGGTTTTTGCCCCAGAAAAGGTTGCCCCTGTGATTATGAAAAGTATTGAGCCTCTTTCCTCCGCTGCCCACTCCAACCTGCGCAATTTAGGGGAAATATTTGATCAATCCTCGTTGTTCGACACCCATATAAAGCAGCTGACCAGATCTTGTTTTTTCCACTTAAGAAATATCAGTAAATTGAGATCTGTTGAACTAGAAATGCTTATACATGCCTTTATCTCTTCTTGCATTGACTACTGTGACATACTATTCTCCTCTCTTAGTATCTCTGCCCTTGATCGTCTGCAGACAATCCAAAATTGGGTAACCTGTAAGAAACAAGTTGGCGTTTTTATGTTTTTATTGTGTATTTTATACTGCAGACTGTGTTTTTTATTGTACTGTGTTTGTCTATTTCGCACTTTTTAATCAAGTGACTTGGGAGGTCACCTCATCTGTTATTTCTTTCTTTGTTGCATCATGCTAATGTAAATCATTTTGTGACTAACGTCTATAAAAAGCTCTATATAACTAAATTTTACTTACTTTACTTACTATTAATCTCTCTAGCTCTCCTTTTTCATTCATGACACAACTATTTCTGTCACTCTTCATGCGAACAGTCGAGTGCAACACTATGAATGTCTTACAAAAGAGACTGTCTGAAAATGTGCGCTGTTATCCCTGTATTTTAATATTGTGTTGCCCCCATCCCACTTCCCTCTCCGTGACGGTCTGCTTGTTGCTACAACACATTTGTCGTAAGAACCAGTTTTGATCGACCATAAATAGACCTTTACTAACTGCAGCTGAGTGTCATAAACATGTACAGTACATTTTAGAACAATATATAATGATGACATCAGCATAAAACTGAGACTCAAAGTTGACAACTAATGTGTATTAGTGTTAATCATAAACATTAGAGGATCCAGTGCAGATCCCTGTGGTACACCCCTGGGGAATTATAGCAATTTTGACATAGAAACATTTTATTGTTTTATTGTTTTTTACTCCGTTGGAGTGTTAGGACTACTTCGGGGCTGTGTGCCCAGGTAGTGAGAACCAACAGTTAAGACTTTGGATTAAAAAAAAACTGTCAGGCAATTTTCAGTGCTGAATATTTTTTGTCAGCAAATGCAGAACGGTAGATTCTGCCAGATCTTTCTCCTGTACTGGCACAGAGCAAATGTGGAGCTGTTTGGTTTACTCCACATTAACAGTCCTGTTGATTGTTTGAATTTATTTTGAAATCTCACATACTGGATGTTGTTTTGTTTTACAGAGAGGAACTACAGGAGGCCTTGTGCCAGTACACTACAGATACCCTTATCTGCATTGACACAGTGAGAGGATTCTGTGAGAAGATCTCTAAATGGATGCTTGGGAGGGAAACAGAGTTAAACATGATTGTGGACATTAAAGACAGAGCTGACAAAATTGACCTGAGCATCAGCCATGTTACCCAGTCAGAGAACAGAGGCAATGCTTTTCTGGAATATATGAAGAGCAAGGTGACCCACGTGACTGCAGACAGCAGGCGTGAAGAGCTGGAGCAGGAGCTGGCTGCTGTGCTGAAGGACACTCTGGGAGGCCTGGAGAAGCTCGACTGCTTCCTGGATGCAGTGGAGAGGCTGGCGATCACCTCGCTGCATGTGTTTAATGAGGACAACCGGGTGTCGCATCTGCCCCAAGAGATCAGCCCTGACACTGTTCAGGTTGGCATCATTGCTGCACGGCGGGTCTGCCCACTCCTCCTCCAGTTTAAAAGAGATGCAAAGGCCTTCTTCCTTCCCAAACTTCAGAATGTGGAAGTGCTTGCATATCAGTTGGACAGATACATCCAGACCACCCAGAAGATCTGTGACACATTAGAGAAAAGGTAAACTGACACTTCATTTTCAACAGCACATTCTTTTCTTTAAAATAATATACAGATTTGGAAAAGAAACAATATCTATTGTAGAAAGTAAGTGGAACTGTGTCGTTCACAGCTGTTTCAGTGAGTTTTCCCTGAAGATGGCTATGAATACTGTGGTAGACCTCGATGTGAATATGTCTGAAGATGACATACGAAGGATGCTTTGTCACATTAATCAGCTTGAGGAAATCAGGTAAGCAATGCTCCTGTGTTTGACCCACAGTATAGAAAGATGGGCGTAGCGAGGTGTGATGTCACCTATTGGTTTGCATTGGAGCCAGTTTGAAGCCCTGTCGCAACACCGAATGGTGCACACTTTGGTAACGTTAGCACAATTTAGTTAAAGTAGCCAACAGGGCAGGTATCATAATCAAGTAACATCAAACTTAGCGAAATATTGCGACAATAGTCAGACTGAGTGTGAATCCTGGAGCCGGGGAGAGCAGCAGGTGAGCCAAATGTCATCATCTGTCAAACAACGCCCACACAGCAGACACCAAAGCTAGGCTCCTATATGTCTTCAAATCTTGTTAACGGAGCAATAATTTACAAAATGACTGCCAGCACATTTATAAAAAGGTCTGAATCAAGCAATTATAATGACTTTGATGAAAACAATGATTGACTCTGTATTTCTACAGAGAAGTTGACACTTTTTGAATGGGAGTCAATTGGAGCCAGCATTTAATGGCCATCACTGGCGTTGCACTGCATGTGCTTCCACATTGGCTTCAGCCTCAAGCCGATGTAGTTGTAGTTTGTTTTGTCCCCAAATATTATGTTAGCACGGTTGTGTACAGTGTCTGTAGTTACAGTAATGTAAATTTAATCAGCATGAATGATCCTCAAAAGACTGTTTGATAAATACTGCAAAAATAGGTGTACAGTGCAAAAGTATGTGTTTGCTTGCTTGATGGCATCCTACTCTGCAGAAAGGTCACAGTCCAAGCAATGCTGTAAATCAATCTCTGTCTTGATTTTATTAGATATGCTTGTGGCAACAGCGCAGTGGATATTAATGTCAGTCTGTCAGACTGTCAATGTACCACTTTGGTTTCAGATTGAAATATGTCAACAACTATTGGATGGATTGCCATAAACTTTGCTGTGAAACATTCATGGTCCCCAGACAGTGTCGTCTAATGACTTCGGTGATTATGTCTAAATCCACAGTGTGTCCACACAGTCACTTTGTTCAAAAATGCATTTAAAAGTTGATCTGAAGCTTATATGAGACTTCAGCAGTCTGAGTTAGTCTTATCAAGTGGATATCTACATTTACAGTCTTTTTAGCATCAAATTCCCACTGAGATAAACTTTTGTTTTTGCATAGAAGAAGGCTTGTGGATTTTCACTTACATTGTAAGTGCATTATGAAGGGATCTTCTAATGGCCAGTATGGTCAGGAGAAATGATTATGGCCAGAGAAACCTATTTCAATATTCATTTGGGCACCTGACTGTTATTTTAAGGGACGTAAAAAATTGTGAACCTGTCCTTTGAAAGCTAATTTTCATTCAGACTTTTGAGACGTGTAATCTTCTTACATATTCTTTTTCTTAATTTTTTCTTTTCTCTTAATCAGGATGGACCAGCACTTCCGGATGGTGTTCTTGTTCGAGGAGGAATCATGTGGTCACTTCATCAGTGAGTTTGATGAACGACAGCCCAGGATGCTGCAGTTTCTAAATGACCTGGAGGAGATTGCTGTTCAGCTAGACAGGATGAATAAAGGGGCAAAGATCTCCAGTGTGGCAGGAAGCTCGGTTGGCGCGGTTGGTGGTGTTCTTTCCATCATTGGTTTGGCATTAATTCCTGTAACAGCTGGAGTGTCTCTTGCTCTGACAATGACTGGGGTGGGGCTGGGAATTACCAGTGGAGTTAACAGCGCTGTCACCACAGCCACGGAGATTGGAGTCAACCGCACATATCAAAAGAAAGCCAGTGAAGCCTTCCAGAGCTTCATGGAGGATGTGCAGAGTCTCCAGGATTGTCTGGACGAGGTCACTAACAGGGAAGCAAGTCAGATAGATGTGGCTGTGGGAGTAAGCAAGGTGCTTTGTAAAGTTGGTCTTGTTGGAAAAAGCATAGATTCACTTGCTGATGCTGCCTCTGCTGTTAAGATGTTGAAAAGTGAGGAGCTGATTGTAGGTGCTGGTAAGGTGGTGGCCCAGGAAGGTAAAGCATTAAGTAATGTACCCAGACTGGCGTCAGATATCCCAGATATTGGTCAGGCAGCAGTCAAAGGGCCCCTTGCTCTCTCCAAGTCAGCCAGGGCTGGTCTCATTGCACTCAATGCTCTTTTCGTTGGCATGGACATCTTCTTCATCTGTAAAGACAGCATCAGTCTGGCCAAAGGCAACGAGACGGAAGTCTCACAGTTCATCAGAGCCAGAGCTGCACTTTGGAGCTCAGAGATGGACTCATGGAAGAAAACCCGCGATTCGCTGTGTCAGGGTCTGCTGACATCAGAGAAAAAACAAGTTATCCTGGAGACGCCATTTGAGCCGGAGATGGAGATCAAGAAAGATAAAGAAACAGAAATGGAATTTCCATCTGACGAAGTGGATGAAAAAGTGAAAGAAAAACAGTCTTGTGTAATACAGTAGAACAGCTGGAAATCATTGATCAGTGTTGAACATCATTTAATAAACTGATGTATTGAGTGTATGATTTTTGACTGGATTTATATACCTTTTGCCAACTTTGAAGCTTGTTTAAACACATAATGCATTACATCTGCCATTCAGTGATACATCTGACATAGAATAGTATGTGAAAAATAAGAAAACTACTTTTAACACAAGAGTTGCCATTTTCTACCATGTCCAATGCTTCAGTGTATGTTTTAATAACAGAGCACAATACTTAAATTAGATTGTATTAGAGTAATGCTAGGTGCCTTTTCTGCTCCATTTATTAGACACCAAGTAGCCAAAATAAATGTGTTTGATGTTTGTTGTTTTTTTTGTGATATTTACTTAACTATCTCTGAAGATATAGCATCACTTATGCTGTAGCACTTACTTTCCTGCACTCATCTGTAAATAATACTGTATTTTTGCACTTCTGGTTGGATGCTAACTGCATTTCATTGGCTTTGTATCCGTACTCTGAACAATGACAAAGTTGGATCTAATCTATTGTTTCATAAAACGGAAGCAGTTTTCCAAAGATGTGGTGTCCATGGAGATACCTGCTTTTGTCTTTGCAGTATCTTATTTTTGTAATGCTTTGATTTTATAATGAAACTATTATCACTGTTTTCACTATTTTTACCATCTTGTTATTCTGACTTGAGATCAATAAACATATGTAAATGTAAGACACAGATTGACTTTCTTTTTTCTCTTTGTCTTAAACTTTTAGTCTTGTTTAGTTTAGTTTAGTTTGGTAAGTTTTATTACTAAAATACTCTACTTTGACTTGACTTCAACTGCTGGACACAAGATGTCTCCTACTTCACTGTAAAGTCCATTCTCAGTGTTTGTGCTCTGGATGCTTCAAGTTTCCACATCACACCTGTGTAAGTTGCATACTGGACCATGATTGGCTGCTAACTGGTTTTGATGTCACAAATCATGCTCGTACCAAGGTACCAATTCTGTATTTACATTTTGTATTAGTGAATTCAATTTTTAATTTGAAGTTATAATTTGTATCATCAATGGAAACGAATCTTTGCAGATTGACTGGAAAGACAGTTTGCTGAAGAGAACAAGTTTAGGTTACAAAACAAGTGGAGTTTTCAGAATATGCATAGAGCCATGCAATTTCAGAGAACATTTTTACTCTGACATGCAGACTTTGCTATCTGTTGAACAAACAGCAACTTGTTTTAGTGAGCAGTATTCACATGGGGACTTGACAAATTGACACAGAAAGGCACATAATGAGTCTACACCACAGATCTGTGTCTCAATACTGATGCTCATTTTATGTGGCCAGTTGCAGGACCTACGCAGGAGGTGGGAAGACTTTTCTCATTTGTGTTAACAGACACGTCACTCATAATCATTAATCACTGCAGACCCCTCACACCCTGGACATAACCTGTTCCACCTTCTCCCCTCTGGTAGGCGCTACAGAACACGTATCAACAAAACCACCAGACACAGTTTCTTCCTTCTCGCCGTCACCCTGATGAACAGTTAAATCAGTCATCCATCACTGTCAAATATATATTTAAGCAGGCTGTATACACTGTTCACAGACGTGTACACCTGCATATACTGGACATAACTACTTACTATACGTATAAAAAGTAAATTATTTTTCATTCAATGTTTATTTCAGCAGTCTTACACACCTTTACACTACTTATTGACAATCTACAGAAACTGTTAACCTGTATATAGACATGTATGTTGTTGTCCATTTGTTGTTTCTATATGTATATATCTATTTTTTTCACCTACTGGCTTGTAAATAATAGTCATACATTTATGTTTACATATCTCTGTTCAGCTTGTTGTCCTTGTTTTGACTGTATATCCATGTGTATCTCCTGAACATTGTTGTACATTGAGAGCCACTGGAATCTGGAGTCAAATTTCTTTTATACATAAACATACTGTACTTGGTACCTTTTGTGACAACCTACACAAAGTTATATCCTGTCACTCGGCACGTATACAACTTCCTTCACAGTTGTGGTTACAGCTGCAGAGGTCTGATGCTGATTTCCTGTAAATCTGAAATACAATTTCACATGGTAGTCAAGGTGGCCTAAACCTCCTCAAATAGAAGAAAAGAGGGAAAAGGTCTGTTAATCTTTTTTTGCAGTGATAATTTAAACTAATCAAGCAAAAAGCAACAAAACGTCATACATGTGGTGTAGCAGCGTCCCAATTTCAGACAGCTACCATGTCAAGCTTGCAACTCGTTTTTAAGCAGGATCAAAAGAGATCTGCTGAGCTGACATGATGTAAATGTAAATGCAGTAAATAAGAAAAAATACATAATCATCTCAGTAATAACACAGTAATACGGGGACAACAATAGGCTAATCTGCTCACAATAAACACATTATATAAGGGTCATATCCTATCAATAATAGTGGGATAACAAGGTAAAATCTCTCCATTTTGAAAACAGTAATGATTGTTATATTAAAGGATAAGATAAGGATAAGTGTTTTTCTATATTTTTCTTATTGTCAACAAATGTATTCTGTATTCCTCTGTGCTGTAAACCTCTGCTGTTGTCCAAAAATATAAAAACTTGTAAAAGAGCTACACCGCTGCACTTGGTGACATGTTCTTTCACCACGCAGAGTTTGGTCATGTTAGTTTGGGTTAGAAACGGCTCCAAAAACTAAAATAACAGTGATCATGTTTTCAGTCTAAGCTACTTTTTTTTTTTTTTACCCATGAAACACTTTTACTCAGATACTGTGTAATCATGTAACCATGAACAGAAAGTTCACAGTCATGTGGGTTTTACAAATGTTATTTAGAATTTACAATTTATGAATTCATTCATTTATTTACATTTTTACAAGTATGAAATATTTAACACATTTTTATGTTTTTGGATGGAAACTGAAGGAAATATGGTAGAAGGCATCACTGTAAGTCTGTTGGTTTCAATAATAAATCTAAACCTTAATGTCACAGTCTGAGTAACTTTC
Source organism: Thunnus maccoyii (assembly GCF_910596095.1). Taxonomy (NCBI): domain Eukaryota; kingdom Metazoa; phylum Chordata; class Actinopteri; order Scombriformes; family Scombridae; genus Thunnus; species Thunnus maccoyii. The sequence continues at coordinate 24,770,580 of NC_056550.1, forward strand.
ACAGAGGAAGGAAGTATATGGGTGGGGTATTGTTTGTTGGAATGGCTTTGTCTTAAAAAACTGCTCAACAATTGTATCTCAATAGACACATATTAGTAAGAGACGAAGACACTCAGAGGCGACAAATGTCTGCAGAAAGGTAAGTTTTAAATCAGAGCTACTGCTGCCTCTGTGTAGTAATTTCAATATGCACTTTATATCCAAATCAACATGTAATTAATATATTTGACATATTTTATATTGTAAACACCAAAACTGTATATTATATTATACTTGGGGTGTGTGCGTGTGTTGGTGGTGGTTATAAATGCAACAAAAACAACAACAAAAAGATATCAACAAAACACATCCACTACAATAAGGTGAATGTATTTGTCTTCACAGGCCTTGGGGTTACATTTTAATCATTTACTTTATATAATTTATGGATGCATACATATAGGGCATTCATATGTGTGTTGTTTTTAATTGATCTGATTGAATTAAAAAATCACTTGTGTATTGTATACTGTAAAAAAACAATTCTGTCAATCAGAAACATTTGACATTTTTTTTTTTTTTTTGTTGCTTTTATTGCATATAAATATCAGATAACTTGCACAATTGATTGTGGAATCTGAAGGAAAAAACACTTCTCTCAGGAAACACCTAAACAGTCTTACTAAACTTAAGCCCAGACAACAAAAATCAATAATGGAGCTGGAAGTAAACGGAGTGATTATCACTGACAGTACAGAAATTGCAAATGAATTTAATCATTACTTCATTCAGTCAGTGGAGGAGTTTGCTGAAAATTTTGAACCAGCAAAATTACCACAGGTTATTTTGACAGATTCATCACAATCTTTCTACATTAAGGAGGTTGACCAAGAGAAAGTGGGTAAAATCATCAGTAAACTAAGTAACTCAAAGTCAAAGGATCTGTTTGGGTTGGATACTGTTCTTATCAAAACACACAGCTCCACCCTGATCAAACCTATAACGCATCTGATAAACCTCTCCATCAGAACACCAATTTTTGAGGCTGGAGCACCAGACTAAGTGGGAAATTATCGACCAATTTCGATTAAACCTGTTTTCTCAAGTCTTGGAAAAAATTATTGCAGAGCTGGTTCCACACTGAAAACATCAAGAGCTCACTAGACAAGGGTAATGTAGTGGGATCTGTGTTTTTAGACCTCAAAAAGGCTTTTGACACTGTGAACCATGACATACTTCTGAACAAACTTTAACCTTTAATTTTTCTGAGCAAGCAATTGGCTGGTTTGCATCATATCTTGACTGTAGAGAGCAACGTGTTAAAATCAATGCAAAGCTATCAGTCCCTTGATGATCTGATCCGACAATATACATAAATGACTTACCAACATGCTGTAAAAGAGCTGGTTGTCAAATGTACGCTGATGATACAATAATTTATGTATCAGCTAAAACTTCTGTTGCAACAGAGATATTAACAAATGAAATGGAGGGTGTATCCCAATGGCTCAAAAACAATCATCTAATGCTGAATCTTAAAAAGACTGTGTCAATGTGTTTCTCCGTGAGAAGGAAAGAAAAAGATAAATTTACAATCACAATAGATCAAGAGGAAATAAAAGAAGTCAGTGATTTTAAATTTTTAGGTGTCATTTTGGATTCCCAACACAAACTTGAAAAACATGTTAAAAAGCTATGCAAGACTGTAAAGACAAATTTGACCTATTTTAGAACAATTTTTGAACAACCTCACCCCAGCTGTACTTTGTCCATATGTAACAAATTTAAACACCAATAGAATTGCCAAAAGGGGATCAGCAAATGGCAACTGGAGGGTGGCATAGTGCAAAACCACTTTCAGTCAGTCATCTTTTTCAGTAAAAGGGATACATCTTTGGAATGCCTTACCAACAGAAATAAAAATACAAAGTGATCTGAAAATGTTTAATGAAAAGGTGAAACACTGGCTGAAGCAAAACCAAATCTGTGATCATTGATCAATGATCATGCACTTGTGCATGCACACATGCACATGGACATGTACACACAGATAGAGGAACAGATACATACAGATAAAGATACATGCATACTGATACAGACTATGCATGTATGTACACAGACACACACCTATAAATATTATGCACATAAATACATCATTGCCATGAATTAGAGAAAATACACACATGCACACATACATAACACATGTAAGTTGATTGTTATGTGATGTAAATATTGTCATTATTGAGAATGTCACTATTTATGATGAGCTCTATTTAACTAATGTATTTCTGGTAATGATATGTAATGACTATCTTCACCATAGCAACGGTTGTTGAGGATCATGGGTAGGCTAATGTAGTCGCTTCCGCTTTTCGCTTGGTTTCTTTCTTTTCTTCTCCATTTCGTTTTCTTCTGCTCCATCCTATTCTTCAAAACTTTCTAATGAGTAAGCTTTGACAGCTTTGCTCTTTAATATTGCTATAGATACAGGTTGGGTAGCGGATGAATTTAGAATGGTGATTAAACTTGAGCCGAGCTACGTTTGCATTAAACGGATTTAACGCACACCTGCCGGTCAATCAGAAAAGAGTATTGACCCAGACCATGATATAATAAAGCATATCTTTTATTATTGAAAAAGGAGGTTCTGCCAGGTCTTTCTCCAAACTATCATTAGTTTACACACATGTTGTTTTGTCTTACAGAGGGAACCTGCAGAAGGCCTTGTGCCGGTACACCAAAGATACCTTCAGTTATATTAACAAGCTAATTGAATTCAGTGAGAAGCTTCCTGAATGGATAAATGAAAGGAAGACAGAGTTGAAGAAGGTGATAGATATCAAAGACAGAGGTGACAGTAAAAAGCGTGAAAAACTGGAGCAGGAGCTGCTGTGTTGGAAGACACTCTGGGAGGTCTCAAGAAGCTTGACTGCTTCCTGGATGCAGTGGAGAGGCTGGCGGTCACCTCGCTGCATGTGTTTAATGAGGAGAACTGGGTGTTACATCTGCCCCAAGAGATCAGACTTGGCAGTGTTCAGGATGTCATCAATGCTGCTCGGCTGGTCTGCCCACTCCTCCTCAACTTTAAAAGAGATGCAAAGGCCTTCTTCCTTCCCAAACTTCAGAATGTGAAAATGCTGGAATATCAGTTGAACAGATACATCCAGACCACCCAGAAGATCTGTGACAAGTTAAAGGAAAGGTAAAATTTTTCATAAACCTTGTTCATGAAATGCTACAATCCAAGCCAAAAAATGATTAATGGAGAACTTAGGAACAAGTAATAAATAAAACAACATAGTTTAATAAATAAATGGTATAGTCATATAATTCACATCTCTTTCAGTGAGTTTTTCCAGAGGATGAATATGGAAACTGTGGTAGATCTTGATGTGGATTTGTCTGAAGGTGACATACAAGAGAAGCTTTGTCACATCAATCAGCTTAATGAAATCAGGTAAGCATGAAGTGATAATAAGAGGTTTGGTGGTGCTAAAATATTACCGCATTGCAGTTGTACAAAGTTGTGTATTTCTGAAATGTAGTTGACACTTTCAATAGTAGAGACAGTTTGAGCTTTATTTGGTGTTTCAGCTATTTAAAGACATGTTGTATAGATGAGATGTTTACAAAATTATTGGGCATCCAAAAGCACAAATATCCTGTAGAGGTTTGAGTGATCTAAAAATAGTCAAAAAAAGTTGTCTTTAGAACGCAATACTGAAAGGTTCAAGTACATCTAATCAGTATTATGTCAGTGTACTGTAGTGTAGTTTTCAATAGACTTTACAGACAACTACTTCTCACTGTGTCAAAGATTAAAATTAAATCAAATCAAGTTTATTTATAAAGCGCATTTAAAAACGACCAGAGTTGACCAAAGTGCTGTACAATAAAATAACAAAAGTAAATTAAACAACATAACAAGGTTACAGCAATATGACATAACAATACTATCCCATACACATACACAAATAAATAAGTAATAGTAAAACATAAAGCTTTAAAGACACTCAAAGGCCCAAGAAAACATGTGTCTTAAGGTTAGCCTTAAAAGTGTCTACAGAAGGGGAACAATTAATTGCAAAAGGTAAAGTGTTCCAAAGTTTTGAGATGGCTATGGCAAACACACGGTCGCCCTTACCCCTCAGCCTCGAGGTTTAGTGTGTTGCTTGAGGACACTTTGACACATGGTGAGGAGGAGCCAGGGATTGACCCACATACCCTATGATTAGTAACTAAAATATGGCAGGTATATCCAACTGGTGGTATAAAACTGGACATGTAAGTTTCTGGAGACAGTTTTGGTTGAGGTGGAAAAGAGACAGGAAGGCTTTCTTTGACAATAAAAAGGATTTCTAAGTTAGTCAGGTCATGGAGCCCAGATTCTGAATTTTGTTCTCTGCAGATTTTATGACTTGTAGCTATTTTGTGCTCATCTTTGCTGAGGTGATTTATTGCTGCTATAGCCTCCTATAGTGTATGTTAAATAAATGTGGAAAACATGTACCAAATCCCAAGTGTTTTTCATACTGTATTTTTAAATATCATGTTATACTTAACAATGTCTACTCTTTTTTTTCTCTCTTCTTTTCTTCTTTTATCTTTTCTCTTCATCAGGATGGACCAAGACTTCCGGATGGTGTTCTTGTTCAAGGAGGAATCATGTCGTCGCTTCATCAAAAAGTTTGATAAACGACAGACCAGGATGCTGCAGTTTCTAAATGACCTGGAAGAGAGTGCTGTTCAGCTAGACAGGATGAATAAGGGGGCAAAGATCTCCAGTGTGACAGGAAGCTCAGTGGGGCTGATTGGAGGCATTTTTTCCTTTGCTGGTTTGGCATTAATGCCTGTAACAGCTGGAGTGTCCATCCCTCTGATAATGACTGGGATGGGGCTGGGAGTTACCAGAGGAGTTAACAGTGCTGTCACCAGAGCCACAAAGTTTGGAGTCAACCGCACATATGAAAAGAAAGCCAGAGAAGCCTTACAGAGCTTAATGAAGGAAATGCAGAGTCTCCAGTGTTGTCTGGAGGAGATGTCCAGTCACCAGTGTAGTGCTGGAAAAGGTACTCAGTCATTTGCTGATGCTGCCTCTGCTATGAAGACGGAAAGTGAAGACCTGATTGCAAAGGCTAGTGAGGTGGTGGCCCAGGAAGGTAAAATGTTAGGTTACAGAGCTGGTTCCATTGCACTCAATGCTTTTTCCATTGTCAAAGACATCTACACCATCATTAAAGACAGCATCAGTCTGGCCAAAGGCAGCAAGACCGAATTCTCACAGTTCATCAGAGCCAGAGCTGCACTTTGTAGTTCAGAAATGGACTCATGGCAGAAGATCTGCGGTTCGCTGCGTAAGGGTCTGATGAAATCAGAGAGAAGACGAGCTATCCTGGACAAGCCATTTAAGCTGAAGATGGAGATCAAGAAATATGAAAAACAGAAATGGAATTTCCATGTGATGAAGTGGATGAAAAAGTGAAAGAAAAACAGTCTTGTGTAATACAGTAGAACCAGCAGTAGTCTCACAATGTGCTTCTTTGACAACTCTGATTAATGTGAATGAGCCATGTATGAAAATTCAGTCTTTCTAATAGCAGGAAATCACTGATCAAAAATAAGTGTTTTGATGTTTGTTGTTTTTCTTTATACAATGTGGGATATTGTGGTGCGTGCACATTGTAAGGCTCAGTGTCTCACCAGTTTTTATGATTATGTGGTTATGTGTTTATTTACTCAACTATCTCTGAAGATATAGCATCACTTATGCTGTAGCACTTACTTTCCTGCACTCATCTGTAAATAATACTGTATCTGTATTTTTGCACTTCTGGTCGGATGCTAACTGCATTTCATTGGCTTTGTATCCATACTCTGAACAATGACAAAGTTGGATCTAATCTATTGTTTCATAAAACGGAAGCAGTTTTCCAAAGATGTGGTGTCCATGGAGATACCTGCTTTTGTCTTTGCAGTGTCTTATTTTTGTAATGCTTTGATTTTACAATGAAACTATATCACTGGTTTCGCTACTTTTACTGTCTTGTTATTCTGACTTGAGAAAAGTTCTGTATTCAATAAATACATGTAAATGTAAGACACAGATTGACTTTCTTTCTTCTCTTTGTCTTAAACCTTTAGTCTTGTTTAGTTTAGTTTAGTTTGGTAAGTTTTATTTGTATTCTAGAAAATTGAGTGGACACTAATTTTAAAGAGGAAATTTTGAAATACTCTTCTTTGACTTGACTTCAACTGCTGGACACAAGATGTCTCATACTTCACTGTAAAGTCCATTCTCAGTGTTTGTGCTCTGGAGGCTTCAAGTTTCCACATCACACTTGTGTAAGTTGCATACTGGACCGTGATTGGCTGCTAACTGGTTTTGATGTCACAAATCATGCTCAAGGTACCAATCCTGTATTTACATTTTTTATTAGTGAATTCAATTTTTAATTTGAAGTTATAAGATTTGTATCAACCATGGAAACAAATCTTTGCAGACTGACCAGAAAGACAGTTTGCTGAAGAGAACAACTTTAAGTTTTCAGAATATGCATAGAGCCATGCAATTTCAGAGAACATTTTTACTCTGGCATGCAGACTTTGCTATCTGTTGAACAAATAGCAACTTGTTTTAGTGACCAGTATTCACACGGGGACTTGAAAAATTGACACAGAAAGGCACATAATGAGTTTACACCACAGATCTGTATCTCAATACTGATGCTCATTTTATGTGGCCAGTTGCAGGACCTACGCAGGAGGTGGGAAGACTTTTCTCATTTGTGTTAACAGATACGTCACTCATAATCATTAATCACTGCAGACCCCTCACATCCTGGACATAACCTGTTCCACCTTCTCCTCTCTGGTAGGCGCTACAGACCACGTTACACCAAAATAATAATAATAACAATAACAACAACAACAGCAGCAGCAGCAACAACAACAACAACAACAACAACAACAACAACAACAACAACAACAACAACAACAACAATAATAATAATAATAACAATGCAGCTCAAAGTACTTTACAACAAAATAATTTATGTGCACAAAGTGCTTAACATCAAAAAAGACAAAATGAACATAAAAACATGGGAATATACATAAGATGGAAAATAAAACCCACTTGATAATAATAAAAAAGATAAAATAAAGTGAAAATAGAATACATAGAATGCGTACTTCAGTGGTGGAAATTTGAAACTTAATAAGTGAAAACTCAGAAAGTATTTCGCCATGTGTACACAATCTATAAACCAGCACCTAGGTCTCTGAAGCCATAAGCATAACATAACCTCCCTTTTCCCAACAGACACAAGCTCACCACTGGTCATGATTAACTGAAATAAGCCTCTTTCAGCCCTTGTAACCCCAGAACATCTTCCCACGGTTTTAACCTCACAGTGGGTCTTATCTGTGTCAGGAGCGAGCTGAAGCTGCCCTGGAAAAAAAACAATGGACATAGACTCACCACTCATTGATTTTGGGACAATACTGTAGAGATATTACTATACTATACTATTGGTGCTTTCACAAAATATTTACACAATGAGGTTTTTGATAAATAATCATCATTAATGTGGATATAATGACTAAGTGAGTAAAGGCTAATAATAGAACAGCTAGAACAGTCTGGTGAGTTCAGAAAATAACATCACTTTACTGTATCATGATATAATATCACGATATTATGATATCCAAAATCGACAATATCTAGTATCATATCACAGTATTGATATAATATTGATATATTGCCCAGTCCTAGGCTAATCTACTCACAATAAACACATTATATCAGGGTCATATCCTATCAATAATCGTGGAATAATGAGGTAAAATCTTTGCAACTTGAAAACAGTAATGAGTGTAATATTAAAGGAAGAGGCTGATATAGACTTTCTATATTTTTCTTATTATTAACAAATGCCTGTATCCCTCTGTGTTGTAGGCCTCCGCTGTTGTCCAAAAATATAAAATCACATCAATGAGTCCCACTGCTGCACTGGGTGACATGTTCTTTCACCACAAAGAGTTTGGGCATGTTAGTTTGGTTAAAAACGGCTCCAAAGACTCATAACAGATATCATGTTTTCAGTCTAAGCTACTTTAACCCATGAAACACTTTTACTCAGAGGTTGTGTGATCATTTTATGAAACATTAAACCATGATCAGAAAGTTTCCTTAGTCATTATAGTTGGACAGAGGAAGACACTGAGACAAAAGGAGAAGATAAAGAGACTAAGCATGAACTGGTAGCCACAGAAAAACAAAGGGTTAATAAGAAAACAACAAGACAGACCAGCAGCGAAGAATCACCAACTGAGTCAAAGTGTCATGGATGGAAACACAGTGAAAACAAAACATTGTCAGTGGTCATATTAATAATGTTTTCCTTTCCCTTCTGGCCACAGTGATGTGGAGGTTATTACGAACATTATTCAGAATTTACATTATATCAATTAATTCATGTGTTTATATATTTACAAGTATGAAATATTTAACACATTTTAATATTTTAATGCGTCTGAATGATGAACTTTTATAAATCCACTAAACTAAATCTTATAATGTCAGTTTATTCATGTGTAGGCCTACAGCACTGGAGAAAATACAGAATATATTTAGAAGATATTTTCTGGACAGTGTTTTGCATTCAAACATTAAATTTGCTGTTTTTCAGTTTAATTTGTCTTCTGTTGTCTCTGGAGTCAGATCTGAGATCTGTTTAATGTGTCAGAGGTGTCATCCACGTGTAGTTGTGTGAGGAGTGAACTGAGATCAGCTGGGAACAAATACAGATGTTCTGGGTGTCCCGTTTCCATGGAAACAACACTGATTCCGCCCTGCCTCCTACAGCTTGCGTACACACCGCTGTTCACAGCACATTTGCAATGTTTTTATAAAGGCCACTGTAGGTCATCTAATGTAAGTTTCTACCAGCTTATCTCCAGCATGTTTTACAGCAGTGTTTAATCTATTGCATCATCTAATCCATATTTCAAAATCTTTTTTAGTAATTATCATAAATTCATATTTTTTGCTATTTTTCAAAATGGAAAAAAGGTGATACGTTTTGATGTAAAGATGCCTTTTCACCACTAGATGGTGGTGTTATACAAGACTTATAATATGTGAACTGTTACTGAACCATGCAGTAAAAAAAAGTTTTGGACATCATTACTTTATATTACTATCAAATATATTAGTAACATATTCTATTGTATTAATCATTTTTAGATTAATAATATTAATAATTGTTATTATTATTTACACATCAAAGGGCACCTAAAAACATTTTTCACTTATTTTTTACCTCTTTTAATTTTAATTTTTTACCTCTTTAAGTTTGGCACAGCAATGCAGAAAATGTTTGAGTAAAAGCATGAAGAAGGAAAGAAGTATGAAGGGGTCAAGACTCCAGCAACACTTGTACTACAATGCAGTGGTTCTCACACTTTTTAATGTCAAGGACCCCTAAACTGACACAAATTAGACCACAGACCCCCATCTGATTAGATTTTTGCTTTTAGATGTTTTATTACAGAAAGTGTATGAAATACATGACCAAACTAGTCATACATTCTGTCATTGTGTTACTTATGGATGGTCCCTGAACCTCACTTTGAGAACCAATGCTGTAAAGAACAGTTGCGTTTCGGCTCGTGGCCTTCATCAGGGTCAGTTTAGGCCTACAACGTATCACAAAGAATACTTACACAGAATACTTATGAAGAGATTTCAATTTGTTTTGAGTTATATCATCAAGTTATCTATGTTTCTCCCAAAGGCACTTGAAGGAAGCATCAGGTAAAAAGAGTTGGTCAGGTGAAGGTGTGCTGCTGCCTGGACTTTAAACACTTTTATTGCTACCATACACAGTTTCTGCCTCCCAAATAAACGCTGACTGAGTTACATACAGAAACGGGTGTGGTTTAACTTTATGAGGAGAAAGGAAAACGAAATCTAACACACCTGAGTGTCACCTGTCAAAGTTTTGCCTTGCATGATTGCTAACCAGGTCATTTAGTTATTTCATCAGATTCAGTTGACACATGGGTTGTGATCTTCAGCACAGTATACGATCACATTTCCAATCTTGAATTTTGTTTTTTATCCATGCAGGTAATACGATGATAAGGCTCTAATAAGGAAACAGCACACCGAGAGAAGAAAAATGGCTGCGCCAAGGTAAAGTTTGAATCTTTAAGCTGCTGCTGCTGCAAGAAAAATGAGGGAAAGGCCTTAAGTAACAAAAGTGTAAAAAAGACGAAAGGATGTATGTTGATTAGACAGATCTATCAGACCTAAACTCCAAAACTCAAGAAAAAATATTTGGTAATGCTTTATGTTACAGGTCCTTACATTTTTCCCAAATGTTCCTAGAAAAATTCTATGTAATTTGCAGGTATGTAACAATTAATTTTAAGGCGTTTTTGCAAAATTGGTGGTGCAATTTGGCTTATAGTTAGTTGGGTTCATATGTTCATTTGCTTGTTTATTAAAAACTCTATAATGAGTGATAGTTTATCATCAATTTCAGTAGCACTTTATTTTACACGTCTCTTTCTTTCCTACAAATTTCCAGGAGAATTTTTTCAACGATTTCCTAAAAGTAGCTACTGAGTAAAGGTCATAATTTGGTAGTACTATATGGGAAATGCATGTTTAAGAAAGAATATACTAAAATGTATTTCTGTCAGTTCTGTCATAATTTTTAAGTGTATTGAGAATTTCTAAAAACAACTATCCTACATATGAACCTAAATATAATGAGTTAGTTTTCATCTCAACCAACTTTCTTCAGTTTTTTCTAAGAATTTGTAGCCAATTTGAGGACAGTTTTCTGCAAAGTGGCCTAAAAATGTACTGTTAAATACTTACAAATTACTCAGGAAATTTCCAAAAAATTAGTATAAAATTAAAGTACCGGTAAAAGAAAGTGTTATCAAATAATAATAGCTTGTTAAATATTCTATCAAAATGTTAAATGTTAAAAATCCAATATCAAACCATTTTTTTAAACCCTCAGTGCGCACTGACATGCCTGACCCATATAAGTAGTAAATATAGAAATAAATGTCTTTTAAACATTATTTTAAACATTGTTGTATTAATCATCAATATAAATTCACCACACAGTTTAAAATATGTTATACTGCAAATAATTATTCCCAAAGAATGTGTAAAATGATGGCAAAAATGAAGTTTTCTGAAACATTGACCTCATTTGCTTCAGTGAGTAGTGTGAAACCATGTGTGCTCTGGCGACATCTGCTGGTCTGTTTGTGTAAATGCAACAGCAAACAAAAATAGTTCTACACCCTGAACAGGACCTTTTCACAGCTGACATCTTGATTTGTCACAGTAGGATAGCATTGATGCCCCAGTAAGGCGTGACTGTGACAATACCAGGATCTTGACACTGCATTTATATTAAATTTAGCCATCATTAATTTTACTATTTAAACATATGCTTTTTCTACTCAGACATGTCAAAATGGCCTATTATTATGCAAATCAGTGGTGCCAACCTTTTGGCTTGTGACCCTTAAAACAAAGAAATCTCTACTTGTGACCCTTCATCACTGGTTGAAAATGTCTATTAATTATGATTCTTTTGTTTAATCTGAATTATTTTATTGAGGTTTGTGCACGGCAATTTCTGTAACTTTACGAAACAAATAAGCCGACATTCTCATACACTTGACACCATTGTATGTCAGCTGTGGAAGTGAGAAAGGAGTCAAGGTTTGAATTTCTCTCTGTTTTTCTCCTTTTTCACAACAACTACTTTTGTCACTTTTCATGTGAACAGTCAAGTGACAGTCTGCTTTTTTACTCCACCTTTTGAATGAAGCTGTTTGGAAACAGCTATAAACATATTTGTCACAAGAACCAGTTCTGACTGACCATAAATTGACCTTTACAAATGCTAACTGCAGCTGAGTGTCATAAATGTGTACAGTACATTTTAGAACAACATATAATGATGACATCAGCATGACACTGAGACTCAGCAGTTGACAACCTATGTTATCAGTGTAAATCATAAACATTAGAGGATCCAGTGCAGATCCCTGTGGTACACCCCTTGAGAGTTATAGCAATTTTGACATAGGAACATTTTGTTTTATTGTTTTTTACTCTGTTGGAGTCTTTGGACTGTACCGCTGAGCCGTGTACCCAGGCACTCAGATGTCTGTCGTGAGGTGATAGTTAAGGCTTTGGTTTAAAAAAATTTTCAGGTAATTTTCAACAGTTCTGAATATATTTTGTCAGCAAATGCAGAACTGTAGATTCTGCCAGATCTTTCTGCTGTACTGGCACAGAGCAAATGTGGAGGGTTTTGGTTTACTCCAACAGTCCTGTTGATTGTTTGAATTTATTTTGAAATCTCACACACTGGATGTTGTTTTGTCTTACAGAGAGGAACTACAGGAGGCCTTGTGCCAGTACACTACAGATACCCTTATCTGCATTGACACACTGAGAGGCTTCTGTGAGAAGATCCCTAAATGGATGCTTGGGAGGAAAACAGAGTTAAACATGATTATGGACATTAAAGACAGAGCTGACAAAATCGACCTGAGCATCAGCCAAGTTAAACAGTCAAAGAAGAGAGGCAAGGCTTTTCTGGAATACATGAAGAGCAAGGCGACCCAGATGACTGCAGACAGCAGACGTAAAGAGCTGGAGAGGGAGCTGGCTGCTGTGCTGAAGGACACTCTGGGAGGCCTGGAAAAGCTCAACTGCTTCCTGGATGCAGTGGAGAGGCTGGCGGTCACCTCGCTGCATGTGTTTAATGAGGAGAACCGGGTGTTGCATCTGCCCCAAGAGATCAGTCCTGGCACTGTTCAGGTTGGCATCATTGCTGCACGGCTGGTCTGCCCACTCCTCCTCCAGTTTAAAAGAGATGCAAAGGCCTTCTTCCTTCCCAAACTTCAGAATGTGGAAGTGCTTGCATATCAGTTGGACAAATACATCCAGACCACCCAGAAGATCTGTGACAAGTTAGAGAAAAGGTAAACTGACAGTTCATTTTCAACAGCACATTCTGTTCTTTAAAATAATATACAGATTTGGAAAAGAAACAATATCTATTGTAGAGAGTAAATGGAACTGTTTCTTTCACAGCTGTTTCAGTGAGTTTTCCCTGGAGATGGCCACCAATACTGTGGTAGACCTCGAGGTGAATATGTCTGAAGATGACATACGGAGGATGCTTTGTCACATTAATCAGCTCGAGGAAATCAGGTAAGCAATGCTCCTGTGTTTGGCCCATAGACTTTATATAAAGATGGGCATAGCGAGGTGTGATGTCACCCATTGGTTTACACTGGAGTTGGTTTGACGGTCTGTTGCAGCACTGAGCTGTGCACACTTGGGTTAACGTTAGCACAAATTTTACTGAAATATTGTAACAATAGTCCGACTCAGTGTGAGTCCTCATAGCTTTCAATCAGTGCCCACAGGGCAGACACCAAATGCTAATATACATCTTCAGATCTTATGAACGGAGTAATAATTTCCAAAATGACCACCAGCACACTTGTAAGAGGGTCTGAATTAAGCGATTGAGACTATAATGACACATGGTTCCCAGACATTGTATTATATTGACTATATTGGTGATTTTTATAAGGGGACCTTTCTTCTAGCACCGCTATGAGTTTGACATTTGTGATTTTGAGTGTCTTGACAGCTATTGGATGGATTACCAAAAAATTTGGTACAGACATTCATGTTCCCCTTGAGATTAATCGTAACAACCCTTACCTTTTCATCTACAGCAGCGCCACCATCAGGTCAAAACCAGGGATCTTAAATATTGAGTTGTAGCATAAGTACAGTTTTCATATCGCATGCTGAGTTGATTACTTTTTGATGGAGTTTAGATTACAGATGGCCTTGGGAAAGAAATTTGAATGACCTGTAATGCCAGAGGGCAATGGGTCAAACAGGTGGTGACCAGGGTGTGAACAATCTTGTTTAATGTTTGTGGCTCTGGAAAGGTAGTGGGTGTTGGCGATGTCCTCCACGGAGAGAGGAGAGCAGCCAGTGATTTTTTGTGCTGTATTTATGACCCTTTGAAGAGCTCTTTTTCTGCTGCTGCTGAGCAGCTGGCACACCACACTGTAATGCAGTAAAACAAAATGCTCTCTATCTATGAGCGATAAAAGGTCACTCCTGAGCACTTTCAGGAAGTGGAGATGCTGCTATGCCTTTTTGACAACAGCTGTGGTGTTGGCAGACCAGGAGAGTTTGTCAGAAATGTGAATTCCCAGGAATTTGAAGTTCTGAACCCTTTCCACACAGTCTCCATTGATGATTAGTGAGAGGGGGTCTGACTACAGTGGTGTCATCCACAAATTTAATGATGGTGTTGGTGGGCCTAGATGTGGAGGAGGCACAGTTCTGTTGGCATGCTTTATGTTGGAATACACATGGTCGAGTGTATTATTCCCCCTTGGTGGGGGTTCACATAGTGGGTGAATTTGGGGTGTACTTTCTTTAAGCATGCTTGATTAAAGTTCCCACCTATGATATAAAACTCCATCAGGATGGGCACGCTGCTGTATGTTTATGGTACTGTGTAGGTGGGCGAGGGCTAGCATCTGGTGGGATGTAGACAGCTGTAACAATTATTACTACAGTTAGCTCTCTTGTCAAATAGAAAGGTCTGGATATGACTGATAGAACCCCCAGATCAGGGTAACAGTGACTGTCTATGTGTACACCAATCATTGTGCACATAAATGCAAAGTCCTCCTCCTCTGCTCTTTCCGGAGATTGTGTTTCTGTCTTGGCGGTGGATCGTGTGGCCTGCTAGCTGTACTGCAGCGCCGGGGATCGATGTGTGAAGCCAGGTTTCCGTTATTATCATCACACAGCAATTTTGGATGAAACTGTTTGCCGCAATCTGCAGCTTCAATTCATCCATTTTGTGAGCGATGGATCTGGCATTGGAGAGGACGATGCCTAGGAGGTTTGTGTGGTTGTTTCTTCAACCTAGCCAGTAGTCCTGCCTGGCATCCTCGCTTCTGCTTTCTCTCCCTGCGCCGCCTTCACAGTGGTCTCGGTATGTCCCCTGGTATATTGTGAGTCTGTTGAAAGTCACTTGCAACGGCTGTATTGTTTTGTAGACCAAAGTTAACTTAGTCCTGGCGACTATAGACATCATTTGCTCGACAAAACTCAAGAAGCAAAAGCAAGAAAAACACAGAGAGCATAGAGCTACTGCACTCGTGTGCACCGCTATCCAAAAGAGGGACTTTGGCACTGAAAAACTATAATGATGAAAATTATCTACTTGGTTTGACTCATTTGGACAGCTGAAGGTTCGCTTCAGATGGAGTGTTAAATACATTTTCGCACAGAAGAACTGTGGATTTTCACTTACTTTGTAAGTGCATTACGAAGGGATCTTCTAACGGCCAGTATGATTATGGCAAGGAAAACCTATTTTAATGTTCATTTGGACACCTGACTGTTCATTTTATTGCTTCTTGTTTCCTCTTGTGTGTTCCGAAAATGTTATACTGACTTTTGAGATGTGTCATCTTCTCATATATTCTATTTCTTAATTTTTCTTTTCTCTTCATCAGGATGGATGAGAGCTTCCGGATGGTTTTCTTGTTCAAGGAGGAATCATGTCGTCACTTCATCAGTGAGTTTGATGAACGACAGCCCAGGATGCTGCAGTTTCTAAATGACCTGGAGGAGATTGCTGTTAAGCTTGACAGGATGAATAAAGGGGCAAAGATCTCCAGTGTGGCAGGAAGCTCGGTGGGGGCGGTTGGTGGTGTTCTTGCCATCATTGGTTTGGCACTAATTCCTGTAACAGCTGGAGTGTCTGTCGCTCTGACAATGACTGGGATGGGGCTGGGAATTACCAGTGGAGTTAACAGCGCTGTCACCACAGCCACAGAGACTGGAGTCAACCGCACATATCAAAAGAAAGCCAGTGAAGCCTTCAAGAGCTTCATGGAGGATGTTCAGAGTCTCCAGGATTGTCTGGACGAGGTCACCAACAGGGAAGCAAGTCAGATAGATGTGGCTGTGGGAGTAAGCAAGGTGCTTTGTAAAGTTGGTCTTGTTGGAAAAAGCATAGATTCATTTGTTGATGCTGCCTCTGCTGTTAAGATGTTGAAAAGTGAGGAGCTGATTGTAGGTGCTGGTAAGGTGGTGGCCCAGGAAGGTAAAGCATTACGTAACGTACCCAGAGTGGCGTCAGATATCCCAGATATTGGTCAGGCAGCAGTCAAAGGGCCCCTTGCTCTCTCCAACTCAGCCAGGGCTAGTGTCATGGCGTTCAATGCTCTTTTCGTTGGCATAGACATCTTCTTCATCTGTAAAGACAGCATCAGTCTGGCCAAAGGCAGCAAGACCGAAGTCTCACAGCTCATCAGAGCCAGAGCTGCACTTTGGAGCTCAGAGATGGACTCGTGGAAGAAAATCCATGATTCACTGTGTCAGGGTCTGCTGACATCAGAGAAAAAACGCGCTATCCTGAAGACGCCATTTGAGCCAGAGATGGAGATCAAGAAAGTTAAAGAAAGAAATGGAATTTCCATCTGACGAAGTGGAGGAAAGAAAAACAGTTTTGTGTAATACAGTAGAACCAGCAGTAGTCTCACAATGTGCTTTTTTGACAACTCTGATTAATGTGAATGAACCATGTACGAGAATTCAGTCTTGCTAATAGCTGTAAATCATTGATCATCGTTGAACATTATTTAAGTCTGTTCATGAGGAATTCTTAATTAGCTGCATTTCTAATGACATCAACTGATGTATTGAATCTGTATGTGTTTTCCTTGACTAGATTTATATACCTTTTGCCAACTTTGAAGCTTGTTTAAACACATAATGCATTATATCTGCCATTCAGTGATACTTTTGATTTAGAATAATGATATGTGAAAAATAAGAAAACTACTTCTAACACAAGAGTTGTCATTTTCCTACTATGTCCAATGCTCCAGTGTATATTTTACCACATAAAGAGAGCACAATACTTAGATTAGATTGTATTGGAATAATGCTAGGTACCTTTTCTGCTTCATTTATTAGGCCAAGTTGCCAAAATAAATATGTTTTGATGTTTGTTGTTTTGCTTCCTACAATGTGGGATGTTGTTTCATAAAGTGGAAGCAGTTTTCCAAAGATGTTTCCATGGAGGTGCCTGTTTTACCTGTCTCACCTATTTTTTTTTCTTTCCCTATATTTACTGTCTTAACAGGACTTCACTCTTTTCTACTAGTGGTTATTATCCTGACTTGAGGAAAGAGCTGTATTCAATAAATGTGTCTAAGACATAAATGGACTTTCTTGGATGATGATGATGATGGTGATGGATGATTTTTTAAAAAAAAGCTACATAATTTGTTTGTTTAGATTTAAGTTTTGTAATTAACAGATTTCTTCTCTTGTTTGTTGTCTTGTTTGGTTTTGTAATTGAAATAAAGTAATTATTAATCAGGGATATCAGGGAGAGCCATGATGTATTTTTTTTATTCAGCAGTTAGTAAAGTTTGGTGGCTTGATGAAAGTATTGATTAATTTCAGTAGTAAGGGAACGGACCCGTCTGAGTTCTTAGCAAGGCATTTTTAACCTTTACTTAACCAGTGAAATATTAGTGAGAGCCAGACTCTCTCTTTCAGAAATTCCCTGTTCACACTCACACAGTTCTACACATTCACACCTCAAGTCTGCCCAGTACAGTACAATCAGGTTGCCAATGAGCAGCTCCACTGGACTGGTTTCCCTTCCTCAAGGGCACCTCAGTGTTGGTAATGACGGAGGGGACAGTGCCACTCTTTCACTTTCCCTGCCCTGACGTATCCTGCCAGACTGGTGACCTTCTGGTCACATGGACAGTGTAGTGGACTAGTTCACAATGGTTTCTATGGCTTTCACATTTAAACTCCCATCTCTGGGTGACTTCTAATTTTTAAGGTGGGTCAGGACTACATAATGAGATGCATCTGTAGCCTCCTCATGCTGCAGAAAGACAAATGGTCCAAATAAGGGAAATTATACTCAAGACTTGTCACTTTAGTGTGGTACCAGATGAGATTTGAAATGAGGAAGTACATGGATTATAAACTCTATATACACATTTAACTACAAGTTTAAAGTTATTCATATGGCCCCAATATTCCAAAACTAAACTAAGTGAAATCTATCTCATAGTATCACTAATATGTGATTGGCTGAAGGGTCACATGGTCATTTATTGTGATTTGGTCTTGGCTTTAAGTATTCTGATTATTTTTTAGGGTATTTAAAGGACGGGTTCACAATTTTTCAAGTCTGTCCTAAAACAACAGTCAGGAGCCCAAATGAACATTGAAGCATGTTTTTCTTGCTGTAATCATTCCTCCTGGTCATACTGACCATCAGAAGATCCCTTCATAATGCATTTTCAATGTAAGAGATGGGGGACAAAATCCACAGTCCTCCTTCTGTGCAAAAATGTATTCAAAAGTTTATCTGAAACTAATATGAAGCTTCAGCATCCAAATGAGTCAAATCAAGTAGATATCTTTCAACGTTACAGTCTTTTTAGTGCCAAAGTTCCTCTTTTTGTTACTACACTTCCACCACAGCTCAACAGGAAACACAAAGAGGGAAGTTGATGCTTGATGAAATGTATTTTTAAAGCAACACAAATCATTTCATCTCATTTCATCAATAATGAAAACAATTTCTGTGAAGTATTATAGAAAAGTTTGAATTTTAATTAAAATCTATGCATGCATATATACAATGTATGCATGTTGGATTACAAGTTTGCAGCTGTCATTGTATTCATGTCAATCTGCACATTTGTGAATATTCTTTCTGTGACTTCACATTTATAAAACGGGCGTGTAAATATTTTCTAAGGGGACATTTTTTCAACAAGCTCTTTTTTTCCCCCTGTGAATTCAAATTGAGCTCACATGTGAGTGGATATTTTATACAAGGGAAAATATACGAGTTCAGATTTTTTTTTACAAGTTTTACAAGTTCTCACATCGGAAGTCTACAAGCTCTAACATTTTGCAACATTTTTACCTTCATAGAAAAGTCCATTCTCAGTGTTTGTGCACTGGTGGCTTCAAGTTTCCACATCCCACTTGTGTAAGTTGCATACAGAACCATGATAGACTGCAAACTGGTTGTGATGTCACAAATCATGCTCGTAGGTACAAAGTTTGTATTTATTTATTTTGTATCAGTGAATCCAATTTTTAATTTGAATATATAAGATTTGTATAATCAATGGAAACGAATATTTGAAGAGCGGAAAGACAGTTTGCTGAAGAGAACAACGTTAGGTTACAAAACAAGTGGAGTTTTCAGAATATGCATAGAGCCATGCAATTTCAGAGAACATTTTTACACTGGCATGCAAACTTTGCTATCTGTTGAACAAATAGCAACTTGTTTTAGTGAGCAGTATTCACATGGGGACTTGACGAATTGACACAGTAAGTCACATAATGAGTTTACACCACAGATCTGTGTCTCAATACTGATGGTCATTTCATGTGACCAGTTGCAGGACCTACGCAGGAGATGGGAAGACTTTTCTAATTTTTCTTACTAGACACGTCACTCATAATCATTAATCACTGCAGACCCCTCACACCCTGGACATAACCTGTTCCACTTTCTCCTCTCTGGTAGCTGCTACAGACCACGTTGCACCAAAACCACCAGACACAGTTTCTTCCCTCTCGCCGTCACACTGATGAACAGTTAAAGCTACTTTTTTTTTTTTTTTACCTATGAAACACTTTCACTCATATGCTGTGTAATCATTTTTTTAAACATTAAACCATGAACAGAAAGTTCACAGTCATGTGGATTTTACAAACATTATTTAAAATTTACAATTTATCAATGAACTCATGTGTTTACATATTTGATATTAGTAAAGTATGAAATATTTAATATAATTTAGTATTTTTGGATGGAAACAGAAGGAAATAGGGTGGAAGGCATCACTGTAAGACTGTTGGTTTCAATAATCAATCTAAACCTTAATGTCACAGTCTGAATAACTTGCACAGAAGAAGGAAGTATATAGGTGGGTGTTGTTTGTTGGAACGGCTTTGTCTTAAAAAGCTGCTCAACAACTGTATCTCAATAGACACATATTAGTACATAAGGGAAGAAGACACTCTGAGGTGACAAATGTCTGCAGAAAGGTAAGTTTTGATTCATTGAACTACTGCTGCCTCTGTGTAGTAATTTCAATGTGCACTTTATATCCAAATCAACATGTAATTAATATATTTGACATATTTTGTATTGTAAACACCAAACATATATTATATATTATATTATATTTGGGGTGTGTGTGTTGCTCATTTTCAGCAGCAAACTGAGGTGCGTATGCTCACCTCTGCTTCTGGGTTGGGTTGCCAGGTCACCATCTCACACAGAAACTGAGGAGCCCCCATTTGTTTTGTATCATCATGAAATCCAATTTAAGTAAATTTAAAAAAAAATTATATAGTGACAAATCATAACAAAAGTTATCTCAGGGCACTTTTTACATAGAGCAGGTCTAGACTGTTAAATGGGACATTAATGGGAGAAATTACCAATTGGGAGAAAGGGTTAAAAATAGGGAGACTACTGCAAAAAGTGGGAGTGTTGGGAAGTGTGTTAATTTGGATCTGATCATCTGTCAAACCCCTTATGTATCAGTGTTCCACTGGATTTAAAATCTGGTGTTTTGATCAGTTTAATAAAGTTTATCTTTTATTATTGAAAAAGGAGGTTCTGTCAGGTCTCTCTCCTGCACTGACTTGCAAAACTAGTGTGGACATAAAGTAGGTGTTGCAAGTCCCTGATGATATTTTCTTTTCATTTGTTTGCACATTTCACTTCCTGGACAACTATCTTCGGTTTACACAAACGTTGTTGTTTTGTCTTATAGAGGAAAACTGCAGAAGGCCTTGTGCCAGTACAAAAAAGAAACCCTCACTGATATTAATGTGCTAAAAGAATTCAATGAGAGCCTCCCTGAATGGAAAGATGCAAGGAAGAAAGAGTTACAAAGGATTAGGTACATTAAAGACAGAGCTGACAAAATTGACCTGAGCATCGGCCATGTTAAACAGTCAGAGAACAAAGTCAAGGCTTTTCTGAAATACATGAAGAGCAAGGTGACCCATGCGTACTTTTCAACAGTTCTGAATATTTTTTTCCATCAAATGCAGAATGGTAGATTTTCAGACTTTTCTCCTGTACTGGCACAGAGAAAATGTGGAGGGGGTTGGTTTACTCCACATTAACAGTCCTGTTGATTGTTTGAATTAGTTTTGAAATCTCACACACTGGATGTTGTTTTATCTTACAGAGAGGAACTACAGGAGGCCTTGTGCCAGTACACCACAGATACCCTTATCTGCATTGACACAGTGAGAGGATTCTGTGAGAAGATCCCTAAATGGATGCTTGGGAGGGAGACAGAGTTAAACATGATTATGGACATTAAAGACAGAGCTGACAAAATCGACCTGAGCATTGGCCATGTTAAACAGTCAGAGAACAAAGGCAAGGCTTTGCTGGAATACATGAAGAGCAAGGCGACCCAGATGACTGCAGACAGCAGGCGTAAAGAGCTGGAGAGGGAGCTGGCTGCTGTGCTGAAGGACACTCTGGGAGGCCTGGAGAAGCTCAACTGCTTCCTGGATGCAGTGGAGAGGCTGGCGGTCACCTCGCTGCATGTGTTTAATGAGGAGAACCGGGTGTCGCATCTGCCCCAAGAGATCAGCCCTGACACTGTTCAGGTTGTCATCATTGCTGCACGGCTGGTCTGCCCACTCCTCCTCCAGTTTAAAAGAGATGCAAATGCCTTCTTCCTTCCCAAACTTCAGAATGTGGAAGTGCTCACATATCAGTTGGACAAATACATCCAGACCACCCAGAAGATCTGTGACAAGTTAGAGAAAAGGTAAACTGACAGTTAATTTACAACAGCACATTCTGTTCTTTAAAATAATATACAGATTTGGAAAAGAAACAATATCTATTGTAGAAAGTAAGTGGAACTGTGTCGTTCACAGCTGTTTCAGTGAGTTTTCCCTGGAGATGGCTACGAATACTGTGGTAGACCTCGATGTGAATATGTCTGAAGATGACATACAAAGGATGCTTTGTCACATTAATCAGCTTGAGGAAATCAGGTAAGCAATGCTCCTGTGTTTGACCCACAGTATAGAAAGATGGGCGCAGCAAGGTGTGATGTCACCTATTGGTTGCCATTGGAGCCAGTTTGAAGCCCTGTCGCAACACCGAATGGTGCACACTTGGGTTAACGCTAGCACAATTTAGTTAAAGTAGCTAACAGGGCAGGTATCATAATCAAGTAACATTAAACTTACTGAAATATTGCGACGATAGTCAGACTGAGTGTGAATCCTGGAGCCGGGAGAGCAGCAGGTGAGCCAAATGTCATCAGCTGTCAATCAACGCCCACACAGCAGACACCAAAGCTAGGCTCCTATATGTCTTCAAATCTTATTAATGGAGCAATAATTTACAAAATGACCACCAGCACATTTATAAGAAGGTCTGAATCAAGCAATTATTGTGACTTTGATGAGAGCAATGATTGACTTCATATTTCTACAGAGAAGTTGATGCTTTTTGAACGTGAGTCAATTGGAGCCAGCATTTAACGGCCATCACTGGCGTTGCACTGCATGTGCTTCCACATTGGCTTCAGCCTCAAGCTGATGTAGTTATAGTTTGTTTTGTCCCCAAATATTATGTCAGCATGGTTGTGCACAGTGTCTGTAGTTACAGTAATGTAAATTTAATCAGCAATGAATGATCCTCAAAAGTCTGGTAACATACTGCAAAAATAGGTGTACAGTGCAAAAGTATGTGTTTGCTTGCTTGATGGCATCCTACTCTGCAGAAAGGTCACAGTCCAAGCTGCTAGTGGCAACAGCGCAGTGGATATTAATGTCAGTCTGTCGGACTGTCAATGTACCACTTTGGTTCAGATTGAAATATGTCAACAACTATTGGATGGATTGCCATAAACTTTGCTGTGAAACATTCACGGTCCCCAGACAGTGTAGTCCAATGACTTTGGTGATTAGGTCTAAATCCACAGTGTGTCCGCACAGTCATTTTGTGCAAAAACACATTTAAAAGTTGATCTGATGCTCATATGAGGCTTCAGCAGCCTGAGTCAGTCTTATCAAGTGGATATCTGCCACATTTACAGTCTTTTCAGCATCAAATTCCCTCTTTGTGTTTCCTCGGACAGATTTTCCCTGTTGAGCTGCGTTGTAAGTATAGTAACAAAAAGAGGGACTTTGGCACTAGAAAGACTGTAATTTTGAAAGATATCTGCTTGATTTGACTCATTTGGACGACTGAAGCTTCATATTAGCATCAGATAAACTTTTTTTTGCACAGAAGAAGGCGTGTGGATTTTCACTTACATTGTAAGTGCATTATGAAGGGATCTTCTAATGGCCAGTATGGTCAGGAGAAATGATTATGGCCAGAGAAACCTATTTCAATGTTCATTTGGGCACCTGACTGTTATTTCAAGGGACTTAAAAAATTGTGAACCTGTCCTTTTAAAGCTAATTTTCATTCTTTTGAGACGTGTAATCTTCTTATATATTCTATTTCTTAATTTTTTCTTTTCTCTTCATCAGGATGGACCAGCACTTCCGGATGGTGTTCTTGTTCGAGGAGGAATCATGTCATCACTTCATCAGTGAGTTTGATGAACGACAGCCCAGGATGCTGCAGTTTCTAAATGACCTGGAGGAGAGTGCTGTTCAGCTAGACAGGATGAATAAGGGGGCAAAGATCTCCAGCGTGGCAGGAAGCTCGGTTGGCGCGGTTGGAGGTGTTCTTTCCATCATTGGTTTGGCATTAATTCCTGTAACAGCCGGAGTGTCTCTCGCTCTGACAATGACTGGGGTGGGGCTGGGAATTACCAGTGGAGTTAACAGCGCTGTCACCACAGCCACAGAGATTGGAGTCAACCGCACATATCAAAAGAAAGCCAGTGAAGCCTTCAAGAGCTTCATGGAGGATGTGCAGAGTCTCCAGGATTGTCTGGACGAGGTCACCAACAGGGAAGCAAGTCAGATAGATGTGGCTGTGGGAGTAAGCAAGGTGCTTTGTAAAGTTGGTCTTGTTGGAAAAAGCATAGATTCATTTGTTGATGCTGCCTCTGCTGTTAAGATGTTGAAAAGTGAAGAGCTGATTGTAGGTGCTGGTAAGGTGGTGGCCCAGGAAGGTAAAGCATTACGTAACGTGCCCAGAGTGGCATCAGATATCCCAGATATTGGTCAGGCAGCAGTCAAAGGGCCCCTTGCTCTCTCCAAGTCAGCCAGGGCTGGTTTCATTGCGCTCAATGCTCTTTTCGTTGGCATGGACATCTTCGTCATCTGTAAAGACAGCATCAGTCTGGCCAAAGGCAACGAGACCGAAGTCTCACAGTTCATCAGAGCCAGAGCTGCACTTTGGAGCTCAGAGATGGACTCGTGGAAGAAAATCCACGATTCGCTGTGTCAGGGTCTGCTGACATCGGAAAAAAAACAAGCTATTCTGGGGACGCCATTTGAGCCAGAGATGGAGATCAAGAAAGATAAAGAAACAGAAATGGAATTTCCATCCGGTGGATGAAAAAGTGAAAGAAAAACAGTCTTGTGTAATACAGTAGAACCAGCAGTAGTCTCACAAAGTGCTTTTTTGACAACTCTGATTAAGGTGAATGAAACATGTATGAAGATTCAATCTTGCTAACAGCTGTAAATCATTGATCAGTGTTGAACATCATTTAAGTCTGTTCATGAGAAATTCTTAATTAGCTGCATTTCTAATGACAAACCGATTAATTGAGTTTGTATGTGTTTTCCTTGACTAGATTTCTATACCTTTTGCCAACTTTGAAGCTTGTTTAAACACATAATGCATTATATCTGCCATTCAGTGATATGATATTTGATATTTGATATTTGATTTAGAATAATAGAATGAGAAAAATAAGAAAATTACTTTTAACACAAGAGTTGCCATTTTCTACCATGTGCAATGCTCCAGTGTATATTTTACCACATAAAGAGGGCACAATACTTAGATTATTAGATATTGTATTAGAATAATGCTAGATGCCTTTTCTGCTTCATTTATTAGACACCAAGTAGATATTGTGGTGCGTGCACATTGTGAGGCTCAGCATCTCACCGTATTTTTGTGATATTTACTTAACTATCTCTGAAGATATAGCATCACTTATGCTGTAGTACTTACTTTCCTGCACTCATCTGTAAATAATACTGTATTTTTGCACTTCTGGTTGGATGCTAACTGCATTTCATTGGCTTTGTACCTGTACTCTGCAAAATGACAAAGTTGGATCTAATCTATTGTTTCATAAAACGGAAGCAGTTTTCCAAAGATGTGGTGTCCATGGAGATACCTGCTTTTGTCTTTGCAGTGTCTTATTTTTGTAATGCTTTGATTTATAATGAAACTATATCACTGTTTTCACTATTTTTACCATCTTGTTATTCTGACTTGAGAAAAGATCTGTATTCAATAAACATATGTAAATGTAAGATACAGATTGACTTTCTTTCTTCTCTTTGTCTTAAACCTTTAGTCTTGTTTAGTTTAGTTTGGTAAGTTTTATTTGTATTCTAGAAAATTGAGTTTGGACACTAATTTTAAAGAAGAAATTTTAAAATACTCTTCTTTGACTTGACTTCAACTGCTGGATGCAAGATGTCTCCTACTTCACTGTAAAGTCCATTCTCAGTGTTTGTGCTCTGGAGGCTTCAAGTTTCCACATCCCACTTGTGTAAGTTCCATACTGGACCATGATTGGCTGCTAAATGGTTTTGAGGTCACAAATCATGCTCAAGGTACCAATTCTGTATTTACATTTTGTATTAGTGAATTCAATTTTTAATTTGAAGTTATAAGATTTGTATCATCAATGGCAACAAATCTTTGCAAACTGATCGGAAAGCTATCTGTTGAACAAATAGCAACTTATTTTAGTGACCAGTATTCACATGGGGACTTGACAAATTCACACAGAAAGGTGCATAATGAGTTCACACCACATAATAATAATAATAATAATAATAATAATAATAATAATAATAATAATAATAATAATAATAATAATAATTATTATTATTATTATTATTATTATTATTATATATACCTAACAACTTTATTTGTATAGCACCTTTCACACAAAAAATGCAGCTCAAAGAACTTAACAACAGAAGAAATTACATGCTCACATAAAAAATACATAAAATGAACATAAAAAATGCAAATATACATAATATGGAAAATAAAACCCACTTGATAATATTAATAAATTTGAGATAAAATAACGTGAAAATAGAATACATAAAATGCATATTTCGGTGGTGGTAATTTGAGACTTCATAAGCAGAAAATCAAAGTACTTTGCAATGTGTACACAGTCTATAAATCAGCACCAAGGTCTTTGAAACCAGAGGCATAACAGCACTCCCTTTTTGCAATGGACACAAACTCACCACTGGTCATGATTAACTGAAATAAGCTTCTTTCAGCCCTTTTAACCCTAGAACATCTTCCCACGGTTTTAACCTCACGGAGGGTCTTATCTGTGTCAGGAGCAAGCTGAAGCTGCCCTGGAAAAAAAACAAACAATGGACATAGACTCACCACTGATTGATATTGCAACAATATTGTAGGGATGACTATTGACACTTTCACAAAATATTTACACAATGAGGTTTTTGATAAATAATCATCATTAATGTGGATGTAATGACCAAGTGGGTAAAGGCAAAGAATAGAACTGCTAGAACAGTCTGGTGAGTTCAGAAAATAACATCACTTTACTGTAATGCAGCCTTTAAAACCAGGAAAAGCAACACTAATATCACGATATTACGATATCCAAAATCGAAGACAATATCTAGTCTCATATCACAGTACTGATATAATATTAATATACTGCCTAGCAAGTCTAATCTACTCACAATAAACACATTATATCAGGTCATATATAGGATAATAAGGTCAAATCTTTGCGGTTTGAAAACAGTCATGAGTGTAATATTAAAGGAAAGGGCTGGTGATTTTCTATATTTTTCTTATTGTCAACAAATGCCTGTATTCCTCTGTGCTGTAGGCCTCCACTGTTGCCCAAAATATAAAAACAAATCAATGAGTCCCACCACTGCACTGGGTCATATGTTCTTTCACCACAAAGAGTTTGGTCACGTTAGTTTGGTTAAAAATGGCTCCAAAGACTAATAACAGTGATCATGAAACACTTTTACTCAGAAGTTGTGTGATTATTTTATGAAACATTAAACCATGATCAGAAAGTTTCCTTGGTCATTATGGTTGGACAGAGGAAGACACTGAGACAAAAGGAGAAGATAAAGAGACTAAGCATGAAATGGTAGTCACAGAAAAACAAAGGGTTAATAAGAAAACAACAAGACAGACCAGCAGCGAAGAATCACCAACTGAGTCAAAGTGTCATGGATGGAAACACAGTGAAAACAAAACATTGTCAGTAGTCATATTAATAATGTTTTCCTTTCTCTTCTGGCCACAGTGATGTGGAGGTTATTACAAACATTATTCAGAATTTACATTATATCAATTAATTCATGTGTTTATATATTTACAAGTATGAAATATTTAACACATTTTAATATTTTAATATTTTTTCATATCAAATGTTTAGCTGCTGGACACAAGATGTCTCCTACTTCACTGAGAAGTATGAATGCATATTGTGAGTCAGGAGGAACTGGTGCTATAAGTGTTTCTGTGTAGATGCATTCATGTACCATTAATGCATGTTACTAACTTGGCCTCTTCCCTGGAGTTTTTTGTGCTTTCTCATCCTCAGGAGGCCCCGGGATCTGGACTGTGAGCAGTCGCTGCGGGGATGTCCTTCTCCGACTATTGCTGCTATTTGCTATTGCTAGTCATATATCTATTATTATTATTGTTCTTATTGTTGTTATTCTGCTTCTCTTTCTTTAACTATTCGTCAATTTGTTCCTCTCTTTCTAACACAAATAAAATAAATAAATGCAGAGAGCTCGAAAAACTAAATGACCTCTTATCTTTATGTCTCTACTTTACTTACAGTAAGACTCTAAGCATTAAAAATGTCTTTCACTCTGTTTATGTCTCAACTAACCAATCAACTAAATCAACTAAATCTTATAATGTCAGTTTATTCATGTGTAGGCCCACAGCACTGGTGAAAATACAGGATATATTTAGAAGATATTTTCTGCACAGTGTTTTGCATTCAAACATTAAATTTGCTGTTTTTCAGTTCACAGTTACTTTGTCGTCTGGAATCAGATCTGAGATCCTTTAAATGTGAACACAAAGTCAGAGGTGTTATCCACGTGTAGTTGTATGAGGAGTGAACTGAGATCAGCTGGGAACAAATACAGATGTTCTGGGTGTCCCGTTTCCATGGAAACAACACTGATTCCGCCCTGCCTCCTACAGCTTGTGTACACACCGCTGTTCACAGTGCTTTTATAAAGGCTACTGTAGGTCATCTAATTTCATTTTCTACCAGTTTATCTCCAGCAGGTTTTACAGCACTGTGTAATCTATTACATCATCTAAACATATTTCAGAATATATTTTAATAATTATCATGAACTCATATTTTTTCTATTTTGCTAAAAAGAAAAAAAAGACACTTTTCGATGTAAAGATGCCTTTCCACCACTAGATGGTGCTGTTATACAAGACTTATGATATGTGAGCTGTTACTGAACCATGCAGTAAAAAAGTTATTTTTACTTTATATTACTCTTAAATATGATAGTTTTTTTGATATAAACATTGCTTTATATTATTATTATTATTATTATTATTATTATTATTATTATTATTATTATTACATTTTACACATCAAAGGGCACAGCAATGCAGAAAATATATGAGTAAAAGCAGAGTAGGGATTTCTGGCACAACTTTACCTACTTCCACGGTGCATGAAGAAGAAAATAAGTATGAAGGTTTTCAAGACTCCAGCAACACTTGTACTATAAAGACTTTATCATGAGACCAGCGTGTTTCAACTCATGGCCTTCATCAGGGTCAGTTTAGGCTTACAACACACCACAAAGAACATAGAAAATTTAATTCGGTCACCAATCTCAAGATAAGGTTTAAACCGACAAAGGATACTTATGGAGAGATTTCATTTATATTTATTATTGTTCTGGGTTATCTCATCAAGTTATTTGTGTTTTCCAACAGCACTTGAAGGCAGCATCAGGTAAACAGCGTTGGTCAGGTGAAGGTGTGCTGCTGCCTGTCTAACAGAGTTAGATATAACCGCTATTATTAATTTCTACAAAATTGATATGCTTGTCTTACATATGTATAGTTTGAGAGCCACTTGGTGGGTTAATAACTGCATAGATAGGGTTCCTCTTTGTGCACTGTATGTACCTCAGCAAAGAAAAATATTTCCAAGCTGGAAGTGGGTACATGTTAGCAATGTTGCAATGGATATTTTTAGGTTTCATTCCTTTAAATGTTTTTTGCAACAATCAGTGGAATGCATTTCGACTGTAAATACTACTATCATGTAATTGGAAAGTTACAGGCATTTGTTTGCAGGAATAGTAACTTTATCCACAAGCGGTTGCATGTTGAGCTAATGCTAGTTAGCTAGCCATGCACTTACTGGCTTGCTCCCAGCCGTAATATTTTCTAGTAATTATTTTAGATCGTAATTTTTCTACTCTTTGTTACATAGATCTGAATGCTTGCAGCTGTATAACACACTGTTGATGACAACAAACATTTTTACAGGTAGGCTTTGTGAAATGTGGGTTTCACATATTGTCATTGCATGAAAACCTCATGATTCCAGTTTTGTGATTTGTGTGAAATTAAGGCTTTTGTTGTCTTTCATTGGCCAATAGCGTTTCATGTCCCATTTATAGCCCATTGTAGAATTTTAGAGGTATATGGTAGTACAGTATAACACTATAAAAGTACATTTATTTTTCTGCATTCCTAAAATTTTGAAACAATGTTTTTGAACAACAGCAATAACATGTTGCACTATATAGGGCACAAAATGGTCTTTCATTTATTGTCTATGGACAAAATGTTTATTTAGAACATTTTAGAATCTTTATTGTGAATGTAAAAGAAAATAGGTCTTATTGTTTAGGTGCTCTATAGAAAATCATACATAATATTACCACTATACGATCACATGTTTGTTTTATAGCTAGAATGAAAAGAAAAAGACAATAATAGCATTGTAATGTGAAAATGTATTTTATATTGGTCTTTTGCTGAATGCTTGCAGTTGCATAACACACTATTGATGACAACTGTGTGTTGCTGATTTTTGTACCAACTCCAGAATAAAGAGAGAAGCAGAGTGAGAGCAAGTCCTGTGTGGCCATGCTGTCCTTCCACCATCATAGACATAAGGGGACACAGCCACCATAAATCCACAGATAGACACAACCCATTACACCTGGACTTCAAACACTTTTATTGCTACCACACACAGTTTCAGCCTCCCACATATACTCACCTGGCTGCTGAGCCTGGAATGAGTTACTGCAGAAATGGGCGTGTGTCAACTTATTACTGTGAAGAACAGAAAACGAAAGCTAAGACAAAGTTTTGCCTTGCGTGATTGCTAACCAGGTGGTGATTTGATTATTTCATCAGATTCAGTCAACTCATGCGTTGTGATCTTCAGCACAGTAAATGATCACATTTCCAATCTTGATTATTTTATTTATAGGATGATGAAACACTAATAAGGAAACAGCACAAAGAGAAGAAAAATGGCTGCGCCAAGGTAAAGTTTGAATCTTTAAGCTGCTGCTGCACAGAAAATGAGGGAAAGGCTTTTAATACTGTAAGAACAAAGTGTCAAAAAGGTGAAAGTGGATGCGTTGATTAGACAGCTCTTACAGACCTAAACTCAAAAACAAAAGAAAATTATTTGTTAATGGTTTATGTTACAGGTCCTTAAATTTTACACATTTTTTTCTGGAAAATTTCTCTGTAATTTGCAAACACTTTGCAAAATTGATGGTGCAATTTGGTGCAATTAAAAGAAAAATAGAAAAGACTTCTGTTAGTTTATATTTGGGTTAATTTTCAAAAAAAGAGTGTCCGTGTAGTTTGTGTGTCTAATGATAAATTAGCATTTTAGATTGTTTCTATAATGAGTGAGGGTCTATCAACAATCTCTTTCTTTCCTTTCTTTCCGTTTTGTAAGGGTTATGTAATTCGGTAGTATACGAGAAATTCATGTTTAAGAAAAAAATATGCTAAATGTATTTCTGTCAGTTCTGTCAGAATTCTGATGAGTATAATTTATTGAGAGATTCTGAAAATAAACAACTAACATGTGAACCTAAATATAATGAGTTGGCACTTTAAACTTTAATTAGGTCTCATTATTGATCACGAACGGCAGCCAATCAGAAAGCGGTAATTTGGTGCAAACCAAGAAGCATTCTTATTAATTGTTCCAATGGAAAACAAGAGCAGCCTACCAAGGAAAAAGCCTGAGTCTATAGTGAAAAAGTAGGATATGATTCCATAGCTGAGGTGTTCAATAGAAGATTTTTTCTTGTTCTGCGCAATTTTGCTGATATGATATGATTATTGTTGTTTTATTATGCTGTTTAGTTTATGACGGACTTGCAGCGGTCTGGCAGAGAGCTCAAGTAAAATAACAAGGTCAAAGGTCCACAGAGGATTTGGGGGTCCTCCCCCAAGAAAATTTGATGTTATTTGAGTAAATCTATGCATTTTCACACTATTTTGGACTATTATCATTACAATATTTATTTAAAAAATACACTGTGCCATAAAAAATAATAATCAGAAAACATTGGTAAAACAGGCTTATAGCGAATGGATTTAAACAGTGATTTTCTCATCCTCCCATACTCAGACTGTAGCCACTAGCCAGCTGTAGGGACAGCTATGGTTAGAATTTTATCTTTTATCTTACCCACAAACAATTTATTTCTCGTTTTGCACATATCACAGACATACAACAGACTGCATTAATGTCATCTCGCCACTTTTTATTTCCTTGTTCCTACAACTGATAAAGATTTATACTGTTTGTTAATATTTGACTTTTGTTCCAGGTTTCTCATTCCAAAGCTGCTGTTCTATGATCAGATTTCCTTAAAGAACACTTCAGATTACAGATGAATGCAGAGAGTTAAGACTGTTTGTGAATCAACAGACCTGAAAAACCTGCTGGGAGTTTCATGTTTGTTCTTCTTCTGGCTGATTTCCTGGTTGAAGCTGCTGATTAATTTCATCTTCACTCATCAGCTTGATTCAGATTATTTTCAGTATCTAAAGGTATCATAACCAACAGTTTTGTGTCTACGGGTGTTAAAATGATTTGATAACAGTAGAGATGGTAATTATAGTGATGAGTTATGTTGCTTTGTTGACTGCATTGATGGAATGAACGAAACGCCACAAGAAAGAAATGAACCAATAAAGAGTATTTATCAATACTCTGTATCGGTTCTTTTACATTACTAAATAATTGGGGGGTTTTGAATTATTATTTAAAAAATAATAACATAATAAATAACATCTCACTTGAAAGAAATACAAAATGTCAGTAAAATAAACAATATTCATGACATTAAAATCCTGAGTGAAGTTTAGAAAGAATGACAAACACAGACACAGACAGCAAAACGCGGTAGAGACTCTCAATAGTTTCCCCGTGTGTCTACACAGGAGGTGTTCAGTTACACTGTTGAGCGTAGGTCACCCGTGTTTTCAAGAGCACTCAGAGCCCAATACTCAAATTTGTATGTAGTTACGTGCGCAAAACGGAGGAAAAAAAGACTCGAAAGCCTGTGAAAAAACACAGGAAAACCGAATGTAGGACTAAACTGGCAATAAAGACAGACACGCCCCCCAAGAACACCTCAGCGCCCCCCTTTCAAAAACATTGCTTGCCTGAACACAAATGTGGCTTCTCTGAATTGGCACACGTCATTGTGCCAATGACATGTTTACCAGCCAAATCTGCCTTTTCTGGCTTCTACCTCTAAAAATGTTTTTTTGCATTTCACTCGCAGTTTTTCTACATCATCACGGGCCTCTTTGCAATAAGTGACATTTCTCTCCACTGTTGCACCACTCCAGTGTGGTAGTATGCTAATTACCAATAGTGGGCACATGCCTGTCAGTTTGGAATGAATCTGATTCACTAACATACGCATGGTGGTACAAAATGAACAAAATTGGCTGGTGTGCACATGTCATGAATCCAACAGTAATTTTGCATGTGCACTTATTTTGTGCACAAAGTAAGAACCTTTCTATGCATGCATTAGTGAGGCCCAATGTCTTGTTGGAAGGTGAACCTTTGGCCCAGTCTGAGGTCCTGTGCGCTCTTGACCAGGTTTTCATTAAGTATATCTCTGTACTTTGCTCCGTTCAGCTTTCCCTCAACACATACCAGTTCCCCAGTCCCTGCCGCTGAAAAACACCCCCACAGCGTGACGCTGCCACCACCATGATTCACCGTTGGGATGGTAGTGGGCAGGTGATGAGTGGTGCCTGGTTTCCTCCAGACATGATGCTTAGAATTGAGGCCAAACAATTAAATCTTGGTTTCAGCAGACCAGAGAATCTTGTTTCTCACAGTCTGAGAGTCCTTTGGGTGCTGTTTTGCAAACTCCAAGTAGGTTTTCCTGTGTCTTTCACTGGGGAGAGGTTTCCATCCAGAGACTCTGCCATAAAGTCCGGATTGGTGGAGTATTGCAGTGATGGTTGTCCTTCTGAGAGTTTCTCCCATCTCAAATCAGGATCTCTGGAGATTGGCCAGAGTGACCATTGGGTTCTTGGTCACCTCTCTTACCAAGGCCCTTCTTCACTGATTGCTCAGTTTGGCTGGGCGGACAGCTCTAGGAAGGGTCCTGGTTGTTCCAAACTTCTTCCATTTAAGAATTATGAAGGCCGCTGTGCTCTTGGGAACCTTCAATGCCACAGAAATTTTTTGTAGCCTTCCCCAGATCTGTGCCTCAAATCAATCTTGTCTGCAGCTAGCTCCTTCAACCTCATGGCTTGGTTATTGCTTTGATATGTATTTTCAGCTCTGAGACCTTATATAGACAGGTGTATGCCTTTCCAAATCATGTCCAATCAATTGAATATACCACAGGTGGTGTAGAAACATTTCAAAGATGATCAAGAAAAATGGAAGCCAACTGAGCAAAATTTCAAGCTTTTGAAGATATTAAACAAATGACATATAACGTGTTAATTAGTGAGCATTGAAGATGCTGGTAGGTGGATTTTGTTAGTTGTTTTGTTGTTGTATCGTCTTTGTGCTAGCGAATCATTTCATTTCATTTCAAGTGTCCGAATACTTATGTCAATGTGATATTTCCATTTTTCAGTTTGAATAAATTTGCAAAAATTTCTAAAATCCTGTTTTTGCTTTGTCATTATGGAATAGTGAGTTTAGACTGATGAGGGAAAAAAATGTCACTTCCTGAACAACTATCATTGGTTTGCACACATGTTGTTGTTTTGTCTTACAGAGGGAACCTGCAGAGGGCCTTGTGCCAGTACACCAAAGATACCCTCAGTTATATTTACACGCTAAAAGAATTCAGAGAGAGGCTTCCTGAATGGATAGATGCAAGGAAGGAAGAGATGAAGACGGTGACAGATATCAAAAAGAGAGGTGAGAAGCATGAAGAGCTGGAGAAGGAGTTTGCTACTGTGTTGAAGGTCACTCTGGGAGGCCTGGAGAAGCTCGACTGCTTCCTGGATGCAGTGGAGAGGCTGGCGGTCACCTCACTGCATGTGTTTAATGAGGAAAACCAGGTGTTACATCTGCCCCAAGACATCAGCCCTGACAATGTTCAGGTTGGTATCATTGCTGCTCGGCTGGTCTGCCCACTCATCCTTGACTTTAAAAGAGATGCGAAGGCCTTCTTCCTTCCCAAACTTCAGAATGTGGAAGTGCTGGAA
Source organism: Thunnus maccoyii (assembly GCF_910596095.1). Classification (NCBI taxonomy): domain Eukaryota; kingdom Metazoa; phylum Chordata; class Actinopteri; order Scombriformes; family Scombridae; genus Thunnus; species Thunnus maccoyii. The sequence goes on from NC_056550.1 coordinate 24,805,631, forward strand.
TATCAGTTGGACAAATACATCCAGACCACCCAGAAGATCTGTGACAAGTTAGAGGAAAGGTAAAATCTTTCAGTCATGAACAGCACCTTCTATTTTTTGTTGAAATAATACGCTGATTGTGCAAAAGACATTATTTGAAGTCATATTCATAAATTAATGGTACAATTATATAATTCACAGCTCTTTCAGTGAGTTTTGCCAGAGGATGAATATGGAAACTGTGGTAGATCTTGATGTGGATTTGTCTGAAGATGACATACAAAGGATGCTTTGTCACATCAATCAGCTTAATGAAATCAGGTAAGCATGAAGTGATAATAAGAGGTTTGGTGGTGCTAAAATATTACCTCATTGCAGTTGTGCAAAGTTGTGTATTTCTGAAATGTAGTCGACACTTTCAATAGTAGAGACAGTTTGAGCTATAATTGGTATTTCAGCTATTTAAAAACATGTTGTATAGAACAGATGTTTACAAAATTATTGGGCATCCAAAAGCACAAATATTCTGTAGAGGTTTGGCCGGAAGTTGTCTTTAGAACGCAATACTGAAAGGTTCAAGTAGTTAATTTACTTTTGATTCCATTTCATCAACAACATCTAATCAGTATTATGTCAGTGTACTGTAGAGTTCAATAGACTTTACAGACAACAACTTCTCTCTGTACCAAAGATTAAAATACAGTATGTCTGATATAATAAAAGCCTTTTAAACACTAAATTCAGTGACAAATGGGATTACATTTCCAGTGATTAATTGATCTCTCATTATGTTATAACTAGTACAGTCTGTATGAATCGTGTAAACTCGAAACATTGAAAATATATGCAATGATTACATGTTATTTGTTTATTGATAAAAGAATGCAGGTGCACTGAAAGGACACTAGGGGGCAATATGACCCTGATTATGAAGAACACATGACAGTTTATGTGGGTGGCTGTAGTTCAACTAGTAGAGCAGAACATCCATTGACTGCAGGAGAGTTTGTGGTTCAATCCCCTGCTTCTTCTTTCCACATGTTGAAGTGTGTAAATGAGAAGGAAATTGTGCTAAATAACTGCAGCAAAACTTACCTTGTCTGTTCAAATAGCAGATATACTCTCTTTTGCTTCAATTCTTTACCTTAAATGTCCAGTATTAAATTGGGTAACATATAAAATGATAATTACCAAAACACAGTTACTTCTCTAACAAAAAATACAGCTTGATGTGGCTCATTTGACAAATGCTTTTGTCCAAAGTGACTTCCTATTCATACAATTGAGAGTAATTTTCAAGGTTCAGTGTGTTGCTTGAGGACACTTCGACACATGGAAAGGAGGAGCCAGGGATTGACCCACCGACTCTATGATTAGTAACTAAATTATGGCGAGTATATCCAACTGGTAGAATATATCAGACATGTAAGTTTCTGGAGACAGTTTTGGTTCAGGTGTTCATTGAGCCCAGATTCTGAGTTTTGTTCTCTGCTGATTTTATGACTTGTAACTATTTTGTGCTCATCTTTGCTGAGGTGATTTATTACTGCTTTAGCCTCCTATAGTGTATGTTAAATAAATGTGGAAAACATGTACCAAATCCCAAGTGTTTTTCATACTGTATTTTTAATTATCATGTTATGGTTAACAATGTCTTCTCTTTTTTTCTCTCTTCTTTTCTTCTTTTATCTTTTCTCTTCATCAGGATGGACCAAGACTTCCGGATGGTGTTCTTGTTCAAGGAGGAATCATGTCGTCGCTTCATCAGTGACTTTGATGAACGAAAGCCCAGAATGCTGCAGTTTCTAAATGACATGGAGGAGACTTGTGTTCAGCTAGACAGGATGAATAAGGGGTCAAAGATCTCCAGTGTGGCAGGAAGCTCGGTTGGGGCGGTTGGAGGTGTTCTTACCATCATTGGTTTGGCTTTAATTCCTGTAACAGCTGGAGCATCTCTCGCTCTGACAATGACTGGGGTGGGGCTGGGAATTACCAGCGGAGTCAACAGTGCTGTCACCACAGTCACAAAGATTGGAGTCAACCGCAGATATCAAAAGAAAGCCAATGAAGCCTTCCAGAGCTTCATGGAGGATGTGCAGAGTCTCCAGGATTGTCTGGAGGAGGTGTCCAGACAAACAGTCACCAACATGAAAGCAAGTAAGAAAGATATGGCTACGGGAGTAGGCAAGGTGCTTTTGACAGTTGGTGGTGTTGGAAAAGGTATTAAGTCAGTTGCTGATGATGCCTCTGTTATGAAGATGTTGAAAAGTAATAAGCAGATAGCAGGTGCTGGCAAAGTGTCGGATGTCCCAGATGCTGGTCAGGCAGCAGTCAAAGGGTCCCTTGCTCTCACCAAGTCAGCCAGGGCTGGTCTCATCGGGCTCAATGCTCTTTTCATTGGCATGGACATCTTCACCATCTGTAAAGACAGCATCAGTCTGGCCAAAGGCAGTGAGACCGAAGTCTCACAGCTCATCAGAGCCAGAGCTGCACTTTGGAGATCAGAGATGGACTCGTGGAAGAAGATCCGTGATTCTTTGCGTCAGGGTCTGCGGACGTCAGAGAAAAAACAAGCTATCCTGGAGAGACCGTTTTATCCACAGAAGTAGATAGAAACACAATGAAATTCCCATCTGATCAAGTGGGTGAAAAACAAATGAAAAACAGTTTTGTGCATGTATGAGGATTTAACCCTGCATACAGCAGAAAATCAATGAACATCCTCATTTAAGTTAATCTTTAGTGAATAAGCTTCTTATGACTGTTAACCAATTACTGTTTTCAATGATTACATAACCAGCATGTCTTTTTGTTTCTTGTTTCAGTCTATATATTGTACCTTTTGCAGATTATTTTAGTACATATATATATCACAAGTATATGACAAATACTTTAACTGAGAATAATTAAATGTCAATATAAAATGATTATGTTGGGTGTCAACCTCAGAGTTGCCATTTGAAGCCATTTACTGTAGTTCTTTACTTTCTATAACATTTACTGATAATCTGAAGATAATCAGAATATGTGCAGTAGATTGTATTACTAGGTGTTTACTGTGCTTTAATCATCAGACACTGAAGTCAAATTATATCAGCATCTGGTTTGTTTTTTTGCCTTTTGTTTTAAGTTTAATGTGTGACAACGTTTCATAAATTGGATCCATTATTACAGAGTCTGCTTGGACGCTGTAATAACACTGTTTTACCTCTTTGAAATGTTTTATTGTTGTAATGTTTTCATTTTATAATATAGTCTTGCTGTTTCATGATCTGTAACACCCATCTCAACATGTATGTAGCTCTTGTATGTATTCCTGATGAATCCAAATAAATGTAAATTCTGAACACAGACTTTAACAATCAATAAACAGATTTCTTCAAGTATCTTCTCATATTAAATGTGTTGTAGTTTGTTCATGATTCTCTTCTGTCAATCAATCTTTCAAAATAAAAGCACACCACACTTGGTATAAATAAAGCAAAATGATCTGATCCTGACGGGCCAGAGTGTGAGGTCTTGACCAACGCTGCTTGCAGCTTTAATTGTCCTTGTTTTGACTGTATATCCATGTGTATCTCCTGAACATTGTTGTACATTGAGAGCCACTAGAAACTGGAATCAAATTCCTTTTATATATAAACATAGTGTTCTTCGCCTCTTGTGACAACCTATACAAAATTATATCCAGTCACTCAGCACGTATATAACTTCCTTCACAGCCGTGGTTACAGCTGCAGAGGTCTGATACTGATTTCCTGTAAGTCTGAGATTCAATTTCACATGGTAGTTACAATGGCCTTAACCTCCTCAAATAGAAGAAAAGAGGGGAAAGGTCTGTTAATCTTTATTTGCAGTGATAATTTAAACTAATCAAGCAAAAAGCAACAAAACGTCACACATGTGGTGTAGCAGCGTCCCAATTTCAGACAGCTACCATGTCAAGCCTGCAACTCGTTTTTAAGCAGGATCAAAAGAGATCTGCTGAGCTGACATGATATAAATGTAAATGCAGTAAATAAGAAAAAATACATAATCATCTCAGTAATAACACAGTAATACGGGATAACAATAGTCTAATCTACTCACAATAAATTATATAAGGGTCATATCCTATCAATAATAGTGGGATAATAAGTAAAATGTCTGCATTTTGAAAACAGTAATGAGGTAAAAATTAAAGGATAAGACTGGTGATTTTCCTTTTTTAAAATTTTTCATTTATTTATTCATTTATTTTTTACAAATGTCTGTATTCCTCTGTGCTGTAGACCTCCTCTGTTGTCCAAAAACATAAAAACATGTAAATGAGTCAAAATGCTGCACTGGCTGACATGTTCTTTCACCAATAAGAGTTTGGGTATGTTAGTTTGGTTAAAAACGGCTCCAAAGACTAATAACAGTGATCATGTTTTCTGTCTAAGCTACTTTTTAACCAATGAAACACTTTAAATCAGAGGTTACATGATCATTTTATTAAACATTAAACCAGAAACAGAAAGTTTACTTGTTCATTATGATTGTACAGAGGAAGACACTGAGACAAAAGGAGAAGATAAACAGACTAAGCATAAACTGGTAGCCACAGAAAAAGAAAGTGTAAGTAAGAAAACAACAAGACAGAATAGCAGCAAAGAATCACAAACTGAGTCAAAGTTTCATGGATGGAAACAGTGAAAACATAACAGTCAGTCAAATAAATCATGTTTTCCTTTCCCTTATGGCCACAGTCATGTAGATTTTATTACAAACATTATTTAGAATTTAGAATTTATCAATTAATTCATGTGTTTACATATTTACAAGTATGAAATATTTAATAGATTTTAGTATTTTTGGATGGAAACAGAAGGAAATAGGGTGGCAGGCATCACTGTAAGACTGTTGGTTTCAATAATAAATCTAAATCTTCATGTCACAGTCCGAATAACGTTTCAGCAGAAAAAGGAAGTGTTTTGGGTTGGGTGGGGCTTGTTGGGACTGCTCAATATCTGTATGGGAATAGTCCCATATTAGTACATAAGGGAAGAAGACACTGAGAGACGACAAATGTCTGCGGAAAGGTACGTTTCGAATCATTGAACTACTGCTGTCTCTGTGTAGTAATTTCAATATGCACTTTATATCCAAATCAACCTGTAATTAATATATTTGACATATTTTATATTGCAAACACCAAAACTGTATATTATATTATACTTGGGGTGTGTGTGTGTTGGTGGGGGTTATAAATGCAACAAAAACAACAAAAAGATATCAACAAAACGTATCCACTACAATAAAGTGAATGCGTTTCAGCTAGAATTGTGAATTTAAACTCAGAACTCAAATGTAATTTTCATATGTGGCCCGAATCCTCTTCCGTATGAGACAAACCAGCCCCTCCTCTCATTTTCAGCAGCAAACTGAGGTGCGTATGCTCACCCCTGCTTCTGGGTTGGGTTGCCAGATTACCATCTCACACAGAAACTGAGGAGCCCCCATTTGTTTTGTATCATCATGAAATCCAACTTAATTAAATTTAAAAAAAAATTATATAGTGACAAATCATAACAAAAGTTATCTCAGGGCACTTTTGACATAGAGCAGTTCTAGACTGTTAAATGGGACATTAACTGGAGAAATTACCAATTGGGAGCAAAGCAGGAGAAAGGGTTAATAATAGGGAGACTCCTGCGAAAAGCGGGAGTGTTGGGAGGTGTGCTAATTTGGATCTGATTACCTTTCAAACCATTTATGTATCAGTGTTCCACTGGATTTAAAATCTGGTGTTTATCTTTTATTATTGAAAAAGGTCTCCTGTCAGGTCTCTCTCCTGCACTGACTTGCATAACTAGTGTGGAGATAAAGTAGGTGTTGCAAGTCCCTGATGAGATTTTCTTTTCATTTGTTTGCACATTTCACTTCCTGGACAACTATCTATTTACGCAGACCTTGTTGTTTTGTCTTACAGAGGAAAACTGCAGAAGGCCTTGTGCCAGTACAAAAAAGAAACCCTCATTGATATTGACACGCTAACAGAATTCAATGAGAGCCTCCCTGAATGGAAAGATGCAAGGAAGAAAGAGTTACAAAAGATCAGGGACATTACAGACAGAGCTGATGAAATTGACCTGAGCATCGGCCATGTTAAACAGTCAGAGAACAAAGGCAAGGCTATTGTGAAATATATGAAGAGCAAGGTGACCCTCGTGACTGCAGACAGCAGGCGTAAAGAGCTGCAGAAGGAGCTTGCTGCTGTGTCGAGGGTCACTCTGAGAGGCCTGGAGAAGCTCAACTGCTTCCTGGATGCAGTGGAGGGGTTGGCGGTCACCTCGCTGCATGTGTTTGAGGAGGAGAACCAGGTGTTACATCTGCCCCAAGACATCAGCTCTGACACTGTTCAGGATGTCATCACTGCTGCTCTGCTGGTCTGCCCGCTCATCCTTGACTTTAAAAGAGATGCGAAGGCCTTCTTCCTTCCCAAACTTCAGAATGTGGAAGTGCTGGCAAATCAGTTGGACAAATACATCCAGACCACCCAGAAGATCTGTGACAAGTTAGAGGAAAGGTAAAACTTTTCAATCATGTACAGCACCTTCTATTTTTTGTTGAAATAATATGCTGATTGTGCAAAAGACATTATTTGAAATCATATCTATAAATTAATGGTATAATTATATAATTCACAGCTCTTTCAGTGAGTTTTGCCTGAGGATGAATATGGAAACTGTGGTAGATCTTGATTTGTCTGAAGATGACATACAAAGGATGCTTCGTCACATGAATCAGCTTAATGAAATCAGGTAAGCATGAAGTGATAATAAGAGGTTTGGTGGTGCTAAAATATTACCTCGTTGCAGTTGTGCAAAGTTGTGTATTTCTGAAATGTAGTCGACACTTTCAATAGTAGAGACAGTTTGAGCTATAATTGGTATTTCAGCTATTTAAAAACATGTTGTATAGAACAGATGTTTACAAAATTATTGGGCATCCAAAAGCACAAATATCCTGTAGAGGTTTGGCTGGAAGTTGTCTTTAGAACGCAATACTGAAAGGTTCAAGTAGTTAATTTACTTTTGATTCCATTTCATCAACAACATCTAATCAGTATTATGTCAGTGTACTATAGTGTTCAATAGACTTTACAGACAACAAAAGTACAAAAAGTAGTTCAGGAGATACACATGGATATACAGCCAAAAGAAGGACAAAAGTATTTTACAAAGAGTAAAATACAGTATGTCTGATATAATAAATGTCCTTTAAACACTAAATTCAGTGACAAATAGGATTACATTCCCAGTGATGAATTGATCTCTTATTATATTATAACTAGCACAGTCTGTATGAATCATGTAAACATGAAACATTGAAAATATATGCAATGATTAAGTGTTATTTGTTTATTGATAAAAGAATGCAGGTGCACTGAAAGGACACTAGGGGGCAATATGACCCTGATTATAAAGAACACATGACAGTTTATGTTGGTGACTGTGGCTCAGCTGGTAGAGCAGGACATCCATTGACTGCAGGAGGGTTTGTAGTTCAATCCCCTGTTTCTTCTTTCCACATGTTGAAGTGTTTAAATGAGAAGGAAATTGTGCTAAATAACTGCGGCCAACTTACCATGTCTGTTTAAATAGCAGATAAAGGGGGAGGAGGGAGACTCTCTTTTGCTTCAATTCTTTACCTTAAATGTCCAGTTTTAAATTGGGTAACATATAAAATGATAATTACCAAAACACAGTTACTTATCTAACAAAAATTACATCTTGATGTGGCTCATTTGGCAAATGCTTTTGTCCAAAGTGACTTCCTGTTCATACAAATTAAGAGTAATTTTAATGGCTCAGTGTGTTACTTGAGGACACTTCGACACATGGAAAGGAGGAGCCAGGGATTGACCCACCAACTCTATGATTAGTAACTAAATTATGGCTGTTATATCCAACTATTAGTATATTGTATATTGAACATGTAAGTTTCTGGAGACAGTTGAGGTGGAAAAGAGACAGGAAGACCTTCTTTGATTAAAAAAGGGATTTCTAAATTAGTCAGTATATTGAGCCCAGATTCTGTGTTTTGTTCTATACAGATTTTATGACTTGTAACTATTTTGTGCTCATCTTTGCTGAGGTTATTTATTGCTGCTTTAACCTCCTGTAGTGTATGTTAAATAAATGTGGAAAATATTTACAAAAACCAAACTGGTTGTCATACTGTATTTTTAAATATCATGTTATACTTAACAGTGTCTCCTCTTTTTTTTATCTTTCTTCATTTCTCAAATTTATCTTTTCTCTTCATCAGGATGGACCAACACTTCCAGATGGTGTTCTTGTTCAAGGAGGAATCATGTCGTCGCTTCATCAAAAAGTTTGATAAACGACATACCAGGATGCTAAAGTCTCTGAAAGTCCTGGAAGAGAGTGCTGTTCAACTAGACAGGATGAATAAGGGGTCAAAGATCTCCAGTGTGGCAGGAAGCTCGGTGGGGGTAATTGCAGGTATTTTTACCATCGTTGGGGCGGCATTAAGTCCTGTAACAGCTGGAGCGTCTTTCGCTCTGGCAATGACTGGGCTAGGCCTGGGAGTTACCAAAGGAGTTAACAAGATTATCACCAAAGTCACAGAGATTGGAGTCAACTGCACATATAAAAAGAAAGCCAATGAAGCCCTCAAGAGCTTCATGAAGGATGTGAAGAGTATCCAGCGGTGTCTGGGGGAGGTGTCCAGTCAAACAGTCACTGACATAGAAGTAAGTAAGGAAGATGTGGCTACGGGAGCAGGCGAGGTGCTTGGGGATGTGGGTGGTGTTGCCATGCAAATATTGAAAGGTAAAAAGAAGATTGCAAATGCTGGCAACGTGGTGGCCCAGGAAAACATAGGGTTAGGTAACGTGTCCACAGTGGCGTCAGATATCTCAGATGGAGGTCAAGAAATGGTCAACGGGTCCCTTGAGGTCCCTAGTTCCATCATGCTCAGTTCTCTTTTCATTGGTATGGACATCTACACCATCTGTAAAGACAGCATCAGTCTGGCTAAAGGCCGCGAAACCGAAGTCTCACAGTTCATCAGAGCCAGAGCTGCACTTTGGAGATCAGAGATGGACTCGTGGAAGAAAATCCGTGACTCTTTGCATCAGGGTCTGCTGACATCAGAGGAAAAATGAGCTATCCTGGAGACGCCATTTTATCCACAGAGGTAGATAGAAACACAATGAAATTCCCATCTGATCAAGTGGGTGAAAAACAAATGAAAAAACAGTTTTGTGCATGTATGAGAATTTAATCCTGCATACAGCAGAAAATCACTGAACATCCTCATTTAAGTTTATCTTTAGAGATTAAGTTGTGATTCTTATGACTGTTAACTAATTACAGTTTTCAATGATTACATAACCAACATGTTTTTTTTTCTTTAGTCTATATATCATACATTTTGCAGATTATTTTAGTATATATATATATATATCACATTTAGTAATAAATACTTTAACTGAGAATAATTGCATATCAATATAAAATGGCTATGTTGGGTTTTAACCTTAGAGTTACCATTTGAAGCCATTTACTGTAGTTCTTTACTTTCTATAAACAAACATTTACTGATAATCTGAAGATAATCAGAATATGTGCAGTAGATTGTATTACTAGGTGTTTACTGCGCTTTAATCATCTGACACTGAAGTCAAATTATATCAGCATCTTGTTTGTTTTTTGCCTTTTGTTTTAAATTTAATGTGTGACAACATTTCATCACTTGGATCCATTATTACAGAGTCTGCAGGACACACTGTAATAACACTTTGAAATGTTTTATTGTTGTAATGCTTTCATTTTATAATATAGTCTTGCTGTTTCATGATCTGTAACACCCATCTCAACATGTATGTAGCTCTTGTATGTATTCCTGTTGAATCCAAATAAATGTAAACTCTGAACACAGACTTTAACAATCAATAAACAGATTTCTTCAAGTATCTTCTCATATTAAATGTGTTGTAGTTTGTTCATGATTCTCTTATATTTTAAAGTGACAAATGGCATAAATAAGGGAAATTATAGTCAATACTTTCTGTAAAGTGTTTAAGAAATTTTAAAAATTTTAATTTAAATCTATGCATGCATAGATGCAATGTATACATTTGGCTGTATGTCCATGTGTATCTCCTGAACATTGTTGTGTGTAAGTACATTGATAGCGACTAGAAACTGGAGTCAAATTCCTTGTATGCATAAACATACTTGGCCTGTAGTGACAACCTACGCAAAATTAAAATCAGCCTCTTGGAGCTTTTTTTGCTTGCAATCTACAGGTAAAAACTTCTTTCACAGCTGTGGTTACAGCTTCAGAGGGAGAGGCTGATGCTGTAACAAAAAGAGGAAGTTTGGCACTAAAAAGACTGTAACTCTGGAAAATATCTACTTTGAAAATATCCATTTGACTCATTTGGATGGCTAAAGCTTCATATTAGCTTCAGATAAACTTTTAAATACATTTGTACACAGAAGGAGGTTTGTGTATTTTCATTTTCATTATAAGTGCATTATGAAGACATCTTTTAATGGCCAGTATGAACAGGATTAATGATTATGGCCAAGAAACCCCTATTTCAATGTTCATTTGGGCACCTGAGTGTTGTTTAAGACAGACTTGTGAACCTGTCCTTTAAAGCTAATTTTATTGCTTTTGTATCCTCATGTGTGTTCCACAAGTCATTCTGACTTTTGAAGTAACATGCCCACTTTTGAAATGTATCATCCTCTTATATATTCTTTTTCTTTTCTCTTCATCAGGATGGACCAACACTTCCGGATGGTGTTCTTGTTGGAGGAGGAATCATGTCGTTACTTCATCAGTGAGTTTGATGAACAACAGCCCAGGATGCTGCAGTTTCTAAATGACCTGGAGGAGAGTGCTGTTCAGCTAGACGGGATGAATAAAGGGGCAAAGATCTCCAGTGTGGCAGGAAGCTCGGTCGGGGAGGTTGGAGGTATTTTTTCCAAGTGAAAGAAACAGTCTTGTGTAATACAGTAGAAGCAGCAATAGTCTCACAAAGTGCTTTTTTTGACAACTCTGATTAAAGTGAATGAACCATGTATGGAAATTCAATCTTGCTAACAGCTGTAAATCATTGATCAGTGTTGAACATCATGTAAGTCTGTTCATGAGAAATTCTTAATTAGCTGCATTTCTAATGACAAACCGATTAATTGAGTCTGTATGTGTTTTCCTTGACTAGATTTCTATACCTTTTGCCAACTTTGAAGCTTGTTTAAACACATAATGCATTATATCTGCCATTCAGTGATACTTTTGATTAAGAATAATGATATGTGAAAAATAAGAAAACTGCTTTTAACACAAGAGTTGCCATTTTCTACCATGTCCAATGCTCCAGTGTATATTTTACCATATAAAGAGAGCACAATACTTAGATTAGATTGTATTAGAATAATGCTAGGTGCCTTTTCTGCTTCATTTATTAGACACCAAGTAGCCAAAATAAATGTGTTTTGATGTTTGTTGTTTTTCTTTGTACAGTGTGGGATATTGTGGTGCGTGCACATCGTGAGGCTCAGCGTCTCATCGTTTTTTTGATATTTACTTAACTTTCTCTGAAGATATAGCATCATTTATGCTGTAGCACTTACTTTCCTGCACTCATCTGTAAATAATACTGTATTTTTGCACTTCTGGTTGGATGCTAACTGCATTTCATTGGCTTTGTACCCGTACTCTGAACAATGACAAAGTTGGATCTAATCTATTGTTTCATAAAACGGAAGCAGTTTTCCAAAGATGTGGTGTCCATGGAGATACCTGCTTTGGTCTTTGCAGTGTCTTATTTTTGTAATGCTTTGATTTTATAATGAAACTATATCACTGGTTTCACTATTTTTACTGTCTTGTTATTCTGACTTGAGAAAAGATCTGTATTCAATAAATGTATGTAAATGTAAGACACAGATTGACTTTCTTTCTTCTCTTTGTCTCAAACCTTTAGTCTTGTTTAGTTTAGTTTAGTTTGGTAAGTTTTATTTGTATTCTAGAAAATTGAGTTTGGACACTAATTTTAAAGAAGAAATTTTAAAATACTCTTCTTTGACTTGACTTCAACTGCTGGACACAAGATGTCTCCTACTTCACTGTAAAGTCCATTCTCAATGTTTGTGCTCTGTAGGCTTCATGTTTCCATATCACACTTGTGTATGTTTCTATATGTATATATCTATTTTTTTCACCTACTGGCTTGTAAATAATAGTCATACATTTATGTTTACATATCTCTGTTCAGCTTGTTGTCCTTGTTTTGGCTGTATATCCATGTGTATCTCCTGAACATTGTTGTACATTGACAGCCACTGGAATCTGGAGTCAAATTTCTTTTATACATAAACATACTGTACTTGGCCTCTTGTGACAACCCACACAAAATTTTGTCCAGTCACTCGGCACGTATACAACTTCCTTCACAGCCGAGGTCTGATGCTGATTTCCTGTAAGTCTGAGATTCAATTTCACATGGTAGTCAAGGTGGCCTAAACCTCCTCAAATAGAGGAAAAGAGGGGAAAAGTCTGTTAATTTTTATTTGCAGTGATAATTTAAACTAATCAAGCAAAAAGCAACAAAACGTCACACATGTGGTGTAGCAGCGTCCCAATTTCAGACAGCTACCATGTCAAGCTTGCAACTCGTTTTTAAGCAGGATCAAAAGAGATCTGCTGAGCTGCCATGACACTACAAATGAAGTAAATAAGAAAAAATACACATCATCTCAGTAATAACAGTAATATGGGGGTAACAATAGGCTAATCTACTCACAATAAACACATTATATAAGGGTCATATCCTACCAATAATAGTGGGATAATAAGGTAAAATCTCTGCATTTTGAAAAGAGTAATGATTGTTATATTAAAGGATAAGGTTGGTGATTTTCTATATTTTTCTTATTGTCAACAACTGCCTGTATTCCTCTGTGCTGTAGACCTCTGCTGTTGTCCAAAAAGGAAGGAAGTAGATGGGTGCGGTGTTGCTTGTTGGAATGGCTTAGTCTTAAAAAGCTGCTCAACAACTGTTTCTAAATAGACACATATTAGTACGTAAGGGAAAAAGACACTCTGAGGCGACAAATGTCTGCAGAAAGGTAAGTTTTAAATCAGAGCTACTGCTGCCTCTGTATAATAATTTCAATATGCACTTTATAGCCAAATCAACATGTAATTAATATATTTGACATATTTCATATTGTAAACACCAAAACTGTAAATTATATTATATTTTGGGTGTGTGTGTGTTGGTTGGGTTATAAACACAACAAAAAGATATCAACAAAACACATATATTACAATAAGGTGAATGTGTTTGTCTTCACAGGCCTTGGGGTTATATTTAAACCATTTACTTTATATAATTTGTGGATTATACATATATGGCATTCATATGTGTGTTGTTTTTAATTGATCTGTCTGAATTAAAAAATCACTTGTGCACTGTATACAGTAAAAAAAACAAAAACAATTCTGTCAAATAGAAACATTTGACAATTTGTTCACTTTTATTGCATATAAATATCAAATGACTTGCACAAAACATGGAATCCCCTGACAAAAGCCTATATCAGCTCAACCTAATTTATACCTGTCGACATCTAGGTTTCAAAAACACAGGAGGTTTTTCTCCCATCCACCATCGGTATGTTTTACATGAGAACAGCTCGCTGGTCAAGCTGATAACACCAAATGCTTTTAAACTTAGCTGCTGGCTGAAACAAAATCAGCCCCTCCTCTTATTTTCAGCAGGAAACTAAGCGGAGCAGACAACTTGAGTGAGTGCAGTGATGAGTGATATATATCAGGCAGGGTCGTTTGCACATACTCACCTCTGCCTCTGGGTTGGGTTGCCAGGTACCATCCCACACAGAAACTGAGGAGCACCCATTTGATTTATGTCACTATGAAATTGGTTGATTAACGGGAGAAATTACCAATCGGGGGCACAGCAGGAGAAAGTGTTAAAGATAGGGAGACTCCCGCAAGACTATTGGCAGATATGCTAATTTGGATCCGATCACCTTTCAAAAGCTATGAAAAGCCACATCAGTGTTCCACTGAATTTAAAAGCTGGTGTTCTTGATCAGTTTAATAAAGTTTATCTTTTATTATTGAAAAAGGAGGTTCTGTCAGGTCTTTCTCCCGAACTGTCTCGCAAATCTAATGTGGACATAAAGTAGGTCTTGCAAGTATCCGATGAGATTTACCTTAAATTTGTTTTCACATTTCACTTCTCAGACAACTACCATTAGTTTACATATACGTTGTTTTGTCTTACAGAAAGAACCTGCAGAGGGCCTTGTGCCAGTACACCAAAGACACCCTCAGTTATATTAACACGCTAAAAGAATTCAGTGAGAGGCTTCCTGAATGGATAAATGCAAGGAAGACAGAGTTGAGGACTTTAACAGACATCAAAGACAGAAAGAAGCATGAAAAACTGGAGCAGGAGCTTGCTGCTGTGCTGAAGGACACTCTGGGAGGTCTGGAGAAGCTCGACTGCTTCCTGGATGCAGTGGAGAGGTTGGCGGTCACCTCACTGCATGTGTTTAATGAGGAGAACTGGGTGTTACATCTACCCCAAGAGATCAGCCCTGAGACTGTTCAGGTTGGTATCATTGCTGCTCTGCTGGTCTGTCCACTCCTCCTCCAGTTTAAAAGAGATGCGAAGGCCTTCTTCCTTCCCAAACTTCAGAATGTGGAAGTGCTGGAATATCAGTTGGACGAATACATCCAGACCACCCAGAAGATCTGTGACAAGTTAGAGGAAAGGTAAAATTTTTCAGTCATGAACAGCACCTTCTATTTTTTGTTGAAATAATACGCTGATTGTGCAAAAGACATTATTTGAAATCATATCTATAAATTAATGGTATAATTATATAATTCACAGCTCTTTCAGTGAGTTTTGCCTGAGGATGAATATGGAAACTGTGGTAGATCTTGATGTGGATTTGTCTGAAGATGACATACAAAGGATGCTTTGTCACATCAATCAGCTTAATGAAATCAGGTAAGCATGAAGTGATAATAAGAGGTTTGGTGGTGCTAAAATATTACCTCATTGCAGTTGTGCAAAGTTGTGTATTTCTGAAATGTAGTCAACATTTTCAATAGTAGAGACAGTTTGAGCTATAATTGGTATTTCAGCTATTTAAAAACATGTTGTATAGAACAGATGTTTACAAAATTATTGGGCATCCAAAAGCACAAATATTCTGTAGAGGTTTGGGTGGAAGTTGTCTTTAGAACGCAATACTGAAAGGTTCAAGTAGTTAATTTACTTTTGCTTCTATTTCGTCGGCAACATCTAATCAGTATTATGTCAGTGTACTGTAGAGTTCAATAGACTTTACAGACAACAACTTCTCTCTGTATCAAAGATTAAAATACATTATGTCTGATATAATAAAAGCCTTTTAAATACTACTTAAATACTCACTTCAGTGACAAATAGGATTACATTTCCAGTGATTAATTGATCTGTAATTGTATTATAACTAGCACAATCTGTATGAATCATGTAAACTTGAAACATTGAAAATATATGCAATGATTACATGTTATTTATTTATTGTTAAAAGAATGCAGGTAAACTAAAAGGACACTAGGGAGCAATATGACCCTGATTATGAAGAACACATGACAGTATATGTGGGTGGCTGTAGCTCAACTAGTAGAGCAGGACATCCATTGACTGCAGGAGGGTTTGTGGTTCAATCCCCATGTTTCTTCTTTCCACATGTTGAAGTATGTAAATGAGAAGGAAATTGTGCTAAATAACTGCAGCAAAACTTACCTTGTCTGTTTAAATAGGAGATATACTCTCTCTTGCTTCAACTCTTTACCTTTAATGTCCAGTATTAAATTGAGTAATATAAAATGCTAATTACCAAAACACAGTTACTTATATAACAAAAAATACAGCTTGATGTGGCTCATTTGACAAATGCTTTTGTCCAAAGTGACTTCCTGTTCATACAATTGAGAGTAATTTTCAAGGTTCAGTGTGTTGCTCGAGGACACTTCGACACATGGAAAGGAGGAGCCAGGGATTGACCCACCAACTCTATGATTAGTAACTAAATTATGGCGAGTATATCCAACTGGTAGAATAAATCAGACATGCAAGTTTCTGGAGACAGTTTTGGTTCAGGTGTTCATTGAGCCCAGATTCTGAGTTTTGTTCTCTGCTGATTTTATGACTTGTAACGATTTTGTGCTCATCTTTGCTGAGGTGATTTATTACTGCTTTAGCCTCCTATAGTGTGTGTTAAATAAATGTGGAAAACATGTGCCAAATCCCAAGTGTTTTTCATATTTTTCAATATCATGTTATACTTAACAATGTCCACTCTTTTTTTCTCTCTTCTTTTCTTCTTTTATCTTTTCTCTTCATCAGGATGGACCAGCACTTCCGGATGGTGTTCTTGTTCAAGGAGGAATCATGTCGTCACTTCATCAGTGAGTTTGATGAACGACAGCCCAGAATGCTGCAGTTTCTAAATGACCTGGAGGAGAGTGCTGTTCAGCTAGACAGGATGAATAAAGGGGCAAAGATCTCCAGTGTGGCAGGAAGCTCGGTGGGGGCGGTTGGAGGTGTCCTTACCATCATTGGTTTGGCATTAATTCCTGTAACAGCTGGAGTGTCTCTTGCTCTGACAATGACTGGGGTGGGGCTGGGAATTACCAGCGGAGTTAACAGCGCTGTCACCACAGCCACAGAGATTGGAGTCAACCGCACATATCAAAATAAAGCCAGTGAAGCCTTCCAGAGCTTCATGGAGGATGTGCAGAGTCTCCAGGATTGTCTGGAGGAGGTCATCAACAGTCAGAAAGATGTAGCTGTGGGAGTAAGCAAGGTGTTTTGTAAAGTTGGTCTTGTTGGAAAAAGCATAGAGTCACTTGTTATGAAGATGTCGAAAAGTAAAAAGCAGATAGCAGGTGCTGGCAAAGTAGTGGCCGTGGAAGGTAAAGTGTTAAGTGACATGTCCAAAGTGGCGTCACATGTCCCAGTTGTTGGTCAGGCAGCAGTCAAAGGGTCCCTTGCTCTCACCAAGTCAGCCAGGGCTGGTCTCATTGCACTCAATGCTCTTTTCATTGGCATGGACATCTTCTTCATCTGTAAAGACAGCATCAGTCTGGCCAAAGGCAGTGAGACTGAAGTCTCACAGCTCATCAGAGCCAGAGCTGCACTTTGGAGCTCAGAGATGGACTCGTGGAAGAAGATCCGTGATTCTTTGCATCAGGGTCTGCTGACATCAGAGGAAAAACGAGCTATCCTGGAGACACCGTTTTATCCAGAGGGGTAGACAGAGTCACGATGAAAATTCCCATCTGATCTAGTTTGTGAAAAACAAATGAAAAACAGTTTTGTGCATGTATGTATAAAGATTTAATCCTGCATACATCAGAAAATCACTGAGCATCCTCATTTAAGTTTATCTTTAGAGATTAAGTTGGGATTCTTATGATTGTTAACCAACTACTGTTTTCAATGATTACATAACCAGCATATCTTTTGTTTCTTGTTTCAATCTATATATCATACCTTTTGCAGATTATTTTAGTACACACACACACACACACACACACACACACACACACACACACACACACACACACACACACACACACACACATATATATATATATATGTAAAATATGAAAACTACTTTTAACACAAGAGTTGTCATTTTCTACCATGTCCAATGCTCCAGTGTACATTTTACCACATAAAGAGAGCACAATACTTAGATTAGATTGTATTAGAATAATGCTAGGTGCCTTTTCTGCTTCATTTATTAGACACCAAGTAGCCAAAATAAATGTGTTTTGATGTTTGTTGTTTTTCTTTGTACAGTGTGGGATATTGTGGTGGTGCACATCGTGAGGCTCGGCATCTCACTGTATTTTTGGGATATTTACTTAACTTTCTCTGAAGATATAGCATCAATTATGCTGTAGCATTTACTTTCCTGCACTCATCTGTAAATGATACTGTATTTTTGCACTTCTGGTTGGATGCTAACTGCATTTCATTGGCTTTGTACCCGTACTCTGAACAATGACAAAGTTGGATCTAATCTATTGTTTCATAAAACGGAAGCAGTTTTCCAAAGATGTGGTGTCCATGGAGATACCTGCTTTTGTCTTTGCAGTGTCTTATTTTTGTAATGCTTTGATTTTACAATGAAACTATATCACTGGTTTCACTACTTTTACTGTCTTGTTATTCTGACTTGAGAAAAGTTCTGTATTCAATAAATGTATGTAAATGTAAGACACAGATTGACTTTCTTTTTTCTCTTAGTCTTAAACTTTTAGTCTTGTTTAGTTTAGTTTGGTAAGTTTTATTACTAAAATACTCTACTCTGACTTGACTTCAACCACTGGACACAAGATGTCTCCTACTTCACTGAAAAGTCCATTCTCAGTGTTTGTGCTCTGGAGGCTTCAAGTTTCCACATCACACCTGTGTAAGTTGCATACTGGACCATGATTGGCTGCCAACTGGTTGTGATGTCACTGCTTGTGCCAAGGTACCAATCCTGTATTTACATTTTTTATTAGTGAATTAAATTTTTAATTTGAAGTTATAAGATTTGTATCATCAATGGAAACAAATCTTTGCAGACTGACCGGAAAGACAGTTCGCTGAAGAGAACAACTTTAAGTTTTCAGAATATGCATAGAGCCATGCAATTTCAGAGAACCTTTTCACTCTATCATGCAGACTTTGCTATCTGTTGAACAAATTGCAACTTGTTTTAGTGACCAGTATTCACATGGGGACTTGACAAATTGACACAGAAAGGCACATAATGAGTTTACACCACAGATCTGTGTCTCAATACTGATGCTCATTTTATGTGACCAGTTGCGGGACCTATGCAGGAGGTGGGAAAACTTTTCTCATTTGTGTTAACAGACACGTCACTCATAATCATTAATCACTGCAGACCCTTCACACCCTGAACATAACCTGTTCCACCTTCTCCTCTCTGGTAAGTGCTACAGACCACGTTACACCAAAACCACCAGACACAGTTTCTTCCCTCTCGCCGTCACACTGATGAACAGTTAAATCAGTCATCCATCACTGTCAAATATATATTTAAGCAGGTTGTATATATTGTTCACAGACGTGTACATGTGCATATACTGTGCATAACAACTTACTATATGTATATGAAGTAACTTATTTTTTCATTCAATATTTATTTCAGCAGTCCTAAACACCTTTACACTACTTGTTGACAATCTACAGAAACTGTTACTGTTACTGTAACTGTATATAGACATGTATGTTGTTGTCCATTTGTTGTTTCTATATGTATATATCTATTTTTTTCACCTACTGGCTTGTAAATAATAGTCATACATTTATGTTTACATATCTCTGTTCAGCTTGTTGTCCTTGTTTTGACTGTATATCCATGTGTATCTCCTGAACTTTGTTGTACATTGAGAGCCACTGGAATCTGGAGTCAAATTTCTTTTATACATAAACATACTGACCTTTTTTGACAACCTACACAAAATTATATCCAGTCACTCGGCACGTATACAACTTCCTTCACAGCCGTGTAACAGCTGCAGAGGTCTGACGCTGATTTCCTGTAAGTCTGAGATACAATTTCACATGGTAGTCAAGGTGGCCTTAACCTCCTCAAATAGAAGAAAAGAGGGGAAAAGTCTGTTAATCTTTATTTGCAGTGATAATTTAAACTAATCAAGCAAAAAGCAACAAAACGTCATACATGTGGTGTAGCAGCGTCCCGATTTCAGACAGCGACCATGTCAAGCTTGCAACTCGTTCTTAAGCAGGATCAAAAGAGATCTGCTGAGCTGACATAATGTAAATGTAAATGTAGTAAATAAGAAAAAATACATAATCATCTCAGTAATAACAGTAATACGGGATAACAATAGTCTAATCTACTCACAATAAACACATTATATAAGGGTCATATCCTATCAATAATAGTGGGATAATAAGGTAAAATCTTTGCAATTTGAAAACAGTAATGAGGTAAAAATTAAAGGATAAGACTGGTGATTTTCCTTTTTTTAAATTATTTATTTATTTATTTATTCATTTTTACAAATGCATTGCAATGTATTCCTCTGTGCTGTAGACCTCTGCTGTTTTTCAAAAACATAAAAACATGTAAAGGAGTCAAACCGCTGCACTGGGTGACATGTTGTTTCACCACGAAGCGTTTGGTCACGTTAAAAACGGCTCCAAAGACTAAAAACAGTGATCATGTTTTCTGTCTAAGCTACTTTTTAACCAATGAAACACTTTTACTCAGAGGTTACGTGATCATTTTATTAAACATTAAACCAGGAACAGAAAGTTTACTTGTTCATTATGGTTGTACAGAGGAAGACACTGAGACAAAAGGAGAAGATAAACAGACTAAGCATAAACTGGTAGCCACAGAAAAAGAAAGTGTAAGTAAGAAAACAACAAGACAGAACAGCAGCAAAGAATCACAAACTGAGTCAAAGTTTCATGGATGGAAACAGTGAAAACATAACAGTCAGTCAAATAAATGATGTTTTCCTTTCCCTTATGGCCACAGTCATGTAGATTTTATTACAAACATTATTTAGAATTTACAATTTATCAATTAATTCATGTGTTTACATATTTACAAGTATGAAATATTCAATACATTTTAGTATTTTTGGATGGAAACAGAAGGAAATAGGGTGGCAGGCATCACTGTAAGACTGTTAGTTTCAATAATAAATCTAAATCTTCATGTCACAGTCCGAATAACTTTTCAGCAGAAAAAGGAAGCGTTTTGGGTTGGGTGGGGCTTGTTGGGATTGCTCAATAATTGTATTGGAATAGTCCCATATTAGTACATAAGGGAAGAAGACTGTCTGAGGTGACAAATGTCTGCGGAAAGGTAAGTTTAGAATCACTGAACTACTGCTGTCTCTGTGTAGTAATTTCAAAATGCACTTTATATCCATTTGATATATTTTATATTGCAAACACCAAAACTTTATATTATATTACACTTGGGGTGTGTGTGTGTTGGTGGGGGTTATAAATGCAACATAAACAACAAAAAGATATCAACAAAACAGATCCACTACAATAAAGTGAATGCGTTTCAGCTCGAATTCCGAATTTAAACTCAGAACTCAAATATAATTTTCATATGTGGCCCGAATCCTCTTCCGTATGAGACAAACCAGCCCCTCCTCTCATTTTCAGCAGCAAACTGAGGTGCGCATGCTCACCTCTGCTTCTGGGTTGGGTTGCCAGGTCACCATCTCACACAGAAACTGAGGAGCCCCCATTTGTTTTGTATCATCATGAGACTTTCTTTCTTCTCTTTGTCTCAAACCTTTAGTCTTGTTTAGTTTGGTTTAGTTTGGTAAGTTTTATTTGTATTCTAGAAAATTGAGTTTGGACACTAATTTTAAAGAAGAAATTTTAAAATGCTCTTCTTTGACTTGACTTCAACTGCTGGACACAAGATGTCTCCTACTTCACTGTAAAGTCCATTCTCAGTGTTTGTGCACTGGAGGCTTCAAGTTTCCATATCACACTTGTGTATGTTTTTAATATGTATATATCTATTTTTTTCACCTACTGGCTTGTAAATAATAGTCATACATTTATGTTAACATATCTCTGTTCAGCTTGTTGTCCTTGTTTTGGCTGTATATCCATGTGTATCTCCTGAACATTGTTGTACATTGAGAGCCACTGGAGTCTGGAGTCAAATTTCTTTTATACATAAACATACTGTACTTGGCCTTTTGTGACAACCTACACAAAATTATGTCCAGTCACTCGGCACGTATACAACTTCCTTCACAGCGTGTAACAGCTGCAGAGGTCTGATGCTGATTTCCTGTAAGTCTGAGATACAATTTCACATGGTAGTCAAGGTGGCCTAAACCTCCTCAAATAGAAGAAAAGAGGGGAAAAGTCTGTTAATCTTTATTTGCAGTGACAATTTAAACTAATCAAGCAAAAAGCAACAAAACGTCATACATGTGGTGTAGCAGGGTCCCAATTTCAGACAGCTACCATGTCAAGCCTGCAACTCGTTTTTAAGCAGGATCAAAAGAGATCTGCTGAGCTGACATGATGTAAATGTAAATGTAGTAAATAAGAAAAAACACATACTCATCTCAGTAATAACACAGTAATACGGGATAACAATAGTCTAATCTACTCACAATAAACACATTATATAAGGGTCATATCCTATCAATAATAGTGGGATAATAAGTAAAATGTCTGCATTTTGAAAACAGTAATGAGGTAAAAATTAAAGGATAAGGCTGGTGATTTTCCTTTTTTTTTTTTAATTTTTCATTTATTTATTTATATTTATTTTTTTACAAATGCCTGTATTCCTCTGTGCTGTAGACCTCCTCTGTTGTCCAAAAACATAAAAAAGTCAGTGAGTCAAACTGCTGCACTGGCTGACATGTTGTTTCACCAATAAGAGTTTGGGTATGTTAGTTTGGTTAAAAACGGCTCCAGACTAATGACAGTGATCATGTTTTCTGTCTAAGCTACTTTTTAACCAATGAAACACTTTTACTCAGAGGTTACATGATCATTTTATTAATCATTGAACCAGGAACAGAAAGTTTACTTGTTCATTATGGTTGTACAGAGGAAGACACTGAGACAAAAGGAGAAGATAAACAGACTAAGCATAAACTGGTAGCCACAGAAAAAGAAAGTGTAAGTAAGAAAACAACAAGACAGAACAGCAGCAAAGAATCACAAACTGAGTCAAAGTTTCATGGATGGAAACAGTGAAAACAGAACAGTCAGTCAAATAAATAATGTTTTCCTTTCCCTTATGGCCACAGTCATGTAGATTTTATTATAAACATTATTTAGAATTTAGAATTTATCAATTAATTCATGTGTTTACATATTTACAAGTATGAAATATTTAATACATTTTAGTATTTTTGGATGGAAACAGAAGGAAATAGGGTGGCAGGCATCACTGTAAGACTGTTGGTTTCAATAATAAATCTAAATGTCACAGTCAAATTTTCACAGAGGAAGGAAGTATATGGGTGGGGTGTTGCTTGTTGGAACGGCTTTGTCTTCAAAAGCTGCCCAACAACTGTTTCTCAATAGACACATAGACTATCTGAGGTGACAAATGTCTGCGGAAAGGTAAGTTTCGAATCATTGAACTACTGCTGCCTCTATGTAGTAATTTCAATATGCACTTTATATCCAAATCAACATGTAATCAATATATTTCATATTGTAAACACCAAAACTGTATATTATATTATACTTGGGGTGCGTGTGTGTTGGTGGGGGTTATAAATGCAACAAAAATAACAAAAAGATATCAACAAAACGTATCCACTACAATAAAGTGAATGCGTTTCAGCTAAAATTCTGAATTTAAACTCAGAACTCAAATATAATTTTCACATGTGGCCCGAATCCTCTTCCGCATGAGACAAACCAGCCCCTCCTTCTCATTTTCAGCAGCAAACTGAGGTGCGCATGCTGACCTCTGCTTCTGGGTTGGGTTGCCAGGTCACCATCTCACACAGAAACTGAGGAGCCCCCATTTGTTTTGTATCATCATGAGATCCAATTTAATTCAATACAATTTTTTTTATACAGCACCAAATTATCTCAGGGCACTTTTCACAAAGAGCAGGTCTAGACCGTTAAACGGGACATTAATCGGAGAAATTACTAATTGGGAGAAAGGGTTAATAATACGGAGACTCCTGCGAAAAGTGGGAGTGTTGGGAGGTGTGCTAATTTGGATCTGATCACCTTTCAAACGCCTTATGTATCAGTGTTCCACTGGATTTAAAATCTGGTGTTTTGATCAGTTTAATAAAGTTTATCTTTTATTATTGAAAAAGGAGGTTCTGTCGGGTCTCTCTCCTGTGCTGACTTGCAAAATTAGTGTGGAGATAAAGTAGGTGTTGCAAGATTTTCTTTTCATTTGTTTGAACATTTCACTTCCTGGACAACTATCATCGATTTACACACATGTTGTTGTTTTGTCTTACAGAGGAAAACTGCAGAAGGCCTTGTGCCAGTACACCAAAGACACCTTCAGTTGTGTTAACATGCTAAAAGAATTCAGTGAGAGCCTCCCTGAATGGAAAGATGCAAGGGAGAAAGAGTTACAAAGGATCAGGGACATTAAAGACAGAGCTGATGAAATTGACCTGAGCATCGGCCATGTTAAACAGTCAGAGAACAAAGGCAAGGCTTTTGTGAAATATATGAAGAGCAAGGTGACCTTCGTGACTGCATACAGCAGGCGTAAAGAGTTGGAGAAGGAGCTTGCTGCTGTGTTGAAGGTCACTCTGAGAGGCCTGGAGAAGCTCAACTGCTTCCTGGATGCAGTGGAGAGGTTGGCGGTCACCTCGCTGCATGTGTTTGAGGAGGAGAACTGGGTGTTACATCTGCCCCAAGACATCAGCTCTGACACTGTTCGGGATGTCATCACTGCTGCTTGGCTGGTCTGCCCGCTCATCCTTGCCTTTAAAAGAGATGCGAAGGCCTTCTTCCTTCCCAAACTTCAGAATGTGGAAGAGCTGGCAAATCAGTTGGACAAATACATCCAGACCACCCAGAAGATCTGCGACAAGTTAGAGGAAAGGTAAAATTTTTCAATCATGAACAGCACCTTCTATTTTTTGTTGAAATAATATGCTGATTGTGCAAAAGACATTATTTGAAATCATATCTATAAATTAATGGTATAATTATATAATTCACAGCTCTTTCAGTGCGTTTTGCCTGAGGATGAATATGGAAACTGTGGTAGATCTTGATGTGGATTTGTCTGAAGATGACATACAAAGGATGCTTTGTCACATCAATCAGCTTAATGAAATCAGGTAAGCATGAAGTGATAATAAGAGGTTTGGTGGTGCTAAAATATTACCTCATTGCAGTTGTGCAAAGTTGTGTATTTCTGAAATGTAGTCGACACTTTCAATAGTAGAGACAGTTTGAGCTTTATTTGGTATTTCAGCTATTTAAAAACATGTTGTATAGAACAGATGTTTAAAAATTTATTGGGCATCCAAAAGCACAAATATCCTGTAGAGGTTTGGCTGGAAGTTGTCTTTAGAACGCAATACTGAAAGGTTCAAGTAGTTAATTTACTTTTGCTTCTATTTCGTCGACAATATCTAATCAGTATTATGTCAGTGTACTGTAGTGTTCAATAGACTTTACAGACAACAACAACAATTAAAATACAGTATGTCTGATATAATAAACACTAAATTCAGTGGCAAATAGGATTACATTACCAATGATGAATTAATCTCTTGTTGTATTATAACTAGCACAGTCTGTATGAATCATTTAAACTTGAAACATTGAAAATATATGCAATGATTACGTGTTATTTTTTTATTGTTAAAAGAATGCAGGTAAGCTAAAAGGACACTAGGGGGCAATATGACCCTGATTATAAAGAACACATGACAATTTATGTTGATGACTGTGGCTCAACTAGTAGAGTTGACATCTATTGATTGCAGGAGGGTTTGTAGTTCAATCCCCTGTTTCTTCTTTCCACATGTTGAAGTGTGTATATAAGAGGGAAACTGTGCTAAATAACTATGGCCAATTTACCATGTCTGCTCAAATCGCAGATAAAGGGGGGGGACTCTCTCTTGCTTCAATTCTTTACCTTTAATGTCCAGTTTTAAATTGGGTACTGTAAAATGATAATTACCAAAGCACAGTTATTTATGTAACAAAAATTACAACTTGATGTGGCTCATTTGGGAAATACTTTTGTCCAAAGTGACTTCTTGTTCATACAAATTGAGAGTAATTTTAAAGCCTCAGTGTGTTGCTCGAGGACACTCGAGCCAGGGATTGACCCACCAACTCTATGATTAGTAACTAAATTATGGCTGTTATATCCAACTGGTAGAATATATCAGACATATAAGTTTCTGACGACAGTTTTGGTTGAGGTGGAAAAGAGACAGGAAGGCCTTCTTTGATTAAAAAAGGGATTTCTAAGTTAGTCAGGTCATTGAGCCCAGATTCCGTGTTTTGTTCTCTGCTGATTTTATGACTTGCAGCTATTTTGTGCTCATCTTTGCTGAGGTGATTTATTGCTGCTTTAGTTTCCTATAGTGTGTGTTAAATGTGGAAAACATGTACTAAATCCAAACTGGTTTTCATACTGTATTTTTAAATATCATGTTATACTTAACAATGTCTCCTCTTTTTTTTATCTTTCATTTCTTAATTTTATATTTTCTCTTCATCAGGATGGACCAACACTTCCGGATGGTGTTCTTGTTCAAGGAGGAATCATGTCGTGGCTTCATCATGTCGCGGTTTCTAAATGACCTGGAGGAGAGTGCTGTTCAGCTAGACAGGATGAATAAGGGGGCAAAGATCTCCAGTGTTGCAGGAAGCTCGGTTGGCGCGATTGGTGGTGTCCTTTCCATCATTGGTTTGGCTTTAATTCCTGTAACTGCTGAAGTGTCTCTTGCTCTGACAATGACTGGGGTGGGGCTGGGAATTACCAGCGGAGTTAACAGCATTGTCACCACAG
Source organism: Thunnus maccoyii (assembly GCF_910596095.1). Lineage (NCBI taxonomy): Eukaryota > Metazoa > Chordata > Actinopteri > Scombriformes > Scombridae > Thunnus > Thunnus maccoyii. The sequence goes on from NC_056550.1 coordinate 24,832,237, forward strand.
CCACAGAGATTGGAGTCAAGCGCACATATAAAAAAAAAGCCAGTGAAGCCTTCAAGAGCATCATGAAGGATGTGAAGAGTCTCCAGAATTGTCTGGATGAGGTCACCAACAGGAAAGCAAGTCAGATAGATGTGGCTGTGGGAGTAAGCAAGGGTCTTACTAAAGATGGTGTTTTTAGAAAAAGCATAGAGTCATTTGTTGATTTTGCCCCTGCTGGTAAGATGTTGAAAAGTGAGGACCTGATTGCAAGTGCTGGTAAGGTGGTGGCCCACAAACGTAAAGTGTTACATGACATGTCCAGAGTGGCATCAGATGTCCCAGATGCCGGTCAGGCAGCAGTCACAGGGCCCCTTGCTCTCACCAAGTCAGCCAGGGCTGGTCTCATCGGGCTCAATGCTCTTTTCATTGGCAAGGACATCTTCACCATCTATAAAGACAGCATCAGTCTGGCCAAAGGCAGTGAGACTGAAGTCTCACAGCTCATCAGAGCCAGAGCTGCACTTTGGAGCTCAGAGATGGACTCATGGAAGAAGATCCGTGATTCTTTGCATCAGGGTCTGCTGACATCAGAGGAAAAACGAGCTATCCTGGAGACACAGTTTTATCCACAGAGGTAGATAAGAGAAACAATGAAATTCCCATCTGATCAAGTGGGTGAAAAACAAATGAAAAACAGTTTTGTGCATGTATGAGAATTTAATCCTGCATACATCAGAAAATCACTGAGCATCCTCATTTAAGTTTATCTTTAGAGAATAAGCTTCTTATGACTGTTAACCAACTACTGTTGTCAATGATTACATAACCAGCATATCTTTTGTTTCTTGTTTCAATCTATATATCATACCTTTTGCAGATTATTTTAATACACACACACACACACACACACACACACACACACACACACACACACACATATATATATATATATATATATATATATATATATACACACACATCACATTTAGTAATAAATACTTTAACTGAGAATAATTGCATGTCAATATAAAATGACTATGTTGGGTGTTAACTTCAGAGTTGCCATTTGAAGCCATTTACTGTAGTTCTTTACTTTCTGTAAACAAATATTTACTGATAATCTCAAGATAATCAGAATATGTGCAGTAGATTTTATTACTAGGTGTTTATTGCGCTTTAATCATCTGACATTGAAGTCAAATTATATCAGCATCTTATTTGTTTTTTGCCTTTTGTTTTAAGTTTAATGTGTGACAGTGTTCATCAATTGAATCCATTATTACAGAGTCTGCAGGACACATTGTAATAACACTGTTTTACCTTTTTGAAATGTTTTATTGTTGTAATGCTTTCATTTTATAATATAGTCTTGCTGTTTCATGATCTGTAACACCCATCTCAACATGTATGTAGCTCTTGTATGTATTCCTGTTGAATCCAAATAAATGTAAACTCTGAACACAGACTTTAACAATCAATAAACAGATTTCTTCAAGTATCTTCTCATATTAAATGTGTTGTAGTTTGTTCATGATTCTCTTATATTTTAAAGTGACAAATGGCATAAATAAGGGAAATTATAGTCAATACTTTCTGTAAAGTGTTTAAGAAATTTTAAAAATTTTAATTTAAATCTATGCATGCATAGATGCAATGTATACATTTGGCTGTATGTCCATGTGTATCTCCTGAACATTGTTGGGTGTAAGTACATTGATAGCGACTAGAAACTGGAGTCAAATTCCTTGTATGCATAAACATACTTGGCCTGTAGTGACAACCTACGCAAAATTAAAATCAGCCTCTTGGAGCTTTTTTTGCTTGCAATCTACAGGTAAAAACTTCTTTCACAGCTGTGGTTACAGCTTCAGAGGGAGAGGCTGATGCTGTAACAAAAAGAGGAACTTTGGCACTAAAAAGACTGTAACGTTGGAAAATATCTTCTTTAAAAATATCTATTTGACTCATTTGGATGGCTAAAGCTTCATATTAGCTTCAGATAAACTTTTAAATACATTTGTACACAGAGGGAGGTTTGTGTATTTTCATTTACATTACAAGTGCATTATGAAGACATCTGCTAATGGCCAGTATGAACAGGATTAATGATTATGGCAAGAAACCCCTATTTCAATGTTCATTTGAGCACCTGAGTGTTGTTTAAGACAGACTTGTGAACCTGTCCTTTAAAGCTAATTTTATTGCTTTTGTATCCTCATGCGTGTTCCACAAGTCATTCTGACTTTTGAAGTAACATGCCCACTTTTGAAATGTATCATCTTCTTATATATTCCTTTTCTTTTCTCTTCATCAGGATGGACCAACACTTCCGGATGGTGTTCTTGTTCGAGGAGGAATCATGTCGTTACTTCATCAGTGAGTTTGATGAACAACAGCCCAGGATGCTGCAGTTTCTAAATGACCTGGAGGAGAGTGCTGTTCAGCTAGACGGGATGAATAAAGGGGCAAAGATCTCCAGTGTGGCAGGAAGCTCGGTCGGGGCGGTTGTCTTGTGTAATACAGTAGAACCAGCAGTAGTCTCACAAAGTGCTTTTTTTGACAACTCTGATTAAAGTGAATGAACCATGTATGGAAATTCAATCTTGCTAACAGCTGTAAATCATTGATCAGTGTTGAACATCATTTAAGTCTGTTCATGAGAAATTCTTAATTAGCTGCATTTCTAATGACAAACCGATTAATTGAGTCTGTATGTGTTTTCCTTGACTAGATTTCTATACCTTTTGCCAACAAACACATAAACACATAATGCATTATATCTGCCATTCAGTGATAGAATAATGATATGTGAAAAATAAGAAAACTGCTTTTAACACAAGAGTTGTCATATTCTACCATGTCCAATGCTCCAGTGTATATTTTACCACATAAAGAGAACACAATACTTAGATTAGATTGTATTAGAATAATGTTTGATGCCTTTTCTGCTTCATTTATTAGACACCAAGTAGCCAAAATAAATGTGTTTTGATGTTTGTTGTTTTTCTTCGCACAAAGTTGGGATATTGTGGTGCGTGCACATCGTGAGGCTCAACGTCTCATCGTTTTTTGGATATTTACTTAACTATCTCTGAAGATATAGCATCACTTATGCTGTAGCACTTACTTTCCTGCACTCATCTGTAAATAATACTGTATTTTTGCACTTCTGGTTGAATGCTAACTGCATTTCACTGGCTTTGTACCCGTACTCTGAACAATGACAAAGTTGGATCTAATCTATTGTTTCATAAAACGGAGGCAGTTTTCCAAAGATGTGGTGTCCATGGAGATACCTGCTTTGGTCTTTGCAGTGTCTTATTTTTGTAATGCTTTGATTTTATAATGAAACTATATCACTGGTTTCACTACTTTTACTGTCTTGTTATTCTGACTTGAGAAAAGATCTGTATTTAATAAATGTATGTAAATGTAAGACACAGATTGACTTTCTTTCTTCTCTTTGTCTTAAACCTTTATTCTTGTTTAGTTTGGTAAGTTTTATTTGTATTCTAGAAAATTGAGTTTGGACACTAATTTTAAAGAAGAAATTTTAAAATACTCTTCTTTGACTTGACTTCAACTGCTGGATGCAAGATGTCTCCTACTTCACTGTAAAGTCCATTCTCAGTGTTTGTGCTCTGGATGCTTCAAGTTTCCACATCACACTTGTGTAAGTTGCATACTGGACCATGATTGGCTGCCAACTGGTTTTGATGTCACAAATCATGCTCGTACCAAGGTATCAATTCTGTATTTACATTTTGTATTAGTGAATTCAATTTTTAATTTGAAGTTATAATTTGTATTATCAATGGAAACGAATCTTTGCAGACTGGCTGGAAAGACAGTTTGCTGAAGAGAACAACGTTAGGTTACAAAACAAGTGGAGTTTTCAGAATATGCATATAGCCATGCAATTTCAGAGAACATTTTTACTCTGGCATGCAGACTCTGCTATCTGTTGAACAAATTGCAATTTGTTTTAGTGAGCAGTATTCACATGGGGACTTGACAAATTGACACAGAAAGGTGCATAATGAGTCTACACCACAGATCTGTGTCTCAATACTGCTGCTCATTTTATGTGGCCAGTTGCAGGACCTACGCAGGAGGTGGGAAGACTTTTCTTATTTGTGTTAACAGACACGTCACTCATAATCATAAATCACCTCCAGACACAGTTTCTTACTTCTTGCCGTCACACTGATGAACAGTTAAATCAGTCATCCATCACTGTCAAATACATATTTAAGCAGGCTGTATATATTGTTCACAGACATGTACATGTACATATAATGTGCATAACCACTTACTATATGTATATGAAGTAACTTATTTTTTCATTCAGTATTTATTTCAGCAGTCCTAAACACTTTTACACTACTTGTTGACAATCTACAGAAACTTGTATATAGACCTGTATGTTATTGTCCATTTGTTGTTTCTATATGTATATATCTATTTTTTCACCTACTTGCTTGTAAGTAATAGCCATATGTTTACGTTTACATATCTCTGTTCAGCTTGTTGTCCTTGTTTTGGCTGTATGTCCATGTGTATCTCCTGAACATTGTTGTACATTGAGAGCCACTGGAATCTGGAGTCAAATTTCTTTTATACATAAACATAGTGTGCTTGGTACCTTTTTTGACAACCTACACAAAGTTATATCCTGTCACTCGGCACGTATACAACTTCCTTCACAGTTGTGGTTACAGCTGCAGAGGTCTGATACTGATTTCCTGTAAGTCTGAAATACAATTTCACATGGTAGTCAAGGTGGCCTAAACCTCCTCAAATAGAAGAAAAGAGGGGAAAAGTCTGTTAATCTTCATTTGCAGTGATAATTTAAACTAATCAAGCAAGTAATATGGGGGTAACAATAGGCTAATCTACTCACAATAAACACATTATATAAGGGTCATATCCTACCAATAATAGTGGGATAATAAGGTAAAATCTCTGCATTTTGAAAAGAGTAATGATTGTTATATTAAAGGATAAGGTTGGTGATTTTCTATATTTTTCTTATTGTCAACAACTGCCTGTATTCCTCTGTGCTGTAGACCTCTGCTGTTGTCCAAAAAGGAAGGAAGTAGATGGGTGCGGTGTTGCTTGTTGGAACGGCTTTGTCTTAAAAAGCTGCTCAACAACTGTATCTCAATAGACACATATTAGTACGTAAGGGAAAAAGACACTCTGAGGTGACAAATGTCTGCAGAAAGGTAAGTTTTAAATCAGAGCTACTGCTGCCTCTGTATAATAATTTCAATATGCACTTTATATCCAAATCAACATGTAATTAATATATTTGACATATTTCATATTGTAAACACCAAAACTGTAAATTATATTATATTTTGGGTGTGTGTGTGTTGGTTGGGTTATAAACACAACAAAAAGATATCAACAAAACATACCCACTACAATAAGGTGAATGTGTTTGTCTTCACAGGCCTTGGGGTTACATTTAAACCATTTACTTTATATAATTTGTGGATACATTCATATATGGCATTCATATGTGTGTTGTTTTTAATTGATCTGTCTGAATTAAAAAATCACTTGTGCACTGTATACTGTAAAAAAAAACAAAAACAATTCTGTCAAATAGAAACATTTGACAATTTGCTCACTTTTATTGCATATAAATATCAAATGACTTGCACAAAACATGGAACCCCCTGACAAAAGCCTATATCAGCTCAACCTAATTTATACCTGTCAACATCTAGGTTTCAAAAACACAGGAGGTTTTTCTCCCATCCACCATCGATATGTTTTACACGAGAACAGCTCGCTGGTCAAGCTGATAACACCAAATGCTTTTAAACTTAGCTGCTGGCTGAAACAAAATCAGCCCCTCCTCTTATTTTCAGCAGGAAACTAAGCGGAGCAGACAACTTGAGTGAGTGCAGTGACGAGTGATATATATCAGGCAGGGTCATTTACACATATTCACCTCTGCCTCTGGGTTGGGTTGCCAGGTACCATCCCACACAGAAACTGAGGAGCACCCATTTGATTTATGTCACTATGAAATTGGTTGATTAACGGGAGAAATTGCCAATCAGGGGCACAGCAGAAGAAAGTGTTAAAAATAGGGAGACTCCTGCAAAACTACTGGCAGATATGCTAATTTGGATCTGATCACCTTTCAAAAGCTATGAAAAGCCACATCAGTGTTCCACTGAATTTAAAAGCTGGTGTTCTTGATCAGTTTAATAAAGTATATCTTTTATCATTGAAAAAGGAGGTTCTGTCAGGTCTTTCTCCTGCACTGTCTCGCAAATCTAATGTGGACATAAAGTAGGTCTTGCAAGTATCCGATGAGATTTACCTTTAATTTGTTTTCACATTTCACTTCTCAGACAACTACCATCAGTTTACATAGACGTTGTTTTGTCTTACAGAGAGAACCTGAGGAAGGCCTTGTGCCAGTACACCAAAGACACCTTCAGTTATATTAACACGCTAAAAGAATTCAGTGAGAGCCTCCCTGAATGGATAAATGCAAGGAAGACAGAGTTGAGGACTTTAACAGATATCAAAGACAGAAAGAAGCATGAAAAACTGGAGCAGGAGCTTGCTGCTGTGTTGAAGGACACTCTGGGAGGCCTGGAGAAGCTCAACTGCTTCCTGGATGCAGTGGAGAGGTTGGCGGTCACCTCACTGCATGTGTTTAATGAGAAGAACTGGGTGTTACATCTGCCCCAAGACATCAGCCCTGATAATGTTCAGGTTGGTATCATTGCTGCTCGGCTGGTCTGCCCACTCATCCTCCAGTTTAAAAGAGATGCGAAGGCCTTCTTCCTTCCCAAACTTCAGAATGTGGAAGTGCTGGAATACCAGTTGGTTAAATACATCCAGACCACCCAGAAGATCTGTGACAAGTTAGAGGAAAGGTAAAATCTTTCATAAACATGTTCATGAAATGCCACAACCCAAGCCTAAAAATGATTAATGGAGAACTTAGGAACATTTAATAAATAAAACAACATAGTTTAATAAATAAATAAATACATTTATTTATCATACACTAATTGCACAAAAGACATTATTTGAAATCATATCTATAAATTAATGGTATAATTATATAATTCACAGCTCTGTCAGTGAGTTTTTCCAGAGGATGAATATGGAAACTGTGGTAGATCTTGATGTGGATTTGTCTGAAGATAAGATACAAAGGATGCTTCGTCACATCAATCAGCTTAATGAAATCAGGTAAGCATGAAGTGACAATAAGAGGTTTGGTGGTGCTAAAATATTACCTCATTGCAGTTGTGCAAAGTTGTGTATTTCTGAAATGTAGTCGACACTTTCAATAGTAGAGACAGTTTGAGCTATAATTGGTATTTCAGCTATTTAAAAACATGTTGTATAGAACAGATGTTTACAAAATTATTGGGCATCCAAAAGCACAAATATCCTGTAGAGGTTTGGCTGGAAGTTGTCTTTAGAACGCAGTACTAAAAGGTTCAAGAAGTTAATTTACTTTTGCTTCTATTTCATCAACATCTAATCAGTATTATGTCAGTGTACTATAGTGTTCAATAGACTTTACAGACAACAACTTCTCTCTGTATCAAAGATTAAAATACAGTATGTCTGATATAATAAAAGCCCTTTAAACACTAAATTCAGTGACAAATGGGATTACATTTCCAATGATTACTTGATCTCTCGTTGTATTATAACTAGCACAATCTGTATGAATCATGTAAACTTGAAACAATGAAAATATATGCAATGATTACGTGTTATTTTTTTATTATTAAAAGAATGCAGGTGCACTGAAAGGACACTAGGGGGCAATATGACCCTGATTATAAAGAGCACATGACAGTTTATGTTGGTGACTGTGGCTCAGCTGGTAAAGCAGGACATCCATTGACTGCAGGAGGGTCTGTAGTTCAATCCCCTGTTTCTTCTTTCCACATGTTGAAGTGTGTAAATGAGAAGGAAATTGTGCTAAATAACTGTGGCCAACTTACCATGTCTGTTCAAATAGCAGATATACTCTCTCTTGCTTCAACTCTTTACCTTTAATGTCCAGTATTAAATTGATAATTGATAATTGATAAATGATAATTACCAAAACACAGTTACTTATATAACAAAAATTACAACTTGCTGGGGCTCATTTGACAAATGATTTTGTCCAAAGTGACTTCCTGTTCATACAAATTAAGAGTAATTTTAATGGCTCAGTGTGTTGCTTGAGGACACTTAGACACATGGAAAGGAGGAGCCAGGGATTGAACCACCAATCCGTATGATTAGTAACTAAATTATGGCGAGTATATCCAACCGGTAGTATACTGTATATCAGACATGTAAGTTTCTGGAGACAGTTTTGGTTGAGGTGGAAAAGAGACAGGAAGACCTTCTTTGATTATCAAAGGGATTTCTAAGTTTGTCAGTTCATTGAGCCCAGATTCTGTGTTTTGTTCTCTACAATGACTTTTATGACTTGCAGCTATTTCATGCTCATCTTTTGAGATGATTTATTGCTGCTTTAGCTTCCTATAGTGTATGTTAAATAAATGTGGAAAACATGTACAAAATCCAAACTGGTTTTCATATTGTATTCTTAATATCATGTTATACTTAACAATGTCTCCTGTTATTTATCTTTCTTCATTTCTTATTTTATATTTTACTTCATCAGGATGGACCAACACTTCCGGATGGTGTTCTTGTTCGAGGAGGAATCATGTCGTCGCTTCATCAGTGAGTTTGATGAACGACAGCCCAGAATGCTGCAGTTTCTGAATGTCCTGGAGGAGAGTGCTGTTCAGCTAGACAGGATGAATATGGGGGCAAAGATTTCCAGCGTGGCAGGAAGCTCGGTTGGGGCAGTTGGAGGTGTTCTTTCCATCATTGGTTTGGCATTAATTCCTGCAACAGCTGGAGTGTCTCTCGCTCTGACAATGACTGGAGTGGGGCTGGGAATTACCAGCGGAGTTAACAGCGCTGTCACCACAGCCACAGAGATTGGAGTCAACCGCACATATCAAAAGAAAGCCAGTGAAGCCTTCCAGAGCTTCATGGAGGATGTGCAGAGTCTCCAGGATTGTCTGGACGAGGTCACCAACAGGGAAGCAAGTCAGATAGATGTGGCTGTGGGAGTAAGCAAGGGTCTTACTAAAGATGGTGTTTTTAGAAAAAGCATAGACTCACTTGTTGATTTTGCCTCTGCTGTTAAGATGTTGAAAAGTGAAGAGCTGATTGTAGGTGCTGGTAAGGTGGTGGCCCAGGAAGGTAAAGCATTACGTATCGTGCCCACAGTGGCGTCAAATGTCCCAGATGTTGGTCAGGCAGCAGTCAAAGGGTCCCTTGCTCTCACCAAGTCAGCCAGGGCTGGTTTCATCGGGCTCAATGCTTTTTTCATTGGCATGGACATCTTCTTCATCTGTAAAGACAGCATCAGTCTGGCCAAAGGCAGCGAGACTGAAGTCTCACAGCTCATCAGAGCCAGAGCTGCACTTTGGAGCTCAGAGATGGACTCGTGGAAGAAAATCCACGATTCGCTGTGTCAGGGTCTGCGGACATCAGAGGAAAAATGAGCTATCCTGGAGACGCCATTTGAACCAGAGATGGAGATCAAGAAAGATAAAGAAACAGAAATGGAATTTCCATCCGACGAAGTGGATGAAAAAGTGAAAGAAAAACAGTCTTGTGTAATACAGTAGAGCCAGCAGTAGTCTCACAAAGTGCTTTTTTGACCACTCTGATTAATGTGAATGAACCATGTATAAAAATTCAGTCTTGCTAATAGCTGGAGATCATTGATCAGTGTTGAACATCATTTAAGTCTAAGGAATTCTTAATTAGCTGCATTTCTAATGACTTAAACTGATGTATTGAGTGTATGATTTTTGACTGGATTTTGCCAACTTTTAAGCTTGTTTAAACACATAATGCATTATATCTGCCATTCAGTGATACTTTTAATAAAGAATAATAGTATGTGAAAAATAACAATACTTCCAGTTGTCATTTTCGACCATGTCCAATGCTCCAGTGTGTATTTTACCACATAAAGAGAACACAATACTTAGATTAGATTGTATTAAAATAATGCTAGGTGCCTTTTCTGCTTCATTTATTAGACACCAAGTAGGCAAAATAAATGTGTTTTGATGTTTGTTGTTTTTCTTCGTACAGTGTGGGATATTGTGGTGCGTGCACATTGTGAGGCTCAGCGTCTCATCGTTTTTTGGGATATTTACTTAACTATCTCTGAAGATATAGCATCAATTATGCTGTAGCACTTACTTTCCTGCACTCATCTGTAAATAACACTGTATTTTTGCACTTCTGGTTGGATGCTAACTGCATTTCATTGGCTTTGTACCCGTACTCTGAACAATGACAAAGTTGGATCTAATCTTAATGTTTCATTAAATGGAGGCAGTTTTCCAAAGATGTGGTGTCCATGGAGATACCTGCTTCGGTCTTTGCAGTGTCTTATTTTTGTAATGCTCTGATTTTATGATGAAACTATATCACTGGTTTCACTATTTTTACTGTCTTGTTATTCTGACTTGAGAAAAGATCTGTATTCAATAAATGTATGTAAATGTAAGACACAGATTGACTTTCTTTCTTCTCTTTGTCTCAAACCTTTAGTCTTGTTTAGTTAAGTTTAGTTTGGTAAGTTTTATTTGTATTCTAGAAAATTGAGTTTGGACACTAATTTTAAAGAAGAAATTTTAAAATACTCTTCTTTGACTTGACTTCAACTGCTGGATGCAATATGTCTCCTACTTCACTGAAAAGACCATTCTCAGTGTTTGGGCTCTGGAGGCTTCAAGTTTCCACATCGCACTTGTGTAAGTTGCATACTGGACCATGATTAGCTGCCAACTGGTTTTGGTGTCACAAATCATGCTCGTACCATGGTACCAATTCTGTATTTACATTTAGTATTAGTGAATTCAATTTTTAATTTCAAGTTATAATTTGTATTATCAATGGAAACGAATCTTTGCAGATTGACTGGAAAGACAGTTTGCTGAAGAGAACAAGTTTAGGTTACAAAACAAGTGGAGTTTTCAGAATATGTATAGAGCCATGCAATTTCAGAGAACATTTTTACTCTGGCATGCAGAACCATGATAGACTGCAAACTGGTTGTGATGTCACAAATCATGCTCGTAGGTACAAAGTTTGTATTTATTTATTTTGTATCAGTGAATCCAATTTTTAATTTGACTACATAAGATTTGTATAATCAATGGAAATGAATATTTGAAGAGCGGAAAGACAGTTTGCTGAAGAGAACAACGTTAGGTTACAAAACAAGTGGAGTTTTCAGAATATGCATAGAGCCATGCAATTTCAGAGAACATTTTTACTCTGGCATGCAGACTCTGCTATCTGTTGAACAAATAGCAACTTGTTTTAGTGACCAGTATTCACATGGGGACTTGACAAATTGACACAGAAAGGTGCATAATGAGTTTACACCACAGATCTGTGTCTCAATACTGATGCTCATTTTATGTGACCAGTTGCAGGACCTATGCAGGAGGTGGGAAAAGTTTTCTCATTTGTGTTAACAAACACGTCACTCATAATCATTAATCACTGCAGACCCCTCACACCCTGGACATAACCTGTTCCACCTTCTCCTCTCTGGTAGGCGCTACAGACCACGTTACACCAAAACCACCAGACACAGTTTCTTACTTCTTGCCGTCGCACTGATGAACAGTTAAATCAGTCATCCATCACTGTCAAATATATATTTAAGCAGGCTGTATACACTGTTCACAGACATGTACACCTGCATATACTGGACATAACTACTTACTATACGTATAAAAAGTAAATTATTTTTCATTCAATGTTTATTTCAACAGTCTTACACACCTTTACACTACTTATTGACAATCTACAGAAACTGTTAACCTGTACATAGACCTGTATGTTGTTGTCCATTTGTTGTTTCTATATGTATATATCTATTTTTTTCACCTACCGGCTTGTAAATAATAGTCATACATTTATGTTTACATATCTCTGTTCAGCTTGTTGTCCTTGTTTTGACTGTATATCCATGTGTATCTCCTGAACTTTGTTGTACATTGAGAGCCACTGGAATCTGGAGTCAAATTTCTTTTATACATAAACATACTGACCTTTTTTGACAACCTACACAAAATTATATCCTGTCACTCAGCACGTATATAACTTCCTTCAAAGCCGTGTAACAGCTGCAGAGGTCTGACGCTGATTTCCTGTAAGTCTGAGATACAATTTTACATGGTAGTTACAATGGCCTTAACCTCCTCAAATAGAAGAAAAGAGGGGAAAAGTCTGTTAATCTTTATTTGCAGTGATAATTTAAACTAATCAAGCAAAAAGCAACAAAACGTCATACATGTGGTGTAGCAGCGTCCCAATTTCAGACAGCTACCATGTCAAGCTTGCAACTCGTTTTTAAGCAGGATCAAAAGAGATCTGCTGAGCTGACATGATGTAAATGTAAATGTAGTAAATAAGAAAAAATACATAATCATCTCAGTAATAACACAGTAATATGGGGGTAACAATAGTCTAATCTACTCACAATAAACACATTATATAATGGTCATATCCTATCAATAATAGTGGGATAATAAGTAAAATGTCTGCATTTTGAAAACAGTAATGAGGTAAAAATTAAAGGATAAGGTTGGTGATTTTCCTTTTTTAAAATTTTTCATTTATTTATTTATTTATTTTTTTTACAAATGTCTGTATTCCTCTGTGCTGTAGACCTCCTCTGTTGTCCAAAAACATAAAAACAAGTCAGTGAGTCAAACTGCTGCACTGGTTGACATGTTCTTTCACCAATAAGAGTTTGGGTATGTTGGTTTGGTTAAAAACGGCTCCAAAGACTAATAACAGTGATCATGTTTTCTGTCTAAGCTACTTTTTAACCAATGAAACACTTTAAATCAGAGGTTACGTGATCATTTTATGAAACATTAAACCAGGAACAGAAAGTTTACTTGTTCATTATGGTTGTACAGAGGAAGACACTGAGACAAAAGGAGAAGATAAACAGACTAAGCATAAACTGGTAGCCACAGAAAAAGAAAGTGTAAGTAAGAAAGCAACAAGACAGAACAGCAGCAAAGAATCACAAACTGAGTCAAAGTTTCATGGATGGAAACAGTGAAAACATAACAGTCAGTCAAATAAATGATGTTTTCCTTTCCCTTATGGCCACAGTCATGTAGATTTCATTCCAAACATTATTTAGAATTTACAATTTATCAATTAATTCATGTGTTTACATATTTACAAGTATGAAATATTTAATAGATTTTAGTATTTTGGATGGAAACAGAAGGAAAATAGGGTGGCAGGCATCACTGTAAAACTGTTGGTTTCAATAATAAATCTAAATAAATCTAAATCTTCATGTCATAGTCCAAATAACTTTTCAGCAGAAAAAGGAAGCGTTTTGGGTTGGGTGGGGCTTGTTGGGACTGCTCAATATCTGTATTGGAATAGTCCCATATTAGTACATAAGGGAAGAAGACACTGAGAGACGACAAATGTCTGCGGAAAGGTAAGTTTAGAATCATTGAACTACTGCTGTCTCTGTGTAGTAATTTCAATATGCACTTTATATCCAAATCAACCTGTAATTAATATATTTGACATATTTTATATTGCAAACACCAAAACTGTATATTATATTATACTTGGGGTGTGTGTGTGTTGGTGGGGGTTATAAATGCAACAAAAACAACAAAAAGATATCAACAAAACGTATCCACTACAATAAAGTGAATGTGTTTCAGCTAGAATTCTGAATTTAAACTCAGAACTCAAATATAATTTTCGTATGTGGCCCGAACCCTCTTCCGTATGAGACAAACCAGCCCCTCCTCTCATTTTCAGCAGCAAACTGAGGTGCGCATGCTCACCTCTGCTTCTGGGTTGGGTTGCCAGGTCACCATCTCACACAGAAACTGAGGAGCCCCCATTTGTTTTGTATCATCATGAAATCCAATTTAATTCAATTTAGAAAAAATTTATATAGTGACAAATCATAACAAAAGTTATCTCAGGGCACTTTTGACATAGAGCAGGTCTAGACTGTTAAATGGGACATTAACTGGAGAAATTACCAATTGGGAGCAAAGCGGGAGAAAGGGTTAATAATAGGGAGACTCCTGCAAAAAGCGGGAGGTGTGCTAATTTGGATCTGATCACCTTTCAAACCATTTATGTATCAGTGTTCCACTGGATTTAAAATCTGGTGTTTATCTTTTATTATTGAAAAAGGTCTCCTGTCAGGTCTCTCTCCTGCACTGACTTGCATAACTAGTGTGGAGATAAAGTAGGTGTTGCAAGTCCCTGATGAGATTTTCTTTTCATTTGTTTGCACATTTCACTTCCTGGACAACTATCTATTTACGCAGACCTTGTTGTTTTGTCTTACAGAGGAAAACTGCAGAGGGCCTTGTGCCAGTACAAAAAAGAAACCCTCATTGATATTGACACGCTAACAGAATTCAATGAGAGCCTCCCTGAATGGAAAGATGCAAGGAAGAAAGAGTTACAAAAGATCAGGGACATTAAAGACAGAGCTGATGAAATTGACTTGAGCATCGGCCATGTTAAACAGTCAGAGAACAAAGGCAAGGCTATTGAGAAATATATGAAGAGCAAGGTGACCCTCGTGACTGCAGACAGCAGGCGTAAACAGCTGGAGAAGGAGCTTGCTGCTGTGTCGAGGGTCACTCTGAGAGGCCTGGAGAAGCTCAACTGCTTCCTGGATGCAGTGGAGGGGCTGGCGGTCACCTCGCTGCATGTGTTTGAGGAGGAGAACCAGGTGTTACATCTGCCCCATGACATCAGCTCTGGCACTGTTCAGGATGTCATCACTGCTGCTCGGCTGGTCTGCCCACTCATCCTTGCCTTTAAAAGAGATGCGAAGGCCTTCTTCCTTCCCAAACTTCAGAATGTGGAAGTGCTGGCAAATCAGTTGGACAAATACATCCAGACCACCCAGAAGATCTGTGACAAGTTAGAGGAAAGGTAAAATTTTTCAATCATGAACAGCGCCTTCTATTTTTTGTTGAAATAATATACTGATTGTGCAAAAGACATTATTTGAAATCATATCTATAAATTAATGGTATAATTATATAATTCACAGCTCTTTCAGTGAGTTTTGCCTGAGGATGAATATGGAAACTGTGGTAGATCTTGATTTGTCTGAAGATGACATACAAAGGATGCTTCGTCACATGAATCAGCTTAATGAAATCAGGTAAGCATGAAGTGATAATAAGAGATTTGGTGGTGCTAAAATATTACCTCGTTGCAGTTGTGCAAAGTTGTGTATTTCTGAAATGTAGTAATAATTGGTATTTCAGCTTTTTAAAAACATGTTGTATAGAACAGATGTTTACAAAATTATTGGGCATCCAAAAGCACAAATATCCTGTAGAGGTTTGGCTGGAAGTTGTCTTTAGAACGCAGTACTGAAAGGTTCAAGTAGTTAATTTACTTTTGCTTCTATTTCGTCGACAACATCTAATCAGTATTATGTCAGTGTACTGTAGTGTTCAATAGACTTTACAGACAACAAAAGTACAAAAAGTACTTTTGTTCAGGAGATACACATGGATATACAGCCAAAACAAGGACAAAAGTATTTTACAAAGAGTAAAATACATTATGTCTGATATAATAAATGTCCTTTAAACACTAAATTCAGTGACAAATAGGATTACATTCCCAGTGATGAATTGATCTCTTTTTATATTATAACTAGCACAGTCTGTATGAATCAGGTAAACTTGAAACATTGAAAATATATGCAATGATTACGTGTTATTTTTTTATTATTAAAAGAATGCAGGTGCACTGAAAGGACACTAGGGGGCAATATGACCCTGATTATAAAGAACACATGACAGCTTATGTTGGTGACTGTGGCTCAGCTGGTAGAGCAGGACATCCATTGACTGCAGGAGGGTTTGTAGTTCAATCCCCTGCTTCTTCTTTCCACATGTTGAAGTGTATAAATGAGAAGGAAATTGTGCTAAATAACTGCGACCAACTTACCATGTCTGTTTAAATAGCAGATATACTCTCTTTTGCTTCAATTCTTTACCTTAAATGTCCAGTATTAAATTGGGTAACATATAAAATGGTAATTACCAAAACACAGTTACTTATCTAACAAAAATTACATCTTGATGTGGCTCATTTGGCAAATGCTTTTGTCCAAAGTGACTTCCTGTTCATACAAATTAAGAGTAATTTTAATGGCTCAGTGTGTTACTTGAGGACACTTCGACACATGGAAAGGAGGAGCCAGGGATTGACCCACCAACTCTATGATTAGTAACTAAATTATGGCTGTTATATCCAACTATTAGTATATTGTATATCGAACATGTAAGTTTCTGGAGACAGTTTTGGTTGAGGTGGAAAAGAGACAGGAAGACCTTCTTTGATTAAAAAAGGGATTTCTAAATTAGTCAGTATATTGAGCCCAGATTCTGTGTTTTGTTATATTTGCTATACAGATTTTATGACTTCTAACTATTTTGTGCTCATCTTTGCTGAGGTTATTTATTGCTGCTTTAGCCTCCTATAGTGTATGTTAAATAAATGTGGAAAACATGTACAAAATCCCAAGTGTTTTTCATACTGTATTTTTAAATATCATGTTATACTTAACAATGTCTACTCTTTTTTTTCTCTCTTCTTTTCTTCTTTTATCTTTTCTCTTCATCAGGATGGACCAACACTTCCGGATGGTGTTCTTGTTCAAGGAGGAATCATGTCGTCGCTTCATCAAAAAGTTTGATAAACGACAGACCAGGATGCTAAAGTCTCTGAATGTCCTGGAAGAGAGTGCTGTTCAACTAGACAGGATGAATAAGGGGTCAAAGATCTCCAGTGTGGCAGGAAGCTCGGTGGGGGTGATTGCAGGTATTTTTACCATCGCTGGGGCGGCATTAAGTCCTGTAACAGGTGGAGCGTCTCTCGCTCTGTCAATGACTGGGCTGGGCCTGGGAGTTACCAGAGGAGTTAACAAGATTATCACCAAAGTCACAGAGATTGGAGTCAACTGCACAAATCAAAAGAAAGCCAATGAAGCCCTCAAGAGCTTCATGAAGGATGTGAAGAGTATCCAGGGGTGTCTGGGGGAGGTGTCCAGTCAAACAGTCACCGAAAGTAAGGAAGGTGTGGTTGTGGAAGTAGGCGAGGTGCTTCGGGATGTGCGTGGTGTTGGAAAAAAGATTCATTCTGCTGTGAAAATGTTGAAAACTAAAAAGCAGATTGCAAATGCTGGCAACGTGGTGGCCCAGGAAAACATAGGGTTAGGTAACGTGTCCACAGTGGCGTCAGATATCTCAGATGGAAGTCAAGAAATAGTCAACGGGTCCCTTGAGGTCCCTAGTTCCATCATGCTCAGTTCTCTTTTCATTGGTATGGACATCTTCACCATCTGTAAAGACAGCGTCAGTCTGGCTAAAGGCCGCGAAACCGAAGTTTCACAGTTCATCAGAGCCAGAGCTGCACTTTGGAGATCAGAGATGGACTCGTGGAAGAAAATCCGTGACTCTTTGCATCAGAGTCTGCTGACATCAGAGGAAAAATGAGCCATCCTGGAGACGCCATTTTATCCACAGAGGTAGATAGAAACACAATGAAATTCCCATCTGATCAAGTGGGTGAAAAACAAATGAAAAAACAGTTTTGTGCATGTATGAGAATTTAATCCTGCATACAGCAGAAAATCACTGAACATCCTCATTTAAGTTTATCTTTAGAGATTAAGTTGTGATTCTTATGACTGTTAACCAATTACAGTTTTCAATGATTACATAACCAACATGTTTTTTTTTCTTTAGTCTATATATCATACATTTTGCAGATTATTTTAGTATATATATATATCACATTTAGTAATAAATACTTTAACTGAGAATAATTGCATATCAATATAAAATGGCTATGTTGGGTGTTAACCTCAGAGTTGCCATTTGAAGCCATTTACTGTAGTTCTTTACTTTCTATAAACAAACATTTACTGATAATCTGAAGATAATCAGAATATGTGCAGTAGATTGTATTACTAGGTGTGTACTGCGCTTCAATCATCTGACACTGAAGTCAAATTATATCAGCATCTTGTTTGTTTTTTGCCTTTTGTTTTAAATTTAATGTGTGACAGTGTTTCATCAATTGAATCCATAATTACAGAGTCTGCAGGACACACTGTAATAACACTGTTTTACCTTTTTGAAATGTTTTATTGTTGTAATGCTTTCATTTTATAATATAGCCTTGCTGTTTCATGATCTGTAACACCCATCTCAACATGTATGTAGCTCTTGTATGTATTCCTGATGAATCCAAATAAATGTAAATTCTGAACACAGACTTTAACAATCAATAAACAGATTTCTTCAAGTATCTTCTCATATTAAATGTGTTGTAGTTTGTTCATGATTCTCTTATATTTTAAAGTGACAAATGGCATAAATAAGGGAAATTATAGTCAATACTTTCTGTAAAGTGTTTAAGAAATTTTAAAAAATTTAATTTAAATCTATGCATGCATAGATGCAATGTATACATTTGGCCGTATGTCCATGTGTATCTCCTGAACGTTGTTGGGTGTAAGTACATTGATAGCGACTAGAAACGGGAGTCAAAGTCCTTGTATGCATAAACATACTTGGCCTGTAGTGACAACCTACGCAAAATTCAAATCAGCCTCTTGGAGCTTTTCTTGCTTGCAATCTACAGGCAAAAACTTCTTTCACAGCTGTGGTTACAGCTTCAGAGGGAGAGGCTGATGCTGTAACAAAAAGAGGAAGTTTGGCACTAAAAAGACTGTAACGCTGGAAAATATCTATGTTGAAAATATCCATTTGACTCATTTGGATGGCTAAAGCTTCATATTAGCTTCAGATAAACTTTTAAATACATTTGTGCACAGAAGGAGGTTTGTGTATTTTCATTTACATTACAAGTACATTATGAAGACATCTGCTAATGGCCAGTATGAACAGGATTAATGATTATGGCAAGAAATCCCTATTTCAATGTTCACTTGGGCACCTGAGTGTTGTTTAAGACAGACTTGTGAACCTGTCCTTTAAAGCTAATTTTATTGCTTTTGTATCCTCATGTGTGTTCCACAAGTCATTCTGACTTTTGAAGTAACATGCCCACTTTTGAAATGTATCATCCTCTTATATATTCTTTTTCTTAATTTTTTCTTTTCTCTTCATCAGGATGGACCAACACTTCCGGATGGTGTTCTTGTTCAAGGAGGAATCATGTTGTTACTTCATCAGTGAGTTTGATGAACAACAGCCCAGGATGCTGCAGTTTCTAAATGACCTGGAGGAGAGTGCTGTTCAGCTAGACAGGATGAATAAAGGGGCAAAGATCTCCAGCGTGGCAGGAAGCTCGGTCGGGGCAGTTGTCTTGTGTAATACAGTAGAACCAGCAGTAGTCTCACAAAGTGCTTTTTTGACAACTCTGATTAAAGTGAATGAACCATGTATGGAAATTCAATCTTGCTAACAGCTGTAAATCATTGATCAGTGTTGAACATCATTTAAGTCTGTTCATGAGAAATTCTTAATTAGCTGCATTTCTAATGACAAACCGATTAATTGAGTCTGTATGTGTTTTCGTTGACTAGATTTATATACCTTTTGCCAACTTTGAAGCTTGCTTAAACACATAATGCATTATATCTGCCATTCAGTGATACTTTTAATTAAGAATAATGATATATGAAAAATAAGAAAACTACTTTTAACACAAGAGTTGCCATTTTCTACCATGTCCAATGCTCCAGTGTATATTTTACCACATAAAGAGAGCACAATACTTAGATTAGATTGTATTAGAATAATGCTAGATGCCTTTTCTGCTTCATTTATTAGACACCAAGTAGCCAAAATAAATGTGTTTTGATGTTTGTTGTTTTTCTTTGTACAGTGTGGGATATTGTGGTGCGTGCACATCGTGAGGCTCAGCGTCTCATCGTTTTTTGGGATATTTACTTAACTTTCTCTGAAGATATAGCATCAATTATGCTGTAGCACTTACTTTCCTGCACTCATCTGTAATGTATTTTTGCACTTCTGGTTGGATGCTAACTGCATTTCATTGGCTTTGTACCCGTACTCTGAACAATGACAAAGTTGGATCTAATCTATTGTTTCATAAAACGGAGGCAGTTTTCCAAAGATGTGGTGTCCATGGAGATACCTGCTTTTGTCTTTGCAGTGTCTTATTTTTGTAATGCTTTGATTTTATAATGAAATTATATCACTGGTTTCACTATTTTTACTGTCTTGTTATTCTGACTTGAGAAAAGTTCTGTATTCAATAAATGTATGTAAATGTAAGACACAGATTGACTTTCTTTTTTCTCTTTGTCTTAAACTTTTAGTCTTGTTTAGTTTAGTTTAGTTTGGTAAGTTTTATTACTAAAATACTCTACTTTGACTTGACTTCAACCACTGGACACAAGATGTCTCCTACTTCACTGTAAAGTTCATTCTCAGTGTTTGTGCTCTGGAGGCTTCAAGTTTCCACATCACACCTGTGTAAGTTGCATACTGGACCATGATTGGCTGCCAACTGGTTGTGATGTCACTGCTTGTACCAAGGTACCAATCCTGTATTTACATTTTTTATTAGTGAATTAAATTTTTAATTTGAAGTTATAATTTGTATCATCAATGGAAACAAATCTTTGCAGACTGACCGGAAAGACAGTTCGCTGAAGAGAACAACTTTAAGTTTTCAGAATATGCATAGAGCCATGCAATTTCAGAGAACATTTTTACTCTGGCATGCAGACTTTGCTATCTGTTGAACAAATAGCAACTTGTTTTAGTGAGCAGTATTCACATGGGGACTTGACAAATTGACACAGAAAGGTGCATAGTGAGTCTACACCACAGATCTGTGTCTCAATACTGCTGCTCATTTTATGTGGCCAGTTGCAGGACCTACGCAGGAGGTGGGAAGACTTTTCTCATTTGTGTTAACAGACACGTCACTCATAATCATTAATCACTGCAGACCTGCTCCAGACCTGCTCCACCTTCTCCTCTCTGGTAGGCGCTACAGACCACGTTACACCAAAACCACCAGACACAGTTTCTTCCCTCTCGCCGTCACACTGATGAACAGTTAAATCAGTCATCCATCACTGTCAAATATATATTTAAGCAGGCTGTATATATTGTTCACAGACGTGTACACCTGCATATACTGGACATAACTACTTACTATACGTATAAAAAGTAAATTATTTTTCATTCAATGTTTATTTCAGCAGTCCTAAACACCTTTACACTACTTATTGACAATCTACAGAAACTGTTAACCTGTATATAGACATGTATGTTGTTGTCCATTTGTTGTTTCTATATGTATATATCTATTTTTTTCACCTACTGGCTTGTAATAGTCATACATTTATGTTTACATATCTCTGTTCAGCTTGTTGTCCTTGTTTTGACTGTATATCCATGTGTATCTCCTGAACATTGTTGTACATTGACAGCCACTGGAATCTGGAGTCAAATTTCTTTTATACATAAACATACTGTGCTTGGTACCTTTTTTGACAACCTACACAAAGTTATATCCTGTCACTCGGCACGTATACAACTTCCTTCACAGCCGTGTAACAGCTGCAGAGGTCTGACACTGATTTCCTGTAAGTCTGAGATACAATTTCACATGGTAGTCAAGGTGGCCTAAACCTCCTCAAATAGAAGAAAAGAGGGGAAAAGTCTGTTAATCTTTATTTGCAGTGATAATTTAAACTAATCAAGCAAAAAGCAACAAAACGTCATACATGTGGTGTAGCAGCGTCCCAATTTCAGACAGCTACCATGTCAAGTCTGCAACTCGTTTTTAAGCAGGATCAGAAGAGATCTGCTGAGCTGACATGATATGAATGTAAATGCAGTAAATAAGAAAAAATTCATAATCATCTCAGTAATAACACAGTAATACGGGATAACAATAGTCTAATCTACTCACAATAAACACATTATATAAGGGTCATATCCTATCAATAATAGTGGGATAATAAGTAAAATGTCTGCATTTTGAAAACAGTAATGATTGTTATATAAAATGATAACGCGGGTGACTTTCTATATTTATCTATTATTTCTATTATTATCTATTATCTATATTCCTCTTTGCTGTATACCTCTGCTGTTGTCCAAAACTATAAAAACAAGTCAGTGAGTCAAACTGCTGCACTGGTTGACATGTTCTTTCACCAATAAGAGTTTGGATATGTTAGTTTGGTTAAAAACGGCTCCAAAGATTAATGACAGTGATCATGTTTTCAGTCTAAGCTACTTTTTGACCCATGAAACACTTTTACTTAGATGCTGTGTAATCATTTTATTAAACATTGAACCAGGAACAGAAAGTTTACTTGTTCATTTTGGTTGTACAGAGGAAGACACTGAGACAAAAGGAGAAGATAAACAGACTAAGCATAAACTGGTAGCCACAGAAAAAGAACGTGTAAGTAAGAAAAGAACAAGACAGAACAGCAGCAAAGAATCACAAACTGAGTCAAAGTTTCATGGATGGAAACAGTGAAAACATAACAGTCAGTCAAATAAATGATGTTTTCCTTTCCCTTATGGCCACAGTCATGTAGATTTTATTCCAAACATTATTTAGAATTTACAATTTATCAATTAATTCATGTGTTTACATATTTACAAGTATGAAATATTGTAAGACTGTTGGTTTCAATAATAAATCTAAATGTCACAGTCAAATTTTCACAGAGGAAGGAAGTATATGGGTGGGTGTTGCTTGTTGGAACGGCTTTGTCTTCAAAAGCTGCCCAACAACTGTTTCTCAATAGACACATATTAGTACATAAGGGAAGAAGACTATCTGAGGTGACAAATGTCTGCGGAAAGGTAAGTTTCGAATCATTGAACTACTGCTGCTTCTGTGTAGTAATTTCAATATGCACTTTATATCCAAATCAACATGTAATTAATATGTTTGACATATTTTATATTGTAAACACCAAAACTGTATATTATATTATACTTGGGGTGTGTGTGTGTTGGTGGGGGTATAAATGCAACAAAAACAACAACAAAAAAATATCAACAAAACGTATCCACTACAATAAAGTGAATGCGTTTCAGCTAAAATTCTGAATTTAAACTCAGAACTCAAATATAATTTTCATATGTGGCCCGAATCCTCTTCCGTATGAGACAAACCAGCCCGTCCTCTCATTTTCAGCAGCAAACTGAGGTGCGTATGCTCACCTCTGCTTCTGGGTTGGGTTGCCAGATTACCATCTCACACAGAAACTGAGGAGCCCCCATTTGTTTTGTATCATCATGAAATCCAATTTAATTCAATTTAAAAACATTTTATATAGTGACAAATCATAACAAAAGTTATCTCAGAGCACTTTTGACATAGAGCAGGTCTAGACTGTTAAATGAGAGATTAATGGGAGAAATTACCAATTGGGAGAAAGGGTTAATAATAGGGAGACTCTTGCGAAAAGTGGGAGTGTTGGGAGGTGTGCTAATTTGGATCTGATCACCTTTCAAACCCCTTATGTATCAGTGTTCCACTGGATTTAAAATCTGGTGTTTTGATCAGTTTAATAAAGTTTATCGTTTATTACTGAAAAAGGAGGTTCTGCCAGGTCTCTCTCCTGCACTGACTTGCATAACTAGTGTGGAGATAAAGTAGGTGTTGCAAGATTTTCTTTTCATTTGTTTGCACATTTCACTTCCTGGACAACTATCATCGGTTTACACATATGTTGTTGTTTTGTCTTACAGAGGAAAACTGCAGAAGGCCTTGTGCCAGTATAAAAAAGAAACCCTCACTGATATTGACACGCTAAAAAAATTCAGTGAGAGCCTCCCTGAATGGAAAGATGCAAGGAAGAAAGAGTTACAAAGGATCAGGGACATTAAAGACAGAGCTGATGAAATTGACCCGAGCATTGGCCATGTTAAACAGTCAGAGAACAAAGGCAAGGCTATTGTGAAATATATGAAGAGCAAGGTGACCCTCGTGACTGCAGACAGCAGGCGTAAACAGCTGGAGAAGGAGCTTGCTGCTGTGTTGAAGGTCACTCTGGAAGGTCTGGAGAAGCTCAACTGCTTCCTGGATGCAGTGGAGAGGTTGGCGGTCACCTCGCCGTATGTGTTTGAGGAGAAGAAGCGAATGTTGCATCTGCCCCAAGAGATCAGCCCTGACACTGTTCAGGTTGTCATCATTACTGCTCGGCTGGTCTGTCCACTCCTCCTCAAGTTTAAAAGAGATGCAAAGGCCTTCTTCCTTCCCAAACTTCAGAATGTGAAAGTGCTGGAATATCAGTTGGACAAATACATCCAGACCACCCAGAAGATCTGTGACAAGTTAGAGGAAAGGTAAAATTTTTCAATCATGAACAGCACCTTCTATTTTTTTTTGAAATAATACGCTGATTGTGCAAAAGACATTATTTGAAATCATATCTATAAATTAATGGTATAATTATATAATTCACAGCTCTTTCAGTGAGTTTTGCCTGAGGATGAATATGGAAACTGTGGTAGATCTTGATGTGGATTTGTCTGAAGATGACATACAAAGGATGCTTCGTCACATTAATCAGCTTAATGAAATCAGGTAAGCATGGAGTGATAATAAGAGGTTTGGTGGTGCTAAAATATTACCTTCTTGCAGTTGTGCAAAGTTGTGTATTTCTGAAATGTAGTTGACACTTTCAATAGTAGAGACAGTTTGAGCTTTATTTGGTATTTCAGCTATTTAAAGACTTGTTGTATTGAAGACTTGTTTACAAAAATTTCCTGTAGAAGTTAAGCTGGTCCATTTCATCAACAACATATAATCAGTATTATGTCAGTGTACTGTAGTGTTCAATAGACTTTACAGACAACAACTTCACTCTGTACCAAAGATTAAAATACAGTATACTGATATAATAAAAGTTCTTTAAACACTAAATTCAGTGGAAAATAGGATTACATTCCCAGTGATTAATTGATCTCTTATTATATTATAACTAGCACAGTCTGTATGAATCATGTAAACTTGAAACATTGAAAATGAATGCAATGATTAAGTGTTATTCGTTTACTGTTAAAAGAATGCAGGTAAACTAAAAGGACACTAGGGGGCAATATGACCTTGATTATAAAGAACACATGACAGTATATGTAGGTGGCTGTAGCTCAACTAGAAGAGCAGAACATCCATTGACTGCAGGAGGGTTTGTGGTTCAATCCCCTGCTTCTTCTTTCCACATGTTGAAGTGTGTAAATGAAAGGGAAATTGTGCTAAATAACTAGCAGATAAAGGGAGGGGAGACTCTCTCTTGCTTCAGTTCTTTACATTAAATGTCCAGTTTTACATTGGGTAATATAAAATGATAATTACCAAAACACAGTTACTTATTAACAAAAATTAGAACTTGATGTGGCTCATTTGGGAAATGCTTTTTGACTCATCTTTGCTGAGGTGATTTATTACTGCTTTAGCCTCCTATAGTGTATGTTAAATAAATGTGGTAAACATGTACGAAAACCCAACTGTTTTTTATACTGTATTTTTAAATATCATGTTATACTTAATAATGTCTCCTTTTTTATCTTTTCTTTTCATCAGGATGGACCAACACTTTCGGATGGTTTTCTTGTTTGAGGAGGAATCACGTTGTTGCTTCAGCACTGAGTTTGATGAACGACAGCACCGGATGCTGCAGTTTTTAAATGACCTGGAGAAAAGTGCTGTTCAATTAGACAGGATGAATAAGGGGGCAATGATCTCCAGATTGGCAGGAAGCTCAGTGCGGGTGATTGCAGGTATTTTTTCCATCATTGGGGTGGCATTAATTCCTGTGACTGCTGGAGTGTCTCTTGCTCTGAAAATGACTGGGCTGGGGCTGGGAATTACCAGCGGAGTCAACAGTATTGTCACCACAGCCACAGAGACTGGAGTCAACTTCAAATATCAAAAGAAAGCCAATGAAGACTTCCAGAGCTTCATGGAGGATATACAGCGTCTTCAGGATTGTCTGGACGAGGCATCCAGTCAAACAGTCACCGACATAGAAGTAAGTAAGACAGATGTGGCTGTGGGGGTAGGCAAGGTGCTTTGGAAAGTTCGTGGTGTTGGAAAAAAATTCAGTTCATTTGCTCATGCTGTCTCTGCTATGAAGATGTTGAAAAGTAAAAAGCAGATTGCAGTTGCTGGCAAGGTGGTGGCCCAGGGACACAACGTGTTAGGTAACATGCCTGGAGTGGGGCCAGATATCCCAGATATTGGTGAGGTAGCAGTCAACGGGTCCCTTGACCTGTCTGATTCAGCCAGGGCTGGTGCCATCACGCTCAATGTTTTCTTCATTGGCATGGACATCTACAACATCTGTAAAGACAGCGTCAGTCTGGCCAAAGGCAGCGAGACCAAAGTCTCACAGCTCATCAGGGCCAGAGCTGCACTTTGGAGCTCAGAGATGGACTCGTGGAAGAAGATCCGCAACTCTTTGTGTGAGGGTCTGCGGACATCAGAGAAAAAACTAGCTATCCTGGACATGCCATTTGAGCTGGATGAAAGAAAGATAAAGAAACAGAAATGGAATTTCCATCTGATGAAGTGGTCTTGTATAATACTGTAGAACCAGCAGTAGTCTCACAAAGCTTTTTACCAACTCTGATTAATGTGAATGAACCATGTATGAAAATTCAGTCTTGCTAACAGCTGTAAATCACTGATCAGTGTTGAACATCATTTAAGTCTTTGAGGAATTCTTAGATAGCTGCATTTCTAATGACATAAACTGATGTATTGAATCTGTATGTGTTGAGGCAAAAATACCTTGCTCTATGTGGAGGAACAAGGAATTACAGACTCATTAATAACACTGAGCTTGATCTCAGATTTAAGGAATTTATTACAGAGTATCAAGTCAAATTAATATGAACAACCAACAGCAATCAGCAAACAGAGACAGAGTCTCGCTACTCGGCTGAATAGGGTGCAGTCTCCTTTAACCAAGGTGGCATCAAGAGACTAGGGATGTGCAGAGGGCCCAGTATTTGTATTTGTATCTGTATTTGTTGAGACAGTAAAATTATTTGTATTTGTATTTGTATATGAATAAAAGTGGAAAGAGGCTTAAAAATCCTGTTTTTGTTTTTATTACGCCTCTAATTTTAGAAAATTAAAGTGTTACAATAACTGTTCATGAATAAACTACCTTATAAAGGAGGTACCCACACCGGGTCTCAGACTGGAGTCTCCCAGATCATACATGACTGCACTGACTACTGAGCTAAAACTTCACTCATCACCTCATTGCAGACAGACTTCTACCTTTATTTATATACCATACCATACCATACCATATACCATAGCACAGAGACAGCACAGTATGTAACGTTTGCGTAGGGAAGAACTTCAAAGGTGATTCTTACTTTGCACTTTTCATTTATTGCCTATTTTTTATAACCTAACTTTGTGTAAAGGAGAAGGGGAACAACAGGTTAT
The DNA here is from genome assembly GCF_910596095.1 of Thunnus maccoyii. Classification (NCBI taxonomy): domain Eukaryota; kingdom Metazoa; phylum Chordata; class Actinopteri; order Scombriformes; family Scombridae; genus Thunnus; species Thunnus maccoyii. Next base: position 24,859,807 of record NC_056550.1, read on the forward strand.
GGAGAGTGTGTCAGTAGCTCAGCTTTATCTCTGGGGAACACACCCAACTCCAAGACTGATGTCCAAATTAGGAAATATGTGTTATGTAGCAGGTGGATGTGTCTCCTCTTGTTGAGACCTGCGGACAGACTTCTACTTTTTTTTAAAAACAAATAATTTTTAAAACATTTGTATAAACAAATATTCATATAAAATCCACTATTTGTGCTTTGCTGAATAATGCATTTGTTTTCCGGCACACCCCTACAAGAGACTGAACACAGGTTAACTATAATGACTGTCCTTATATGCAAACAGAACTTGCAGATGGTCACGTACTTTGACGTCTGTCCTGATTTCACTCCTGCGCAGTTCATTCCGTCCTCTGTCTAGACGCAGGGGCATCAGTTTTTTAGGACCAGTCATTTGAGTTCAGTGCTATTTACTTATACAGTTCATTCAAACATACTTTGTCCTTACAGAAAGTTCATCATTCTTACAATTTATAACACACCAAAACAGAATAACAGATTAAGCAAATAAGATTTCCCCTACAAATCCTCCCTTTTGACATTTTGACAACTAAACATTCAAATTAACTGTTTTAAGCTAACAGAGCAAAGAGCAAAATATCAGTAATGTAAATTCACAGAGATTCAATACATCACATCATTAGCTCTACTTCACCTGAGCTGATACTATCCCGGTGGCTCATGTGGGAAACAAAAATATGTCAGTAAGCTTTAAAGACCATCCTCAGTTTCATCATCACGATCAAGGCTCCCTGGACATGTTGGAATCCAGTCTGGAACAGGGAACAAATCAGGTTGATCTGGATATTGCACAGCTACCAGCGTTGTTGTGGCCTTTGTAACACAAACTTTGACAAAAGTTGTAATTAGGACGATTACAATCACAATGAAAATTATACCTCCTGGCATCCATACTAGGCCTTAAATGAGAGAAGATACCTAGAACCCAGTCACTGCCTGCAGCCCCCCAAAGGGGTTCCAGTGGTGGTCTTCTTGTAGTTCCTGGATACCCTGTTCGGTGTCTGTTATTACATCGTCAACTGAGGAAGAAGCATCCCTAATGAACGTGCAGCATTCTGACGCGAGGACTTTACAGACTCCGCCTTGTGAGGCCAGAATCAGATCTAGAGGCATCCTATTTTGAAGCACCATATCTCTAATGTCATTTAGCTCTCCCTGCATGGCGGAGATAGCTGTCGAGGTTTTATTCATGTGCCTTTCAAGAACAGTCGAGAGTACAGCTATTTCCTCTTGGCTTCTGTACACACCATATGCTGGTACTATAACACTCAGGATTTTAGATCCAAGGGGAATAGTGCGTTTGTGACATACATGGTATGGAGCAAGCTCCTCGGGGTCAACTCTCCTAATCAAAGGGACAAGCTATGCGAAATAACATCTACCAGCAATGGGCTTTCTATGAGTTGTACCTCTTATCGGAATGCTACTGTAAGCCAGATTCCCGCAAACTAAATAGGCTTGTACCGGTAACGCTAAATTTGTAGTTACACTGAAAAGGTGAACTATATTGTTAGCGCAGTTACTCATACCTAAGAAATATCCAGCTTCTGCATTAAATTGGAGACAGCAGTTAACATGAGTTAATGGGTGTACAGGAATTGGAGGTCTTGGTTTAGTACAATCTTTATCTCTTGGTCTGGCTGGAATTAAAGGTTTAGTGCAATTATGCCTGGTCCAGGATGATTGTGTTATTTTAAATTCCTTTACCCAGGGTATACTCTGTACACCTACTTCAAATCGAATTGATGCTGTATTCGGTGTGAGGGAACACTCAGAATTCAACCATTTACTGTCTGTTGTGCAATTGGTTTCAGCTAAGGTCATTTGCATTTTATACCTTAACCCTTGTTGAGCATACTTCTTGTAATATGTTAACTTAAACAAAGTTACCCAGTTAGCGTCTTTAGGTCGATTATCACGATTAAATGCTCGCGAAACATATGATAACCCCTTTGTCACCCTGATATTGAAAAATGGTTGGTGCATCGGGTTTGGCGTGTGGCGCAGGGGTATAGCAATCTTCATCATCACTTGCAAACTGCCTCGAGAAAATAGACAATCTCATAACACTCAAATCTACATCTGCAAATGGGACTGGAGAAAGCATAGGAGATTTAAATGAAGTGGGCATATGCTGACATATCCGACAATTTGAAAAATTTCGGCAAACTCCATCAGGATAGACAACACAATATTATGAGCCTCATAAGGCGGTATTGGAGTTGGGAGGTTCCTTATCACTAGGCTTACTTTACACACAGGCTGCCACTCAAATCTAGTTGGGTAGGCTGGTTCCGTACTACAGTTGTCAGGCCTGCTGCACCAGAATGGGTATTCAGAACTGCTGTCATACCTAGTGCTCAGAATTACTAAACATGCATTATGTGTATTGCACTGAGTCTGGACATTTTCTGGGGCTACTGATAACCAGTGGCCAAAATTTGGTTCACTAAGTCTTAATGTATATATCTGACACTCATAATCTGCACACAAATCTGCTGGGCACTTGAATCTGATTGTACCTCGTCTTTGTGGCTTGTAAGGAGACAGAAATGTTGAATCCATTCATTTACCAGTGGCTCTTGTAGGCGGCACTCGATCTCTTTGTGGGCATATGTGTTGACACTGTCTAATCCATTCACTACTGTCTCCATGGGCTGGTATTTCCTGGCATGACTGTGGTTTTCTGCACCAAAATGGAAAATTTGCTCCAATATCAAACACTTCATGTAGCCATACGGTACAGACACTACGTCCTGCTCGTGCATTTCATACAATGTCAACTAAGTCCTGTCTAACCTCAACCAGCTCACCATCATCTACTGTAAAAATTGTGTGATTACCCTTACCACATTGTACTGCTGAGCAATGGAAAACAACGTTACCGTCTAACCATTCTCTTTTAGGACGGAGGTGGGAGTTGATTCCTGTATGGTTGGAAAGATTGCGTGCCTGTTACTCACTGATGACAAAAGGAATCATTACTACCATGGTTAGTGTTAATAATAAACATGTGCCTCCTCTCAGGCTTAACCCGGCCATGCATCCTGAAGGGATGCCATGGCTGTGGTCGATCCATCGCTGGACAGAGAATGTCTCCTACGTCGCCACAATTTTCACAACCTTCTTGATGTTTATTGAGGCTCGGAGTGCAGGCAGAGCCCAATTCGCACTGAAATTCTATGCACGTCACAACCCTGATGAAGACATTGCTGCAATACACCGGGAGGCTCTACTGTTGGATGCAGAGCATGGGAACTCACAACCAGAGGTAACATGCGCTTCTGTGAACAACTCACGTGTTCCCATTAAACCATTGCAGGAGACCAAGTGGAAGGAGACTCTGAAGCGAGATATTATGAAGGATGTGAAATCTCAGATGAAAGGACTGACACAGGAAGTGATGAAGGAAATTAAACCACTTCTTCAGCTGAATCACAGCCCTCAACACAGTCTAGGGGGAAGCGATGGTGACCATCCTCCTATGCTAATGATTGAGATGAACAAGGTAGGCCTATTTGTCGCCAATGTAGACAAGCAGGGCATATTGCCAGGTTCTGTAGGAGGCCAGCTGCCTCCCAGCCAACTTTAAACTAGCCGTCCCTGCTGCTGAGGTCCGAGGGTCAGGGGTTGCTAATCCACCAGATGAGTCAAGGGCCACTGAGGTATTTATCGGGCAATGTCCAACAATAAGAGTAGCCATTGAGGGAGTTGAGCTGCAAGGACTGCTAGATATGGGGTCACAGGTCACATTAATGGGACAGAGTCCCATTAATATAGGACCCCTATAGTGTTCTGGTTTCGGGCAGCCAATGGCCTTGAGATACCTTACACTAGCTACGTTTTGTTAGATCTTGAAGTAGAAGGTATTAAGGCAGGGGGTTGTGGTAGTTAAGGATGACCACTGCACACACCTGCTCATTACAGGTATGAATGTTGTGACTTCCTTCTGGGATGCTCTCTTTAAATGGCCCGGAAAGTCTGCTTTCTCCCCACAACAGTTGAAAAACCAGAGAGTTTGGAGGGATGCCTTTGCCACCTGCCGTCATGTTGAGGCCACCATGGCAGAAGACAGGTTACTCGGGTATGTGCGGCCAGCTGGGCGGCGCAACATACAAGTCCCACCAAAAAGTGAAGTGCTGGTATGGGGTCGTGCTCAGATAGGCCCGGGAGGAGCAGATTACTGTGCCCTGGTGGAGGCACTGCCAGACACTAGCAATGTGGGAATGGCCAGAACACTAAACAGTGGTAAGGAAAGATGTACCACATAGATGTAGCTGCCGTGCATGGACCTCATGACTTGAGCTTGTCTCTTGAGGATGGATGTGTTGTTGAAGTGGCCATGGTAGATGCTGCAGCTGCCCATGGAAAACAAGAGCTGTCAAAGGAGGTGAGTAACTTGACTAACAGACCTGATCTGTCTGAACAGCAACAACAACAACCATGCTGCTTAAGTGGGAAAAAGTGTTCGCAAAACATGATGAGGATTTTGGACGGACAGACCTGGTACAACACCGCATCCACACTGGTGACACAGCTCCTGTTAGAGAGAGGTATCGACCTCTTCCCCCTCTGATGTACAAAGAGATGAAGACCCTACTCGCAGGTATGTTAGAGAAAGGGTTCATCAGAGAGAGCTGTAGTCCATGGGCTGCACCCATAGTCTTGGTGAGGAAAAAGGATGGTAGCTGGAGATTTTGTGTAGATTACAGAAAATTGAATGCTGTAACTCAAAAAGATGCTTTTCCTCTGCCCAGGATTGAAGAGACCCTTACCAGCCTCACTTGAGCGGAGTGATTTTCCACTCTTGACCTGGCCAGTGGCTACTGGCAAGTCAAAATGGATCCCCAAGACAGAGAAAATCGCATTTACCACCCCACTTGGACTGTTTGAATTTGAGCACATGCCTTTTGGTCTTTGCAACGCACCCGCAACATTCCAATGGCTGATGCAGCAGTGTCTAAGTGGCCAGGTGGCAGAGTCCTTACTGGTTTATTTGGATGACATCATCATCTACTCACCTGATTTCTCCTCTCACCTGCAGCATTTAGATGACGTGCTCCAAAGACTGTGGCAGCATGGGTTGAAACTGCGGCTGGACAAATGCGAGCTCCTGCAGCATGAGGTGAGGTTTTTGGGCCATATGGTGGATCAGGACGGGGTAAGACCTGACCCTGATAAGGTTGCAGCTGTATTGGACTGGCCTGTTCCTACCACCATAAGGCAGGTGCAAGCCTTCTTAGGACTAGCTGGCTACTACAGATGCTTTGTGTCTGATTTTGCTAGAATCGCACACCCCTTGAACACCCTGTTGACAGGCATCCCAGCTGATAAAAAGTCAGAGACTCGGACAGTACAGTGGTCCCCTGAGTGCCAAACGTCTTTTGATGCACTAAAAACTGCATCGACACAAGCATCTGTTTTAGCATATGCTAACTATGCTCTCCCATTCATCGTCTACACAGATGCCAGCAACCAGGGGCTAGGAGCAGGGGCACACTGACAATAATCCTGTTGCTCATCTACAAACAGCTTGCCTGGGTGCAGTGGAACAGCGCTGGGTTGCTCAGCTCGCCTTAGACTACAACATAAAGTACCACTCAGGTAAAAGTAATGTCAATGCAGATGCACTGTCCAGGTTTCCAGTTAGTTCCCCAGGCCTGCCGGGACTCCAGCCAAGGAGTATGATCCAGGAGCAGGCATCACTGTAGCAACCATTGACCTAACCCCGGAAGGAGAGGATGAGTGGGCCAGCAGCGAATGGGAGGAAACACAAGCCGGTGACCCTGACATACAAGTGGTTAAGAGTTATGTGGAGAGACAGGCTGCACCTAAGGGACCAGAGCACCAGGCCTTGTCCCGCAGAACTCAGAAACTGTTGCAACAGTGGAAAAAATTACAGATCCGGAGCAAAATACTGTGTTATAGAGTGATTGATCAACATACACAATATATACACAATATATTGGTTTTTGTCACTTTATTTGAGAGCTGTTTGGCTGTAGTTCCTGTCACTGTCTGTTAAAAGTTTTGATCTGCTGAAGGCCTTATGATTGTTTTTCTCACTCTAATTGTGGAACATTATTATCTAATCACCATCAGCTGTGCTACTAGGGTGTGGCCTATATAACATACCAGTGCCTGTGTCCTACTATGATTGCTGATCTTGAAGAAGGCCTGAGGGCCGAAATGTCATCCAAATAAAAGGGAAATGCATATGGAGCCAGAGTGTGCAACGCTTTTTTCCTGCCCTTGAGTCTGCCTCCAGTGATCAGTACCTCACTACAACCCTTGGTGTGCATTTTCCATTATACACGAAAGCTTCAGAAACAACCATTTGGTCCTTGTGTTCAGATTTTTTGTTTGTTCTTATTTATTTTGCCTAGTATTTAACACTGTGGTTCTCCATGAACAGAAGGACCAGAAGATAAATGGTAGAGATTCACTGATGCCCCTGAGGAGATTGATTTATTAGGTACTTATTGTATTCTAATGTGGTTCTATGTGGTCATTGTTCTGTTTTATAAAAAGAAAGTTGTTTTAGCATTTTATTCAGTGTTCAATCCACATGCTTAGTTTTGTACTCAATTTTCAATATATGTTCTTCTTTTTTTGTCCGTCATTTTTTCTTTTAACCTGGCTGTGAATAAATGTAGAATTCAAAACATAAACTTAAACAGGGGCAGCCCACTGTGGGCCCTGTCACTGGCCTGAAATGTGGGGCACGTGTGGGCCCCACACAATGGAACCCAGGTGGTGCCCCAGTGGGGCTGCAGCATGCCCAGTTAGGGGCATACTGTGGGCACACTGTGAGCTGGCCCATGGTATGCCCCTAAGGGATCATGCTACGGCCCTGCAGTGCGGCCCACACAGCCCACCTGGATTGCATCCCGTAGTGGCCCCACATGGGCCCCAAAGGGGCATGTTTACTAGGACTGTGTTCATGATTCTCTTATATTTTCAAGCCATGATGTTTAGATTAGGAGATGAAGATAAGAGTAGGGGGCAGATAATAGGGACCTTCTGAGTTTACAGCAACCAAGATCAAACACAATGAAGGTTCAAGGTTAAGCTTTATTGCCTTTACACAACACAGGATTGCATAATGAGATGCAGCTGTAGCCTCCTCATGCTACAGAAAGAGAAATGGTACAAACAAGGGAAATTATAGTCAATACGTGTCACTTTAGTGTGGTACCAGATGAGATTTGAAATGAGGAACTAGGTGGGTTATAAACTCTATATACAAATTAAAATACATGTTTAAAGATATTCATATGGCCCCAATATTCCAAAACTAAGTGAAATCTATCTGATAGCATCACTAATATGTGATTGGCTGAAGGGTCACATGGTCAATTATTTTGATTTTGTCCCGGTTTTACTTTTTTTCAATTTTTCAAGTCGGTCCTAAAACAACAGTCAAGAGCCCAAATAAACACTGGCATGTTATTCTTGCTGTAATCATGGACAAAATCCACATCTGTGCAAACATGTATTTAAAAGTTTATCTGAAGCTAATATGAATCTTCAGTCATCCAAATGAGTCAAATCAAGTAGATATCTTTCAACGTTGCAGTCTGTTCAGTCCCACTTTTTGTTACTTTACTTCCACCACAGCTCAACAGGGAAACACTGTCCGAGGAAACACAAAGAGGTATTTGATGCTTGATGAACTGTAATTTTAAAGCCCCACAAGTAATTTCTTCTCATTTCATCACTAATTAAAACTGCTTCTGTAAAGTGTTATAGAAATTTTAAAAATGTAACTCAAATCTATTTTATATTCAGTGGTGGAAAATAACTAAGTACATTTACTCAAGTATTGTACTTAAGTACAATTTTGAGGTACTTGTACTTTACTTGAGTATTTCCATTTGATGCTACTTTATACTTCCACTCCACTACATTTTGGAGGGAAATATTGTACTTTCTACTCCACTTCATTTATTTGACAGCTTTAGTTACTTTTCAGATGAAGATTTGACACAATGGATAATAAAACAAGCTTTTAAAATACAAAACATTGTTAAAGATGAAACCAGTGGTTTCCAACCTTTTGGGCTTTTGTTTTGATTTCAATAAATGTTCAAATGATCCAATATTTCAGCAAAAATCAAAGATTAGAGAAAAAGTCCAAAGACTGAAAACAGATTTGTGTATCAGAACTTTGTTTTTTCTTCTTTCCTCTCCCATTAATCATCTCATGACCCCTCAGATTTATCCAGGGACCTTTTGTAGGGGCCCAACCCCTAGGTTGGGAACCACTGGACTAAACTAGCTAACTGTATATAAAGTAGTGTAAACTAGCTCCACCTCCAGCAGCTACAACAGTAACATGCTGCTCTAACACTGATGCTTCAGTATTAATAATCTAATGATGTCATATATAATAATATATCAGTCAGAGGGACCAAACCACTACTTTTACTGCAATACTTTAACTACATCAAGCTCATAATACTTATCTACTTTTACTGTAGTGGGATTTTTCATGCAGGACTTTTAGTTGTAATGGAGTATTTACATTGCTGTACTGGTACTTTTACTAAGGTAAAGGATCTGAATATTTCTTCCACCACTGTTTATTACATAATCATGAATATAGCTAAAACTCCTAAAGTAATAATTATTTGATGCCTCTTCCTTTAAACAATAAAGCAGCAATACTGTGTTATATCTGAAGCTTACTGTTGATGGCAGTGTGTACCCAACATTCAGTCAGTATAGGTTACACATGAAGAAGTCAACAGCACAAATCAAAGTCCAGCTACTTTAACCGTGAGCACTCCTTTCTTCAGTCGGTCCCATATGCAAACCTTTCTCTCATTTTACTTTGTGATTCAGAGGTAACATGGAGCAGATCACTGAGTATCTCTGCAGATATAAAAACTACAACTTTGCAGTTGGTTACACAACTGCAGAGTACATCGATTCCCTCCAGAGCTTTGAAATACGAGACAGTGACATATTCCTTGTTACTTATCCAAAGTCAGGTCAGTATCACATTATTTGCATTAAGTTTTGACCTGATTATAATGTCTGATAACTATACTTATGTACCCACACAGGCACTATATGGACTCAACAGATCATCATCTCCATCTGTGAGTTAGACGGGGGTCTGAATGAATATCCCAACAACTTGGAGCAGATGCCGTGGCTGGAGTACAGGGAGGGTCGTGAAGAGTACTCTCTGCGACCGTCACCACGACTCTTCGCTTCTCACCTCACCCCGGCTCTCCTGCCTCCGGGACTGAAGGACAAGAAGGCAAAGGTCAGTATTTTATGGAAGTTCAAACCAGCCAGGAAAATGAAAATTTAAAAAAATATATACAGAGAAAGTTACAAATATTGAATCTCAAAAATAATTCATATATGTAACGATCACAACATCACAGAAAGGCCTTTATTTAATTGATACGACAATGTTTTATTTCCAACATGTCTTATCTTTTTTATTACTACTGTAGTTTTTTATTCTTATTACTTTCATATTTTTATATATCTTATTTATATCTTTTATTTTAATGTTTTATTCAAATTTAATTATCTGATTTTACTGCTTAATTGTAGTTTTGTTTTAACCATGTAAAGCACTTTGTAATTATTATAATTCACTATGAGTAGGGCTGCAATGGCTATTTTCATTATTAATTAATCTGCCAATTATTAACTCGATTAACAGATTATACCTTTGGTCTGTATGAAATGTTAGAAAATAGTAATTTCCCAGTGCCCAAGTGTTATAATTGCATTTTTTGTTTGACCAGCAGTCCAGAACCCAAAGATATTCAATTTACTATAATGTAAAACAAGGAATAGCAGAAAATCCTCATATTTGAAAAGCTTGAACTATCAAATGTTTAGCATTTTTGACAAAAATGTACATATATGATTAATTGATTATCAAAGTAGTTGCACATTGACTTTCTGTCTATTGACTAATTGTTTCAGCTCTAATTATGAGAGCTGCTCTAATTATTCAGCTCTAAGTTAAAAAAAAAAAAAATACAAAGTGAAAATCTTTACTAAAATTATGAGGGTTTTTTTTCACTTTCTAAGTTAGATTGTGATGCAAAGTCAAACTTAGCATATCATAATTTTCAATTTTAAATTTTGAATAGTGAATAGTGAATAATTTGAATGGAGTTTGGCATGAGATTGGTATGTATCAACTCTGAGCTTATTGTTTTTGTGTCAGATCATCTATGTGATGCGGAACCCAAAGGACAACATCATGTCTTATTACCACTTCAGTCATGCCATGTCTGACCTGGAGTCTCCCAAGAGCTTTGATCTCTTTTTCGAGCAGTATTTGGCGGGAAATGGTGAGATATCTAACCTCCAGAGTCTGGGTGACTATCTGGGTAGACAGAGTCCAGTGCTGGTAAATTTCACTTGATAACCACTTGATCAGGAAAAGTTAACAGAAAAAGTTTTAAAATTTTAATTTTGTTTAAGTCTTGATTGTGTGTTTGTGTTGACGTTACCTGAGAACATGAAGCATTTAATTATGAACATTTTTATCAATAATTTGATATTGAGAACAGTGGAAATTTGTTAAATCTTTGGGCTAGGACACTACAAGAGTAGGTAGGCTATTGGTTACCATACTTAATGACAATGCTGCTACTGTAGTAACATTAGTAAAGTAACCTCTTTTCTGTTGCATTGGTCAGTAGATTTTGTAGCTACACAGAGGAATTATTTAACCCCAAGCAAAGTATGTAGATGAGAATTATATTGATTTCTGACTTAATATAGCTTACCAGGCCCCAAATGTGGGATATTCATTTGCATTTCTGGATCTGAAATCATTTGCCAACTATATTATACACTATTATACTACTATATTATCCAGTAATAGGTAAAATATGATATTTTTGAAGAAAATAGTCAGTAAAAATAATAATATAATATAATATTATATATATATATATATATATATAATATTATAATATTGTTAGCATAATTATTTTTTAACACATTTCACTCAAAACCATACGGACCAGCTGGAGGTGCTAGTGAAAAAGTCAGGGGGTCACCAAAGTAATCATGATTTATCCTCGGGTCACCATTAATATCTGTACAAACTTGCATGGAAATCCATCAAATACTTGTTGAGATATTTCAGTCTGGAAGTGGCGGACCATCCATCCCAAGAGTCACGCTGCAAGCATGGCTAGAAATGAGTGTGTAGATAATTACAGAACTGAAACTAAAGCTTTTACTCTTCTGGTACCATTTTGGTACATGTTATAGACCAGAGATTGTCACATTGCAGAGCAAGCCTAACTCTTTAAAGTAATTCACTGATAGTTGTCTGTACATTTATGGATAGATTGCAAACAGGAACTGCAAAAAAGTAATTCGGCATACTGCCAAAATATAAACCGATAAAGGTTAAAAATAACATGTCTCTGTTGTAGCCCATAGTCCACTGAATCCATGGCAATGTTATAATTCCTGTTTACATCCCCCAACGCATTATGGGAATTGTATGTTCCTAAAAAGCGAGCACAGTTTTCCCCCAATCATAGAATAATAGTAGGAGTTAAAAAAATCTATTAATATGGACTTTTCTAATGTTACACTATCAATATTTGTATTTATCTAATATGGGGCTCATACTATCAGACTTTAAATAACCCTGTTATAGACTACGGGGATAGATTAATTAAAAAAAATACTTGTTTAAGGAAAAAGTTTAATTAAGGGATGAATTATTTCATTATACAGTTGGCGCATCATCCTGGTTCGACCACATCAGGGTGTGGCACTCTAACAAAGACCAGTACAACATTCTCTTTCTGACCTATGAGGACATGCTTTTGGTAAGACATCGTTCATTTGCATCGTTGGGTTGTTCAGTTAATGGTTCTTAATCCATTTAACACTATGAATTAAAAGGGTATATGTTAACTTAAAGAGTCTTCTTTCTCTATTGCTGCTCTTTTTCTCTTTTAGGACCTGAGGACGGCAGTAACAAAGATTTGCAGTTTCTTGGGGAAAAACCTCAGTGAAGCATCCATTCAGCAAGTTGTGGAAAAATCTACATTTAAGACCATGAAAAAAGACTCAAAAGCCAACTATAAGTTCCTGCCAGAAGAGAAGCTCAATGGAGACTTCATGCGTAAAGGTAACGTACTGTAACAACACTGCAGCTCCTGTACAGAGACACACACACAGATATCAGGTCTAGTTTTGTTTTTCATTACAGGTCAGATTGGTGACTGGAAGAACACCTTTACAGACGCCCAGAGTGAAAGAGTGGATCAAATCCTTCAGGAGAGACTCGGTGACATGTCTCTAAAGTTCATCTGGGAATAAGCAGAGCACCAACCTTCAAAGACATAGCTGGGGAGTTTTTAAAAAATGTTTTCTCATGGTCAACAAATGTACAGAGCCAAACCAACGATGAATTGATCTATTAACAAGTATTGTGTGTGTATCCAAAGCCTGATTTATCTTATTCCTCTGTGCTGTAGACCAAAAACTATTAAAAACACATCAGTGAGCCACAACGCTGCACTGGGTGACATGTTCCTTCACCACAAAGAGTTTGGTTACGTTAGCTTGTTTAGAAACTTATCACATTTTCAGTCTCTGCAGAGTAGTTCTGTGTAACGCCACACAGCTTGCAGCTTAAGCAGCAAGTGTACGTCACGGAACCTCTTACTTTTCATTTCGGTGTCGATGTTAACAGATTATAGCAGCCACACAGCCCGGGACTCCAGCACGGAGAGTCTGTGACACACGGAGCCTCTTCTCTCGACTCCTTTCTGTGATATTAGTTCTAACCGGGGCTCCTGCCTGTTTTTTCACCTGCTTCCAGGCGGAGATTTGGTGTTGTTATTTTCCATTTTTGTTGTCAGTTTCCCTCCTGACAGTTTGGAGGTTTGTTTGTCGGAGTGTGTTTGCCTCGTTTGGGAAACTTGGTGTCATCTGGAGGGATTTTCTTCAATTGGAGCGGTAACAGCAGGTGTTTAACTGGCCGAATAATCAGTATAATCAATTTTTAAAAAAAAAACCCATCCTGTGTGAGGAATGTATGTGGCTGACACAGAAGTATCCAGTATCCAACCAGACCCCATGATGCCCATCAGAAAGAAAGCCGCTTTCACCTCATGTTGTTTTTCACAATTGATCACACGCTTATAATATAAAGGAAATTTATAATGAAATGATATGAAACATTCTAATATCAAAGTCAAACAATGTAGAAAGAGAGAGCTGCCAGCAACAACACTGTCTGCGTGAACACCGCAGGCCTGTGAGACGCAGCAGTTCAGCAACACACATGCACTGCTCAGGTAGAGGTAGGCTGTGTGGCCCAGGCGTAGGTGTCTCAAAGAGCTTTAGTACAAAATCAAGTGGTTGTGATATGTAGCACAATAAGCTAGATAGTCTGAGTTCCCGCACATGCTCAGTGGTGTCTGCCTTACATGGAACTACTCTCCAGAGACTGAAAAGGTAATTGCTGTTTTTAGTCTTTGTGGTAAAGGAACATGTCACCCAGTGCAGCGGTGTGGCTCACTGATGTGTTTTTAATAGTTTCTGGGCGACAATGGAGGTCTACGGCACAGAGGAATAAGATATATCAGGCTTTCGATACACACACAATACTTGTCAGTAGGTCAATTCATTGTTGGTTTGGCTCTGCACATAATGGAAAATATAGAAAATCTCCAGCCTTTTCCTTTAAGATGTTTTCAAGACACTGTTTGTGTACGACTTGCACTTACAACATATACAGTAGCTGCTAATAATAGTGTAAACTGTAAAATAAAAAACACACACACAAGCAAAAAACAGTCTGGCCAATCTTCTCTTTATTGAGTGTCAAAAGGAATTAAATTGTGTTTCTGTACGTGTGGTGCTTTGGTCACTGTAGCAGACTCCACACTTCAATTCTCTTCATCTAGAATAAGAACAGAAGACAAGAAAACAGATTTCAGGATTAATCTGCAAGGAAACAAGTTTAGCGAGTAATTCTCAATAGATCCAAACTGAATGTACATTACATTAAAAAAAGATAGAGAAAAAATGGCAGTAACAACTGAATCTCACCTTCTTCCTCCTCATCCTCTTCATCCTCCTCTTCCTCCTCCTCTTCATCAGAGCTGAAGGTTCCATCAGGCAGGCTGTACACCCGAATCACTTGCTGTTGACCGACACACAGAATATTGACGGATCAGCTCCACAATCGTTAACCGCCTCTACCATTGAAACCAGCACTAGTAGAAACCGTGACGGCTCACCTTGTTGGGGTCCTTGAGGATCAGGTATTTGCCCTCATCCAGCTTGCGGCAGATATCGATGACACAGCGGAGGATTCCCCAGGCGTTCTCCATGCTCAGGTTGATCTGGCTGGCGAACTCGTTGGGTTTGAACTGCTGAGTGCCCAGGATGACGTGGCGAGCAGAGTCCTTCACGTGGTATCGAGACACGTACCTGACGAGCACACAGGGATGCATTTAGAGTGAATTAAGTCACTAATAACCATCCCTCATTTAACAAGCTACAAACGTAAAGCACAATCAAAAGGGCAGCAGGTTTGTTTTAATTTTTTGATAAGCTTTAATGAGTGAAACCTGGGATGTTTTTTTTTTCCAGTCAGTACATCAGATTTGAGGATTTTCCAGGATTTCATCTGTAAACATGTGTAAACGGGCCCCTGAAGGTAACATAGGCACTGCTGAACATGAAACCCAAACCAATGAATCACCTGGTAAATTAATTTAGCAAGGCTAATGCTAGCAGTCCACTAATGCCAATCTACAAATAAAATGTGAATGCTAATGAACAGTTAGCAGTAGGCTTGGGCATTATCTACTTTCTCATACTTTCATATCTTCCTCACATTTTACTGGGATATATGATTGTATTTGTGTAAAAAAAACAAAAAAAAACATAAAAGCTGAGCTGCTGCTGATAGAAGTCAGTCATCAATCTCAGCTGCTCCTCCAAGTTTTGCTCAGAAACTTTCACCTTTATCATCAGGACTACACCCAAAATACTCCCAAACAGGGGCAGGAGCATTTATCTTTTTTACTAGTCCTGTAATGTTATCCCCACCACACCCACCTTTCTCAGTTCAGCTGCCTGTTCCACCAGTAAAGACTGACCTCTGTTGGCGTGTGCTGTACATGACAATACATCACCTCAATGCAACATCTCCATATCAGTTTAATAGAAAGAGGAGCGTCTGTATTTTTGACAGTACTGAAAATCATACCTTTGGGATTTCTAAATAACCTGGTATACCGTAATACCACTCAAGCCTAATAGACTCAATTTATACCATACTTCTACAATTTATTTTATACACACACACACCTACCATCAGGATAACTTGGGGTTTAGTGCTCGTGGACATTTCGACATGTAACGAGGTTGGAACCACCACCTCTGGGATTAATGGACGACCCCCCCCTACCTGTTGATCCATAGCTGCCCTCATTTCTACATCTCCTGTATTCATCCACATACAGAGTATGATAAAAAATCTCTTGAGTGCGTTCCTCACCCCAGTTTGAGGTACTCTGATCCAGCCAGCATGGCGCAGCAGGTCCAGCGGGCCAGTTTGTAGCTGTTATTCTTCAGCTCGGTGGCCAGGACGGCTCCTCTCTGAGAGTCCAGCTTCTGACGCCAGTCCACGCCGTTACAATACTAACGAGGAAACAGAGGAACAAAAGCTCTTTTACACAACAGTAACGATTAAGGATTGCTATTCACTAGTGCTTTTTACTTATTATTCAATGGCTGAATCAGCATTTGAATTCCCAACTTTTAAAAATGACACATATAACTTTGTGTAAGTGCAACAATGAGAACCATGTGTCAGTGCTGACAGATATTCTGTAAGTTTGAGAGTGTGTGTTCAGGGTCAAAGGGGATTAAAGTTTACTACTCTGTTTGCTGATATCATGACTTCTGCTTGTCAAAACAAACAAAACAGACAAGAATAGCAGCCGTTGGATATTTAGCTTTGAAAATTGACTTTTTTTGACTTGCAGTCTCCAGATGAATTTAATGTTTTAGGTTCAGTTGAAACAACAATTTATTTTAACATTGAAAACCTTTAGAAAGCCAGATTTGAAGATTGAATATTGTGTTTTATATCATGACAAGATTCTCATGACATTAAACCTGCATTAACTGATTTTTTTGGGGGCAGTGGAAACAAGTAGTGAACACAACTGACGCATCATCACCTTTTAAGTTGATATGTTGAACTTGCTCCGTAAAGCCGAGAGTCACTGATAATTCTCTGTAGGTTCATCACTACAAGTGACACCTCTCACATTACACATTATCAGTTCATACACTATTATTATGAATAATATTGATTATAGCTGCTTTAAGAATTCTGCACATGCACATCACCCACTGTTGAAACCACTAAACACATTTCCTCTCTTGCTTCTTCTTACCCTGGAGTCCCACTCGTTGAGGGTCTTGATGTTAACGAAGGACACTTCTCCGTTGGCACCGGTCATCACTCCATCGTGCTCACAGCGGACGATCAGATCGATGTCTTCCCCGAGCTTCCAGTGACGGTACCTGAAGCACAAACACAACCTGTCAGCCTGAGAGGAAACAGCTGTCACATTAAATGACACCGATACAGACTAGTGCTTATTAAGTAGTTTGACTTACACTATGTTAGAACAACCTCATTTGAGCTTTTTAGATTTTTAGAAAAGCCTTCATCCCACCATCACACAAGTAGCTCCTGATTAGGTCTTGTATTTAATCACTGATGTCATTATTGTCCAAGTTCACTTTAAAATGTTTTAAGTTACTGCACATCACTATGCGGTGACAGTGATCTAACCAGCAGGTTTCATTACCTACCTGTAGGCTACAGATGCCACCTCACTCTTGTCCATATCTTCCTCCACAAATGGGTTGGGGTTGGGAAACTTGTGCCGCTCTCCACCCTAAGAAAACAAAAACATGTCTTATCCTCATGAAATAAATCGATTTAGGCAGTCCTCCTTATTTATAGATACCAAAGTTTTCCATTTTTAGGGCCTGAGCCCCAAAGGGGCGAAGACCCTCTTGTATCTGTTCTGTTTCTTTATTATCTCGCCACTTCAGACCTAAATTGGACCCCCTAAACATGTTCAAAAACTCACCAAATTTGGCACGCACATCAGGTTTGGTGAAAAATTTGATAAAATGTAAAAATTAACCCCCAAAGTGCCATAATGTGCTCAAGAGCACCACCTATGTAACAAATGTGGCCACCACGGCCCGTAAGAATGCAGTAGAGAAATCGAACCAAATCTCAATTATTCGTCTCATCAAGACCTACAAATCATACGCTGACACCCCTGACCTAAATCCAACAGTAAGTCTGCAAATCACACATGACAGTATGACTTTTCCCCAATTTTGGATCCCGAACAAACGCTATCTCCTCCTAGGGCGTTAATGGTATCGACTTCAAACTTGAATACATGACTTATGACACTGTGCTGAACAAAAGTTGTTAAAAACTTTGTAATAACTCGAACGGTTTAGATATTATAAGCCCTGAAAGTTGTAGTGCCACATTACACCTTACAATGTAAACCAATGGGGAGGCAATCTCTGTGCATGGACTTTGTGTCAAACAAATGGTTCTGATGTCTAAACTATAAGTCTGACCACTTTGAAACCTGTATCAATGGATTTGCAATGAATTTTCCTACAAAAATATTATTTTTAATGTAAGATTTGGCCAAAGTCATGGGATATTTCACAAGAAGAGTACTCAAAATCCTCCTCTCCAATTCAGAGGGAGAGTGAGAATAGCAGGGAAGGGGGGGGGGCAGTCTATGGGACGAACCGTCCAACTGAGCTGGAACCTTTGTCACTTTGACACTCAACTGCTTGGACGTCACTTATCCTACAGATGCCATTCAAACTATAAAATGTTCACAAAACTTGAATTTTCAAAGTTATCAGATTGTTTAGTGATATCTTTTGCAGTTTTTCAGCAATTTAAGCCAAAAGTTGGGGGTTTTGCAGACTTTGTCAGGTCTCACCAGTGTGTCCTGTGATCAGGCACAGTGGAGAGCAGATATTTTTAGACCAGAAGAGATTTTTGAAACAGTACTCCCACAATTTCAACTCCTCAAGCACATATCTTGCCTCAGTATGTTGCCACAAGCCTCCTCTCTCTCAAAATGTAAATACATTTCACATAGGACTTATAGTTTTTGAGATCTGTACCTTAATTGATAGAGAATCCCTGTCATGTTCTCATTGACTGCAATACAATCTGCAGGATGTGTGTCTCCTCTCACTCCAGTTTCTAAAACTTACAGATTCTCTCTTCCTTCAAACACTTTTTACACATATTCATTCTCATTTTACCTAGTCTTGCTTTCACTAATGATGTACAAATCTCTGGGCTTCAAGCTCAAGTTTGAGACAAATACATTTTCCTCATCAAAATGGAATTTTTTTCCCTCTCAATTTTGTGAATGTCTGTTGGCTCAGTGGTTTAGAACACTGTTCTTCTGATCAGCTTCACCTTAGATGACAAGGTTGTGTGTTCAATACCCGCTCACTACAGTGCTCCTCATAATATTGCTCTCATGTACAAAGTTTCTTTACATCTTTACCATACCTGTACCATAATTCAATTCCACTCTAGCTTACTTTAACATTATTACTTGAAATGTGGATCTTTTCCTGTGCAACAGAGCATGTGTGATTAGTCCAGTGGTTTAAACTCATGTCACTTCTTAACTCCTTTTAAATCAAAAGACTGTGAGTTCGAGCCCTGCTTACGGCAGAACTCAGTAGAGTTGAAGGATGCAGGAGTCCACAGGTGATGTCAATCTGCTTAATGAGACGACTACTGATAAATTCCATGCAATTGACAGAGCAAACACCAGAATCTGGCCCGGCATTGCTGTGTGACATGTCAGCTCAGTGTAGAGCATGTCTCATAATCATGAAGGTGCAGGTTCAATTCCATCCATTGCTGATTTTAATCTTGGTAGATTTTTCATTAGTGTTCAGCTTCCAGTTATGCAGTCTAAATCCGCTTTCAGCAATCACACGCAATTTCTACAGAAATTGAATTTTCAAGTTACAAGATGCTTTTCTTGTTGTTACAACAACACTTTATTACCATGATTGTGTTAAAACTAAGAGCTGCAATGATTAGTTGATTAAACTATTTTAATAATTGAATAATAATTTCCAGAAAATTTTGCAAGCAATAATGCAAAAACATTTGTTGGTTCAAGGCTCTCAAATTTGAGTTTGTTGCTTTTCGTGCTCTTGCATTACTGTAATTTAATAATTAATACTGTAATTTAATATAATGGACTGTTGGATGACCCAAATAAGACATTTGAGGACATCAGCATCAGAATACAAATAATTGTCAGTTCCATTCTTATTTAAAACAAGAAAGTTTTCACCTTATATTGAGAAACTGAGCAAACATTGTTTTGTCGTGGTAGCAGCAACACGCTGCTGTAAAACTGTGTTTGTTCTCACCATGCGTAAACACTGCTGGCTGAAGTTGTGATTGATGTATGTGGCCTCCATCGCCAGGTTACGGGGAGAGTTAAAAGAATTGCCTTCATCCTGCGGTGGCTCATTGGCGGTCTCGCTCACAGTCAGCAAATCTGAGGGAAGCAATCAATGTTAAAGACACACCAGCGAGTTGTAAGGTTGTAATCAGGTGTTGTTAGATCTCACGAAGCCTCACCAAAGTCAGAGTTGTCTCTCTTGTCAAAGAACAGCTTGTTGCCCACTCTCTGCACAATGATGTCCCAGGAGTTGACTGAGCGTGTGCAGCACATCAAAGTGGCCAGGATGGCATCAGTGGCAAACACATTACCCTGAGTCTTAGCCAGCTGGGAGAGCAAAGAGACAAGATGTTGTGAAACTTTGGTTTGAGAATGTGATTATTGGAACAGCTTCTTTTATAAAAAAAAAAGTGCAACTTTATACCTTGCGGATGACGGGATCATCAGTGGTAGTAACAGTGTGGAAGATCCTCTTGATGCTTTTGAGCTGCTTTTCATTGCGGGTGGTGATCCGGTCAAAAGCTTTATCATAGTACTCCAACGCACCGCAGCACTCACTGGAGGAAACAGGAAACACAAGTTCATCCCTCTAAAGAGAGCTCACTGACCAAGAGCAGGTCTGTTTCACCACCCTGTGTGATTCACTTACATGTCGAGAGGGTCAGCCACCTCCATGTATCTCATCTTCATCAGCCTGGGGAAGTCCATCTCCTCCTTCACCTCCCAGTCGCTCCTCACCTCCACAGATGAGTCTCTTGGCTTCAGCTGGGCCTTGAGGAAAATGCAGATGCACGGGGAGAAAGATCGTATAGGTGGGAGAAAAAAAAATCTTTATGAATAAAAATTCTCAACAAATGTATTTATTATACTCAAAAACAAACTTAATATATCTGCGTTACACCTTCTACAAACAAGAATTTCCCCACAAAAACACCCTTCCAACAACTTTTTTTCCATATATTAACATCTTGAAATAAGTTCATTTTAAATTATCTTAGGACATTTTATTAGAGACAGTAGCGACATGACAAATGAGTCACCGGGAATCGTGTTTCTCTTGTTCGTCAATAAATATAACCAATCAGTCAGTTTATACCTGAGATTTCTGGTCCCACTTCTGACGGACACCAAACTGCTTTTGGAACTTCTTCTGCAGGCGCATGCGGTCCCTGGAAAGACAAACACTCAAGGTTAAAATAAAGTCATTACAACCAGCTGTCGACACAAGACGAGTAAATGTGATCTCATGCTGGAACTTAACAGAGAAAATGCTTGACTATAGTTTGTTTCACCAAGGAAGTCTCTTGAGATAAATCATCTCCTTTAACAAGGGAGACCTGGCCAACAGGTATATAAACATATTAATTTACAATAATCACATCCAACTATGGCTGCAACTAACAATTATTTTCACTATTTATAAGTCTGATGATTAACATGAAAAACATGTTATAATTTCCCACATCTCAAGAAGTATTAAAATGTCCCGTTTTGTCCATCCAACAGTCCAAAACGCAAAGATATTCCGTTTACTGTCATATATGACACATAAAAGCAGCAAACCTTTAAATTTGACAAATTTAGAACCAGAGAATTTGATGTTTTTGTTTGAAAGATTACTAAAACAGGATCGCCTGAACAACAGAGGATTTTCATATAATAGAACATTGTCTAATCGCAGATCTTTGACAGATCCTCACCTCTCCTTTTGCTTGGCGCTCTTCGGGAGCGTCTGCATGTTGAACTGGGTCAGGTTCCTGCGGTCCTTGTCCCTGCGCAGATTCCTCTGTTGAAACAAACATAATTCTGTTACTGGATTACTGCAAATACGATATGTAACACTTCTGTATGTAATTGCTGTTCATTCAGAGTTGAGCACTTCTGTTGCCTGATCTGCGTTACCTGAGCAAACCTCATGCGGTTCCTCTGGTAGGCGGTCTTCTGCGTCTTAGCAGTGTCCACCAGCTGGAAGCTCGTCTCGTCTTCCTCGTGGAAGTAGGCGTACTGACTACCGCCTCCAAACTGAGAGGAATACTTATCTGAGGACAAAATAAAGACATAATATAATAAGAATAAACTTGAACCCGTATAATAAACCATGTGTATTGGATTAAACACCTCTACAAACACTAATAAAGAGCACATATGCTTCATTTCCCTTTAAAATAAATGTAATCAAGTTTTCCATTTCAAATCATTAAGTACAGGAAAAGTCAGTCTTTCCCACATGTTGAGAATTTGTAATTATACTAACTTGTGTATCTCTTGTCTTGATAAGTTGCTCCAGTCCAGTCAGCGACCTGATAGACAGAAGAAACAATGTTAGGAAAACTACAGCGAACAAATGTAAGACCACTTTAACGGTAAATAATGAGAGAAAACAAACCTTTCCCAGACGGTCTCCTTTGCTGAAAGGCTGGTAGGGCATGTCTTTAAACTTCTCTGGGACCGCACATGGACCCCATCCGGACGGGTTGTCCTGGATCACAGGGGCGTTGAACTTCGCCATGACCTGAAGTCAGATTGAAAGCGACAGACTTCTGTGACCAAACAGCCAAGATTCAAACAACTGATGTACAGCGTGTCAGCTTTAACTTTATGCAGATGTGTGTAGGGTCTCAGGCAATGAACAGCACTGATCTCTCCAGCAATGCACTAAAACAATAGGCACTGATCAGCTTGCGCAGTGGGCTAGTCATCATTGACCCCTGAACACTGTCCTACTTATTAGTAGAGCTGCAATGGTAGATTAGTCGATAGACAGAAAATGAATTGCCAACTATTTTAATAATCGTTTGGAGTCTTTTTTTTTTTAGAGGAAATGTGTCCAAATTATCTAATTCCAGCTTCTTAAATGTGTATATTTTCTGGTTTCTTTAAATCTTCTGTGACAGTTAACTAAATATTTTTAAGTTGTGGACAAAACAAGACATTTGAGGACGTTATCCTGGGCTTTGGGAAACAGTGACCAACATTTTTCACCATTTTATGGTCCATACATCTAATCGATTACCCGAGAAATGAATCAGTCGTTGCAGCCCTAGAGTTTAAGACGCCATTTGTGGGTTAACACTAAAGATTTACCTTATTAAATAATCCTGGATGTCTGTCGACACGGCTACAATAAACATTGTTATATTTGTTCATTTTTTTTAACAGCATCTGTATGTTTTACAGCAGCGTCACCTCCACTTTAGGAGTCACATGCTGACAGAAAAGACAAAAAAACTCTGTCAGCACTGATTTCGCTTTTTCAGGGTCAAGTGAGGATGTTGGATCAACTAAGAAGACCTGATCTGTCTTCTTGTGTCAGGATTTTTCTTTTACAGGTTTGACTCAGTTAGTTGACGGTGGCTACTGCTAACATGCTAACGCTTCACCCTGCCAGGTGGCCGCGTTAGCTCGGCTAAGCTAACTAGCTATTTACACGCACACAAGTCCCGCTACGATTTATTTACAGACTCGAGAGGAAACAGACACCTTTCTTACATATATACATACTTTTTGAAATCTTACCGTGACTGATGTAGCACTCTATTGAGCCCTTAACAGTAGCCGGCCCTCAGATGGTGAAAATCTGTGACGGGGCGCCGGTGGGAAAGGAAGCAGTAGTGGAAACTGCCGGAAACTGGACGAATTTTTTTTTTTTTTTTTTTTTTTAAACTTTATTGAAACACGTTTCCAATATATTTATAGTAACTTGTTTATACAGAGTAAGTTTACAATCATAAACGTACCAGGGTGACTAAAGGTTGTAATAAAAATAGTGATAAAAAATCGATGTATAAATATCTTGTAAAGCTTACATTTGTTCTACGTTTTAACAGCTTTTTTTTGTTTGTACATTCAGATATTGTAGAAATGTATTGTTTGATATGGACAGTCACCTCTGAAAAGTTTGGGAATTTGGATTTGTGAATATAAAATTTGGTCAAAATAGTAAGCAATTTAATTGAATAGAACTACAAAGTAGGCCTGGACAATATATTGATATTATATCAATATCGTGATATAAGACTAGACATCGTCTTAGATTTTGAATATTGTAATATCGTGACATAAGTGTTGCTTTTCCTGGTTTTAAGGGCTGCATTACAGTAAAGTGATTAACTCTGAACTCAGAATGTTGTGTGTTGGGTGAGATCTTCTGTATCAGTCTTCAGCGGTCAGCAGGGGGAGTACAGTGCTCAGAAGCCTTACAGCCTGCAGGATTAAAACTGTCAGATGGTCTTGTGGTTCTGACATGAATACTGCTGAACCTTTTTTCCAGATGGTAGTGGGCTGAACAGATTATTGGAGAGATGACAGGAGTCTTTGACAACATTGATGGCCCTGCTGGTGCAATTATGACAAAAAATAAAGGTTCAAAATAAAAATCAAAGGAGACAATAGTGTCTCTAGTACGGAAGGAATGTGTTGAAAATGTATACATTTACTATATAATACTTTCTTTTTCTCAAAATTTCATCAACATATCATGCACATTTCCATATCTATATTTATATTCTGAGTCTCTACTGGATTATCTTTGCATGATTCACAGTTTAAACTCCTTATTTATCTTATACTGGCCCTTTATGCAGCCCCTCAGTTCAGCCTCTGTCTGAAACAGGTTGTTTTAGCTCCTGTCTCTTTAAGGCCCCCGTCCCGATGAGCCCACTCTGTTCTGATTGGTCAGCTAATGGTAGCTTCCTCCGACTCTGGAGGCTACATAAACAAACAGTAGTAGCAGGATTTTACTTCTGTTTTCTTGTATTTAACACGAAATAGCAACTTCTTAAAGTTCTCGAAGATATCTGTTTTGTTCTCTTTGGCGGCACCATATGGCGATAAGCGGTAATTGCAGGTGTGTTGTTCTTTTGCGTAGATGACATTAATAAATTACTCTTATTGGCTTTTTACTCGCGAAGGTTTTATTGCACTTACAGTAACGTAACGAGTGTAGTTGTTGTCAAGTACACACACACAAGGAGCCCTAACTGAAACACAAGAAACCATAAATGACAGCAAAACGCAGCAGAGACTATTTATTTATGTTATTTACCTGATTTATGTGAACTAATTTCATTTCAGCTCAGTGTAAGAGTCTCTGCAGTGTTTTGCTGTCATTTATGGCTGTGCTCTTCTCCTCTGCTCTGAGGAGCAGCGAGGGGCAAGGCTCAGCCCTCCGTGAGTGTGCTGCACACACAGCGCAGCACAGGAGAGACACTTACTGTATATGCAATCAAAGCTTCTCAAGTAAAAAGCCAACAAGAGTAAGCTTTTAAAAAAATAAGCTGCTTCACACACAAGTGAATGGGGAGCAAGTCTGGCAGGAAAGTCGCCACTGACACCCGGTTCGTAATAATCATACTCTTTGATAAAACTGCAAATGCAAGGGCTTTCATCAGTGGGCCATTGGCTCAATCAACACTGCATTACCTAATTCGGTGGTAGAGAGTGACTTAACAGACATTTATTGAAATGAAAATCTTCAGAGATCATCGAGATTGCCACTTTAAATACATCCCTACGTGTTTGAGCTGAAATCCGATCTGAAATATATGAGTTGACAACAACGATTATTGTATGGACGACTGTTTGTGGGCATGTATGAATGATTAATGAGGAAGTAGAAGTAATCTTGCAGATGAAGTGTTCAAAACAGGTTGAAGCCCTGGCTTTTGACTTGCAGGGAGCATTTTTTACATATGTTCATCTCATGTTTTGGGCATTTGACCATGTTTAACACAGACATCCGACATCATAACAGGATAAAAATAACAGAAAATCACAAAAAGCATGATATGTCCCCTTTCACACCTCCTTTTTAAGAATCCACAATATCACATGACAAAGGTGTTATTTGTGGAATTATGTGTGATAAGACACAGATACATATAGAACATGCATTTCCTGGTGTAGGGTGACATGAATTTGGTATTTTAAACAACAAATCAGTTGTAATGAAATCAAATAACGTGTTAACATGTTGAGAATATGAACTGTTCTTAAATAATAAGATGAATATTAAAATTTCATCCTCTTATTGACAAAAATACTGCAAACTCTGCATCAACTGCATGATGATATCAAACTGTACAATAAGGAACACCTGCAACATGTATAAAAACCTTCCATTTATTTCAGTGATTTATATTGTAGGCACATATGACACAGTTCATATTTGTAGCACATTTAACATTAAAGCATTTAAAAACTTTCTTTTTAGGACGACATTCTTATGACGTTTTTTGTCTTTTTATGTGCACGTAAATGTGCATATATGTGATGCAGCATGTGTAGGAATATTTATATGTATAGTGTGTGTATGCATTGTGGATGTATGTGTATGCATGTGCACATATTTGTTTTTATTACCTCTTTAATATTTTATTATTACAAAGATATTGCTTTCTTAATACTTTACTTATCGTCTTTACATTTGCATCATTTATCTTGTTTTTATTGCCTTGTGAAGCGCTTTGCAACATTTGTTTTGTGCTATATAAATAAAGTTTTATCATTGTTTAAAGCATTATTGTTTCAGAAAAATAGAGCCTATAATATACTGTAATATCCTGTTTATGATAAACCAATGTGTATTTCTTTTATTACATATTACATAAATACTGAAATGTGAAATTGCAGGTGTGCTTGTGTGACTTTGCAGAGCTTTATTAGAGACTTTTACCAATTGAACCAACAAACATGGCTGCATTACACTCGTGCACTGTTGACCTGGTTTGAGCAAAAATGTGACAAATCCTGGTGCCAGAGTTGCTCTGTGCTGCTGGACTGTGCAGCCTCTGAGGAGATATGTGCTTTCTGAATGTTTCTCAGCTGTTACTTTAGATGTATTTTCTTTTCTTTTCCTTCTACCTGTTCCACTCAGGAGACATGAATTCTTTGCTTCTAGCCAGGATTAATAACATCATTTATGTTTCCTTCGTTATCAGTCAATGCGTTTTAATTTGCCTTTTGAATAAAATGTTATACAGCTAATTAGATAGTGTATACACCAAAAGGGCTTTAGAAAGTACAGGATCACTTTCACTGATCTTCCTTTCTACTGTCACATAGGCGGTCTTGAATGTGTTTTCTAAACGAATCCTCGGTTCTAATTAAGATGTTGTTCAT
Source organism: Thunnus maccoyii (assembly GCF_910596095.1). Lineage (NCBI taxonomy): Eukaryota > Metazoa > Chordata > Actinopteri > Scombriformes > Scombridae > Thunnus > Thunnus maccoyii. The sequence goes on from NC_056550.1 coordinate 24,886,505, forward strand.
GCACTGCAAAGGTCAGGAGATCTGATCAGTATACATAAAGACGACTGCCTCTGTGACTTGTCAATAACTTATAGTGCAAATATTTCACCAATGCTGAAATGCTGCTCAGGAATCAGTGTGGTTATGAATGATGCTGCCATGTGACCACATCGACCACATCTGCTTTTTATTAATCAACTATTACAATATTTCTCTTGAACCAAAACAAACCACAGATCCTCACTGTTTAGTAGTGGCTGTAATCTCTGCAAGACATCACACCGCAGCAGCACCAGAATGTGAATTCTGCTGTTTTTTCTTCTTTCACGCGTTGCATCATCACCTGGCAGCTCGGCTGTGAGTCACATCAAACACGCCCACTGCGGTCCTTCAGGGAGTTTTGGAGCAGCGCTGACAACAGATGATAAACACAGTGTGTGCGTGCAGAGGTCATATTCGTTAGGTATTATAAATGGAGATAATTAACTGGCTACATCCTCACTTTGACTTAAATGTGCATAGATGGAAAGTAAGATTTAGTCAATTGTCAAATGTACATTGAAAGAGTTGCTGCTTGTCATTCACAGGTGCATTAAAAATCATTTAAATTATGAACTGAACTGATGTTTTGTGTCTATTCTTCAGGACTAACAAACCTTTTGGATGGATTCCTGATGGAGAAGAAATTGAACTCTCAGGTCAAGTCTCCGTTGTCTTCCAAGAAAGTATTTATTCAGGGCCCTGGAAGCGGAGTGTGCACTCGAATGGAACATACATTATGCTTATCACTCACAGAGAATCCTCACAGACAGGCAACCCATTATATAACAAGACAATGATCCCCCTTAATATCCCACCCAGGAGACAGCCTGGCCATACACACTGATCCCCTGCAAGGACACATATCTTTATGGCTGGAGGCTGATGAATTATACCAGAAAACACATAGTTATGAGCGTCATGAGTGACCCTGGCCTAACAGAGACTAAGCATCTCAGTACATTTCCATCACAGTCAGTCATTTTTCTCCCACAATTCTCTTCCTCGTAAAACATTTGAAGATCAGATTTTAAAAATATCTTAAATCCTACATTGTTTACATCCATGTTTGCTACACAGACTGTATATACAGATGGACGTAGTGAGGTGTGACATTAACTGTTGGTTTGCATTGGAGCAGGTTTGAAACCTTTTTTGTCTTTTTCATTTTTTTCTGGTTCATTTTTCAGCCAGGATCTTCCAAATAAGGAGAGCGGGGTGTTGCCTTTCACGTTCTGGAAACACGCCCTGCTACCTCAGACTGAAGCGAACACTAGCTTACTGGGAACACTGAGCGCTGTACACTTGGGAAAACATTAGCTACTTTGGTAAGCAGAATGTAAGCAGAATATGTCTTTTCTAGGGATGCACGATAATATCAGCATGTCATTGGTATCGGCCGATAAAGGCTTTAAAATGAAATATCAGCATCGGCCCAAAATTAACATTTCTGCCGATATGACAGGCCGATTGGTTGCCTTCCCTCTGCAGACTGTTTCACCCTGACGTTCCCAGTGCTTCCTCCACAGGCCCCACTTCACTCAGCTGCCCAACAGACCTGCTGCTTCTTCCCACTTTAACCTGAATAATAAATCGGGGGTCGTTGCTCCAGTTGTATCCACATGGATCCATGATTTTCTGTCATTTATATACTATTATAATGTTGGATGTCTACATTAAACATGGTCAAAGTTCTAAAACTTGAGATGAATGTATGTAAAAAATGCTACCTGCAAATCAAAAGCCAGGGCTTCAGTCTGCTCTGTATGATTTGTTTGCAAAGTTACCTTACTTCCTCATTAAACTGACGTCACATTATTCATGCATCCCCACAAACGGCAATCCGTTGTTTCATGGGTTGTTCATGTTGTCCACTTGCGTATTTCAGATTAGATTTCTGCTCTAACATGTGCAGATGTATTAGAGGAACGAGAAGAAGAGGGAGAAAAGGAGTGAAATCCTAAAACTATTGTTTGTTTACGAAGCCTCCAGAACTGGCCAATCAGGACAGAGAGGGCTCATCAGGAAGGGGGTCTTAAAGAGACAGTAGCTAAAACAGCCTGTTTCAGACAGAGGCTGAACTGAGGGGCTGCATAAACGGCCAGTATGAGATAAATAAGGAGTTTTTTGAACTGGAAATCATGCAAAGATATTCCAGTAGAGCCCCTAAGTAAAAATATAGACCTGGAAATGTGCTTGATACATCCTCTTTAATGTGTAGCAACATTAAAATCAGGGTTGTTTTTAAAAGTAATTGTTGTACAAATTGTGAAAATGCTCTTTTGACAAAAATGCTAATTTAACATTTGTAGTTGGTTTTGTATGTTATACGGTTTTAACATATATGATTTTTTTTTCATTGCATGTTTACTCAGGGCTTTCTTTGTCTTTAATGTGTGTCTGAGACTTAATTAGGAGAAAATTACTGGCACCTGTGCTCAATCAGAGAGCTCCACATCCTCTAAAAATACTTGGTGATTACTGGGGGGAGAGGACACTAAACAAGGCAGAGGAGGAAGAGTCTGGTGTCTAATGGAGATCAGGATTCACACATTCTGATTGCTCGCATACATTTCTGTAAAGATCCTTGACATTTTATAAAATTCAAATCCTGTATCAAACCCATTTATCAAATCTGAATCCTTTTCTATCCCTTATTGAATCTTATTGGTTTTACCTTTCTACATTTGATGTCTAATCACCTGATGCTGACTGAGAAAACATAAACAGTTTTTATTGGCAGCCTAATCAATATTCACAACATGTCCCCACAACGTGAAAATGAGCGGCTTAATATATGAAATGTTAATTAAACACATTTCATTAACAGCTGCGGCTTACTGAACCTCACTACCTACTTACTCCAAACACTGAAGGTCCTGATTCAGAACTGTTGCATTCATAAATCAGATTAAAATATTGGATCATTTGAACATTTATTGAAATGAAAGCATGTGAGAAGTTTAGAGGGAAAAATCACTATTTGGTGGAGCTGTTAACAACTCATAGACATGTGAAATGTGACCCCGACTACACACTGCTTTTTGTAAGACGTCAAAAGCCAAAAAGGTTGGAAACCACTGGTTTCATTTTTAACAATGTGTTGTATTTTAAAAGCTTGTTATATTATCCATTGTGTCAAATCTTCATCTGAAAAGTAACTAAAGCTGTCAAATAAATGTAGTGGAGTAGAAAGTACAATATTATCCTCTGAAATGTAATGGAGTGGAAGTGTAAAGTAACATCAAATGGAAACACTCAAGTAAAGTACAAGTACCTCAAAATTGTATGTAAGTACAGTACTTGAGTAAATATACTTTCCACCACTGCTCAGTATTGAGAAATGCATGTTAGCGATTGGTCACTGACTGAGGCAGAAACATGCTACATGCAAATTGAAAAGGAGATGCTCTCCATTGTGCATGCCTGAATTAAGTTTCACAACTACATAATTGGAACACATGTCACAGTATACAATGACCACAAGCCTCTTGAAGATATCTTTAAGAAATCACTGCTGTCTACCCCCATGTGTACCCTGAGAATGCGTCTTCAACTGCAATGGTATGACTTAACAATCTGCCTGACAAGCTGTCCAGAGCACAGCTTCCAAAGAGCATGCCAGAGATGGATGACCTAGAGTGTGTCTCTATATTCAACTCAGTTGCAGTTAGCAACCAGAAGTACACAGAACTTCAGGAGTGCACAAAAAAAGAGCTAAGCTGTCTCCAACAGACAATTCAGCACGTGTGATCCTGGGAGCACAAACATACATGTACTATATGTCCACAGTTGAAAGAGTTCATTTGTCAGTTCATTCAAGTTTGTAACATCTGGGCAGTGGTTAACACTATCTATCTTGGCTAAGCAAGAACAGTCAGAGTTACAAAACAAAAACATGATAGACAACAACAAAGGCATAGTCCTTAATACCATAACCTGTGTTTCTCCTTATTCTTTGGGGATAGTGAGAACAGGAACGTAAGTGGTGAAACTTTGTTAAGATGAGATGCAAAGAGAGTGGCACCTTAAATGATAAAGCCATTTCTGGAGTGTCCAAGAGTGTTTGTTGTTTCACTCATTGGGTCTGATGACAATACTGACTACTCAATGTAGTACTCAGTCTGATCTTGGCAGGCTTTACAATTTTGTCCCTCAGGCAGGTGTTGCTGCAGAAGGATGTCATCACATTTCCAAAAATCCCAAAGTCCTAATGGCTGTATCATTGTTTGTTTGGCACTATGTTAATGTCCTAAACTTGTGTTGGGTGAGGACATGTGTATGACTCCTTCTGAAAGTACATAATGGGGTGTCCTAAGCTAGTGTTTTGCAAAGTGATCCTATTGACAAAATACTACCAAGGAGTTGATCCAATTGTACTTGCAAAGTAGGACAGTGGTGTCTGAGCTGAATCAGAATTTAGGCTTTCCTCAACTAATAGCAGGCTGTCTGGCTATTACTGAGGTTGCTACTGTTGCTAACAAACCCAAGTTTGCCTATGTAACTGCAGGAAAAGTAAGGCACTGGTATCTGTCTAACTGTCAGTACAGGGGTGGACTGTTGCTATCTAGGATCGTGAGAAGCGAGCTCTAGAGCTCTTGTGCCTTAAGTTTCTCTTGATTTGTGGCTCAGGGCTGTAACGCTCCGTGTAGCCAGAGGGAGAGAGACATTCAGAGGCACTGTCACTGTCTGATAGATGGTGACCATGTACTGAACTGTGGTCAGAGATGCTGTGGTCATCATCTGATCTGTCCATTGTCTGATCACATTTCTGGGCCAGAATCTCTGCGTATGGCCTTCTAAAGCTTCTACTGCGTGAATGCCTATCTCGACGCAGTTGGTGGACATGGCGGTTACGCTCAGTGTCTCTATGCTGCCTTTTGTCACCCCCCTTTGGACTGTTATGAGGGTGATATTTTGAGGCAGCAGACCTGTATGATGCTTCAGTGTTTGAGCTGGCAGGCTCAATTGTTTTCCCTCCTGATTTGGAAGTGACAGCAGTTTCCCAAGCCACCTGTGTCATCTTTCTTATCTCACGCAGTGAGGGGTTACCTGCATGCGTCGTAAGTACAACGTGTACGCATGGATGTACCACTGAGCACCTGAGGAGCCTGGTTATTTGGGCGTTTATAGATGATTTTAAGGTTAGCAAATTTAATAAAATGATCCAAATTTAATATATTTAATAATAGTTCATATAAAATATTATAAAAGCAAAGGGAAACATCTTTGGCTTGAGACACAAGAACGAATGCCATAATTTAATTGTTCGGATATTCACTTAAATTTCAGGTCTAAGCAATACCTGCACGCAAAGAAACACACAAGAACGAATGCCAGCAGTGTTTCCTGCATGTGGCTGTAAATAGTTCACAGAGTGGAGACACACCCGGACACACCTGCCCTCAATCAAGCCAATGAATCACCACCATGGCCTCCCAGCAAATGTGAAATCCCCCCCCAACCACACACACACACACACACACACACACACACACACACACCACTACCCACAATCAGAAAATACAACATGTGCAACCACGTCTTCCCTGTATGAATGCACAAAACCCATAGACTAGATGTATAACATATACTGTATAACTGAATAAGCCAGCTGTAAGCAGTGAAAGTGTCTAATGACTTTGAGACAGAGAAAACTATATCTGTGAGTAAAACACATGCAGAAATGTAAAATGAAGTTAAAAAGGTTGTAAAATCAGTTTTAAAGTTATAAGGTTTTAAAGTTGCACAAGTTAAATCAATTTTTTAAGCTTTGTTCTTGTTTAATTCAACATTAATACTAGCAAAAGGCACTTGGGCAGCTGTCAATTATTTTCAGGATTATAAAGATCATTTTACTTGGGAGCTGATTCCACTAATGTCTCAAAACTAGAGTCACATAGTTTTTCAAGGACACTGACTCTTCATAACAGCAACAACATTAGAATCAAATGTAGCACGAGGATAAAGACCTTTGATATCTGAGTGGAACTTATTATAGGTCTTATCTCAGCCGAGTTGGCAAATGTTCCTCTAGTCCTTCTAAGGGAAGGTATAATACCATTTGAACTTTATGGAAAGAGCCAAACATACAATTTTATTAGAGGAATATGAGATGTGCCAGTGTCCTGGAACCAGCGGCACTTGGGTGCTTCTCCAAAACTTTGTTCCATTCTTGGCTATGCATGTGTAATTGCAAGGGTAAGTAGAGACGACCTCGTGTTATAAAATGATGAAATCCCTCTCAAATAAGTCAGAATCTAAATTTATGGGAGCAAATTATTTATTGGAGCAAAACCAGTGGTTCAAAAACCAGGGAATATATTCCAACAACATCTATTTTGGGACATACTTTGGACATTACCATGAAGTTTTATATGCAGAAATAAAGCCAAGTTAAATACATCTCTGTAAAACATGTTGCATGATATTACTAATATTACATGTCATATTTCAAAACCAATATATGGTGTTTAAGGGTTTTAAAGTTACAATGTTAAGTGTGTTTTACTTATTTTTATGATACTATGGCCCTGAAACTAAATTTTACTGTATTTCAAATATCTGAAATGTGGACAAGCTCTGACACTCAATACCAATGACATTTAGAGTGCATCTTACTAAGAGTTTATGGGTTCAAAAATGGATGACAAGGCACAACCCCTTTAATAGATTTAATAAATGCTTAAATATGTATTTTTCATTATTTTCTTCTTTTTCATTTTTATTTTTACCCAATTCTGATCCTTGTCAGCTTGCTTAATATAGAAGCTATTTTTACAATTTAGGAATGACGTGTATTAGACACAAAAAAGCTTACTAAACCTGAGATGTCAACAGGTGGGTCTCAAGATGACAGAGATACTTGACCAAATCGAGTGGTCGACTGCTGCTGACCAAGCAGTTCCAGCCTCTATATAAACAGCAGGTTCAGGCTCTTCTGAGAACTGACAGGCATCTCACCCAGGTTAGTGCTTTGTGTGTGCTTCTGCTCATCTTACTTACAATTTACAATTTATAATTTCATTAAGCAGACGCTTTTATCCAAAGTGATGTACATCTGATAGCTGATATAACACAAGCAGGGATCTAGTCAGGAGGGACTTGCTTTGACTTCAAGTTAAATTAAACATGAATGTCATGTGACACTTTGTCATCATGTTTTTAATGTTGAGTAATCTCAACCGGATAACGATGGCCGAAGAGCAAAACTTCCTATCTGAAAAATGCACTTTTTTGAGAAAACTAAGAACAACTTGTTTTCTTGCAGAATGCTATTTGTTAAGGATACCCAATACATAATACACTGTTTTTGGACTATATTATTATATTATGTGTTAACAATACCGACTAGATATTAATGCCTCGCAAAGAGCAGATAGGAGCTTTTGCACTTGATGTAAGTTGGAAGAGGTTCTACAAAACGATGCTCTAAATTAAGTTAATAATTAAAATTAAATTAAAAGAATAATAAAATTAAGTTTGTTCTCAGGTAAAAAGATGTAGTAAATGTAATAGTTACTACATTGCAGTATACTAGGGTCAGAATTCCTTAAGTGGGAAATTCCTTTAATATAGTGTATTTGCTTCCTTGTCCACTGGAAATGAATGTTCAGTGATTGTGTAACTCACTCGTGCTGCAGCCTCTCTACACACCCAGGGACTCTGCGTTGTGTTTGTTGTGTGACTTTTCTGTCACAACGAAGGGCGGGATTATCTCGCAGACAGACTGAATATGAGCAGCCTTCCTTGTTCTCATCATCCAAAGTGAAATCCGCCAATCAGAAAATTCTGCAGATAGGAGGTTTTGCATTTTGGCCATCGATTTAGCAGACGCTTTTATCCAAAGTGATGTACATCCGAGAGCTGATACAACACAAGCAGGGCTCTAGTCAGGAGGGACTTGCTTTGACTTCAAGTTAAATTAAACATGAATGTCATGTGACACTTTGTCATCATGTTTTTAATGTTGAGTAATCTCAACTGGATAATATCATTAATCAAGGATGTTTCTTTTTAATGTGAAGCATGAGGCAAATATAATTTTTCAACTAATCCTAATAGCTAATTTAGAAAGGCTCAGTAGAAAGTAGAAAGGCTCTTAATAATCAAAATATTTTTAAATTACTGGAGAGGCTATGAAAATGGTCAACTCATATCACAGGTAACTGTAAAAGTTTATGGACCCATTAAAGTTTCAATAATTGGTTTAAATTTATGTAGTGAGACTATTGTTTACTGATGTAAGCACTAGGCAGTGGGAAATATTTTAATTTTGAGTCCTGTGCAATGACCATCACAATCTTTCTTTAACAGTATCCTCAGACTACAACAGATACTGTGCTGCTCATCTGGGATAAAGGGGGGTAAGACGTCAGAAACAACTCAAAGATCCATAATATCAAATAAAGACACTACATGTAAATCATTTAAACTATAACGGAATGAAATATATTTAATGTAATTCAAACTCATCTTGTTTTCAGTCCCAACTAAACCGCCATCATGGGAGACCAAGAGATGGAGGCCTTTGGCAAGGCTGCCATATACCTCCGCAAGCCAGAGAGGGAGAGACTTGAGGCTCAGACCGCTCCGTTTGATGCCAAAACGGCATACTTTGTGGCTGAGCCTGAAGAGATGTACCTCAAGGGTAAACTCGTCAAACGAGAGGGTGGAATGGCCACTGTTGAAACCCTTGAAGGGGGGAAGGTAGGTGAATGAATACTTTCTTTGAAATACTTGACATACAGTCCTTTTAAAACCTTGATAGACTTTTTGCACCATTTGTTATGAGACCATGACAGTGAAAGAGGATCACATGGATCACTTTTTTTTTTTTTTTTACTGCATTTCCCGTTCAGTCTATCACGGTAAAGGAGGAAGACATCCATCCCATGAATCCTCCAAAGTTTGATAAAATTGAGGACATGGCCATGATGACCCACCTCAGTGAACCTTCTGTGTTGTATAACCTCAAAGAGCGTTTTGCATCATGGATGATCTACGTGAGTGTTTAACTTCATACATAGAGTGAATACACACAGGTCATCAATAAACACACTTTAAACACAGTAATGTTTTCTTTTTTCTACAGCCATTACTCTAAATGAAGCTTCAATTTAAATTATATATTTGTCAAATGTAGAGGCAATGTGTTTAGATTTAGTTTAGTGTGAATTCTCCCCTCTTTTCAGACCTACTCCGGCCTCTTCTGTGTCGTCGTGAACCCCTACAAGTGGCTTCCTGTGTACGATGCCGAGGTTGTGGTAGCATACAGAGGCAAGAAGAGGGTTGAGGCACCGCCCCACATCTTCTCCATCTCTGACAATGCCTATCAGTTCATGCTCACTGGTAATATATTTTATGACACACAAAACGAGACACAGCAGATATGACATGAAATATGTCTTTTATATTTGTACCGTATAAGGTACTTACTGAGAGATTACATGAAATCATTTGTTCATTTCAGATCGTGAGAACCAGTCTATCCTTATTACGTGAGTAATATACAAGCAACTGAATAACTATAAATGACATTTACAGATATGGAAAAAAACACTCAAGGTATCTTTCTCTTCCCCCAGTGGAGAATCCGGTGCAGGAAAGACTGTCAACACCAAGCGTGTCATCCAGTATTTTGCAACAATTGCAGTGGCTGGAGCTAAGAAGGCAGAGGCACAAGCTGGCAAGATGCAGGTAAAACTGGTTGCCTTTACTCAAAACATTTGTTGGAGAATTGCCTGTTTATGGTTTATATACTATACATATATCTTCTTGTAGGGTTCACTGGAAGATCAAATCATTGCAGCCAACCCTCTGCTGGAGGCCTATGGTAACGCCAAGACTGTGAGGAATGACAACTCTTCTCGTTTTGTAAGTGTTAAAAGGGCCAAGAATAAACTTCACAGAATCTTATTGGGCTACATATGAAGACTCCTGCTAACATTAATCTGATATGTTCAGGGTAAATTCATCAGAATTCACTTCGGAACCACTGGCAAACTGGCCTCAGCTGATATTGAAACATGTAAGTCATTTTTACATTTTGTGCAGGAACCTTTGTTTTGGATTTACACTTAGGTATGACGCTAGGTTTGAAAAGGTTTAATACACAGTTCTTTCCACTGTATGATGTCATGTGTGCAATATACTTCAATCTGACCTTGTTATTCTTAGATCTGCTGGAGAAGTCTCGTGTCACCTTCCAGTTGTCTGCTGAGAGGAGCTACCATATCTTCTATCAGCTGATGACCGGCCACAAGCCTGAGCTCCTGGGTATGTTACGACAGAATATAACAATTAGCAATTACAATGGTAGAATTAAGACAATAACACCAGGAATGTTGCAGGATTTAAAAAGTGTTTTTCTTCAAATCTTTTACAGAGGCTCTTCTGATCACCACCAACCCCTATGATTACCATATGATCAGTCAGGGTGAAGTGACTGTCAAGAGCATCGATGATATAGAAGAGTTCATTGCAACAGATGTAAAGCGTCCAATCGTTATTATTTTAAGAATGTAAAATTAAGAATCTTCAACGAGACTGTTGCGACTCACAATTATTTTCTTTCATGTACAACACAGACTGCTATTGACATCTTGGGCTTCACTGCTGAGGAGAAGGTGGGTATCTACAAGCTGACTGGTGCTGTGATGCATCATGGTAACATGCATTTCAAGCAGAAGCAACGTGAGGAGCAGGCTGAACCTGATGGCACTGAGGGTAATTCTGATGATAACATCTTGTAACAAATCTACCAAGGATTTCAGTGTAATGTATAATGCTAAAATATATCCCAGTTCACTGACAGCTAAAGGTTTGTTTTTCCATCAGAGGCTGATAAAATCGCCTACCTCTTGGGCCTGAACTCAGCTGATATGCTGAAAGCTCTGTGCTACCCCAGAGTCAAGGTCGGAAACGAGATGGTGACAAAAGGCCAAACCGTGCCACAGGTAAGACTAAGAAAATTTAGTGTTTGAAAAAATAAAAGGATAACGTTTGCATTTTGACATGAAAATATCATTCTGAGAAATGCTCATTACAAAATCTGTATTTCTAGGTCAACAATTCTGTCATGGCTCTGTGCAAGTCTATCTATGAGAAAATGTTCTTGTGGATGGTCATCCGTATCAATGAGATGCTGGACACAAAGCAGCCAAGACAGTACTTCATTGGAGTGTTGGATATCGCCGGATTTGAGATCTTCGATGTGAGTGGTTGAAAAATATGTGAGCAGTTCAAAGATCAACATTGTTTTGACATGCCACTGAATACATTTCTGTTATCACAGTTCAACAGCTTTGAGCAACTCTGCATCAACTTCACAAATGAGAAACTGCAACAGTTCTTCAACCACCACATGTTTGTCCTGGAGCAAGAGGAGTACAAGAAAGAAGGAATTGAATGGGAGTTCATTGACTTCGGTATGGACTTGGCTGCCTGCATTGAGCTTATTGAGAAGGTAAGACAAAGTCAAGTAGAACTGAATTCCTGCTTTCTGAGTACCGGCTAAATGATTGATTCTTCTCAATATGACATAATTTCCTCTCAGCCAATGGGCATCTTCTCCATCCTTGAGGAGGAGTGCATGTTCCCCAAGGCCTCTGACACAACTTTCAAGAACAAGCTGCATGATCAGCATCTTGGCAAGACCAAGGCTTTTGGGAAGCCAAAACCTGCAAAGGGCAAGGCTGAGGCTCACTTCTCCCTGGCTCACTATGCTGGTGTAGTGGACTACAATATCTCTGGCTGGTTGGACAAGAACAAGGACCCCCTGAACAACTCAGTTGTCCAGCTCTACCAGAAGTCCTCAAACAAACTGCTTAGTCTTCTGTATGCAGCCCATGCCTCAGCTGATGGTAAGAAACTAATCAGCAAAAAGTGGTAATCTATTCATTTATGTTACTGTAACATACAGTTTTCATGAGGAGATAAAACTGAACAGGTAAAGCAAAAGCAATGACTCAGTGGAATTGTTAAAACTATGAAATACAGATTCTGGCGGCGGCCACAAGAAGAAAAAGAAGGGTGGTTCCTTCCAGACTGTGTCTGCTCTTTTCAGAGTATGTAAATCCTTCTTTGTTAACAGTGAAATACCATTTTGAAATAATTTTCCAATTATATCTTAAAAGTGACATTTTTGAATGATTACTGCTGATCCACAGGAGAACTTGGGCAAGCTGATGACCAACTTGAGGAGCACTCACCCTCATTTTGTCCGTTGCCTGATTCCCAATGAAACAAAGACCCCAGGTAAGAAGCAAATAATCCACCTTTTTGCACTTTGTGCTTGAAGTATTAGAAGGAATTATTTTTAACAATGTAAGTATGCTATTTTCAGGTCTTATGGAGAACTTCTTGGTCATCCATCAGCTGAGGTGTAACGGTGTGCTGGAAGGCATCAGAATCTGCAGAAAGGGCTTCCCCAGCAGAATCCTCTACGCTGACTTCAAGCAGAGGTGATGCAATTTCCAGTATACACAAGTCAAGTTGATCTCAGCCGAGTTAAAACAGCTGGCTAAGATGTGGGGTCAATGTAGGTAACAACATAATTTTCTCTTGTAGATACAAAGTATTGAATGCCAGTGTCATCCCTGAGGGACAGTTCATTGACAACAAGAAAGCTTCAGAGAAGCTGCTAGGCTCCATTGATGTGGACCACACTCAGTATAGGTTTGGGCACACTAAGGTATGTTCTTAGACAATGTCAACAGTGTTTACTTGTGTAGATGTCTTGTGGTATCCATGTATGCTGATGACTGAGTTCCTTCAACTGACAATGCAGGTGTTCTTCAAAGCTGGTCTGCTGGGTTTGCTGGAGGAGATGAGAGATGACAAACTGGCTACGCTGGTGACCATGACTCAGGCTCTCTGCAGAGGATTCGTCATGAGGCTGGAGTTTGTTAAGATGATGGAGAGGAGGTAGGATTATCATACAGTACACGGAGCAGTTCTGTCAATTTGAATTGTAAAAATGTCACGTTATCATCACAAGTTTTACAAAATCCCATTACAGTAACATTAACACTTTATTCATATTTATTTTCCAGAGAGGCTATCTTCTCCATCCAGTACAATATCCGTTCATTCATGAATGTCAAAAACTGGCCATGGATGAATCTGTACTTCAAGATCAAGCCACTTCTGAAGAGTGCTGAGACTGAAAAGGAGCTGATGAACATGAAGGAGAACTATGAAAAGATGAAAACAGACCTGGCTACTGCTCTGGCCAAGAAGAAGGAACTGGAGGAGAAAATGGTTTCTCTGCTGCAGGAAAAGAATGACCTGCAACTGCAAGTAGCTGCTGTGAGTAGAATATAAAAGCACACATACCTGTCTTTGTTTTGGTGATAATTTACTACAGTTAATTACATGTTTAGTCATTTAGAATGAATAACAATTTATTTATCAGATCTTAAGGAAGTTCAAATTTTGTGTGTGCATTGTATGCATGCTTTGCCAAAGTCTAGCCTTTATTCAAATGAAATCTACTATATAAGTATTAATATTGCATGCTAAAGGCATACTAAATAAGAAATTATTATCTTAATTGTTAATCTAAAAAGCAGTATATTGGCTAACACATGTATGTTCAAAATATAGGAAACTGAGAACCTCTCAGATGCTGAGGAAAGGTGTGAAGGTCTGATTAAGAGCAAGATCCAACTCGAGGCCAAACTCAAAGACACGACTGAGAGACTGGAAGATGAAGAGGAAATCAACGCTGAGCTGACTGGCAAGAAGAGGAAGCTGGAGGATGAATGCTCTGAGCTGAAGAAAGATATTGATGACTTGGAGCTCACCTTGGCTAAAGTGGAGAAGGAGAAACATGCAACTGAAAACAAGGTTAATTTAACTGAAATCTAAATGTATACAAAAGGAGGAAAATATGTCCATTCATTATTTAAATATATACCTTTCTAAGTGACATTTAAATTACCTTGCATGCCACTTTCAGGTGAAAAACCTAACAGAGGAGATGGCAACTCAAGATGAGTCTATTGCCAAGTTGACCAAGGAGAAGAAAGCCCTCCAAGAGGCTCACCAGCAAACACTGGATGATCTCCAGGCAGAGGAAGACAAAGTCAACACTCTGACCAAGGCCAAGACAAAGCTGGAACAGCAAGTGGACGATGTGAGAAAACATTGCTTTTGATAACGCGTTTGTATTAGTAGCTTGTGTGTTAGAATTGACATTCCATGATGAAAATACAAAACATATTTCATATCAACATTATAATATTATCTCAAAAGCTTGAGGGATCACTGGAGCAAGAGAAGAAGCTCCGTATGGACCTTGAGAGAGCCAAGAGGAAGCTTGAGGGAGATCTGAAACTGGCCCAGGAATCCATAATGGATCTGGAGAATGACAAGCAGCAATCTGAGGAGAAAATCAAGAAGCAAGTTTTCTTTTTCATTTTTAATCCTTACATTGAACAATCGCCATAATGCAACACAATGATCCTGAGTCAAAACTAACACTGTAAGTGCAATAACAGTTTGTTTCCTCTTCCAGGAAGGAGTTTGAGACCAGCCAGCTGCTCAGCAAGATTGAGGATGAACAGTCTCTTAGTGCACAGCTTCAGAAGAAGATAAAGGAACTCCAGGTTAGTGTTTGACATGAATATTATCACTCACTGACTGAAAAACAACTTGTTACAGTATGTTCCAGTCAACAATTCTTCTTCACATTCCTAAACCTAGGCTCGTATTGAGGAGCTGGAAGAAGAAATTGAGGCTGAGCGGGCTGCTCGAGCTAAGGTGGAGAAGCAGAGGGCTGACCTCTCCAGGGAACTTGAGGAGATCAGCGAGAGGCTTGAGGAAGCTGGTGGAGCAACAGCTGCTCAGATTGAGATGAACAAGAAGCGCGAGGCTGAGTTCCAGAAGCTGCGACGTGACCTCGAAGAGTCCACCCTGCAGCATGAAGCTACCTCAGCATCTCTCCGCAAGAAGCAGGCCGACAGTGTTGCAGAGCTGGGAGAGCAGATCGACAACCTCCAGCGTGTCAAGCAGAAGCTGGAAAAAGAGAAGAGCGAGTACAAGATGGAGATTGATGACCTCGCCAGTAACATGGAGGCTGTGGCTAAATCCAAAGTAAGTGTTTTCTTTATAAGTGAAGGTTTTAGCTTTATACCCTTATGTTTAAAAACATCAACATGTAAATGCTGCCTTATATTTATTGTTAATAGGGCAACTTGGAAAAAATGTGCAGAACTATTGAGGACCAGCTGAGTGAGCTCAAGGCCAAAAATGATGAGCATGTTCGCCAGCTGAATGACCTTAATGGACAGAGGGCAAGACTCCAGACGGAGAATGGTGAGTCTTCTAAAATAAAACCACCTGTGGGCGAGTCCGTCATTTTCACAAACTGATTTATATTTTGTCATTCAGGTGAGTTCTCCCGCCAGATTGAGGAGAAAGATGCTCTTGTTTCCCAGCTGACCAGGGGCAAACAGGCCTACACTCAGCAGATTGAGGAACTCAAGAGGCATATTGAGGAGGAAATTAAGGTATAACATGTTTATATCTCCTGTTATTAGATTTTAATACTGGTGGAACTGAGTACTCCATTTCATATACTAGAAACATCCCAAACACAATCATCTTCCAAATCTGAGTACCTCAGAAAAATCCTCCTTTTAAATCATCAGTCAAACATAAAATATCAGAAGGAGTCAGCATGAAAGGAAAGTAATGATAAACAACTATGGGAAGACTCATTATTTCCATATATTATAAACTATATTTAACCATTAGAGAGTAAATTGATGTTAATTGATTTTTCTTACATAAACTTTGCTTTCTAGCATCATAACATTAATGGATCCTGTTTGTTTTTTTTTTTTAAATTAATTTCCTTTTGGCCGAGTAACATTTTCTGAGGAAAAGCTCTGTTAAAGGTTGGATTTTGCAGAGACAGGCATGGGACAGTTAAAGGGTTTGGATGATAGTTGTGGGTAGAGAAAAAAATCTATTGTCAGAATGCCCATCCTTTGAATGAAATGCACCATAACATAAATAAAATGATTATGACAACAACAAACATTTTGAAGAAGATTTACTAAGATACTTTTAGCCCTGGTGCCGTAAGCAGTTGTTTTAACTTAGAGAACCTATTTACAGAGTATTTCTGATACATAGATGAATGAAAATGTCTCTTGCCGTGTTTGTTAGGCCAAGAACGCCCTGGCCCACGCTGTTCAGTCAGCTCGCCATGACTGTGATCTGCTCAGAGAGCAGTATGAGGAGGAGCAGGAAGCTAAAGGTGAGCTGCAGCGAGGAATGTCCAAGGCCAACAGTGAGGTGGCTCAGTGGAGAACCAAATATGAGACTGATGCTATCCAGCGCACTGAGGAGCTGGAGGAAGCCAAGTATGTAAAACCTTTCTTCTCTTTCACAAATAAATCATTTTTGATCACTTTTTTTTGCTTTTCAGACAGTTTGTGATCTGTATGTGCAATTAAGTACAAGAAAATACTTGCTCACTGCAGGAAAAAGCTTGCCCAGCGTCTGCAGGACGCTGAGGAGTCCATTGAGGCTGTGAACTCAAAGTGTGCCTCTTTGGAGAAGACCAAGCAGAGGCTACAGGGTGAGGTGGAGGACCTCATGACTGATGTAGAGAGAGCTAATAGTCTGGCTGCCAACCTTGACAAGAAGCAGAGGAACTTTGATAAGGTAAATGGTTATGAGGAAAGAAAAACAAATGTATTTAATCATAATTACATTAATGTAAATGCTAATTTTTACTCATTTACTCATTTAGGTCCTTGCAGACTGGAAACAGAAATACGAGGAGGGCCAGTCGGAGCTGGAAGGAGCCCAGAAGGAGGCTCGCTCTCTCAGCACTGAATTGTTCAAGATCAAGAACTCTTACGAGGAGGCGCTGGATCAGCTGGAGACCATGAAGAGAGAGAACAAGAACCTGCAGCGTATGTCAATGTCACTTTATGTAATGTTTACCTCTATAGGTGTAGGTCATGAGGTTTTGTGGTGGTAAAACCTAATTTCCTAGATATAATGTATCCTGCAAGTTTCTCTAAACTGAATTTTGGCTTTGGTTGTTCTACAGAGGAGATCTCAGACCTGACTGAACAGATTGGTGAGACTGGAAAGAGCATCCATGAGCTGGAGAAAGCCAAGAAGCACGTGGAGACTGAGAAGACTGAAATTCAGACAGCACTGGAGGAAGCAGAGGTAAAAATCTAAATGACAGTATTAGATGACTTATATGATAAAATACAACAGCATGTGTATTTAATGGCATGTATTCATTTGAATTTTTCTTAAATGTTTCTGAGACAGACTGGTAACCTTTGGGTACATGTTCAACTTTTTCCTTAAGGGTACATTGGAGCACGAGGAGGCCAAGATTCTCCGTGTTCAGCTTGAGCTTAACCAGATCAAAAGTGAGGTTGACAGGAAGCTTGCAGAAAAGGACGAGGAGATGGAGCAAATCAAGAGGAACAGCCAGAGGGTGATTGACTCCATGCAGAGCACTCTCGATTCTGAGGTCAGGAGCAGGAATGATGCCCTGAGAATCAAGAAGAAGATGGAGGGAGACCTGAATGAGATGGAGATTCAGCTGAGCCATGCCAACAGGCAGGCTGCTGAGTCCCAGAAACAACTGAGGAATGTCCAGGGACAGCTCAAGGTGAGCTTTATCTGATCAATGAGTAAAAAAATGTTGAAAAGCAAAGAAAATGAACTTTTGTCCATGTTGTCAGGATGCCCAACTGCACCTTGACGATGCTGTCAGAGGACATGAAGACATGAAGGAGCAGGTTGCCATGGTGGAGCGCAGGAATGGCCTGATGCTGGCTGAGATTGAGGAGCTGAGAGCCGCTCTGGAGCAGACAGAGAGAGGACGCAAAGTGGCTGAGCAGGAGTTAGCTGATGCTAGCGAGCGTGTCGGACTGCTTCACTCACAGGTTTGTCTTCAGTGATTCACAAGAAACTGCATTTATACGTAAAACATAATGAATATACATAACAAATGTGACTTTTTTAATATTCAGAACACCAGTCTTATCAACACCAAGAAGAAGCTGGAGGCTGACCTTGTACATATTCAGGGTGAAGTGGATGATTCTATTCAGGAAGCAAGAAATGCTGAGGATAAAGCCAAAAAGGCTATCACTGATGTGAGTTTACACCTCTAACTCTTCAATTTTATGAGTAATTTAATATTTTTGTATACTGCCTTACACTTATAATATAATAAGCTCATTATAACTTAAATTTGAATCAGAAAACTTCTCTTCATTTCAGGCTGCCATGATGGCTGAGGAGCTGAAGAAGGAGCAAGACACCAGTGCTCACCTGGAGCGGATGAAGAAGAACCTGGAGGTCTCAGTCAAGGACCTGCAGCACCGTCTGGATGAGGCTGAGGCCCTCGCCATGAAGGGTGGCAAGAAGCAGCTCCAGAAACTAGAGTCAAGGGTATGCACTGTATATAAATGGTCATTTTCTGGAAGCGCATCACACTTTCAATGCGTGAAATAAATTCTATGTGTATTTAGATTGATTGTGATCTTTGTAGATAATACTGATGGATCATTTATCATCTCTTTTCAGGTGCATGAGCTAGAAAGTGAAGTGGAATCCGAATCGAGACGTGGAGCTGATGCTATTAAAGGAGTCCGCAAATATGAAAGAAGAGTGAAGGAGCTGACCTACCAGGTATTTCCTACTTTAAATAAAAACTACCTTAATATCTCTTAATTCTCCATTTATCATCACTTACAAGCATTTATCTGTGCAGACTGAGGAGGACAAGAAGAATGTGCACAGACTTCAGGATCTGGTGGATAAGCTGCAGCTCAAAGTCAAGTCTTACAAGAGACAGGCTGAGGAGGCTGTAAGTCAAATACGTTGATATGATCAATCATCTACACTTGGATCAATAATGATATAATTTGTCTTGTAACTATATGAATATTACTCCCTTCACCCTTCACAGGAGGAGCAGGCCAACAGTCACTTGTCCAGGTACAGGAAGGTCCAGCATGAGATGGAGGAAGCTCAGGAGCGCGCTGACATCGCTGAGTCCCAGGTCAACAAGCTGAGAGCAAAGAGCCGTGATCATCATCATGGAAAGGTAAATTTGTTCTATGTTGTTTGCAGGGTCACAATATCAAATCTTTTTAGAATGATTTGATGCTGTGCACTTTTGATATTGTAAATCAATAACCAACCTTATAGTACTCAAATGATTACATACTTCCACATGAAGATGGAAGACAACTTATAAGGCAGTTTGTTTCATAGATTTGAACTTTCGCTGTTGCTTATGTATTTTCACTTCTTTTTTCAGGGTGAACATGCTGAATAAAGGTCATCATAGAGTTTAGGCCTTTAACAAAGTTCATAAAATATGAACATATGGTTGAGGTCTCTTTGACATGTCAATAAAGATGATCATCGCAATCCTGGATTCTGTCTTTTTTTCCTGTTTGAAACAATTACTCCTAGACAGAGATGCAACTAAGTAGAGCAGCTGTAATGTCTTGTGGTATAATAGCAGAATCACTGGTCACACTTTGACTATGTAGAATCAAGTTTGCCTATATAAGATACTATATGACTAAACAGAACTCGTTGCCCACAGTGAGGAAGTATTCAGATCCTTAAATTAACTAAGCAGCACGGTGTAAAAATACATTGTGTCTTGCGATCAAGATTATACTTCTGATACTCCAACTTCACCAAATACTGTTTATCTTTTGTTTTCGGTAGGCTAGTGGAAGAAGTGCTCAGATCACTGGAAGTAGAGGGGGCCAAGGGGCCATTGTCCCCCAACTTTACCCTCCTCCCATAATCTTTTTACGTCGTGAATCACGGTATTCCCCCCCCCCCAAATGCCCCTATATTGCAACACTTACGGTAAAAAAAAAAAAATACGCCTCTCGTTTGTGTTCACGTCAACAGCAACAGTGAACACAACAGCTGTGAGCGCGGTGCCAAAACGTTGGGTCCAGGGCTGTCACCGCTTCAGTCCCGAATGGTTTTAGCCGAGCCCCGCATATTACTGCTCCTCAAAACTGTTGTTTTACTGACACAGAGTGGAGCGACAGGGGGGAGAGGGAGAAATATGGTGCTGCACATAACAAGGCGCATACAGGCAGTGAATGTATTACAGACAGTAAAACTACTTTTTATAGTAAGCGGATCGGTTTCCAGTGTTTCAAACCTTCCTCCACGTTGCAGCACACAGATCGATCCATAATGAAAACTGCAGAGAGCACAAAATCCTCAAATTGCGTGGGCTCTCCACAATCACAGACCAACTTTCATGTATTTTGCTGCTTTTACTTCTCCAATATTTTATATCTGTTACATAATCTACTGAAATGTCCGTCAGAATAAGCTACAGCTATTAATGTGACTCAGGCATAAATTCAGAGAGCGATGAGCGCATTTACTCACGTGGCTCAGCAGCGGTAACTTCATTTGCACTGAATCGGTCATGATCTGACGGTAATTAATGTTCCGGATTTCTGCTATACATCTACACTATTGGCTGTGTGTAAAGAGGTCAGCTGTTACGCACAGATTTCAGGTTTATACGATGGAATTGTTTGTAATAAAACAGCCCTTATGGATGAATCCGAGGCTCCATCATAGCAGTCAGGTCATTTTTATTCTAAGTAGCTAAAAGTCCAAGATAAGCCTAAAACCCCATATCCACTTGGTCCCCCCTCATGTCTGACTGAAGATTTCGCTCTTGTTGAAAACAGTCCTGTGTAAAACAATAAGGGGTGAGTCGGTGTGACAATGAAATATGATCCAGCAGTCCAGTTGGAGTAACAGATTATTGCGTTTAAAGGTTGATCTGAAAAACACTGCACAGCGGTTTGTAATATGCACAACTCTGGAAAGTTATCACGCTTCAACATGTGAAGTGTGTTTGTGTCCGCGGATCCCCGAAGAGTATGAATGGAACCGTGTGCGCGTCCACGGTCCGCGTCCATGTCCACAGCTGTCTGGAAAATATGAAAAGACCTTAAGACACACACACTGACTTTTGGCCCCCTGGCTCACATCCTTTACTTTAGTAAAAGAACATAAGTATTATGAGCTTGATGTAGTTAAAGTATTGCAGTAAAAGTAGTGGTTTGGTCCCTCTGACTGATATATTATTATATATGACATCATTAGATTATTAATAGTGAAGCATCAGTGTTAGAGCAGCATGTTACTGTTGTAGATGCTGGAGGTGGAGCTAGTTTCAACTACTTTATATACAGTTAGCTAGTTTAGTCCAGTGGTTCCCAACTTAAGGGTCCGGCCCCTTCAAAGGGTCAGCAGATAAATCTGAGGGGTCGTGAGATGATTAATGGGAGAGGAAAGAAGAAAAAACAAAGTTCTGATTCACAAATCTGTTTTCAGTTTTTGGACTTTTTCTCTAATCTTTGATTTTTGGTGAAATATTGGATCATTTGAACATTTATTGAAATGAAAGCATGTGAGAAGTTTAGAGGGAAAAATCACTATTTGGTGGAGCTGTTAACAACTCATAGATATGTGAAATGTGACCCCGACTACACACTGCTTTTTGTAAGACGTCAAAACGCCAAAAAGGTTGGAAACCACTGGTTTCATCTTTAACAATGTGTTGTATTTTAAAAGCTTGTTAGATTATCCATTGTGTCAAATCTTCATCTGAAAAGTAACTAAAGCTGTCAAAGTACCTAAAATTGTACTTAAGCACAGTACTTGAGTAAATGTACTGCATTACTGGATTCTTTTACTGATGACACTGAAGACAATCAAGACAAATTTCACTGAAACACATCTTTTATTTTTCTTACTTCAAATCTAAATAATATACTTGAGATTTCAGATTTGTCATTATGGCACAAAACATTGAAACTGCAGCAGCACAATTAGAAAAAAACAAAACAAAACACCCAAACAGTGTTTATAATATACAAAATATACACCAACCTGTATCTAGCACAGTTATGTGGCACATTTTACCCCTGATGGTTTGAATTTATCTCAAACACTTTGGTAAAACATGACTGCAGTCACTTTGACGAGGGTTCACGTCCTGTTGGGAAACTTTTCTGCATTTAAATCAACACCGACACTTCAGCTTAAATGAAGGTTGGCTTTTGAAAACACAGAGTAATAAAGAATCCCACTCAGTTAGTAGTACCAGTGGGATGCATGAAGTCAAATCATGCATCCTAATTACACTAGGGCACAGATGGAATTAAACAAGCGTTATTCTATATGCACGGTAGTTTAAAAGTGCTAAATGTGCAGCAGAATAAGCTGATTTTTCAAGGGTGTCTTTCACTGTCTTTCATATTAAATCCAACCCAAAAGGGAAGCATTCCTGTTTATTGGCATCATGTGTGGACCTTGTTGTCTTGTTTGCGCAGGGTTCCCATAGCTGCCCCTGCCAAAAAAAGTGAATAATAGGCTATTAGAGTTAACTTGAGTCCAGTCCATATTGTACGTGGGTGAGAGCCTGTAGGCAGAGAATGAGAGAATGAGTCATAGCGATGCCACCAGCAGACCCATCAACTGACTATCACCTCTCTATGTACAGTAAGCACAGGTGAGGGGAAGCGGGGATCTCACCGGCAACACAATCCAACATTATATATAGCCGAACACACATATGCACAAACACTAGTAAATAGCTTACTCATAGAGAGAGAGAGAGAGAGAGAGAGAGAGAGAGAGAGAGAGCAGCAAACACATCACGGCTCTACTCGCCCTGAACAAATCTCCACTGCAAGCCCCAGAGGCCTGGCAAATAAAGTATGAGCCAGGCAAATCCCTTTTTAATGTGCCTTTAATGACGTTTCCATACTCCTCAGTGGATTCATGCAAAAGGGTGAATGTGGGCGTGTGGGCTGAAGACCAGCCGAGAGGAGCAGCGGCACAGAAAAAGCAAAGCTTTTTTCACTGTATTTACAGCCAGCTAAATATAGTGTGTGTGTGTGTGTGTGTGTGTGTGTGTGTGTGTGTGTGTGTGTGTGGTGTGTTCATGAATGAACGATAGGAAGGTGACTTTTTGATGAATGATGGAGATTTGTTGCAACATTTGTTGCAATGGAAATGTGCAATGAAAATAAAGTCATTCTATTCTTTTCTTTTCTATTATATAACATGATTTGTATTATCTTTTTTAAATTAAAGTAAAATTCAACATGAATGGAGATATTTGTGCCTTGAAAAATCTAATTAGAAACAGTTTTAACTCTTGTGTTTTGTTGAAATTGGCTTCACTCCCTTATTGTACGGAGTCCCACAGACCCCAATGTTGTATAGGAAATTAATAAAGAACAACCTTAAAATAATTAACAAAAATGAATGTTCAAAAGTATAATTCAAAAAATCCTAAAAATAAAACTAGCAAAATAGACTTTTTTTCTCCCTTTTTTAAATATTTTTTGTCATCTGGTCGTATTAAAAACCAATATGTAGTCATAATGCTTCCCTTTGATACACACTGCTCATTAATAAAGGGCACAAAATACAGAAATGATTATAAAGCCTTGTTATTACACCAAACAATAATTATGGTATATTTCCTGTTTTATAAGTTACTACGTTTGAGAGCCCCAAGGTTCGATTCCACGACCACTACTATTTAATCTCTAAATGCTCCCACTTGCACATATTATACAGAAACACAAAATAAACTACCATAATTATGCAGATGATTCACAGCTGTAGATATCTCCTCCTGATGACCTAGATCCAATACATTACCTAACTCAGTATATTGATCATATTAATCGATAGATGTCAGAGAACTTTTTATAACTGAACAAAAACAAAACAGAAAAACTCATCTTTGGTGCAAAGGCTCAGGGACAGAAAATTGCAGCTTATCTCAGTCTCCATCTCTATCACAAAAGTGAAGCTAGAAATCTGACAGCGATCTAAACTTTAAGAGCCATATCAATCATCTCACAAGATCAGTCTTCTATCATCTAAAAAACATTTCAAAACTAAGGAGCTTTCTATCAAAATCAGACTCTGAGAAACTAATCCATGCATCTGTAACAAGCAGACTAGACTACTGTCATAATCTATTCACCGGCTTCCCAAAATCAGCTGTGCGGTGACTATAATTAACTCAAAATGCGGCTGCACATGTTTTCACCAGAACTAAAAAGCCTGAACACATCACACCTGTTCTTAGATCTCTCTATTGGCTAGAAACTAGAATCAAAACAAGACTAGAATCAATTTTAAAATTCCTCTACTTGTATACAAAGCTCTAAATGGCCTTGCACCTCAGTATATAAAAGACATGCTAATAAGATACAAACCAGCAAGAAGTCTCAGGTCCACAGGCAGAGGTCTTTTAACCATCCATCATATTAACTCTAAAGCAGGAGAGGCTGCCTTTTGTATTTATGCGCCAAGTAGATGGATCGCCCTGCCTGAGGACCTGAGAGAGACTCCACTTTGAACACTTTTAAAAGCAGGTTAAAAACATTACTCTTCACAACAGTCTGTGGCTAAGTTCTTTGTCTGTGTGTGTGTTCTGTATATTCTGACATTTGTATTTTCTGCACTGATTCTTGTATAACTGCACTAAAACCTGTTGATGCATATTTATATTCTGCACTTGTACTTTTATGATTGTGTTACAACTGTATTGTCATTTTATGTAAAGCACATTGTGTTGCCCTGTGTATGAATTGTGCTATATAAATAAAGTTTGACTTGATTTGACTTTACGTTTTAACAAATATATATTCCTTTTTGTTTGCCAAATAGTCATTAACAGACAAAGAAATATACAGTACTGTATAATCATGTTTGGACCTCTTATGAACAAATTTTTCAACATAAATCAAAATAGTTATTTTGGATTTGCAGCAGAGGTCTTCTGAAACATGCCATCAGTTCAAAATTATGTTTATAAGCAATTTTCATAAAATTAGTAAAAAAGGGTCTGAGGTCTTTGGGACCTGGATTGGCATTTTAATGCACATACTGCATTAAAATGCCAAAAATAGAACAAAATGAACCACAAAATATGAGTTTATTCTGTTTTTGCCATGATTGTGGTGTGACTTTAGGAACAATATATTGTAATAAATTATTTTGCTGTTTCTCAGTGCACATAACAAATCTGAAGAAGCTGGTTTTGAATATTAATACATTAGTTTTAAATGTGTCTGCTGCTCTGAGCACTTGTTGTGTGTAGACTTTAGATCTCCTGACACTGATGGATTTGATGTGGATCAGACAGACTGATCTGAACTGGCCTCATCTGTAAATTTTTTGCGAACAGTCAGTATAATAGTTCACATCTCTGAATGTGTGTGTGTGTTCATTGTGTAGGGCAGCTGTAGCCTAGTATGCACTATACTGTATGTTGTGTTATCTTATCAGTGTCAATTTAAATCCCCCATAGCAAGAAACATGTGCTGCCTTTCACGCTCTGGAAACTACTTTAGCTAAATTGTTCCTACAGGGCAGGTATTGTTATCAAGTAACATTAAATGGTGAAATATTACAACTAAAGTCCAACTCAGTTTGAGTCCTGGACCTACTATAAGTCTTCAAATCTTATTATCTGAGCAATAATTTCCAAAATGACCATCAGCACACTTATCAGAGGGTCTGAATTTAGAGATTGAGACCATAACGACTTGTTAAAAAAAAACGTATTGACTTTGTATTTCTAGAGAGAAGTAAATGCTTTTTGAATGGGAGTCATTTGGAGTCAGGGGTTTTTTTGTAGCCAGCATCTGGTGGCCTTTGGTGGTATTGCACTTTAAGGCTGTGGTAGTTGCTGCTTGCTCTGTATCTGATGAGAGCCAGTGTTGCGAGTCCTTGGGAAGAAAGTATATCAGCACTTGGGCACATACAGTACTAAATCTGAAACAAAGCTAGTGTGATTTTAAACTGACATTCTTGAAATAGTGTATCACTTATGTGCCTTATATCACATAAGGGTGCTTTCTGATAACACAATAGTAAATGATTAACTTTGAATTGCTGCCAGTGTTTAACTTGTACATGATTTATCAAGACATTTAGCTTAACTCATGAGCCTTCAGAGTTACTTAATGTGACGTATGGTGTACTGGGCACAAAATTATAATATCAAACAGCAGGTGATGTGTGTTTTTTGTTTGTAATCTAGAGCGAAATTTTAAGAGTAATGTGGTGTATTTCTTCATTCACCCTGATCTGCAAAATCCAGGCAGCACATGCTAGTTTATTGTCATCAAATGTGCCAGAGAAATTTAGTTATGAATTCTGAACTTGTGTGTCCAGGATGCAGAGTTATCACACAAAGTGTTATGCTTTCAGGAAATTGTGCATTTTTCCTGCTACAGTGCAAGAGACAAATTCCTTCACCAAGGTCAAAATTTCAACTACGACATCATTCAGATTGAATTCAAAGAACATACTACAAGGCCCAAGGTCAGTTCTATCAAGACATGAATACAAATGCCATAAACTGTACATATAACACAATATTCATGTATATATTATTCATAAATAATCCATGAGAGCGCTGCGAGATATGAAGGCATGAGTCCTTTCCAAAATGCTAATGTGTACATGGTTGCAGTGACTGTTGACAAGCTTAAATACAGTTTAATTTTTGCAAGTGATTGTCACATGCAAAACATAAAATAAAAAGGTTACAAGTACAAAGATCAACCAGATACATGTGATAAAAGTAAATAAAGGCACAAATTTGTACATTTGGACATGCATATGTACACTTTATAAACATTCATTCTGCATGTTGGCAAAACTTTAGCAACTCCTTCAAGTGCTAAAGAAACATTGATCAAAAAAGCAATTCTGATTTTTAAAATGTTCCTTATATTTTTTTAATCCGTCCTGTGTTGTAATACTGACTTCACTTCAAGTAACATAAACTGTACAACAATAATAATAATAGTAATAATAATAATGATGATAATACATTTAATTTGTACAGCACTTTTCATTCATACTGAAACTCAAAGTGCTACAGTATTAATAACACAGAACACACAACATAAAGAAAATAGTAATAAGAGTTAAGATGAAATAGCCTTCCTGAATAGAGAGGTTTTTAGGCCTTTTTTTCAAAGAGTCTAGGGTCTGTATTGCCCTCAGAAAGTTAGGAAGGCTGTTCCACAAGCATGATGCAGCAGAGCAGTTGGCTTGATCCCCCATGGTGTGGAGCTTAGTACTGGGCTCTCGGAGGATCAAGCTGCTGGCAGATCTGAGGGGGCGGGTGGAGGTTTGTGGTGTGATCAGTTCCTGTAGGTAGGGAGGCACAAGTCCATTGATGCATTTGTATGTGAGTAACAGGACTTTGTAGTCAGTCTTGAAGGAGACAGGGAGCAAGTGGAACGAAAGCAGAATTGGTGTTTTATGTTTGCGTTCTCACACTCTCATCAGGATCCTGGCAGTGCTGTTCTGAATGTACTGAATTAGAGAGGGGCGGAGTTTGGAGATGTTTTTGGATTTTTTTTACACTATAAATAACTTATCTCCAATGAGGTGCTCTGTTCCAAGTTTTCCTCTGGCAGGGTTTTGATGTTCCCATTTTTGGCTCCATTGAGAAGCAGCGGGACAGTCAGTGTGGACCCATTGACTGGGTCCTTCCCTTTTGAGTCCTTTCGAGTGTCCTTCTTGTCTGGGGAGGACAGCTCTGTTGCCGCTGCTCCTTTCTCTGAGAACACAGGCTGAGAACTCTGCGGCTGGAAGCTGCTGTTGCCATTTTGGGCAATTCTGTAGATCTCAGTCATTTCTGAGATGTCTTCCTCATCATCGTCCTCTTCATCCCTGATTCCCCGTCTCAGGCTCTCCCTGGGCATGAGCGCCCTCCTCCCCTCCTCCTGCTGCTGCTGGCGCTCCATGGGCTCGTGGTTCTCCACCTTCCTTGTGGAGCGACAGAGGGCTTTTCTGAAGCCCCTCTTGAAGTTGTCTGACAAGAAGCCATAGACGATGGGGTTGGCACAGCTGTTGGCGTAGCCAAGCACAACTACAAAATAGTAAAGGCCGTGGTACTCTGAGGGCAGAGATACCAGCAGGTTGATGATATTGAGGGCATAGAAAGGCAGCCAGCAGAAGACAAACACAGCCACCACAATCACAACCATGCGTGTAACTTTTCTCTCCGACTTCCTTCGCTTGGTTGAGGTTGCGTGGACCTTCTTACCCGAGCTGCGGATCTTGAAGACAATGAGCAGGTAGCAGAGGCAGATGATAAGAAGTGGGCAGAAGAATCCGACAGTGGAAGTGTAAATGATGAAGGCTGCCCTCCAGATGTTAGCTGGCTGTGGCCAGGCGATGTTACAGGTGCCTCCTGCCTTCTGGATATTAGCAAAGATGACTACAGGCAGAACAACAAGGAACGACAGTGCCCACACAGTGCCATTCACCACTTTGGCCACCTGAGGGCGCCGCCACTTAGATGAGCGAATGGGGTGGACCACAGCCAGGTATCGGTCGATGCTCATCACGGTCAGGCAGAAGATGCTGGTGAATTGATTGATGGAGTCAACTGTCATGACCAGGCGGCACATGAAGGAGCCAAAAGGCCACGACTGGAGGGTGTTCTGAACCGCCAGGAAAGGTAGGCCGAGCATAAAGAGCTCGTCAGCGATGGCCAGGTTCAGGATGTAGATATTCGTCACTGATTCTATCTTCGAGTAGTGCAGCACAATGTGGATGACTAAAGTGTTTCCGCCCAGGCCGATGATGCAAACAATTATGTATATGAGTGGGATGAGGACCCCTGCTACGCTGGGACCTGAAGAGACGTCTGGGACTGAGGAGTTGGTGGAGTTGATCAGTGTCTCGTTCAGAATGCTGTCGTTGAACATGAGCAGAAATAGGGGAACACCAGGAGACGGGCTGGCGAAGCTGCCGTTCTCCCACATCTCATCCGTCATGTCCAGCCCGGGAACCAAGACGTCACCCATGGATGCCCTCTTTCTATCACTTTGTCCTTCTGCTGTCTCAGCTCCCACCCATCTGTTCTGTTGAAGGGGAAAAAAATCAATTTGTTATCTAACTGAATAGTTGACATTTTCACAGAAAAATGAGCATATCTTTATTTTTCAAGGACATGACAAAGTATTGAGATTTCTACAAACACTATGTTTTTCTGTGCTGCTGATTTAAAAGCATGTATCTTTCTTCTTTATTGAAAAAACTGCATGTTTGCTCATTTCAGCTTTGAAAATCATCAGAAGGACATGTTGACATGGTTCTGATAGACTTCAAGGTGTGAGTCACACACAGTAATTCAGCTTATTTCTCTAGAGGGCAGTTTTTGCTGATATACTACTTTTGGGGCCATTTTGGTCCTTTATGGGTGCAAAAACAATTAAATTAAACACTTACACAGCACACGCAGCTCTGCAACTACTAATAATCAAACAAAAATGGTTAAAAATAATAAAATATTCTTAAGCATTTCGTTTTACCCCCTATTCATTTATAAGTACACAATCATTCATGAACGTTTCTCCTCCAAGTCGCCTTTAATTTCTGATCCTGGTCATCATCAACATGTTTACGATGAAAAACACAGGAAGGCCGTAAAGATGACGCTCAGAGTACGAGTGGCACGGACAAAAGAAAAAGAAAAATACAGGATTTGGATAATGAAAAGCAAACGCAATAGAGGAGGATATGAGATGAGTCAGACAGGAAACAATTAAACCGAGGTGAAAATGGATGTTTGCAGTTAGACTGATTTGACCACTACAGCTATATTTGGTCCTATTGATACAGCAGGCAAATTAAACACAGTATGTTCCCACACACGGATGCAATACTGATAATTGACATTTGATTAGCAGCCAACGTGTTGTTTCAGTGGACTCACACTTTGTAAACATCTCTACTGACCGACTACTGAAGCAAAGTAACAGCTGGCACACTCACCCTCGCATTCACACAGTCACTTTCATTTAGAAATTATAAAGTAACAGAAAAATTAGCCTTTGTTTGCATTATATTGGATATATTCTGATTGTGACAAAAAAGCAAAGCTGAAAGATGGTGATTTATGGGGGTTATGTTGATCTCTTTTTGGACTTCTACATTAGATATTATGGAATAAACAAGCAAAATACTGTAATTAAGAGATTCAGTTTGTGGCTAGGGATGGCTATACTACCTCGGTCCAAACTGGAAAATATGAAGAACTGTTAAATGGATTGCAATGAAATTCAGTGTAGCCAATCAGATCCTCCTCAGGATGAAATTCATTACCTTTGGTGATCCCTTAACTTTCCTGGGGCCATCATTAAGTCAAAAATTCAAATTTGTTTGTGATTGAATTCTTGCAAAACTAATGAGATTCCCATCGGCCTCAGCTGTAGTTTTTGTTTAGTGCTAATTAGCAAATGTTAGCATGCTAAAAAGCTGAACTTAAATGAACATGGTCAACATTGTACCTGCTTAACGTGAGCATGTTAGCATTGTTATTGTGAGCGTGTTGCCATGCGGCTGTTAGCTTTTGGCTGTACAGTCTCACAGAGCGACTAGCCAACCCTGTCTCCTAGTAATCACATTCATATACAACTAAACTGCAACAACAAACACATTTTGCTAGAAAGATAATGCTGGATGAATGTTTTCTTCTCGTTGTCTTGGTTCAATACACAAAAAAGTCTGCAGTGACTTGAAGCAAAACATGTTTATTGACATTTAAGTGAAACCATGATCTGTCACTAACCTGAACCAAAATGCTTTTGTTGCCCAAACCAAACCACACTCTGGATGTGAACCCTGTCAATTCCGTTTGCCAACACAATGTAATTGGGAAAACAATACATATATAAAACGTAAATTCTAGGCGACAAGGTTGCATAACTCTAGACTCTTAGTCAATCAAATCATGGAATCAGCAACTAAAATAATTGGGAGACACTGAGTTCTGAACATTCTTCCCTTTTTAAGGAATAATTTTAGCTAGCCTGGCTCTGTCGAAAGGTGGCACTTATTAATACCTATTTGTTTAATCTGTATAAAAACCAAAGTGTGTTATGTGCCAGACCATTTTGTTTTTATTGGTTTTTCCAGTTGTGCTAATAGGCTAATGTGCTGCTAGTGGTAACTTCATATTTAGCGTACAAACATGAGAGTGGTATCAATCTCCTCATCTAACTCTTGGAAATAAAGTGAATAAGTGTATTTTTAAGATTTTTCACTGCTGTAGCAGATGAAGTAATATTGTTATGGAGAAATATCAATAATTTCAGAAAATATTTCTGACCATCTTCCTGTTTTTCCAAAATATCTGATGTTGTTTTCAGAAGATCAGCAGTGAGAATAGCACAGATGTGCCCTGCGCTCATTGATATAGTTCATCAAACAAACCGACGGAAAGGTTATTGTCACCTCAATGGTGATAGCTGCAAAGTCTATGAAAAAGACATTCAGTCTTTCTGCCTTACTGGAGTTCAATTTAAAACACACATGAGGGAAAAAAACAGCAACAGCACAAACAGGAAAACGAGAAAAGACAACAAACGTACGTCTTTATATGAGACTTGAGCAGTTTCTTTGATTTTAGCAGATTGTCCCATTAATCATTTTTCAATATCTTCAATTCCTTGTGATTACAGATAATTCACATTAAATGTGGAGCACCATGGAAACCAGAGAAAGAGAAAACCCAGAGATCGGCGTCGTAAATCAAACAGAACCAAATAAACGGCAACACACGGCAGCAGATCAAGAATAGATTTTTCTCATCTCGAGTGAAATCGTTTTAAATGAGAAAAAATATCTTGCAGACTTTTCTCCTGGTTCTTGGTGATCAACGAGTTATACCATTATATATCAACAACAGCAAAGATTCTCGTGCAGCTGCTGACGGACTTCGTTACAACCAGGATTAGATCCATATATTGGTTTACTACACTGAGCTGAAATTAAATATCAGATATT
Source organism: Thunnus maccoyii (assembly GCF_910596095.1). Classification (NCBI taxonomy): domain Eukaryota; kingdom Metazoa; phylum Chordata; class Actinopteri; order Scombriformes; family Scombridae; genus Thunnus; species Thunnus maccoyii. The sequence continues at coordinate 24,918,431 of NC_056550.1, forward strand.
GACCTGATAAGGCAGCTGTTCATAAAAGAGGTTTCTTTCCTCACAGCTACAGTCTGCAATGACATTTATGATGCTGCTTTGTGTTTATTAACGATTCAAATACAAATTTTAAAGGGATTATTAATGTAAAGGAGAAATCCGTAACAGTATGCATCATCCTGCCTTCCAGGACAACACAGGTTTTACCAAAATGTATCCCTCTGGTCTCCTTACATGATATAATGTTTGCCACGACAGCTCAAGCAGTTACCATTATCCATGTATGAAGATTAACCTTTTTAATAAAGCTACATTCTTTCTAATGAAGGTTTATTTATATCTCCTGAAAACAAAATCTCAGTTTTCATCATTAGTGAGGACAGAATGACTTTCGAGACCAATTTAAAAACAAATGGCAATTACACTACAAAGAAAACTGACACAATTGGCACAACTTGAACCATTAGTTCTATTTAAAAGCCAAAAAGAACAGAAAGATTTTATTTTTGGGCCACTTATGTTGTCCAGCAGTCAGCCAGAGTCACTAATGACCATGTTGTGGGCAGGAAATGAGAGCAAGGGAAAGCAAGAGAGTGATGGATTCTTTTTTTTGCAGCTTTCATAGAAATTAATGGAAATGTTTGGATACCGACATCAGAGTTTAACAGCTCAACATCTTCACTGCACAGATCAACAATATCAGCCAACAGTCAGGTTTCCATCCAAATATACAGTCTGGTTGCCAGAATAAAACGTTGACAATGTACGTTTCTGCAAACCACAGAAACGTTGAATATCTACGTTTCAACATGTGTAATACGTAGCATATTAACATTTCAACAATACGTATCATTTCAAAATTTCAACAAAACGTATCATATTGATATTTAAATCAAACATATCATATCAACATTTCCAAAATACGCATCATATCAACATTTCTAAAGTGGCGTAGTTCACATGTGATCTTTATGAGCTGACTTTCCGATAACCCTAACCAAGTGGTCTTTGTGCCTAAACCTAACCAGACCTTAACCACAGTGTTGTCAAACCTTAAAACATCATTATTCAATGGATAGAAATGTTAATACGCTACGTTTGTAGAAATGTTGATATGATACGTATTACACGTGTTGAAACATATATATTCAATGTTTCTGTGGTTTGCAGAAATGTTATATGCCAACGTTTTGTTCTGGCGATTGAGTTGAAATATAGCGCAAATTTTAACCAAATTTACAGAAAATCTGCAAAATAATGTGTGAATTAATGCTTGTTTTCACCAGCTGTTATGTAAATATTAGGAGTCGGTTCATCTAGAAGTTGGTGGCACTAATTCTCCAGTTGGTGCCATTAAACCACTACAGAAGAGGAGGACACAATGAGATGTTGCAATTAAAAGAGCTGCAATCAGAGCTCAAACGATAGAAAACCATGTGAAAAAAGGTGATGGTGCATCAGAATAAGGGGAAGAGGACGCTGCACTTGAAAACTTACTTTGTACAAGCGACACAAAGGTGAGATTTATGCTTCATCAGAAGTATTTTCAAACAGTACTTTTCAGTTTTACAAGAGAAAAGACTTAAAGGATGAAGACTAACCAGTTGGTTTAAAAAATGCAGGTCTGGTTTACTAACCAAGACCCCTTAAAGAGCAGCACACAGCCGCTTCCCAGAGTTTTTCTGTGGGATGAGACAGTCCCGAATGGGGCTAATGTGTTCGTCTCTTAAGTGGAAGCTTCAGTGGTGTCTAGTGATTTCTATTGCACTTTGTTGCATTTTGCATCTATTGATGCTACTTATGTGTTATGCGCACTGAAAGTATGAATAAAAACAGGTGTATGGAAACGCATATAATGACACAAAGGTACATTTTTGGTGACACACTTGTGTGCTTTAGGATGAGGTTCTCCAAACGCAACAAAAAGTGCTTTGAATACCTGCAAAGATTTTATGTCATAAGCCTGGTCTTAAAATGGAAGTTTGAGATGTCTTTATGATCTGATCTGATGATTTTAGAATTTTTAAAGAAACAAATATACTTTCATAGGACATTTATACGTTTTTATAAGCATACAGATATGTATAAATAGACAAACAAGTAAAAACTAGAGCTGAAAAAGTTGGTCGATTGATTGATTAGTAAACAATTAATAATTTCAATAATTTTTCAAGGAAAAATACGAAACATTATTGGTTCCAGCTTCTCACATGTGGGGATTTGCTGCTTCTCTTTGTCATATTTGATAGTAAACTGATAAATCTTTTGTTGAGTTGACAGCTGGTCAGAAAGAACAACAACAATCTGAAGACGTCATCCTGGGCTTTGGGATGTTGTGATGGGAATTTTTGACTATGCTTTGACATTTCATAAACTATTAATCATTTAATAAAAAAAACAAGATTAACTGATGATGAAAATAATGGATAGTGGCAGCCCTTAAGTTAAAAAAGAAGAAGAATGAAAAGGAAATATTAAGATTAGCAGCCTCTGCTTTAAATAAATCTCTTTCTTTTCTCTCGCCCTGACTGTAGTGCAGCTGTAACATCTATTCACATTTCTTACAACCGTGATGCCTCAGAGAGATCACTTTATCAAGCTCCCTATCTACATTTCTCATCTCGAACACCCTGAAGTCAGTCTAATATCTGCATTGCATTTGTCATATTTCATTCTGCCTCATTAATCTTCATACTAAAGACCCTGGGACCTTTCAGGCCTTTCAAACCTTTCTGAAATGAAAATCTATTCAGTTTGGAAATCGGGGTTCTGAACTGCTACCGGTGTCACACGAGAGCGAGACACTCTGTAATGTAAATTTCTCCTCATCTGTCTTTCTTTTCTTTAAATGACACGAGGGGAGGGGAGCACAACGATTATGTGACATGACGCTGTCTTATAACCTCAAGTCTGAATACTTATAACAAGAGTAATCGATGTCTCTCTGCAAACATCTGCTCTGACTCTAAAACCAGAGGCTGAGACTGTCCGTAGCTGGCGTCCTTCTGGCTGAAGGCAGAATACTTTGTGTCAACAACATCTGAAAAAATAGGGCGCTCATGCTAAAATTACATATGATCTATATTTGAATCTTTTGATGTCCAGTGTGCCTTGCTTTTGATTGGTCGACAGTCAAAACTGTATTGAGGACTCATCTCTTGTGGTCATTAGATTAGATTAGATAAGATTAGATTAGATTCAACTTTATTGTCATTGCACAGAGTACAAGTACTGAGATAACAAAATGCTGTTTAGCATCTAACAAGAAGTACAAAAGAAGCAGTAAATGCAGTGTAGTGTAATATATGTATAATATGTAAATAGAATACACAGTTAGGGTAGGTATGAATATGCTAAGACATATACAGTATGAACAGTATGAACAGAGTGATATGAATACACTAAACTATATACAGAGTGAACACTAGTAACAGTATGAGCAGTATGAAACATAGCCAGTATAGACAGTGGTGTAAGTGTGGAGTAAATAATGAATAAATATGAATAAACTATAGGCCAGATATAAACAGGATAGACAGTAGTATAGATATGTATTGTAATAGTAAATATAGTAGTATATAGTAAGTGGTTCAGTCTTTGGAGGAAGGGGATGGGGAGGTATCTGGTATCTGGGGGTGGAGTAACGTGTGTGGGGGTGGGTAATCTGGGTGTGGGAGGTGGGGGGAGAAGCTCTCCCTGAACCTGCTGGTCCTGGTACAGAGATTCCTGGGATGAGAGGTGTCCCTGGCGATGCTGCGCACCCTCCACAGACACCGCTTGCGCTGGACAGCTTCAGTGGCAGGGAGTGGAGTACCGGTCATGTATTGGGCAGTTTCCACCACCCTCACACAGTGCTTTCTGGTCTGAGGCAGCACAGTTGCCTCAGCCAAACTGTGATGCGGTTGGTGAGGATGCTCTCAATGGTACAGCGGTACAAATTCACAAGAATCTGAGGAGACAGATCCTCCTTTCCTCAGTCTCCTTAGGAAGAAGAGCTTTCTTGACCAGGGTTGAGGTGTTGAGAGCCCAAGAGACATCCTCAGCGATGTGGACACCCAGCTCAATCTCCATTCTGTTGATATGGATGGGTGTGTGTGTGTGTGTGTGTGCTGCCATTCTTGAAGTGCACCTCAATCCTTAGCTTGTGGCTGTGCTTGGCCAGACTTCTCTGATCATCCACGGCTTCTTCCATCATGCAGCCACTGGTGACATTTTTTTCCACTTTGTTTACTCACCGATTCATTAAAGACAGAATTACAATTTTATTTAATGCCTTGCTTTTGAAACAAGGACTGACAGAGAGCATTTATACTTTAAAGAGGACATGTACATTTCCAGATCTATATTTATAATCTGGGGCTCTACTAGAAGTTCAAAAAACTCATTCATTTTATTCTGGCTCTTCATGCAGTCCCTCAGTTCAGCCTCTGTCTGAAATAGGCTGTTTTGCAGTAGCTCCTGTCTCTTTAAGGTCCCCCACTTGACGAGACCACTCTGTTCTGATTGGTCAACTCCCTTCTGGCAGCTCTGGAGGCTACTTAAACAAACAATATAACTTCAGATTTCACTTCTTTTTCTCAATCTGTACTTGAAATATAAACTTCTCAAATACATCCAAGCCCGAATCCAATCTGAAATATGTGGGTGGACAACACAAACAACCCATGGAACAACCTTAGCAACAAAGGTCACTGAACGGACAGCTGTTTGTGGGCATGCGTGAATGATCAGTCAGTTTGATGGGGTAGTAGAGGTAACTTGTCTATCCAAATGGATCGTTCAGGGAAGGTTGAAGCCCTGGCTTTTGACTTGCAGGGAGCATCAAGGATGAGAACTCTCTTCTCTTGGATTAATAGTATCTCATGGAAACTTTCCTACCAGGGGCCACATGCATAAAACTCTGTGCAGATTAATGACTAAAACCGTGTGTACACACAAAGCCAGAAATATGCACGCGCATTCTTTTCATCAGATCTATAAAGCCCTGTGTATGCATGGTTCTGTTTTATGAATTTCAGTCACTGAGGAACTGGGCGTACATGCATGAGCCTCATTTCCTCTCCCACAATTAACCATAAATGGATGAAGAAACACCCTTAACCAGTCGTTTTCACTGGCTCCACCAGTCTTTACACCTGTCAGTGAAACAAACAGGATATAAAAAGTGCTGTTTCACCGACTGTGTTGTACTGGCATGGTTGTCCAACAGCAGGACGGCTGTCATTATGTGCGACCATTATGCACAGCTGTGCAGCTCTTTATCCTGTCCACATAATTAATTCATCACACGGACCTGTAACCCATCGTTGGCAGTGATATCTCAGAAATGTAATCAACGATTAGAATGATGAGCTTGTAGCTCTGATATCTAAACTGACTTGACAAGGTGTGTCGTAACTAAGGATAAAATAACAAGAATATTATCAGCAAAATAAAATGTTGACTCCTATGTAAATTAAAAGAATGATAAAATGAATCACACAAAAGTAATGAATCAGTGTTACCTTTATAAATGGGCCTTTGATTGGCATTTTACAAATCTCTGTGTAAATGCAAAAAAAAACCCCCAACACAGTCGCTGCAGCTGGTTGTCAACCTAAACAAACAATGTTTTACAAAAAGATTCCGTCTCTCACCTTATATTTCATCTCCCCCTCATCACATCAGCCTCAGATCGCTTTAGAACAACATGTTTACGTATGGTCTGAAGAATGTGTGAGGTGTCCAGTTTATGTGCGGGTAATGGTGTATGCATTGTTTTTGTGTGTACGCATTTTTTTTATGCATGAAGCTTTGGGACGAGTGTGAAAGTGTTTTATATCTTCAGTAAGTCTTTTTACAAAAACAGCTATTGGAAAAGGGGAGGTTGTCTTATATTCAGATCAATATGGTAATACTGTTAAAGTAAACTGTAAATAATACTGGAGCACAGAACCCTGTGGTACCCTTTTGGTTATTAAAAAGGAGGCTTTAAGCTTTAAATTATTTACACACATTTGCATTATCTATAAACACTATACTTTAAATAATCATGGACATTATAGTTTTGTTGTAGTGTAGATTAGGTGCCACTTAGTTCATTCAAACAATCTTGGACTAACCAAACAAACTATGAGTAGCAGCTTCTTTCATCAGGTGGAACAAACCCGCAGCTATCAGAGCTGCTGAAGGTGAACCGTGCCTTATCTGAAACACAAAGGTATGACGACTACTTTTGGTCTTTTGAAAGAGGCCGAGACACAAATTACGGTTATTAAGTGGGAGCACATTTACACAGAGTTCTGATCTTCCAGTAATAATAATGCAAACACCTTTTGTTTCACAGTTTAAACAAAACAAAAATTCTCTGTATAGGCTGAAATGATCTTCCAATGTCTGAAAACAACACAAATATACAGTATACATAAGTATTTCTGATATGGACACAATTATTCAGAATTTAAAAGTCCTCCTAAAACCCTCAACATATCAATTTATACATCAACAATCTAAAATATAATTGTCTGTGTAATTGTTGAGTTGTCTTCATTTTTTTTTTACAATACAAAGAAATTGTGATTTATAAGGAAATAATAGAGTAAAAAATTAAGAAATATTGGTTTCTGAGACATTATCTGTTGAAATTTAAAATCATAACATACACTACTGCACTATAATAAAACAGGAACTCATAAATAAAACTACTTAAGTTTTCTCATCACTAATGTTCAAAAGAGATTTGGAGATTTGGGTGATGTACAAAACAAGTTTTCATAAGTAAATGAAAAAATAAAGTTTCTTATTTGCTTCCAAAATAACCAATTTGAGTGATTTCTTATCTGCAGCCCTCATAGTTTGATTAAGTTTTAAGTTCAAATGTTTCGGTGTCTCCTGAATCAACTGCATCATACTGGAGATTATATCTGGTAAATTCTTCAAACAGAGACATCAGTTATATGCTGATTAATAAGTCAATCCTGGCTTATTTTCTAGTTTTATCTTACTTTCAAACACAAATTTATCTTTATTCTGTCTGTACTATGTTTGAACTTTGTACTTAGATGTCATTTAGTGGAAGAATCCCGAACCTTTGAACTGCAGAAGTGTATGAAGGTAAAACAGAAAAGTGTTGCAGACTATAAAAGTAACTTGTTCAAAGCAATCTAATCTTACCCCTACAGAAGACAACATCACCAAGCTTCATAAACACAGTTTCAACACTGTTTCCACTTGAATGAAAATGAATGGGTGCAACATAAGATATAAATGACTGTGAAAAATAATTTAAAAAAAGGTGTCACACTTCATACAGCTACCTGCTCATTTGCTCAGCAATGTCCTCACAGAGCTACAGTTATGAGAGGAACTTGTTGTTTTAAGTAAAGGGTGTTATGGAATTTTCCATCTTTAGGGGTTACAAATTGGGTTGCATTGGGTCAAGCCTGGGCCTTGAGGTCACACTGTAATTCTTAAGCAGGAGGGGGACATATTCTCCTCTCCTTGAGACTCCAGCTGTCTGTGATGTTTTGGGGAAAGCAGAAACCTCTCTGATAGACGGTAAATCAGCATTGCCATGGTCACCAAGGTCGGAGAAGGCTTTCCTAGACAACACAGATAAGTGGATGCGTAGATTCTATTGACACAGTCAGACATTCAAACCAAAACTGCTGAAGTTCCATGCAACGTGACGTAAACTGACACGGGTAAACTAAGTTTTTTTATATTGTAGGCTGATCTGCTTGGGTTAAAGACTCAGACCCTCAGAGGCAGAATGGAAAGAGACAGCATCCGAGTTGCAGATGACTTCGATGTTCACTATTTCAGTTCTCCTTGATCGAGTGCTTCAATAAACATTTTCAGCTTTAAGACATCAAAGGCTCGTGTCCACTTTTCTCCACTGAGGTGCTGACCATCGCTCAAAATATCCACAACAAAAGGGGGCATTATTTTTATACTGTTATGATGTCAAATGTCTATGTCAAACATGGTTATAGCTTAAAAACAAAAGTCAGGGCTTCAACCTGCTGTGAATGCTTAGCTTAAAAAGTTACCTCTACTTCCTCCTTATGATGACATCAGATTGTTCGCACATGCCCACAAACAGCCGTCTGTTCCGTAGCCTTTGTTGATAAGGTTGTTCACTTTGTCCACTCGCATATTTCAGATCGGAATCGGGCGCGAACATGTACAGTTGTATTTGAGAAGTTTACATTTTGAGTAAAGACCGAGAAAAAGAAGTGAAATCTGACAACTACTGTTTGTTTACATATAGCCTCCAGAGCCGGAGGAAGCTTCCTGAAGCTGACCAATCAGAGCAGAGTGGGCTCATCAGGAGGCGGGCCTTAAAGAGACAGGAGCTAAAACAGCCTGTTTCAGACAGAGGCTGATCTGAGGGGCTGCATAAAGGGCCAGTATAAGATAAATAAGGAGTTTTTTTAAACTCTAAATCATGCAAAGATATTCCAGTAGAGCCCCAGAATAAAAATATATACCTGGAAATATACATGGTTCATCCCTTTATCATTCTCACACCAAATTTCAGTTGGTATTCTACCTGTTAATACAAACTCTACATCAAAAGTAAAAGGCTTTGCTATAATTTTTACAATTTCTGAAAATATTCTCTCCCAGAATGTCTTCAATATCAGGCAAAACTAAACAATATGACTGAAAGAGGCTTTCACTGCATCCTCTCCAACATTTTGGTGTCACTGTTAAACTGTATTTAGTGTGTCTGTACTGAAATATTGTGATTAAATAGCTCATCTGTATTTTCTGTGTTGTTCTGCAGATCTCTCCCCATGCTAATTATCCAAGCATATTTCTTCCTCCTATCTCTTTTTAGCTTGTACATTCTCATCTTGTGCCTGATCTAACATTTTATATATGCTTTTTATGGTGAGGGGAATGTGTATACGGTATCTCACACGGGGTAAGCGCAGCTTGCTGCAGGAGCGGAAATGCCAAATATTAGCTGTCAAGCGCTGCTGCACCGCTGAGCTGAGCATCCATCATAAAGGTCAGAGTCTGTGACAGACGCTCGCACTTGAAAGGTTCAGAGCGTTTCAGGGAGGAGCCTCATCATTCAGGCTGGGGGTGAAATCCTGACAGCCATGTAGCAACAGATCAACAGAGGCAGATATGCATTCAGATACACGTAGTTTAATAATCAGAGGCATCGTGCCCATTCAACTTGAGGGAGCACGTACCCCCTCAAATATTTAGGATCAGATGGTTTTAGAAATTGTTAAAAAAAAAAATTCCACAATAAGTGTTTTAAATTAATCTTAATAATATAGTGTGTCTTTATTCATATTTAACTCTGCCTGCTGCACTCAGACCCCCCTCTGTTTAGGCTACTTGGTTCCTTCCATTAGAAAGCTCAACGTAGTATCAGCGGAGCTCGTAGAGCTGCTCAGCTGCAGCTGGAAGTCGTGTAGAATCGATTTTGGTTCATGCTATGAACCAGTATGACTTTGATAAATTTGTAAATTACTTAGAGCTTCAAAATTTCCTTTTAAAGTGACTTTAGCATCAGTGGTTTTTACTTTAACCCACAAGTCATAAACATTAGTGTTAGCTTGTTGTCCTTTGCTATTATTAGCAGCTAAATTATTGTTTTGTCAAAACAAAGTTGCAGAACTGAAATACATCCTATAAAACAGAACAAGGACATACATTTTTTACAAAGATTCAAGAACTAAATAGTGTCAGTAAAAACAGCAGTTACATGTTTGTGAGCTTTCTTTACTTAACATTAAATAATTAACAGTGCTGGTGAGCTAACTAGCTAACGTTACCTCTGAGTTCAAAGTCTTTTCACTACAACATTCTTGTTCAGTATTGCAATTAAAAGCAATATAGTGTTAATAAGTGTCATTCAGTTATAGTTGTAGATAATTACTGATAGGGTACCGGCTTGACCATGAACAAAGAAGCCAAAGCAGATTATTACTGGCATCTCTGTTTGGTGGGAACATTAGCATTGTGAAACTGTGCTCTCTCTAAAAAAATTGCTTTCATGTTCATATCTGTTCATACTGTTTATCATAGTTAAATTTCCTGTGAAGCAGAAAAGGCATAGTGGACGCTGTAACACTTAAATCAGCGTTCATATTTGCCTCACACAGCCAATCAACCTGGACTGACTGTGTGCTCGATACTGACAAGCCTCAGCAGTTAAAAGTCCAGGTCAGGGTTATGGTTAAAGGACATCAGCCAAGTTGTTTGAATAGCATATTTGCTCGGCTTTCTTTTGTATTGTTTCCTCTTGAAAGCTGAGAGTGAATGTTCAGCAGCTTGCCAAGCGGTTAACTAAACAGTCGGGCCTGCGCAGACGTGAGCGGAGGAGAATGGACAATTATTAATATGATTCACAGGAAATCATATTCTCGGATACAAAGAATGGAGGTTATATGCAGATACATGCTGCAATAAACAGGCTATTTACCACATAAGATTGAATAGGGATAGTTAGTATTTATAAAGGATGCTGAACACAGGAACTGAGGGTTACACTGGGCTGATATTGAGACATGGAATATACTTCTCGGCTTATTCTTGGCTGGCATGTGTCAGCGCATGTCAAATCTAATGTGAGTCAACAGGTTAATTACAGTTTTAATCAGTGTGAAGGGTAGATCAATCTGGAGGTAACCATAGCAACAAAATTAATGCCTCACATTACACTGATGCTTACTTTAAGAGCGGATTATACTTTTCTTCTTTGATAGTTGCGATGAAAGAACAAATAGGCCCTCTAATGTCCTGAGTGACATGAAGACGGAACATCACTCCACTTCCATCTTCTCCATTATTTCCTTACATCAGAAGAGAACCAACTAAAGCTGCTTTAAAGGAATATTTAGACATGTATTCACTCTCTTGCTGAGAGTTAGATGAGAAGATACCATTCTCATGTCTGTATGAAGCCACCAAGTAGTGAACAAAACATTGATACATTGCTCACCCTTTAAGTTGATATGTTGAATTTGTTAGCAAACAGTTGCTTATTTCGGAGCAACATTATCATTCATTTGGAGTCGTGTTTCTGTCCACCTGGTGAATGTAAGTCCAACATTCACTCTCTTTTAGTTTTTGCTCTCTACCAACTCCTGAGGGAAATATCTGGCTTTTTAGCTGATAAATGCTCCACTATGTTCACCAGCTAGTCTACAGCTAACTGTGTCTGTTTGCCGTTTGGTGCTGAGCAGGTAGTGTACAGTGGCTTTTTAGAGTTTTATCTATGAAAACAGCTGTCTGCTGCAGCCAGAAATGAAACTATGAGAGCACTGAGAGTGAACCAAAACAGTAAAGTTACAGCCGGACAGATAAACATCGAGCTGAAACTCACTATGAAGCTCTGTAAAGCTTCAGAGTTGCTGATAATTCTCTGTAGGTTCATGACACACAACACAAAATATCAGTGTTGACTCGTGGTTGGAAACTGGAACGTTCCATCCATCCCAACCTCCTCCCTACACCGACTTTGCCGCTTTAATAACGTGGCCTGATTTCCTCCTTTGCTCCTGTCATAATTGCTACGGCTGCTAGAGGGCGTCTGTCACTTTAACATTAATTTATGTCATTTTAGGGTGTTAGCTTAAACGACTGATCCTGTCGTTCTCCTTTGGAGAGAAACCTTTCTGCCAGCACCACTAAAGCTCATTAATTAACACTGTTTATCTTGTTTATTTAATTCGTGCAAAACCAAAGTGTAACAGCAATAAGTTTAGCTTCATGGGGGGTTATGTGCCGGACTATTTCTTGGTTGTCAGGATTTTATGTCCTTGAGGACTTTTTGTTTGAATACCCTTCAGTGAAATCTTATCTTCTTTATGCATTTCATTCTATTGTTTTAATGTTTACACTACTTATATATCGTTATTACACTCATCTATATGGTGAAATATGATAAAACACAATCACATTAACTGCAGTTGGAGAAACCATCTTTACTCCCAGCTGTATCTGTATGTGTCTGTTCTCTTTAATCTCAGTCTGTCAGGTTGCAGCTGTCCTGGTTGACAACGCCAACAAAGTCTGTTCAATGCCGCACGCTGACACGTTTCACACCATGTGTCTTTCTTTCACACATCAAAAAGAACGTAAGCTCAGTGGTAACATACTTGGTCTGCTGGTTTGTTTCAAAGTTTAGCTGTGGCTGATTTGATTGGACATGACCGTCCACAATAACTCTGCCATCTTTTCTGATGACTGGAGAGGGGAACAATGTGCAGAAAATGAAGGAATTTATCTTTAAAGATGCTTTCAAGGGAGATTTCTGATCTTTTGTGATGCTCTAAATGATATTTCAGGGGCCTTTTCAACCCTACAAGAATTCATTTCTAAGGAAAATAAAATTTTAGCCTGAAAATATTTTTTTTTTAGCAGCTTTAATGCAATGTGGTATCAGTAGATTTCTATAAACCACCTACAGTTTTTGACACCAGAACCAGCATTTTCATGTGTCTGCATATCTAACCGCTTATTGTATATCTGCGTGGGAAGTACTTGTCTAAATATGTATTTTAAAAAAGAAGAAAAAAGTTGAATATACACTTTGCGTTTGTGTCGTTTGTGTGTGGGCACACTGCTGAGGAACACAGGTGCCCCCTAATCTGTTGCAGCCATTCCTCACAACGAATCAGCAGTCCTTGAATAAATCAGGCTCGTGGCTCGGCATGTTGATCGATGAATATTTAACGACGATGCCGTTAATTTTTTTAACCTCCTCCCCAAACTCAGCAGGAAGTCCGCTGTCCCTGAGGGTGCTGTGCTACTGCTGCCTTTCTGAGGCTGAAGAGGAGTGACGAAGCCTTCTTTCACAGGGCTCGGAGACTTAATAAACCCAGGAAATTCACAGACGGCCTGGTATTCAATTCTGGCTTTAGTTTTGAGCTGTGCTGACCTTTTTATGTCTTATGAAAGAAGACACCAATCTCAAGGCAATCTGACATAGTGACATTTTTGTAACACTTTCAACACACAGTACCAAAGTCAAAGAACAGCAGCGCAAGACAGAACATGCACAGAGCGAGATTAAACGCAGATCTTGTTCATGTGATTGTGAGAGATGTAATAAATCTATCATCTCTTATGCTCAAAGAAAAAAAAAATCTGAGTTGCTTTCAATGAGCCGATTCCACGTTGTTTTGAAAAATTCTTCTCATGTGAGATCTGTAAAAATATAATTGCACCCTCCTCATAGTGTGTGGAAAAAGAGATAAAAAACAAACATACCAGCTGTCTCCCTTTTTTATTGCATTCATGCATGAATTAATATCCAGCAAAACACTTTAGGACAGCCATGTGAGTGAATAGCAATTAAATGAGAGTGCCATTTTAAAACAGGAAGCAGAGTTTTCTGTCTGATAACATCAAAATGATGAAAGTGATGAGAATATTTAAAAGGTGGTTTGCGAAACACTGTAACAGGTCATAAATTAAGGCTTCAACAGCAAAATAAGTTTTAAAATCCATCAATGATGCAGCCTGTAGAGAACAGAAAACATTCTTCTTCCTTTGTATCATTAAACTTTTCAACTCATCGCTGTTTTCCAGCGCCGATGCACCTGTCGCAAACATCACATGAACACTCAACTCTTTCCACACAGGTACTGTCATGTCTGCCATAAGGAACATTCATGTAACTGAATTTCCAGAAATGTAATGTGCATTTCCATCAAGCAGCAGCTACCGCGGCTTGAGGCTAAAGCTGATGAGGAAGTACCTTAAAGTGAAATGATGCTAACGACCGCTAGATGCTCCAACTGACTCCCATTCAAAAAGCGTCAACGTCTCCCTAGAAATATTAAGTCAATCATTTTTTAAACACGTCATCGTGGTGTCAATCTCTAAATTCAGACCCTCTAATAAGTGTGCTGGTGGTCGTTTTGGAAATTACTGCACCATTAATAAGATTTGAAGACTTCTAGTAGCTTTGATGTCTCCCTTGTGGGCATTGATTGACAGCTATCTCTCTGGCTCCGGGACTCACACTGAGCCAGATTATTATTGCAATATTTCTGTAAATTTAATATTACTTGATTACAATACCTGTGATGTTAGCTAAAGTAGCTAATGTTAGCCCAAGTGTGCAGCGCTCAATGTTCCCAGTAAGCTAGCGTTAGCTTCAGTTCAAGGTAGCGGGGGCGTGTTTCCAGAGCGTAAAAGGAAACACATCCACATCCCTTATCTGGAAGGTCCTGGCTCCAAACTGATCATACTGACCAACCGGCTCCTATGCAAACCAATGGGTGATGTCACACCTCGCTACGTCCATACAGGCTGCGGTTTCCATCCACTGCCGTTATGCACATTTTCTGAGTTTTCGAGAACAAGAAGTTGGTGGCGCTCCTTTTTCCAGTCGGGGCCATTAAATCATCAATCAGAAGAAGAGCACACAACACGATGATGTAACTAATAATGTAGAAAACATGATGGAAATATGACATTTATGTTTCATGTGCTGATATCTGCCGCCATTTTTGGTCTCCTCAGTGGATGTTTAAGTGGTATGCTTTATGTATGTCATCATTTATTCAAAACATCTGTTTCCATCGTACTTTGTCGCATTTTTTCACCGCAGCCAAGGGTAAACTAAATGTCTGAAAAGGACAAAAGAAGAAAAAAAACACCTCAACCTGTTTAAATGTGGTTAAGAATGTTGTAACATTGCTATTCTTAAATAACAATCAGGGCGCCAGATTGTGAGATTTACCTCTCAGCATTTTTGACCTCTTAAAAGCATTTTTTTTCCTGAAATTAAGCTGTGGGTGGTTGTGATTAACTTCCCACCTGTGGTGACTGTGTGTGTGTGTGACTGATTCACTTTGAGGAAGGACAAATGATGGCATAATCTTTCTATTAGTATATGAATTCATAATAATTTCAATAATACATAATTGCCAGGATCACGCACTGAAAACAATCTAAATATCTTTTTTTTTCAGATGCTGTTTTTGCTGTTGCTGATGTCAAATGTAAAAAGAAAAATCTATTGCAGGATAAAGACGCAGCATCTGAAAACTGTTTCAACATAGAGGAGATATGATGTTGTTTTGCTTCTCTGAGCCGAACAGAACAAATTATATCAGCTGATAATCACACTTACACTGTCATAAACACAGTGGGGAACATTTTTCTAGAAAAAAAAAACACAAACAAACATATTTTCTCCCACAAGCTGAGCTGAAGTGACTGTTAAAAGATAATGATACAGTTGTCAGAATGAGATATAGTAGTTTACAGATGTCGTGTCTGCATGAATGACAACAAATTCATTTTGACAAAACTGGTCACAGTGTTCTAGTGAAACAAATATAATACTAGTGGCTACAGAGACACTAAAGCCTCATCTGCTTTTTAAACATCATCATATAACACATGAAAAATATTAAATGCCTCAGTTTGTTGTTGTATGCCTACACACATGCTCCACTCATTAGATTACTGTGCTAATGTATTAATTACATGTGACAGTGGGATGAATTTTTACTCTAATGGACATGTGAATTAGCCTGTCTCTCTCAATAACACACCTATTCTTTAGATATTGAGAGAGAGAGTCTAATTAGTTTAATATTTGCATTCATTTCTGTTTTATTTATAATGCCAAACCATTTTAAAATAAGCTTTATCAAGTGAGTTATTAAGAGAGAAGGATACTCAGCTGTTAAGACCATAAAGATCATAATCAACTCTATTTTTGACTGCTTATTTTATACAGTCATCATGATGACAGAAACTTTCCATTAAAAATACAATTTGGGGTGTCCCCGTCTAATAAAGCAACCTTTATATTAAATAATTTCCTAATGCTTCATAGATCTGTTATTAAGTAGATGTTTTTTTTAATTTTAGGTTGCCAGGTTGTGAAATATCTATTTTACTAGTGTTTATCTTCTCTGTTTTGTAATAATTCAGTTATAAATGTTGATAATGTATTCATAAATGCTTAATAAGTTGTTCATAGATACATTTTAGTCCAACACCTATTATCGCAAGCTAGTAGCCCAAAAGTGATTCTTATGAATGTTAGGCTATATATAACTGTAAATAATTTATTAATCATCTTATAAAGCCTGTATTAAGGTTGCCTTATTAGACAGTGGTGCCGTTTAACTTTAATGGACTCTGGATGCATTTAATGGGTCATTTTGGAGTGATAACTCCTTATTAACCCCTCAATTAAAGCTCCTATGAATCAACACATCAATAAACCTCTTTTCGTACCTGACTTGTATCTGGTGCAACATGTTTTAAAGAGTAATCTTGATTTTAGTGCAGTAATTAATGACATTTAACGGATGGTGTGTTGTCGTACTGTTAAAAAAACGATCCACACTCTCAATGCTCAGGTGATCTTTCAGTGACAATATAACCATCCTGTCACCGCACAAATAACGCACAGATCATCGCACTTTACATATATATATCTATAAATGCGTGAAGGAAAAACTCTTTCAACTTACCGTTTTTCGCTGAGACTTTTTCAAACCGCGATCACTCCCAGTTCCAGTCTGGTCCGGTGAATTAAGGATTTAATGAAGGAACAACGCGAGAAGAGTAGCTGCACTTGGTCTATTCCAGTGTGGGGATGTGTTTTAATTTCATCCTCCGTCTGTGAACAGTCCGCTCCGGTCCCTGGTGAGTTTTTTCCCCCCTTCGCCTGTTCCCGGACTGACTGATGCACTGGAAGTCACCGGCGGAGCATTATAACAGTCTCTTGCTTGTAACTAGGTAACAGCTCTGCCTGCTCGCATGGAGTCAAGTAGGAGGTGTTAAAATCCTATGCTGGTTGTGTGTGTGTGTGTGTGTGTGTGTGTGTGTGTGTGTGTGTGTGTGTGTGTGTGTGTGTGTGTATGTGTGTGTGTGTGTGTTTATTATCTGTCCATATATAGCCTACTTGTTTTAATTGATTTGTTTGTATCTTGCATCTTTTTATGAAATATATACTTGTTATACACTATAAGTTTTAGTCGACATCACTTTAAATTATTTTACTGAGTTTAATTAAATATATATTTGTTAATATGTCCATACTGTTGTATTATGTGCATACGGGAACAGAACTTTAAGTAATAATAATACAATGACTGTCCCATTAATGCATTGTGCTGTCAGGTTCATGTGTATTTATGTTAATGAGAAAGAAGTTACATCGCTGTCCCTTTAAAGGCCCAACAGTGCTTGTTTTGATCAAGCGGCAACCTCCGGGGCTGAAAAATGAAGCCAATGCGAAAGTGCCAAAAACCTGCAATCTGTCTAATAGCCATCAGGGGGCGACTCCACTGGCTGCAAAAAGCAGTCTATGAGAAAATGACCCCACTTCTCTCTTGATTTATTTCCTCAATAAAGAGTTTCCTAATGAGTTTGTAGTCTCGATTGCTAGTTTCAAGTCTTCTATACAGTATGGTGTTCATTTTGTAAATGATGGTCCCATTTAGAGTAAAATAGACGATAAAGCAGGGTATGCTTTAGGGCGTGGCTACGTTGTGATTGACAAGTCGTCACCACAGCAACAACGTTCCTTGCGTAATGTAGCCAATGGGTATGAGCGTAGCTGCTGTTATTTCACAGTGTGTTTTCAGTTCACTAAAGTAAATTGTAACATTGTGGTCGCCTAAAAAAAGACCCATCAATGAGTCGGATGATCAGTTTTTCCAGTGGGTACATTTTGTTTTAACGGTTTTAGGCCTGTTTTTCCCTAGCGAAAATTAGCGTTAGCATTAGCATTATCACTGTTAACCATTGCTTGTAAATGCATTGTGCTAACCAAGCTAGCAGCTAGCGGTCAATGGTCAGCTTCACCCTCTCATCCAAATATGGTCACTTCTGGCTCCAAAAATCAAACATGGCAATGGCCAAATCCAAGATGGCGATGGTCAAATCGCTACACTCGAGGCTTCAGAAGTTCGCAAATCAATGGGTGACGTCACGGTGACTATGTCCATATTTTTTACAGTCTATGGTTTTGACCTCATAAATCACATATTTAAATGTCAGCGCAAACCACGGTAGTGTAAAGGTGGTTTGTAAGAAGTTCTGTAGGTTGTATCTGAAATCTAAAGTGAGCTAATTTTTTTTTTTTTTTTGAGGTCCAAACCTTAAAAACCTTAAATCTTAATCATACTGGTAGCAACACTCATTTGAAACTTTAATGTAACATCTGTAACTTCTTGTTCAGTGGTTGTAATCTTGGAAGCACACATACACATGTATTTTAAACGTCTTGATGTTACTGGATAAAAGGTAAAGTTGCTCATTATAGCTCCATCACCTGGTCAATCTGTGTAATTCTTTATTGAATGTGTAGTGGCGCATATTTGAAAGCTCAACAGGGTTCAAAATAAGAAAACTGATAACAAGCAGTGAAAATTTCTCTGGATGTTCAGTCTAAACAGAAGTATACAGGCTTAACTGAAAGAGTAGTTTTTATATTGTTAGACCAATTTAAATCCTTTCAGATTCATTTAGTTTAAATCATTGTTTATGTTTTACTTACTAATAATTCTGACTCTATGAGGAACCAAATAAAAAGTTTTCTTTGCAAGCTGTATTCAAAAATCTGATAAATCCAGCTACCTGCTGTTCTCATGTAATAATTGATCCCTACTCTGTCTGTTCTGTGCCATTACTTCATGCTTGTTTTGTCAGCACTGATTTTTTTTATAACTTGGCTCTGGAAAAAGCAATAAAAAAGCAATAAAGATACCATATGCACATCAAATGTTCATGAGATTGCTGACAATCCGGGTAAAATGGTTTTCAGCGCTGGTGATAAATAGAAGAAGACATTTTTCATTATAGATTTTTTTTTTTTATGTCTGTGTGTATGAGATAGTGTATTTTACAGCCTGCAGAGTGCTGTTGCTCCAGCACTGTTGCTATAGTTCTGGCTGATTAGTGCCACGGGTCTTGTAAAGCAGATGTGCCTCCAACATTCTTCTTTCAGATGTATGGATTGAGCAATGGTGATGCAACAGATCAATAGATCGTTATAAGATGCCCTTATGCACTATTATCACTTCTCCAGTGCTTTCACAAATGGACCATTCTGTGTTATAAAGGACTTCTTTCCCTCCAATGCTACAAAAGAGGCCTTCACTGTTGTTAAAAAGGCCATGACAGCGGGGATCATCTGCCCATTTGTTGCTGGAACAATGTCTGTGTGTGCCACATGAAGAGTCATTTCATGTTTCACATAAAATTCACATTACATAAGTATGTCCTCTGCAGTGCACTTACAGTTATAGAATGTGTATCCTGCATGAGAAGGTGGGTGGATATCTCTCTCTCTCTTAGCATACAAAGAGAAAAACCTTTCCCTCTTGTTTATTTAGAAAACTCCTCAACAAACTGGCAGATTAAAAATCTGAGGGATTAGAAATACTTTTTAAGGACATTTCATGTATGAATGCTGAAATAGGAGATGTAAAAAATATTAGAGGCCTCCTGATAATGAGTTGCATCCTCATCAAGTCCCACATTGTCAAATCTGGTGTTGTGGGTACAGTATAACCAGGTCTAAAGCTCTAAATATATTAAACTTTTGGAATGTTTCGTATTTTGAGTATTAGGCTTTGTGCATCTTTTAGGCCACAAGAGTGCAGGAACTTACCAACCCATAACTGAACTTGTACCCATTGTCCTGGGTTCTGTTTTTGTTTCCTTTGCCTCTGGGAGCTAAATGCTGGTGCCAAATCAAGTTCCAGGTACTTGCAAGGGGAAGAAGGTAGCCTGTGATTGGTCAATTGGTTGTGTGATGTCATAGCTCAACTACAACAAGCACAACATAGCAGTAACCACTATATCACTTCTGTGTGTACATCTTCAGTATGAGAATTATAATTGAATTTAATAGTTGAGAATATTGACTTTAATAAAACTTGGTCATTACCATATGAATTCTGTATTCCCAATAAGGCTTGAGAAATACATTTAAAAATCCTACGTAACATTTACCCCACAAATGTTCTTGTTTCACGTTTTGCTGATGTTGATATTAACTGTACTATTTGTAGAAAAGAAAATGAATCACTCACTCTAACCCTAACCCTAACTCTAACCCTAACCCAAATTTGGGTCAGATTCAGTTGTCATTTCCAACATAAACATAACTTTAAACTTTATATTGTAGATGTTATGAACATATTTTGAACGTAAAGACCCTAAAATTGATTTTATTGTGAATGTAATGGTTATAATGGGAAAAAGTTGTATTCACAAATATTTTTTTCAATTTTCCTTCATAAATCTACATATTTTATAAACCTCAAAATTTCTTCAAAACAAAAATTAAAGTATTAAATTATTTAAATTTAAAAAATAATGAAAAATATACAATTAATTAACTAATTAATTAATTTAATTAATCATTATTATTATTTTTATTATAATTATTATTATAACTACATTTTTTAGAAAATTTTGAACATTAACCTGCCTTAACTTTTTTTTAGTTTTAATGTATTATTTTACTTACTTTGTTTTAGGTTTTTCTTTTTTTGTTTTATAATTTATAAAGTCTTCCAAAAAACAAAAAATCTTTCCCTGTTGTAAAATTGTTAACAGGTTGTTAAGTTCCCATAGTGGAAAAGCGGTTTAGGATATGCAGGTAACGAGTGTTAATAAAGCAAATAAAGCAATATGCTTTGCTAGACTGTAAGCTACACAAAGCTAAGAACTTCTGAAATAAAGAAGCGTTTTACTTTACTTACTGTGATAATTGTGTTGATGCTACCTCTGTATTAATTTTACAGTAGATGAACAAAAATCTTCCACCTTGTATGTATGTCATATCATGACAGTAGCAGAAATAAGAAATGACCTGGAAACAATAAACGTATTTAAATCAAAATGCAAAACAGGCACTAAAAGTTGTTTAACTATTTATGTACTTAAGTAGGATTCTTCATGCAGGACTCTTAGAGTCTTGCTCTTAGAGAGCCACTTTCAATGGCAGGTCCTTTGAAGAGAGCCATACCTTTTAGCCTGGAGTGTAGACTGGAGCTGGGGCACGGCAACAGTTGGCTTGAGACTGGGCAGAGGCACCAAGAGGGGCATCACGGGCTCTCATCCAAGTGTGACAACAATGGTGCAGGTGGTCATGCACAGAGTAGGGATGTGAAGAGGGCCCAGTATTTGTATTTGTATCTGTATTTGTTGAGGCAGCAAAATTATTTGTATTTGTATTTGTATTCGAATAAAAGTAGAAAGAGGCTTAAAAATCCTGCTTTTGTTTTTTATTATGCTTTTAATTTTAGAAAATTCAAGTGTTCATGAATAAACTACCTTTTGAAGGAGGTCCCCACACCAGGTCTCAAACTTGAGTCTCCCGGAGCATAGATGCTGACTACTCAGCTAAAACTTTACTCATCGCCTCATTGCAGACAGACCTCTACCTTTTTATACACCCATAACACAGAGACAGCATACTGTGTAACGTGTAGGGAGGAACTTCAAAGGTGATTCTTGCTTTGCACTTTTCATTTATTGCCTATTTTTTACAACCTAACTTTGTGGAAAGGAGAAAGGGAACAACAGGTTATAGAGAGTCCCTTGGGAGCACTTCACGTGTGTCAGTAGCTCAGCTTATCTCTGGGAAACACCCCCAACACTGGGAGTGATGTCCAAATTAGGAAATATGCGTCATGTAGCAGGTGGATGTGACTCCCCCCACTGAGACCTGCTGATAGATATAACAGCGGAGCAGAGGGGAGAGACTGAGATAGTGATGCAACCGATCTCCGCTGGTATTTGATGTTTTTGATGTTTTTTTTCTTCTTCCAGAAAACAAATTTTTAAAAAAATATTTGTATGAAACAAATATTCATAAAAAAACCCACTATTTGTGCTTTGCTGAATAATGTATTTGTATTCAGGCACACCCCTAGCACAGGGGGAACTGCAACCTCGACCTCCCGGGCTCAAGCAGAGCGCCCTGACAGGTGAGGGTTTGGTGGAGAAGATCTGTGTCTGCTGGGTTCATGTCTCTGGCCAGATCGTACCATTAGGTGAGGCGGAGCAGGTGAACTGGAGTGCAAACAAAGGTGCAAAGACAGGAATATGATAAGGTCATTTATTGTAAAGAAAGGTAAATGGGATGTAAGCCAGGGGAAGTTTGGACTGGTAGCTGGGAACCTGGAGTTGAGGCTAGGGCAGAGGCAAGCAGGTCTGGAGTGGGATCCGTGGGATTTGCACTGCTGGTCACAAAAAACAAGACATTTCTATCATCTAAGACATGGGGAAAATGTGATGGACCTTTTAAAATAATTTCTGGCATTTTACCAAAAAATCCAAGAATAAAAAAAAAACACTGATAATGATTATAATCATCGGTTGCAGCACTGCTTGTAATTGATTCAGTAACTATATCTTGTATCAAATATTTCAAACACCTCTTGATTACAGCATATTTCCTATTTTAGTTATCATATATAAGTTACCAGCTTATCTATATGGCTTTGTCAGTAGGAAAAATACATCCATGTTCTTTGCATACCTTTGCAAAATCTATGTCTGTATTGTGTGGATCTGTAAGGCTTTTACAATTCATATTTTTCAAGGTGCACCATGCAAGAATCAGGTATTTCAGGAACTCACAGCAGAAGAGACCTAAACTGACAACTGGCCTCACCAGATAAAATCAAGGTTATCCATCTAATGATTCAGTCTGGAGCCAGCAGAATATAATATCACTATAGTATTACACTCTCTTTATCATATATCGCACCACCCAGTGAGAGCGGTAAAGTACCTCAGGGAATGGACTCCTACAGCGTCAGAAAGGTCATGAAGAGTGCCCACATCTTTCTTGCCTGTCTTCATCGTTACAATAACAACGCTGTAAATGGCAAACTGTTTCCCTTTAGGGAAAAAAAACAAGCAAAAAAAGTCAATGAAACTGTCAAATTAAAATAATTCTGCATGGACGCCTTTTCTTTGCCCATTAATGGGTATGTCATACTCTTTGTTTCCATCTTGGGTTCATTACCAGATGTGATGTTTGTGTAATTAAATTGGCATGCTGGGTGTACAGTATGTGGGAGACTATTAAATTTACTTATCTGATACTGGCGAGCATTCCAGTGACATATAAGCAGCACGTCTCAGAGTGGGAGAGGTTCTTTGACTCTTAGCGATTTGTTATATTTCTGCAAAGACTTTGATGAGTCAGACAAGACAAGAGTGATGAGCTAAAAAGAGACAAAGAGAGATCCTTGCTCTCGCCCTTCTAGCAGTCTAATGGGCTTCAAGGCCATGGCAATCGTTCAGCTATTCTTAAGTCTTATACATAAACTACTTAATAGTGATGGAGCGTAACATCAAATTTTGAGGTACTTGTACTTCATATATTTCAATTTTCCACTACTTTCTACTTCACTACACTTTACAGGGAAGCAAGTCAAGTTAATTTGTGTAACACCTTTCAACAACAAGGCAATTCAAAGTGCTTTACGTAAAACATAAAAGGTTTGGGTTTTCCTGTTATTTATATACTGTTATGATGTCGGATGTCTATGTTAAACATAGTAAAAGTTACAAAACTTGAGGTGAATGTATGTAAAAATGAGCCCTAAAAGTCAAAAGCCCAGTTTTCAACCTGCTCTGAACGCTCCGTTTGCAAAGTTACCTCCACTTCCCCAATGAACTGAGGTCATATTGTTCATGCATGCCTACAAATGACCGTCTGTTATGTAGTCTTTGTTGCTAAGGTTGTTCCACGGGTTGTTCACTTTGTCCACTTGCATATTTCGGATCTTATTTGGCTTGACTGTGTACGGTTGTATTTGAGAAGTTGACATTTGAGTAAAGAACGAGAAAAAAAAGTGAAATCTTACTACTATTGTTTGTTTAAATAGTCTCTGGAGCCAGTGGGAGCCTCCAGAAGATAACCAATCAGAAGATGAAATAATAAATAAAATAATTTTCTTGTGTTTGCAGTAAAACGTATTTATTTGACAGCTAATTGCAATTTAATTTTAAGATTTACATTAAAAATATATGATAAGCTTATAAAATACAATGCATTGTTAAAGACTGAAGCAATATGGTTGTTAGCAGTGCCACCAAAGAGGGATTTCTGTTCAAAACTTCACAGACAGTTTTATTTAGCTGTTTGAGGTCTAAAAAGGAAAAATTATCCAATATTTCACAAAAAACCCCAGCAAAGATGAGAAAAAGAAATCCAAATGAATACAAATTTGTGTACCAGGACTTAAGTTTTCTCTTCTTTCCTCTCATTAATCATCTCAGTAAAATGTTGCTTACACATTGATGCATCAGCATATACTTTTGATACTTTCAGTAAATTGTGCTGATAATATTTTTCATTCCAAGTAGGAATTTGAGTGCAGTACTTTTACTTGCGGTAGAGCATTTTTTATTTGTAGCATTTGCACTTTTACTTAAGTAAAGGATCTGAATACCTATTCCACCACTGCAGATTCATAACTGAGCAGAAAGAGGCAATAGAGCTCTTGAGTTTAAAGGCTGACCTAAGTTCAACCTGCTGAGGTGTGCTTGAATCAGACGCTGAAACCCTGCCGGCTTTAAGAGAGCAGACTCTAACCTCCAGCCTCTTTATGAAGGGGACTGGCAGAGAAGAGGAGACCTGCTTTCTCTCAGTGTGCTCCTATCAGTGAGCCCTCCAGTGATGAAATTTCTGACATTCAAGAAGTAAATTATTCTCCGGAAGGAAGGAGAGGCAGAGTGTCGGCCCGAGGCAAAATTGAAAATCTCTTGGAGCTTGAAAACTCCTCCATATTTAATCTCAAAAACCTCATAAAAAATAATTAATAATTGCTGCTGTATAATTGGATATAAATGACAATATAGTAAAATAGTTGTATATATGAAATGTCTATAGGAGAAGTGTAACAAATATGTGCATTGATAAACACTTAAAATGTCATTTTATCTGATTACAACTACATTATAGGGTGTTATAAAGTATTGTCATTTAATTATAAAATTAAATGTGTATATACAATAGATGGATTTCTGAGCAATGCCATCAGTGAGTTGTGTGACAAAGAGCTTATGAAAAGATCAAAATGTGAAGTTTTTGTGCCAAACAGCAGGAAATGTATGCTAGCATTACTTTATTGTTTTCATGCAAATGTTACTTTGTTTTCATGCTAACATTACTTTATTGTTTTTAATTCTAATTTTACTTTGTTTTAATGCTAACATGACTATTGTTTTCATGGTAACGTTACTCCATTATTTCATGCTAACGTTACTTTGTTTTCATGCTAACATTACTTTATTGTTTTTAATGCTACTTTTACTTTGTTTTCATGCTAACATGACTATTGTTTTCATGGTAACGTTACTTTATTGTTTTCATGCTAACGTTACTTTATTGTTTTTAATGCTAATGTTACTTTGTTTTCATGCTAACATGACTATTGTTTTCATGGTAATGTTATTTTATTGTTTTCATGCTAATGTTACTATTGTCTTCATGCTAACTTTACTTGATTGTTTTCATGTTAACATCACTTGTCTGAAGGGAGCCTCTGTGCTTTTAACCCATGCTGCTGGTTGATGGTTTGGGTTTATTTTTCCCTCCTGTAGAGCTAAATTTGTGTAGGCTGCATCAGCGTCATCAGCACTGCTACTTGCTGCCATTTCTTACTGGAATATGTGTCATATGTTAGCTAGCAAGAGCTGACAGATTTCTTTCAAAGATGGTGTGGTGGGGAAAAAAAGTTTCAGAAATGCAAAGATGAGTGTCGCATACAAATTTACCTTTATATTTTATGCTGTGCAGTGGACAGGTTCAGCTGACAGGACCTGTCTGCTCCAGAGCCGCGGTTGGACAGGTTCAGTAACGGCTCCAGTTACACCGCGATTTAACATTTTAAAAAAGATTTTACCAGCTAATAACTGAAGGAACAGACAGCTGGAGAGTTGAAGAGCTACAGGATGAAATGCAAAATGACTTCTGGCCCACTTAAATATCATTGCACTGTTTGTCTTCCTCTCATTATTATCATGTTGCTGAGCAACTCCTGCCCTCCTGCCTCACAGCCACGCTCCCCCTCCCCTCTCCTGCCCTCAGCCCCTCCTCACCCACCTCTCAGCCCCTTGCCCAATTTTTTAGCATTTTTCAAAATTATGCAGTCGGTGGAGTTAAGCTTAGACCTGGGGGTGCAGTTACACTTTAATGGTTTCTAGCAAGTTTCAGTATTTCTAAATACTGAAAATGTCCATATATGAGCTGACATGTATTTTCTGCCCCCTGATGCACCCATTTTTGATAGTTTGTGAACTGCAAACCCATCTATACTGCTTATAAATGCTAAATAGGAGGACTTGAAGTGTCACAGTAGTTTCCAATGCATTTCATACCAGAACATTACTGGTCTATAAATCAATCAAACATGAAAGATGCATAATGAGATTGTATTTATAGGATATATATGGTATAATTTGTGTCAGCTGTCTGTCACATTCAGCACAGTGACTCATGTAGAGCAATGGAAGAAATAAATTTTCTACCCTTTGTGCAAGAAAATAAGGAAGAACCTACGATCCCTTTTTTAATGGACACTGGAACTGAAGTCCATTTTATTTTTCTGCTATTTTTCATTCAGACATGTAATGGATTTCTCCCTCAATTCAACACACGACAAAACCCAGAACCAAATGCAACCCAGTTGTCCTTCAGTCATCAGACGTCAGTATAGTGCATCCCAAGGATTTCTATTCATTCATTTCCATTTAAATGGGCTGAAGCTCTGATTTCTGATACCAAGAAAACATTCTGATACCAAGAAAACAAACAAGCGTTTGTTTACCAATGTGTTAGGATACAATAAACATGTAAAATACTTGAGAATACATCAATATATTATTCTAATGGAAATTTAACAAAAAATCTAACTCCGAATCCATCTCAAACTGGATGGGTTTACTCACGATTGTTCAGGAGACCGTTTGTTCACATTTCAGCTCATCATTGTCTGTGGACAAGGAACCATCCAGACCTGCTAGATGTTAAGTGTCTCAGTGGGGTTTAGACACTCATTTTTTTTACAGACTGACCATGATTGATTATACAACCATCTTCCTTAGTGCATCTTTAAAAAAAAACAAAAAAAACAAAACATCATTATGAAAACAGATGGGTCCACCCTCAAGCTGTAACTACACAGCCTACAGGGAAAACAATCTACGTTCAAAATAACCTTTATGACTCTGGACATAGATATTGAACAGGTGTTAACACCTCTGTATTATGCAGCACATGCACTGATGAGGTGTTATTCACCATAGACTGTTATTATCTTTAAATTGGATTCTCAAGTGTTATGTTGAAGGACTGTTTTTATCTTAGTGTTGGAGGTCTAGGAATGGTAATGTCAGCCGGTCCACCGCTTAGATTGACTATCAAATGGATTACCATGAAATTTGGTACAGACACTCACGGTTCACAGAGGATGAATCCTAATGACTTCAGTGGTCATCTGTAGCCACCAGCAGGTCAAATTACATACAAAACATAATCAGAAAGAGAAAGAAAGTTAAAAGAAAACTAACAGTGGTGTACAATTTGTCAGAACTTATTTCACTTACAACTTTTTAAGTTTTCAGGAAGTCCTTGGATTACCATAGATAAGAGTATGAGAGAGAGAGACAGAGAGAAAGAGAGAGATGGCTCTAGTGAATTTTTCCAACACACAGCAACTGTATATTTGGCGTGCAGATAGCAAAAATATACCATCTTTTTAGGCTCACAACTTAACATAACAAAGTTTTTACATATCCAGTGAAACATCTCAACATCTAACAGATGGATGGCCATGACATTTGGTATTCATGTCTCCCTCAGGATTCATTGTAATCGCTCCCGTTATCATCATCAAGTCAACATCTGTTTGTCAAATACTTTATGACCAAATGCCTGAAAAAAAATACTTACATCATGTGTTTAGTGCTTATTAAAAATGTTAGCAACATGTTAAGATGGTAAACATTATACCTGCCAAACATCAAGATGTTAGCATTGTAGGCTTATTGTGAGCATATTAGGATGCTGACTTTAGCATTTAGCTCAAAACACCACTGTGCCTCAGTAGAGCCTCCACAGAGCTGTTAGCATCTCTGTTGACTCTGGGCGTCCGTCCCAAAACCCACACAAGAACCTTTGAAGACCCCAAGAGTGTTGATGTTTATTAGAGCTCACTGGGACACTCTTGATTAATAAGGACATCCTGTTATTCATGCAAATAAAAATATCATCCATGGCCCAATCAAGCTCAGATGATTCATTGGAGCACAAACAGTATTACAGTCACAGTAAGATAACAGCAAAAAAAAAAAAGCAAACTCAGGACCTGAGAGGAGAAGTAGGAAGAAATTAGAGTTAGTCTATCTAGGAGCACATAGATATACTGTACATAAAAGAGATAAGAAGAATGGAGCAAATTTCTTGAAATCTTTTATAATGGACATGATATTTATCTTGACAGCATCATGTGATATTAGTCTTATCAGTCCCATAAAGAAGAGACAGATTAATTAATATTATGTTATAACCATCGGTGGAGGTTCTGCTATAACTTAATGTTTGGATCTTGATAGTAATATTCACACTGAATCCAACTTTCATAAACTTCAGTTTCCTCTCATCTGTAGATTATTGTTGATTCTAAAACCAGCTTGAAGGCGCCAACAACTGGACTGCTGTTGTGCAATATTCGGTGGTGGGATATAGACATGCTTGGCTTTGAATATTGTGTTGTATTAGGAGAAGTTAGCATCAAGTGTGGCTTGAATGGACTGTGTGTTGGTATATTTCAGACGTGGGACAAACTACCTGGCAATGCGTGAACGTAAGTGCTCAAGACTGCAAGTGCGGGTATTGGTGCAGGCCTGTAGTCTTGTTTGTAAATTGATGAATTGATCAGGAATCAATACTTAAGTCAATAAGATAGTGAGTTACAATCCATGTGAGAAATCAGTAGACATCCTATCTGACCCACTTGTACAGTTTAGTTTTAGTGCAGTTATATAACAACATTTTTATTTAAATAAACTGTTTCCACTTGTTTGTCAGTCATATCACATCCACAAATCTCAGCTCCTCTTATGCTCTCACACATGAAATAAAAATCAAAGCTTGTGTGTTTTTTGAATTCAGGTGTATTGACTGGCTGCTTATGCTGCTGAGTGTTTATCTCTGGCTTCTCCAAATGAAAAAGTAAAGCAGGTTCCCGTGTTCTTTTTATGCGCTTTGACGGGAACCAGCTGCTAGATCCGATTAGATAAGTGCTCTCTTTTCAGCCTGTCACCTCTGTAGCGCCAGCTTTTAGTTTCATTTAATTCCAATCTTCATGTTAATTTTTCTTTGGACGAACCCTTTGCTCTTTTGGCAACTCACACGGGTGCAAAATGTCAAAAACAGAAATTGAGTTGAACCGAGGAAGATCGAGTAGACAGCAGTAATTCATTATGCATTAATTGAATCTTGGCGTGTATCTCCATGTCTATCCATGTGTCTTTTGTATCTGTTGATTTAGAGCATGAAAGCGGACAAACACTTTTATCACTCCCCACTACATATTTTATATGTTTACAGCTTACACTCATCAATCCCCTGTGATCAGATATGTCCATAGACCCCCATTAATCAATATATTTACATGTGCAAAGCCATGAAAAGATGATCACAGTTAAATAATTCAAACATTCTTGCAACATGTTGCAAAAAAAATGCTCCAATTCACAACAGCAATCCCTGCCCAGTCAAAATTGTCTCTGTGCAGATTTGCATGTTTTGCTCAGATATGGCAACACTTTCTCATTTTCTGGCAGCAGTGAGGCAGCGAGAAACTCTCTGTGGACCCCGACCCTTTTTGTTCAATCTTAAGAGTGTTTACAGCCAGCTAGATGTATTAATTAGGTCCAGTTGTGGCCAGAATGAGCTTTTCCTTTGATGCAGAGATGATTACGTGTGTGTGTCTCTCTCTCTTATTCACTGTGCAGTCCCACGAGGGGATGCGTGCTCGACCCAAACTGTCAGTCTCTTTGAGGAAAATGTCAAGGGACATATTCTTCCTTTTATACTCCTGATGTTGTGCTGTTGGTTGTCATGACTGGATTAGCAACGCAGAGGTGGAATAATTGCCCTTCTTTTGACCTACAAGTAGACAGAGCCCGATCATTTTGCTTTGCATGTTTCACCCTGTAAACAATGACATGAAATGAAATGTCTCCATGTATGGCACTGGCACTGCAACTTATAAAACACATGCAAATAGACAAAACGGAAAAAAAAAGGAAGACAGCAGCCTCACTAATTTGACAACACGTGTGAAGCATTTAGAAAAAAATGCTGCAAAGTGAGAAATGCAACCAAATATAGAAGGTAAGTTGCACAGAAATTAGTTAGAAATTGCTATAGCTAATATTAAAAAGTGATGAACATGCCTGGACATTACTTTTGGCAAATAAAAAAAAAAAAAAATTTTGGCACTCTGCATTTAAGCTGCAGTTTTTCTGATGGCCACTAGCTGCCTGTAGCTAGCTGACTGCACTGAATTTTACTTGTAATGAGTCATATTTGAGAATCACCAGTGTAGGAAGAGGTATTCATATCCTTTAAAAAAGTACAAAAAGTACAAAATATAAAATATGCTCCATAAGTGTTATCAGCAATATGAAAGTACAAACAGTTCACTTGTGGACTATGTGGATTCGCCTCTAAATATAAATGATTTGAACTGAACTTAACACAAACAAACAACAGGATGTGTAGGTCTGTGACAACAGCTATGTAAGCAGTTTCATGGATGTGTGGGTGTTGAAGGTGCAAAAGGAAAAAAAAGAGATGCAGGATGTTATTATGTTATCATACTTGCAAGATTCAAACCAACTTTCAAGTCGTAATCATTACAATTGAGAAACTTCTCTGGATGATCCGATATGTCCAGTTTGTTGCTTCATAATACAGAAGTGCCTGAAAATAGCAGATAGGAACGCTTCATATCAGCCGAAGTCTGCAGTTAATTGTGATTAAACCCAAATTTAATGAGTATACTGTTATGTTGTCAATGCACAGTATCTTTAATTCTTACTTGGCCAACACTGTAATCATATATATTGTATTTTCATACTATTCTTGATGATTTTACTACTGTTCTCTGTAGCTTGCATTGTTCTATGCAGGTCACTTGTCTTTAACGCTTCTTATTCTACGTATGGCTCCTAAAGTTATGTGAAGCTGCTTTTAGCTTCTATGCTGCTCATATCTGGAAAAAAAATATATCTGAAGATCTCAGACTGGAAACAATGCTGATTACTTTTAAATTTCAATTGAAGACGCATCTGTGTGCCGTGACTTTTAATTAAAGTTCAAAGCTGCATGTCATGATTTTTATCTTTTACGCTGCCTTTTTAATACCACTTTACTTTTTTCATAAATTTCATGTATCTTACTGTTCTATTATTTTACTTGCCTCTTTTAGTCTTGTTTTTATTTTCATTTTTCTTATTTCTGTGTATGAAATGTGTTATATAAATAACAACAAGTCTTCTATATTAAATGACCAAACAAGTGGTTTGACCTTTTGACTGCAGAATAATACATAGAAGTGTTTTTTAATCTGGTGCCTCTATCAGCAGTAATCATCAGGACAACATAATTTGTTTGTGTTTTCCAAAACCATTACACATCACCGTTAAAAATAATCATGTTTTATGATGTGACAACGCTTTGGTTAAGGTCTGGTTAGGTTTAGGCACAAATCATGGTTTTGGTTAAAAATTATTATTTGTTAAAATGCAGTGTGGGTTAAAATGACCACTTCCTTAAAGTTAGATGACCTTCGCTGTCACGGCAATAATAATAACCACAGGGTGAAGATAAGGGGACGACTGTAGTTATGTTTTTTAAAAAATTGTCCAGGCTTATGATTGGAAATGTGAAACGAATGCCTCCATCCACCCGTCCTCCTCTGTGGAAATTTGTCCACATATATTTGCGTCATCTCAACTTCACCACTGCTCCGGGTCATAATTACTACGGCCACTAGATGGCATCTGTCACTCAAACGTATCTATAGGTCATTTTTGGGTGACTGACTTTACGACCTATTGTGTCGATCTTCTTGGGAGGCTCTGCTCTTCCATATAGATCAATCAATCAATCAGTCAATGAATTGCTTTATTTGTCCCCAAGGAGCAATTAGTTGTGCAGCAGTGTGACATAGGATAAAAACACAAAGCACATGAACATGACATATAAATATTAAAACATAAAATAAATAAAAAAGAAAGCAGAGTACACAAATTAAAACCATTTAAAAATAAACTGTTTCCCAGTATAAATATGTAAATAATGTATAATTTGCAATGTCTGGGATTTGGGTTTTGATTAGGTTTGTGTGCTCAAGTCACCTTTTCCGCACAGTGTTAAGCTGAGAGACTGCTGAGGGGACAGAAGAGTTTTTGTATCTGTTAGTTTTTGCTGGTGAAGCTCTAAAAAAGAAGCAGAAGTTAAGATCTGAAACTCTGGATGTCGTAAACAGAACAGACAGACTTTGAGTGACCCACATGTACAAGATATAAATATCACAAAACAGGCCAGTCGTTCTGTTTGAATACATTTTAATTCAGTGGCAAACTTTAGACCTTTGAAACAATTTGTCTAAACAATTCAAACCAAACATCTGCTCTGCTCTATCACTGAAAATATAATGTCGTTAAAACCTCACTGAGGACAAGCTGAGCTCACATTCTGACCCTGAGCAGATAAAGTATGTTATTCCTCACAATAACAAGTATTTTTATTTCTATTCAGAGCGCTGTTACAGTTTGTGCTGCAGCACTTAGATTGTGCACCAACGCACTCAAGGGTATCTATTTTCTGTAAAGCAAAAACTCGAACTTTCAGTGGCGATCAAATAACAAATATCTTATAATGTTTAACAGTGTTACGATGATGATGTGTGTGAATTTATGTAAGTGTGTGGACTCTCTGAACTCGGTGGCTGCCGTCCAATCTTTCACCTTTCTCTACTGAATCGCCTCAGATGAATTTGAGCTTACATCCACACTCCCTCTCCTAATTGTCTTCAGTTATCTGCATTGATGATAATTCACTCAAAGCTATGTCACAAGGTGAAAATCTATATATGTAAAAAAATGATTTTGCTGGATGCAAATCAACACACAAACTCTAAAAATCAAGTTATTTTAGAAGACTCAGGTATAAAACATCAAATAAATAGATGTTACAATAAAGAAAATTGGTGTTTGTTACATTTACTGATTTATTCTGATATTTTATGAGCTGCCTGTACATTTTTTTCCTGTAATTTTACCTGAAATATTCTATTATTTAACAAAACGGGGGAAAAAATATCAAATAACAACAACTGTTTGAAGAAATTACAGAAAATTTCTTGTTTTAAAACTCTTTTTTTTAAGTGCAAGCAGAATTGGTCATATTTAATATAGGTTTAAGACATATTGCTGTCCTTTAGTACCACAGCGTAATACTGTAATGTTTAATAGGGTTGACATTATCAATACGTAGTAAAATGAGCCAAACTGACCTAACTTACCTTTGAGCTGCTGTTCAATCCAACTCTCACCCAAACAAAGAGCAGATACTCAGCTGCTTGACACAGTGTTATATCTTTATTGTATCTGATTAGACTAAACTTCTGTTGCTGACCCAACTGGCTTAATAAGCAGTATAATCTTAATATCATGGCCCACTCAGTGGTCCACCATCATCCCTACATATCTAGGCCACATTCACATTACAGGCTTTAATCCTCAATGTGGAATTTTTTTAGTCGGATCTGATCTTTTTGTGTTGATGGTTCACATTCATGTTTGTAAGTGACATGTATCGGGCTCCGGAGTGAACACCTTTGAGATCAAAATGTAACAACATTAACGTCATTTGTGCAACAGTCAAATCATAAACATGGATGACATGGCTGTGCTAGCATACATGTGCAGGATTACTTGTTGTGGAGGTTGGCGGACAATACAGATGACGAGGACGAGAAGGAGAAGGCGACGTGTTTATTTTTACCTGGCTGTGAGGTGCCGACACCGAATGATGACGACAGGGAATATGCACAGAGAAGTGACACGTTAAAAAAGAGACAAAAAAAAGATAAATTCCGATCTGACCCTTCTGGCAGTAATTTGCATAGCCAGAGATCATTTATGCATCCGATCTAGGACCACATGCAAGTGGTCCAGATCTGATATGAAAAAATCAGAGGAGCAGCAGGACCCGGCCTTACATCTACACTGTGTCTGCTCAGGCTAAACTACAGTAGTTGACCTGACTGGCCTTATAGGCAGCGTCATCTGAATAGCCCACTCAAGCACCATCATTGTAAAACTGGTTCTACTGGTCTTACCAATAGCTACTACTTAGTAACCCCTCTGGTATGGTATTAAATTATATCCCTTGGCCTGGAACATGGTTTTAACATGAAAAATAAAGGAACAGGCTGTTTGCTATGGTCTTAATCAGTGGATGAGTTGGTAAACTTGGTGTTTTTTCCCCTCGGTATGGTTTCTTTTCACTCAGAAAAATCTAAGTGAACTAAAATGCATCACCAAGAGCCACGTGAGAACATTCACTTATTGGTCAGACAGACAGAGAATCAGGGCTGATGAGACAAGGGACCGGAGACAAGGCAGACGGGACCGCAGAGAACAGGAGACAGGGTTAGACCAGGAAAACGGGCAACAACAAAATAACAGGATACATGCAGGTGAAATGGATGGATGCATAGACTGTATGGTACAGAGGCTACGATCTGGCAGCGTGGAAGTGGCAGGGCTGAGTATTTGTAGAGGTCTTGACTATGGAATGGGTTGCTGCTGGTGGGGCTCTGCTTTGACTCCACCACACCTGTTGCACACAGGACTGAGGCAGTAATTGTGACAACAAGTGGTTGTGATGTTTTTAACTTGTCATAGCAGCAAAAGCACAGGTGTAACTAATAACATTAATGATTGCTCAGTTCCATCCTAAAACTGGTTAATCTAGCCTAAAGACAGTCATTAATGTGATTAATTACAGCTGTGCTTTCTCTGCCATCACATTTCAAAATGTCTATAAGCTCTATTAACAATGTTTAAAAGTAAACAAGCTTGCTAGTGTGTTGACCGTAGTTAGTTACAGTCTTGCATGTCTATAGTTTGTGTGTAGTTTCAGACATTTTTTTTGGATTACTCAGATAGCTTCAATGGATGAGCAAATGAGAAATTTTATTGCTTTGCTCAGTTCTCATTGTGCATTTATTTTTCAGGGGCTCAACATCCAATCAGAGAGTACTCAAAAACAGGAAGAGCTGTGTGACTCCATCATCAATTCAATTGCAATAAAACTGGTAAAAATGTTGCCAATAAAATTAAAGTGAGCTGTTCTAGTGACTTGGCACTCCTTGCATTTTTATTGATTTTTAGGTATCCAGCACATATCCACTGAGGTTTTGTGGATACACTAACTTATCTGTAATCAATTCATCATGCTTAATCTGCTGAATGGTCGTCAATGATGAGTGTCATCGACGTCTGATGGTTGGCCACAGAGGGCCAGTGATCGCCCAATGGCAGCTAATGATCAACGGGGTGTGCCAGGACTCAGACAGCCAGCTTTGGTAGATCTGCCCAGAATTAATTTTCTTTGTCCAAATTTGAATTTTATTGACAATTGACTGGCAACAGATAATCCCAAATATTCAAATTGTCCCTTCTAAAACCAGTGGCTAATGTCTCAGATGCTTTTTTCCACATTTCATACCTGCTCAGTACCAATTAAAAACAAATTTTCTCTGTAAACAAATATAAATAGGCCTATGAGCTGTATCTGACTCCATGCAATAAACCACAACAACCTGAGGGGACCATTTATGGAGATTTCTTGTCACAAGCATTATCCATGAGGCTGATACTGTGTGACCTGGAGCAGACACAACACTCCCCTAGGAGTGTGTCAGCGCTCTGGCTGGTATTCCCAACAGCAGGTAACCAGGCATCACCTCAGCCAATCAGTAGACTAACTCAAGTCATCAGCATCCCATTCACATGTGTGCACTTTATATAACCTCACTCTCCAGACTGCCTAGTTTGAGAAATCCCTGCGAGACAACAAAGAGAGAGTTGAAAGTGATTGTATTTCAAGTGTATGGAGTCAGTTTTTAGTCTAGATCTTTGATTATATTTGACAAGCAGTGTTAAATCCTGCCTGCCTTGATTAAATGGTTTCAAGACTTCCTGAGTTTATGAGTCTCTGAACCTCTTTTGTTCATGGTTACAAGTTACACTCCAGAGTCTACAGCAAGCATAGTACAGAGGCATAGTGGTGCTTTGAGCAAAATGGCAACATCAACATGCTCATATATGACAATGCTAACATGCTAATGTTTAGTAGGTATGCTGTTTATCACGTTCACCATCTTAGTTTAGTGTGTTAGCATGCTAACATTTGCTAATCAGCACAAAACAGTGTACAATTGTACAAAACAAGTATAGTTCAGGCTGTTGGGAATGTCATTAGTTTTGCTTATGTAATACTCGTTATACTTGTGTACGTAATTTTTTTTTGTAAAGTTTGAGTACAAAGTTTCAGTAATTTCAATAGTCAAGACATTTCAATCTGAGTCAAAAATGTGAACCTGATGATGATGCTAGAGGAAAAGTCAGTCATTAGGATTCATCGTCTGGGAACCATGAATGTCTACACAAAATCTGGTGCCAATCCACCTTGTAGATGCTGAGATATACCAGACCTACTGGTGGTGCTACATGAAAAGTTGAGGGATCACTAAAGTCATTAAAATTCATCCCCTGGGCACCATGGATATCTGTGCCAAATTTCATGGTAATCCATCAATTAGTTGTCAAGATATTACACTAAAAAACAAAGACATCAACCCCATAGCGTTGCTGGAGATAAAGTTAGAGGATCACCAAAGTCAGTAGGATTCATCCTATGAGGATCATGAATGTCTGTATATAATTTCATATCAATACATCCATTAGTTATTGAGATATTTCAGTCTGGACCAAACAGACCCAGTGTTTCCCCTACATTCATTCTGCAGCGGCTTCAAAAAGAACAAAATGAAATACAGCAGGGAGGGAGGTCTGCACCGGGAGATAGCGCCATAAAAAATGTTTAATTGGAAGGTCCCAGCGAAGGTCTTTGGGGACACTGATAAGATATGTGATATGTTTTTACATGACTAATTGTACATTGCATGACTGGAGGTAATACTGCACACTATATGCACGACAAGACACATCTAAAAATCCTGTCACCTCTACACACTGCATACATCCCACTGCTATAAATAGTTCTGATTTTGTTACCTGAAGGTCTCTAATCTGTCAATTTGCATTATAGATATCACATCACTATGGTAACTGAATAAAACACCAGGACCTTGGATGAGAGGCGAAGGCAGAGTGTTACAAACCTCAAACAGGGACTCACATGGGTAGATGTGTGAGGCGTCGGCATGTGAGGACTGAAAAAGGGAAGGCAGGGTTGCTATTGTCATAGCGTAATGACAAATCAAAACACTTAGTACAGTTGTTTGTGCAAGCAGAGAGATTCTAAATGGCTCAAATTGGGATGGATGGTACCCTAGTAATTACTAATATCAAGGACGATTCTGCCTGTAATCCGTTTCTCTTTGTGCACCTGTAATTTATGCAGCAGGTCCAGAGTTAATGCGTATTCCTTGTGACTTGCTGCTGCAGTGTGGGACTGTCAACACAACAGCTGCTGAAGCCCACTTTGGAAGCAATTGCTTTGACTAATGTAAGGCTCGTAGAGAGTAGAGCAGCATGCTGATCAATTCAAGTGTCTTAAATTTCTCTTTTTCCGATTCTGCCGACTCGTCCATCAGACTCAAAAAGCAACTTTAAAAAGACCTTTTGGGTCTTCCAGCGAGCCTGTCTTATCACACGCTATCCCACGAAATATAAGACTGTGGGAACAAAGTGTTCCTCATTATAGACAAAAGAATACAGTGATGGAAGTCATTTCAAGAGGATCAAAATATTGCAGACAGAACAGGCTGCGGCTAGTAGATTACCTTGTCATATAACAAATACTGCCGATGATTGACAGCAGGAAAAATGTGCCTAATTTGACAGGGGTCAACTCAGAACAATCCAGCTGAGACATCATTGTCTGACTTATTTGTGCTGGTGTTCCTATTCATGTCCGCATTGAAGTAGTTCAGCAGTAAGAGAAGAGTCACAGTTTGTTACGGTCTGTGCTGCTGCAACACAAAAGCATGTACGATCTCTTTCACCACTGAGATCCTTCGGCACAATGGGCACAATAAGTTTTGACATTTTTAACGCTACAATCTGTTAGCTCTGGAGTAAAAATGTCAGTACAGGGTTTTCCCATTGTGGTATTGTTTCTTTTACTGAACTAAAAAAGCTGAATGGTTCTCCCACTACTTTCTGAATCATTCTAAAGATGTTTGAAAACATTGAAAAATACGTTTCTTGGAAAAATAATGTGTCTAACAAGGTTTTTCCACAGAAAGGTTAAACTATCTTATTAAAATCCATAAAATGACATCTACCCCTTCTCTCTCATTGAAAAATCTGTAATCTATGAATATGCAAATATTTTTTTATTTCAAAAGTTTTACAGCTCGATACAAAATATCTCCTACTTCACTGTAAAGTCCATTCTCGGTATTTGTGCACTAGAGGCTTCAAGTTTCCACATCACCCTGTAAATTGCATACTGGACCACGATTGGCTCCAAACTAGTTGTGATGTCACAAATGATGCCTTTAGGTATGTAAATTCATATTTACACAGTGAAACTCAAACATCCAGCTGAAGAAACAAAACACATTTAGGGGAGGGCGACTTTAAATATACTTTTAAAGGTTCTATATGTAATAATTGTTAAGCACTTTACATGTATTTTCTCGTAAAAAATGAGACATTCCACGACTTTCTCAGTTGTCTGTATCAGCCTGTGGACTGATTTCTATGTGAAGGACCTGGGCTGGATTTTCTGTGAAAATCCCACGGATGTGACATTTTTGTGTGCTCTAGAGTGCCTTGCCTCTCTCCCGCTAACGTCAACAAACAACTAGCATAACGACACAATAACACAACACAACAGAAACGGCGCTATCTGATTAGAAACATCTTGCAGATATTAGCCCTCCAAGCTAATGAAACAGCTAGCTGCCTCCGTTGACAACAACACGCACAGCTAAAACAACATTATTTCCTCAACAAAGGAGGAGAAAACAAGCTCCAGAGCGATAGCAGAACATAGATTACACCTTTTGTGTTTTCTGTTGGTAGTCCAAAGGTTGTAATAAGCACACATTTCACAACAAAACTGGAGCAAGTTGCTTCCCGGCCACAGCCTGTTGCTCCCTGGCAACAGTACATTGACTGCAGCTCACTTAACAGCCACCGGTGTCACTAATGAGAAGGAATTTCTGATTCTTACAAATAGAACCTTTAAGACAGTGCAATATGTTATACTTTAAATATATTGCACTGTCTGTCCTCCGTAGACGTGATGAGATAAATGTTCATATTTTCACACATCAAGAGATGCTGCTAAAATTATCCTATAACGAGCTGCAGTTATTCACCGTGAGAAAAAGGAACACAACTCATACTTGTAGTGGGTGAACTTTGTTTCAAATGGAAAGTCACTCTCAACATGATACAGTGTCACGACATGCTTACAGTGCAAAAGTGCATTAAAACATACACTCATCTTGACTCATGAAGTTTAAAATATAGCTGCCTCATTGCACAAAACTAACCTCCTACACATTTAATGAAGTGCATTGTTCAAACTTCAGTTTTTTATACTTTAGGGTCAATGAATTATGAATAAACTAAATTGAAATGAGGTAGATACAGTATGTCCTCCTGTTTTTGTTTAGCCTGTCTCATGTTGAGCATCTGTTTCTTGCTGCTTTTGCTCCAGTTGCAAGTTTTGAGGAAGTAGCTTAATTTGTTTAAAGCTATTAAAAGTGTTTGTGCAACAATTTGTGGTCATTACTTCAATAGTATTCATATCCTTCTTTTCAGAAGTAGAAGAATGTTATCACTTTACTTTCCACAAGCATTTAACTATCTATGCACCCAACACTGATAATAAAATACACATCGGTTACTCTGAAAGCACTTAAATATGATAAGTTACTATCAGGAACCAGGAGAAGTTGTATTTAGGAATTTTAATGGAGATTTTCTTATTGTCAACAACTCGCATAAAAAGACTAAAATCAACAATGAAGTGATCTACTTATGTGTTATCATGTGTGTGTTCAAATTCCTCAGCCACAGAGAGGCTTGAGAAGTCAGAAGCTGTTGGGCAACAGAAAAAAGCTTTGTTGGCTTTGGTGTGTATGACTATGTGGAGTATGACCAACCTTATTCCATAAGGGGATGTATTATGCACATTTGCAGGTCTATATTTATATTCTGGGGCTCTACTGGAATAACTTTGCATGATTTGCAGTTTTAAAAAAACTACTTATTTATCTTATACTGACCCTTTATGCAAGCCCCTCAGTACAGCCTCTGTCTGAAACAGGCCGTTTTAGCTCCTGTCTCTTTAAGGCCCGCCTCCCAAAGAGCCCACTCTGTCCTGATTGGCCAGTTCTTGGAAGCTGACAATCATGAGACATCGGCTGGGTCCAGAGGCTACATCAACAAACTACAGTAGTAGGATTTCACTACTTTTTCTCATTCTTTACTTGAAATGTCAACTTTTCGGGATTTATTTGCAGATTTTAGTTCAGCTTTTAACACAATCCAACCATACCTGCTTGTCTAGAAATTAAAGAACATGCAAGTTAATCCTTTTTTAATCAAATGCTACACAAATCACACTGTACACAAACAATTGCAGAAGCAAATAATAATGTTATTAAATTTTCAGATGACACAGTTAATTTAAGCCTGCTGAGGGTAGATGACTGCCCCTCTGTATACCACAATGAGATATCCACTTTTAACAGCCACCACCTTATTCTAAATACTAATAAAACAAAAGAAATGGTTTTTGATCCAAGGGAGGTGAGAGTCCATGAGCCTGAGATTGTTGGCGACAGAGAAATTGAACACATGCTCCTTTAAGTATCTGGACATACTAATGGACAATAATTTAAAAAGGAATTTTCACGTTGAGTATCTGTATCTATCAAAGAATTCACTTTCTCCGCCGACTCAGACTGTTTGGTGGTTTTGGGTACTGAGATCATGTTTACATTCTACAATGCAGTGCTGGAAACCATTATCAGGTATGGCATGGCATCATGGAACGGTCCAGCTGAAAACTAGAATGGCCAACATAGTGAAGACTGCTATGAAGGCGATAGGGAGGAGGGAGAGAACGGTGGTCAGACAAGCACAAAGGATTTTGAAAGACTCGTCACATATCTTATTCCCTGAATACAAATTATTACCTTCAGGTAGACGTTACATCTATTGCACTTCTCAATAAACAACCAGCTCAAGTAGTGACTTTTTAATGCATTGTGTGATTGTAGTTGGATGCAGTACTTTTTTGCACCAGTGCACCACTGTATTGTCTCGTCATTGAGGTATGTTTTTGTCCATGTATTGTATTGTCATGTATTGCTTGATTGCAGCTCTGCGTAGCACTTTTCCCCAAGACAAATTTCCTTCGGGACATTAAAGTTTATCTCATCTCATTTTCTCATCTTCTCAAATATATCCGTATATGTTCAAGTCAAAATCCCATCCAAAATATGTGAGTGGACGAGCCTGTTTATGGGCATCCTCAAGACGAGTTGACACCAACTCATTGGCAAGGTAGAAAAACAACTTTGCAAGCGAAGCGTTCAGAGCAGGTTGAAGGCCTGGCTTTTGACTTGTAGGGAGCATTTCTGTATAAATTAACCTCAATAAGTATGGTAATAATGTAATAATACATCATCAATTGTATATTTACTAACATTCTTTGGTATTAAAAAACGTGAGGCCCCACTAGATGGGGCCTCACATTTAGAAATGAAAGAAGCCCTGTTCTGTATAACTTTTGTTTCCTTCCTGCGATGCAATGTGTCTGAAACTACTTCTTAAAAGACAAATGACATGGTGAATAGCTTCCTATACTTTTATTCCACTACGTTTATTTTTAATTAAATGGATTTATTTACACTTTGCAAATATTGTACTCTCTACTTCATTTCATTTATTTATAGTTACTGATTACTTTTCAGAAGACACACTCAAAACAAATGAGTTTATAAAATATGATGCAGTCTATACTTTTATAAATGAAACTACCAAACGATATACATTTGTAGAGTTAAATAAAGAAAATAATAAATATAAAATGCATAAGATATACATAAGATATAATAGAAAATAAGTGAAGCAGAAATAAAGTATGACTCCTTTTGGGTTTCTTTTTGGAAATTTACCATATTTTTAGTTGATCTTACTACTATTTTTTGTAAGGCACTTTGTGACATTAGTATGACAAAAGTAGTGCTTTAGTAACAGATGTGTAATAATACTAGTAGTAGTCTTTCATGGTTGTAGTTACAACATGAATGACATCTCTGTTTCTTAAAGACTCATGTCAACATTTTGTCATGCACGTCATCTGAAGTGGTGTAAGAGAGACTGAAACGCGGAGTCTCTTCAGCGTCACGGCGCGGCCCTTTTTTCACTTTGACACAGCTTGTTTCCTGCACAGCCTTCAGTCGCTCTACACCACTAACAACATGGCCATATCCAGAAAAGACAGCTTCCTCTGGGGGAAAGGTACGCTTTTATTCCTTTACTTTTAATCATTACTTTACATTATTACAGGATAATCAGGACAATAATTACATTTGTAGGTTACAAACTTTTCAGCGATGTTCCTGTTTTTGCTTTCAGAAATGTTTTATTTAAAACCTACAATTCATTAAGACATATTTTATAGTTCTGTTATTCAACTTTGGTGTCATTTACGATATGTGATTCAAGATGGATTGTTTATCCAACGTTGGAAGATACTTGCTATACTGTTAATGTTCTCTTCACAAATAAGGAGGAATTGTCCTTCAATGGCCATGAGGTGGGCAAAGTCTTACTGATTGTAAAGAGGAAGAAAAGCAGCTATTTTTATCCCTGTTCTTTTCTCACACACTGACCACTTCTCTAACTGAGCGAAGGTTATAGTTGTGATACATGCTGGTCTGTGAGAGCTTAGGCATGAGGAAGCTTGTCCACCGTGCTGCATGTCTATCTGACTGCTTTTGGCGTCATCATCAACTCTGTGCCACCAGCCTGACTTGTCCCCCCTGCTGATGCTTTTGTTGTCGCCCCACAGCTCCACCGAAACTCCCCCCTGCAGTGAGAAGGCAGAGTGACACCATCAAGAATCACAAGTCTGAGCTGCAGGATGACATTCAGGTATTGTGTGGAGAATATATACCTCCAAGGTCTTACATTAAAATTCCTCTATTATTCCTCTCCATGCACCCACTCCTGACAGCCTCCTGACAGTGTTTCGCAGCACACAAAGGCATTTCATTCGCACTTTTAATTAAGACATGAAGGATTTGAAGGTTGTTTTATAACTGTGGGGGGACAAATTGGCACTGAGTCAGGTACCATAGAGTGTATGACTGTTTGTGATGTAATAACAAACCTTGGTCCCATTTAATCATCACTGTTCTATTTCTCAATTCCCTCTTGCAGAAGCTGAGGTTAGAGATCAGTCACGTCACGCCAGAAATCCACAACCCTGAACTGGAGGAGCAGAAGTGAGTATGAGAAAATTTTTTAGAGGAGCTCTTCTGTGAGTCAGCAAGTACTTTTCCTCTCATTTATGTGACACTATAATGCACTTTAGACTCCTACGCCACCCAAAATACTCAGTTTGCCAATGTCATGCAATTAGCTTTGCTGCAATGTTTATTTGCCTGAGTCAGAAGTCAAAATTGTTTCCATTAGATGCTACCTGTGCAGTTTAATCCATCACCTGCTACTCAATCCTTTT
Source organism: Thunnus maccoyii (assembly GCF_910596095.1). Classification (NCBI taxonomy): domain Eukaryota; kingdom Metazoa; phylum Chordata; class Actinopteri; order Scombriformes; family Scombridae; genus Thunnus; species Thunnus maccoyii. The sequence continues at coordinate 24,962,421 of NC_056550.1, forward strand.
AAACGAGATGTTTTTAAACCTGTTTTGCATGGAAATGCTTTAGCAGTGGTTCCCAGTTTTCTGTCAGACATACCCTACAGCCCTGCAGATGAATTCAAGTATGCTGCCATTTATTTTTCAACCATTTATCTATCCGTTTTAGCTAACTATTTCAACTGGTTATAGTTCAAGCTATCTGTTTTAACTATTTACCCATTTAACCCTTTAAACTAACAATATCAGCTGTTTATCCATTACTTTTAGCTAACATTAACTATCTTGAGTTTATCCTTTAGCCTGCTTTTAGCTAGCAGTTCAACTACTTTAAGATAACTATTTCTACTATTTATTATTACTTTTAGCTAATTATTTAAATGATTTGTCCATTGTTTTTAGCTAACGTTAACTATTTAACCAGTTAGCCTTTACTTTTAGTGAGTTAATCTATTTCAAAACTATTACTTTAAGCTATATGTTTTATCTGTTTGTCCAATACTTTAAGATTAAGATAAGATCTGTTTCTCACTTCTTTTATCCAACTAACTAAACAATTTATCCATTATTTTTAGCTAACATTAACATATTTATAATAATTACTTTTAGCTAACGCTAGCTATTTTAACCATTTATCCATTAGCTATATCACCATTTATCACTTTAACTTTTTAACCAGATATTTATACAGATATTTAATATTATCAATTACCTTAACAGTTTTAACCATATATATAAACTGTATATGTATATTATAATACCTATTTATGATTTTAACTGTTTATCCATTACGTTATGCTAACTATTTTAACAACCATTACTTTTAGCTAACTTTTACAACTGTTTATCCATTACTTTTAGATAAGCTATATCACAATTTATCCATTACTTAATTACCAGTTTAACTGTTTATCCTTTACTTTAAGCTACCTATCTATTTCAACCATGTATCCATCACTTTTAGCTAACTTTTACAACTTGTCTGCTCACTCGCTAACTAGTTTTCATGCACTCTGAAGATGTGGTGTTCAGATGTTACAGTCAACATCATATATTCAAATTCTTTTTAAATTCAAATCAGATTTTTAAAAATGAGTTGAATCTTTCCTTAAAGATTTATGAAAGAGAAAGTGTTGTGGTCATTTATTGTAGTGCTGCATATGCAGTAAGAAAAGACATACTAAGCACCAGTTTTGACAGAAATCGGAAATGGTCTTGTGACATTCTGGGAAAGACAGTGTGTGTGGCAGTATATCTACATATTTAGACTTCCTGTTACTTTTGTCACTGCTATGAGGAGTTGATAATAAAATATGTGGTATGACACTTTCACAATAACTGAATTACTGGCATGATAAACACAGTTTCTCAGTACTCATTATGCAGAGTGGAACCTTCCAGTTCATTAATATATAACTAAATTATTTGATTGTTAACATGTAAGCAGCATTTTAATCCCGCAGCCGTACAAATTTTATTTGCTGATTATGTGTTTTGTGTCTAAAATCTGAATTTGCAGTGTAACCAGCTGTCTATTAAATGTAATGGATTAAAAAGTAAAGTACAAGTACCTCAAAATTGTGTCCAAGCACAGTACCCTCCACCACTGGTTTTGAACTGTTAGGCAGGTAAAATGATGAATATGTCACATTGAGCTGAAAACTTGAGATGTTTTGTAGGTTGAAGTTTCTTTATGTTCATCTTCTTGTAAATATACACACATTTCCAAAAATGATAAATAAAAACTCCAAAAAATATGTAAATATTGCCAATTTAACATTTCTACAACAAAATAAACAGTTAGATGAATATACAGTGTCTTTGACATACTGTACTAAAGGAAATCAAGAAAATATAGTCACAGTAAATAGTCCAACTACAACCAATGAAACATGCAGTCCATTAACAATCATCTCTATTTGAGTTACCGATCAATTTTAAAAATCAATACATTAGTTTATAATACAAATACTCATTATATATTTGCAGTTGTTTGACTGTTATTTGTCTTCTGTTGCAGTAAAAATGTTGCGAGGAACAGAGGATTCTTACATGGGAAAAAGAAATTCAACATGGACCCTACAAAAGTGAGTTTTTTAGTGTATATAAAAAGGAGAAAATGTTAGTAGATTGATTTAGTGGTTATGGATCCAGAGGATTTCTTCTGTCTTTGTTCACAACCAGTTTTTGTCATTTTAACATTTTAAACTCAATCTGAGCTGGTGAACAATGTGTGTGCAGTGAATCAGACAAAATATTTAATTAGGTCACTTGTATACTTATGTACTCAGATGGAGATATGTTGGTTGTTATGTCCTGTCACATTAAAGGTACAGTAGGTGAAAGTCTGCTTTCACTAACTTCAGCTCCTCTTGATCTGAAGGTCAACAGTGGATGATAACTCAACACAGAGCGGATGTAGATTAAAGCGGCGTGTGCGTGTTTGATGTGCAGAGGTGCAAACTGTGCACAAGCACAGACGCAGATGAGCAATAGCGAGAAAACCACATCCTGTTCCCTGAAGCTTCTGCCCCACTTCACCACATCGACCTCCGTCTTTCGTCTTCCTTCCTCTAATGTGTGTCATAAGAGAAAAAAAGACCTCGGTAGAAACCGAGTCCCCTTGCCTGTGGCTGCTCTGCTCTCAGGCCTGAGGACATGTATGAGTAGGTGGAAGAAAAGTCTTCAGGGTTAAAGGTGTTAGAAGTGGAATTGATGTGAGGAACTACTTCGCAGGCGTAGACACTCAGAATTAAGTGTGATATTTTGATAATATGGCTCTGAGCACCCTTTGTAATTAAGAGATAACAGCATGCAGTATTCATTCAACATTTCTATTATTCTGTTCTGGTGATTAGTGATGACAGTGACTCAAATGTAGAAGAAGAAAACCTTCTTGATGTGTGTTATGACTAACAAGAATTTAAACAGAGGTTTTGTCTGACATTTATATGGAATCTTTTCTGTCAAGTAAGTAGAAAAACACATAAAATATCAGATTAAAGGACTAAACATTGTAACATTTAACAATTCTGTTCTATTTCAAACCAAAACTGTCAGGCTGTACCATTAAACTCTGAACAGCCATTCAGCACAACATAAAATGCAAGTTCCTGTGTGTAAACATTGCTGATTTGCATGCTCTCAGTAGTAATACTGTTCATTCAAATTTAACTTCCCATCCTTCCTGTGCTGCAGGGTGTTAGGTACCTGGTTGAAAATAGCCTGCTGGAATGGCGAGCAGAGTCAGTGGCAGAGTTTCTGTACAAAGAGGAGGGACTGAACAAGACTGCCATAGGAAATTTCCTCGGAGAGAGGTATAGTACACACACAACTGGTTAGTTTGATAGATATATCTTGATTTAAAAGAGACATAATTGAACTCAGAGGAAAGTGGAGGTTGAGATGTACTGTCTCAGCAAAAACCTTGTCCGCTTTGTCAAAAAAGCCAAGTTGTACTCATTTCTTAAAGCAGCTGTTTATATTCTGAAGGTTGAGAGAGAAGCAGTCCGTCATGAGGTTCACTGATATAAAAGATAAGTGAATGAACAGGCCACAGAAAATAGTGATATACACACACATCTCCTGATGTGTGTTTCATACCAGTGGTGCTAGAGAGTTCAGGGAATAGTTTGGTTAATATGCTTGTTCGCTTTCTTGCAGAAAGTAAAGAACGAACAGATGCGCTTCTATTTTCTCTCTCTTCTATTTATTTGTTCTCTGTGCGCTGCTGTTGAGTTTTTAGGATTTACTCAGTTTTTTGATTTCTTTATTCTACACTTTTATTCCCTTTTCCCCTTGATCCTCATAACAATATCAGTGTTTTTATAGTTACACATGTAACTGACCTGACCTGAAGCGCATTTTTACACTTCAAGTGTATTTTCTTTAGTTTTACGCACGTAACTACAGTGATTGTGTGTCGGGCTCTAAACGCTGCTAAAATCAGGGTGACCTACACTCAATATTGTACCTGAACGCATCCTGTGTAGACAATGATGGAGAACTAAAGCTGCTGCTGCTCAGCAAACATGATGCTTTAGCTACCCAGCCTGTGTACACATTGTTTTACTGTAAATGAGAATGTAAATACCACTCTTGCATCACTACAGTAAATATGATGCTATAACCAGCAGCCGGTTAGCTTAGCTTAGCATAAAGACTGCAAACAGGGGGAAACAGCTAGCCTGGCTCTGTCCAAAGGTAAAGCACCTCTAAGGCTCATATTATATCCCAGTTGTTTTATTCCGTACAAAAAACGAACTGTAGTAACTGCAGTAACTTCCTTGAGTCCCCGCTGGTTGCTTGGCAAACCTCACAATGATGATTCCAGGAAGTTACATTATGTAGGATGATCTGACTCTTAGCAAGAAAGCAAATAAGCATATTTCCCAAAATCTTGAACTACTCGCTTCAAAACGTGCAGTGAATGTAGATTTACTGGATCTGTCACAGCTGTTCTTCATTCCAGTTCATTTTCTTAACTGTGCACACGATCAGTCAATCACTATAGAAACAGAAACATATAAAACAACTCTGTTTTAGAGAGTTAATATAAGATATATATTGGCTTTCAGTTTTATGATCTACTGTGAATTTTCACTTTGGTGTTCTCCTTATCTCCCATTTTCTTCATTTTCATACAGGAAGGACATGCATCTGGATGTGCTGAAAGCCTTCGTGGGCTTGCATGAATTTTCAGACCTGAATCTGGTGCAGGCACTGAGGTTTGTGGCATAAAACTCACAAGCAAGCGTGAAAGTCAGCATGAAACGTTGCAGCAGTTTTACTTTTAGTCTTGTTTTAGATGATGATGATGTGGAAATCCTCCTTCCTTACCCGTATGCACCTGACATTGTATTCATGTTGTTTTTTTTACATCTCTGCCAACTTGCAGGCAATTTTTATGGAGCTTTCGTCTCCCGGGAGAAGCTCAGAAGATTGACAGGATGATGGAGGCATTTGCAACCCGCTACTGTGACTGTAACCCCGGGGTCTTCCAGTCCACAGGTACGAGCACAAAGAGGCTTTTGTTTCGCCTCATTCAAGTCCCATCATTACAACGTATATATTCACTAACGCGTGTTTAATTTCATAGATTTAAAAATAAAACTCTCTAAGGCAAGTTAACATAACTTGCCTTAGAGAGTTTTATTTATTTATGTTAAGAAAAAGAAATGTCTTCTTTCCAGAAAATATGAGTGAATGTTTCCCTCCCTGTTCAGAGCAAACAGATTATTCGACATAAGTGTTTTTTGTTCAGGCAGAATTCACAGATACCTATTATTTTTTAATGGGGGCAGTTTATACAACTGAAGCTGCAATAATGATGCACAGCTGAAGAGAACTAACTGTGGTTTTGGTTTTTTTGCATTCTGCGTGTGTTTGTGGTTGTATGACAGACACATGCTACATCCTGTCTTTCGCCGTCATCATGCTCAACACGAGTCTCCACAACCCCAATGTGAAAGACAAGCCCAGTCTGCAGCGGTTTGTCGCCATGAACAGAGGGATCAACAATGGGGAAGACCTGCCCACCGAGCTGCTTACGGTCAGCTGCTCACGTCCTACTAATAATATCTTATTCATAATGTCCTGTCAATAAACTAAACCAGATACATTCACTCAACATTGAGATTCTAGTACTTTAGTTTCTACTTTTCCTCTTCCTGTGTTTCAGAGGAATGTATTGAGTGTGTTTACATTCACATCAGTCTTCTCGTGGTTTAAATAATTTAACGTGAAAAACCTCATTATGCAGGTACCTGCAGGCATGTCTTGATTCATCAATGTCAACTTTTGAGATGAACACATTTTGGTTCCTGATTGCCTGAACTCTGCTGCATTTGGATTCTCTAAACTCTACAATGAATTTATTTACCTACAAGTATTATGTGTGTATCCAAAGCCTTCCTCTCTGTTGTAGACCTCAGTTGTTGTCCAAAAACTATTGAAAACATGTCAATGAACCACATTGCTGCACTGGGTGACATGTTTCTTTATTATGAAGAGTTTTGGGCATGTTGGGGCACTAATAACAGTCTAATAACAGAAATTATGTTAAGATATATCAGGTTGTGGATACACACACAAGACTTTAGTGACTTTAGATTTGTTGACAATAAGAAAAGTGTAGAAAATCATCAGCCAGATCCTTTAAAACAACAAAATATGGAAGTGTCAAACATCCTTCTGGTGGACCAAAGATTCAGTCTGTCTTTAATATGAGAGAGAATGATCAGAAACCTGGATAAGGTGTTTACATGTTTTCTATCAGAGTACTCCAGCTAGCTCCAGGTTTCTCAAACCAGGACATGATGTTTACATGTGCAATGCATAACCAGGATTAATAAATCTGATTTCTACAGCAAAATTGATGCATAAAATACGACACAAAGTGCTTGACATAGAAGCAAAGAATCACAATATTTACAATAAAATAGGATAAATAGTGCAAATGTAAACACACTCATTGTACTTTAACTCTATACAGATAACTAACACTAACCCTCTGATTATTATGTGTTAAGCTCATAAAATATTGTTGTTGCTAAGTAAAAATCTTCCAAAATGTAAACATTCACGAGTGTGAAAATATTTTAGCTTGTAGACATTTTCTAAAGAGAGAATCTATTCAACCTGGAGAGGATCCTTCAATTGATGTAAAAGCATGAAAATCCGCTATTTTGGGGGAATTTAATTTTATCATTATCTCCTGTTTGGGGAATTTCCATTATTTCATTATCTCCAATCTTCTGGATTTTCATTTTTCACTCTTACCGAGATAGTTCAGAACAAAGACTAAATGTATTTTTGACATCAATGATCTGACTGCTTCTTCCACTACTATCTAATTCAATTTTTTAAGGATAATTAGACTAATAAGAACTAATATAGTCTACTACGAAACTGACATTCTCTTCTATCTCGTCCTCCAGAACCTGTACTCGAGCATCCGCAACGAGCCATTCAAAATCCCAGAGGATGATGGGAATGACCTCACACTGACATTTTTTAATCCAGACAGAGAGGGCTGGCTCCTTAAAATGGGTGAGATGATGAGATATTTGAACCGTACAGAAAGGTCACAGTTGATCATAAGGCTTTTAGAGGAGATTACGACAGAGGGTATCTCTCTAAATCTCTGTTTTCTTCGTTGAAGGTGGCCGAGTTAAAACCTGGAAGAGGAGGTGGTTCATTTTGACGGACAGCTGTCTGTACTACTTTGAATACACAACAGTAAGTATCTCTCATTCTGATGGATGTTTTTAAATGAAATAATGCAAAAAAAAGCTTTAAAGGATAAGAATGATGATTTTCAATGTTTTTCTTATTGTCAACAAATCTCATGTGCAGAGCCAAACCAACAATGAATTGATCAACTTACAAGTATCGTGTGTGTATCTAGAACCTGATATATCTTATTCCTCTGTGTCGTAGACCTCTGTTGTTGTACAGAAACTATTAAAAACATGTCAATGAGCCACACTACTGCACTGGGTGACATGTTCATTCACCCCAAAGATTACAGTCACATTAGTTTGTTTAGAAACGGCTCCAAAGACTAATAACAGCGATCACGTTTTCAGTCTCCGGAGAGTAGTTCTGTGTGTTACATATCACAACCTCTTGACTTTATACTACATTCTCAAAGAACTTCAGTACAAAGTGAAGAGGTTGTGATATGTAGCACAAGAAGCTAGTGAAGCTCTGTAAACAGAACCAGAACAAGTTTCCACACATGCTCTGTGTGGTGTCTGCCTTACACAGAACTACTCTCCAGAGACTGAAAACATGTTTGCTGTTATTAGTCAGAGCCGTTTCTAAACAAACTAATGTAACTGTTGTCTTTGGGGTGAATGAACATGTCACCCAGTGCAGCGGTGTGGCTCATTGACATGTTTTTAATAGTTTTTGGGCAACAACGGAGGTTTACGGCACAGAGGAATAAGATATATCAGGCTTTGGAAACACACACAATACTTCTAAGTAGATCAATTTAATGTTGGTTTGGCTCTGCACGTGAGATTTGTTGACAAGAAGAAAAATATAGAAAATCGTCAGCCATATCCTTTAAAACAACTAAATATGCAAATGTCAAACATCCTCCTGGTGGACCAAAGGTTCAGTCTGTCTTTAATATCTGTCTCCTCCTCCAGGATAAAGACCCAATTGGGATTATTCCTCTGGAGAACCTGTGTGTCAGGGAGGCGCAGTGCACAAGCAAACCGGTAGAGTATGATTTGTTATGGTATCAGAGTGTACAGAGGAGCGCTGAGCTTCCTCACAAATATTATCTGCTGCCACACAACCTTATGAATCACACAGCAGCTGCTAAATGAATTTCTAACACAAGTGCTTCAAAACACTGAGTCACGCAGCTATCACAAGACTAATAAAAATCAATGGAAAGCATATATACACACACTAACAGCGCTACGTGTCTCTCTCTATACGTGTGTTTGAACAGTATTGTCTGGAGTTATATAACCCCAAAGGACAAAAGATCAAGGCCTGCAAGACGGAGAACAAAGGCAGAGTGGTGCAGGGTAAACACCAGTTCTATAAGTTCAGCGCAGCCACTGCAGATGAACGGGACGACTGGATGGACGCCATCAGGTGAGAACCGCATAACTGTTGTTGCTGTTGTGAGGACACATGGGAGACCATGTGCCGCCAGTGTCATGTTTGTCAAGGCTTAAGCTGGAACACATGACCGCAAAGAATTAACACAGGTGACAACAATGATGAGGACAGCTACAGTGGGTCTCCAAATATTTGTCATCTCTAATCTTAAGCTACAGCTTAATGATTGATCTGTTCATGGTTTGTTCAATGAGATGTTGCATCAGCAAACAAAAAAGCAACACCGGTAACACTTTATGATAAGGGCACATGAATTAACATGTATTTACGTATTCAAAAAGCATGAATTAACTCAGGAATGTGTAAGAATTAGCAGTATCTTAAAGGAAAGGTTCACAGTTTTACAACAGTCAGGAGCCCAAATTAACACTGATCCTCCTGTTCATTACTGACCATTAGAAGATCCCTTCATAATGCACTTACAATGTAAGTGATGGGGGACAAAATCCACAGTCCTCCTTCTGTGCAAACATGTATTAAAAAGTTTATCTGAAGCTAATATGAAGCTTCAGCGTCCAAATGAGTCAAATCAAGTAGATATCTTTCAACGTTACAGTCTTTTTAGTGCCAAAGTTCCTCTTTTTGTTACTATACTTCCACCTGCAGCTCAACAGGGAAACACAAAGAGGGAATTTGATGCTAAAAAGACTGTAAATGTGTCAGATATCCACTTGGTATGACTAACTCAGACTGCTGAAGCCTCATATAAGCTTCACATCAACTTTTTGCACTAAATGACTGTGGATTTTGGCCTCCATCACTTACATTGAAAGCACATTTGAAGGGGATCTTTTAACAGCTGGTATGAACAGGAGGAATGATTACAGCGAGGAAAAACCTCTTTCATTGCTCATCTGGACACCTGACTGCTGTTTTAAGACACACTTGAAAAATTGTGAACCCATCCTTTAATCCAAGAACAACATGTTAATTAATGCATCATCATGTCATGATGATAATCAGTTAATCATTTAAGTGATTTACTTTCAGGTTCCAGTCTAAATCAAGCAATTTTATGATGTCACTTTGGATTTCTAGACATTTTTCACTATTCTCTGACATTTTATAGATGCAACAATTAGTTGATTCAAACAAGAGAAAATGAAAAAACAATCAACACATGGATAAATAATGAAAATAATCATTAGCTGCAGCCCTATCTTGGATTGACAGTTATTGCATTAGGGGAAACAAAGATGAACAACTACATCTACTCAAACTGAATCTTCATCTTCCTCCTCAGGGCAAGCATCACCAAAGACCCTTTTTATGACTTGGTGTTTCTACGCAAGAGGAAGGTCATCAGTAACTCTCCCCCACAGGACTGAAACACAAGACATGAATGGAGATAACATCTGAGTTTGGATCCTGGGTGTGTTTGTATGAAAAGAATAAAAGCAGCACATCACAGCAGTGTACTAATTAGTAACTGACACTTCTTCAAGTGTAAAACTGAGACGAGTGAGCTATTTGTGGCTTGCAGCGTCTTAGAAATCTTCACCGAACTTCTGCAAACTGCACGCACTACTGCTCCGACTTCAGGGGCTGACAACTCCTACTGACACACATCTGCTGTTCACATGCTGTTAAGATAAAATCTTAAAGTTCAAATCTTTGTGATTGAATCAGTGGGAGAAATGTATGTATGTAGCACTTTGTTAAACTGGCTCCTGGTATTTATCACTGGAGGTTTTTTCAGAGAAAATATGACTGTTTAAAAAACAGCTAATCATTAAATCATGTAAATCAGTTATTTTCCTTCTCGTAAATGTCACCTCTTGCAGCACAAATTATTACTCAAATTAACTGCAAGTAGAGTAAAAACAAGCTAAAAAGATTTTAAGTTCTAAATGTATTTATGAATAAACTGTACAGTATTTTATTTAGTAATTATTGTATAAGTGTTTGTTAATGATTTCACGTGTAATTTAATGACTTTATGTTAATAGAAGAAACAAAACAACTTGTTTTGCAATAAAATGTTTTCCTGCTGAGGGTTTTGTGTGGTTGTTTGTCCAGCAGATGGAGCTAAATTATCACTGCACGTCTCTTCTTTCATCAGGGAGCTCAAATATGAACTACTACAACTTACGACATGCTGAATATTTTTATCACATTATAACAGTAATGATTATGTGAAATAAGTAAGAAGTCACTTGAAAATGAACCTGAGTTAACTTGTTATTTTCAGCGGCCTAATGATCAGATTAAGTTTATCTGATGCATAAAGTCTTTTCCTGTGCATTTCGTGTGAGATGCTTTGATACCGAGTTGTGGTTTTGAGGTTCCTGGGAACTTTTATACACGCCCACTTCCGAAAAAAAAAAAAGAAAAGAAAACATATTTACTTTTTTGCGAAATATATTTTCTAACCAGGTATTCTTCAAACATGGGAGGGTGTGAGTGTATTGACTCACCTGTAGAAAATAAACTTCACATGGCTCAATATTGCTTTTGCAAGTTTAGAGGACAGGCCACTTAAAGAACAGGCTCACAGTTTTTACAAGTGTGTCTTAAAACAACAGTCAGGTGATCCATATGAGCTGTAATCATTCCTCCTGTTCATACTGGCTATTAAAAGATCCCCTTCAAAGCTTATATGAGGCTTCAGCAGTCTGAGTTAGTCATATCAAGTGGATATCTGACACATTTACAGTCTTTTTAGCATCAAATTCCCTCTTTGTGTTTCCTTGTTGAGCTGCAGGTGGAAGTATAGTAACAAAAAGAGGGACTTTGACACTAAAAAGACTGTAACGTTGAAAGATATCTACTTGATTTGACTCATTTTGGACGCTGAAGCTTCATATTAGCTTCAGATAAACTTTTAAATACATTTTTACACAGGGGGAGGACTGTGGGTTTTGTGCATTATGAAGGGATCTTCCAGTATGAACAGGAAGAATGATTACAGCAAGAAAAACCTGTTTCAATGTTCATTTTGGCTCCTGACTGTTGTTTTAAGACACACTTGAAAGGATACATACAATAGGTTTTGGTAAATATAACTTTTGTTTGTGTACAATAACTAAACTCTACAGGGCCCCTTTAAAACTCGACATGTTGAAAAGTATTAGTAACTCTTCACTCTGCCACAAACTGAGCTGCACATTTGATGAAGGTGTTTTATATGTTATTTGGGTCAAGCATGAGCAAACTCCTTTTGTTTGCCAAAAAGTCATTCAGACAAAGAAATGCACAGTGTGTACATTTTTTTTGTTTTGGGTAAATTCAACCCCAGAGAATTAGACCTCTTATGAAAAAACTCCAGTTCTAGATCAGTAATAAGGTGCTAATTTGGGATCTGGCAGGGTTAGTGCTGTGTTACAAGTACTCACAGCAACAATCACATACAAAACCTCTGAACATTTAATCATGTATGTAACCGTGTTTCACAGCTGGAGCCTCTGAGACCTCAAATAGAAGTAAAGTATTATTTTTGTGGCAACTTGTCATCAGTTAATTTTTTTTTAAAAAGGATCAAATTCTGTTTTATACCCTTAAAGTATCTTATTCCATACATATGTCTTCCACTTTAATCTTAATATGAACATTTCTGGGAGTTTTAAGGTATAAAATCATTAAAATCACTATTTGGGTTGCTGGAAAAGGTGCCACATATTACACAAACCAGTTTTTTTTTCAGCTGTTTTCATGTGTTTTATTACATTTCTGCTATAAAATTCATCTCAAGTGGTTCTCAAGGATTCACATTTTCATGTCGGTCCAGTTTAAGTGCAAAATACAAAAAGTCGATGTAGAAACAGACGTGGAAACAACACAGTTTGGTCTGCGCTGACACCCGGCCGCTCAGCAGGCCGTACATTATTCACAGCCTGTACATCACACACTGACGAACGCTTATTCTGTTACCAAGGGTCCTCGGTAAGGTGACACTCTGCACAACTGATCACTTTTCCTGTCGCTGTAGCAACCAAAGTAACCCACAGGCATGATGTAATCCACCCACATACCTGGTTCACACCTCAGCTACTCTGCGGTGTTCAGGTTCAAGCATACAAAGGGAAAAAACAACATATAAAAAGCACTTAACTGGAGAATAATTTAATTTAGAAAACATATAAAAACAACATAATGGCAATGTTTTCCTTTGCTGATGCACTTTGGCTACAACGATGAGATGTTCTGGACTTTTTCCTCATGTGATTGGTTAAACTACAACAGGACTTTCACCCAGACGACCGCAGTAGTAACAGGCTGCACTCGTTTAAAGTGGATGCAGAAACGTGACATTGTGAACTGAGCTGTTGCAGCATGTTTAACCAACAGATCCTCAGATGCTCTTTTTTTAACTCCAATGACAGACCGTGCTCTTTGTGTTTTTTTGATCTCATGACTGTATGCAGTTCTTCTTTTGATGCCGCCGGCGGCTTTTGAATCCTGTTGACAAAAAAAACAAAGAAAAAAGACAGATTAGTTAGGTATCAGTAAGATAAAAGAAATGCATATCACAATATTTCTTGAGCATAGAAATAGAAATGCTATTCTGGATTCTTCTACTCGTGTGATGAGTTAATGAAATTCGGTGGAAAGTGCAGATGTGGTGCAGATTTAGACATTTTTTTCAAGACACAAATTATTATTTAAAACAGTTTTTTTTAGAGGATAGTGAAGCTTTGGTGGAGTTGTGCACTCTCTGAATGCTTTATATTCTATACTGTGTGGTATTTCTCGCACAGCTTTTTGTGTTAAAGAGGACGTATCATACACATTTCCAGGTCCATATTTTTATTCTGTGGCTCTACTGGAATATCTTTTAATAATTTACAGTTTAAAAAACTCCTTATTTATCTTATACTGGCTCTTTATGCAGTCCTTCAGTTCAGCCTCTGTCTGAAACAGGCCCTTTTAGCTCCTGTCTCTTTAAGGCCCGCCTCCTGATGAGCCCACTCTGTTCTGATTGGTTAACTTCTGGAAGCTCCGAAGGCCACATAAACAAACGATAGTACTAGGATTTCACTTCTGTTTCTTGTTCTTTACTCAAAATGGAAACTTCTCAAATACATCCGTACATATTCAAGCCCGAATAAGATCCAAAATATGTGAGTGGCGAGAAAGGCTACGGAACAGACAGCCATTTGTGGGCACGTGCAAACAATCTGATGTCATCACGAGGAGGAAGTAGAGGTAACTCTACAAACAGAGCGTTGAGAGCAGGCTGAAGCCCCGGCTTTTGACTTACAGGCAACATTTTTACATATGCTCACCCCAAGTTTAACATAGACATCCGACATTATAACAGCATATAAATGACAGGAAATCACAAAAAGCATGTTATGTCCCCTTTAAAAATATATTTTAAATGTGTATATTTGAGGAGTTTTGTCTATCTTTTGTAGGAAAAAGTGCATCACTCATTTTTGTATGGTTATGATGAAACAAAGAAACAATTACATATCATATATATATATATATATATATATCATAAAACAGACTATTTGAAACATACCGTCTTCGTCTGCTGTGTTGAGGGTCTGCAGAGATAAACTCCTCTGAATGACCTTTGAAGGCTTCTTGATCTTCGATTTCAGCGGACTTGGTTTCTCAATGATCTCAAACGAGTCCTCCACCTCATTTACTGCGACGCCATTGGTCTCTGACACTTTACAAGGAGGAGGCGGGGGCTTCTGCGGAGTGACTACGCCTTCCTCTATAATATCTGTGCTGTGATTGGCTCCTCTGCCTTTCAAGAAGTTCCTAAAGGAGCTGCGTTTCTTTAAACTGCCCGGCTGAATCTTCTTCAAGCCTCCCTTTTCATCCTCATCCTCCTCCCCTGGACTCTGCGGGCGGTCTAGCTCCACCTTTTCCCCTTTGTCCTTGTGAATGAAGTTGCTCTGCAGGCCGTTCCTCTGGCTCAGCCCACCCGCCAGCGAGTTATCAATATGACAGGTCGACAGGTCTTGTAGGGAGCATGTTAGACCCTTACTGTTCCCAAAAACTAAAGAGTACTTCGGATTGTGGTATTTATAAGCAGGTACCTTCATGTCGACCTGCCTGGAGTCCCCAACGGACACTTGAAAGCGAGATGTGGAGACGGGCAGAGGTAGGATTGGCTCCACTTTTGGCTTCCTGATGGGCGCAGGAATAGGCGGCTTGGTGATGTTGAATTCCCCGTAGAGGTCCACCTGTTCAGACACGGCGTACAGCTCCCTGAAGTCGTTGTCGAAGAAGTCCACGGTTTGCCCCGACATCACGGTGATCATGTTCCTGTCCATCCGAGAGGAACTCCAGGTAAAGCTGGAGGAGAAAAGAAGAGTGTGAACCAAAAACTGTGAAGTTTAAGTAAGTTATTAGTCTTTGGAGCCGTTTCTAAACTAAACTAACTCTTCGTGATAAAGGAGCATGTCACTCAGTGCAGCGGTATGACTCACTGACATGTTTTTAATAGCTTTTTTGACAACAGCGGAGGTCTACGCCACAGAGGAAAAGGAAATATAAGGCTTTGGACTCACACACAATACTTGTTAGTAGACCAATTCATTGTTGGTTTGGCTGAAAACATGAGATTTGTTCCAGAAAAATAGAGAAAATTACCAGCCACTCTACTTGATTTGACTAATTTGGACAGCTGAGGCTTCATATTAGCTTCAGATAAATACATTTTTGCACAGAAGGAGGACTGTGGATTTTGTCCTCCATCACTTACAGTGTAAGTGCATTATGAAGGGATCTTCTAATGGTCAGTATGAACAGGAGGAATGATTACAGCAAGAAAAATCTATTCCAATGTTCATTTAGGCTCCTGTCTGTTGTTTTAAGACAGACATGAAAAATTGTGAACCTGCCCTTTAATGACCAGAAAGTCACACAAGACCAAATCAGGTGTCAATTTCATCAAGAAAAACCTAAACAGTCATAATGAAGTGCACGAGTCAAAACATGACTTATGACACTTGGCACCAATCATTCATTCCAGCTCTGACACAATCCGACACTTCATATGGTACTCTGAAAACGTCACTAGATGTGGTTTACCAGCGGGGTCAGATGACTGATATTAGTCACTTTCATATAAGACAGCCGACATGTGGGAAGTTGTGTCATCTGCAGACATCACAGCAGCTTAAGACGATGTGATGCACGCTGTATCCAAAACATTTCAATCTGCTTATTTCTGTCTGAGTCTGGCTTTTCTGCTTCCTGGATTCCAAGTTATTTACAAGAGGAAATTGAGTTTTCTGAAACATTTGCATGTGATTATAAGAATACGGTGGCTTTATAATTTCTTTAAATTGAATATGAGCTTGACAACGACAGGTTTCTTTGTACATTTGTGTAATGGTCTGCAGTCTGTTGTATTGTATTTTATACAATAAAACAAGGCATTTATTCTGTTTAAAAGTATATCACAAAATTATATTTAATCTTCCTTCTCACTGTCTTAAATATTATGTTAATAAATATAAGTAAAGCACGCTGAATGGCCTTTGTTGTTTTACAAATGACAACATTCTTACACCAAACCATCCTGAACTGTATCCACATCATTATTGATCATTAAACACCATTGATGCTAAATGTTTAAATGTCTCTGTGGCAAACTTAACTTAATTTATACATAAAGCTGGACAAATATATCTATATAATAATATAATATACAGCAAATATAATATAGAGACCGTGTTACAGTTTATAGGATTGACATTTCTAAATCGTTCTATCGCTCAACACTATTCAAACATGAGAGCAGGAACCAACACGATAATCGTTTAGGGTTTATGATGTTACTGTTTATTCACTGCATTTTAAGTGCAGGCAGTTTCCACAGTTTAAATTTAGACTGAACTGGACTTTAGACTCGTTTGGGTTCACACCGACTCTGCTGATGTACAGAATGTGTAAAGTAATTCATAATAATTGTAATTTTTTTCTTTAAATATATTTTTTCCCTTACTAAAATCCATATATAGAAAGGTGGTAGCCCTTCCCTTCTCCTAAGGCGAGAGTTTGCACATTTGCACATATAATGAAGGTGGAAAAATATGGAAAAGAGCATAAAGCTTTGATATTAGCCCAAACTAGGAAACATTTCATGTTTGTATGTTTTACAGGCAATGTTATGTTAAAATGCTAAAATTATTTTGTTTGCCAAAAAATGACTCACATACAAAGAAATGTAGAGTATGTTACCTGGAATTTTAAAACACTGCTTAAAAAAACCCCTGTGTACGCATGTATATATGTGTGCACATGTATGTATTGTATGTTTATTTTATTTGTACGTGTTTATACATATGTGTACAGTATATGCATGTATATACAGGTGTACTCTGTGGATACCTTTAAAAAACAGCTCAAGATTTACCTTTTTAGACTTGCTTTTGAGTTGTAGTGTTCTTTTTATCCAATTCTAACTCTTTATTATTCTTTTTTTTTTTTAAATATTATCTTTTTATTTATATGTATACTCATTTGTTTTTCTTTTATCTTGTATTTTGAAGCACGTTGTCAAGTCAGACCATGAAAGGTGCCATATAAACAAACTTTACTAAACATGTATGTGCTGTATATACAGCAGGGCTGCAATTCATGGTTGCTTTCAATGTCGATCAATTTGCTGATTATTTGAAATTAGAAATCCTAATACACTAATTCAGGCTTTGAGGGGGTAAAACTGCGTAAAAACTGTTGTCAACACCAATCACAGATATAGAGAATATGAAAATCTGTTGTATATAAACATGTTTTATGGCTAAAGATTAGAATAAAGTGTTATTTTCTGTGGTGGACAAAATCTTGTCTATAAGCAACTTTCATAAAATTAGGAAAAGTCGTGAAGTATCAAGGTGGTAAAACAATATTAAAGAGGGCTCAAAAACATGGAGGTTAAACAGCAAACCGTCATAAACTGACAAAACAGTCAGAAAGCAGAACAAGACTGAAATATCTGCACAGTAGTTAAAGAAAGATAGCCAAGATGACAACTGGATCCATAACAAAAGATTAATGTGCAGGACTTTCCCGCATTAAATCAAACGGTAGATAAGGAGCTTAAAAAAGCATTCCAGTCACATGAGTCAATTTAATATGCTCCAAAAGTCTTTAAGGAGTCATTAGCGAGCTGGACGGACTGATTTCATATTGTGTTGTAGCAAGTTGTTTTAAGATTAAACCTGAATAGCCTCTTAACAGTTGGATGTGAGAGAGGGAAACAGGCTGTCGTCATCAGGTTTAGGTCCACAAAAATAAACCTGCAAACTGGAAATAAGCTATTTAAGTTAATAAAATAGAGCAACACATTATGTTATGAGCATTTAATGAAGTTAAAATGAAGTAATGTTTGTAATTATTGTACTTTTTAAAGGTAGCCAAATCTTTTAAACCATTTTTCAAATTGCTTATATACAAAAAGGTCCAGTTACAGTAGCAGCTGTTCTGGAGCTTTTGATTATATCACACAGTCATCCTCAGCAGATGGGGAGCAGAAGTTTGTTGTGCTACATATCACAACCTTATGAATTTGTACTACTTGGTAAATTTCTCAAAGAACCTCAGTCAAGAGGTTGTGATGTGTAGCCCAACAAGCTAGTGAAGAACAGGAAACAGAACAGCATTTCTGCACATGCTCAGTGTCGTCTGCCTTACACGGAACTACTCTCCGGAGACTGAAAATGTGATCGCTGTTATTAGTCTTCGGAGACGTTTCTAAACAAACTAAAATGACTGTAATCCTTGTGGTGAAGGAACATGTCACCCAGTGTGGCTCATTAACATGTTTTTAATAGTTTTTGGACAACAATTAAGTCTACGGCACATAAGAGGAATAAGATATATCAGGCTTTAGATACACACAAAATACTTGTAAGTAGATAAATTCATTGTTGGTTTGGCTCCAAACATGAGATTTGTTAACAATAAGGAAATATAGAAAAGCAAAATCCTCCTGGGTAGCAAATCCTGTAAACCACTTTTCAAAACATACTGATGTTTTTATTCTTATTCCGTCTTTATTAAGTTTTGTATTTACGTACGTATGCCATCTTAAAAGAACTTTGTAGCTATTTTACTTATGTTTAAAAATCAATGTTCTTTGATTACATAGAAAAATGTGCAACTAAACTTACTCAACCTCCTCACAAAACCCTTGAAGCATAACATCTGGATACACTAAGAGTTCAGTTTTGGTGTTAAATCTGCACAGTCTTGTCTCAACTGTAAATGGCTTATTGTGTGTGTTTTATGGCATTTGCTGGATATTCACAGAGATATGCTCACCTGTAAGACCCAAACATGACTTTTTCTCCATCCACCAGCATGTATTTGGAGCACAGGGAGCCTGGCAGCTTGCCAAACGACAGGGCCAGCCCCGCACCTCTCACCATCCGCACACGCAGATTCTGTAAAGAAACACCCGCTTAATTACACATTTGAGCTGGCTTAGTGTCACATACATAAGCCTGAGTAAACTCACTCAGCCACAGCTATCAAACATCCCCCGGCTATATCATGCGTAACTCCTTGATTTAATGATGCCAAGTCAAACTGCACTGTCACACCTTGTGACATGTTGGTCAACTTTCCGAGGAAATAAAGAGAAAAACAAAAACCTTAAAGCCACAAGTGTTTACCTAAAGGGAAGAGAATCAGACAGAAAGAAAGAGAGACCTAAATACTCAGTACAGGCTGGGAGGAGGCTTTCCTCTGCTGCCAACCTGGCGTGGGGTGAAGCATCGAGTTACACTCTTTGGATCTGTTCTCAGGAACTATGAATGTGCATTTGTAAGAAGTAACAGAGCCCAGCGCTCTGAAAAGGCCTTTCACAGCCTTATCAACTGACACCACTACCGCCAGGTATTCCTGTGCTCCAGTTAAACCAGGCTGGAGCTACAAAACTCTGCATACAGCAGATAAGGTTGGGTATTGTGTCCCTGTGCAGATAAGATGACAGTCTGGCTCAGTGAACTGCTGCTCGCTCTTAATCTAGTTCAGCACTCACTTGCAGCACACAGGACAGGATTAAATGTGAATTCATGGAAGTAAAATGATGACATTTAATGCACAGGTCGGTCAAAAACGACCACGCTGGCCTGTTTTTTGCAATGTTGCAACATTACATATTCCAGGTATTTCCTCAAAAATCTTGTTCTTGATATTTCCCTGTTATTTACCTCTTTTACTTTTCAAGAAAATCAGGTTTTTGAATTATTACCCCAATTCTTCATAAGTGCACATTTTCTTCCTTTTCTGGTACAAATATAGAAAGCTGAAATGAAACCAGAAGTACCAGAAGTAGGAA
Source organism: Thunnus maccoyii (assembly GCF_910596095.1). Classification (NCBI taxonomy): domain Eukaryota; kingdom Metazoa; phylum Chordata; class Actinopteri; order Scombriformes; family Scombridae; genus Thunnus; species Thunnus maccoyii. The sequence goes on from NC_056550.1 coordinate 24,982,294, forward strand.
AACCTCGTTCAAAATTATATTTCATATTATATTTTCATATTTGTAATAACGCTAATAACTAAATATTCAGCCTTGGAATAGAACCTCAACAGTATGTAATGTAATTTACTTCATATATCTAGATAAAGACGTTTACTTTGTTGAAAAACTAATATCATTGTTTATTTAGTAATTTCTGTTTCAACTGCCCTTAACAAACATTATTTCATCATTGCAGGTTAAACATCACAGCTTGACAAAACAGGCGAGTCCGTTGAACTGTGGTTAGTTCAGACATGACTGTAATAACAGAGGACTGAGCTGTGTGATGACAGCTAAACAGTTTTAAAATGACTGACTGGAAATGGACAAAACAAAGTTACGGTGATGTAAGCACCTGCGCTGTAAAACAGATAAACTGTCATGGGAGCTGTAGTTTTCCATTTGTCTAAAAATATGTATGGTTAACCCCAATAACATGTTCTGTTTATTCAAGAAAAAAAACAGATGAAAGGCAGAAATGCTGAATGTGAGATTCTATTGAATTATGAAGCTGATGGAACAGAAACTAACTCAGGTGTGACGTCAGGACTTCAGCTCTCTATGCAGAATTTACTGTAGATCACATCTCAACTGTCATTCCCATCAACACTCACCTACATTATTTTATATCAGACATCTATATTTTAACCTCGGAAAGTTTGAATTCACTGAACATTCACACTTTATGTGGAAGTGTATCTGCTACTGTCCTACTTAGTAGCGAGCTAACATTAGCTTGCCAACATTACTGATGCCATAACTACGTAGATTAGTAGTAAAATAGCATAAATTAGAGAAAGAGACTCTAATATTCACAGGTTTGACACTTTGATTACAAACTTTAAATGAAGCTGATGAATTCAAATCATTATTTTGATCAAAATTGTGACAATATTACTATCAAAAACCACTGATTCTAATAATAGTCAACTTTGGCCCCCTTATGGAAGATTGTTGGTTCCAATGACCTATGTGTCTAAGGGTTAAAAGACCAGTTCACCCAAACCAGGTTCTGAGATCAAAACACTTTCCTGAAACAGTCTCCATGGTACTCCACAGAGTAAACCACAGATCTCACCTTGAACCATTTTAACTTTTTTAAAAAAAAATTTTTGGTAGAAAATAGTTTGGAAGACTTTTCTGGAAAGAGGATGTGCTACTGTATGGTGGGATTTAAATGCCAAAATTAAATCAAATTCAATACAATACACATTGTTACATTTATTTCCATGTTATACACACATTGCATACATAAAAAGGAAATAAATAAAATACATATAACAATGTGTATTGTATTTCACTTTATTTCATTTGCTTAATTTTTTAAAACTCTTTCTCGTTTACTTTTTTTTTAATTTAAGCATTTTAAATCTTCCATACTGCTGACTTTTTCAAATGTCATGTTTTAATTGAAATTCTTTTGACCTTCACTGTGTTTCGGTGGAGGCAGAGATATCAGTAGCGGAGATCTGAAAACCTTTGCAAATAAACCTGAAACCATCTGCATGATTCAACTAGAAGAAAGTGCAGAATTATGTCAGGGCTGTACAGTGTGATATGTCGCATATGCTGTCTGTGCGATGAATGAATTTACCGCAGTCATACCAGTGTGATACAGTGTGTGCATGTGAGACAGAGCTGCCTGTTTGTGTGAAGTGAAGGTTTGTGTGCCTGTTGGTGTGTGAGGTGAATTCATGGCACATAACTGTTCTACTTGGTATTAATCCAGTGATTAACAATCATTTCCCCGGCTGCGTAGAGTCCATACATCCAACATCAATTCCCACAATTCCTAGGGAACAATCCCATAATTCCTATTCGGTTGCCTCTACCCCGTTTCCTCAGTGAGTTGAGCTAGCTAGATGACAAGAAAAAAATTAAGTGGTATTTTCCTGTATAAATAAAATGAGTTTAACTTATAGTTACATTTATTTCAGAACTTCCTGAACTTGCTTGTGATGCCCATTGACTGTATGTAAAGATGGACGCCATGACAGCTGCCCAAAAGTGAAGCCAAAACATCTCGATCGCCCCCTGGTGGCTGGCTGCAATATAGGTCATAAGTCCCGCCCCCTCCATGTTACAGGATGGGACATGAGCCAAACTAAACAACAAAGTGCACGTTATCACACTGATGTTTGTCCAAGTGCTCATTTTTCTGATAAGTTTGTCAATTAGTTATTTGACGATATAAAAAGGGGGAGTGACGTCATGATTGACAGGTGTGACAGGCGCTCCCTAACTTTCGTCTTTTGGCTTCATTTTTGCATAGCGGCATGAAGTGGAGACGTGTTGTTCATATTTATATACAGTAAATGGTGATGCCAATTCAATCCACTCAATGTAAGCAGGGATTTTTAGCACAAAATCAGATTAAAAACAGGACCCACAGCAGCCTCCATGTTTCCACTGCTGAAAACTTCATCCATATCAGCTCAGAAGGCTGCCCATTGGACGAATTCAACCCTAGACAGGTAGCAGCGAAATGGACACTCTCTTCTAAGAAGGCCAGGATGCCAAATAAGAAAGAGTGGCCAGCAGACAAGCTAGATCTGTGGCACACACACACACACGCACACATACATATACAGGAGTTACTGGTTTAAATGTTATATTGCTTGTTTTGTATTGACTTTAATCTGTTACATTCTGCTAAAGCACAAACAAAATCTTTTGAATTCTAGTTTTTAGCTTCTCATGTTTGTTTTTGTTCTCTTATTAGTGATGTATACATTTTTTTAATTTAATATGAATAATATTGTATGTATGATATAAATTCACTGAGATTTGCTCATTTGAAGCATAATATATTGATGTTTTGTGTATGGTTGTTATGTCCCTGCAATTTACCATAAAGAAAATGTTTGTCTGAAAACATTTATTGTTAAGGTTTGGATTTTGTGTGTCCTGTATGCAACACTAATGTCCTTTTCCAGTCACATAACTGTCTAAGTGATGAACTGCACTATTTGTGGTTATTTTTAGAGATGGTAACAGACGTTTTATACTCATGTTACAAACCTATTGACCTCTGTAGCACCAGTGCTATGTGCAAAATAAGTTAAGGTTCAGCTTCAGGTTTTATGCAGTCCTTTAAATAACCTGGAATACAGAGGTTACTGAACATTTGAGGAATAAAACTATTTTATTGGGCTTTTTATTGTTTTGTTTTTACAGGCTTACAGGTTTTGTCCCACCAGATCAATCATCTCTGTGGTAATATTGTCTTTTACTTGTCAGGAATTTCCAGACAAAGAGCTTGACACATGATACAGAATGTTTTAATCCATGATAATCACTACAGCCACTGCCATTCTGGCCCACCAAGGTGCTTTCCCTCAAACTTTCCATGTTCATATTTGTTTTGTGTATTGTATTAGCGAGCCTCCTCCCTCTGGTACCTCTCTCTGTAATGCTCTCCACTGTTTGCAGAGCTCACTCACCCGCAGATGCACTGCGTTTATCTGGAGCCGACTGCACATATCCAGGAAGTGGGGCACTCCACTGGCCTCCAGCACAGCATAGACGGCCACCCCGCGTCGTGACGAGACATCAAGCAGGTCCTGGAGGATCTGCAGGTCCGTCAGGAGGTCCATGACTATGGCCACCACCTGAGAAACACACAGGAAGAACATTTCAACAGTGAAGACAATCAGGAAAATATCGTACTTTTGACCTCAGTACATTTACCTGACAGCTGCAGTCACTTTCCAGATTAACATTTTACATAAAAAACATAAAAACTGACATTATGAACATCGTTATTCTACATTCTACAGCAGTGTCTGCATTCAGGACCATTACGTAACAGTGCAAGACCTGACAAGACACAAGATATACTGTATGTTTTATTAAACAAACACAATGACTGATGCAGTGGAGCGTTTTACAACCACACTGGGTTTTTATATCCTTGACTACAAGGCTTGTGGGGCTTTTTCCATTTCCTTATTGCGTCTCTCAGGTTTTCCTGGCAGACAGGCCTACGTGTGATGGCAGTGTGGTGGATTTTTAAATGACATCAAACATTAAAAGTAAAGCTCATCTTTACTGGTCATTAGATCATGTACTGAGAAAAACATCTGCTCAGGGAAGGCAGTCATTTTAGTGTAAATCTGCTTGTTTTCAGGAATTAAAGTATTATTTTTCACTAGGTTGGTCCACCACTTTGATCTAGACTGATATATCTCAACAATTACTGGATGTGAACTGACATTCATGGTTTCCAGACGGTGAATCTTCATCACTCTGATGATCCTCTGACTTTTCCTCTTTTGAGTGAAATGTCTCAACAACTGTTGGATGGATTGCCATGAAATTTGGTACAGATATTCATGTTCCCCTCAGGATGAACTGTAATCACTTTGATGATACTTAAACTTTTCATTGAGCGCCACCATCAGGTCAAAATTTTAACTTGTGCGAAACAATGGATGTATCATAAGAATTGGATACTGGACCCCAAGATGTCACTCACCTGGAGCATGAGCCAGAAAAGGTTCAAGCTTCCAGGTTTGCTTCTGCCTAGTGGGCAGGAACAACACCAGGCTGGGAAGCCAATGTGACATAGTGTCCAAACTGTGTAATTACAACTTCTGGGTCAAAAAGCATTTTTTTTTACTGCACGCAATCTGTTAAACGGTGAATACATTTTTCTGAGCATCACAACCCCTGCAAAATGACTCATTTTACTATCAGAATTTGATCTAAATGATTAAATTATTTTATCCCCATTCAAGTGAAGAAGGAGCCAAAATTACAGAAGCTTGAGGAAGCCCATTGAAATACAGTGGACACACGGCAGACCGCCGAGCAACTTTCATATGAATCTTTGAAGGTGTTATCCGGTTCTCCTGCGGCCCATTGAATATGCGTAGTCATGATTTTCCCACTGGCCCCGCACACAAGTTGCCACTGGTCTCATAGACTTTACATTGGGATGATGTCACAAACTTTAAAATCACTTTTCCATGCTCTAAGAAAGTTTTATAAATATGAAAACTTCATGTATTAAAAATTCATTCATGTATTAAAAGACTAATAATTGACCTTGTTTGAAGTTTAAGGTTTCCTGTCAACAGTTTTACAGACATCTCTTTTATAATAGTAGTCTATATGGAAAATGCTTTTTGGGCCGCTGCAATACTGTGAGTGGCCACTGGAAGTGGTGGCTCCGTATCCAGCTCTCTGAATACATCTATGTCCAATACATTTTAGCATGCTAACACACTAAACAAATAAGATGGTGAACATGGTAAATAGCGTTGGTTAACATCAGCATTGTGACTGTGTTAGCATGCTGACAGCATGACACCGTTAGTCTGGTTAGGATACCGGTGTAGTGACCTGGCTTATTCTACATGAAAACAAGATTATCTCACCTGACAGGTAAAACTTTTAATTGCCTTTTATAATATAAGACTTCAAGACTGCGTGTTGATTTAATTGACTTGTTGATATAGTCATTTCCTGCAAGACTAGTCTTACTCTTGAATGTAGTTTTACCAGAAACATAATCATTCTCCACCTATCACATAGAGATCCACCTGGCTCATGATCGACAGCTCATTTAGATATAAATCACACAGCTGGGCTCTTATATCTTTGAGATAATCTGAGATAAACTCTTATAGAGTCATTTTCTGCTACCAGAATTAGCAAGCGTGAGTGTGAGAGTACACTATTCTGTAGGTACATATGAGTGACAATGTGGAAGTACTCTCTAAAGTACTTGGCAGGCTTTCAAGAGTAGATGATTTACTTCACCTTTAGAGAAACAATCTCAGCATGTAATCAGTTAATTAAGCAGTCAGGGCTGTGAACAGGCTAATGTAAACATATATTAAAGAGGATTAACTTCTGTGTTGAAGTATGTTCGGATATTTTTCCATAAGAGCTCTGCATCATTTCCGCTTTCAAAGAGCGCTGACTAACCGGTCGTATCTTGTCCTCCGCACCTCAGAAAGAGAAACAGTAATGCTCATGCCAGTCGAAACAGACCATATCGCTTTACCGTGGAACTATGGCCTGTGGCACCATACCAGTCACAGGTGAACATTCCCCGCTTTAGTTTAAGTCCGCATACCTGGGAGGTCAACCAATCAAAGGGAGTGGATCATGTGGGAGGCTGAATGAGTCGTTGTGAAACTGACATTTAGAGCTCCTGGGCCTTCATCTGCACCATGAATGATTCAGCTTGTTAAAACTTGCATATGACTCTCATTGATGTAGATTTTCATTATTGTTGCCCTGGGTTTGGTTAACCCTTCACTGGTTAATGTCTTTCTGGAAAATTCTTAATATTGTTCTGTATATATTTAGGTTTCATTTAAAAAAAAAAAAGTTATGTACTTACTGCAACTTTAACTAGTTGTATAATAATTCTACATACTTCTTTGGTTATGGAAGGGAAGCGTGAGAGTACCTTCAGCATATTTTCTGCTTTCTATTGTGCAGTTCATAGTAAGCAATTAAAAGAAAATGTGGCTTTGGGCCCAGGTGTAATTGTGACGTTTTACATTTAGGTAGTTTTATATTAACCCTCTCGGGAATACACAGTGAAGAAAAGCATATTGTAAGTTAAAGATTAGCAAGTTTTCCAGTTTTATATGTAGTTTGTAGCACTCAAATGTAATGAAAATATCAATACATGAGCACAACAGTTTTACCTGTAATTTCATCCGTATATTTTAACTTCAACACAGATATTCTGGACACAGCTGGATGTACCTACAGGCAGACCACATGTTAAATCTCACACTAACATTAAACTGCATAGGCGCATGATTGACAGTCACTCCTGCAAGCTGAAACACGAAGTAGCTCTTAGCAGATCATGATGATAGAAATTTCATGTACTAAGTCTTAACTGTCACTTTTATTTTTATTTCCACATATAGCATAGATGATTGAGCTAAAGTGTGCTTGTTGAAACCTGTCTGAGGCTTGAGTCCTGAGGCCCAGAGCTACAGACGTCTTCTATGGTTTAAGTTAAAACCTTTAAACCTGAAAACGTTAACCTGAACTCCACAAATTACAAATCACAGCATGGCTAACATACATTAGATGAGAAGATTGATGCCATTCTTGTATCTGGTGGTTTAATAAGACGTTACAGCCAGCAGCCAGTTAGTTTAGCTTAGCACAAAGACTGGAAACTGCTGAAGCAGCCGGTGGAGACTTCCAGCTAAGAAATAATCGGAGAATTAAACCCCTGTGAAGAGTTGTTTTTACACTTTTTTGTACCGATTATACAAACAAGATAAAAACATGTTAATTAATGAGTTTTACTGGCGCTAGTAGGTGGATTTTGTTGCCGTTGGACTGCATCAGGCCAGCTGTTTCCCCCTGTTTAGTGTGTTTGTGCTGAGATAAGCTGACTGCCTGGCGGCTCCAGCTACATATCAAACACACATAATCAATCTTCTTGTATATATCCACCAGACAGCTGAATAATAATACTCTTTTCGTTTCTTTTTAATTACAATATGCTTGGAATTATTGATTTACACAACAGAATTTTGTAAAAAGATCCCAAGATATGATCATATCAACATCATAATTTTATTTTAAAGCCCCAAAGAAAGGGAATTTCCCTTTAAATTACCTTGTTTTTATTTAAATTGATGTCTATATCATTTAGAGCTGCAACAGTTAGTCGATTAATCGATTAGTTGCCACTATTTTGATAGTTGATTAATCGTTCTGAGTCATTGTTCAAGAAAAAATGTCCAAATTCTCTGATTCCAGCTTCTCAAATGTGAATATTTTCTGGTTTCTTTAGTCCTTTATGATAATAAAGTTAATATCTTGGTTTGTGGACTGTTGGTCGGGACAAAACAAGACAGTTATTGACATGTTTAACAATTTTCTGACATTTTATAGACTAAACAACTAATTGATTCACTGAGAAATCGAGTCGACAGATTAATCGATAATGAAAATAATCCTTAGTTGCAGCTCTAATATCATTATTTTGATTAACACTCAATTAAAAATGTGAACAACTTAACAATATCACTTTAGTACAGCCTTTGTTTACGGTTCAATTATGATGAAATAAATCTAATCCATAACACAAACATTTAGGCAACTTTGTTTTTTATCAAACTGTCTTTTATTGATTAAGTTAAAACCTTTAAACCTTCAATGTTAAGTTAAATTGTCATTTTTTACAGTCTGTCAGATGAATTCAGAGTGAAACCAAAGACAGGACACATGCAAAGTAACAGTCATTGCTCCCAGCCTGAGGTTCTTTGTCTCTTTCACTTGTGAGAGACGGTCACATGAGTCCCTGCAGCCAATCATTTTAAAATGTTAGAGCAATTATTCTGCTGCTGGCCAAGTCAGAGAAGTTCACCATGAAGTGGAAGAAGCTACTGATTGTTTAAGTTTTATTGCGTGGTTAAATATTTTCATATGACAGAGTAATAAAACACGTTTTCCTTTTTTGTAGGTCAACCTGTAGATTTCAGGTTCAACACTGTCGTCTTTGTGGGAGCATTTACACATAAACTAAGGCTTCGTAGAGCCAACTTGCTTTTCAAGTTGCTCTAAATTCATGAACACCCACCTGCAAACTGTTATTCATTACCAATCAATCTGTATTTCTGGATTAATCGTTTATTATTTTACATGTCAGAAAAATGCCCTCAGAGCCCTGAAGAGTCTTAAACTGTTATTTGGACCCAGAAGAGAAAGTCGAATCAGTGAATTTTGGGTATTTTGGCTTTAAATTTGCTTTAAATGATCAAAATTGTTGCAGATTAACTTTCTATCATCTACTGACTAATCAATGAATCAACTAAATGTTTCATCTCTGTGGAAAATATTGACTTGTGAAGGTTTGATTGAGATGTTTTCCCCACTGAAAAGAAAGCACCAAAAAACTAAAGTGAGACTATTATCAGCCATTTTTTTACCATTCAGTTTAAAAAATGTAATTATTTTTTAACTTGTTTCACTTAGAATAAATGTTTATTATATTTTATTTTTGAACTGGGTACTTGTGTTTTCTCTTACCTTCTATTTTTGATTGATAGGCACAACAACGCCAAGACAAATTCATTGTATGTGCTTGGCAATAAACCTGTAGATAATTGAAACTGTTTACAAATACAAATCAACTTATTTTCCAGGAAATTTACACTTGAAATTGTTGATTTGTGCTGGAAAAAGGTTGAAAATGGTAAATTAAAGAAAACTTTGCCAACATGAATAGAGGTTAGAATAAACATTAGAATAAAGGTGAAGGTACCCTGTATGATTCCTGTATGAGCCTCCTCACCACCTCCTTGATGTGCGGGCCGTGGTCTTTGGGCGGCTCGGTGTACACTGACACCCGGGTCACCCCCTTGTAGACGCCGCTCCTGCCCGACCAGCCGATGTCCAAAGACGGGGCCTCGGTGTCGGACATCTGGGGCCAGTAGGTGGAGTGGACCCCGGAGTCCGCGCTAGAGGACCCTTTGGACTTCTCATTGTCGCCGGTTTCAGAGTCACTGTCCGTGTCGTACTCCTGAAACATTTTCCGCATGTATTTAATTTCCCTGGCGGAGAGAAAGTCCTTGGTGTTGTCCTCCTGCAGCCGCATCTTGAAGGCTCCGTCTCCGTTCCTCAGCAGCTGCTCCAGAGCGGCTCGCTGCTCCTCGCTGTAGTAAAACTGCGGCCGGGACTCCGGGATCTTCTCGTTGACGTGCTCGTCGTCCAAGCACAGCAGCTGAGACTCCGCCATAGCGGCTCAAAAAAGACAAAAAAGAAGTTCCTCCTCCGATCCTGCTCGTCTTTACCCGGCCGTTGTTCTCCTAAACAGCGCTGTGCTACCTGTGAGCACAGGTGAGCCCGGTGACGTGGAGTCTCTCAGGTAGAGGCAGGAGGCGGGGTTAACTTCGGCGGGACTCATTAATGAACCAGTATCAAGGTAGCGACGTTATCAAAGGACTCTGTATTAAATAATCTTCGGTTCAGTAAAAAAGACTGTATATCTGTAATTACCTAAATTGCCTTTTTTCCCCTTTATCGCATTCTTTATGTCAGTGTAACCTTTTTGTATGGAAGCCGAAAACGGCTGTGATTGCTTTTTTTTCTTTTTAATACAATTATCTCAAGATAACAAACCCCACAACACACTCAGCTTCATGGAGTTAAAGCATCACAGTAAAAGTACACAAGTATAAGTACACAAGTATCATCAGCTTCATGTAGTTAAAGTATCACAGTAAAAAGTATAATCAGCATCGGCTTATGTTATCTCGAGATAACGAGATAAATTAACCCGTTATCACAAGAAAATGAGCTTTGTTATATCGAGATAACAAAACAGTTAGCTCGTGATCTCGTTATAAAGTCATTGCAACTGCAAGCACGGCCATTCTTGGCTTCTGTATTTTTGGCTTGTGACCCCATAAAATAAAGCAAACACTACCTCGGACCCTTCATCAGACCTCTTTTGTTTTATTTGAATAACTTTTAGTTGCTTAAGGGGATAAAATACAGTAATTCACAATAAATAAAGCAAGACTTAGAGGAGAGCTTGAAAAAAGAACATTTTTGTGTGTCAGAAATATGTTTTTTTTTCTGTTGTCCTACCCTGTCCTATCATCTCGCGACCCCTTAAATTAATCCATTGACCCCTTGTGGGGGTACTGACCCCAAGTTTGGGAACCACTGCTTTATATCATTATGTGTTGTTTTGTTATAATTGCTTATATTTGTTCTCAGGTCTCTCTTTAGCAAAAAAGATCTCAATCTCAAAGAGATTAAATAAAGGTCCATTACATGTAAAAGTCCTGCATGAAAAGTCCTACTACAGTAAAAGTACATGAGTATTATGAGCTTGATGTAGTTAAAGTATTGCAGTAAAAGTACATAAGTATTATGAGCTTGATGTAGTTAAAGTATTGCAGTAAAAGTAGTGGTTTGGTCCCTCTGACTGATATATTATTATATATGACATCATTAGATTATTAATACTGAAGCATCAGTGTTAGAGCAGCATGTTACTGTTGTAGCTGCTGGAGGTGGAGCTAGTTTCAACTACTTTATATACAGTTAGCTAGTTTAGTCCAGTGGTTCCCAACCTAGGGGTCGGGCCCCTCCAAAGGGTCACCAGATGAATCTGAGGGGTCGTGAGATGATTAATGGGAGAGGAAAGAAGAAAAAACCAAGTTCTGATACACAAATCTGTTTTCAGTTTTTGGACTTTTTCTCTAATCTTTGACTTTTGGTGAAATATTGGATCATTTGAACATTTATTGAAATGAGAAGTTTGAAATTGTACTTAAGTGCAGTACTTGAGTAAATGTACTTAGTTACTTTCCATCACTGGTTGCTATTTTTATTCACTTATTTATTTTTTGTCTATATATGTTTCTATTATTATTTATTGTTATGATTAACTTATTAACTTACTATACATACCACCTCTTAATGGTTATGTGTAGGCTGTGGTTACAGAGGTCAGAGTGGGTCATCTGTTAATCGTTGCTGGTTTGATCCGCGGCTCCTCTTGTCCACATACTGAAGTGTCCTTGAAGACACTGAACCCTGATTGGTCCCGACGGGCCAGCGGCTTCAATGGAGGCTCCACAACCATTTATGTGTGCGTGTGTGTGTGTGTGTGTGTGTGTGGGTGAATGAAAAGCACTTTGCTATAAAAGCACAATATAACTGCAATCCATTTACGATCAGTCACTTAAGAATGTCAGACTGTGTATGTTATTATCACAGGGCTTTACAGATAAGTAGAGGTTATAATGTCCAAAATGTGATTAACGTAACACCAGAACTCGTACTATAAAATCTGATTTTCTGCTGTAATTTACACTTTGTTGGGCTATGAGGGCAACTTCTGTGTATTAAACATGAAAATTATTTTCCTTTATGAGTTGATGAAGAATGCTCCATTGCTTTTGGTCACTGTGAAGCATCTTTTTTCGGGTGCAGATGCTGCATCCTTTACAAGATCCGGCCCCCAAATTAGGATGCAGCTTAATCAGGACTAGACTCTAGTGCAGCTTTAATTTTCAAGGTCAACTCTCCTTACTTGTGGTTTTATTTTTGCTATTTTTTGACTCTGGCTGACATCATGCAGCTGGACAAGATCCCTCAGGTGAGTAATTGTGCACACACTCACAAACTAACCAACATAAATCCCTTCATCTACAACATCTACTGTAGCTTATAGGAAACAAAAAGGACATGAAGGAGGATAAAACTTCCTGTTGCTGAGTTAACATTAGATTTAAACATGAAATCGGTGATAAAAAATAATTTTATTTCCAAGTCAGTGAGCTGCGAGGAAGTTACACATCTATGTTAAGCATGCAGACTTGTTGAGAAATCCACTTATTTTCTTTATACAACACTTGTGGTATAAAATGAGACTACACTTACAACATGAGCAGAAACAGTCGGGTTACAGTCGATTCATCAGCAGACTGACCAACGAGCATTTATGCAGCAAATAAATACCTGCTGACAGATATGTGATAATAAAAAAAATATATAAAATACTCCTCAGCACCATCTGCAGCAGTTACACAGCTCCTGTGTGCCAGTTAAACATGTACCAACTTTTAGGAAGTTCTTGTGGGTGTGTCTCTGCTCCTTTGTAAATAATTGAGACAAAAACTGATCAATAAACCCCGAACAAGAAATGTGGCTGAACTGTATATGAGAGTATTATCCGACAATGCTAAGTGACTCATAGTCCTTTGGCGTCTTGATGAAGTTCCGATTTGTGGTTCAGAGATTTGATGTGTCACCGACTGCTCGGTGTTCATATTCGAAAACACATTTTCAGTGCCGTTGCACCTGCAGAGCAAGTCTGTGAATAAGTGTCGGCATAGTAAGTGCATCGCCTGGGGTGTTTTCTCACAGCTGTATTGTATAGTTGGCAGGAAACAACCCGCTTCTACCCCGCAGCCTTCCTTTCCACCACGACGGATCCGAGCGATCCAGCACTTCGATGATGTCACCGGCGGAGAAACCGAGTTCGTCGTCTTCCTCGGCTATGAAGTCGTACAACGCTTTCACCTGCATCGTGGATGCCCTCTGTGAGACGGCAGAGAGAGAAACCAAACACTGATGAGGAACTGACAGAGAGCTCAATAAACACAAACATACATGCAGTGTTTTGTAAGTGTTTACCATAATTAAATACTGATAAAAACATCTCGGTGAATAGAGATGTATGTCCTCAAATTACAAATAACTCTCGCAAATTACTAATTTGTGTAAATTTATTTAAATTGTTCCCTCTTGCACCCATAAAATACTACAACATGCTCTCAATTTACAAATACGGAGGGTAGCGACATGCTTTGTCAAGTGATGTCAAAGATAAAACAACAGTGCTAATGCTGGTGTGGCTGTGATGTGTTAACTGGTTAAGAGATTTGGGTTTGATGTAACTGAAAACCTTTGTATGTAGAAGAGAAAGGACAGCGAGCTGACCTGAGGCAGAGGCATGGTTTCAGATGTGCGACGGGGAGGATAAGCGGAGCTGATGGGGCTGTTTCTTCCTGTGTGACCGATGGTGTGAGCTCGCTCCTCCAGGCCAACTCTCTTAGCCTGGAAAAGAAGGAATAACACTCTACTTTACGTCTCTGCTTAAATCAAAACTGATCAGATATTATATGAGTCATAAAGGTATAGAGCAGTGATTTCCAAGCAGTGGTACCTCTGCAGCTGTCAGAAGGTAATATGTGGAAAGATTGTGCAGTAACTCAGCTAATTTGAAAACATTTGAATTCAATTTTTTGAAAATATAGCTACTGTATATCCATAATGAGTCAGCTATAACACCCAAACATTAGAGTGTCGATTGACAGTACATGAAAAACTAGTTAGTAAGGGAACAGAGAACAGTTAGCAATGGTAGTAATGGATTAATGGTTTCAATAATTGGCTAAATATAATGGATAATTAGTTGAAACAGATAGCTAAAAGTAATGGACAAATGGTTAAAAGAGTTAGTTAACTTTATTGGATCAACAGTTGAAATAGCTAATAGTGAACAGGTTAAATGTAAAGGTTAAATGGTCTAAATAGTTAGCTAAAAGTATCCCAGATAGCATACAGAAGTGGGCCACTTCAGGCAATAATGCAGCACTGCTGGCCTTCTTCTGGCCCGGACAAAATGGATGTGAGTCTGAAATGGCCCACATTTAAAATAGCAAATATGGCCCAAATATCCCAAATCAAATGTGGGCTTTTTTTGGTAAAGATGCGGTGCTCTCGGCTTGCTTGTGGCCCAGATCTGGGAAACAGGGGTGGACCGCCCAAGTGCCATCATTCCACATGGTATGTGGACCGGATGAAAGTGCCAAAAGTGTCGGGTATGAGCCAGATCTGGGCCAGAGCAATTTTGCTATCTGGGATCGTATTAGTGAGGCTGCAAGCAGAAGATATAGTTGAAATAGTTCTATGTTCTAAAGGTAAAAACAGTTAAAAGGCTAAAAGTAAAGGATAAATTGTTGAAATAGATAGTTAACAGTTCTGGATTAACAGTGAAAAGGCTAAAAGCAGAGGATACATGGTTAAATAGATAAAAATAATGAATCAACAGCACTGGTAACTGTGAACAAGCTAAAGGTTCTGATTAGAATGGCTATGTAAAGGTAATGCAGTGAAAAGGCTAAAGGTAGCACATGGTTGACAGTTAGCTAAAAGTAATGGATAAACAGTTATGGATTAATAGTAAAAAGGCTAATAGCAGAGAATAAATGGTTTAAATAGTTAGCTAAGATTAGCAGTTGAAATAGTTAACAGTTAAAAGGCAAAAAACAGTAAGCTACATGGTTAAAAGTTAGCTAAAAGTGATTGACAAATAGATAGCTACAGTTTTGGATAAACAGTGAAAAGGTTAAAAGCAGAGGATACATGGTTGAAATAGTTAGCTAAGATTAACAGTTGAAATAGTTAGCTAAATATATAAATAGTTTAAAAAGCTAAAAGTAAAGGATAAATTGTTGACATAGTTAGCTAAAAGTAATGAAAAAATCATGGTTGAACTTGGTAACTATGTAAAAGTGCTGAATAAATGGTTGAAACGTTCATATCCACTTTTATATAACTGATAGTGTTAAATTTCGTCCAGTTGAAAATGAATTCAACAGAACAAATTAAGTACATGACGGGGTGTTGATGAGGGGTTGATCTGACAGCGTTAAGTGAAGGGCGAGTGTTTCAGAAGCACTGCTATAGAGTGTTTACCAGCTGGTTGTTAGGCTGATCTGAAGCTCTGCGTGGTGTCACGGCGATGGCTGCAGCTGCAGTACGCTGTTCAGGCAAACTTCCCCTCTTCACCTACGAGAAGGAAACATGCAGGAAGTAGATAACAGCACACTGTAAAACCAAGCTGATGCATCAGGAACTACAGCAGAGTAATAAACAAGACTTTGGGTGTTAATTTCTATTTATATGTTCGTAAATCAAACATTTAATCTCATTTGCACAAATAAGGAGGGGTCCATGTGAACTCAACCAGGGCAGGTTTTTACAGTAAAATAAATACATCCAAAACTAAGCCAAAACAGTTTAACCTTCATGGAACACAGCAAACATTTTAAACATGTTTGTTCACTGTTTTACATGAGACGTAGGCCACAATATTTCTCTTAAATCTTAAAAACTGTTGAGCAGATTAGACAAGAATACAAATTCATTATGTTGCTATTAAAAAAAACAAACTTTAAACAGTAATTGATATAAAAATCTGTTTTTTATGTGAGAGGTAGAAATTATAAATGTGACAGCATGTTGAATATTTAGAGCTGAAGTGAGAAGTAATATTTTTATTTAATGTTTTATTTTTATAGGAACAATAGCATTATAACCCATATAGAGTTACTGCAAGCCTGCAAAATGAGGTTGAGCCTGTTTATCGAGTGACAACATTAAACATTTCCTGGTTGCAGCTTCTCAAATGCAACATTTGCTTGCTATCCTCTATTTTATATTGTTTTGAAATGTATAACTTTAGGTCTTTTTACAATATTTCTAATATTTTAGAGAACAACTGATTAGTGAAACCAAGCTGTAGTTGAATACTCGCACAGTAAGATAGTGAGATCATAATAGCAACATTCAGATGCAGAATGATTTAAAGATAAGATGCGAATAAAATGTATTTTGATGACTTTTTCTCACAGAAACATATCTCTCCTCTTCCATATCTTCCTCCTCAGCTTGCCTTGATTCGTTCTCATTAAAACACGTCTTGTCTCGGTCTCCTTTTCTATCTTCTTTAGTTTTATTTCCTTCTCTAGCACGTCTCCTTTACAGTCATCGAGGGGACTGTTATCAGTCACTCTGCCTCTGTGATCTCTGCACTGTTTTCTCCTGTTGCTCTCTTTGCAGGCCCGTCTCGTTAAAACCTAAGGCTAAACATCCCCCCTCATGCAAAATATAATGATCTTCTCAGTTTTGACGGCGTGGCTTCAAATTGTTGCTGTATTTAACAAATCTGCATTCAGAGATAATGATGAAACTACACACGGAGAGAAATAACACATGAAAGATACTTCTAGGTCATGTTTTTTGGGGCCTTTACTATAAAATGAACACTTGAAATGTAATTGGTTTACCACTTTACCACAAACACATTTTGGCATATTCAAATTTAAAAAGAAATTAAAACCCAACTATCTGACTATCTTTGAGCTAGATTTGATTTGATTTGATTTTGTTCTGTCATAAAACAACAAACATAACATAACATGTTTCGCCTTTTACACAGAAAACCAGAAAAACACGAGGACCAATATATATAAATAAAGCTAAAACAAACTGTAAATAGCATGAACTGTAGCATAAACATGGTGTTTTGCATAAAATGGAAGCATGAGAGAGAATTGTCCATTGTGGTTCTGGCCTGTTCAGAATCATGATAAAAATCAAGTTTGCTGCTCTTCTGTCATATTTTACAGACTCAACTGGGAGTTGTGACATGCACATTTGGTTATTATACTGTATAATACACAGATTGTACATATTTTAAAAAATTAAATATCACTATATGTCTACTCTTTCCATTTTACATTATATTGATTAATCAATTAATCACTGTTATCTAAAAGGTTAGATAACAGTGAAAAAACTTGTTAAAGCCCACGGTGACGCCTTCAGATGTCTTATTTTGTCTGATCAACACTCCAAATCCAAAATATATTGAGTTTACTATCAAGTATGACACAGAGAAGCTTCAAACAGTAAATATTTGATATTTTAGCTTAAAAAATGACTAAAACAATTGTTTGATTATTGACTAATCATTGCAGCTCTATTTATACCCAAAAGAACCAAACTGTATTCATACATTTATACATTTCTACACATGCCCTGCTGCTATACTTTACCCCATTCACAATATTTAACAATTATAATTATTTAAATTGTTCTATACTTACAGTGAATTGTATACTATTTTGATCTATGCATCATCTTATATTATACAGTCTGTAAGCAGATTAGTTGATGCTCATAAAGACAAATCACATGCAGTCAGTCTGTCATAACATAAACATTTTCTTGCAACTAACAAACTATTTAAAAATCTTTAGACAAGCATTTGACTTCTGAGCCCTTTTTTAACCACAAAATAACCTAATCTATTTCCATTAACCTTTACAGACTGTACAGGTCAATTTGTGGTCTTTTGACCTATTTTTTTACATTTGAGAGCAGTAAAAACACTTTAAACATCTTTCATTAAGTGTCCCTGAATATACATAAATGGAGATATTTCAACTTTGTTTTTAATTTTGGTGCAGCTGTTTCATATTTTTGTATATATTGTAGAAGGTGTTCCAGGTTCAATTTGAACCCATATAAAAAAGATGCTTTCTTCACCTTCACTGTGGTTCACTGTGAGAAATCTAGTTTGAGCAAGTTTACTATTTGAGGCAAAAAAAACCTCAAATGAAGCTGAACGACTGTGGTGACAGAGAACAGGAAAGTGTCTTACCGACTGAGCCATGGAGGGGCTTTTATTGTCCAAGCTGCCATCGTTGAGGTAGATCTCCCTGGTCTTAGAGATGGAGGTGCTCTTGTAGAACTCTACCAGCTTGTTTAGAGAGGTGAACTTCTCAGACCACAGGAAGTACTGGCCTTTGTTGTCCCTCATCACTTTGAAGTGCTGAACGTCACTCTCATGTCTGAGGGAAGGTGAACAACTACATTAACACCTCATCACTCCCACAGTTTCCTTTATTCCAGATATTCAGCTGTTTGCTCAGCTGGATTGTCCTCTGCTGGTCAATGTGCAAAACTACAACATCAAACGTTATTAGAAACACTGGTGGTCAGAAATACTAAAATGATCCGGAAACACCGGAAGAAATAAGTACCATTACCTCAAAACTGCACTTAAATATAGTACTTGTATTCTTCCCTTGGTGGTGTGTTGCTTCTACAGACAGTCTTAATGCTTGACCCCTACAGTGAGGGGATCTGGTGGCTCTATTATGCTTTGGGGGGCATTTTGCTGGTATGGTTTGGGTCCACTTGTCCCCTTAGAGGGAAGAGTCACTGCAAATCAATATAAAGTTGTCATCACCTTTATCCTATGATGGGAGTGGTCTCTTCCAAGATAACAATGCCCCAAATCACTGGGCAGGAGGGGTCACTGAATGGTTGTGAATCATATGCTATGACCTTCACAGTCACCAGATCTCAACCCAATTGAACACCTATGGGAGATCTAGGACTGATGTGTTAGACAGTGCTCTCCACCAATATCTTTTGGAAGAATGGTGTTCATCAACCTTTGCATTGATTCTACAAGTGTCTGGAACTCTTCTGGAGGGATGAACAGCCTGTATTCATTAGCTTCGTCACCATCTTGACTGTACACACCTGGCAGAGATCCACATCTACTGAGTTTTAAATGTATGTCAAGCTGTGATGTCTGAGTTAAAAAAAAAAAAAGAAAGCAACAGCTACCTTCTGAACTTCCTACTGCAGATGGAACAGTACAACTTCACTAAATGTGACTTTCCAGGAAAATGGTGACAATAAAACACTCAGGAATCTCCATGCCCTTTGTCAAAGGCCTTAAAACTCATTAAATCTGCCCCTGATTGAGCAACAATAACTAAAAACAACGAACAGAGTTAAATCGAGTAGGTGATTAATCCCTCTGCGCGGTGAGCAGTTTTCGCTGGTAGTCTGAATGACGGCAGCCGCACTGAGATTACTAAACCTCATGTTGGAAAGCTGCCGCAACCTCTAAAATACTAACTTGTTTATACCAGCACTTCTGCAGATGTCTCCTTCCAGTAAATATGTGAATTCTTGCAGGGTTTGCAGTGAATTAGGGAAGCTAAGAGGGCAAGATGAGTCAGCGTTTACTTGTTTTTATTTAAGATGAAACGTTGGTTTACTGTCACTGTTATGAGTGAGTGTAAATGATTTCAGCAAGATTGTTACTAAATTAAATCATATTTCAACCACATTTTTATGTTTTAAAAATAACCAAATCAAGAATTACCGGTAGAACGGTAATAAAACTCTAAATTTGAGTATGAGAGTATGTTGTTTAAACTGTAATCAATGCAAATTTCCCTGAAATATCCTCAAATCTCTGTTCAGTTTGAGAAGTTTGATCATCTCATCACTAATAAAGCTTTTTATATAAACTCACAGTATCTGGTGAGGCACGTTACAGTCTTGCTGTGAACACATTTGCACAAAACCGTCTAACATGACTAACATTCATGGCATTCTGGGTAGTTACACATTAACATCGACTAATTCATCCTTCTGGCTGATGAGTTAGTGAAAGACGAGGAAGTTTGTTTTGTCACAGAAACCTACATTTTGACACGAAGCTTACACACCTGGTACTGAACCGATCACCTTTACAGCCTTTGTCAGATACTGTAAATGCTCACCTGCATGTTGGTGACAAAACTGCAAGGCCTTAAATATTCTCACTACAACACAGACGCTCATTTGAACAACAATTTATAAATGTTTTTTTCTTTTAAGATGATGTTTTGTGAATTTTAAGGACTGTTTTAGAGTTTGCTAAAGCTGGAGTTGTGCTTCTGCAGACATACACGTCTTCATGAACAGATAAGAGTGTTATGGTTAACTGTACATCACAGGGGAGCTGAAACACACGTCTCTCAAATCTCAACAACTCCTAGTGCCGTTCTGCACGGCAAGCAAACATATTGGTTGATCTAACATCCTGTTGAGAAGTTTTATCTATTTTTACATACATTTCAACATAGAACTGCCTCAAGTGATCTTCAAGCAGAGAATAGGAAACCAACATCTGTTTGTTTACACTGTCACCGGGGCGAAATTGATCTCTGTTTCCTGATTTCTTCTTTCATTTCTCTTATGCTTTGCTAAATATGGTTATGCGCATGATTCCCCCAGAGAATAAAAGAACCAAACAGTGAAGAAAGAAGTATTCAGATCTTTTACTGAGAAAAAGTACCAGTACAGCAATGTAAAAATACTCCATTACAAGTAAAAGTCCTGCATGAAAAATCCTACTTAAGTGAAAAGTATTATGAGCCTGATGTAGTTAAAGTATTGCAGTAAAAGTACATAAGTATTATGAGCTTGATCTAGTTAAAGTATTGCAGTAAAAGTACATAAGTATTATGAGCTTGATGTAGTTAAAGTATTGCAGTAAAAGTAGTGGTTTGGTCCCTCTCACTGATATATTAATATATATGACATCATTAGATTATTAATAGTGAAGCATCAGTGTTAGAGCAGCATGTTACTGTTGTAGCTGCTGGAGGTGGAGCTAGTTTCAACTACTTTATATACAGTTAGCTAGTTTAGTCCAGTGGTTCCCAACCTAGGGGTCGAGGCCCCTCCAAAGGGTCAGCAGATAAATCTGAGGGGTCGTGAGATGATTAATGGGAGAGGAAAGAAGAAAAAACAAAGTTCTGATACACAAATCTGTTTTCAGTTTTTGGACTTTTTCTCTAATCTTTGATTTCTGGTGAAATATTGGATCATTTGAACATTTATTGAAATGAAACCATGTGAGAAGTTTAGAGGGAAAAACCACTATTTGGTGGAGCTGTTAACAACTCATATACATGTGAAATGTGACCCCGACTACACACTGCTTTTTGTAAGACGTCAAAAGCCAAAAAGGTTGGAAACCACTGGTTTCATCTTTAACAATGTGTTGTATTTTAAAAGCTTGTTATATTATCCATTGTGTCAAATCTTCATCTGAAAAGTAACTAAAGCTGTCAGATAAATGTAGTGGAGTAGAAAGTACAATATTTCCCTCTGAAATGTAGTGGAGTGGAAGTATAAAGTAGCATCAAATATAAATACTCAAGTAAAGTACAAGTACCTTAAAACTGTGCGTAAGTACAGTACTTGAGTAAATGTACTTAGTTACTTTCCACCACTGAAAACACACATGAACGTCTCCAAACATCACCAGTAAATGTTCTCTTATGTGCAGCCAAGAGAAGCATAATTCCAGTTTAAACCCTGTTAGTTTCTGTTACTGACAACATCTGTCAAGCTCTCTGTAGACGCAGGGATTAAGTGAACGTAAGATAAACATAATTTACAGTACAAACAAATACTTCCAAGTTGTTTTGTTCATGTTTATGAAATTGAACAGAACAGATACAACCGTGAAAGTTTTTTTTTTTTTTAATTTATTTTTGCTTCAACCAGAAACTTAAAAGGATGTCTTTGTCACTCACTTGACAGAGATGGAGAAGTCTCCGGGGGAGCTCTGGGAGCCTCTGATAACAAAGTCTCCCACGTTTTTGTACCTCAAGAGCTCCTCTGCGGCGTTGCGACTGGCGTTCTCCTGGAACCATCTGGACACACAGAGAGCAAAATGTTCCTGATTAACCGATGTAAACCACACACACCTACAGCCTGGGTCACAAACCTGTTGTAATTTCTCTTCTAGCAGAGAATTTTGATACACAAGCCTAAAAATGACAAACGTAGAATTAAATCTTTCCGTTTTTTGAGAGCTCCTAATTTAGCCTCAAAATTTCTAGCGAGGAGTCGTAGCTTAGGAGTGATTTAAGAAAATTCTCAGAGCAACTCAGAAACTTTAACCTTAGTGAGGAGGTGTAGTTGACCTTGTTGCTCAGTAGTGACACATTTTTTTTAAAAAATATGTGATTGGTTGATCAAAACAAAACAAAACAAAAAAATTATTAAGTAAAAATCCATTTTTAGTGATAATGAGCACAGAATGGGCAGTGAAATTGATAAGCTTAATCATAGAATTTAGTCTCTATTAAGACACGGTGTAATTATAAATACTATTTTATGTAATGAACATCTCTGTTGAATAAATTCTGAGCCATACTCTAAAAGTAGCCTGTTCACATGCTGATAGTTGTATTTATTTGCTTGCATTTATTTACCATGCTGGTAATTTTAGTACTTAATCTATTTCATCAGTTTCTATGATTGCTGATCAGTCTATAGAAGTAGCAGCATTGGTTGGAGTGTAAAGCTTTTTCCAGCTGTCAGCAAATTGCAAATTTTTCACAGTTTCCAAATATCTCAGCGTTGTGATCACTTTCCTTTATATCATTATAGTTTTATTGCATTGGGTGGGAGATGTGAGCGCATCTCCAAAGAGATCTACCACAAACTTTCTAATCTGTAGCGTTTCATTAACTGACTGTAATTCAGCGTTTAGAGAATATTTCTCCTTCGTCTTTCTGCAATTTTCTCCTCTGCGTAAGAAACTCTTAAACCTCTTAAAAGTCCTCCTCCCTTAACGGTTTTTCATCTTACGAGCTCTCTTACGGGCTGAGATGCTTTGTGATAAGCTCTTATCTTTACCAGGATCTAGTCTTCGCTGTGAGGGGAAATTCTTAGAAAATGTCATAATTCTAATAATTTTCTTATCCTGGTTGCTTATGAAAGGGAGTTTAGCATCAAAAAGTCTGCATTAGTCTAAGTGATACTGAACCAAATTTACAGAGACACAAACATAAAAATTATGTTTTTTCCTGCCTATTTTTTTCACAGTAGTTTTATTGTTGTGTTTGCACCCTTGTTGTAAAATTAGCAGCTGTTGTCGGTGTGATTTTGGGATCTTTGCAAGTAGAATCATGAGGATTTGTGCTTCCAGTGATGTATATTTTGATGTATACAAGGTTTGGTTAAGATTCAACTGGAGTCCATCCTAAATTAGATGCCATGTAGCAGGTTTCATCGACTGTAGCATGCTAATTAAGCTAACGTTATCTCCATGAGTCGGTTAAAAACACTGTCTCTCTAGTTGTAAACACGGCATTTTAAAGTTTGGTTACTACTGTAGACAGTAAATTAGTTAAAGCAGATAAACACACCGCTGAATGAAATTTCATTGCAACATTAGAAATTGTTTGTCACTGTAATATTTGGATTTTAATGGTTTGCACAAGTAAAATCATGAGGATTTGTGCTTCCAGCTGTGTATATTTTGTCAAGGTTTGGTTAAGATTAAACTGGAGTCCATCCCAAATTAGATGCCATGTAGCAGATTTCATCGACTGTAGCAAGCTAATTAAGCTAACGTTATCTCCATGAGTTGGTTAAAAACACTGTCTCTCTAGTTGTGAACGCGGCATTTTAAAGTTTGGTTACTACTGTAGACAGTAAATTAGTTATAAACACACTTTTCCACACTTTTGCTGAATGAAATTTCATTGCAACATTAGAAACTGTTGTCACTGTAATATTTGGATTTTAATGGTTTGCACAGGTAAAATCATGAGGATTTGTGCTTCCAGCTGTGTATGTTTTGTCAAAGTTTGGTGATAAATTCAACTGGAGGTCGTCCCAAATTAGTTGTCATACTGCTTGTTAAGAGGTTAGTAGACCTGTCCCTCACCTCGGCGTCTGCATGTCAATGTAGTTTTGTGGTACGAATCCTTCCAGTCCGTTCATCTCTGCCTTGTACCACTCATCCTGTGGGCTTAAAATCTGAACAAAACAGAAAAAGAAAGATAAGACATGTCACACTAATGTAATAAAACATTTTGTTAGAAAGATTCATCATCCACTTGACACACACTGACCTTCAGTATATCGCCTTTTCTGAAGCTGAGCTCGTCGTCTGCTGTTGCAGTAAAATCATACTTTCCTCTGGCTTCCATGACGACAGGCTGAAGTGTCAGAAAGGTTTAGCAAACACAGGAAAGCAGCAGAGGAATGATCTGAAGGTCCTCACCGAGAGTTTCTACGCAGGGAGGAAGATGAACATAGGACATTTTAAATATTCATTCTCAACTCTTCAGCAAAGAGTCAAAATCTGTAGAGTTTGTAAAGGCAGCAAGTTATTATTTCTGTTCTGAACAGCACAAGAAGCAAGTGTTGCAAAATGCACATCAGAAATAAATCTGATCTATGAGATCAGAGACACTTCTCTCTTTGAGGTCTGAACATGCTGATGAGATAGTACCGTTTTTACAGTGAAGATAGAAGAACGTTAGGAAGTCACAAGATGATTTCAACACTGCTCCAAATATACTCTTAAAGGACCAGTGTGTAAGATTTAGTTGCATCTAGCAGTGAGGTTGCAGACAGCAATCAACTGAATACCCCTCCCTTCCCCTTACAAGCGTGTAGGAGATTCTACGCTGGTTGCAAAACTTGCAAAAAACGCGTAAGGCCCTCTCTAGAGCCAGTGGTTAGTTGTGGGTTACCGTAGAAACACTACAAGGGCTCGTTCTTATGCAACGAAAACACAATGATTCTGATTACAACTATCATATTCCATTTCTGCCAAGTCTGTTCTGTAAGATGCCACTAAATTCTACACACTGCACCTTTAAGACCGAAATGACTATACCTCTAACTATTTGCTTTTTTTTGCAGCTTGTAGTCAATCAGAATAATAATTCCTAATAATAATAATAATATTATTAATAATAATAAATAGCCAGTCTAAACATTAAAAGAATAATTATTCTTTCAAAGTGACATCTTTCATACAAAGTTAATGCAATTCAAAATGTTTACCATGCGATCGTTAAACTATTAGAGGAATAGTTTGACATTTTAAGAATCAGGCTTTTTCTCTTTCTTGCCAAAAGTTAAATGAAAAGATTAATCTCGTTTGTTAAATCTGCACAAAAGCCGAAGTGTAGAACGGACATGTTGTGGTTTTACAGCCGGTTACAGTATTAGTCTGACTGTGTCTTGGCTTCTTGTCTTAAATGGGATTTTTAACATCAGTGTTTGTTTCCAGGTGTTGGGGAGTCCTACTGAATATGTGAAAAACGTTGTTTCAAGTCTTCTATGTGTCTCCAGAGGGGAGCTGTGTGAAATCTGATGCGTCATGTGATGTCACTTGAGTCAGCGTCGGTTGGGACGATAATTTTGTAAAGTAAAAGAAAATCTGTTGCGTGGTGTTAGAAAGAAGTCAGGTTACCAGACACAGATGGCGGATCTACTTATTATAATCGACTTTGGGCTTGTTTTTCTGTAAAGTTGCTTACAAATATCGGCAGTCGTGGGTTGTGGTTTTTTGGGCTTTTTTCTGAAGTGTAGTCGCTTATTTGGACATTCTCCCTGTTTGTCTAACGTTAAATAAAGTTTAACTGAGCTCCACCTAAGTTGTCAGATATCGCTGCCTGCTGTCTGAACCATGCAGGTACCAGCCGACACCCCGGTGGTTCACCGGTTAGTGCTCGTGCCACGTTAGTCTGAGTCCTTGCCACAGCGGCACGGGTTCGATTCTGACCCAGACCTTTTCCTGCACGTCACCCTCTCTCTATATCCCATCCCTCCTGTCTAATAAAGTGAAAATGGCTTAAAAATAATCTTTAATCCTTAGCAGATGTTTTCGATATATTATTTAAACGCCTGTTTTTTTTCTTAACTTTTATAACTTTTAACTTTTAAACTGATCAAGGAGCCTCTTTCTCTCACATTTGCTTTTTTGTTGTTGTTTATTTGTGTTTTTTGTTTGTTTTTTGAGAGCCAAGTCGCTTCTTTGGGCTTGTTTCCATAGACCTGGGGCCAGGTGCATAAAAGATGCACAAATATCACACATACACCGTTTCATTTATTAACACTTAATCTGTGCACCTCACACATTCTTCATACCAGGCGTCGACATTTTTCTAAAGTGATGTGAGGGTGATGTGATGAGGAGGAGATGAAACATGAGGTGAGAAACGGAATTTTTTTAGTAAAACATTGTGTCTTAGGGGTTGATAACAAGCTGCACTGATTGTGTACATTTACATTTACATTTACAAAGCGATTAAACAGCCTTTTACAAACATAAATGTGTGTGTTTCATTCTTCAATATACTTGGGAGTCAAAATTTTATTTTTCTGTTAATTTTCTTTCTATTTTATCCGTAGTTGTGACACTAACATTGTGAAGTCAGTTTAGATATGAGAGCTACAAACGAATCATTGCATTTGATGGTTTAAAAGTCCATGTAATGAAATAATGATATGGACGCTATAAAGAGTCACAGAGCAACGTGTAATAACAGCTGTTCTGGCTGTTGGAGAACCTCGTCGGTGCAACACAATCTGTGAAACTGCACTTCTTCTTTCCCATTTGGTGGAGCAGGCAGCAAGTTGAAAACAGCTGGGTGTGTCTTTGTCCATTTATGACTAATTTTGGGAATGGAAAATGCACACGGTTCCTCAGTGACTGAGATTTATAAAACACGTACACACGGCTTTATAGATCTGACAAAAACAATGAGTATGCATATTTCTGGCTTTGTGCATACACACAGTTTTAGTCATGAATCTACAGAGTTTTGTTTTTGGTTGCTTGTTTCTCTCATGACATCTGGAAACACTGTTACTAGACGTCTGTAGCTCGCTCCTCGTCTCTGCTGGAGGCTAGCAGACAAAAAAGAAGAATTCGTGGAATAAAAAAGATGATACCTCTGGTTCTGCTGCATCGATTTTGATCCTTTCTGTCCGTCATGAGTCTGACAATGTTATTAGACTGCAATGCTAAATCAGCTTTTCCCCCCCTGTCTCAAGTCGTTATGCTAAGCTACGCTAACCAGCTTCATCTTTACCGCACATCTACCAATTTCTCTGAACAAGCATATTTCCCAAACAGTTGAGTCTCCTTCAGGACGATAAGAGCAATAAACAGTGAAGCAGTACCACACCAAAGACAAAACTACTGAGATATGAGATTATAAAATGAATAAAAATGATGAAAGTTATATTAAATACATTAAAACAATAAAACAGATACCAAGGAGCTCATTGACAAACTTAAATCAGAACATAAATTAACAAAGTACATCTAAACATGACTTAGTGCGTAGATGGGAAAGGTACTTCTTTTTTTTTTTTTTTACACAATAGTCTTTTTAGTTTGAGTTTTAGGCGACACAATAGAGAGGAACAAGATGTTAATGGCACAATTTATAACCAACTAAATTACACACACACACACACACACACACATAGATACCAGCAGTGGCTGTTATTTAAAACAACCAATTATGATTTAAGTTCCTAGTTATCGGGTTACAAGCCTCGACATATATGAAGGACATGGAAATGATAAGTGGAGAGTAAAGGAAGTGGAAAAATTCATTTGTAATTTGTATTTATAAATTAGGAAGAGATAAAAAAGCCACTTCTCCATTTGCTACCTACAGATACACAAACAGGATGGGAATGTGGAGGTCAGCGCACCATTAAGGAAAATTTAATTCTCCAATTAAAAGTTTAACTGTATTTAAATCCCATGACAGCAGTTACTGTATCTTGGGTGTGACATTTGGTTATTTTCCCACAGACATGAATAAAACATTCATTCTGTTTGTGGTTACGGAGGATGTGGTGAGATATGAAAATTTAAAAAAAACTGACTACCTTAACTTCACTCATGCAGCTGCAAGTTTACAACCATCCTCTTGAACCTAAATGTCTACACACGTAGAAGAGCCCAATATATCCTAGAGCTGCCATGATCAGTCAAATAATAGAGTTGTTGATCGACTGAAAATGAATCTGCAACAAGTTTACTAGTTGATTCATCATTTTTTCAAGCAAATATACCAAAAAATGTAAGATTTAAGCTTCTCAAATGTCAGAATGTGCTGCTTTTTTACGTCTTACATTGTAGTAAATTGATTCTCTTTGGATTTTAGACTGTTGGTCAGACAAAAACAAGACATATCTTAACTTAACCTTAGGCTCCTGGAAATTGTGACAGACATTTCTCACTAATCATGATGTTTTTAGACCAAACAGTTATTCACAAAAATTGCTAATGCACAAGGTGCGAACTACGCCATGGCTTTCAGGGAAACTCACTTTTTTTTTGTCTGGTGGGAAATTTTGGGTAAATTTGCGAGTGAACTTCCCTGTTTTCTTTTTGATATGTCTGTATGCTGACTACAAAACAGAGAAATGAGTAATAGTGAGACGCGGTGTAATGTGCAGACTGAGGGGCACGAAGAAAGTTTGTTGTTTTTTTTCTCGTCTTTGAGTTAAAGTGAGTTAAGTTTATGATGTTGTGCCGCCACACTTCAATGCATGCCAGTATCTCTGTTAAAGTGAATTAGTGGTGAATCAGCCTCATGCATGAATCATACATCAAAAATAGCCTAATTTTACACATGATCCATGGTGACGAAGATACAGAAAAACAGAAACGCATTGCAAAAATAGCATATTGTCAGTATCTTAGAGATCCCCCGAAATCTCATAAATCATGTGTTCAGGGGAGGTCATGTGTTATTACGAGAAGCAAAGCTCCTCCTGGCTCCCTTAAAAAAAGCTTTTATCATCAGTTAATCAACGCACAATAGGTCTACAACTAATGATCACTGATTCATCTGTCAATTATTTTCTCGACTCATCAATTAATCATTTAGCCTATGAAATGTCAGTTGTAGTAGGAAGTAGGAAGTAGGAAAAAAACATTCTACAGTCTAAAACCCAAAGGTATTCAATGTACAGTGATATAAAACAGAGAAAAGCAGCAAATCATCACATTCGAGAAGTTGGAACCAACACATTTTTGGCATTTTTGCTTGAAAAATTAGTGAAATCAGTTATCGAAATAGTTGCTGAGTAATTTTCTTCTGATCAACTACTTGTTTAATCGATTAATAGTTGCAGCTATAATGGACAAACCTGTTAAAGATAAACCTAATTTCCTGAATTTCCTGGATTGAAGACAGAGAACTTAAACATAGCAAAAATTCACTGAGTGGTTTAAACCTTTAATCTTTGTCAATTCAACCATTTAACCACGTAAGAGCAGACCTGATGAAGCTCTGAGGACCAAAATGTTGTAAATAAAGTGAGTACGAGTGATTTCTTTGGTTCTTCTAAGCATCAAATTCATGTGTTCATTCACTTATTTTACACGCATTTCAGCTTAATCTAAATACAAAAAGTTTAAAAAGGATTTATGGTTTTACAATGAAGGGACTCTCCTGAACCAGCCTCAGTGTCATTCCTGTCACCACTGATGACTATGTGTTTGAATGCAGAAATAAATAAAGAGGAAATTAGGTACAATTTTAGTGCACCAGGCTACTCATGAGTGACTTTAGGGTTTTTTAAGCACCTTATCTTATCTTTAATATCTAACTCAGTAGCAACATGTTCGACTCTCCTGCTTAAGTCAACATTTAATGCTAGAAGGTCTCAGATCAGCTCCCACATGATGACATCAACCAGAGGACTGTTCAATCATGAGTCCGCCACATGAATGCTTTTTCTCAAGTCTGAATTTAGCTGTGTACATTTGGCATAACCACAAAAGAAGAGCGCTGACGGTGAGCTGGTCAACATGACTTAAATAAAGTGGTTTTCCTGAGCAGCCAGTTGTGTTTCTTTACTGTGCAGACAAACAGGCCATGATACGTACTGTCAAAATACTTCAGAGTAGAGCAGCAAATAACAATTATTTTCATTATCAATTAATCTGTAGATTATTTTCTCTATTAATGTTCATCTTTTGATCTATAAAATGTCTATAAATAGTCTTCAAACTACTTTTACAATCACCTGTCATGCAAGAAAAAGAAAAGCAACAAATATTCACATTTGATGATTTAAGCAAACAATTGATTACAAAAAAATTGTTGCAGATTATTTTCATTATTTACAATTAATCTGCCAATTACTTTCTCGATTAAAATCTGTTCAATTTTGTCTATAAAATGTCTAAAAATAGTGAAACATGCCCATCACAATTTCCCACAGTCCACAGTGACATATTAAAATTGCTTCTTTTGTGCAACCAACTCTCCAAAATCCAAATAAAATGATTAAACAATTATCAAAATCGCTGCCAATTCATTTTTTGTTGCTAGTATGCAGCATTTTTTAAATGGTGATGACAACCAACTGCAATTAATAGTTTCAGTTGTAAGATGTGTTGCTTGCACTGTTGCATTAAGTTTCAGTGTCAAGACGGTTTTCTTGTTCTCATTCTGCACCTGCATAATAATCTACAAGGTCTGTGTGCAGATTCCCATGAAGAGAAGAGAATTGTTTGAATCCTTTTTTCTGCAACAGTCAGACTATTTCCTTTAACCTGTGGCTGGCCTGAAACCTACAATGCATCAGTGGCTTACCACCCCATTGAACCGTCCTGTTGTTAGAAATAATAAGACGACCAGTGAAGGAAGAAGTACTCCAATCTTTTAATTAAAGGGGACATATTATGCTTTTTGTGATTTCCTGTTACTTTTATACTGTTATAATGTCTGATGTCTACGTTAAACATGGTCAAAGGTCCAAAACTTGAGGTGAACGTATGTAAAAATGCTCCCTGCAAGTCAAAAACCAGGGCTTCAGCCTGCTCTGAAAACCCCCTTTGCAAAGTTATGTCTACTTCCCCATCAAACTGACGTCAGATTGTTCGCACATGCCAACAAACATCTGTCGTTGCTAGAGTTGTTCCATGGTAAATGGCTGCACTCATATAGTGCTTTTACCCAAAGTTATTTATAATTTTATGCCATTCACTCACACATTCACTCACACATTCACACACTGATGGCGGCATGCTACCATGCAGGGTGTTGGCACAACCATTGGAAGCAATTAGAGGTTCAGTGTCTTGCCCAAGGACACTTCAACAGGCGGACAGGAGGAGTCAGGGATCGAAACCTAACCTACACCCTACACCAACCTTCTGATTAGTGGACAACAGGGTTTGTTCGCAGGTTGTTCAGGATCTGATTTTGGATTGAACATGTAAGAATGTGATTAAGAAGTTGATAAATGGAATAAAGAACAAGAAAAAGAAGTGAAATCCGACTACTGTTGTTTGTTTACGTAGCCTCTTCAGCCCGTGGAAGTTTCCAAAAGCTGACCAATCAGAACAGAGTGGGCTCATCAGGAGGGGGGCCTTAAAGAGACAAGAGCTAAAACAGCCTGTTTCAGACAGAGACTGAACTGAGGGGCTGTATAAAGGGCCAGTATAAGATAAATACGTTTTTTGAACTGTAAATAATATTTCAGTAGAGCCTCAGAATATAAATATGCATCTGGAAATGTGCACGATACATCCAGCAATATCACAGTGAATTAATACTCTGTTACAAAAGTTGGATTGTCATCACTGACATCTCAATTAATTCATTATTTGATCGACAGAAATGCCAAACATTTAATAATTCCACCTTCTCGAATATGTGAATTTACTGCTTTTACTTGTCTTGCATTGTAGTAAAATGAGCAATTTTGGATTTTGGACAGACAAAACATTGATGATATTACTCTGGGCTCTGGTCAAAGCAGTGATGGTAGAAGTACTCGGATCTTTTACTTAAAGTCCAACTGAAATCATCATTTAATCATCCCTCTTTGCAGTCAAAAATAATGTCAACATGTTTTTTAAATGCATTGTTAATAGTCTTGTATTATTAGAAGAAAGAAAAGGTGTCTGGGGGGAAATATCAGCCCACTTCATGTCACAGCCAGCTGGCAGGCTACCGGTGTTACACCGTACAAGTCACAGTCAACATACTGCTGTAGCTACAATTCATGGACAGACAGTATTTCACTAACAGGTAGGGCTGGGCGATACGGACAAAATCAAATATCACTATATTTTTTACCAAATACCTTGATATCGATATTGCAACATTAATGTAGGGATGACTATTGGTGCTTTCACAAAATATTTATACAATGAGATTTTGAATTATCATCAGTAATGTGGATATAATGACTGAATGAGTAAAGGCAAAGAATAGAACAGCTAGAACATTATGGTAAGTCAGAAAATTACATAATTTTACTGTAACGCAGCCTTTAAAACCAGCAAAAACAACACTTATGCTATATCATGATATTACGATATCCAAACTCTAAGATGATATCTAGTCTCATATCACAATATTGATATAATATTGATATGTTGCCCAGCCCTACTAACAGGGATTTTGAAGAGCAACAACCAAACCAGCATCTAATGGTCCGAAGTGACATTTTCAGGTATGTTTACATGCTGTTTAATGCGCTGCAGCTGAGCAGCTAGCTAACTGATGTTATCGGTGCACTTTTACACAGTGAATGTTTGTCTGATGGTCAAGACGTGTTCATGTTTGTAAGTTAGATAAGGAGACTTTAACAGGAAAGCTAATGTGGGTTGTTGTTCAGAGTCTGTGGCTCTTGTGTTGTGTAACAGGATGCTATCAGGCTCAGTGTGACCGTCTGCTCCGCCCATGACCCCTTTTACACAGCCTGTTCAAGGCGGGAATGTTGTGTCGTTATTTCGCCTCGCTGTTCTGTATTAAAGGTACAAATACGTAATGGGGGGCGTTGTTGTTCCGCCATTAAGCCGGCAGTGGAGGTAGTCACATAGCTGGATTAACATACAACATACACTAGACGCCAGATTCCTGAACGCTGGTGTGCTATCTAAAATCACACAAGGGGGCGACATTATGCCAGCTTTGTTTGGTTCAGTGTAAAAAAGCAAAGCCGGCATAATGACGGGTCTTCTTTACTACAATATTGCGGGATCTCTGTATAAAATGGGCTCACGATAGAACAACGTTATCGCTTTATTCAAAGTTTTGAATTACTGCATGGAGATAAGGACTCCAGGTACATAACTGGATGAAGGAACTGGGGATGTTCAGCGCCCAGTACTTGTATTTGTATCTGTATTTGTTGAGGCAGCAAAAATATTTGTATTTGAATAAAAGAAAAAAAAAGTTTTTGTTTTTATTACACTTCTGATTTTAGGATATTTAAGTGTTAAAGTAAATGTTCATTCTGCAGCAAAAAATGTACTGCTCTACTTTAGTCCAGTGGTTCCCAACATGGGGGTCGGGCCCATCTAAAGGGTCATAATGGTCATAATCTGAGAGGTTGTGAGATGATTAATGGGAGGGGGAGTTCTGCTTCACAAATGTATATTCATTTTTTTTCTCTAATCTTTGCTTTTTTGTGAAATATTAGATAATTTTATCTTTTTGAACCTCAAACAGTTTTTTAAATGAATCCATTTGAGGAGTTTAGAGAGGAAATGTCTCTTCTGAAACGTTGCAAAGGGCCTCAGCGACACTGATTTTTGTGAGAGGTTGTGAGCGAAAATGATTTAATTTTTGACAATTCATTTTATTTTATAAGCTATCATACTTTTTTTTTTAAGTGGCAACAATAAGTCGATCTACTGTTTTGTTAATTGACCCTTTTAAGTAATTTTTCAAGCAAAAATGCCAAACATTTGATGATTCCAGGCTCTCAAATGTAAGAATTTACTGCTTTTCTCAGTCTTACATTACAGTGAATTGAATATTTTGGGGATTTGGACTGTTGGTCAGACAAAATGAAACATTTGGAGATGTTAGACTGGGCTTCAGGAATTTGTGATAGGCATTTTTTTTTTTACAGTGTCTTGATGTTTTATAGACCAAATGATGAATTGATTAATTAATCAAGAAAATAATTGATTTTCAAATGTAAAATCTTAATCTAAAAAGTAACTATAGCTGACAGGTAAATGTAATGGAGTAAAAAAGTACAATATTTCCCCCGCAAATGTAAAAAGTAGCACAAAAAAAGCCTCAAAATTGTACTGAAGGACTGTACTCGAGGTAACGTATTGGGTCACTTTGCACCACAAGGTCAGAGTCAGTCTACTTGTGGCCGACGCCGATCAGCTCATCCCTCAGACATGTTATATTCCATCACAGGGCGTGTAACATGTTTTTGAGGAGGAAGTCTTGAGTAATTCAAGCAAAATGCAACAGATTTTTCTGAACTAATGACATTGTGAATTCTTTCTATTAGTAATGCCCAATATTAACCCCCCCCCCCCCCTCACCCACACACCAACAATAGCCTGTAAAACCACTTCCCCTAAGTAAAGAGAGTAAAAACATGCTAGTGAGGAACAGAGGAGCCAAATCAAACAGCAGGATCCAGTAAACCAACACATGCATAGCAAAGGAATGAGACCAGAAATTAAGATTTGACTTGTGCTTATTCATGATACAAGTGGCCAGATCTGAGTGCAGCTTTTGTGGGTGACCACATAACCAGTTATTATCAATTTAAATGATCTATTCAATCAATTTAAAATCCAATTTGTTATGTTTGATGAATTAGCTGTTATAGAAGCAGCAGAGATCTCCATAAGGGCTTGATTCATTTTTTTTTAAAAGCATGTATTGTAAGAAATTACAGTAATTTGTTTAAGGTGGAGATAAACGAAAGAGAAGTGAGAAAGAGGGAGAAAGAGAAAGAGGAAGAGACTGAGCTGTTTCTAGAATCTACCATATTTACAAGAAATTGTGGTGTTTGGTTTTTATAGAGTTTTCTGGCATTTGATCAGCATTCTTCAGCATACCTTACCTCCTCTGCGGAGTTGAGTTAAACTTGTGTGAAGTTTATTCTAAGGCTGGCCTCTTCTCCCTCCGAAGTGTGAACACGGCAGCATATTTGTGAGCCAAAACACAAAACGCATGAACAAATAAAAAAATTTTTTTAAAAAAAGCAGTCCTGGTTTTTGGTTGAAGGATGTTTTCCTGGTCGGTAAACTGGATGAAGTGGAATAAAAACGGCGAGCGAGCTCCGTGTGTGTATCAGCTCTCCGCGGTCGTCGCGCCTCTGATCTGATGCTGGTCCTGTGCGTCTCCCAGAATCAGCGGTTCAATGTCACTTCCGTCATCACGTTCAAAATACAACCCCCACGTGTTGCAGCGCCTTATGCGAGTCTCCAAGTCAGACTGTTTAACGTCCCCCTTGCACCCAGATATGTGTTTTACTTCTTGTTCCGTCAGTTGGATATTTGAGCTTCACACTTGAAAGTTTCACACCTTAAAGGGCAGATTCACAGTTTTTTAAGTGTTTCTTAACACAAGTCAGGAGCCTAAATGAACACTGACGCATGTTTTTTCTTGCTGTAATCATTCCTCTTGTTCAAACTGACCATTAGAGGATCCCTTCATAATGCACTTACTACTCTTATGTGAAGCTAATATGCTACAACGTCCAAATGAGTCAAATCAAGTAGATATCTTTCAACGTTACAGTCTTTTTAGTGCCAAAGTCCCTCTTTTTATTACTTTACTTCCACCGCAGCTCAACAGGGGAACACTGTCTGAGGAAACACAAAGAGGGAATTTGATGCTAAAAAGACTGTAAATGTGTCAGATATCCACTTGATATGACTAACTCACACTGCTGAAGCCTCATATAAGCTTCACAGAGACTTTTAAATGCATTTTTGCACCAAATGTCCACAGTGTGTACATACTTACATTGAAAGCTCATTTGAAGGGGATCTTCTAATGGTCAGTATGAACAGGAGGAATGATTACAGCAAGACAAACATGTTTCAATGTTCATTTGGGCTCCTGAATGTTGTTTTATGACACACGTGGAAATAAAACCTACAAACGTGTACTCGTGTACCTACAAGCATGATTTGTGACATCACAACTAGTTTGCCAATTGTGGTCCATTAGGCAAATTGAAACCTTGAAACAGATTTTTCAGTCAAGTAGGAGACATCTTGTGTCCAGCAGTTAAACTTTGGGAATTATTTACATATTCATAGATTCTGGATTGAAGG
The DNA here is from genome assembly GCF_910596095.1 of Thunnus maccoyii. Taxonomy (NCBI): domain Eukaryota; kingdom Metazoa; phylum Chordata; class Actinopteri; order Scombriformes; family Scombridae; genus Thunnus; species Thunnus maccoyii. The sequence goes on from NC_056550.1 coordinate 25,018,325, forward strand.
AGTCAGAAGGAGTAGATGTCAGTTTTAGGATTAAACAGCAAGGCACATTAGAGCTACCACGACTAGTTGATTAATCGATTGTCAGAAAATGAATCAGCAATAATCAAGTCATCGTTTCAGGTATTTTTCAAGCAAAAATATAAAATATTTGATGGCTCCAGGTTCTCAAATGTGAAGATTTGCTGTTTTTCCTTGTCACATATGAGAGTTAATTGAATTTCTCAACATTTTAGACTGTCAGTCAGAAAAAACAAGCAATTTGAAGACATCACGTGGTCTCTGAGAAATTGCGAATTACATTTTTTCACTATTTTTTTTTGTCTAATTGATAAATCAACTAATCGAGAGAACAATCGGCAGATAATGAAAATAATCATTAGTTGCAGCCCTATTACATGTTTTGGTGGAAAACCATATTATACACAGATTATTTTGTTTATTTTTATTTAATCTTTATGTATACAGGTCTTTCATAAAAACACTCTGTTAACAGTTAAATGAAATCACAAGTAACAAGGATGGACAAACCGAACAATATAAGATGTGCTGGCTCAATGAAAGCAGTCACAAGCGAGCTGAACACAGTTCTTGAGAAGATTCTTGAAGTTACAAAGAGATGTAAGTGTTTTGTATTATTTATATTTAGTATTTTTATGTCTTAATACAAGATCTGTAAGTTGAAAATATATGTTTCCATGTTAACTTTTTCATAATTCAGTTATTTAAATGTATTACGCTCCACAGGGGAAGAGTAACCTCCCTGCACACACATATACATAAATATATACATATACATATACACAATGAGACACACATTGGACAAAACAGAGGTTTTTGTATGTGAAATGTCACAGTTGTAGACAAAGTGTCACTATTAAAACTGCCTCACTCAGCAAAACTCTTGGTTAGTAAGTGTTTAAACAGGTTGATCCAGTTAACCTGACAGTGTTAAAGTGATAAAGTGAGACAGGGGGTTTCAGGTTGAGCGGGGCAATACTTTGCAGCACAAAAAGCATTGTCAATTTACTGGTGCTGATTAAAAAATAGGCGTAATATTTTAATTTTCCGACAGAAAATGGCCCGTGCACTGCAACAGAAGAGAGAAAGAAGAATGAAAATGAAACATTAAGAGGAAGAAAGAGGTGAAAATCATTTATGGAAGAGAGAATAACAACAGCTAAGAAGAGGAAATGGAGGCACTTTTCACAGCTATGTCCTCGAACTATGTTGACCGCAGGAGTCAGTGTGACTGACTGTTGAATACTAACTAAATGTACACATGAATGTCATTTGGATTAAACTGAAATATCTGAATAAATGTTTTGTATTTTTTGCTCACATACATGATAATGCTAAAGGAGTCCCACTTTACCAACAAAAACGTCCCACTCAAGTAGAAAGTTACCCTTTGGCAAAAGATGGTGACGTATGACTTCATGTAGAGTGACTTGTTTTCAAGTAAATCAAACAATTTGATTTCACTGAAGGCAAATTGATGAAAATCTATTGAAATGAAATAATAAACAAACTATTTATAACCTCTCCAGACAGCACAGTGTTTAATTAAAGGGTCATTTCATCCAAATCCCAACAAAAACACATTTTCTTACTTATCTCTAGTGGTGCAGACATATCTGAGACAGTCTCTGAGATTTCTCAGTGCAGTGGACATGAATGCCTTCTAGTTATTTTCCAGTTTGTTCTTTTTATGTTGCAGATAAGAAAAATACGACAGTTTGCAAAAGAGACAGTTTCCTGTATCACCATGTCTCTCTCTGCTGAATGTGATGCAGCTTCCTCATCCTTTCCTCTGATATTTTTATCTCTTCCCCCCCCCCCCATCTGTAAAGGCTTCATCAGCGGAAGGTCTCACTTCTCTAATAATTTAAGAGAAAATAAATGATCATTTAATTTGTACCACGCTTTTCATTCATAGTGACACTCAAAATACTACTCAGCACTTGTGAGTACAACTGATTTACATTATGATTATTATCATTCTGCATGAGAATAACATTGTGAGATACTAAAAAAGTCAATTTTATAACTGTGTTAAATGTTCAGTTATGAGTTTCAACACTAAGTATTGGCCTTAAAAAAACGATATGAGCCAAACTGTATGTGCCAAACAAAAACAACAGTCAATCTAATGAGGTGCATTTAAATACAGCCTTGTGTCTCTCTAACATGCTTCAGTCTAATACTGCGTGGTAACTCCCATCAGGGCAAAGCCACTGTGACTGTTCAGCAATATGCGATAATCTTAAAATCTCTTTTTTACGAATGTTTCCTCTTTCTGCTGCTCAATGAAAGCTAATTTGACCCGAGAAGGTACAGAAGTTAAACTCACCTAAGCACAGTTTACAAGCCTTTTAATTAGCAAATTAGACTACTCACCTATTGATTTATCTCTTTAAACAACCAGAAAAGTAATTTTTGTATGTTTTACTCTAAAATATGATCTCCTATAGCAACAAAATTCACTTTTCTCTATTCAGTACAACATGAAAATCACCTTGCAGAGATTTTAAACTTGCTTGAGGTTGTCTATCAGAATCTGTGCAGTAAAGAAATAATACATTTGTGTGATACAGAAAAGAACAAATAAATGTCCGGTGTGTTCATTCATCAAAGTATAAGGTTTATAGAGCTTGTGTCTCATAAACGATGTTTCATTATAAGGTGAAAGTATAAATGGACGATTCTGGTTTATTTCAACTTGATGTATTTCCTGTAAATGTATGGATCGCACTGACTTTGCACTTATACTGATCAAGACAAGCTGCACAAGTCTCCAGCTTTCCAAATAAACATATTTCTACATGAATCATTTCAAACGCTTGTGTCTGAGTCTGAAAGTAAACAGTAGCAGGCATTATGGCTGCAAAGGGATCTACATCCATGTTTATTTGGAAAGCTGTCCTTGTTTCTCCGAATCTCTATAGCGGAGCTGGTGACTACAAAGTTATATGAAAGTATGTATGATCTTAACTGAAACATGCAAAAGACGCTCAGATGCGGATTTTGGAACTATTGTTCTCTAAATATATTAGCCTACTGACGTTTTTAGATGCTTTTTTTTAAATCGGCTTTTGGTTTTGTTGTTTATCTTGTTGTTCTGTAGCAATGCTCAAGACGAATTATCTGTGTATATTTATCTTTATTATCATCTAAAATACTTCCGACATGTTAACTCAGTGAGATTCTACTTAACTTAATTCCTGAGGACGTCTGCGGAGAAGCTTTTCATCACGCTGAAAAGAACAAGAAACTTAATATATGTGTAATCAAATGGCTGCACTGTGATTATGATAATTTCCTGCACATATAATATCAATTATTTACTTTTACACACTGTATTTCACACTGTTAAAAATACTGCAGTGGTGTCATTATATATATGGTAATGCTGACGTTCTGCTGGAAATCAGTCAACACAATCTTAATGGAGTGTTATTGTACATGACAGAAAATCAAACTCAAACTGAAGTCTATGAAAATATTATCATGTCATTATTGCCACACATTTCCTCTCAGAAACATTTCAACATCCTGCAAAAACGAGAACATTTGAGGTATGAACTCTTGACAGAAGTAGTTCATAAAGCTCTTCTTCTGCATGTGGCAGAAAAACTGAATGAAACTGAGGGATAAGGTGTCGCCATACTCAATCATAAATGTGTGTCTGTCCTGTTTTCATCCTATAAAAACACGAAAATATCTTCTAATGCTGTGTACATATACATTTTGTTCAATTTACAGTAACAAGACAATGATAATGATGACACTACATTTATTAATGTTAGATGAAAACATGCAGTACATTGTCAAAGGATGCATGTAATCATACATGCAGGGTATAAAAACAGCCCCTCCCTTCCTCTTTTGCTATATTATTGAATGCTCTCACACAGGGGGAGAACAGGTCTGGTAGGTGTTCAGCAGAAATAAATAACTAGAGCAGATGGATACTGAGCTGCACTCAGCATGCTGTCAGAGCCAGAGAGCAGAAACAAGCAGTTTGCAGAAAAGTCTAAAGATGCATGTCTGACCTGAATCGTGACATCTACAAACCGCTTGCTGCGCACAGCAGCTGCAGGTGGAGCTCACTCACATCCGCCTCGCACACTGTTGCTCAATACCACAACACTACAAAAGCTGTGTGTGTGTGTGTGTGTGTGAGAGAGAGAGAGGGGTTTGTAGTGCAGGTGTTACTTGTGGCCAACATGTATTAACTTAACATTAATGACACAGTATGTAGCCCATTTGAAAATGCTAGAAAAAAACTCTATATTTGAATAAAAGTGTCAATGACAACATTTCATTACAAGCTGGAATAAAATTAATATCATCAATAAAATGTCAATTTACTAATGCTTTAACTTGTAAACTCCTTAATGCTGTATCTAATCTGGGACATGACATAATTTGATCTGTAAAATATGTAAAGCAACCAGTAACTGCAGTGATCAGATTAAATGTTCTGGGCAAAAAGAAAAAAAATATACTGGAATAAATATGTAAAGCCTCATGTACTTCAAGTATTTTTATTTGTTTTCTTTGTTTGCACCTTAATAAAACATATTTGTTACAAAAAATATATGTTCAAAAGATAAATTCGCACACATGCAATATAAACAGACACTCTCACACCCACATCATATACTCACACATACAAAAATTAAAAATAAACAAAAGCCTGTGCAAAAGAGGTAGGAAGTTAAGAGCAGATACAATATTTTGGGTGATGAAATATTTACTTCTTGCACTACTTTCACCTCTTGACAGTTGATGGTGCAATATGCCTTTTACAATTTCCCCATTAATGTAATACACATCATAAACATCGGTGGCAGTATTGCATTTCACATTCACATCTGGTGATATTCAGATGCTGGTGTGCATCACACACCTTCAAAAGAAAAATGTTCCCTGTTATTGTGGTGAGATGCTGTGTTGCAGTTCTGCTGTTTTATCACTCGATGGCGCTCTTGATAAACATGTGAACAAATGAGCCTCAGTTGGGATGAAGCTTCAGATCCTGTTGTCTATTTCAGGGTTGTAAAAGCTTTATAAGGCTGTTTTTGTTCATATAAACCCTATGAAATATGATCATTATATCAACTATGAATAAACTATATATAAACAATAAAAATGTGTTTTTTTTTCCTTTAACTTAATCTGAAATTTATTTTCTATTTTCATTCAGGAATTTATTCATATAGTCATCAACTCTGTCTGCAAGTCTTTCTGTAGACTTTTTATTTTTAATTTAATTCAGGCCAGATAAAAAATGATCACCACAATCAAAATACATTTTCAAATCACGGACAGTCCCTACGTCCAACAAGGCCTGACAGCTCTGTGGGTTCATGATTTTAATAATAGCTAGAAAATATATGAAATGTTTAATCTGCATTTTGATTTGTATCAAAACACACAGATATATAAAAGCATAGGATACATAAACCAAATGCTGTTGTCCGTGACAAAATGTTCCAAAATTCTTCTGTTCCAAATCCTGGAAATTAATCATTTGTTGCTTGGTCTATCTTTCTGGTATAAATTTTTAACTAACTAACTATCCAGGATTGAAAACATTACCTCTTTATTGGGGGTAATAAATCAATGATAGACCAAAAACTTTTCTAATCTGAGACAGGTTTGTCTAAAATTGTAATATACATAAAACACCCTCCCATTAGTTATATTTCTAATAGATTTGGCAGCAGTTAGTTGGAGCTGATTAGAGACAGTTTCAGTTAAAATTTCATACTTTGCCACAACAGTAAAGACATACCGTGGCTTCATATTTCTGCTGCACGTGATCACACCACCACTGGTTTTCCTCCACCTTCTCCTACTATAATGATAGTCTTATCTTTTGTGGCAATGTCTTGTTTTGTTTCTGGCTGTGTGCATCCAGTAATCACCAGGATTTATTATTTGATTCGTTTTGTCAACACTCTCAATAGTACCCACACAAAGGCTGAACTAATCCTCACCTAAGCCTTCTCACTCATCCTCCAGTATAGGCCAAGATGACATTGGCACCATTTGCACCACTGATCACTGTTGTATGCAGGCTCAGATGAGCATTGTATAACTAAACTTGAAAGTTTGACATTCTAAGCTTCATAAATCATGATTATTTATATTAGCACTTAGCTTGTTGTATATATTAAAACAAGTTCAGTCAAAGCGTAGGAGTACAAGTCAGTCTGTAAAAACAGCTTCATCAAGTCTAATAAAACAACACTGGTTATCTGGGCTTGAGACTTAACTTCCTTAACAGAAAGCTTATGTTACAAACTGGAGGTGAGGCGTTTGAAAGAAGTGAGAGGGAGAAAGGGAGGTGTAATGAAAGAGTCCTTTTATTTTGCATTATTGGAGTATTTTTGGAGGATCCAGCATTTTAGGAGCTCATTCTGCATCTTATGAGCTCTTATGAGCCTTTATGGAAGTGCATTACTGAATTACTGGAGTACTCTGTTATTTTCAATATGATTTCAATATAGAATTAGCAAAAACAATCTTGTTTGTGCAGTAATACTTTTTTAAATTTTTCTTAGAATTTTCTTTAAAGTTAATTGTGTTGAGTTTAAAAGCAGTTGTTGCTCTTGCAAAGAGAACAAGGAAGTTTTGCTTTTGCGCAGCATCTAGAGCATGATCCTGGCTATGTAGAGGCGGGGACTAGAAATCCAAGCTGAAATAGCCTGTAGTCCCCCCCCCCCCCCCCAACTACGTCACTGTACAAATCAAATGACGGCACTGGTGCTGAAAGAACAACAGATTTTGCAGCTGTGCCCCAGAGACACAGAGAACATCAGCAACAACTGCAGACGTTTATCACACCATGTAGCCACTACTGGAAACAAAGTAAAAAGTCACTGAGAGGCTGAGGTAAGGCCTTGTTTGCTGATTGTCTGACGTGTTACTAAAAAGAATCACTGAGGTCAAAAAAATATGTCTAATAACCTTTATTAATGAAAAAGATCAACTTATTATAATGTACACATCATATACTCAAAATAATCACAGTGATCAGAGGCAAAAACAGTGGTCAACAAAAAAATACAGCAACCCACTCACTCTCTCTCTCTTTCTTACCCACCACCATGCAAGTGAACAGGTGCTTATATTAACTATATGTATATCACATCCATGTGACCTGATTATCAATCACTATGATTGTGCAATAACAAATAAACCAAAATAACCAAAAATATAAACCATCATTCACAATAAATCCATTCATGGCTCCTACACACTATATCTGTAATTCGGATAGCTAGAGATAAGGTTGAAAATCAGTGAAATGGTGCTTTAAACAATGTCTTTGTATCTCATATAATTAGTACCAAATTATATTGTTCTTTCCAGGAATCTTCCTAAAAACATACAGTTGAACCAGTTGAATATCAGTTAATTTATTGGAAATGATAGGAAAATATGGGTCCCTTAAAATAAAGTGTTATCTATATGTCATATATACCTTATTTCACTTAAAATTTTAAGGAGGACATAGTGCTTGGGCCTATAGGTCCCCTCTTTCTCTCTATGTGTGTCTATGTGTGTGTACCTGTATGTCTGTCTTTGTGAGGACTAATTAGACTTTTAGACTTGTGGGGACATTTTAGCCGGTCCTCACTTTGGCACATATATTCAGAACGCTATTTGTGGGGTTAAGGATTGATTTTAGGGTTAAGGTTTTAATTAGGTTTAAGTTCAATTTAGGGTAATGTTTCGGGTTAGACATTTAGTTGTGATGGTTAAAGTTAGAATAAGGGGTTAATGAATGACGGTCCTCACAAGGATAGAAGTACAAATGCGAGCCTGTGTGTGCGTGTGTGTTAATCATTTGTCCCGCCTCTTCGCTGACCATGCGCGTGATGCCTCAGTGACGTCAGCTGTAGTAGCTCGCGACCCCAGCAGCAGCAGGTTGCCTTTCATTCAGTCCGCTCTTCGCTCCCCGGCGGAGTTAACGGATCTCCAACTGTCATTATGGACCGGACCGTTTTCCAACTGCCTCCAGCCAGACACGGACAAACTGTGTGTGAAAATATCTCCACGTCTTCTTCGTTTGCTGCTGAATTTTCCCAGTTTGGATTTTATCTTCAGGAAAAGTTGGAAGTTTGAAGCAACGTACCGGCGCTCTTTTGGTTTTCCTCTAACTTATGTGGGAATATAACGTTAGCTCATCTCACTACTAACATTTTTAATAACTTTTATATCTAATGGATACATAAACACTACACTGTTGGAATACTTTTTTTAAATTTTGGACGGTTTTTTTTTTCGAGGTGGAACCGGACACTTCTGATCCCGAAAGGTTTTTAACATCTAGTCGCGAATAATGCTATTTTCTTGTCATCTCGACTGTTTCAGTAGTTTTGTTGTGTTTACGTGAACTGAAAACTAAAAATGATTTCGGAGGAGAGAAGCAGCCACGTAAATAAACAAGCCCTGAACTTCCCTGTGGGTTTACTGATCCGTTCTCCAAAGAAGCGCCTGGCCAAGCTGGGGAGGAAACCCAGCAATGGATCTGTCCAGTAAGTCTATAAACTCCACTTCAAAGGACGAGTTCAACATGTTTCAAGTCTGTCTTAAAACAGCAGTCAGGAGCCCAAATAAACATTGAAGCATGTTTTTCTTGCTGTAATCATTCCTCCTGTTCACACAGACCATTAGAAGATCCCTTCATAATGCACTTACAATGGAAGTGATGGGAGCCAAAAATCCACAGTCCTCCTTCTGTGCGAAAATGTATTTAAAAGTTTATCTGAAGGTAATGTGAAGCTTCAGATCTAGTCAAATCAAGTAGATATCTTTCAACATTACAGTCTTTTTAGTGCCAAAGTCCCTCTTTTTGTTACCAGCAGCTCAACAGGGAAACTGTCTGAGGAAACAAAAAGAGGGACGATGATGTTAAAAAGACTGTAGCCTAAATGTGGCAGATGCTGAAGCCTCATATAAGTTTCACATAATCTTTTAAATACATTTTTGCACTAAATGACTGTGTGGACACACTGTGGATTTTGGCCTCCATCACTTACATTGAAAGCACATTTGAAGGGGATCTTTTAACAGCCAGTATGAACAGGAGGAATGATTACAGCGAGGAAAAACCTCTTTCACTTCTCATATGTGCACCTGACTGCTGTTTTAAGACACACTTGAAAAACTGTGAACCTGTCCTTTAACCCCCTCTATGAAGCATTTATAAGCATGATATAAAATTTAATATAACACACTATAATGTTGTTGTATGCAAACATAAAGACATTTTAAGTGTTTATTAATGTACAGTTTTTGTCACAACTTCTCCTATGAAGACATACTCAGCATTATTACAACTATATTTTACTATATTGTAATTTTTACTAAGTTTATACACCAGCCTCCACTTACAGTAAAGATACCTCACAACATGAGTTATAATTCTTGACAAATACATAAATAAACACTTAAAAACTGCAGTATAGTATGTTATAAAGCTGATGCACAATTCAGCTAGGAAGTTCATCATTTTCAGACTACCTTTTTGAAGCAAAAATGCCAAACATTTGATAGTTTACAATGTCTTAACGTTGTAGTAATTGAATATATTTGGATCTTAGACAATCAAAACATTTGATAACATCACCTCGGGCTGCAGGAAATCGTAATGGACATTTTTGACAGTTTTCTGATGTTTTATGGACAAATTAATCGATTTATTGAGGAACAAATAATCAGCAGATTAATCAATAATGAAAATAAGTTAGTTGCAGACCCTACTGAAAAGAGTATTATGGTGGAAAGTCACTGCCTTATGATGATCAGCTTAGAGGTCATAGTTTATTTACCCCTACATATAAATCAGTGTGTACGGTGAACTGTGGTTGACAGCGTTTGACCTGTCTGAGCATACAGGATCCACACAAACGGTACACACACACGCAGAACGGCTGATTCTTTTATTGTGTACGTTCAGGGCATCGCATCGTGTACATTATCTCACCATCTTTTCCTCTGATCCCTCTCAGGTCCAACAACTCGGACAGCACTGTCCGCTCCACAGAGAGCACGGGTGTCCGGCAGCCAGCCAAGAGCAAAATCCGCCGGCACAACAACAGACTTTCAACTGTTTTCAACTACAGCCCCAACCTACGGGACAGCGGACGCCGTGGCCAAGCGTTGAGCAGCGGGACGCTGGCTGGAGACCTCCAGGCTGCGGACGACCCAGCCGAGCTGTCCAGCCAAATGTCTGTCCCCGGCATTCTCAAGATCTTTGGCAGCGACATCTGCCAGGGGACCAACTACAAGAGCGTGCTGGCCACCACACAGTCCAGTGCAAAGGAACTGGTGAAGGAGGCCTTGGACAGGTGAGAGCTTTCATGAGACTTGTGTTATATTTTAGATTTGAGAGAGATGTTAGCCTCGCAAACTCAGACTGTTATCTTTCAGTGTCTGGAAAAACTCTACTAAGGATTGATTGGGTCTAATGATGTGACTCATTGCCTTTCAAAACTCCTACAACGTGTGAACAGCTGTTAAATCAAAGTGTTTTAGATATAAAATAAACTGCACAGCATATTTCTCACCTTTGCTCAACTGTAGAGCTTGATTTTCTTAAAGATTTGATATTTTTTGCAGTGATGGTCCAGTCATGCTAGCAGCTCCATGAGGGTGTTAAAAGCAAACATCAGGATGCTCAAATGTTCAGTGACAATATTCAATTGCTGAAGTTTAGCAATAGAGCTGAAGCAATGAATCGATTGGTTGATCAACAAAATATCGCTATTAAGGAGCCATTTTGATAAATAATTAATTATTTAAGTTTTTTTTCCAGCAAAAGTGCTAAACAGTTCCTTGTTCCAGCTTCTCACATGTCTGGATTTGTTCGTTATCAATAGTTACACCGTCTGAATTTCTACTTTTTTTGTTTAGGTACTGCCTGGAAAAAGAAGACACCAACGATTACGTGTTGTGTGACGTGATTGGCCAGACGGGTGCAGATAACCAGTGGAAGAGGGAGTGTTTCCGTGTGGTGGGAGACAACGAGAAACCCCTCATGCTTCAGTCGCTTTGGAAACCCAAGGAAGGTTTCTCCAGACGCTTCGAAATCCAGCTGCGAGCGAACATCGAGGAGCAAAGTTTAAAGGACAGAGACACAGTCACAGCAGGTACACGCAGGTGGAAAAGAGCCACGTCTTCTTCATGTGTTTCTCGGAGGAGGTCTTCTCCAGAAACCCAAGACTCTTTCAAAAGCGCACATCTAACCATTTTCAGTGATGTAGACATAGCTCAGTGACCCTAACATCCTTACGCCTGGGTAATCAATCACTCAGTCTCTGTTGTGGTGGCATGTGGAGCTTTTATCCTTGCCTCTTATTGCAGGCTAACAGCCTTCATTGTCCAGCTTATCACCAGCTAGAACAGAGGAGATGGCCGGCATGTGAGAGAGGTCAAGAGGAAACAAAAGCTGCAGTGAGGGATAGAGGAGGTCAGAGCGGCCCCACTCTTATCTTTGTTTTATTGCAAGGGCCCATCAGGGCCCCGTGAAGCTTCGAGGCACCGGGCAGCTCTTCCCACTGGGCCTGTAGCTGCCAGAATGTGGCCACTCACTGCTGTGTTATTCTTTCTGTCAGAGCTCACTTCCTGCACGCTGGAGTCCGTGCAGCCCTGTTGACTTTGGCACAAGTTTGTTGTGGTTCTCATCTGCTTTAGACCAGTATATTGCTTTGCCAATACTGGCTTTTTAATTAACCTTGTTCTGTTTGTGTCTTGAGCTGCTGATATGTTGGAGACTCCTGCTGATCACAGCCGTAAAAACTGATGTTTAATTGTCTTTGAGAGGTAATTCTGTGTTTAAATGAGAGATAGAGTGATTATCGATGAGCTAATATTTATCGGCAGGTATTCCACATATACCGGTCCATCAGTTTGGGTGATTTATCTGCTGACAACATCCAGTATAAAAGCAGTCCAGGACAAACTGGCAGATGGTCTTCTGTAGTCCCAAAAAAAATATTTATGTCTAGAAAAAGGTGCTTTTTATTCTTTAACCCAATGTTCTTATTATTCTCTTTTTGCAATGATGTGCCAAGTGTCTAAAATATTAATTCTACTCTTTGTTATTGATATTCAAAATCTCATATTGGCCTATCCATATTTAAACACCCGACATATTAAATAGCTTCTGTAGCTCAACCAAACCCCTGAAAAGACTTTTCATTAGTTTGGGTTTAGATGTGTGAGTTTTAAAGGAAATTATTTTTAGGAAAATGACATATTGGCCAGAGTAAGATGAGAGAATCTGTTACTGGAAATATGAAGCTGAAACCGGCAGCTGCTTATCTTAGCTTAGCACAAAGACTGGAATCAAAGGGAAACAGCTAGCCTGGCTCTGTCTGAAGGTAACAAAATCAGCCTTCCAGCATCTGTAAAGCTCACTAATTAACACGTTAAATCTTGTTTGTTTAATTCGTACAAAAACTGAAGTGTATAAACTAGGACTACAACTAACCATTGTTGTCATTATCAATTAATCTGAGGATTATTTTCTCAATTACTCAATTAGTCATTTAGTTCAGAAAATAGTGAAAAATATCTGTTGTAATTTCCTAGAGTCAAAGGTCACGTCTTCAAATGTCTTATTTTGTCTGATCAACAGTCCAAAACCCAGAGATATACAGTTTACTGTCATGCATGACAAAGAAAAGCATTAAATCATCACATTTGAGCAGCTGAAACCAGAAAATGTTTGGCGTATTTGTTTAAAAAATTACAAAAACGATTATTTGATAATCATAAAAAGTTGCAGATTAATTTTTTGTCTATCAACTTATCAGTTAATCATCTAATCGTTGCAGCTCCAGTATAAACGCTGCTCTTTTGCCACCAGTGGACACTCCAAAAAATTACTGGTTCTGGCCAAAAAATTGTCCCACACACTGTTAGCGGGTGAATTTTGTTACCTGCAGACAGATCCAGGCTAACTGTTCCCACCCGTTTCTAGTCTTTGTGCTAAACTAAGCTAAGCGGTTCATATTTTCCATACAGAGTGGTATCAATTTTCTTACTTACTCTTGTCAAGAAAGAGAATAAGGTGATTTCCCAAAATCTTTAATTATGAGTCATATATGCTGATTGTCAGAGATAACTTACATTTTGCTGCACGAATATGATCAAATTTGAAGATTTGAATATCATCTAACATCAGTAATCAATGACTCTCGTCTGAAAACATCAGCAGTGATCTTTATAAGCCTCTATCAGTCCAGCTTCAGTTCCCATGTTTCCCTCCTGTGTGATCCACCCTCTCACTGACCAGGGGAAACTGCCCCTTTACCTCCTTGGGTTTTTTAGGCACTGAGCCCAGTCTGTCACACTGGGGGTGAACAATGTGGAAAACACCCATTTCCACAGCTGATAAGAGCGGCAGAGCGCCGGGTGTGAAGCCGGGCTCTTTGGACATTCCATGGTGCTTAATGGGTTCAAATGAGCTGAATAGTGTTTGTGTTACGTCAGGGCCGACAGAGCGGCTGTTGGTATCAGATAGAGGTGGCCACAGCTCACTTTCCCTGCACATTTCCTCTCTTTCCTCTGGTTATGTTTCGTTTGAATTGGTGCCAGTGCAGTGAACCATTATGTTGGAGTCAGTTTGATTGACCAGAGTGATTTTCAGGGGAGTTTTGGTCATTGTTAATTTTTGGATATGTGTTGAGCTGAATGTGTTTTACTTTCAAATAGAATCTCAGCAATAATTTAATGTTGATCCATAGAAATATATTGTATAAATTGTCCTTTCTGTGTTTTTGCTCTTTTCTTTTGCCATTTTGCCAACATTGTGGCCACAAACAGTTTAGGCACTGTCTTATCATGAGTAGAGCTGCAATGATTAGTCGTTTAATTGATTAGTTTAGAGCTGCAACTAACAATTATTTTCATTATTGATTAATCTGTCGATCATTTTCTCGATTAGTGGATTAGTTGTTTGGTCCATAAAATGGTGAACAATGTCAATCACCGTTTCCCAAAGCCCAAAATGACATCCTCAAATGTCCAACAGTCCAAAACCCAAAGATATTCAGTTTACTGTCATAGAGGACTAAAGAAACCAGAAAGTATTCACGTTTGAGAAGCTGGAATCAGAGAATTAGAATTCTTTTTCTTAAAAAATGACTCAGAATGATCAAAATAGTTGGCGATTAATTAAATAGTTGGCAGCTAATCGATTACTTGTTGCTTTTGTCATTTTAAACAAAAATGCAAAAAAAACTTGCTGGTCTTGGCGCTCATGAATGTGAGGATTTGCTGCTTTTGTTTGGATTTCGCTGGGACAAAACGAGACATTTGAATATGTCACCAGGGAGTCTAAGACATTATAATGACCACTGCAATTTCCCAAAGTCAAAGGTTGCATCTTCACATGTCTCGTTTTGGTCAAAACCCAAAGATACTAAACCTAAGAAAAACATAAACCATCAAATTTTAGAGGCAAAATGTTTGGATCATTCCATTTTTTTAAGCTAGTCGCCAATAAATCGACTAATGGTTGCAGCTCTGATGAACAGTACAGCTTGGTCTAGACACTACTCAGTTCTGGCATCGCTATATCACGCTGTCTCCTTTTCAATCCAGGCCTCAACGCTCAGGCTCGTAAGCTGCAGAAGAGCCGCTCCAGAGTGACCTCGCTATTTGTGGACGGCAGCGGGGAGGACGTGGACGGACTCGGGATCTGGAGAAGTCTGAGTGAAATGGATCTGTCAGCGATGGGGAAGGAGGCCAGCCGGGCCCAGCAGAGCGCCCTCAGGGAGGATCCCGAGGCCGAGGCCGACAAGGAAGTCTTGCGGCTGGGCATGGAGAAGGAGGAGACGGAAAGTAGTGACGACAACACCACCCAGTACTCCATTCACCCACCCTTTGACTTCCCTTACTTCCTGCTGCTTCAGGGCTACAGCCACAGACAGGTGAGTGAGAGGGAGGAAGTGCTGCTAATGTGAAGATAACGCAACATTTTCAACATGTATAATTGTCAAATGAATAGGTAAACATTGTTGTAATCACCTTAAACAGATAAGTAGGGCTGTATCTAATGATTGTTTTCTTTATCAGTTAATCTGGTTATTAGCTTCTTGATAAATCGATGACTCATTTGGTCAATAATATGTCTGAATATTGTGAAAAATCTCACAGTTTTACTTAATCCAAGGTGACACAGCAGTCTAAAATTAAAAAATATTCAGTTTATTTTTGAGTAAAACTAAGCGATGAGTTTGAGAAGTCTACGAAGAATTTCTTTCACCTAAAAATAAATGTGGGAAGAAACTTAGGTTGTAATTAAATGAATGGTTCCTCTTATCCGTCATAGATAAAACTGCCTTAACTAAGACGTCACTGTAGTTGATTCATTGAAGAACTCTCAAGGTCCTTGAGAGAGTCTCCAGGCAGTTTGTAGACAAGCAGAGACAACAAGTTCATCAGAGTATTGGATTGAATGTCTTATGTTAAGAACCTGGAGGAGAAAATCCCAGAGTCAGAGGGTAGAGCTTTGGTCACCTGTGTTATAACAGGTCAGAGAGGAAGGAAACACTCTGTGCTTCGCTGTGGGTTTCTCAGCACGGACTCGGGATCCTGTTGTCCTGCACAGGCTCAGAGTCCGGTAGAGGAAACAGAAGTGACACTCTCTACTGGAAGTTCAACACAGGACGGGCAGTCTGTCAGCATGTCCCAGTGAAAGGACAAGGAACAGTCAGTCACAAGGAAACCTGCCCAGGACGTTTGGCCAAACAAGGAGATAACCCTGATTAAAGACACACTGTAGAGAAGGATAAAGTTCTAAACTACACGGGAGCTATTCTGAGAGCATATAAACAAACTCAGTGGGATGAGGACATGTAAACCGGTGCACTGTAATCTACATACCAGTATACCTGATCCTGGCTTTAAACTATCCCTCATATGAAAACACTTTCAAAAATATCACCTCCAACACTGTCTCTGTTGATGTGTTGTTTACACAGCTCATTTTTCACAGTAAATCAGAGAGTCAGGCTGTGGCTTCGGCCCCGCCCATTCCCAGGAACAGGAAGCTCTCTTTCTCGCAATGGTGTTTATCCCCGCTGGTGGAGATTGCTGACTGTGCGGGATACTGGTAGCACCACAGCAGGCCTAATCTTACTCTGCAACAATAGGTCAACCCAAAGCCAAACCAAAGGAACGAGGCAGGTCTGCAGTGTATCAGCGGTCCTATAGCAGGAAACATTAGACCTCTAACGTTTGTTTTTGAGACTGTGTCTTCACAGATTAACTGGTGGAACTGCAACTAATGATTATTTTCTCAATAAACTGGTTAATCATTTCGTCTTTAAAATGCAAGAAAAAAGTGAAAAATGCTCGTTTAAACTTCCTACAGCCCAGAGTGATCTATTTAAATAGCTTGTTTTATTCAACCAAAAGTCCAAAACACAAAGATATTCAGTTTACTATCATATATAATAAAAAAAAGCATCAAATCATCACATGTGAGAGGCTGGAACTAGCAAATATTTGCTTGAAAAATGTTTAAAACGATGAATTGATTATCTTAAAGTTGCAGATACATTTTCTGACAATCAACTAATCGACTTACTGTTGCAGCTCCAACAAAATAACACAGATTATATTAGCTGCTGGCAGAAAATTATATTCAAGACAATTTCTGAAAACTTGTTGGTTTGGCTTTGAAACAGTAAGAGATGTGAGCTTTATTTTATGAAAGAAAAATAACCTAACATGAGATGTAATACATTTTTTGCAAACAAAATCTGTTGACATGTAGTATCATGTGGGATAACGTGTGTTGTAGTGGCGCTATCTTCATACCTGTGCTGCCGTTACATTGCTTGTCACAGACCTCTCAGTCTGCTTGTCTCCTACCTGCAGAGATGATACGGTATCATCGCCCGACTAATAGTCTTAATGTGGTGTCCCTGAGGTCATTGACATCACTGACGCCTCTCTCATAAGCCCTTCCATTCTTGTCTCGTCATACTGCCAACGCAGACTGTACTTACCAGCTGATCCTGCTGCTGCTAACACGCACACTGCTGGATGATTTCCAAAAATGTTGCATAAGAAAATCACACATCGACTGTCATTTGGAATAGTTTAGGCAGCAAGAATAGAGAATAATTAATTAAAAACCATGTTTTTTTGCAGGATTTCGTCATCTATCTAATGAGTGGGACCACCACCATCTTCGGCTGCTGCAGGGAGCACTGTAACGGAGAAGATGAGGAGAGGTTAAAGGTCGACATCCTTCTCTTCGCTCCTGATGTGTTGCCCCAACACTGCTGCGTCAGACGCCTGGACTCTAACAACCCGACCTCCACAGGGGAGCCCAGAAAGACATTAACAATGCTGAAGCCCCTCCACGGTGCTCCTGTCACCAGGAATGGTTTTCTGCTGAAGGAGGAGGTAGAACTGAATCCAGGGGACTTGGTGGGTTTGGGGAAACACTACCTGTTCATGTTTAAGGATCCTACAAGCACATCAGGATCTCTCCAGACCCCTCCCTGGATGACAAGACTCTGCCCGAACTCTGACACAAAGGTGTCATCCTCTTGTTCATCATGCGGTTCCTCTATGCCCGTTAAAAGGTTTCAGAGAAAGCCTTTACCTCCTCGCTGGAGGGACCTGGAAGGCACAGCGGCTTTGCTAAGCTATGAGCTGGAGCAGGAGGAAAGAGTCCTACAGGAGATTTTGGAAATGCTGGACCCCAGTGGGAATGAACCAAAGTTGACACCTGCTTTCCTGCTTAGCCTCTGCATCCAACACTCAGCCTCCACGTTTGAGCTCACACACTTCAGACAGCTGCTGCTCCGGATAGCCAGCCAGATCCAGCTGGTTATGTGGGTAAGGATGAAACTCTGCTCTGACTTTTTTGCCATCAGATAATCGAGCTTTTGTACCAGAGAGTTTGTTCATCTCTGTGCATTCAACGCTGTATTCCCCAGAGTGTGACGAAGAATATAAAGTAATCAAATGTGCCATCAGGGTTGTAGGTAATGTGCAGAAGATGGTTGATGTTTGCACGTAATGCATGCATGAAATGAATATTTTCTTTATGTGTTCTCCCTCTCAGGAGAAGACAAAGGAACTTGCAGCAATCCAACCAGAAACGTGAGTAGACAAACCACAAGTGTTTTCAGAATGGCCCAGAAATACACGACAATGACCCGTCACAGAGAGAAGAGCTGCAGCTGCTGCCTGTGATGATATATAACACCTGACACCTCAAGTCTTACTGTCAGAATAAAAGAGGAGTTAACTTCTTCCACTCCGTCCCTCCCATTATAGACCCATTTTTGTCTTTTTTAGAAGGGGGGGGGCGGGGGGATCTTTAAGGGGAGATAGCAGGTTAACAGTATATGCTACATAGAAGTGGTGATACATCATCTGAAAACTGGGAACCTGAAAATTAAATTGAAATGCAGCTCAGCACTGTGTATCAAGCTTTTCTACTCATAAATCTGTAATAAACGTTGTGTTTTGGTTAGGCACATATTCAAATAAATCCTTCCAAAATACCACATTAAAACACCAAGA
Source organism: Thunnus maccoyii (assembly GCF_910596095.1). NCBI lineage: Eukaryota > Metazoa > Chordata > Actinopteri > Scombriformes > Scombridae > Thunnus > Thunnus maccoyii. The sequence continues at coordinate 25,036,901 of NC_056550.1, forward strand.
CCTTGTGGAACACCACAGAAAAATTCATGCTGTGATTTGGTGCCAAAAAACTTTTGACATTTGGAGTTTTCTGTAAGAGCTGCATTTTTTGGCAATTGGATAGCGAGCACTTCTGCTGCTCAGAAACCCTCTTATTGTCAATATACCTGGTAAAGCCAAACATCCTCTGAATGCCCTCAGTCTCTAGTTTGTGGTTGTAAAGTTTCATGAGGCTGTGATCATCCTAGAAGTCACAATAATTCATTTTATAGAGTGAGGTCAAGTTTCAAACAATGGTCTCACTACAATGAAATGGCTACTAGGGGGACTAACATCATTATACATGAATACAATTGGGCTCAATGAATCCACAAGAGTCTCAGCCTTCCAGTCAGACCCAATTTATGCAATTTTAAGACTGTTTAAGGACCCCAGTATGCAGAAATATTCAAATAAACCAATTTTAGAATAGGCGAAAATAAGACATTTATACTGCATGCAAACAATTGCATGGTTCTTGCCCAAAACTGCATGGGATTAGCATAAAATGGGCATGTCTGTAATGGGGAGACTAGTGGGTATCCACAGAACCCATTTTCATTCAGATATCTTGAGGTGAGAGGTCAAGGGACCCCTTTGAAAATAGCCATGCCAGTTTTTCCCTCACCAAACTTTAGCCTAACTTTGGAGCATTATTTAGCCCCCATCCCGACAAGCTAGCATGACATGGATGGTACCAACGGATGCCTTCGGCCTTCTAGTTTCATATGATACCAGTGTCTTCTGTAGCTTTAAAACCGAGCCTTTCAGCCTCTGAAAGACAGTGATGTCGGCCAAGGACGCCAAGGCGTCTTTGGTGCGTTTAAGAGATTAAAGTGATTTTAATACTATGTGCTCTGCAGAAACCAATGAGGTCTCTTAAATGCAGGTTGTGCAATAAGAGCATTTCCCATTCTATCTTCTTTAAGAAACTAAAAACAGCTGAGAGTTTTTCCATGATGACTGTGCTACCAGCTTTATCAGCTGTGTTTTTCATGAGAAGTGAACAGTTGCACCAGTCAGGTGCTACTGCAGTGAAACTTTTGCTGATATGCACAAATATAAGAGGAAGTAAAATCAATGTAGGTCAAAACAGTTTTGTTCACTTTAGTGTTGTTGCATTCACTCAATTCTCATAAAACAAAAAATGTTCACTTCCTCTTGAAATCACAGGTTTCCATTGTGTCACTTGTACAACAAAATGCACAAATATTACTCACTAATTCAGAAGTCAGACTCACTGAATACTGTTGTTACAACAGATCGCATGTATGTTGTAAAATGTACGGAAAGTCTAGTAAAATACGGTAAGTCAGAAGCACTATTTATAGACAGGAAATCATTGGAAAATCAGCATCTATGCTGATAACTGGTTAATCATTTTGAGTCATTTTTTAGAAAAAATGCCAACATTTTCTGGTTATAGCTTCTTAGATGTGAATATTTTCTGGTATCTTTAGTCCTCTATGATAAAAACTGAATATATTTGGGTTGTGGACTGTTGGTCGGGACAAAACAAGGTTGCATCTTGGGCTTTAGGAAACAGTGATCTACATTTTTCACAATTTTCTGACATTTTATAGACAAAACAACTAATCAATTCATCGAGAAAATAATCGACAGATTCGATGATAATGAAAATAACTGTTAGCTGAAGCCCTAACAATTTTATTATTTTTTAGATATAATAGCTAAGTTGCTATTTCAGTGTCTCAACAGGACACTACAACTTGTTGACAATTTAATTTAAAGTATATTCAGATATTTTCCATATTTTTTACAGTGTACAGTAAAACTATAACTTAAGCTTGCTGTGTTTTCACATCAGGAGCTCCAACGACGGGCAGCCCGAGCAGCTGCAGCTGCTCAGCATGGATGAGCTGATCCCAGGTCTGCAGCCGCTGGTGCTGTGGATGGCCAACTCCATCGAACTGCTGCACTTCATCCAGCATGAAGTCCCTCAGCTGCTGCCCTGGAGGCAGGACCAGGAGGACGAAGGTGTGCAAAAAACACAACGTGAAAACAAACTCATCTGTCACGCTCACAGCTGTGGGAGTACAGCATGTATTATTAAAATGTATTTATGGCAGGTCTGCTGGACTCTGAGATGTTATCCACTCGGACAGCCTGTGAAGAAGCCATGACGGTCCTGGAGGAAGTCATCATGTTCACCTTCCAGCAGTCTGTCTACTATCTAACAAAGGTTGGCTGCCACACACACACACACACACACACACACACACACACACACACACATATACAGCATATATACTGTATACATTATGTTCTTTAACATACAGAATAAAGCAACGCATGTGCACACATTACATTCATATAGTGACATCAACATTTTCACATCCTTTTGACCTGTTAAATCTGACTGTTGGTCACATGTTAAGCAGGAAATTGAACTGTGTAAACACCACATTCTGTTTTCATTGAGTATATTCCAGACAGAAAACACAATAACAGAATGGAAACACCGACTTTTGTCTGGCACTCTCACTCAGGAAAGGCCTGTGAGATAGTGAGCGGGGTGTCTTTTCCACTGACTGGAATATAAACAGAGACAATCTTGTCTCCCAAGGTTACAGTGGTTTGTTGGATAGCAAAACCAGAATGCCTGATTTGGTGAGAACCAGTATGGATGTGAACATCTCAGGGCTTTTTTCAGTCTCGCAGTTGCACTGATGAACTGTCAGAGGGACCAAACTCCATATTTATCAAACTGCTAAAAGAAAAATTAACAGGAAAACATAAGATTAAAAGCTAATATAACCTTTCTTATTACTTTGAATGCTCTCAAGCTCCAGAAGCCTCTTAAAGAAGACGTATCATGATCATTTACAGGTTTATATTTATATTCTGGGGCTCTACTGGAATACCTTGGTATGATTTACAGTTAAAAAAAACTCCTTATTTATCTTCTACTGGCCCTTTATTCAGCCCCTCAGTTCAGCCTCTGTCTGAAACAGGCCGTTTTAGCTTCTCTTTAAGGCCCCCCGCCCAGTGAGCCCACTCTGTTCTGATTGGTTAACTCCTTGAAGCTGCCCATCGTGGCTCTGGAGGCTACATAAACAAACAGTGTATTTCAATCCAATCCAAAATACACGAGTGGACAACATGAACAACCTTAGCAACAACCTTAGCAACAACCTTAGCAACAACCTTAGCAACAGACTACGGAACAGACGGCCGTTTGTGGGCATATGCGAACAATCTGATGTCAGTTCGATGGGGAAGTAGAAGGAACTTTGCAAACGAGGCGTACAGAATGTCTCATCCTTCACACTCAGCAATGACTTTTTTAAGTTGGCTCTTTAGAAGTGTAATTCTGAGAAGTTATATAAATATGGACCCTTTTAAAATCAGGAAATTCATCCTCTGGATTTGTTGTGTGAAGTACGTGACAGCAGGCAAGTTCCCTCTTTTACAGCCCAACAGGACACTCCCAGGCTGGATTTATGTGATTTTTTCCCCCATGTTAAAGCTTCTTATTAAAGGCTGTTTGTTTTGCAGAATTTAGCTGACATGACAACACAGACGCTTCACAGCAGAGGCTGTAGAAAAAAAAAACACAACCACTCCGCACAGTAACTCTTCAAGGACAGGAGAGAAGGAACAGGGTGGGAAATCAACACCAGCCATCAGCCAAATGCTGGTTAAGCAGTGGCTGTTGGCTGGTGAATTTGAACATTTATATGTCAGCAGCTGCTAGATGTTCACATTTAGTAATTTCCCTCCCTTGAAGGAAATAGGAACAGTCTGTGCTGTTGTTTTGAATTCGAAGGCATATTTCTATTACTTGTGCTGCACAAAACTGAGGGAAAAAAGGTCATTTACCTGCACAGTCTGCTCTCCAGTCGACCTCAGCTGAAGGCTTTCCTTTTCGTTATGAGGTTGTTTTTCAGCTTGCCGTCACATTTATTCTTGTTAATCAGAAACTCCGTTTCAGCTTCATTAACAGCAGTAACTTATGCTGTAATTCCTGTCTTAATTAGCTAATGCATTATTTATAAATATGCTTGGTGGAAACTGTTACTCTGGTAGAGTAAGGAGGAGGATTAGCAGCTATGAGCAGCAGTCTGTTTCCTGCAGAGGAAGTCAAACTGTTGTCACAGAAACACCCAACAGAGGAAGGGAGGAGGAGAAAAAGGTCTTTTTGTTAATTTCCTGTGAAATGTGACCAACTGTTCATAATGTACAGACACCTTTTTTTTTTTACCACTTCTGTTTTTTCTTCAGGCTAAGTTTGTTCAAATTAGAATACAAATAAAACTGCATGAAACATTTGATGGCATTAATGCAGCATTTAAATACAACACAATAGAGTGCTGAGTAGAACCAACAGAGGGAAAAATGTGAGGAAAATCTGTAGATCTGCTGAATTTCACTGTAAATCATCAGCTGATCTGTCGCCTCAGGCACGCAGGGTTATTGTCGTCTTTATTGCCTCTCTCTCAGTTTGTCTGAGGTCATTATCTTAGTCACGGTGTGTGAGAGTGTGTTTGTGTATTTGTGTACCTAGCGGGTGATGTCATGCAACTGAAACAATGGCGGAACTGTGTCAGAGGCACAAGTGATAAGAGCCGGATCTGAGTGAGAACTGACAAGGAGTTAGTGTTCAATAAAACAGCTCACAAGATCTGCTTTGTTTGCAGAACTTTTATACAAATATATCTGAGTGAAATCCATGTTTCTCTGTCAAACACTTACCCTTATTAAAATGCTACATTTAGCATTTTTTAAAGCTGTATTATGTGATTTTTGACCACCAGACAACTGAAAATAGACTTTAATACACACTTACCTCTTCAAAGCTTTAATCTTGGCTTCGTGGAGGTTTATAGCAAGTTTCAGCTCATCGTTTAGCTGTCCAGCTGCAACTTCACTGTTTTGATTCACTCTCAGTGCTCTCATTTCAGCTCAGGCAGCTGTTTTCAGAGAAAAAGCACAAAAAAGCCACTGTACACTACCTGCTCAGCACCAAATGGCAAACAGACACAGTTAGCTGTAGGCTAGCTGGTGAACATAGTGGAGCGTTTAGCAGCTAAAGAGCCAGATATTTCCCTCAGGAGTTGGTGGAGAGCAGAAACAGAGCTGAAAGAGAGTGAATATTGGACTTACATTCACCAGGTGGACAGAAACACGACTCCAAATGAATGATAATGTTGCTCCGTAACTGCTGGATGTGGAAATAAGCAACTGTTTGCTAACAAGTTCAACATTTCAACTCAAAAAGTGATGATATATCAGTGTTTTCGCCGAAAAGAAGTGACCAAAAAATCAGTTAATGCAGTTTAAATAGTTGGTTTATCTTGGTCTTATGCTAATGTTCTATGATTGCCTTTATATCTAGGAGACACAGAGCAGCATGGGCATCTTTCTAGCAAGCTGACAAATGTAATGCTGCTAATAATAATGTCTTCAAGCATTCACATCAGTTGGTAGTTGATGGTTAAAAATACTGAGCATTTTCCAATAGAGCACCACATTATAGTCATTAAATTTAGGTTAAATTACCTTGACACTTAAGGCATGTATTATTTGGCGCCAAGTTGGATTTACAGTAACGGAAATCTGAGTTTGTTGAAGTGAACGCTATTTACAAGTTAGAAACTGTTGTCAATGAGGTCCAATAAGTCCAGTATTCTGTGTATTTAAGCTCTGGTTTGCTTCAACAATCCTTTTTGTCTCTTTAGGTGTTTGACTCTCTCATTTATTTAATGTCTTCATTTAATGTTGGTGCTGAGCTGAGAGCTTTTGTATAAATGAAACCATTGTGATTCAAAAGCAGTGAACAGCTGAAAGTTGCAGACGAGGCTGTTGATTCCCACTGGGATCGGTAATACTGCCGACTCTGTTGCTATGTTTTCACAGCTAGAGGTTTTCTTTATTAAGTGTCTTTTACTTCCTCCACCAGCTGCCAGAAAACCTCATCTACACATTGTCTTTCGTAACTCTTTTAGCAATAGTTTCATGTATTTATTGATTGATTTATGTTAAAACCCACAATTTCAAAAGGCACCGGGATGTTTTATTTTAATTCCCTGTGTGTTTTAATCCTTGTTTTGGGGAATTTGGTGCAGTTTTACACATCTAAAATGAGTGAAACTGTAGTGTGACTGTAGGTTGCACTTTTCAAGTACCTGCAGTTGCCCTTTGTGTTGGGGAACGTAAGCTTTCCTGCAAGGTTTCCTGTGCGCTCCATGAATGCCTTCCTGTCTTTGAGACATTATGTCATTATGTTCTGTACGTACTGTGGCAGCACTAAAACAAGACGAGACAAAAAAGAACATGACCGTCCTTATAACCTTATTGCACTACACTTAAAACGGTAATACCAGGAATCATCTGAAGGCAAAGGAAAGTTGTGTCTATGTTTAACATGATTATATGTTTTTGTGAGCGATGATACTCAACAACTGATTCCTGAGGTGCTTTAGCAGTGGTGATGGTAGAAGTGGGTATTTTCCAGTCCAGAGGTTCATCAAACATATCCCCGTCTCTCCACAGAGTATGTATTCAGCCTTGCCGGGTCTGCTGGACGGGAACCCGTTCTCAGAGAGCGGCCAGCTGCGAATGCCTGACGGACTCAGCGGCATCCTGGAGGTGCTGAAGGAGGCGTTGAAGCTCCTCACAGCCTTCCAGGTGCACCCAGACATTTCTTTACAACTCTGTGCCTACCTGTTCTTCTTCATCAACGCGTCGCTGTTCAACGCCCTCATGGAGAGAGGTAAAACCTCAGCTGACTGTCCCATGTTAAAGGAATAGTTCGGTATTTTTGCAAAACACTCTTATTTGCTTTCTTTCTGAGAAGCAGATAAGAAGATTGATACCACAATCCACATAACCGCGGCTCGATTCTGGCTGCAGATGTTTATTGCATGTCTTACACCTCTTTCTACCCATGTTTCCTGCCTCTCTGGGCTTTTGACTGTCAAATAAAGGCAAAAAATGACAAAAAATAATGTAAAGAAAGTAAAAAATAATAAGCTTTCTACTGAATTGTAATTTTTAGACTTTGATTTTTAGACAAACTAAACAAATCAGTTTTGGTTTCAAACTTCTCATCTATCAAAATAACTTGGCTTAGGAAACCTGTTAAACCTGGTTTAACTTTTGTTTTCAATGTCATAACTGAGGAATAGCAGAACATGCTATTATTTTCAAACTTCAGGCTGGGATTACTAACAGACACAGATTTTTTACGATGTTCTTTAACTTTATATTTGACCATTTTCACCATAAAAACACCATTTTATTCTTTTCCCCCAAAGTTTTTTGTTCCAAATGAGCATTTAAGATTGACATTTCAGTTTATTTCCTCTTCTATTACATGTTCTTTTCTTTTTCTTGTTCTTTTTTTCTTTGTAAAACCAGAACCCGGTTGCTCTGATAGGTCAAACGAGCCTCAGTTCACACATGAAACAATCTAACTGAGCACTGATTTGTCGTTCAGGATCGGTCGCTGGGTTCTACCAGTGGTCCCGAGGTGTCCAGATCCGGGCCAACCTGGACCTGCTGATGGACTGGATCCAGAGCATCAGTCTGGGCGATCTGGCCACCGAGTTCTTCCAGAAGCTTTCTGCTGCTGTCAATCTGCTGGCTACACCCAAAGAAACCCTCATGCAGGTCAGAGGACATCCGTTTCTCCTTTCCTGTTTGTCTTACCAGGGGTGAGCTGTTGCCCCGAGAGTCCAGTCACTTCTGCGTCAGACTGAATGTTTTCATTGTCTTAAAGGTTAAAATCAGTTATGTATGTTTATGTATTAGGTTGAAAAATTTCCATCTTTGGGAAATCAGAGCTTCACTAAACTCTTCCCACTGCAGCAACAACAACAACAACAGCTCCTTATCGTTGCCAAACCTAGCGATGACGCTGACTAATAATGCTATAAAACCTGAGGAATATTGTCTGCAGAGGTCTGTTATTGGTTTATGAGAAGAGAGGCACTAAAACTCACGTGCAACAACAATGTTGATGAAACTTGATCAGATATGAGGAAGTAGCTTGCGGGAAAAGAAAAGTGTAAACACAGTAAAAAAACGTCTATTTCACTGAGCGGAAACATGCGGCTGAGAGCGCAAATGTCCTTTTAATGTTAAAAGGCCGACAAATACATGAGAGTAAATGCATTTTAAAGCCTCTATTTCAGTGTATGATCAGGAATAACACACTATATCACTCAAACAATACCGTACATGTGTTTCACTTTTACTGCGCAGGGCTGCCTTGCCAACTTAACACCTAATCCCTCCTCCTTAACTACATGTTTTCTCGGTTACCCATTCAGATCTTGTTTACACTGTACAGCAGGAGGAAGCTGAGTTCTCACTTAGCTGGTTATTAAACACTGAGGTATTTAGAGTCTTAAAGAGGAATCAACACATAAAAGTACACAGGTCAAGGTCATATAAACCTTTTCCTGATTAACAGGTTTATGATACCTGGAAAAAAGAGGTTGTGGAACCTGTTGGATGTTTCTGTGGTGGAGTCATGATACGCTACTGTTCTTGTGTATTACAATAGAAAAGGTTATAAATAGAACATGCCTCTAATATATACTATATATGTACAGTAAAACCATAAAAATGAGCCTTTCAGATAAGCTGTAACTGTTTCTCCACTTTACAAGATAAATGCAGTGAGAGAATATTTCAGATTGGGTTTCACTGCTTGTAAATGTGATTTATTTATTTAAACAGCATGTTGATGTGGGATCATTGTCAGCTGTAAACCAATGAGACGTCAGTAAAGAACAGAGAGGCAGTTTGAGGAACAGACGACACAACTATTTTTACTTTCAGCAAACTATTTCAACCACTCGCTAACTTGTTTTCAGGCTGCAACACGTGTTGTTGATGCGCTACGACTGACTCGGGTTGATGGGAAGCTTACTGAACATTGTAAAGTTAATTAAAGTGGCTATAATGGATATTTGTCATCATAACAACGGATCAAAGGACAGGCTGTAACGTGAGAAGCGTCAGTTGTGTGTTCACAACATGTTTCCACTGCCCCTAAGTGGCCAAAAAATCAGTTATTGCAGGTTTAAGATTACTCCTGTTGGGCTGTATGAATGTGAGATGAGACATGTGGATGTATCTTTTTCAATTTCTATTCTGTTTAGTTAGTGGGTCAAGAATCATTGATGGCACGACCATGACCCTCTTCTACAAGAAATAGGTTCCACATATATTGAATCTCACAAACAGTTTATTTATTTCCGTCTTGACAGCTATTAACCACAACACGGTCCTTCCAGGATCTCTCAAAGCTGTGAAACACATCCTGCTGCTGCCTTTTTTTTCTTTGAGAGATGCAGACTCAAACCATATTCTGTGGCACACATCAAAGGGTGTCAAGGACAACAAAAGAAACATCGGGAATTCCCAGAAACTTCTCACTAACACACTCCAAACACAGAATTAGAGCAGAAATATCTGTGTTTAAAGAACAAAATACTGCAAAAATACTCCTGCGATCCAATCTGCAAAGAAAAAGAATCACTTTCAAGTTTACTGTGAGAATAGACAACTAGACAACCTACATGTGACTATCTGAACGTATCCCTCCACCACAGCTTAGAGAGAAACCGCATTTTCAATTTCAGTTTCATACTGAACAGACACTAAATTCAGCTAACAGACCACTGAAGCCTCGTATTAGCTTCAGCTGGACTTTGGAGAGTAGTGAGGTCGCCATGCTGCTCTCCGTACCGTCTCTGAATTGTTATTTCCATGTACATGTGGGAGCGTCAGTATGGTATTAAGACAGTCTTAAAAAAAACCACATTACTAATTTAAAAGTGATATGTCAGTGGAATCCACTTCCTGTATTTGGAGGAGCTGTGTTAGGATACGAGGTCTAGTTGAACTCGGGGAGGTTGACACCTGTTTCCACTGTACTGTGTGACTCAAATCGTGATCCATCAGCAGGCACCAGCCTGACCGTGACACGACCGTCCAAGGCTGTGTCTCATCTGTACGTGGGAAATGGATGGTTGCTAAGAAGCTGGTGGTTTTATGTATCCCTCCCCCCTGGTAATGAGGTCACTTTTGGGGTTGCCACAACGGAGCACACACCCTCGACAGATTTTTTTAGTTTTCCATCTGGAGTTCTGGGCTTTTAAAAAAAAAAAAAAAAAAAAAAATGAAGTGCCTCGCTGGCACGGTTGTAAATGACAGCAGATGGATGTGGCGTTGTTTTGTTTTGCCAGCAGTTATGGAGGAGACAACATCTGAGGAGTTATTTTAAGATTTGCAGCTGCCAAACGCTAAATCTCAGACATAACAAACAGACATTTTTCAGTTTCCCTGCTGTTTATAAGCAGCATTTAAACTTCTGCTGAGCTCAGTGTGGCGTCTGTTAGAAGAGGAGGGCAGGGACGACATTTAGCTGGAGGTTTCTATTGTGGGCCTGACATGTCTGGGCAAACTCTTACTTCCACCAATTCAAATTGAAACTGACTGAATGAACGATGTAATGTTTATAATGTTTGTCATCACATGAACGTCGCTGGCGAGTGACTCACCTGTTTCCTTACCCTCGAGCTACTTTCCACAGGCATCCGAAGATCAAATATTGTCTTTCTCTTGTTGTCATTTCATGATAAAGACTCTCACAGAGGAGAGATAACATAAATGTTTACGCTTCTCACGGTGCGCAGAACAAGAACGACGCGTTAATTAGCAAATCCAGCACTCAATCAAACACAAGAAGAAAAGCTGCAGCGATAACAAACAACTTAAAGTGCTACTGTATCCACATTCAGGCTGAGAAATACTTTCCCAAGAGACTTTGTTACCACATCTAGCAAGAGGGGACAAAAAGTATTTACTAGATCATGTAATTGGTTTAAATGCTGTGCATGCAAATGAGAGAGTAGCGATGACTGTGTTTCCTTATATGGAAACAAAGCAGGATGGGAAAATGCTTGTTTCTCCCACCCTGTTATTCTCATGATGACTACAAAGAGCTTTTGTGGCTTGTTCTTCAAACTAAAACAGCGATGGATTTTCTTTTACAATCCCATATTTGCTCATGTTGCTCAACGTTACATGTTTTCTTTGTTGTTTTATGTCCGTACAGGCGTCCTGGACGTCTCTGAGGACCGAGTTTGCGGCCCTGAACCCTGCCCAGCTCCACCACATGCTGAGGGAGTATAACTCCGGTAAAGCCTGTCCCGCCGGATGGAGCCCCTCGCCGGACGACGCGGAGGACGCCGTCAGGACGGGTGAGTCACGTAGACCACCCTAGAGATGAAAACATTAGCCGGTCGATCGATAATTCCATCAACAGAGAAATAAACAGTAATTATTTTGATGTTCAACAGATGTTTTAGTCGTTTTTCAAACAAAAATGCCCAAAATGACTCTGGTTCCAGCTTCTCATATGCAAAACAAACAGTTTAAAGATGTCACGCTGGGCTCTGGGGAATTGCGACTGGCAAAATTGTGATTTTTTTTTTTTTTGCTGTTTTTTGGCATTTTATGGAGTAAACAAATACTTGATGAATAAAAATAATAACACCCTACAACATCCTGACTCAGAATCTGCACTGATCTGAATAATATTGTACTCTGTATAGAAAATAAATGATTAGTCATCACAAGTTCAGTTTGTGTGTAAGTGCATGTTTTAGTTTAGTTTAGTCTAAATCATGCACTTGTTAATTGCATTTGTTAAAAATGAAGATGCAAATTCCCGACGATGAAATGACCTTCTGCCCAGTTTTCTCTCTTTTTTGTCTCGTACCAAAAGCATTTTCTGAGCGTTCCTTCACCACAAGACGGCCCTGTTTACTATAAACTGCGGTAACTGGACTCCTCCTGCAGCAGGAATCAGAACAATCTATTGTTTAGTTTGCATGTTCAAACCCGAAAGGAGCCTCGCTTGACTGCACAAGACTTAATGATACACAATAGAGAGTTCATTAACTATAATAACTTGATAAAAAAAAAAGGAGCTCTGAAGAAAGTACAATGCTGCTGAAATGTCAACAAATGGAATAAAGTTTACACTAACAATCATAATACATGCGTGTGAACATGAGAGTGAAAATCAGTGAAAATCAGTTTATTCTTTTCTTTTTTAATCTCAGTGAAAATATGTCATTAAAACACTAATTTGGACCGTATGTTTGCGCTAAAGAACACTATGAATTAAAACACACTCAGGCTTTTTTTAGTAGCAGCCTGAATGTTCCTCTAGAGTAATCCTGCCAAGTCAGTCTGTCTCCACCAATCAGCTTCATTCCTCAGTTGCCTCTCAAATCCACCTCTCCCAGCGGGGGAGCGTCCGCCTCGCTCTCACCTGTTTTCACCTCTTACTTCACTGCGTCCGGCCTGCTAAAACAGCAGCGACTGCAGCCCTGTACGTTATTTATGACCTTTAATTCAGTGTTAACCCCAAATACACCAGCTTTACTTCAAGTTCCAGGATTTATTTTTATTAGAAAGCTGCAATGAAAGTTGGGTAATTCATGATGTATGATGGCGGGCCTTTCTCTCTTCCTGCAGCCGACATCCTGGAGAGCTTCGACAACCACCCGCCGCTCATCCTGCCCAGCAGCACGTTTCACCTGGAGCTCGGTAAACCGATCGTGGAGCCCGCTCTGTTTGAACAGCTCGGTCATCTGCAAGAGTTCATACGCCAGCTCCCCGGCGGTGAAACCCAAGCCGAAGCTGATGTGGAGGAACAGGTAACAAGCTCCGTGACCCCGGAGCTCAACAGCATAACGAGAAGCCAGCGGCAGTCAGGAAATGAGACACTTTGATGTCCCTACATCTGTTATTGATTGATTTTATATTTCTCCAACTCAGGCTCTCAATGGGACAACCACAGACAGCCAGTCTACGACCTCACCCTCCGTCAGAGTCTTTCAGGATCCAGCCCATCAGGGGGTCTCTGACCCTGTTACCTGCCCCTTCCCTGAGGCGGATCTGGACTGCACCTCCCCTGCAGAGCCCACTCAGGCCCAAGGATCTCATGGTGACTTGAGCAGTTGTGAGGCAGTCCTGACCCAGAAGCTGAAGAGCCTGGAGCTGCAGAACGCCCTCCCAGGACAGGCAGACCAGGGCTACCATAAAAGCCTGGCGCTGGACCCGTCCTGCCTGCTGACGCCACCCAACACCCCCCAGGGTATGGAGCTGGCTGAGCTGGAGGCTGATCTGCAGGAGGGCGCCCGCCAGCAAAAGAAAGGTAACTATCTACTCTCAAACTGGACCAATCACAGGACAGCTAGATAACACTGTCTGATACTCTCATATAGGAGACAAAGCACACCTGTATGGAAAGAACAGTAAGAAAATATATATTATACAGAAACATATTGACTCTAATACATCACAAAGATTTATTAAAATGTAATATATGAATCATAATAATCATAGAAAATAAGACACATGAAAATGTAATAAATTGAAAAATAAGAAATAATATATTATTTGGCCAAAGCAAAAGCAACAGGCTAAAATTTGTATAACTAGGAACATAGTGCAGGAAAATGAACTCAAACAAAAGAAAGAAATTAAAGGGACGTCTCCCGGAGAGACGGTCAAAATAAATTCATCTTAAAATCTGTAAAAGAAGAGTAAGATCTGTTAGTCATACTCAAATGGTTTGTCAGTTTAAGATCAGAATCAGAGTTTAAAGCTGTGGTTGATAAGGAGTTCTGGGCGGGAGGAAGATGTTCTCGATGTACAGACGCCTCCCAAGTGATGAATCATGTCCTATTTTTAGTGAATATGAGCTGTTGCCATCAGGTCAAAGCTATTTTACTGTAACTCTGTATGATGAAATAGGACAGTACTGGATGAAATTGCTCATTCTGATCCCACAGAATATTTCCATGCCACTGCGAGTGTGTACTAGACAGTTAGCCCATTGATAAAAAATCCTTCACACTAAGTGATTTTGGGTTGTCTGTAATGAAAGTTGACATCGTGAGAGAAGCTTGGTGAAATATTTGGGCGTCGTCTGTGACGACCGATTTGACGACACTCTGACACTGATTGACACCAAGATTTGATTATATGCGTCTAGCACAATGTGACATCCAGTAAATTTACACAATCATTGTTGCACAGTGTAAAGGCGACTTAAGATGGCGATATGGTCGAAAAGGGCTAGTTCGCACGATGTGACAAAGAAGTGTTTCTAGCTGTTCTGAATATCAAAGAAAGGTCGTAATAATCTTTAAATGTGGAGATAAGAGCTCACACCTTCAGACAGTCTCTCCTGGAAGGTGTTCATAGTGTTGTGTTCAAAAAAAAAGAGCTTAAGAGAGAAGTTAAAACGCTGCTTACTGTCTTTAAAACGCATAAACCCGACCAATCAGTGCATGAAGTGGGCGTGATTGATGGGAAGTTACAGAGGAACAAATATGTGTGTCATATTTCACAGGAACACATCCAATAGTTGAGATATTTCACTCAAAAACCACAAATGACAACCTCATGGTGGCGCTAGAGGAAAAGTCAGAAGATCATCAAAGTCAGCAGGATTCATCGTCTGGGGACCAAAAACTTTATGGCGATCTGACCGCTAAGTGTTGACGTATTTCTGTCTGGACCAAAGTGGTGAACCGACCAAAATGCAAAAAACATTTCTTGAGTTTCTCAGTTGTGAGGATTTATTGCTTCTGTCTGTTTTATATCGTCGTAAAGTGAATATCTTTAGGTTTTTTTATTGTTGATTTTAAAAAAAACAAGCAATTTGAAGATGTCATTTGGGCTCCGAGAAGAAGTGATGAGTGTGTTTCACTGTTTTCTATTTAAAAACCCATCAGATCCATCAATAATGAATAATAGCTGTTACTCGCGTGTTATTTGAAACATATTCATTTTTTTGTCTGATTCTTTAATGTGGTCCCTGAAAGCCACACTAACAGCTGAAAGACATTAAGTGAAACCCGACAACAGAAGAGGACGATTGAGAGTAAGACACGCTGCCACCACGCATGACGACACGCTGACAGCAGCTCAGAAAGACCCGTTCACGGCTTCACTTACAAACAGCAGGTTCTGATTCAAATGACACACAACCCTGTCACTGAGAGTCGAGCTTAAACTTTGTCCCCTCTGTTACCAACGTCTGGAATGAGGTCATCGGCGCTCGTTCTTCCCAAAACCTCATCTACTTCCCGTGACTGACGGAATCTATTAAGGAAAGTATTTAGCGTCTTGACCCCGTGGACCCGCCGCATTTTTTGTCCCTGGCGGTTCCAGGTTCCCATAAAGGTGCCCTGACATAAAAAGGGAGGTGGAGCGCCTTCGTTGTCCCTTCATCTTGTTTTTTTTTTTTTTTTTTTACTGACTCTGGAGGTCAGGAATTTCAAGTGGAAGAGCTGTGCAGGGTGGGTTCGCTCTGCAGAGGAAAGAGTGTTTCCTCTTACGCCCGTATTGTTTTTCCCAAAAACCTCCGCCATGAGGTCATCTGTGGGAGTGTGAAAGTCAAATACTTCAGTCTTCAAGTCCGACCGAGATTGTAAATATAAACTGAAATGATAGTGCAGCTATTCGAGAGAGGATGAAAACATATTTTAAACATATATGTGGAACAGCAGTGGTAGTTAAAGAGCAGCTTGTGGGCTGAATCTGTCCCTCCAGAGAGAAGTGAGTGAAGTAAAGATATTTGATTATTGCACAGATGATATTGATAATTAGCCTTGTCAGAAGTCTTTGGCACTAAATCCCCCCACTGAGTCCAGACACTGGTGGTGCTGGTGGCTGATGAGGCTGATGAGGCTGATGAATCTGCGAAGACGAGGCGGTTACAGGAAGGTGGTGGAACGAGCACTAAAGGCAGAGAGGAAGACAAACATATTTAAAAGGACAGCTGCTAGATGATATGAGTGAGCACGTGTGAGAAATAAAACTAGATTTGGCCCCTGAAGAAAGCTGAACTTTTCACTTTCATAGTTTACATCAAATGAGTCATTTTTGCCAAATTTGTGCTGATATAAGTTCCTCACTTACTAACGGGGAAAAAATCCCATTCACTGTTGGATACAGTCCTTAAAGAAACAGCTTCATCTATCAGTTATATTCTCATTAATAATTCAACATCAGCGCGATGGGTTCAGTGGGAGACGAGGCTCCGTCTCTAGCTGCTCTCTGAAAGTCCTCAGATCTCGACCAGACCTTCAGAAGCACTTTTCGTCACATGTGATTGTGTTTGTTCTTAAGAGGTTCAACCTGTGCTAATGCGCTCACTAAAGGATCCCCCACCGCGGCTGTGTGCAATTACAGAGAGGATTTAAGCTGCAGGATTTTGTTGATCTTAATCAGATGTCTTTACTCTCATTGGCTACTTGTTGCATTGTGTTTTCCATTAGTGCTTTTATCAAAAGCAATTTGCTTAAAGGGGTTTTTTTGGGATTAGATTGAAACAAGCCATCTGGTACTTTACCTGTATGTATATCAGTCCTTAATGGCAGGAATTCAACACTTAAATATTTTATACATCTGCTAAATCTATATAGTAAAGCAACATGGAGAGGTGCAACAACCAGTCCATTAGTACATCAACTGAAAATTAAACTACCAAACATTAAATAGTTCCAGCTTCGTGTCTTTTTCTTGTCTTACATGATAGTAACTTTTAATCATGTTTGGGTTTTGGACTGTCGGTTAGACAGAAGACTGACGACTGATCTGATGACGTCACCTTTTCTGCCGGGAAATATTGACGATTGATTTCTGATGTTTTATAGACTAAACAATTCATCAACCAAGCAGAAAAGAAGCAACACATTAATAAATAGTGAAAATAATGGTTAATTACAACCCTGTAACTACTTTATTCCAGCACTTGGTTTATATTCAAGACTTCACCGCTAGTTGTAGATTTTCTGGAGTATCAGGAAAATTGATGTTCAAGATTTGTTCAAGAAGAAAAACTAGATAATAACCCAACCGCTGTGAATTGTTTTTAAGTTTTGTCCAACTTTACAGCTGCAACGATTAGTCAATTAATCGTTTAATTGCCAACTATTTTGATAATAAGTTAATCATTTGAGGTCATTTTTTTAAGCAGAAACATTCCAAATTCTCAGTTTCCAGCTTCTTAAATGTGAATATTTTCTGTTTTCTTGAGTCCTCGTCACAGTAAACTGAATGTCTTTAGGTTGTGGACTGTTTGTCGGGATAAAACAAGACGTCTGATGACGTCATCTTAGACTTTGGGAAACAGTGACATCGATATTTTTCACCATTTTCTGACATTTTATAGACCAAACTAATTTATTAATTGAGAAAACAATCAATAGTTGCAGCCCTACTAGTGTCAAACATTTACAATGTGACATATATTGATCCGTAGTTAAGATGTGTATGTCACGGATTAGTTAAGGGAATATGCCTGAATATCGTCCCACCAGTCGTACCTTGGCCTCCAGCGTATCTACCTCTGTGCTTTTGGATAACGGATAATGTTATTTTGAAAGTTTGGTAATCCTTTAATCTGGCCCCAAGAATTACAGAGAGGTGGTGATGTCAGGAGAGAAAAGAGCAGTGGCCGATCCGTCATGGGAATTTACAGTTGGGTTGGTGCGTGGAATCTTAATCGGGAGCGGCATTGTTCGGGGCAGGTCCTGCGTGGGGGGCAGACAGGCTGCATGTTGGGAAAGGCGGAGGGAGAGCTCGGGGGAGAGAAGGGGAGCAGAGCGGGAGCTGCAGGGGTGGGAACAGGGGTTTTTTTTTTTTTTTTTGGGAATGCTACTGTTGCTGCGTTGTTGTTGTGACAGCCCGTCCCACATGAGCCAGAGGAAGATAGGAAGTCCCTGACGCTCCGCAGAGAGGGGAACCTGTCTCTGTTCACGTCCCGCTGCTCAGCCTGACAGATCTGATCTCAGGCGGCTCAGTAGATGATTTAAGGGTTGAAACTCTAAAGCTTTCTGTTTGGAGAGCAGGGTTATGAAAGAATATGTTTAGTACAGTTAGTCTGCAGCTGTGGTTGCATCTGTGTGAGGCTGAGTTAAAGCTAACATGATCATAATGACAACACTGCTGTTTAACATGTGTACACTTTATTCCCATTTAAATCTTTATTACCAAAAGATTTTCAACATTACACATTGAAAATAAAGTGTTTGGGACGTTCCTTCACTGTTTTCAATCATTCAGGGCTGCAACTAATAATTGTTTTCATTATCAGATAATCTGACGATTATTTTCTTCTTCTTTTGTCTATAAAATGTCAGAAAATAGTGAAAAATGCCTGTTATCATTTCTTAGAGGCTGAGGTGGCATCTTCATCAGTTGTTTTGTCTTATCAACAATCCAAAGTCTAAAGATTCAGTTTACTGTCATGTTTGACATATAAAAGCTTCAAATTCTCACATTTAAGAAGCTGCTTTCCTGTCAATCGACTAATCATCACAGCTCTGATTCATGCAGGTCTGTCCATGAGTTTATTTGCATGTCGATGTTTTAAGTCTTATATAACTCACATTTTTTCTTGCGGTCTCGACATGTCAGTTTTTCAAGCAGATGTTCTGTTTACACCATGTCCACCATCTTAGCGTGTTAGCATGCTAACATTTGCTGATTGGCACTAAACACAAAGTACAGCTGAGACTGTCGGGAAAGTCATAAGTTTTGCAGATGGTCATAAAGCAAAGTACGGGACAAATTAAAATGTCTTGATGTTGCTGCATGATCTCATCTCAGCTGTGTGGGTCCTAAATATTTTCAGCATGTTTAACACTTTGAACTGTGTGTGTTTGTTTAGCCAATGGATGTAATGAGAGAAAGGCATACAACGTGGAAGAAGAAGAAGAAGACAGAGAGGAAGTGTTCACGGTGGAGCTGCACAGAGGACCTCACGGTCTCGGCCTGGCGCTCGTAGATGGAACGGTACGACGTCTTCTTCCTGCTCTCATCCATCATACATCCACTCTCTTCTTCTCTCCTTTATAACGCTGACTTCATCAAAGACAGCAGGCACAGTTTTAGTCACTAGTGACGTAAGAATGAATTTGAAAGACCAAATCTTATCTGGATTGTTTCAGATCAGCAGCCACGAGGCTTTTCACGCACAATTTAATCCGGACAAGAAGCACAAAAAAAACTCTTGTGTAGCTGCTCAGATCTCATGGAAAAGACTAATCAGATCAGACTATAAACTGCAGGGATTTCAACTCCGCACACAACTACACATCTAATCACACAAAGTGTTTTTACCGACAGACCAGGAGTTTTTCAGTCCGGTCTCGTGGACGGAAGCCAAACTCAACCAAACTTATATTTTTCTGCTGACGAGTCAATAAAAACAGCTTAATGAGACGGTTTACAGTTAAAACAATAGTATAAACACATATTTGTGGATTTCAATTATATTTGTGGAATTAAATATTGAATTATAAAACTTCCACATGATGCTAAGAGGACGATTGACATAAAATATGATAAGCGTTTGTCATTTTTAAGCATTTTTAAAGCTGGTTGGATTTGATGCTTTTCTGTCACACATGATAGTAAACTGATCATCTCTGGGTTGATCAGACAAAACATTTGAAGACGTCACTTTTATTATTATTTACTCCACTCGAGTGCCTCAATATCTGTTTTCCTGTTTTCTCTTTACACAGAAGACGCCGCTGAGAATGAGCGGGATTTACGTGAAGTCAGTGGTGCCCGACTCGCCCGCCGCTCAGTGTCAGAAGCTGAAAATGGGCGACCGCATCCTGGCTGTAAACGGCATCAGCCTGGTCGGTATGGAATACAACATGTGAGTATAAAAACGTCTGCAGATATCAGCCTGATCTCCTCTCCCCCCTCCCCCCGTCGCTGTGCGCTCACACCTTTCTCTTCTCTGTCGTCACAGCGGGAGAGAACTGATCCGAACATCGGGAGACTCGCTCAGACTGCTGGTGGCCAAGATCGACTCGAAAACGAGCGGCTCGGCGACTACGACTAAATGCTGAAGTGAACGAGCTCCGGCGGACGATCAAGTGCAATTGGGAATACTGGAGGACGTGTGGTTGTGTACAGTACAGTTCTTCCTTCCTGCTGTATCCAAAGTCAGTATTTCTCACAGGATGGAAAAACACAACTCCCCCCCAACCCCAACCCCCCTCCCCCGCTTCTCATCTCATTTTGTGAGGTTTGTGCGTAAAAAAAAAAAAAAGAGCGTCGAGACAATCAGCCCAAGCAACGGGACTCTCGCTCGTTTTTTTTTTTTTTTTCCGCTCATCACCTCTGTGAATGTCATCTCAAACCAAAAAAACAGCGGTCGGCTGTGGGCGTTTTCTAGCAGACAGGTGGTCAGCTCTTTCTGCTGCTCCAGCTTCTTTGTGGGGCGGCAGAATGAGTTTTCCTTCTTTCTTCTTCATAACTCGTAAAAAGGTTCGGCGGTGAGGAAAAATAGCCCGTCTGTGGCAGTTTTTGCAGTTGCTACTTGTGAAACATCTATTTGGATGTCTGTGTATTCCTGTCTGAAGAGCACCGACATGTCTGGCATCGACTGGAACTGTTTGGAAATTCATTGCAAATTATGGCTTTTATGGCTATTTTAATCACTGTGAAACACTATATTTTACACTGCGACTTCCTCCATCTTTACCCCGTCAGTTTAGTCTGTCAGGGAGTCGTTCCTTCATCTGTCAGTGTGAGATCATTTCATCTGTTTTGTTTATATTCTGTCCACTTTGACACACACTTCTAGGAACATTCTCAAAACAAGGGAAACCGGTTCATTATCTCATTCCACTGGGAGAACTTTTGCTTGTTTTAAGGGGAAAAAAACTGAGGCTGGATTTAAGACGATATGATTTTATTTGTATTGTAGCGGTTGGTCGTTTTAATTGTGGCCTTTAGAGCATCATACAGATCCTCACATTTATGTTTTTTCCACTTTTTATCACATGAAACACAATAGAGCTGCAACAACTCAGTGATCACTCGATGGACAGAAGATTTAATTGGCAACTGTAGTCATTTTTTAAGTAAAAATGCCCAAAAATGTTCTGGTTTCAGCTTCTCAAATGTGATGATTTAATGCTTTTCTTTGTCATCTATGATAGTAAACAGAATATCTTTGGGATGTGGACTGTTGTGGACTGTTGGTCAAGACATTTGAGGACGTCACCTCGGACATTTTTCAACATTTTACGGATCAAACAACAGATCGATTCAATGAGAAAAACAGATTAATCAATAATGAAAATAATCGTTAGTTGCAGCTCTATTACAGTTTCCAAAACAGTTTGGAGATAAAAAAAAATATAAAAAAGTCCACATATTAAAATGCACAGAAAGCTAAAATGGGAAAGTCTGTTATAATGTTCTCTCAGCTGTTTGTTTTGGGATCTTTCAGTAGAGAAATTCTTCACATAAACCAATATGTGTGTGTAAATAGTTGTATTAAAATGAAGCTTTACTGCCAGAAGTTTGGCTCCGAATCATTAAACATGTTAGAGTTACTGATCTGAAAGCAGCTTTTTTTTTTTTTTGTCTGATTTTTAATGTGTTTAACACAGTAGAACATCATCCTGCTGCAGCTCTGAAGTCTCTCTGTGTTCTTCATCCGCCATGTAAACAGTGTTAAAGTATATCGACTCACACAAATTATTTCAATTTTTGTTATATTTATATTGCGCAGTATTTTTGAACCTATGAAATAAATATTATTTTGACTTTGAAAACTTTGCATTTTGTTTGATTTTTACACTCCCGGATGCTTCCTGCTTATTCTGACTTCATGACTTAATATCTGTGTGTGTGTGTGTGTGTTTGTGTGTGTGTGTGTGTTAGTGGCTTCAGAGTGAATTGAATTTACAGCTGGAATCTAAAAGTCTGGCTGGGTGGAGCAGCAGGGAGGCTGCAGGGTGTGTCGGCTGCATGGCACGCTTTAGTGGCCGCCACCAGCCGCTGTTTATAGCTACTCTGTGGTTTCCACCAGCCAAGCATTTTCCACTGACTCCGACACGGCACAGTTCAGCTCCTCAGGCCGCGATTAAAAAACACTGTTTTTATGTTGGTATAAAAAAAAAACCCAACAGTCTTGAACATGTTGTGCACTTTTACTTGATTTACAACCCCCCGGGAGCAAACATCTGAGTGTGTAATTAAAGTGTAAATATGCCACAAGGTGCTGAGTGTGAAGCTCCTCCTGCAGCTTTCTGACAGAAATCCAAACTTTCCTGATTGTTCACAGTATTTTATTTATCTTCACACTGCAGGGTGTCATGCTCAGCTGCTGCTAACACTTGAACTCGACACACAGATCCAGTCACACTAAATGTTCTTACTGACAGACGAATCCTGTGGACAAAAGCCAAACTCTTTAATATTTTTAGAATATGTGTCTATTGAGGAGTCAGCTCGTTAGTTAACAACAGCTTAAAGGTTCACAATCTGTCAAGTCTATCTTAAAACAACAGTCGGGAGTGAAGCTAATATGAAGCTTCAGCGTCCAAATGAGTCAAATCAAGTAGATATCTTTCAACGTTACAGTCTTTTTAGTGCCAAACTTCCTCTTTTTGTTACTATACTCAACAGGGAAACACTGTCAGAGGAAACACAAAGAGGGAATTTGATGCTAAACAGACTGTAAATGTGTCAGATATCCACTTGATATGACTAACTCAGACTGCTGAAGCCTCATATAAGCTTCACAACAACTTTTTTGGGGATCTTTTAATAGCCAGTATGAGCAGGAGGACGTTTAATGATTTGGAAAACCTTTTCCAGTGTTCATATGGACACTAAGTCCTTTAATAAGACAGTTCACAGTTAAAACACTCAGAACAGTAAAATCTAATCTCAAATTATAAACATCTTGTTTTATTGAGGTTTATATGTGCAGCTGCAACTATTAGTCAACAGAAAGTTAATCTGCTATTCTAAATCAACTATTTTGATAATCAAATAATCATTTTTGTCATTTTTTTCAGAGGTCAAATGTGAGGATTTGAAACTTTTCTGTATCGTACATGATAGTAAACTTTCACTTTTGAGTTTTTTTGGATTATCTTTCAAAACTCTTCATCCACACGGAAGACATCACATCAGTTTTGTACCTGGAACATTTCTGTTGATCTCCACTTGTTGTTTTCTTAACCTTTAGTGTCCTTTAACTCCGGCTTATTATTAGCAAAAGGCAAGTTACTCAGTCTAAAATCATTCAGACACACAGAGAACTGTGTTTTGAGTTTTAGTCTGAATCATAAAGTTTCCAAAAACTAAAAAAACTTTCATGTAAACATTTGAAATTATGCACTAAAACATCTAGAATTATGAGCACTATCATTAAGGCTGTTAAACTTCTTTTCTGTTGGTGTGTCACATTTTTTACGTCAGTCACAAGACTTCAGACTGCTCGTAGTTCAGACTGTAGACTGGTGTGAGTTGGTGACAGTTGCACAAACACGAAGACTAATTTGAAACCGAAATAGCTGGAATAGTTAAACTGAAATAATCAGTCACACCAGCTGACAGTTAGCCGGAACGAGGAAAACATGACTCGTAATTTGTGGTTTGCAAATGATGTTGTAAAGTGTTTTTTGAGGGTGTAGTTTCCCCTTCAAAACATACAGTTTACATACAGTATGTTTCTATGTATGTTTACTTGTTCTGCTGTAGCTGCACGCCCTTATTTTATTACTTTATACTCTAACCACAGTTTAGCTCGACTGATTTGACTGCACAGGAACATCACTCAAAAGCTCTGTCCAGGTTCTTTATAATATGAAAATAATAAAACATCTGAACGTCAAAAGTCTTTATACCCTAAACCCCTTTTGTTGTTGTTGTTGTTGTGCACTTTTGTATACTTTGTCTTCCTGTTTAGAAGTTTCACAAGGAACAATTTAACCAGAATAGCAGCAGATTTTGTATAAATAAAACATCAATGTTTGTCAAAAACCAGCAACCGGCGACAGAACTGACAAATGATTGATTATTAAGATATTTGTCCCATTAAAAAATCAGAATTATGACTCTTCAGTGTGACAGCAGAACTCATTGATAAGAAACGCTGTCAGTCATGTAATTTAGAGACAGTCCTGCCAGCAGAGTCCGGCTTTGCCCTGAAGTAGTGATCACAGTTGAGGACGGGACAGTCTGTAAAAGGCAGCTTGTAGTCGTAGAACACCGCGGCCTCTGGAGGAGTTTCCTCCGGGCCTCCTTCGAAGCCGCACTCCTCCAGGGAGCTTTCTGGGGGCAGGCGGACCTCCTCTGTGGGCGCTCTGCTCCTGAAAACATCCAGCCTGGAGCTCTGGATCCCGACCCGCTTTCGGATAATCCTGATCAGACTGAGAACTTTGCTGCTGCTCGCCAAAACCACCTCAAAGTTCCCCGGATGGGCTGCAGCGGAGTCGAAGGGAATCAGTCTGACGCTCAGACGAAGGAACCTGAAGTTAAAACTGGATTTTAGATCAAACGGCGTCCAGTTCATGTGTTGTTGTTCTGAGGGTTTAGAAAAGGGAATTAAATTTTTGCTTTGAAACAAGAGTCCTGTGAGAGTGAATGTAATTATGGGTTTTACAAATCAAGTTATGACTGTAATGTTTTACAAGGAGAACTGTATGGTGGCCCTGAAGTGCAAAACACAACATTTCAATGGAAAAAAAAGTATCTTTTATCATTATTATTATTATTATTATTATTATTATTATTATTATTATTATTATTATTATTATTGTTGTTGTTGTTGTTGTTGTTGTTGTTGTTGTTGTTGTTGTTATGGGTTTTTTTTGCTGTATGTAAAGTGTCCTTGGGTTATGTGAAAGGCACCTAAAATTGAATGTAGTATTATTATTATTATTGTTACAACTTCAGAAAATACATCAATAATTTTGCATGAACACCGTATTTCACAAATCAAACTAACAGCACATAAAAGAATTCTTTGACACATTTTTGTATTTTTTTTTCCAACTGTAATTTAAGAGATTTTTTATCTGAAAATTACATGTTTTATGTATTCATAATTCATAATAATATTCATAATACTGCCTTTTAGCTTCTGCAGAGACAGTGTTGCATTAGAGGTTGTTTGTAGCTGTTTGTTGCTAGGCTAGCATGTTTCTTCAAGTCCATTTATAGTGAGTTAATCAGTCATAGCCTAGTTTATTTATTTTTAGTAAGCTTATGAAACAGGAGTAACAAGTACACAGCAAGTGACCGACCATATAACTTGTGTGTATGAACACAGCTGTGATAACGATAATAATTCAATAAAAACCCATTATGTATGTATATGTTTCAACAGCATTTTTGTTGATACATTCAGCTTCAGATGAAATGTTCTGTTTGACAAATATAATCGGCTCAGAAAGGTTTATTCCTTCAGCTTGTAAATTTTGATTTTCTCATATAACATTTGGTCAGAAAAACAAATTAATTAAGTAAAACTCAGAGTCTGAGTGTTTGACTGCAATCTAGACAAATGTGGGATTTACATTCTGCTTTAAGGAAAGTATTTTATGTGTTATAGGACATCAAAACAAAACTGAAAACACAACAACAACAAAATGTGGTGTTTTTGGTTTTTAATTTGTTCATGTGTTTCTTATCTTCAAAACCTCTTATATTTGATCCAATACAGTATTTGTTTTTTTTTTGTTAAATCCTGCAAAAGTAAAGGAGACACCTGCAAACACAGAATCATATGTTGCTACTAAACTAAACATGATGCCAACCAGGTCACAAAGGTGGCAACATCTGTGTAAAGGTCCAGCTAAAGTTCAACATAAGGTCTTCTTTGTTTACTAAGCTGCTGAGTCATGTGTCATGAAGTAGTATTTGTAATTTTAGCGTCAGGCAGTGAGTCACAGTGTGATTTACTGCTGATAGCTGAGGGTCAGAAATAACTCTGGCTTAGTTAACCTCAGACACGGAGGTGTGGTCGCAGCAGTTAGTGTCTGTCAACACAGCCTGAAGTTTGTCAGGAGCTGCTCAGTTTGAACCGGTTCAGCCGCAGAAGCTGTTGAAACTGTTTAGGGACATATTTGATGTGTGTATGGCTTCATTTGACGTAATGTTGGAACAAGCTGCTGCTCCTTCCATTTATTCTACAAGTGAGCTTGTTATGTCTGTACTGAGCAATGGTGGAAGACTTTACTTCAATAAAAGTACTAATACTGCAATGTCAAAATAGTCCTTTACAAGTTCAAGACCTGCATTCAAACTCCTTTAAGTAAAAGTACAGAAGTATTATCAGCAAAAAGTACTAATTTTGCAGAAAAATGGCCCCGACTGAAACAGTATTTTATGATATTATGTTTAGCATTTATAAGCAGTAAACAAACATTTAATAAATTGTTTATATTATAATAATATAGTTATAAGCAGATAAAAGGATATTTTTTAAGTGTTTACTAATGCACAGTATTTGTCATTAAGACATATTTGACAGTATTACACCTGTGTTTTACTATATTGTCGTTGTTTGTACAGCAGCATCCGCTCACGGCCACCCACAGGGGGAATTATAGCGTTGACAAATACATTAATAAACACTTATATCTGCTTACGACTAAGTCGTATTTTACTGGTGTAGCTGATGGAGGTGGAACTAATTTTATATACAGTTTGATATTTAAGTCCAGTGTTTTTCAACCTTGGACTTGAGGCCCTCTAAAGATAAGTCTGAGGGGTCGTGAGATGATTAATGGGGTAAGAAATTACGTTCCACCACTGAGAGGAGTCACCTCCCCAGCTGATCTCTGTCTGTCTGTTAAACTGCCTCTGTCCTCAGTTTGTGTTCATGTACATGAAGTACCTGTCCTTTTCAGAGTTTGACAGTCTCAGGTGACGGTGAACACGTTGATCCAAACAGGAGACGTCCTCCTTCTCAGCTGCTCCTCGTCTTTTCATAAAGTCCTCGAGCTCGGCGTCGTCTCTCAGTCTTTGATTACAACAATAAAACAGCCACAGTTAAATAAAAGGGGAAAAAAAGATACTCAAACACAGAAAAATAGTCTGTCTTACCTCAGTCTCTGTACTTGTCCGCTCAAGTTTTGATAACTGATCATGTTATCGGCGGTCTTCAGCAGCTGAGTCAACATGTGGAGCTGAAACTGCTGACACGGGACGCCCAAGTCCATCAGACCTGCAACCAGAGACACAGGGGTCAATGAAAGCAGACCTTCTCAATACAAATACTTTAAAACTGTTTATTATGGATGAAATGTTGCAGAAGTTCAGGGTTTTTTTTTTAAACAACATTTAAACCCAACAAGTCCCCCAAATAAAACGACCACATACTGTAGGTTGTTTGACCATGCACTCCAGCAGTCATCAGCTGGACCACATCATTTGTCAAATAACTGTTAAAATAATGATGTTTTACAATGTGACAACGCTGTGGTTAAGATCTGGTTAGCTTTAGACAGAAAAACCACTTGGTTATAATTAGTGAAAGATCATGGTTTGGGTTGAAATGATCATTTGAAACATGGTGTGGGTTAAAGTTACTACTTCCTTAAAGTTATGCAACCTTCAACAGTAAACACCATGACAATCATAGTTACGGTTTTTAAAAAAAACTGTCCTGACTGGCAGTTGGAAACAGGAAGTGAACAACCGTCTCCTGCAGCAAAGTCCACTTTTTGCAGGTTAGGCTCTAACCAGCCACCCAACCCGCGACCTCTGAATATGGAAATTTGTTACCTTATATTGATGTCATCTGACCACTTCTCGGGGTCATAATTGTTAGATCGCTAGATGGCGTCTGTCACTCAAATGTAACTATGGGTAGTTTTTGGCAACTGACATTATGCGTTAAATAAGGAGTTTTTTCAACTATAAATCATGCAAAGATATTCCAGTAGCCCTCCAGATTATAAACACAGACCTGAAAATGTGCATAATATGCCTCCTTTAAGTACCCTAAAAAGAAATGGCAGTAGATATGTAGTCCAAAACACTGATTGAGAAGGAACCTTAAAAAAAAATACATATTTAAAAATCAAGATAAAGATATAGAGATAAAAATATTTAAAAATCAGTATATCAGTTTCATTCTACAGCTTGTAATGTGGTTTCCATCCCCATATGCATAGTAAAAAATGTAATCTAACTGAAAATGGGTTTGATTTACTGTCTTTGTTGTGATTCTTCTTTGTGGATATTTATGTGTGAAGACTTCAGTGTAGTTTGAGGTAATTCCCACTGAATCACAGTCTGCACCTCACAGCTTTCTATCCTGCAGGTCTGAGCTGAGCCGAGTATAGTTTACCCTGTGTGTCTGAAGTTTGACGGACAAAAGGAACATTGTCCCGGTTTTGTTTCCCAGAGCCAGTTTGCTCTTATCTACGAGGGGGATGAGAGAGCTACAGAGAGCTCTCCAGGAAATGAGCCACTGCTCACATTATCAAAGTCTGATTCACAGCACCCTCCTTAAATACTTCAGTGCAACCACAATGTGGCATTTGCTTAATACTGACTCACATATCTCTTTCTAATCTCTTTTTTCCTTTAAGAGTAGCTGACATTCAAAGGAGCGAGGAGAGATGACGAGAGTTTTCAACTGGTGTTGAAAACACCACAGATCTGAGGCGTATAAAACAATCATCAAAAAGAGCAAGAAGAAGAAAGGCAGGGGGAGACATTTCCCACAGCTTGTTCAGACTAGTGCAGAGAGGTGACGGGTTACCAAACTGGAAATGGTTCAGGTTGACAGATCCACTTCTGTCTGCGTCACCGGGGCTGAAACGCTCATCCACCTGCTCCTGATGATCAGAAAACCACCCGATCATCTCGTCCAGGAAACTCTCAAACTCTCGCCTGTTGGACCTGAAGACCTTTAATGATGTTTAATACAAATCAATACAAAGATACCACCAAAACTTGCAAAATCTGCAATTCCAGTTAACTTGCTGGACAAATTTTATGTTTCTTAATGTTTTTTTTAGGTCTGTATACGAGTGACTGATTCTTTACGCACCTTTTTATGGTCTTTGTTGCGTTTTGGGGGCCGCTGTTTTTTCTTCTTCATGTTTTCCTGCATGTGAAATGTCTCATCCAGGACGAGGAAGGAAGCAGCACTCAGCTCTGTGTTTACATGAGATATGAGGTTGATGGCTGATGTCAGTCGCTCATTGTGCAAGAACAGATAAAATACTGTTGTTTATGCTGGAAGTAGAATCACTGGAAGCTGTTGTTTTTGGTTTTTCCATAATCCTACAGTTCAACGTATCAGTTTTACACTATCAATAAAAGATACATAAAGCTGAATGTAAGGTCAGTTTGAATTTTAAATAAACAGATTTGGCAAATCAGACTACTTCTAACTTTAAAAAGCTGAAAAACTAAAAATGAATAAAGCAGGTCCCAACTGTTTTGTGTCAGATCCAGATCCCTGTCAAATGAACACCCTTCATAAAAATTTATTTCAACTATTTATCATTTCACTTTTAGCTGTTTTACCATTACTTTGCTAATTATTTCAACCAAATCCATTACAATTTATCTATTACTTTTAGCTATTTCACCATCTATCCATATTGAACACAGATAGCTTAAAGTAACGGATAAGTTATTACTTCTAGCAAACTATTTCAACCATTTACACATTATTTTTTTAGCTATTTCACCAATTATCCCAACTTTTTAGCCAACTACCATGACTGTGTCCCAAATCACTTCCTTATTCAATCATTCACTACTCCCTATATAATAGACACTAAATAGTGAGCAGCAAATCAAGATTTCGAACACTAATTCATCGTCATCACAGTCAGCTGTAGAGTCGCGTGACGGTAGTTTTCACATCTTTAAAATGTGGAGCATTGCATTGTGGGATTGTTAGCAGGAAGTAGTGTACATGCCATGGACGCTACTTTTTTCGTTCCATTGTGGAATTTTAGAGGGCGCTGTATAGCAGATATATTTACACACTCAGCATTCGGACGCTTAATTAAAATGGTGGAGGGTAAATGTAGTGCACTATATAGCAAATAGGGAGTGATTTCGGACACAGCCCATGTATTTTACCATTACAAGTTTAGCTACAGTTTTCACACACTCTCAACATGTGATGTTCAGGTGTTAAAGCTGCCTCAATACAGTATGTGGATTTTTTTTATTTATTCAAAAATGTCATTTCTATTTTTTCAAATTAGTTGACCTACTCCACAACCTTTCCAAGTAACCCAAACTGCAAAAATAATGGTTGGGCATCAGCCTACGTGCAGTCTGGCTGTTATTGTACAGCAGACCGGGTACAGTGACTAAACCAGTTAACCTGTGACTGGACATGCACAGTAAAAAACTTTAGTAGGTGCAGACGCCCTGATTTACAGCGCCGTTAAGTGATTAATCCTTCTTAAACCCAGCAGATACGACATTACAGCAACAGAGTGACAAAAGGGAAGAATAGCAACGATAGTTTAGTGATGGCTCATCCTTCCTGCTCATCTTAAACAATGAAGGCAGGAAACAAAGCCATGGTGACCAGTTAAACATGACGAGGGAGTTCACTGCTGTCATTGGCTTCCTCAGTCCCAGTACATGTCCCAGTACATGTTCCAGTCACAAGACTGGGAGTTGGGGGCTGAGGGGGGGGAGGGGTTCCTGAGATCCAGCCCCTCCCTCAGACACAGACAGGAAATCCCGTCTGGAGTCGAAGGGGTACGGGGAAAGACTCTCCGACTTGGAGGAAAGCCAGTCAGGATGCCTCTGAGTTTGAGAGGTGTTTGATTTACTGATTACGGTGAAAGACGTATTCATGTACTTAAGTAAAAGTACCAATACCACAACGGAAAAATACTCAGTTGAGGGTAATTCAATTCAATTTCTGCCGCTAGGGGTCTCTAAATCAAAACAATAACAAAAGCATGGGATCATGGGAGTTGTTGTCCTCATTGTGAAACAACCAGCTTCTCCAGGTTAGGGTTACTTCGGTGTTCATGTTCAGGGGTTTTTTTACCGTGAGCCAAATTATTCACAGAGGTCTTCTCTCCAAAACAAACTTATGTGGGGAATAACATGGGTAAAAACAGTGAGTAAAGCACTTAAAAGCACATTAAAAATCTGTGTTTCTCTGATGCTGTTCAGTGGAAAGAGGACATCCAAGAGGGGCTGTTAGCTGAGCTGCCGCTAACGTTTGCTCAGCTTGTTTCTCTGATAATTTAATATCCAGACATCTGATGACTTAAATCCTTCATCTGGTTAAAAGATATAGTTAAAAAAGACCAAGATCTATAAAGTTTATCATAAAAATGTGGCTTAAAACTGAATAAAAGTCAATTTATGACCACAATGCCGACGTATTATCTTGTATGCCTATACTCTTTGGTAGACGCCATTGTGGTGGACAACTGAAACAACCGTTACCTTGATTAAAATTACTGATTTCTCTGGGTTTGAAAATTGTTGGAAACATTTGGGATAATGTAAATACACAAGTCAACAAAGTATATAACATAGGTCTAGTTGTTTTTAGACATTTTAATGCAAAATAGTTACGTGTTATAGTTTAAAGGTGTAATATGTAAGAATCAGAAATTCCTTCTCATTAATGACACTGGTGGTCGTTAAGTGAACTGCAGTCAACATGGTCACTTGGACTCCGTCAGCGTGAGTGAGCAGTGGCACTAACATTAACCAACTAAAACCACAATATCATAATATATTTCACATGCTTTTCAATAATGTCAGCTTAGCTGTCCAATAGGAAAAAAGCCAGCTCGGGGTCAGATGTTAACGGACTCCATTTTTAAGCTAACGTTAGCTAGTGTTGCACTCTGTTGGCACTGTAGGGGGACGGGAGGGAGGCAAGGCACTTTGGAACGCCCATAAACGTCACATCCTTTGGATTGGAAACCTTACAAGGCTGTTATAGGCAACCAAGAAAGTCAGAGAAGGTCTCATTTTATGATTTCTTCACATTCTGTTGATCATTTTAGCTAATTTTTGAATGTTTTAAACTAAATTCTTACATAATTCTTATATATTGCACTTTTAAATGTACTTTTCACTCTAGAAAAATGAAGATATTAGTTCTAGTAATAATAGAGAGGTGGTCGTCCTTTTTTCCTGTGTCTGTAATATGTTAAAATCCCCTCTAAGGATCAAAAATGAAACTTCTGAATCACTGAATGAGCTCAACCATCTGTGAATCCAAACTGCTTTTTTTATGTTTCTGACAGAAAACAAGGAATGCTTCCTATGAGAACAATACAACACATTATGTGGCTTTCATCTCTGCACTTATAAAATTCCTCTCATGCATATTTATGCCTCTGCAACAGGCAGATCACTTCAAAGAGAATTTCAGTTTCCACCAACCACTCTGCAAATATCTGTGGAGAACCACAGGTGTGCGCTTGGTGCTGTGTGTGGAAAGCAGGGCGGGGACTGTTCGGACACAGCGGTCATGTTTTACTCTGACCACATGAGTGCCAAAGTGTGTGCTCATGCAACATGAAACTCAAGGAAAGTTTCCTACAGGCTCTCATGCAGAACTTAACAAAAAAGCTCAAATGAACAGTGGTTGAAGAAATATTTCAATCCTTTACTTGAAGCGAGACCATGTAACTTTTGCTGAATAGCAGCTACTGTGCCACAAGTGTAATTTATTATCTAATGGTCAACACATCCTCATAATTAAACAACCACATAGGAGCGTTTTCTAATATGCATCAGCAGCTTTCCAAAAGGGTTAGGAAAAGATCATGGTTTGGGTTAAAATTAACACTAGAAACATGGTTTATTCTTCCTTAAAGTTAGACAACCTCCGTCATTACAGCAACAGTGAACGCCATAACAATCTAACTGACCCGACTCACAGTTAGAAACAGGAAGTGAACAGCAGGTCTCCTGTAGCTACGTCCACTTTTGCCATCTATCTATCTAACCATCCACCGAACCGACCTCATCCTAATATGAAAATTTGTCAACTTATATAGACTCACTTCTTCAGGTCATAATTACTAGATGGCGTCTGCCACTCAAATGTAACTATAAGTCAGTTTTTCCGGCTGAATTTTCGACCTATAGTGTTGTTTTTCATTTGAGGATGGGCTGATAATGGTGAATGCTTAATGCTAATTATTTAAAGGACGGGTTCACAATTTTTCAAATGTGTCTTAAAACAACAGTCAGGAGCCCAAATGAACATTGAAACATGTTTTTCTTGCTGTAATCATTCCTCTTGTTCATACTGACCATTAGAAGATCCTTTCATAATGTACTTACAATGGAAGTAATGGGAGCCAAAAATCCACAGTCCTCCCTCTGTGCAAAAATGTATTTAAAAGTTTATCTGAGGCTAATATGAAGCTTCAAATCAAGTAGATCTTAAATCTTTCAACGTTACAGTCTTTTTGGTGCCAAAGTCCCTCTTTTTATTACTATACTTCCACCGCAGCTCAACAGGGAAACACTGTCCGAGGAAACACAAAGAGGGAATTTGATGCTAAAAAGACTGTAAATGTGTCAGATATCCACTTGATATGACTAACTCACACTGCTGAAGCCTCATATAAGCTTCACAACAACTTTTAAATGACTGTGTGGACACACTGTGGATTTTGGCCTCCATCACTTACACTGAAACCACATTTGAAGGGAATCTTTTAACAGCCAGTATGAACAGGAGGAATGATTACAGCGAGGAAAACCCCTTTCAGTGTTAATATAAACATCTGACAGTTGTTTTAAGACACACTTGAAAAATTGTGAACTTGTCCTTCAAGAGTCATCAAGTGTGACTCAGCAATGAGCTACTGGTCATTCCACACCAAATAAGGCTCTAGCAGGAAAACCTCTGAACTACTACTGAAATGAGCAATGGTGGACATTATTGCTCATGAATTGAACATTTCATTTGTAATAAGGAAAATATGTTGTGTCTTCCCTCTGAACTTACATCATGTTGCTTTAAGTAAAACTACCACACTGTAAATATTCTCCATTACAAATAAGAGTTCTGCATTGAAAATCATACACAAGTAAAAGTACATATCATTAGCTAAATGTACTTGATGCAGTAAATATGACTCCTGTGAGGTGGAGCTAATTTTAAGTATTTTATATACTGTTGGGTAATTTTTTTAGGATGGCAACTAACAATTATTTTCATTATCATCTAATCTGTTATGTGTGTAAAATGACAGAAAATAGTGAAAAATGGCTGTTAAGAAGCCCAGAGTGATGTATTCAAACACCAACCTCCATAAAATGGAAAAAGAAAAGCAAAATGTCACTTTGGTGAAGCTGGAACCAGAGTCTTTGATATTTTAAACAATCATCAAAATTGCTGCAGATTGCAGATTCTGATGATACTGATGACATTTTCGGGGGTACAAAGTTTTTATCTGACAAGACTAATACTTTATAAGCAGTGATGGAAGACGTATTCAGGTGTTTTACTTAAGTAAAATTAGAAAATTAAAATTATAAATTACAAAAGTCACAATGTCACTTAAGTAAACATACATATGTATTATTAGCAGGATGCTAAGTACTCATAATTCAGTTAAATTCCCCCTATGAGTATAATACTTTATGTATTATATTATTATATCATTATTATTACTAATGAGTTAATTTGTTAGGAGCATTGGTGCTAATTTTAACTACTCTATGTAGCTGCAGTTGGGTAGTTTATCTTTAACAATGCATCATATTTTATAAACTCATCATGTTTTTGTGTGCTAAGTCTTAATCTGTAACGTAACTACTAACTATAAATGTCTGATAAATGTAAAAACAATATTCCCTCTGAATAACCTTAAAGTTTATGCTTATATTAAGTTCAGTACTTGAGTAAATATACTTTACTTTCCTCCACTGCCAGTGAATTAGTAATGAAAAATTTAAAAAAAAAAAAAAAAAAAAGAAGGCTGCTTTCCTCTAAAAACATGTAACTAGGGCAGCACAGAGAGCTCTGAGCCTTGAAGCAGTTGACATGTTTCACCCACAGCGCTGTAGGACATGAGGTGAGTGTAATCCCTGCTTATGTTGACAGCAGCTCTATCAGAAAGGTCATATCTGCAGTATTAGCTCCTCAGCCGAGTGTTTATCTCTGAACAGTGTCAGAATAATAAAATGAGCTGGTTTGCCTCATCTGCACAGTTCATTGTCAGTTTGTGTTCCTTTATAGCACGCTCGAGGAAAGCTTTCAGTCATTTTTAAACGTCCTATAGTTTCTCAGATCAGTGGTACAGTTGAGCTCATAAAGTTTGGTTACAGCGCCCTCTGTTGGGTTGAAAAGAAAAGGATGGGAGGATGCCTCAGTTTCTTTATAAATACATACACAAATCTATTCTCAGTTTTTGCACTTTTATTTGAACATTTATTGAAATGAAAGCATGTGAGAAGTTTAGAGGGAAAAATCACTATTTGGTGGAGCTGTTAACAACTCATAGACATGTGAAATGTGACCCCGACTACACACTGCTTTTTGTAAGACGTCAAAACGCCAAAAAGGTTGGAAACCACTGGTTTCATCTTTAACAATGTGTTGTATTTTAAAAGCTTGTTATATTATCCATTGTGTCAAATCTTCATCTGAAAAGTAACTAAAGCTGTCAAATAAATGTAGTGGAGTGGAAATATAAAGTAGCATCACATGGAAATACTCGAGTAAAGTACAAGTACCTCAAAATTATATTTAATTATACTTAATAATTTAAGAATAACAATTTTAGTCCTAAAACCCTCTTTCAACTTTTCATATCAAGATGAGGATAAACAGCATTAATGTATAAAGTTACTGTGAATGAATAAATCCATTTTTTAATAGTGCATAACATGAATTCATACATAATTTATGCCCTAAATCATCATTCAATCGCAAATCATGCTTCAGTTATGCATGACTGCAGTTACACGTGTCTTGCATCCTTATTATAAAGTCTAAGCAGAATATTTTAAAGGTTCTTTAAGCTCTAAAACATAAAGCTGACACATTAAACTAATGATATAAAAGGTAATTTTTATTATTTTTGTATCTCCAAAAAGTCAAATTCAATAAAAACATACACTATATATAATAAAATCAAATATCAACCCATATTTATGTTTTTTGTCCCAAATTTCAGTAATGCTTTTAGACAGTGATGGAAGAAATATTCAGATTATTTACTTAAGTAAAGAATATAAAGCATACACTTTACATATTGTAAAAACTTGGGTATATAAAGTATATATAATATAAAGTATATATACTATTTGCATGTATATATGTTACTGTATATTCCTTGAATATATAATATAGCTTTTCCTTTTTAATTTCTTCTTTTATGCTACTTATGTGCTTTTTTCCAATTTGCCAAATTTATCGTTTAATTCTGTTGTAATTTAAAATATTTTAATATTTTTAAATTGTTTTTATGTGTAGGGTGGATGGGGCTACAACTGAATCTCATTGTGCAATTCCGTTTTGTAAAATGACAATTAAAATGAAACTTGAATGTCACTACTGCACCACTTGACAATCTCATTAACATGTAAGCAGCATTTTAAAGGTGTTACTGGTTGACGTGAACCTAATTCTTTTTAAATTGTGTTGTGGTTTAATCTAAAAAACGATACATCATCAACAAATCATCTGAAAAACAGCTTTCAGATACACGTAGTGTAATAAAAGTAGAATATTTCTCTCTGTAATGTAGTTAAGTGGAAGTATAAAGAAGAATAAAGTAGAAATACTAATTTAATAATAATTTAAACATGTCACATTAGAATCAATATCTGTTGCTTTAGATCAATTCTAATAATCAGTCAGACCTCAGAGGTGAATCACGCAGACAGGAAGCTTCATACTGTGAATATGACTCACATGTAATCAGTATTCATCCAGGCTGGACGTCTCTGTCTCTCTGCTGAACTTCTCTCTTCTTCTTTTTGAAGTTGAAACTATTCTTGTCTGGTGTTGAATCACTCTGTTGACTGGTCGCCATGGGAACGGGACCTTCACACCTGCAGTGATTTATTATAGAGGGGGTCGACCACTGAACAAACGAGAAGGAAGAGTTGAGCCGCCGACCAGATTCACAGACACAAGATTTTTTTTTGTTTGAGCTCATTAGCAATAAAACAAAATAAAAGTTCAGGATCTTCAGTGGAAACAACAGATGTGTTGACATTTATGTCCAGCAGGTGTCAGTAACCACAGGCTCATGTTTGATAACTGCTCCTGAAGCCATGCATCATCTGTTACAAGGAAATTAATGCAACATTATGTTTTTCTCTTCTGCTGGTTTCACATTGTCAAAGCTAAAAAGATCAAGATAATTAGATTCAATGTTTTTCTGTTTTAGACAATGTTAGCTTTTAATAACATTGTAAATTGTGTAATTTTCTTCTCTCCAACCTCATGAATCATCTCAGGGCACCTCCGATTTATCTTGGGACTCTTTGGAGGGAAACAGTGTTAATCTAATAATGTCAAATATAGAAAATATATCAATCAGAGGGGCCATTTTTAAATTTTTTGCTTTTTAAGTACTATTAAAACTGATAATTCTACTTACGTGAATGATCTGAATACTTTTCCACCGCTGGCGAAGGTCAATGAAAAAGGTTTTTTTGGGGTTGGTGAAAATAAATGTTGGCAGAAAATGAATCAAGGAGTCAATTCTGTTTTCCTTTTGTTCTCAGTGAGTTTAAGAGAGAAAAAACAGTACAAACTGTTTATGAAGAGTTTATGAATGGATTTTTTTTTTTTTTTGTGCCTTGAAAGTGGAAAAGTTTAATAACAGTCAAGCTCAAACTTAAAGTTGTGTAATTGTCTTAGGAATTTCTTCAAAGAGTTTCATCATAAAGCCGATACACTGTACATCTATCAGCGTAGACAAGAAAGCATGCAAATCACTGACATCATTAAAAATATGACCTGCATGCATTAATTCATGATTTCTCAGCTTTTTTTATTCCCAAACACAGACTGTTAACGTTAGGTTTTGGTTCTGGTTCATTCTCCATCTGTGAGCGGCGATCTGATCTCTGCCAGGATTCGACACAAGTCGAGGTGTCAGACTCGCCCCCCTGATGTCGCAGCATATGAAAACCAGACAGGATGCTGTGTTACATCAAAGAAAGATGTTAGTCTGGTTTTTTACTGAGGCGAGCAGAGAGGAAGGTTTAATTTTTACACTCGTTGGACATGATTTTACTAAACTCAAGATAACAATTTTTGGTTTATAAAAGCTCATTTCTAAAAGCAGGAAAGAAATTAATGCTGAAAACTATGACGTATAATGTTCAAATATGTGATAGAAAGGCAAAGAAAAATGAGAAAAACTGAGCTAATTATGAATTCTATTTGTTTTTGTGTATGAGATTGTTGTAAGAAGTAAATGGTGGATCTGGATTTACTTTCTAAAAACTGATACTATGGTAATTCAAATTTATGAGATTGTACTTCATAGGTCAACATTTTGACTAAGTATCTCTGAATTTAATCTAACAAATTTAAAAAATGTTGGTTTGGCATCTCTAATTTTGACTTGACAAGTCCGAATTTAGACTATATCATAATGTGGATTTACAAATAAACAAGATTAAGAGTCTACAGTTATGCCAGCAGCTCTGTGAGGCTGCTAACATTTGCTAATTATCACTAAACACAGGCTTCAATACACAGTATAGTAACATCAAATACTGGAAGAATAAAATATTAGATTAACCTACATAGGGGCCGCTGGGTAAAAATGGCTGCTCTCTGTGCATCGTGAATTATTCAGGTCTTGTGATATCTGATTTAGCAAAAATTATTTAGGAATATGTACCTTGTAAGCAAAATACACACTAAAAAATCACTGGGTTAAAGTTTTAACCCAGAACAACATTGGGTTAATTTTACCCTGCAGCAATGTTTTATTTTCACCCAGTGTTACAAACAACAACCTTGAGCTAAAAACTGTCACAAATTTACTGTTTCTTGTACAAAACCGTGTGAAAATGACATTCAAAAGATAAACAAGTTATTAACAATCAATGACAAACCGTGACATGTAAGTTAAAACAGTATTATATATTATAAAAACAACAGTAAAATAAAAAAATGCTAAAACTGGGTCAAGACAACCCAAAAACTTAACCCAGTGATCTTCAGTGTGTATAATCTGAAATAATGGAGGTTTTACTAGACTTTGACACAGGGCCCCTATTCAAGACCTTATCATGTCACCTGGAGTCCGTCCTTCCAAGAAAAACAACCCTGTAGGTCATAAATTCAGCCACCAAAAATTACCTATAGTTACGTATGAGTGAAAGATGCCATCTAGCGGCGCAGTATATGATTTGACGCAGTTAAGATGGATGCATTTGGAGGAGGCAGGTTGGGTAGATGGATGGCAAAAGTGGCAAAAAGTGGACTTAGCTGCAGGAGACCACTGTTCACTTCCTGTTTCCAACTGTGAGTCGGGACGTTTAAAAAAAAAAAAAACCTAACATGGTGTTTGTTTACTGTTGCCATCAATCAATCAATCAATTTTTATTTATATAGCACCAAATCACAACAAAAGTCTTCTCAAGGCACTTTTCACATAGAGCAGGTCAAGACCGTACTCTTTAATTTACAGAGACCCAACAATTCCCCCATGAGCAAGCACTTGGCGACAAAGGTTGCCTAACTCTAAGGAAGTATAAACCGCATTTCAAGTGATCATTTTAACCCAAACCGTGATCTTTCATTAACCCTAACCAAGTCGTTTTTGTGCCTAAACCTAACCA
The DNA here is from genome assembly GCF_910596095.1 of Thunnus maccoyii. Lineage (NCBI taxonomy): Eukaryota > Metazoa > Chordata > Actinopteri > Scombriformes > Scombridae > Thunnus > Thunnus maccoyii. The sequence goes on from NC_056550.1 coordinate 25,076,558, forward strand.
GACCTTAACCACAGCGATGTCACATCATATAAAATTATTATTTTTTTAACAATGATTTGTAAAGTTTTTGGAAAGTGGGTCGTTCTGGAGGTACAAATGACCTATGTGGTCATTTAATTTGGAGGACTTGTAGGTCACCTGATGTTGAGTTTTAGTGGTGTATATCCTGATATTCGCCCTTATTGAAATTACCAAAAACTGCCAAATGTGTGAACCTCAAGGTTTTAGGGTCCACTTTGCCTGGTTAGTAATCCAGCCCTGCTGATGATGGCGTCAGAGTCAATTCATCCTATGGAGGACATAAATGGTTGTTCCTAATTTCATGGCAATCCAACCAATTGTTGTTGAGATATTTCAGTCTGGAAACAAAGCGGTGGACTTTAATCAAAACTTTACTTTTAAGTAATGTAGGTAAGTTTAAGTAATGAATGTCGAAGCTTTTCATCTATTTTTTGGCCAACGACTCAGTTTCCAGTGGTCCAGTGTTTGGTGTCTGAGCAGTTTAAAGGCAATTTAAAACTCCAGATGTGTCACATCCTTTATGAATATCTCATTGTTTAATCTTTACATGTCTATAGATTATGTGGATATGGTGGATATGGTGTCTAATCATATGTACATTATGTCCCTCTGCAGGCTCTTCATATTATAGTTACACACAAGTATGTAGTGTGAGAGGTGAAATGTCTCCCGCACTTTACATACAGCAGAAACAGAATATTATATTGTTTTATTTGAATGTATACTTACAGTGTATGCTTTAACATGTACTGTTGTATAACTAACTAGTGCAATTGTTCCTTCTTTGCTTGTTCTTGTTCTGAAACAGCTTGATGACTCTGTGATCCATTAGCCTACTTCTTGTTTTTACATAACTCCCATGAATACGTTCTATTTAACACTAGCTGAAATTGTTATTTGCATATTTTTACATAACTCAGTTTACTTTCATGCTTATGTTATTTCCCCTGGTGTTAATTACAATTTCATGCTGCAATGACACAATTTCCTCTTCTCTTCTCTTTGATGGATTACGTAAATATGCAAGTTAAGTTGTCTGCATGGAATGAAATGGAAACCAGCAGCTTCCAGAAAGGAGGTTAAACACGCCTCAAAAACATAAAATACAATATATTATATATATGTTTGAAACATGTAAAAACACTGGAATTGCTTTTTCTGGACCAGACATCTTAAGACCTCTAGCGTTTATCTAAGTGTTGATCCCTTCACCTCTTCTGTTCAGCCCTTCGTTTGTATTCCCCACCTGTGTTCAGTTTTTCCCTCCTCTTGTTTTCTGCTGCAGCCTCAGTGAAGCATTGTTGTCCAGGCCAGTCTGGACTGGACTGGTTAGTAGGCCAGGCAGGACCTTTTGTCTGTCTCCGGCCTCCCAATACCAGTCAGAAACCAGACTTCTCATCACCAGTCAGACGACAGCACACTGAGCTCCAAGTATCACTGAGTTCCCCCTTTTTCTTTAATCTTTATTCTCTTTATTGAAAGCTTCATACTGTCACGATAAACAACATGATGGTGATGATTTCTTTTGAAGCAGCAAGTGATGTTTTAAGTTCAACCATAGGCCAGATTTTTTCAGCGCTGTTTATTTGAGGGCCATCGTTGCACAGACACATTGAAAACACACGTTATTTGACATGTTTTTGTTTGTATAAAACAGTTTAAGGGTTGAATCTGAGGGCTGATGTCATATTCAGTAATCCACACACACACTTAACAATGACCTGCTTCATTCATGGTTGAAGCTGAAGTACTTTTAATGACACAAATCTGTTCTGGTGATGTATCTGTGTTCATTCATCTACGTGTATAAAAGGTTGCAACCTCATATTTATTGGGATTTGGATAAGTCTTGTATTTAGATTGTTATCTACTGTTTTATTTTTGAAGTGTCATGTAAAAGATTTGATGCAATATGTAAAACTTCAGCTTTTGTTAAGGGGCCAAATATTTTTGTTGGAAGGCCAGATTTGGCCCTCAAGCCGCTATTTGCCTACCACAGTTTCAGCTACAAGAGCTGCAACAAGCTGTGTCTGAAATTCTCTCCTTCCTCCCAATATAATAACTTAATAGTGACATCAAGTGACAGATCGCAGAGTAGAGTCGCACAATGTTAATTTTTGCACCTTTACATTTCAATGCATTGCACTATAAGTTGCATAAATGACACTCAGAATCTGAACACTTAAATTAAATGAGATGGGAGGATAAATAGAACTCTATTTAGTAAATGAGTGATTTTGGACTCTACAGTCAAGCTAGTTGCTCTCTGAGGTTGAACTTTGCCAAAGCTGTGATGTGAGCTACGTGACGTAGACTGACTATGTTCCGTAAAGACCTTTTTTCGCTGATTGCTGAAAAAATACTTCCAGATTGTGAATGAAATTTATATCTATGTCATCTTCATTTCCCCCTCTTTCCTCTCAGAACAAGCCACAAGACCCCAACGTCATTTGTTCCTGTGAGATTTCAGTAAGTCTGCTAGCTGCGCCCACTGCCCTCGAAACTGGAGACTGCAGCTCAGGGAGATAATTAGAGCAACAAAAATGTACATTTTCGATTTAATTTGTGCTTTTCACAGCACTGCAGTCTGTATGACATGATTATGTTATCACAAGTTGTTAAAGATGTTATCTTTTGTTGAATTAATGCTTTGAAATGGGTATTTTTTAACATCAATCCTCTGCAGTGCTAACAGCTGTTTGCACCTCATCCTGCGCGCAGTGATGATGTCACAGCAATATTATTTTTAAAGGGTCAGTTAAGTTACACCAAGTTAATATTTTAACATTTTAAATTTTCATTCTTTAACAGATGAAACATTAACTAACTTATTCATAACTGTGAATTGATTGTGATGTTATTTCATAGCCAACTTTTCATAAAAAGTATTTTAAACACAATTTGTTAAACACATTGTTAGGATGTTATATAAGACATAAGATTTCATACATAAAATGATTGTTTATAATCATTTTATGTAACTTAACAGTTACATGATGAAGCTGTTGACAACACTGTGGTTTTATGATTAACAGTGTTATTAATACTATAACATTAATTAATATTATAACATAATCACATTACTGATGTGTTCATTTCAAAGGAATGTCAGGAAAACAAAACTCAGGGCTAAAAAAAAAAAAATTTACAAAGGAGATGGCAGATAAGAGGAAGTGAATGCAGGAGCTAGTTTGAGGGCAACATCAAAAAAAATACAGCATACGTCACACAAATCTGCAAGATTACAAAAAATAAATATACTCACAACCCTCATCCCAATTCTGCCCTGACACTTGGAGAAGGGGTCAACTGACATCTGTTGGTCAAGGTTCAAGGCCGCCATTCAGATCTGCCCTCCCAGATGGCAGATTCTCTGGACAGAGCCAGAGTCGGCGGCGCCACATCAGAAGCCATTGAAGGCTTCTTCAAGCTAAATCTATGTAAAGCACAGTTTGGAGGACGAGTCACTTCTAATCTACAACTATGACTAAACTGGCTTTGGGGACAAGTCTAGGTTAAAGGAGAACGTCTTGTGCCAGATTGGGCAAAAACATACTTATCAGCTGCAGCAGACGACTCGAAAACACATGAATACAGCAGGGAAAGTCTTCCACCCTTCGTTATTTACCCCGGCTGCCTCCCAAGCAAAGCCTATAGGCTGGATGCCGCCCACTGCTCTGAAAATACACACTCTGGTGCTGAAGTTAAGTGACTGCCGGCTTTACTACTACTTTCCAGACTCCATTAACATATTACTCAATTTATAAATCATAACATATGACTTTGTATGACTCCTTCATTTCAACTGATATTTAACTTTAACAGCTCTTCTGTGAACTAAGTTAAATAAATAAAGTAGGATGTGTAACTGTAGCCCGTGGAATTAGATGCCACACAGGACACAGTTACTTTCGGGGTTCTTGTAGCTTTAATTTTATTGTTGACCACATCTGCAACAGGTCATTTTAACAGAGTGTTTAAGCTACTGAGTCCTGTAACACTCATACATTTTCTCTAGTAACAAAATACAATAGCATGGTGTGGCTCGATGCACGCTAACATTACCTTGCTATGCAACTGAGAACACAGTGGTCGACGTCTGGTGCCAAAATCCCAGGACATCAACTCCAAGAGTGTCTAAATCAAACCATCTCGTTAAAATATCGACAGATAACATCCTTTAGGTATTTGTACAGGGATATTTTACAAGATATGTGTGTATTTATCTATTACTTTACACCATGGAGTCACAGCATCGTCCACTCTGCAAATCTCCAGGTTGTTCGCACATAAACAGGAAGAAAGACCAAGAAAATTGCTCAACGCTGCCACCTTGTGACCAAAATCGGCAATAACAAGTGAGACTGTCACAGCCCACTTACAGTCTACTTCACATTTTAATTAAATCTAAACAACTGTATATTCAAAAGAAAACAACAAAGAACACATGTATTAACATTCAAACAACTTTGAGAGCTGTATCGCACCGAAGTGGAAAATAACATCTGAACCGATTTACCACCCGGCTACATAATGTTACCGTTTGACATTCTGAAACACGTCCACACAATGGATATAACGTGATTTCATTAATTCAGAGTCCTGCTTTATAAAACATGACGCCAGATTTATCAGAAGAACTGAGTAAATAGTGAAAAGTCTGTTTGATTTTGACGTGCTTGTTAAAAGATAATGATGTTTTATGGTGTGACAACGCTGTGGTTAAGGTCTGGTTAGGTTTAGGTACAAAAACCACTTGGTTAGGAGTAACGAAAGATTATGGTTTGGGTTAAAATGAGCACTTGCATATCAGAGCAATAAGCCTTCAGAGCACTTGGCTTTTGTTTTCAGGGTGACGGGCCATCGGACTGTCGGCTTTCAGTCCAAAGGGAAGTTTTTTCGAACTATTTGGGTTTTGGAATAATGTGCCTTTGGACCAATAGCATGGCACCACAGAATCACTGCAAATTCTCTGTAGATTCATCACTACAAGCCACACCGAACACGTTGTTTACTTTGTTATTATAGAAATATTGATTATAGCTGCTTTAAATGGTGACCAAAGTTATTACAATTCATCCTGAAGGTCACATTAATGTCTACGTTCATGACAAAGCTGCATCTTCTGGTTACTGCCCTCATAAAATGTTAATAGGAGGAAAGAGAGACATGTTTATTACATTTTAGTCGCAGAAAGATGTAATTGAGATAACATATTTCCATTTATTTGTTTATTTGTTTGTGATCTTTAGTTACAGATGATGCATGCAGAATTCTTCTTTTATATTTCTTTGGTTGCTATCCAGAATAATCTACTGTGAAAAAAATAAATAAGCAAAACAGCCTGTCAGAGCATCTTTGGGCCTTTTTGCCAGTGATTTAAATGGATGTAAATTTGCTCCCTGTGTTGCTCAGGTGATCAGAGAGCGTCTGATGTGTTTCATGAGGCCATTATGTTTCTGCATAAATTACTGCCTGCAGCTGTAGAGCAGCAGGGCCAAGACAAAAGGCTGAATTATTCCTGACAGTGAGACTAATGACAGTATTTTTCTTGCCTTATAATCCAATATTACCTGATTCACTTGCAGAGATAGATTAGCTGTTTGTTCACCGAGGCTTGAGCTGCAGCAGCTCCTGAGGAGAGGTGATCAGTCCACTCATCAAGTAGATAAATAAATACTCTTTAAATTTGTGTTCCTTCTGAACTTGAGGGAAAAATGTCAAAGCTGGCCTTGATGACTGTGCACGTTGACAACCTCAAACGGCTGTGTGCAAAGTTTCACCTTCAATAAATCCTCCAATTTGATGCCACAAAGGTGCACTTTGTACATTCGTTTTTACCAAAGGGACAAGAAAGACTACAGATTGTACATCAGTGGTGCAGCTTTCTCTGAAGTGGTCACCTGTTGTTGTTTAGGGGACAGTTTGTCCTTTCTGATTGTCACTTGTTGTGTGGAAAAGATTTGTTATCAGAAAACTACAATTTAATTTGTGCGAACAGAGTGAATGATGACAGGATTTTACTTTTTTGTTGCAACACAGAGTGAAGATTTTTCATACCTGATGAAAATGAAAGCTGAAGGTGATGCATCCCATTTTCTTTTGAGACACATTTGAGCCGAAGTCCTGAAGTCACGTTCAGACTAGCCTTGGTGTCTGTTAGTCTACCTTCTGTAACTCAGTGCAATCTCTCATTCTCAACAGTATTTGTTATTATACATCTAAACTTTTGTGATTTTAACAAAGTTAAATGGCCAATATGGTGGAAAACATGAAAAATGAGCTTTTGGATGGATTGGGGTGATGGTGGTGCCTCCTGTGCTGTCAGTGCTATCTCCTCTGTCTTTTTAAGTTTATTTGAAATTTTGAAATTTGCAGCTCAAGAGCGAGCAGGGTTGTGGTGGTACTCAGTGCTACGTCACACCAGAAAGTCAAAACAGATATGCAGGAAGCTTTAGCATGAGCCTACCTGTGCTGTAACTTCTTCAGTCAGAGTATCAGCACTGGAAATGTGCTGTTGCTGGTTTTTCAGCAGCTAAAAAGTCTTTACAACCCTCCAGAGGATGTAAATTTACATCAGGAATGGCTGATATTCGTTTTTGGAGACAATCTTCCCTCTGTTCTCGGCTAGTGGTTTACAGCCGACAGGATTTTCAACTTTTTGATCTTCAATGTTTGGATGAGGTTTTAAAAACAAGTGCACTCTTAAACATTGTTTTTTTGTTATTCAGCTAAAGGAATATATATTATATCTGTCCTAAAGCTAAGCTAGCAAACTAAAGCGATCCGAAACATCCTTCTGAAATCTCAACTGTGCAACAGCAGGTTCTTCCCCTTCAGTCAGGATCATAGAGCGATAATGTCTTAGGCTGCAATCAGACCGAAAATGGCATGACAAAAATGCAGCCCTCCGATTAATTTCTTAATTATCCTCACTTGGTTTCATCTACTCTCTTCTGAAGTAATTTTCTCTTTTTTCAACCCCTCTTAGTACTAAAAATACGAGAGCAAAAGTGTGAGGGATCTTAATTAGCAAACGGTAAATAAAAAGAGTAAAACTTTATGTTTTAGAAATTAAATCTCAGCAAATCACTGTATTTAATATTTGCAAATTGGCTGAAAATGTCACTTATTGTTCACTTTTCCACACATTAATCGTATGATCTTTTTCTTTTAGTTCTCTTTTCTTCTAAGGAAAAAAACTATTAACTGAAAATTATCTCCCGTCTTGAAGGAGCCTGAAAAAGGTGAAACATTCCTCAGAAGTTAGTTCAAAGTGAAATTTCATACCTTCCTCTCTGTGGATATAAATAAGAATTTGAAGAAAGGGCAGAAGGCGGCTTTTAATCCTTTGGCTTTGATTCTGCAGTTGGAGATGGCGGAGATATGCAGCGTCTGACTGCGAGCTCTGACGCTATCAGCTAATGTTATGGATCTTCCTGACGACAGCTGGCTGCCTCAAGGAAGGTCAGAGGGAAGTTTTTAAAGAATTACCTGTTGGTTATGAAAGTTTATTAGTGACAAAACTGTTGCTCAAATACAGAACAAATTCAGCCCACGATTAACCCGTGAGTCGAGATCTGAAAGCTTGCACAGGGACAGTTTTATTTACTCAAAACAAGCTCTGAGTGCTTTCATGTCAGTATTTACTCCAGGTGTTTTTGGCAAATTCAGACAAAAAACATGATTTTGTTTTCTCCTTCAAATGAATGATTCTTACCTTCAAATGACATAACACTCAAATTAATATTATGAATTTTTGCATTCATTCCATTTGTCTTTGTTTTATTTCAATGGCAACCCTGCGAAATGATGTTTAGTTAATTAATTAGTTAATTTTAAACAGTTATTTTAATTTTTTATTCAACAATAAATATGTTTGTGAAGGACACGTATAACACTTGATTACATTTTAGAAATATCAATGTCGGTTTCTTGACTTTGGTTCAGACTGAAACAACCGTCGGCTGGATTGCCATGAAATTTTGTACAGACTTCCATGTTCCTCAGAGACTGAATCCCAGTGAATTTAGTGGGACTAGTTTTCCTCTAGTCCCACCAGCAGGTTGACATTCGAGGTTTTGAGTGAAATGTCCTAACAGCTATCAGATGGATTGCAATGAAATTTGGTACAAACTTTTAGTCCCCCTCAGGATGAACTGTAATAACTTTAGTGATACTTTAACGTTTCATTCAGCGCCATCATCAGGTTAAAATAGTAATTTGTACAATACTTTGATTTGTGGCCAAATACCCACAACACTAATGACTCCTGTAGTTTGTGTTTAGTGCTAATTAGTAAATGTTAGCATGCTAACAGTTAGCTGCAGCCTGTTGGCATTGTGCGACCAAATAACAAAAGTAAAAAATCTTACTTCATCCTCCATGTCCATAATATTCACTAACGCTATCTTCCTAAGGTTTTTTTTGTCTGTACCTCCTTTAAGACTAAAAATACAGTCTTCTCTACTGTAAGCTGCATATGCTAGCATATCAGCGGCTAGCCATCACCACTACACTTAAGGGAGCACAAAAATAATAACTAATGTGTTTAATTATTAGTTGTTTTCCACTGGCGGCTGATTCAGATTTAATCAGGAATGAAGAAAGTGGTCAATCAATTCACTATAAACTAATCATCACATAATGATTGATTAATGTAGCATCCCCAAGTCTACATAGTCCTTGATTCAGACTTATTCAGGAGCTCCCTGTTAACCCTTAATCAGGTTGTTCCTCTCAGGATTTTGTGTACCTTTATAACAAAGTGTTATTGAAAAATGAAAAGGTGAGTGTGTGGGTTCATAAAATAAGAATCTGTGTTTTTAAGGTGAATCACCGTCCACTGTGCAGTGAGTTTTACATGCACACTGTGTCCTATTACTAACTTAAATATATTCTAGTTGTATTTGTCTGTATTATATTTTCTAAAGCTCTGACTCATGTCACTATTATATCATCAGACTAACTACATGTTGGTTTTTGGAGCTGCTGTACTTTCTCATTTTTTAAATAACGCAAGCAGCCTTTCACTCAACATTTGGTTTTATGAAAACAATATTCTGACTCAGCTGCGGCACTCATGACTAATCACAATGTCTGAATAAAACCAGTAACCATCATCGCTACCTGAGCTCTGCCTTGTGTCCACATGTGTGTGGAAGGTTTTCATCATCTTTTGTTGAATGCCAGAAACTTTGAAACCATCCTTGAGGAACAGATGTGAGACGTGATGACCATGTGAGGTTAGTTTTCATGATGTGTGTTTTTTAGGCAGTGTGTTATATAAGTGTGTGTCATCCCAAACAAAAACATTGTAGAAGCTGAAGCTGTTTTTATTTGACTGGCAGTGAGGATAAATATCTCCTGAGTCTCCTAGTTCTTCTATCAATACAGGAGAATACAGTAATCAGAAAAAAAAAATCACTCACTGTAACTGAGTAACAAATGTTGTGAAAACAAAGCAGCAATTAAATGCAAAAATGTGCTGGTCTCTGCTGGTTACACTCCAGGAAGTAACTGCACCTGGCCAAGAATTACCCGCAACGTCCGCAACATCCGGCTCCATTCTGGCTGCCGGAGACGATGCAGAGAGAGCATCCGATATTTTTCCTGGATCAACTTTGGTGCATCAAATTCATTTGCAGATAAATGTCTGAATTTATTGGCAGTTGACTTCAAATTATTTTTTAATCATTCATTTGATTTGTTACTGACTTTGTCTTCACACATATACAGAAAACTTGTTTTTCGTGTTTATTAGAGAGAAAGGAAAAAAACAAGAGAAGGAGGGAAGGAGGCGGTCTTTTTCAAACCCCCGTTCAGTCCTCTCCTGCTTTCTGTGATCACACACTCTGTGTTTTAATCTTAGACTGTAAAGAATATGGACGTAGCGACCGTGATGTCACCCGTTGGATTCTGAAGGGCGGTTTTGAAGCTCAAAGTGAGCCGCTCTGGTCGTCGCTATCTAGGCAGTGCCTGACTCTGTCTAACTCCCAGCCAATCAAAAATGGGCAAAGAGGCGGGCCGAATGGCTGAAACAAGCCACCTAGCGGCTGGCGGACCTGTCACTCAAAGCAGCCATGTCCTTCATTATGCATAACTTTATGGCTTAATAAAACGTAAACGGGCGAGTTATAAAAAAATTCACCCCCTGTACAGTTGTCATGAAAGGAGAAATTAGCTACAGAGACCAAAACCAATTTTGTACCAGGCTGTAAACATGTTTATTTCTGCTGTAAAGTTTTAACATGGGAACTTTTGGAGCCTCAAGTGGCCATTCAAGGAACTGCAGATTTTGGCACTTCTGCATTGGCTTCATTTTTCAGCCCTGGAGGTTGTTGCTTGGTTTTAATGCAGTCAAATTCTCAATATAGTTATTTTCATTTATATATTTTTCTGTTTTTCTGACATCTGAAGTAGTGTGAAATTTGATCACAGCTCATTAAAACTACCTCAAGCATGAAATTTACTTGTGAATGTAAATAAAAGCCTGTCTTGATTGGCAGTTGACTGATAATTTGCTTTTAATGGTTCATTTAATTTGTTACTGACTTTGTCGTCACACATATACAGCAAAACTAGTTTTTCATGTTTGTTATTAGAAAAAGCTGAGAGAAGGGAGAGGATCTCATTCAAACATCTGTTCAGTCCTCCTTCTGCTTTCTGTGATCACATACAGTGTTTTAATGGACCAGAATTAACAATATAGTTGTTCTCATTTATATATTTTTCTGTTTCTGTTATCAGACATCGGAAGAGGTGTTTAATTTGATCACAGCTCATAAATATCACCCGTTAACCAGCAGTCATTACCAAGCTGTTGCTGCAGATAAAATAATTATTTTATGATCGTGACATCGTCTGACTTAATGACCAAAAATACAAATTAATGACAGCAGCTGTGCAGTGAGATCGACTGTACTGACATTTAAATGAAGAGCGGTATCGATCTTCTCATCCAATTCTCATCTAACATCTAACAAGAGAGAAAATAAGCCAATTTCTTTAAGGTATGATTGTTGAATCCAGAAGAATCAAACTGCAAGCAGGTGTGTTTGGGTCATTTAAGTTCAAACCATGAAGCAGTGAGCGTTATGACATATAAAGTTGAGTTGGGAAACATGTCTTACAGTGTGGTGATAGCAGGTCTTGTCTCTGTCTCTCTGTGTTTCAGTGCATCTGTAGTCCGCTGATAATCAGACAGAGTTAATATTCTGAGCAGTGAGTCTGTTCAGGCGGAGCCGCTGTGAATATCCTGCTCCGAGCGCGAACGCGTGACCAAACTTTCTCTGTGTTTAAGAGGGAAATCACATGAGCGTGTCTGTGCACACGTGTCCATTAATTACACAGATGTCATATTGGACACGGTGAATTATACTCATCTGTGGCCGGAGGAACACAGTAGCTATCAGCCCTGTGCATCAAACCTCACAACCACTGCGGTTCAATGTGAGCTTTTTGAGCTTTTTGAGCTTTAGAAACTCATATGTGCTCTCACAAGCTTGTAATTTCTAAAATCATTAGATGCAGAGTTACTACAATCAATCGCTCTCTTCCCCCAGGCTACAGCTATTTTGTGATACTGCTTTCATTTACATTTTATAGCCAGAGCATGCTGTACTATTATACATCCTGCCCTGTCGGTTTGCACAGTCTCCAACGTCCTGTTGTCCTTATGCTTCAGACTGTAGCCGAGAGAGAGGAATCATTTTAACCATTCTCATCTTGACATTGTAACACGAGAACAAGCTGGAATATTTATGCTGTTGTGCCTTGAGGATTTAATGATTATTATAAACCACTGGCTCTAATTAACAGGATAGTTTTGGTCAAAGGCAAACAGAGGAGACCAGAGAGCCTTGGTGGAAATAAATATTCTCTCTGTAGCGCTGTTGTCAAGAAGTGCTTAACAACAACAAACAAAAAAAAACCCCAGAGAAGATCAAGGGTGAGAGAGCAATGTCAGGGTGCAATTTATTTTCCTTCTGTGCACGTGTCCACGCAGTGTTGTGTCTGCAACACGTGGAGCTCTCATTTGCTGGAGTGCTGTGCTGCGGCCTGTGTGGGGGCGGCTGCTGCTGTCTCTGCTGGTAAAAAAGCACACATGCTACATGGCAGATGTTGAGTATGGCAGGTCCAAACACCTGTTTTTTGTACAACAACAGCAGGACAAGCAGGAGGTGGTGTGAGGATTTGCAAAAGAGGATGATTTGACCCAGAAGGCTGAGAGACGTGCAGAGGAAAGACTTTTGTTTTTTTCAACTGGTTTTGTTAGTAGGAATACAAACAGAATAAGAACAAGTCAGTTCTATAGATCTTTAAACATCATTACAACAAATACAACACGCGGAGTCAGAGAAAAGCAAAGAAGCAAGCTAACAAAAATATGGCAAAACACACATACACACACAGGGTATGTATATAGAAAATACACAGCTAGCATAAATATATGATGAAATAATGATAATAATAAATGAAAGAAGAAAAAACAGAACAAAAAAACAATCTTTTACATAAAAAACACAGGAAAGAATTAGTTAAAAATCAGTCTTCTCTGGTAAAACTCCAAATAAAGCAATGCACGGAGAGAGCTGAATATTCATATGGTGTATTTCAGAGAGACACTTGAATATTCTGTCCATAGACTGTATATAAAGATGGACGACACCTTGTCAAAGTGAAGCCAAAATATCTCGTTTCTGGGAGCTGCCATCTTGCTTGAATGACATAATTTGCAACCAGAGTCTAAAGCTTTTTCGCTAACATTTCCTTCTTCAATATTACCATTAAATCCAATATAGTGCCAATAAATGTCATTCAATTATAGTTTAAGATAGTTACTGATAGGGGGGCAGTTGATCATAAACATAGAAGCCAAAGCAGATAATTACTGGGAACAACTTGGTGTGAACGTTAAAATGCATCGTGAAACCTCATGACGTCCCCAGACAGATGAGTAGATTTGAGTTTCCTTTAACGGTTTTCTAGAGCGTTTTTTTAATAATACCCTGTGGTATTGTATGATTCTTGCGGAGAGACTGTCGGTTCGGATCCTCCAAGCTTTGGAAAGGATTCACACTCAGTCTCTCTTCATTTCCTGCATGAGGAAGTTCTGGAGTAGTTTTTAACCAACGTTTGACACTTTTAAATTTAAAGTTATCCTGCAAAATACTGCTGAAAAAGATGGAAAACAGCGGAGCCGCTGCTGCTACAAAGTGGGACACTTGTCTCGTAATTCATTCATGGTCCTGCAGACCAATTACTGTTTCAATATCATAAGTTTTAATTAGTTAGACTCATGAACAAGCATCACATGTTGGCCGATATCGGTTGAGTTAATACGGGTGTTTGTAATCGTGACTGGTTTCCAGAGTAGCACGTTTCCAGATAACACGTCATTTTTCACTATCAGGACGAATCTCCGCTGCAGCACGAGGCTGCGGTGTTGCTGCTAATTCCCCTCTTGCTATGCAAACGCAACATTTAGCGTAATTACATAACAGCAGCAATCTTCACCTGATCTTTCCTTCTGCTTCGGGCTGCCAGCGCTCAGAGAGATTGTCATCAGCCTGGGAAATTGACTCTGGTTATCTGAAGAGAGCTCTAACAGACAGGGCAGTAACTGGCTCCCCTACGTCTGACTCCTGGCGAGATTAAAAAACACTGGATGTCAGCCCAGGGGGGGGATTCATAGCGCTGCGTGGCATTCTGGGAGATTGCTGCCGTAACCTTGATTGAAGGAGTCCCAGCTGTTTGGTGGATTTTTTTATTTATTTATTTATTTATTTTTGTCTGCTGGTAAACAAAACGGGTGCGAGTAAGGACAAATGTGAAGCTCTTTGCGGCACAAATCCCTCCGGGATTACTAATGCTGCATTTTCACATTAAAAAAACCCGTAATCCAGGTTTGTTTTACCTGCTGACATACAGTATTTATGTGTGTGCTTGTGTGGTACATACACCAACATCGTCCCAGTTTTTCCCCCAAAATCCTGGGATCTCATTACTCCTGCCCGAAGAGAATTGATCAAACAGCGCAGTCGAACACAGCGCCATGGTAATGAGCCAACAGCCAACTAATTATCTGCTCTTAGACCTCCTATAGGAAAATTATCTTCTGTGGCCCAGCACAGACACCCTGAGTGTCCTCCAGCACATTATGTATTTCACTGTCAGCCAACGACCCCTTTCATCGACTTGTTTTACTGTCCGAGAGAGGAGGACGGACTCTGATCACCCAGCTTAAAGCTATGGAGGGCACAACAATAACAACATGATACAGAGCAGGAGGGCACATGGAACAAAATCTCATTAAAAACCTCTTTACTTTTGCTGTAACAATTTAAAAACTCTCAATCTGTCAATTTTCTGTGTAATTCAAACAGCAAAATTGATGCAGATTCTGGTATTAGTGGAGTGGTCTCTTCTCGCTGTTGCTGATGTGCAGAAAAAAAAAACAATCAGCCAACATGTAACATTGAGCTTGTGATGTAGAATGTCTCTAATTACAGTAAATGTGGTGTTTCAGTGTTTCTCAACAACAACATATTAGAATATTCATCAGCACAAAAAAACAATCTCATTCATTTGACGTTTTTAGACAAAATACGTCCACATTTTGGGAGATATGCTTAAACCTGCAATAACCTGATTATACATTTATAATCTTTCATTGTTTTTAGCTTTGTAATTAACATTTTTTTTCTTTCTTTAGCTCTGTTTTTACTCTCTACCAACTCCTGAGGGAAATACCTGTCTGTTTAGCTGCTAAATGCTCCACTATGTTCACATTGTTTTTTTTTTCCTTTTAAACTGGTCTTTGTCTTTATTGTGTTGCTTTATGTTTTTTGCTATTTTGATTGTATTTTAGTCAACTGTGTATTATAAATACATTTGACTTGACCTTACTTGACCAGCTAGTTGCTAACTGTGTCTGTTTGCTGTTTGGTGCTGAGCAGGTAGCGTACAGTGAGTTTTTAAAGCTTTTTCTATGAAAAACAGCGCAATGTAATAGTAAATGGTAAATGGACTGTACTTACCTTTCTAGTCTTCTGACCACTCAAAGTGCTTTTACACAACTAGTCACATTCACCCATTCACACACATTCATACGCTGATGGCAAAGCCGTCAGGAGCAATCTGGGGTTCAGTATCTTTCCCAAGGTCACTTCAACATGCAGACTGGAAGAGCCAGGAATCAAACCGCCGAACTTCCAATGAAAGCGCTGAGAATGAACCAAAACAGTAAAGATGCAGGCCAGAAAACCAAAACAATTAGCTAAAAGTTGCTATGTAGAGCTGAGGAGAATCATCACTATGAGCTTTAGGGACAATATTTGCTTTGCTCCATCGAAAGTGACAAAAATTGCACCTTCCTGCAACTCCAAACTATGAGGACTGGATTTTTTGAGGGGTGAGAGAGATCGGCAATGAAATGCAGCAAAGGTCACCAGCTAGTGTTTGTGGTTTGAGACTGTCCTCCCGAGAACACAACAGGTTGTGATGTCAGTCGCCCAAATATGACATATATAGTATCATTTTGACTGGTACTGTAGTTACGTTTGAGTGACAGATGCCATCTAGCGGCTGTAGTAATTATGCAGTTCAGATGACATATATACAGCATGTTGACAAATTTCCATATTCAGAGGAGGCGGAGTGATGGGACGCATTAACCCAACAGTGGACTTTGCCGCTTTGGACTTTGTTTCCTGTTTCCAACCGCGAGTTGGGACAGTTTTTAAAAAAACGTAACTACGATCGTCCCCTAACAACCTTGTGTTTATTATTGTAGCCATGATGATGAAGGTTTCCTATATTTAAGGAAGTAGTGACTTTAACCCACACCCATAGACTGTATAAGAATATGGACGTAGTTACCGTGACGCCACCCGTTGGTTTATGAAGAGCGGTTTTGAAGCTCCAAGTGAGCCGCTCCGGCTGTCGCCATCTTGGCAGTACGTGACTCTGCCTAACTCCCAGCCAATCAAAAATGGGCAAAGAGGCGGGCGGAATGGCTTAAACAAGCCACCTAGTGGCTGGCGGACCTGTCACTCAAAGCAGCCATGTCCTTCATTATGCGTAACTTTACGGCTTAATAAAACTTAAACGGGTGAGTTATAAAAAAATTCACCCCTCGTACAGTTGTCATGAAAGAGGAAATTAGCTACAGAGACCAAAACCATTTTTTGTACCAGGCTGTAAACATGTTTATTTCTGCTGTAAAGTTGGGCATTTTAACATGGGGGTCTATGGGGACTGACTCGCTTTTGGAGCCTCAAGTGGTCATTCAAGGAACTGCAGTTTTTGGCTTCATTTTTCAGCCCCGGAGGTTGCCGCTTGCCCACACCATGTTCCTCTAACCTTAACAAAGTGATCGTTTTAACCCAAACCATGATCTTTCCCTACACCTAACCAGACCTTAACCACAGCGCAGTCACATCATATTATCATCACGCCTTGTTGATTACTGCCGATGTCGTTCTGGAGCCATGTGACCAAAGACATATTTGGTCGTTTAATCCTGAGAATTTAACGATAGCGCCTTAACCCCCAGGACACAAGGGCACACTATCATGATATTTATCAAACTGCAAAACTCAGCAATGGCTTATTTTTACATTTTTATTTCTACACGTTACAAAATACAATGTCTTTGATTTATTAGAGGGTTTGTAGGGTAGCAGTTTCTCTTTGCTTCTAGTCTTTGTGCTAATGCTAGGCTAAACCCTCCCTGAATATCAGACTGTTACTTTGATAACATGTTAAAACACTGATTATTCTTGCAGCATTAATGTAATAAAATGCTCTCTTGTCCTCTGTGTCCTCTCTTTGTCCTCTTACATACACGCTCACATAATTACAAACCATGAGGACACACCTGTCCCTGGAGAAATACACAAAAGCCAGAATCACCTCTCCCTTCTCTCCTCTTCGGGGATTTGCTGTTCAGTCTGATTGAAGGTGTTGTCAGCTAGTCAATTTTTAAAGGAGCACTCATCCTGGGCTGCGAGAGGACGTGACTGCAAAATTGGCAGGGGAACCACTTTGTCTGCCTCGAATAAGAACATCTAAAATGTGAAATGTAATTCAAGATGTGAGCTGTTAAAAGAAGCTTTCAGGCAGATACATAGATGTCCAAAGTGCAAACTGAATAATCAACTCTGGCATCTGAATTAATTCAGCAGCGATTGCATGGTAAAAAAAAAAAAAGAAGAGGAAAATAAATGTCTTTCCCTCCCCATGTTGCTCAGCTTTGCTCCATCCAGGCTGTGGCTCTCAAGTTGTCTCCCCTGAGACTAATTCCTTTGCCTGCAGAATAGCAATCCGCTGTGGTGACGCAGCCAATGACTCAGGACCTGATGAATTGAAATGATCCTCTGACATTATGATACTGAAGGTGCAGGCGAGGATGAACGCAGAATAACCAAACCGCAGCGGATCAATGTTGTTGTTCTGCTCTTTATTCTGCTCACATTAGTCTCATGGCCTTCTGCTGCTTTTATACCACTTGCAGAGGTCTGTGTTTGTCTGACACTTCAACTATAACCCTGACCTTTGACCCAAACCCATTCTAACTTGGCTTAAGTACTTTTAGTTGAAGGAGGTCTTTATAAGAGTAAATTCATAGTATGAACCGAATTTCACCCCAATTTCATTTGAAAGACCTCCTCCAGACATGTTTTAAGACATAAAAAACTCTGCTTTGACTAATAATTTGTGTCTGATATGTTTTTTCCACAAAATCAGTTTAAAAAAAAAAAACATAACATAACATCTAGACCTTCTCCATCACTGAAAAATCCAGAATCTATGAATATCAATCAATAAATCAATCTTTATTTGTATGGCTCCTTTCATACAGGTTAGAATTCAAAGTGCTTCACAGATGACTGACAAGCCGATAATAAGACAGTAAAGAGAATTCAGCCAACATTACATTTCTAGCAAAACATAGTTGCTGTTGCAATTGAGTCGTATGTGAACGTAATTTCTTGGAGGAAGGGTTGGTGCAAGTTGCATTCTGGACCACGATTGGCTCCAAAATTGTTGTGATGTCACAGATCATGCTCGTAGGTACACGTCTTAAACTCAGATTTAAGGTGATCTTAGAGAAACTTTTCCACTTTCATCAGATGTTTATGAAAACAAACTCTGAACATATATCGTTCTGCACAATCAGACATCAAACTGAAGTACAAATAAGAAAAACACATTTCTGAGCGGAGGGAGACTTTAATAATAACACTGAAGTGTACACCACACTATGTAATGTTGATGACACACTATTTTGGCAGTTAGTACAAATCATTGATCCGTGCTGCTGTAAACAAACAAGAAATAATTCAATTTAACTGGAAGTTTAATATATCATTGATAAGTCCCCATCCATTTGAAAATGTGTTTTTCTTACTGCTACTTTGGTTGGATGTGCAGAATGATGTATGTATTCAAAGCAGAGTATTTTTTATATTTCTTACAACATGGAGGGGTCTTTAAACCTGAAAAAACACCAAATAGACAATGTTTTCCTTAAAATTCATTCATTTTTAAGCATATTTTATGTCAACATTCTCCAGTTTGAACATACAACACACTCAAAACATGGTTAAAATTAGTGCAGTTTGGATACAGCAATAGTAGGTAATGTCAAAAATACTTCAGCACATATAGATAAGGTCTTTTAAATGAATGGAAACATTCAATGATTCACATCTTTCTTTTGTTTTGTATTACAACAGTGATAATTAATCCTATTTATCATTCATTGGCCCACACTCAGAGTCCAACAACTGCATCATAGCCTGAGGACGTTCACCAGATAAACTACAATATAATCCTGATGATCAACAGCGCTCAGGCTTCCCATCGCAGACATAAATCAATACACCAAACCGCAGTGTCATGGAGTCATAAAAAAGCACATTTCACTGTCTTTGAAAAGCTCAAATCAGGCAGGTTTCACCACTTTTTACTCGCCGTGGGAGACAATAACAATCTCAAGGCCACTTTAAGTCTTGAATGAGCGACACGTCTGATGTCACTCACACCTCTTCATTCATTCCCGCTGCTGCAGCTGCAAATAGACATTCATTGTAAGCCATCGATTCAAATTTGCAACTGAGTCACTCACAGCTACACGTTTCAGCCGGTACATGTTGTGCTTTGCTTTCTGCCTTTGCTCATGCTGCATTCATGGACACGGTGAATCATGCTAAAAATGACTTTCCTGTTTGAAATTAAGCAACAGTGAAACAGTGCAAGTCAGTTTACAGAAAATATTTATTTCTTCTTCGGAAATTTTTACAGTTGATGGATTTTATATCAAATGTAAAATGTTTGGTTTATGCAAACTACTATATTTTGCCTGATTTTCATTTGCTCAGCCAACACAGCAAATCTAATATTTATTTGACATAAAACCCACTTATGCTACGTGTTCTCATGGGAAATCTGGTTTTCCTAGTTTTTGCAGCTCACGCAGACAGCTCAATCAGCACAGAAAACAAAAAAAACCCAACAAATTCATCCTTTGAAATACATACTTGCTATCAAAATCAGAAACCAACAATTTTATTATCTGTCTACGTAGCTGAGACTTCATTCTGATACAGCAAATCATTGGCAGAACAGACGGTCACACTGAGCCTGATAGCATCCTGCTACAAACACAACCCACATTAGCTTTCCTGCTAAAGTCTCCGTCTTATCTTATCTTATCTTATCTCCTCTAACTTAAAAACATGAAAACACGTCTTGTCCTGCACCTTAGCTTGTTGAACGAGCCACCAACATTCACCAGAGAAAAGTGCACCGCTAATGTCAGTTAGCAGGCTAGATAGCTAATTAGCTGCTCAGCTGCAGCACATTAAACAGCATGTAAACATACCTGAAAATGTCACTTCAGACCCGTTAGATGCTGGTTTGGTTGCTGCTTTAAATGAGCGATGTGTTATGAATTCAGATGTATGGAGACAAGTTGCTTATGTTCCTTAGAGTTCCTGCAGAGCCACACAATAACTTTCACTTAAGGTATGGTCACATTATGCTTCTGTCCTACAAATAGTTACCATTCACTTCTATTGATGACCACACAACAGACACATTCAAGCATGCATGTCCTGTTTAGGTGTAGGTGCAATGTCCAGTCAGCTCTGACGGGTTTGCAGGGTTTTTCCTTATTTAAATCAAGCGTCTAAGGATAGAGGATGTTGTATGCTGTACGGGTTGTAAAGCGCCCTGAGGCAAATATAAAATAAATCTATATCTATCTATCTATATATATGTATATATATGTATATATCTATATATCTATCTCTCTCTCTCTCCATATACATACATACACACACATACACACACACACACACACACACACACACACACACACATATATATATATATATATACTGACTTGACAGAGTTAGTCTTTGTTCAACTTTAAAGGGCAGATTTGCTCTTTCTGCCAATAGCAACACTGATACATCACCACACTACCAGACTATAAACTGTAATGTTGCTCTCATACATTATGACTTAGTGATCATCAGTATTTATTTATTATTCAGAAATGTGACGTCCTTTTTCGTGGTGGAGTGCAGGGAAGTTTTGTTGAACAGAAAAGTAATGTGACTGTACCTTTATCTGGCTAATTAGACTTCTGCCCAGGTTAGGTTGTGTAGAGATTTGCTGTAGGGCCACCAAACTTCAGGAACCAATAAGAATGATGGTGGCGTAACCTCCACCACCCTAACAGGTGTGACAAAACTAATCAGAAACACTGTGAATATGCTGCTTATAAATGCTACATTTGGGCATTTAAAGTGTTACCTAGATAATTGGGTTTAATTAAAGGTTTGTTGTGGTTAAGTAAAAGGCCCAACACACTCATTTTTACTTATTTAGCCTGTACAGACTGTGCTTGATTGACAGTTGATAAATACATAATAATATAATGTGGTTGTGAGCAGATATAAGTGTTTATTAATATATTTGTCGACAACTATAACTCCTCCTGTGAGCACCCATGCTGTAAGTGGAGGCTGGTTTATACAAGGTAATGAATGACAATATAGTAAAACACAATTGTAATAACATAAAATGTCTTCATAATAATAAAATATATTAACACTTAAATTAAAAGCTTGCATGCTGCTTATAAATGACAAATGGGGGAATTCAAAGTGTTTCTATTAAGTATAATCTGAACACCTAAACATAACACGACTCCTGCTAAACACAACGTTTCTGCTCATAATTATGCTCAATATTTTTGCACGAGCCACAGAAATCAGCGGTTTATTTGATGATGAGAAATGATAAATTCCTACAGCGCTGGAAGGCAGCACCGTCGCAGAGGAGCGCACCGCCGCTCTGCGCTCTGATTGGTCTGCGGCATCGGTGGGCGGGTCCGCCGGTGAGTGCGGAGACAATAGAGAGAGAGAGAGAGCGGCTCCAGGGACAATCAGCAGCGGAGAGACAAGTGACAGGCATCGGCGGTTTCTGCTGAGGTTACAGGCTCCTCTGCGGCTCGGCTTCTCTCTGCACTGTGAAGAAGAAGAAAAAAAAAAACACAATTCAAGGATCTGCAGTATTTCCTCCTCCGTGTGAAAGAGTCAAGTGTTGCCTGAATGGATTGACAGCCGCAGATTTTGCATGCATCACATCCTGAAAGGTAAGATCAGACCATTTCGCGACCCAACCAGACCAATTAACTGCTAATTAAATGCTTGTTTGTGTCACAAAATGTGTTTTTTTTTTCGTACATATACAGCTCAGATTCAGTAAAGTGGCGTCTTATTGCATGTCTTTGTGCTGCCACTGTGGCTCATTACAACGCATTACACTACTGTTGTGTTTACAAGCCAGCATTGTTTGGCTCACCGGGGCTTTGCACTGTTACGTATCTTCATTTAATATTTTCAAAACTATATTTATACAAATTATATTATAAATTCAGACATACAATTTAAAAAAAGTTACACCTGCACCATGTGACAAAACACTGACTGTGCAGAACAATGGAGAGCTGCTGTCAGGCTATTATGTTCCAGCTACACATCTGCAATCATTGGACTTCTTCATTTTTTTATTGGCATTTTGTAAAACCTAACTCATTGATTATGCATTCGTGCTCTCTCTCTTTCTGTACCCTCCCTCCATCCTACAAACATGCTCACGTGCACCTGCTCAACTTCACATGTACTACACAGTGTGATGGAGATAATGCATGCTTTGTGTCTGCAGAGCTGATTCACAGTTCGTGTCTTTGTGCTGCAGTTTGTGGCAGGTTTTATATGACTGCCAGACTGTAAACAATCTTACTGACACTTGAGTCTTGGAGTGATATGCTGATACACCAGCCTTGATTTTTGGTATTTAAGGGAACAGAAGCGGCATCACAAAAGCATTTGGGCTGCAGAGATTATGCTGTCAGGGCTCTCAGCTGTTTGTTGTGAGACACTGAGATGTCTGTCTGGCTGGTGGTTTTCTTTATACATTGATGCATATGTACACACAGCCGCCCAGGAGACAGGGGATCACACACACACACACACACAGACACACACACCGACAGCGCAGAGAATGAAAGAAAGTCAGAAGAAGAAAGAAAGAGAGACAGATTAAAGCAGACAAAGGATGCAACATTACCTACTGTAGCGTGGGGTTCACAGTAGAAATGGGTTGGCATTAAAGGAGCGCCCAGTGATGTGCCACCGAGCGTGCAGGCACAAAGCCCCAGTGTTCGCAGATGCTGTAGGCCGAGCCAGTTAAAGCCTCGCTGCTTTGATGTGCTCCACAGCTCCATGAGCGCTGTGGGAGCCGACTGCCAAGCCCCACCACCCCCCCACCCCCCAACCCCGGAGGACGGAGCCGCCCGCGGGCCGCCACACAGGGAGAGACATGCACACACACACAGTGGGAGTGTGAAGGCCAAAGCTGTGGCAGCACTGTGACAGTTGGCAGGATGGAGTTTTAGCTCTACAAACATTTCCAGAGGAAAGAGCTGCTCATGGGGCAGAAATAATCTCCCTGGTTTTGTTGTATCTCGGTGGGCAGTCAGAGAGTAAGTCAGAGAATAACATTTCGCACTCATGTTAGTTCACTGGCGCTGACTTGAATAGGTAAGAATGACAAAAGGCCTAGAAAGACTGGTACAGGAGTGGGAGTCTGTTCACTTTCTGTCAGCAAAATACATTTTAAAAATCAACATTTTCTATTGTTGCTTTAAATACAAAACGCTTTATAAAACTGCTCGTAAACTCTATTGACCTGCTGGAAGGTCTGTCATTATAAACTCCTGCTGTGCAGTTAAACATCGTTCAAACACACTGAACCGTATTTTAAAATCTAATGGAGGTTGAGACCAAAGTTTCCAAAGATACCAAATATGTTGGGCTGAAAGTTGGAAAAATTAATATAAAATGATACGCAAAACATCGTGAAAATTTCCATTTGATGGAACAATGCACGTCTTCTTTCTGAACATTTAATATGGTGCCAACATTATGTAGCTTCAATAAAGAGCTGGAACAAGATGATACAGAATATATAAGCTACTATACTGACACAGTGAAAACTGGAAGTTAAGAGCTAAATGTTTTACTAGCATCCTCTAGTAAAACATGCTAGTAAAATGTGACATTTTATCATTATAACAAAGGTAAAATAAGGGTTTTATTTATTAGCATTTAACAATGTAGCCCCCAGGAGCTTAAACTTGTAAGCTAACTTGTCTTTTTTACAATTCACTCTTTGTACAGATCAAACAAACACAATAAAATGTGTTAATTAGCTAGTAGGTGAATTTTGTAGCCTTTTAACTGAGCCATGCTAACTGTGGTTATACTTTAGGAGATTATTGATGCATCTGTTTGTCCTATTTTGACTTAATCTCAGTTTAAGAGTGGCTATTTATGTTATCAACTGTAGCAGAATATGCCTACCAGCCCCATTAAAGCTCACAGATTAACATGTTATATGTTGTTTGTCTAAGCTAACCAGCTGCTAGCGATAGCTTCATATTTACTGTACAGACACAAGAGGTGAATCAATCCTCTCAGCTAACTCTTGACAAGAAAGTAAATAAACACATTTCCTAAAGTATCAAACTGTACCTTTCATTTTAAGAAAATATTGTTTTGTGAAATAGACATTTTACCATCTAGTACATGCTAACTGTACTTTCATTTACAAGAGTGGCTTTATGTGTTATCTTTCTACATTTTTCTACATCAACAAAGCTTTTTCCTGTCTCACATCTTTCACTGTGTTTCATCACTTAGGCAGAAAATATTTTTTATTCTTTGTTTCGCCCACATAGGTCTCAGTCAAACACTGAGATAATTTCAGCCTCCACAGTTGCTCTGCCTCATTCATAGTCACTCACAGACATTCATAGTCTGACTGGCCTGATCGGGAGCACCGGGAGGAATCCCAGTGGGCCAGTCACTCTGTGGGCCACTTGAGCAGCCCATTATACAAAAACAAGAGTGAGAGAGATGCGTCGTCGGCCCACTTTGATTATTATTACTTTTTCAGAGACAAAGTCAACAATATCCGCTCACTGATGTCAAACTCTTCCTCTCTGCCTCCTCCTGTTATCGACCCTCTGGGAACTCGCCGCCCCTACTGCCATTTTACTGGCAGAAACAGGGTTCTTCACGCATCTTCCAAAAAAAACTGCTGAATCAGGTGCTTCTCAGTTTGCAGACAGCAGACTTCATAAAACAGAAGGGACTGGAGCACACTGATTAATTTGCAGCCTTTAATTGCAAACAGACTAACGTTTCGACAATGTGTCGAAACATTGGTGCCATTTTACTGGTGTCAAGCAGAGCCACATTGAGGAAATCCTTTGGAAGATGAAACCCTGTACTTGTGCTCTGGACCCCATTTCCACCACTCTGCTCAAATCATATATCCCCACTCTCAGCCCCTTGATCACCCAAACTGTCAACCTCTCCCTTCAAACTACTAGTGTTCCATCTTCCCTCAAGGTCACAGTCATCCGCCCCCTCCTCAAGAAGCCCACCCTGGACCCAGAAGTTCTTGCCAGCTACAGACCTACCTACAACCTCCCTTTCCTGTACAAGGTGTTGGAGAAGGTTGTTGTTTCAGAGCTTCTGGACCACCTTAAACACAACAACCTATTTGAAAAATTTCAGTCAGGTTTTTGTTCAGCACACAGCACTGGAACAGCTCTGCTCAGGGTTGTGAATGACCTGCTGATGGCAGCTGATGCAGGGTCCCCTTCTCTCCTGATTCTCCTTTTCTGATTCTCCTGAGCACAGCATTTGACACTGTGAATCACACTATCCTATTAGATCATCTCCATACCACCATTCAACTGTGTCTGGTCTCAGACAGTCCCTTTCCGGTAGAATTGAGTATGCCTCACTGGGAGGATGCAGGTCTAGACCGCTCCCTGTCACCTGTAGTGTTCCGCAAGGATCGGTTCTCGGCCCCATCCTGTTAAACCTCCACATGCTCCCCGTTGGACGTGTCATCAGTAGACATAGGATGTCTTTACGTCGCTATGCTGATGATACTCAGCTGTCCATCAAAACTTCCACAAGCCCTTCTGCAGCCATGTTACACCTCAGCACCTGTCTTAAGGAGATAAAGGCCTGGATGAGCACAAATATCCTCCAGTTAAACAGCAGCAAAACTGAAGCTCTCGTTATTGGCACCTTTTTTAAACATACCCAACCCAAATCTGGTGACTGTTTGATTAGGACCAAATGTTCTGTAATATTGTAATTAATTGGGTTCCTGCCGTCCCAAAGCAGTCAACCCAGCGGAAACACTGAAATGCATTGTTTATTTATTATTTATTAATAGTCTGACATTTTGAGAAATACATTATTTGCTTTCTTATTGAGAAATGAGAAGATTGATTATAAGACTACAGCCAGTTAGCTTAGCTTAGCACAAGAAACAGAAAATAGGGAGAAACTGCTAGCCTGGCTTTGTATGTACTGTACATGACAAAATCTGCCCACAGATTAAACAAACAAGAAAAAACATTTTGATTCTTTATATCAATTAGCTGTTTGGTCTATAAAATGTCAGAAAATGGTGAAAAATGTCGATCACATTTTCCCAAAGCCCAAGATGACACCCTCAAATGTCTTGTTTTGTCCCGACCAACAGTCCACAACCCAAAGATATTCAGTTTACTACTATGGAAGACTAAGGAAACCAGAAAACATTCATAATCGAGAAGCTGGAATCAGAGATTTGGAGATTTTGCTGGTAGGTTAATTTTTAATCCACAAACCATTCTGCAGCAGCATGAAAGATGCTCACGCCACTGTGACATTAAACTGTATTTTGTCTGTGCTGATTGAAAATGTACAGTAAATAGAGGTGAAGCCTTCACCAGTTAAGCGGAAAAACCTCACTGTGTTATAAAGCTGTTCTTTCTATTTAAACATAGTACAAGCTCCACTGGCCCAGCAAGTCAACAGCCCAGGTAATTGAACAACCTGCCAGACTGGCACAACTTAAATTCCAATTCTGTCGAAGCAGTGACCCTTATTGTCCTCTATTATTTAACTGGAGCAACATTAACTAACTAGCAACTTATTTTCAGTTTATTTTAAAGGGAATACCACAGAATGTTGCTTTTCTGTTGCAAAACCTGCATTACAGCATCAGGATTTCTCTGTAAATCAGATTCTTTTTTGCGTGTGAGCAGTGAAGACGATGACACGTCCCACTGTCTTTATTTAATACTGAGTGAGCTTCATATCCGCCACTTTATAACCGAGTGAGACGTGCACAGTCAGAGCTCATAAATCAGGCAGCACTGATTCCGTTTCCCTCATCCTGTCGTCATGTTGTGTACTCATTTGAAACAAATGCAGTGCATCCTACTTTGGTGTTTTCAGATGGTACACTTAGGAGAGGATGCGGATGTTGCAGCATAGCATGAGCTGGATTCACAGATGCATGAATGGTTTCATAGGCAAATGCAAAAGTGTGCACCAGTGTTTCTGGCTTTGGACATTTTATATCTCTGTTAACAGAGAAACATTTGTTGAACAAATTTGTAAGTCAAGGTCATAAATGAGTTCAGGCATGGGTCGACACAGAGCCAAGAACCAGCACATTGTATTGGAAGAGAAGAGTGGTGATGGCTAAAAAAATGGATGCTGATGTTGGACATGATTATTAAGTCGTCTAAGGAGGTTATGTTTTCAGTCCTGTTGGTTTGTTTGTTTGCACGATATCTCAAAAACATGTTCCATACTTGGCAGATATTAAGGCTAGGGGGTAAGACAAGTGATGAAAGATAAAATAGTTGCTGCCATGATAATTTTCCAGAATTGTAAAATCCTGTCTATGAGTATTACAAACTGCTGTGCGATGTTTTGGCATCTGATAAGCCTTTAAATGCATGAATTTGTAGCTCCAACTCAAATGTTTTTGGTCTGAATGCAGCCTCAGTCATTGTATTGATTAACCCTTTCATGCATGGTGTCCACTACAGTGGACAGATATTTGGAAGCCATCTTGAACCATTTAAGTTGTAGTACCATGTCCCAACTATCAGGTGGTGAGCCCCCTAAAGTGTTGTCTACAATTCCATCTGAATATCATTTTTGACTCTCTCTGTGATTTTGTGATATTGAATCATAAATTCAAAACGGTGGAGGATGGAGGAAATGCGCCAAGTAGCTCAGGAATATCTGTTAAATACTTTTATTCTCAGAGATAAAAACAGGTAAAAAAGTTGTAAGTTGTAAAGATGTTTGAAATACTTTTATCAAGTTTTTAATAATATTTTTCTTGTACATTATTTTTTGTGACTGAAAATACATCTGTCCGTCTCCAGTGGACGTCATGCAACAAAGGGTACATTCTGTCTATTGGGCCTAGGTCTTGTTTTTCAAATATCCTCTCTATTGTTGTTGTTATCTAAAGTTCCTATGTGTTTTCATACCATTTGCTCTTAGTAATAAAATAATATATATATATATATATATATATATATATATATATATATATATATATATATATATTGCCTATATTGATTTCCATAAATCACTTTTTACTCTGTTGATGCATTGTGTCCACTACAGTGGACACATTTCAAAATTCAATATATATTAAAAAAAAGTTACTGACATGATTTTTCATTTGTTTAAGAGTTAAAAATAAACAATAAAAAATGTTTTACTCTGTGATTTAATCATTCATGCATGAAAGGGTTAATCAATCAACAAAATATTAAGCGGCTATTTTGATAATTAAATAATTTATAACTTTTTTTTGATCATACATGATAGTAAACTGAATATTTTGGGGTTTCTGTTTCTGTTCCACTTTCTGCTGCACTTTCTTAAAATATGCCACATGTATCCCATGATTGTCTATCACTAATTGTGCTGTATTTAGATGACTTTGATCCAAATGCAGTTAAAATAATCCAACATTCCAAATATTACAACAACTAAAAGATTCATGAAGTACGATTAGCTCTTGCCTGTTTTTTATGTTCTAATGTAGAAATTACTCAGTATAAGTTAACTGGGTAAACTTGTTGTTTATTTCTCTTTCTGGAACCATTTTGAGGTATAAAGGATTTTTGTAAGGAGAAAAATATGGCTTGAGATGGCAGCATTGTTCATTAAGTATTTTCAGTTGGGTGACACATTGATTTAGCATTACAAATGATTAATTAGGTGCCGATGTTCTACAAGTCGAGGTGGCAGAGGCAGTTTTCCTGCAGTGCTCGATGTGTGTGTGCGTTCATGTTTGGCACACCACAGGGAGACCATTACTCAGCAATTTTGGCAGATGTCACATTTACGTACAGTCATATGTAGTAATAACAAGTAAAAGTAAATTATCAGAGCTCCCTTGATCTCCTGAGATACAGAGAGAGAATTTCAGGGAGCCTTTGGGTCTTTGGCACAGTGAGTGTTTGGTACAGTGAGCAGGAACATATCTTGGCAGCATACCAGTGATAGTTGGAGGCCATGAATAGATTTATAAACAAGTACTATGATCTTAAAATCTATCCTGAACTGGAAGCCAGTGCGGGGACTGTAGAACAGCAGCGATGTGATCTTGTTTCTTTGTTCCAGTTAAAACTCTGGCAGCAGTATTCTGCTTGAGCTGTAATTGATTTACAGACTTTTTGGGGAGAACTGAGAGTAATGCATTGCAGTAGTTGAGGCTACTTTTAACTAAAAACATGCCCAAGCCTCTATGTGTCTTGGGAAATAGTACTGACATTTAGTTAGTAGACCATGAATTTCTTGCCTGTAGTGAAATGTGTTTAAGGGGAACGTAGATTTTAAACATCAGCGTCTGTTTACAGGTGTTGGTGAGTATTACTGTATTCATAAAGCCTTTTGTGTCTCCAGAGGGAGCTGTGTGAAATCTGGGGCTGAAAGAAAAAAGTGAGGTTATCAGATCTCTGTAGCCCACTTTTCATCTCTGCTTGAGGCTAGCAGCTCCAGGCTACATTAGGTGCTACTAGAATAACACACCTGAATCTTCAAACTGAACTGTTGGTGGTTGAGTTGTATTGTGGGTAATGTAGGTTCTTCTTTTATAAAGAAGGAAGACTGCATGGAATAAAAAAAAGACAATATCTCTGGTTCTGCTGTGTCAGTTTTGATCCTTCTTTCAAAAAAAACTGTTCATCAATGTTAGATTTTGTGGTTGATTATGAAAATCTTCTATTCTTTTGGACCGATAACTTGAACCTCATTCAGAGGAAGGAGATACATTTAGAAGGGAGGTAAAGGGGGTTCAGATCTAAAAGGATCAAGAGCTACATAGAGTTGGGAGTCATCAGCATTGCTCTGCATATCAATACTTTGTTTTCGTATGACGACTACCAGCAGTAACATAAAGACTGAAAAGTAGTGGAACCAGAATTGAGCCTTGTGGAACTCCACATGGAAAGTTTTGCATGGAGACAAGAAGTTGCGACCTGATAGGGAGAATGTAAAAGAGCTGCAACCAAGAGTCCTGCTCATTTGTCCAACCTGTCTGTAAAAATTTTGTGATCAATAGTATTGGAAGCTGCAATTTGGTCTACAGACATTTTTTGTTAAAGCTTCTCAGCTACAACTTTAATCAAAGCTGTTGCATCACTTATAAACCAAATGGTTTAATAGTTGCTAAGCTAAACCAGATTCATATTTTCAATACATACAGTGCTATAAGTGTTTTTACAATCCATTTAAAGCATTTAGTCTTAAAGGAACAGTTGGAAACACAGAGTATTCATTTTAGTCATGAATGAAAGGTCCGTAAAACTCTGAGTGTGTTCAGGTGTTCCCACACTTAGATCACTCCATTCACCTTCCTGTGTGGTGCAATAGGCAGGTAATATTATCATGGAGGTACAGACGGGGAGAAAAGCAGCAATGACGCAAGATAGATTGTCTGAGTTCCAGCTGGCTTTGATTACAGACGAGCATTTCACTAGAAAGAAAGACAGGTAGGAGGTCTCGTCCCCGTTGTCTGAGAGGCAAACGGGGCTCGGCGCTCCTTGAGGCCCTCTCGGGAGCAGCCGTGGCACCGTTGCCCTGAGAAGGAGCGCTGGGAGCTGCATCATGGCTGCAGCGAACAGAAGATGCTGCTAATTAGTGCTAGTTGTGACTTCTTTCATCTTCAGGCTCTTTGATATGACAGCAGCGTGAGAGCATACATGTGTGTGCTTATGCTCAGGAGGTTATATGGTTGAGAGAAAGAAATCGAGTGTGAAACTGTACATTTTGCATGCGTACGTGTCAAGGTTGTTATGGTTAAGTGAAGCTAAGATAATAAAAAAGGCAGTAGTAAACATGTTGTCCCACTTAAATGATGCAGCCTCTTCAAGGACAGTTAACAGTCTTTTCTGTGGCAGTCAGTGTAATTCTGAGAATATCTAGAATAGAGTGGTGGAAGTTTTAGTATCATCTGATATATTTTATGGGACAAGAGCTCATTATTTTTAGTTTTTACTTTTCAAAACAAACAAAAAAGAAAAGAAAGATAAAAATGTATGAAAATTTTAAGTAAAAATTTGACATTTGCAATGTACAGCACAAGTCCTGAAAGATAATTTATTATTATTATTATTGCAACAGCTGTAGTTTAACCCTTATTTTTATTATGACCAATTTTTTTTGCGTAGGAAAAAATCAGAGTATCTGCACACTAGATTGTAGCTCCCAGAGTCTTTTATTAGTCACTGAAAAAGACGTCACCGGGTCAATATGACACAGACGTCATCACAGACACATTTTCTGGCAACAATCGAAGCCTGATCACGATTAGCTCATTATCAATTCCTGAAGAAAGTCACAAAAAACACACAAACAATATATACTCAAAGAATGTCCCAAAAATCAATACATATTCATTAAAAAAATGTATATTCTTTCACATATTCAGAGAGACTCTGGTGTACAGTCAGCAACTTACTTGCATCTCCTCCCTATTTCTCTTTTCACTGTCTATTATCAGAAGATTTTCTAAGCTGTGTTTGTAGCAAGGGAGCCTTGTGTTTTTGTTTGTTCTGTGAAAACCAAAGTTTAGATGCGTGGGGACATAAAAGTCTGTGTGAAAATCATATTTAAACTTATCTGCTCCTTTTTAAAAATCTGGATATTTCTCTTTGAAAATAATGAGCCTTGTGCGAGACACATGAACAAAGGAACGAACAAAGAGCCCCCTCTCGGACGTGTCAGTGTTATTTGAAAATGCTGAATGCAGAGGTGTCTGCGCTGCTCATCCAAAGGGACTCGTTATACATGTGCACACAAAACCCATTTCATTTATTGATAACCAGCACTATGAAATTGTAACTGTGATGCGAAGATGTGCAGATAAACTGGACAAAACAGTCATTATTCAGAAAAGAGGTTGAATTTTAAATGAAATCTAATCACAAAACCAGAATCTAAAGTGAAAAGACTGTGTGTTCATCTGTGAACTGGTGGTTTTTCTCCATGTTTGCAGCTCCAGACACAATCCGGCTGTCTCATCCGCTGTGTGTTTTATTGACCTTGTCAGGGGGATGCTGAGTGGACCGGTGATAGACAGCCATTTGGCTCCTTCGGGTTCGGCTGACTCCTCATTTTTATTTGCTTGTCGTACTTTTATGCTCAGCACATACTGTTTGTGTCAAGAGACATTTTCATCCACCTCTGTCACTGCAAAACAATCCAATTCTCTTTTTTTGGGGGGCTTCTGTAAATGTTTTGTTTTCAATTTCAATGTATTGGCTCAAATACCTCAGGGGAGTGTAAAGCAATATATTGATCTTAACATTGGATTTCATTACGTTTTTGTTTGAATCCTATCCGTCAGACGCTTCTTGGGCCACTACTTTGTCAGAATGCTACAGAGAAACAACTACTGTATTTCTGTTTACAGTGCAGCCAAACAAACCCACATTGTTTTTATAAAGAAGTCGGTCAATAATCGGTCTTTTTCCATCAGCTCACTGTGGCTGCTCCTTCTTGTTCCATTACTGTCCTGAAAAAATTCAAACTGATCTGTTTTTTTAAAAACAAGCTAAAATTGGCTGTTGTCTTGTAGACATGTTTTTGATAAATGATGATGATTTGACAACAACAAATACAAATACAGATTCTCAAATGTGTGAATTTGAAGCTTTAATATGTCACATGACAGTAGACTGAAAAGAATTTTGAAATTTGATCAGTCGAAATGACATTTGAAGATGTCACCTCGGAACAGACATTTTTCACTGTTTTCTGACATTTTGTAGACAAAACGATTAATCGATAATGAAAATAGTCGTTAGTTGCTGGCTGCTCACAGCTCTAAAGAGAGTGAACAGTAAACGGTGAGTGATGAAACTGCACTAGATTACATGCTGCATCATTTCCTGTGAATCCCTTGTGTGTGAAGTGTAGTTTGAATCTAGCACGGGAATGACGAACTCAGCTGCTAACAATGAAAGCTAATATATAAATAATAGAGAATGTAAACACAGTGAATGATTATAGCAGATAATGCTTACCAAAAGTGGTATCAGACACAGGGTTTGATTTCAAGAAAATCTTATACTTTTTGTGAATTTCTGTCATTTATGTTCTGTTATGATGTCGGATGTTAAACGTGGTCAAAGTTCCCAAACTTGAGGTGAACGTATGTAAAAATGCTACCTGCAAGTCAAAAGCCAGGGCTTCAGTCTGCTCTGAACACTTCGTTTGAAAAATTACCTCTACTTCCCCATCGAACTGTGTCAGATTGTTTGCACATATCCATAAACAGCTGTCTGTTACGTAGCGTTTGTTGCTAAGGTTGTTCCTCGGGTTGTTCGCGTTGTCCACTTGCGTATTTCAGATCGGATTCAGGTTCAAACGTGTACAGATGTATTTGAGAAATTGACATTTTTGAGTAAAGAACAAGAAAAAGGAAGCAAAATCCTACTACTGTTGCTTATTTATGTAGTCTCCAGAGCCAAGGGAAGCTTCCGAGAGCCAGCCAATCAGAGCAGAGTGGGCTCAACGGGAGGCGGGCCTTAAAGAGACAGGAGCTAAAACAGCCTGTGTCAGACAGACGCTGAACTGAGGGGCTGCATAAAGGGTTAGAAAAAGATAAATAAGGAGTTTTAAAAACTGTAAATCATGTAAAGATATTCCAATAGAACCCCAGAATATAAATACAGACCTGGAGATGTATATCATATGTCCCCTTTAAAGATTAAAACATCATTTTTTCTAATTTGTGTTTGCTAGAATCAATGAATAAAACAACAAACACACAGTTTTACTGTCACTGCAATTCTTTCTAGTAGAACATACTGTATATTTTTGTTTGGTTTCATTGTTTTGACACGCTTTACATGAGTTATGTGTACACAGGCGCACACACACACACACACACACACACACATACACACAGTGTAGACAGGAGCTGTCTCCGAGGCAGACACAGATGCACAGGATGTGCTAGCATCCTGTCTCATTCAACACTTTCTCATCGCCGTTAATGAGAGATGGTACAATTCTGCTGCGCCATCAGGGCTGCGAAGTCTCTCCAGTCATTCAGAGATCTTGGCCGTCGGGAGTGATGAGCGATGGAGGATACAGCAGACGAGTGTTGCTTGGCTTCTCTCGGTAGCAGAAGGAGGAAGGTGAGACAGATCTGCTGAGAATGGAACCCAGCAGGCGTGACGGAGTGGAAACACATCGGATCAGAATTAGACTTTCATTAATGCAGGAAGATCATTAATCGGTGCGCAGAGGATCAGCTCCACAACTAGCGATACTTTATTCCTCGCAAATCCAGTTTGACTCATTCGCACTTTAATTTTCTTTACAAGCTTTTATCCTTTTCAGAGTTCAGTGCATGCATGAAAGTATTGGCTGGAAGGCAAGGAAACACTGTGGATAGGGGTTACATCACCGCCCTACTCACTTCACACAACGCAGTTTAGAGTCTTCGTTACATTTGACGTGCAGATTTATGGATGAGGGGAACATGCACACTCCACACAGAAAGAGTCCATGTTGTTGCGTTGAGGCGACTAAATGCAAATTGAGCAAGTTACAAGCCACTTGTGCAAAAAGTCACTTCAGCGTACTTACTGTAATATTCATGGTCAAAATAACGACTTCTCACAAAACTTTTTAGGGAGGATGTTTTGCTGAAAAAGCTGAAAAAATCAGAGTAGATAAGATACTTTGCATGGCTCATATATATCTCTGAATCAATGCAGCAAGTTCAAGGCATTATGTCCTAAATGCAAAATGTGGAAACGTGTCACAAGATTTAAAGAATCCTTGAGTCCCGTATCCTCACTGCTTACTGCTCGGTGTGTCACATGCAGGTTTTAAATGTGACAAACACAGAAAACTCTTTCAAGCTATTTTACAGAGTTATACTTGATCACATATTTCCTGACTATCTTACACACTTCAAAGGATGATGTTTACTTTAAAATCCCTTTTTATTCTACATCAGACCCGACATTACTTCCACTCTAGTGTGTGTGTGTGTGTACATTTTTTTTCTGATTTTTTTATTTTTATTGAGTTCATTTATATTTTCCCTCATTTTACTCTTTGAGAATATAATGCATTGTGGCCTCCTGTTATGTATTGATTGCTCGGAGCTGCAGCTAAAGATTTATTTGCTGAATAAATCGTTTTGTCTATAAAATGTCAGAAAACAGTGAAAAATGTCCGTTTTAATTTCTGAAAGCCCAAGTTAATGTTTTCAAATGTCTTGTTTTGTCTGATTAATAGTCCAAATCCAAAGATACTCAGTTTACAATCATGTATGATACAAACAAGTTTCAAATCTTCACATTTCAGAAGCTGCAATCAGCATTTTTTTTCTTTAAAAATGATTATTTTCTTTATCGAAATAGCTGCAGCTTAATTTTCTGTCGATTGACTAAACGACTAATCATTGCAGCTCTACTGTTTTCTTTTTACTTTTGATATTCACATAATGTTAAAATCTTCAAAAATAAAGTAGAAACAACACTTCCCTCACCCTCTCCCTGTCCTCTGAGTCTCTGCTAGCTTTCTCTCTCTCTTGGTAACGAAGCCCTGGGATCTTGGGAAAAAGTATTTTCTCAGAAACACAAAGTGACAACACAAAGAGTTCATTTGGCCCGGACACAGAGCATCCTGGTGATAACCGCTCCTACATGTGTACATATACAATACAGTACAGTAGGTGTGCTCTGTATACAGTACAAGGGGGGTCGTGTGGGAATGGAGACATGCTGTTCCACATAGTGAACCTCGCTTTCCTTCCTGCTCCTCCTCTTCCACAGGAACATTTGTCTCCAGACCTGCCCTCGGCCCCGGCCCGCCCCTCCACCAGAATGAACTCCTCACCCCATAGCTCCCGCGCCTCCATCGACATCCTGGAGGAACTCCAGCTGATTGCTGCACAGAACCTGGAGAAACTGGACATCAACAAATACTATGAGGTCGTCCGTGAACTGGGGAAAGGCACCTACGGGAAAGTGGACCTGGTCATCCACAAAATCAGAGGTAATGAATTAGCTGAAGCGTTAGAGGGTTCACATGTAGGCAAGAAATTATATGCCCCCAAAACGATTTGAAATGATGGATGTAAAACTGCACACAGCGAGCTCATGTTCACCAAAAGGTGAAAGTAAACCAAATGATCCAACACTGATGAGTCTGTATTTCTTTGGACCAAGCAGGAGACAGTTTGCATTTCAAGTTTCAATCCATCACATCTTGCGGGAGGAGTAGACTCCCCAGACTCGCCACCAGGAATTCATTCGACCAGAGTGAGCAAATCCTCAGGGTTTCAGTTAAAGGAAATGGGATGTTGTTCTCTTTTGTGGCCTTACTCTGTGATTCAGAGTGATAAGACGGGGTCATTTTACATAACAATCACGCAGAGTGCAGCTCTGAAATGCCTCCGTTTCACTTTGGTATCACAGCAGCAGCATCCACTGAGGGAATCAAAAATAATTCTGCTTTCTCTGAAGATCAACAGAATGCTCCAACATGCAATTGGAGCGCAGGTGAAGCGCTCCTATTCATTTGTGACCTGTGAAAATAAATTTGAGGTAATGTAGGACACCTTTATGCAGCGATTTAGCACAGATCAGGATCCACGCTGCCTACACTCACTGCTTAACTAATAGGAAATCTGTTCAACCTCCTCACATTAAAAACTAAAGTGTTGACCATCTGCTCCGAGCCTCTTAATAGTCTCTTTTATGGAGCACAGAGCCAGAGTTACTCTGCCCGTCTAGAGTGGCTGCAGTCTGTCACAGAGATGAATCCTGACCTTTTCGAGCCTCTAAAATGCGCAGCTGAAGAATGTACAGTACATCCTTGGTGCTTGAAAGATGATAAAGGAACCACGTGTACCTGCGGTGTCGTGACCTGCTACTGTATCACAGATATTTTTAGTCTGGCTTTAATAATCTATGGAAATAAATGACGTTTTGAATCATAATCGTGTGCAGATGTATTTAAGTGAAGCAGGAAAACTAATTATAACTGTTATGGGGAAGAAAAAAAAGGGTTGTTCAGTTTACATTATTACAATTTTGAAGTAATTATTGAGTGAAATTCTGTTAGATGAATTTTAACATGAGAGGTCAGAGGTCAGCGTCAGCTACCAGACAGCATGGAGATTGTAGAGGTTCGTTTTCTTGCTCAAAAGCACTTCGGCAGTTGGAGTTTTGCTCACAGCTAGCGGCTTGAATCTTGAAATGTTTTGGCGTCATATTCACTGTTGTATAAACCGCCATCCTGCTTATTTATTGTGCCAAAACTGAATAAAAGATGGTATTTTTTCATGTAAATACACTGTGAACAAGACATGATTTCACAGTAAATCAGTAAAATACTGTTAAATATGTGACATCTGGTTAAAAGAAAGAGTTAAAACCCCACATAGTTCCATTATGGGTCAGTAGGGTAGTTTTTTTGCCAAATGTAGGTTATCTTAGCTTTAGTTTCTGCCCCAGAACACCCAGAGTTGTAGATTTTACAAGAGTCAGCTGAGTTCTCTGGACCAGATGGTGTCTCTGTGTATTAGCCAGCAGGCTGATTTAACAAGGCAACTCATTTTTTTCCCCTTGTAAACACGCAACTGCTGTAGCACAAGTAACACAAGCTGCCACTCGTTGGCTGCTGTGCAAATCAGACGTTTTTCCAGCACGCTGCAT
This sequence comes from Thunnus maccoyii, assembly GCF_910596095.1. Lineage (NCBI taxonomy): Eukaryota > Metazoa > Chordata > Actinopteri > Scombriformes > Scombridae > Thunnus > Thunnus maccoyii. The sequence continues at coordinate 25,114,239 of NC_056550.1, forward strand.
AGCCAGGAAAAGCAGCTATTTACTCCATTTCCAAATGATATGCTAATCTTCATGCTACAGTTAAGCTCTTAGCAGAAGGGAGCTACGCTTTGATCATCAGGCTTCTTTGCACGTGCTTTGGGAGTTTAATATAAATAGTCACCAGCTCTCTTATTAGTCACTTTTGAGAAATTAAGTTGTCAAGAGGCCTAGAAAGTAACTCGAGGTGAGTTTATTTTGTGTAGCGCACACAAGGGTAATTCATACAAAAGAGCTTTACATAATGCATTAAAAAAAATTTAAAAAAGAAGAAAAACCTGCTTAAAAACATAATATAAGCAACATCTAGTTAACAGGTTGGTCTCACAGAGCCAGCTCTATATACAGAGGTAAAAATCTGGATAAAACTGTGATAGGTTTTGAATCAAACACAAACAATAATGAAATGTTAACCCTCCTGTTGTCCTCGGGTCAAATTTGACCCATTTTCAAATGTTTTTATATCACAAATATGGATTTCTTTCATCTAATTGCCTGAAACTCGCATGGATGGTTCCATACCACACACTTTGCAAGTAAAAGTAATCACTACTTTCATTGAATTTTAGGTGTTTTATTAAAATTTATAGAATCTGTTGACTTTTGTCCTCTGGAGTCAAAATTGACCCGGGAGGACAAAAGTTGCATGGTCGATGGGAAGACAACAGGAGGGTTAAATTGAGTTTGGTATTTCTACATCAATCCGATGTCTCGTCTAATTAAAGCTTAAACCAGGGTAGAGCTGCAACAATTAGACAATTAATCAAATTAACTGGCAACTATTTATATTTTAAGTCATTTTTCAAGCAAAAATGCCAAATATTTGATGGTTGCAGGTTCTCAGGTGTGAAGATTTGCTGTTTTTCCTTTTAATATATGACAGTTAATTTAATATCAATACAATTTAGACTTAAGTCAGACAAAACAACCAATTTGAAGACATAACCGTGGCCTCTGAGAAATTATGAATGCCATTTTTTTCACAATTTTGAATTTCATAGTCTGAACGATTAATCAACTAATCGAGGAAAATAATTGGCAGATTAATCGATAATGAAAGTAATCGTCAGCCATAAACCCGAGACAGTGATTAAAACAATTTGAATCAAAGCACTAAGAACCGACTTTTGTAGCGACAGAATCTGCTGCCTTTAACAGATGTGTTCTCAGTTGATCAAATAATGTATCACAAGATCAGAGCAGGAATAGCCAATCAGAGACAAGGATTTAACCCAAATCTGCCATGTTGTTAACTATCTTTTAAAAATCCTTAAAATTTTAGTTCATTTTTAGGAAAGTTCATTCTATTAACATGAAATTGTTAATTGTTTAGCAATTATTTAGTATATTTATAATATATGAATATAAAATAGGAATTAAATGATAAGAAACTGGCAATAATAGAAACATAAGAAAACTAAACTGGAGCAGGAAGGAAATGATCTTATAATGATTTAGTAGGTTGCCCCTGAGTTTAAAGCCTTCTGCTCACATTTTCTTCTTCAATATTACTATTAACCCTTTAAAATCCGCCGGGTCGCCAGCCAGTTGTAAGCTGCAGCATCATGCAGTAATGAGTCAAAGCAATTGGCACAATTTGGCCAATTGGAGATGATTGGAGAGGTTCAGGGACACCAGTGACACCACAAAGTTCTGGCATAAAGCATGTCCTAATTATTGTTATTCAAATATGACTCATGATAGACGAGGACCAAAAACACTTTTTTGAACCTTATTTGAACTGATGTAATTTTGTCTGTGTTTTAGCCATATGCTAAACAAGCACATTTCCAGAAACTAGAAGATGTCACTTATCAAATGAAGCCTGATACATGCATCATGGTCTTACAGCTCATCTGTTATAAGCTTTTCCATTTAGGTGTGCCAAATAGGTGAAAATTCTATAAAAAGGGTGGATGTTAAGGAGTTAAATGTGATATAGTGTCATTCAGTTATAGTATTAGGGGGCCAGTTTGATCATAAACATAGAAGCCAGAGCAGATAATTACTGGTAGCAGTTTGGTTTTGTGTTTACATTAACACTGTGACTGTAGGCCGTCAATACATCTTCAACTGATCTTCCTTCTTTTCTCATGAAATTTCATAAATCTCAGACTTACGAACAAACAGAACCACCCCCCCCCCACTTTGTTGACCTTCCCTAAAGTGTCTGCACACTCTAAAATGCACAGAGCACTTCTGCAGAGCTGAGCCGGTGCTATTGGAGAAGTGTCCCCTCTCATCTTGGCTGACGCACTGACTGTTGGTGCAGGGAGAGGCAGACGTGGCAACCTCTTGAACCTGGCAGCCCTCCAGGTTATTGTCTTATTCTCCCCGGCGTTCAGATTAGTCCTGGTAATTTGTCTACCCTCGCTGCTCCTCTTGTTCCTGAGCAGTAAGTGGCTGCCGAGGGGAGACGAGGTGAGTCAACCCTCTGAACCGTGTCCCCGCAAATTGCCTTCTTGTGTTCCCTCTAGACGACTGAATGTGTTTTTGTGCATCTTTTTTTACGTTATTATATCAGGTGAAATTATTTAAGTCAAGACAGAATGAGACTCCTCGCCTTGTCGTCGGCCTCCTAATCTTATTACAAGCTCTAAGCAGCTGTAAACATCAATTTACTGCAAAATCCCCGACATGAAAGCAGATCGAAGCGACATTCTGGTCATTCTGTGGGAACATAACTAGTCTGGCAGAGGATTTGAAATACTTACAGTATAAATCTCCTGGAGAAAAAAAACAAAACTGCAGGATTTAATTCAGTGATATTGGACATTTTAATTATTCATCAAATTTGAAATGATTTTAATTAAGTTTCATAACATGCAATTAGGCAGCTGTGAAATAAATCCCCAAACATTTAATCGGGTAGAAAAGAGCGAAGAAGTGAGGAATGAGATTGGACTTATGTAACGCTTCCTGTCCTCCTCTTCAGGCACAAAAATGGCCTTAAAGTTTCTGAGGAAGAAGACCACCAAGCTGAAGAGTTTCCTGAGAGAGTACAGCATCTCCCTCTACCTGTCGCCCTGCCCGTTCATCATCAACATGTACGGCATCGCCTTCGAAACGGACGAGTACTACATCTTCGCTCAGGAGTACGCGCTGGCAGGAGACCTGTTTGACATCATCCCTCCACAGGTGAAGACTGGCTGAGACTCAGATCTATACACATCATGAAATTTAGTCATCATCATTCAATCATCCATATTTTCAAAAGTATGAAATTCTCTTTCCTTTCAATTTCACGTAAGAAATGGGAGCGTTCATTGTAACAAAATCCAAATGATTATTTCTTAATCCTCCGAATATTGGAACATATTTTTATATTCATTACTTTCCACACAAGCATACATGTTGTGTTCCTGTCACTGGTGGAAGAAGTATTCAGATCCTTTACTTTAGTAAAAGTATCAATACAGCAATGTAAAAATACTCCATTACAAGTAAAAGTCCTGCATGAAAAACCCTACATAAGTGAAATTACATAAGTATTATGAGCTTGATGTAGTTAAAGTATTGCAGTAAAAGTAGTGGTTTGGTCCCTCTGACTGATATATTATTATATATGACATCATCAGATTATTAATAGTGAAGCATCAGTGTTAGAGCAGCATGTTACTGTTGTAGCTGCTGGAGGTGGAGCTAGTTTACACTACTTTATATACAGTTAACTAGTTTAGTCCAGTGGTTCCCAACCTAGGGGTCGGGCCCCTCCAAAGGGGTCGTGAGATGATTAATGGGAGAGGAAAGAAGAAAAAACATTAAAAAGACAAATACATCTGATTGACAAGAGCCGTGACACTGTGATTTTTGCTGAAATATTGGATCATTTGAACATTTATTGAAATGAAAGCATGTGAGAAGTTTAGAGGGAAAAATCACTATTTGGTGGAGCTGTTAACAACTCATAGACATGTGAAATGTGACCCCGACTACACACTGCTTTTTGTAAGACGTCAAAAGCCAAAAAGGTTGGAAACCACTGGTTTCATCTTTAACAATGTGTTGTATTTTAAAAGCTTGTTATATTATCCATTGTGTCAAATCTTCATCTGAAAAGTAACTAAAGCTGTTAAATAAATGTAGTGGGGTAGAAAGTACAATATTTCCCTCTGAAATGTAGTGGAGTGGAAGTATAAAGTCACATGAAATACTCAAGTAAAGTACAAGTACCTCAAAATTGAACTTAAGTACAGTACTTGAGTAAATATACTTAGTTATTTTCCACCACTGGTTCCAGTGGATTACACATTGGCATCCAGTACTGTTTACCTCTGTGTTATTTTGTACATGACATTTAGTTATCATTCCACTGGATCTGACCTGGCAACATACTGCATGACTGTTCAGGTGTTTTTGGAATCCGAACTCCTAAAGCTCTGGTCACACCAGCAAAATTTCTCTTGAAATCTTTTAAATATTTAAATATAATTTTTGCGATCAGAGGATTTGCTTTTCAAAGTAAATCTGCATGAGGGTTTTGTATTGAGTTCAACTTTGGCAAACTTTGTTATTGGTCAGTGACACAAATTTGCAAGTCAGATTGTCTTAACAGTGTCCACAGTGAGTCCAAAACAGAGTTTATCATTTTAACTAATGTTACTCATCATACACTACTTCTCTAAAATGCAAATTGCAATGCAAAATCTCTGCAGTGTGGTTAGCTACTGTCAAAATAGTAGATACTAACATGAGTTCCTGTAGCAATCTTGCCATAACGTTAGCTTTCAAATATGTTTTATGATGATCGTTTTTATACAATAATCGACCAACACAAAATTACCAATAAGGTAAATAAAATTACCCACACACCTCTGAGCCCCCTTCTCAAAACAAACCACAAAAACAGGAGATCCAGCTCTTGAAATTACACAGTTTATAGGTTATGATGAAAGTCCATTAGGGATGATGGGTAGCCGTTAGCGAAAATCTTTGTAAAAAAAACAACCTTTACATAATTAAATTGCAGTTACAGACAATAGAGTAAAGTAGTGCAGATATACATACACACACCCAAACAACAAACACTGTACATAAACACACACACAATAAATAAATAAATAAATACAAGATTAAAGCGATAAATCTATTTAGAAAAATTAACTACCTCCCAAAAAACCAAGGAAAAGCCCCCAAATTTGATAACATATAACAAATTTATCTTCTACAACTCGCCTATCACCAACAGTACTATAATCAAACTGCAAAGAATTGTCACTCTGCCACTTCCTGTTGTGACCTCACTGCTCTGCTCTCTCTGTCCAGGTGGGACTCCCTGAGTCGGTGGCTAAGCGTTGTGTCCACCAGGTGGCCATTGCTCTGGACTACCTGCACTGCAAAAAACTGGTCCACAGGGACATCAAGCCTGAGAACATCCTCATCTTTGACAAAGAGTGCCGTAAGGTCAAGCTGTCAGACTTTGGCATGACGCGGCGCGCCGGCTCCCCGGTGAAGCGTGTGAGTGGCACCATCCCGTACACGGCGCCAGAGCTGTGCGACACCTCGCGGCACGAAGGCTTCTGCGTGGACTACAGCACGGACGTGTGGGCGTTCGGCGTGCTGCTCTTCTGCATGCTGACAGGCAACTTCCCCTGGGAGAAGGCCATGCCTAACGATGCATTCTATGAGGAGTTTGTCCGCTGGCAGCGTCGCCGGACGGGCACGGTGCCATCACAGTGGCGCCGCTTTACAGATGAAGCTCTACGAATGTTTCGTAGGCTTCTCTCCATAGAGCAGGGGCGCCGCTGCTCCGTCAAAGAGGTCTTCAGCTACTTCAACCAGTGCTGGATGCTAGACACGGAGAACGGGAACAGTAGCAGAAGCAGCGGGGGCTTGGCGAGCAGCGCGCCTCCTCTGGAAATCAGCTCGTCTTCATCTGAAGAGGACGTGCTAGTGGACAGACTGAAGCAGCAGACCCTGTCGCCTGCTTGTGTGGTGGCAAAGGGCAGCATCATGATGGACACTCACTACTCCTCCATGTCCGCCAACAGCTCGCCGTCCTCCACCGGCAGCTACGATCGGGTCAACAGAGAAAACAACGAGAGAGGACGCATCCTTGTGGCCACACCCATTGAGATCTGCGTGTAGAGGCGTCCGACGCTGCGTTACAGGCTACGTGCTCACACATGTAAGGTTAGTGTGTGCTGAAGAGGAAGCTTTCTCCGAGTATGAAGAAGAGGAGAAAAGTGAGGAGGAAAGGAGGGAAGTGTGACGACTGGTCAACAGTCTGACATACGTCGTAGCTTCACTGCGGATTTACTCATTTCCGATGAAGACGAACTCTGAGGAAATGACACGAGAGACAATCACAAGCTGTAGTCTGCTGTATGTGGTTTATATTTCAGTTCCTGAAACAGTTCATGAACTCACTTGACAACCTGGAAAAAAGCTGAAGAGGGGAGAAAAAAAATAAAAACAACACTCATAATCTACAAGCAATATATAAAAATGTTTGGAACAATCCAGTCATTGCAAAAATGATCTGAGAAAGAAAAAGAGAAAGAAGTGATTTCACTGCTTCAGTAAGATGATCATCAGTGTGATCAGCTGTGACTGATGGTACTGTACTATTATGTGTTTATTGTAGTGTACCATTTTCACGTTTGGTAGATATGTTTCTGTAAAGTGCGTGTGTTTTTTCTTAGTTTTTTTTACTTGAAGTTAAATTATTTATTTATGTCAGATGCCTATATTTATGATTTGTTTCCTCGAGTGGAGATCTGAAGTCTGTTTTTTTTATTTCTCTACTAAAGATTAATTTTTTCAAATTACTGAAAATTTGAATTGCTTAGCAGATTGCTTAGATTTTGGCCCTCACAGAGCTAGTTTTTTTTCTTTTAATATTCGTCATCATGTTGTTGTTGTGATGTCTCATAAAAGTAGATGTACAAAGACTGTTTTTTTTTTCTCACCCAAAATGTCCTTTTCATGTTTGCCTGTGATGCCTAAACCCACTGTACAGTAGCAATCAACAATATGAGTGGCTGAAAACTCACCTCATGGTCAGCAGTAAGTGTTTATTGGGTTTATCTATCTAGCAAGTCCTCCCATTTAAATGCAGTACACTGGGACTGAATACTGTGATAGCTGCTGGCCCAGTTCAGCCCCCAAAAGGGACAATTTACCACTTTTATAACCATTTGTAAGGTGGCCTATATGTATTTCCTTTACAGTAAAACTCACCAACATGATCACATAAAATAATATACTATTTATAATCTGACAAATAAGACAAAAGCGTACAAAATATCATGAATAATCCAATAATTTCTACTTGCATGATTTACAAAGAAAATTTAAATTGTACATTTCACCTGGCAATAAACATAATTATTTAACAAGTGGCATATTTGGATTTTATCCAGTTGAATTGTCTTTCAACATGAAAAGGATAAAAATACAGTATCATAATTGAGGATGCTACCTTTTCTAGTTTTTTGCTGTATAATTCACAAAGTAAAAACCCTGAAAATGTGAGTCGGGAAGGACAAACATAGAAAACACAAATATTTTGGATTTGGGGATTTAAATGTTTCAGAAATCTGTCTCTCTTTTGTGTTTTTAAGAAGTATTGCATGAAGTGATATTACTGTGGTAAAAAATTGTTGAAATAAACTCTCTACGAGTGAAAAAGTGTCTCTTGTTTTTTTAAATCAAAGGAATAGTTTGACACTTCTCCGAGTTAGATGAGAAGATTGATACCACTTTCACGTCGGTTAACTTAGCTTAGCATAAAGACTGCAGCTAGCTTAGCTCTGTCCAGTGTAAGAAGATCTGCCTACCAGCACCTCTAAAGCTCAATAATATATATCCTGTTAGTGAGCTTTAGAGGTGCTGGTAGGTGGATTTTGTCACTGTTGTAGGCTAGGCTTCTGCTTTTTCCAGTCTTTATGCTAAGCTAACTGGCTAGCTTTACTGTACAGATGTGAAAGTGGTATTGTTGTCTTACTCTCTGCAAAGAAGCAAATCAGTGTATTTACCAAAATGTCAAACTGTTCCTTTAACAATGTAACACTTGGTTATATCTTATAAATCATATGGAAAACTAATGGAGGACTATTCACAGCACAGTTTACGTCAAATTAAACACAAGGAAATATTTCCAGCTGTCCCTAGTAACACAACATGTAATGTACTGCTGCTAATATTGTAGAAGTCGTTCTACATCACATTAAAATGTAAGAAATTCTGAAAATGAAGCCCTGAAACTGTGAGACAGGATGGACAAATGTAGGAAACACAAAAATATTTTGGATTTGGGATTAAATGTTTCAGAAATCTGTTTCTCTTTTGTGTTTTTAAGAAGTATTACATGAATTTTGACATTTTGGGAAATGCATTTATTTGTTGTTTTGCCAAGAGTTATCTTAGATGAGAAGACTGATCATGTTTGTAAAGCAAATAAGAAGCTACAGCCAGTAGCTGGTTAGCTTAGCTTAGCATAAAGACTAGAAACAAGGGCAAACAGCTAGCCTAGGTCTGTCCAAAGGTAACAAAATCTGCCTACCAGCACCTCTAAAGCTCACTAACAGGTTATGTTTGCTTAATCTCTATGAAAACTGAAGTATTTGGCAATTGTTATGCGCTAACTATTGGTTAGCTAGGAGCAAAGTCTCTAATTGTTACTGCCCCCAGCCAAGAAACAGCAAATTGACGTTTTTACGCCTCAGCTTTGTACGGATTAAACAAACAAGATAAAGCATGTTATTTAGAGCTGCTGCTAGTGGAAAAACCCTGCAAATGTGAGACAGGAGGGGCAAACATAGAAAAAGAAAGAAAGACAATAAATGTATTTCCCAAATATTCCTTTAACTGTCACAATACTTTATTACATCTTCAAAATCAGTGCACATGGAAAAAAAATCCTTCTACAAAATAATGTTTGCATAACAGTGCAGTATGTGTGGTTTTAATAGTGACAGCTGGATATCTTGCCTGGTATTTTATTTGATGTTATCTGTGCTGTGATGCGTTATTGAATTGAGTTTCAGAAAGCAGATGAAACACCGCAGGAAATAATGTCGTGTGCAGTTATTCCACAAGGACGTCATCCTCCTCAAACCTTTCTTTCAGTTTATTAAAAATGAAATAAGGCAATCAGAAATGGATCTCGACTCTTCAGCTTCTGTGAGACTTTGAAGTGTGGAACGACTGAGGTGGAAAGCGTCAATGCCAACTTCTCATTTTATGTGATCAAACTGCAGATTTATAGCAGCAGAAATTATCAAGACTCCTGCTCCTGGATTTTTATCCAAAATGTCACAAAAACAGACAAAGATTCAGATCATTTTGAGCATTAAACAAGACTTTACTGTATGCCGGTCACATAACTATGCTCCAGTAAACTCACAATGCCCTGCGAAGCTCTAAAACCACTGAGACATGTTTCTGGCTCGGCTGTAATGAGCCTCCAAAAGCTAGCTGGAAGCTGCATTACATAACACACCCACCCAGGTAGGGCTGAATCTGATTTAATGTTACTGTTTAAAAAATATCTACAGTAGATCAACACAGCTGAGGTTAAAAAACATATTTCTTGTGCAGCAGAGCAAAAAATTAGAACTGACTGTACATGCACATCACACAGCAGGTTTACAGGCTGAGAAGAACACTAGAAAATGCAGTTTCATAAGAACTTGCGTGTGATTGCTGAAAGCTTAAATTAATTGTGTGGCATTGCTGGAAGCTGAGTAGTATTAAAATTCTACCAAGACTGATGTTGTCTGTAGGAGGGTTTGATCCCACATCCTCATGTCTGAGAGACAGCAATAATATGCATCGAGCTAACAGCAGATAGTAAGCAGGAACAGATTTTCAGACTTTTAATTGCAAAAAAAATAAGGGTTGCTGCACAATAATAAGGGGAGCTGGAGTCGCACAGCATGATGGTACATAATAAACATGTTAAGAAACTTTGTTTATAAGAGCAGAGTTTTGAACCTCAAAATCTAACAGGGAAAGTTGACCATTAACAGGGCTCAACCACAGAGCCAGCGGGAGGTCTCTGCTCTCCCCTCTGCCTAATGATGTCACACACTGATGAGATCTGAAAACTGCTGTGAAAGCAATCACTTTGGACTTAAATTGCTCCAAAAGTACAAAAGGTATCACAACACAGAACACAACTTTTGTTTTGTGAACGTTTTAAAGTTTGAATGGGGTCTGTAGAATAAGAGATGTCCAAGCAGTTGGGTTTCAAAGTGACAAGGGTTCCAACTGAGTTGGATCATTCCTCACATATACACACACATTATACATTTTGGTGTTTAATAAAATCGTTGGAATATGCTAGAAAACAGAAAAGGAATAGTTCACATCTGCTGTATGAGCTGCACAGTTTGACATCTGAATGGTTTTTCTAACACACAGTATGCAGCAGTTGAAAAGGCCCAAAAAGCAGAATGTGGAATAATAAGAAGTAGCAGAATAATAAAGCATGAGAAGAACAAAGTGTGGCTGCTTTCGGCAATCACTTCTTCTTACTTTTCCTCTTACTATCCAAGTTGTTTTTTGTGGGGAGGCATAAGAAATAAGGTAGCCATGTAAAGTAGCTTTAGCTGCATCCCATATAGTAGCAGGTGAAACAGGAGAATGTTTATTTTCACACAAAAATTGTGAAAGAACATATGAACAAAATGTATCACTATTCAGAAATGACAAGTTGACCTGTCAGGGTCAGGGTGACAGGGTGTTCTGGGGATATCAGATTCTGACTTGACATCTAAATACACAGAAGAATTGCTATAGAAGCCTTTTTATTTTTTTAAGTGAGTTAGATTTTTTTCCTTATAATTACATGGCTAATTCCCTGAACATTCCAGGTAATAAGTCTGAGATTATCTATCATGTAAGGTCCTGAGTTAAAGTATGAAAAACAGTAAACAATTAAAGCTGATTGTGAGTAACAAAATATCATAAGAGGACCCCATTTGTACAAAATTAGCAAATAATAGAAAAAACAAAGCATGGAGCTCATTCAGGTAATTAAACTTAAAGTTCAGTAATTTAAAAAGTAAATACTTAAACAAGTAGTGCAGTATGTATTAACCTTGTACACAAATAAAGACATAATACATTTTATAAATAATATAGATGCAAGCAGCAATAATTGGGGTCCAAGCAGATTGCGAAAAATCACAAAATTTGATATTTTTAGAGCAGAAGACCAAATGCAGATGACTTGAGAGATTAAAATGATGAAAGACTTTTGGGACAAGCCATTTTTGAGATAATTGTGAAAACGTAAATTTGATTATTACAGCGTCACCTTGAGGTCAGTGAGTGTCATTATACACTCAGTGGCCACTTCATTATTAACACCTGTGCAATCTAATGCAATCCAATCAAACAGCTCTGCCATAAATTCTACTTTTACGAAGCTATGCATTTTCAGTTTTTGTTGACATTGTCAGAAAGGTGATAATTCTACTTTATGTTGATTATTGAGGTGGTAATGGGTGATGGTGTTGGTGTACTGGAGTGCGTTATATTGAAAAGTGTCCCTAATACTTTGTCCACTCCATTGACATACATGAGGAATTTGTTGTAATAATCAATCATTAATCAATCATTGCCAAATTTTATGCATTGACTGAGTCATCACCATAGATTGTGCAAACCGAATTTCATATGAATCTGTGCAGCTGATTACGAGATATAAACTTTTCGCATTTGTGACGCCCCCTGGTGGCAGAATACCCCAGGATTTCACAGCAAAGCTCGGACCGAGCATCCACAGTGTTCAGTTAAAAAGTAGTTCAAGCTACTACACAGACAATGGACTTTATTTAAATAAAATTAAGTCATATTGGAAATTAAGTCATTGGCATATAAACCATGTAATTTATAAGTCCAACTCCACCCTCAGAAATGGTGACTTGCCACTGAAATGAGAGATGATTTTAGCAACAGTACAGACGTAGCTAGTTAGCAAGACTTATTTCAAAACTTAATTCAAGTCCAATGCTTTTCACATTTAATTGGAATAAAATTCATTTCAAGAACACAATTTGAGCAAAAACGCCAAAACATCAAGATCGGTTAATAAGTCAAAAAGAATCTCAAAGAATAGATCTCAGGCTTAACGAAAAAATATATACTAGTAAAATAGCTTATTTTGTTTGATGTGTGATCAGATGGATACATCAATATAATTACAGGAGTAAGGGCATATAGCACAATTCAAATTGATGTAGCCTATTTTGCCTATGCTACCAAGCAAAGCAAAAAGGACAGTATTGTTCAGCCTTTCCATCTGTACAACTTTGCTCAATTTGGTTGCTATGGAATATTACATTTAATAGATATGGAAGTTAATAAGTAGCATGGAGGTGTTTTATTAACGGCCACAGGGTGGGGCTATTGGTGCCATGCTTCAATATGTCCTGCATAATCTCATGGAGAAGGTATGTACTAAGTTTCATTTTATTAAAGACAACAGAATTGTAGAAATATCGTGTTATTTTCTTACTGTAGTGCCGACTGTTGGTAGAACTATATGAAATGTTACACACTCGTGCAACTGATTGATTGATTGATTGATTGAAATGCTTTATTGACAATATTAAATATATACAACATATATAAATAAATAAATAATATATGCACAGTGTCAACCAGGAGGCATCATATCTTTGTAGAGTAGTTGTCAAGAGGATAAAACACAATAAAGTGCAATAAAGAGCTGATTTTCCATCGTGGTCCTTTGGGTTTATTCTCAAATTTGGTTGCAATTGAATTTTGTATTGAAGTAAGATAATTACAAAAATGTCGACTTCTGCAAGAAATTGTTTTGATTTGTGATAATTAATGCATATTCATAAATATTAATTAACATAATTTCATTCAGACATGCTATCTCCCCCTTGTAAAATATAAGCATAATCACATTTGCACACACACACACAAATTTAAGCACACCTATACTTGCACGCACACACACACACACACACACACACACAGGAAAATTAATGAGCTCTCATTCATAATCCAGCGTAGACACGGTCATTTATTCCTGTGCAGATTCTATTCATGCTGCCACACGAAATCTACAGCTTTCATTTAACCTCCTTCAGTAACACCTTTGTAATTTGAAACTGGTCCTAAACTGTGCAAAAAGACAAAATGGAGGCTGTGTTCAAATGCAAAGAAATATTGACTATTATAGTTTTGAAATTTGTTCTGTTAATAACACCATAATAGAGAAAGTGCAATACTATAAATATCTTGGCATTTGGGTCGATGAAAGACTTACTTTTAAAGTCCATATTGATGTTGTTGTTTGTGTTGAAATTGAGCTTTCTTTTTAGAAATAAATCTTCCTTTCCTTTATTTACGAGGAAAAGAATTGTCGAAGCAGTTTTCCTCTCTGTACAGGATGTTACAGGAATTTTATTTACGGGCGGGCAGCCAGTTCCACTCTCAAACCTTTAGATGCAGCATATCACTCCCCATTACGATTCATTACAGGAGATAGTTATGGGACACACCATTGCCTACTGTATCAAAAAAAAAAAAAATGGCCTGCCTGCTCTACGAGTGAGGAGGGATCAACGTGACTCATCCTGCAGGTGCCAAAAAATTCATACAGCGTTAAGAGGATCTGCTTTCTGTTACTGTGTCCCACATACCTGGAATATATGCTACAACAAACCTTCAGGTTGACCTCATTAATACCGTAGAACCAATTCCAAGATTTAATAGCTAATTTTATTGACTGTAACTGTCATTGCTTTTCATTTTTCTAGCTGTTCTTATTCTTATTGTTTTATTTATTTGTTTATTTGCCTCATGTCAATTACTACACTTTCTAGCATTGTTAATTTTACCTTGTTTTTAATTGATATAGCCATGTATTCTTCTTTTATGGTGATTTGATTTTAGTTGTGTCTGTATTTATTGTATATTTGTATGATGATGATGATGATGATGATGATGATAGAGAGCCATAATCATCCTTGTTTGGTTTATTGACTGATTTCATTTTATTCGTGTGAAACGAGGAGGTGTGTAAACATCGGCTCCGTCTCTCACTTTTCTTTTTTGACGCACTCGCTGCATAGCATTCTGGGAGAAATTATCCCCCCCCCCCCGACAGCAGCAGCTCCTGCAGCATTTTTAAAAAATTCAAGGATAGGTTTGGAGTTTCTCCAAGTCTATCTCAATGCAATATTCAAATGTCAAATGTATGATGACAAATTTAGTGGGCAGAAATTATTCCTCCTCTCCATAACACTCATAAAGCAACATCCCCTCCCAACATGATCCAACTGAAAAAAAAAAATTAGGGGCAAATCCACAGTCCTTGTTCCATGTAAAAAAAATGTTTTCTTAAGTTCAGAAGCTAATATGTGCCTTCAGCAGTCTCTTATTTGTCCTGGCAGTCCAGCGTAGGTTTATTGTTGCTGTTTTGTCTTGGCAACAAACCTACATGTGATTACAGTGAAATATTCCTCCGCCACTGCATATTTACTAAGCCAAACTTTTGCGTCACAGCAATTTTATTTTAATTTAGTGGTGTTATTTACTAAGACTCGACATGCAAATGAGCCCGGCCGCAGTTCATCTGATTTGCATGGAGTGCCGTTAAGTAAGAGCTGATGCCAGGCTGCTTTGAATTGCAGTATTGGTTGAAGAGACACTTTTTGATCTGCAGGCGCTCATTTATCAAACAAGAGGAACATATATGTGAGGAAATGTGAATTAAATATCCTGAAGTTGTCAGCTCAACAAAAAGATCAGTGACCGAGTGTGTTGTGAAACATCAGTGGAAGATTTTTGATTAAACTTTTTTCACAAGATTGATTTTGTAGCCTTTAATATGTCTATGACTGGCTGCTTTAATCATATTGTGATGGACTGAAGCTGGACTGAGCCATTAAAAGTCAGGAAAGTATGCAGAAGGGACCTGAGTGAAACAGGATGGTGAAACTGGGTGAAACATAACAGTCTGTTGCATTCCTGCTCTTTAGTCTTGTGTTGCTAAGCAGAGAGCTCAGCTGAAGTAACTATTTAGCGCTTCTCCTCAACCAGTTAGAAAGTACAGTTTAAACAAGAGACCCCACACTTAAAGATGTTTCCACTGTTTTAAAGTTTGAACGAGGTCTGTAGAATAAGGGATGTCCGAGCAGTTGAGTTTCAAAGTGACAAAGGTTGCATCAGATTCTCTCATAACCTGCTGTTATACATTTTGATGTTTAAAAATTAATATGAAATGGCTGAAATATGCTATAAAAACAGAAAAGTAACAGCACACATCTGCTGAATGAGCTGCACAGTTTGACATTTGAATGTTTTTTTTTCTAACACAAAGTATGTAGCAGTTGAAAAGGTCCAAAAAACGTTCGGAATGTGGAATAATAAGAAGTAGCGGAATAATAAAGAGTGACAAGAACAAATGTCAATCCAAAAAAACAAACTCAGTCTGTGAATCTGCCCAGATATAAAGAAACCAAAGGAAGGAAAAAAAACAAAAAACAAACAGCCAAGTGCAGCTGAGCTGGAGAGCGAATCATCAAGCAGCACTGCATGTTCAGCATAGCAATTACAGCTGAGCGCTGCACTCACTGATCTCAGTGTTTCTCCCACCACCATGTTTGCATATTCACTACCAGCGAGGAGGCAGAGGGGAGAGTTTGGTATTTAGATGAGATGCTCTCTCAAAGTGCTGCGTGCTGTGAAAGCACCTCGATAAATAAATAAACAAAAGCAAGGAGGGCACAGATGAGGTCACTAAAGGCTTTCTTTTTTTACTTTAAGTTAAAAAAAAAAAAACATACTTAACATGACTTTTCTTAATTTAATGAGAATTTTATTACACATCATTACAAATCTCCCAAATCTAAAATAAATCTATTTTGATTTCTCTTATTGGTGTTTTATAACAGTTTGTTCATAAGAGGTTTAACAGGGAGTTTCTGGGGTCTAATTGGCCACAAACATTAGTAACATTCACTGTAAAAGATAAAAAACTGTATCAATACTTGTGATTGACTTGTTTGTTCATGTATCACCCATATAACATATACAACAAGACATAGTGTAGTTCCTTATTTTGGTGAAATAACACGACAGAGAGAGAAAATGAGAGATTTTGAGATAAAATTTGTAATTTGTTAGGAAAGGTTTTAATGTTATGAGAATGAATTCGGTGTATAATGAGATGGAGCCTCATTAAGCGAGAGGGAACCAGTGACACAGCAACGCAGAGTTACTGGTCAGAGTTGTTTTAAACTACAGTCGCATTTCCACTCTCAGAAATCCTAAAATATATACATGTAATTCACTCAACGTGTAAGTATAACATGACATTTTACTCTCAAAACAACTTATTCTATTATGACTTTTTTCTCAAAATATGGACTTTTTTCATTAAAAATTACACCTTAAACTTCCAAATATTACACTTTTTTCTGGAAAAATTACAATGTTATTCTCAAAATATTATAACTTTTTGCTCAAAATATTGTATTTTTTTCCCCACAAAACATTACAACTTTACTAATATTATGACTTAATTCTTGAAATCATATTTTCTAACAGTGGCCCTAATACTTTGTCATATAATAACGATACTTTGTGATCATTTCTGTTTATCAAATGTGCTGCTCAGTTTGTGTATAAGGTCAGAAGGAAAGCAGAAAAGTATTTAAATACTATTATTATTCTTTTTGCACACACAGCAGAGGCGTCTGTGGAACCCCAAACAATCAGGAAATAAAGCCAATCCTAATAAAAAACAAGGGTTATGTGATATATGTTCAGGTGTCAGAGTCATTTTGTCAGTTTTTAAGAGATCACATAGTGGAAAAGTACTGCATTTTATGGCTTTGGGTGAGAATAGTCAACAACAGGTGAAGAAAAACATGATGTAGCACATGCAATCATATAGAAAATTAGAAGACAAGAGTAATAAATGCTGGTTTTTAAAGTTAATTTGTCCTCCTGTCCTGTGTGGATCTGCTGATGAGGACTTCTTTGGCTCCTTTTGGCCTTTTTTGTTTCTGATTGAAGAATGTGAAGATGGAAAAGAACAAAACAAACACGCTCTCTAAGCCATTAATATACAAAGTTGATTCATCAAACACTGGATAAGAAGAGAGTGTTTATGTGCTACAACTTCAACACTTGCACCACGCTGAGTCTTGATAACAAACTCTGATCTGTAATAAAAAAGGCGGCAAACTGACTCTGGTTTTGTGCTGTTAAGAAGATTTTTAACTGCTGACACAGCATGAGGCACTAAACCATGATGATCTCTGTGGGCTTAAAAACACGATACAGAATTCAATCTAAAACATAAACTAAATGTTCCCGACTCTGCATGTTCTTCCTGTACTGTACGTTGTGCTGATGGTTTTTTATATTACGCAACAAAACGTGGCTCAGAGCAGAGAACTGCTGTTTATGTGCATGTTCGACGGGTGTCATTTTCAGCAGCAGTGATTAGATGATTTCTAGCACAGTTTGTGCTGAACTACCTGTAAAAGCTGCGCTGCAGAGATAGCGAGGAGGACCGTGATCGTAGGAGCCTGTGAGTCCTAAAAGCAGAGATAAGACTGCACCCCGAGCGAAGGATGGTGTATGTCGAGGCAGAAGCTAAAGAGACAGACATTGAGAGCGAATATATGGAACACGAGTGAGATGGTGTGAGAAGGAGAGCGATAAAAAGGGAAGAAAGGCAGTAAAAGAGGAGAAATAAAAAACAATGAGACAGACAGAGAAGGCTTGAGGTGCAGCTGCAGGAGGAAAGACCTTAATGAGATGACGTCTATTTGAAATTCAAAATAATACCAGACTGACAGTCATTTGAACATCACAGAACCAGATCACAGCCCTAAAATGAGCCTTTCATTAAAAACAAAATACATTGTTGGCTGAGAAACAAACACTTCCTTTGTGTTTTTTTTGTGTTTTTTTTAGCATTTCAAGCATTTTTCTTACATCACACAGATCCTATTGCAACACCTGGGCCTGATATCTGCTTTTATCCATGCTAGCAGCTCTATAGAAGAGCCTATTCAGTTTATTTCGGTCTGTAATAAACTGAAATATCTCAACAATTTGGATGGATTTGTCATGAACTTTTGCACAGATATCCACATAACACATTATGAACACATCTTAAAGGAAACAAAAGAGAAATCAGTCAGCAATGATTGGTTTGCCTGAGCTGAAGGACGCCCATAGAGCATGCACACCAGAGATATCCACCGGCCAAACCAGCGTACTTCCTGTTTAGCCCTTCGCTAACTTGATTATTTAACTATTTACTGTCACTGCCAGAAGAGGGAGACAAAAGTTCCACACTGCAGGGTTAAGGAGGCATAAATATAAAATGATTTAGAGCAAAAGACAGAGGTGCTTCTTCATCTTTCCGCTAGGTTATCTCAGTGAGTTACAAACTTGCTATAATAAACATTGGCCCACTACTGCTTCTTCCGAGTGCAGGCGTGCAATGATGGCCAAAATTTTCTCGTTCATTAAATAGTGCAGATTATGATTGTGTACAATTCCAATAACAGTCATTTCTGATTTAAAAGTTGAAAGTTGAAACCTGTAGTTAACACCAATGATCTTTTTTTAAATTCAGTGGCAGCTTTGGGGTTTGCTTTTGGAAACTCATCCAGATTCCACCGGTATTCAGTTGCAGGACATTTGCGTATTTGAGATCTCCAAGATTAAAGAGAGTTCAACCCTAAATGACACTAAAATAAGACAGTTGTCAACACACTTCAATAAAACGGTAATATTCACATTTAATATATACCCATATATACCTATACTATACACCAAATCTGGGAGGAAATTATATATAATACTTACAATAATAGAAATTACCCAAAAACCCCAAAAGCACTGGTTGTGGATCACCTGTGGTCCAACACATTGCTCTCCCTCATTCTAGGACCTGCTGCTACCTCAGAGTTTTAGAGTGCCGATTTTGATGCCAGGATTCCTGATCTGCCACAGAAATATCCTTCTGCTGAAGCAGCCATCGTCCATGTCAGAGCGAATTATCTCAATCTCTGAAGCTCCGAGATGCACAAAAGGATTTTAAAATACTCATAAACTATTTACCGGACTCCTACAAGCGCTGTATTATATCTGGTCCACTGCCCTCACCTCGCTTTAGAGATGTAAAGTTTATCCGTGTTTGCCAACTTCACATCTGGATGAAGGGCTGCTGCTACGCACTGGGAATTCCATATGTGGAAAACTTTACAACTTTCTGGAATAGGCCAACCTTCTTCAGATGTGATGGATTTCATCCAAATAGGCTTGGATCCAATCTGATGGCGATGAACATGCAACTCACAGTGAAGTCTTGTAAAAACAATTGATGCTAGGTGAGTCTGGGTGAGTATCACATAGCTTTGATATCCCTGTTATCATAACTCATAGGTCTGTCAACCGAAACACACACATCCCAGTCAGAAATAAAGATTCGGAAAAAATGCATCAACTTTAGCTCCCAGCACAAATACACTTAAAATGGACAGTAAGTCTTTCATTTTAAATGATTTTATCCCGTCTGCAAACTTAGATTTTATGTTTTTAACTGAATCTTGGTTGCAAACTAATGATCACAGAGTTGTTTTTAACTGTGAATCATCAGATATTAATTATGTCCCACCTGCTCTTTGTGTACCTGCATCTTTAATGAGCAAAACGTCTCAAATTTCGGCATATTGTTTAATATTCAAAGCCTACACCTGTCTGAATAGTCCTACACCAATGAACTGGCTGACCTTTCTGATTCACTCTTAAGTTGCTCCCTATTATTGCATCTCTTAAGGTCAGGTCTGAGTCCTCAGAAAGAAAGCAACCTTGGATAAACAATGGTATTCACAGCTGTCAAAGGGAATGTAGGAAAGCAAGGTGCAGATAGAAAAATATGGTCTCTCTCTCTCTAAAGGACTCTCAACATAACCCTGGATTTTTATTTAAGACTGTCGTTCAGCTGGTAAATCCAACCTCCATCAAAACTATAGACCAATTTCCAAGTTGCCTTTAATATCAAAAAAATTTGAAAAAATAGTGTCCAAGTCATTTCTCTCTGCACTGGAAAATAACATTTTTGAAAAGTTTCAATTTGGTTTTTGGCTTTCAGAGATTTTAATCTAATACATATTTTGTCAAATTGAGCAAAAATCTCCTTAAGGTCTGTTAGCTGTTAGCTGTGTGTGGCTGAAAAAAAATCTGGTGTCCATACACAGCACTGGCTCTGTAAATGGGCATGTAAACATAGCGGCTCAGAGCGAGACACACAACACTAATCCAGCCAATCAGCAACAGGGGGCGTTCATGCTTGTGCACAGAACATTGCATGCTTGCTTGTGCATCAGTGTTGCCAGATTGGGCGTTTTTTTTTATTAATTTAGGCCGGTTGGGATCAGTTTGACAGTTTACACATATAGCTTTTATAGGCTAATTTAAAAAAAAACCTAAGAGGGCATGTGCTCCATCCCATCAGTCATCATGACATTACGAGACACTAGACACTGCAGAGTCACTGGTTACTAGTCGTAATGACACAACAGCTGTATGTAACCATAACTTTAAACGTAGCGATCAAACAAAGAGCAACATCTGTCAGTTATGTGGTACCCAAAATCTCCTAAAGTTAAAGCTTATCATGTCATCGGCTTAAATGAGATTGAGTTGCAAAAAGACAACAGCTGCCTAATATTTTCGCCGCGAGTTTAGCCAAAGCTAAAGCTAACTAACGGCGAAGCCATTCGATGACATCATTTACTTATATGGAGGGCATTTCTCTCTACTTTATGGCAGAGCTGAACAAAACTTCAAATAAATAAGACTTATCATGTGAAAGCAGCTGTTTTTGCTGTGGTGGTTGGCTGCTGCTGCTGTTTCTAACTATAGGAATTTTATTATGTACGCTTCAGCTGTAGGTGTGCATTGCTTTTAAGTGTGGCACAGTAAACAATTAAAATACTGAACTAAATATTGATCAAATATTTTGGAAGATTTTGGCGTTTTTTTTTTAACAGTTTCTGGGCTGGAAGTCATCAGAGCAGCTGATGACAGTCTCCCGTGTCCAGCACCTGTTGAATGTTGGGGGGAGGTGGGGGGAGGGGCTGGCGAACTGTAGAGAAAGGGAGAGGCGTCGTGGCCAATTCACACAGAAAGTGTTTTCTCACCAAACAGATATGCTTCCATTTTATTAAAATCTATTATTCCACACTGAATCCCAGACGGTCTCACAGAGACCCCCCATGTTTTTTTACACTCCGAGTCTGTTTCTGTCGCCTTTTGTGAGGCGTAATCTGAGCAGGCAGCTGTTTATGTGTTTTCAACTTATTAGCGGTATCAATGGATCACTAAATACAAACACTGTTGATTTCTTCCCGTGGAGCCGACATGCAAACTTTTTTGGTTCAGTAAATTTCTGCTGTCAGTCAGCCTGGTGAAGGCAGTTTGTCCTCTCAGTTCGCCAGGAGCTGCAACTGACAGACAACAGAGACGCTGAACGCAGGTCGAGTGAGAAGAAGTAGGGAGGCTGCAGAGAGGCGGAGAGTGTGGATGGACTATTGTACACATGAGACGACATCTTTTTTTCTGCTCTTGATAAAGTGTGAGAGGAACAGCAGTGACTCTACAGCTGGTGCATCGCTCTGGATTCCGCCATATTTCTCTTTTGGTTGTTGCCTTGGCAATGCGCGTCCATGAATTTGGGGGGTGGAGCTTCTGAAGGAACACGAAGGGAGGAGTGTATTTGTCTGCATGTTTAGTTCAAATATCAACAATCTTTCTCCAGAATGACTGACACAATCAATCACAGCATACTGTTGTATTGACAGATTCAGGCAATGGGTGGGGATATCTGGTCCAGCTTTAAAATGGTTTTCATCTTACCTGACAAATAGGAGGTTCTGTGTCTCTGTTAACAACTATATCTCTTCATTTTCTTCTACGTATGGTGCACCTCATTTTATTTTCTTTATACATGCTTCCCTTTGGGCACATTATTCATAGACATGGCATGTCATTCTATTGTTATGCCGATGATACACAGATTTACCTGCTCGTTAGATCTACAGACCCTGGAATGCTGACTCCACTTAACGTCTGCCTTTGTGATGTTAAAAACTGGATGGCAAAAAGTTTTCATCAGCTGAACTCAAACAAAACAGAGATCCTTCCTTGTCATTGATCATATCAAGCCTGTTGAAGGAATCTTGGCATCTGGTTTGATGGTAATATTAGTTTTGAGCAGCACACCACAAAGCTTGCGCAATCATGTCTTTATCATCTTAGACATTTCAAAAATACTATCTATTTGTACTTTTGAAGACACAGAGACCATTTGACCATGCTTTCATCTCATCACACCTGGATTATTGTCTTTTTACTTGCCTGAACCAAAAATCTATTGATCGATTCCAGACTGTGAAGAACTCAGCTGCCAGGCTTTTAACCAGAACCAAGAGACGTGATCACATCACTCCTGTTTTAGCCTCACCCTGCTATATCTCTGACGTCTTAGTACCGTAGGGCAGAGGTCTTTTGTCTGTTCCAGAAGCCCGGCTGAAAACAGTCTGGGCCCCGAGGGTTTGGAACGATCTGCCCGACGAAATCAGGTCAGCTGAGTCAGTAATCTCTTCTTAAAACATAGTTCTACCGGAGAGCCTTTCCTGATTTACTTGAGTTTTAATTTTCATTGAACTGTTTTTTATTTCTTTAAAAAAAAAACATTTTATTCTAGCCTCTCCCTACACTGAATTGTTTTTCATACACTAAATTGTTTTTTTATGTTTTGTTTTTAAAACCTTGCCTTTATATTTTGAAAAGTGCTCTATAAATAATGATTAATGTTTTTAATGGGACATTTCAGTTGCAGGCATGGAGCTTAGTTTTGGAAAAGCACCCAAATATTTGTAGTCTACAGTTACTGGACTCTGACACATCTCATATTCCTGTAATAAAATTACAGATGAATTACTCTCCATAAAAATTCAATCGCCTGTTATATATCTCCCTGACTGGACATGAATTGTTGGCAACTCATCTGAGATCAAGCCCAAAATAAGTTCCACACAACGCAAAATGAACTTCATCCAATTGCTACATTTGACACTAACAAGGTCTGTTCAAGAGTTAATTTGGCTCACCGCAGAAAATATATAAATATTGAAGTGGGTTAACAGTTGTAACTTAACTGATTCTGACTCATTTCAAGCTGGCTCTTACGACATATACTGATTAATTTCAGCAAATGGTGAGAATGTATGTCCGCATCGACAGATTTGGCAAGTACTGAGCTTACAAACAAGTTTCAGATTCTGGTACTTCTGGTGTTTCAGTTTTACGCAGAATTATATGTTTACTTCACAAGTATTGAAAGGTTTTTTTGTGTGAAATTTTGAATGTTGCAACACACTGAGCATTCAGACGGGTAGTAGATTTGAGTGGTTTCAGAAGTCGCTAAGGATATTTTTATACTTTTTTTGTGTTGCGGAAACTTGAAACCACTGGTATCCAAAAACTGACCACAGCCACCGTGCCTTAGAAGGAACAAATTAGAGACACATTACAGCTACCTCTCAATCCCACTGGGAGTGAGTGCACTCAAAAGCAGTGGTGGAAAGTAACTAAGTACATTTACTTAGTACTGTACTTAAGTACAATTTTGAGGTACTTGTACTTTACTTGAGTATTTCCATTTTATGCTACTTTATACTTCCACTCCACTACATTTCAGAGGGAAATATTGTACTTTCTACTTCACTGCGTTTATTTGACAGCTTTAGGTGCTTTTAAGATGAAGATTTGATACAATGGATAATATAACAAGCTTTTAAAATACAACACATTGTTAAAGATGAAACCAGTAATTTCCAATCTTTTTGGCTTTTGACGTCTTACAAAAAGCAGTGTGTAGTCGGGGTCACATTTCACATGTCTATGAGTTGTTAACAGCTCCACCAAATAGTGATTTTTCCCTCTAAACTTCTCACAGGGTTTCATTTCAATAAATGTTCAAATGATCCAACATTTCAGCAAAAGTCAAAGATTAGAGAAAAAGTGCAAAAACTGAAAACAGATTTGTGTATCAGAACTTTGTTTTTTCTTCTTTCCTCTCCCATTAATCATCTCACGACCCCTCAGATTTATCTGGTGATCCTTTGGAGGGGCCCGACCCCTAGGTTGGGAACCACTGGATTAATCTAGCTACTAAACTGTATATAAAGTAGTTGAAACTAGCTCCACCTCCAGCAGCTACAACAGTAACATGCTGCTCTAACACTGATGCTTCACTATTAATAATCTAATGATGTCATACATAATAATATATCAGTCAGAGGGACCAAACCACTACTTTTCCTGCAATTCTTTAACTACATCAAGCTGATAATACTTATGCCCTTTTACTTAAGTAGGATTTTTTATGTGTAACATATGCCTCTTGCATGTTACATTAAATACATTAGAATGATATTATAATATTAAATATAATAATATTAAATACATTACAAATGGTCACTATCTAATAGCAAAATCTTGTAATATAGAATATAATTTTGTCAGTAATTTTACCTTCATTTAATAGTTGTTATTTTCATATTTTTATGCTGTTATCTTATATTTCATATCTAATACTTGGCTACACAGTATCCAAGGTAAAGATGCAGCTATAAAGCCCATCACCGGGGGAACAAGTCAGACCGGGCTTGTATCCCCCAGGTGAGTGAGTGACTGTTAAATGGAAACCTGTAAATATTAATGTACAGCTAATCTGAGAGAGAATTAATTACTAATTATAACTATATTGACATTCAGAGTGATTATGTATGTGTACTGATTCATCTGTATCAATAGTGTCTGTGTGTAATTTGTAATATAGTAAGTCTTTGATCCTGGTCAAGATTGGACCGTTGGCCCTGTAATTCAGTTATTGAGCTTCGTCACGGAAATCATTCATTAGTATTGTAATTTTCTTTTGATTATGATTTTATTTTTCATTAAACAGTTGTATCCCCCAGATCCCGAAGTGCTTGTAAGCAATAAGCAGTCATCATTGAATCGACATCGGAGCGTCTGTGTTACTTCGTTGGAGTCAACTACCAACTGTCAGCCGTTAGTCCACCACCATCATCACAACACTACGCAGAGACTGTAGGCTGTCACTAATATCAGCGATATAAAATAAACTTAACGGGCGCATTATAAACTATAAGGTTAATATAGTCCCCCGTTACATTTGGTGCATTAAACCAGGGACACTTTCAGCAAAGCTGTGCACCGAGAGAGCTGCTACTCCAACGGAGCCTGAACTCCGACTGTCAGCCGAGTTATTTTGGTTGCTAAGCAACAAGTGTAAGCTAGCGCAAGCTACGTAGCTTGCTAATGTTTTTAACGTCACTACTAACTAGCTTTATTTTGGTTGATTACGCTAATGGGGATACATTTATTTATATTTAATTGTCAATTGTTTGTACCTTGAACACTTAAAATGCAAGTCAAAGTACTGCACATGGGGAGCAACTGTCCAAGATAATTCTGCAGTTAGGGCAGCAAATTGGAGCATCTGTTACTTCTCAGTTGATTGCTAATGGCTCCATTCAGCAAGTGAACAACTCCACTCATATTAAAGCATCCCAAACTCCCTCCCATGGGTTCAGTATTGGCACAACCAGTTGCAGTACACTTGATCTGTCCAAAGTGAATCTGGTAGTGAAACCAGATATCAAAGAACCCTCCATATTTAGAGGAGATCACACAGACAAATATGAGTGGATAGAGGTGATGACGGCCTATCTATGCAAGAGACATGTTGAAACAGAGCAATGTTTTGGGGAAATAATGGAAAGACTTGCAGGCAAAGTTAAGGAAATAGTCAAAGTGTCAGTGAGAAACAGCCCCTACAATCTTGAGTGTAACCCTGATGCAGTTTTGAATATTCTTAAACAGCACTTTGGTGAAGCCATCTCCTCATCAACTCCCCTATTTGACTTCTACGCCACCTTGCCAAGCACTGGTGAGACTGCGTTTGATTATTGGCTCCGGCTTAATGAAAATATGGAGCATGTTGTTGTCTGTCTAAATCGGAGAGGTCGCTCAGTTGACGAACCAGGACTTGAAGTATCAATGCAATTCATCCGTCATTGCCCTTATGAGCACCTAGCCACAGGACTTTCACTTGTAAAGAAGTATTTTTACATTGCTGTATTGGTACTTTTACTTAAGTAAAGGATTTGAGCACTTCTTCCACCACTGAAAACAAAAGATATACAATATTTGGTAAGTAAAATCTTGAACACAAGACACAATGTATTTTTACAACGTGCTGCTTAGTTAATTTAAGGATCTGAATACTTCCTCACTGTGGGCAACGAGTTCTGTTTAGTCATATAGTATCTTATATAGGCAAACTTGATTCTACATAGTCAAAGTGTGACCAGTGATTCTGCTATTATACCACAAGACATTACAGCTGCTCTACTTAGTTGCATCTCTGTCTAGGAGTAATTGTTTCAAACAGGAAAAAAAGACAGAATCCAGGATTGCAATGATCATCTTTATTGACATGTCAAAGAGACCTCAACCATATGTTCATATTTTATGAACTTTGTTAAAGGCCTAAACTCTATGATGACCTTTATTCAGCATGTTCACCCTGAAAAAAGAAGTGAAAATACATAAGCAACAGCGAAAGTTCAAATCTATGAAACAAACTGCCTTATAAGTTGTCTTCCATCTTCATGTGGAAGTATGTAATCATTTGAGTACTATAAGGTTGGATATTGATTTACAATATCAAAAGTGCACAGCATCAAATCATTCTAAAAAGATTTGATATTGTGACCCTGCAAACAACATATAACAAATTTACCTTTCCATGATGATGATCACGGCTCTTTGCTCTCAGCTTGTTGACCTGGGACTCAGCGATGTCAGCGCGCTCCTGAGCTTCCTCCATCTCATGCTGGACCTTCCTGTACCTGGACAAGTGACTGTTGGCCTGCTCCTCCTGTGAAGGGTGAAGGGAGTAATATTCATATAGTTACAAGACAAATTATATCATTATTGATCCAAGTGTAGATGATTGATCATATCAACGTATTTGACTTACAGCCTCCTCAGCCTGTCTCTTGTAAGACTTGACTTTGAGCTGCAGCTTATCCACCAGATCCTGAAGTCTGTGCACATTCTTCTTGTCCTCCTCAGTCTGCACAGATAAATGCTTGTAAGTGATGATAAATGGAGAATTAAGAGATATTAAGGTAGTTTTTATTTAAAGTAGGAAATACCTGGTAGGTCAGCTCCTTCACTCTTCTTTCATATTTGCGGACTCCTTTAATAGCATCAGCTCCACGTCTCGATTCGGCGTCCACTTCACTTTCTAGCTCACGCACCTGAAAAGAGATGATAAATGATCCATCAGTATTATCTACAAAGATCACAATCAATCTAAATACACATAGAATTTATTTCACGCATTGAAAGTGTGATGTGCTTCCAGAAAATGACCATTTATATACAGTGCATACCCTTGACTCTAGTTTCTGGAGCTGCTTCTTGCCACCCTTCATGGCGAGGGCCTCAGCCTCATCCAGACGGTGCTGCAGGTCCTTGACTGAGACCTCCAGGTTCTTCTTCATCCGCTCCAGGTGAGCACTGGTGTCCTGCTCCTTCTTCAGCTCCTCAGCCATCATGGCAGCCTGAAATGAAGAGAAGTTTTCTAATTCAAATTTAAGTTATAATGAGCTTATTATATTATAAGTGTAAGGCAGTATACAAAAATATTAAATTACTCATAAAATTGAAGAGTTAGAGGTGTAAACTCACATCAGTGATAGCCTTTTTGGCTTTATCCTCAGCATTTCTTGCTTCCTGAATAGAATCATCCACTTCACCCTGAATATGTACAAGGTCAGCCTCCAGCTTCTTCTTGGTGTTGATAAGACTGGTGTTCTGAATATTAAAAAAGTCACATTTGTTATGTATATTCATTATGTTTTACGTATAAATGCAGTTTCTTGTGAATCACTGAAGACAAACCTGTGAGTGAAGCAGTCCGACACGCTCGCTAGCATCAACTAACTCCTGCTCAGCCACTTTGCGTCCTCTCTCTGTCTGCTCCAGAGCGGCTCTCAGCTCCTCAATCTCAGCCAGCATCAGGCCATTCCTGCGCTCCACCATGGCAACCTGCTCCTTCATGTCTTCATGTCCTCTGACAGCATCGTCAAGGTGCAGTTGGGCATCCTGACAACATGGACAAAAGTTAATTTTCTTTGCTTTTCAACATTTTTTTACTCATTGATCAGATAAAGCTCACCTTGAGCTGTCCCTGGACATTCCTCAGTTGTTTCTGGGACTCAGCAGCCTGCCTGTTGGCATGGCTCAGCTGAATCTCCATCTCATTCAGGTCTCCCTCCATCTTCTTCTTGATTCTCAGGGCATCATTCCTGCTCCTGACCTCAGAATCGAGAGTGCTCTGCATGGAGTCAATCACCCTCTGGCTGTTCCTCTTGATCTGCTCCATCTCCTCGTCCTTTTCTGCAAGCTTCCTGTCAACCTCACTTTTGATCTGGTTAAGCTCAAGCTGAACACGGAGAATCTTGGCCTCCTCGTGCTCCAATGTACCCTTAAGTAAAAAGTTGAACATGTACCCAAAGGTTACCAGTCTGTCTCAGAAACATTTAAGAAAAATTCAAATGAATACATGCCATTAAATACACATGCTGTTGTATTTTATCATATAAGTCATCTAATACTGTCATTTAGATTTTTACCTCTGCTTCCTCCAGTGCTGTCTGAATTTCAGTCTTCTCAGTCTCCACGTGCTTCTTGGATTTCTCCAGCTCATGGATGCTCTTTCCAGTCTCACCAATCTGTTCAGTCAGGTCTGAGATCTCCTCTGTAGAACAACCAAAGCCAAAATTCAGTTTAGAGAAACTTGCAGGATACATTATACCTAGGAAATTAGGTTTTACCACCACAAAACCTCATGACCTACACCTATAGAGGTAAACATTACATAAAGTGACATTGACATACGCTGCAGGTTCTTGTTCTCTCTCTTCAAGGTCTCCAGATGATCCAGTGCCTCCTCGTAAGAGTTCTTCATCTTGAACAGTTCAGTGCTGAGAGAGCGAGCCTCCTTCTGGGCTCCTTCCAGCTCTGACTGGCCCTCCTCGTATTTCTGTTTCCAGTCTGCAAGGACCTAAAATTATATAAATGAGTAAAAATTAGCATTTACATTAATGTAATTATGTTTAAATACATTTGTTTTTCTTTCCTCATAACCATTTACCTTATCAAAGTTCCTCTGCTTCTTGTCAAGGTTGGCAGCCAGACTATTAGCTCTCTCTACATCAATCATGAGGTCCTCCACCTCACCCTGTAGCCTCTGCTTGGTCTTCTCCAAAGAGGCACACTTTGAGTTCACAGCCTCAATGGACTCCTCAGCGTCCTGCAGACGCTGGGCAAGCTTTTTCCTGCAGTGAGCAAGTATTTTCTTGTACTTAATTGCACATATAGATCACAAACTGTCTGAAAAGCAAAAAAAAGTGATCAAAAATGATTTATATATGAAAGAGTAGAAAGGTTTTACATACTTGGCTTCCTCCAGCTCCTCAGTGCGCTGGATAGCATCAGTCTCATATTTGGTTCTCCACTGAGCCACCTCACTGTTGGCCTTGGACATTCCTCGCTGCAGCTCACCTTTAGCTTCCTGCTCCTCCTCATACTGCTCTCTGAGCAGATCACAGTCATGGCGAGCTGACTGAACAGCGTGGGCCAGGGCGTTCTTGGCCTAACAAACACGGCAAGAGACATTTTCATTCATCTATGTATCAGAAATACTCTGTAAATAGGTTCTCTAAGTTAAAACAACTGCTTACGGCACCAGGGCTAAAAGTATCTTAGTAAATCTTCTTC
This sequence comes from Thunnus maccoyii, assembly GCF_910596095.1. Classification (NCBI taxonomy): domain Eukaryota; kingdom Metazoa; phylum Chordata; class Actinopteri; order Scombriformes; family Scombridae; genus Thunnus; species Thunnus maccoyii. The sequence goes on from NC_056550.1 coordinate 25,144,161, forward strand.
AAAATGTTTTTTGTTGTCATAATCATTTTATTTATGTTATGGTGCATTTCATTCAAAGGATGGGCATTCTGACAATAGATTTTTTTCTCTACCCACAACTATCATCCAAACCCTTTAACTGTCCCATGCCTGTCTCTGCAAAATCCAACCTTTAACAGAGCTTTTCCTCAGAAAATGTTACTCGGCCAAAAGGAAATTAATTAAAAAAAACAAACAGAATCCATTAATATTATGATGCTAGAAAGCAAAGTTTATGTAAGAAAAATCAATTGACATCAATTTACTCTCTAATGGTTAAATATAGTTTATAGTATATGGAAATAATGAGTCTTCCCATAGTTGTTTATCATTACTTTCCTTTCATGCTGACTGCTTCTGATATTTTATGTTTGACTGATGATTTAAAAGGAGGATTTTTCTGAGGTACTCAGATTTGGAAGATGATTGTGTTTGGGATGTTTCTAGTATATGAAATGGAGTACTCAGTTCCACCAGTATTAAAATCTAATAACAGGAGATATAAACATGTTATACCTTAATTTCCTCCTCAATATGCCTCTTGAGTTCCTCAATCTGCTGAGTGTAGGCCTGTTTGCCCCTGGTCAGCTGGGAAACAAGAGCATCTTTCTCCTCAATCTGGCGGGAGAACTCACCTGAATGACAAAATATAAATCAGTTTGTGAAAATGACAGACTCGCCCACAGGTGGTTTTATTTTAGAAGACTCACCATTCTCCGTCTGGAGTCTTGCCCTCTGTCCATTAAGGTCATTCAGCTGGCGAACATGCTCATCATTTTTGGCCTTGAGCTCACTCAGCTGGTCCTCAATAGTTCTGCACATTTTTTCCAAGTTGCCCTATTAACAATAAATATATTATAAGGCAGCATTTACATGTTGATGTTTTTAAACATAAGGGTATAAAGCTAAAACCTTCACTTATAAAGAAAACACTTACTTTGGATTTAGCTACAGCCTCCATGTTACTGGAGAGGTCATCAATCTCCATCTTGTACTCACTCTTCTCTTTTTCCAGCTTCTGCTTGACACGCTGGAGGTTGTCGATCTGCTCTCCCAGCTCTGCAACACTGTCGGCCTGCTTCTTGCGGAGAGATGCTGAGGTAGCTTCATGCTGCAGGGTGGACTCTTCGAGGTCACGTCGCAGCTTCTGGAACTCAGCCTCGCGCTTCTTGTTCATCTCAATCTGAGCAGCTGTTGCTCCACCAGCTTCCTCAAGCCTCTCGCTGATCTCCTCAAGTTCCCTGGAGAGGTCAGCCCTCTGCTTCTCCACCTTAGCCCGAGCAGCCCGCTCAGCCTCGATTTCTTCTTCCAGCTCCTCAATACGAGCCTAGGTTTAGGAATGTGAAGAAGAATTGTTGACTGGAACATACTGTAACAAGTTGTTTTTCAGTCAGTGAGTGATAATATTCATGTCAAATACTAACCTGGAGTTCCTTTATCTTCTTCTGAAGCTGTGCACTAAGAGACTGTTCATCCTCAATCTTGCTGAGCAGCTGGCTGGTCTCAAACTCCTTCCTGGAAGAGGAAACAAACTGTTATTGCACTTACAGTGTTAGTTTTGACTCAGGATCATTGTGTTGCATTATGGCGATTGTTAAATGTAAGGATTAAAAATGAAAAAGAAAACTTGCTTCTTGATTTTCTCCTCAGATTGCTGCTTGTCATTCTCCAGATCCATTATGGATTCCTGGGCCAGTTTCAGATCTCCCTCAAGCTTCCTCTTGGCTCTCTCAAGGTCCATACGGAGCTTCTTCTCTTGCTCCAGTGATCCCTCAAGCTTTTGAGATAATATTATAATGTTGATATGAAATATGTTTTGTATTTTCATCATGGAATGTCAATTCTAACACACAAGCTACTAATACAAACGTGTTATCAAAAGCAATGTTTTCTCACATCGTCCACTTGCTGTTCCAGCTTTGTCTTGGCCTTGGTCAGAGTGTTGACTTTGTCTTCCTCTGCCTGGAGATCATCCAGTGTTTGCTGGTGAGCCTCTTGGAGGGCTTTCTTCTCCTTGGTCAACTTGGCAATAGACTCATCTTGAGTTGCCATCTCCTCTGTCAGGTTTTTCACCTGAAAGTGGCATGCAAGGTAATTTAAATGTCACTTAGAAAGGTATATATTTAAATAATGAATGGACATATTTTCCTCCTTTTGTATACATTTAGATTTCAGTTAAATTAACCTTGTTTTCAGTTGCATGTTTCTCCTTCTCCACTTTAGCCAAGGTGAGCTCCAAGTCATCAATATCTTTCTTCAGCTCAGAGCATTCATCCTCCAGCTTCCTCTTCTTGCCAGTCAGCTCAGCGTTGATTTCCTCTTCATCTTCCAGTCTCTCAGTCGTGTCTTTGAGTTTGGCCTCAAGTTGGATCTTGCTCTTAATCAGACCTTCACACCTTTCCTCAGCATCTGAGAGGTTCTCAGTTTCCTATATTTTGAACATACATGTGTTAGCCAATATACTGCTTTTTAGATTAACAATTAAGATATTAATTTCTTATTTAGTATTCCTTTAGCATACAATATTAATACTTATATAGTAGATTTCATTTGAATAAAGGCTAGACTTTGGCAAAGCGTGCATACAATGCATACACAAAATTTGAACTTCCTGAAGATCTGATAAATAAATTGTTATTCATTCTAAATTACTAAACATGTAATTAACTGTAGTAAATTATCACCAAAACAAAGAGAGGTATGTGTGCTTTTATATTCTACTCACAGAAGCTACTTGCAGTTGCAGGTCATTCTTTTCCTGCAGCAGAGAAACCATTTTCTCCTCCAGTTCCTTCTTCTTGGCCAGAGCAGTAGCCAGGTCTGTTTTCATCTTTTCATAGTTCTCCTTCATGTTCATCAGCTCCTTTTCAGTCTCAGCACTCTTCAGAAGTGGCTTGATCTTGAAGTACAGATTCATCCATGGCCAGTTTTTGACATTCATGAATGAACGGATATTGTACTGGATGGAGAAGATAGCCTCTCTGGAAAATAAATATGAATAAAGTGTTAATGTTACTGTAATGGGATTTTGTAAAACTTGTGATGATAATGTGACATTTTGACAATTAAAATTGACAGAACTGCTCCGTGTACTGTATGATAATCCTACCTCCTCTCCATCATCTTAACAAACTCCAGCCTCATGACGAATCCTCTGCAGAGAGCCTGAGTCATGGTCACCAGCGTAGCCAGTTTGTCATCTCTCATCTCCTCCAGCGTACCCAGCAGACCAGCTTTGAAGAACACCTGCATTGTCAGTTGAAGGAACTCAGTCATCAGCATACATGGATACCACAAGACATCTACACAAGTAAACACTGTTGACATTGTCTAAGAACATACCTTAGTGTGCCCAAACCTATACTGAGTGTGGTCCACATCAATGGAGCCTAGCAGCTTCTCTGAAGCTTTCTTGTTGTCAATGAACTGTCCCTCAGGGATGACACTGGCATTCAATACTTTGTATCTACAAGAGAAAATTATGTTGTTACCTACATTGACCCCACATCTTAGCCAGCTGTTTTAACTCGGCTGAGATCAACTTGACTTGTGTATACTAGAAATTGCATCACCTCTGCTTGAAGTCAGCGTAGAGGATTCTGCTGGGGAAGCCCTTTCTGCAGATTCTGATGCCTTCCAGCACACCGTTACACCTCAGCTGATGGATGACCAAGAAGTTCTCCATAAGACCTGAAAATAGCATACTTACAGTGTTAAAAATAATTCCTTCTAATACTTTATGCACAAAGTGCAAAAAGGTGGATTATTTGCTTCTTACCTGGGGTCTTTGTTTCATTGGGAATCAGGCAACGGACAAAATGAGGGTGAGTGCTCTTCAAGTTGGTCATCAGCTTGCCCAAGTTCTCCTGTGGATCAGGAGTAATCATTCAAAAATGTCCCTTTTAAGATACAATTGGAAAATTATTTCAAAATGGTATTTCACTGTTAACAAAGAAGGATTTACATACTCTGAAAAGAGCAGACACAGTCTGGAAGGAACCACCCTTCTTTTTCTTCTTGTGGCCGCCACCAGAATCTGTATTTCATAGTTTTAACAATTCCACTGAGTCATTGCTTTTGCTTTACCTGTTCAGTTTTATCTCCTCATGAAAACTGTATGTTACAGTAACATAAATGAATAGATTACCACTTTTTGCTGATTAGTTTCTTACCATCAGCTGAGGCATGGGCTGCATACAGAAGACTAAGCAGTTTGTTTGAGGACTTCTGGTAGAGCTGGACAACTGAGTCGTTCAGGGGGTCCTTGTTCTTGTCCAACCAGCCAGAGATATTGTAGTCCACTACACCAGCATAGTGAGCCAGGGAGAAGTGAGCCTCAGCCTTGCCCTTTGCAGGTTTTGGCTTCCCAAAAGCCTTGGTCTTGCCAAGATGCTGATCATGCAGCTTGTTCTTGAAAGTTGTGTCAGAGGCCTTGGGGAACATGCACTCCTCCTCAAGGATGGAGAAGATGCCCATTGGCTGAGAGGAAATAATGTCATATTGAAAAGAATCAATTATTTAGCCGGTACTCAGAAAGCAGGAATTCAGTTCTACCTGACTTTGTCTTACCTTCTCAATAAGCTCAATGCAGGCAGCCAAGTCCATACCGAAGTCAATGAACTCCCATTCAATTCCTTCTTTCTTGTACTCCTCTTGCTCCAGGACAAACATGTGGTGGTTGAAGAACTGTTGCAGTTTCTCATTTGTGAAGTTGATGCAGAGTTGCTCAAAGCTGTTGAACTGTGATTACAGAAATGTATTCAGTGGCATGTCAAAACAATGTTGATCTTTGAACTGCTCACATATTTTTCAACCACTCACATCAAAGATCTCAAATCCGGCGATATCCAACACTCCAATGAAGTACTGTCTTGGCTGCTTTGTGTCCAGCATCTCATTGATACGGATGACCATCCACAAGAACATTTTCTCATAGATAGACTTGCACAGAGCCATGACAGAATTGTTGACCTAGAAATACAGATTTTGTAATGAGCATTTCTCAGAATGATATTTTCATGTCAAAATGCAAACGTTGTCCTTTTTTTTTTTCAAACACTAAATTTTCTTAGTCTTACCTGTGGCACGGTTTGGCCTTTTGTCACCATCTCGTTTCCGACCTTGACTCTGGGGTAGCACAAGGCTTTCAGCATATCAGCTGAGTTCAGGCCCAAGAGGTAGGCGATTTTATCAGCCTCTGATGGAAAAACAAACCTTTAGCTGTCAGTGAACTGGGACATATTTTAGCATTATACATTACACTGAAATCCTTGGTAGATTTGTTACAAGATGTTATCATCAGAATTACCCTCAGTGCCATCAGGTTCAGCCTGCTCCTCACGCTGCTTCTGCTTGAAATGCATGTTACCATGATGCATCGCAGCACCAGTCAGCTTGTAGATACCCAACTTCTCCTCAGCAGTGAAGCCCAAGATGTCAATAGCAGTCTGTGTTGTACATGAAAGAAAATAATTGTGAGTCGCAACAGTCTCGTTGAAGATTCTTAATTTTACATTCTTAAAATAATAACGATTGGGCGCTTTACATCTGTTGCAATGAACTCTTCTATATCATCGATGCTCTTGACAGTCACTTCACCCTGACTGATCATATGGTAATCATAGGGGTTGGTGGTGATCAGAAGAGCCTCTGCAAAAGATTTGAAGAAAAACACTTTTTAAATCCTGCAACATTCCTGGTGTTATTGTCTTAATTCTACCATTGTAATTGCTAATTGTTATATTCTGTCGCAACATACCCAGGAGCTCAGGCTTGTGGCCGGTCATCAGCTGATAGAAGATATGGTAGCTCCTCTCAGCAGACAACTGGAAGGTGACACGGGACTTCTCCAGCAGATCTAAGAATAACAAGGTCAGATTGAAGTATATTGCACACATGACATCATACAGTGGAAAGAACTGTGTATTAAACCTTTTTAAACCTAGCGTCATACCTAAGTGTAAATCCAAAACAAAGGTTCCTGCACAAAATGTAAAAATGACTTACATGTTTCAATATCAGCTGAGGCCAGTTTGCCAGTGGTTCCGAAGTGAATTCTGATGAATTTACCCTGAACATATCAGATTAATGTTAGCAGGAGTCTTCATATGTAGCCCAATAAGATTCTGTAAAGTTTATTCTTGGCCCTTTTAACACTTACAAAACGAGAAGAGTTGTCATTCCTCACAGTCTTGGCGTTACCATAGGCCTCCAGCAGAGGGTTGGCTGCAATGATTTGATCTTCCAGTGAACCCTACAAGAAGATATATGTATAGTATATAAACCATAAACAGGCAATTCTCCAACAAATGTTTTGAGTAAAGGCAACCAGTTTTACCTGAATCTTGCCAGCTTGTGCCTCTGCCTTCTTAGCTCCAGCCACTGCAATTGTTGCAAAATACTGGATGACACGCTTGGTGTTGACAGTCTTTCCTGCACCGGATTCTCCACTGGGGGAAGAGAAAGATACCTTGAGTGTTTTTTTCCATATCTGTAAATGTCATTTATAGTTATTCAGTTGCTTGTATATTACTCACGTAATAAGGATAGACTGGTTCTCACGATCTGAAATGAACAAATGATTTCATGTAATCTCTCAGTAAGTACCTTATATGGTACAAATATAAAAGACATATTTCATGTCATATCTGCTGTATCTCGTTTTGTGTTTCATAAAATATATTACCAGTGAGCATGAACTGATAGGCATTGTCAGAGATGGAGAAGATGTGGGGTGGTGCCTCAACCCTCTTCTTGCCTCTGTATGCTACCACAACCTCGGCATCGTACACAGGAAGCCACTTGTAGGGGTTCACGACGACACAGAAGAGGCCGGAGTAGGTCTGAAAAGAGAGGAGAATTCACTCTAAACTAAATCTAAACACATTGCCTCTACATTTGACAAATATATAATTTAAATTGAAGCTTCAAACATTACTGTGTATAAAGTTTTTTTATTGATGACCTGTGTGTATTCACTCTGATCTATGTATCAAGTTAAACACTCACGTAGATCATCCATGATGCAAAACGCTCTTTGAGGTTATACAACACAGCAGGCTCGTTGAGGTGGGTCATCATGGCCATGTCCTCAATTTTATCAAACTTTGGAGGGTTCATGGGATGGATGTCTTCCTCCTTTACAGTGAGAGTCTGAATGGGAAAAAAAGATCCATGAGATCCTCTTTCACTGTCATGGTCTCATAACAAATGGTGTAAAAAGTCTATCAAGGTTTTAAAAGGACTGTATGTCAAGTATTTCAAAGAAAGTATTCATTCACCTACCTTCCCCCCTTCAAGGGTTTCAACAGTGACCATTCCACCCTCTCGTTTGATGAGTTTACCCTTGAGGTACATCTCTTCAGGCTCAGCCACAAAGTATGCCGTTTTGGCATCAAACGGAGCGGTCTGAGCCTCAAGTCTCTCCCTCTCTGGCTTGCGGAGGTATATGGAAGCCTTGCCATATGATTCCATCTCTGCGTCTCCCATGATGGCGGTTTAGTTGGGACTGAAAACAAGATGAGTTCGAATTACATTAAATATATTTCATTCTGTTATAGTTTAAATGATTTACATGTAGTGTCTTTATTTGATATTATGGATCTTTGAGTTGTTTCTGACGTCTTACCCCCCTTTATCGCAGATGAGCAGCACAGTATCTGTTGTAGTCTGAGGATACTGTTAAAGAAAGATTGTGATGGTCATTGCACAGGACTCAAAATTAAAATATTTCCCACTGCCTAGTGCTTACATCAGTAAACAATAGTCTCACTACATAAATTTAAACCAATTATTGAAACTTTAATGGGTCCATAAGCTTTTACAGTTACCTGTTATATGAGTTGACCATTTTCATAGCCTCTCCAGTAATTTAAAAATATTTTGATTATTAAGAGCCTTTCTACTTTCTACTGAGCCTTTCTAAATTAGCTATTAGGATTAGTTGAAAAATTATATTTGTCTCATGCTTCACATTAAAAAGAAACATCCTTGATTAATGATATTATCCGGTTGAGATTACTCAACATTAAAAACATGATGACAAAGTGTCACATGACATTAATGTTTAATTTAACTTGAAGTCAAAGCAAGTCCCTCCTGACTAGAGCCCTGCTTGTGTTGTATCAGCTCTCAGATGTACATCACTTTGGATAAAAGCATCTGCTAAATGAAATTATAAATTGTAAATTGTAAGTAAGATGAGCAGAAGCACACACAAAGCACTAACCTGGGTGAGATGCCTGTCAGTTCTCAGAAGAGCCTGAAGCTGCTGTTTATATAGAGGCTGGAACTGCTTGGTCAGCAGCAGTCGACCACTCAATTTGGTCAAGTATCTCTGTCATCTTGAGACCCACCTGTTGACATCTCAGGTTTAGTAAGCTTTTTTGTGTCTAATACACGTCATTCCTAAATTGTAAAAATAGCTTCTATATTAAGCAAGCTGACAAGGATCAGAATTGGGTAAAAATAAAAATGAAAAAGAAGAAAATAATAACAAATACATATTCAAGCATTTATTAAATCTATTAAAGGGGTTGTGCCTTGTCATCCATTTTTGAACCCATAAACTCTTAGTAAGATGCACTCTAAATGTCATTGGTATTGAGTGTCAGAGCTTGTCCACATTTCAGATATTTGAAATACAGTAAAATTTAGTTTCGGGGCCATAGTATCATAAAAATAAGTAAAACACACTTAACATTGTAACTTTAAAACCCTTAAACACCATATATTGGTTTTGAAATATGACATGTAATATTAGTAATATCATGCAAAATGTTTTACAGAGATGTATTTAACTTGGCTTTATTTCTGCATATAAAACTTCATGGTAATGTCCAAAGTATGTCCCAAAATAGATGCTGTTGGAATATATTCCCTGGTTTTTGAACCACTGGTTTTGCTCCAATAAATAATTAACTCCCATAAATTTTTAGATTCTGACTTATTTGAGAGGGATTTCATAATTTTGTAACATGAGGTCGTGTCTAATTACCCTTGCAATTACACATGCATAGCCAAGAATGGCAAACAGTTTTGGAGAAGCACCCAAGTGCCGCTGGTTCCAGGACACTGGCACATCTCATATTCCTCTAATAAAATTGTATGTTTGGCTCTTTCCATGAAGTTCAAATGGTATTATACCTTCCCTTAGAAGGACTAGAGGAACATTTGCCAACTCGGCTGAGATAAGACCTATAATAAGTTCCACTCAGATATCAAAGGTCTTTATCCTCGTGCTACATTTGATTCTAATGTTGTTGCTGTTTGAAGAGTCTGTCCTTAGAAAACTATGTAGCTCTGGTTTTGAGACATTAATGGAATCAGCTCCCAAGTAAATTGACCTTCATAATCCTGAAAATAATTGACAGCTGCCCAAGTGCCTTTTGCTAGTATTAATGTAAATGTAATGTAAAATAATAATGTAATGTAATGTAAAACTGATTTTACAACCTTTTTAACTTCATTTTACATTTCTGCATGTGTTTTACTCACAGATATAGTTTTCTCTGTCTCAAAGTCATTAGACACTTTCACTGCTTACAGCTGGTTTATTCAGTTATACAGTATATGTTATACATCTAGTCTATGGGTTTTGTGCATTCATACAGGGAAGACGTGGTTGCACATGTTGTATTTTCTGATTGTGGGTAGTGGTGTGTGTGGTTGGGGGGGATTTCACATTTGCTGGGAGGCCATGGTGGTGATTCATTGGCTTGATTGAGGGCGGGTGTGTCCGGGTGTGTCTCCACTGTGAACTATTTACAGCCACATGCAGGAAACACTGCTGGATTTCATTCTTGTGTGTTTCTTTGTGTGCAGGTATTGCTTAGACGTGAAATTTAAGTGAATATCCAAACAATTAAATTATGGCATTCGTTCTCGTGTCTCAAGCCAAAGATGTTTCCCTTTGCTTTTAAAATATTTTATATGAACTATCATAAAATACGTTAAGTTTGGATCATTTTATTAAATTTGCTAACCTTAAAATTTTCATGTCTGTACTTTGTTGTTTAGTGTTGTTATGTACGTATATGTATTGTTGAGTCTTGTGCAGTGTCATGTGTTTTAAAAGTCCATCTAGTGACGGGCATTGCAAGATACCTCAGGCTGTAAATGCTGTGGTTGTGGCTTAAGTTCTACTATATACTTGTCCCTGTACAAATAAACATTAAATAAATATTTTTTAAAAAAATTAAAATCAAAGGGAAATATGTGGGGCTTGTGGCAATAATCTAAATGATTGACTCACTGGGAAACAAAAACTGTTTTCTCCCTGAACAGGCCTGAACATTTCCTTCAGTGAGCAGCTCATCTGTCCGCAGTGCTCAAAGGAGCGTCGATCCTTTGTTTCCTCTGTTGAGAAGCTTCACAATGACCTCTGCTCTCAGCAGACCAAACAGTGACTCCTAGTGCAACATATACAACCCCCCTCACAAGTATCATACTTAAGTTTTTGCACTACACAACGTCACCATGAGGTTGACATTTGTTATATATTTTATACCCCCCTCAGGATGAATTTCAATAACTTTTGACCCCTTAACTTTTCATATAGCACCATCATCAGGTTACTGTCAACCTGTTTACTTTAGTTTATGATACCAACACCTGAAAAACTAATGACATTCCCATCAGCCTCAGATGTACTTTGTGTTGGCTGTAGACTCTCAGTCTTTTTTGGAAATGTTTCATCTGGAAATGTAACACCTCCTGAGGTGACTCAGCAAATAACATGAATATCAATTGACCATCTGATCCCAGTTTTACCAACTTCCAGATAAGCATGATTCCTCTGAAAGGACTATAAAAAGTAATATTGATTTCATTCTCTTCAAATATCTCTCCCTCCCTCTCAGTAAATGCTTATCTTGACATTTTATTTTCTCGAACTTATGAATCTAAGCGATATCATCTTCAGCTGGAGTGAAACACAACAGCTGCTGTCACCTGCCCTGTCGAAACACTGCATGAGGATGATGCTCTCTGCCATGGTAACCTAACCGTATGCTCACACTGCTGCCTGGCTATTTCAGCAGGTGAGAGCGGTGAATCTATTCTGAGTTCAACAAGGTGGTACAAGGAGGTGAGAAACATCTTTCACAAGCTGCTGCATTTCAACATGGCAGCCTCATAATGATGTGACGGAGAAGAGCTGCAAAATGCTTCCAGGGATAGATTTTATCATTACGATGTGTTGGATCGAGGACTATTTCCATCGAAGTGAGGTTGTGACTCAAAAACAGAGCTGGGCGTGAATGTCTGTGTTCACTTGAAATACTCAGCTATTAACTGTTCTGCATTAGTAATGCAGCAGCACACTGCCTACGTGGTCAGCTGTTTGGCTTCACTTTGATAAAAACAAATACAGGAACGACTTAAACAGATTCTGGTCTTCCACTGGGATCAGTAGGGTTAAGAGCCAAATTTAAGTGAGGCTTGCACATGAACCAATTTGTGTATGTTACTATCAGTGAATATATCAATAGCTCTGATCCCTCTGAGCTAAATGAACTTTCACATTTGGTTATAGGCACTCCTTCCATGTTTTTACGGAAATCCAAGCAACACGTGTGCACAAAATTTAGTTGTGCCCCATTCTCCTTACAGTAAAAGTTTGAGAAAAGTTTGGGAAATTCACTTATTCGCACATTTGGGTTGAGGTTAGATATACTTGCTTTATTTTATTTACACATATTTGTTTTCTTGATGATGATGATGAGATGTACAGACATTCTCATGTCTGTACAGTAAATATAAAGCCAGTAGTCGGTTGGCTTGGCTTAGCATAAAGACTGCTAAGCTAACTCCTGGTCCTGGTCAGCACACGAGCAGCTGAATTTTGTATAAGTTGAAGTTGATCCATGGTTTTTCTTTTGGTAGACCAGAAAGGAGAGCATTACAATAATCCACACTGGCGATATTTTTCAAGTGATAAAAGTCAGATTTAGTCGCCTCTGGATGTGGGCATCAAAGGACAAATTAGAGTCTAGGATGACACCGAGGTTTTTAGCCTGGTGCCTGGGACTGAGTGCCGGTGACTTTAACTTAGAGGTCAGTTTCTCTCTCTGTGCATTTGCTCCAATGATGAGTACCTCTGTTTTATCCTGGTTGAGCTGAAGGAAGTTCTGAGCCACCCAAAAATACACTTGTGGAGGGCATCTATAGGGCTTGTGTCATGAGGAAACACAGTGATATAGAGTTGAGTGTCGTCAGCATAACTGAAAATTGGTGCCATGTCTCCTGATGACACTGCCAAGGGGCATCATATAAAGACTGAAAAGGACTGGACCTAGGATTGAGCCTTGTGGTACGCCACAGTTGATAACATATTTCTTAGAGTGTTTGTTGAGGGCAACAAAAAATTCTCTACCTGTGAGGTAAGACGTTAACCACTTAGGAACAGTGCAAGAGAGGCCAGCACATTTATGTAGTCTGACAGTGAATAGAAATGTTTTATTTATTGGTTATCAGACTGTTCTGAGGCTCACAGATTTCACTGATTAGTTGGATCACTGTTCTGTAACAAGCTGCTATAATCCATCACAAATCTTGAAAGCAATAATTTACTTTTTTTTCATTTTGAAAACAGCCCTGTTTAGCCTGAAAAAGAAAATGTGCAATACATCCATATTTGAAGCTAATGGATTTTGGCTGGTTAATGTGGAGTCCCATGAGGTCTATCAATTCAGGATTTTCCGTTTTACAGCATCAAGTGGTGCTTTCACACAAACCCAGCAGATATTTTCACTTGTTTAGGAACAGACAGATTTTAAGTTTGAATATGAGAATAAATCCCTTCAAGATGTTTGGAGATTTGCCAAAACCCAGACACACTACACTCCTCTCGGCGAAAACATTTTGTTCCTGTGTAGGAGCAGTAATGATTGTGGATACCAATTTATGCCCAAACAACATTTATAACGCTCTCTAAAGAGCTCTGCAAAACAAACACTGAGAAAGGTTCACTGGGTACGTTTGCATTTAAGAATCTATTCTTTCATTTCAAGAGAAAAACAAGGGGTCAGATTTATTGACTTTTATTAAATAACATTAATTATCTTTTATTCATCAAATAATAAAAAGTGCAGGCATGAAATCAAACTCTGAAGTGTCCCAAACACAACTTTACTCAAAACCATCTTTTTAAACAATTAATGCTTTGACTTCCTGTTTGTCACGAGTCATATCAGCTCATGTCAAATGAAACACAAGAGATCATACAAAGATGGATGGTTAAAGATGCACTGGGTGACATCAGCTTTACATGGCAGCAAGAGGATAATAAAAATACTAAAGGGTCAGTTCAACCAAATCACAAAACATATTTTCCAACCTGCCTGGTCTCACCTAATGGTGTATGACTAAATGCAACAATTTATTGTTATTTTGCGTTATCACTATGCATTTTACGCTTTTTCGTGTCAATATAATGTGACTTAGTTTTATTTTATGAGTTGATTTTGGCTTATTAGGAGGAGGCTACATAGTTGGTTGGCAAAAAGTTGTACAAGCAGCAGGAGAGCAATGATTGAGACCACCAACTGGACATTTTTTGCGTCACATTGGGACATTTTTATTGGATATTTTTAGTGTCACGCTAGGCATTTTACTGCTGCTAAAGTGGGCATTTTTACCATCACTCATATCAGGACATACCAATCAAAAATTGGACAAACCTTCCCGTTCCCTCGAATGACAAAGTGTGTCCAAACATTTGACTGGTATTGTATGTAAAATCCCTAAATATATCCATTATTTTCTAAGTAAATAGATTGTTTTGTCTATAAAATGTCCAAAAATTCTGAAAAATGACGATCACAATGTCCTAGAGCCTAAAGAGACCTTTTCAAAAAATTTTTTTGTTTTGTTTGAAAAACTGTTAAAAAAGCGTCCAGGTATCATCGGATAATTCGTTTGTAATTCAAAAACCAAAAACCGGTAAATCTGTTATTTGTTTCAACACAAAAAACAAAAAAAATGTTTTTGGTGTCAGAATCAAATAACGAAAATCCAATCAAACCCGGCCCATTTTTGGTTTTTGTCGATTTGTTTTATCGTTATTCCTTTTTGGATTGAATATCGAACAGGTCTGCGGACATCAAGCCAATTCGTTTTTGCGTTTGAAACCAAAAACGGAAGTCACAGGGATTTTTCCTTTTTTCATTTTCAACGAAAAACGAAATCACGTGATCTATTCCTTTTTTGTTTCCCAACGAAAATCCAGAAAATCAAATTCATTCAGTTTTTTACGGTAGCGGAAGTGACTACATTAGCCTACCCATGATCCTCAGCGACCGTTGCTATGGTGAAGACGCCAGCGACAACCTTAACATATAGTCAGTATAACATTATGAAGTACTGCAGATTATTGATTATGATTGGGATCAACGTACTTTACTGTACATTGAACTGTAAAGAAAATAATGTGTGCTATGGACAAAGAAACAAAGTGTATGAAATATATGAAGGTGACAAGAGAATAAATTAAACATAAATAATTAATAAATAATTACATTATGTAACAGTGGAGGTTGAATAAAATGCATCTAAAGTCCAGTTTGATGAAAATTACTAAAGTGAAAGTGTAGGGCTTAAATGAGGGATGTGACATGTAAAGCTCAGTTTTATAACCCCGTCTTCATCCCTATTTACACACACGCGCGGCTGTCGCTGGCGTCTTCACCATAGCAACGGTCGCTGATCATGGGTAGGCTAATGTAGCCGCTTCCGCTATTGTACAGAACTGACAGAACTACTTGATTTCTAAACCAAAATTGCACGGTCTTTTGAATTTGGTTTTCTGGATTTTCGTTGGGAAACAAAAAAGGAATAGATCACATGATTTCGTTTTTCGTTTTTGGTTTAAAATGAAAAAAGGAAAAAAACATGTGACTTCCGTTTTTGGTTTCAAACGCAAGAACAAATTGGCTGAATGTCCGCAGACCTGCTTGATATTCAATCCAAAAAGGAATAACGATAAAACAAATCGACAAAAACCAAAAACGGGCCGGGTTTGATTGGTTTTTCATTATTTGACTCTGACACCAAAAACGGTTTTCGGTTTT
This sequence comes from Thunnus maccoyii, assembly GCF_910596095.1. NCBI lineage: Eukaryota > Metazoa > Chordata > Actinopteri > Scombriformes > Scombridae > Thunnus > Thunnus maccoyii. The sequence continues at coordinate 25,159,247 of NC_056550.1, forward strand.
TTGTTTTGAAACAAATAACAGATTAACTATTATTTGGTTTTTGAATTACAAATGAATTACAAATTATCCGATGATACCCGGACCAAAAATCCCTAAAATATATAATTCATGCTGATATAAAAAAAGAGCAAATCCTCACATTTAAGAAGCTGGAATCAACGTTTTGTTAGAAACAACAAAAGTGGTTATCAATGGCTTTTCTGTCAATTGACTATTTGTTTCAACTCTAAAAATCAAAACTATCTGAATCAGACCACTTGGGGGGGTGATTTTTTTTTTGTGTTTTGGTTTAACTGACGCTTTTAACTTTTCTGAAATCCTGCAACATGACGCAAAAGAAGAATTTACTGCACTCTGCATGTTTCACCAGCTCAGCCACAAAACACTGAACACTGATATTTGCATCTTTTTTTCTGGCTTGAACAGTTTGTGATGTTTGTCAGTCTCAAGTCTCCACATCCTGTGAGCAGAGAAGCATCCAAACCTGACACCAGAAATAAATCTGCTTCAATATGGTGAATGTACAGTTTGCGGTTCCATTTAGTGTGGATGCGATGTTGAAGCCGTAGTTTGTGATTTCAGCTAATTAAACAGGTATTTCATATTTTAACATATAAATCTTGCTAAGTGCAGCTTTATATTAAACTTAAATAATTTTAGTAAAAAGGGAGGAACAAAGTCTTGAGACAGACAAATAACTGTTATCATAAAATTATACTATAAAGTGCATTGTAGCAAACATCGACTGTGCATGCGACTCGATGAAAATAAATTATGTTAGGTGATGACTGAAGCACTAACAGTAATAGAAAAGTAGTACAAAAACTTTAGAAAGAAAAGTGTCTTTACATAAAGATATTATATTCTATACAACAAATCAATAAAGCTAATTTAAATTCTTATATAATTATCATGTTGAAATAATAAACTGTATTTGACGTGGCTAGTCCAAATGTAGATCTTCAAGAAGAGGAATAAATAGTCATATACACTTTCACACACACACCCACAGACACACATACATACACACCCCAGCTTGGCTCAGTCCATTAGGTGAAACTGCCTGTGATAAAGACCTACAAAAAAACAAAACAACAAATAGAAATAGAACAAAACAAAGACACATCTTAAAAATTCCTAAAGTGGCCCCTGGTTGATCTGTCTGTCATGACGAAGTGAAATCTTACCAGAAGGTTTTCCTTCTGCTCGAGCACACACACACACGCTCGCCTTAATTAGTGTTATAAAACAGCAGAGGTGAAGTCGGGCACGTCACGTCGCACCCTGAGGAGAGCTGCGGACCGTTCTGGAAAAAAATGACACAAAAATCACATTCAAGATGAACAAACAGATTTCTGAATGTAAAGTAGTTTAATAAGTGTTCAAATTACAAACACTAAAAATTACTTATATTTTTGATTAATCAGCATAATATTTTCTAGATTATTCCATTTTTGGTCCATAAAATGTCAGAAAAAAGTGAAAAATCACAATAGATCTAGAGCTGAGGCCGGGTGATATCACAAATTAATGTATAAATGTAAGTAATGTAGATGATAGCTGCTACATTAGCCAGCTATTCATGTCACAACTGTGACTGTCATGACTCCAGGTGGCTTGTTGTCTCTTATAGTGAATATAACGTTCACACCTATGAGAAGCACAAAATGACTCTGCACACTTTGCCGTGCTCTCAGTTTGGCTCTCTGGCTACGAGAGCTGACGTCCTGTGTGTCAACTGTCTCCAGATTCTACTCTGTACAGTTACCTGCCAGGAAGCTAACGCTAGCTAGCAGCAGTCTGCAGATATCAGACTGATGTCTTGTAAAGAAACAAACAACAGCAGATCAACTGATGAACGGACCTTTCTGGTCTGTCTGTGCTGAAACTGGTTATTAAACTAAATATGATCTACTTAGTTGGAGCATCTGGTCAGTAGTCTTGCAGGTGGTGCCTTTTAGGCCTTTTATTAATCTTGCTCAACTGTCTTAAAAAGATGTTCCAATCCTGCATTTTGCAGGATTCGATTAAAACCGTGAACCCTAAGCTTGGAAAAAAAAAAAAAAAAAAATCACCCATCCGCACCACGAGTACAAAGTTAAATCCTTAAATGTCTTCATTTGTCCGACCAACAGTCCAGAACCCAAAAATATTCAATATACTTCAACGCAAGACCAAGAAAAGAAGGACTCCTGTGCTGGAACATGAAATCTTTGATAAATGACTTAAACGATTTAGTAATTATCGTTGCAGCTCTACAAACTACTATAATTAAACTTTTATGTCTAAATGATAAATATCACGTACCTCCAGTGTCCCCAGATGTCTTTCGCGTCATCTCTTGTGTTGTCTGGTGACACTTGTGAACAGTTTGTTCTGATGGATTAAAACACACATCAGCAGGACGTTCTGTGAGGATTATCAGATAATCTTTCTTTCATTTAACACTTCTTCTATGCTAAAAACACTGTTTATTATACATGAATTTAAATGTGCTGCTGCTGCTGCTTCTTTCACTTTCTTGTCTGTAGTGTGAAATCTTCAAACACAGTACGAGATCCTAAACGCTGCAGCGGTGACCCCCAGAGGCCGAGCGGCTCCTTACACTCCATGAAAGCAAAACAACAACTTTTCTCTCACAAACACGGTTAAAACTCTTTGATTTATTTTATTTTTTTATATTTACCTTGTGCTCCGGACATCTCATTGAGAAGTTGTCTTCATTTAAGACACAGCCTGAAAACACACACATTTTAAGCTTCGTCATTTCAAGCTTATGACAGCCCTGAAAACACACACACACACACACACACACACACACACACACACACACACACACACACACAAAATTATCCTTAAATCTTCGTCATTTGAGGCTGAGCGAGAATGACAGCCTTCCCACACACACACACACACATAAGAAAAGCACAAGTGACTCAGGATCTCACCCTTCAAAGATCCGTCACTTCAAACATCATTTTCACAGCCAGAGTCAACACAGGCAGCCACAGCGGTTAAAAACAAACCCGACCGGCATAAAATAATCATGAAAACAGAATAATTTTTAATAAAACACATTTACAAGCAGTGCGTATAATGACGACTGGATAATAACAAATAATCTGCAGATTATTTTCTCAATGAATTGATTAATGACTATTTCCTCCAGCCTGAGGTTTTGTTATCAGATGTCTTGTTTGGTCAAACCAACATTCTTAAACCAGAAGATAAATATTGAGAAGGAAAAGCAACAAATTGTCCAATTTAAGAATTTAAAACTATCAAATTTCAGGCACTTTTGTTTGAAAACTGTCTTTAATGATTAAAGGGGACGCATCATGCCTATTTCCAGGTCTATATTTATTTTCTGGGCCTCTACTGGAATATCTTTGCATGATTTACAATTCAAAAAACTCTATTATTATTTATCTTATACTGGTCCTTTATGCAGCCACTCAGGCCCCCTCCCGATGAGCCCACTCTGTTCTGATTGGTTAACTTCCTCTGGCTCCGGAGACAACGTAAACGAACTACTGTAGTAGGATTTCACTTCTGATTTCCCTTCTTTACTCGAAATGGAAACTTCTCAAATACATCTGTACATGTTCCAGCTGAAATAAGCGAGTGGACAATGTGATCAACCCGTGGAACAACCTTAGCAACAAAGACTACATGACAGCCGTTTGTGGGCATGTGCGAACAATCTGCCGTCATCACGAGGAGGAAGTAGAGGTGACTTTGCAAGCGAAGTGTTCAGGGTATGTTGAAGCCCTGGATTTTGACTTGCAGGGAACATTTTCACATACGTTCAGCTCAAGTTTTGGAACTTTGACCATGTTTAACATAAACATCCGACGTTATAACAGTATAAAAATGACAGCATGATATGTCCCCTTTAACTGATTATAAAAATTGTTGCTAATCCTTCATTTTTGGGAAAGTCTGGTTAAAAATTCAATTGTTGACGCTTTAAATAATCCTGACGCATATTTCATACCGTACCTGACTGAATGGCACATCTGTAGTGATAATTTCTGGGACAGCCCTTCTGGAAACATCCCATTATTGCACCTGTTAGTTGGCATGTTGAACATATCTGTAAAAGAGAAGATCTCAGTGAAAAAAGAAAAACACAAACATGGCATCTTCTCTTCATTATCTTGTTTTGGTGATAAGGTTGAAATCAATATTACAATGTAGAGAACATAATGCACGCGCATGCAAAAGAATCACATTAAAAATAATCAAATTGATGTTCGCACATGTAAAAACAAGAATTTAAATCACCAATTTTCTGGTCAGAATCATAATTTGATAAACAATAATATTAACCAGCTATCAGACTAGAGGCCTGAACTACGAAGCAAGTTCAACATATCCAGGACGTCTTTTAGTTATCTGGCTTCACTGAGAACCACAACTATCAACCAGCTCAGTCAACTCTGGGTTTAACAGCTACGAGCTCGTTCATGTGAAGAGGCGGGTTGTTAATAACGAGCGACATCATCAGAACCATGAATGAAATACTCATTATGATATGAGATGAAACAGTGATACAAAGTAACTGCAGAAAACTTCTGTTCAAGAGACAGAAATCATATTCAATGAAGTGAAATGTAAACGAGCCTGTAATCATACAACAGAATAAAACACTAGAAATAATTTCCACATATTAAACGTTGGCTAAGGCTTAAAATACATGTAGGAATTATTATATATGACTTAAGTATAGAGGGAGTATTTTTGCTCTTTAGTTGGATGTCACATAAACAAACAGGTTCTGCTACGGAAGTAAAGAGTGGAAAAGTCATGGAGCCAATTAACAGTGTTGATTATTTTTCTAATAAAAGACAATCTTTTATTTTTATTTACAGTTATCATCACTCAGTCGTCTCATGTTGTTCTGAGCTGCAGTGATGGAATCAGAGAGTAAAATCATCGAACCTGTCAGCTGTCAAACCAGGAAGAAAATCAACTTCAATAATTCAAATGTAGCTAAAATCATCATTATGTGTTTAAGTGTCGTAAACGATCTCTGTTTTAAAACCAGAGTGGAAACAGAAAGCCTGAAACAATAAAATGTTTCCACTGACTTAAAGATATATATATATATATATATCGCTCTTTTTTACTTGTCACATTATTGTAACTCAGGACTTTTGTCCGTGTCGGGATCCTGTAGGAGTGATGACTGTTTCTTTTACAGTGATCTGATTGGTGGAGGTTTTGACAGGTTGTGATCCAATCCTCTGAGGTTGTTGTTCAGTATAAGTTACCATGGTGATGAACCCCAGTAAGAAGTGAAGCATCGTCGTAGGACTGAAAACCCAGAGTTAACCCTGAAGTTACCTCGCTAAGCACACATCCTGCTTCGTAGTACAGACCTCTGATCATCTAGATGAATGATCTTCAGTATCTCTAGATTCTGCTCTGAACTTGGAAAAACTACATTCTCATGATATGCAACGATAAACATAGTCTGAAAAGGATGCCTTCATATCAAACATTAAAAAAGATGTTTCGTGAGGAGTGTCATCTTTTTAAATAGTCAAGTTTTCATCTAACTACTGTATGTGACACTTGTTTTACGCTGCCATGTTGACCAGGTCTCTGTTGTAAAAGAGAATTCCTGGTTAAATAAAGGTAAATTAATAACCCCCCACATGTTTTAATACCTATAAAACTCTGCCATGAATAATAATTTGTGTAGGATATAGTTTTTCCACAAAAAATTGAGTTAACTTCAGTTAAGGGTTACTTCACTGTAAAGTTCATTCTCAGTGTTTTTGCCCTGCAGGCTCAAGTTTCCACATCACACTTGTGTTAAGTTGAATACTGGACCACGATTGGCTCACCTAGTTATGATGTCACAAATCTTGCTCGCAGGTACACGTGTTAAAGTGAGAATTAAGGTGAGCACAGATAAACTTTCCTCCTTCAGCAGATAAATGTGAAAACAAACCCTGCACATACATCATTCTGCACAGAGACGATCCAACTGAGGTACTAACAAGAAAAACACATTTTTCAGTGGACGGAGACTTTAAATAACTAATTTTCTGCTCAGAATCACTAATTTGCTGGAATTTAGTAAAGTTAAAATACCAAATGTACCTTTAACCGTTGATACAATTTCACAAAAAGGTGATAAACATTCATTCCGACATTTAATTCTGTGTCTCACTGTTTCTTGCGCGAGCCGAGCCGCCTCCTCTAACCCGTACAGCTTTCCTCTGACTAGGAAGACACCGGCGGACCAGATGCCGCAGTCCTCGTGCATCCAGCACTCATCGAGATGAAGAGGCACCTTTGGGAGAGAGCTGTCGTCGCTCTCGTGCAGACTTTTGACGGCAGAGCAGTCATACTCGCAACCACCGTCGTCTGAGGAATTTACTGAGTGGCTGCTAGCGAGTCCGTGTAAGTTTTCTTCCTGTTTCTGCACCGTCCTGCAGGTCTGCTGCTGCTGCTGCTGCTGCTGCTGCTGCTGCTGGCAGTCCGCAGACGCTCCAGTTGGACAGTACGGGCCGTGGAGGTCCCCGAGACCCCTGGCGTTGGCCACCTGACCGCACAGGCAGCACAACAGGGTGGCGTGACACCTGCTTTCCGAGCTGAGCCGACCCAGCTGGAAACAGGAAGTGTTGGGGACGAATCCGGACACGGACCTGGCGGCTGTCTGCTGCTTTCCTCTGCTGCTCCTGACGGTCGCCTCCTCCTCTCGATAGTTGACAACGGTGCACACTCGCCGCTCCATGTGAACGAAGGGACAAAAACTGTCTGATTTCTTGTCCTTTTTTCCCTCTTTTACCTTCAGATATTTGAGCTGGATTTCTGGCTCTCTGGGAGGAAACGGAGCGGACGGTCCAGTCCGTGAGCGTCGCTTCTTCTTCCGTCTTATGACAGTTTTTTTGTTTGCTGCCGTGTCGCTGCCGGCCGCGGCCCTTTGATGCTGCTTTGGGGGGATTCTGTGGTTTTGTTTCTGCTTGCTTCTTCTCAGCCTTTTACTTTTAGGAATGTTGAGGGGCTTCTTTCGTTTATGGTTGATGCTTTTTGTGTACGAAGCTTTGCGGCAAGGCTGCTGCTGCTGCTCTCTCTGCGGCGATTTAGAGGGCGACTTCCTGTCTGTCCGAGCGTCGGCGTCAGAGTCGTCTGAATTGCTGCTCACTCTTTGCGACAGGTTCGGCTGCGACGCCGACTCGTCCGCGTCCGAGCTGGATAACCTCACCGCGTACTCCATCATGTCGTCGGAATCGCAGCTTTCGTTATAGATGCCCACCGCGTCGTTTTTGACTTGCCTCCTCAAACTGTGCCGCGACCCGCTGCAGGTAAACTGAGGCATCTCGGAGACGGATTTCCTGATCCTGGAGCTGCGTCGCACCTCTCTGGTTGGAGCTTTTTCACCTTCGCTTTGAGGAGGAGTTTCTCTTACCAGACCCTTCTTACAAGGAACGCTTTTCTTACTAGGAAAAGTGTGACCTTTTTTCTTCTCGTTAGTGACTGAAACTTCGATGACGTCGCTGTCGTCGCTTGAAATGTCTACCGGAGAATCAGCGGGGTTGCCGTACACAGCGCTGAGGTCTGACAGGAGGACTACAGGCCTGGTGTGATGTACAGGAATGTCCACTGAGCTGTCGGAAGAGTCCTCCGAGTACGAACTGTCAGGACTGGGTGAGCTCAGAGGCTGAGGTAGGTGGTAGCAACCTCTCCCTTCATCCAGCGAGGACACAGCCGGGGACAGAGGCTCCACGATGTGTCTCACGCTGTCTTGGATGAAAGAACCGCATAAGAGCGGCTCCTTCGCCGAGGAGACCAGGACAATAACGTCAGAGCCGCTGTCGCTCTCCTCTCCGCCGCTGCTCTCAGGACCCGGACCGCCGCTTTGGTCGGCCCCGTAGAACCCCGGGTGCCACAGGTTGCCGTGAACTCCGTCATGGTACAGATCCAGCCCTGGAGCGAGCGCTGAATTCATGTAGTTACCTAAAGCCTCGGGGCCCTGCTCCATTTCTCTGCAGTGGACAGGAGCACCTGCCTCAGGACGCAGCTGGGAGGACAGAGAGTTGTAGGAGGACGAGGCTCGGGATCTGTACGAGGAGCCGATCTCCGTGCTGCAGCTCGGCGGGCGTCTGTGGTACCACTCCGGCTTCTTGGCGAGGTCCATGGTTTCAGCGTGGCCGCGGGTCAGGGGGTTGACTGAGTAGCTCTTTGACAGGTCCATAGCCATGAGAGATGGATCCTGAGAGGACACTTCCATCACTGCGAAACACATCAAACACTGACATGAAATACTTGGACAGTTGCTCTGCGCTTCAGCACATTTAATTTAAAATAAACATTAAAGGACGGGTTCACAAATGTTCAAGTCTGTCTTAAAACAACAGTCAGGTGCCCAAATAAACACTGAAATAAGTTTTTCTAACTATTTTTTTCATGTAGTTAGTTTTTCTAGTAAAAATGCCAAAAATGATCTGGTTCCAGTTTCTCAGTTGTGAGGATTTGCTGATTTTCTTTGTCTTATGTGATAATAAACTGAATATCTTTTGGTTTTAGACTTTGGTTTAAACATAACAAACAAAAGGAAGCATTGCTGGAGGAACTACTCAGATTATTTACTGAAGTAAAAGTACCAATACAACAATGTAAAAATACTCAATTCCAAGTAAAAGTCCTGCATGAAAAATCCTACTGGAGTAAAGTACATAAGTATTATGAGCTTGATGTATTTAAAGTATTGCAGTAAACTGACTGATATATTATTATATATGACATCATTAGATTATTAATAGTGAAGCATCAGTGTTAGAGCAGCATGTTACTGTTGTAGCTGCTGGAGGTGGAGCTAGTTTACACTACTTTATATACAGTTAGCTAGTTTAGTCCAGTGGTTCCCAACCTAGGGGTCGGGCCCCTCCAAAGGGTCAGCAGATAAATCTGAGGGGTCGTGAGATGATTAATGGGAGAGGAAAGAAGAAAAAACAAAGTTCTGATACACAAATCTGTTTTCAGTTTTTGGACTTTTTCTCTAATCTGTGATTTTTGCTGAAATATTGGATCATTTGAACATTTATTGAAATGAAAGCATGTGAGAAGTTTAGAGGGAAAAATCACTATTTGGTGGAGCTGTTAACAACTCATAGACATGTGAAATGTGACCCCGACTACACTACTACGCTTTTTGTAAGACGTCGAAAGCCAAAAAGGGTTGGACACCACTAGTTTCATTTTTAACAATGTGTTGTATTTTAAAAGCTTGTTATATTATCCATTGTGTCAAATCTTCATCTGAAAAGAAACTAAAGCTGTCAAATAAATGTAGTGGAGTAGAAAGTACAATATTTCCCTCTGAAATGTAGTGGAGTGGAAGTATAAAGTTGCATCACATGGAAAGTACAAGTACCTCGAAACTGTGCTGAAGTACAGTACTAAAGTAAATGTACTTAGTTACTTTCCACCACTGATGAGAAGTCACCTTGGGATTTAGGAAACTGTGAGGCACTTTTCTGTATTTTCAGACGAAGGGATTAAATGATTTATCAGGAAATGATCAGCAGATTAATCGATATGTCATATATGATGCCTGTTTTTCATTTCTAGAGCTTTATGAAACATCACTAAGATGGTATTACACAATGCAAACAGTACAGTAAAAGGTAATGTGACCTTATAATAAGTGTTAACTCTGTCGTTAAAAGTTAAACGCGTTAGCTATCTTACCCCTAAGGTGTCAGCAGTTTTATCGGACGGCCCCGGTCCTGGAGAGAGCGGGCTTCAGGATGAGGCTTCCCCGCAAACAGCTCTGGTAGCTGGGTTAGCTAACACACCTCTCCAGGCCCGTCATCAGGACTGGATGTAAACAAAAGCAGCGACAGCCCGAGTTCATGCTAGCTGGCAAGCTAACGTTAGCCCCGCTGAGCTGCATCCACATCCAGGCGACAAGCACCGCGATGACGACGGATAAACATGTTTGTTAAAGTATGTCCGACAGGTAATCACCAGCCCTAGCTTACTGTTGGTATTTTAAAGTTGTCATCATGGATACCTCCTTCCTTCCAGCGTCAAGTCAAACAGAAACAACCGCAAAGACACCGGAAGAGAGCCGTTTGCTTTCAACGTATCCGTCAAAGCTTGTAACCTGCTGCGCTGCCAGCGGTGCAAAGTAACTGAGTACATTTACTCAAGTACTTAAATTCAATTTTGAGGTACTTGTACTCTACTTGAGTATTTCCATTTGATGCTACTTTATACTTCCACTCTACTTCATTTCAGAGGGAAATATTAAGTGGATTTTTTGTTTCCCCAATTTAATAGAAAGTTGTTGTAAACATCTTATAAGCTCAATGTAAAGCAGATACAGAATATATAAGAAATGTCTGACAGTGTATGGAAGTAAAAGTGAGACAAAATTATGTTTCCTCACTTGGGAAAACCAAAGTTAAGCTTCAAATATTTGGTACATTTGGAAAATTCGGGATCTCCGATAGAATTTAAAATACAGTTCTGTGGGTTTAAACAAAATTTGGACAAATAACCTTCAACCTCCTGTAAGATGTGTGTTTGTTACATTTAAGTACTCTGACTTGCAGTGGTGGAAGTAAGTACATTTAATGAAGTACTGTACTTAAGTACAATTTTGAGGTACTTGTACTTTACTTGAGCATTTCCATTTTATGCTACTTTATACTTCCACTCCACTACATTTATTTGACAGCTTTAGTTACTTTTCAGATGAAGATTTGACACAATGGATAATATAACAAGCTTTTAAAATACAACACATTGTTAAAGATGAAACCAGTGGTTTCCAACCCTTTTGTCTTTTGACGTCTTACAAAAAGCAGTGTGTAGTCGGGGTCACATTTCACATGTCTATGAGTTGTTAACAGCTCCACCAAATAGTGATTTTTCCCTCTAAACTTCTCACATGCTTTCATTTCAATAAATGTTCAAATGATCCAATATTTCAGCAAAAATCAGTGTCATGGCTCTTGTCAATCAGATGTATTTGTCTTTTTAATGTTTTTTCTTTTTTCCACTACTTTTACTGCAATACTTTAACTACATCAAGCTGATAATACTTATATACGATTAGTGGGATTTTTCATGCAGGACTTTTACTTGTAATGGGGTATTTTTACATTGTTGTACTTTTACTTATGTAAAGGATCTGAATACTTCTTCCACCACTTTATGCTACTAATCTGGGATTAAAAATGTAACATTTCACTATCTTTTTGTGAAAAACTAATCAAAACAGCACAAAAATCAAACAGCTTTACTAGTGTACACATTTCATTTCATAGTTACTTTAATAAATGAAGTGTCTGTTAACCTTTATAATCTGAAGCTATGCTAAATAACATGTATAAACACTATTGTCTACCTCATGCCAATCTTACTTTTACTCCCGATTAAAACAATTATAATGTTTTTGATTATTTTAAGTAGTGTGTCTGTGAGTGTGTATGATGACTGTTTTGTGACTGTGATATGAATGAACTGTCTTATTGTAATCCTGTGTATATGTAACCTGTTCTCAGATCTGCAAAAGAGACCTTGGTCTCAATGAGATATCCTGAATAAATAAAGCTTAACAAATTTCAACTCTAAACATTTTAAGACATATAAAATACTCTATTTTTAATATTAATTTGTGTCCGTTTTTTTCCGTAAAAATTCTTAACATGACATCTTCTCCTTCTCCCTCATTGAAAAATTATGAATCTACAAAGACACAAGATGTCTCCTGCTTCACTATAAAGTTAATTATCAGTGTTTGTGCACTGGAGGCTTCAGGTTTCCACATCACACTTGTGTAAACTGCATACTGGACCACGATTTTCACCTTCAGAAGGTAAAGGTGGAAACAAACTGCACATATTTCATTCTGCACAGTGAAGCTCAAACATCCAAGTGAAAGACCAAGTGGAAAAACACATTTTTTTGAGAAGGAGGGGGACTTAAACAAGAGCTGTTTTTAAGTCTTTTGGTCAAACTCTTTAAAATGTGACATGCAAGTCAAAAAGCAAGTCTTTTGGTCCGCAGATTACAAAAGCACAAGGGCCAAAATCAAACCAAATACTTTTTAAAATGGAAAGTATGATGTAGAGTTTTCATCTCAACACATCCTTGTTTGGACACATTAAAACAAGGATCAGTGCTGATTAGGCAGCGTAGTTCATGGAGGAAAAGACTGATTTACTTCAAAGTCAAAAGAAAACAATTGTTGACTGAATTTAACTGTACAGCAAACATGTTCAGTTTGAGTGTTTATATATCAAAGTAGGTAGATGCGGGTCTGAAAAGTGAAGCCAATGCGGAAGTGACTTAAACCTGCATTTTCTCTAATGGCCATCAGGAGGCGACTCCACTGGTTGTAAAAAGAAGTCCGATTGTATAGAAGTCTATGAGAAAATGACCCTAATTCTCACTTGATTTATTACCTCAGTAAACAGTTTCCTAATGAGTTTATGGTCGCAATCGCTAGTTTAAAGTCTTCTTCAATGCAGCATGACGTTCATTTAGTAAATTATAGTCCCATTTAATTTAAATTTGACGATAAAACAGGGTATGCTTTAGGGCGTGGCTACATGGTGATTGACAAGTTGCTATGACAGCGACAACGGTAACGTAAACATGGCGTAACCCCAGATTTACAGAGTATAGTCGTAGCTGTTGCTATTTCACAGTGTGTTTTCGGTTCATGAAGGTTAATTGTAACATTTTGATCGCCTAAAAACGTCTTGTTCAACGTTTGGCTGTACTAAAAGACCCTCTAAGGAGTCAGATGTTCAGTTTTTCCAGTAAGTACATTTTGTTTTAATGGTTTTAGGCCTGTTTTTTGCTAATGAAAATTAGCATTAGCATTATCACAGTTAACAATAGACTGTAAATGCACCGTGCTAACCAAGCTGTCAGCTAGCGTCAACCCTAATCTCTGGTTCCAAAAATCAAAGATGGCGACGGTCAATCGCTGAACTCCAGGCTTCAAAACAGTCCACAAACTAATAGATGACGTCATGGTGAGTCTCTGGTATATATAGAGTTTACACAATAGATATTAAGATGTCGACATTTTGTACTTGTTTTCTTCATAATTTATATAAAAAAAATATGATTAATTCAATAGTCGTAATCAATTCAAATCTTATTCTAGTTATTTTTCAGTGTGTGAAGCTTGAAGCAACTCTCATACGTCACATCAATCAGGGCTTTTATACTGAAATGTCGACTCGGAAGTTACCTGTATTTCTTCAGGTAACTCGACAGTCTTCTTCCTCCAGAAAAAAAAGGGGCTGAAAACTGTTGACGAATAGCCTGAACATGTAGTGTTTTTGCTTCACCTTGACGAGATATTAAAATAACGTAGCAGCTGTTTTCAGTTTTTACCCTTCCTGAATATTCTCTCATCGCTGCCGGAAATGACAAAAACAAAATGAATGTCTCCGGTGTTCAGCCCGTGAAGCATGCAGAGACCTGTGGCATGACGACAGTCAACAACAAAAGGAAAAGAAACAGGCCTCAAGTGCCAATGTAATTTAATTAAAAATCACGTTATGTCAATAACACTGCAGTGTACAAATATAAATTACAGTCTGTGAATGACAGTAAAGCTACCTGTCAGAAATGTTTAATTTAAGAATTCTTATAAAACAAAACAAGGACACATACAGCAGGGATGAAGAGGCTGACAATTAACATACATATCTGATGAAACATGGAACTGTGCAAGTCTGGTGAAAGTATTACAACGATAAATTGGCTGTACAGATACAAATATTTACAACAGATAAAATATTGCTGTTTTAAATGTTGATATTTGGTCAATATTTAGAAGACAAGATTAAAAAAAGGAACCATCACAAGAGGATTCAATCTAAATCACAAACTCTGTTAAAAATGCTAATAATCAGTTTAGACAGGCATGACAGACAATATGAATATACAGCGTTTCTGTACAAAACAAATAAAAAAAATGTGTATAAGAGTTTCAGGATTTATTAAATAAGTAAATAAAAGGTTGTAGAAGGAAATAATTCTCTTTAAATTAGATTTCTTGAGTGTTACAGTGAAGACAATGTAAATGTTAAAAAATGAAAATAGTTTCTTTCCAAAATTCACACCAAAAAATATAATACTTTGTTTTTGTTGCTATTTATTTTTGCTATTTTGTATTTATTATAAGTTTCTATTGGCTGTTTTTTCATATGAAGAGTTATTTTGCTTATTTCCTGATCTTTATATTTGGTTTGTTTTGCTTTTTTCTTGTTTTATTTATTGATTGATGTGATTTTAAATTGTCGTTTGTTTTATTTGTTGCCAGGAAGACGAGCGACCGCCTTTGTGGAAGAAAAAATAAAGAATAAAAGAGCAGGAGAAAGGATGAAAAGCAGCGGACGTCAGCTTCTCTGAGAGTAAAGCGGCAGCGTGTTCAGGGTGAAGTTTGTCTCAGAGCCTGATGAACCAGCCGCAGATTCTCTCTCAGCTGGTCGATGTCTCTCTCAGCTTTGGCTCTCGTGATGCTCAGCTCGGTGTACATGTCCTTGTACTTCTTCGTAATGTTCCTCTTGTCCTGCAATATGACAGAGATGTTTTTTTTTCTTTCTATGACACATTCAGACTATTCACAGTTATTATTATTCCAGTGACTGAACGTGTGACTCTCACCCTCTGTGCTGACTGGAGTTCGTCCTTCAGAGACGTGATCTCCTGCTTCAGACACTGGACCTCGGACTCCTTCACTCGCAGGGTGATCTGAGATAAAAAAAAAACTTTAAATAATTAGTCGCTAGAACAAACTTCTGAACCACAAATCTGTTTTTCATTCATAAACACCTCATCAGTCGTTAATAAATGGGTAATTAAACCTTAATGAAGCTTTCAGAGAGCAGAGAGAGTGTATTCTTTAGGTTTTATTGTTTATAGAGAAAAAACATTCACAATCACACTATATGATGATCCTATGTTACATCAAACAGCACAATATAACCACCATAATGATCTCAGTGAATGCTATTGACTGTGAAGAATGCAAATGGTGATTTTTGAATAAATTTGGGTCAAATTTAACGATTCACTATGTACAAAAATGTGTATCAGATGCACAAAAATTGAAATATTAACATTTTTGTATATTCTGGGACACTTCAGGAAAAAAATCAGGTTAAAACAAACATGTTTGAGGTGTTTATATATATTAATCAATTAATCTATATTTTCGTCATCCTGTTTTCTCCTGCTGTATTTCTGTAGTTTTGCTATCTTGGGTCTATTCTGTGTACACAACATTTATTATTCCTGTCTGTTCTGTTCCTTATTTGAATGGAGAGTCTAACGATAGAGGATGTTGTGTTGCTCTACAGATGTTGTAAAACCCCTCTGAGACTAATTTGAGACTGATTTGTGATATTGGGCTATATAAATAAAACCGACTTGATTGGACTCATTTAAACACATTTTAGTAGCCTATAAAACATGAAAACACCCCTGAGCCATAACTGGCAACCAGCACAAGATGATGCCCATTACCACACACACACGCACACACACACACACACACACACACACACACACACACACACACACAGAGACTAGTCTTCTGTTTTTAATCAACTGATTTTTTAATTTAAGTGTGTGTGTGTGAGAGAGAGTTTGTTCATTTTTGTTGTTTGTTGTTGTATTTCTTCATATTAAAATGATTTGATCATGTTGATCAGCTGTTTTTATGCTGATACGAAAAGCAGCTGGACCTACCGATGTGTATGACAGCTGCTGTAATAAAACTGACTTCTTCCAGTAAACACACACAGTGATCATAGCAGAGGTTGGAGAACACAGTTATGATAGTGATGCTACTTTATTGATACTCTTTTCACTGTAATATTACATTTCTGTTTTGTTTCCTGGTAGAATAAGTTGGATTTACAGTATATTGTTCTGAATATATTGTTCTGTACATCTCCACGTTTTTATGTTAATATCTATTATTAAAAGGTGTCTTAATAACGTTTGAAGTTTTTAATCTTATTTCAGCAATGAGCGAGGTAATATTATGTTACAGATTGTTTCAGATAAGAAAACCAGACTCAACATGTAACTGTGGAAGAATTACAAAAACAAATCAGCTGTACAGATAAAATATTTACAACAGATGAAATAATTGCTGTTTTAAACTGATATTTGGTCATTTATTTAGAAGACAAGATGAACAAAGGCGAAGTTTGACAGGACCATCATAAAAGGAAAAACACAAATCTGTGTTTTACTGGTTCAGACGTTATAACTATAACATCAATGTCTTTCTCTCTACCCTTGTATCCAATTAAGGAAAAAATGCCAAAAAATCATCTTGACACAGGAAATTTTACCACAGTTATCACTTTCTCTGTCTGACTCACCTCCATTTCGTAGGCGTTCATTCCCTGACTGAGCGGCAGGGCGTCCTGTTTGGCCAGCGAACACAGTCTGGTGATCTCTGCTGCGAGGTGACCGCTCAGCTCCTGAACAAGCCAAAAACAACTTACTGACATGTTTCTTTTTGTCTTAATGTTCCAACTATATCAAAGTAATAACACAGAAAATCAAAAAAGGACACTTAATCAGACTTATTGTAAAATGAACCTGAATTACTTGATAGATATTTAATCCTTGCTTACAGTATTTTTTTTATATCCTGACACACGGGAGCAGAATATCATGTGTTTGTTGTTTTTATACTGAACGTCTGTGTGTGTATTAACTGTGTACACAACAATTAAAGAGCACACAAAGTATGGAGTCAGGGTTTCTGCAGGGTCCACTTAGTTAAATTTAAGACTTTATAAGACAATTTTAATGTCACATAAACTGCAATTTACTGCCAACGTCATGCAAGAGAAAATATTTAAGAATCTTGTTCATGGAATTTGACTGGTTGTTTGGTCCATAAAATGTCAAAAAATGGTGAAAAAAACCCCGACATGCAACCTCAAATATCTTGTTTAGTCCCGACCACCAACCCAAAGATATTCAGTTTACAATCACACAAACTAAAGAAACCAAAAATATTCACATTTGAGAAGCTGGAATCAGAGAATTTGGACTTTTTTTTTTTTTTTTTAATTAAAAAAAATGACTTAAAACAATGAATTGATTATCAAAATAGCTGGCAGCTGATTGATTAGTGTGTATCGGAGCTCTTCACCTGGTTTCTGGTCCTCAGGTCTTGGTTTTCCTGCTGGCACTGACACAAGGCCTTCCTCTCTGCATCCACAGCCTGGACCAGATGAACGTTCTCCAGACACTTCAGAGAGTACTGCTCAGACAGAACCTCGAGCTCCCGCTGGTAGGAGGCCAGCTCCTCACTTTACAAACACAACCACATATGCAGATATTAAACACAGACATTAAACTGTCTCCAATTAACAACACGCAGTGCGCTGTTTGTCTACAAGTTTAGGAGATGACTAGACGTACGTGTGTTGTCTGTATATGTCTTCCAGGTGTGTGTTTCCTGTGATGTTCTCTGACCGGCATCTCTTCTGCACTTCCCTCTCCAGCTCCAGGCGATGAGCGTTCTTGATGGCTTCGATTGCTGAGAGAAGAAGAAGAAGAAAACAAGCGACTCGTGTTGAATAATCTACTGAATATCAGAAGCAGCTTGTAGCTTTTCCTGACACGTACACACGTTATGTTAAAGTGTGTTGTGACTGAATGACTGAATGTCTCCTCACCGGTTGCCGTAGCGGCGCTCTCCTCCTCCAGCAGTCTGTCTCTCTCTACTAGGAGGCGCTCCACTTCCTGTTGGTGTCGGCGCTGCAGCTCCTCCACAACCTTTACGTGAGACTCCTCCATGGAGGCAAAGCCACGCTCGCAGGTGGCCTGAAGGAACCAGAGACGAACACGTGGGTCACATACTTAAAACCTTCAAGGTTTTACAGTTAAAGGGATTTTAAACATTGAGTCAGCGTCACATCGGCTACCTGCTTGAGCCCGACCAAACTACTGGCAGTCAAGTTGCATTGTGGGTAATGTAGGCACCAGATTTTGACAAGGAAGAAGAATGTATGGAATAAAAAAAAAGATATCTCTAGTTCTTCTGTGTCGATTTTGATCGTTTTTAAAACTGTCCGTCTTAAAGTCTGATAGTGTTATAGGAGTGAAATGCTGAATCATCGGAGTACAGTTCGACATGCTTTGCTGCTACCCGTCTTTATCAATCAAGAGCTGTTTTGTGAATGCTCCAAGTACAAAAATTAAATGTAAATAGAGTGAAACCCAGAGTTAAACAGCTAGACTTTACTGCTTTGCTTATATGTTGGACTAAAGTTAATTTGTTTTTTGAAGTTCGATATCAGCCAGCCAGTGTCCTCCATGTCTGATATGATGGATAATATGTAGTTTAAAGGATCATGCAACTGTTTTTCCTCCAGTTACTACAAATCACATTTACTGTACATAATATCACTGCTCATAGCATTTCAAAAAGCATGATATAGTGTATTTATAGTGTATGAATATATAGTATTTTGGTCTAAATGGTCTGAAAATAGATGAACAAAGACTTGACACCTGCTCGAGTTCACTAAGAACATGTCTACAGGTATGCTGTTGAAAATATAGACTGATTTGAGTTTTAACAACACTGTGCTGTAAGAAAAGTAAATGCAGACATGGTGGTCACTGTGATAAATAAGGCTCCAGTCTCTATAAGCTGATTTTCACACAATATGGAAACGAATGAAACCTAAAACCTGCCTAGAAAGTAGGACATCAAACTACAAACTGTGGTATTCTTATAAAAAAATAGTCGACAACGAGGTTAAATGTGTCAGTAGTTGTTCCCTCACTGGAAGAAAAACACAATTATGACTATTATTATACGATTATTTTGTCTGGCACAAAGAGTCACATTTATTTTGCGCCACCCACCTTCAGCTTTTCCATTTCCTTCTCATGTTGCGTCTGAGCGGAACTCATTTTGCCGTCGAACTCTTCTTTCAGTTCCTCTGCTATGACAGACAGCTGCTCCTCCAGTTCCTCCACTCTTCTCCTCAGCGCTAAAACCTGCTCGCTTGGATCTGTTTCCCTGCGGGAGGCTTCGTTTTTCTCTGTGTTTTCATCTGAGATCTCCTGGATTCCCCAATGACCTTCGCCGCTTGAAAGTGGGATTTCCATACAGCTGAGCGAGGACTCATTCTCCGCCGTTTCTTCTGATGTTTCCGGTACATTTCCTGTTTCGATTCCATCTGCGGCACTTTCATCTCCCATCTGTAGCTCGGTATCTGTGTTTTGTAGGTGAGTTTCCTCCGTCTGGCAGCACGCGTTCGTCTTTGCAGCGGATGAGGACGTCTGTTGTTCTTCTAGGTTTGACAGTCTTGCTCTCAGCTCTCTGTTTTCTTCCGTCAGGTCGACACAGTCGCTGCAGATGAGAGAGCAGGTGAGCAGTCTCTGTTTGGTTTCTTCGAGTTCTCTCTGGTATGTTGACTGAAGCCTGTTGATGTGACAGCAGTACATCGCTTCGGTCGCCGCAGAGTGAATGAAACGAAACCCGGGATGCTCTGAAAAGCGAGAGTCAGAAAGCCTGTCGGCCATCGACCGCAGTTTGTCACGAGCGGAGGTGCTGACAGAGGAGGCGATCTCGTCTAGCAAAGAAGTTTTCATCTGTGTGGTGACTCTAAAACGTTCCATCACGTTTTTATCCATCTCGCACAGCCGGTTACTAAAATCAAACTTCCTGGTGTCGTCTATCTTTTTGGTTTCTGATGCTGTCACACTTTTCCAAATATCGTCCAGATCTTTCAAAGTCTCGCTCTCGTACGTTCCCTCCAAATCTTCCTTTTCTTTCTCTCTCTCAGAAAGTAAATCATGGCCTAAAAGCAGCATTTGTTTCTCCACTATCATATGTTCTGTCACCTCGCTGAGAAGCACGTCTACAGCTTTCTCCTCACTCAGCTGAGAGGTTTTGACCTTCACTTCATTGAGCAACAACCCCCAAAACTCTTCTTCCCACTTCAGCTGACTCACCACTGCAGGCTTCTCCTCCTCCTCACTTTCTGTCGATCTCTTTATCGTATCGAAATCCAACCTGTCAATAACCTCCAGTAGTTTCCCCAAAGCTTTCAACCTCATGATCATCTCCTCTATCACTTGCTGGATCCTTTCTTCACCACAAACAGATCTGTTTCTCTCTCCTTCTTTTAACTTCTCCCTCTCTAAATCTTGATTCAACCTCCTGATGTCGGCCTCAGTCTCCGCCGCTCTCTCACAGTAAACTTTCTCAGCTTCCTTCAGCTCCGTGTTCTGTGCCCGGAGCTTCCTGCAGGTCAGCTCCGATTGGTCGAGCTGCCTCTCCAGCTCCGTCAGCTTGGCCTCGGTGGCCTCGAAACACCGCAGCAGGTATCCCTCTGCTTTCTTGGCGCAGTCGCTTTCCTCCTGTCCCGTTTCCTCCGTTTCTGTCGTGACGCCCGTCTGCAGCAGCGTCTCCGTGTCCCTCAGGTTTTCCTCCAGGGAGGTGATCAACGTCTGGGCCTCCTGGAGCTGCTGTTCTCTCATACTCAGCTCCCTCTCCAGATCCTGCACATGCGTTTGTCCCAGTTGTTCCACTTCAGGGAGGTGATGGGGCTCAGTGTACCTGCTGCTGAGCTCTGCTTTCAGCCTCTCTATCTCCCGGTCTGCCTCCGTCAGTTGGTTTAGCATCTCCTGGTTGCGCTGGTTGAGCGCCTCGTTCTGGCTGGTGAGCAGCTCCACCTCCTGGGAGAGCCTCCTCAGTATCACCTGGTCTGGAGGTGTGTGCTGCTCTACACAGCAGCTCAGCGAGGCGTCATCTCTCTCTGCAGGATTCTCCAGGATGAATGAACTTGAACTGTATTCGCTGTTATTTATTTGAGTCTCTGAGTTAGGAAATAGCTGACAGTCCTCTTTGTCTTGCTGATTCTGCTGGTTGGTTATTACGTCATCCAAGTTCAATCCTACGGTTTGTTCTTCACTCTCAGACAATAAGTCTGTGCTGTCTGATGCAGGTGATAGTAAAGGTGTGTCTACTGCCTCAGGACAGTCAGGAAGAAGATCTCCAAGTTCCTGGAGATTGCCGTCTGTATCGTGCAGCCAGATGCTGGGCGTCTGATGTTCAGGTGTGTGTTGAGATGCTATTAAAGGAGGTGCAGGTGTGAGCTGCTCCTGTCTGATAACGTTCTGCTGCTCTAGAGACTCTATAGTCTCTTTGTATGTATCATTCAGACTCTGTGTGTGGTTGTTTAATGGTTTTTCATTTGTGTCCAAAGGGAAAAAATCTGCTTCAGAACTTGGCGAGGGGTCAAGCTTCGGAAAAACAACAGAGAAAAGGGGAAAAAAGGAGGATTAGCTACCAGATGTTAAAAATATTACATTTGATCAGAGAATGATTGTTACATAACAAGTCATCAAAAACTACCAAGAGTAAGTAGCTGAGGTAAAAAAAAAAAAAGTGTTGCTTTACAGATTTGCAGACTTGCTGCTGATAACGTTCTGCTGCACTCAGCTGAGCTTCCAGCTCCAGTCTGCGACGCTCCGAGTCTTCTAGCTGGGCCTTCAGATCCTCGACCTTCAACAAACACAAAGACAGCCAGTTAAAAGGCTAAATAATAATAAAATAATTGTAAATAATTTTTGGCCACTTGGGGTTCCGTAACAACAAACACACAGCACGGAAATCATTACCTTATAAAGTTGTTAGAGTAAACGGTTAACAACAGCAAACAGCTGACGTACATCGAACACAGACAAACATTAACACTCATTTAGACTTTATGAGGTATTTTCCTCGTAACATAAACTAAATAAGCATAAAATATTTATGAGGTCTATACTGATGGATCTAAGTCCAGTATTCACTGACTCCTGGGAGAAATATTTGGTTCTATTAAACGTTCCACTTTGTTAGGGGTCAGGGTTAGAGTTAGGGTTATGGCCAGGGTTAAGGGTCAGGGTTGGGGTTAGGGTTATGGCCAGGGTTAAGGGTCAGGGTTGGGGTTAGGGTTAGGGTTAGGGCTAGGGTTAGGGGTCAGGGTTAGAGTTAGGGTTATGGCCAGGGTTAAGGGTCAGGGTTGGGGTTAGGGTTAGGGTTACGGTTAGGGCCAGGGTTAGGGGTCAGGGTTAGGGGTCAGGGTTAGAGTTAGGGTTATGGCCAGGGTTAGGGTTACGGTTAGGGCCAGGGTTAGGGGTCAGGGTTAGGGTCAGGTTTAGGGTTAAAAAAGTGTTTTTCCAAAAGCAGCTGTTGGAAAAGTTTTATATTCAGGCCAACATGGTATGAGTTGAACACAGATTTGAAGTACTCACCCCCTTCCTGTAGCTGTCCAGCAGCTTCTCCATCTCTGCAGTGTCTTTCACGTCATTATAAAGCGGGACGGTCCTCTCCAGTCTAAAGACGGTCTTCTCCACCTGCTTCCAACAGTCTTCCATCTCTTCTTCCATTCTTTGCTGTGATTTCGGACTCATCGCTCTGTCGCTGCCGTCAGCCGACTCATCTCCGCTCGCCTCCCAACCCAGAGAGAAGCCCAGCATGCTCTCGTACTTCCTCCTCCTCTCCTCCCGCCTCTTCCTCCTCTCTAGGTCGCCCAGCTCTAGCGAGCACAGAGCTTTACTCTTCTGAGGGTCTGTGTCTGATGTCGGCTTGCTCTGAGGCCTGAACTCAGCCCAGTCGAAGGTTTTGTAGCGTCCTTCCCGTCGTCGTTCCATCACGCTCTTGGGTTTGGGGTGAGGGTCTCTTTCTGTGGGGATTTCAGTGGAGGAAGAGTCCTGAGTCACGTCTGGTTTGGGGAGGGCTTCAGGTGGGCTGCAGGGAAAGTGGTGGCTGGGTAAACTACACACAACAGGTAGGTATGTTTAGAATAGAGGAGGATGGAAAAATATAACAATGCAGTGTAGAGTTGAAACGATTAGTTGAATAACTGATTAACAGAAAAATAATCAGCGACAATTTGATAATCATTCAATCATTGAAGTTTATCATTAATCATTTTTTCAAGGAAATAAGCTAAACTACTCTTTCCTGTTTTCAAAATGTTATGTTTTGCTGCTTTCCTCTGGTTGTGTATCATTGTAAATTAAATATCTTTGTCTTCTAATATCTAAATTATTAAAATATGACAGTTTTGGGCTCTAGGAAATTGTAATGGACATTTTAAACTGTTTTCCACCATTTTATAAACAATAGATTAATCATAAAAATAATGATAATGAAAGTAATTGTTAGCTTAGCTGCTAACAAGCTAATTATTAGCTTGTTAGCAGTCCAAATGTAGAGACATAATGTCTCTAAATCCAAAAGCAAAGCTAATGGATTGAATACAATTATATTAACTAATTTTGTAGGTACAAGCAGAGTAAATACATATTTTATTTATGATTATTTTGACAGTGTGATAAATAATTAAACAATGCGTCGTGAGACTATAGCATAAAGGGAAGATTTGTTCTAAAATTGGTCTTGACTGTCTTAAAAATGAGTAGATGTCATGGATTTTTTTTATGCTATCTTCTTTTTTTGTGCTTCACTAAACATAATTTATATTTCAACTAATATCTAAGATTGTGTATTTGGAGTATTTTGAATTGAATTCACCTGGCAACATCAGGAGCGTTAGCTGGATGTACGTTTTTCATCAGAGCCTGAATCCAGTTCTTGCGTATCCCTGCCGTCATTGCCGACAATGTGTAGACACCTTTCGGGGTCTGTGACGTACAAACATTTAACTTCTTGTTAAGGCAGGAAATACAAACGTTACTGTTTAGCGTATGAACTGTCGATGTGAACTCTTACATGGATCTGAAAGCCGTAGTTTCTCTGCACCTGGTACTCAGACACGTTAAAACACTTTGTTAGATCGATTTCTCCTTCCAGATCTGACGCCTTGGAGAAGAAACAAGAAGACGTCTTAAAGTGTTGAATCAAACACAGACAATCCTTTTTTTTTTAAACTCTATAAAACAAGTTATTTCAAAATACCTCCTCAGCTATTGAGTCCTTGTAGTATCTCAGACTGTCGGCTGAAAGCACAAACCAGTATTTCTTCCACTAGAGGGAAGCAAAAGACATTTAAAACGTTCACTATGCAAGAAGTTGTTCAGAAACAGTAACCAGTGTATTCAGTAGAAAATCACAACTTCTATTTAAATGTGCGTTCACCTTGTCATTTTCATCCAATTTGACCATCCAGCCCTTTTTGAAGTTTAATAAATCCGGCTGTAAAGAAGATTAAAGGAAAACATATTTGCTGTTTACAATATAATCACACTTGTGAGAACTAAATTAAGCATTTGAAGAGTTGTGTGAGGTGATTTAATATCCTGTATGTAAGTTTACTTTATGAATTAAATGTGATATCAGTGACCATTGTGGTTTAAATGTTAAAGTTTTTTTTTCTGTTTTATGTTGCGTTTGTAATGACCAACGTAGGGTATTTGTAGTGAATATGGGATACTTTTCATCGTTGTAGGTAGAGGGTTGGGTAACATTTTGACAAGAAGTGAATCAGTTTACTTGTGTATAATTTTAAAGCACTTAAACTGATTTGAGTATTTCCATTCTACTGTATAAATGCTATTTTATACTTAGATACTCTTTACATCACTATGTTTATTTCACAGCTTTAGTTACTAGTTACTAGTTCAAGTTTATTTGTGCTGCATTACTAAAAGCAGTTCAAAGTGCTTTACGGAGCCAAAGAAGAGCAGAAAATAAGTTTAAGCATAAATACTGACAGATCTGTACTGTTCTTCTAGACTTTTGCTTTTTAATTTAATAACATAAGCCCAACCTTGCAAATACATTAGTGCTTAATATTTTCACTTTTACACTTTTATGTATGTTTTTTTTAGTATATTTTTCATTTTTCAGTAAAAATACTGTTTTCTGCTACTGTGAGGGGTAAAAATTTGGTTTAAATACAGAAATTGTCCTAAAACAAACAACTTTAGAAGAGTTTAGGATGAACACATTTTTACTTAAATCTAATAAGTAAACAAGAATCTGATCAACTTCAATGCTCTGTGCAACCAACACAATTTGGTTTGTACTCTTGGGTGTAATGGAGGTGAACGGCCTCTAGGGGCTGCAAGAGGGGCTTCATTTGGAGCACAAATGTGTAATATTGCCTGATGCAGCTTCAATTTCCAGAAAAAAAACAAGTATTTTTGTTTTTTTATTTGTTGTGAGAGCACAACTAATTAGTAATAACTGTATCTGATTGGTGACGTACCGTCATGACAGTGTCTGACGTCCTGCGGTCCAGAGACTTGGCTCTTCGTTGAGGGGGGAGTGCAGTGAGCTGGGCTGTGTCTCCACATGACTGGAGTTTCTGGTGAAGACAAAAAAAAAGAAAAAAAAAAGTCAAAATGAAATGACTGTAAAAACATCAGCAGCACACTGAGATTATAACAGCTCCTTTCATCACCAGCATTTGGTTTTATCAGAAGCAGGCTTTCACTCGTGCAAAGACGTGACGTGTTTTCTCAATCAGGATGGTGGCAGCCTGCATTCCACCAACCGGAGTAACCGATAGTCTGGATCCTTGGCAGAGATGTCAGCTGTAAGGATTAGGCCTGCTGTAGAGCACCGCGGGGAGCCAAACAGGCTTTTCTACACTGCCTGTTAAACTCTTACTCACATCACCAGTGAACTGCACATGGATGACTGAATTTGGCTATGGAATGCATGAGAAGGTTTTTGAGGGTATATAATCCCTGACACTCCTTGGCTTTTTTTTTGTCTTAAATTTCGAAATGATGAATCCAGTCCAAAAACTGAGCGAGATTCCTGCATGCTCCTTATTATCTGGTTTCATGCTGGCTAATAGAACTGCTTTAACAGCACGTATCAGAGTGTCTTTCAAATCTGGATTACATAGCACTAAATGAGACAAAAGTGCGTTTTCTGTTTACTTGAGCCGCTGGTATTCAAAAGATTCATTCTTCCCTGTTATATAACCACTTTAATGGGAAAAAATGACCACTTTAACCGTTACAGAACATTCTTTGTATTTTTTTAGGCATTTACATTGAAAACTATCCAAGGACACAACACACGGAAGAACACTGTGCTCTGGCTGCTGTGTGAACTTCTCCTTTTTGGCTGGACCGCAACAGCTGAGCCAACCCAACACCCACGAATGTCTGTCCGTCACTGAGTCACTGACTGACTGACTGACTGACTGATGAAGTTAAACCACTGGATGGCCGGAGTTGGCCGAAGGTGGGGACAGCTAAGTATCCCAGAATGCATTTCGCACCAACCACAAGCAATCAGTGATGGTTGAGTGTCACTTAATTAAGCTTTAATATTTTTTCAGGCGAGAGTAACCATTTAGATTCCCAATATGTGGTCAGTTTATCCAAATAACGCTTGTTCTGAAAGCTGCTGGTCAGGGTTTTCTTTATTTCTGCATATTTCTGTCATGGAACTAAATACTTTTGTTTCATACACTGTCCAGCCATTTACTAGGTTTTGACCTAGTCTTGTTTCTTCCCAAACAATGGCTGACCGCTGCAGACAGAGTCTGTCCTCTGTTTTGTGAAGAAGCCGGGGGATGAAGGGAGGAGGAAGAGGAAGAGTCTGCCTTGGGAATTGCAGCTCAGGAGGCTTGAATGAACTCCGGCCAGGCCCCTTTGACCTTCTCCTGGCTACCAAAACAAACGCACCCAAAGACACATAAATCATCACATGGGATAAAACGTTCTGCTGGTGTATTTAAAAAGACAAATCCTCTGGAATGAGCCTGTGTGTTTAATCAAAGCTTAACAGCTGCCACACTGATGACCATCTGTGTTGCACTGTCAGAATGAATGTACCATGATCATACTTTTACATACTTTTTCTACGTCAGCTTTGGCTACCGAGGCGTGTTTCACAAAAGGTGGCTCAGAAAAGCCTTTCTTGAATGAACCTAATGAAGTAAACCAGATTTAAACTGATTCATAAAGCCAACTCAGAGCTGATGTGAACAGAGTGAGTCACGTATTGTTTATGTCATGACTTCATAAACATAGACCTGTGACAACAAGCACAGATCACATCTATTCATAGCAAAGAAACTGGATATGAAAAGACAAAACTGCGATGCTGGTGGCCACAGAGCTACACATTAAAGCAGCAGTTCCCAAACGGTTTTTCCTCAGATTTTCCCTTAAACATCAGGTCACAGTGACTAACTAAACACCCTCTTAGTATATTTCCAATCTATTAAACCTGTCAGTGGATTCAAACTCACAACCTCCTTGTTGTGAGGAGATAATGCTAATCACTACTGCTCCCTCACAACATGAAAACTACAATAAGTTGATTTTTGAGACTTTGGAGGCGGGGATGGAATAGACAGTGGCTGATTACTACACTATTCCTTTAAATTATCCTGTTAATTCCAGTGTTTTCTAAAAAACTGACTCCTCTGCAACATTTCTCTAACACCTTGTGTCATGTGATTCCCTTGGAGCATCATTTTAAGTTTCTCTTGTTGATATCTAGGACAGTATAAAATACGCTCCAGTGTTTCCTGTAGTCTGCAATGTTCACATCTACCTGTAGCATACATGATGTTTAACATACTGTTCAGACGTGTGTGACCAAACCTCATCCTTGATATAATGTCGTCTTCCTTTCTATTTCTATTGCTTTACCTCATTTATCCCACTTTTCTTTGAATGCTGTAGTAGTATCAGCCCTTATTTCCTCTATCTCACTCTTCTTTTTCATTTCTGATTCGATTATACTTTTTTTTAACCTCAGCCTTGCTATATTTTACGACCGTACTTATTCATTTTTTTCCCCCCATGTTGCTCCTTTTGCATATTTATCTGGCAGCTCATTTCTATCCACACCCATAAGTGAAGGGATCCACATGAATGTAATTTCTATTCCTGTCCTCTTTATTCTGTTTGTATTGTTTTAGCTATGTTAAGTACTATGTCTTGCCTTTCTATATCCAGCTTAGAGCTAAAAGGTCATGGTCAGTATTCAAAGTGACCAATCAAAGGAGCAGAGATGTCAGGCGCTGTGTATTCCACCTCCAAAGTCTCAAAAATCAGCTTGACGAGCGAGTCTTAAGCAGTTGCGACCACGTAGGGAGGGTTGTGCTCATCTCGCAGAAATGCTCCCTCGAGAGGACGGTTTTCCGTTCGCGGATACTGTTCTGTGCGCTTGTATCACGTGCACGCGCCTGGTTTTTATGTGTGCAGGTTTAATTAAACGCCATAAAGAGAACTTTTTGTTGTAGACCAGCTCTTCTGTTTGCTCAGTTTGTTGCAGCATTTGCTAATAATCGTGTCATTGTAGGTTCAAGATCAGTGTATCATAGTATCGAATTGGATCCCAGCCAGGTAATTCATTTTATAGCAAGAAAATAAGATAATTAGCATTTTATCAACTTTTTATCAGACTTTGCTACTTGATCTATACAAGTGATATAACAGCTCCCGTATGGGAAAAATACTGTATAATTACCTTTAATTTTATCCATTTTTATGCAGCCGCAAGTCAAGATTGTTCATTAGTTTTATTTAATTTCAATTTTTAATTTTGTACATTTATTTTGCAATTTAAAAGCACATATGTTTTGCTGTGCAGATACTTTAGACTGAAAATGACTTTAAGTACACAATAATAACAGCTGATGTAAAATCTGACAAGATAAATAAAATAAAATAATAAATTTGGAACTTTCAGGGAAGAACTTTTTGGATTTAACACTGTTTCTGGACCAGGCTCGTCAGGAAGGATAAGGTAAATTAGGTCACATTTATTTGTGCTTCCTTCATGAAACACAATTTCTTGAAAATAAGTTTATTTATTTAGTGAAGTAAAACTGGTTTAACTGGTAACCTGCTTTATGTAACATCATCCTTCTGCACCGTTTGTGCTTCATGTTTCTGTTTTGTTGATACTGTCACACAAAGACAGACACTTGTTAAGGTTTAGTCACCTCATTAATCACTTGGGTTCCTCCGGACAACACAAAGCGACTGTCATTCACAAACAGATGTGCACTTGGAAAGGAGCTGCAAACGGAGGCGCTACTTTTGGAGCTTCCTAAGAGTTTATCAAGTTCAGTGAATATGTGCTTACAGAGCATCACGTGATCGTGCAGATTGGATTTTTGTGTTGGCAGAGCTTTTAGATTCTCGTAAAGAGTCCTTAAGAGTCACGGCTCCCGACATTACGCTGTGTCTCGGTTCAAGTTGTGATGAATCCCTGGAAAAAATTCTGTAAGGAGGAATGCAGCTTCCCAGATTACAACACACACAACACCAGGCGAACTGAATCCCTTCAGGGCATCAAAACCAGTTCTGTTCACAAACAAAATGCAACGCTGAGTGAATCACCGCCTTGCTCCCACCTGCTGACACATGAACCCACTCACACACATGCCAGAAGAAACACATGCCTTGACACGGCACACTTTTCATGCCAAACTCTCATCGCCTGATTCTCAGTGCTGAACATGGCGCTGAATGTGGTCTTAAATGAATCAGGATCCAAACAGTTCAGACTCCCACAGAGCGGGATCAGGTCGGAGCTTCGTCGTTAAAGTGACGTCATTCTTGGCGTAACACCTGGTTGTGTGAGTCACGTCCAAACCAGTCCAGCCCACAGCCCAGCCCAGTACAGGTTGGATACAGCTGGATACACTTTTCCATAATAACCAACCCACGTTAGGATTAATCAGCATCACATATTTATGATTATTGCTATCATATGGTAGCAAACAGCAGTCATGAAATGGGTTTTTAAGTGTTCAATGTTGGTTCAGCTAAGGTTACCAGTGAGGCCTCGATTTAGAAGATCTATGAAGATTTATGATATTTTTGGCTTGAGGCTGTTTGTGGCTGATATTAAATGGACCTGTGTGCCAAAATCTATATTAAAATGTAGTTTCCCCCTGAATAATAGTCTCCTGAGGCTGAAAAAGACTGACGACTGTCTCTTAAATCTGAGTGATTTAAAAGAAGTACATTCCCTGAGACTATTCCACCTGAGGCGCTTCAATAAGGTACATTTTCTAGTTTATGCTTGTCTTTGTAGATACTTATGGTATTTTGCCAACTTTTAATATATTTAGGTTATTTAACTTCTGGATCACAAACCTCCTGCACTTCAAAGAGGACGTATTATGCTTTTTGGGATTTCCTGTCATTTATATACTGTTATAATGTTGGATGTTTCTGTTAAATCTGGTCAAAGTTCCAAAACCTGAGGTGAACATACATAAAAATGCTCCCAACAAGATGATGTTAGCTCGTCTCGCACATCCATAAACGGCCATCTGTTGTGTAATCTCTGTCGCTGAGGTTGTTGGCGTCGTCCGTTCTCATATTCTGGATGTGATTTCAGCTCAGACATGTACGGATGTGTTTGAGAAGTTGACATTTTGAGTAAAGAACAAGAAAAAGAAGTGAAATCCTGCTACTATAGTTTGTTTATGTAGCCTGCGGAGTACGAGGGAGGAAGCTTCCTGAAGGAGGGCGGGCCTTAAAGAGACAGGAGCTAAAAAGGCCTGTTTCAGACAGAGGCTGAACTGAGGGGCTGCATAAAGGGCCAGTAGAAGATAAATAAGGAGTTTTTTGAACTGGAAATCATGCAAAGATATTCCAGTAGATCCCCAGAATATAAATATAGACCTAGAAATGTGCAGAATATGTCCCCTTTAAAGTACATCTTTTTTTTTAAGCTTATCTTTAATATTTATGATACTTTATGTATTGTAAAATGTTCTAATGTGGTTTTATTAGTTGTATGTTGTGTTGAATGTTGTTCTGTGTCACTATGAGCTCACCAGCGCAATTTTCTAACAACTTTGTTGTAACAGCAATAAAGTTAACTCAACTGAACTAAATATGATGCTACCGCCAACAGCCTGTTAGTTTAGCTTAGCATTAAAACTGGAAACAAAGGGAAACAGAACACAATCGCCCATAAAACCACAACATTTAAATTTTACAGTTCGTTTTGTACTGATTAAACAAATGAGATACAGGACACACATTCAAGGGAAGGGGAAGCTGTGTCCAAACTTTTGACTGGTACTGGATAACATATTAATAAGCGAGCTTTAGAGGTGGTGGTATGCAGATTTTAATACCTTTGGACAGAACTAGGCTAGCTTTTTCCTTCTGTTTCCTGTCTTTATGCTAAGCTAAGCTAATCTGCTGCTGTCTGTATTTTCATATTTACTGTACAGACATCTCATCTCATTCTTGGAAGGAAAGTGAATGAGTGTATTTCCCAAAAATGAAAACAAAAATGCTGCTTTTCACAGAAACGACAGAAATTGAAAGTTGAATGTCTATGCTGTTACACACAACATGCCTCCTGGATGACTTTGGAGGTATTCAGGGGACATCTAGCTGGGAGGTATTTCTGTGGAAGACCCAGAACACGCTGGAGAGATTACGTAGCCTATATGGCCTGAAAACGCCTAGGGATCCCCCAGGAACAATAAGGAGGACTCCCAGTGACTGAAAATGGATGGAGAAAACCAGCCTGTGTAGTTCTGAAGGTATACTGGTGTGGTTACCTCTCGCTTGTTGGTACGAGCTTCACTCCTGCCCTTCCTGGAAGCAGCTGTTCCTCCTTCATGCTCTTTCTTGGTGGCCTCTGAACTCAGCAGCCTCTCTGTTGGGCTGCAAAACATGAACAACTAATTAGTGAGAAAAATTCACCTGTGGACAAAAACACTGTATGTGCGTGGCTTCCCTGACCTCGCTCACACACACACACACACACACACACACACACACACACACACACACACACACACACACACACACACACACAGGTGGGTTCTGACATCATTTCGACCAGCATAACACCGAGGATGACAGCTTGATAATGGACTCCAAACTGCACCTGTGCAGCAGAAAAGAGCCCAGAGGACATTCAATGCAGCCCAGATCTTTCTCCGCTAATGTTGCTGTTGAGAGACTAAATAAGAACCGACATCCTTCACGCTGGTGTCAGAGGTGTTTTGTGTAGAAGGAGAGCAGGTATCACACAGGCCAACTACCCCCCAAAGTAACCTGATATAATGTATACACAGACTGTCAAATGATGAAAAGCAGTTAAAAGTTGGCTTTAGGATCAGTGGACATCTGTTAGGAGTGTGTGTGTGAGAGTTTTGATGTGTTTCAAACGTTCAGGCATTTACGTGCTTTTAATTAAATATTTTAAAGATGTTTATTTGTTGGTGGTTTTTGGAGTCGGTAATCAAAGTTTATATAGTCGAGTTTGTTTTGACTGCAGGATTTCGTTATACTTAAGAAAAGCTACAATCTTTTCCTCCTTAAGCATTAGAAAATTAAAAAGAACAATAAACTCAGCTGAATCTAGTGCTGAATGATTTGTAAATGTATAGATTGCAACAATTCTGATAATTGTATTGTTAATGAAGTAAAAAATACAACTTCATAATTGGATTTTTCTCTGTTTTTTAGCGCTGTAAAATTACAGCTTTTTGGACTTACTGTTGTGGTAACTTATAACTGGTATTTGTCATTTATTCATGGAATAAATTATTCCTCCTTGATTAAAAAGTAATCAATAGATTAACTGGAAAAACTGTTAGTTGCAGTCATTTCTGAATAAAAACTCGTCAAAATTATTAATGTCATTGTAGCTTAGTTAGCTTTTAGCCAACTAGCCATAAAACTAGCTACGGTGCTGTATTGCTAGTTTATGTTTGCTTCGTTCTTTGCTACAAAGAGACGTCAATATCGTCACATTATTGAAAACAAGGATGAGAGTTTTAGTTTTCTTGATCACAAATAAAAAGTTTATCTATTTATTAATCAGGGACAAAACACATAAATTAACATAAATATGATATGTATGAAATGTGTCAGATTTAGCCAAACAGCTAATTTTCAACTGCATCTCTATTGCAGGTTGATATTATACACTTTAAAAAAAAAAGAAAAGAAGAACAAGACATACAAAAAGCAGACAAGTCAAAGCATGTGTAAGACTCTGACGTAACTTTTCAAACCCCGAGGACTTGATATAGTCTGTAAAAACATAAACATGTTGAACTCTGTCTCTTTTGTACTGGAATGGAAAAAATCTGGTCTGTTTTACTATGTTGCTTTCTAACTTCTGCTGCATTATAAATGGACTTTTAATACATTTTTAATAAGATTTAGTCATTTTGCATCCATATGTGTAAGTAGCTTCTGTCATTTCTTCTTGAGCAGGATGCTTTAGTGGCCTCTCTGCCTCTGCTGGGTGCAGAAGACCACTGTGCCCAGACTGAAACTGGGATTTAAACTGAGGTCTACGTCCTCTGACAGGCAGGCAGACAGTCAGCGCTAAGGTCCTGAGAAACAATGCTGCAGATATCTAATTACACCAGCGTTTTGGAATTTCTGGCCTTATTTGGGGGGGGATAAGTATTTTGTGTTTTTGTTTCCCAAAAAGGCAACGAGTGAAGAAGGGAGATGTATTCTTCTCACGTGACCGGTTTACATGCTGCTGGGGCACAAACTGGGAGGCTTTCTGTATGCTAAATTTAAAAATGCGGCAGTCGGATCTCTAATGGAGGGGTAGAGCGTGAGCCTTTGATCTGGTGTTTAGCGGTGTGTGATGGCTTTATGCTGGGGGGGAAGCAGAGAGGCATTGGATGTCCTTTGTGCTAATTGCTTGCACATTTACCCTTTTTCCTCTGCCAAGCCAGTTTAAATGGCTGTTAGAGTTACCAACAGATTACATGTAAACATACGTTAAAAAAGTCAACCCCAGATTGACGCCAAACACAATGTATGAAAGAGTTATTACATCATGTTATCTTTAAAATTGGCTGGAAGTGGCTAATTCTTCCTTGATTTGTTTCTAACCTCCTGTCGTAGCTGTGGTTCTTGTTGTTTGCTGATATTTGGATGTTGTTTGGCTCCAGCTCAGCCAGCTGGTTGTTACTGCCAGGGTCCGTACTTCCATTGATCGCCAAGTCCAAGGATCCGACTTGGCTAGCGAAACTGCCGGGACCATCCAAGGTCAGAGAGTCCCTGGAGACCGGGCGCAGGTGGGTAGATGTGTTGCCTGGATGTAGAAAACAACAATAAAAAGGTTTCAGACTGGAGTTACACACACTGAGGGCAGAAAATCTATCAAGTCTGAAGTAGCTGTTTTTATTTATATGTTGCCACATAACCCGGACTCTCACAAACTGGATGAAATCATTTTGGCTAGTGGCAAAAACGCCCCTAGTTGTTGCTCTTAACATACTTAAAAGAAGCATCTTAATCAGAAGGAAAGAAAACAGACTAACTACAAATGACAAACTCAAGAAGAAAATATGCCTTTAAGTGATAAATATAGGAACAGGATACAAATGATTCAAAGTAAATCTGACTTTAACCTGATTTCAACCTTTAAACGGTTGATATTTAGGATGTTTGTGCAACAGTTTAAGGAGAAAAGACACAACCTGGAAATACAAACACATGAAGTAATTTCGGTGTAACTTTTTTCCAAGAAAATCAGCATTAATTGATGTTTTGGCCAATCAGGGACAGGAGAACAAACTGTAGCAACAACAATCTCATATTATTTCTCTATTTAGTCTACATGCCAAACGTGTTAGCAAACAGTTGCTGATTTCCACATCCAGCAGACACGGTGCAGCATTAGCATTCATTTGGAGTCGTGTTTCTGGCCACCTGGCAAATATAAGTCCGATATTCACTCCCCCGACTCCTGACGGAAATATGTGGCTCGTAAAAGCTGCTAAATACTCAGCTATGTTTCCGAGCTAGTTGCTAATTTTGCCTACCAGCCGTTTGGTGCTGAGCAGGTAGTGTTCAGTGAGTCTATCAGACCTGGACACTGAACCAAAACAATGAGCTGAAAGACACTAAAAAGCTTTTTAGAGGTGAAGGAAACTGCAGAGTCGGGTGATAAATCTCTGATGGTTCATCACATATTGTCATTTAATCCATTGTTATGTTGTTTAGTGCTGCTTTAAGTGCATTTAAAGGGAAATCTTAAAAAGCTTCAGTGAAGTTACCAGCCACATGAGTTTCCTTGTACAGTATTAATCAGAGTGGATCTATGACCTAAATATTTGACTGCTTATTGTTTATTGTTAAGAGGATTCCCATTAGCTTCTGCTGACGCGGCTGCTAGTCTTATTGGGCTCCATTAGTGCACACAAATACACAAGAAAAGAATAAAAGTTACAAGAGGAAAATAAGATTCAATTAAATTAAAAGAATGAATAACACAGTCGATGTAAAATAAGGCTGAAACTGATACATAACCAAAGAGAGAGAGATGTTAGTATTTATATCACTCCATACCTGAAGATTGATGTAGGTTGGTAAAAGGTTCCAGTCTCAGGACGTTTTGTATAGAACAGCATCTTTCAAATTATTTGTTTTATGTCTCAGACAACATAATTGACCCTTCCCAGCATTCCCAGTAAAATACTCCTGTTTTTGGTGAGTGTATTCTGTTCTGTTTTTCTTAAAAGGATAAGCAGTTTAATTTCTACTGCGATTCTCCAGGAAACCATCATTAAATGTGTGCAAGAAACTGGAAAATATGTGACAGTTCCTCAGATATTGCCAGACTTCCTCAGAGAACCGATCAAAACTGATCTGACTGTCCCTGTCTGGAAAACACCTTGCAGAAATCCATGACGGTCCAGGAATTCAGTGACAAGAGGGAACTTTGTTTTGTGGAAGAATCCTGACAGAGCATCATTCATTAGACAGCCTCCCAGTTCGCCTCTCAGAGGGACCCTTGTGTATAATGAAGCAGCCTATAGGCACAGTCAGCAGGAGTTAATCCAGACCTTTATTACACCACCTCTGCAGACTCTGCAATGAGTCTGACGCCAGATGAGTGCCGGTGTCCGTTTTGTCAAAACACGAAGCTGCAGTGAGGAGGACTATCTACCGTCAAGCCCATTAGGACGTGTTTAAGAGGTCTTTTTATGGATCATGTCTGAAATTTGGCTTTTATGATGTCTGAAGATTAGAGAGTAAGTTTTCCTGCACATCTCGCAGCGTGTTTCTGTGTTTTTGTGACTTTGCTTCCTGCTAATTTTCCAAATCAGCTGCCATGCCTGGTCACACGAGGGTTAAATGAAATGTTAAAATAAAAAGCCGTGCAAGTGTGTGAACATCTGCAGGACGTTAGGACAGTGTGAGAGGACAGGAAGTGGCTGTGATTGGCTGACCGACATGAAAGCCTGGTGTATGTGTGTGTGTGTGTGTGTGTGTGTGTGTGTGTGTGTGTTTTGACTCTGCTGCACCTGCAGGGGTCTGCTCCAGGCCTGGGGGATCTGAGTCTGTGACAGTCCAGAAAGGGGTTTTATCCGGTCCCCTGCCCCGCTGCTCTTCCTGCCACCGGCCGCAGCCGGACTCTGCAGCAGCGCTCTCAGCGCATGGAAAACTCGGATGAGTTGCAGCCATCTTTGCTGGACTGGGTTCCTGATGTTTCATTAGAAGAAGAAAAAGATAATTCAGAGTGACAGTATGAACAACATTCTCCTAATGTCAGTTTCTAACGTCTGAAATGTTCTTGGAAGTGTTCAAATCAACATATTACCAATAAAACTAATTCATTATCAATTCATCTTTCTATTATTTTTTCAATGAACTGATTCATTGTTTACTTTATGAATTGTAAGGAAACAGCTGAAGGTGACAACAGTCCAAAACCCAAAAATACTGAATTTAGAGCTAAAATGATTCATCGATCAGCAGAAAAATCATTTTTTAAATAAAATTTTCAAGCAAAAATGGCAAAAATTTCATTGTTTGCTTCTCATTTTTCAATTATTTTCTGTCATTTTTTAAGACTAAATGATTAATCTATTAATCAAATAGCAGCAAATTGATCGATATTGAAAATAATCATTAGCTGCATTCTGATATAAAACTGAGAAAGGCAGCAAATCTTCAGATAACAGCAAACATTAGCATTTAGCTTAATGAATAATCTAAACAAAAAAATAATTGTAGATGAAGTTTCTGCTGATCGTCTAATTGGTTAATGGACTGATTTTAGTATTATTGCTTTAGATTAAGGTTTTTTGGGGGTGGGGGGTTTACAGCCTTTTTGATTGTGGGGCTAAATAATCTGTCTTGATGAGCTAAAGAAAAAAAGACCGATGAGATCAATAAAACCAAAACGGTTCCTCCACTCGGGAACATAAATATGCTGACTTCATGGTAATCTGCCGATTAGCTTACGAGGTATCTTGTGTGCAAAGTGAATTTATTAGAAGCTTGTGGTAAACCAAAATTGCCAAAAAGAAGCCAAAATTGAAAGAGGCTCATCCTTTGGAAAACATCACTGTGCCAAGAAACTCTGGTGGCATCCTGCCCGGTAGATTTTTAACGTTTATAGCCATGCTAGCAACGCGGCTCTTGGGACGACAATAATGGTTCGGTCAGTCAACGACTTCGGTCTAGACTGAAATATCTCAACAATCATTACATAGTTTGCCATGAAATTTAGTACTGACATTAACTTTCCCCTGAGGATGAATCTTTATAACTTTGGAGAATCCCTGACTTTTCCTCTAGTTCCACCATGACAATGATGTTTGTGGTTTTGAGTAATTTCATAACTAATTGATGGATGGTTTGCCATGAAATTTGGATATTTTGGTCTCATACTGACCCGAGATGGAGGCTAAAGACGTCACCAAAACATCAAGATTCATCCTTTGGGAAGCATAAATATGTGTTTAATTTCATGGCAATCAGACTGGTAGTTGTTGAGTGATCTTTCACTGAGTGTTGGAAAGAGTGACTGACATACGACTAACACAGTGTGTCTGCTATAAGTCCACTGAAAAGTTAACATCTGCTTTGCTACCTGGTTGGTAACCGGTTCCACTTTGCGTTTCTTCTTCTGATTCTGCTTGTTAGTCCGTAGATAGACGGCAAGCTGTTCACTCCACCTGGTAAAGACACAGCAGAGACATTACATGTGTAGGAAGCAGGAAACCTTTAATTTTCTTGTAGTTGAACTCATAAGATGAAGATAATTTAGCAGAATCAAACCACTGATGCTGACCCATTAATGATCTCTTTATTGTCACCACGGATGAATATTTCCTGCTCCGGCGTGATGACGCAGAGAGCGTTTCTCTGGCCCGTCCTGGGCTCGGCGTCGGCGATGTCTGTGCACAGATTCATGTTCACCGTCCCCTGCGGCAACGTGCTCGGCTGGAGGAGAATCAGAGCATCTATATATATATATTACTGTCGCAGGTTGAAGAGTGAGTTATGAAATCCTGGTTTGACCACCAGAATGTGGATGAAATGACAGTCAAACAGAGCGTAGTTTGCGGTTTTAAGTGTTGCATGAAAGAGATGAGGGAATGAGATTTGAGGGGATCACACAGAGAGAGAGAGGGGGGGGGGGATGTGTGCATTAGAGGACACGCTAAGCCCAAATCATCTGCTGTGGTTCTGCACACGACATCTGGCCTAAAGATGCCTGCTAGATCCCCGACGTACTGTAAATGCATATATATACAGAACGCGGCTTATGTATGTTTTGCAGTTTCTTACCAGTTCATCCAGAGCAAAGCTGAGGCTGCCGTGTTCGTACAGGATGAAGAAGCGTCGCTGCCATTTCTGCCGTTAAGAGACGGGAAACAAAATCATTACAGCAACATTTTTTTTTCTTGTGAGAAAAGTTACAGAGCAGTTTCGTCATGTCTTACCCTCGACCTCTGCATCGGGTTGTCAAAATCTGTCCCCTCGGGGGCCAAGCAGAGCCAGCCTCCATAGATGGGTTTCGCCTGTCAGTCAGGAGGAGAGGAGGAAACGAGAATCATCTTTTTGATACAGTATCATAAGATTCACTGGGTTATAAAGGTGGATTCTACAGTTTTTCCTCACAGGTTGAGAATTTATTAGTAGTGGTGTGTTGAGCTTTGAGATCCAACATTTAAACTCTGCACAACAGGAGTTTATTAAGAGCCAGTTTCTGTTAAGGAAATGCATTTTTTCTATTCTATTGTGGCAATTCACCGGAAATCTGCCAAACCACCATCACACTGTAAATGGATGGAAAGTGTAAAGGCTTGAAAAACTTAAAATACTCTACAGGGTGCTCAGTACACAGATTTCTAAAGTCTGGAAGCCTTTCCTCTCCTACTTTGAACAAACTGTTGTATGAAAACATTAAGTACAGGTTCCCTGAACCCCCTCCACCCCCCGCCCACCCTCAGTGCATTTGTTACATCTGGTTTGTTTGCTTTGTTTTGTTTTGTTTTTCTGTGTATGCGCATCTATGTGTGTATTGTTGAGCTATAATGTTGACTGTTGAGATTTGTGTCATGTTGTGATGAGTAGATGCATATGTTGAAATGCATATCAAATGTTCTATTCTGGCCAGTTTTCAGTCGATCTACACTTTCAGCTCTAAACTCAGACATGTGAAAGAAACATTCTGTTTCTCTTGAGGGTAAATCTAAGTGGGTGAAACACTGGAATAAAGTCTACATAAACACTTTTTTGTAGACTTTTTTTGTGAATATAGCAGATAGTTTTTATGGCTTTGTGCTCTGTGATGTCCCTATATAGACCAGGATTAGGGTTGAAATGATAAGTTGATTAATCAATTGGTCAACTGACAACTTCTGTGATAGTCAATTAATCTTTTGAGTAATTTTTTCAAGCAAAAATGCCAAACATTCACAGCCTCAAGTTTTCTACATTGTGAGGACTTGTGGCTTTTTTTTTGTGAATTAATAAATATCTTTGACTTTTGGACAGCTGATCGGACAAAAAACAAGGAATCTGAAGGTGTCATCTTGGACTTTTTCACTGTTTTCTAGACAGTTTATTGAATAAATGATTACGAAAATAGTCCTTTGACACTATATTTTCTCAACCATAGAACTTCTGTATTCCTACACATTCTGTGCACTGTAATACGCCGCAGCAGCACTCTCTGACCCAAACAGCTGATCTGTGGATAACCACCTCATACAACCCCACTTCAAAAAATATGAACTATCCCTTTAAGCAGAAGAAAAAGAGGATTTCTCTTTCTATCATTAGTGAAAAGTAAGATGGGCCAGCAAGAGAAATATCACTGATTAATGCAGTGTCATAATTTTACAGCATATTATAAACAAATAAAAGATGATCCACGTTCATATCAAAACAACAGCTTCTCTACAGTTGACAGTCAGAGTAGCAGATGAGCTGACCGTATAGTGTTTGCAGGTTGAGCAACAGCACTCAAATTACAGGGCACAGTGAAACCAGGCAGGGGACAGAGAGTAATAACATATTTTAACAATGTGAGGCATGTAGGAAGCCATCGTGATCCTTACATCACCTTGACATGACAGACGTGCAGGAACAGTGTTTTCACAGGGGACTGACCTGTGAGTTACTTGTCTGTAACGCAGAAACTTTATAGTGGGTTGACAGAAAATGACTATATAGATAATCGATTAATTGTTTGTTATATATCCAGTGAAAAGAAAGCATTTTCTGATTCCACCGACTCAAAAGATGTTTTGCTTATTTTCTGTGTCATATCAAGAATCAAAACAACAAATATCAACAATATAATCAATAAAAAGAAAATCACTTTGGGCTGTGGAAGATTGTGGTTCAAGATTTTTAAAGACAAAATGATAATTAATAGATTAATTGGTAAGATAATCAAATGAAAATCAGATGATACTACAATACTACAGTACAAGTACATTTACTCAAGTACTGTAATTAAACTATACTGTAGTATAAATCAGGGCTGTAGCTAACAATTACTTTCATTATCGATTCATCTGTTGATTATTTTCTCAATTAATCGATTTATTTGGTGGTCTATAAAACGTCAGAAAATGGTGAAAAATGTCAGTCAGACGTCCTAAAATGTCTTGTTTTGTCCACAACCCAATTGTCAGAGAAGAAAATATTCACATATGAGAAGCTGGAACCAGAGAATTTGGACTTTTTTTCTTAAAAAGTGACTAAAAACAATCGCCTAATCGATGACTAAACTAGTTGGCGATTAATTTAATAGTTGTCAACTAATTGAAAGTGACGTCCTCAAATGTGTTGTTTAGTCCACAAGACAAAGATTTTGATTTATCTGTCAATAATCAGAAAATATTCACACTTGAGAAGCTGGAATCGGAGAATTTGGACATTTTCTTTTCTGAAAAAATGACTCAAAACGATAAAATTGATTAATTATCGTTGCGGCTCTACTTGAATTTGTATATTTTTACACTGTTGTATTGATACTTTTCCTTCAGTAGAAGTTTAATACTACCACTGACAGAGATTAACTTAAAAATTGTAGCTTTTTTAACTTACAATAACGATTAATCGATATATTCAGTTAACGGCAAACAAATTTAACGTTAATGGAAGAAAACTAGCTAACAGCCATTCAGTATATCTTAATTTACGTCGAATATTAGTCACAAAAAC
The DNA here is from genome assembly GCF_910596095.1 of Thunnus maccoyii. Classification (NCBI taxonomy): domain Eukaryota; kingdom Metazoa; phylum Chordata; class Actinopteri; order Scombriformes; family Scombridae; genus Thunnus; species Thunnus maccoyii. Next base: position 25,200,656 of record NC_056550.1, read on the forward strand.
ATATTTAAAGAGTGTTAAAACTTAATTTTCAATATGTAACGTTCATTTTTAAACGAACAAGACAAAGTTAAATCCAGCATACTCTTTAAATTCATAAACTAACTGCTAAAATGAAGCATAATCTGATGTACGTTAGTTGAACGTTACCTGCTCCATGTCATGGTCGTTCAACAGATGCAGCTCGCGGGACTTGAAGCAGTTTTGACATTTACTTTTATTAAAAATGTTGGCTTGAAATTTGCTGCAGGGACTCGTCGTCTTTTCCCCCGACATGTTTTTAGTGCTCGGCGGTGAATAATCCCAACAGTGACCGCTCTCCTCCTCCTCTCCTCGGCACTGAATGAAGTGGTTTATCCGGAGCGAACATCTGTCAAACACAGATCAGCGGTGTGTTGACTAACTGTTGTCGTCATGGTCGTAGACATATATGGTCATGTTGACGTCATCACGCAGGATCACGATACAAACATCCGGCCGGAACCTACAAAATAAAACCAACACTGACAGTTTTTCTGTCTTTTAAGTTTCAAGTAAACAGCAACTTTTTTATAGAAAGAAACGAAAATAAAATTTATTGTTAGAGATGCAGTGATATTGATACTGGATCGGATATCGGTGACAATGTGCCGATCTGGTATCAGATACCATTATTTTAATGAATAACAATTCAGTAAATTTATAACTGTGTATTTATTTGTTACATTTAGTTTTATAAAGTTAAAAAAAAAACAATGTTTAAGTCAAGCCTGATGTTGCCTTACACATAAAAGAATGATCCCAGTCTCTTCCACACAGTGAGGCATAAGACTCAATAATTAAACACTGGTGTTGGATCGGTACTCAATATCAGCCAATACCCAAAGCTCAGGTATCCGTATCGGGACTGAAAAAGTTGGATCGGTGCACCCCTAGTCATTCTATGTTTTAACAGCTTTTTTAGTGGTACATTCAACTATTGATGAAGAGTATTATTTGACACAGATGATGAACTCAGTGAAGTTTAGCTTCTTGCTTGTAAATTTTGATTTTTAATATATAAATTTTGGTCAAAGTAACAAATAAATGAAGTAAACTGGGAGCAAAAATTCCTGCCATGTTCATACATTTTCCCCAATTAATATTTTTTCCAATCAGCTCTCGTATGCTACATGATGTTTATGCTTTTATGCTTTTTAAAAATGTATTATTTAGTTTCTGTGTATATACAGTATTTCATTCTTATCTATTTTATATTTTTTGTTATTATTTTGTTTATATTTTCTTATTTTTTCTTATACCGTATAGTGTCTATATATTTTTTTTATAGTTTATTCTTGATTGGGCATCTATAGGCTTGCTCAAAACAACAGTTCATTGTACTTGTACAGTGACAATAAAGTTATCTTATCTTTTCATTTTACTGCAAATCTGTGTGATAACAAACAGTAATAGAAGAAATATACCAGGGTTTAAAGGTAAATAAAAGAAGAAATAAATAAATAAAATATTGAAGAAGCAAAAGATAACGTTACAAATAGATAAAACAAAGAGGTTCAGCAGTTCAGACAATGATCTTATACAGTTAACATGTATTAATAGTCTTAAATAGTCTTTAAAGTCTTTAAGGCTTTGTGTTAATAGAGTGCAGAATGGTTTGAATCTATTGTTGCATTTCATTTATGGAAATTTTAAACAAAAAAATATAAAGTGAGTAAGGAATACAAGCGGATTGATTCATAATGAAGCTGCACTATGACACAACATTGACATTCAGCTTTCTGTAAAAATAAATAAATACATACAGCTACAAAACAACTCTGACTGTGATGTCATTCAAAGACAGCTACCATACACTGCATGTTTATGTTTTTATGTTACGGACACAGCTCAGCTATGGATTAGCTCATTATCCCTAACTCTTATTCTTATCCCTGTATATACTTTTATATAAATATGATGGTTTAAATGTGATATGTGTATATATGATAATGGTACATATCCCAGTATTATCCCTAACTCAGCTGGGGATGATAGTAATCATTTATTTTGAAAGTATGAACCGGAAAAGAAGGTATACTATACGTCTTCCTTGACATTTGGGTGGCCGTATCAGAAAATTCATTAAAACAGCTCTTATTGATAAGATTGTTACTAAAATAAATGCTTGCGATAATTAAGTCGTATACTGAGAGAGGGCAAAGGTTTATAGAGATGAGCATTCAGTTAAGTTGGTAGTTGAAGTTTCCATTTCGGACTGGAGGATTTAATTTGTTATATGTAGTTGATATCAAACAATAACGACGAGGATGACAATGATAGTTAATTCAGAAAAGTTAAGTTGAGAAAGATGGACAACTCTTTGCCGAAGTTCGATTGCTACAATGAGCCTGCCATGCTAGGACTGCGATGGCTAACGGCATTTGAGCTGTAAACAGATGCGTCTCACGCAATTGACACTTTTCACACAATCTCATGCCACCTGTCCATTTTCTCACAAGGTGAAAAACAGCGTTAAAACAGGACACTCACAGCGCACAGACAGACAAGACAGAGCAGCACCGAGCAATGGCAGTGGGGGTAAGCAAGAAATATACAACAATATATTGTATGCATCCTGCTCAGAGTAATCTCAGTCAGCAGAAGTCACAACTCGGCAGCCCTGCAGACGGAAAAGCCTTGATTCTGTCTAATGACGTTGTAGCTTCAGTGAGGCAAAGACGACAGGCTTTACTTTTACATCACACAGGTACTGATCCACAGGATGTGCGGATTATGATGCGGCAGTCACAGCACTGAAAGCCTACTTCGTACCGCAAATGAACTCTGTGTTTGCGCGCCAAGTTTTCGCCAGGACAACACAGAAACTGGAGGAAATGGTGCAGCAGTTTGTAACCAGATTACGCCAGGCTGCTCAAGACTGTGCATTCAATGATCACATTGATAATCTAATAAGAGATGCAGTGCTAACATTGGATTATGTACAAAGAAAGTTGTTGGAAGAACCAATGTTGGCATGTGTTGGAGATAGCGGCGCAGTATGACCGCGTGGAGACTGGGTCTACTATGTCTGACTTCCTCAATGTGACGACTAGAGGGCACCAATATTCACTTGTGTCAATTTTTGTGAATTACAAGGCCCGAACTGTTATTAACACAACACTTAGTATAATCGGTATTTTTTAGTTTAGTGAACTTAAAACCAGAGCTAAAAGAGAGTGAATATTGGACTTACATTCACCAGATGGACAGAAACACGACTCATAATGAATGATAATGTTGCTCCATAACTGCTGGATGTGGAAATAATCAACTGTTTGCTAATAAGTTCAACACATAAACTTAAAAAGTGGACAAAAATCAATTAATGTTGTAGTTACACTGATAACAGGAGGAAGATTAAGAGTAAAAACACTTAAAATGCTAACGTGTTAGCCACCAATGTAGTTGCAGTTCCTCACTATGGCCACTGGAGGGCAGTGAACAGTCAAATCAATATCTGGTGCAAGCAGGTTTGCCCTTAAACAGAAGCAGTTCTCCTCAGTACACCTGTACAGTTTTTCAGGTACTTGGCAGGTCTGTTGTTCCTGCATCTTGGAGAAGTTGCCACAGTTCGTCTGTGGATTTCGGCGTCTCAGCTGCTTCTGTTTCTTCATGTTAATTCCAGACTGACTCCATGATGTTGAGATCAGGGCTCTGTGGGGGCCAAACCATCTGTTGCAGGACTCCTACTTCTTCTTGCTGCTGAAGATAGTTCTTTATGACTCTGGCTGAATGTTCAGGGTCATTGTCATGCTGCTGAATAAATTTGGGACCAATCAGATGCCTCCCTGATGGTGTTGCATCATGGATAAGAATCTAAACATCTAAAGTGCCTAAAATGTTTGCACAGAGCTGAATATATATAATATAATATGGGGTTCATATTGTTATAATATTAATACTACTGATGTTGTTACTAAATTGATAGTAATAAGAATAAATATCTGTATCATTATATATAACTGACAGATAATGCAGAAATAAGGAATCCCACACAGACAGACTGACAGTGGATGCAAGCATTTATTGAAGGCGATGGCAGTGGCAGGGATTGTTCAAACTAAAAATGTTTGGCAATCCAAAAAACGTAGAAAATACAGTAGTTGTTAATTATCATTTGATATGTTCCACTTTCTTACTCTAAAATACAATTTGTTCACTCGTTTGTTCTATGTGCAAACCAGATAAAGTCCAAATGCAGATTTTTTTTCACGCATCCTAATTTCTGATGTTATTTCTTTTGGATACTGTATTTGTGCCTGCACTCTTCAAGCAGTTTAAAAGCTATTTCATAATAAATAAATGCTTTAATTTTAACATATTTTCTTCAACAGATGCAAAAAACAGCACATTCAAGAATAAAGCTTATAAAATTCATTCAGTATGCTATCTACAAAACGTAAAAGGTGCTTTTCTTAACATGTGCGTATCTGCTTTATCTTTTAAAATCCGACCGTGAAGACAGATTTGAGTTCGTTAAACTGATTTTTACAACAAAGTGCAGAATATTGTTTATTAGATTGACACGATTACTAGTGTCTGATAAAAGATTTTCAACCAAGACAATTATTATTATTATTATATAATTTTTGAAATTACATATCTTCAAGTGTGCATGGCTGCCTTTAGACATTAATATTTTTTCATTTATTTACAAAATGACAGTCGTCATGAAGGACCTTTGAGGCCGTTATAAGAAAATGTTTCACTTTTGACAAAACAAGTTGACGTTTGGTCGATGTAAGCAGTACAGGTGACAGCATCGTATACGGTTAAGGAAGATTAATATGTGACGCATAAAGAGAGAAAAATATTACTTTGGAAAAATAAATAAATAAAAACAATATTTTCTTTCGTCATAGCCACACGATAAACATCATGACAGTTTCTCAAATCTAGATCTAAATGTTTTTTGTGCTCAGGAGGGAAATCTAAACATTTGACTTGTTTTTTTTTTCTTCTGATATAGTGCATACTCGATAGACAGCTACCCTGGCGTTGTCAGGCAGTATTAGTTTAGGTTTAGGTAAGATACATGTCATATTCAATCTACTGCAAATGTAATGTATACTACAATATATATTTTTTTTTATTCAGAATGAGATCAGTTCACTGTGCGAGTATTAAGCTAAAGCTTGGAGTTAGATATTCAGTACTGAAGAAAACAAAAAAAAAGAAAACACACACTGCAGTCCAGTTTGTTAAGTAGATGTGGTGTGTGTAATAAAACAAAGTCTTTTTCCAGGTCTAGTCTCTAAAGACACGTTCACAACATTCAGAGAAGTAAAGAAAACTGACTCAACTCAAGCTTACAAACAGAAAGGAAGAAGGAAACAACGTCCCCGTCAGACTCGTCTGTGCTTTCAAAACTCGTGTCTGTGATACATGTCCGGATCGTAGTATTTGGTGACCACCACTCTGTTGGCGAACTTGCGGCCGGTGAGGGCTTGCATGGCTTTCTGACAGTCTGCAGCGGAAACGTACTCCACGAAGATCTGCGGTGAAAAAACAGTCGGTGAGTCCTCAACGGTATGAAGATCAGATCATAAATCTACGCAGAGAGAACTTTAAGCCCAGTTTGGACTGGATTTATTTCTCTAGAGGAGCTGATCTGAACATTATCTGCTAGTCAGAGATTTTAAAGTATGGGTTCACAGTTCTTCAAGTCTGTCCTAAAAACAACAGTCAGGCGCCCAAATGAACACTGAAACATGTTTTTCTTGCTGTAATCATCCCTCCTGTTCATACCGACCATTAGAAGATCCCTTCATAATGCACTTACAATATTTTAAAGTTTATCTGAAGCTAATATGAAGCTTCAGTGTCCAAATGAGTCAAATCAAGTAGATATCTTTCAACGTTACAGTCTTTTTAGTGCCAAAGTCCCTCTTTTTGTTACTATACTTCCACTGCAGCTCAACAGGGAAACACTGTCCGAGGAAACACACAATTTTGACTAAAAAGACTGTAAAGTCCTGGGCTCCTGACTGTTGTTTTAAGACAGACTTGAAAAATCGTGAACCCGTCCTTTAAGCCCCGTTTGGACCAGGATTTCTCTCTCTGGAGGAGATGATCTGAACATAACCTGCTCTGGTCTGGAGTGTGCATGTGGGTCATGTTTAGAAGAAATAATTAGAGCCAAAATTACCGCCAGCCGAATGACTGGTTCCTCCTGTAATTAATTTGAAATCCCATCTGGAATGACGTCCTTGTATTTTAAAGTGTTTACTTTTGTTTTTATCAGCTCAGTGTAAAATTCTAGTTCGAGAAAGTGAAGTCAACAACAATAAAGTCAAAATACAACCATCAGGAGAGCATAAAAGCTCATTAAATGGGCTCTTATAATGTCAGCTGATATTCTCTTTTGAGCCGATATTTATTTACACTTTGGCCATTAAAGGACACTGATTTAGCTGATCAGCAGTTCCTGTTTGCAGTGTAGCCACAGACACCTATCACTGGATGACTTTGACACTGAAGAAAACTTAAAAATGTGATGATTCTCAGACAAGTCTCTTCTTTCTAGGATTTCTAAGTGGATTTATGGAGGTTTATTGGTGACAGACATTTGAGATAATGATATCCATTCCTCACCTCCTTCTGTAATATAAGTCCCATTCAAACGGGGCTTAATGCTCATTCAGATGTTCCACATGTTTGCGTTAAGTTCCTGTTAAACAAACACGGACTTCACCTTTCCACAGCCAGGGACCTCCACTCCGTCGACGGGCCGGGGGATCTCGATGGAGCGGACGCTGCCGTACTTGCAGCACTCCTCTCTGATGTCTTCCAGGATCTCCTCGTAGTCCTCGTCGTCCACCAGCTCCTCGGGCATCACCATGTTGAGAAGGCACAGCACCTCCGTGGGCATGCCCGAGTTCTGCAGCCTCTGGAGCCCGGGGACCTGCAGCATTACCGGGGTCTCTATGATGGAGGTCTGCAGGTAGAGGACGGGTATGTTAGTGTAAACAAATGACTTGATCTCCTACCAGAGATGATTTCAGTCCTACTGATGATTCTCAAGATTTATTTCCCATAAACCCCGCTGCTTCCTGCCCCCCCCTTCCTCTGCCTTGTACGGTATGTTTGGTATTACTGGAGAGGATAAACATGTTGGACGTCATTTTTCCGTTGACCTTTCACTCCCACCATCTGCCATAGAGAGAGAACTGAGCTCCTTTTGTGCTGGAAGAACAGAGACGTCACATCTTAGCGCTCAGGTTTTATATGTATTTAAGAAGATATTTCAACACACCACTAGATGTTAGTAATAAAATGAAGGAATGAGTTTCAGGGTCATGCTACGGTGCATTAAGGTTGAGTATTCTTCCTTGATTTTAACATGATTGCTTCATCCTGTTCTGAGGAAAAACAGGATTTCTTGACATAAATGAAATTTGATTTGAACATAAGATTGTCAACAACTGATGAAAAAATCTGTGTATATTCTTATTTTTTGTCTGTATTCTTTATTTTTGTGAGGGCATATGGTAATTATTACATTATCAATGAATCTGTCAATCATCTTCTCAATTAATTGGTTAATCGTTTAATGGTGAAAACATCTGAGAAAAGTGAAAAATCAGTCCGAGATGACGTCTTAAAATGTCTCTATTTTGTCTTCATTACTTTATTTTTTATTACTTTAAACCTGCAGTGCAGAACTTTTACATATAAATGAATGTCTGTTACATTCAAGCCAGAGTTCACACAACACTGATTAAGCCAATCACTGCAATATAAATCTCTCTGAACTTCACAGTATACAGAGATTTTAAATCTCATGTCAGGAGGGCTAACTTCCTGTTAGCTCTTTGCTAACTTGAATGGGGATAAAATAATTGAATCATGTGGCTCTTCTAGACTTTCCAAATGTTATCGGACCGAATGGATCGAATTCTGATAGTGAAACGAGTCATTTCAAGGGGGTTGTGTGACACTCAAAACAATTTATCCACCGTTTTACAGCCGCAACAGTATCGATGCAGTACGCTACGGTGAAGATGTGACGTAAACACGTGTTGACAGTGTTTTTGTAATTACTCTCACTGCCAGAAGGGGGAGACAAAAGTCCTGCACTCCACCTTTAAAAGATTAATCAATTATCAAAAAAGCTGCCAATTTTTCTGCCAAATTTTCTGTCAGTCAACCGATCCATTAATCGGCTAATCGTTACAGCTCTAAATGACTTATAAGGACTCACAGGGTTGGTGTTTTTAGCTCCCACACTGGCCCTCTGGACGATCAGCTTCTTGTCGCCCAGCTGCATGCCATTGAGCCCCGCTACCGCCTGACGAGGAACACACAGAAAACCTCAGAGCAACATATCAGGGAAAACAACTAATCGTCTGCATACAGAGAAACTTTCCACTGTTGTTACCTGATCAGTGGCGCTGATGTCTACGTATTCACAAAAGGCGTAACCTTTTGACAGTGACGTGGCACTGTCCTTCACAAGGTTGAAAGCTTTGAGCGGCCCAAATGAAGTCAATAGCTCCTTAACCTGCAAAAAAAACAAGTCGGACAACAAGATATGAGACTGATCATTCATAGCGAATGTATGTTAAATCTACTGCCTGTATTCTAAATGTCCGTTTGATACTCAACATCACAAGGAATGGATTAAAAAAAAAAAAAGTCTATTTAACAACAACATGTATGCAATTCAACAGAATTTGCATGTACATTTGTGCATTTTACAGTCTTGTACTGAGTTTCTACAGAGTTTGCATTGCAATGCTGATTTCTAAAAAAAGAAAACAAGAAGAGACAGCAGAGCGTAAAACTGTTTCAGTGGAGTCGTGAAGAGTAAATGCTGATGATGTTGCGACCTGGAGTACGTCTGGGTAACAACAGCAGAGAAAAAAACCCCTGAGATCATCTGAAGTGTTGAGACACAGATACTGAAAGAGTAATAATAATAATAATCTCATATTCAAAAAAGCTGCGTGGTAAATGGTGCAAGATAACAGAAATAAATGATCTTATTTAGAGACGTATTATATTTTGCCATCTACAGGCAAACTGCACCAGAATAGTTTAGACAATATTCTTACCTTTACTTTTACAGCTGAACACCCACCACCCACCTCCAACAACATCCCCAAGTCCTAAACCCCAAAATCCCCGGGTCCTAAACGCGCTCCAAAAGCATGATGGGAGAAAGAAAGCAGCCAGAAAGGGAGCCTGCTGGCTTAAGGAGTGTATCCGTGTGAGGACCAGAATGTCTTACTTGCCTTGTGTTACATGTTGGCATGGCAGCAGTAGATCAGTACTACTGAACAAATTATGAGCGCAGACTTAACGATCTTACAGGCCCCTAGCTGGGGACAAAGTGGGGGAACAAAAATGAAAGAGCTGTGAGTATCAACGCAGTGGCAGTGACTGCAAGTATTAAAAAGAAATAAGTCAGTGAATAATATACATCAGGCTACATGTGCTCTGTTAGTGGTAACACGAGACAGAATGGACAGTTAGAATTAAATTTCACTGTGCGGCGGGCGTCTGCCCACCTGAGAGAAAAGATGGAGCTCTACAGCTGTTCACAGAAGTATGAAGGCCTATTGATCAGCAAATATTCACTCTAACTTTTGATATTCTCAAAGATAAAGTCCACCCTCAGATCCTCTCGTACTTTTAATAACAATTAATGCATTTTTCCGAGTTGTTTAGTGACTTTTTTTGATGCGCACACTTGACCTCAATTATCCCAGATCCATAAAAGAGGCCTAAACTTATTGGAGTCAGTTAAACACAGGAGCAAAAAACGGGTTTGACTAACAATGTCGATCATTCAGTCTATAAAACGTCAAGAAATAGTGAAAAATGCTGATCACAAGACGTCTTCAGATTGGTTTTGTTTGACCAACAGTCAAAAGCTCCAAAGATATTCACTAAACAATGCTATACAACAGTAAAAAGCAAGAATTTTTCCACATTTGAGAAGACTCTCTTCTTGATAAATCACATCAAAACTGATTAATTGTTCGGTTGATCAACAAATCATTGAATCAGCTGATCGTATAGCTGTCTTAAAGAGGAAAAAATATGTCCTCATCCATTGGTGGGATGTGGCATAAAAAAAAAAAATCCAATTCCAGGCACTGACGTGGTTGGTTAAAAATAAAAAAGCTTTTAATAAAAATAGACAAATGCATTAAAAATACATCAGCACGTATCGGCGCACTTGCTTGATCGTACGGCTGCTTAAAGGTACCCTGTGGAGTTTGTGACCACTAGTATCTCTATATGTGGAGAAATGTTTCTAAAAGCGGGTCCTGGTTTTGCAAACAAAGGCGGTAAAGACTGTGAGCTAGTAACAAAGCAAAGCAAATTAATAAAAAATCGTCTTTACAAATGTTTTATGAGGAGGAAAATGCATTCATTGGGCAGCTCGGTGGCTCAGTCCGGCTTCCTCCCACCATCTATGACATGTATGTTAGGGTTAATACTCCTGCTGCTGGACCAAGGTGCCGGCAAAAGAACTGGACTCGGTCCCCGGGGGGGGGCATCGCACTGCAGCTGCTCACTGCTCCTCATGTGGGTGTGTAGGACGGGTCAAATGCAGAGGATCAATTTCCCCCACAGGGATCGATAAAGTATTTCTTTTTCTTCAATATGTTAATTAGACCTCGAGGATAATCATGATGCGTTTTGGTAGAGAAACACTGATGTAAACATAACTTTTGTTTGTTTACCAGAAAACTCCACAGGGCACCTTTAATAAGTAAACAGCTGTTTACTAATGCGTTTCAAAAATGGGGCCACTGCAGCCACAGCAGTATTCACACTGAAATTCAGCTGGAGCAGCAAAGCATTATAGTCTATGGAGGTCTCGCCCAATTAATGATTTTTTTATTATTATTCCTGCACGAAAAAGAAAATCAAAGCCACCAAACAGCAACAAAATCCAGAAATGCAGAGAAAAGGTTTCTTTAGGTGGAATTTTTCTTTGACAATACTGACTAAAAATGAAAAAAGGGAGCAACATGTCAAGTTTACGGGCCTCTTATGTAAATGCTGGACTGTGCTTACCTTTCTTAAATCAGTTTGCTTAACATGAGAAAGGTATAAGCAGTTTACTCAGAAAGCCGAGTCACAAAAAAGCCTTTTTTTTTTTTTTTTTTTTTACAATATTCATATGATTAATGACAGAAAACATGCTTGTATGTTTAATATCTGATGGTTTTAAGTCGACTAAGAATGTGTACAGTTGACACAATTAAAATAAATCTAATAATGAAGTCATCCATTGTGAATATCACCTAATTAAATATCAATATTACCTTCAGATTAAAACTGTAGGACAAAAATATTTCCTCTAAACTGTGTAAATAAATCTTTTTGCAGCTAATTTTTGTTTTTGTCTTTATGACATTATGGGGTCACGTTCTGCTTCTGGCTATTATAAACATTAACTAACATTTTTTTTTATACTATTTTACTCATCTTCTTTTTTTTTCCATGTCAGTAAAAAAAAAGTGTGATAACAACCTCAGCAAAGTGTTTGCACCTGTTCGGTCTGTTTTCAGTTAAATACCTGGTCATCGTTCAGGTAGTTAGGCAGACCTCCTATGAACAGTTTATGAGGGGAATCGGGAACGACTGTGGAGACGACGCCTAAAATACGACAAGGAAAGAAGAAAAAAACCAAGTTAAATCCAAATCAAAGTTTCTGTATCACATAACAGAACATGATTTGCCGGTAACAAACCTGGGACGTGGAAAGCAGGCTGCTCTGAGATACCGGGTAACGGCCGATAGTCGTGAGGTCTTCTAATCTTCAGAGACTGACCCTGGAAAATGATTCCGTCGAAGGCCATGGCCTGCGTCGTCTCGTCGACGGATCGGAACTAGAAAGGAGAATCGTTTTTTGAGTCGTTTTTCTGCTGCAAGGTTTTCCTTTTTGTCCAAACACGACCACTGACATGATGCAAACTTCTGACAACATGTAAAAGAGGTGATGAGTAGTAGCGACAACTTAGCATCAACAGGTTAGTTCAAGAGATAAATAGTCAGATGATCGTATAGACGCATTAATCTACTGGCTAATTGGTGATTCCACTAAAATAAATAAATTATCACTGCGCTGCAAATGTGAAGAAATGTGTCGTTAAAACATGTTGTTGAAGGAATCCACGATAAAAATGTCCAACACTAATTTGCTTCTTTTGATTTTTGGTAACAAACAATTTTTTTTAAAGTTTTCCCTGATGTGCAAAAGCCATTTCCGAAGCCCCGACTCAATCTGAGCAGTAGAGAGAAATGAATACTGACAGTTTCTGTCTCTTAGCTGTAGGACTGCAACTAACAATTATTTCCATTATTGATTAATTCATTGGTCTGAAATGTCACAAAACATTTAAAAATGTTCCGTCTTGCTTTCCCTCAAGCCCTAGGTGACGTCATTAAATATCTTGTTTTGTTTGTCCAACAGTCCAAAACTCAAAGATATTCAGTTTATAATGATATAAAATGAAGAAAAGCAGCAAAGTCTCACATTGGACAAGCTGGAACCACAGACAGGTTGGCAATCATCTAATGAAAATCATTAGTTTTCAATTGATTTTCTGGCAATCAACTAACCAATTACATGTTTTCAACTTGTCAGGGCTCCCTCATACAACTGTGAAGGAAGTGTGCAAACATCTTCACTCATATAAACGATTCCAGGCTCTAACGCTAAAAACAAATATCCAGCAGGATCAGGGCAGTAATCATTAGTTATGTCCAACATAAATTATTAGTGTGGGAGCTGGCAGAGCTCTGCTGCTCCCTTTAATATTGTAAAGAAACATCTAAAAAAGTGCAAGATTTATTTTTTGTGCTATTAAAAGTCTCAATATGACGATCTGCTGTCCTGTGTGAGCCGTGTTAGCTCGGCGCTTAGAACAACACGCTTCTAAGTTCATAACAGCTGCGGGCAACTTTAATCTCAGTAGACAGAGATGATCGTTTGTTCTTGTAATTGAAGTTTGTTATTTTCACACAACTTCTCATTTAATTGGCTGTGCTACCACAGGGGTGGTCTGTGTGATTTGTTGAAATAATATAAATGATTTGTTGTACAATGGTATGTTTGGCTGAGTACTTTTATTGTTATTTATCAATGTATCTATTTGTATTTATTATCAATATAATCTTCCTGGTTTGAATCTGTTTCTATTGTTTTGAGGAATGCAAAATCAATATTCCTACTAGAAATTGTATTGTAATGTATTGTTGTAAATAAAGTTAAAAAAACACAACTACCTGCTGAGCCAAGACTCATAAAATCAATCACATTTAAACATTGTGTAATAATTGCTCACACAGACATCACTTACTATGCTTCGTGATAATATTTTGTTTGTTTTACACAGTAATTTCTGTCTCAAGCATTAGCTCACTTGATACAGAATGCATCTCGCTGATCAAACATTGTGGGTTCAACAGTCCTGTGTTAAAATAATACAAGGGGCTTTGTTGGTGGGAGTGTGTTGTTTAAGGTATCGGTGAGATCATGAAATCCAATCCAGGAAGTCCAGTTGGAGCTACAGATTAATGTGTTTAAAGACTTATCAGACGCCAAAACGCTGCAAACACTCGCAGAAAGGATTTTACAACTCTGGGAACTTATCACAGCGGCAAATGTTTTACCTTTCCTTGTGTGATCGCGACTGACGAATATGACGTTCACGTTACAAATGAATCCACCAAAATACTTGCATGTATGCAATTGGCCAACGCGGCCCCTTGCTGGATGATGTTGCATTGCAACAAAAAGTTGACGCCCCATCAAAAAGTTGACCCCATATAAATGACTGAGAGGGCTACGTTTTTGTTTACGCAGGGCTAACGTCAGTCTACTGAGCACGTTGTATCTCCTTTGTTTAATCTTTACAGAAACGAGAGTGTAAAAAGACAGGTCGCTGTTTTACAGTTGGTTACATTCTGACATATTTCTTGGACTGAAGTTTTGTTGTAACCAAGAAATCCGGCACGTCACCAGCCATAAAACAGTGAACGGGCTTTTTCCACTTTAGTTTTGTACAGATTAAACAAATGAGATACAACGGGTTAATTAATGAGCTTTACTCGATGGTAAGTGGCTACAGGAAGGTAGGATGGTAGGAAGCTAACAGTTCCCTCTGTTTCCAGTCATTATGCTAAGCTAAGCTAACAGTTCCTTCTGTTTCCAGTCATTAGGCTAAGCTAAGCTCACAGTTCCCTCTGTTTCCAGTCATTATGCTAAGCTAAGCTAACAGTTCCCTCTGTTTCCAGTTATTATGTTAAGGTAAGCTAACAGTTCCCTCTGTTTACAGTCATTATGCTAAGCTAAGCTAACAGTTCCCTCTGTTTACAGTCATTATGCTGAGCTAAGCTAACAGGCCGCCAGCTGAAGCTTCATATTTAACACTGAGATGTGAGAGTGGTATCAATCCTCTCAACTAACTCTTAGCAAGAAACCGAATAAGCTTTTCCCAAAATGCCAAACTATTTCTTAAAGACTTTGTGAACATTACATACCTCTAGGAAAGCAAAGTTTTTATCCTGATTGATCTGCACAGCGAGTACAGGGTTGCTCGGGGCTTGTGAGAGGCCTGCAAGCCGCATCTGGGCATTGAAGAACTCTGCCATGGACTCCTGAAGAGACCAAAAAAACACACAACCAGCATGACAGGAAAAACATATGAGTGTTTGATATTAACATCACAGTTATTGGAATAAACATAAAGACAGACAAGAGGGCAACTTTACCTCAGTTACTCCAAAGGGAATATTTCCAACATAGAGGCGTCTGGCTTGTCTCGTCATCTGACTGCCAACTACAGGCACTTGTGTCGGTGCTGCAGCTACTCCAGTGGTGGTGGACGTCGCCAGCAGAGCTATTGTTGGTATCTGCCCAGCCGCTTAGGGAAAATAACAGAACGAGCACATGAGGAACTTCACCTTCAGCTACAGAGCTATTATCATTTGAAACCTCTGCTGCTTTATCTATAATTGCTTTGACTCATTTCTGGATGATTCATTTGTAGGGAGCATTAATGCGTCTCTGCTGAAAGTAATAAATATTGAGAGTTTGTTTGGCTCAGTGATTTAAATCTGTACGTTTCTGCCTTGAGTGCAGCTTCAAGAACAGATTCATGACTTTCTTGACTTGTGCGTCTTTATTGTTCTGCCTACTGTATAAAATCTAAAAAATACATTTTTGACTGGTTACGCATGTCGGTCTATAGGTTAATTTGCATACACACTCCGCTAACGGCTAGACAATTA
Source organism: Thunnus maccoyii (assembly GCF_910596095.1). Lineage (NCBI taxonomy): Eukaryota > Metazoa > Chordata > Actinopteri > Scombriformes > Scombridae > Thunnus > Thunnus maccoyii. The sequence goes on from NC_056550.1 coordinate 25,215,932, forward strand.
CGTGTTCACAACATCAGATATTCTTTTTGAATGGATAAAGTAGCGGTGTTGCATTATGGGTTGTTTGTAGCATTAATGTTGCTAAGCTAGCGAGTGTCTTAAAGTCTGTTTATAGTGAGTGTGTTAGAGTCAGTCAGCACTAAAAGTGTTTTGTTAGTCCAGTTTAACCTGCAGGAGTTTCTGAAGGCTGATGTAATGTGTTTTTCTGCCACAGAGGAAATAAATTCATGACATGCAAAAATGTCTTCCGCTGTCTCTGCTGCAGAAATGGAACATGTCAAGCCGCCAAATACCACTGTCACAGATGATAAGGAGGCAGTCTTATAAATGCTAACTGCTGGAGAAAATTATTTTTGACTACTTCCAAGATCCTGGCAGGAGAGAGTGTGAGTATTTAACTCTACTGTGATGTAAGTTATATTCAAAAAGTAAAGTTATTTTTCCAAAAACAGCTGTTGGACAAGGGGGGTCGTCTTATAATCGGGGTCACCTTATATTCGTAGTATTATTCGAGCCCGAGTATGTTACACCATCGAGAGTTACTGTGACTAAACGCACTGAAAAACACTTTGAGGAGAAGAAGGACGAGCTAAAAGTCAAGCTAACGTTAGCTCTGACCACCGACTGCTGGACAGCTCCCACAAATGAAAGCTACGTCACAACTTTTCTTAAAAATAAACCAGTTAGTCATTGGTTAATGGGTGTTTGTCTGACGAAAGAAAAATTAACCAAAACTGACATTCCTAGTTTAAGAAAAAATATTTAAGGGACATACAGAAACTCGTATATCTAATCTTCCTTGAACAAATTAAAGTTATGGAGGGCAGTATTAATAAAATCCTTTATCAGTGTATACTTAATCTTATTTTATTATTATTTTATTTTTTCTGGGAATCTAAATGAAATTAATGTTCCCAGATAAAGGAAAAACAAAGGGATCCACCTGACAAATCACAGTACTTCATCACACTGATTAAAAACATCATATGAAAATTCAGTACTGCAATATTAAAGCGGACCTGTGATCATTACCACCTTGTCCATGATCTACTGCAGAGCTTTTCAAACTGTGAGGCACACGGGAGAGTCGTGGAGGGAGAGATGTGAGGCAAAGATACTGAGTGAGGTGAAACAGATACGTGCGTGCCCGTTTTCTAAAAACAACATTAGTTATTGTAGTTTGGCTGCTTATCAACACTGTCTCAGCTGGAGCTGCAGCAGTGACTGTGACACAGTTCATGGAGGCAATTAAGGTATTTTAAAACCTTTTTGCGCCCCAACTGCTGCAATTTGCATAAAAATTCATAATCTTTCTTAGGCTCAAATGTGAACACATAGACATGATATTTTTAGATTCAATGTGACTTACACTTTCCGAGGACATCATTATCTTAAGTTGCAAACAGGAACTGCTAGTCGCTAATTCAGCATTCTTTTAGTGGCACCATTGTAAATAAATAAAAAAAAGAGATATTAAAAGTATAGATGTCATTCACAGTAGACACATTTATTTATTTATTTACAGCTAGATAAGTTTTTCCTAAAAGAAAAAACTGCAGAATCATTATGTTTGTAACTGGTTGGTTAATTGCAAATATTGTCCTTAACCTTGTTTGAACCCTTTTGGAACTCAAGTGAACTTTACTAAAGCGGTCCTCAGTCCGGCCCTGTGCAGGTCTGGATACCAGCTCATTAATGTATGCAAACTCCTACAAGAAGTACTTGTAGGTGCAGACTGACTCAGACACCGAACAAGCAAAGACAACCTGAGACATACCTTGCATAGCTTTGTATTGCATTGGTGTGATGTGTTCAAAGCCAGGAGGAGGCACATCCCAGTATTTGCAGGTCCTTTTCTTCCTCGTTCGCCTCGGAGAATGGCTACATGCGGAAAATAAGAAGATAAACAAAACACGAGCTCAGGCAGAAGTAATTAGTTGTGGGGTTCTAAATGATTAATTAATTTTGCTTTGTCTGTTTCCTCACAACAGTCTTCATGACCATATAAACTCAATTCAATATTTATATTGGACGGTTTGTCATTGAAACTTAAAGACCCAGCATGTAAATCCAGCTTAAGAATATTAATGTCTGATTCTGGGAGTTAAATATGTAATATAAAGTTATGATTTATATTAACATTAATCGGTAATGAAAACATGTTGCAGCCCTAATTTATAAGTTCTTTATATTTTTTAAGTTCAGTTATTGTTTACTGATTTAATCCTGGGTTTCTTCAGTTAGTCACTTTGTTACTTCCATACCCACCATGCTTTCCCAGGAGTTAAAGGGGATGTTTTTTTCAATCAAACATTTAATTGTTTGGTCTAAAAGAAGTCTAAAACTCAAAGATATTCAGTTCATAATGATATAAAGACATATGAGAAGCTGGAACCAGAGAATTTTTGGCATTTTTTTCACTGTTTGTGCTTGAAAATGATGATTATAAAACCGATTCTGTGTCTTTCAATCGATGAATCTCTTCAGCTCTATACATTACAGTACATGAGTCAACAGTGTTATTCATGCAGAGACGGCTGCATTTTAACATTAAAGCTGTGTCTGGTGCAGCTGTGAGCTCTGTGGCTGCACTGCTGCTGGCAGCTTTCACCCACTGACCTGTGCTTCTTGTGGTCCCGGGAGGAGCTCCTGCGGTCCCGGCTCTTCCTGTCTCTGCTGCGGCTTCGCTTCTCACGGCTGCGGCTCCCTCGGTCTTTGCTCCAGCTGCGATGCTTGTCGGCTCGGCCGCCCGCAGATCCGCTGCGACTCCTCTTTTTGTGTCTTTCTCTTTCTCTCTCTGTGTAACCGGCAAGAAATAATCAGCATTTTCATGCAAATAATGACAAATAATTGATTTACCTGTTTTTATATTTCCAATTCAACATAATTCCTCCTATAATTACGTGACTGATGTTATTTCATGGCAAAAACTGCAGGTAATTACATTTTTCTACTAATAAATATTGCATGAGGTAACAGTAAGTGGTGCCTCACTGCAAACTAACGTCTCATTTCTATATTTATTGCCTACAACATGCTCTGTGTTGTGGACACGCCACCGCATCATATTTATTTGAGAAATCTGACAGTTTCATGCGGACTTGCTTCTTGGAAAAAGAGGAATGTCTGCTACAACATGACTGAAGACCTTTAGACCAATCAATAAGAGGTACTCTTGATTACATGTCAACTCTTAGACATGACGGATTTTTTATTAAATCTCTTTCTTTCTTACTTTATTTTTTTGTATCTGGTACACTTCTATGTGCTGTATGTTACTCCACTGCCCTACCTCACTGTTCTTGAGTTGATTTTTTATTATTTGTTTAAATTACTGATTATCAATTAATCGATTATTGGACTTTAAAATGTTAGAAATGAGTGAAAAACGTCCTTAAGTCCAACGTGACGTCTCTGTTTTGTCCGACTAACAGTCTAAAGGCCAAAGATATTCAATTTATTATCACATAAGACAAAGAAAAGCAGCAAATACTCATATTAATGAAGCTGGAACCAGGGAGAGTTTGGCATTTTTACTTTTAAAAAATGACTGAAAATGATCGATTGTTTTCTGTCGATTTACTAATCGATTAATCGGCCAATCCCTTCAGCTCTATAAGAATCGTATTTTTAAGTTTGTTTAATTCTGTTTTTTTTCTGTTTTGCTTCACAAATCAAAATTATGATGGGGATAATGTTAATAATGCTTTTATTATCATTGTCATTAATCTCGTTATCAGGGGGAATAACTCAAACCAGTAAAACAATTTGAGACTAATGCACATGAGAAATAAGACAATATGAAAATGTAATAAAATAAGATTTAAAAGCTATAATTATGATAATAAATTAGTGAAATAAAAACTATTAAACTACATAGATTATAATAATAAATTGTAAACACAAAGACAAATAAAATCAATAAGAGAAGGAAATATATTAGTAATAAAAGATCAATTAAAATTTAAAATATGAATACAATAAGTGAATAAAATAAAATAACTAAAGTCTATAGATATTCTGAATGTCATATATTGCACCTTTAAGTAAAACTATCAATACCAAAATGTAAAAATACTTAATTCAAGTAAAAATCCTGCATTTAAAATCCTACTTAAGTAAAAGTATAGAAGTATTACCAGCTAAATGTATTTAAAGTATAAGCCTCAAATGCTTTCAGAAACATATTTTAGTGTACTGTTTGGCTGTAATATGAGAAACTTTATGACCCGGCCGCCATGTTGAGGACGGGCACGGGGAGGACAGGGAGGGACTCACATGCACTCACATGCACGCTCATCTTGACCGGCTTCCAAAATAAAGAACAGAGAAGCTCGGATAACAACACACACAGAGGGAGTGACTTCATGCTCTGCTCAGGACGCCATTACTCACTATATCTTTACATAAAAAAACAGGTCCAGTTGTTTGCTGACATCTAATGGGGCTGAATGTTGTATATTGTACATTTAAGTAAAAGTATCAATACCACAATGTAAAAATACTTCATTACGAGTAAAAATCTTCCTACTTAATCCTACTTAAAGTTACTACAAGGAACTTTAATGGTGTGTTGATTTTGGCGGCCCCTGTGGACAAATGTGGTAGTGTTTACACAGAATGAAGACTGCATTTCCCATGACCACCACTGCCTTGTGTCGTAAAATCTTTGCTAGCGCGTGCATTTGTTTGCTATGTTTGCTATGCATCCTGCTGTTTGAAGGATGCATAGCAATGAGGTAATGTATCTATTTGTGGCTATGAAAGATTAATAACTGTAATATGACAACGGTGAAGCAGAGTAAACTTTGTTTTAGTAGCGTTTATGCACCCCTATAAGGTTACATGTAAGGCTGCGTTCACACCAAATCTAATGGGGGCAATGGGGGCAATGGGGGCACCTCACAGGGTTGTGTGGAGGTGCGGGTGTGTTTATTTGTGTTTAAGAACGTAACTAGAGCCCGTAACTAGAGACCAATGTTGATACCGATATTAGGGAGTAACCGATACTGATATATCTGTGATAGGCCAACATCGGCTGACCGATATATCTGTTAGGCTCTAAACTTTGTTCTCGCTACACTGTCGCTCGCTCTCATCATTCACTCTCAAGCTCGCTTGACCACCACTGCTTTATCTCTCTCTCTCGCTAGTGCTCTCAGCTCGCTAGCGCTTTTTACACTTGGTTTTAAAATGTGTTGTGTCCAAACACAAGTAGACAGTCAAGACACATCATTGTTCACACCTGTGCGGTCTAGACCTGCTCTATGTGAAAAGTGCCCTGAGATGACTTTTGTTGTGATTTGGGGCTCTATAAATAAAAACTGATTGATTGATTGATTGATTGATTGACCTGTGTCTATCATGCATCTCCAAGGTGTCCAGCTGACCATTTGTGTTCAGATTTCATTACCGCCTGTCACTTCCGCTAGAAGGTCAAAGAGCCCCACGCACAGTTATTACGTCAGTCTTTCGCCAGATTTGATTCACACGAGCTAGCTAAGAAAACAAAAATATTAATGCTATTGGGCCCAAAAAGACTTTTTCCCACAGACCTACATTGTGAAAGAGACGTCTGTAGATCAGCGGCTAATTTTTTTGAGCATGATTGAATTGTTTTATCCCCATTCAAGTTAGCCGGAGGGCTAAACCGGAAGTAGCCGGCTCAGTTGCTCAGTTGCGCTTGCTCTGTGGGCCCAATGATCCCGGAAGATGCGGGTAATTTTATACCCGGAAGTCGAACTTTTTTGGCTTCATGCGCCACTGAGCAACTCACATAGGGATGAACGGGGCCCCGTCTCCGACGCTGTATCCAGTTCTCTTTATACATCCATGATCAGGACGCTTTAGCGTTTACACCATAAAAAATATGTGGTCAAATGCGTCCCAGACCACCTTGGCAAGTGGTTTGAGTATTCGGATCACAACGCGTCTTGGTGGTCGTTTATACTTGTATTAAGCGCTGTCCACTTTTGATTCGATCACCCCGATACGCATTTTAAAAACAAGTGTAAACAGGGTCTCTCATTTTTTAATAATCAAAAACAAGTCTCACTTTACTTATCAAATAAAGAAAAAAATGTCCTCCCCTTGTCCAAGTAACATCTTTGCATTCCCTCATGCTACAATGCTACATGTAATGTAAACATCGGCTCTTCACCTCTGTGTGCCATATATTGTTTCGTCTGATTTCGCGGGGAATCCGACCCGGTTGCAGATATTTAGAATAACTATATAGAAATAGCCAATCTTCTCGGTGATGGTCTCGTTTGCTTATGTAGGTCATATAGAGGCATCAGAGGTAATAATGAGACTATTTCATAACCAGTTAAAAGTTCCTTGTAGTAACTTTAAGTGAAGCATCTGAGCACTTCTTCCAGCACTGCAGGTCACAGAATCTGATGGGTCGCCAAATACGGTGTAACACCGGTGCATTAACTGCCTTCAGTTACTGTGCAGCAGCGGCTGTGTAGTGGCTAAGAGGTGAGGATGAGGTTACCGCCGGCATTTCAGAGCTAAATGTTGACATGAAGACGGCACACAAGCTGAGTCACAGCCGCGTTAAGTGC